>NC_060122.1:500123944-502753944 GCF_021461395.2 Schistocerca americana
AACCTACCCTTAACCAAAGTTACTGATTTCGGTGGATTTCCCAACTGTCCTCCTGCATCGGCCTTAGAATGGTTCCCCACCCGTCTCTGCTCCGCTTGTTATACTTTCCTCACCCCGTCACTTGCCTGCAACGCCACCAGGTAGTATTCTGCGTCCGTGGACAATAGTCCCATTACTTTGGCGCAACAGTCCATATCTCAGTAAGATACCATGGATATTTTAATTCACACGGAAGCTAACCAACGGTCGTTCTTTCCGCGTACATTTCGCGAGTGGATCCGGAAATTGGGTACATGAAGTATCCTTCGCCACACACCATATGAGGCTTGCTATACACAGACGTTGTAATGATACCTTGTAATTCAATGTGCCATGCAGTATTCGGGCTGCCTCGACGACGCACGGGAAGGGTAATTTATCATTTATTTTGGTATTAGTTAATGTTGTATAGCAGTAATAACTTTAATTGGCAGAAAGTGCCTATAACATTTTGCACATGTTTCTTTCGGTACATGAGTGACGCGACATCTGAGTGGGAGCGATACCAGCTTTTCATAGTACAAAAAGAGTATACTTCGCCGAATAAGATTTTTCTAGGGTCGGTGGCTGTGCATCTGGAGAACACACTGAATATAAATGTTATATTTATGGTTATAAAAATGTACAAGTAAAAGACAATGTTGTACATCATGGGAAACAATGTATCTGTATTCAGCTTTGAGCCACGAAAATATTTACTTCAAGTTTAACAATACGTAGCACATCTTGTAATCAGCGACTTCTTTTGTGACCTACACTGTTTACGGTGTTGAGGTGTTTTATGGGTGTCGATAGCCGTCTGAATATTTGTTACTTTTGGGCAATCCTGAATATTGTAACCAGCACTAATTAATCGGAGAAAGTCAAGTGCCGTTGAAAGTGCGCAGTTATCAGTATCTTTGAATAACAGATACCACGATAAAAGTCAACACCGACTATTAATGGATATTTTTCAGACTGGAAGAAGGCAATAATTGCCCTAATTTCCAAGGTTATACAACCTCTTGATAGTGCCAATGCTTGATGTGAAAACAAGCTCTGTAAACGTTAATACAACAAAAAAAATCTGGAATCTGCTTATGTAAATTCAGAGAGTGGTGCTAACAGTAGTGAAGCAGTCGATGGTTACAATGTCAACTGTGACCATATTACGTGGAATCGCGGAATGGGAAGTTTGAAATTTACATCTCGTTAACTGCTGAATTATGCGGGTAATTACAATTTTCGGATAAACAGTGAAGTGCCATCCGTAGCGAGGTAGTTGTTTGACACTGGAGCAGCGACACTGAGATCACTCAGTTATTCCTCTTTCGCTGCGCTACTTTATTGCGTGGGCCGCGCATAAGCACTGCAACGTAGAAGGGCAGTCTCCGAGTACACGAAACCTCATACATGAAAACAGGATCTCTAGCTTCACCGTCATTTCCGCTTCAATGATGGCTGTTCGAATGATCCACACGTGTGTAATACAGGTACCAAGCGAAGAAACCTATATTTGCGAGGGTTTGTTCTAAGGTACGAGGGCTATTTGTAAAGTAAGGAGCGATCAGTCGCGACATCGAAATCACATAGTTGCAACAATTAGCTACAGCTTTGAGCTACTTCCGTACATAGTCGCCACTCCAACTTAACATAGACATCTGTCGTAGCGCTGTGACAACCTTCTAATACCCTCGTAATAGAAGCCAGTCCCCTGTGCTTTCTGACAATTTTCTAAGCTGGACTGCAGGTCGTTGTCTGTGCCAAAATGTTGTATTCATAGTCAGTGGGTGTTCAGGGCAGAGATGAAACTCACAGGGAGCAAAGTTCAGTCTGTAAGGTGGGTGTTCACTCCCCATCGAAAACGCTGCAGGAGCGCCCTCATTGCTGCTACAGTATGAGGCCAAGAACCGTCACCAATAAGGAACTGCTTGACAGTTACATTATGTGAGGTCGCACGAAATCAGGCGAAATCTCTGGACATAAACCTACACTTGGCGGGAGACAGTTTTCTGTGCATCTATACGTGCTCACTCTGCGCTCAGAAGAACGACGTGACGCTATCACGAGGCTCTGATCAAAACTTCTGTGCAAAGCTTCAACGGATTACCACTGTGGTTGCCATCTAACGGCCGATTGTTCCCTACTTTCCGATAGCTCTCTTATCAATCACCACTTCTAAAAAATAAATTTAACGAAATTAATTTCTCGTTCGTTTGCTGGTACATTCCTGCAGCCCTGGTACTTACTGAAACCTCCATGCCACAGTATCGTACCCCACCGCTAGAGGAGCAAAGGGAAAATTTTGTAGCCCATTGATAAAATGTAGAGGTACTTTATCATTCTGTTTTTGTGGTGTCACGTATCAATAGCACCCCACGGCCGTCACGGAATTGGCAACGGAATTGCAAGTTTCCGTCTGACGCCAATAGTGGTCGCGAGCGATCTGGAGGACCCAATGGTGCGCTCCCACTGAGCCACGCCTCCACTTGCTGTGCACTACGAGTACCTCCTGCCGGTGGCAGACACATGGCCCACTTTCTCTTGGAGCTTCATGATTAGTAGAGCGGTCCTCATCCTAGTTGCTGTTGTATCAGCTGGACTCTCTTTCCAGCTGCATTATTTGTAATGAGTCTTCGTTCGTTTGGAAGAATACAAGTTAAGTAAATTATCCGTTTCCTGTTTGCTAATAATTTCTACTCCTGTCCAGCTTCCTTACGCCGACAGTTGCCTCACCCTCTGAAGTCCGTCTGTCCTTACCATTGTGTACGAAATTGTATACAACAGTTTTGGTTTCTCTAGTGCCATGGAAGGATACTGTGGCGTGGATATTTCAAGGAGGGCTACACCTGTGTACGTCTTTCCCGTGCAAGGCAGGAATTTTACCTCCTATTGGGTCTTCTCATGCAAGGTAGGTACGCTAGTTAAATTTTCCGTTCCTTTCTTTCACACTTCGTTGTTAGTACAGGGCTCCATCCGTACTAATTACGAACTGAAAACAAAAGCACTCAGATGTGAGGAAAGGCTAACGTTAGTTACTTACAAAAAAGACAATGAGACTGGCAAGAGGCAGCCAGAAGATATCGTCTGTGGCGCCCTCGCTGGCGTAGATGCTGAGGAAGAAGTAGACGCCGAGGGATGTAGTGGCGACGCAGCAGCCACATAAGGAGAACAGCAGCAGTGGCCTCCTACCCAGTCGGTCCACCACGAGGGAGAACACAAAACAGGACAGCACCATGCTGCTGGAGACGCCGATGGCCGCAAGCTCCGGGTCCAGCGAGCTGTTACTCTCCACCAGGATATGCAGCGTGTTGGCATTGATGGCGTCCACGCCGCTCAGCACCACGAACATCGTGAAGACCATTGATAGCTGTTACCATAAAGATGAATGTTATAAAAAGAGATTTTAAGGGACACATCTTGACATCTATAAGTAAAATGAACTTCATTAGCCACAGAAAAATTGTAAAAATGAAGATACATTCGGAAGTCACATACCGGATTAGTTTTCGATGTGTGTGGTAAGTATACTTGCAGGTCTTTAACTGTCACCTCTAAGAGACAGAGCTGTGCCTATTAGGGTTATTCCTTCTTTAGATGATCATCCTTCAATATCACACATTTTTCTGAACGATGGATAACGTAGTCTCCCTTGAAGGAAACAGCTAGAAAATCGCAACACTGTCACTCTGGAAATGCTTGCCACGCAATTGCTTCTTCATCGTAGGAAAGAGGAAGAAGTAACTGGAAACAACATGTGTGCCTTGATCTCGACTGGGGCGTTGTAAGGCACGAACACTCGAATATCTTTCCGTGATGCTTCGTCTTGACAGCCTCATGCAACATCATTAGGTTATTTCGGTAGTATGCTCCACTGGCTGCCCATGTGAGCACGGCGGCCTTTCAGTCCCAAAATACATTCAGCGTCCTCCTGGCCGGTGATGTTTATGTCTTTACCCGGTGAATCCACACATTTTCACGGATTGCTTTGCTCCTTTGTTTATTACTCAATGTAATACATCTCGTTCTCATCCATGGCGACTAGACGGCTAAAGAAGTAATCTAGATGACACAGCTGCTCCGAATTTTGTTATTTATTAAATGAATGAAATGGTCGTATGGCATTCATGGCTGCGAGTCCCTACCTGGGGAAGTTCGGCCAACGAGCTGCAAGTCTTTTGAGTTGACGCTACTCTGGGCAATCTGCGTGTCGATGATGATGAAATGATGAGGACAACACAATACCCAGACCTAAAGTGGAAAAAACCTCCAACCCGGCTGGGAATCGAACCTGGGCCTACTGCTTGGCAGTCGCATATGTTGACAGTTCATTTAAGGAGACGACCTCTTCATTCTGCTCTCGATACCGGCTGAGGCGTAAAATGTCGTATTCCCTGCTTCACTGGAGTAAGTTCCAACGTTCTGCCCCTAAAGGCCTCTGAACCTTTAGCTCTAATATAGCAGTGTGTAACATATTGTAAGTATGTCGGTGAGTGGAAAACGGCGTGCTCTAGTCGAGTTTCTAACTATAGCAAATATCCTCCAATTGAAACCCGAAGAAGAATGAAATCGGCACGAGCATTTCGGAAACTGCACGATTTGTCGGGTGGTCAGGGAGCGCTGTGGTGAGTCTTTAACACTCGACAAAACCAAGGTGAAACCACGTCCAGACGTCGTGGGGGTGGACGACCACCCCTCATTACCCAAGTCGGACGTTGTAGGTTGGGAAGACTGGTAAAACAGGACGGGCGGCGAACTGTGGCGAAATTAACATCAGACTTTAATGCTGCACAAAGTGCAAGTGTGTCTGAACACACAGTGCACCGAACACTCCTAACGATGAGCCTCCTCGGCCGACGACCCACGCATGTGCAACGCTAACACCACGACATCGGCAACTATTCCTATTCTTGTAAAATTACGCCTAGATGTGCGACTGTAGGAGCAACAAGAATAATACGCTTTTACACTGTATTCACCTTATTTTATATTACACTATTATTCGTTACAAAAATCAAGTTAAACATATCAGTCATACCAACTAGAAACGTTAAAATTAGCTTATAACCACCTCGTTATGTAATTACGGCAGCAGAATTCAATTTCGCAAGCATAGTATTTCCTGCATTGGTAACGTCTGATTGTGCAACATCGACTAAAAGCCTCTAAGAAAGTCTTCCGACTTTTATACCCTAACGTCATATAAGTTGTGCAGAATGGGTTCCCCGAATTTTTTACCTCATGCGTGAATACCTGCGCATGCACATTCTAATCTTGTCTGAAAACTGGCGTGTTCAGACAGGGTAGCCCTCTTCCTTCTCTTCCTCATTTCCAGGGAACATGATCACGAAAATCCGGCCGAATTGACCGTGCGGTTAAAGGCGCTGCAGTCTGGAACCGCAAGACCGCTACGGTCGCAGGTTCGAATCCTGCCTCGGGCATGGATGTTTGTGATGCCCTTAGGTTAGTTAGGTTTAACTAGTTCTAAGTTCTAGGGGACTAATGACCTCAGCAGTTGAGTCCCATAGTGCTCAGAGCCATTTGAACCATGATCACGAAAGTGTGTGTGGGCACTCACATTACCTCAACCCCGCGAGAAGAAGGTGACGTTGAGCATTAAATTTTAAAATTAATGGTAGGAAACTGGACTGACTGAGGCATCATCTGTGCTAGCGGCATACGTTTTGGGAGACAGACTCTCGCGACACGTAGCATTATTTCGCATGAGTTCACTGTGGACTTCTGAATAATTTATAAATAGCCAGCACTCTGATTACTTTCTGCTAGCAGTTCCGCAGAACTTGTAATTTCATCGCGTAAAGTGGTCTGGAAATCTAATTTTGCACGCTGAGGCTACACACAAACGCAGTTTGCCAGTGAGGGACGTAGAATATTTCTGCTAATAGCTGACAAATGGTTCAAATGGCTCTGAACACTATGGAATTTAACATCTGAGGTCATCAGTCCCCTAGAACTTAGAACTAATTAAACCTAACCAGGCTAAGGACATCATACACATCCATGCCCGAGACAGGATTCGAACCTGCGACCGTAGCAGGTTCCGGACTGAAGCGTGTAGAACCGCTCGGCCACCGCGGCTGGCACTAGCTGACACTTAGATTACAGTACCGTGTGTTGGTTCACTGTGCAGAAAAAAGGAAACAGAGTTTAACAGCTATAGACAACAATATTATTGTCTTAAATTTTTCCTATTTGAAAATCTCGTCAGGCTGTGGTCGGCTTAGACGGAGTTTGACGTCAGTCATTCAGTTTACTTGCGTTTACACTTTCACCTCTCACTGAGTGATCTTTATATGTGCAGAGTTACATTATTGTGTTTTGTTTAGAAGATAAAACAGATAAATTTAAAGGTTTTTCTACTGTGTTGTACTGGGAGAACACACCAAGACGTAGCAGAAATACTGAAGGGACTGTCCATACTATGTTTGTCCGTCTGTCCTGGACTAACGGGATTATAACCAGACAGAATTGACACAGTACGTCGAAATAGTTGAAGGAAGGGCACCTCGTTTTATAATATTGTTTTGGATCTCCAGCAGGTTGGATTAAAGAAACACATCTAAACAATTAAGACTCATGTTGTTAGATTATTGATAAAATTCAGAATCGCGGTTTTAGCGACGTAGTGTAGAACAACCCTACTGCCATCAAAATATATCCCGCGTAAGGGACACGAAGACTGGATTAGAGAAATCAAGATTCATACGGAAGCATATAAAAAGTCGTTTTTCTATCGCTCTATTTGGAGAGGAAGGGAAAAATATTTGAAATATTTGAGAGATTGTTATGGACACAATAAACGAATGGGGTGGTGATTATAAAAACAATGGCATTGTTCGTTATGGAGAGATTTTTGATGACATTTCACTCACCATCTTCCTACGCCAAATATTTCGTTGTCTCCCACCTGCATATGGAGAAATGACTATCGTGATAAAATGAGAGAAATAAGAAAGCGCAAGAAATACTTTGATTTCGCATACACACACACACACACCCTATAAGCCACGATATGGTGCATGGCCGACGGTGCGTCGTATTACCGCCAGTCAATCTTTTTGCCCTTCCTCTCGAAACAGAGCGAGACAAAAACGACTTGTTATATGCTTCCGTATGAATCTTGATTTCTCTAATCCAGTCTTCGTGTCCCTTACGCGGGATATATTTTGATAGCAGTAGAGTTGTTCTACACTACGTCGCTAAAACCGGGGTTCTGAATTTTCTCAATAATCTAACAACATGAGTCTTAATTGTTTAGATGTGTTTCTTTAATTCAACCTGCTGGAGATCCGAAACAATCGAGCAGCACTCAAGAAAGGGTCACACCAGTGTTCTGTACGCAATCTCCTATAAAGACAAGCGACATTTTCCTAGAATTCTCCAAATCAACTGAAGTTGACCATTCGTCTCGTCTGCAACCGACTTAGTGTGCTCCCAATATTTCATTTTTCTTTGCAGCGTTCAACCTATATATACTCGTATTATCGATGTACAGTGTCAAGCAGCACCCACTAATACTATATTCGAACGTTATAGGATATTTTCTTCTGCTCACCTCCATTGGTCTCCATTTTTCACCCTTCAAGAAAGCTGCCATTCATCACTCTACATAGAAGTTCTGGCCAAGTCATCCTATTCTGTCCAACAGTCACTTGTGGAGGACGTTGTGCCGTACACTACAGCATCATTAGAAAACAGCCGCAGACTGCAGCACATCTTTTATGTGTACAGAAAACAAGAGCAGTCTTATCAAACTTTCCCGGGGAGCGCAGCCCCGAATTCTCCCGCGGTCAGAAAAATGGTACCGAATCCTCCCAAGCCCGCAAGGTTCGGAAAATTATGGGACCGAATCATACCGTTTGAAGCAGGTAGCAGTTCTAAACGTTACGAATACGCCAAGCAATCAAAGGAAAGCATATGAAGTTACAGTAGAAGATGTAAAAATTTTTACGTGTATTTTATGTTTAAAAGTTTTATCTTTTATCTTATTTAGATATTTATTTTTAGAAACTGGAATCATTTATAGCCTTGATTTCTTCAAAATTAATTTATTAAAATAGCAAATCATAATTTCGCAACACATATTCTACCACAGTGTTCATTTTATCAGTTATGGTTACATTTCCAGCTTTCATTATGCACTCTTCAAAGTCAGAAGTGTGTTGAAAAAGTCAGTTGATGGCGAAAATTTCAAACCTATATCACTACATTTATCAACAACGCTTTGAAATACATACTGATATGACGAAGTTTTCTTGTCGTTCAATAAAGAGGAAGACCAATGGAATGTAATGGCCATTAACTAACCCAAGTATTGTAAACAGCTGACAAAAAAACTTTGGACAGCACTTGAACGTACCATCAACATATATAGATTCACACTGCGTTAATGTTTTAATGCTTGCAGAGTCACAAAATATAATCACTTTTCTCTCGGTGTTATTTACTAATAAACACTTTGTCCCATCTGTGATTTCCACAACCAGCATGTTGATAACATCATGAACATATGCAGCATTCGTGGGCAGTTTTGGCAGAATTTTGCGCCTAGCTTTGTGAATAGATTTACGAAAATTGTTGACATCTCTCGTAGTTTTATCTTGCGTATCTTCTCCTTTTACCTTCTGGTAAATTATTTTTGATGGTCTATCATAAATATCTTCTGTGACTTTTCTCTTTAGGTCAGAAATGACTTCTTGCCTCTGAATCTTGTTATGAGGCATTTCTTCATGATTGTGCTCTTCTTGACACTTGCCGTTAATGTTGCACGTCCATCGCGCTAGGCCACCTTTCAGCAGTTTTTGAAAACCGAAGGTGTTACCTTTCAAAACTAACATTTTACTTCCCTTCCTACTTACTGAAACTGCAAATTCGTCTGAGGACATGTTCACTCTACAACGATCGGCCGCGAACTGTGAAGTGGCCGCAGGCAGCAGTGGTCATTAGCGCAGACAATGATCTGTCGCTTTGTGTCAGTTGGGGAGGATTAGGTCTTGTTACCTGCTTACCTACCTGGTTTCGGGAGGATTCGGGACTGCGCCCTTCCTGGGGCCCCCTGACAAAATTTGTCACGACAAACTGCCTATTGGTTTCTGTCTCAGGTTCTTCGGCCGACGTTCGTCTGATGATTTTACTGACGTTTCGCCAGCACGAGTGGCTGGCATAGTGAAAGCTTGACTCTCCATTGCCGGTGGTGAATTGGAGCCGAGATCGCGGCCGCAGACTATATGTACACGGCTTGCCAACGTCCGAGGGCTTCTCCGCGGTCATTTCCAATGCGGTTCTCCTCTTGCCACCTACGACGGTCGTTCGCTGCAGTACAGGAACCCAGGATCCTTTTACCTTAAGGCTTTCTTCTTTGTTGCTGAAGCTGTTCTCGTGTTTGTATATTTCTTCTCTGAACAAGCGGGTGTGATAGTGCTTCTCTACAGCCAGAATTTCCGTGTCGGCGAATTTTATTACGTGGTCGGTCTAATTCAGAGCGTGCTCTGCCACGGCCGATTTCTCCACCTGCCCCAATCTGCAATGTCGCTTATATTTTTTGATCCTGGTGTTGATTGATCGTCCAATCATTCCGACATAAACTTTTCCGCATATGCATGGTATGCGATACATTCCCGACAGTGCAAGTGATTCCGTTTGCTCCTTTGCCGATCTATGTCTCTTTTCTGGCTAGGGTGGTGGTTTGATATTTTGTGCAGGTATAGGTTGGTGTGTGCCGGTTTTCGGTACACACTACGTTCTAGGTTTTCACCATTCCTTGTGCTCAGCACATCTAGAAATGGTAGTTCTTTCTCCCTTTATACTTCCATGGTAAATTTAAACCAACAAGGCAAAGGAGAAAAGGGATCCACTTGCAGTGTCGGGAATATTCCGCATACCATGCACAAGTGGAAAGTTTATGTCGGAATGACTGGACGATCAATCAACACCAGGATCAAAGAACATAAGCGACATTGCAGGTTGGGGCACGTAGAGAAATCGGCCGTGGCAGAGCAAGCGCTGAGTGGACCGACCACGTAATAAAATTCGCCAACATGGATGTTCTGGCTGTAGAGTAGCACTATCACACTCGCTTGTCCAGAGAAGCTGTAGAAATACAAAAACACGGGAATATCTTCAACAAGAAAGCAGAAAGTCTTAACAATTTTGTAAACTTTGTCTCCGTAGAGGACTTGCCGTCCATCACAACGTAATGCGTGCTGTTACTTACAGGGTCGTTGGTAGGTGTTTTGCAGCCCTAGGCAGAACTGAAAGATGACGCCCCTCTTTTTTATTACGATCAGTCTCCCCAATAATATCGCCTAACCCCCTCCCTCACTCCACCACCAAAAACATCCAACGGTGGAGAAATGCACCTCTCGTGTGATACTACTTCTAAACATTACTAAACTAAGGTGACCAGGCGTCCTCATTTTCTGGGAACGGTTCTCGGTTTTCAGGCTTTCTCCTCAATTTCTTTAAGACCTATTGATGACAACAAATGCCATCCGTTTCTTATATTTCATCCTCAGTTTCTGAAGTTTCCTAAAGCAATTGAAATAGGAAGAACGTGCAGAACATTATAAAGCATCACTCAACTGAATGTACCAGCGCAACCAAATGTGGCATTTTTCCCATAACTTAGAAATTATAGTATACTGATGGGAGACACTGCGAAGCATAAGTCGTCTGGATACTCATGGTGTTATTTCGTTTCTGTTTTAATTGCAGTAGTTTTAGAATGAGGAACAAACCTCATCTTCTTCAGCATCCACTTTTATGCGATTAAATAAATAAAATATGTCTTGTCTGCATTTTGTATTGGGACATTTACAACTTTTATTAGCCGCCCCGGTGGCACACTGATCGAAGCGACTCGACTCCGATCATTCTTACGAGATGGATCCACGTTCTAGGCGCTACAGTCTGGATACAAGCGACCGCTCCGGTCGCAGGTTCGAATCCTGCCTCGGGCATGGATGTGTGTGATGTCCTTATGTTAGTCAGGTTTAATTAGTTCTAAGTTCCAGGCGACTGATGACCTCAGAAGTTAAGTCGCATAGTGTTCAGAGCTATTTGAACCATTTTCGGATACCGATGAGGCGTGAATGTTGTTTTTTGTCGAAAGGTATTGACACTTTCCCTTCCTTTCGCCGCCCGCAAAATTTTGCCTCTCTAGATGGTCGTCTAGTCTTGCCTAATGGTAGCGACAACCGTGATTACTTAAAAACTCTTCGAGCTATTCACGTATGTGAGACGCTCTTCTTTATGGTCTGGCTTTTTTTAACAGTCAACAGTGTGGTGCGAATTGGTGTTCATTGGCCTCAAGTGCCATTAGGGAGTGGAACGGTACAGAAATGTTCTGGTAGTCATTCCATGTACACTCTGCCAAAGATCTGAGTGTGAATGGCAGAGCAATCGTCTAGATGAGATTTTCACTCTGCAGCGGAGTGTGCGCTGATATGAAACTTCCTGGCAGATTAAAACTGTGTGCCGGGACGAGACTCGAACTCCGGACCTTTGCCTTTCGCGGGAAAGTGTTCTACCAACTGAGCTACCCAAGCACGACTCACGCCCCGTCCTCACAGCTTTACTTCTGCCAGTACCTCGTCTCCTACCTTCCAAACTTTACATAATCTCTCCTGCGAATCTTGCAGAACTAGCACTCCTGAAAGAAAGGATATTGCGGAGACATGGCTTAGCCACAGACTAGTGGATGTTTCCAGAGTGAGATTTTCACTCTGCAGCGGAGTGTGCGCTGATATGAAACTTCCTGGCAGATTAAAACTGTGTGCCGGGCCGAGATTCGAACTCGGGACCTTTGCCTTTCGCGGGCATGTGCTCTACAAAGGTCCCGAGTTCGAGTCTCGGCCCGGCACACAGTTTTAATCTGCCAGGAAGTTTCAATCTTCTAGATGTTAACACTGATGTAATCTAGAAATTTGCTGCGTGTATTAGAGACGAGTCTCCTCGGAAGTGGACTCCAAACACAGTAAAGTATTTTCCAGCCAGCAGCCGTCTTATCAATCACTCACCATGAAGAGCCTCCGCGACGCGGCGTTCCTCCGCAGCTCCCGGAAGGCGTCTGCGGCGCTGACATCCTTTTGCGTGCTCTCCTCCAGTCCCCTCTGGATGACCTCCAGCTCGGCCTGCACCTCCTCCTCCGAACTCTTCCCGCGCAGCCTCATCAGCGCCTTGGTCGCTTCGTCCGTGCGATGCTTCGCCAACAAGAAGTACGGACTCTCCGGCATCCACCAGAAGACGGCCGCAAACAAGACCGGCCAGACCATCATGATTTCGGTCACCGTAAAGAAAGACAGTTTTGGCCCAACAGCGGTCATCAGCAGGGCACCGAGTCCCGCCACAGTTGTAGCCATTGACACCAAGAATCCTCTGATGCGGTCCTCGGCTATTTCAACCAAGTAAACGGGGCCCAGCTGTGGACAAACACTAAATAGTCCACAAGTCACTTCATTTTCTCAAGGCGCACAGCTCGAGAATCATTCATCATAGAAAACAAGCTAATGTGGTTTCGGAGAAATGCTGACGAAAAGAGAATCGCAACAGCAAGAAGGAGTTTTGCGACATAAACGAAAGTCGGTAGATGTTGCTACATCTGAAACATGATTTCTGCTCAAATTTAAGAGAGGTGACAATAGCGCCACTATGAGGACACAAATCAGGTTTGCTTTACACGTTCGTCAGCGGTAGTTATCTTTGAGACTGGGCGTAGTGAGATGACATTAATCAAGAATACCTCGAAGGCCGTTTTCAACAGCTCTATAACTTTGACCTATGTCATGCAATAGGGCTACGAGCAGGCGGGTGTTCCTTCTGCGATACAGCAGAAAGACATGGCTGGAAAGCAGCCACTGTACATTATTGATGGCAGCGGTTGTCAAAAGAAAGTACGGTCGCAAGAAGTCCGGGCTCTGTCAGGCTACGTGGCACCTAACGAGAGGAAAGACCATAGTGTTCAGCCTATGGTTCTTTAGCTTCGTACTCCATCTGCAGCAGTAATATGAGCAGCAACTGGCACCACAGTGACACAACGAACTGTTTCAAATCGGTTACTTCAAGGACAGTTCCGAGACAGATGCCCTGTCCCGTACATTCCACCGACCACAAAACATCGCCATTTGCGACTTCAGTGGCGTCAAGTGAGAGTAGACTGGGGGGCAGGGTGTTTTCTGATGAAAGATGGTCCTGCCTCGGATGCTGCGTGCTAGACACACTGGAGTTATGGTCTGGGGTGCGATTTAGTACGGCAGCAGGAGAATTCTCGTGATTGTACGTCAGTCCGGTGATTCAACTTCTTATGCTGCCATTCCAGGGGGTATTTTCCAACAGGATAATCCTCACCCAAATACCACTTTGTAACCCAACGTGCTCTACAGGGTATGGGCGTGTTCCCTTGGCCTTCTCGATCATCAAATCGGTCTCTAATCGAGTACATATTGGATATTATCAGTCGACAATTCCAGCGTCGTCCACAAATAGCATTAATTGTTCCTTTATTCACCAAGTGCGATAGGCATGGAACATCACCCCACATCTGGCATGCGGCACCTGTACAACGCAATGCTACACCGATTATTACTGTATCATCAGTTCACATCTGCAATGACTTCTTCTGCGTTTACAGCAATGTATGATCTTGGAATTTTAATCACTTAAATATGTTACCTAAGTAAACGTATTTCCGAAATTTCATTACTGTACATTTAATGTTTCTTGGAGTCGTAACTATTTTCGACAGTCTATATTGGAACTTTTTAAAACTTATCGTTACTAAGGATCGAAATAAGACTGACTTAGTGTTTCCAGGCAGAATTATTAATAGAAATTCTTTTTATATGTGGGTAGATTTATAGCAAATAAAATAGTAAAGGAATGAAGTGGTACATAAAATAGGCCTGAACACTGTTGCAGAAACAATGATGAAGTATGCAAAAAAGAAAAGGAAAAATCCCCAAGGTTGCGGAAGTATTACAGAAACTCGAATTTTTGCGCGAACTTCAATGCAAGGTGTTTTTAATAGTTTCCACAAAGTAACTCTGTACGGACATCTGGCAAAAATTCCAAAAAGTTTATGGATGTATGTGAAGTACATCAGCGGCAAGACACAACAACTTCATTCCGTGATAGCGATGCTAATGATACCGATGTCAGCGTCACTGAAGTCGAGTTACTAATTATGGTTTTCCGAAATTCCTTCACAAAAGATGGTGAAGTAAGGATTTCAGAGCTTGAGACAAGAACGACCATCATGGATAACTTGGAAGTAGATATCCTCGGTGTAATGAAGCAGCATTTCTCTTAGTAAATCTCTTAAACCTGTCCTCCAGGCCAGATTGCATACCACGTATGCTGATATACTAGCTCTTTAGTAACAAATCAGATCAACCGCTTTCTCAATGAAAGATCCCAACCTAAAGTCTGGAAAGATACGCCGATCACACCAATATTCAACAAAGGACTTAGGAATATATATAAATGACCTAGTAGATAGTGTCGGAAGTTCCACGCGGCTTTTCACGGATGATGCTATAGTATACAGAGAAGTTGCAGCATTAGAAAATTGTAGCGAAATGCAGGAAGATCTGCAGCGGATAGGCACTTGGTGCAGGGAGTGGCAACTGTCCCTTAACATAGACAAATGTAATGTATTGCGAATACATAGAAAGAAGGATCCTTTATTGTATGATTATATGATAGCGGAACAAACACTGGTAGCAGTTACTTCTGTAAAATATCTGGGAGTATGCGTGCGGAACGATTTGAAGTGGAATGATCATATAAAATTAATTGTTGGTAAGGCGGGTACCAGGTTGAGATTCATTGGGAGAGTGCTTAGAAAATGTAGTCCGTCAACAAAGGAGGTGGCTTACAAAACACTCGTACGACCTATACTTGAGTATTGCTCATCAGTGTGGGATCCGTACCAGATCGGTTTGACGGAGTAGATAGAGAAGATCCAAAGAAGAGCGGCGCTTTTCGTCACAGGGTTATTTGGTAACCGTGATAGCTTCACGGAGATGTTTAATAAACTCAAGTGACAGACTCTGCAAGAGAGGCGCTCTGCATCGCGGTGTAGATTGCTCGCCAGGTTTCAAGAGGGTGCGTTTCTGGATGAGGTATCGAATATATTGCTTCCCCCTACTTATACCTCCCGAGGAGATCACGAATGTAAAATTAGAGAGATTAGAGCGCGCACGGAGGCTTTCAGACAGTCGTTCTTCCCGCGAACCATACGCGACTGGAACAGGAAAGGGAGGTAATGACAGTGGCACGTAAAGTGCCCTCCGCCACACACCATTGGGTGGCTTGCGGAGTATAATTGTAGATGTAGATGTAGATGTACTAGAATATTCGAAGGACACCGCGGTATTACAGATTGCAGTAGGGTTTGGGAACATATACTGAACTCACACATTTCGAATTACCTCGAAGAAAACAATTTGTTGACAGATGGCTAAAACGGATTCAGAAAATGTCGTTCTAGCTCTTTATTCTCACGAAGTAATGAGTGCTGTCGACAAGGGGCGTCAAATTAGTTCCATAATATTAAATCTCCAGAACGAAGTTGACAGCCTTCCTCACAAACTACTTCTAATCAATTTGTGTGACTGGATTCGTGATTTCCTGTAAGAAATGTGACAGTTCGTAATGACTGATGGAAAGCCATCGAATAAAACAGAAGTAATATTAGGTGTTCCCCAACGAAGTTTTATAGGCCATCTGCTCCTCGTGATCTACATAAACGGTTTAGGAGACAATCTGAGCAGCACTCTTAGACTGTTTGCAGATGATGCTGTCATTTACCATCTTCTATAGTCATCAGACGATCAAAACGAACTGCAAAATGGTCTATAAAAGATATCGGTATTGTGAAAAATGTGACAATAGGCTCAAAATAATGAAAAGTGTGAAGCATCCACATTAGACTTACAGGGATACACTAAATTTAGATTACAAGATAAATCACCCACGTCTAAAGAGTGTAAATTCAACTAAATACGTAGGAATTACAATTACAAATAACTTAAATTAGAACGATCACATAGATAATGTTGTGGGGAAGGCAGACCAAAGGCTGCCTTTTCGGTAGAACGCTTAGAGGATGCAACATGTCTACTACCCAGATTGCCAACACTACGCTTGTCTGTGGGGTATGGGATCCTTACCAGATAGGACTGACAGGGGACATCGAAAAAGTTCAAAGAAGAGCAATGGGTTTTATATTATCGCAAAATTGCGGAGAGGCCGTCAAAGATATGATACGGGCAATGAATGGCAATAATTAAAACAATGGCACCTTTTGTAGCAACGAAGATTCAGATAAGTCAGCAGAGAATGTACTAGCATTTACAAATAACTTATTGTCTGCATAAAACTTTGGATTATGGATAGATGAATAGTTGTTACAGATGAACAAGTCGCGTTTGACAGGAAACGCTCAATCATTTGATAAAATCCATTAACAACCCGCTACGACGTTGTAGGATGAAAAATAGCTGTAGATTCTGCTGCACAGAATGAAATACAGTGTCACGAAGCAGAATGAGTTTGACTGCAGTTTTGTAGGTGGAGATGAAAGATCAATGATCAACTGATGGATGATGACTAAACAAGTACAATCGTTCTGCAGGAAGCCGAACACAGATTATTAGACGCATTTCTAAGGGAAATGCCTCCTCACATCTCTAGAAAGATGTGTGCAGAATTTTCAAAACCTGTATTGGCTTGCCTATAGCAGTGGAAAAAATAAATTCGGTAACGAATGTACGTAGCAGAGGAAATATTTTCGGTATTGATATTAAGTGCTATCGTTTTAGAGATTCTGGTAACAAACAAAGGAAGTAATTACATGGAAAAGTGAGACACTGGAAGAAACATTGCAGAAGTATTTTTGACCGTGAACACAGATGACTTACAGGAATTAAGTGACTTGTGCAGTTGAAGAGCTTAGTGGAGGGTAAAAAGCTCGAACGGAATGGCAGATCACCCAGGCTAAAAAATCTAGAGAAAGGAGGATTGAACAACACCAGGATGGTACGAGGACTACGGTGGAAACATTGGATTATGCAAGATTAGTCACCAATACAGTGAACAGAGAGTTACAAGTAATACAGACCCGGATAATCTAGCTGGACACCAGATTGTCTGCGGCCAACTTCTGCGAATACTGGCCCACAATATGAAGGGGTATCAGAACTGCCGGAGACGATTTATCATGTTATGCGTAGGCAATTAACCTCTATCCTACTGCCACCTATAGCTAACAGTCATGCGTGCCACAAACACACTTACGACCAGGAATTCTTCGTATGACATGCATTTAATGGTTCAAATGACTCTGAGCACCATGGGACTTAACTTCTGTGGTCATCAGTCCCCTAGAACTACTTAAACCTAACTAACCTAAGGACATCACACACATACACGCCCGAGGCAGGATTCGAACCTGCGACCGTAGCAGTCACTCGGTTCCGGACTGAAGCGCCTAGAACCGCTCGGCCACCGCAGCCGGCTGACATGTACTTAATAGGAGTACTTCTTTGTTACTTATATTTTTACATTCAATTGCTGTTTCTGTTGTGTCTGCAACATCTCCCTACTTACTAACATGCTTGAAATTACACAAAATGTTGTATAAGCAGAACATCGTGGCCGGCCGCGTTGGCCGTGCGGTTCTGGCGCTGCAGCCCGGAACCGCGGGACTGCTACGGTCGCCGGTTCGAATCCTGCCTCGGGCATGGGTGTGTGTGATGTCCTTAGGTTAGTTAGGTTTAAGTAGTTCTAAGTTCTAGGGGACTTATGACCTAAGATGTTGAGTCCCATAGTGCTCGGAGCCATTTTTTGAAGAACATCGTAAACTATCGTATCGACATCAGCATTACACACGTTCGAACCGTTAATGTAGCGTACGAAACACAGTCCACAGTTAAGGTAGGTGAACTGAATGTACACAGATACTCCATAGAGAGTTCAGTCACAGAGTCAGGCAGTATGATAGTTGTTGTAAGATAATCCACCGAGGAAATGTCCCAAGTTTACAAGTTGATGTAGATGCCGACCGCAAAGTAAAGTGCTACTTTTTAATTACTTATCCGCCGTTTCCATCTCCCTCTTGAGGGCATCACGGCAGGTGGCGCCGAATGTCTTGAACTGAAGCAATATACTTTCACTAAGGTTGAAAAACCTGCTCTGGGGAAGGATACTTAGGGGAACGACAAAGTTAGGTGACTTAGAAGTGTCCTGGTCTACCCGTCGTTTAGGCATAGCGTGTCTGATTAATAATGAAAATATCCTATGTCCCGGGTTGGAAACCAGCCGCCGCACAAATTTTGATTAATAATCAGCATTGGCGGCCGAAGACTTCCAGCATAAGAAATCACCTTCATTTTGCCAACCGACATGAAAGAGGGCGGAGGAGCAGACAGAGATACAGAGCACTCACTTGTCCTTGGACTGGGAAACTGTCCCCAAACGCGGAACAATCGGTAATGACCAACGACACGAGGATGCAGAAGGGAATGAAAACCAATGCATTAAAGACACATAACGTGTATCCATAGCACATGAGGCCGGTAATTAAAGAAGTGTCATGATGATCTCTACATTGACGAAAGATTCCGGAGTAATTCCCACTCGGATCTCCAGGACGGGACTGACAAAAGTGAGGTCACCATGAGAAAAAGATAGAATAACCAACAAAAAGAGGCTCAATGTAGATATAGTAGGGGTCAGTGAAGTGAAACGGAAAACAGACAAGGATTTCTCACCGGACAAGTAGAAAACGGTATAAAGGGAGCCGGATTCGTTATGAATAGGAAGGTAGGGCAGAGAGTGTTTTACTGTCAACTGTTCAGTGATAGTGTTGTTCTCATCAGATCGGTAGGTTGGTCGATTTGGGAAAAGGGAACTAAAGAGGGAGGTCATCGATCCCATTGGATTAGGGAAGGATGGAGAAGGAAGTTAGCAGTGCCCTTTCAGAGAAACCATCCCAGCTTTTGCCTGACCCGATTTGAGCAAATCATGGAAAATCTAAAGCAGGACGGTTGGACCGTCGTCCTCCCGAATGTGAGTACAATGTCCTAACAACTGCGCCACCTCGTTCGGTGTTCTTATCAGAATCGACAGAAAACCAACACCGACAACGGAAGTTGAGGTATACATGCCAATGTCGCAAACTGAAGATGAAGAGATAGAGAAAGTGTATGAGAATATTGAAAGGATAATATAGTATGTAAATGAAGATGAAAATCTAATAGTCACGGGAGAGAGGAATGAATTTGTAGACGAACGAGTAGAAGAAATGGTTACAGGACAATATGGTCTTGGGACAAGGGGTGAGAGAGGAGAAAGACTGAGTTCTGTAATAAAATTCAGCTGGTAATAGTGAATACGCTGCACAACTATCACAATAGGAGGAACTATACTTGGAAAAGGTCACGTGATACGGGAAGATTTCCGTTAGATTACATCATGGTCAGACAAAGATTGGAAACTGGAAATTGGTGGTAATTTCCAATGGAAACAAACTGCTGAGGTCATTGGTCCCTAGGCCTACACACTACTTAATCTAACTGAAACTAACTTACGCTAAGGACAACACACACACACCCATGTCAGAGGGAGGACTCGAACCGCAGACGGAGGGAGCGACGCGAACCGTGGCAAGGCGCCTAAGACGTCGCCGCTACCCCGCGTTGCGACAGAGATTCCAAAATCAGATACTGAATTGTAAGGCGTACCCAGGAGCAGATATAGACTCAGAGTACAATGAAATAGTGATGAAGAGTAGGCTGAAGTCTAAGAGACTAGTCAGGAAGAATCAGCAGGCAAAGAAGTGGATTACGGAAAATAAGGAATAGCTCACTAGGCAGTACAGTTGAAAAAGAATGGACGTCTCTAAATAGAGCAATCACAGAAGTTGGAAAAGAAAACATAGGTACAATATGGTAACTACGAAGATACCATGGGTAATAGAAGAAATACTACAGTTGATCGACGAAAGAAGGAAGTACAAAAATGTTCAGGGAAATTCAGGACTACAGAAATACAAGTCGCTGACGAATGGAATAAATAGGAGGTGCAGGGAAGCTAGAACGAAATGCCTGCAAGCAAAATGTGAAGAAATTTAAAAAGAAATGACTGTCGGAAGGACTGACTCAGCTTACAGGAAAGTCAAAATAAGCTTCGGTGCAATTAAAAGGTTGGATGGTAACATTAAAGTGCAACGGCAGTTCCGTGTTAAATGCATAGGAGAAAGCGGACAGATGGAAACAGTACATTGAAGGGCTCTCTGAGGGGGGAAGATTTGTCTGAGGTGATAGAAGAAGAACCAGAAGTCGATTTAGAAGAGACAGAAGATCCAGTACTCAAATCAGAATTGAAGAGAGTTTTCGAGGACTTAAGATCAAATATAGCAGAAGGGTTAGATAACATTCCATCAGAACTTCTTAAATCATTGGGGGAAGTTGCAACAAAACAACTATTGATATTGGTGTATAGAATGTATTAGCCTGGGGACACACCATCTGACTTGCGGCAAGATATCGTCCATACAATTCCAAAGACTACAAGAGATCACAAGTGCGAGAATTTTCACACAGGTTAACAGCTCATGCAACAAGACTAATATGCAAAGAATGTAAAAAAAGATAGAGGATCTGCTAGATTACGATCAATTTGTCTTTAGGGAAGGAAAAACCGAGAGTTACGAAGTAGATGAAGTTAAGGAATTCTGCTACCTAAGCAGCAAAATAACCATGACGGACGGAGCAAGAACACCAGAAGCAGACTAGCGTTGGCCAAAAGGGTGTTCTTAGCCAAGAGAAGTCTACTACTATCAAACATAGGCCTTAATTTGAGAACAAGTTTCTGTGAATGTACGGTTGGAGCACAGCATTGAATGGAAGTGAAACATGGACTGTGGTAAAACCGAAACAGAACAGAACTGAAGCATTTGAAATGTGATGCTACAGACGAATGCTGAAAATTAAGTGGACCGATAAGGTAAGGAATGAGGAGGTTCTGCGCAGAATCGGAGAGGAAAGGAGTATGTGGAAAACTCTGAGAAGAAAGGACACTATGATAGGACATCTGTTAAGACATGAGGGAATGATTACCATGGTACTATAGGGAGCTGAAGAGGGCAAAAACTGTAGAGGAAGACAGAGATTGGAATTCATCCAGGAAATAATTGAAGCCGTGTTTGCGAGTGCTTCTCTGAGATGAAGAGGTTGGCAAACGAGAGGAATTCGTGGCGGACCGAATCAAACCTGTTAGAAGATTGAGGACTCTAAAACGAAAAGGTTAAAATCGGTATGGTCACGGACCCTGGAGAGGCACTGCTGGCGATGTTGAGCTGTTAGCAAATGCTCCCATGACTGTGATCTTCTGCCGTAGCCCATTAATGCCAAATTTCGCCGCACTGTCCTAACTGGCACGTTTGTCGGACATTGATTTCTGCTGTTATTTCACTTGCTTATGTGTCATCACTGACAACTCTACAGAAAAGCCGATGTTTTCGATCGTTAAGTGAAGGTCGTCGGCCATTGCAGTGTCCTTGGTGAGAGGTAATACCTGAAATGTGGTATTCTTGGTACATGGCACACTCCCGACACTGTGGATCTCGGAGTAATGGATTCCTGCAGAAAGTCTCATGCGTCTAGCTCCAGCTGTTCCGCATTCAAAGTCAGTTAATTTCCATCGTGCAGCCATAATATCGTCGGAAACCTTTTTACGTGAACCACCTGAGTACAAGTGATTGCTTTGCCAGTGCACTGCCATTTTATACCTTGTGTACACGATGCTACCGCCGTCTGTATACGTGAATATTGGTACCCCATTACTTTTGTCACCTCATTGTACTATTAGAATAGAGTAGGAGAGGTTGACATATGAGATAATGCAATTCCTTGAATAGAAGAGAACCTGAGGACATTGGATCCAAGAGGTACAAAAGACATGGAAAGAACGAAAATGCAGGATGACTTCCAAATCTGGTATTAAGGCTTGTTTAGATGCCCAGGAGAGAATTAGACCCAGAGCAAAACCACCATCGCCAGAAAAGCGAAGAGGGCTGCAAAGTATGTGAGTGAAACAATGTTGGACAGGGGCAAAGAGCGGAAGAAAAGAAACTGGCCTCAAAGAACGTGGTCCACAGATGGCCGAACCACAGGAAATAGATCGTAAATACGGAATGAAACATTGATGTCGCCACCCCTGGGCTGAGCACTCACAGGTAGGATGATGCTCGTGCTGACGCTGCCCACCACGATGGTGGCGAGCAGTTCCCCGAAGGTGGTGGCGAACCGCTGCCACACAGCGAAGGTCAGAAGGGGTAAGGCAGCGAACAGCAGCGCCCATCGGCGGCCAACAGTCTCCACGAACACGCCGAGCAGCAGAGTGGGCGGCACCGAGGCGAGCAGGCCCACGGACGCCAGCCACGAGCCCTGGTCCTCCGTGATGGGGATGTGCGACGTGTTCTTCTGCAGCTCCGGGATTATCGGCGAACTCCAGCCGAAAAACATGCCGGCGTTGAGGTACGCCAGCGACACTACCAAAAGCATTCACAAATGACATCTCCATGCTCTCACTGTCATAAAATGGTATTTTAATAGTACACAGCCAACCACTGGATAATACCATATCTAACCAAATGAGTTCAGGAAGTTGTGTGTAGATTTTTTGTCCATTCAGTAGGTGCCATAATTTTCACAGATGATACCATTGTCATCAACGAACCTGAGCACTAACAATTCAACCAGTGTAATCCTGGGACATAATTCTGACTAGGGAGGAATTACGTATGCGGTTCCCCAAGGTTAAATCTTAGGTCCTCTATTGTTCCTCATGTATGTAAAGATCTTCCGTATAATATACAACAAACACAATTAATTCCTTCAGCAGATAACGTGACTATTGTAGTCAAACAAATCATACAGAAACAGAAGGAATAGTAAACATAGTTCAAAGGTTCAAATGACTTTGAGCACTATGGGACTTAACATCTCATCAGTCCCCTAGAACTTAGAACTACTACTTAAACCTAACTAACCTTAGGTCATCACATACCTCCACACCCGAGGCAGGATTCGAACCTGCGACCATAGCGGTCGCGCGGTTCCAGACTGAAGCGCCTACAATCGCTCGGCCACCACGGCCGGCAAAAATAGTCCTTCGAAGTGTTATTCACTTGTTGTCTGTGAATGGTCTCAACCTCAGTTATAAAAGACGCAACATATTCCGTTCCACACATCTGCACTATGTGATGAAAAGTATTCGGACACCTTGGACCACTGAACAGTGGAAACACGTTGTGTGAAGTGACAAATCACGGTACATAACGTGACGATCAGATGACAGGGTATAGGTATGGCGAATGCTCGGTGAACGTCATCCGCCAGCGTGTGTAGTTCAAAATGGTTCAAATGGCTCTGGGCACTATGGAACTTAACTTCTGAGGTCATCAGTCCCCTAGAACTTAGAACTACTTAAACCTAACTAACCTAATGACATCAAACACAGCCATGCCTAAGGCAGGATTCGAACCTGCGACCGTAGCGGTCACGCGGTTCCAGACTGTAGCGCGTAGAACCGCACGGCCACTTCGGCCGGCTATAAAGTACATGTTGGGGCCGTAATAAAGAAATAAGCTGTCTCAAGATATTATGTCCAATGTATGTGTTTGTGTTTGTGTTTGTGTATGTGTGTGTGTGTGTGTGTGTGTGTGTGTGTGTGTGTGTGTATAAGTGTAAGTGTAAGTGTGTGTATGTGTGTGTGTGTGTGTGTGTGTTTGTGTGTGTGTGTGAGAGAGAGAGAGAGAGAGAGAGAGAGAGAGAGAGAGAGAGCTCCAGTGTATTGTTCTCTTTAATTGTAATGCAATCTTTGCATACCGTCAGGTGCAAAATTCTCTGTAATGAACACGGATCCGGTAGGCCAGTATCAACTATAGTCTCACTGCTAAAGGCATTAATAAACACCCTTTACTTATTTTTCTCTGATAAATGTAATATTTTGTTGTCTTGAGTAACTGTGGCAGGAAGGAGATGCCTTATCCGATGCAATACACGGTAAACAGGAAATCTGCTGTCGACAATATTACACATACCTTTCATGAAGTAGGGAAAAGAAGTGCGACTTGCTTGTGCAAGGCAACATCTCACCAAAACGCTATTCCCCACCACTCTCCCTAAGTAACTACCACCCAATCGTCTCCACTCTTGACGTTTACGCAAAGTGGGAGTGTACCGTGAAGAGTGTGAGAGACTGTGCATGTAACGACTACCAAAAAAGAAGACACACTAAGCATGCACAGCAGGAAGGAAAACTTCAATACAGGACACAGGCCAGTACTATTTTCAGACGAAGTATTTAAGAGTTTATAAAAGAACAAAAAAGTCTCGGTTGCGACATTATTTAATGTCAAAGATCCGTTTCATCCTTTTGCGGCGTCATCAGATTGTGTAAAAGTAGATTGACACGTGACCCACCAGTCATCAGTCAGTATCCAGCTACTTTTACACAATCTGATGATGTTCCAAAACGATGAAACGATGAAACAGTAAAATTCCGAGGCTGTGGTGTTATGGTGTGGTCGTGTTTTCCATGGAGGGAGCTTGGCCCCCTTGTTGTTTTGCGTGGCACTATCACAGCACAGGCCTACACTGATGTTTTAAGCACCTTCTTGCTTCCCACTGTTTAAGAGCAATTCGGGGATGGTGATTGCATCTTTCAACACGATCGAGCACCAGTTTAAAGCGCACAGTCTGTGGCGCAGTGGTTACATGACAATAACATCCCTGTAATGGACTGGCCTGCACAGAGTCCTGAGTTGAATCCTATAGAACACCTTTGGGATATTTTGGAACACCGACTTTGTGCCAGGCCTCACCGACCGACATCGATACCTCTCCTCAGTACAGCACCCCGTGAACAATGGGCTGTCATTCCCCTAGAAACCTTCCAGCACCTGACTGAACGTATGCCTGCGAGAGTGGAAGCTGTCACCAAGGCTAAGAGTGGGCCCTCACCATATTGAATTGCAGCATCACCAGTGGAGGGCGCCAGGAACTTGTAAGTCATTTTTAGTCAGGTGTCCGAATACTTTTAATCACATAGTGTAAGTGTACTACACCAGTGATAAGTGTAACGCATGGTGTGGAAATAATAAATACGCTGGGAACTTCAAATTCTTAAGTGTCTACATTGATGAGAACTTAAACTGAAAAAATCACATTTTGGAACTCCTATAACAACTCAATTCAGTCACATTTGCACTAAGAATGATTGCAAATTCTTTGGAGGGACAAATCGGTATGATGACCTATTTCCCATATTTTCATTCAGTAATGTCATATGGAATAATGCTCTGGGGTAACTCATCTTCACTAAGGAAAGCCTTTATTGTGCTAAATCATACTGTAAGAGTAATATGTGGTGCTCACCCACGATCATCTTTCAGACGTCTATTTAAAGAGATGAGCATTCTGACTACTGCTTCACATCATATTTATTCCTCCACGAAGTTTGTTCTAAATAATCCACTGCAGTTCAAAAGGAATAATGATATAAGAAAATGAAATACCAGATGAAAAAATGACATTCATTTCTTCACTTAATGTTTTGTTATGCACAAAAAGGGGTGCACAATGCAACAACAAAATATTGGATCACTAACTCAATGATTTAACTGTGTAACAGAAAACAAAGTAAAGCCTGAAAACAAACTGAGGAAGTTTCTCCTGGACATCTCCGTCTGTTTCATAGAATTCTAATGTGTAAAAGACCGTGGATGGGAATTACTAATTCACATCTACATACCTTATTTTCTTCTTTAATATATATAAAAAAACTTAGAAATGTTCAGAATAGAATCCTATGCAAAATTAAATTGTGAAGTGAATGTAAAATGACTAGTTCTACATCACTACTATCTATAGTGCAAAATGATACACGGAACATGTAACCAACTAAATTACTAAGTAACTAATTAACTTTGTCACGACCGACAAGTTGGGAGGTGCCACTTTACTCAGAGTTATCGGTAAGTATTTTCAGAGTTGCACAAGACTATGGCGTGAAAACTGCAAGACGTACAGAAAATGGACACATTCACTGGATAAGACATCTCTCCGCGTTTTTAATTCACATTAGAAGTCCTCAGTATGGGTACCGTTAGTGATACGGCAAACATCAACACTTGTATGCAATTAATTGAAATCGATGACAAGAACTGCCTGGTAATGTGCCGCAGCAGCCCAGTTTGGAAATCTGTTCACTAGTTTGCCTATCTGTAGGCTTGAAATGATTAGTCTTCATGTTTTGATACACCTGCCCCCTATAGCGAATACAGCCCCGCACATATCGAGAATCTAAACTTGGAGAGATGCTCTGTCCATTGATATGTGCCGTTTTCTATAGGTCTTGTTGTTCTCAGGTAGTATTTTCCTGAACCCTCTGCGATACGTCTGAGTTACCTTCTACCAAAGACAGAAGTTATTTCTTCCTTAATGCAGTGGGGTGCTGAACGCAGTTTGTAAGCAGAATACACGAGCTAAAATTATATTCAATTGAAGACAAAATTTACTCGCCAGCATGAACCAGTCTGTAAAATAGAAACGACTCTTGAAAGTAATTTGTCTGGATCGTGGACATATTTGGGTGCATGGTTCGGAAAACAGTACAACAAAAGGGGGGAGGGAAGCTAGCCGAGACATCTGGCAGTAATGTAGGCTATCGAAGATCAGCAGAAGAGATGTGGTTATCAATGAAGTGTTGCTGAAAATTTATGAGGTGAACCATACATCAAAGGGCATCCAAATGAGACGAGAGAAACTCGTAGAACTTATTGCAAGAGGCAAAATCATCAGTGGATTAATAACAAAGGGAATTATGAAGAGATGGAATTTCAGGGAAACGTCCAAGTAGGTTGCATGTGCAGCAGATCATGCATGTTGTGTCATAGCAGAAAACGGGAGAGTAGAAGGGCATGCTGAGGTACTCACCCTTAAGTTTATCGCAAATAGAAAGCGCAATTGTACTCTAATAGGGAGTAGCATAGTTCATTGGACTCTTGGGGGATTAAGAGAAGAGGTGAAGAAATTGCAAGGCGGCCTGTGCATTTCGTCACTGGTTCGTTTCTTGGCCATGGAGAAGGTCATCAACGTCCAGTGGCAGACACTACAGTCAAGGCATAACACACTTGTCAAAATTATGAGGGTTGTGATCCAAGAGCAGTCAATTAGTGTATACTTCTTTGATCATATTGCTCAGCGACGGCCTCTCTTGACATGGCAGTGGAGATCCATAACTGACTTAGCAGTTAACGACAAAGTAGGGTGGCGTAAAAAGCATGAGAGAGTCATATAGATGGGAGACAGCTAGGCGTTCAGTCACAAGAAACTACATGTGGACTGCGTTGACACCACAGGAATCGACGCCCAGGCCGTATGGTAGGTGAAGTTATCACTCATTCGTGCCTCGACGCTGCAGCATGGACAATACTACTGCCGATGCAGTGGAAAGATGGAAACCAGCCACTGCCGATGGTGACACAATTACCACAAGAGTGAGACTCGAACCGCGGCTGTGTTGTAGCCTACATGATGGAAGATGATGTCCTCTCAAAACACTGACAGGCCAAGCCGACAGTAATACCTCCCGTTTTAGACATGCAGATACAGTCACTACCTGCTACCATCTTCGAGATATGCTTTATACCTGTCACCCAGTTTTCACTTGGGTCATCTAGCTGCCCCTACCAAATACTGCAGCCCCTAGCCACGGAACTAGTGACTGTGCCTAAACCAGATGCAAGATTGGAATTTGAACTGGTGCTCTCCGACTGGGGAATCATCTGCTGGCTGACTTCTGCGAATATTAGTGTACCTACATAGGCCTGGCTATGTGTAGAGCCGTCGCTTGCTTTGTGCAGGCATATTCTATTGTTGCTGGCTTTTCTTGTGCTGGCATACACTACTGCTGCTCGCTTGCCTTGCGTGGGCACACTCTGTCACTGGAAGCTCCGTTTGCTGTTGCTCTGCTAAGAGGTCCACGGTTCAACTATGTGTGCTCAAGTGTCTCCAGTCTGAATACGCAGTTTCACAGCTAACAAAAGAGGCTTTATGGAGTCCAGCACAGTGGCATGCCATCTGAGTGTCTGGAGCAGATGTGGTACTACACTAGAAGGGTGCTGAAAAGGTAACATTGGCTCAGCTTCTGCCTGCTGGATGAGGCAATGGCATATGCTGAGTGTGACAAAAGGCTGCTTGTGGGCTAAGGCAGGCGCATGTGTGGGGCTGCTGACAACCACCTAGCAACACCACGACATATTTATGTGTGGAATATGTGAATATATGAAATAGCTGTACCTATGACTTTCCATCATCCTCCTGGCTCCATTAACCTGTCGAACTGGTTACAGAAATGGTTTCTGCCAACCACAGTGAGAAGGGACCAACTGTATTAGGGAGGATGACAACACCCACAATGGGCAGGATCGTCATCACTGAATGGTGAGTGGAGTGACTGTTGTCTGTTTCTCTCTCTCTCTACTGCTTTGTTTTATTAACAATTGTGATCATAGCGATTTGTGGGTGACGTTTGTGGGGTCAGATAAGTGTTAAGACTTCTGTCGATTTTATGGGAATACCAGAGGCCTGTGCCAGATGAGGTGCATGTCGGGTAACTCGTTGGGCCACAGCGTGCTTTCTATAGAATCAGCCCCAATAATCTGAGACATGTGTCACGGATATGTCCACTACGCTAGGCAGTACAGTGAATCCAGATATCTGATGATTAAAGGTAACTACTCAAAGCAATTTTTTGGTGTCACAGTGAGCTACATATTTTTTTTTATTTTTTTTTCTTCCTTGTATTTTTGTTTATTTGATATATGTCACGCAGCGTTTGAGCCGAAAACATTGGGGCTTATCTTGCAAGAAGCCCTGCCGTCCTTGTTAGAGTAAGTAGCTAGACTGAAAGCAGATAATACAGAATTCTTTAAATTTGGAAGGGAAGATGGGGCTTCGCCCAGTTGGACTGTTTCCACATTAGATTCAGCTGCCGCCAGCCCGGTTAGTCCCTTTTTGGGTAAAGCAACGGGGCATGTGCTAGCGTTTGTAGATATATTGAAAGCAGATAATACAGAGTTCTTTAAGCAGTTTAAATCTGTAAGAAAAGATGGGGCTAGTGCTAGCGTTTGTAGATGATCTGTTGGCAGCTGTAAAGCTGGTTTCTGGACACATGAGCTGTTGTTACAGATGAGAAAATTGTTCTTTAGAGTTAAGGCAAAGACATATGTTAGGTACCGTGAGGATTTATGGAATGCACTGACATACGAAGAAATCAGAAATTGTCTCATACCATCTTATAAGAAGCAAAGTACCTCCAGATTCTTTCGTGAACAATTCAGTGCGGTGGCGAAGATTGAGTATTTCCTGCATAGACTATGGAAGATTAATGTCATTGTATATCAGATAATGAATAATGAGAAAGTGAATACAGTTATCAGAAATCGGAACATGGAGCGTGAGCAATATGCCTAGGGGGGGAGGGGAGAATTGGTGCGATATTCCTTGGTGGCACGGTGACTACCGGACTGTACGTTAACGTTTTGGAAGATGATTTCATCGCCACTTTTCCAAAGTGACCCTGATTTCGACAATATGTGGTTCATGCAAGAGAGAGCTCTCCTCCATTGATACGGGAGAGTATTTGGTGTCCGGGAGGAGCACTTTGGGGACTGCATTCCGTCTCTGGGGTACCCAAAGGCCACAGGCATGGACTCGATTGGCCACTTTATTCTCCGGATCTGAACACAAGCGACTCCTTTTTGTGGATCTATGTTAAAGACAAGGTGTACAGCAATAACACCAAAATCATTGCTTACCTGAAAACAGCCATTCAGGAAGTCATTGACAGCATCGATTTTTTGTCACTTTAGTGGGTCATGCAGAATTTCGCAATTCGTTTGCGTCACACCATCGCCAATGATGGCAGGCATATCGAACAGGCCGTAACCTAAATCGGAATACCTGTAGCGACTTTTACGTGTTGAATAAACAGTGTGCATGCCATAGTTTGTAGCTAACTTACGTTTATTCGATATAGTTCAACAATTGTCACCCTGTATGTAGATGTAGATGGTGGCTGACACACCTCGTACGAAGGCTCCCAGTGATGTGATTTGTTTTCAATGCCTCAAGTCCATCAGATAACAACTTTCAGCCTGAGTGGTACATGATCTCTTCAGGGTGGATTAGATTTCGTCTGACAGATAATATTTACGATAGCGAGTTTGATAAGAAACTGGAAGGATTCCCACTCGCCTTAAAATTATTGCTGAAAATACTAACTAATCTAAGCATGTTAGGGAGTTCACATATACGTCTATATTCTCACAACACACAAGTATAAAAATTCTATCACTGCCACATAGTGTTCGCTCCTCACCCCTCCCCTCCCCCCAGCCCTCGGCCCCCCCCCCCCCCAACACCCCCCCCCCTCACCTTTCCTACAGTGTGGAATACCCGCTACGTCTTGGTAGTTAAACTTGATTCTGAGACCGGCTCTTGTTTTGGTAGATTGTCGCTTGCGTGTCCACAACTTGTGAGGCAGGGTCCGTTGGTGTCTGTAAGTACAATCCGGTGACTCTGGGCAGCTTGTGGTGTGACGTGCTGGCGAGGGGTCCGGCACCATTGATGTTAAAATCCCCGCCGGTTTGACGTTTTCGGGGGATACTTCCAAAGATGTGCCAGTTATTGAATATCCATGGCGTGATTCCCTCTTCTTGACACTGAGAATGAGCTGTCAATGGCCGCGAAGGAGTATCCATGTCCATCTGAAGGAGGAAGAGGGCGAACCAAGTTGATATGAAGGTTGGTAAATGTAACTGGTGCAGCCTGGAAGTTATTTAGCCTACTTTACTGCACTGGCACAGGACGTCAATGGGTACTATTTGTTTGGGCTGACCCAGCTACACAATACAAGAAGTAAACTGCAAATATCTGCCGAAGCACTAGTGAAAATATGCAGTAGGTCTCTTAGGACAAACACCTGGCATACAGTTACAAATAAATTCTGAAATTATTAGTTTCTTATTTAATTAAACCTTTCTGCAAAATCATTTATTGGCTGTTTAACAGGGATTACCATTTTTTTTTATTCCGGAAGAGTTTTGTATTTCTTTGTGGCTCAGTTTTTTCATTAATCACAGCATATTAATTTGATACCCTTCATTATCTCTGTGACATTCTCCCAAGGGTCGAATAACCCTGCGACAATCTGTGCAGCCCTTATCTGTATATGTTCATTATCCCTAGAGTCTTATTTGATACATTTGAGATTCATTTAATTTTCTCGCATCTAACAGACCTCAGATCCCCACTCCACATACACATATTCCTTTTACCTAATAGTACAGATCAGTTGTCATAACAGCTATTATATTCAATTATTTCTCATTCTAGCATTTTTTTTCTATTTCCTTCAACACAGAATCTTTCTTAGGGAAAGGGACAACATAAGGTCTAACGGAAAAAGATTCATGACTCTGTAATTCCAACATATATTCAAAATCTTTGACTAAAACTGGTTTTTAATCAAACACAGATCTACTTTGCATCAAAAATTTTTACTGAATCTTGCCTTTCATTACTTGATATACCTTCAATGTATATCATTTTCTCTTTTACTCCAGCTTGCATTGTACCCTCTTCAGAATTACTTATGTCAGCTTTTGTCGTTAAATATCCAAAAGGCATATTCAATGCACTATGTAATTCTACATTCAATTTTTTTTCAGAAAGTTGACGTCACTGAACTTTTTATTACAAAAAAAGAGTAAATAAATAAATCTTTCTGTACTGATATCAGTTTTATCATTCAATGGGCACCAAATTCTTGTACCCAATACTAAATGGAATTCATAGTGTATTGACTAGAATTGTAGGATATAATATTTTTATATTATTCAATACTGTACCTTTCCAATGTAACAAATTTTCATTAATTTCGTCTCTAGAAGAACTACCTTTTTGATTATCAAACTTATTTTTCCCTGTTAGAGTTAGTGGCACATTATGTACTTTTCCATTTCGTTTACTTCCTCCCTGTCTTCTGTTTCTTTTTCTCATTTACACTATTAATTTACATCAATTATCCTATTTTTACTCAATAAATTTCATGAAGTCAAATATCTCTTTTGCTTCTGCCACTAAATTTCCCCTCCTTCCCATTAATACCACTAATAATTGTGACGCTACTACTGTCTCCCAGTTCCTGTTTAATTAGCTGTTATTTATTTTCTTTATCTAACCAGAAGCAAGGCATTTCCATTGTTAAATTTCGTCTACTTATTTAGACTTTTTCATGGGGTCAGAGCATCCTAAACGCTAGATAACACCTCTGTTTCGTCAGTTTGTTCGTGATTTTGCATAAATCAGGTTGACTTTCATCACAGAAATATTTTTCTTTGCTATCACATTGGTTAGGTTGTTCTTCCTTTTTACATTCCCTTACTGCTTCTATTACATACAATGCTGGATTAATCTGGTTTACTGATGGCTCTTTTGTAGATTTTGCCTAATTGCAAACCCCAATTGGAGCAACCTTTAGTCTCCCTCGTAATTACTATAATTACTACTCCCCATACTGCTCTTATTTGTATTTGTATTATTAGAGATTCGTCTACTAGTGCCATTTACTACCAAACTTGTTCTGAGTCCCCCACTATTTCTCCCAGACCATTTAGTACTCATTGTACTCACTTGCAAGTCTCTAATTGGTGAATACCTCGCCTCATTAGTCCTCACACCTCCTGTTCATTTGACTCTTACTACCTTCCAGAAATAATCTACAAATCATTAATATTATTACTGGGGGCTACAAAAGACCATTCCCGTATTCCGTGAGAAAACATATGCTCTAATCCCGTTGCTACTGATTCACAACCTGACTCCGCCCAACTTTGTTAATCCAGCAAAGGCAGGATCCCTTGATAGTCTCTCCTCTGGAATCGTCTCTTAAGACCACAGATTTCCCTTAGTATCTTTTACTGTTCATCTTACGGCCAGTTTTTCTCCAAAAATTATTTACTAAATTCTTCCCAACAATTACAGGAATCTGTCGCTTCTGTTGCCATCCGTAATTATGTTGTTGTGGTGGTCTTCAGTCCTGAGACTGGTTTGATGCAGTTCTCCATGCTACCCTATCCTGTGCAAGTTTCTTCATCTCCCAGTACCTACTGCAGCCTACATCCTTCTGAATCTGCTTAGTGTATTCATCCCTTGGTCCCCTCTACGATTTTTACCCTCCACGCTGCCCTCCAACACTAAATTGGTGATCCCTAGATGTCTCAGAACATGTCCTACCAACCGATCCCTTCGTTTTGTCAAGTTGTGCCACATACGCCTCTTCTCCTCAATTCTATCCAATACTTCATCATTAGTTATGTGATCTACCCATCTAATCTTCAGCATTCTTCTGTAGCACCACATTTCGAAAGCTTCTATTCTCTTCTTGTCCAAACTATTATGTCCGTAATTATACCCTTTCAAAAAACTCACGACAAACATTTATCTTTGTCAGTCCCATTAAGCAGACTGGTTATTAAATTCGCTAATAAAATCAAGAGGATGAATGTTACTATTATGTAAGAATTTTTGCACTTTTTGTCATTAAATAATGCAGCTTCATTACACACAGTATATACTTTAGGGTTTACACTTTCAGCTCTACTAACCATGTCTTAAAATTCAGTAAATTAAGCATTCATTCTAGACTTCACGCTTTTTCACAATTTCATTTAGCTTACTGACCCTAACTTCGATAATTAACAAATGTCTTCCTCCCACTTCTTTTCTCCTGTTTCAGTTCCGCTGGTTGACTCTAAACTCGTTCTTTTCAATATTAGATTGCATGTTTATTGTTATTTTCCATACATATTTTCATTTAACCTTCAATTTTTACATGACTAGGATCAGCATCTGCTTCCACCCACTTACTACAATATTTTCCCAACATTACCAAGCAAGGTGGCGCAATGTTTAACACACTAGACTTGCATTAGGGAGGATGATGGTCCAAGTCTGTGTCTGGCCATGTTGATTTAAGTTTACTGTGATTTCCCTAAATCGCTTTAGACAAATTTGAGGATGGTTCCTTTGATAGGGCATGGCTTTCCTTCCCCAACCTTCCATAATCCGATGGGTCTCATGATCTCATTGTTTGGTCACCTCCCCAAAGTCAACCAGCAAACCAACTTTCCATCCAAATTTGAATTTAAATTACTAACATCACTTTTAATTTCTTTTTAATGTCATTGTTAGTGTAGTAGGCTACAGTTTCAAATCCAATTTTGAATCTGTTCTGCTGAGATCAGTTCTAATGTCACCACTATTTTTTACAGTCTCTGATAAGTTTCTTTCATTTCATACCTCAGATTACCAATGTCACTTTTAAACTCCTTCTTCATGTTACTACGTTTTTTTGTCTAATATCCGATTGTTTTCTTTAATATTTAAGGTCATTTGCATGAGTGGTGGGCCAATTTTTATGCGCAATCCTTTTACATCAGTATCACCTAATTCCTCCTTTACGTAACAGCCAGTGTTTGATTCCTCTTCATTTTGAATTTCGTCTATTACCTCCACACCTTCCCCTTACTCGACTGCAACACTATTCAGCATGTTTTTACACTTGAATTTCATGAATAACCTTGCTAACATGTACTGCATCGTAAAAGGTAGATACTTCTGATGTTACTACAATGCTATCACAAATCCCACTTTTAACTGTGAAATCTATTCGTTCCTGCTCGTCTTTATGTCTTAGTCCCTGATCTCTATTCTCATCCATATTGCCTTCAACATTTTTATCACTCGTTCTGAGAAGTCTTCTGCTAACACACTTTAATGTAAACATCTTATCTCATATTTCTTAAGTGTCCGCTGCTGCTTTAATGTACTCTATTTTGCACTGTCAGCTTCTGTTCTTCATAATCTGTAGGTAATGTGCAGTGTTTTTGCCTGTACCACTGTCTCACTTATCGATATGGAGTTGATATGTGCAGCGTCGTATGGGTAGAAGTTGCTTCCAATATGACTATGATCTTCCTTACTTTTCAGTGGTTGATGTTCAACATGGCCCATCCTGGTTAACCATGTTTCAAAAGCTCAGTTTCATTTCCAAATATCGACAGTTCCATTTGGCTTGCAATACAAATTTCATGAGCTTTCAAAATGTTGTGGTCCATTTTGACATGCTGCTGTCATACTCTGCTTATTGCCACAGTTTTTAAATCACTGCCCCATATGCATTTCTTCGATTCTTGTTATCAGTGCCAGAAGTGAGACTGATCCTCATCTGGGAAGGCACCGTATGTTAGTTTACTAACCAGTCTGTACTGCTGCAGTTGCCTAGTAATATTGAAATCTCCTGAAACTTGTTGTATTTGTAACCCAATAGGTGAACGATTGGTTTACCAGCACTGATATTATAATCTGGAATATTTTCGTCTTTGCATCTGCAGCTCTTGTGCTTCCTTTCCGCATCTGCAGTTGAATTATAGAATATAGGTTCCGCATATATGCTAATTCACTGCTTTTTCTTTTTAGCCAGACTTATTTCAGCATCTCTGTGCCATCATAAGTGGGTTTTTGTTTATCGAAAACTGTAAAATGTGAGAATGTTTTAGGTTATAACTGTTCTAAAAAAGTGAGGTTAAATAAAGTTTTTGTTCGTTTTGTTTATTATCATGATTTTACAATATATGGTTTTGCAGGACCAACTGTATGGTGTCCTGCACTGATACCGTTTTATCTGCAAATCAAACGATGTAAATGTAAATTTCATAGATGAGTTAACACATCCCTTGATTTAAAAAAAAACGTGTTTTTAGAGTATCAAAATATTTTGCATAAGCAAACAGAATCACACAAAGGAGCTAAACACAATAAAACAGATAGCAGAGGAAAATGGCTAGAAGCTCTACATGACACAGAAATTAAACCAACAAATTTGTAAACAGAACCGGAACGAAAGCACAACACACACAAAACACCTTACACAACACAGATCAACCAAAATACAAACAATGACCAAATGCAAGACACAACAGTACAACACACACACACACACACACACACACACACACACACACACACACAAATAAATTGTACATACTCACCTAGAATAACAAAAGTTGTCCGCAGAATAGGCAAGATATTGAAGAAACAGGGACTTCAAATAGGATACAGGACAGACAACACAACAGACATAACTCAGAACATGGGAGACATCCACAGATAAATTCAACAGATTCGGAATATATGAACTCACATGCAACACTTGTCAATCAGTACAGAAGAAACATGCAGGAACTTTATAACAAGATACTCAGAGCACCTCAGAGCCCTCAAAAGTAACAGCACCTACAGCACACTTACTGGTTATCTAATAGCCCACAACCACCACCCAAATACAGTAGCAACAGATTTGAAAATACTGAATTCCAGTAACAGTCTATACCACAAACTGACAATAAAAGAGAACTTCCACATACAGAAGGCAACAACAGAACACAAAGAATTTTTAAATGAAAACACTACACATTGTAAACACACATTATTAAAACACATTATTTAACACATTAAAGGAACTTTACAGAAAAGGTAACACAAACGGCTAGAGGAGCTTACACACACACACACACACACACACGCACATACACACCTGTGAGCAAGTTCGGCACCAAACTCTCTCGGGAACAAATGAATACCGACGGGGCTAAGAAACACAACGACATGGTGCTCACCGCGTTTTCAGAAGTAAAAATGGCGGTTATAAAGAAAGAAATTACACGAAGCACATTAATATGTGTGGGCAGTGTCCTTAAAACATAAAAGAAGAAGGATTAGTCATAACAAACCGCGAGTAGTAGCAAATATGTACACAAAACATTTTAACACACAAAATCATATTTTTTTTTTAAATCAAGGGATGAGTTAACTCGCCGATGAAATTTACATTTACATCCTTTGATTTGCAGATGACACGCTATAAGTGCAGAACAACATACAGTGGCTCCTGCAAAAGCATAGAATGTAAAATCACGGTAAGAAACAAAACGAACAAAAACTTTCTATAACCTCACTTTTTAAAATCTGTTATAACCTAAAACATTCTCACTTTTTACAATTTTCAATAAAAAAAATCCGCTAATGATGGGTGCTGAAACATGTTTAGCTAAAAAGAGAAAGCAGTGTGTTAGCAAAACGGCAAAATTCATATCCCATAATTCGAATCTATTTCCATTTGTTTACTCCAAAGCGGTTTTTGATGACCAGGTTGTTGTATTAACTTTGTTCATAGTTCACACAACTGTAACTAGTAAGTACATGTCAGGAACCTTAATAGTGCCCAACATATTTCTTAAAAAGTTCCATAACATCACATGTGTCTCTAACATTATCTTTCCAGAAATTGCTGTTTGAATTACGCTTACAATTATTGATGATTTACTGAGTGGCTCACTTAAGTTCTGGTAACACTTTTGATATTACAGTGGTAAGTCTAATACCATACTGTATCTTGTGGTTTTGTGGTGTTTATATGTGCAAAAGCTTTGGACATTCTTTAACAGTTTTTTTTTTCATTTGGCCTGAATATTCTAATATAATACCAATGGAATTCTTTTCATGTAGTTGACTGGATACAGTAATGAGGACTAAACATAACCATTATTTTCATGTTCTACTACAATTCTCATTTATTCACCTCCCGGTAAGAGATACAGTTGCTTTTTGGGTATCGTAATCTGTACCTTACTTCCAGTGGCCTAGCGCAGCAGCACCGCCGCCAAGGGAAGCCACAGCAATCGTTAAGCTCTGTTTGGCGCCAGTCGCTAAGGGGGCCGCAGAAAGCAGTGAGTAGTGAGGGGATGTGGGTGGATGTCAGACTTGGTTGGACTATACATACCAGCGTACCGAGAGAAGATCGATAAATCCGTTAAATGTTACAGTGTTTCTGCACGGGACTGTGAACTCATCAATAGTATAAGCGAGTCGTTAGCAAAGACCGGTAGAACCAGTGGTTACCTCACAATAGTAAAAACAAGCCGAAATAAGGCTGAAGATCAGTACATGTGCGAGAAATGTTAGCAACGTGAATCGTGGCTTTTACGAGAGACAGTAAACCTTTCAGTTCTATGAAGTCAGTGTCTCCTTTCGAATCCTTCCCGTATCTATTAGAACTAAGTCAGCGTGAAAATCTTTTATGGCAGGTGTGTTGGCTTTCATAGGGCATGTACCGATAGGCACACGGTCCCATTTTAGATATTCTGGTGGATATTACTTAGCATTAAGAGGCCTACTTTAAGCTTTGCAACACAAACAGACGGTGTTTAGAAAGGATAGATTGCATGCAACCGGTGGTGGAGTGTTCGTCGCTGTTAGTAGTAGTTTATCCTGTAGTGAAATAGAAGTGGATAGTTCCTGTGAATTATTATGGGTGGAGGTTACACTCAACAACCGAGCTAGGTTAATAATTGGCTCCTTTTACCGACCTCCCGACTCAGCACCATTAGTGGCAGAACAACAGAGAGAAAATTTGGAATACATTTCACATAAATTTTCTCAGCATGTTATAGTCTTAGGTGGAGATTTCAATTTACCAGATATAGACTGGGACACTCAGATGTTTAGGACGGGTGGTAGGGACAGAGCATCGAGTGACATTATACTGAGTGCACTATCCGAATATTACCTCGAGCAATTAAACAGAGAACCGACTCGTGGAGATAACATCTTGGACCTACTGATAACAAACAGACCCGAACTTTTCGACTCTGTATGTACAGAACAGGGAATCAGTGATCATAAGGCCGTTGCAGCAACCCTGAAAATGGAAATAAGTAGGAATAGAAAAAAAGGGAGGAAGGTTTATCTGTTTAGCAAGAGTAATAGAAGGCAGATTTCAGATTACCTAACAGATCAAAACGAAAATTTCTGTTCCGACACTGACAATGTTGAGTGTTTATGGAAAAAGTTAAAGGCAATCGTAAAATGCGTTTTAGACAGGTACGTGCCGAGTAAAACTGTGAGGGACGGGAAAAACCCACCGTGGTACAACAAGTTAGCGTAAGGAGGGCTATGCGTGAAGCGTTCAGTGAATTGAAAAGTAAAATTCTATGTACCGAATTGACAGAAAATCCTAGGAAGTTCTCGTCTTACGTTATATCAGTAAGTGGCTCGAAACAGCATATCCAGACACTCCGGGATGATGATGGCATTGAAACAGAGGATGACACGCGTAAAGCTGAAATACTAAACACCTTTTTCCAAAGCTGTTTCACAGAGGAAGACCGCACTGCAGTTCCTTCTCTAAATCCTCGCACAAACGAAAAAATGGCTGACATCGAAATAAGTTTCCAAGGAATAGAAAAGCAACTGGAATCACTCAACAGAGGAAAGTCCACTGGACCTGACGGCATACCAATTCGATTCTACACAGAGTACGCGAAAGAACTTGCCCCCCTTCTAACAGCCGTGTACCGCAAGTCTCTAGAGGAACGGAAGGTTCCAAATGATTGGAAAAGAGCACAGGTAGTCCCAGTCTTCAAGAAGGGTCGTCGAGCAGATGCGCAAAACTATAGACCTATATCTCTGACGTCGATCTGTTGTAGAATTTTAGAACATGTTTTTTGCTCGAGTATCATGTCGTTTTTGGAAACCCAGAATCTACTAGAAGGAATCAACATGGATTCCGGAAACAGCGATCGTGTGAGACCCAACTCGCTTTATTTGTTCATGAGACCCAGAAAATATTAGATACAGGCTCCCAGGTAGATGCTATTTTTCTTGACTTCCGGAAGGCGTTCGATACAGTTCCGCACTGTCGCCTGATAAACAAAGTAAGAGCCTACGGAATAACAGACCAGCTGTGTGGCTGGATTGAAGAGTTTTTAGCAAACAGAACACAGCATGTTGTTATCAATGGAGAGACGTCTACAGACGTTAAAGTAACCTCTGGCGTGCCACAGGGGAGTGTTATGGGACCATTGCTTTTCAAAATATATATAAATGACCTAGTAGATAGTGTCGGAAGTCCCATGCGGCTTTTCGCGGATGATGCTGTAGTATACAGAGAAGTTGCAGCATTAGAAAATTGTAGCGAAATGCAGGAAGATCTGCAGCGGATAGGCACTTGGTGCAAGGAGTGGCAACTGACCCTTAACACAGACAAATGTAATGTATAGCGAATACATAGAAAGAAGGGTCCTTTATTGTATGATTATATGATAGCGGAACAAACACTGGTAGCAGTTACTTCTGTAAAATATCTGGGAGTATGCGTGCGGAACGGTTTGAAGTGGAATGATCATATAAAATTAATTGTTGGTAAGGCGGCTACCAGGTTGAGATTCATTGGGAGAGTCCTTAGAAAATGTAGTCCATCAACAAAAGAGGTGGCTTACAAAACACTCGTTCGACCTGTACTTGAGTATTGCTCATCAGTGTGGGATCCGTACCAGATCGGGTTGACGGAGGAGATAGAGAAGATCCAAAGAAGAGCGGTGCATTTCGTCACAGGGTTATTTGGTAACCGTGATAGCGTTACGGAGATGTTTAACAAACTCAAGTGGCAGACTCTGCAAGAGAGGCGCTCTGCATCGCGGTGTAGATTGCTCGCCAGGTTTCGAGAGGGTGCGTTTCTGGATGAGGTATCGAATATATTGCTTCCTCCTACTTATACCTCCCGAGGAGATCACGAATGTAAAATTAGAGAGATTAGAGCGCGCACGGAGGCTTTCAGACAGTCGTTCTTCCCGCGAACCATACGCGACTGGAACAGGAAAGGGAGGTAATGACAGTGGCACGTAAAGTGCCCTCCGCCACACGCCGTTGGGTGGCTTGCGGAGTATAAATGTAGATGTAGATGTAGAAACACTGGTGCTATCGTTGTTATATCAACACAGGTGATTTTAGTGAGAAACTTGACCGTGATCGATACGAATAAGCGAGTAGCCACCTTACAGTTTGACTCATGAAAGGACTTTTCGAACTAGTAGTTATCTTCGGAGGAAAGTACGTTCAACAAATATAGCGATAGGCGGAATAAATGCCGAAGAACTGGGATACAAAAACCAAATGCCACGGCGCTACGCGCAGCTGGCAGTGGGAACAAGAAGAGCAACAGTAAACAGCAGCCGGTGGCCGGAGAATAGAAAGTAAGTAATGCAAATGTCTAGGCCACTAACAGCCTCTGGAAGGTTAGGAGAGCAACTAACCGCAGCGCAAAGCGGTCGGCAGTAGCTCTGAAGTAGGAAACTGTGTGAAGAAAACTGCTTGTGAGAAGATGCTATTTTCAGTGTTACAAGAAAGTGTTTCTTTCTTTTTTTAACGTTTTTTAGGTGAATATTGAGAAAATTTGGAACCGTGCACTCCCATAAACAAAGCTAGAAAGTGAAAAGTTGAGGCGGATAGTGGAATTTATGAAGGGTGAAGTATTTCAAATCAACCATTAACTGAAACTGACGTTCAAACGGACAATGCGGCCGTGGTACTAGTGGAATGTTCCTTAGGAAATTCTACGAAGATAGTGGGAGGAAAGAGAGTGGAAGAGGACAGCACGGGAAACAAGGGAGCGCGGCAGATAAAAAGCGCAAAAAGTCAGAACACATCATTGAAGGGAAACACGGTAGAGAAGGAAATGATAGTTAAAAAAGAAGGAGGTTTTAATGCAGTGCCAGAGACACCAATTGAGAAGAGCAGATGAGGAAGATATTAGCAAACAAAAAATGTATTTCATGAAGGAAAAGTTTAAAGAAGTACAGTCGTCAGTGGCTACGGTGGCATCGAAGGGGGATTTTTTAAAAACTAGAGGAAAAAGCAGGAAACGTATGAACAAACAATTAACACCATAATAGTAAAATGTGAAAAGAACACAAACGAACAAATACGAAAGGTGAAACAGGAACAGTCGGCGATGAATGAGGAACACGGCAGGTGAATTTTCAGAAGTCCAAAATCGGCAAAATTCGCATAAAGAAAACTGCGATAACGGATAGTATGGTAGTGGTTTCAGTTCTCGTAAGTGATACCGCAGAACGACAACGCACCCAAAACATTTCACGAAGTTGAGAGAACGGTGGAACCAGTAAGCCCAGCTGTGCAAGGGTTGCAACAAACTGTAGAGCAGCGGGTCGATTTGACAGCGAAAAGTAAATTGAAGCAGGAATTAGGAGCTTTTGCTCAAGAAAGAACTATGATTAGTAAAAGTGACCCACAGGTTGGGTACATTATCAGTTGCAAATTCAGTAAATTTTATCCATGGGGAGAACAACACCCCATAACTTTCATTAGAAATTGTCCAGTCCTGTTACCTACAAGTTGGGCGATACGGAAATAGCGTATGCGATCAGTCAGATGGAGGACGAAGCCTATAAATGTGGTACGAGGCTAGAAAAGAAACGAATGTCACATCGAGAATTTGAGAAAATATTTATGGATGAATATTGGTCGCCAAGCAAACACTATGTTATACTAATATCCATTTGCAACTGCAGCATGAGATCGGACGGGACATGTGCCGAATTTTTAGAATAAGATTATGTAACGAACTAGTACTTAAATAGTCCGTACGACGAAAGAGCAGTTGTAAGACGGATTGTGCCAAGACTACCGAGAAACACTCGTAGCCACTTAGTAGGTACCCCCATTGATTCCTTCGATAAAGCAACGTCGGTATACGCCCAGCTGGAGAGAGAAGAAAGACGAGGGTAAGCATTTAGAGAGAATTTCGACAACGCCGGGTGACAGACAGAAGGAAGGTGCGAAACGGAACAACGAAATGAAGTTTGGATGCAGCGCTGCACAGGACAAGGCGGTTACGCATACAGAGGCTATGGGGACGGAAGATACCGTAGACGGAAGATACCGTAGACGGAAAACAGGCTGTAGTTTCAGGTGCGGCCCGACCTTAAACGGACCGCAACGTTGCAATGTGATTGAGACTGACAAAGTTGTCGTAATAACAAAAGACCGATTAATAAAGGACCAAGAAGATTTGATGGAAGACGAGATAATTGGCGATGATAAATCAGTAATGGAACTGATTATGAAAACAGAAGTTTATGGAAGAAAAATAGGAACGCTGATTGACTGTGGGAGTCAGCTGTGCGCAGTTGCCAACAACGTCTACCACGCATTATTAACAGAGAATGCAGAAACAGCAAGTTAGTTTTAAGATTCAAGAATCTGTGGGAATCAGAAGAACATGAACTAAATCCGGATGAAGTGTGTTCGAAATTTAATGGCATTGCGACGTTGGGACCCAGAAAAGCAGAAAAATTGTTGAAGTTGATCGGAAAGCATAAACAGGTATTCAGTTAAAAACCATGGGTCTTAAAAAGACCGCCTTATCGGATCAAAATGAAACCGCACAAACCATATTTTGTGCCTCCATTTAAAATACTTCAAACAAGGGAAGAAGCAGTCGATAAGGACCTCCAAGGGATGTTTCCGTCCGGAGTACCTCATCGAATGAGCCAGGAGTCAATTTAACAGCCTTCTCGTGATGGTCGTTAAAAGGAACGGCAAAGTTCACTTGGTTTAGATGTGAAACAAGCGAACAGGTATTTGAAACTGAAAGAGACCTATCCGTAAATATGGAAGAGGTACTTTGGAGGTTTAAAGGAAAAAAATCTTAACAAGCTTAGATCTGACCTCAGGTTATCTTCAAGTGTTGCTGCAGCCTCAATCAAGGAAGTTCACAACCTTTTTATATGAAGAATTTTGTTAGTAACACCGAGAGATTCCTTTCGGGTTCAAAATATCTGTTTCGGGGTTTTATATGGACATTGGACAGGGTACTGTGTTAAGCAGTACTGAAGAAAGTAGTTGTGTATGTCAACCATTTGCTAATTGCCTGCAGAGACTGGAATAAACATTTACAAACGTTAAGGGGAGTATTTGGCAGGTGTGCAGCAGCAGGAACTCGACTACATTTTCAGAAAGCAGAATTCGGAAGAAAAGAAATACAATGTTTACGACATGTGATTGAACATAATGGGATAAAGTCTAAACTGGACAAAACGAAAGAAAATAAGGAATTTCCCTTACCAAGGAATAGAAACCAATTGAAGAGTTTCCTCTGAGAGTGTGGATTTTATAGACTGTTTCTAGGTAACTAGATATTGGACAGTGCAGTACTGCACTAGCTGCTGAAAAATAATAAAGTCTCGTTGTGTTCCGACGTGTGTTCCGAAGAATTCCATAAAATGAAACATGGGGTATGGAATGCTCAGATACTGGCTCATCCAGATCTTTGCAATGTATTCTGTCTATCATATGAAACATTGGCTTATGACGTGGGAATCAAGTCCTATCAGAAGGAAGAAAGAAATGAAGAGGAGGCAATAAAGACCATTGGTTTCTGCAGTGGGGTGTTAAACAGCCACGTACTCTGTGACGGAAAAAGAGGCGTTAGTTAGCCATAGTATTCGGATATGAAACATTTATATACCATGTGGCCAGCCGGAAAGCAACCGTAGTGATGGACCACAAAGCCCAATCATTTTTCTGACAAGTTAATTTAGACATGGAGGGTTAGCCAGATGGACATTAGCGTAGCAAAAACTAAATTTTGAGGTGCAATATATCAGAGGAAGCGAAAAGGTAGTTCCGGATACACTTTCAAGATTGCCACTAGAATTGGACGAATAGGTACCTGAGGTGGGCACAGAAGAGTGTCTGTGCTTAATAAATGGAGTGTCACGCGAAAAAGTTATAAAATCATGGCTACGGAATGTTATAAGACAGCAAAATGGAGACCCAAAATTGAAGATAATTAAATGAAAATGCAATATCGCTGGGGAAGACCATATGAAGAAAATCTTCTTGATATAGGATTCAGTATTATACCACACATCATGGGAAGATAAGGAAGATTGAAGAGTATGCATCCCGGAGGAAAGAACTGACGAACTTGTTAAATACACACACCTAAGCTGCGGACATTTCGCTCTCATTGTCGATAAGCTAAAAATAGATTGTTGGTTCTTCAATATGGCCAGACGAGTGAGCAGGACTTTACGGACGTGTGATATCTTTAACTGAAAACAAAAACAACAATGGTGCAGCGCAATGGTTACATGTATGCAGTATTATCTAAAGAAATCTGAGAAACCATGGCCATGGTTTGCTAGGCCCTTTGCCGAAGTCGGTATGGGGAATAAGTTATTTGCTAGTAACTATTAAATTAATTTCCCGCTGTGTAAAGTTATATCCGCCTAGGAAAGCAACGGGACGCAACAAGCCTGGAAAGGTGGTGAAAGATTAGTTTAAAATTGTTTGTATGCTAAAGAAGACAGTGAATGACAGTGAGAGTCAATTTACCAGTAAAATATAGATAAACGCTCTGAAACAACACAATATAAAACCTGTATTTATATCCAGGTACAGAGAATCCTCGAACTCAACAGAAAGAGTTATGAAAGAAATTAGCAGGCTATGTAGGGCCTACTGTCGTAACCATAATAGCAAGCAGACGCAGTGGACGAGTATCTTTGAACATTAATGCACCCCACCTCTACTGAACATGCTCCGGTGGAAATTTTAATGGAGATGACGCCAGATAGTTTGACAAGAGAAGTACTGAAGAACATGTCACGTGAAAACGTAACATGGGAATAAATATTGGAAAAAGTGGTACAGACCCTCTTCAACAAAGCTGAAGTAAAGATGAAACAGTATGATAAAATGGTGCATCCGATCATGTATCGAGTTCGGGATCTAGGGTTAATATCAACTAACAGTCTAAGAAAGATGGTCATGAAATACCGAAATTTCCTCATGTATACAAGGGTCCTTATAAAGTGGTCACCTTAACACATTCTAGCACATTGGACTTGGAAGAATATCAGAGTGAGGCCTTCCATAGAGGTGAACAAGTGAAGAAACGATATTATGACAACGAAACTATATCAGACAACTAAAGATGTGAGGTAGTAAGAAAAAAAAAGAAAAAGAAAACAAAAAACACAAGGAAATTGTGATATTTTGAGGAATGATTGATGTAATTTGAACATGATTACTGAGTGTGTAAAATCTAAGTAGATTAAGTTTGACACGAACAGCCAGTGCCATTAGGATAATAAAATGTATCTAACAGCACTGTGATAGATTAGTTAAAATTGTGGCCTAGCATTTTAAGGACACATGTTACAGCATGACGCGCTGTTTAGCTTGTGACGGCTGGGAAATAAGTGTATGTTGACGCATGGCATGGCGCTTCTCATTTGTTAGTAGACACTCATCGTCATCAACAGTCAGCAGTCCAGTCCAATTAGTCGCTACATGTAGCAGGTGCATCGCAGATACTATGACGGCAGCGATGCGTTACAACTGAACTATGAGAGGCAGTGGAGCGGACTATTCGGTGGGACTCAGAGGTGCTTGGAGTGGTCAGAGGCTGCAGTACTCCTAATCACATCTAGATACCCATAGTCGCAGACAGCAAAAGCGGCGTCGGCGCAGCAGCGGCGAGTTCGAAAGTCTTTGGTGTTGCTCCGAAGGGCACAAGTACAGCTAGTGCCAGAGTTGTCTCCAGGGGGCAGCAGGAGCCTAAGAACCTTGAAGGTGGCTAGCAGAGAGAGCCTCTGGCTACCCAACGGCCGTGGTTCGGCGAGCGTCAGTAGAGATCGGGGATGGTGATAGGCAGAGAGAGGAGGGGACATTGCGGTCAATGCCCCTGACAGCAGAGCGACGTGAAGATGGTAGCATCGTAGCCACTACCATTAGACTTAGACGTAAGCATGAGGTCGGCGCAACGTCGGCGTATGTGAAATCGTGTGGAGGTGTATACAAGACTCCTATTAGTCAATGAAACCCCTATTCCTGGTAATAAGCAAAAAGAAAAAAAGGATGGTGACATGGGAAACCACAAATGTATATATGTAGTTATTAGGTTCGGTGTTTAATGCGACTGACTACAATAAAAACTAATGATATTGAATTTATTGAAAATAAACAAATAAAATAAAATAAAAATAAATGCCATACCAAGCTGAATCAGATTTTCGCCAAATTTGAATTTTTATGTGGCTCTATGTTTCTCATTTTCATGAATGTACAATTTAACAGTTTCGTTAACTTTTAAATAATATGCAGCAATAACTATAAAGGGACAGAATTATTTTACAGTTCTGAAAATTTATTTTTAATTCATTTAGTTCCGATGTGCATGTAAGCTTTTCGCTCGTATTTGTAAATAATAATCACATATATGAGTAATTTTACCTTATTTGCTAGTTGAGTTACCATATATATATATCGGACGTCTGACACTGATTTGATTTATGTCAAAATGACTGTATTTTCAATTTTTTTGAAACTTTTGTGTTGTTCCACAGATTCATTTCATGTATAATTGTAAAATGATCTTCAAAAGGTAGGAGGTGTGGCTAATAGTATGAGTGGTGTTTTCTTGTTAGTGTTTTCAACGCTGTTTATCCTGTAGTTACAAGTGCAGTGAATTCTTCCAATTTTGGGTAGGAGAAGTTTTCTTCCATTCCGTCACCACAGGGAGATTATTCTTCTTTCTTTTTTCAAAATGAATTTTGAAAATATTTAATTTAGAGGATGTAAGGTTACAGATATCGTTACTTTTTGAGTATTGGTATCTGTAGCTTACACCTAGCAGCCTGGCGCAGCAGCACTGTCAGCAAGGCAATCCAAATGATCGATAAAAATGCGTCGGTGCCAATCGCTGTGGGCGGCGCGGAAAGCAGTGAGTAATGGAGAGATTTGCCTGGATGTCAGACTTGGTTGGACGATACATACCCACTAACCATGAAAAGTTCGATAAGTCCGTAAAATGTTGCTGTCTTCGTGCACGTGATTGAGGATTCATCAATATTAGAAGCGAGTTGTTAGCAAAGATTGCTAGAAGTAATGGTTACCTCACAATAGCAAAAACAAGCCGAAATAAGGGTGACTGTCAGTACATGTGCATGGAAACATCAGGAGTGTGTAACGTGGTTTGTACGAGAGACAATAAACCTTTCATTTGAGTTCTGTGAAGCCAGTGTCTCCTTTATAACCTGTTTCCTGTCTATTGGGGCTAACTAAGAGCGAAGATTTTTGATGGCACGATTAGTTTAATACTTGTTCCATAGATCACAAATATATTTCGTAGCCGGCCGGAGTGGCCGAGAGGTTCTAGGCGCTACAGTTTGGTACCGCGCGACCGCTACGGTATCAGATTCGAATCCTGCCTCGGGCATGGATGTGTGTGATGTCCTTAGGTTAGTTAGGTTTAAGCAGTTCTAAGTTCTAGGGGAATGATGACCTCAGATGTTAAGTCCCATAGTGCTCAGAGCCATTTGAACCATTTACTAAATTCTTGGATCACATGAACAGACAGCGGACCACCTGGGGCTAGGTACAACAGAACCAAGAGCAGTTGGTTTGTCAGTGAGTGGTTTGAGAATTGGTTTCTTCAGTTACCAGAGCTTACATATCAATGTGGAAGTGTTCCGGTTGTGTAAAGAGTACAACATAAAATTCATTGCAGTGCCACCTAATGCAGTCCACCTTCTGCAACGCTTGATGTGTACTTTCGACCTTTGAAAGTACAGCGGCGGAAGATCCTTGAGTACTTCAAACAGATGGCAGTGGGTAGCAGGTGCAGCTCTGTGCCCAAAACCAAATTCCTCACCTTTCTCAAGAAGCTGTGGGAATCCGAGATCTCAAGAGGAGAGAACTTGACAGTAGCAGAAAATTGGCATCTACCCCTTGAATGACGCAATTGTGCTGGAAAGATTTCCGTCATTCACGATGTCCTGCAAAACAAACCTCAATGCAGTCATCGGTGATACACTCATGGATCTACTAGTGCAGAAGAGAAATGAGGCAGCTCAGAAGTATCAAACGACGAGGCGTAAAAGGGGACTGTGTACGCTAGACGAAATTCTGCCAGATGCCTTTTTCATTTTTTGTGATTTGCGTTTTTCATAATTTTGTATCTGTTCACAGTTACTCATTGATTTCTCAAGTTCTTTAATGTGTTTAATGTATTATTTCTTCAGAATTTTTATGTTAGTATTACTTTCATATCATTGTGGTGGAACCAATACTCGTCCAAATAAAAAGTGGTATTGTAACATTTGGACAGTTCTTTACCTTTATTGGTTATAGCCTGAAAAACGAGTTGTCTCAATTTTACCCCAACTCGTGGGGTATAATTTGGACGAAATCTGAGGGTGATCACTTGGCAAGGAATGTTTACATAAGAAGGTCAGTTCTACCAAACTAACCTAAAATTAGCCTTTAATACGCTAAAACTCTTCATAAATCCAGGAAAATACTAAAACCTCTCCGAAAGTAGCCCAAGTTTCCGGTACACGTTCTTCCATGCAATTATTTCGTAAGTAAAACGCTAGTTTCTCAACATGAGTTACTGCACATACTACACGTACTACACACTCTGTGCATAATATACAAGCTCACATCGGGACCAAGATGCTGATGTTCGGTGGTTGGTTGATGGTGAATGTCGGAAGCCATCTATAACTGTGTTTGTTATTGTAGCCGCTCAACTGACAAGAGATTCGTTTAATATACATCGCGTATGAAATAAATTGGGGTCATAATTAAACCGCAGACTGTTCCTAAAACCTGTTACAGAAAAAATGACACCAAGGATCGGATTCCTTATCAATCTCTAGTTATTATTATATCACACATTTCTGTTGAAACTGTTGGGCTAATGTCTGGCAGCCGAACGGATTGACAATTGTTCCCGCCAGTGAGAACCCAACCGTAAAAACGTTAGCTGTTGTACGAAACGCTACCCTCCTAAGAAAGTCATTGGTAAAGGAGAAACTCTTCCTTCCGAACTACACATATATGTTAAAGATGAAGTGGTGCAATGGAGAAACAATCACGGGTTCCAAGCTGTCAGTTATGCCTTTCCCACTACCACAGATTTCTCAACATTGTCACGTCACTCCCAAAAATATGACTATATTAGTTGTGTCCTGTTTTGCTGCACCTTCCTGCATTATATCTATGTAATCATTTCTGGCTCTTAATAAAGTTCTCCTGGAACTGCTTTGTAGATCGCAGGTAGTTCAGAATCACCGGCACCGTTACTTCAAGAGTTCTCCTAATGAGATGGAGACCATCGCTGCGAATACAGGGACTTGTTGTGACAATATACACGCGCACGGTACCTATTAAAAACAAGTGTTTGGTTGTTAATGCTTACCTGCCATCGCTGCTGGCAGCTGGAGTGGTACCCGTGACGGCAGCATGGCGACCACAGAACTCATGTGACAGCAGGAGTCAGAAATCAGTGCGAATAGGACGATAGGAGCCCATCGCGTGGCTTTTATCTTCGAGCATCTGCGCGTGTTTCACAATTATCTCTTAATGTAACGACATCAAGAGCGCCTTTTCACATCCTCGTGCTATTTGGTACGTCACTCAGTTTCGTTGCACTGTGCATATCCCTGACTAATTTTATCGATAGGTAGACGTAAGGAGAGTTGTGGTTGTGGTTAACCGATTTAACAGAATATTTCAGCTTAGTCGTGTTGTACATGAATGGGCTCATTAACCGAGAGCACAGTATATGGACAACCGGATTCACAAATTTAAGCGTCACACTCGAAACGCTAATGGAATCGTAAACAACTAATCGAATGCGACCAAATTACAAAACAAACAAATTTCTCTATACAACTAGTAAAAATTACCGCACTAACAGAAACAGTAGTTTTAAAGTTCTACATGGTCGCCAGCAACTCTTTGAAGGGCAGGCAAAACTGTAACTAAGCACATACGTAGACGGTTTCAATGGGCTGTGGTCACTGTGGCTAACCACATCATATTTTCTCCCTTTACCGCTCAGGGGCCAGTAGTCTCTCTGCCAACCAGCTAATTGTTGCCTAAAATGCCGCTAGATGGCAGTGCAGGTCTTCTGCGCGAATTGTTGCCTCGTATTCTTAACCATAGTTGACACTTCTTCATTGTTAGCACGTTTCTTGGAAGCGGCGTGCAGTATTCTCTGTAGCTCTTCTTTATACGACTATTTATGGTAAGTAATTGCTTATATTTATGTGTTCAACACATATAAGTCTACGTGTAATGTAACTTAAAATTGAAATATAATTTTCCATGTTTTACTGACAAATTTCTGTGTGGTTAGTGCTGCTAACTACCGCCCTTCTGCTCCACCCAGTATATTTTCTTCGTCTCCGTCGAATACGTCTAGCCGAAAAGGAATAACTGAGGACGAATGTTACCGAATTTTATTTGACGAAATACCTTCTAGTGACAGCAGTGTTGACAGTGATGGCACTGATGGAAATGACCCCACATTCACGACAAGCTGTTCAAGTTCTTGTCTTGTGTGCATTCGTGTGGTTCTAAATTTAACCACTGGTCTTCATGGAAAGAATCATACTATTTTATGGACAATTATTTTACATCATATGATCTGTTCAAGGACCTAAAATCCAATGGTGTGTACGATTGTGGAACAATAAATCCCAGAAGGAAAAACATCCTGAAACTCAAGGAGAAAAAGGAACTGGAAAGAGGGGAAATGATTACGAAATAAGCAATGATGGCATAGTAATCTGTAGATGGAAATATAACACGGCAGTCAACTTGACTTAAACGTCATTCACCATCATATGTATCCAAGGTCACTCGAAAAATGAAAGATAGAACAATAACCAATATCACTTGTCCAATTGTATTGAAAGACTACAATTCCACTATGAACTATGTGGACAATTTTGATCAACTAAAGTCAGACTATGCTATTGACAGAAAAAGCAAGAAATGGCGGATGAGATTGTTTTTTCACTTTTTAGACTGCAGTGTGACAAACGCGTTCATTATGCACAAAGAAATCGAAATGGAGCAGTTCTCCAATAAAGACTTCCCTCGAGAGGTATACAAAATCTCGTTGGCTCCAAAAATAGTTTCACTGGCAGCTAATTTTGCTTCTGTATCCCAAAGTAGTAAAGCAACCCAGATCAAATCACACAAACCATTCGTAGACAAAAGTATTCGCCACGAAAGCAGTAAACATCAACCAATTCACTCATCATCTAGAAGATGCACAGTTTGCAGTTCAAAGAAAAATCCAGTGCGAACAGTGTGGATGTGTTCAGTGTGCAAAGTAACTTTGTGTCTGAGAGCAGGCAACAACTGTTTCAAGTGATACCACGAAAATTAAAAAGTAGTTATTTCAAAGTTCAACCACCAAATATCGAATTTGTATACTGTAATGGGGTGGTGGTTACCTGTAGTGAATACATTTAATGTTAATATTTTGTTGTTCTTTAAGTGAATTTTTACAAACTCAATGTACAAAACGTGTCAAGACAATAAAACAAATGTGTTACAAGTAAAAGAAATTTGAAATTTACAAATAAATTTTCTTGCCGCACTAGGGTAAATTTTAGTGGTGTTTACCTGCCCCTGGAAGAGTTAATTGTGCAATGATTGATTATACCAAAGTATAAACAGAATATTAGTGTTTAACATATTCACAGAAATCGCAGAACGCGTCCAAAACTCTCCAAAACAGTAAAAATTTGGATTTCAACACTGTGGCAACTGAAACACAGTTTAATGACTCTGAAACATACAGACGGCATACTTGCTGCATGAGCTGATGGAACTAACTTTGCAAATAGACGAGACGATCCGCTAATAGATACTACAGATCATGTAATGCAAAATAAATTTCAATTTTATTCTCCTAGCAGGACTGAAACAATCTAAACACTGAACTGGTATCTTCTCTAAAGTTTAAGTAACGCTCCATGCAGTGTAAATATCAGTAACACTGCATACACAGGGATGAGAATTTCAATTCTCTTTACAATGCTTCAGATGAACAGCAGTGTAGGTTTATTGCACTAAAAAACTTCCCACAGCAATATTATAGCTAATGTAATTCATGTTGCATATAAAACTCATAATTTCAATTTACATGTAAGATATGTAGTTCCTCCACCTTTTAAGTAATGGCTTTTACTTCGTATGACTTATGATCCATAAATTGTCATTGATTTTACATAAATCTACAGCAGTAACTTTATCTATGTTCACGAAAGTAATTATACAATTATATTTGTATAACTTTAAGATATCAGCACATTAATGTAGCAAAATTAAGCAGTACTTTCTAAACATTTTCGTTGAAACTGCAACTGGCATCATAAAAAGTTTTCTTCAAAAATTACTTGGAAGTTTGTTCTCCCAGATTTGATATTAACACCCAACAGAAAGAGGTCATTACCCTCTGTAAAATGAAAGTTAATGCAAGATGAAACCTTCAAATATATTACAAATATCACTAAAAGGGTTTACAGAAACAATGGCTCAAAACACGCAATTCCTCTGTGTACTCTTCTGCTACTGAAAATGAGATGCCTCTGGCTGCAGGCAGCTGCTGACAATAGTAGTAGGGAAATGTGGGCACAACGATGAAGTAGGTCAACGCTAATTACCCATACATATTTTCACATCTGGCCAATCATCCTGCCACCTACACTACCCTCACCACCTCCGACCCCATCCCCACTTCCACATCCCGCCAGCTCTCCTAAGACAAACCAGGTCCCCAGCTTCTGATGTCACTAGATTGTCCACAGATTTGTAGCCAACAGATTCAAGGTATTTCTTAAATGTCATAAAATTTAAATGAAATTTCTCAAAAATGTCAAATGCAAATGGAAAAATTGTAGGAACACCTAAATGCAGCCCCCACTACACTCAACAGCTCACACCATGTGTACAACTGCCGAATCAGTCCCACCACTCCCTCCCTCACCACCTGTATGACTGTGAAAGGTATTCTATGTGTTAAATATTTATTAACCCCTAAGAGAAATATTGTTCTATAGGAGAGATGGTACTGAGCCATCAACATGCAATGATCTGTGTCAAATCCATCCTATATACAGCCACCACCTTGTATGTATTGCATTTGTATATACAGTCAGCTAATATTTTAATTGAATTATAAATAGGAACTCACAGTTGCTATTCTTCTAGCAAGTGCATTCTGGAACTTCTACTGGCAAAGACGTCTGCTCCTCTAGTTGCAAGGGTACTGCTATACACGAACACCTACAGCTTGAATCAAACTAGGGAGAAACGTGTTTACTACAGGAATGTATTCAGACCACAGTTTCAATCCAGTGGTTGTGCTTGTAAACCAACAACACTGTAAAAGATAGCAAACATGAATGAGGTAAAAGTTGAGCCAGCTGTGTGAAAATTGAATGAAGTTTTCAGCCATGTTTATACAAAATATGCCAACTCATTGTATCAGTGTACTTTATTCAATATGTGAAAGTAATGAAAGAATACATTTGTAACAACAAAAACTTAAATACTTGATATATGCAAATTATGATGTACAAAGAGGTGTTGACCAAAGAACAAGCTGGCATAAGTGTGTGGAAAGTACAATATGTACGAAAATTTAATGGAAGTTGTGAGTAAGGTCGCTCAAGTGAATTTCAACCAATAGGAGAACATACAACTAGATATTATGATAGCTATTGTGTATTAACACATCATATTCTACATGAACCTAACATACTGGGCACTGTAATGGTATTAAGATTTTGATGAAAACAGTTTATCTATCAGAATACATTTACATGGGCTTAGATTAACATAAACACTTTCTAGTCCGTTTCCCTACAAAACCCCCTACATAGTAATTTAATCCTGTATGCAGCAAAATGCCATTATGGAAGAAACAACATCTTTGCAAAGCAGTTAAAGTGATCGATTGGTCATGTGACACTATTAAAAAAAGTTGAATGGAAGTCGGTCTTTTCTACTCAACAATATGTGTGCAAAGATGTAGGTCCTTCATTTTATGGAAAACGTAATGTTATCATGACACTATTAATCTGTTCAGATGGACTCCACTTCAAACACGTTTACATATTTTCAATAACACAATTCGAACCCAAGTAGGCCTATCAACTATAAAAAGCAGCAAACACAGGTGTTGATGATGTAACTATAATGAATGTACCAACAACACATCTGTAGCACTAACACCATAGATTAAGGGTCGACATGCGACGGCAATCGCACAACTTGCGTACGGGCCGCTAGACGCCGCCGCGAGCGCAAAGAGTGCATTGCGAAATCAGGCGCGCGTGTTGCGTAGGGGCCGCGAGCGGTCCCACGAGCGCAACCGTATATAAGTGCCGACGGAGTTCGGCCAGCTCTCAACTTGTTGGCATCTCATTTTTGCCTATTCTCTTATTTGCTTAGTTGCTTAGGTCTTATTCGTTTATGGCTCATGTTATTGTGCACTCTTTCAGCCATTCTGATTGTTTTGATTTACTCCCAATTGAGAAGTGCTCATTTTGGCATTACACTTTTGCATATTTCTCATTTTGCTAATAATATGCTCCTTAGCTTTTTACAGTTGAATTGATTAACATAGTCTTATGTACTGTTCGTTCATTTCAGACTGTTCATATTTTGATGTTCTTTAAATACTGCAATAATTATCGGAAGCATTTCTTCCCTTAACCTTGTGAATAGTATTCTCGACGTAAGATTTGTTCTGTGACACAGGTGTAAGGTTTTGAATATAAATTATATACGAAACTGTGCCTTAAAAGGAATTTATTGTTTCAGTTTGTACTACATCAGACGGCAATTTTATGATATGAGGGAGAAATCTGAGCGGCGAACCCATGGAAATAGACTCAGGTGATCCCCTTTAAAAATAAAAATTTGTGTGACACTGAAAGGCGTGACACTGCAGGCAAAGAAAATTTATGTATATAAAATTATACGTCAGACAGACAAAGTGAAGGGGTGATGGAAGGCAATATTTATCCCAATACTGCCAATGCTATTTTAGCCTTTGAATAGGTACACTCTTCAAACGCACTATAAGTGATAAAACAATGAGATATTTACTTCATATATATAACATATATGCCTCAACTTACAATTAAAATGAACATAATACCTCATATGGTTTTGAAGGAAAAAAAATTATTCTTTCACTAGTAAAATTTACCTTTTTTGTACATTAATTGTTATAAAACAGTTTCTCATTATTTGGTGGTTCTCAATTTACTTGTAATAACGTACTACCATCTGCAGTACAAATTGACCAAATTTCATGTTTATAACCCCATTAGTTTATCAAATAATGGTACCTGAAAGTAAAAAGAAATGTAGTTCTGAGAAAAATCCATTTAAAGTTTAATATTGCAATTCCAGTATAGTTATTGATGAGAACTACTTGTTGTTGTGGTCTTCAGTCCTGAGACTGGTTTGATGCAGCTCTCCATGCTACTCTATCCTCTGCCAGCTTCTTCCTCTCCCAGTACCTACTGCAACATACATCCTTCTGAATCTGCTTAGTGTATTCATCTCTTGGTCTCCCTCTACGATGTTTACCCTCCACGCTGCCCTCCAATACTAAATTCGTGATCCCTTGATGCCTCAGAACATGTCCTACAAACCGATCCCTTCTTATGGTCAAGTTGTGCCACAAACTTCTCTTCTCCCCAATCCTATTCAATACTTCCTCATTAGTTATGTGATCTACCCATCTAATCTTCAGCATTCTTCTGTAGCACCACATTTCGAAAGCTTCTATTCTCTTCTTGTCCAAACCATTTATCGTCCATGTTTCACTTCCATACATGGCTACACTCCATACAAATACTTTCAGAAATGACTTCCTAACACTTAAATCTATACTTGATGTTAACAAATTTCTCTTCTTCAGAAACGCTTTCCTTGCCATAGCCAGTCTACATTTTATATCCTCTCTACTTCGACCATCATCAGTTATTTTGCTCCCCAAATAGCAAAACTCCGTTACTACTTTAAGTGTCTCATTTCCTAATCTAATTTCCCCAGCATCACCCGACTTAATTCGACTACATTCCATTATCCTCGTTTTGCTTTTGTTGATGTTCATCTTATATCCACCTTTCAAGACGCTATCCATTCCATTTAACTGCTCTTCCAAGTCCTTTGCTGTCTCTGACTGAATTACAATGTCATCGGAGAACCTCAAAGTTTTTATTTCTTTTCCAAGGATTTTAATACCTACTCCGAATTTTTCTTTTGGTTCCTTTACTGCTTGCTCAATATACAGATTGAATAACATCGGGGAGAGGCTACAACCCTGTCTTACACCCTTCCAAACCACTGCTTCCCTTTCATGTCCCTCGACTCTTATAACTGCTATCTGGTTTCTGTACAAATTGCAAATAGCCTTTCGCTCCCTGTATTTTATCCCTGCCACCTCTAGAATTTGAAAGAGAGTATTCCAGTCAACATTGTCAAAAGCTTTCTCTAACTCTACAAATGCTAGAAACGTAGGTTTGCCTTTCCTTAATCTTTCTTCTAAGATAAGTCGTAGGGTCAGTATTGCCTCGCGTGTTCCAGTATTTCTACGGAATCCAAAGTGATCTTCCCTGAGGTCGGCTTCTACTAGTTTTTCCATTCGTCTGTAAAGAATTCGTGTTAGTATTTTGCAGCTGTGGCTTATTAAAATGATTGCTCGGTAATTTTCACATCTGTCAACACCTGCTTTCTTTGGGATTGGAATTATTGTATTCTTCTTGAAGTATGAGGATATTTCGCCTGTTTCATACATCTTGCTCACCAGATTGTAGAGTTTTGTCAGGACTGGCTCTCCCAAGGCCGTCAGTAGTTCTCATGGAATGTTGTCTACTCCGGGGGCCTTGTTTCGACTCAGGTCCTTCAGTGCTCTGTCAAACTCTTCACGCAGTATCGTATCTCCCATTTCATCTTCATCTACATCCGCTTCCATTTCCATAATATTGTCCTCAAGTACATCGCCCTTGTATAGACCCTCTATATACTCCTTCCACCTTTCTGCTTTCCCTTCTTTGCTTAGAACTGGGTTTCCATCTGAGCTCTTGAAATTCATACAAGTGGTTCTCTTATCTCCAAAGTTCTCTTTAATTTTCCTGTAGGCAGTATCTATCTTACCCCTAGTGAGATAAGCCTCTACATCCTTACATTTATCCTATAGCCATCCCTGCTTAGCCATTTTGCACTTCCTGTCAATCTCATTTTTGAGACGTTTGTATTCCTTTTTGCCTGCTTCATTTACTGCATTTTTATATTTTCTCCTTTCATCAATTAAATTCAATATTTCTTCTGTTACCCAAGGATTTCTACTGGCCCTCGTCTTTTTACCTACTTGATCCTCTGCTGCCTTCACTACTTCATCCCTCAAAGCTACCCATTATTCTTCTACTGTATTTCTTTCCCCCATTCCTGTCGATTGTTCCCTTATGCTCTCCCTGAAACTTTGTGCAATCTCTGGTTCTTTCAGTTTATCCAGGTCCCATCTAATTAAGTTCCCACCTTTTTGCAGTTTCTTCAGTTTTAATCTACAGATCATAACCAAGAGATTGTGGTCAGAGTCCACATCTGCCCCTGGAAATGTCTTACAATTTAAAACCTGGTTCCTAAATCTCTGTCTTTCCGTTATATAATCTGTCTGATACCTTTTAGTATCTCCAGGGTTCTTCCATGTATACAACCTTCTTTCATGATACTTAAACCAAGTGTTAGCTATGATTAAGTTGTGCTCTGTGCAGAATTCTTCCAGGCGGCTTCCTCTTTCATTTCATACCCCCAATCCATATTCACCTACTAAGTTTCCGTCTCTCCCTTTTCCTATTACCGAATTCCAGTCACCCATGACTATTAAATTTTCGTCTCCCTTCACTATCTGAATAATTTCTTTTACTTCATCATACATTTCTTCAATTTCTTCTTCATCTGCAGAGCTAGTTGGCATATAAACTTGTACTACTTTAGTAGTTGTGGGCTTCGTATCTATCTTGGCCACAATAATGCGTTCACTATGCTGTTTTTGTAGCTTACCCGCATTCCTATTTTCCTATTCATTATTAAACCTACTCCTGCCTTACCCCTATTTGATTTTGTGTTTATAACCCTGTACTCACCTGACCAGAGGTCTTGTTCCTCCTGCCACCGAACTTCACTAATTCCCACTATATCTAACTTTAACCTATCCATTTCCATTTTTAAATTTTCTAACCTACCTGCCCGATCAAGTGATCTGACATTCCACGCTCCGATCCGTAGAACGCCAGTTTTCTTTCTCCTGGTAACGTATCCTCTTGAGTAGTCCCCGCCCGGAGATTCGAATGGGGGACTATTTTACCTCCGGAATATTTTACCCAAGAGGACGCCATCAGCATTTAATCATACAGTAAAGCTGCATGTCCTCGGGAAACATTACGGCCGTAATTTCCCCTTGCTTTCAGCCATTCGCAGTACCAGCACAGTGAGGCCGTTTTGGATATTGTTACAAGACCAGAGCAGTCAATCATCCATACTGTTGCCCTTGCAACTACTGAAAAGCCTGCTGCCCCTCTTCAGGAACCACACGTTTGTCTGGCCTCTCAACAGATATCACTCCGTTGTGGTTGCACCTACGGTACGGCTGTCTATATCGCTGAGGCACGCAAGCCTCCCCACCAACGGCAAGGTCCATGATTCATGGGGAGAGGAATTACTTACATGAACATTTTCCCGCACCATAGTGAACATCGCGGCGCACGAGGCGGAGGGTAAATGTGGAGGCTGGCCGTGTGGCATCGCCCGCTCTGCCTGTGAGTGGACATGTGGCCGTTCCTTCAGCAAGAACCGAGCATGCACACGGGGGGAGGGGTTTATTAGTTATTGGGAGCTCCAACGATAGGCGGGTGATGGAGCCCCTGAGGGAAATAGCGGAAAGGTCGGGGAAGAAGGCCAGTGTTCTCTCTGTCTGCTTGCCGGGGGGTCTCATCCGAGATGTGGAGGAGGCCCTGCCGGCGGTGATAGAGAGCACTGGGTGCTCCCGACTGTAAATTGTTGCTCATGTCGGCACCAATGACTCTTGCCGTCTGGGTTCAGATGTCATCCTCAGTTCGTACAGGCGGAATTTCTGAAGGCGGAAAGCCTCGCTCGCGAGGTGTAATCAGAGCTAACTATTTGTAGTATCGTTCCCAGAACCGATAGCGGTCCTCTGATTTGGAGCCGAGTGGAAGGCTTAAACCAGAGGCTCAGACGATTCTGCGAAGATCTAGGGTGCAAATTTCTCGACCTCCGCTATCGGGTGGAGAAATGTAGGGTCCCCTGAATAGGTCAGGCGTGCACTACACGCCAGAAGCGGCTACAAGGGTAGCGGAGTACGTGTGGAGAGCACATGGGGGTTTTTTAGGTTAGAGAATTCCCCCCCCCCCCCCCCCCCCCCTAGGCCCGACAAGACGCCTCCTGAGACGCGGCAAGGTAGGAGTAGGCTAAATGCAACAGGGAATATCAATGTTAATGTGCTAATAGTAAACTGCAAGAGCGTCTATAGAAAGGTCCCAGAACTGCTATCATTAATAAACGGTCACAACGCCCATATAGTACTAGGGACAGAAAGTTTGCTGAAACCAAACGTAAACAGTAATGAAATCCTAAACTCAGATTGGAATGTATACCGGAGAGACAGGCTGGACAGTGAAGGGGGAGGCGTGTTTATAGCGATAAGAAGTGCAATAGTATCGAAGGAAATTGACGGAGATCCGAAATGTGAAATAATTTGGGTGAAGGTCACTGTCAAAGCAGCCTCAGACATGGCAATTGGATGTCACTATAGGCCCCCTGGCTCAGCAGCTGTTGTGGCTGAACACCTGAAGGAAAATTTGGAAAATATTTCGAGTAGATTTCCCACCCATGTTATAGTTCTGGGTGGAGATTTTAATTTGCCGGATATAGACTGGAAGACTCAAACGTTCATAACGGGTAGCAGGGACAAAGAATCCAGTGAAATTTTTTTAAGTGCTTTATCTGAAAGCTACCTTGAGCAGTTAAACAGAGAACCTACTCGTGGCGATAACATATTAGACCTTCTGGTGACAAACAACCCCGAACTATTTGAAACAGTTAACGCAGAACAGGGAATCAGCGATAGGAAAGCGGTTACTGCATCGATGATTTCAGCCGTAAATAGATATATTATAAAAGGTAGGAAGATTTTTCTGTTTAGCAAAAGTGACAAAAAGCAGATTACAGAGTACCTGACGGCTCAACACAAAAGTTTTGTCTCAAGTACAGATAGTGTTGAGGATCAGTGGACAAAGCTAAAAACCATCGTATAATATCCGTTAGATGAGTATGTGCCAAGAAAGATCGTGAGAGATGGAAAAGAGCCACCGTGGTACAACAGCCGAGCTAGAAAACTGCTCCGAAAGCAAAGGGAACTTCACAGCAAACATAAACATAGCCAAAGCCTTGCAGACAAACAAAAATTACGCGAAGCGAAATGTAGTGTGAGGAGGGCTATGCGAGAGGCGTTCAATGAACTCGAAAGTAAAGTTCTATGTACTGACTTGGCAGAAAATCCTAAGAAATTTTGGTCTTATGTCAAAGCGGTAGGTGGATCAAAACAAAATGTCCAGACACTCTGTGAACAAAATGGTACTGAAACAGAGGATGACAGACTAAAGGCCGAAATACTAAATGTCTTTTTCCAAAGCTGTTTCACAGAGGAAGACTGCACTGTAGTTCCTTCTCTAGATTGTCGCACAGATGACAAAATGGTAGATATCGAAATAGACGACAGAGGGATAGAGAAACAATTAAAATCGCTCAAAAGAGGAAAGGCCGCTTGACCTGATGGGAAGCCAGTTCGATTTTACACAGAGTATGAGAGGGAACTTTCCCCCCTTCTTGCAGCGGTGTACCATAGGTCTCTAGAAGAGCGTAGCGTTCCAAAGGATTGGAAAAGGGCACAGGTCATCCCCGTTTTCAAGAAGGGACGTCGAACGGATGTGCAGAACTACAGACCTATATCTCTAACGTCGATCAGTTGCAGAATTTTGGAACACGTATTATGTTCGAGTATAATGACTTTTCTGGATACTAGAAATCTACTCTGTAGGAATCAGCATGGGTTTCGAAAAAGACGGTTGTGTGAAACCCGCTCGCGCTATTCGTCCACGAGACTCAGAGGGCCATAGACACGAGTTCACAGGTAGATGCCGTGTTTCTTGACTTCCGTAAGGCGTCCGATACAGTTCCCGACAGTCGCTTGATGAACAAAGTATGAGCATATGGACTATCATACCAATTGTGTGATTGGATTGAAGAATTCCTAGATAACAGAACGCTGCATGTCATTCTCAATGGAGAGAAGTCCTCCGAAGTAAGAGTGATTGCAGGTGTGCCGCAGGGGAGTGTCATAGGACCGTTGCTATTCACAATATACATAAATGACCTTGTGGATGACATCGGATGTTCACTAAGGCTTTTTGCGGATGATGCTGTGGTGTATCGAGAGGTTCTAACAATGGAAAATTGTACTGAAGTGCAGGAGGATCTGCAGCGAATTGACGCATGGTGCAGGGAATGGCAATTCAATCTCAATGTAGAAAAGTGTAATGTGTTGCGAATACATAGAAAGAGAGATCCCTTATCATTTAGCTACAAAATAGCAGGTCAGCAACTGGAAGCAGTTAATTCCATAAATTATCTGGGAGTACGCTTTAGGAGTGAATTAAAATGGAATGATCATACAAAGTTGATCGTCGGTAAAGCAGATGCCAGACTGAGATTCATTGGAAGAATCCTAAGGAAATGCAATCCGAAAATAAAATGGAGTGATCATATAAAGTTGATCGTCGGTAAAGCAGATGCCAGACTGAGATTCATTGGAAGAATCCTAAGGAAATGCAATCCGAAAATAAAGGAAGTAGGTTATAGTACGCTTGTTCGCCCACTGCTTGAATACTGCTCACCAGTGTGGGATCCGTACCCGATAGGGTTGATAGAAGAGATAGAGATGATCCAACGGAGAGCAACGCGCTTCGTTACAGGATCATTTAGTAATCGTGAAAGCGTTACGGAGATGACAGATAAACTCCAGTGGAAGACTCTACAGGAGAGGCGCTCTGTAGCTCGTTACGGGCTTTTGTTAAAGTTTCTAGAACATACATTCACTGAAGAGTCAAGCAGTATATTGCTCCGTCCTACGTATATCTCGCGAAGAGACCATGAGGATAAAATCATAGAGATGATGGCCCACACAGAAGCATACCGACAACCCTTCTTTCCACGAACTATACGAGACTGGAATAGAAGGGAGAACCGATAGAGGTACTCAGGGTACCCTCCGATGTAGATGTAGATGTAGATATTGGTCTTCTTTTCTTCTATTAGTCCCTCTTCTTTTCTGTCTGGCTTCTTTTGTACATTTTAAATTAGCAATATCAGCTTAGCCGATTCTCTCTTTATCTATTTGTACCAAAACGTTTGCAGTATTTCCACTAGATTTTATGCCCTATATTTACAAAGCATCCAATTTTCTAATTGCACCATCATTGAAGCATAAAATAGCATCATAAATACCAAATTTGAGGGTTGTAAGCAGAACATATACAGTTTTCAGTAACCAGTTCCAAATGACAGACTTCACACATTCATTTAAATTTTGGGTTTTCCCATGAAGACATTTCTTCAACAAGGTATCTTTACAAAGGTTTCATTCATTATTGATGCAGGTAAAGAATTTTTTGTAGTCATATCTGGCACTTCTCCTGTACTTGTGCCCAGTGTCAGTATCATTCGGGCAAAGACTATGCGTCAGGAAAACCACACCTCACGAAACAATTGTCGTATTTATGTAAAACAAAAACTGTTTCACGCAAAAGTGACCAGGTATTTCAAATATGCTAAAATCTAAAAATCTGTCTCCCTTGAAACTGAATTCAGTCTTCATTTTTGATGACGTACACTGTGAAAAACAAGATTGTATAAGAAATTAATCTGTTTTGGTACACATAGCTCGACCAATGTATTCTATATTTCTCAGATTAATATCAACTTCTTTAAGAGTTGGTGTATGACAATACAAACATTAGCATGCTAACGGAGACTACCTACAACTTCCCTAAATCTATACATTTGAAGCTACACAACAACAGCAACAACAATAATAATAATCATGAAGTTACTTTACATGATTTTGCATGTAGAATATGATGACTGAATTATTCAGTGTAAGTATTTCTCACATATGTGTTATACTTTGATAATGTTTAATAACAATGATCAGGGAATAGTTATTTAACACCAAGACACTATAAAAATTCCAAGTAATAGCTTTCCATACCTGAAAGGGAAATTAGTATAAACAGGCGAATGTGAAACATAACTGTATAACAGTTTACAACAGAATTCTGACCAGAGCTTTTACAATTTAGTAGATGACATGTATTCGAAATTCTAAAGTTCATCCTAGGAAGGTAATAAAGATGGGTGTGGTTTGTCAAGTGTGAGATGATCCAAGAAACAGCGCCAGTTGTCATAATTGACTATGCAAAACGAAATGAAATTGTTAAAACAGAACCTGTTGAATATATGGAATATCAGGCTAAAGAAAATTTCCCAGCAGGCACAGTTGCATATTCGTTAATACTTCAAAATAAGGTAACTAATTATCCATCACTCACTGGGCTAATACAAATAGTTGTATAAAAAGGAATTGAAATCATTCGAAGGATTTCATGATGAGAATGGGGAATTTATGGCGATAAACATTGGTTTCATAACATTTGGGGTGGGGTAGGGGGGAAGAAGGAAGTACTGGTACAATTTTCTGCATGAATCTGTCATCACAAAGAGCATTTTTAGGTGTCAAATGCTTCAAGACACAATGAAGTGAACTATGGTTGACCTGTAAACTCCATGGTTTGCTCTGGAACGAATCTAATATGCACTACACAGCTATGGTAAGATATTCGACCATACAAACACATAATTATTTGGAAGGATTTGAAAAAGTGGCTTATGTTGGAGCCATATATGAACATGCTGCAGTAGAAAATCTAGAAGATAATAAATATCCTGCATTACGTCTTTGAACACTCCATGTGATACACTTATGAATGCATATGAAAAAATGTACTGTTACTTTTAAACTGGATGACAAATAAATAAATTAGTGATTTTTAATGAAACACAGCTGTTTTACATCACTCACATCAGCACAGTTCATACAAATATCTTTACTCCTTAGCAAATGTAACAATTAATTATGTGCATGACATGACATGATGCAGCGGTGACCTGTATTTAGCTGTCAGTGGTATGGTGAATAATGTAATGCACAACATGATGGGTAAATACTGGAAATTGCAGTTAGCTAGGAGATGGATGTGAGCGTTATATTTCTTTAGTAGAGGCATGCTGGAGCTTTCTAACATCATGCAGAAACCTCACTGTACCATGGTTAAGGACATGCCACAACATGCTCAAGTATTGGAAATCACCATTAGCCATCTTTGCACCACTGTCAAAGAGGATACGACAGTACATGGTGGCAGCATACATCCGGTTATCTCCAGATGTAACACACAGTCATTAACGTTTACAAATATGCATAATTATTGGAAATTGTGGTTAGTTGGGAGACAGACGTAGGCATTAGATTTCTGTAGTAGTGGCTCGATGCATACAACAAACACTTTTGAGTAATACTGCTATAAATACTGAATGTGCATGCTTTGTCAGTAGCAGAAATGAATACCATCATGAATACCATGTACAGTTTAGCTCAGTAGGTAGTTAGTGTAACACTGGGCATGGCATGTAATGCATTGAACCTACATCAAGATTTGGCATGTAAATTTTTGAGTGTGTCCTTGCAGTCTTTACATTATCATGTACTCACTACTTTAAGGAAACCAAAACGTACCAAACATCCAAAATTGACCAGGTACTATGGGCAACAGATCACGCTGCATGAACAAATGGAGTGTATGCATATTGTGTAGATGATATTCATACAGTGCTATGACTTAGAGGACAATGCATTATACTACATAAAAGAGGTATATTAAGTCAATTTGGTATGTCATACATTTGTACTATATAAGCAATTGCACAGGACTAGTTGCAATTACAGGAAACAGAAGTATGCAATGATCTTTTCTCAGTGTACAGAAGCTATCACTCATGTTATAGTACCCTTTTCCTTATCGGAAATAACCATTCAGCACGTGTATGTGTGAACATTTTTAACTGTGGTAATTATGTGAATAGGCCTACAGTAATCGACTTACAATTGTATACCTACTGAAAATATTTTAGACGCTCTGAACACGTGTGTTACTCCATGAATGTTGAATCAGATTGTATACATATATGCAATGTGGTCGATTCTGAATTGTGGAGAGAAAGAGCCTAAAAATTAAAAATCTTTATCACGAGATTGCTGGTGAGACTCGAACACTATTACATTCTGTACTCCTTCTATTAATCACAAAGTCAGTTTTCACGAGGCATGGATTCCATTGGGGGTCCGATTTGCGTACAAGCCTGCAGCATGGTCCATGCTATTTCACACTTCAAATATGAGAGCTGTCCAGCCCCACCATTTGGGTCTGCATTACACATTGCAGAATCGCTCTGTCCGCTCTGTCCATAAATTAATCTCTGTATACAGGTTCTACTGATGCACCTGGAGATTATGTGGAGTATTACATACTGGATTAGAAAATGAATCTAACAATCATAATAAAAGGGGGGTATTAGTATAACAGTGATTGTTTACAGTCAGAGTATTTTGCACTCAAGCTAGTATTCAGATACAGGCACGGGTGCGGGGTAAGTGAAAAAACCTTTCTATACAATAACGTACTCCACGTATCATATAGTGACTGTGAAGATGAGGCTGCAATGAGAATGGTTTTCCTTGGAGTGTAACAATACAGCTTGTGAACAAAGAACATTTACGATACTGCAGTAACGGATTTTTAATTTAGTTGCATTTAAGTAGCTTCTTATACACTCCCCAGTTATGTCTTCCTGCATTTTGCAGCAATTTTCAAATGCTGCATCTTCTCTGTATACGAGGTGCATTCAAGCTCAAAGGCCTCCAATTTTTTTTTCTCCAGACTGGAAAGATATAGAAACATGTGCATTGTTTTAAAATGAGGCCACGTTCATTGTCAATACGTCCCAGAGATGGCAGCACCGTAGGGCAGATGGAATTTTACCGCCAGTGGCGAGAATGAGAACTGTTTTAAATACTTAAAATGGCGACATTTCACTTACTTGAACAGCGTGCAGTCATTCGTTTCCTGAATTTGCGTGGTGTGAAACCAATTGAAATTCATCGACAGTAGAAGGACACATGTGGTGATGCAGTTATGGATGTGTCGAAAGTGCGTTCGTGGGTGCGACAGTTTAATGAAGGCAGAACGTCGTGTGACCAAAAACCGAAACAACCTCGGGCTCCCACAAGCCGGTCTGACGACGTGATCGAGAAAGTGGAGAGAATTGTTTTGGGGGATCGCCGAATGACTGTTGAACAGATCGCCTCCAGAGTTGGCATTTCTGTGGGTTCTGTGCACAGAATCCTGCATGACGACCTGAAAATGCGAAAAGTGTCATCCAGGTGGGTGCCACGAATGCTGACGGACGACCACACGGCTGCCCGTGTGGCATGTTGCCAAGCAATGTTGACGCGCAACGACAGCACGAATGGGACTTTCTTTTCGTCGGTTGTGACAATGGATGAGACGTGGATGCTATTTTTCAATCCAGAAACAAAGCGCCAGTCAGCTCAATGGAAGCACACAGATTCACCGCTACCAAAAAAATTTCGAGTAACCGCCAGTGCTGAAAAAATGATGGTGTCCATGTTCTGGGACAGCGAGGGCGTAATCCTTACCCATTGCGTTCCAAAGGGCACTACGGTAACAGGTGCATCCTACGAAAATGTTTTGAAGAACAAATTCCTTCCTGCACTGCAACAAAAACGTCCGGGAAGGGCTGCGCGTGTGCTGTTTCACCAAGACAACGCACCCGCACATCGAGCTAACGTTACGCAACAGTTTCTTCGTGATAACAACTTTGAAGTGATTCCTCATGCTCCCTACTCACCTGACCTGGCTCCTAGTGACTTTCGGCTTTTTCTACAATGAAAGACACTCTCCGTGGCCGCACATTCACCAGCCGTGCTGCTATTGCCTCAGCGATTTTCCAGTGGTCAAAACAGACTCCTAAAGAAGCCTTCGCCGCTGCCATGGAATCATGGCGTCAGCGTTGTGAAAAATGTGTACGTCTGCAGGGCGATTACGTCGAGAAGTAACGCCAGTTTCATCGATTTCGGGTGAGTAGTTAATTAGAAAAAAAATCGGAGGCCTTAGAACTTGAATGCACCTCGTACTACAGCATCATCCGCAAAAAGCGACATGGTACTTCCGACACTATCTACTACGTCATTCACATATATTATGAAAAACAATGGTCCCATAACACTCCCCTGTGGCACGCCAGAGGTTACTTTAACGTCTGTAGAAGTCTGACAACATGATGTGTTCTGTTTGCCAAAAACTCTTCAATCCAGCCACACAGCTAGTCTGATATTCCGTAGGCACTTACTTTGTTTATCAGGCGACAGTGCGGAACTGTATCGAACGCCTTCCTGAAGTCAAGGAAAATGACATCTACCTGGGAGCCTGTATCTAATATTTTCTTGGTCTCATGAACAAATAAAGCGAGTTGGGTCTCACACGATCGCTGTTTCCGGAATCCATGTTGATTCCTACAGAGTAGATTCTGGGTTTCCAGAAATGACATGATACGCGAGCAAAAAACCTGTTCTAAAATTCTACAACAGAGCGATGTCAGAGATGTAGGCCTATAGTTTTGCGCATCTGTTCGACGACCTTTCTTGAAAACTGGAACTACCTGTGCTCTTTTCCAATCATTTGGAACCTTCGGTTCCTCTAGAGACTTGCGATACACGGCTGTTAGAAGGGGGGCAAGTTCTTTCGCGTACTCTGTGTAGAATCGAATTGGTATCCCGTCAGGTCCAGTGGACTTTCCTCTGTTGAGTGATTTCAGTTTTTTTTCTATTCCTTGGACATTTATTACTATGTCACCAATTTTTTCGTTTGTGCGACGATTTAGAGAAGGAACTGCAGTGCAGTCTTCCTCTGTGAAACAGCTTTGGAAAAAGGTGTTTAGTATTTCAGCTTTAAGCGTGTCATCCTCTGTTTCATTGCCATTATCATCCCAGAGTGTCTGGATATGCTGTTTCGATCCACTTACTGATTTAACGTAATACCAGAACTTCCTAGGATTTTCTGTCAAATCGGTACATAGAATTTTACTTTCGAATTCACTGAACGCTTGACGTATAGCCCTCCTTACGCTAACTTTGACATCGTTTAACTTCTGTTTGTCTGAGAGGTTTTGGCTGCGCTTAAATTTGCAGTGAAGCTCTCTTTGCTTTCGCAGTAGTTTCCTAACTTTGTTGTTGAACCACGGGGTTTTTTCCCATCCCTCACAGTTTCACTCGGCACGTACCTGTCTAAAACGCGTTTTTAATCTACATCTACATCTACATTTATACTCAGCAAGCCACCTAGTGGTGTGTGGCGGAGGGCACTTTACGTGCCGCTGTTTATTACCTCCCTTTCCTGTTCCAGTTGCGTATGGTTTGCGGGAAGAGCGACTGCCGGAAAGCCTCCGTGCGCGCTCGAATCTCTCTAATTTTACATTCGTGATGTCTACATCTCTACATCTACATCTACATACATACTCCGCAATCCACCATACGGTGCGTGGCGGAGGGTACCTCGTACCACAACTAGCATCTTCTCTCCCTATTCCACTCCCTAACAGAACGAGAGAAAAATGATTGCCTAAATGCCTCTGTATGAGCCCTAATCTCTCTTATCTTATCTTTGTGGTGTTTCCGCGAAATATAAGTTGGCGGCAGTAAAACTGTACTGCAGTCAGCCTCAAATGCTGGATCTCTAAATTTCGTCAGTAGCGATTCACGAAAAGAGCGTCTCCTTTCCTCTAGAGACTCCCACCCGAGTTCCTGAAGCATTTCCGTAACACTCGCGTGATGATCAAACCTACCAGTAACAAATCCAGCAGCCAGCCTCTGAATTTCTCCTATGTCCTCCCTCAGTCCGACCCGATAGGGATCCCAAACGCTCTAGCAGTACTCCTTGGGAAGTATAAGTAGGGGGAAGCAATAAATTCGATACCTCATCCAGAAACGCACCCTCTCGAAACATGGACAGCAAGCTACACACCGATGCAGAGCGCCTCTCTTGCGGAGTCTGCCACTTGAGTTTGTTAAACATCTCCGTAACGCTATCACGCTTACCAAATAACGCTGTGACGAAACGCGCCGCTCTTCTTTTGATCTTCTCTATCTCCTCTGTCAACCCGACCTGGTACGGATCCCACATTGATGAGCAATACTCAAGTATAGGTTGAACGAATGTTTTGTAAGCCACCTCCTTTGTTGATGGACTATATTTTCTAAGAACTCTCAAAATGAATCTCAACCTGGCATCCGCCTAACCAACAATTAATTTTATATGAGCATTCCACTTGAAATCGTTCTGCAGGCATACTCCCAGATATTTTACAGAAGTAACGTCTAACAGTGTTCTTTCCGATTGCCTTGACCTTTTTCCATAAACACTCAACATTGTCAGTATCGGAAAAGAAATTTTCGTTTTGATCTGTTAGGTAGTCCGAAATCTGCCACCTATTACTCTTGCTAAACAGATAAACCTTCCCCCCTTTTTTAATATTCCTATTTACTTCCATATTCAGGGATACTGCAACGACCTTATGATCACTGATTCCCAGTTCTGCGTTTACAGATTCGAAAAGTTCGGGTCTGTTTGTTATGAGTAGGTCCAAGATGTTATCTCCACGAGTCGTATCTCTGTTTAATTGCTCGAGGTAATTTTCGGATAGTGCACTCAGTATAATGTCACTCGATGCTCTGTCCATACCACCCGTCCTAAACTTCTAAGTGTCCCAGCCTATATCTGGGAAATTGAAATCTCCTCCTAAGACTATAATATGCGAAGGAAATTTATGTGAAATGTATTCCAGATTTTCTCTCAGTTGTTCTGCCACTAATGTTGCTGAGTCGGGGGGTCGGTAATAGGAGCCAGCTATTAACCTAGCTCGGTTGCTGAGTATAACCACCACCCATAATAATTCACAGGAACTATCCACTTCTATATCACTACAGGATAAACTACTACTAACAGAGACAAACATGCCACCACCGGTTGCATGCAATCTATCCTTTCTAAACATCGTCTGTGCCTTTGTAAAAATTTCTACAGAATTTGTCTCTGGCTTCAGTCAGCTTTCCGTACCTATAACGATTTCAGCTTCGGTGCTTTCTTTCAGCGCTGGAAGTTCTGGTACTTTTCCAACGCAGCTTCGACAGTTTACAATTACAATACTGACTGCTCCTTGGTGCCCTTTCTGTACCTGCCCGAGGCCATCTAACTTAAAAAACCGCCCAGTCCACGCCACACAGCGCCTGCTACCCTTGTAGCCGCCTGCTGTGTGTAGTGGACTCCTGACCTATCCAGCGGAACCCGAAACGCCACCACCCAATGGCGCAAGTCGAGGAATCTGCAGCCCACTCGGTCACAGAACCGTCTCAGCCTCTGATTCAGGCCCTCCGCTCGGCTCTGTACCGAAGACACGCTGTCAGTCCTGTCGACGATGCTGAGATGGTGAGCTCTGCTTTCATCCCGCTAGCGAGACTGGCACTCTTCACCAAATCATATAGCCGCCGGAAACCAGAGAGGATTTCCTCCGGATCCATAGCGACACACATCATTGGTGCCGACATGGGTAACCACCTGCAGATGGGTGCTCCCTGTATCCTTCATGGCATCCTGAAGAACCCTTTCCACATCTGGAATGACTCCCCCCGGTACGCACACGAAGTGCACACTGGTTTTCTTCCCCTCCGTTTCAGCCATGTCCGTAAGGGGCCCCATTACGCGCCCGACGTTGGAGCACCCAACTAGCAGTAAGTCCGCCCTCTGCGGCCGCCCGGATCTTGCAGATTGAGGGGCAACCTCTGGATCAGGACAAGCAGCCATGTCCGGCCGCATGCGTAAGTATCCCTTACCATACAATCAGTTGCTACAGAACTGCTCATCAGTGGGGGATCCGTACCAGGTCGGATTGACAGAGGAGATAGAGAAGATCCAAAGAAGAGCGGCGCGTTTCGTCACAGGGTTATTTGGTAAGCGTGATAGCTTTACAGAGATGTTTAGCAAACTAAAGTGGCAGGCTGCAAGAGAGTTGCTCTGCATCGCGGTGTAGCTTGCTGTCCAGGGTTGGGTTGTTGGGTTGTTTGGGGAAAGAGGCCAATCAGCGAGGTCATTGGTCTCAGCGAATTAGGGAAGGATGGGGAAGTAAGTTAGCCGTGCCCTTTCAAAGGAATCATCGCGGCATTTGCTTTGCTGTGCAGGTTTCGAGAGGGTACGTTTCTAAATGAGGTATCGAATACATTGCTTCCCCAAACTTATAGCTCCTGAGGAGATCACGAATGTAAAATTAGAGAGATTAGAGCGCGCACGGAGGCTTTCCGGCAGTCGTTCTTCTCGCGAACCATACGCAACTGCAACAGGAAAGGTAGGTAATGACAGTGGCACGTGAAGTGCCCTCCACCACACACCGTTGAGTGGATTGCGGAGTATAAACGTAGATGTAGATGTAGATGAAAACTTCCCACACATGTACTGGTTAAATGATAACTCCTCTAGCGTAAGTGGATATTGAAACTGTTTCTGAAAGTAATTTCCGCTTTCATTAGCTGCTTCAGTCTGTATGTAAGACGCCTGAGATCTCACTAAAGACAACTTCTCAACATGAAGTGACATAGGGCAAATGGGTCTGAAGAAATCACTTCGGTTTTTTAGTTTTCTACCTTTGTTTATAGATGTATGAAATGGGGATTGAATGCTATATTACAATTGCCTAATTTCAGATAACGTATTATATATGTACATAATGTTTCACTTTTTACACAATGATTGACTATTGTATTTTACTTTGTGTTCCCTACAAATAATTGATGATCATAAGTGTCACAGCAGGCACTGAAAAATGTATTATATTCCATTAAAAGGAACTGACTACAGTTTTGGAGCAGAGACAGCCACACAATGCTAGTGACATGCTTGACATATTATTCAATAAGTACTACACTCATGCAAATTAATTAAGAATAATGCTGATACATGGTGAAACAACGCTCTGGTGGGTCATTTGCGGGTTTAATACACCTCAGCGTATGACCATGGGTGCATTTGACCTGCGGTCGTCGCACGGTGGCGATGGCAGCAGTCCACATACGCAGAGGTGTGTTGGTGCTTATCAGAGTACAGTGCAGCGAGTAAGTGTGCAGATGTTTCAGACGTGCTATTGGGGACTGTGCGAAAACGGCTAAAAGAACACATATTGATGACGGTATAAGGGTTTGAAAACTATGGTGAATGGAGGCTGGTCAAACACAGCAGGTCCTACCACAGGCCCTCCATGTGCCACAAAGTGTGATCGATCTCAAGATTGTAGCGACGATTCCATCAGACAGGAAACGTGCCCAGGCGCTACAGTACGGGACGTCCACAGTATACAACACCACAAGAAGACCGATATCTCACCATCAGTGCCCGCACACCGCGACGGAGTACTGCAGGCAGCCGTGCTCGGGACCTTACTGCAGCCACTGGGGCAGTTGTCTCCAGACACACATTCCTCAGACGACAGAACAGACATCGTTTATTCGCCCAGAGACCTGCAAGGTGCATTCCATTGACCCCTGGTCACAGGAGAGCCGTAAAGCCTGGTATCAAGAACACAGTACATGGTCATTGGAACAGTGTTCCCAAATTATCTTTGTGCCAATTCTTAAGTAGCTATCATCATTGTAGAAGCGCATGCGTCTACACTCTATTCAAACCGTCTGTGAGAGTTCGTTTATTTTAGTTTCAAAAACTGTTCTAAGACTATGGGAAACTTGTCTGGCTGAGGGTAGGGGTAGTTGTGCATTGCTATATGGAAGACGCGATGGTATACAGGATCCCATTTCATTCTGTTTCTCCCACAAGATAATGTCTTTAACAACAGCCTGAATGACAACCGGGTCATTCCATGCCAAGTGGTCTACAGGCTCCCACATGATCCTCATGGATTTTGATGAAATTTTGTATGAACATTCACACATGTTCTCAATGAACACTGGTAAAGTTTCAGTTTCAGAAATTCAATACGTTTGGAGATACAGTCACTTCTTTAAGACCATAGCACAGCTTTCTATAGTGCATCCTTGAATTTTCAGCAACTTTGAGATGAGATACCTCTGTAAGTATTTGCATGAAAGAAACAAAACTTGCCCATCTTATACAACTTTTAGAGCTCTTTAAAGTAAAATATTAAGAAAAGGATTTCTGAGCAGTTTTTATATAGATAATTTGAAGCAAAGTTGGGCAAAAAAATAGCTGTTTAAAAAAATGCGAACTTTAGTTTTTTATATCTCCAAAAGTAATTGTGGGATGTACATGAAACTTTGCACACCATAACTCACCAACACAAGGTCTTAGAATATAAAATTTCATTCTCCTATTGCTTTCCATTATTTCACAAATCTAGGGTGAAGTTGACGATTTTTCAAAAAGTGCTAAAAAGGGGTACTTTTAGTCAATTTTTCAAAAAAGTGTTTTCTCCAAACTCTTCTAAAAAGTGGTCATTAGAAAGAACATATTCTAAACTATCTATAAAAGTGGATTTGGTTTTGCAATGCAAGCATATAAGGCTCTAAAAAGTAGCATCATCAAAGAGGCGCACTGGAAGTTTGAATACATTTTTCTGGCACTCATATTATACCTGAAATCTTTTATTTTGCCTTATACATGTCTATTAATGTCTGGGATAAGTGAAACAAGAAGTCCTGATGAATAGGACCTAGCTTAAGTCCGAATAGCAAAAGAATAAAAATAGAAACAATGTTATTTCTTAATTTCACCTCCCCCCCCCCACTCTCTCTCTCTCTCTCTCTCTCTCTCTCTCTCCACACACACGCAATTATTATTAAGAATGAATGTAAATCATAAAATTTATTTGCATAATTATCTAATTATTAGTTGCCTGTTTAATGAACAACACCAGCTTACTGATGGAAAAGAAGTGTATAAATGAGTTGCTATGGTCCATGGTCGCTTAACCACTGCTAGTTTCATTTCACCTGAGAAAACCAGCATTCCCATTGTCATAGGGGCCACACCCGATAGCTTAGCAACAGCCACGGGTGGGTTTCTTTACCACAGGATCCCAACCCTGAAAGGGTTTCTTTACACTGGTTCCCAAGCCTGATAGTAAAATTATTTAAGTGCCCTGTTTAAAATTAGGAGGCACTCTTGGGTTCCTTAGATTGTTTCCTCTAACCTATTTCAATTTTTGATATGCTACTTAAATTTTCTGATGAATATTAAGAGGAATGGTGTATTGCCGGACAGACGAATTTACTGATGGAGCTGGAATAACTGCAATAATGTGGTGTTCCGGAACCCAGCACTTGTCACTTCTTGGTGGCCAATAAAATGAATTTGCTGGACCATGTGGGTGCATAAAGTTTATTAATGCATCCCTTTGCTCTGTGGAGGTCTCACAGATATTCACAATCCACGAGACGTTTTCATAGATGCATGCAACATATTGTCCTGGTTGGAGAGCAGACATTAATATGCCTCCTTCATTACTGTGACTCATCTTAGATAGAAAAGATGAACGATCATTTGAAACTCTGCTGACCTGAATTGTCGTTTCATCAATAGGTAAAAAGTAATGATTTTCTCTAGTGCCTGCTACAGTTTGTCCAAGTTTAAACCTCTCTCCTTGTGACACAATATTTTTTTCAATTTCATCTTTACTGACGAAAACAAACTTAATTCCATTAATGTTTTCAGAGCAGAAGTAAAGCAGATCTAGGGGAGTAAGAATTTGTCCATTAAGTGGCCGTTGCAAGCTTGCTCTTGCTGCTAACCGCTTTGTTGTATCTGCAATCCCATCACAAGGTGATTTCCCGTGACTATTAGCAAAAAAATTCTATTCGGCTGTCATTCCAAAATCACTCTTATGATAGCACAAATTTAGGGAATTCTTGAAATTTTTATATTGAGAACTGGAGCCATCACTGAAATAATGAATGTGGGATATCTGTGCAAACCGTGCTTTTATATATTTGATGAGCTCCTTGATAAAAACGTGAACTGTAATAGTGTCATGCCGCAAACAATCATTGATAATGCAAAAACTTAAAGATTCTGCTTTCTCGTTTTGACGAAAGTAGATAACAAATGGACGAATTGTTGCTTGACTATTGTCCCAGTGGAAGCCTTGCACAGCATCCTGAATGATAAAAGAATAATTTTCTGCAAAATCCATTAGGACAACAAGCTCTTCGTCTTTCAGATGACATTTAAGGGCTTTAAGATGCAAGCTTTGATGCTTGGCAATGTAATGATGGCATGACAGACTCCATATTTTATTTCTTACATCTTCAATAAATTAATCCACTACCATTTGCTTAATGTCCAGTGTGGCCCAATCGGTATGTATCCATTGCTTAAACACAATAACTTCCTGTGGCTCATGATCTAGGAAACAGGAAGCAATTTCAGATGCTATAGCTTCTAGCTCAGGACACCTTTCACAGCGATGTAGCATGCACTGTTTAGAGTTCAAACTGCAAACTGCCTTGCTGAGAATCTCCTTATAATTTTCACGTATACCAGCTCCGCTAAGCATAAGCTTAACATTTTGGTGAATTGCACAGACTCAAACTGCATGCATTCCAGCTGATCCTACTGTTACACACCATTTGGGTCTACTAGCAACTTCTGCTGGTAATTTCCTGCTTTTCCTATTTTCGGGAAGTGCCAGAATGCCCTTCTCTGCCTTAAGCTTCCGAGCATTCTTCACCATTCTTTCAGACACGCCGAACTGAGCTGCTGTTTGTCTGACTGTCCAACTTACAGATGCCAAAGTTAAAATTTGCATCTGTTCTTTATGAACATTCTGCATCTTGGCTTTCAGTTCAGTCAGCAAATGTGAATAGTCGGCACAGTTTCCACATGCCTTAATTTCACTATCATCTTCAATTTGTCGGTTTACTCCCATTGCATTTACAATTCTGTTCTTAATCACATTTTGAGCCTTTTGAATTTTCTTCTTCACATATTGGGGCTTATCTCTGTAGCTTACTGCTCTCTTCAGGGGTGAAATACCGATAGACAATAAGCTACTATTTAATTCTTCTTTTGGTGTAAAGACCTCATCAGAATGTGATGATGAGGCTGATAAAGCTTCGTACAAGTGTTTATTTAAGGTAGTCCTGCAGGGCGGACAAATTTTCTGACCTGGCTTTATGTTATTAACAAGCTGCTTCTTCAACATATCAGAAGCCTTATTAGCTGTTTCAGTGTCAAGAGTGCTAATTCCTGCCTTAACATTATGATTCACCTTCCCAAAGGGATTGAAGCATTTTTTTTGTAACCTCTCATATTGTGTCAATAACAGGGCTTCATGGTGTAGGCAAACTTGAGATGTATTGTCCAGCTTTGCTTCAGAACGTCGGACCAACAACTCTTTTTCCTCATCACTAAAATCCGCAAACCATTTTAAAGCAGCTTTCTTGGCAAAGACAGTGACATGACACTTCGTTCCACTATCTCCTTACCCAATTGAGCAGGAAGGTATGCTGTTCCCTTCTGCATCCATCTCTAATCAGTAACTTAATGTATTTGGCCTCTAAGTGCAAATTATAACCTGCTTAAATTTCAGACAAATTGCTACTGAATGAAATTATACACAATGTATAATACCAATGAAAAAATCTAATAAGAGATATATGCTATAAAAGACACAATCAAAACAATTTTTTGTAAATTAGATTACAAACTTTGATGGTCTTATGAATCACTTAACAATCCACACTCAGTCAAGAGAACCCACTCACTATGCTGCAAACACACCACTGAAATACTGATTGTTCAAACAAGGCTCACAATAATGAAACAACCTGATTGTTAAAGTAATTGTTGCCATTATATTTTCTATAAACAGTGAATCTTGTAAATTTTCTATGTGAAAGTAGTGGTTACGTATTTACCAAGGTAGTAGGCTACATTTAAGTGTGATTAAATACACAATTAAAGCTCTTGGATGTTTAACCAACCAATTTCACATGTTTCCCTAATAACTTTAAGACAAAAAATCACAGGTTACAACACCTAGGTATTAAAATATCTGCAATATTGATTGGAAAATTTACATCACGTGATGCATGATTCAAGCAAACCGGTTCTTTTTTGAAAAAATGTTTTATACAATTGAATCCAAAAATTAGGTCTTCATTTTCCACTTGTAAATATTTACAATTTTGAGAAGTACAAGAAATGTGAAGCTATTATTCATTGAGTTCTTTATGATCTCTCTCCATCTCTCTCTCTCTCTCTCTCTCTCTCTCTCTCTCTCTCTCTCTCTCTCTCTCTTTAACAAATGAGAAGAGTTTTATGCAGATGAACACTTACAATAAAAGCAGATGGGGCTACTTCTCATAGTTTTAAAGTTTTTCTGACAGTCTCATTGCCTATTTACCAGATCTTTTTATTTCAATTATTCAAGGCACTAATAAACATTTATTAGGCATAATAAAAGGTTTCAGGTATAATTTGAGTGCCAGAAAAATGTGTTCAAACTTCCAGTGGCCTCTTTGATGATGCTACTTTTTAGGGCCTTATATGCTTGCATTGCAAAACCAAATCCACTTTTCTAGATAGTTTAGAATATGCTCTTTCTACTGACCATAGCTTAGAAGATTTTGGAGAAAACACTTTTTTGAAAAATTTGACTAAAAATACCCATTTTTAGCACTTTTTGAAAAATCGTCAACTTTACACTAGATTTGTGAAATAATGCAAAGCAATAGCAGAATGAAATTTTATATTCTAAGACCTTGTGTTGGTGAGTTATGGTGTGCAAAGTTTCATGTACATCCCACAATTACTTTTGGAGATATAAAAAACTAAAGTTCGCGTTTTTTTTAAAAGCAGCTGTTTTTTCGCCCAACTTTGCTTCAAATTATCTATATGAAAATTACTCAGAAATCCTTTTCTTAATATTTTACTTTAAAGAGCTCTAAAAGTTGTATAAGATGGCCAAGTTTTGTTTCTCTCATGCAAATACTTACAGAGATATTCCCCTCTCAAAGTTGCTGAAAATTCAAAGATGCACTACTGGAAGCTGTGCTATGGTTTCAAACAAGTGAGTATATCTCTGCAAGTATTGAGTTTCTGAAGCTGAAGCTTTACCAGTGTTCATTGAGAACATGCGTGAATGTTCATACAAAATTTCATCAGAATCCATGATGGTCATGTGGGAACGTTTCTCGATATTAGACCACTTGGCACGGAATGGCCCACCCTCGTGAAAATTGTGATGTAACGCATCATGTGTTTTTTGCTGTAATTGCCCCCTCCAAATCGTGAGTGCCATCATATACTGCGGTCATCTGTCCAGGCGCCCATTTCCTAAGATTCGTTTGACCAATGGTGGGATTTCTAAGCCCTTACTGACTGTTGTAGCGGTATCTACATAGTACAAATTAGTGAATACACGACTAAGTACACTTCAAACAGTGATAAAAATGATTTGATTCTGATGACCGTTGAAAAGCCTAGTCATCCACAGGATACATGAAAGTGTCCACACAGCACCAATTTTTAATTCATTGACAGTTCGTAGAAATAGTTGTAGTAAAAATCCCGTTCGAATAGTGTCAGGATGAAGTACGTAGAGCAGATGTAGAGTCCGAGGTTATCAGAGTATGGGGGCATTGTACTCAGGGTGAGGTTGTTGCCTCACCCTACGATCCTAGTTACGGTAGAAACGCGACTTACTGGTTGCTTTCGCATATTTATAGCTGGTGAAATTTGGTAACCATATCGTTATTGGCGCTGTTGGTATCGGAGCGGGTATCAATATCCCTTCTCCCTGGAACCTAGACATTTAAGAAGGATCGAAGGCATTATGGCGAGAAATGGTAATATGGTGTGTCAGTCGTTGAGCACCAAGGGCACCCTCCTCGTTCAATGGTGCTGAAGGTTCTAGAACGTTTCCTTCACTGTCTAGCAGAAGACTGTCATTGGTCAGAAGCAACCAGAGGACCCTAAAGCGGACTCTCTGTAGATAGAGTTGACCATTCCATAATGCAGCTCGAGTGACTGTGCTGGAGAGACGGAGACACCGTGTAAACCTCGAGCCGTGGATGAACGATGTGCTTAGACATCGTTATGGAGACAAATGCCGGTCTGACACTGGAAAGAATGTGTAAGTTGCGTGATGAGGTAGTCTTCAGCAGGTGTAGTTGCTTCCGAGTCTGGCGTTCATGTGGGATTTCTGCTGAATTTTGGTCGCTACGAGGTCTGTAAGAACCGAAAACTGTGATACGAATTTGGCCAAGAAAAGTAGTGTCAGAGCGTAAAACGTTCCCCGAACTACGTTTAAAGATGCTCTCTGTACAACTTCTCTTCCACTTTGGTGAATAATCAAATGATATTTGTCTTAGGTGATTAGCAAGGCAAGGAAGTGAAATTATCTTACCGCCGCTCCCTTAGCCAGTCAACAGATTCTAATAATACTGTGAAAGTGTATTTTTCATGCAAACATACATTTTTCAAACAGAACAGTGCCTATTGATATTAATAAACTAGAAGAAGAATAAATTAGAATGTTAGTGGTGTTTCTTGCAGGATTCTATTGCGAGCCGTGTACGAGATACAGTATTTCGAAAACTTCTCTCATCTACGTTTGTACAATACCTCTAGTAGTACACGCTAAAGAACAAAACAAGTGCATACAGTAGTTATGTGGATTCTGGCCAGTAAAGAGACAACTGAACATCACAGGTTGTGTTCAAAATGACCACTGGCAGCAGCAGTACACGCTTCCAGTCTGGTATGGATTGCTGTACACGTGCTGACACGTCCGAGCAGGTTGAGGTAATACGTCATTAAATACCGTTGGATGTAGTTGGTATGTCACTATAGACAGCGCTGTTCAGCTTTCCCCACACATAAAATACATGCGTCGGCGGTTTACCTGGCCATGAGTGGTAAATGTGACTTCATCACTAAGCAAGATACATGATACGTTTAGAGTTATCCTATCTTAATTTCCATGTACAGAAGTTAACACGGTTCTCATAATCGTTTCCATGCTGCATTTGGTGGAGAGAGATGTGATATTAATGGAACCTTCGCCAACGGTTAATGCGTAGGACACTTACTTGACCCATGCCACTTTCTCGTGCGATTGCGCGGGAGCTAAAGTGTGAATCAACTGCAACAGCTGCAAGAACGTGAATGTTCCCCTCGTCTGTCGTTACTTATTTTCTTCTGTTACGTTGTCTACGTGTTACTCTAGCACTTTCTCGTAACTGGTTGAAGTTGTTGATAAATAATTGCCCAGATGGTTGACGTCTACTGAGATATCTTTCCGTACATCCCATACAAGAACGAACTGCATTCTCCCTACACACTCCACACACCATGAGTATTTAGGATTCCTCTGCATTGCAAAATCCCATCGTCCACTACTGTTTGGACTACGAAACACTAAGTGACTACAAGCCGCAGTGCACTGAAGGAGCAAGCAAGTACACTAGAAGCAAACACAAAAAAATCGTACCTACCTACTATGCAGGTTGTATGGCGAAAAAGATGTCAGTGTGGAAACTGTTAAATGTACGATACCTCGTACACGATTCACACTAAAATCCTGCGGCGAACACACACTGACATTCTACTTTACCCTACTTTTGGTTCATGTTAATAGTCATTGTTCCATTCAAAAGTGTGTAATATTCAACAAAAAACACAGTTTCTAATTGTTATTATCATCTCTTGATTGGCTACCAATACGAACCCCTGTCTACCAATCCGTTCTGTGAAAACCACTCATCAATAGCACTTCCTATTTCCGCAGTATTTGTGGTGCAAGTTCTAGATAATCACCCTGTGTGTTGGTATCTATAGAAACTGGATGAATGAGTTGCTCTGAGTTGTGTTCAAACAATCTGCCTTATATACTGGGCGATTGTAATTAAACCGACGATGGTCCGTGTGCTGCAGTGTGGGCCGTATATATTGCGAGACGCTAGAACATACTTATGTTCATTAATTATTGCGCTTGCGGAGTATGCTGAAAAAAAATATTGTTCCACTTTCTGTCACCAGGTTAACATATGGCGCTGTAAGCAGTCAGAACGTGCAGTGGGTGCATGGAAACGGAAGAAACGTCCAAAAACATGATAACAGTGGTTCTGCACGTTTATTGGTATATGGTCACAAGTTACAACATGTGTGTCTCTCAATTCAACTACATGCTGGAATCGTAACAAAGCAGTTGCTCGCAGAATACCCGGTATCTCTGTACGGTGTCCTTCAGATCAGGAAAAGGGCGGATTCTCAGAATTTCGGACAGAGAATTTGTAAAGCCGAAGAGCTCGAAATTGCCTAGAGATGATGTAGTCGTTACCTACATTTCCTCGAAGAAAATCTTTCACCTGCAAGCGACGTGTGGTGTCTTCCGTCTTGCGTGAAAATAGTAGTGTGGATACAGTTGCGATCTTGCAAACTGGAATCACATATTGCACAAGGAAGTCCTTATAACGAGCAGATGTCATTGTACATCTAACAGGTTTCATTTTCTCGAAGAAAAACGGAACGAGAATGAAGGAGATTCTGAAATCGCACATCACAGTCACATATGCCGACTACAGAGCATGTTCTTCCACAACATGTAGGGGAATAGAACCCCATTCACAGGACCGCTCAGAATAAAATGTATCGCGTCGTTCCAAAGAGCATTCCCCAGCCACATGTCATTGATTTCCATGCGCTCCAAGACCCGAATAGCCAAGTCACTGCATTGTAGCCTACCTTGAGATTTATTTCATACACATTCTGAATCTTATAGGGATACTAGTGTAAAACTTTCTGCAAAATCTTTTAATCAGTTTACCAGGGGAGAGACAGTTACCGTAACATAGCTCGAGTACTGGCTGTAGAATTTGAGGCATGTGCTGCAAGGTCGGGTATAGCTACAGCAACTTCAACAACTGATATGGGAATGGGCCGCCTCCTTCTCCCTGCTACTACACCTAATTCGGCTGATTCTTCAAATTTCTTAATCACTTTCTTTAGCCTGTTTACGGACATGGGCCATCTTTGTCGGAAATACTTCCGCACTGTAACCCTACTACTTTTGCCTTCCTGATAAAACGACTTTATGAGCAGTACATGGTCTTTCTTTTCACAAGGGAACCTCCCCATCGCACCCCCCTCAGATTTAGTTATAAATTCGCACACTGGATAGGCCTCGAAAAACTGAACACAGATCAATCGAGAAAACAGAAAGAAGTGTGGAACTATGAAAAAAAAAATGAGCAAAATATACAAACTGAGTAGTCAATATGGAAGATAGGCACCATCAGGAGAATGTAAGCTCAGCAGCGCCGTGGTCCCGTGGTTAGCGTGAGCAGCTACGGAACGAAAAGTCCTTGGTTCAAGTCTTCACTCAAGAGAAAAATTTATTTTTTTATATAATCAACTTAGCTCTCCAAAATTCCAGGACATGTACAGATTTTCTTGGACACATGAAGGACTTGACGGTCTACACACGGAGAAACTAAAAACGTTAAAAACATGACAGAGCACAGGGAAAACTGATCACAGGGAAACCCTTTCACGAGACTAACTCTCCAGTGACAGTGGTCCAAGAGAAATAAGATACGGTACCCCATCGTAGCAAAGCTTTTAGTTTTTGACAGTCAGCGGATGATGTTTAGGTTTGTGGGGCGCTCCACTGCGCGGTTATCAGCGCCCGTACAAATTCCCAACCTTTGCTCAGTCCAATCTCACCACTTTCATGAATGATGATGAAATGATGAGGACAACACAAACACCCAGTCATCTCGAAGCAGGTGAAAATCCCTTACCCCGCCGGGATTCGAACCTGGGACCCCGTGCTAGGGAAGCGAGAACGCGACCGAGAGACCAAGAGCTGCAGACAAGAGGAAAGGAAAACGTAACACCTGAGCACATTAGCCTATCTTCGAGGGTGTGGGAAGGGGGGGAGGGTGCTATAATACAAGTTATCTTTTCCAGGAGTGTGAGAAAACATGCTAGCTTCTACTTCACGAGTTTTTTGCCGTTTCATTCCTGACACTAACAGAAGTGGGAGGGCAACCAGAGAGTTCGTGGGCTTGGCCTGTCCCTGTTATCACTAAACAGAGTACAAAACATACTCGTATTATACACACAAAGTACATGAGAGAGTGACGTCAATAATCTTAGTTTGACGTATAGTTCGTTTGCAGAGGGCATAGTTAACGTAACCTATCTGTTACTAAACCATTTTTAGGATTTGGTTGTGCTGTGAAGGCTTTCGTATTTTTATTATTTTGTGGTAAGGAGAGATTTGGAATTGTAAAATAAAGAAAATCATGAGCGGTTCAGGGTTGTCTTCCTTAAAAAGAATTGTTTTTTAGCAAAATCTGTAACTGAATATATGTATCAATGCTTTATGTTGTATGTGTTTATAACAAAGACATGGCTGTTAAGTTTGCTAAATCATGTTAGCGCAATAAAACGTTCTTTGATGCGACGGTCTTTCTAGAGCTGTTTTACATTTTTTAATTTTGAAATGCAATTAGGTAAGTGCTCGCGTCGGACGAAAATGGAGGAAATTTTCTTCTTCCTATTCTGAAATTGAAATGCCTTTTTTATGTCTATGTCTATGGAATAGTATAATCGCATAATGATTAGTATTACTGTTTCACGTTAAACTGCCATTACTGTCCGTCTGATCCACGCGATTGTTGGCTGGCATTCTGCCTTTATCATGCGTGACCCGACGCGAGTGAGTGTTTTCTACCGCAGGTCTACAGAAGGTCGAATAAGGTTCTTTATATTAATTGTACGTAAGTAAATGGAATTAGTTACGAATATTTTTTTTGTGTAACACTTTTTCTTCTCTTGCATGGATAATTTCTCTTTCCTTGATCCAAATGCCTGCAAATCTTTGCTGAATCACCTTGCGAAGTTCATTTGTTGCAGTTTTTGTGACAAACTCTTATGTTTTCACCACTTTTTTGGGAGTGATTATCACATCCCCAAGAAAACATAAATCGGGAAAGGTAGAAGAATCTTTTTACCCATTCGCCAAGTGTACAAGTTAGGTGGGTCGACAACATATTCCTGTCATGTGACGCACATGCCGTCACTAGTGTCGTATAGAATATATCAGACGTGTTTTCCTACGGAGGAATCGGTTGACTTATGACCTTGCGATCAAATGTTTTCGGATCCCATTGGAGAGGCACGTCCTTTCGTCTACTAATCGCACAGTTTTGCGGTGCGGTCGCCAAACACGGACACTAAACTTATTACAGTGAACAGAGACGTCAATGAATGAACGGACTGATCATAACTTTGCGAAAATAGAGAAAATAAATTTTCACTCGAAGGAAGACTTGAACCAAGGATCTCTCGTTCCGCAGCTGCTCACGCTAACCACGGGACCGCGGCTCTCCTGCGATCGTATTATCCTTAATGTTGCTTATCTTCCGCATTGACTACTCAGTTTGTATATTTTGCTTATTTTTTTCATGGTTTCACACGACTTCTTCCTGTTTTCTCTATTGATCTGTGTTCAGTTTTTCAAGGCCTATCCATTGTCCCAACTTATAACTAAATCTGACGGGGGTGCGATGGGGAGGTTCCCTTGTCAGTAGCTACTACGTCTCGTATGCAAATCTTCACCCTTCTTAAAACTCTACACCAACAGTCACTTCACAAAAGAAATCAAGTCGCCAAGCGACGAACAGTACAATGACGTCAAAACGGGAAACATTTCACATTCTGAATCCTTAAAACGCCATATTATCAACTGGTGACAGAAACTGGAACTATTATTTTTTCAGGATACTTCGCGAGCGCGCTGATTAATGAGCATTCTACGATGTTTCAGCGTCCTGCGATACACATAGCCCACATTGCGGCACTTGGAACCCGTCCGTTTAATCATAAGAACTCGGTACAATTGACATATTCAGGAATTGGTTGAACAAACTGGTGTAACGAGTAAGTAGCATTACGACCATAAGTCATCACATGTATAATTGGCATGTACCATATGATCGCAAGTATATGGATAGCTGTTAGCAGATAGTATTACGCTGTTATGACAGCTTAATCTCTGCTGGGTCACTTTCAATGAGGTGTACAAATATCTACGTAAGAATGGCAGCCCATTCTTCCTCGTCAGCCGAAATCAGAGAAAGTTGTGGTGAAACACAGGAGCGAAGTCGGCGTCCTGGCTCTTCCCACTGAGTTCAGGTCGGGATTCTAGGCTGGCCAGTCCGCTTCGGAAAGGTTTTTTTTCTTGCTGACTGGTTTGACGCGGCGCGCTATGAATTCGTCTCCTGTGCCAAACTCTTCAGCTGAGAGTATCACATGCAGCCTACATTCCCTATTAATTGCTGGATGTATGCCAGTGTCTGTTTCCCCCTAGTGGTTTTACTCTCCACAGTTCCTGGTACCATAGAAATTATACCGTGATCGCTTAATCGATGTCCTATCATCCTCACCATTTTTCTTGTCAGTGTTTTCCACACGTTCCTTTCCTTGCCAATTCTCCTGAGACCCTCCTCATTCGTTACCATATCAGCCCACTTAGTGTTCAATATCCTTTTGTAGTACCAAATTTCAAACGCTCCAATGCTCTTCCTTTTCGGTTTCCCCACAGTCCATGTTTCACTGCCATAAAATGCTATGCTCAAAACGTACATTCTCGTAAATTCATTCCTCAAATTAAGACTTGAGTTTGATATTAGTAAACTCCTCTTGGCCCGGACTGCTCTTTTTCCCAGTGCCAGTCTGCTTTTTATGTCCTCCTTACTCAGCAGTCATGTGTAATTTTGCTGCCTAGGTAGCAGAATTGCTTAACATCATCGACTGCAGGATCACCAATCCCGATGTTAAGTTTCTTGCAATCCTCATTACTTTTGTCTTTCTTCGATTTACTCTCAGTCAATATTCTGTTCTCATTAAACTGTTTATTCTGTTCAGCAGATACTGTAATTGTTCTTCACTTTCACCTATGGAGGAAATTTTTTTGTCATCAGCGAATCTTGTCATTGAACATCTTTTCACCTTAAATTTTAGTTCTGGTCTTGAGCCTTTCTTTTATTTCCGTCACTGCTTCTATGATGCATAGATTAAACAGCAGGACGAAAGGCTGCAGCCATTTCTTACACCAATTTTAATCTAAGCGTTTCATTTTTAGTCTTCCACGCTTATTATTCTCTTTTAGCTTTTGTGCACATTGGATTTCCCTATAGCTTACTCCTATTTTTCTCAGAATTTCGAACATCTTGCGCCATTTGACACTGTCGGACGCTTTTTCCAGGTCGACGAATACAAATCAAATCCTATGGCCGGGTCATGATTCTTCTTGAGTCTTGCTTTCTTTTTTTCTTTTTTTTTTTTAGTCATCAGTCTTCAGACTGGTTTGACGCGGCAAAGAGATCGTCATCTAACAAAGCCACAGTTTTCTTTTCCATTCTTCTATACAATATCTTTGTCAGCAACATGGACGAATGTGCTGTTAAAATGACTGCAACAATCCACGCACTTGTTGGTTCTTCCAGTTTTCGGAATGGTGTGGATGACGTTTTTTCCCGAATGTCTGATGGTATATAACCAGTTGCATACATTCTACACACCAATGTAAATAGTTGTTTTATTGCCATTTACCCCAATGATTTTAGAAATTCCGATGGAATGTCTTCAATCCCTTCTGCCTTATCAGATTTTAAGTCTTCCACAGCTCTTCTAAATCCCGATTCTTAAACTGAATCCCCTATCCCTTCTATACAGGGTTTTACAAAAAGGTACGGCCAAACTTTCGGGAAACGTTCCTCACACACAAATAAAGAAAAGATGTTATGTGGACATGTGTCCGGAAACGCTTAATTTCCATGTTAGAGCTGATTTTAATTTCCTCGATTCACCGCCAGTTGGCCCAATTGAAGGAAGGTAATGTTGACTTCGGTGCTTTTGTTCACATGCGACTCATTGCTCTACAGTACTAGCATCAAGCACATCAGTACGTAGCATGAACACGTTAGTGTTCATCACGAACGTGGTTTTGCAGTCAGTGCAATGTTTACAAATGCGGAGTTGGCAGCTGCCCATTTGATGTATGGATTAGCACGGGGCAATAGCCGTGGCGCGGTACGTTTGTATCGACACAGATTTTCAGAACGAAGGTGTCCCGACAGGAAGATGTTCGAATCAATTGATCGGCGTCTTAGGGAGCACGAAACATTCCAGCCTATGACTCGCTACTGGGGAAGACATAGAACGACGAGGACACCTGCAATGGACGAGGCAATTCTTCGTGCAGTTGGCAATAACCATAATGTCAGCGTCAGAGAAGTTGCTGCTGTACAAGGTAACGTTGACCACGTCACTGTATGGAGAGTGCTACGGGAGAACCAGCTGTTTCCGTACCATTTACAGCGTGTGCAGGCACTATCAGCAGCTGATTGGCCTCCACGGGTACAGTTCTGCCAATGGTTCATCCAACAATGTGTCAATCCTCATTTCAATCAAATGTTCTCTTTACGGATGAGGCTTCATTCCAACGTGATCAAATTGTAAATTTTCACAATCAAATGTGTGGGCTGACGAGAATCCGAGCGCAATTGTGCAATCACGTCATCAACGCAGATTTTCTGTGAACGTTTGAGCAGGCATTGTTGGTGATGTCTCGATTGGGCTCCATGTCCTTCCACCAACGCTCAATGGAGCACGTTATCATGATTTCATACGGGATACTCTACCTGTGCTGCTAGAACATGTGCATTTACATGTACGAAACAATTTGTGGTTCATGCACGATGGAGCTTCTGCACATTTCAGTCGAAGTGTTCGTACGCTTCTCAACAACAGATTCGGTGACCGATGGATTGGTAGAGGCGGACCAATTCCATGGTCTCCACGCTCTCCTGACCTCAACCCTTTTGACTTTCAATTATGGGGGCATTTGAAAGCTCTTGTCTACGCAACCCCGGTACCAAATGTAGAGACTCTTCATGCTCGTATTGTGGACGGCTGTGATACAATACGCCATTCTCCAGGACTGCATCAGCGCATCAGGGATTCCATGCGACGGAGGGTGGATGCATGTATCCTCGCTAACGGAGGACATTTTGAACATTTCCTGTAACAAAGTGTTTGAAGTCACGCTGGTACATTCTGTTGCTGTGTGTTTCCATTCCATGATTAATGTGATTTGAAGAGAAGTAATAAAATGAGCTCTAACATGGAAAGTAAGCGTTTCCGGACACATGTCCACATAGCATATTTTCTTTCTTTGTGTGTGAGGAACGTTTCCTGAAAGTTTCACCGTACCTTTTTGTAACACCCTGTACACAGACACCCGTTTCTGCTTCTAATACGTTATCAGGCAAGTCTTCCCCTTCACAGAGACCTTAAATGTACACTTTCCACCTATCGGCTCTTTCCTATGCATTTAACCGTGGACTGACCATTGCACTCTTAATGTTGCCATCTTTGCTTTCAATTTCACCGATGACTGTTTTAACTTTTCTGTAAGGTGAGTCACTCCTTCCGCCTGTTATTTCTCCACATTTTTCTCGAAGCCATTTCACCTTAGTTTCTCTGGACTTCCTACTTTTTTCATTCTTAAATTACTCGTATTTATATATTCCTGAATTACTCTGAACATTTTGGTGTATTTCCTTTTTTCGTCTGTCAAATGAAGAATTTCTTCTTTTACCCATGGCCGGCCGGAGTGGCCGAGCGGTTCTAGGCGCTACAGTCTGGACCGCGCGACCGCTACGGTCGCAGGTTCGAATTCTGCTTCGGGCATGGGTGTGTGTGATGTCCTTAGGTTAGTTAGGTTTAAGTAGTTCTAAGTTCAATGGGACTGATGACCTCAGAAGTTACGTCCTATAGTGCTCAGAGCCATTTGAACCATTTTCTACCCATGGGTTCTATGTTAGTTACGTTCTTTGTATCTATGTTTTTCTTTCCAACTTATATGATCGCCCTTTTCAGAGTTCTTCATTCCTCTTTAACTGAAGTGAATACTTACCTATCCATTATATCAGTATCTATAGCCTCAAGGAATTTCAACTTATCTCCTTATTCCTTAGTATCTCCGTATCCCACTTCTTTGCACAGTGTTTTTTTTTTCTTACTCGTCTCTTAAAATTCAGCCCAGTCTTATCAATACTAAATTGTGATGTGAGTCTATATCCACTCCTGAGTCGTCTTGAAATCCAGTACCTCGTTTCGGAATCCCTGTCTGACCGAGACGTAATCTAATAGAACTCTTGTCGTATCTCCTAGATTTTCCCTTTCCCTATAGTGATTCATAAACAGAGTATTCGCTAGTGCTAGATGAAATTTACTGCAGAACTCAATTAGTCTTTCTTCTCTCTTATTCCGGCTACCAAACCCACATTCTCCCGTCCCCTTCCTCTTACTCTTTCCCCTACAGCCGCATTCCAATCTCCCAAGACTATTAGATTTTCTTCTGCCTTCACGTACTGAATTTCCCGTTCAATATCCTCATACATTTTCTTAATCTCTTCATCTTCTGCTTGTGATATCGCCATGTATAAGTGAACTATCGTTGTGGGTGTTGGTTATCTGTCTATTCTGATGAGAATAATCCTGCTACTGAAGTGTTCACTACTCTCTGCCCTACCTTCCTATTCGTGACGAATCCTATCCACATTACATCATTTTCTGCTGCTATTAACATAATACTATACTCATCATACCAGAAACCCTTGTCTTCTTTCCGCCGGCCGCGGTGGTCTCGGGGTTAAGGCGCTCAGTCCGGAACCGCGCGACCGCTACCGTCGCAGGTTCGAATCCTGCCTCGGGCATGGATGTGTGTGATGTCCTTAGGTTAGTTAGGTTTAAGTAGTTCTAAGTTCTAGAGGACTGATGACCACAGATGTTAAGTCCCATAGTGCTCAGAGCCATTTTTTTGTCTTCTTTCCTTTTCACTTCGCTGACTCGCACTATCCCCTTCCTGATTTTCTAGCTTCCCTACCACATTCAAATTTCTGACATTTCAGGACACTACTCGTAGAACGTTATCCGTCTGTTGGTTATTCAACCTTTTTCTCATGGTCACCTCTACCTTGTTAGTCCCCTCCCGGAGATCCGAATGGGGTACTAGTCCGGAATCTTATGCCTATCTAGAGATCATCATGGCACTTCTTCAATAACAGATCACTTGTCCTATGGAGACACATGATGTGTCTTCAATGCAGCGGTTTCCATTGCCTTCTGCATCCTCATGCTGTTGATCATTCCTCATTTATCTGCCTTTAGGGTCAACTTCCCACCGCAGAAGACAGTGCCCTGAGCTCCTGTCCGTTCCTCCGTCTTCTTTGGCAAGGCTGATTGCTGAATGAGGATTTCTTATGTCGGAAGTCTTTGACATCTATTGTTGATAATTTTTATTGAAGATTTAAGCAGTGGCGAGGCTCGAACCCGGGACAGAGGACATTTACGTTACTAATGGAAGACGCTACTCCTAGATCATGGGTCAGGAAAGTTATTGCCTTGATACCATTGCCTCACATGTCTTTATTATGACAGGGTGCATTTTCATGCTCTGAACTGTTCCTCTGACTTACGCAGTAACCAATGATACAAAATGTGTGCATATCCTTCCGCATTTCGCGTCTTCTGAAGCCCAAAAAGAGGACCACACTTCAAACATGAAAATCAGTCACATACCGTGACACAACTGTTCGTCATTTTTGTTCGTCAGGATAGAAGTCAGGAGCGGAGGGCGTTGTAAAATGAAAATTAATTGAGTGGAATGGACCCAGTTTATTCTTGTAATGATGGTACAGTGGTGCCTACGTAGGGCTGAGCAGCCCCAAGAGGGGTTGCCGTCTGCTCATCAGAGAGGCAGAGGCTAGAGGAGCGACTACTCGGGGCCGAGGTCAGAAGCTAAGAGAGCGCGGAACTGTTTCCAAGCCGCACTCGCCGCTCCCGGCCGCGTCCCCACGTGATCACACGATTAGTCTCTGATTGGAGGATTGATTCCGCCAACGCGGCTTGCTAGTAGCGTACCCCCATCAGCGCAACCAACCCGTGGGACTTGAGTCTGACCGAGGAGCACGTGGCAGGAATGTGCCGACCATGGTCTACCAGCCAGCACCTTCCACTACAGTATGCCCAAGCCGGCTACGGCCGAACATTATGCATTGAAAATTTATTTAATAAAATTTTGTCGGCAATGATCCCTCTTGGGGGGTCTCCTCCCTGCACATCCTTTCCCCTTCCGAAGAAGGCTCTCTGGATGAAAATGAATGAGCTTATTCTAATTGATTATTCCATTTAAAAAATATATGATCATTATGAAGGGTCCCATAACGTAGCGTTATCAATATGTGCAAAAGTTACAAAGTGGCCTGAAGGAAGGCTCTTGAATAACAAACTTGTGAAGTTGGTGCGACGGCAGTGGGGCGGCGCCATGCTGTGAGTGTGTGTCGGCGGTATCAGTGGTGGTGGGTACCCAGGCGATGATGAGGGGCACTGGAGCACAGCACACTGAAACACTCCACCCTCGTGGGGGTGAGAGAATGCTCCCAGGCCTAACTGTCACAAGGGGGTTTTTCCCCGTAATATTACTTTGAGTTCTTAAATCTACTACTACAATGGTAATTGCCCAAGTGGGTGAATGAGAACATTACAAAATGACAAAAATTTAAAGAGAAAACAAAATGACTTACATGAGGGTTAAGACTCGACAGTTAAATTGTGATTCCATAGACTTTACATAGAAATACAAATCCATTACAAAATTAGTTCATTGACCTGACACCTTGACTACAACTTAATTCTAAGGGGGGGGGGGGGGGGGGTCATGCCTGATCGCATGCACCAAGGTTGGCAGGTAGTTTCAGGTGTGATATTCACCTTCAGGTTGTGGGGGTGGTACTACTTCTCGGAAGGAAGTGAAACATTTGCAAAACCCTCATTTACAGAGTATCCAGGATACTATAATCAGAATCATCACAATGATTATTACCGAACCAGCGCTGGGTAATACAACGGTGGTTAATCGCTCGGTTTGGTGCCAATCAGCAATATGTGAGGCCACTGGGTCAAGAGCAACTTGGTTGTGTTCCTGGGTAAGGAGATGATTGATCGATTGGAGTAGATCTGAATCATTGGTATTCGGTAAGTTCTTTAGCTTCTCATGGTGATGCAGTTTAAAAGAGATTTCAGGAAGGTATAAGGTAAATGTGGGAATGGTGACATGAAAGGTGGAGTGCAATTGAGCTGATATCCTCATAGAAGCAGCGTATACGTCACATCTTGAACTATTATACACTAGGCCACTATTATTCAGTGTTACCCGGTACGATTCAGTCTCTGACATTGAACGGTGGCACACCAGGGTGGCGGTGACAGTCTGTGGACCAGCGAACAGAAAACTGTTGCCAACAGGCTGAATTATTGGTTGACGAAGTGAGACTAGAACACGAGGACATGGAGGTGTAGTAGTTTCAGCTAAAAACAGTGACATCTCGCACTCATTAGTGTTAGTGTGTAACATTAGCGTGGAGCATAAGTAATGTATGGAAGCAACTGGATAGTTCAGCGCGAGAGAGAGTGGCGTGAGTCTGTCGATCCCGACTAACTATTAAAAATTCTTGAGTCTGCCAAACAACATGGTGGTGAAGGGTAGCCCAAGAGACTGGAAAAGTGTATATTTGATAGCACTCGTATTCGCAATTTGCGCACGAGATTGGCAACCTCATTCGCATCCGAATACCGTCCGAATTACGGGTAAGTCGGACCTCCAACGCAGCATAGTAAAAGGGGAGGTTGCTTTCAGCTTCCAATGTTGATAACGGTCAACTGCGAGAGAAAGTATTAGTGACCCTACAAGTAAAAATTTCCTGTCTTACTTGATGAGTAATTCAGAGATGACAGAGGGGGTACAACGTTGTAGCAATAATTACCTGGCAAGTAGCGACGATGGACCCGTTCAGTCACGCTTACTGATTAAGAAGGCCACGAAGTAGAATCACGGCAGGCAACCTACAGTTTGGCAGCCGTGGGGGTAGCAAGGCGGCAAGACAATGGTGTAATTCAACACTGAGTATCCGCTGATCAATCACGCGTCAGCAAAAAAGACGCTGAACGCAGAGGCAGTACTACGCAGCGCAGACTAAGCGTAACTCGCTGGAAAAAAGTTTTCAACCTGCTATGGGACGAAGGCCAAGTGTCGTTAATTAATTTGAGATTTTGTACGAAGAAAGTTTCTTTTTTTTTAATGAATAAAATGAGAAGGAATCCTGTGATCGCCGTGTAAACCTGCACAGCCTAGGCACCTCCCACGCATTGGCCACTACGCAGGGGCACCCACCCCGCTAAGGCTCGACACGGCGATACAGGTGAAGTACTTCACAAATTTCAGAAATAATATTGAGTGGTTTTTCAGCAGTTGAAAACTCGAATGAGGGTAGGGCAAGTCAAGTTAACTCAATAATCATAGAATCTTTACTTACAGAAGTGGTCAATAGAGAGATTAACTGTACTGAAGTCGGAAATGAATGTTAGCGAGAGCGAGTCTGTTGCTCGTGAATACAGAGGCTGGGCGTGAAGCAGTGGAGGCGGCGCAGTGCAGCTTTATCAGCGCTGAGCCGGCAGAGTGCTGAGCTCAGATAACAGTGTCGGAGAGCGCTAGTGGCTCTGCGTCCGAGACTAAGACATTGTAAGTGCAACTTAAAAGTAACAGTTTATTGCAAAGCAATAATAAACGAATAGCTGATGTCACAAAGACGTTTGATTCCATTTTAACAGAACAACTTAAGTGTTCAACAGGTAAATTAATTACGTTGTTGATTAAAGGAAACTGCTACTGAACATAACGTACATACGTACGTACTTCCCTTTCCCCTTCCGAAGAGCGGAGGGCATAAACGATAAAAGCCTTGTTCATGTACTTAGTATGTGACTATAGAGGTCTGGTAACATCAACAAGTTACACCAAGGTAGTGTGGATATGAACAGTGTGAGTGTGTTGTTAGTTGTTATTGGGCGTATGAAGTGTTGTGTAAATGTGTGACTAATGGTGGCTGATGGCGGATACGACTTGAAGGCCAATAGATGCTATCAGAGATACTTCCAGTCCAGAAACAATGAAAGTTAAAAGGGAATACCGAATATGACACAAAAATAACGTATAACCATAAAGTGTACTAACATTAATCATAACTATAAATTGATAACAATAATACATGACATTGAAGTAATAATAATTGACAAGAAATAAAATAAAGGGAATATTTCCAGAACATAACTTCCGAATCGGATACGAAATCCGTCATGTGATGTTGTTTTTTAGTCGGTTGCCAAGTGCATAAGAGACTACGTCAGTAGAATCCGACAGTGTGTGTATATAACAACATTGTTCTTGAAAGTGCTGTTTGCACTGTCAGATGGTGAAAAGCAACTAATCCGTTCAGCAACGGAAAAGGCTGCCATTTGGGGAACGGTATCTGAATCTTTGGCAGAATTCGATGATTTTGCAATGTAGTTGCCATCTAGAAGAAAGTGGCGTTGTATAAAATGTAATAAAAGAGCGTCTGGGGCTCAGTTCATTTGTGGTTGAGTGCCAAAGGCGTAGTGTGAGTGCAAATTGTCTCACGGTAATTGATGTATGAATTGTTTTGTGGTGAACCGAGGAGCCTAGGATTCGGTGACGTGTAAGTACAAGTTCGCGGTGCGTATGAGCTACCTGCGAGTGACTCGACTATCAAGTTCAGCAGTGCATTAGTGCAATCTGCAGACTTGGATTGATGATTATATAATTTGCAGGGCAATGGAGCAACCTGCGGACAGTGCTAAGGCAACCTGTCTAATAATTGAGGGGTAGGCAGTGCATTGGAGCTATCTGCGATACCGTGATTCAGCGGGCCTAAGGGCGTCCGTCTGACTTAATAAGAATTAGTGTAGGCACATGGGTTTCCTGCGATACATGTAATAAAAGTATCAGCGGCGTTATTAGCGACGTGCTGTACTAGGAAAATGCCGACTGTTCAAGCAATAAAAATAGCTCTGAATCTAGAATACCATACATGCATAAATAGCGTCACTTTTTATGCGCGCAGTACATAACACTACATAAAATGAAAATCATGAACTATAAATCACTAGCGCTAGCGTAATGAAATAATTAAACACAATGACATATATTGACAGGAAAATAAAAACACAATCATGTATAATAATAACGCTATAAGTAGTCGGAACGCTCAACGTTAACATGTAACACTAGCCACCTGGGGCTGGCTGCTAGGCTGCGTGTGTGTTAGTTTTAAAACTGACGATAACAAATTGAACTGAAAGGACAACTAGGCATAGTTCCCGTAGCGCTTACATCACCGGCTAATTAGAGGCAAAGTACGTATCTCACAATGGATCATCGGCCGATATTTTGGGGCAAGACTGCAACAAGGGAGAGCAATATCTCGGTGTAAATAGGTGGTAAGATTAAAAGACCGGTACTGTCGGAAGAGGGTACCTAACATGTTGTAGGGGCCTCCTCATCGACAGAAGAAGGAAAACAGGATAGAACAACGACCACGGCGGTAGAGTAAAATAAATTGGGAGGGCAAAAATAACTGCGTAGCAACCAGGGAACAATCGCCCACCGATATACGGCAGCCCGGACGATTGGTCGTTTGTGCCTCGTCAGTAGCTGAAAAACCCGTGGCATTGCATTGGTTTGCCCATATCTCGCCTTGTCCAAGGAAGATAACGTTAAATGTCTTCATAGTTCGATGTGTAAGATGGTTAGGGCAGTAGTTTGTAGCTTACACAATGAATCAAAGCAGTAGTGAAACTTCACTTATGGGATTGGCAGACTAAGGTATGCAGAATAATGTAAATCGTTAAGAACTTCGTGTGATTTATCCAGCTAATGTGAAACAACACAAGGAAAAGAATTTAAACAATGAATCACATCTACTTAATATTTATGCTAAGATTTATGGGGATGTTTGAATGAATTTTGTTTGCCGTATCTTCCGGCTGCATGAAAGAAACCAGCTTGGAGCTGTTAGCGAGCGCGCAGCGCACGCGTAGGTGCGGAGTAGGCACCGGCACGTCAGCGGTTATGTGAGACGGCGTGTAGCCGCGAGAGACCGGCCGCTACTGCAGCGACAAATATCACGCGCTTAGCGTGTACCAGAAATAACGATGAATTAGAAATTGCTAATTATCTAGAATAAGAGTTTTGTAAAAAGGCTGTTAGTTATATAAAATGATGGTAAATGCATTGTAGTCTGTCATACATGGAGGATAGGGCAGTAAATTGCGGTTTGTTTTTGTAACTACGAGGACGCGCCGCGTGTTGAGACGCTGGAGGCGGCAGCGCACGTGGTGATAAGATACGTCATCGCGCGGAGCGCTGTTACTGGCTGAGAAAAAATGATGGCCGCTGGCCAGTTCTTGGCGAGGAGAAGGGACAGCGCTGAAGAGAGGAGGGGTGGCGACAGCTGATGTGTTGCCCCGCCAACAGCTGGTCCCGTAAACAAAGCGTACGAGGCGTATGCATTTCAAGTCCTGGCTTTATCTGTTCCGATTACTTACTATTAGCTGCAGCAAATACAGAACTACGACATATAGTACAATACACTAGACGTCAACGTAACAAGTATTAAGAAAAGCTCGGAGTAAAAATACTCCACATGTACTGGTTTGCCAAATAGGTGGCAATAGAGGAATATTGGTTCAAATGGCTCTGAGCACTATGGGACTCAACTGCTGTGGTCATAAGTCCCCTAGAACTGAGAACTACTTAAACCTAACTAACCTAAGGACATCACACACATCCATGCCCGAGGCGGGATTCGAACCTGCGACCGTAGCAGTCGCACGGTTCCGGGGATGCGCGCCTAGAACCGCGAGACCACCGCGGCCGGCAGAGGAATATTATTCGAAGTTAGCAGCCGCGGTTCTGCCAACACCAAGTGTAATGGTTGCATTTGAAGCAAGTCAGTTGCGTGACGTCTAATGCGTGGCATTGCTTGCAAAACATAAAACATAATCATACATATAAAAATGAGCAAAAATACATGACAGGACTGGAAATTGACAATTGAGAATGGCCGGGAACTCCGTGGTGGCCAGGCACGTCTTGCTTCCAAGTCCCTGAAGAAAATGACTTAAACTAAGCTGCAATAAAACATAACATAAAACTCTAATTAGGCGTGACTAATCACGCGACCTCAACCCATAAGGGTGTCGATTCCGCAAAGGGTATCTACAACCCTGTGGAGGTAATCTCCTCCGTTTTTTCTTTCGTCTTTGTTCCACTTGAGGTGGAGGTGACACAGGCGGATCGGGGGCTGCGACCTGTTGTGGTGACACAGCCCTACCGTGGTAAGGTTACAGGCGGTCAAAGTGCACTATGACCGTACGATAGGTTAATTGTAGTTCTGCATTGACTGGTGAGCTCAACCGTACAATCCGATACGGGCCTTCAAAGCGGGGAGAGAACTTTTTAGTTCGTCCCTTTTTGATTGCCGGGTTTCGTAGTAACAGTAAATCACCTGTTTGATAAGTCGGTAAAACAGCATTTTTGTTCTGCCTGTGCAACTGTTTATTAGTAGCTTTGATATTATTCCTCTTTACCTTATACCAGATCGCTTTTAGCCGGCGGGCTAAACCTTTTACTTCCTTTATTTCTACACCTTGAGGTAGTTTGTCTATTTCGATCGGCGAATTCATCGGCATTCCAAACACAGCTTCGTAAGGGGTATACCCCGTGGATTCATGTATTCGGGTGTTGTATGCAGAAGAAATATACGGTACATATCTGTCCCAATCAGCGTGCGTTTTTGCAACATAATAGGATAACATTTTACAAATTGTACGGTGTACGCGTTCAACGCGACCGTTGGCTTTAGGATGGAAGGGAGTTGTACGCCATTTTTTTATTCTTAGCAATTTACAAACTTGTACAAATAATGCAGACATGAAATTGGTTCCTTGATCCGTTAAAATGAGGACTTCCAAAAGGTAGTATCACACGATTTACAAACTCTCTCGCCACAGTTTCAGCTGTCATGTCAGGGAGGAGAACCAAAATTAGATAACGTGAAAAGTGATCAATAACAGACAAAATATATTTGTTACCTTGTTGCGACTGTGGAAAAGGACCTTGGAAATCTAAAGCAAGAATTTCTAAGGGTGAAGATGCCTAAGGAAGTGTTTGCAGCGGCACTCGCGAATGCCTATTTTGTGCTCGTTGTGCACACGGCAGGCAAGATCTTACATACCTGTCCATGTCACGTTGTCGATATTGCCACCAATAACGTGTCGCAATTCGAGCGTTCGTAGCGCGTTTTCCGCTGTGACATGCTTGGATTGTATCATGGCATTGCCGTATTATACGTTGCTGCAAGCATTCCGGTATTACCAAACGATTTCCATGGGGAGTTCTTCGATACAAAAGGTCGTCTATTACTTCAAATTCTGACAAGGTGGCGTATCTTTGACATTGAACGTCCACCTGCTGTGCTTCTTTTAACTCTTCAATTGATACCTCATCTGATTGAATGACACGCACTTTTCTACTTAACGCATCAGCATTTTGATGCAACCAACCAGGTTTGTGCCGAACTTCAAAATCATATTCTGACAGTTTCATGGCCCAGAGCATAAGTTTGCTGCTAGGGTCCTTAAGATTCAATAACCACTGCAGAGCAGAGTGATCGGTAAGAACTGTAAACTTGCGACCATAAAGGTAACATCTAAAATAATTAATTCCAAAAAGAAGGGCAAGCAATTCCTTTTCTGTAGTACTGTAATTAGTTTCTGATTTACTCAGTTGACGAGAGGCATATCCAACAGGTTTTTCCTCACCATCTTGCACTTGGCTTAGGACAAATCCTACAGCAAAATCAGATGCGTCACAAGATAAAATAAAAGGTTCAGCGAAGTCTGGGTAACCAAGTAGAGGTGAACTAGTTAAAATACACTCCTGGAAATTGAAATAAGAACACCGTGAGTTCATTGTCCCAGGAAGGGGAAACTTTATTGACACATTCCTGGGGTCAGATACATCACATGATCACACTGACAGAACCACAGGCACATAGACACAGGCAACAGAGCATGCACAATGTCGGCACTAGTACAGTGTATATCCACCTTTCGCAGCAATGCAGGCTGCTATTCTCCCATGGAGACGATCGTAGAGATGCTGGGTGTAGTCCTGTGGAACGGCTTGCCATGCCATTTCCACTTGGCGCCTCAGTTGGACCAGCGTTCGTGCTGGACGTGCAGACGGCGTGAGACGACGCTTCATCCAGTCCCAAACATGCTCAATGGGGAACAGATCCGGAGATCTTGCTGGCCACGGTAGTTGACTTACACCTTCTAGAGCACGTTGGGTGGTACGGGATACATGCGGACGTGCATTGTCCTGTTGGAACAGCAAGTTCCCTTGCCGGTCTAGGAATGGTAGAACGATGGGTTCGATGACGGTTTGGATGTACCGTGCACTATTCAGTGTCCCCTCGACGATCACCAGTGGTGTACGGCCAGTGTAGGAGATCGCTCCCCACACCATGATGCCGGGTGTTGGCCCTGTGTGCCTCGGTCGTATGCAGTCCTGATTGTGGCGCTCACCTGCACGGCGCCAAACACGCATACGACCATCATTGGCACCAAGGCAGAAGCGACTCTCGTCGCTGAAGACGACACGTCTCCATTCGTCCCTCCATTCACGCCTGTCGCGACACCACTGGAGGCGGGCTGCACGATGTTGGGGCGTGAGCGGAAGACGGCCTAACGGTGTGCGGGACCGTAGCCCAGCTTCATGGAGACGGTTGCGAATGGTCCTCGCCGATACCCCAGGAGCAACAGCGTCCCTAATTTGCTGGGAAGTGGCGGTGCGGTCCCCTACGGCACTGCGTAGGATCCTACGGTCTTGGCGTGCATCCGTGCGTCGCTGCGGTCCGGTCCCAAGTCGACGGGCACGTGCACCTTCCGCCGACCACTGGCGACAACATCGATGTACTGTGGAGACCTCACGCCCCTCGTGTTGAGCAATTCGGCGGTACGTCCACCCGGCCTCCCGCATGCCCACTATACGCCCTCGCTCAAAGTCCGTCAACTGCACATACGGTTCACGTCCACGCTGTCGCGGCATGCTACCAGTGTTAAAGACTGCGATGGAGCTCCGTATGCAACGGCGAACTGGCTGACACTGACGGCGGCGGTGCACAAATGCTGCGCAGCTAGCGCCATTCGACGGCCAACACCGCGGTTCCTGGTGTGTCCGCTGTGCCGTGCGTGTAATCATTGCTTGTACAGCCCTCTCGCAGTGTCCGGAGCAAGTATGGTGGGTCTGACACACCGGTGTCAATGTGTTCTTTTTTCCGTTTCCAGGAGTGTAGTTTTCACTGTTTGAAAGGCGGTCGAACATTCATCCCTCCAAACAAAAGGAGTATCCTTTTTCAACAATTTAGTAAGTGGTTTGGTAATAGTAGCATAATCTTTAACAAAACGGCGGTAATAATTAGCAAGACCAAGGAAGGATTGTAATTACTTTAAATTTGTTGGAATAGGAAAAGTGTCTACTGCTTCAGTTAATCGTGGATCTGGCTTGACTCCGCTGGAACTGATGACATGACCTAAATACTGCACTTGTGATTGAGCAAAAGAACATTTTTCTAATTTTAAGCTTAAATTAGCATTTTGCAAGCGCAACAGTACACTGCGTAGATGTTCAGCATGTTCAGCAATGGATTTTGAAAATATAATTATATCATCAAGATACACAAGGCACATAGTAGGTTTCAACCCACGTAATAGCAGATCTGCAAATCGCTGAAAGGTTGCTGGCGCGTTGCGAAGCCCGAAAGGCATCCTTAAGAATTCATATAAGCCACCAGGAACTACAAAAGCTGTCTTAGCTCGATCTTGAGGAGCAATTGGAATTTGATGATACCCACTGCGCATGTCTAATGTTGTGAAGTACCGGCAATTGCCCAGACGATCGAGTGTTTCATCGATCCGGGGCAATGGATAATGATCTGGAGTAGTAACTTTGTTTACTGCTCGCACGTCTACACAGAGGCGATAGGCTTTTTCTCCGTCTATAGATTTCTTTGGAACGACTACAATTGGGCTAGACCACGCACTAGAAGAGGGTTGTATTATTCCTGCTTCTAGTTGCTGTTGTATAGTTTCCTCAATCACTGACTGGAGGTGGTAGGGAATTCGGTACCCTTTTCGAGCTATTGGCCTAGCATTTCCGGTTGGAATCTCATGTTGGATTAGATCTGTTGCTGGTAAATATTTCCTGTCTTCAAACAACCATGAATACTCATTCAATACTTCATTTATTAGCTTTTGTTCATGCAATGGGAGGTGACTAAGCTTAGCTTTAAACTTATCTGTCAGAAGTGACGTGATTGTCAAAAGGTGTTGAGAGGCGGCAGCAGCCTTTTTCTTTTTCAGAGAAGGGGTTCTCATTGGCAACTCATCTTCTGTGATAACCTGTAAGCTGGCTAATACTGTACCACGCGGTATTAAAGCTTGCTTGTGACTAAAATTGTCTAAACACACGGGTACGCAATTTTCTTTCTGTACTTGCTGCGCTTTGCACAGGCTACGTTTTACGTGGAGCTGCATCTGGTCAAGAGTTTCATTCTGGCAGAGTGGATCTACCAAGAAATGAACCTCTTCGGATTCACGTATCCCGACAGGCACCCAAAGGATCTTTCCTGTGCCTTCTGGTATCTCCACGGGATTATCGGCTTTTAGCATCCTTACGGGAGACTCCGAAACTTGGGAAACGGATCCTTTTTTCCCAGCTCCGCTCGCTCGCAACGTGTAGTCACGTCCAAAACGGTGCACGTTGTCGCCGAATTGGACGGTATTTAACCTATAGACAATAACCCCCTGGAAATGATGCAGAAAGTCACTTCCCAGGATGATGTCTTAATCCGTGCGCCTGTTCCGTACAACCTCCATCGTAAAAGCATATTCTGTGGAGTCCAACATGAACACAACGCAACAGCTGCCATCAGGTTTCACTATGCCGGGACCAATACCACTGATATGGTACCGCGGCGGTTGCAATGTTCTTTTATCTCTCTTCGATAAAAATGCCAAGCTGATCTGTGCGCCTGTGCCAATTAGCACGCGTATTGGTTTGCGGCTTCTAACACCATCGAAAAACACGCTTGCCACCTGCGTGATTCCCTTATCAACTAGGGGGTCACTGTTTTTAACGGGAGCCGGGAGGGGTGGCACTTCCTGCCCCGCGGCCGTTTCCCGAATTCTGTGGTTGATTTGCATTTCGCCTTGAATTTGCAGGCGGTTGTGGCGTACTATTTGGACAATGCACGCTTTGGTGACCCATGTTCCTGCACTGATGACAATATGGCACGCTACATTGCTCTGCCACATGTCCTTGTCTATTACAGCGCCCACACTTAGTATCGTTCGAAAAGACACGTCGCGGCTCGCTTTGCCGCGCGGAGACGGCCACAAATCGGCCCGCCTCCTCTCTCAAGAGTGCTAATCGCACGGCTGCGTGTAAGGTGCGGGGGGAAGCTACCTTGATTTCGCCCCCTATTTGAGGGTTTATGCCACGAATAAACACGTCTATCGCACGACATTCTGATTCTTCCAACAGAACCTCGTTACGAGCAGAACTGGCACTTAGTGCGTACGTGTGGCATGCGACGCTTCTAATTCTGTCCGCGAATGCTTCTAAATCTTCACCCGTTTTTTGCTTAAGCGTGGAAAGCAAGTCGCGATAGTAACTAGTACCACGTGTGTGTGTATACCTTTCAATCAACCCTGTTGCAAGGGACTGGAAGGTAGGGGCATTTTTCAAGCTCTCGACCGACTGCACGTAGTTCCGCGCTTCGCCGGTGAGTTTCATTTTCATCACGTTTAAGAGAAATTCATCTGGCCAACCGCAAAGCCTTCTGATGTCCTGGATATTCTGGACAAGCGTTTGAATATCCTCATGCGGCTTTCCAGCGAACGCCGGAATAAACGCTACTGCTGGGAAGCTCTGCACCAAAGTAGAGGTGGCTACTGCCACAGGTGATTCTGCACTAGTGAGTGGTGGAGTCACCTGCTTCGGCTGTTCTTCCACTAGCACTGGCTTAGCAACATTAGATTGCGGAGAAGCCATTTTAAGATCATCTATCTGTTGCTTAAGCTCCGCGTTAGTTAGAATTAATTGATTTAACTGGGACTGCAGCGCCAAGAGGGGATCTTCATCCGCTCCGGCTGCTCCTGCCTCCGATTGCTGCCTGGTGATCGGCATGTTACAATAGTGTGGGCATCTACACCACCGTAGCGTCGCTAGCGACTTACATTATTTGGTGGCGCGCAGACGACGGACGGCGGCGGTGTCGACGAGCGGCGGCAGGCGCGTTGATCACGCGCGGGCGCAGCAGGCGGCGGGCGACAGCACGGACAGCTGCGACGGCGGGGCGGCGCGAGGGCCGCACCCCGGACCCTGGCGCAAGCGGTGACCCGTGGCAGCTACGGACGGCGGCGGCGGCGGCGGCGGCGGCGAGCATGACTGCATCGCGGACCCTCCTCGGCTCCCGTCCGGCTGGCACGCGCATGGCGCGCTGCAGCATCGCCACGTTCGGTCTAGTTTCCTTTACTTACTCAGCCTCGGCCCCTTTGTAGTACTCATACTCAACTGATGAGTTGATTTTACAACCGTAAGGTGGGTCGCATCCCACTTCTGACACCATTTGTTCGTCAGGATAGAAGTCAGGAGCGGAGGGCGTTGTAAAATGAAAATTAATTGAGTGGAATAGACCCTGTTTATTCTTGTAATGATGGTACAGTGGTGCCTACGTAGGGCTGAGCAGCCCCAAGAGGGGTTGCCGTCTGCTCATCAGAGAGGCAGAGGCTAGAGGAGCGACTACTCGGGGCCGAAGTCAGAAGCTAAGAGAGCGCGGAGCTGTTTCCAAGCCGCACTCGCCGCTCCCGGCCGCGTCCCCACGTGATCACACGATTAGTCTCTGATTGGAGGATTGATTCCGCCAACGCGGCTTGCTAGTAGCGTACCCCCGTCAGTGCAACCAACCCGTGGGACTTGAGTCTGACCGAGGAGCACGTGGCAGGAATGTGCTGACCATGGTCTTCCGGCCAGCACCTTCCACCACAGTATGCCCAAGCCAGCTACGGCCGAACATTATGCATTGAAAATTTATTTAATAAAATTTTGTCGGCAATGATCCCTCTTGGGGGGTCTCCTCCCTGCACACAACCTTCTGTTACACTATACAAGATGGCACGCAGCGTTCCGCAGCCATTTGCCAAACCAAACACTTCCATACAGACATAACGACTATTTACAATACAGTGAATTGGCAGCTGCTAGATGTGCGTTTGCAAACATCGCTGAGCCATATAAGTGATTTGCTTTTATACTTTAATTTAAAGTAACTGATGCTAGGAACAACACATACACCCATGCCCGAGGGAGGGCTCGAACCTCCTGCGGGAGGGACGCGTAATCCGTGACATGGCGCCTCTAATCGCGCGGCTACTCCGCAGGGCTGTCGGATTCTTTCGTGGCTATTAGCGTGAAGTTATAAGTAATACAGTGAAACAGCCAATGAAAATCGTGAGACACACAGCAGAGCATCGTAAATGGCACAGAGGACTGCGAGCTCGACATTGAAGGTGAATAATCTACATTGTCTTATCCGCAGTGAAGTGGGTGTATCTTGATGACATCTGTGCAGCACCAAAAAGTGTATACATATCCTTCACTTCTGTGTTATTGGTCCACGGTTTTTAATGGAAACCTGAGCTTAATGATTATTATCTCAAAAATGAAATATTTTAAACTGCAGGAATTTGCGGATTGACGCCATAAAATAGAACAGTAGTTCTACTAAAAGTATTGTACTTTGTTGACAATACTAATAATCCTGTGAATTTTAACAAACGGTTATATAAAGTGCAAGCAATTATTCAAAGTAAGCTGAGTACCCAGGATTGAATGGATATGTATTTATTCCAATCTTCTATTCGTCCATCTACTCCTTACCCCTCTCGCTGTCCAATTCTTCATTCAAACTCCCTCTGTCCATCTCCTCCATTTTCTCTCTCTCTCTCTCTCTCTCTCTCTCTCTCTCTCTCAGTCCACCAAATCCACGACTCACAACTCCTTCTGCTCCTCTGCCTGTCCATCTCCTCCTCCCCAGTCTCTGTCCATGTGTTCCTTACCCTTATGTCCATATGCTGGTTCCCCCTCTGTCCATCTTCTCCTCCCCCCTCTAATTCCACTTCCTCCTTCCCATCTCTCTGGCCACCTCCTCTTCTTCCGCACTCACTCTGTCCATCTTCTCCTCCTAACTGCGCGGCCATGTTATCTCCACCACTTTCCTCTTTCTACCCTTCTTTGTCCATCTATTCTCCTCTTTCTTTCTGTCCATCTCCTCCCATTTCTCTGTCTATTTCCTCGTCCATCTCCTCTTCCACTTCTCCCTGTCTTTGTCCATCTCCTCGTCTTTTCTTTCTCTGTCCTCCTTTCCATTCTCGCTGCTCATTTGCCCCCACTCTATGTCCATCTCCTCCTACCCCCTCTTTGTGCCCATCTCCTTTTTCCCTCTCGTTGTATTTCCATCTTCTCTCCACAATATCACTCTCACTGCAACAGGAGCCCTCTGGTTCTTTCCTCCACTGTACTTCTTTTCAAATTATAATTAATATGTATACCAAATTTAGTTGAAGTTTTTGAACGGATTTAGGATGAGGTTTTCACTCGTTGTTTTCCCATGTACGCACATGTCAAAAATATTTCACATACATTTAACATGTTTCACAAGTATTCGTACTCATGTTTCAGCTGTATCTCTAGCGACTTTCGCCCTGCAGTTTCGTTTTCAGGCAGCTCAGTGTTTTGGCGTCTTATCTCCTGAACTGTCTGCTCCACAATAATATAATTTTCCAGGTACATGTTATACCTGAATACAGTTATTAGTAAACAAGTGATAGTTAAAGCGTTATGTTTCATGCGACAGTTTCTTTCCTTTCATCATTTTTTCAGGAGACGTCAGTGAGGGAAAGTTTCATATAGGTTTGAAATTACGTGTCAAGTTTTCTGCAAGTCTCTAACACCCAAAGTTGCAGATGTCAGACACGCATATCGGTACCAAATCTTGTGCGTCGATAGAATATCAACCAAAACACCGATTTAGTTCGTACTATTTGCTGTCGTCCAACAGAACTGGCGTAAACGTTAATTAAAAGTGACACCACAACAACCGAGCACAAAAAAGATAACTGTTAGTAATCAACTTCGGTGAGGAAGTTGGTGAGCGTTAGAACGAGTCCTATGTTCAAACCTCAATAACGACAATTTTTTTAACGTACTATGAATGAAAGTGTGACATGGGACAACATGTTTATGATATGTAGAAGTACTGTTGGGAGTTTACAGCAATGTTCTCTTGGCAGTCAGCTGTCGCTTTCTTTCTGTGAAAGTAGTAAACCCATAGAATACATTTGTAGTTTCCCGAATACACAGTCAGAACAGAAAAATAAAGAAACAGTTCTATCGTACGTGCGGAAGTAATAATGACAATAATAATAATAATGTGCTAAATAAAACTAACAGTAGTAATAATGAACAAAATAATAAGATCAATAGTAAGTACGTAACGTTAAGAAATCAATGCAAACACGACCACACAAACATACACACTCACACACTCAGCCACCCACCTGACTACCCACCCACCCACACACACACACACACACACACACACACACACACACACGCACACACACACACACACACACACACACACACACACATACAAACACACGCAGTGTCATTCATTCAGGAACAAAGGCTTCACAGTAATGTTTGAATACGAAGAAGTATGCGAAGGAAATTAGATACAACAGTTTGACGCGTAAATAAAAAAATAAATAAAAGAAATTTAAAAAATGTTCTCATCGGTGTGTTTGAGCGCGGAACCTTTAGAACGACGATCTCACGCTCTAGCAACTGACCCCCACGAAATCTACAAACAAATACTCTCAGATAGCTTTTCCTGTGCTTCGTAATTCTGATGTTACTTTTAGTTACCGTTTACGCGTTTTGTACTGGACGACAACACATAGCGCTAACTAGATCGGTGTTATGGTCGATACTGGTACCGTTCTGAGTGTCTGACATATGGAGATTTGGGTGAAAGTGCTCTCATTCTCAAATAGTGAATGTCTAAATGATGGGTATTCACGTGTCGTGGGCCATACTGATTTTTCACCCACACCCCGGCGATAGGTAGGTTCTTACCCCCACAGCAATGATTTCCAGGTGGTGGGTGGTACGTGTACCACTATTCGTTAAAATCTGTCCAGTAGTTTTTGAGATGTGAAACAGATACATATATGCACCCACTTTCATAATACGTGTGTATCGATGTGAACTTGTGATAGAGTGATTTGTAGACACCTGACTAAAACATTGCAGTGAAAGAGAACCTGATGCTTTTGAAAGGGAAACTCAGTATTGTTCAGATTGTCCATATAAAACAAACAAATTTACGATTTTTAAGCGGGAATCAGTGTTAGCCACTTGAACGAATTACATTATTTCTATTCTATGTCTGCTTGCATAAACAAGTAGTAAAAAAATCTCTGCTTCAATAATGTGACGAAACAGGAGATTGTGATCTTACAATGTGGACGGTGAACCTTGACTCCCACTGCAATATTACGCTTCGAATTACTAGCGCAAGTTCCTAAATTTTACGGAGGAATTAACATTCTCGGCATACGTTCACTGTGAACATCACAGTCCCAGACGTAACTTGTAATCTGCGATGCAATAGTACTAAAATTACACCTTGGCTAGCTTGTCAATATAGAAAGCATAACCCTGTTAATAACAACAGTTGTAATTCATCTTTCGAATGGCTCGTCAATTTTCACGACCACACTCACAGTTTTAAAATCTATAGTAAAACAGAACGTAGCTGTAAACAGTCTACCAAAGGAAATTAGAGGAAAAGAGGGAAGGAAGCTTAGAGTTTAGCGTCCCTTCGACGACGATATTATTAGAAACATAAGACAAGCTGAGTATGGGGAAGGATCTGAAAGAAAATCGTCCGCGTTCTTGTCAGGGAATCATTCCAAAATTTGATCTGAGATATTTAGGGAAACCACAGGAAACTTCAATCGGTATGGCTGAAAGGGTAAATTTGATCTCTCTTTGTCCCGAATGCAGGTCCAGTTTGTATTGTGACAGAACAATTGCTGTGCTTTTGTACAGTAAACTGACTCATTGCTATCACAATGAGGTGACAAAATTCATGGGATACCGCCTGCCTAATAACATGTCGGATCTTCTTTCCCCGGCGTAGTGCAACAATTCGACGTGGCGTGGACTGAACCACTCGTTGGAAGTCCCCAGCAGAAATATTGAGCCATTCTGCCTCTGTGGCCGTTCATGATTGTGAAACTGTTGCCGACGCAGGATTTTGTCCACGTGCTGACCTCTCGGTTACGTCACATAATTCGTTGATGGGATTCATGTCGAGCGATCTGGGTGGCCAAATCATTCTCTCGAATTGTCCAGAATCTTCTTTAAACCAACAGCTAATAACTGTGGTCCGCCGACACGGAGCATTGTCATCCGTAAAAATTCGATCGTTGTTTGGGAACGTGAGGTCCATGAATGGCTGCAAATAGTCTCCACCTAGCCGTTCATAACCATTTCCAGTCAATTACTGGTTCAATTGAACAAGAGGACCCAGTCCCTTCCATGTAAACACAGCCGACATCACTATGGAGCAGCCGCCAGCTTAAATAGTGCCTGTCTGCGTCGCACTCTAATCCTATCATCAGGTTTTCCAATTGACTCATCTGACTGGGCCACAATTTCCCAGTCCTTCATGGTCCAACCGATATGAACACGAGCCCGGGAGAAGAGCGGGAGATGGTGTCGTGCTGTTAACAAAGCCATTCGAGTTCGTCGTCTGCTGCGTAGCCTGTTAACTCCGAATTTCCTCGCACTGTCCTAAAGGATACGTTCATCGCACGTCTCACATTGATTTCTGTGGTCATTTGACGCATTGTAGCTTGCCTGTTAGCACTAATAACTCTACGCAAACGCTGCTGTTCTTGGTCGTTACGTGAAGGCCGTCGCCCACAGCGTTGTTCGTGGTGAGAGGTAATGCCTGAAATATGGTATTCTCGTATTCCTATACTCTACACCGATTTCCGAAATGGAATGTCCCATGCGTCTAGCTCCACATAAGATTCTGCCTTCAAAGTCTGTTAGTTCCCGTTGTGCCGCCATAATGACGTCGGAAACGTTTTCACACGACTCACCTGAGTACAAATGACAGTTCCATCAATGCACTTCCCTTGTACACCTTGTGTACGCGATACTACCATCATCTTTTCATGTGCATACCACTGTCCCATGACTTTTGTCACCTCAATATACGTACACGTGTCAGTTAATACAGGAAACGTCGCTCTTTGCTTTTTACCTATACTGTTAGTTTTTATACTTCTTGCACTAATCTGTAAGAAGTGGATTCTGGCTGCGAATGGAGCTTCTCTTGTTCTTTAACAAGGAAGGGATCTCAGTTAATAGGGTGTTTACTATTCTGTTTTATATTGTATGAAATTGGTGTTGTGATTAATTTTAAACTGTGGTTAATAACCAAAGCCTATAAGCAGTATAAGATTTTTACAACGAATATCACTTATAGTTCATGAAGCAGACTATGCGTTACCTCATACTGCGTGATAGAATGCACTAATAGTTACTTCATCCAACGAAATAATAAATATATGCAAGTGCTCCGGTAATTCATCTAAGATTACTCCATTTCAGCAAAAGACAATTTTACTTATTAATTTGTGGAAGCCCTACAAGCAATTATTTACACGCACGCATCTGAATCAACAGTGATCAGAGACACCAGTTCTTGCCAGCTTTGTTCACACGAGTAAAATTGTAAGTTGGGAATAGAGTCAAATATTAGCTTTAAAATCAGAGTATCAGAGTATATGATAGTTTGTACGTCTTTACAAACGTAATGTATGCTCTTATAATAATCACTAACAAAAACTGATACTGTGCATGTACTCAACACGGCTATGTGCACCACATCGTCGCTATTAACACAACATGAACATCATAGTGAGGATATTCAGTAATTTAGAAAATGTTATGAAGTTCAAAAAAGTTCGTCGTTATGTGATATGTTGTTAACAAATAAACCTCCTAAAATCGCAGCTAACAGAAAATGGGCTTACACGAGACGGTGATCCATTTGTATCACCGTGCCTGTTTTAAAACGACATAGACTCAAGATTTCTCGTAACTGATTACAAGTCTAGCAGTCACCTTCTAATTACGATGCTTTGTTATCATTAGTAATCAGGTAAATAAATAATTACTTACGATATTGGTTTACTAAGGAAACCTAATTTTCATAAGTTATAGCTCGCGTCAATAGTACCCAGAGATGTAACTAGTAACAGCGATGTGATATTCTCCCATTGCAGAGAATGTGTTTTTTCACGTAATCAACGTCTTTGCTATATGTATATTTACTTGTACTTCATATAAATAAATCAGAACTCTTCTCTAAATATTTCCCGACGTTAAGGTAGACGAACTGCTTTGAAAGTTTGTAGACTTTAGCTAGTAACTATTTTCTCATAATATTACATTAAATCTGAAATAAAATTATTGTTCTTTGAACTTTAATTTCTTCGCACACTTAATACGAGCTTCAGAGGACTCCTCTGCCTGGTAATATCCCGTGCCATGTCCTCAATTGAATTTTCTTATTTTCCATTCAAATACTTCCCTTGCTTTCTTTAAGGACTGAGGTCTTTTATTGTAGTTTTTTTCACGGTTATTATTTCGACTGTCTTTGAAATTACGAGTCAGGACCAATTGCTTTGTCAGTTTTGGCACAAATTTTCTTCATTTAGCTTTCATGCATAGAAACAGTCAGCGATAGTGAACTAGTGACCACAAGTTCTAACCCATAATAAAGCGATCAAGATAAGAAAAACCTTATGCGGCACCGCCGTTTTATGCCATAACGTTAACACGGCAGGAACAAAATTAATCCCCTTCAGATATTGGTAGATAGCGACCCCCACTACCTTTCCCCACTTTCAACATTATTCCCCACTCACAAATTAAATTATAAGTAATGGTGAAGTCCTGATGTGTAGGAGTAAATGGTTCCGACTAATTATCAACCGAGATTTAAGGTAAGATCTTGGCAATGAGTGGGCAAAATTAACACTGTATGTTCCAAAATTCGTTAGCACCAGCGAACTACCAGCTGTCGTTAGTTGAGTTACTATTACTCGAAGCGATAACTAATCACCAGTTTACAAAAATAACACACTACAATATTTTCTCCGTGAGTGCATAGTTCTATAAATCTCCACGTCGAACACTCGATCCTGTCGGAGTGTATGAAATCCGTACGCCAAATAATTATTGTACCACTCAACTACAAACGAACTTGCAAAACCGGAGCACTAATACGATTTTTAGAGAATTGTTCAGATCAGCACGTGTCGCGACTCGTTAACCGGAGTCTGATCTCCGTACAGCTTAGACCAATAAAATATTTCACCCATTTCTCACTATCAAAGAGCCAGTTCCTCCACGTTACTTAACTATTCACACGTTAACCATTTACTACGAATTCACAAGCGGGAACTTGCAGTGCCTGTCCTTTGACTATATCGACTCAATCAGTATTCATACCATAAAAAGTGATTCACTCCACATGAAAAGTGCTACTACTCTGCTGCGGTTAACACTAAAAGCTCTAGCAATGGCTGTCGGCACCTCACCTGTGCTTTGAATATCCAGTTCAGCCGGACTCGTCTCCGTTGACTCTCCCGTAAGACAGTTCAACCACAACTGACTGAATCCCCTATGAAATCATTTAGGAACTATTTACCAAAACAATGTTTATCAATAACATTATTTTTAACAATTAATTCCGGTTTTAGATTGCCATCGACTCTTCTTCTCATGACCGGCTGCGATCAACGTAGTCTTCGCCACCCGGACCAGTCACACTGTCAGCGCACGTTAAATAGACTCTTTGCATTTCAAATCTGAATCTCGGCCACGTATCAGCATTAGTGTACAGTAAGATATGGTTCGAGACGACACATACAAGCAACATACAATAAAAACACCAAACCCACGTTCAACACACCTTATTTACAATCCGGTGATATGTTACAACAAAACAATCTGTCATGACGACTCTTCAAATAACTATTTCCTATCGACCCACCAGATGCTTCTTACAACTTATGAAATGTTACAACAACAAAAAAATCGATAAATATCTTCTTTTCTTCTATAATGAAGCCAAGCAGCAGCATATCAAGAAAGCATGGTTCAAAATTATGGGTACTATGCCTTTTTCGCAACATTAATTTTCTGCTGTTTGTTTCGTAGTGCGAGGTCGGTTGTTTGACTATTTATTTTCTGAAACTACGTGGCCGGGTGCTGATCCTGTCAACCCAGTCGTCAGTTACCCTAAGGAATGAAGCCGTGTGCAGCAGCTACCTGTCAGGCATTTAAATCATTTTCTGTGGGTTATCGTGTTTTCTGAGGATGAGAGGACGACCTAGCATCTGCCTAAACAAGCGTCAGTTACCGCCTGAAAACCACGCTGAGGCTACCCGCTGTACCACACCGATAATCGTTCATCCGCTGTGAGGACTCGACCCTGTTCTGGCTTGCCCGCCTGTCTAGCAGATCAACGCGCTGGGCATTAAGCTACAGGATCAGATCCGACTGGCATTAGTGACTAAGATACAGGAATCACTGTAGTGAAAGTACTTTTATATCTGCAGAGCCGTATTGCCTGTTTCACACCACACTCGTACTCAACTGGAAACTGAATGGTAATGCTCGTTAGGTGTGACTCTACAGTGCAACGACATGAATGTTGTGAATTTTCAAGTTGCTAGTCACAAAGAAGATGCTACACCGTTTTCGTGACCCGGTAAGGGTGCTTATTACGTACAAACATCATCAGCGTCATCGTCATCATCATCAAGTCATGGATCAGGCGTAGCGTCGTCTCTGTCTTGCGACAGTACCGTTGTTAATTAGATACTCTTCTAAACAGCATCCCATACGTGTAAACCAGTTGCGACTTTGCCTGATAATGCTCGTACCTTAGGTATTGGGGCGATGCATGGCTCTGTTGAAAAAGAATAGCTAGATGTTGTCACAGGGTCGGTCCACGCACGTTTGCTTTCATTCCCAGCAGCTAATTCGCTACAAATAATAAACAGTGGCTGTGAGGCTGTGATACTGCAGTCAAATAGCCCATGTATTGGCTAGAATTGCGAGTTAATTAAATACACAGAAATATAAAGTAAAAGATAAACTCATAATTTATAAAAAGGTTTCTATTCTAGCGTCTATAACTGGTGAATACGGCAGAGGATCATGTTGAATAACGTTTATTCAAGAAAAGACATCTCAAATAAACGAGAAACGGTCCTACGATATTCAGTTAAAATTCAGATAGAAAATACCCTTGTCAAATGCAGTAAAGTAAGCCGTACGAGAATAGTAGCAAAATCCCAAAACCAAATAGTGATCAAATACTCATGAAAACTAACTTCGCTTTGTGATCACAATACTCGAAAGATTCACTTGCTTAAAATAGTTCAGAGTCCAAGATGATAATTCACAAATGAACACTGTGATACAAAGAATCTAACCTCAGCTCTGAAAATCTATCGGCTAAAATTAGTCATACTTTGGAGCACGTTCAAACCCCACGAAATATTAATCCTTTCAGAAGTTAAAGTATGGTTGCAACCGTTCACCACCCAGAATCAATCAGCTCCAGAATCGAATACCATTCGTTACCACAGGCAGGTCCGCCTTCTTCCAGAACTGTTGTGACAGTGTCGCGAATCCCACCGTTGAAATTGACAATTCCCAGACTTCACTTGATTCCAGCAGTGTTCCGCCGCTGTCCAACTCTCATTGGCTGAAGGCCATCCCCACCAAAAGTTCATCGTTCTCAAGCTCTACAAACGTGACCTCTTATCGCACTAAACTTATGTATTACAACAATATTTAAGTAAAGAAATATCGTAAACATTCGTTTACACTCAGATTATTGACAATACTTATGGCTGGTTCAAATGGCTCTGAGCACTATGGGACTCAACTGCTGAGGTCATTAGTCCCCTAGAACTTAGAACTAGTTAAACCTAACTAACCTAAGGACATCACAAACATCCATGCCCGAGGCAGGATTCGAACCTGCGACCGTAGCGGTCTTGCGGTTCCAGACTGCAGCGCCTTTAACCGCACGGCCACTTCGGCCGGCGACAATACTTATAGATAAACGTTTCTTCATTAATAAATACAGCAGCATTCTTGAGCAAGTGCGCTTACGTTAAATAACAACTGACTGTTGCTAAAAATTGCTTAGCAATTATTTATGCCTCCTACTCTCACTCTTCTGAACTGCGATGTCCGCTACCTCATGCTATTGACCACTTATAAATTAGCACAGATTTTTAATGTCACTTGCAATCAACACTTACATAAAGTTGCTGGAGAAACAGTAAACTCTTCATTAAATAAAACACAAGTATTACAAAGTGTGAGGTATTTACGCCCTATCCATTAGCTGCGCAAATGTGAAGAATGTGATGCTCTGACTAACGCGTAGTGAAGAAGATGTAAAACACGTTGTGAATCAATAAATAAAATAGATACAGATACGTAGCTTTTAGGGATGATAGATACAGTGCAATGCTATCATCTGAGATAACGTTTGTTGAAACCGCATGAAGAAATTAAAAATTGTTAATTCAGAGAATCATTGTGAAACTGTTTAATCACCGTGAGATATTAACTTTTGCTCTTTTACAGATATTGAGTCTTTGTTATGTCACTGGATGCACTTCATTTTTCTAAGATCGTAAATGTTTTCGGACTTGCATCAGTATTTGATATGATTTACTGTCGAAGAGCTGTAACTTGGCCGTCTGACTGACACTCCGCCATTTCCTGGAGCAAATACTGCATAAAGGCAATGCGGGTATCAGCGGTCCAGATTCCCAGTTGTGGGATTTACCTATTCCTGGCGACGCGCTCATTCTCTTTGAACCTGGATTACAAGAAACGCTCAACGAGCTGGGCTGGCCACGGCATGCTCTATGCCCTGGGCCGTCCAACAAATTCACCTTACCTCCTACGAATCCTAGGCGACCGACTAGCTTGCCTACATACGCGCAACGTTACAGTCTTCCCACTTCACATTTTCCCTGATGTCTATAGATCGTTAAGTATAAGATAACCAGTCTTTGGTCATCTATTTTACGTGTGCCAGTCATTTAGCTCTGTAATTCTTTATTCCTCCCCCCATGAACCATGGACCTTGCCGTTGGTGGGAAGGCTTGCGTGCCTCAGCGATAGAGATGGCCGTACCGTAGGTGCAACCACAACGGAGGGGCATCTGTTCAGAGGTCAGACAAACGTGTGGTTCCTGAAGAGGGGCAGCAGCCTTTTCAGTAGTTGCAGGGGCAACAGTCTGGATGATTGACTGATCTGGCCTTGTAACACTAACCAAAACGGCCTTGCTGTGCTGGTACTGCGAACGGCTGAAAGCAAGGGGAAACTACAGCCGTGATTTTTCTCGAGGGCATGCAGCTTTACTGTATAGTTAAATGATAATGGCGCCCTATGGGGTAAATTATTCCGGAGGTAAAATAGTCCCCCATACGGAATTCCGGGCTGGGACTACTGAAGAGGACGTCGTTATCAGGAGAAAGAAAACTGGCGTTCTACGTATCTGAGCATGGAATGTCAGATCCCTTAATCGGGCAGGTAGGTTAGAAAATTTAAAAAGGGAAATGGTTAGGTTAAACTTAGATATAGTGGGAATTAATGAAGTTCGGTGGCAGGAGGAACAAGACTTTTGGTCAGGTGAATACAGGGTTATAGATACAAAATCAAATAGGGGTAATGCAGGAGTAGGTTTAATAATGAAAAAAAAATAGGAGTGCGGGTAAGCTACTACCAACAGCATAGTGAATTTTGCACAGAGCAGAACTTAATCATAGCTAACACTTGGTTCAAGAATCATAAAAGACAGTTGCACACATGGGAGAATCCTGGAAATACTAGAAAGTATCAGATAGGTTATATAATGGTCAGACAGAGATTAAGGAACCAGGTATTAAATTGTAAGACATTTCCAGGGGCAGATGTGGACTCTAACCAGAATCTATTGGATATGAACTGTAGATTAAAACTGAAGAAACTGCAAAAAGGAGGGAATTTAAGGAGATGGGACCTGGATAAACTGAAAGAACCAGAGGTCGTAGATAGTTTCAGGGAGAGCATAATGGAACAATTGAAAGGAATGGGGGAAAGAAATACAGTAGAAGAAGAATGGGTAGCTTTGAGGGATGAAGTAGTGAAGGTAGCAGAGGATCAAGCAAGTAAAAGGACGAGGGCTAGTAGAAATACTTGGGTAACAGAACAAGTATTGAACTTAATTGATGAAAGGAGAAAATATAAAAATGCAGTAAATGAAGCAGGCAAAAGGAAATACAAACGTCTCAAAAATAAGAACGACAGGAAGTGCAAAATGGCTAAGCAGGGACGGCTAGAGGACAAATGTATGAATGTAGAGGCTTATCTCACTAGAGGTAAGATAGATACTGCCTACAGGAAAATTAAAGAGACCTTTGGAGATAAGAGAACCACTTGTATGAATATCAAGAGCTCAGATGGAAACCAAGTTCAGAACAAGGAGGGGAAAACAGAAAGGTGGGAGGAGTATATAGAGGGTCTATACAAGGGCGACGTACTCGAGGACAATACTCTGGAAATGGAAGAGGATGTAGATGAAGACAAAATGGGAGATATGATACTTCGTGAAGAGTTTGACAGAGGACTGAAAGACCTGAGTCGAAACAAGGCACCAGGGGTAGAGACATTCCATTAGAACCACAAAGAGCATTGGGAGAGCAAGTTCTGACAAAACTCTACCATCTGGTGAGCAAGATGTATGAGACAGGCGGAACACCCTCAGACTTCAAGAAGAATATAATAATTCGAATCCCAAATAAAGCAGGTGTTGACAGATGTGAAAATTACCGAACTATCAGTTTAATAAGTCACAGCTGCAAAATACTAACGCGAATTCTTCACAGACGAATGGAAAAACTGGCAGAAGCCAACCTAGGGGAAGATCAGTTTGGATTCCGTAGAAATGCTGGAACACGTGAGGCAATACTGACCCTACGACTCATCTTAGAAGCTGGATTAAGGAAGGGCAAACCTACGTTTCTAGCATTTGTAGACTTAGGGAAAGCTTTTTACAATGTTGACTGGAATACTCTCTTTCAAATTCTGAAGGTGGCAGGGGTAAAATACAGGGAGCGAAAGGCTATTTACAATTTGTACCGAAACCAGATGGCAGTTACAAGAGTCGAGGGACATGAAAGGGAAGCAGTGGTTGGAACGGGAGTGAGACAGGGTTGTAGCTTCTCCCCAATGTTATTCAATCTGTATATGGAGCAAGCAGTAAAGGAAACAAAAGAAAAATTCGGAGTAGGTATTAAAATCTATGGAGAAGAAAAAAAACTTTGAGGTTCGCCGATGACATTGTAATTCTGTGAGAGATAGCAAAGGACTTGGAAGAGCAGTTGAACGGAATGGACAGTGTCTTGAAAGGAAGATATAAGATGAACATCAACAAAAGCAAAACGGGGATAATGGAATGTAGTCGAATTAAGTCGGGTGTTGCTGAGGGAATTAGATTAGGAAATGAGACCCTTAAAGTAGTAAAGGAGTTTTGCTATTTGGGGAGTAAAATAACTGATGATTGTCGAAGTGGAGAGGATATAAAATGTAGACTGGCAATGGCAAGGAAAGCGTTTCTGAAGAAGAGACATTTATTAACATCGAGTATAGATTTAAGTGTCAGGAAGTCGTTTCTGAAACTATTTGTATGGAGTGTAGCCATGTATGGAAGTGAAACATGGACGATAAATAGTTTGGACAAGAAGAGAATAGAAGCTTTCGAAATGTGGTGCTACAGAAGAATGCTGAAGTTTAGCTGGGTAGATCACATAACTAATGAGGAGGTATTGAATAAAATTGGGGAGAAGAGGAGTTTGTGGTACAACTTGACAAGGAGAAGGGACCGGTTCGTAGGACATGTTCTGAGGCACCAAGGGATCACAAATTTAACATTGGAGGGTAGCGTGGAGGGTAAAAATCGTAGAGGAAGACCAAGATATGAGTACACTAAGCAGATTCAGAAGGATGTAGGCTGTAGTAAGTACTGGGAGATGAAGAAGCTTGCACAGAATAGACTAGCATGGAGAGCTGCATCAAACCAGTCTCAGGACTGAAGACCATAACAACAACAACAATTTATTATTATGCTGTTACCCGAAAATGTATGGATATTACTTCTGGTATCTATTTTTCTTTTTCGATCAATTCTCGTAACACCCATAAATCTTGTTATGAGTGTCGTATCCAGTGACCTACGTGCCATACGAGGTGAAGTCCAGTTGCTTCTGTAGAAATCCTCTAGTATTGAAATAAAATAGACTACAAGATACTTACCTCAAAGCAAAAATAATGATATTCCATGACACCAGGAACGAGTTCGATTGGACGTATTACTTTAGAATATAACTGTTGAACAAATCTGCCATTTATCTGTTTTAATCGTAATATTTATCATTTTCAAAGCAGAAATACAGAGAAAAAACGTTGTAAGGTATTAGTGTATACGTAGAACTATCATTAGATTTTAAAAAAATAAGGCAAGCAGTAGAACGGCTATTGATTCTACAACCAATATTTATATCGAAACTCACGTATGACAGTGAGGCCTCGACAATCACTAAAAAGAAGAAACGACGTTAGTTACTTTTGGAAGGTTAAGTGTAATTAAGCAGTTTCAACCAACAAATGGAATTAAATTCACGCGTATCTAGAGCTTTTAAAAGATACACTTTAAGGGCATTGTTGCTGGATTAGTTTGTAAGCCACATAAATATGCTAGAAGCTGAGGATACACGCAGTCTGGCATCTACAGTGGGCTACGTGTGGCAGCACATATACACAGTGCGGCCTCACGAAACTGTTGTTTCGCATATTCATTTTTAAACGTTATATCGTGACGAGAACGTCGTTGGTTAACGTTGACGTTGCCGCTACTGTATAGATATCAAGCAATGAACATAGCGAGGACGACAAAGAGTGACAGAAACCACTGGATGATAAATGCCGCGAGGCACTGCTGAGCAGTTTTTGGAAGTTTTAGTGTCAGCTAATTCCGGTCGAGGTACAGTCTTTGAGTTCCTCATCTTCTTCAGCAAGGTGCCAGCACTTTCACTGCTTAGTGAACGGGTGTTTACTAGCGGAATCATCGGACTATAAATTGGTCGGTGTGTGGACTGAACTGCAGCCAGGGGTTCAACTCTAATTGCCGCTTAGGCAGTAAGCCGAAAACTAAATACCGGGTGTGCTTATACAGGATACACACATTCGGTAGCCGATATCCACGTGACAAAGCGCTCTCTGGGATTCAAATCATGAGATCGAGTCCGTCGTTCCACAAACTTAGTTGTTTGCTGTTGCTGGCCAGTATATTTCAAATAAACCCCAACTGACGCTAAGTTGTCATTTGGAAAGTGCATATTAGCAGAAGCATGCAAATCTGATCCCACGGCACCATTCTGATGTCCTATCTGAAGCTTCCCAGAGCCATTTGTTTGTATGTGGTGGATCAGCCCACACTGTTATGGTAAAACTAAAGTTTCCTGATAATTGAGATAGCATATTCTCTGACTTCATCAGAGTAGATAACGCCATCTCCGTGAAAATTTATTTTAGTTTCGATCGTGATGTTTTTGTGATTTTCTCCTGAAGGAATGCATTGTACTTGATTTGGTCGAAATAATACGAATAAAAGAGAAAAATATCTTCGTTTGTAGGCCGTTGGGCTCGCTTTAGAGAGAATTATAGTTTGCATTCACATGGGACGGACAGATATACAACCCCGCTTCTCTTGAAGAAAAGCAGTTAGTTAAGGACGCATTCGCGGAGGAGGAAATCGAATGCGCAGCTTGTCTGCCCTCTAAAGTTTACCACAGTGGTTAACGTGAGGTTCTGTACGTCATCAAAAGCATTCGTTTAAGCAGTGTCGGGTAATTACAGGAATTGTGATGCAACGATTATCATCCTTGTACACTTATCGTCCATCAGGATGCATAGCTCGCAACATTGCGTGAAGATGGTCACCCAAACTACTGACATAATCCCGCCCTGTAGGTTGCCCTTGATGGCCAATTTCGACATTTTACAAACAGTGTCACTGACATCCCGCCATGCTTCGTAGTGGTGCAGAGACAGTTATGCACCTTCTTTAAGATCAATCCAGTCCAGAGGTCAGGAAGAGTGTGAACGAGGATTTGTCAACGAAATAACATTCTCAGACTGTTTATTGTTTATAAATTAAACACGTCACACTAAAATGTAGTATGAAATGTTCTCCCAGTTTTATTGTGCTCATTTTTTATGCGTACGGCACGAATCAATGCTTTTGAAATGGTTTCTGTACGATGAATGATCACCGAATGCATTGTACGCCAGTTAGTTTTCGACGGTACTGCATCTTGTGTACGTCTCCCATATTATCTGGCATGCTCTTGTTTTGTGCCTAAAGACCCCTACTATCTCTACAGTCAGTTTCGCCTATCAGCCACGTTTGTACTTGGCATTTGACGTTTTTCCCTTTTTGAATCAAGCTTCCTGTGACACCACGAAGGCTGCCCGTTATCTTCATTGAGACTCCGGACACGTAAGCCACAACAATCACATCTCACTCTTGAAATTCGAGGCATTAGCAATAATGAAGATTTAATATCGCAATATATTTCGCGTTCAACAGCTACCACTGCCAATATGGTATGATGGTATAGATTGTCCCCTGTTAGGACGCACACTTGAACACCAGATGTCGAGAGTATGTGACACATTTGCCGTGAGCACAGGTATGACATAAATGTTCATATTACAAATTTAGTGAATGAACTAAATTTCTAAACGTTCTCACAGAAGGCAAATGTGACTGCATTAATTTCATGTGAGGAAGAGGATATCGCTTATTATTACGTGATCGTTGTCTTAATCATTTAATCTCATCTTCATCGACTGGCAAGCCATCGGAGTGGCGTCAAATAGGGAGATATGCTCCAGGTGGCCGAACTACCACAGATGGCGTATAAGGCCAGTTTTATATGAAGCCCAAGTTGGCTCGTTGGTGAAGAAGTAAATATAACGAAAAATAATATTCAGTTACCCCATTATAAGCAAGATATTCCGTTGAAGCTACACCGATGGAAAAAAATCGCAACACTAACACTAACGAAAGCTGGCAGGCGTGTTTCTACATCTGAAAGATGAAGTCTATTAAAATTTCGAACCACTATGAGGATGAAAATCAGGTTTGACTTAAATACACGCTGCAACGGTCGTGAGCATTAGCTACCTTTGAGATAGGACGTGGTGAGTTGATGTTAGTCAGGATTGTATTTAAGGCGACAAAGAGGCCATTATCAACACATCACTTTGTTTGGACCAGGTCGTGTAACAGAGATACGAGAAGCTGGATGTACCTTCTGTGATATTCCAGAAGACTTGCAGGAATGTAAACACTGTAATTACTGCTGGCAGCGTTTGTCACGAGAATGTATGGCAGCGAGAAACCGGACTCCGGACTCCCACGTTGCACTACCGACAGAGAAAAACATCGCGTTCGGCGTATGGCTCTTGCGCATCTTATTGCATCTGCAGCAGCAATTTGAGCATCAGTTGGCACCACAGTGACACAAAGAACTGTTACGAAGCGGTTACTTCAAGGACGAAACCGAGACAGACGCCCTGTTACCAAATCGCTACCATTTGGTAGTTCGGTTGTGTCAAGCGAGTCTTCATTGGAGGGCAGGGTAGAGGTCTGTTGAGTTTTCTGACAAAAGTTTGTTCTGGCTGGGTGCCAGTGATGGCATTGTCTTGCTTAATAGGAGACGAGTTGATTACCTGCCCTGTCTGTGTTCTAGACACACTGGACCTGCACCTGGAGTCATGGTCTGGGGTGCGAATTCGTGTGACAGCAGGAGCACCCTCATGGATATCCCACACACCCTGACTGCAAAACTGTACATCAGTCTGGTCATTCGATCTGTTGCGCTGCTACTCACGAACAGCATTCCATGGATTATTTCCAACAGGACATCGCTCGCCCACGAACTGCTGTTGAAGCATAACATTTTCTACGAAATGTCGACATGTTGCCTTATTCATCTCGATCAGGAAGTGTGTCTCCAATCGAGCACATGTGGGACATCACCGGACGACAACTCCAGCGTCACCCACAAACAGCATTATCCGTCATTGTATAGACCGGCCAAGTGCAACAGGGATGGAACTCCATCGCACAAGCTGACATTAGGGACCTGTAAAGCACTATGCATGCACATTTACACGCTTGCATTGAACAGTCTTGCTGTTAGACTGGTTATTAACCTGCCAGCTTTTCAAATTTGAAATGGCCTATCGCGCACTCACGTTAACCGTATGTTGTAAATTATAATCGCTTAAATGTGTTGCCGAGACAAATTTATCCCTGGAATTTAATTATTCTACGTTAGTTATTTTTTGTTGTTTGCAAATTTTTCCGTCAGTACTGTCCGCTAGTACTGGTTCGTTTCAAAATTTTGTGAAACGTTTTGTCGAGGAGAGGACGTAAAGTAATTAGATTATTTTGGCCTGTATTTGTAGGGGTAGCGTCTTTGATTCATAATCAAAACTTCTTCGGTCCCGGGTTCGATCCCCGCCACTGCCTAAATTTGGATAAATAATCAGCATTGGCGGCCGAAGACTTCCGGCATAAGAAGTCAGCCTCATTCTGCCAACGGCCTTGTCAAAGAGGGCGGAGGAGCGGATAGAGGTTCAGGGCACTCTCTTGTCCTAGGTGTGGGAAATTACCCCTAAAGGCGGAAGAATCAGCAATGATCAACGACATGAGGATGCAGAAGGAAATGGAAACCACTGCATTAAAGACACGTAACGTGTATCCACAGGACACGTGGCCTGTAATTCAAGAAGTGTCATGATGAACTCTCCATCGGCAAAAGATTCCGGAATAGTCCCCCATTCGGATCTCCGGGAGGGGACTGCCAAGGGGGAGGTTACCATGAGAAAACGATTGAATAATCAACGAAAGGATAAAGTTCTACGACTCGGGCGTGGAATGTCAGAAGCTTGAACGTGGTAGGGAAACTAGAAAATCTGAAAAGGGAAATGCAAAGGCTCAATCTAGATATAATAGGGGTCAGTGAAGTGAAGTGGAAGGAAGACAAGGATTTCTGGTCAGATGAGTATCGGGTAATATCAACAGCAGCAGAAAATGGTATAACGGGTGTAGGATTCGTTATGAATAGGAAGGTAGGGCAGAGGGTGTGTTACTGTGAATAGTTCAGTGACCGGGTTGTTCTTATCAGAATCGACATCAGACCAACACCGACAACGATAGTTCAGGCATACATGACGACGTTGCAAGCTGAAGAGGAACAGATAGAGAAAGTGTGAGGATATTGAAAGGGTAATGCAGTATGTAAAGGGGGACGAAAATCTAATAGTCATGGGCGACTGGAATGCAGTTGTAGGGGAAGGAGTAGAAGAAAAGGTTACAGGAGAATATGGGCTTGGGACAAGGAATGAAAGAGGAGAAAGACTAATTGAGTTCTGTAACATGTTTCAGCTAGTAATAGCGAATACCCTGTTCAAGAATCACAAGAGGAGGAGGTATACTTGGAAAAGGCCGGGAGAACGGGTAGATTTCAATTAGATTACATCATGGTCAGACAGAGATTCCGAAATCAGATACTGGACTGTAAGGCGTACCCAGGAGCAGATATAGACTCAGATCACAATATAGTAGTGATGAAGAGTAGGCTGAAATTCAAGACATTAGTCAGGAAGAATCAATACGCAAAGGATACGGAAGTACGAAGGAATGACGAGATACGTTTGAAGTTCTCTACCGCTATAGATACAGCAATAAGGAATAGCGCAGTAGGCAGTACAGTTGAAGAGGAATGGACATCTCTAAAAAGTGCCATCACAGAAGTTGGGAATGAAAACATAGGTACAAAGAAGGTAGCTGAGAAGAAACCATGGGTAACAGAAGAAATACTTCAGTTGATTGATGAAAGGAGGAAGTACAAACATGTTCCGGGAAAATCAGGAATAGAGAAATAGAAGTCGCTGAGGAATGAAATAAATAGGAAGTGCAGGGGAGCTAAGACGAAATGGCTGCAGGAAAAATGTGAAGACATCGAAAACGATATGATTGTCTGAAGGACAGACTCAGCATACAGGAAAGTCAAAACAACCTTTGGTGACATTAAAAGCAACGGTGGTAACATTAAGAGTGCAACGGGAATTCCACTGTTAAATGCAGAGGAGAGAGCAGATAGGTGGAAACGACTTAATGCCATGCGCTTTCCGCCATTATGTATCTTCACAACAATCTGTCGACTTACGTATTTCAGGCAAAAACGATATGAAACAGGGATGTAAAAATCCAGTACCTGCACACCTTTCTCCTTTTACCAGTCGCTGCAAATCCTGCTGCGATGCTTCGGATCATTGTCCTGCTGCAGTACCCAATCTTCACTGATGTCCATGAACCAACGTTTGGAGCCAATATAGCCTCGGGCATGGATGTTTGTGATGTCCTTAGGTTAGTTATGTTGTAAGGGACTGATGACCTCAGAAGTCAAGTGCCATAGTGCTCAGAGCCATTTGAACCATTTGAGACAATATTAAACATCTCTAATGAATTTGTAAAACCTTTATGCATTTAAATTGTCGGTAAACACGTGCAAACTGCCGAAACCCAATTTTGGGGAATACCCCCAAATATGCTTTACTGACATTACATGAAGGATAAAGATTCCCTCTATTGGGTTGTGTAAGAAGTAAGGATGCATCTTTCACTATTTATGTATTAACACCGACTACACTCTTACTTAACAGACTGTACGTCTGCTTTCTAAGACAGGCTGACAAAAAAGACTTAAAAAAATATGCACAGCTACGCTTCTGCCTCAAAATAAACGAAAGGTACCTTTTAGTGTCAGTTTTGTTTCAGCCATAGGCTGATTTTATATCGCTGATTTTCTTTGGGATTACTTTTGCATTATATGGTCCTCCAGTCCCAGAGATTAATTTTCCGGTGTTCAAATAAAATACAGCGCACGCCCGCGCGAGAAACAGGTTCCTACTGAACCTTACAAGAGAAATAATACCTTCACATTAATTAATACTTTAGACTGAGGATAGCATTTTATGGTACAGTTTAACGACAGCTCTGGTGAGATGCTTCCATTTATTTTCTTGGTGACATCCGAGAAAGTTTCGTTAGGCTTAAGCATAAAACCAGCGGTAGCAGTGGCATGAAGAAATGAGAGTAACAGGAGATAGGAACAGAGAGATAGAAGGAGATTAGACAGAAGAAGAAGGAAGAGAGGCTCTATATTTTTCTTCGACACAGTTTGAGATCATTTCGTATTGTTGTCTCAAAAATGAAAAATACCTGACAGTGTCGTATATTTTAGAGAAAATGAATAAAGACGATTTCATTCAGCCAAAGTCCGTCACCCGTCTGTAGAACACCGTTTTCAAGCGAACTCGTGTCTTACTTACTAAAGATGTTGCCACCATGAGGGCAGGCCTCTATTACTCTTCTGTCTGGTTTTATGAATAAACATATCAGAGTTTATGAATAAAGGGAGAGAACGTTCTTCAGATAGTGTTAGCTAGCGCTGTTGCTCCCTTCAAATTGATACAAATATTGCAAATACTTTTGTTCTCACGAAAAACAGTTTTGTTTGATTCCCAATGTGATAAGGTCAACTGTACATTCACGCCGGTATTTTCTAACGAACCGCAGCATATTACCGTAACGCCAGGTAAATGGAGTCCCTATATTTGTACAGTATGTCAAGTGTTGCCGCTTATTCTTTAGAGAAATTACGATTTCGCAGTAAAAACCCTGCAGCTACGCTTAAGTCTTGATATCTACTGCATCTTTTCTGTGCGTTACCACTTGTACGAAAGTGGGAAGATGTGGGCAGCGTGGGAGGGGGCGGAGGGAGGGGGGAGTGCTCCAGCAGGTGACAACACAGTTACACAGAGTCACGCGCAGTCGGCTTTCATCACCGTTTCACCACATCGTTCATACTTGTCGTAAGTAGAATCGTTGTCTCATTACTGTACGTTATAATTGATTCTATCTGTCTCATTTGATGCGAACTTCAGGATTCATAGAAACGATGAAGATGGACTGATAGCGAAAGCATGATTACATCTCAGACGAAAATTTCGACACAGGGTAGTAATTAACAGTTGTATCTGATAGTGCAATACTACAGTTTCGTTATCAGCATAGATAGTGGATTCAGGGACGTCCTTTCGATAGAGTTTGCTTGATACACTTCTGAGAAATAAAACTCAATTTTCAGATGTTCACGCGGGTAGATACATGCGCAAATTAAGATATAAAAATATATAAACGGTTTATTCGGTATATGCACGTGTTACATTCTTTGCTTCCCTCCGATTTTTTAATGTTTGACGGTCATTTCGTGCAATTACTTAGCCTTGTTTCGCCACTGAGAACTTCGTAATTGACATTCAGTAACCAATGTTCCACAAAGCAGTCACAACGCTAGTTGCTAAAGAAAGAAAATCTACTCTGTTTGTGATAAAGGATGATTTCCGACACTGATTGCGAAAACCTTTTAACAAGTTTTACGCTCTGAAATTAATTACCTACGGAAGTGATGGAACTACTGGTACAGGATGTCGATACAGTGAGTCAGTTGGTGTTGTCTGCTATTCTTCGTGAGTCGTTAACATTGTATTCACACATGACGACCAAATCCAGTGCTAGAGACAGAAAAAGCATTACTTTTTTTTTTTTTTTCATCAGTCTACTGACTGGTTTGATGCGGCCCGCTACGAATTCCTTTCCTGTGCTAACCTCTTCATCTCAGAGTAGCACTTGCAACCTACGTCCCCAATTATTTGTTGACGTATTCCAATCTCGGTCTTCCTCTACAGTTTTTGCCCTCTACAGCTTCCTCTAGTACCATGGAAGTCATTCCCTCATGTCTTAGCAGATGTCCTATCATCCTGTTCCTTCTCCTTATCAGTGTTTTCCACACATTGCTTCCCTCTCCGATTCTGCGTAGAACCTCCTCATTCCTTACCTTATCAGTCCACCTAATCTTCAACATTCGTCTATAGCAACACATCTCAAATGCTTCGATTCTCTTCTGTTCCGGTTTTCTCACAGTCCATGTTTCACTACCATACAATGCTGTACTCCAGACGTACATCCTCAGAAATTTCTTTCCCAAATTAAGGTCGGTATTTGATATTAGTAGACTTCTCTTGGCCAGAAATGCCTTTTTTGCCATAGCGAGACTGCTTTTGATGTCCTCCTTGCTCCATCCGTCATTGGTTATTTTACTGCCTAGGTAGCAGAATTCCTTAACTTCATTGACTTCGTGACCATCAATCCTGATGTTAAGTTTCTCGCTGTTCTCATTTCTACTACTTCTCATTACCTTCGTCTTTCTCCGATTTACTCTCAAACCATACTGTGTACTCATTAGACTGTTCATTCCGTTCAGCAGATCATTTAATTCTTCTTCACTTTCACTCGGGATAGCAATGTCATCAGCGAATCGTATCATTGATATCCTTTCACCTTGTATTTTAATTCCACTCCTGAACCTTTCTATTATTTCCATCATTGCTTCCTCGATGTACAGATTGAAGAGTAGGGGCGAAAGGCTTCAGCCTTGTCTTACACCCTTCTTAATTGGAGCACTTGTTTCTTGATCGTCCACTCTTATTATTCCCTCTTGGTTGTTGTACATATTGTATATGACCCGTCTCTCCCTATAGCTTACCCCTACTTTTTTCAGAATCTCGAACAGCTTGCAGCATTTTATATTGTCGAACGCTTTTTCCAGGTCGACAAATCCCACGAAAGTGTCCTGATTTTTCTTTAGCCTTGCTTCCATTATTTGCCGTAACGTCAGAATTGCCTCTCTCATCCCTTTACTTTTCCTAAAGCCAAACTGATCGTCACCTAGCGCATTCTCAATTTTCTTTTCCATTCTTCTGTATATTATTCTTGTAAGCAGCTTCGATGCATGAGCTGTTAAGCTGATTGTGCGATAATTCTCGCACTTATCAGCTCTTGCCGTCTTCGGAATTGTGTGGATGATGCTTTTCCGAAAGTCAGATGGTATGTCGACAGACTCATATATTCTACACACCAACGTGAATAGTCGTTTTCTTGCCACTTCCCCCAATGATTTTGATATTCTGATGGAATGTTATCTATCCCTTCTGCCTTATTTGATCGTAAGTCCTCCAAAGATCTTTTAAATTCCGATTCTAATACTGGATCCCCTATCTCTTCTAAATCGACTCCGGTTTCTTCTTCTATCACATCAGAAAAATCTTCACCCTCATAGAGGCTGCAGTACGTACTGGGAGATGAAGCAGCTTGCACAGGATAGAGTAGCATGGAGAGCTGCATCAAACCAGTCTCAGGACTGAAGACCACAACAACAACAACTATAAATGTTAAACTGATTGCCACATTTACCGACTTTACCTTCAATCCAAGCTACAACAAAATTCCCATGGAAGAGCAACGCGTTAAATAGTCTGTATCAAGCCCTTTCCCTTTTTTAAGTTTCGAATCCGTCAAACAATGGACAAAGGCTGACAATGCGTTATGCGCTGAATCTACTGAAGGTCCAATCCAGCTACTAATCTGGCACACATTTTTACCACGCCACGAATGTGCTGTCCAGAGAAATGTAATGTTAGTGTTAGAAAAACGTCATTCTTCAAGAATGTTAGCACTACCGCCATCAGTGTATTTTTTATATAAATTTTATGGTAGCTCCTATTTTATACTCTGTAAGCTAAGCACATATGACCTACTTGCTCTTCAAGAGTTTCCTGGGAATGCCCTGCAATCATGGCATTCCAAATGACTTTAAAATGTTTTATGCTGCGCTCAACGCAGTCTACGAGTACATTTGCATCTACAATTTATAAACTAAGTGACTGAGGGTGTATTGTGTTGGTGCAACGTAGGTACTCCCATTACATTGCAAGGATGATGCAAACTATTATTATTCTACTTTTAACTTAACGATCTCTGCGGTATCCACAAGTAGCGGAATTAAAGATACGAGGGCATATCTACAAGTTTCGATTCGTAATACGCACCGTGGATTAGTTGCAGAGCACACTACTAGGGGTAGATGTGTCGGAAAATAGCGTATAATGTGGAATTAAATGCATTTTATGTCCTTGAATTCTCTAATTGTGAGTCATAGTTCAGCTACGATTTTGTATCCAGTATGAGGGAAAAGCTCCAACAAACACAGTACTCTATGGGCTGCGAGACCCATTCCTTGAGACTGACGGCTTTTTTGTTGTTGTTGTGGCCTTCAGTCCAGAGACTGGTTTCAAGCAGCCCTCCATGCTTCTCTATCCTGCGCAAGCTTCTTCATCTCCAAGTAACTGGTACAACCTACATCCTTGTTATTCTGCTTGGTGTATTCATCTCTTGGTCTCCCTTTATATTTTTACCCTCCACGCTTCCTTCCAATACTAAATTGGTGACACCTCGATGCCTCACAACGTGTCCTACCTGTCGATCTCTTCTTTTAGTCAGGTTGTGCCACAAATTCCTCTTCTCCCCAATTCTGTTCACTACCTCCTCATCAACAGTTACGTAACCTACCCATCTAATCTTCAGCTTTCTTCTGTAGCATCACATTTCGAAAGCTTCTATTCTCATTTCGAAACTTCTATTTTCTTCCTGTCTAAACTATTTATGTAGTTCAAAGAAAACGGGCTTGCCGAGGCCGCCAGCAGCGAAGGTGAATTGTCAGTGGGAATCATTCGTCAGGAGAGTAAAGAAATCGATAATATGTACATGGAGAAAGCTGTAAATGCCGTAGTCAACTGTCTGACGCTTTCTGCGCATAGGTCTACGTGAGAAACCAAACAAGTTGCAGTTGTTACATGCACTGACTAATCGAGAAAATAAGTTTCATTCTGTCTTTTGAAATGATTTACAAGAAGGAAGTCAGTTTTTCACGAAAGCTGGTTATCAGTGACGAAACGACGTTTCATATTTCTGGAAGGGTGAATAGTCATAAAGTGCCTGTTTGGGGTAAGATCCATCCACATAAGATGGTGGAATACATTCGTGATTCACATAAAGCTTACTTCTTTTGTTCCATATCCTCTTACAAACTTAACGGAACATTTTCCTTTGTGAAGAAATCGGCAATATGTGCATGGAGAAAGCCGTAAATGCCGTAGTCAACTGTCTGACGCTTTCTGCGCGTAGGTCTACGTGAGAAACCAAACAAGTTGCAGTTGTTACATGCGCTGACTAATCGAGAAAATAAGTTTCATTCTGTCTTTTGAAATGATTTACAAGAAGGAAGTCAGTTTTCCACGTGACTGATTTAGTGTACGTGGACCCGGAACAGCAATGACTTGTGCCACAATTACAGTAAGACGCTGGATACTTTTTTTTGGCAACACGCTTTCTTTCAGTCGTTCGTGATTGGACGTGCTTCCTATGATGGATCAACTCTTCTTCAATGGCGCTCACGGTCACCTGTGTTGCTGTCTTCACTGCCACTTAACGTTGAAGAATAGGCAGGAAGAATAATTAAAGCGGTCGATGATATCGACCATGACGTGACGCGACTTGTACAACAATAGTAGGACTATTGTGTCAATTTTAGTGCTGTCACAAACGGTTAACACTTTGAGCACCTGCAACGTGCTTTTCTGATATATTATTAAGATAAAACTAGATATTACTGTAGTTTTTGATGCATAAAATTCCGTGATAAATAAGCGAATCGTCTGTGAAAAACTTGGGGTATCACAGATAATATCCGCTGCCGTACAATGTAAAAATCATTGTTCTATTTCACTTCTCCGCAGAGCAGCGTATATATTGCTTCTATGTTGGTCAATGAGTCTCATCCTGAGTTATGACTGTCAAGATACGATGCGAGCGTATTTTCTTTAGTAGGAATGTGTGTGGTACAGAAGATTAGCAACATCGAGAGTACGTGAATAGAGGATGTCAGCGTAATATAAGGTACATTATTAACTCCTATTACACCTCTGCGCTAAGGTCAATTGCAATCTTGTGTAACGAAGAATAAATCGTCCCCAACGTTCCGGACGCAATCATACAACTTCTGAGACCCAAAAAGGAATTGTTATTCTTCAAGTGGCTTTTGGTTTACTTTTCTGATAAGCAGACTAATTAACTCACCACAGCACGTCACATTTTATCAAAGTAGCTTGTATTTACTAACGGGAAACCTGTATGTAAACAACTTTGTAAGGTAAAACCTATTTTACACCCTCATGAACAACTTCGTTCTTGACACTTACCTAATAGCTGAACCACCGCCGACAACTCACTGGGCATCAGTCGGTGTTGGGTTAAAATAGGATGTACGAGAATATACAATAGCAGATGTAACTTGTACTGTTTGAAAGCTAACAGAAATAAATGTTGCACAACTTGCCATTATGTTATTGGCCATAATTTGGATATTTTCAGTTCCTTTTTGTTAAATAATTTGACCAGAATGATGCCGGTACTTTCAGAACATATACGATCACGTCAGCAACATTTTCTCAAAGGTTGCTGTACTTATAACTTACAAAATATAGTGAGTTATTCTTAGTAATTTGATAAAAAATGTGAGTACCAATTTTTTTTATTAAACTTAGAACATTCGCAACAGGTTTTTTTTAATTTCTGTGTATCGTACATAACAATTTCAATTTCACAAACATTTAAATTAATTCGATAGCAATGCTGTTTGAAAAAATTTCTACCACAGAACGTTATAGTATTTACAAAGTCTGTAGTAAATTTCATTCTTTTTCTGCAATGGTTCAGTAGAAAATGTTCTGTACACACTGAAAAATGAAAGTTGGGGGAAATGCAAGAAAAAGATTTTACTTGCACTTATGCCAGAAACAAGTACCTTAATGCTAGTCATAACAATAATCATACATTTGGTCCTTCTGGTCTTCGTGTAGTTGTTTTCATCTAGTCTGACACTTCTGGAGTATCCGTTCGACAATATCCTTCACTGACATCTGAGAACTAGGACTCCGTCTCCTTCAATATGTTTACAGTGAAGCAACCTGCATGAAATCCTAGTCCTCTATCAGTCGTGATTTTTCCAGTGTTACCACCATTTAACCCCAGACAAGCGTCATATGAGGAAATTTTAGCAACAGTAGGTGAGCAAAATTTGTCTCTGGATGTCTCTTCTAAATACTGATACTAAAACTTAAGGCACCGTAAGTGGGCTCACAGCCTTCTATACTCTACAGATGTCTTCTCTGCTGGCATAAATAACAAAATATCGCAAACAAGGACAGAGTCATGTACAAAAGGGCACGTGGTACTACCCACTAGTTTAAAACAAGATTACTTTTACATCATTTGTAGTATGAGTTGAAATTTGAAGACAGTATTTCTTACATGTTACTGAACTATCGAGTGTCCAAAAAAATTTCAACAATTTTGACTAATTTTACATACATCTCCACTTAGGAGAGTACCTCCTAATATCGTGTCGGACCTCGTTTCCCCGGCGTAGTGCACCAACTCGACGCCGTATGGACTCAACAAGAAATTAGAAGTCACCTTCGGAAATACTGAGTCATGTTACCTCTAACGCCCCGCCTTAACAGCAAAGGTGTTGCCGGTGCTGGAGGATTTTATACACGAACTGACCTCTCGATTGCCGACCGTTGTGGTCGAGCGGTTTTAGGCACTTCAGTCTGGAACCGCGCGACCGCTACGGTCCTTAGGTTAGTTAGATTTAAGTAGTTCTAAGTTCTAGGGGACTGATGACCTCAGAAATTAAGTCCCATAATGCTCAGGGCCATTTGAACCATTTTTTTGTAATATTCCAGGGAGCTCCTCCGTTAGAACAATCACTTGTCGTCTGATAATTCCACTTTATATGGTATTACTACAGAATTTTTATATTTCTTCGAAATAATTTCCGTTGCTTCCTTGCCGATTTTCTCCCGTATCCCTCTTGCTGTGACATCGTCGTTCCCGTGGAGGAGAAAAGGCAGCTTCGCCTTGACACCTTGTCTTGCAGTGACGAAATTGGTGAATTTACTAAGTAGGTAATAGTTAAATGAGCCACACATCTCCTTCTTTAACATTATACACTGACCTCTTTATAAGTATTCTCGACAGGCCACTTGCTCACAGATATTTATCACCATAATAATATCGGAAAACGGTTCTGTAATAGGTGTGAGTACTTTTACCTTCTTCTCGCTAAGTAGTTTAATTTATGTTGCCAATGTCAGTAGCCAGATTATCCAGGTTCTGCTGTAATAACCACAAACCGAAGCGTTCGTCCGTTGTTCTTGCCTTCCTCCCTAATAGCTGAGGGATGTTTAGCAATGTGGAGGAATCCGTGTGAACACTTTCAACTACCGCGGAAGACTGATCTGTTCCGGCTGTCAATCTTTCTTTTATACTCTAAATATCCAAGATGATTGCTCTTCCGGTCACGTGATTTCCGGTCATACACTCTGCTTAGCTCCTAGACCAGCTGCGCTATTTTGTATGCGAGGTGTCCGTGGCAGGGAGGGACACTGCCCCTTGTAAATATCACCCTGTTCTAAACCGCATAATCTCGCTATCATGGTTGGGTATAGAGCTATGCTATTACGTCTATCTATTGCACTGTACCACCACTCCAGAAACCGTGTCCAGGTACAGCGCTGGATGCAATCGAGAACAGCGCTACACTACGACTCCGGATCAGTGCATTTGCGCTAGGTGTTGGCAGCTGTACTACATTTACAAGGAATTTCAGCACGCGGGACGAAAGGTTATATCATGACCGCACTGTTAGAACCGACATAAACAATCGATATAATTGCGGAAAATACGTATAAATTGATAGAAAATACACCGAAATGCGGGGAAATTGAGGAAGTACTTGTGTGTCTTTTGGTTGGTGCAGAACAGTTTGTACATGGGAACAAGTATGCGACAGCAAGAGGAATCCGGGGAAAAGTCGACATGGAAGCGAAGGGAACCAGGAAAAGACGGAGAGCCATCTGCCTCTAAACTTATTTGTATCTGCGTTAGACGATGACATAGAGTGGATGGAGTGGTCGGTTGAGATGGAATTGTAATAAGATAGGATTTAATGGCAAGCTGATGATGCATTCTAGAGAGAGAGAGGGAAAAGTGGCTGCAGGTCAATTTTTCCGCTGTTCTGTAGGGATACAACAGTCGCGTGACATAGCCTGCATTCGACTCGTATACAACCGCATGTTCTATGTGGGTCTTAGAGCAGTGTCTACTTGCGATCGTTAACAGTAAGCCTCTCGGTCATCAGAGGACTTCCGCCAAATGTGTGATGAAACGTGACACATTCCTCTAAACATACGAAGGTTTATGGTGTGTACTCCATTCCTCTGTCGCATCTTGGGTGTAACGTCGATACTTCAGTTTCATAACTAAGATAGCGATAGGTGTTGTGAGACACTGCAATGCCTATGTGTACATCTGCTGTGCAGATGTGCTGTTTACAGAGTTAGTGGCGGAATGACTTGTAATTTTACTTGTCGGACGCTGCTTCTATGCGTTTCTCTGTTTCCTTGTAAGAGGTATTCTCCGATACTAATGATCATTTTATATAGTCCTGATGTGGGCATAGTATAATTTCAGAACCGCAATCGAATGTGAACAGTAGATTCAATACATCTCTGGTAAGCTACATTGTGCATGTGTCACACAGAGACACTGTTTTAAAGAAGTAGATTTTTGTTTTACAATTTGTTGCCAATGTTTATCGTAGAGAAACCTGCAAGAAGGATGTATTTCATGAGCTGGAAATATACACTACTGGCCATTAAAATTGTTACACCAAGAAGAAATGCATATGATAAACGGGTATTCATTGGACAAATATATTACACTAGAACTGACATGCGATTACATTTTCACACAATTTGGGTGCATAGATCCTGAGAAATCAGTACCCAGAACAGCCAACTCTGGCCGTAATAACGGCCTTGATACACTTGGATATCGAGTGAAACAGAGCTTGGATTGCGTGTACACGTACAGCTGCCCATGCAGCTTCAACACGATACCACAGTTCATCAAGAGTAGTGACTGGCGTATTGTGTCGAGACAGTTGCTCGACCACCATTAACCAGACGTTTTCAATTGGTGAGAGATCTGGGGAATGTGCTAGCCAGGGTAGCAGTCGAACATTTTCCGTATCCAGAAAGGCCCGTACAGAACCTGCAGCATGCGGCTGTGCATTATCCTGCTGAAATTTAGGGTTTCGCAGGGATCGAATGAAGGGTAGAGCCACAGGTCGTAACACATCTGAAATGTAACGTCCACTTTTCAAAGTGCCGTCAATGCGAACAAGAGGTGACCGAGACGAGTAACAAATGGCACCCCATACCATCACGCCGTGTGACATGTCAGTATGGCAATGACGAATACACGCTTCTAATGTGCGTTCACCGCGATGTCGCCAAACACGGATGCGACCATCATGATGCTGTATACAGAACCTGCATTCATCCGAAAAAATGACGTTTTGCCATTCGTGCACCCAGGTTCGTCGTTGAGTACACCATCGCAGGCGCTCATGTCTGTGATGCAGCGACAAGGGTAACCGCAGCCATGGTCTCTGATCTGATGGTCCATGCTGCTGCAAACGTCTTCGAACTGTTAGTGAAGATGGTTGTTGTCTTGCAAATGTTTCCATCTGTTGACTCAGAGATCGAGGCGTGGCTGCACGATCCGTTACAGCCATGCGGATAAGATGCCTGACATTCCGACTGCTAGTGATACGGGGTCTTTGGGATCCAGCACGGCGTTCCGTATTAAACTCCTGAACCCACCGATTCCATATTCTGCTGACAGTTGTTGGATCTCGACCAACGCGAGCAGCAATGTCGCGATACGATAAACCGCAATCACGATAGGCTACAATCCGATCTTTATCAAAGTCGGAAACGTGATGGTACACATTTCTCCGCCTTACACGGTGCATCACAACAACGTTTCACCAGGCAACGCCGGTCAACTGCTGTTTGTGTATGAGAAATCGGTTGAAAACTTTCCTCATGTCAGCATGCTGTAGGTGTCGCCCCCGGCGCTAACCTTGTGTCAATGCTCTGAAAAGCTAATCATTTGCATATCGCAGCATCTTCTTCCTGTCGGTTAAATTTCGCGTCTGTAGCACGTCATCTTCGTGGTGTAGCAATTTTTAATCGTCAGTAGTGTATTTCGTACATTGGAATATTAACAGCGCTGTGTTCCACACGACTAATACGTCGGTAAGTCAAGCGATGAACGATTATAGTCTGATTAAAGTGCAGAACTGTGTAGTCTTTGGAGCGCGTGTGTAGTTCTCTCTTACCAATACCATCTTGGTACTGATCCCAGACACTAGAACAATAGTTTAAAGTTGATAGCATATTTGATTTACTTAAAATGCTTCGAACTCTATCCGTCTGGAGCTTCATCATGCATAAAAATCACCCATTTCTTGTTCTTCTTAGCCATCTGCTATTACATCACAACACTTTCAAATCTGTTACTATACATCGATAAGGAGTGCTAACCTCTCCGACATGAGTGCATCTGGAGCAATCTTGTGCGGTTGGATGGGTGAGGACTTGGCATGCTCAATTCATTCACGAGACGCAGAATGTAGCGGTCTACTTCTGGTCAGCTGCAGATTAAATCTGTAATGGTGCTACAGGGCGGTTTGGTCAATGACAGTGCGAGGGGGTCTTTCAGTGTGTAATTTGATCGTAAGACTGCGAGAATGTTCTGTTACTCACATCGACATAGATATAGATCGTAAATTAAGCACTATGCTCGAGGTGCTAGAAATATGTGGAGTGCTGTCTGGTATAATTTGATGATGTATATGTTCGAGAATTAACAATGAATGGATGTACTGCAGAGTCATCTATCTACATTCGCAATGATACTCGCAAGGTAGAGAATGGGCTGTTTCGCTATGGTACTGAAAGTGGGAAACATGCTGTCGCATCATTCGTCATTACTGTAAAATTCCTAATATTGTAAGCACTATCAACTGTGATATTTATTATTATAGTATATCGATGGTGTCTTTTCCATCCAATTCATTCACTGGTACGCTGTTGTTTACCACATAGTGATGGGTTGACATCGCTTGTTTGAGTTGGAGAAAGGGTTTTGTGTGGAGAAGCAATACCTTCTGAGGATGGCTAGCACCGAAACAGTGATCGCTTACATGGCTGCAATATGAGGAATCACTCGAAATGGAATGCAGAGCTATCAACTATTCCGTCGCTGTGACAGATGAGTTTAAATATAGAGGTCGTCAATCACCTTTGGACAGCAGTTTGGAAACTCTCCACAATGCCGCCAAACTCCTTCAGTTTCCTTATGTTGTAACTGTCCTTTATTTATGATGATGATTATCCAGTGTGTGTGGTGTGTGATGTTAGCAGCAGAAACAACATGACTTATACCATGCGACGTCTAGTTTTCTGTGAGAAGCAATGGATCAGAACGCGTTAATGTCAGTTTAGAAGCTGACGCAGACCTCTGTTATGCAGGAATAAACAAAATATATAGCAGGGCACAAAGCGTGTTACAGCCGAAAAAAACAATTTTTCAAACAATGACAAAGGGTCACATGGAGGGCCTCTTCGACTTATAGTACAGTTTGTGGGATATGGTCGTCATACAGTAAAGGCGATGCAACTTTACACTGGTCCGTGAAATGGATCAATAGTTGTGAATTTAATAGGATCGTCACGTGGGATATATGCCAGCATGCAGACAGTATTTGTTTTATATACATGTGAGGTGGGAGGAGAGAGATGCAGTAAAAATCTTATCGAGTTCTCTATCGGATGAAGTTAGTGGAGCTTTTATATTTCGTAATTTTTCTCTGTTGGATGGTACAGAATAAGGAAGAAAGTATGTTGGGGTGATAAACGTGAATGGGCCCTGAGGGGTGCAGATTTGCTTCAGACAGCAGTACCTGTATGTAGTTTGGGAACGCACCGCAGTGCAGTAGCAAAATCCTCGTATTTCCCCCAGTTCCCGTATTGTCTTTTATACTACCTCGTGTTGCAGGAGCAGGCTTCGTTTCGTGCTGATCTTACACATCGTAAAATGTTGGCAGATCTATGACTACATGTTCCCAATTCCACGGAATGGTCGAAACACGGTTTTGTCGCACTAACTCAGGTCACTCTGTTTCTACACAGGTTGCAGAGGGTAGTAGATACAGCTCGCTCAGACTACTGTTCAATTCCTACTTATGTTGGAACGATCACATGTGCAAAGCTACAGAAATGGCAGCAGTTGCATGAGGCATAGGGACTATAATTTTACTATAGCAGACAGGTTCAAAACAGGTGACTCGTTTCGAGGTATGAGAGTGCCAGAAATATTATTCACTAGTGGGTGTAATCATTAAAGGACGTCTCCATCGGATACAACTCAGGTATATGGTTGAATGAAAAGACTTGACTCCAAATCATACACATAATTTACACTAGAGAGTGTGATACTAGAGATCTGAAAAGCCTGTGTACATTGCGTATGGCCTCAGTCATCACACCTTCTACTGTTTGTGATCCTTCTCAATAAACCTTCGCCTATAACCCGGTGGATATATCGCAGAACCTCTGACATGTGTCAAGACAGAATACATTACAAATATTGTAGAAATATCTAGTGGCGGCATGAGGGGATCGCAAATACCCGTTTCATACAACGTTCCTTAGCCGAATCACTTTCTAAATTCAGTGATTTCATTACGAGGTTGCATCGCTGACTACGTGAAACCACATTGTTAGTCTGATGACCGTCTATATTCAGTGTCGCAGTACTGGTCTCGAAAAACCACTTTATTCGGAAATAGTGCCATACCTCGATTTATAAAGCCAGTATAGCTCTTAACAGAGATACGTATGTGCACCTGTACAACCAAGACCAATTTTGATAGTATTACAGTCGTTGTGATTGTGTTTTTTTTAACATATGGTGGTTTGTAAGACGTTTACGCCTCTGTTCCTAAGACACAGTGCTACAACTCGCAAGAAAAACGTATCAGACATGTCCATCCTTCGATGATTTTTGGTCATTGTTATTTCGTACCACCATCAATCAGTTATTGGCAAGTAGGTTCCCCTGGAGCTTCAGGCTTATAAAGTATGTGTGTGTTTCCGAGATGTTCAAAGGAAGTGACTATGTGCTGTCGTAAGGAAAGTATGGATTTGACTTGGAATACTGTGACAGCAAGGGGTAGAGTACGACAAGTCATAAGAATGGTATAATATTTCTATCTCCAGAGCCACAGCCGTCAGCGGGGTATATTTCCGATACTTCACTCACTGTCGAATGTCGTACAATTGAGACCGTGATCGTACTATTTAACTCTAAGTACAGTGAGGAAGTATATATGTCACCAGTTTCCTAGAATTATTCTCTGACTGGGGGTGCACGCCTCACAACGGCAGTGGCGGGAATGATTCACCTTTCTGGCTAACGATTAGAGCTGTCTGAATGGAGAGAGCTGTTGGGATGCAGGAATGTAGCTGACTTAACCGTTTCGTCCTCTAGACGGTCAAATAGCGAAATGCTTAGTATGTGTTGGACAGCTTTCGTGATCACGTGGAAATTTGAGAAGATTCAATATGGACGTGTGTTTGCTCTGGACCATTATTCCCTCCCACGTAAATTGTCCGATTGACTGCTTGTTCACGTCTTTATTTAATTGAGAGAACATCGATTGTGGTGTGCGCATCTAGCAGGTGAAAGACAGGTGGAAGACACGTATGCTGGTTCTTTAGACATAAGAAACACCTTAATTGACTTTGTAGCCATGGACCTTGCCGTTGGTGGGGAGACTTGCGTGTCTGAGATGGCCGTACCGTAGTTGCAACCACAACGTAGGGGTATCTGTTGAGAGGCCAGACATATGTGTGATTCCTGATTCGGTGTGATTCAGTAGTTGCAGGGGCAACAGTGTGGATGATTGACTGATCCGGCCTTGTAACACTAACCAAAACGGCCTGGCTGTGCTGGTACTGCGAACGGCTGAAAGCAAGGGGAAACTACAGCCGCAATTTTTCCCAAGGGCAGGGAGCTTTACTGTGTCGTTAAATGATGATGGCGTCCTCTTGGGTAAAATATTCCATTCGGAATTCCGGGCGGGGACTACTCAAGAGGACATGCTTATCAGGAGAAAGAAAACTGGCGTTCTACGTATCTGAGCATGGAATGTCAGATCCCTTAATCGGGCAGGTATGTCAGAAAATTTAAAAAGGGAAATGGATAGGTTAAAGTAAGATATAGCGGGAATTAGTGAAGTTGGGTTGCACGAGGAACAAGACATTTGTTCAGGTGAATACAGGGTTATAAATACAAAATGAAATAGGTGTAAGGCAGAAGTAGGTTTAATAAGGAATAAAAAAAAAACAGGAGTGCGGGTAAGCTACTACAAACAGCATAGTGAAAGGATTATTGCGGCCAATGTAGATACGAAGGCCACGCCTACTACACTAGTACAAGTTTATATGCCAACTAGCTCTGCAGATGATGAAGAAATCGTTGAAATGTATGATGAGGCAAAAGAAATTATTAAGTTAGTGAAGGGAGACGAAAGTTTAATAGTCATGGGTGACAGCAATTCGAGAGTAGGAAAAGGGAGAGAAAGAAACATAGTAGGAGAGGGGTAAGAAATGAAAGAAAAAGCCATATGGTAGAATTTTGCACAGAGCATAACTTTATCATAGTTAACACTTGGTTCAAGAATCATAAAAGAAGTTTGTGTACAAGGAAGAATCCTGGATATACTAGAAGGTATCAGATAGATTATATAATGGTAAGAAAGAGTCTCAGGAACCAGGTTTCAAATTATAAGACATTTCCAGGGGCAGATCTGGACTCTGACCACAATCTATTGGCTATGAACTGTAGATTAAAACTGAAGGAACTGCAAAAAGGTGGGAATTTAAGGAGATGGGACCTGGATAAACTGACTAAACCAGAGGCTGTACAGAGTTTCAGGGAGAACATAACGGAACAATTGACAGGAATGGGGGAAAGAAATACAGTAGAAGAAGAATGGGAAGCTCTGAGGGATGAGGTTGTGAAGGCAGCAGAGTATCAAGTAGGTAAAAAGACGGGGGCTAGTAGAAATCCTTGAGTAACAGAAGAAATATTGAATTTAATTGATGAAAGATGAAAATATAAAAATGCAGTAAATGAAGCAGTCAAAAAGGAATATAAACGTCTTAAAAAATGAGATCGACAGGAAGTGCAAAATGGCTAAGCAGGGTTGGCTAGAGGACAAATGTAAGGATGTAGAGGCTTATCTCACTAGGGGTAAGGTAGATACTGCCTACAGGAAAATTAAAGATACCTTTGGACAAAAGAGAACCACTTGTATGAATATCAAGAGCACAGATGCAAACCCAGTTCTAAGCAAAGAAGGGAAAGCAGAAAGGTGGTAGGAGTATATAGAGGGTCTATACAAGGGCGATGTACTTGAGGACAATATTATGGAAATGGAAGAGGATGTAGATGAAGATGAAATGGGAGATATGATACTTCGTGAAGAGTTTGACAGAGCACTGAAAGACCTGAGTCGAAACAAGGCCCCAGGGGTAGAGACATTCAATTAGAACTACTGAGAGCCTTGGGAGAGCAAGTTCTGACAAAACTCTACCATCTGGTGAGCAAGATGTATGAGACAGGCGGAATTCCATTGGACTTCAAGAAGAATATAATAATTCGAATCCCAAATAAAGCAGGTGTTGACTGATGTGAAAATTACCGAACTATCAGTTTAATAAGTCACAGCTGCAAAATATTAACGCGAATTCTTTACAGACGAATGGAAAAACTTGTAGAAGTCGTCTTTGGGGAAGATCAGTTTGGATTCCGTTGAAATACTGGAACACGTGAGGCAATACTGATCTTACGACTTACCTTAGAAGAAAGATAAAGGAAAGGCAAACCTACGTTTTCAGCATTTGCAGACTTAGAGAAAGCTTTTGACAATGTTGACTGGAATATTTTCTTTCATATTCTGAAGGTGGCAGGGGTAAAATACAGGGATCGAAAGGCTATTTACAATTTGTACAGAAAACAGATGGCAGTTATAAGAGTGGAGGGACATGAAACGGAAGCAGTAGTTGGGAAGGGACACTGACAGGGTTGTAGCCTATCCCCGATGCTATTCAATCTGTATATTGATAAAGCAGTCAAGGAAACAAAAGTAAAGTTCGGAGTTGGTATTAAAATCCATGGAGAAGAAATAAAAACTTCGCGGTTCGCCGATGACATTGTAATTCTGTGAGAGACAGCAAAGGACTTGGAAGAGCAGTTGAACGGTTTATTCACTCATCATGTATCTTAGCCTTGTTTCTTGACGTTCCATAAATTTGCGTTTTACCCCATTTGAAACGCAATATCAACTCTCGCGCAATGAGTTTGTCTTTCTCACTCACCTCGATTACCTTAATCTTTTTGTTAAGTGTTAGCGTCATACATTTTTCGTTCAATGTCATGTCTTCACTTAAGGGGCTACAAGATAATTTAAACTTGTACAAAATAATGCAAGTAAATATTTATTTCGAATGCTTGTCCTTGCCTGGTCAAATTATCCTTTGTCGGAACAACTATCATCTCTTTCACGTAACAGCATCGTCAGAGCTTCACAACATTTATGTTAAAAGTTGCGTCTTTGTATGCATATGAGTAGCTAAAGTGTACAATAATACGGTAATACTGTGCAACCTTCCTTCCGCATTATACAGTGACTCATTAGTTATGTCCGTTTCCGTGTTAGGCCGTTCCGCTTTATAGACAGAGAATGATTTCGGTCTGAAATACACCCTAAAACAAAAACCACGAGCGAATTAACGGAATGGGGTGGAAATTGGTAGAAATGATGCGCATTTACAGGCAAACAAATGGTCACAATTTTTTTTTAAAAAAAAGATGATTTATTCAAGAGAAAGAGCTTCCAAAATTGAATAACTCCTTACTGCGTTGGTCAAGTTCTGATCCTCATGTAAGCAATTATTCGGTTTGGCATTGATTGATAATGTCGTTGGATGACTTCCTGAGGGATATCGTGCCGAAGTCTATCCATCTGTTGCTTCAGTCAAAATCTCGACATGGCTGGGGGGGGGGGGGGGGGGGGGGGCAGCCCATAATGCTTCAAAAGTTCTCAACAGGGGACCGATCCGGCAACCTTGCTGGCCAAGACAGGGTTTGGCTAGCATGCAGGCGGCGCTATCTTGCTGAAACGTAAGCCCTGTACGGCTTGCCATGAACGGGAACTAAACGACGCGCGGAATATCGTCGACGTACCGCTGTGTCGTAAGAGTGACACGGATGATAGCCGAAGTGATCTTATTATGAAAAGACCATCACCTGTTCGTCGGTTCAAAATATGTCTTGCGATATTTTGGCAACGTGCAACGTAAAATACAAAGCTCCATACGTCACAAGCAGAAATCAAGACGGCCTACTGTATTTGTCGTGTTCAATAGAAGCCCATATTCGGTGGGTTTTGTGTTAGACACTACAACCTATGAATGTATGCTGCTTCTAAGCACTAGCACATTGAATGCCTCGAGAAAGAATCGTTACTGGTACCATTCGTTGTAATAAAATGACTAGAAACGTCATGTTGTTGGCTAAAGAATTTTCGTGTTTAGTTATTTTTGCGTTATTGATAATATGTGATGAGAGCATGACGTTGTAAAACAACGATCCATTGAAGTTATATGAAAACGTATCGTTTCTGTTAATATTTTTTTACGATTAATGTCAGTTGAAAATACGTTGTCAAAGCCTCTAATATAAAATACGAGGAAGTTCGTTGATGACTTTCAGCATAGCGTGACTAGTTGAGGCCCCATGTTACGGAACTTTTTTAACCTTCGCGTTTTTTAAAAGGGTGTAGGACTTTCCTTTGAAATTATCAGAAGTAATTTCTGTAATACTTGATGTTCTGCAAATATAAGCGCGCTTACTCTCAGGAGTGAGTTTATTCGATTTCTTGGCAAACTCGTATATCCCGTCTGCATGCACGTCCACGTTAGCTGCCTCGTCCGGTGTACCGACGGCTTTACAACACAGCTGTACGACGGCGATATTCTTACGCCCCGTCTTGTTGCCCTTGATGGCAAGCCATAGTGGGCTTACACTTCAACAAGAGTTTCTACTGCGTTGTCTTCGTGCTTGCCAAACCCTATCTTGGCCAGAAAGGTCGCCGTATCTCTCCCAAATTGAGAATGTTTTGAGCATTTTGGACAGGGCTCTCCATACTGATAGGGATTTTGACAATCTAGCCCATCAGTTGGACAGAATTTGACACTGTATCCCGGAGGAGGATATCTAACAACTCTTTAAATCAATGCCACGCAGAATAACTGCTAGAGGGGGATCATCGTGTTACTGACTTGCTCATTCGTGAAGCTCTTTGTCTTTAAAAAATCTTTCAGTTTTTGTGAAATTGTAACCATTTGTTTGTCTATATATGTATGTCACATCTACTAATTTTCATCCAATTTGGACAACTCCTTCGTGTTGCTTCATCGTCTTCCAATTATTTGTTTTTCGTCTTAAAAGAGTATTTCTACGGTTTGCCCAGATTTCAGAATTACGCAAGTTTCTCTATGTTTTAGTTTTACTGTATATATACCTTTTTAAAGCACTGTTGTAACAGCAAGAGAAGCCAAGTCTAATTAGAGTCGTTTTCGGGCAACAAGCCGAGAATAGTACGTAGGAAGGAGTTAAAATTGTAGCGCTGGACGCCGGGCGTGGCAGAGGGGTCAGCCGGGGCGAAAGTTCAAACTGTCGGGCAGCTGTGCTTGATAAGAAAGCAAACAGTCACCAAGTCGTAAAGATACAAAAGAAGGTCTGTGCAGGGACCCGTGATAAGCAGTCAATCAAGGGTATCGACAGCAAGCACTTCTGGTTAGAGAGAGAAGTCTGGGAGCGGAGAGAGAAAGAATGAGGGCTATTGGCGGGGACAGCACTACGTCATGAGGAGCCAATGAAGGGCTCTGGAGACAGAGCGTGACCATATAGGGAGAGGAACCTCTATCCCTCCACCCAGCTCCTGAAGAAAAATAATGAAATTAGTACTTAAACAATACCAAGTAAGGACAAGTTGCCTTGGACGCTACGTCATGCTAAGCGCTGGCGGGGTCGAAGGGGGAACGCTGACAAAACTAGGGAGCACGCCCCTCCGCGGCTTCTTCTTCGCGCTCTCGAGGTTAGGATCCCGGCAGCGACAGCAGTCAGGGTGGACAGCAGCAGCCGACTTGGGATGAGGAGCGGGCTGTAGGCAGGCAGCCGGAGATAGTCGCCGATGAGCGTTTAGGCAGAAGACGCGGGACTCTGACGTAGGGTGCTAGTGTGGCCAGCAGCTACTGCACAGCTTCTGTCAGGCAGTCAAACGGTGAAGTCAGTCACCGTCTCTGTAATATACTTGGCCAAAAAATGGTTCAAATGGCTCTGAGCACTATGGGACTTAACTTCTGAGGTCACCAGTCCCCTAGAACTTAAAACTACTCAAACCTAACTAACCTAAGGACATCACACACACCCACGGCCGAGGCAGGATTCGAACCAGCGACCGCAGCGGTCGTGCGGTTCTAGACTGTAGCGCCTAGACTTGGCCATTCTGCAGGTACAATCACTACACTGTATTTCTTTCTGAATAAACTAGAACTTGTGTAACGTTCGCAAGAGTTTAATTCCACCCATTTCCTAGCCTTGTACTTTCACACCAGGGATTTCAACATCTTAGCCAGATCAAAGTCTCCCTCTCACTAAGATCATCCGGCTAAATCCCTTTCACGAACCGTGTCGCTCAATCCCTTGCAAAACCCACGGTTGGGAGGCGTCATAAATAGAAGCTTTTAGTGCCAGGTGTGATATGTCTTGTACATTTAGATGACGTAGTATGCTATGGGGGAAACCTGCAGGAGCATAACGAAAAGCTCCGGGAAATATCTGACAGCTTGCGAGAGCACAATTTGATGCTGCAACCAGATAAGAGTGAATTCCTGAGGAAGGAGGTAATCTTCCTAGGTCACTGTGTTACTGACAAAGGAATATCACCGGATACGGCAAAGGTGGAGAAGGTGAAGTTCATCCCGCAACCGAAAACAACAAAAGAATTAAAAGGGTTTCTCGGATTAATAGGTTGTTACCGCCGTATCATTGCTATCTTTAGCAAAATTGCGAAACCTCTCAACGAGCTCTTAAAGAAAGGAGTGGAGTACAAATAGGGGGAACGACAGTACAATGCGTTCGAGGAGCTGAAGGAGAAATTGGTGAACCCTCCGTTACTTCAGTACCCTGATTATACGAAACCGTTTGTCATCACAACGGACGCGAGTAACGCAGCCTTGAGAGTCGTGTTAACGCAAGGAAAGAAGGTTGGCGAAGACTTCCCCTTTTTATATGCATTCAGAGCACTGAACAAAGCAGAACTGAACTATAGTACAACTGAAGAAGAATTGTTGACTATAGTGTATGCGGTAAAACAGTTTAGACCATATGTATATGGCCGAAAATCCACTGTGGTGACAGATAATAAGCCACTAACGTGGATATTTAGTGTCAAGGATCAGAGTTTGAGACTCCTGAAGTGGAGACTGAAGCTCGAGGAGTATGATTATGAGGTAATATACAAGCCAGGAAAGCTAAATAGTAATGCGGATGCTTTAAGCAGAATAATGCATGAAGGGAAGGAAGAGAGAGGTGCGAAGAAGAATGTAGAGACAGAGATGATCTCTTTAGCACAAGCCAGTGGGGAACAAAATTCTGTAAAACGTGCGGCAAGCGCAAGTGTCGGCTGAAACGGGACAGGAAACGGATAGCGAAGAGGAAAGTAGTCCTGAGGAAAAGGAGAATATACTAAAAGAGATGTATGATAATCCCTTGGGAGGGCACCAGGGACTGCAGAAGACACTCGAAAGAATCAAGGCGTACAAGCAGTGGAGCAGAATGAAGCGTGACATTGAAAATTACATTAGGAAGTGTCCGTCATGTCAAAAGAATAAAAACACACAGACGAAAACAAGAACGCCATTAGAAATTATAGACACAGCAGAAACAGTATTTGAAAAATGCCCGATGGATATAGTGGGTAATCTAGATGTATCCAGTACAGGAAAAAGGTACATGTTAACATTTCAGGACGATTTAAGTAAGTTTACCTTAGTTGTTCCAATTGAAAAACAAGACGCCGGAACGGTAGCTGAAGCGTTTGTGGAAAACATTGTATTAAGATATGGAATTCCATCAGTTTTGTTAACGGACTAGGGTTCGAATTTTCTGAGTGACGTTTTTAAAAGTGTGTGTAAATTTATGAGGGTTAAGTATATACATACTACAGCTTACCACCCAGAATCAAATGGTGCACTAGAAAAAAGTCATGGATGACTTGCAGAGTATCTCAGACACTTTGTAACAGGAGATCAAAGTTCTTGGGGCAAATAGGTACCGTATGCAATTTTTGTGTTCAACACTATACCACACAGAAGCACAGGTTACACACTATTCGAGCTATTATATGGAAGAAAGGTCAACATACCAGGAGCATTGCAGCAGGAAACGCAATAAATAAGTTACGATTATGAATCGTATGTAAATAGACTAAGAGCGAGAATGCAGGAAGCCCACAGAGTGGCTAGAGACTCGATTATAAGAACTAAGAAAATCAGTAAAGGACAGTATGACATAAAGCAGAATCCAAAAGAATTCAAGGTAGGAGATAAAGTGTTACTGCACGATGAGTCGGTGAGACGTGGTAGATCTCGAAAATTAGATTCGCAATGGAGAGGTCCATTTGAAGTATTAAAAGCGGAAGGTCCTAATGCAGTAATAAAAATTAAGAGAAATAAAGAAACAAACGTACATGCCAATAGTTGAAACAGTTCTTTTAAAATTTCAGGTATGGCACTCAAGTGGAACGTAGTGCAACTCATCATAGTGGTAGCAACATACAAGATCACTGCATCGGGTATGCAACGAACGATTTTCAAGTGACACAATTTCCGAGCTCATCAGGATTGTATTATGATAATATAGGACAGGTAGAAATATATAGTACCACATGGAGAATAGTTACTTGTGTGAACCTAGATGCGATAACAGAGAGGATTCAGAAGGCACAAAAGTATGGCAAATCAACGGTACAAAGGTGCTGAGAGACATTAAAACAACTAAACGTATGATTAATCGAGTGTAGGTTACTAGATGAACAAGTAACACATCACGCGGAAAAGATAACAGGTTTACAACAATTAGTACAGCAGCTGACGAAACATGAAACCAGTAGGAAGAGAGGAGAATTCAACTTCGTTGGGCAGGTGAGTAAAATACCGTCCGGGACAGTGGATGAAGCAGACGAAACATACTATAATGAAAGAATAGACGCTATGGAGAGTAACTCAGAAGGGTTGCTGAGGTTAACAAAAGAACAGGTGGCAGTCGTAGGGCCACAATGGCAAGAGTGAACAGGACAGTGTATGCACTAGAATCAAACGAACATGTTTTAAAGACGGGAATGCAAAAACTAGAGCGTTTCATGAAAGAATATGTGAAAGAAACAGACATGGGTTTTAAACGTGTAGCGTCCTTTGCCACAGTGACAGAACAGGTATTACAATTAGCGGCAGTGTTTGGCCAAACTGAGGAAGAGTACGAACAAATGCCAAACGGTATTATAAATGCACAAAAGGGAATACTGCAGCCTCATATAATTAACCCAGTTGAAACTGTAAAATACTTAAGTTTAATACGTGACGAGCTAAAGGATGTAAAGTTTCCTGTTCCTCTACCTGAACCCTCAGGTTATCTATTACTAAGAATAATTGATTTAGATGTTTTCATCTCGGGCAGCATATTAGGGCACGTAATTAACGTTCCCTTGATAGATAATGATAATTTTAACCTGTACAGAGTGCTTCCATTACCTAAAGAGATCCCAGAGATGAAAGGGAGAAAAAGAATTCTTACTAATAGATCAATCCAAACGGCAATACGCGAAATTTTCTTCAGATCAACTAAAATGCAAAGAACTAAGTAAGAATAGGCGACTGTGCAGACAGTCATTTGCATTGTTATCAACATTTGACCACGAAGAGTGTGAAGCCAAGTCGCTGCAGACGGTGAGAGAAATTCCGGAAGATTGTGTGCGAAAAGTATTCGCACTGAATCATAGCCTTTGGACACATCCAAAGAGTAATGAATGGCTATATGTAGATCCTAAGGAAGAAGGCCTAACGGTACTATGTGGAAAGGAACCACAAAAAAGACCTCATAATGAAAGGGGTAGGCAAAATGAGCTTCTGTAGTAAATGTAAGGGATATGGAACCAGAGTGTTCATACAGACAGACAGAGTAATTCACAGTAATGTAACAAAGAAAGACAGAATACCGCAGATTAATTTAGAGTTCGAGTGTTGTGTTGTAAATGAAGAAAAACGAAATGTCTCAATGTTAACGTTAGACTTACCATTGGATCATATAGTAACAGTTAGACGGTTTAAAGATCGCAGGGAAAAGAGTGGATGATGTCCAGAGAATGGCAGAGAGACAGGAGGAAGAATTTCACACACTATTCCGTATCCACGTATGTATCAGTAGCAATAATATTCCTTCTTATAATAACATGTTATTGCAAACAATGCAGATGTTTCAAAGACTGTTTAAAGAGCATTGGAAATATTTTGAAGTCAATGATTGTTATAGTAAAGTATGCATAAGAAACACCATTGTGAACCAGTACCCAGAAACTAGTTTAAATAGAAGACAAAGTACTACAGGGACTGAAGATGTATTAATTTATGAAAGATGTGGAAAAGGCCAAGAAGAGACGGCCTCGTTCAGAAACGGTCGTTAAATAACAGTAAAATATGACATGTCAAGTGCTGATGAAAAAAATGTAAAATCTGTAAAGTGGCAATCAAAAGGACAATAAAAAGAGTCCAAATCGACGCTTCGCTGAGGAGTAACGCCAATTACCCTGGCGGGGGAGGTGTAACAGCACGAAAAGCCAAGTCTAACTACAGTCGTTTTCAGGCAGTACGCCGAGAATAGTACGTAGGAAGGAGTAGCGTTGGACGCCGGCCGTGGCAGAGGGGGCAGCCGGGGCGAAAGTTCAAACTGTCGGGCAGCTGTGCTTGATAAGAAAGCAAACAGTCACCAAGTCGTAAAGATACAAAAGAAGGTCTGTGCAGGGACCCGTGATAAGCAGTCAATCAAGGGTATCGACAGCAAGCACTTCTGGTTAGAGAGATAAGTCTGGGAGCGGAGAGAGAAAGAATGAGGGCCATTGGCGGGGACAGCACTAAGTCATGAGGAGCCAATGAAGGGCTCAGGAGACAGAGCGTGACCATATAGGGAGAGGAACCTCTATCCCTCCACCCAGCTCCTGAAGAAAAATAATGAAATTAGTACTTAAACAATACCAAGTAAGGACAAGTTGCCTTGGACGCTACGTCATGCTAAGCGCTGGCGGGGTCGAAGGGGGAACGCTGACAAAACTAGGAAACACGCCCCTCCGCGGCTTCTTCTTCGCGCTCTCGAGGTTAGGATCCCGGCAGCGACAGCAGTCAGGGTGGACAGCAGCAGCTGACTTGGGCTGAGGAGCGGGCTGTAGGCAGGCAGCCGGAGATAGTCGCCGATGAGCGTTTAGGCAGGAGACGCGGGACTCTGACGTAGGGTGCTAGTGTGGACAGCAGTTACTGCACAGCTTCTGTCAGGCAGTCGGAACGGTGAAGTTAGTCACCGTCTCTGTAATAGACTTGGCCAAAAAATGCTTCAAATGGCTCTGAGCACTATGGGACTTAACTTCTGAGGTCATCAGTCCCCTAGAACTTAAAACTACTCAAACCTAACTAACCTAAGGACATCACACACACCCACGGCCGAGGCAGGATTCGAACCAGCGACCGCAGCGGTCGTGCGGTTCTAGACTGTAGCGCCTAGACTTGGCCATTCTGCAGGTACAATCACTACACTGTATTTCTTTCTGAATAAACTAGAACTTGTGTAACGTTCGCAAGAGTTTAATTTCACCCGTTTCCGAGTCCCGTAACCCACACCCATCGTCGTGTACATTGGTTTCAGCACTGAAATATTCTTCCAGACACTGTATTAGACCCGTTAATCGCTGTCTGTCCTGACAGAATAAGTTTCAGTGATGAAAAAACTTAGGAAAAGCGCACAGATGGTGGGTGTTCTTCGGAAGGAACACGGACTGCCAACCGCGTACTATATCGCCTCAAAATGTGTTATAATTTGGCTTTGTAGGCTCAATCTGTGCATGAAAATTGTATTTTGTGATCTGTTTCCTACACTATGTCAGAACATGAAGATGTAGATCTTATGTGGTGGGAGTTATAATTTACTTTCCCGTAATCTCGAAGAACTGCATTAGCTGTCAGTCAGAAAATTCCTTACGGAAGATAACTGCAAGCGCTGTTAACGTATATTGAGCAGACTTAGAGTAAATTTTTTACTGGAGCACATTTTGAGTGCAGCGGATCCGATATATTCACAAATGCAGGTAAGCTACACGTGGGGAATCTGAGAGCAAAGAAAATGTGGTAGATAATGAATTTGTGAAGAGCAAATGTGCGACACATCCAGTATAATTTGTGATTAAACCAAGGAAACAAAGTCACTTGTAATGGATAAAGCAACATATCCTTCTAGAATATTTAGAATCCCCTCAAAACGCCTCAGCACAAGAACACGTAAAAATAAGTTTATGAATCTTTGAATAACTACTTTTCGAGTCAGAGACTCTGGAATTGTCTTGAATTTACAGCTGATTAACTCAGCAATGGACACATATCACAAAGAACTCAAGGGCAAGACGTAAGTCCGAATGCAAGATGTAACACGACAAGGACCTCTTATCAGTTCCAGAAATCTGGATATAACCCAAATGCTCGCAGCATCCTACAATCGCACTATCATGTTAAAGGTTACTGATTAAATGCTCACATTTTAGTGTCAAAAACACCAGTTAAGCATCTGAATCACCAGTGTTAGGTGTGCTGCACCGGACGGGAGAGACGAGAGTGCATATAACTGAAGTCTGCATTATACCTCCAACGGAAAAATGGGCGCCCAGCTGTCCGGTTGGCCGGCACAGGCCAAAGCTATGGCGTACCACAAGAGACAAACACCCTTCCCTGTCAGCAAAGAGTGGTCCAGTAACTGAATGCCTGTGAATTGACCAAGTACTTAGGGTACGTGGATGTACGATTTATGAAAGACGCTCGCGACGATGCGAGCGCAATTCAGTGGAAGAGACAGTTATATGCCTGCAACGACTACCTCGTCATTCAGAGAATTTAAGAAGACTGTATAACGACGTTAGCATTGTACAAGGGGTTTTCAATAATGAATTTTTCTTCGCGGCCAGTTTCGGTTGAAAGAAAATTCTGATTTTATTGTGGAACGTATTGGATTATTCCAGTGTCAGTATCTTTAGTTTCATGGAGTTTTAATAGATGGCAGCACTATACGTAGTATTCGGAAATGATGTCTGAATGGTTCAAATGGCTCTGAGCACTATGGGACTTAACATCTTAGGTATCAGTCCCCTAGAACTTAGAACTAGTTAAACCTAACTAACCTAAGGACATCACACACATCCATGCCCGAGGCAGCATTCGAACCTGCGACCGTAGCAGTCTCGCGGTTCCGGACTGCGCGCCTAGAACCGCGAGACCACCGCGGCCGGCAATGATGTCTGAAACGGAGGTTTGTTCCAAGCAGAGAGCAGTCATTGAGTCTGTTTTGGCTGAATACCACAGCATCACAGATATTCATAGGCGTTTGTAGAATGTCTACAAAAACCTGGCAGTGGACAAAAACCCGGTGAGTCATTGCGCAAGGCGTCTGTCTTCATCACAACAAGATTGCGCAAACCTGTCCTATACTTCTAAAGACGGCCGGCCACATACAACTGTGTATCCCGCAGTGTTGCAACCTGCGGACACTTTCATTCGAAGTGATCGACGCTCGCTACTCAACACAAGTCTGCGCACCCGAATGGAGCTCACAAACTTCGTTGTACTATTCTTCCTCATCTACCCTACGGCCCCGATCTTGTGCCTTCCATCTGTCTGACCCAGCGAAGGATGCTCTCTGCGGGAAGCTGTACCTGGATGGTGGGAAGGCTACTGATGCAGTAAGGCTTTGGCCCCGACATCGACCGGTAGAGTGGTACCGTGTGGGCATGTACATGCTTCCAGAAGGGTGGCGTAAGGCCGTCCCATTGACCGTGTAACGACGGGAATGCATATCCTCCTATTTCCATCTATTCCACTGCTAATTTTTTTCCTAATTTTGTTACCTGAAGATATAACATTTCTGTGTCTTTGTATATTGTAATTGTTTTACTATTTGTATATATATGCATTTATGTCGATGTATAATTGGTTTGATTTGTGGATATTATTTGTATTTATACTCTGGGTGTGGCCTATGGAAAACTATACTATCTAACCAATACATCGATAGGTCGTGTGGAGAACGAATGTGTTTAGGATCTTTGGTAGTGTTAACTCTGTCGCGTGGAGCGCGGGCAGAGGGCAGTCTGGCTGGGGTGGTGCAGTGGAGCAGGTGTGTTGTGTGACGCTCCCGCGAGTTGCCGCGCTTTCGGTGTTGGGCAGCATGTAATTGCGCTCGACTTGCTATGATAGTTTCTGAGACGGTGTCGCGGACGGGAAGCATTAGCTGGCGCACATCAAGAGCCCGTTTCGCCTGGTGACCGTGTCGAGAAGAAGGCGCGCCAACATCCAGCTTCTGCAACAGCGACGGCCGACGATGAGTGACTGTCGCCACTTCCTCGATCGACGGCTTCAAACCTTCAATCAACCAACAAGGAAGACTGGAAGCACGTAAAGTTTTAGAACTGTATGGCAGACCTCAGCTTTTCAAACTGATCAATTTTCATAACTAAATTACAGCAACGTAGCATGAACCTTTGTTGCTCATTGTCCCAATTGCATTACCAAGCAGGGTCCCTTCCTTTTCCGGAATGAACCCGAAAGTCATTGAAATTCAAACGCCAGCATCATTCGATTTCACTGCTTCAATTTCAAATTTCAGTTAAGGTATTCATAGCTGCCTACAATATTTAGATTACACAAGCACAAATTAAGAGTGCGAGTTTTGTTACCGTATTTTAGCTTACCTGTGACTGCAGCTCAGCTTGGTACGTACAAAATTTTACTATTGTTAATTGTTCAGAATCATTTAATTCAAGCTCAAAGTTAAATCTCTTATTTCTAAATTGCGTAGATTCATGTAGCTTTTGAAATGATTGTTGAGGTAGTCCAAGACTAACCGTATTTTACTGAATTTCGATGTGCTTCAGAAAGAAAGCTCACTATTAACTTCAGTCACTAAATTAACTTTCGATTTTCCGGTTTTATTAATTCTTTTGCTAAATTAAGTCAGAGTGTAGCGAAATTTATTACTTCTGACAAACTTTCAGTTTTCACACTACACGTGTCAACCTTCAGTTGCCACGCTTCTAGTGCTAATTATATGTGTAATAACCTTTCTTTTTCAGTTACTATAGTAATTGTCCTTAGGACTGGCGACCGTAATTTCCCCAAAATCTCAAATATCTAATTACCGCTAGTTAATTGTTAACGTAACGGCCGCACATTTACTTTCTTTATTACCTTTACCCCTTTTCAAAATTAATTTCCACCAGTTTCATTTGCATTTTTCCTTTCATTTAGATGTAACCCTTTCCTCCCTCTTTACCGACAAATTAACTTCGGTGACGATTGCTTTTCCCAAATTTCCATTAGGTACACGCGGTTTAATTTTTCACTTTCGTTGAGGTCGATAAGTGAGGGGGAGGTTACAACCGGAAATCGAACTTTAGCCAAAAGAGTGGGGAATAGCATGATATATTGGAATCCTGAATAGGACCAACCTGCTTTCAGGAAAAAAAAGTGTTGCATTACTTACTGAAGTCCCTAGTACATCTCTAACCAACTCCTCAGTCACCACACAGCCATTCGCTAATAACTGCAATTGCAACGAAGACGACGGATAAAGTAAGTCAGACTTCTGTTCGTCGCCATTTTTCACATATTCATACTTACAAAAATTACCATACAAAAGTTTCGCTTAGTAATAAAAAGTAAATTAAAGCACGTCAGCCACGATGCACCACGAAAGAACAATTTAGATATTCTGTGCGTAGACATAAGAAACGAACCGACACTGGGTGTTACAGCTTGGGATTCGGTCAGTTTCTGTATTGTGGCACTGCAGAAGTTCTCTACATAATGCCGAAACAAAACTCAACACGTAGAAGATTTAATCTAAATACAACCCCTTAACCTTATGAAGTGTTGTGCTGACAAAGTGAAACAAAACGTGTGTAACGTTATAATCTGATACGTGCAGCGAGTTGTATACTGCAAGTAGCATTCTGCGGAACCATCGTAAAAACTTCAGAAATAAGAGAATAGCTAATGCTCTTTCAAGTCTCTGCAGTTGAAATACAGGAATTTTTCTCAACCGTTTCCAGCTCCCAAGTTGCGAAAAATATGTTCAAATGTATGTAAAATCTTATGGGACTTAACTGCTAAGGTCATCAGTCCCTAAGCTTACACACTACTTAACCTGAATTATCCTAATGACAAACACACACTCCCATGCCCAAGGGAGGACTCGAACCTCCGCCTGGACCAGCCGCACAGTCCATAACTGCAGCGCCTTAGACCGCTCGGCTAATCCCCAAGTTGTGAAAATTTATCAGCTGCATGGTAACCCTTCGCGACATACGTACAGGGTGTTACAAAAAGGTAAGGCGAAACTTTCAGGAACATTCCTCACACACAAAGAAAGAAAATATGTTATGTGGACATGTGTCCGGAAACGCTTACTTTCCATGTTAGAGCTCATTTTATTACTTCTCTTCAAATCACATTAATCATGGAATGGAAACACACAGCAACAGAACGTACCAGGGTCACTTCAAACGCTTTGTTACAGGAAATGCTCAAAATGTCCTCCGTTAGCGAGGATACGTGCATCCACCCTCCGTCGCATGGAATCCCTGATGCAGCCCTGGAGAGTGGCGTATTGTATCACAGCCGTCCACAATACGAGCACGAAGAGTCTCTACATTTGGCACCGGGGTTGCGTAGACAAGAGCTTTCAAATGCCCCCATAAATGAAAGTCAAGAGGGTTGAGGTCAGGAGAGCGTGGAGGCCATGGAATTGGTCCGCCTCTACCAATCCATCGGTCACCGAATCTGTTGTTGAGAAGCGTACGAACACTTCGACTGAAATATGCAGGAGCTCCATCGTGCATGAACCACATGTTGTGTCGTAAAGGCACATGTTCTAGCAGCACAGGTAGAGTATCCCGTATGAAATCACGGCGGTGAATCGAGGAAGTACAGTACATACTGACGAAACTAAAATAAGCTCTAACATGGAATTTAAGCGTTTCCCGACACACATCCACATAATATCTTTTCTTTATTTGTGTGTGAGGAATGTTTCCTGAAAGTTTGGCCGTACCTATTTGTAACACCCTGTATTTTTCTTAAACATGCCGCTACATGCAGAGTACAGAAAGTTACCTAGAGAATCTGTTTGGAGCAGCAGGTAAGGATGGAGTGTAGATAGGTATGATTAAAGATGTTGTCGATGTTGTTCCAGTTCTTACAGTCATAGTAAGAATATTTCGCTAGAGCCACATATCCTACTGATTGGAAAAAAAGCAACATTAGATCAATAACCATGAATGACAACTTAAATTTATTAGGCGAATAGAGACCGATCAGCATATTATCCACCGTATCCATAGCCTTGGGGAAAAGCTTTTGGTACTGCTGAGTTCTCTATGTCACTTGTAAAAATGAAACAGGTGAAGTACTCTGCATTACAACACCCTAAAAGCAGATAACAAACACCCGTCTGTGAATCGAAGATGTCATCAAGGCAACATGTGCCTCAGGAGTTTCTCTGTGTTCCGTCCTCGGTCCAATGCTTTTCTCAAAGTATAAATGATATTTAATATGCATGTGCTACATTCTTAGATCGACCACTCATATCCTGATGACATTCAGCCGTTTCCAAAAACCAGCAAAAAGAATGATGCTGCTTCAGTGTTACGTTACGTCTTGTGATACACTACATTAATACAACAAAAACTAGGCTTATACCAAAACATTTGCATGTATAAAATTTACTGCTGTGATTGTAAAGGTAACTATGTTGGACAAACAGGAAGGGCTTGTACAAGGAACACATAGGGATAAAAAGAAAAAAAAAACATTGCAAGTAAATCCATGTTCGGGGATTAACTCATAGAACTTAGTCACATGGTCAACATTAACGAAAACAGTCTCGTAAATCTTCATTCAATGAAAAAGGGATACTTTATGGAACATACGAACAAACATAAATTTACTCACCTGATAAAAATCAGGCGAGAACGTGCTCAACGAGCAGTGTGCCACCAGTTTCGTGGAAGTATTCCACCGTGTTGTTGACAACTTGCTTTGAAGAGACTCCTCAGTTTCGTAGCTGGATCTAGACGTTAATAAACATGTTTGCCGGCCGGTGTGGCCGTGTGATTCTAGGCGCTTCAGTCTGGAACCGCGTGACCGCTACGGTCGCAGGTTCGAATCCTGCCTCGGGCATGGATGTGTGTGATGTTCTTAGGTTAGTTAGGTTTAAGTAGTTCTAGGTTCTAGGGGACTGATGACCACAGATGTTAAGTCCCATAGTACTCAGAGCCATTTGAACCATAAACATGTTTCTATAAGTTATGCACTCCAGCCAGGACACACTAGCCCTCTCTACCGTGCCCTACATTCTAACTTTTACTCGCTCACACTAGAGGACTTAAGTTTGTACACGACCTGGCCAACTGACTACTGCAACAATTTTATAATTTCATTAAATCCAAGAAATTACTTTAAGTTTTTCATTGCTGATGCATACAATTATTTAAAATTTTGGACATATAAAAACAAAATTCCTTTTAAAGCTTAAGAATCCTAAAGAATAGACTGTACTTTTAATGTATCGAAATGAACTGTTATTTATATTCATGACACTCGTATATACAGTAAAATATCATAGACATATCACTTTTACTATCTTACTTTTAATATGTTGATCTTTTGACGTTTCTTCAGCACAGCACAATGTAAGATAATAAATTCGTTCTGTACTTATACTGCACCTAAGTAAACTTAGTTTCTCCTGTATTATTAAGTGTAATACGAGGACTTTTTATCTTTCAAGATCTGACCGCTCGCAAAATTGAAAGCACAGTGACAATTATAAAGGTTTTATTTGCAACGTCTAGTTACACCTCCGATCTACTTCTTTACATAGCCGCAAGGCGCCCTCTGACTTTTACATTTGTTATATCATTATACCAGCTTTCTAATACCCTCGCCATAGAAGGCAGCCGCCTGTGCTTCCCGCAAATTCTCTTTACTGGTCTGCAGTTCGTTACTCATTGTCTGTGTCAATTTTTTTTCCTTTTTTAGCCAGTGGCTAATGTTAGTCAGAGGGAGCCAAGTCAGGGCTGTATGGTGAGTGATCAAACATCCCATTACAAACGGTTCAGGAGTCTCTTTGTTCCAACTGCCACGTGCATGTGAGCATTATCAAGAAGGACAATGCCTGATGAAAATGTTCCTCTTCACTTGTTCTGAATTATTTTTCGTAGATGATTTTCTCGATGTGCCTGATCTAGAAGATGAACAAAATTATCGGTTGACTGGCTTCCTTCCCTCACCGCCAGCATGACGAACATCTGTACGTCTTGCTACAATGTTCCTGTACCATTGCCGCACTTTTGCTATCATACATGACAGTTACCTTTTGTGGGCTGCATGAAACCTAACGGAACCGCTCAGCATGAAGAAATCGAATGGCAGCATGCACTTCACATTTGGTGGGAGACTATTGTTAAGTGCTGATTTACGCGATCGACGGATACTGCGCGGCACATCTACGCAAAACTCAATAGGTATTTCACTGCGGTTTTAGTTTGTCGACCGACCGGAGCTTGAAAAAAAAGTAGTCCTCGTATATTTTACAATAAAAAAATCGCAACAACAAGAAATAATGTAGAGTCATGAAAGTTTGGAAATCCATTTGTCTAGGTAACATATAAGTGATAACATTGCAGGCTCACAGGTTAGTGTAAGGGTGAGATAGGTCATTGCAAATGTGAAATGCTCGTTCATTAATAACCGGTGTAATGCCGTTTGTCAACGATGATGTAGTTGTCATCTGATGATATTCCATTCGTGTTCGATTCTATTTGGTGATAGAGCAGGCCAAGCCAACATATTGACACTCTGTAGAGCATGTTGGGTTACAACAGCTGTATGTGGGCGAGCGTTATCCTGTTGGAAAACACTCCCTGAATTGCTGTTCATCAATGGCAGCACAATAGGACGAGTCACCAGACTGACGTACAGTTTAGCAGTCAGTGTGCCTGGGACAGCCACGAGAGTGTTCCTGCTGCCATACTAAATCACATCCCAGACCAATATGTTCCTTATTTATATAAATGATATGCCCTCTGTTATTACGGGTAACTCTAAAATATTTCTGTTTGCTGATAACACTAGCTTGGTAGTAAAGGATGTTGTGTGCAACACTGGCTCGGTATCAAATAGTTCAGTACATGACCTAAGTTCATGGCTTGTAGAAAATAAGCTAATGCTAAATGACAGTAAGACTCAGTTTTTACAGTTTCTAACATACAATACAACTAAACTTTTTAATTTCACAGAACGGGCATATGATTAGTGAAACTGCACGCTTCAAATTTCTAAGTGTCCAGATAGATAGTAAGTTGTCGTGGAAAGCCCACGTTCAGGATCTTGTTCAAAGACTTAATACTGCAATTTTTACTATTCGAACGGTATCTGAAGTGCGTGATCATTCGACACGAGAATTCGCCTACTTGGCTTATTTTCATTCGCTTATGTCGTATGGTGTTACATTTTTGGGTAACTCTTCCCATTCTAAAAGGATGTTTTTGACTCAGAAACGGGCAGTTCGGGCAATAAGTGGTGTAAGTCTATGAACCTCTTGTCGACCCCTGTTGACGAGTCTGGGTATTTTGACATTGGCTTCTCAGTATATATATCCTTTGAAAAACTGCAATTTATATATTCCGTACTCTTAATTCTTGCTGGCCGCAGTTGCTGTGCGGTTCTAGGCCCTTCAGTCTGGAACCGCTCGACAGCTACAGCCGCAGGTTCGAATCCTGCCTCGGGCATGGATGTGTGTGATGTCCTTAGGTTAGTTATGTTAAAGTAGCTCTAAGTCTAGGGGACTGATGAGCTCAGATGTTAAGTCCCATAGTGCTCAGAGCCATTGAGTTGTTAATTCTTGTTAACAATATTAGCTTAGTCCCAAGAATAAGCAGCTTTCAATCTGTTAATACTCGGCAAAAATCCAACCTGCATTTAGATCGGACTTCCTTAGCTCTTGTGCAGAAAGGTGGGCAGTGTACTGCTGCATCCGTTTTCAACAAGCTACCACTCGAATTCAAAAATCTTAGCAGTAATTCACGTGCTTTCAAATCGAAACTGAAGAGTTTCCTCACGGGTCATTCCTTCTATTCTGTTGAGCAGTTCCTTGAAAAAATATTCTGATTCTTATATTATATTGTTGATTGCCTTTGCATGAAGTTGTGGCTTGACTTTTTTGGGTTCATAAACATTTTACTTTATTTGTTATTATTTATATGTTGTTATTTCATGTACTAACACGTTCCGTGACCTTGGAGATTTGCTAAAAAAAAAAAAATCCGTGCGTAGGTCCAGCGTGTCTAGCACACTGAGAGGCTGGTAGCAGATCCTCAGCTGGCCTCCTTCTAACAAACACAGACATCAGTGGCCCCAAGACAGAAAACGTAACAGACATCCATCCTGCCCTCCAATGAGCTCTCGTTTGGCACTACTGAAGTCCCATATGGCGGTATTTCGAGGTCAGTGAAACGCACGCAACACGAGGTCTGGCTTGGAACCGTCCTTGAAGGAACAGACAGTTCATTTGTCACTGTGTTCCAACTGCTTCTCCAATTGCTGTTGCAGATGGAGTACTATGTGCCAGAGCCGTACACCGAACCCGGTGGTTTTCTCTCTCAGCCGTGGCACGTGACAGTCCAGAGCCCAGTCTTCTAGCTACAGTACATTCTCCTGACCACCGTTGCCAGCAATCATGTACAGTAGCTACATTCCTGGCGAGCATTTCTCCAATATCGAAGAAGGAACATCCAGCTTCTCATAGCCCTCTTGCACGACCTCATTTAAACTCAGTGAGATTTTGATAATGGTATCTTTGTCACATTCTTGACTAACATCAACTCACTATGTCCAGTCTCAAAGGAAACTAATGTTCGCGACTGTTACAGCGTGTGTTTAAGGCAAGCCTGAGTTTCATCCTCATAGTGGCACTACTAGCGCCACTCCCTTGCGACTGGTGCGACATTTGAACAGACATCATCTCTCACATGTAGAAACACGCCTACCAACTTTCATTTATGTCGCACAACACTTTCTTGATGCTGCGATTATTTTTTCCCGTCAGTGTATAAATCTATTAAATTATGCATCAACAGTGTGACCTTCAGATCCATTTCAAAACGGCCTAGGTATGAATATCGGAACCGGCTGTGGATTTAAATAAAGAATATTTCAGCATGTGCAGCGGACTTTCAATAATTTATCCTATAATACTTTACGGCATCCAACTAGTATGTCACAAAACAGTATACGAGATCTTGTCAGAATTATCGATGAGCATATAAATTGGGAAATTGAAAGTGGCACAGCACGCAGGAAATCACTCCCTTAACACAGTTGGCGTTGTCGAATGTACTGCCGGATATCGTTGTGAAGTGATTCGTCCCTTGCACCTATGAGCTACTCGAGACTGGTGGTTGGTGACTAAACATCCTACTTCAATCTTTATCCTTGTGTATGTTTAATTAACGAAGTTCCAGCAAGTATCTGTTTTTTTTCTTTTCTTTCCTTTTAATGATTGTGCCTTAGCTCCAAAATTTTGTAACACTTTATGATGTTAGGGTATTTCTTGGTGTTAATATAGGTAGCTGCCAAAGCTGTTGAAGCCAGCGCAGGTGACCACACCACTGTCCCTGTCGGGTATCTCGTTGTTTTTCGAATTCTCGGCTGTGGTTAGAAGACTACAGCAGTGTCTTCGAACCTTTGTCGCAGCCGCCCCAAGTGCGCCACGATGAGTAGCACTTTTCCTGCGAAGTCTCGCGGTAGGAAGAAGTACCCACTTTGACTCCCCTAGTTGGCGTCGCCTGAAGGTGTGTCAAATTTAATGGTACAGTGTTCCTCGTATTTAAATGAAAGTCTTGTACACGATTATGGCCAGACACTCAGGCAGCAAAGTCATTGTATTTGGCACTGGGTAGAAAGACGATTGTCTTTAATTTATCCTTTATCTTCCACCTCTATGTGCGGTACACTCCCGCAGGTAAGAGAGATGTAGTGTGACTACGGCCTCTCGTCGGGTAGACCGTTCGCCGGGTGCAAGTGTTTCGATTTGACTTGTGCGTCGATGGAGATGAAATGATGATGATTGGGACAACACAACACCCAGTCCCTGAGCGGAGAAAATCTCCGACCCAACCGGGAATCGAACCCGGGCCCTTAGGATTGACATTCTGTCGCGCTGACAACTCAGCTACTGGGGGCGGACACTCCCGCAGGTACTGCCCCTCGAGTGGTCATTCCAAGCTGACTACAGGAGTCGGCGTAAGACTTTCCCTCACAACTGTCAGTACCACTCCCATCTCTAAGCTGCGAAGAGCAAATGGCTGCAGGGGGGAACAACAATCGTCTATGGAGCTGTGACCACACTGTCACGTTGCCACAGGGACATTTACAAAACCGTGTAACCTTATTCGTTGAGGTAGAAGTAAGTGCGCGAAGGTGCCGCACCCAGACCACTGCATTGTCAGGGTCCTTCTGTCTGCCCCGCTAGCTGAGTGGTCAGCGTGACGGATTGCCGTCCTACGTACCCTGGTTCGATTCCCGGCTGGGTTGGGGATTTTCTCCGCTCAGGGACTGGGTGTCGTGCTGTCTTCATTACTATTCTAACCCAATTCGGTCCGCAGGTCGCCCAATGTGGCGACGAATGTAATAAGACCTGCACCAAGGCGGCCGGACCTGCCCCGCAAGGGGCCTGCCGGCCAATGACGCCAAACGCTCATTTCCACTTCAGGGTCCTTCTTACACCGACTCTACTATCGTAGTGTTGGTTGTGATACGTTACAGCCTCGATCATAATGGAACGTCCTGCCGACAGTCAGTGCTGCCTGTCAACATGCTTGCTGTTTCTGGATTAACTGCGTTCGTTGTGTTTTTAATACAGTCAGGTGACAAAAGTCATTGGATAGCGATACACTCATATACAGATGGCGGTAATATGGCACACACAAGGTACAAAAGGGCAGTGAATTGGCCGTGCTGTTATTCGTACTCACGTACTCAGGTGATTACAGCCACACGATGGGAATCAACAGGGTTTGAATGCTGAATGGTAGTTGGGCGTATGGGACATTCAGTTTCGGAAGTCTTTAGTGAGTTTAATATTCCAAGATCCACAGGGTCAAGAGTATGCCGAGAATACCAAATCTGAGGCACTACTTCTCACTACTGACACCTCAGAAGCCGACAGCCTTCACCATTACGACCGATAGCAGCGGCGTCTGCGTAGAATTGTCAGTGCTAACAGACAAGCACAATTGAGTGCAATAACCGCAGAAATCAATGTTGGACGTACGACGAACGCATCTGTTAGGACAGTGCAGCAAAGTATGGCGTTACTGGGCTATGCCAGCAGACGACTGACCTGACTGCCATTGCTAACAGCAGGGCATCGCCTGCAGTGCCTGACCTGCGCTCTTGATCATGTCGCCTGGGAAACCGTAGCCTGGTAAGACGACTCCCGACTTCAGTCTGTAAGAGCTGCTGGTAATGTTCGAGTTTGTCGCACACCTCGCGAATCCATGGACCCAAATTGTCAACAAGTCACTATAGAAGCTGGTAATGACTCCATAAGGGTGTCGGCTGTGTTTACATGAGATATACTGGGTCATCTGGTCACACTGAATCCACCACTGACTGGAAATAGATATGTTTAGCCACTTTGAAACCATCTGCAGCCGTTCATAGACTTCATGACGCCAAACAAACGATCTAATTTTTATCGATAACAGTGAGCCATGTCACCGGGTTTGCGATTGCTTTGAAGAACATTCTGGACAATTCGAATAAATTATTTGACCACGCAGATCACCCGACATGAATCCCATCTAATATTTATGGGACATAACTGAAAGTTCAGTTCATACACAAAATCCTGCACCGGCAACACTTTCGAAATTATGGACGGCTATAGAGGTAGAATGGCTCAATATTTTGCATGTCAATTCCAACGACTTGTTGTGTCCGAATCACTTCGAGCTGCTGCTCTACGTGGAGTACAAGGTGGTCTGACATGATATTAGGAAGTATCCTATGACTTTTATCACCTCCGTGTTGATACATAGTAAGATCACACATTTCACCCAGTTGATAACCTGTGGCCCTATTGATTATGTTATTTCTTAGTTGAATATGGATCGACAGCCTCATTGTACTGTCCCAGTACCTGGGCGTCTGTGGATGATTACCCTTTCACAGCTCACGGAATGATCAAATTCCAAGCCTTATGGCATATGAGTATAACGTTGAAGTTCTCGTCATCTGATGTCAACAAATCTTATAATTTGTCGAATTATGACATGTCACATTGGCGAGACATATTTCGTAAACCAAGGTCATCTTTAACATTCCCCAAGTAGTCCTCTCATCTCCTTTGGTGGAAAGAATAAATGACGCAAAACATTATTTGTATGAATGCATGGTTTCGCGGGGATATGAATTAATAAAATTTTCTCGCCCTTCCAGCCGCGTCAGGTGGTTAAAATCGCACGAACTATCGACCGAGCTCTCCCCGGTCATTGTCAATTGGTAAGACTGACTGCTGTGTCGCCGTGGCCGCGTCGTTATATAGCCGCACTGCTGGCTGTGACGTCATTGGTGCTCTCTTCCTCGCCATATATGGTAATGTTTTCATCCCGCGTCCGTCGTGCCCGTTTTAACATCGCGATAGCCGGGTCCCAGGCTGTGCTGAGCTGCAAACCGCCGTCCTTGTCGATGGTGTTTTGAGAGGTTTTTATTACAAAACTTCTTTTATGACGCTATCCCAAAATCCTTTCTTCATAACGACAGATGTTTCGTCGAATAGAATTCGCTGTCCATTTTCCAAGGCGTGCTCTGCCACGGCTGATTTTTCTGGATAGCGTAGGCGTAAGCACCTCTCGTGTCCCGTCCGGCGTTGCCCCACAGTGCCTACTGTTTGGCCGACGTAGTAGCGGCCACAGTTACATGGTATCTTGTACACTCCAGGCGTTCTAAGCCCTAGATCGCCTTTCACAAGGCCTCATGAGATGACGATTTTTTGTTGGGGGCCTGAACACCGGTGAAATGTTATATCTCTTCAGGAGCCGGCTAATATTTCCCGACACTGTATCACAGAAAGGCAAAAACACGTTTCTGGCTTTCATCCTCGGAGGTGTTCACTTCTCTTTTGATGTGTTTCTTGCGTGTCACACAAGATATAGCCTTTCACACCTGTGAGTGGTTGCACCCGTTTTCCCGGAAGACTTTTCGGAGGTGGCTCAGTTCTAATGGAAAGCTTTTTGCGTCTGAGACGACTTAAGCACAATGGACGAGGGCATTCAATAGTGCCAGCATTGCGGCTATATAACGACGCGGCCACGGCGACACAGCAGTCAGTCTTATCACTTGACAATGACCGAGGAGAGCTCGGTCGAAAGCTCGTGGGATTTTAACCACCTGACGCTGTTGGAAGTCCGACAAAATTTAATTAACACATTATTTATCTGAAAAATAATTTAGTTTTACTCAGGATTCCAATATACCATGTATTTCCACTCTTTTGGCTTAAAAACTCTGTTTTCAACATAATCATCGTTCAATGCGATGGCTTTGCGCCACCTCACTCTGAGGACCTGTATGCCCCCATGGCAGCATTCTATGTTTGATGTCGGAGCCAACGTCTTGCTCCATCAATAACTTCTCATCATCCTAGTACTCCTTCCAGCGTAATGCAGCCTTCATTGAGCCAGACAGGTGGTAGTCGAAAATTGCGAGATCCGTGCTGTAGAGTAGATGAGGTGGAACAGTCCAATGAAGTTTTGTGAGCTGCTCTCTGGTGCACAAACTTGTGTGAGACGCTACGCTGTCATGGAGAAGGAGATGGAAATTTGCATTTTTGTGGCGACGAACATGCTGAAGCCGTTTATTCAGCTTCTTAAGGATAGCCTAATACTCTGCAGAGCAGATCGTTGATTCATGTGACATCAAGCGGAATAACACATTCAGATGGCCAGAAAACTGTCCACGTTATTTTACCAGCTGAGGGTGCGGCTTTGATTGTTTTCTTTGGAGGGTAGGTGGTGTGACGTCACTGGATAGATCGCCGTTTTGTTTTTGGTTCGACATCATGAACCTATATTTCATTGCCTGTGATGAATTTCGACCAACAATTGTCACCATCCGACGTAATGACCAAGAAATTTCGCACAGATGGTCCTTTGTTGCACGTTATGGTCTTCTGTTCGGCGCGGAACACAGCGGTCACACATATTTGGGTACCCCTAACACTTGAGTGAGAGTGTCAGCAAATCCAGTAGAGAAGCCCAGTTGTGCAGCGAGGTGTTTGATCGTGATAGGCAGATGACCTCGAATGAGAGGGTCCAGACGTTCCATCACTGCAGGATTCACAGTTGTGTCTGTCTGCCGGAACGTTTGAGATTGGACACGCGCCTTACGCAACGACTGACTGTGCTTTTGTTCGCTGCCAAGACTCAGTAGATGTTCCACAAGCACCTGTTGAATATCTACCATGCTCTGGTTTTCTGAGAAAAAACTCAGTGACAGCTCTGTTGCTTGGAAAGCATCTTCGTTAGATGTCACATTAAAGGCTGCGTATAGCGCCGCCACCTATAGGCACTTTAGGTATTTGTACAGGCTGAAGAAGGAATATTTCACGACTCCTCATAACAAAGTTCGTAATATTTTCCTCGTAATATATTCTCTTTATCCTGCTGATTTTGGCAGAGACAGTCGGGCAGCAGCAGGGAAGAAACCGATTTTGTGACTTTTACGAGTCAATGGCCAGGAGCGAATTTTATACTACACTACTGCCCATTAAAATTTCTACACCAAGAAGAAATTCAGATGATAAACGGGTAATCATTGGACAAATATATTATATTAGAACTGGCATATGATTACATTTTCAAGCAATTTGGGTGCATAGTTCCTGAGAAATCAGTACCCAGAAAAACCACCTGTGGCCGTAATAACGGCCTTGATACGCCTGGGCATTGAGTCAAACAGAGCTTGGATGGCGTGTACAGGTACAGCTGCCCATGCAGCTTGAACACGATACCACAGTTCATCAAGAGTAGTGACCGGCGTATTGTGACGAGCCAGTTGCTCGGCCACCATTGACCAGACGTTTTCAGTTGGTGAGAGATCTGGAGAATGTGCTGGCCAGGGCACCACTCAAACATTTTCTGTATCCAGAAAGGCCCGTACAGAACCCGCAACAGGCGGTCGTGCATTATTCTGCTGAAATGTAGGGTTTCGCAGGGATCGAATGAAGGGTACAGCCACGGGTCGTAACACATCTGAAATATAACGTCCACTGTTCAAAGCGCCGTCAATGCAAACAAGAGATGACCTAGACGTGTAACCAATGGCACCCCATACCATCATGCAGAGCGATACGCCAGTATGGTGATGACGAAAACACGCTTCCAATGTGCTTTCACCGCGATGTCGCCAAACTCGGATGCGACCATCATGATGCTGTAAACAGAACCTGGATTCATCCGAAAAAGTGACGTTTTGCCATTCGTGCACCTAGGTTCGTCGTTGAGTACACCATCGCAGGCGCTCCTGTCTGTGATGCAGCGTCAAGGGTAATCGGAAACATTGTCTCCGAGCTGATAGCCCATGCTGCTGGAAACGTCATCCAACTGTTCGTGCAGATGGTTGTCGTCTTGGAAACGTCCCCATCTGATGACTCAGGGATCGAGACGTGGGTGCACGATCCGTTACAGCCTGTTATCTCGACTGCTAGTGATACGAGGCCGTTGGGATCCAACACGGCGTTCCGTATTACCCTCCTGAACCCACCGATTCCATATTCTGCTAACAGTCACTGGATCTCGACCAACGCGAGCAGCAATGTCGCGATACGATAAACCGCAATCGCGATAGGCTACAATCCGGCCTTTATCGAAGTCGGAAACGTGATGGTACGCATGTCTTCTCCTTCCACGAGGCATCACAACAACGTTTCACTAGGTATAGCCGGGCAACTGCTGTTTGTGTATGAGAAATCGGTTGGCAAAATTTCCTTATGTCATCACGTTGTAGGTGTCGCCACCGGCGCCAGCCTTCTGTGAATGCTCTGAAAAGCTAATTATTTGCATATCACAGCATCTTCTTCCTGTCGGTTATATTTCGCGTCTGTAGCACGTCATCGTCGTGGTGTAGCAATTTTAATAGCCAGTAGTGTATCATCAGTGTGCTTTGACGGTTTGGTTTCTTGAGTCTCTGCGTGTTAATTTAATATCTAATAGCCATAGTTCTGGAATTTTCGATTGCGTCGGAAAGTGAACCGACTTTGTGACATATTACAAGTTCCTAATCAGGGGCGAATTATTTAGTTTCTCGCTAGTTAAGTTTTTGAATCTCTGCTTATTAATCTAATTTATTAGTCACAGTTCTTGCTTTTTCGTCAGTGTCTACAGTGGAGTTCCGCAGAACGTGCCGATAGTCCTTTTAATCTGGATAGTTTGGTTTTCCACAGTTTTTAGTATGGACAGGGACTGTGATTGTTGTACGCGTATGCGAGCAGACATGGTGTAACTTCCCTCTCAGCTCCAGACTCTAATGGATTCGGTTACACAGCTTGTGGCTTCAGTAGATGGGCACTACTGTTGTGCGCCGGTCGTGGGGACCTAACGGTCGTCCACCACGTCAGAGTCCTTCGATCGGTCCTCACCGGTGGCCAACCCACTTACTGCTCGCAGTGAGGTTGACTCCTCACCTGTGGTCGAGTGGGAGGTCACCCCGTGGCGTAGGAGGCGGCGAAAAACTTCCCCCCACACGATCGCACGTAAGACCTCCCCAGTTAGTCTGACAAACAGGTTCCAGGTGCTGTCTGTGGCTGACACTGTCACTGAGCCAGATGCTGTCACCTGTCCTGTTTCACAGGAAACCACTCAACCTGCAAGAGCAAGACATATCCACACAATCACAGAGGGTGGGATCACTGATAGTTGGGAGCTGCGACGTTAGGCGCGTTATGGGGCCCCTTAAGGACATGGCTGCATACTGGGTGGAGTCATTCCAGACGTGGAACGAGTCGTTCTGGATGACATCAAGAGCACAGGGTGCAGCCAACTGCAGCTGGTGGCTCACGTCAGTACCCATGATGTGTGTCTGGATCAGAAGCGATTCTCTCCGGTTTCGAGCGGCTAGCGGAAGTGGTAAAGGCTACCAGTCTTGTTTGCGAGATGAAAGCAGAGCTGACCATTTGCAGCATAGTCGACAGAACAGATTGCGGAGCTCTGCTACAGGGCCGAGTGGAGGGTCTGAATCAGAGGCTCAGACGGTTCTGCGACAGTGTAGGCTGCAGATTCCTCGACTTTCACCAAAGAGTGGTTGGGTTTCGGGTTGCGTTGAATAGGTCAGGAGTCCACTACACGCAGGGGGCGGCTACGCAGGGGCTGTAGAAGGCTTTTGACCCCGTATCACAGAAGTGGCGTGTAGTGAAATGTCGTGCTTATGGAATGTCGTCTCAGTTATGACACTGGGTTCGTGATTTCCTGTCAGAGAGATCACTGTTCGTAGTAACTGACGGAAAGTCATGGAGTAAAACAGAAGTGATTTCTGGCGTTCCCCAAGATAGTGTTATAGGTCCTTTGCTGTTCGTTATCAATGTAAACGATTTCGGAGACAGTCTGAGCAGCCTTCTTAGGTTGTTTGCAGATGGCGATGTTGTTTATCAACTAATAACGTCATCAGAAGACCTAAACAAATTACAAAACGATTTAGAAAATATAGCTGTATGGTGCGAAAATTGGCAGTTGACCCTAAATAACGAAAAGTATGAGGTCATCCACATGAGTGCTAAAAGTAATCCGTTAAGCCTTCGGTCACACGATAAATCAGTCAAATCTAAAAGGCCGTAAATTCAACTAAATACCTGGGAACTACAATTACGAACAACATAAATTGAAAGGAAGACATAGAAAATGCTGTGGGGAAGGCTAACTAAAGACTGCGTTTTATTAGCAGGACAGTTAGAAAATGTAACAGATCTTCTAAGGAGACTCTCGACAATATGCTTGTCCGTCCTCTTTTAGAATACTGCCGCGCGGTGTGGGATCCTTACCAGACAGGATTGACGGAGCACATCGTTAAAATTCAAAGAAAGGGTAGTACGTTTTGTATTATCGTGAAATAGGGGAGAGAGTGTCACTGAAATGATGACAGAATTTAGGGTGGCATCATTAAAACAAAGGGGTATTTCGTTGATCTTCTCACGAAATTTCAATCACCAACTTTCTCCTCCGAATACGAAAATATTTTGATGACACCGACCTATACAAGGAGATACTATCACCAAAGATAAAATAAGGGAAATCAGAGCTCGTACGGAAAGGTATAGTTGCTCATTCTTTACACGTGCTATACGAGATTGGAATAACAGAGAATTGTGATTGTGGTTCGATGAAGCCTCTGCCAGGAACTTAAATGTGATTGCAGAGTATCCACGTAGATGTATATATAAATGTAGATGAAGATGCATAGGGCAGAAAGCCACAGCTTTGGTTTTATCTTGTCCTCCTCTCTTGTGATGTGGTCGAGTGTTGGGGTGAATGGCCTTTTAATCTGATGACGGTGTGCTCTTTATGCAGAGCACTGTGGGTAGGTGCTCCATCTCTTATTTGAAGATGTCTTCGTTTGACAACCAGCTTACACTTTGGCCCGTGGTTCTTAAAAAAGGTTCTTCCGTGATGGGTGATACTAGCTTCTTGTCCGAAGGAATTAATCAGTTTATGGAAGTTTGCGGTATACACTGTGGTCAAACGTACTGCAGCTTACCACTTCTACGCTCAGTTGGTTTTCACGCAGTTAGATGGGGGACGTGAATTTCATAAGGTTTGTTTTCTTCATCTGTTTCTTAGTTGCTGGTGTTCTCAACATTGGTCATCACAAATCAAAGGCTTATCGTCACGCCATAGCCGCAATACAAGGTACGATATATTTAGCACCTATGCTTAGCTTAAATTTTTCTCCATGTTTCTCCACTTCAGTCATATGATTCTGGAACAGACTACACAACCAACAACCTGCGTCGCACTCTAAATACTATGCATTCAGGGGTTACCTGTTGTCGTTGACTTAGCTTCTCTCTCGGAGTACTCCACTACTTCTCCTTCTAGCCAGCGGCAAGTCAATACATCTGTCAACTCTATCTGTGCGTTGCTCATCCCTTTCCGTTTCAGTTTCCACTTCATCTGTTACCAGTACCCTGTTACTACTTACCCTTCTGCAAACCACTCACTTTCTTCTTCAAATTTGATTACTCCTATACAGCTGCCATTGACTTCTGCTAGACGTGTACTCACGAATGAACGTAACGTGGAAATTACTTAACACAGTGTTGATTAGATTAGCATTTCTGGAATTTCGTACATTCATGATTATGATTTATTCTTATTATTTATATAATATGATCATGTTATAGGTGTATTATAATTATTACTACACATATTATAATTATTATCATTATTCTTCTTCGTCTTCCATCATGGGTTATGCTTTGGTCAGTCTGTTGCAACTACATTTGGTCTTTTATTCTTTTTGTTGGATTTTACTATGCATCTTTCACCTTGCCGAATTTAATTCCAGAAATGTAATGGTACTTTTTAATCCTCCATTTGCAACAGATGGGATATCTGTTTTTGCATATTTTCTTCAACCCTGTTAAATGCTATTAATTATTTCGTAATACCTGCAGGTGAAAGACGAAAATATGGAAACACTGCAACAAACGCATTCTTTAACATAAAAGCAGATACTAACCAAGCGCGCGGGATGCGCTATTGTATTTGACCACGAATGGCTGCTGTGCGATGTCCTCAGTATATTGCGAGTGTCAGCCGTGGTAAGAATAGTGTTCTGTGTAGTTACGAGTGCTTTATGTCGGAGGTAAGTGAATTAGAACGTGGCATATTTTTGGTGCCCGTTTGGTGGCCACTCCGTAAACAAGGTAGCCAAATTGTTTGGCGTTTCAAGAGGGATTGTTATTTAAGGTCGCAAAATAAAGGTATAGCCCCATTCTTTATTATCACCTGTAAGTCCTTCAAACTGCTGGAACAAAGTACACGCTTCATTACAGACCCAAGAATGTTTACTATTTGCGCCATGGTCAATTTTTGTAACACCTTTATGAAGCATGTAAAAAGTAATAACGATACAAAAAGTCGCTTTTGTTATTTTATAAGAATAATGATCGAAATATGATCCCTATATATTATAAGCACGCAAAGCGTTGGGATTTGGTAATGAAATCGCTGAACACACAAGAAATTGTCAAAGTTGTTTAATGCTATTGTAATAACTGAATCATGGAAGTCCGAAAAAAGAAAAGAGAAATACGACCTGAGGTAATACACAAAAAGGTATCGCAAAACATAGTAGCAAACGGATTGTCACTGATACAAGAAGACCCAGCTGGGGTCATTAGGAATGTGGAAAAGATCAAAGAAGAAGAATGACAAGACAACCAGCAACCACTGACTAGTGAAGAGGAGAAGCGAGCTGATCTGAAGCAATTTCACGAAAAATCAACAGGTGGACACAAAGCAATCAGCCGCACATATCATCGTATTGATAGGTATGGTCCCCAGAGACGTTTGATGAAAGACATGAAAGAGCACATTGAATGTTACGAGAGCTGTAAGGAAAACAAGACTACGCAAAACAAGTTGAAGACGTCCTTAGTCCTCACCGAAATAACGAACAAAGTATTCGCTCGTTGTGGTATCAAGGTAGCAAAACAAGTTGAAGACGACCTTAGTCCTCACCGAAATAACGAACAAAGTATTCGCTCGTTGTGGTATCAAGGTAGTCGGACTGCTTCAGGTAACATATGGAACAGATACATTCTAACCATCCAGGATCACCTCACGAAATTTGTTGTTGCGGAGATCATAGCGCAACAGGATGCAGACACTATATAGCGAGTCTTAGTATAGAGAATAATTTACAGTTACGGTGTAACGTCAGAATGATTCAATGACCAAGGAACTAACTTCGAAAGTGGCATCTTAAAGAGTGTTTGGCGTTTACTGAAGACCCAGAAGATTCAGTCTTGTGCGTACCATCCGTAAACGACCTGAGCACTAGAAAAAAAGCATCGAACACTACCAGAATACCTGCGCCACTATGTGCGAACGAAGTAAGAAAACTGGGATGAGTGGATGTATTTTACCAGTTTTGTCTTAGCACCACTCTGAATTCATCAACTGGCTTCACTTCATTTTAGTTATTTTTCTGGAGAATATGCATCATACACAGGATACTACAACGGCATACCACAAACGTACAATATTGCTACGAGGGTTACGTAATGGATCTAAAGACACTGATGCGCCAGATGCTATAGATGACAAGGAGTTTTGATGAGGAATGTAAAGAGAAGAATAAGGAGTACTATGATAGTACACAAAACCACAAAGAATTCAAGGCATCAGACAAGGTATTCTTACATGACGAAAGAGTGGGAAGTGGGTGGTCAAAGAAGTTAACATGTGAAGGGAGAAGCGTTTTTCCTGTTGCACGGACTCGTAGACCAATTAACGAATAATAATTTCGTAACAGCACACGTTAACAGATTATTGCAGTTCATTTAACTTTGTACAAGTGAGGTTGTGATAAAGTCCAGTTGATCCGTTCTAAATATGAAAGAGAATAAATGGGCTTAGAACTGTTTAAAGATGATTTTACCTATTGGAATTCAGGAAGTGCAAGTGACGGCGACATTGTGATCGGTCCTCGCAGACAGTATGACCGCCCCGTCACTTTGCCTCTATTAGCCTAACACTGGCAGCAGTAGCAAACAGGGTTGGAGAAATGAGAAGGAAATATCAGTGAGAATCAAAAAAGTTTAGATGCCTCAGACGCAGCTTCCAGTGCAGAAAGTGGGAAGAAGAGAAGTGACACGACCAAGTACGTGTGAACTGTGATACAGCTCATAAAAATCTCACAAGAAGTGCACACCATAAGGGAAAGTATTCCTAACCCCCTTCCTTCGACAGCAGATGTACAAGACTGCAGATCAAAACTGGTCACGATGTGACCACTTACCGTACAAATTTGTGCCACATCGCTGTATACACATTGCCACATTGCTGTATACATGGAAGAAGCCTGGAGATACTGACCGGTTTCAGATAGATTATATAATGGTAAGACAGAGATTTAGGAACTAGGTTTTAAATTGTAGGACATTTCCAGGGGCAGATGTGGACTCTGACCACAATCTATTTGTTATGAACTGTAGACTAAACCTGAAGAAACTGCAAAAAGGTTGGAATTTAAGGAGATGGGACCTGGATAAACTGACTAAACCAGAGGTTGTACAGAGTTTCAGGGAGAGCATAAGGGAACAATTGACAAGAATGGGGGAAAGAAATACAGTAGAAGAAGAATGGGTAGCTTTGAGGGATGAAGTAGCCAAGGCAGCAGAGGATCAAGTAGGTAAAAAGACAAGGGCTAGTAGAAATCCTTGGGTAACAGAAGAAATATTGAATTTAATTGATGAAAGGAGAAAATATAAAAATGCAGTAAATGAAGCAGTCAAAAAGGAATACAAACGTCTCAAAAATGAGATCGACAGGAAGTGCAACATGGCTAAGCAGGGATGGCTAGAGGACAAATGTAAGGATGTAGAGGCTTATCTCACTAAGGGTAAGATAGATACTGCCTACAGGAAAATTAAAGAGACCTTTTGAGAAAAGAGAACCACTTGTATGAATATCAAGAGCTCAGATGGAAACCCAGTTCTAAGCAAAGAAGGGAAAGCAGAAAGGTGGAAGGAGTATATAGAGGGTCTATAGAAGGGCGTTGTACTTGAGGACAATATCATGGAAATAAGAGAGGATGTAGATGAAGATGAAATGGGAGAGCCGGCCAGTGTGGCCGTGCGGTTCTAGGCACTTCAGTCTGGAACGGCGTGACCGCTACGGTCGCAGGTTAGAATCCTGCCTCGGGCATGGGTGTGTGTGATGTCCTTAGGTTAGTTAGGTTTAAGTAGTTCTAAGTTCTAGGGGACTGATGACCACAGATGTTAAGTCCCATAGTGCTCAGAGCCATTTTTGAAATGGGAGATATGTTACAGCGTGAAGAGTTTGACAGAGCACTGAAAGATCTGAGTCGAAACAAGGGTCCGGGAGTACACAACATTCCATTAGAACTACTGACAGCCTTGGGAGAGCCAGTTCTGACAAAACTCTACCATCCGGTGAGCAAGATGTATGAGACAGGTGAAATACCCTCAGACTTCAAGAAGAATATAATAATTCCAATCCCAAAGAAAGCGGGTGTTGACAGATGCGAAAATTACCGAACAATCAGTTTATTAAGCCACAGCTCCAAAATACTAATGCGAATTCTTTACGGACGAATGGAAAAACTAATAGAAGCCAACCTCGAGGAAGATCAGTTTGGATTCCGTAGAAATATTGGAACACGTGAGGCAATACTGACCCTACGACTTATCTTAGAAGCTAGATTAAGGAAAGGTAAACCTACGTTTCTAGCATTTGTGGACTTAGAGAAAGCTTTTGACAATGTTGACTGGAGTACTCTCTTTCAAACTCTGAAAGTGGCAGGGGTAAAATACAGGGGGGCGAAAGGCTGTTTACAATTTATACAGAAACCAGATGGCAGTTATAAGAGTCGAGGGACATGAAAGGGAAGCAGTGGTTGGAAAGGGAGTGAGACAGGGTTGTAGCGTTTCCCCGATGTTATTCAATCTGTATATTGAGCAAGCAGTGAAGGAAACAAAAGAAAAATTCGGAGTAGGTATTAAAATCCATGGAGAAGAAATGAAAACTTTGAGGTTTGCCGATGACATTGTAATTCTGTCAGAGACAGCAAAGGACTTGGAAGAGCAGTTGAACGGAATGGATAGTGTCTTGAAGGGAGGATATAAGATGAACATCAACAAAAGCAAAACGAGGATAATGGAATTTAGTCGAATTGAGTCGGTTGATGCTGAGGGAATTAGATTAGGAAATGAAACATTTAAAGCAGTAAATGAGTTTTGCTACTTGGGGAGCAAAATAACTGATTATGGTCGAAGTAGAGAGGATATAAAATGTAGACTGGCAATGGCAAGGAAAGCATTTCCGAACAAGAGAAATTTGTTAACATCGAGTATAGATTTAAGTGTCAGGAAGTCGTTTCTGAAAGTATTTGTATGGAGTGTAGCCCTGTATGGATGTGAAAGATGGACGATAAATAGTTTGGACAAGAAGAGAATAGAAGCGTTCGAAATGTGGTGCTACAAAAGAATGTTGAAGGTTAGATGGGTAGATCACATAACTAATGAGGAGGTACTGAATAGGATTGGGGCACAACTTGACTAGAAGAAGGGATCGGTTGGTAGGACATGTTCTGAGGCATCAAGGGAGCACCCATTTAGTATTGGAGGGCAGCGTGGAGGGTATAAATCGTAGAGGGAGACCAAGAGATGAATACACTAAGCAGATCCAGAAGGATGTAGGCTGCAGTAGGTACTGGGAGATGAAGAAGCTTTCACAGGATAGAGTAGCATGGAGAGCTGCATCAAACCAGTCTCAGGACTGAAGACCACAACAACATCATCGCTGTTTTAACTGTATAATGGAAAAATGTATGTATTATATGTACATGTAAAAACAAAAAATAAACCCATGTGTTTATGTATGTATGTATGTAACTTGTATAAGAAAGAAGTGTTAAATTACAGACTACGATTCCTCGGTGAATAATCCTTCGGTAATGGAGGTGCCATTACTGAATTGTGAAAGGTTGCCAGAAGAAAGAGAAAAATTAGCTAAGTATGAATATTACCTATAAGCGTTGTAAAGATCACCATTAAAAATCACACGCATTGGGAAACGGCTGATTTCACCCTCTCTGATTGCGAACTGGAGGTGAAAATCGACGCAGTGACGTATCATCTATAAGCAAACAGCCTCAAATACTTTACATAAAGGCCTTCAACGTCAGGCGTGTTAGTGTTCGACAGAGTTAGAGATTTCCAGGGAACTACTATAGCCTCGCTCGTAGTCTTACGGTAGCGTTCTCGCGCACGGGGTCCCAGGTTCGATTCCCGGCGGGGTCAGGGATTTTTCCTGCCTCGTGATGACTGGGTGTTGTTGTGTCGTCTTCATAATCATCATTCATCCCCATTACGGTCGAAGGAAGGCAATGGCAAACCACCTCCACTAGAACCTTGCCCAGTACAAACGCGAAATAAAATCAACTTGTGTTTAGCGTCCAAGTTGCTTGCTGTCATCAACAGATGACTCCACTGTTAAAAAGTGACATTAGCTCGACTTCTGATCCACAAGTTGCTCTCACTGTTACCGACAAGTCTGTGCTGGGTAAAGGCGTTAAAAGTTCTAGCTATGAAGCGTACTTGGTTTAAGTGAGAACAGCGCATTAAGTTTATTTTCCACATGTATTGTGTCACAATATTCTAAAATGCCTGCAAAATGCATCAGAAACTTAGAAAGTGCGATTTTTCATCGACTATCTGGGGCCTAGTTGCCATCAAGTAGAACAAAAGAGGCTCAAATTATTTACTGTGCCTCACCCATGATGTCGCAATATTCTAAAATACGCCAGAAAATGGAACGAATACGTTGCAACAGTATGAAAATACGTGAAGTGTATTCCGTCTGATAATGTGTGTACTGTCGCCGCCTAACTTTCTCTCTTTCATCACAAGTTTAGGAGAGTGCGCAAAAAATGCATCACAAGAAAAAATACAATCTGTGACTAGGTTTTACAAACTGCTACTGCATTGGGAACTATGGCTCGCTAAGAAACCTGTGATCAACTACGCCAACGTCTAACAAACGTACCACCGCACACATGCACAACACGATTTTTTTGGGGAGGGAAAGAATAAGGTATTCGATTTTAGGAAGGAATAAGGTGTTTGGTTGCAGTACACCACATAAACTGCAGAACAACAAACATGCAAGCAGCACTTGTTTACGACGAAAGTTTATGTGTACCACTTTTGCAAGTTCTATGGACCTTTAAACTAGATATTTCTTTGTCTCTAAAATCTTCTTATAACTTAATAAAATACATACAGCTTGCATGCTTATCATAACATATAAGTCCTCTTAGAAAATACAAGTAAAAATAAAATTGTATTGAGGTAAGATTTCACAAACTCTGCAATCTTCAAATTAAATATTTCGGCACTCAAATCTTACTAAAATACTCACAGCTCGCTTAATGGCAATAGCGATAAAAACTTTTAGGTTACACAAAGCTCTTAAGAACTACACGGATATTTTGTATCTAAGTATGCTAACATAAAAAGGAGAACTACGTTATTTTTACAATAGAGATTTATTTTTCACAGTTAACGAACTATAGGAGTGTACGTTTTACCAGTCCTTTTTATGAGTCATAACTGTCCGTTGACATTGAATTTACGCTCTCAATGTAGCTAAAACAGCATTATGACACACACTTCGTGAGGAAAGGAAAGGTGCACGAATTACACGCTTCCCTCATCATCTTACTGATTATAAGTTCTCACACGCAACTTCACTTTATTTTTTCTCCAAATTTACAAGACAGTGGAGGCTTCTCGAAGTTTCCCTTTAGTAGACAGTATTTCATTATCATGCGAGTAATTGCCCCCCTTTTTCGAAGCCAGTAAGGATACTAACCTGTTCAAAAGAATCGTGAATTTCTTCATCCTCTCCTTCTCCGTCGTACTCATACTCTTCTCCTTTCTCTTCTTCTCCACCTTCTTATCAATAAATTGATTTTGTTGTCATCATCTGTCTACTTTCGGCGTAGCTGTATCAGTGTCTGAAAAGCGTGTTGAGGTGCGCGCATGTAGATTAGGATTTTGTTCTCATTGTCTAACAAAATCTTGTGATATTTTTAGTTACAGTTGGAACTCCGTTACCTCCTGTGCTGATATGTACGTCGTCATCATCTCTCAATAATGACCCACCAGTTTTGTCTAAGGCAGCATTAACGATATGCGTATATTTATCAGCTATGTTGGAATTTACTTGTCTGAAGGTGAGGTAGGTTTGTTTATGAGCATTGGTTGCCTTGTGAATTTTACCATGACTTTTAAGATCTTGCGTTGTGGTTCTCTTTTCATGGTGTTTCATTTTAAATAAAAGATTATGTAATCCTTTCTTACATTGCCAAATATCAAATCGTCTCCATCATCATTAACTGGTGAATCAAGAATCATCTGAACTCTTGCTATTGGTTCAAACCGAATGCCTTACACAATACCACGTGTTTTGTCTATTGGTTCAAAGAAAATAAAAAGGTGCAGCCAGTTGATCGTCTTTTTCCTCTTCACCTTCATTACCACTGTATAAACTTCCTTCTCTTGGGTTCATAAATGCAGTGGCTTTAACGTCTTCCTCTGTCTCCTTTCGGACTAATTGTCCTAATCTCTGTGAAGCAGATTGAAGTGCATGCTATTTCTTGAACTGTATCTTCCTTTCTTCTGTCAAAACACGTTGACACTTCTTTCTGGCACAGCTGGATTATTATATGAAATGGAGTTCATTAGTAACGTCTGTGTAACATGTTGGAAAAAGATTATATAAATATTGTTATTTTACGTTTTCACTCACTGACTCAGATAGAAAATTCCTTAAACAAAATACATCTTCCGGTCTGTTAATGTGGTGTGTAACTTTCCTTCCTAATCTGGGGCCGGACTCATGTCCTCTCCTTAATCTTACTCATAGCGTGCTAAACGGTATTTTAAAATTTTCAGTGCCCTTTCTAATTGATTAATCTTTAACAGAGGCTTGTTTTGCTATTTCTAAAACTTTTACAGCCTATTTTGAACCAATCTGAAACATAAAAATGGATATCATTTGGTCAGTAACGGTGAATGAACAATCATGATTAGTGATCAATAATGGTCAGTGATCAGTGATGGTCAATAACCAATGAAGATCAGTTATCAATTATAGTTAGTAGTGAAATATTATCAGTGATCAAAGATAATCAGTGATGGTCAGTGATCAATAAAGGTTAGCGATCAATTATGGTAGTGATTCACGGCGATCTTTTATCTATGACTGTCTGCCACAGCCCGGCTACGCCGCAGTACTAGCCCGTCTGCGTCACCGAAACCAGACCTCATCCATGATTGTCAGTGACCGATGATGGTCAGTGATCAGTGGTGGTCAGTAATGATTGGTGACCAATGATGTTCAAATTACAGGATGACTGCTGTCACCCTATGCATTTAAAATCTGCAACAAGTAACTATGTGACACAGAGTAAGACTTACCTTGATGTTTTGATGTTTCGTAAACAATAGTTTGTTGCAATTAGTTGAAATCTGTGCTAACATTGCTACTAGTTCGCCATCCAAACAACAACTGACAAAGGCAGCTTATATTACGTCTCTTAAACACACAGGAGTGCAGTGCTCGCCTTCACGAACGACGGAGTGGACAATGTTAATTCACTAATCACGGTGGATATGCGTGGAAAATAATATGCATGTAACCACTGTGGTAATCCACACAAACATCACATATTTTGTACGTATTGGAAACACTTCAGATAAACATTAAATTTTGTGCTGCATTTCAGAATTTTTTGACATCACAGACTGTTTAAAGTAATTAATCTGAGTCTTGCAAGGTTTGTTCTTGTACTTATTCTCAACTCAGTCGCTGAAAACCGATGTAAACTCACACTTCTTGCGTTGCTGACACATTTTTCACCCACTTTAGAGTAGTGTGACATGAAATCAGGAGAAAACAATAACTTAAGGCTCCGCTGCGTTTTAAATCTAACTGTGATACATTCACCGAATTTCGAACGTTTTTATCTATACAGATGCCTGATGAAAGCAGTAACAGTAACTGGCAGTACAACTATCGAATTTATATCGCTATATGACAATGGAGACATCTGTTGGTGATAGTAAGGGACTGGGATGGGAAACAGCAACTACACATTCGTAATTCGTTATTTATATTTTACAAACAAACGTTGGAGTTTGATTATTTGTATAGAAGTCCAATATACATGCATTCCAATATTGCACAGCAAATCATATGTAGCTTTGAATGAAATTCAACGATGTGACTAATGAGACAGTCCATAGTCTATTTCTGGAAATCAGTAATGCAATCATAATTGACAACATTTTCAGTGTTTTTAAAAATCAGATTCTTAGAAATGTTTTTCATAAAAAAATAATTTGAATACTTTTGAGAACAACTCAGACGGGGTTACATTTTAATAGTGGTAATAGGCTCTAACTGGAGGAAAGGAGGGAGAGGTATATGACTTATTTTATTTTTGATACATAATTCAGGTCGTTCACACAAATTTGAAGACACAGTCCAGATGGGCTACATTTTAATTGGCTCTGATTGGTGGACAGGGGAGGGAGGTGTGTCTGATGTATTTTATTTTTTATAAATAATTCAGGCCGTTCATCTGCTTTTGAGCTCAGCCCAGATGTGTCTACACTGTAATTTGAGCTTTTGAGCTTGTATTTTAGAACTGAGGTCTGACTGGAGGACAGAAGAGAGAGAGAGAGAGAGAGAGAGAGAGAGAGAGAGAGAGAGAGAGAGAGAGAGGGAGGGGAGGGAGAGAAAGAGACAGAGAGACAGAGAGAGAGAGAAAGAGAGAGGTGGAACACTATGCAATGTGTGTATATAGTTGACTTTGCTGTCATTTCAGTATTACATCACACACATATATGTGCATGTAAACAATATAATTGGACTGAATTTGTACGCCAGAGGTATATGTCTTTAGGATATCATTAATGTCTTTGACTTTACTTTGAGGTTTAGGTAATTTTACTGCATATCTGGTGCAATTTTTAATACTACGCTTTCATTGGTTAAAGATAACGTAATCTGGCGCCCTTTAAATAATACACTCGATTGGTTGTAGATGAGTGGGCATTGGGTGTAACACACAACTGGTCATTTTCATCAACCGTGAGTTCTAATACTGCTCTATGAGTGGCTGGAGACAAGGAATATAGCCCTGACTCATTGGTTGGAGATGCAGGGAGGGGAGGAGATTTTTAATATTCTGTTAACGAAACTGGGCTACTTCTGACAACTTGGATTTTTAGCACTACACTATGAATTTCTAGAGAGAAGAAGGGCGTTGGCTTCCCACTGATAAAGATGATGACGTCACTCAAGACATCATCGGTTCAAGGTCATCGTTGACATACGCACGACCTTCAGAAAAGTGCGCTGACCTAGGTGAAGGTTAGGTACTGTGTCGGTAAGGACTCTAGCTATGTTAGAGTAGCCATACCTACAATCGTTGTTGATTAATTAGATGATGTTGATGATATGCTGGAACCATTCTGTGAACAAGTTCAGCTATTTCCACACATATGAATGATTTGCTCCAACTGACTATGGAGGAGTTCCGTCAAGCTATTCAGCAGTGAAGTTCTTGCAGGCAAAAACCATCATGCGAACGTTTACGTTATAAGTCACAAGTGCACAACTTTGAGGAGAAGGCAATCAGTCAAACTGATGTTTGACTTTCACAGAAATAATTTTTTTCCATTGATGCTTAACTATCATCAAGCCTGTTTTCAAACCTTAAAGATTTTTGACGTGTTTCTCGCTTTACGTTTTCAGAATCGAAAAATAAAACAAATTGTCCACGTTCACCTTTACAAATACCTGGGTTCCAGATTTAGAGAAAAGCTGCTGTGTTCTGAAGGAGATGTCAGAACGACGTCTCATGAACATTTGCAACCATTTCTTAGGGAGTAGTCCTCGTTGAAACTTAAAAGAATGCTAACTGAAAATCCATATGGTTTATGTCATGTGCATCTTGTGTCGTATGGTATTATATTTTGGGGTAACTCTTCCCATTCTAAAAAGATATTTTTAGCTCAGAAACGGGCGGTTTGGGCAATACGTGTTGCAAGTTCGCGAACCTCTTGTCTACCCCTGTTCACTAGTCTGGGTATTTTGACATTGTCCTCACAATATATATATTCTTTATTGTCGTTTCTTGTTAAAAATATCAGACTATCCCCAAGAATTAGTAGGTTTCACTCAGTTAATACTCAGTACAAATCCAATATGCATTTGGATCGCACTTCCTTAACGCTTGTCCGGAAAGGTGTGCTGTGTACTGCTGCATAAATTTTCAATAAGCTACCACAAAAATTCAAAAATCTTAGCAGCAATCCACGCGCTTTCAAATGAAAACTGAAGAGTTTCCGTATGGGTCACTCCTTCTACTCTGTTGAGGAGTTCCTTGAAAAATTAAGCTGATTGTTATGTTTTAGAACATGTTTTTTGCTCGAGTATCACGTCGTTTTTGGAAACGCAGAATCTACTCTGTAGGAATCAACACGGATTCCGGAAACAGCGATCGTGTGGGACCCAACTCGCTTTATTTGTTCATGAGACCCAGAAAATATTAGATACAGGCTCCCAGGTAGATACTATTTTCCTTGACTTCCGGAAGGCGTTCGATACAGTTCCGCACTGTCGCCTGATAAACAAAGTAAGAGCCTACGGAATATCAGACCAGCTGTGTGGCTGGATTGACGAGTTTTTAGCAAACAGAACACAGCATGTTGTTATCAATGGAGAGACGTCTACAGAAGTTGAAGTAACCTCTGGCGTGCCACAGGGGGGTGTTGTGGGACCATTGCTTTTCACAATATATATAAATGACCTAGTAGATAGTGTCAGAAGTTCCATGCAGCTTTTCGCGGATGAGGCTGTAGTATACAGAGAAGTTGCAGCATTAGAAAATTGTAGCGAAATGCAGGAAGATCTGCAGCGGATAGGCACTTGGTGCAGGGAGTGGCAATTGACCCTTAACATACACAAATGTAATGTACTGCGAATACATAGAAAGAAGGATACTTTATTGTATGATTATATGATAGCAGAACAAACACTGGTAGCAGTTACTTCTGTAAAATATCTGGGAGTATGCGTGCGGAACGATTTGAAGTGGAATGATCATATAAAATTAATTGTTGGTAAGGCGTGTACCGGGTTGAGATTCATTGGGAGACTCCTTAGAAAATGTAGTCCATCAACAAAGGAGGCAGGAACTGTCGATGATATGCCTCTCTCAGGCCACCCAAGGGCTACTACTGCAGTGAATGACCGCTACCTGCGGATTACGGCCCGGAGGAACCCTGACAGCAACGCCACTATGTTGACTAATGCTTTTCATGCAGCCACAGGACGACATGTTACGACTCAAATTGTGTGCAATAGGCTGCATGAAGCGCAACTTCATTCCCGATGTCAGTGGCGAGGTCCATCTTTGCAACAACGACACCATGCAGCACGGTACAGATGTGCCCAACAACATGCCGAATGGACCGCCCAGGATTGACATCATCTCCTCTTCACCGATGAGTATCGCATATGCCTTCAACCGATGAGTGTCGCATATGCCTTCAACCACACAATCGTGGGAGACGTGTTTCGAGGCAACACTGTCAGGCTGAACGCCGTAGACCCACTGTCGACCGAGTGCAGCAAGGTGGAGGTTACCTGCTGTTTTGGGGTGGCATTATGTGGAGCCGACGTACGCCGCTGGTGGTCGTGGAAGACGCCGTAACGACTGTATGATACGTTAATGACATCCTCCGATCAATAGTGCAAACATATCGGCAGCATATTGGCGAGACATTCGTCTTCGTGGACAATTCGCGCCCCCATCCTGCGCCCATTGAAGAAGTTCGTGGTAATGGCGCATAAATGAGCCACTTTCTGGAGAGTTTAGACAGGGTGGCCATATTTGTATAAGGGATAATTATCGAAGATTATGGCCCTGACAGCGAAAGCGGAAATATTACATCTGCCACGTAGCAACTGCTGATGGAAGTGCGTATCGAGTGTCCACGAAGAGAAATTCTTACGAAAAATAAGAGGACCACAACAGAAAAAACGATTACAGAACGGTATTCTGTACTCGTGAACCCCGCCAGCACCAAAACAGCACGAAGAAAGGAAGTGCAGGGAGAGCTGGAATCCCAAAATCACTCATCAGTGATGAAAACGCCCATAAGAGGAAAATCCGGTTCCGAAGCCATAAAATCTGAACTATGAAGCAATAGAAGAAAGTAATTTGGTCAGATGAGTCTTGGTTAACGCAGTTTGCAACTTATGGCTAAATGTTTCTGTTCCTAGAGTGAAAAATTGTCGTAGTTCGGTGAGGATTTAGGCAGCCATATCGTGGTATTCCTTGGGCCCCATACTTACTCTGCAAGGTATCGTTAATGACAAGAATTATATGACCATTTTGACAGAGCAGAGGAAAATCCGGTTCCGAAGCCATAAAATATGAACTATGAAGCAATAGAAGAAAGTAATTTGGTCAGATGAGTCTTGGTTAACACAGTTTGCAACTTATGGCTCAATGTTTCTGTTCCTAGAGTGAAAAATTGTCGGAGTTCGGTAAGGATTTAGGCAGCCATATCGTGGTTTTCCTTGGGCCCCATGCTTACTCTGCAAGGTATCGTTACTGACAAGAATTATATGACAATTTTGACAGAGCAGATCCATAGTACATTGTCCCAATGGAGATGCTGTTTTCCAAACCAACGGAGCCTCTGTTCACATAGCACACATTGTCCAAGTCTGATTTTGTAAACACGAGATTGAACTGTCGCATCTCCCTTGGTACCACAGTCACCAGATCTCAATATTATTACCAATTGTGTTCTGCTTTGGAGAGATGATACGTGAAGTTGCCACTACTTTGCAACAATAATGGAAGAAAAGTTCCTGGAAAACAATACCTGACCTGTATTTATCCATTACGAGATTACTGGAAACGGTTTTGAACTCCAACAGTTTTCTTGCAGCGTGTCAGGCGTGGTAATGTATGGTGTTTTTGATGTTTCCATACATTCGTCGATCCCGTATATTTTGTTTATAAACCGGCTGTGCTCCCGAGGAATTTCATCTCGCGAGCCTTTTACTTTATCTTTCTTTCTCAGTATCTAAGACTCACTCCCACCCAGTAATGTTGGTAACGACAATTCTTTATAAAATTTAAGATAGGTTTCTGTTCTTCCTTTATTTTCGAGAAATCTCCTGATGGTATCACTAATTAAACTCCTAAATTTTGATCTAGATATTTTAGGTACGTTACCGTAGTTCTCGAAAATTTAAATTTATGTACTTGCTCTCTGCTTTTATTTTCCATTGCTATTTTTGTCCGTACTGGGTTTTCGCACGGAAAACCATGCCCAATAGTTTTAGTATTGATATTGACATGTTACATACGCGACATATTTTGTGTAGTTCATATTATGAATATTACTATAATGGTTATGTACTACTAAAACTTATTACTCCGTCTTTAATACTCACTCTAGTAGTAAAAAAATTACTGCAAGTACGTTTGTAGAGTCTCTGACGTATAACAGCTTTTAGTGGGGTAAGCTAATTGGAATTTTAAACTTCTGCATTCATCTCCAGCCTAGCTATAGAAATTAGGATGAGCGATTAAATCGCGACCCAGATAGTAATCGTCGGAATATAGCGAGCAGATGGCAGAAAGTGTCTTTGAGTAGACTGGCGGTTTGATTTAGCAGCAATGAAGCGCGATTTGCTTGTGTCACAAATGATCTGTAATCCATATGTCATGGTTAGCTCGTCGAAAATATATGAACTACACCAACATAAGATCAGAGATTACGAATCATTCCCAAAACGTTACACAACAGGTGGTGGTCCCCCTACCACAATAACTCTGTGAAGATAAAGGAATCCCATTCACACTGAGAGAAAAAATAAGGAAAATTATTATTCTCTCACATAGCTTGCAGACACAGCTGAGAGATATGCTTCTCTGCTAACTACCACAAAAATGGTTCAAATGGCTCTGAGTACTATGGAACTTAGCATCTGAGGTCATTAGTCCCCTAGAACTTAGAACTACTTAAACCTAACTAACCTAAGGACATCACACACATCCATGCCCGAGGCAGGATTCGAACCTGCGACCGTAGCGCTCACGCGGTTCCAGACTGAAGTGCCTAGAACTGCTCGGCCACACCGGCCGGATGCTAACTACCAACCAATGTTTCAATGTGGCAGATGAGGAAAATTATAGCATCGCGAGGAACGGACCACCTGTGATACTTTGGTTGAATTGAGTCTCATTATGAGACGTAACAACGACCCGAGAAATCTCCATGCCTTCAGTGAAACAAGTAAGCAAAACAAAAAAATAGCATGACTGCGATCTGTCATGGCCTATACTCGGTCCTCGCAAAAACAGCAGGAGATGTCGAATACTTGCTCCGGCGCATTTACCAACAGAAGTCAGCAACCGCAGCAGCGTTTGCATCTCACTGTCCCTCGGGGCCACATACACTCTCCTCGCTAACATGGAACTACTCCCGCAACTGAGGTAATTCCGCGGTCATTAAGAGTGGAAAGAAAGAAAAATGCTCTCTCTACTGTCGTAACTTTTCCATCCGTATGTAAAACTGTCCCTGACAGTCTGCCGTCCCCAGCGTTTCTTGAGTGCTAGTCTCGCATCCAGTGGGAGGGTGTTTAATGCTCTTTAGATTTTATAGCTTTCAGTCATTCCCTGGCTTACGATTCTGTGTCCCTCTATCTTGCTCACCAGCGGCCGTCTTCGTCGCCTCCAAAACTGTGCTCGGTTGTAGGTAGAGAGGGGAGATGTTCGGTGGATTTGAAACATTCTCATCATGGGCCGTTAGAGGCTAAGCATTTTTCTATCCCTTTCTGTCTTGCATTCCTATCTCACGTCCAAAACTGGCTCTCTCTGTCGTGTGGTGGACAGAATTTTTCGTTAGAATATAAACACGGTAGTGGTTCTCTCGTCTTTGGTTCGACGTTGGTCCCTTTCCCTCATGAAACCACCTGTGTGTCACGTTAGTAACGTTCTGCTTCTGTATGGGAAAGTTTTCGTTAAAATTTGAAAATCAAACCGATGTTGCCACACGTACTGGATCTTTCCTTCCTCTGCCGCAATGATCCGTTACTTCTCTAGCCATATAATCACCCAACCGGTGCTGCACATGGAACAGGGAATAAAGAAGCTTAAAATGGTGTAGAAACACATCACCCATCTTCCTTGCAGCAAGACCCAGTGCAGTCTCTCCACTGTGAATTTAAGATGGCAGACTGTATACGGCGCCACCGACGTGACGCACAGATAGCACATTTCGTCAGTCTATATGAAATAAACCAGTACTCAACTTTCGCGTTGTTATTTGATATTGTCAAATCGGAAGACAGGAGATGTGTTATTTCAAAATGTGAGGATAAAAAATCCTATGTCAATATCGCTGAAACTCCTTCATTGATTACTACTTCTAGCTCATTGACGAGCCACCATCTGATCAATAAAAATTGTTACTTAATTCAGCGTGTATCAGCCATCAGGCATTACACATCGCCATAATCTGTTGAGCTGAATCGCTGTTGTTGTCATGTACACACTAAAGTAGGTCGTCATGTTTACATAACTTACAACGTTACCCATTCATATCTGCTGTGCAAGTCTGGCAGTATGAGCACTGGAGATGTATGTGTGAATAAAGTTGTAGGTCCAATGAGCATGACGACCTAGTTTATTGTGTACATAACAACAAGAGCGATTCAGTTCCGCAGATTATGACGAAGTGTAATGCCTGGTTGCTGATACACACTGAATTAAGAAATAATTTTTATTGATCTGCAGATGGCTCGTCAATGAACTCAAGCTAGTGATCAGTAAGGGAGTTTTAGCGATCCTGACATTGGATCTTCTACCTACACATTTTAGGCACCTCTCATTACATACATTGTAATGGTAATTTACTAAGGAACTCTGTTAATACGTAAGAGTGGGTCCTAAGGTCCTAATCCAGACACCTAAGGGATTATCAAGAGGGTTCCCTGGCTTCAGGGGCTAGAGTAAGCGCAAGGCAGCACTCAGCTGAATGAGTGTCCAGCACTCTGACAATTATGTCTTTAATGTGCTCAAAAAAGATTTGTCAAAGGTCTTAGAGCGATCCTTCTCCGTTTTATTCACGGACATGTTAATGTTGCATCTCTCCGTGAGCACACCACTGCTGCACGCATAACAGGAGGGCTGAAAAACAATGAAATTCCCGTTGATGATTCGTATCACGTTCAGATTTCGTCGAATGTTTATGAATGTAGGATTCCACCCTATATACCAGAGTAAAAACTGCGGTCGCAATACAGCCCAGACGGGTCAGATCACGTTCAATTAGCCTGCAACGCCGCGATGTGCTTAAGAGTATGGACGATCCGTCCAGAGGGTGTCAGCAGTGTCGAATGTTATCAAGAACGCCGTCCTGGGCACTGCGAGTTGTCGTCTTAGACCGCGCAACGTGTGAGACCCGACACCCCAAGGAAAGGACTGGTTTCATTGACACTCTTTATTTCACCTCCTGAGCGTTTTTCGTGCCAATTCTGAATGGCAGTGTGTCTGCGATGTTTACCCGGCGAATCGTAAGGAAACTACGAGATTTGAATGCTGAGTGTCGCTATTCTGACCTTCATCCCAGAGGCATCAAAATAGGGCGTGATATGTGGGTAAGAGTGAGTGTGACGACCTTACCATCGCGTGACACGTCCACAGTGACATTAGGAAAATTGTGGTGAAATTTGGTGCCAACGTGCGCGCGTTAACCAGTCTTACAGCTCATATGGACTTCTGAGCTGTGATTTATTTTCTTATTTTTTTTTTATTTTTGAGTGAGTAGACACCTTGTTGTTTGGCCGCGCTGTGTAGCCGCGTGGTCAGCGGCCCCTTGCCACGGTTCGCGCGGTTCTCCCCGTTGGGAGTTCGAGTCCTCCCTCGGGCATGGGTGTGTTTATTTCCTTAGCGTCAGTTAGTTTAAGTTAGATTAAGTTGAGTGCAAGCCTAGGGACCGATGGCCTCAGCAGTTTGGTCCCATAGGAACCTACCACCACCACTTGCTGTTTGTAGCGTCGGCGAACTAGAGGGTGACATCGCAGGGCGGCACGCATTTGCACCATTGCAGAGTGAAGTTGTAGGAATCTTTGAGCCAAATTTCATACTGATGCTTTGAAATGGGAGATAGGTGCGGGGTTTCGAAAAACTGATACTTCCCATGCGCAGTGTAATGTACATCAGAAACAAACTCAGAAATCTAGCAGTTACATCTACAGTAGTACGATTATAGATGGAAGAATTAATCCACCATATTGTTCTATAAGCTCCTGTGATACCTTTCTGCAGAATCCCACTGGTATGCTTTGTGCTACATTGATTTGATACATTGCACCGTATTGACTGAGAAACTACTAGTAATTTACAGTTTGTTATACTGAACACGACTAAGACTCTCCTTCCATTAGGCGCTAAAGGAACTGTATAGTCGTTATTATGAATCAGTTTCTGATACAGATCGTTAGTCTGGTCGATATTATTATTAGTGGGCAATTAGCAAATAAAGAGGCAAACATTGATACACCGCAGTTTTGTCTGATTATTATGCTTGGACAGCATCAAAAAATGAACATCTCTCTATTATGATAACACTGACTGATTACTATTAGTAACTATAATGTGTAACGAACATTCTTGTTTATTTTCATTAAATCCGTTCTGTCAGGCCCAATATCCACCCACCACTTCAGTTCAGGAGAGCTATTATGCTGAAAGGATTTTAAGGCTCATGTTCAGTCACACAAATGCACATATGATAGGACATGAACACGGCCTTTTTTTATTTTCAGTGGTCAGGTTTATGAATAGTCTGATGCAGCCAGCAAAGCTCTACAGCTCCTACTAGTTTCGTGGAAGTTATTCGTTGATGTCTTCTCTACATTTACATCTACGTGATTACTCCGCTACTCACTGTTAAGTGCCTGACAGAGGGTTCCATGAACCACCTTCAAGCTGTCTGTACAATTCCACTCTCGAACGGAGAACGGGAAAAACGAGCACTTTAATTTTTCTGTGCGAGCCCTGATTTCTCTTGTTTTATGGTGATGGTCATTTCTGCCTATGTAGGTAGGTGATAACAGAATGTTTTAGCAATCGAAGAAGGAAACTGGTGATTGAAATTTTATGAGAAGATCCCGTCGCAAAGAGAAACGCCTTTTTTTTAATGATTGCCATTCCAATTCGCGTATCGTGTCTGTGGCACTATCTCCTCTATTTTGTAATGGTGTAAAACGAGCTGCCTTCGTTCTACTTTTTCGATGCGGACCCCACACAGCTTAGCAGTACTCCAGAATATGGCGGAACAGCTTGGTGTAAGCAGTCTCTTTAGTTGACCTGTTGCATCTTCATCGCAGTCTTTGGTTTGCTCTACCCACAACATTACCTATGTGATCTTTCCAACTTAGGTTATTTGTAATTGTAATACCTAAGAAGTTAGCTGAAGTTATAGGGTTAAGATTTGTGTGACTTATCGAGTAATCGAAATTTGGCGGATTTTTTATTACTCGCCGGCCGGAGTGGCCGAGTGGTTCTAGGTAATACAGTTTGGAACCGCACGACCCGCTACGGTCGCAGGTTCGAATCTTGCCTCGGGCATGAATGTGGGTGTTGTCCTTAGGTTAGTTTGGTTTAAGTAGTTCTAAGTTCTAGGGGACTGATGACCTCAGAAGTTAAGTCCCATAGTGCTCAGAGACATTTTTTTTTTAATTACTCATGCGAATAACTTCACACTTGTCTTCATTCAGTGTCAATTGCCACATTGCGCATCATACAGATATCTTATCAAAATCATTTCGCAATTCGTTTTGGTCGTCTGATGACTTTACAAGAAGGTAAATGGCAGCATCATCTCCAAACTACACTCCTGGAAATGGAAAAAAGAACACATTGACACCGGTGTGTCAGACCCACCATACTTGCTCCGGACACTGCGAGAGGGCTGTACAAGCAATGATCACACGCACGGCACAGCGGACACACCAGGAACCGCGGTGTTGGCCGTCGAATGGTGCTAGCTGCGCAGCATTTGTGCACCGCCGCCGTCAGTGTCAGCCAGTTTGCCGTGGCATACGGAGCTCCATCGCAGTCTTTAACACTGGTAGCATGCCGCGACAGCGTGGACGTGAACCGTATGTGCAGTTGACGGACTTTGAGCGAGGGCGTATAGTGGGCATGCGGGAGGCCGGGTGGACGTACCGCCGAATTGCTCAACACGTGGGGCGTGAGGTCTCCACAGTACATCGATGTTGTCGCCAGTGGTCGGCGGAAGGTGTACGTGCCCGTCGACCTGGGACCGGACCGCAGCGACGCACGGATGCACGCCAAGACCGTAGGATCCTACGCAGTGCCGTAGGGGACCGCACCTCCACTTCCCAGCCGATTAGGGACACTGTTGCTCCTGGGGTATCGGCGAGGACCATTCGCAACCGTCTCCATGAAGCTGGGCTACGGTCCCGCACACCGTTAGGCCGTCTTCCGCTCACGCCCCAACATCGTGCAGCCCGCCTCCAGTGGTGTCGCGACAGGCGTGAATGGAGGGACGAATGGAGACGTGTCGTCTTCAGCGATGAGAGTCGCTTCTGCCTTGGTGCCAATGATGGTCGTATGCGTGTTTGGCGCCGTGCAGGTGAGCGCCACAATCAGGACTGCATACGACCGAGGCACACAGGGCCAACACCCGGCATCATGGTGTGGGGAGCGATCTCCAACACTGGCCGTACACCACTGGTGATCGTCGAGGGGACACTGAATAGTGCACGGTACATCCAAACCGTCATCGAACCCATCGTTCTACCATTCCTAGACCGGCAAGGGAACTTGCTGTTCCAACAGGACAATGCACGTCCGCATCTATCCCGTGCCACCCAACGTGCTCTAGAAGGTGTAAGTCAACTACCCTGGCCAGCAAGATCTCCGGATCTGTCCCCCATTGAGCATGTTTGGGACTGGATGAAGCGTCGTCTCACGCGGTCTGCACGTCCAGCACGAACGCTGGTCCAACTGAGGCACCAGGTGGAAATGGCATGGCAAGCCGTTCCACAGGACTACATCCAGCATCTCTACGATCGTCTCCATGGGGGAATAGCAGCCTGGATTGCTGCGAAAGGTGGATATACTCTGTACTAGTGCCGACATTGTGCATGCTCTGTTGCCTGTGTCTATGTGCCTGTGGTTCTGTCAGTGTGATCACGTGATGTATCTGACCCCAGGAATGTGTCAATAAAGTTTCCCCTTCCTGGGACAATGAATTCACGGTGTTCTTATTTCAATTTCCAGGAGTGTATCTGAGAGGTCTATTCAGATTGTCTCCTATGTCGTTAATACTGTTGAAGAACAATAGAGGGCCTTTGACACTTCCTTGGGGAACGCCGGATATTAATTCTGTTTAACTCGATGACTTTCCGTCTATTACTACGAACTGTGGCCTTTCTGAAAGGAAATCACGAATACAGTGGCACAACTGAGGTGATATTCCATAGGCACGCAGTTTGGTTAGAAGCAATTGTGAGGAACGGTGTCGAAAGCCTTCTGGAAATCTAAAAAATTTTGAATCAATTTGACATCTCCTGTCGACAGCATTTCTTCATGAGCATAAAGAGCTAATTTAATTTCACAAGAACGATACTTTCTTAATTCGTGCTTACTATGCATCAATAAATTGTTTTCTTCGACGTAATTCGTAAAGTTCGAACACAGTATATGTTCCAAAACCCTACTGCGGATCGACGTTAAGGTCGTATCATTCTGTCTAGTCTGTCAGAGTTTTCCATGCATTCTCTTCTTCTCCGATTCTGCAGGTGACTTACTCATTCCTCACCTTAACAGTCCACTGCTTATTTAACATCCTTCTAAACAACTACATTACAAAAGCTTAGATCGTCTTGTTTCCGGTGTCCGGTGTTCACTACTATTCAGAGCTGTGCTCCAAACGTACATTCTCACAACTTCGTTTCTCAAGTTAAGGTCTATGTTTCATACTAGTACACTTATTTTGGCCAGAATATTCTCACCGCGCGTGGCAGTCGATTTTTTGTACTTCCTTTGTCGTGTGTTATTTGGCAGGCAAGGTAGCAGAATACCTAACTACGTTTACTTCGTGGTCATCAATTCCTACTGGTATGCTTAGCGCTAATGTCATTTTTAATGCCTCTCATTATTTTCGTCTTTCTTCAGCTCATAATGTGTGCTCATTAGACTGTCCATTTCATTCAGCTAGTACTGCACTTCTTTTTCACTTTCACTGGACCAGCAGTCTCACCAGAGAGTCTTACCACTGATGTCCTTTCAACGTGAATTTTAATCCCACTCTTGAACGCTATTTTTATTTCCGTCGTTCCTTCTCAAATGTGTAGACTGACCAGTAAGGGGTAAAGACTGAATGGTTGTCTCTCATCATTTTTAAATCGAGTACTTAGCTTATAGTAGTCCAATTTATAGTCCCTTTCATTTTTTCTACTTCCTGTATACTTGTTATTTTTCACTAATTTCTCAAAATTTCAAACATAGTTTTACATTATCGAACGCTTTTTTTATCTCGGCAAATCCAATGAATTCATCTTGATTTCTCTTCTTTCATTATCAAGAGTAACGTAACAGAACGATTCTGTTGTCTACAACACACATTGCACGTAAGGACCACGAAGACAAGATACGAGAAATTAGGGATCATACGGAGGCATGTAGTCAGTCGTTTCTCCCTGGTTCCGTTTGTGACTGAAAGAGGAAAGGAAATGACTAGTAGTGGTAAGGAGTACGCTCCGCCAAGTACCGTAAGGTGGATTGCGGAGAACTGATTTTGATGTAGGACATCAGAACTGCCTCTCCAGTGCCTTTACGTTTTCGAAAACGAAACTGGTATTCATCTAACAGATTCTCTATTTTTTTCTGCAATTCTTGTTTATTATTCTTGCCAGCAACTTGAATGGTTCAGAAATGGCTCAGAGCACTATGGGACTTAACTTCTGAGGTCATCAGTCCCCAGAACTTAGAACTACTTAAACCTAACGAACCTATGGACATCACACACATCCATGCCCGAGGCAAGATTCGAACCTGCGACCGTAGCGGTGGCGCGGTTCCAGACTGTAGCGCCTAGAACTGCTCGGGCACTCCGGCCGGCCAACTTGAATGTACAGGACGTTAAGCTGCCTGTTCAGTAATTCTTGCCCATATCTGCTCTTGCTGTCTTCGAAATTGCATCCATGATATTTTTCCGAAATTATCATGGTATGTCTCCAGTGTCAATGATTCTATACATCAACCTCAATACTCCCTTGTTTGCCACATCCCAAATTGTGGTTTTAGAAACTACGAAGGAAAATAAAATATCCCTTCCACCTTCCAAAAGGTCTGTTACTGTAAGCTCTCATCCTAGTACTGGATACCCACATCTTCCACATGGACTCCATTTATGCTTCTTCTGCCACGTCCTCAGAAAATTTCACCCCCTCGAAGGTGGTACAACACTGGGAAACCCTGGCGTAGACGACTTTCACAATGGGAAGATTCTCATGGCCCGGCACCTGAGAATGAGCATCGCAGCAAAGCTAGTTTGTAGTTTCATGGGCATCTATGGAAAGTTGTTGAACGACGATTAAAACAAGATTAGGTGACAAAGTGTTGTATATGGAAGCTTCATTACAGAACGTGGGCGTCGCAGCCTTGCACGATCTGTAAAGTACGGTAGATCTGTGGCAGATATGACCTAAAGTTCAGTGCTCATGCTGGCACAAGTGTTTCCAAGATTACAGTTCATCACTCATTGTTGAACGTAGGGTTCTACAGCAGACAACTCCTATACGTTCCCATCTCGATACAACTCCAATGTTAGTTATGATTGTAGTGGGGCGGAAGCATCTTGATTGGACCGTGGATCAATAGAAACGTATCTGCTGTTGAATCTCGTTTATTGTTACACCAGTTTTATGGTTCTGTCATCCAGGCCAAGGCTCGTCGAAACGTGTGCTGCTCAAATGTTCAAATGTGTGTGAATTCGTAAAGGACCAAATTGCTGAGGTCATCGGTCCGTAGACTTACAAACTACTTAAACTAACTTATGCTAAGAACTACACACACACCCTATCCCGAGGGAGGACTCGACCCTACCAGCTGGAGAAGTCACGTAATCCGTGACATGGCGCTTCGAACCTCGCGGCCATGCGCTGTGCTAAGGATGCAGGTCGTCTTGGGCCGCATTATGCTATGGCGGACGTTTACGTGGGATTCCATGGGACCTGCGCTACTAGTCGGAGACATTGCAACAAGTGTGCACTTTCTCAAGATCGTAATGGAAACTCTGCAACCCTTCATGCTTCAATTCATCTGCTACAGCGGTGGCGTCTTCCAGCTGGATATCTGTCCCTGTCGCACGATCAAAATCAAGATACAATGGTTATAGGAGCTTGATAGTGAACTCACGTAGATGACTTGGCCACCAGATCAGCATGATCTGTGGATGCATTTGGCGTGCTATCGGGCGTCAACTCCTTGCCCTCAAACCACCGGCCAACAATGTATGGAAATAGTGTCATCTGTGCGTAGACATCTGATGCCACATACCTGCGGAAGCCTAGCAAAGGACTGGTCAAGTCCATGCCGTGAGGAGCCGCTGCTGTACTGTGTTCTACAGTTGGAACAACATACAGTTACGCAGGTGGCCGCAATGTTTCAGTTCATCAGAATACCTCTCCAAATACGTAATTAGGAAGGTTTTGAAACTGTAGATAAACATTTCAATAAAAAAATCCTGAAAACCAGTTACCACAACACGAATAACTTGATGAGGTGTATACTTACCCCTAGTTCCCACACAAGCATACCAAGACGAGCGTGTGGTCTCTATAAGGTGGTTCAAGGATTTGTGTTGGCAGTCGATCCCATTTACCTAATTTACTAAGTGATAAGTCTTTGCCTACCATGCAGCAGACTCAGGTTCGATTCCCTACCGGCCTGAATATTTCCTCCGCTCCTGGACTGGGTGTTGTGTTATCCTCATCATTCTTTCATCATCATCATCGACGCCTGAGTCACCCAACTTGGCGTCGCCTGAAATAAGACTTGTCCCCGGCGTCCGAGCTTCCCAGATCTGGTCCTCCTGACCAACACCGGCATACGATCATTTCATAAGGAAGAGCTCAGTAGAAATACAGAATAATCGTAGATGTCACTTGGTGTCCAGAGTTGTAAATATTAGGGAAATTCTTATGAAAGATGTTCATATGACGAGTGATGATAATTTGCTTGGTGTTTTTGACAGCTTATTTGGAGCATTTACCACTACGAGCGTCTTTGCATGGCTAAAGATATAAGTGATGCGTACTATTTGTCTAGTAGAGGGAGAGCACTGGGAGAGCGAAGAGCACGGAAGATTTTATCGTCCAGAGAAGGAAATAAAAAGGGGCATAGCAGAATAAGGAACTTGGATGGCGGACGTACCGCAAAAAGAACTGACGTAATTGAGGACAGAGGATGATTTAAGAGGATTTTATAGAGAGACGTCTCATTCCGAGTAAACGTAATTTGCATCGACTTAATTTTGCTGCAAGCACTACCTGCAGTAGATATTGAATCCTATAAAAAACGTTTAATTTGCTAATGCAGCCCGATAAAGAAAACGAAATAAGGTAAGGCAATTTGCCGCGCAGTGATTTATTTCAGGTAGATGCAACTTAGCACATGAACTTAGCAAATGAACATTTTGAGAGAATATTGGGAATGATATTCATTTACAAAATTTAACAAAATCCAGGGTGCGTCTTATAACAGGGCACAGATTTCGTTACGTAATAGTTAGCTAAGTACTATCGACGACCATTCTCTCTATTCAACCTCATTTACAGATCGTCACAAGCAAGAGAGTTTAATTGAGATTACACATATCAAAAGAAATTTGCAGTCTTTCGTTCACGTTTAAGAGCAGGGTAGCAAAGGTGATTCTAGACCTGAGTACATGAGCCATACTCTATCAGAAATTCGAAGTCTCTCAGTTATCAAGTAAAACGTAATAGTGGCATTATAGTCAGCCAGTTACAACTGTAGAATCATACTTAAGAGTTTCAGTGTTTCATTGCTTCCTAAAAACGTTTAGTAGAAGCCTTATGTGTACTCCACTGGCCACCGCATCCGTTGGGTAGCTTATCCTTCGAGAAATTCATTCACCTGACTAGTTCGTTACTGACCTGCATAACATCTCGTGAAGAGGGTGTCTGGAGATATTGCTAGTGTAAAATTTCATATAGCTAGTTAGTTTGTTAGTTATGTTCCATTGTTCATGATTTACAACAAAATAATGTGGAACAACTCATGTTATGTGCTACCTGTGCATTGATAGTTGAGTGTATGGCTACTGGTTCGAAATTTAAGGAAGGGTTTAAATTTAATGATTACGTACAGGTTAATCTTTGTCATGAATGTAACAGCTATTTAAAGACAAAGCAAATGTTTTTATCTTTTATACTACGAATGTTACTGGCAATAAATACTCGAATGCTAAGCGGGAGTGTCTCAGAAGAAACGATTTCAGATTGCATTTACATTTGCTTTCCTATCATTTTGTACGAAAACTACCATATGTAAATGAATTGTGTGAATTTTTAATGAATATATAGACACTAGTTCAACTACCAGAGATTAATGCGTAAAGCATTTGCTGAACAAACGAAGCTTTACGCTCTTCGCTTATTAGTTTTAGAATAACTTACCTTTCGCTGCTATCCTGTCCTGGTGTTAAGACGTGTTGTGCCATTTCTTACTGATAAAACTGGGGTAAATAATGAAAGTGATTTTCAAGCAGAGCGATTTCGTCTTTTGTGATACCATGGGTCCCAGATCCTGAAATTCCGGAAAATTATTACAATTATTTTAATTTTATGCTGAGAATTTAGATGGAGGCGACGGTCTTCACGGCGACGCTGCTCAACAATAGAGGTACGGGAATGTGTTCATTTTTTTCCTTTTGTGGCCGCTACCGTCAATATCAATATATTTCCAGAATGAGAATTTTCACTCTGCAGCGGAGTGTGCGTTGATATGAAACTTCCTGGCAGATTAAAACTGTGTGCCCGACCGAGACTCGAACTCGGGACCTTTGCCTTTCGCGGGCAAGTGCTCTACCATCTGAGCTACCGAAGCACGACTCACGCCCGGTACTCACAGCTGTACTTCTGCCAGTATCTCGTCTCGTACATTCCAAACTTTACAGAAGCTCTCCTGCGAAACTACTTGCCGCGACATTCAGAACCTGCACTCTTTCTTTTCATTTAATTTCAAAGTCCACGCATTTACGTTCTAAGATGAATAAATGCATTTAACTGTAATTCTTTTTATCCAGGCCACGGGGTATGATTACCTTCGAAATGTACGTGCCTCTATCCCGTTCGTATGTTCGCATACATTTGAGTGTGTACAGGCGTAACTATATTTCCTACACAGTATTAACGATTTTTTTTTATGACCACTCATTCGCGAATGTACGTGCCCTCTTATTTGATGTAATCAGTCGTCCATATTCTTTAATAACATTATTTGTAGTATTCAGTGGCTTAGTTACCACAATTGATCTTTACCTGCGTCGCAACAGCGCTTCGCGCGAAATATTTATTACGCGACATCCACAATAACTTTTATTTCAAAATTTCGACGACCGACTGAATAATGATTTTTTCTAACAACAACAATAGCAAAACATAATAATATAAGAGGACGCGTTACAAATGGTGACCAAGTGCCATAACGTTTGTTAATTTTCAGAAAAATTTAGTACATATTTTAAGTGGAAATATTTAAGTAATTTTTCTCATCCATTATTGCTACTATAATCAATTGTTTCTGTTACATGTTACGCTAACTGCGTATAAGATCACCGAATTTACTAATGAAATCAGCCCATAAAACTCACATATATCCATAAAACAAAAATTTTGAAAAATGGAGGAACTTCTGGAACATCAAATTTTTAGCTGACTACTAAGAAAACGACCGGCAAAAGAAAATACATAAGGTAAGAGCAACAGCACTACTACCCTTTTAGTTGACCTAAATGTGGAACTGAATAGCATTTTTCCGACCCCCACAGCGTAGCATGCATTTTTTTTAAAATTTCATTTTTCTTAGATGATTTGTAGATTGCTGTTCGCATACGTGAATGCGTCACAAGATGGCGGATCATTTTCATTGATTGCACACGTATAAGTCATTTATCAGTCTACTGTTTTACCAGAGACATATTTTGCTACATTGAATTACGCGAAAGAGTGCGACGTCATCTGTTATTTGTTTACGTGTAGTACGAGCCGTAATAGTAGTGAAGTTCGGCTGCACGCTAGTTTACGATTACATACAGCTATGGTGAAATTAGGATCATAAACCAAAACGATGGATAATTCGTGAGATGAGGAATCAGTTGCTGAACCTATACCTGACACAGAGATAGAAAACATTGCAGATACAGATATCGCAGTCGCAGCGACTAGTGGTACTCAGTCGCAAGCGACAGAAGAAAATATATCAACTCTAGAAACTGTACTGGATTCCGCAGATGTACCAGGTCCAGCACAGCCAGACATTATGCAGATGTTAAGAATAGTAACAACACAGATAGGGAATGTAACAGCCCAATTGAATGCACTAGCCGAAAATGTCACAACGCAGATAAAAAATGTCACAGCACAGACAGGGAATGTAACTGTCCAAATGAATACACAGATAGAAAATGTCACAGCGCAGATGGGGAATGTAACAGACCAAATGAACAAGCTAGACAGTGATGTAAAAACCCTTACTGAAATGCACAATAACCTGACGAAGCAACTGACACAACTAAAAAGAGAGGTAGCAGATAGGGTAATAGAAATGGTGCGTGAAGATCTAAACTGTTTGAATTGGGGTAGGCCTACTGATAATTTGAAAACCACAGTTAAGGATGTGCCGAATCAGATAAGTAAGTTAACTGAAAATTTCAATGCCGTGAGTGTACAGCAAACCGAGCTCAATACAAAAATGCAGGAAGCTGTAAATCAAGTTGAGGACTTGACAAAACATGAGAAACAGCAATTCGAGGACTTTTTAGAAGAAAAAGACACACACATATACCGTACTCTAGAAACAGAGCTGCAAAAAGCAATAAGTAACACAATGGAGCAAGTATACACTACGCAAAACACATCTGTAGTTAAACTGAAAACTGACATAGGCCAGAAACAGGAAACTTTGACACAGTACTTACCAGGTCGGCAGAATCAAATAGTCGGGCAACTAAACAGGAAACTTGGTACAATGAAAGAACGAAACCAACATGCAGCAGGAGAACTTGACAACATACCCACAGGTAAGAGCGATGGTGCCGTCAGTGAATATCCTACCCCGAATGTACATGTGTATTCACCAAACTATGAGCTGTACTTCAACCAAAGGCACCGTGACGAAAGAAGAGAACAGCAGATAGCTGAACCCACTTTGTCATCAGTTTTGTTAGAAGAGAGTCTTATAAAACACCGTCAATTTCAAGTGTTTATCCCGGAAAAAAATCCGTGCATCCGGTAATTTTTATAAAGTCATTCAAAAATGTATTGCCTAAAACGTGGTAGAAACAGCAAAACATACAATATGTTACGGGTTATATCCAAGGCGATGGAGCGTTATGGGCGATGGAAAAGTCAGAAACTTGTAAGACATTAGAACAGTTTGAAAACGCGTATCTTTCAAAGTATCGGTCACATGGCGTGCAAGAGAGATTAAGAAAAGTCTTATTCAACCCTCAACAATATAATCAAAAATTTGGATCACTCCGAATGTACTTTGAGAAATATTTAAATAAAACAAGATTCTGGGGTGAACGAGTGACACACCGCTAAATATTCGGGAAAAGCTAGTACAAGTACCCGAAAGCAATTTGGAGTATTTTCTATCTGTCTTGGACTCTATTGACTTAATTAATGAAGACGCAAGACAAAGCCACACCAATCAAAATAATCTCCGCAGCAGCGGTGGCAACCAGCCTCCGCAGCGTCAGCCGCTCTACGGCGTCAACAATGTAGCGTGCGCGGCTGAGTCACAACCGGCTTTTGTCGATTCCGCCGCCTCAGCGCATATGCCAGGCCCGAATACGGGAGGCAATTTCAATAACAACTATAATCAAAATTTTAATCCGGGATTTAAAAGAAAAAGAAAGAATGAGAACAGAAACTACTCCGGCTATTCCGGTAGCCGGAAGCGAAACTGGAATAGGAACGATAGCGGGAATCAATGGGATAACGCTCACAGTAATTTTCAGCATCAATTTAGCAACAACACGGCTAACCCACGAAATGTGCAGTGACAGTACCCGCTTAGCAATCAACACTATGAGTCCCAAGTTCAAAGTAACACTACGCCTGTAAACTCAGAGCAAACTCATGATCGCAATGTGCAATGGAGTAACACACGTCGGGGGTGAATATTACAGAAGTGACGAATGAAACACCTACAAACAGTAATAATGGGGCGTTAAACTAAACGTGGCCTCATTATGTTCCCAAATGTTGACCATGGATAGCCGTGGGGGCGATGCAAGGTAAGACAGGTATTGATCTCTATTACAGAACAAGCTCAACGCCATAAGAAACTTTTGACAAATAGCTACATGGTGTTACCAGATTTGTGGTCAGAGAAAAAGTATTACTCAAGACCCATGTGAAATCTTCTCTGTCAGCCAAGAAAAACGCTAAGCGGCAAATAAGATACACTGGTCCGTGTATTATTATACATATTCCGCATGACGGATGTTATTTATTTGCATATCTTCACAATTGTAAAATCAAAGGATTCTACGCACAGAGAGAGTAGGGGAAATTCCACCATGTTTAAGTATCACACTTTATATCTATCTATGCACATGAGTGAAATAAGTAAACTTTGGTAAAAAGAAGAAATACGATTAGGTTAAAGTAGTTATATCTTCCTATGCAGCTACGTGAATCAGAGCATTTCACTACTTCTGTTTACATTTGTCAGTGATTGTGGCCTCAATACACAAGCAAGCTAGGACATACACGTCAATTGATGATTAGCAATGTTAACATAGGATGTACTTGAAATGTTGACTGAATAGTTTCTGATCCAGTTGTATTTTAGTTTTATGTTTATGTGCAAAGGATCCTGGAGCGAACAATTAGCACAGATCTCGGAACAAAGTAGATGTAAGTTGTTTTTTCTTTCCTTTCCAATTGTGTTTCAAGATTTGAAGGTACAGGTTAAGTTACAGAAAATATTGGACTCCCTAACGTACAAAAGTATACGGTCACGCAAATACATGCCATGTTGCAGAGAGAATTTCTTTTTTGACGTGTCCACTCCACTAGGCTTTATTTATGAATATATCGAGCAAAAGGTTATTAATTTTTTTATGTTCCAATGATGATATGATTTCTGGCTGCTAATGAACGTTTAGCGTGTTATACACAATACGCGCGACACCCTGACCTAAGTAAAGTGCATCCAAAGATAGAGTTCAGGAATTAAAAAAAAAAACTAGTCTGATCTTACAGAAACAAAAATAATTTTTCAACTTTAAACACACGTTTGAGTGCAAGTGCACTGCTGTGGTATGATTTGTAAACATGACATGAGGCATACTTAATACCGTCTCTTCCAGAATAAAGTAAAATAAATATGTACGAGGTAAGTTACAGGAAACTGATTGGCATAGAAATTTGACAATGCCGAAACCACCTTAATTCTTTACAGGCGGCGTTCATCGAGATGCTACGAGACTTCAATCGGCGAAAAGAAGCAACTACATTAATGGCCATTAAAATTGCTACACCAAGAAGAAATCCAGATGATAAATGGATATTCATTGGACAAATATATTATACTAGAAATGACATGTAATTACATTTTCACGCAATTTGGGTGCATAGATCCTGAGAAATCAGTACCCAGAACAACCACCTCTGGCCGTAATAACGGCCTTCATACGCCTGAACATTGAGTCAAACAGAGCTTGGATGGCGTGTACAGGTACAGCTGTCCATGAAGCTTCAACACGATACCACAGTTCATCAGGAGTACTGTCTGGCGTATTGTGACGAGCCAGTTGCTTGACCACCATTGACTAGACGTTTTCAGTTGGTGAGAGATCTGGAGAATGTGCTGGCCAGGGCAGCAGTCGAACATTTTCTGTATCCAGATAGGCCCTACATGAACTGCAACACACGGTCGTGCATTATCCTGCTGAAATGTAGGGTATCGCAGGGATCGAATGAAGGGTAGAACCACGGTTCGAAACACATCTGAAATGTAACGTCCACTGTTCAAAGTGCCGCCAATGCGAACAAGAGGTGACCGAGACGCGTAACCAATGGCACCCCATACCATCACGCCGGGTGATACGCCAGTATGGCGATGACGAATACACGCTTCCAATGTGCGTTCACCGCGATGTCGCCAAACACGGATGCGACCATCATGATGCAGTAGACAGAACTTGGATTCATCCGAAAAAATGACGTTTTGCACATTCGTGCACCTAGGTTCGTCGTTGAGTACACCATCGCAGGCACTCCTGTCTGTGGTGCAGCGTCAACGGTAACTGCAGCCATGATCTCCGAGCTGATAGTCCATGCTGCTGCAAACGTCGTCGAAACACCATCGCAGGCACTCCTGTCTGTGGCGAAGCGTCAATGGTAACTGCAGCCATGATCTCCGAGCTGACAGTCCATGCTGCTGCAAACGTCGTCGAACTGTTCGTGCAGGTGGTTGTTGTCTTGCAAACGTGATCATCTCTTGATTCAGGGATCGAGACGTGGCTGCACGGTCCGTTACAGCCACCCTGATAAGATGCCTGTCATCTCGACTGCTAGTGATACGTGGCCGTTGGGATCCAGCACGGCGTTCCGTATTACCCTCCTGAACCCACCGATTCCATATTTTGCTAACAGTCATTGGATCTCGACCAAAGCGAGCAGCAATGTCGCGGTACGATAAACCGAAATCGCGATAGGCTACAAGCCGACCTTTATCAAAGTCGGAAACGTGATGGTACGCATTTCTCCTCCTTACACGAGGCATCACAACAACTTTTCATCAGGGAACGCCGGTCAAGTGCTGTTTGTGTACGAGAAATCGGTTGGAAACTTTCCTCATGTCAGCACATTGTAGGTGTCACTACCGGCGCCAACCTTGTGTGAATGCTCCGAGAAGCTAATCATTTGCATATCACAGCATCTTCTTCCTGTCGGTTAAATTTCGCGTCTGTAGCACGTCATCTTCGTGGTGTAGCAATTTTAATGGCCAGTAGAGTATATTACTCTTAAGGCTCTACGACTTAACGATCTACGTTACAGAATATTGCCAAGATCACTTGGAAGTACATTACTTGACACTCAGTAGCACCAGAAAGTTTTATAATTGGTCTTATCTTCAGCATGAGAGTACCAAGTATCAATGCTGGCTTCAGAGCAGTGTACGCACTGATTTTCTCTTATGTTTACAATATTTTGCTGTCTGGAGTGGCCGAGCGGTTCTAGGCGCTACAGTCTGGAGTCGCTACGGTTGCAGGTTCGAACCCTGCCTTGGGCATGGATGTGTGTGATGTCCTTAGGTTAGTTTGGTTTAAATAGTTCTAAGTTCTAGGGGACTGATGACCTCATAAGTAAAGTCCCATAATGCGCAGAGCCATTTGAACCAATTGTTTGCAATATTTTGTCGAATCGGAGTTGGAAACGTTTTGGGAAGAATTAGAGTAAGAAAGGACTTAGGATATGCCTGTGATACAATGATGCAAACAAGTAAACATGAACAAACACAACACAGACACAGTCTCAGAAAGCAGTATAGCATATAGCGGCCAAGCTTCATTATCAGTCTGTTGTTCGTACTGCCTAACATTTTAATTATTCTATTTATGCATGAATTTCAGTATAGTGATTTGTTTATTTATACGTTTTTTTATTTCTTTCTACTTGTTTTTGATGTATACCATGCGTTGTTACACTCTTGGGTGACGTAAAGATGAAATTCCCCCCCCCCCTACCTCCCCCCCCCCCCCCCCACAGTAACTCGCGGGTTGTAAATTAACAGATTTTGTCTCATTTGGAGACAATTTCTATAAGCACTTTTTGTGCATTCATTTTTTGTCGTGTCATTTCACTGTGTAAGTGTGTCTATAGCACGATTCTAAGTTTGCGAAGTGCTGTTGTTCACGAAAACGTGTTCTCTTATGCCCTGTGAGATGTCAGATAGTATCGCGATTGCGAACTGTAGTACTAGAGGTACGTATGTTCTGTGAACACATTCACCTACCAACTTCTATAATGAAATATTTTGAGCAGTATGTACCCCGGTAAAGGTTTGAAAGAGAATACATGAGAAAATAACGAACGTGGGCATAAACTACAAAATACCAGACAGTGGTCTCATGAGATTTTTTTTTTTTATTATTTGGGACAGAATGAAAATCAACGGGACGGTGTATAGTTATTCAACGACAGTGAGTTATTCAGTGTCAGTGACATGTGAGATATACGCATAGGAACCAGTGACGATACTATTATACCACAAGCTTTCTCCTTCGAAGTAAAGAAGACTTGGTAAATCGAGAAAGCCTGTTACGGCACGAGTGTTTGTGCAAAGTATAGGACAGTCTGCCGTTGGCAAACTAAATAATAAAGTGCAGTACTTAACTTCGTGCAGTGACCCGTAGGAGGTGCCCTGTGGTCTCTTCTCACAGCCAAGGTATACGACGAGTGGAAGCAGATGCAATAGTTTCGTAAACGTTACGAACGCTGCGCAAAACACTTCACGGGAATGTATTGATCGGCGCCCGCGACATCGCTGCCCGACGGTGTTTGCACGACTACTGGACCAAACGGCGCGTGGCGTGTCGCCAGATTCATTGTTGCACGTGCGGTTGCTTGTAACTGTCACATTATTGATTGACAGCGTGAAGCTGGAGGGCAATTTGAATAGGAAGCAAAAATCTAAGTTCAAAGGATGCTGACCATGGTGCAAAGAGGCGTAGAGACTCGATTTCCCGACCTACTAAATAAAGTCTTACCACTACAGCTCATGATTTACATCCCACGTTACAAAAGAAAATATAAAAAACGACACCCATGTTCATTGAACAGTACCCATGTTTGTGTATATGTTAGTGTTAAACTAAGTTCTAACTCTGTGAATTTCGTTTGTTACATGTTTGTCTTGCCCACGATGAGACAAGTATGAAACCCAGAAAGGACATTATCAAATAGATCCTGGTATAAAAAAGGGAGTATGTGGAGAGCATAAGCAATTATAAGGAAGAATTTCTCCCACTTGCTACTCCAGATACCCTTGCATCCATACAGACTGGATCGATACACTAAAATAGAAGACGTTCTTGTAAAACTTTCTTTTTTTTCAGCAAAAATGTAACTGCAGAATCATAAAAAAGACTTATGAGATGTAATGTTATTGTCAACGTGCGACTGAAGATGTTTTTTGTACGTAGGAACAATGATACTGTGAATCGTCGTAAAGAACTGAACTAGAATTTTGATCTAAAAGACGATGAAATGTAATTTCCAGGTATTTGATCAAAAATACGATGTAATGTAATGTACATGTATTTAGTTTAAAAGACGATAGTGTAGTATCCATGTATTTGTATGTAAAAGACGATGTAATGTAATATCCATGTATTTGATGTAAAAGGTGATGTAACGTAATATCCATGTATTTAATGCAAAGGACGATGTAGTAATTTTTGTATCTAGTATGTCAGTATTTTGTGTGCTCTAGTGTGTACATTTTGTTTTCCTTGCTAAGTACCAGTACCAGCACCAGAACTGTATAAACTAAGTGGATGGTGTGTGTTCCACTCACAGAAATGCAAAGAGTTTATTGTGAAATTAGCAAACACTAGAATTATCTGTGAATTAATGAAGGAATGTGCTTTGGCAGATGAATTCAAATTCAGTTTAGAAAACGATTACTGTTGTACAATGGTCTGGAGGGAGGGAGATCGGTATACGGTAAAGTTAAACAATCATCTTGGAGAAGGACGAGTTTGGAGGTTGTTAGGTGAAACAGCAGGAACGCTTCTCTTATACTGGGGATATTTGTTCCACATCTTTTTCCATTTTTAGAATAAGAAGTGAACTTCCAAAGACAGGGAAATTAATTAAGAAGATACATACATGAGACAACACTAACATAAGCTCTTCAACAAGAATCAGCGAAAATTACAAATTTACACCATAATAAGCTCTTCAACAAGAATCAGCGAAAATTAAAAAAAAATTGCTTAGTTTTTGGGTGCGCATCTTGATGAAAATTTGAAATCAGAGAAATATGTTATTGAGATTCTCAAAAATACAGGATTCATCACCTTCTTTTTACGCAAAAAATTTCTAATTTGGCTACTGAGGTATCTTTTGTATACTTCTACTGTTAACATAATTTTGACGTATACCTGACATATCAGAGGAAAAATGTTGATTCCCAGTGAGAATGACGTATGCAGTTACACAATCATCTTGTGGCCACCCTTTCAAGACGTCAAATTTTCTAACTGAAGCTTAGCAACATAAAAATTCCACAGTGAATTTTATCATAAATAATCCGTTGGAACCTGAGAAGAATGATGTCAACCACAGTTAGAACCTTAGAAGAAAAATGTGCCTTATTAGGTATTACTGAATATGTCAGTGGTCTTGAAAGAAATTAAATAAGCAGTCACTACAACCTGTGATCATTTGCCCAAAAACATATTTGTTTTCTACATGATTTGGTTTCCTAAGGCTCGTGTAGAGGCTCCAGTTTCTAGGAGAAAGATTTTTGCTGGAGTTTTATTGAAAGTAGGTGGTTATGTATAACGCATCCTCTTATATTATTATGTTTTGCTATTTTTGTTGTTAGAAAAATCTTTAATCAGTCTGTCGTCGAAACTTTGAAATAAAAGTTATTGTAGATGTCGCGTAATAACTATTTCGCTTGAAGCGCTGTTGCGACGCAGGTAAAGATCAATTGTGGTAACTAAGCCACTGAATATTACAAATAATGTTATTAAAGAATATGGCCGACTGATTACATCAAATAAGAGGGCATGTACATTCGCGAATGAGTGGTCATAAAAAAAAGCGTTAATACTGTGTAGGAACTATAGTTACGCCTGTACACATTCAAATGTATGCAAACATACGAACAGGATAGTGCCACGTACATTTTGAGTGTAATCATCCCGTGTGACCTGGATAATAAGAATTACAGTTAAATGCATTTATTCATCTTAGAACGTAAATGCTTGGACTTTGAAATTAAATGAAAAGAAAGACTGCTGGTTCTGAATGTCGCGGCAAGTATATTGAAATTGACGGTAGCGGCCACAAAAGGAAAAAAATGAACACATTCCCGTACCTCTATTGCTGAGCAGCGTCGCCGTGAAGACCGTCGCCTCCATCTAAATTCTCTGCATAAAATTAAAATAATTGTAATAATTTTCCAGAATTTCAGGAGCTGGGACCCATGGTATCACAAAAGACGATATCGCTTTGCTTCAAAATCACTTTCATTATTTAACCCAGTTTTATCAGTGAGAAATGGCACAACACGTCTTAACACCAGGACAGGATAACAGCGAAAGGTAAGTTATTCTAAAACTAACAAGCGAAGAGCCAGTTCCTATGTTTTCCCCGATATATGTTTTGTCAGAAATCTACAATTCTTAAGAAGATTTAAGCTCTGCAAACAATCTTGTTGCGCAAGCCTCTGAATGTCAGTGTACAGTTGCTCGGCAGCCGGTCGTTCTGTGTAGTGGTTACTCTTCATAGTTCATGTTCTGATAAATGACCGACATTTCCTGTGTGACAGCACGGTAAGCAAAATATTAAAATGACACTTGTTGATGCACACAACGCAGGTAAGATTGCAGTGTGTATCTTACGTAATTCCAGTCTTGTCAGAGAGTTCTTTCTGCAAGAACATACTGTAGATGGAAATACAGACTCCCGTAAGATGTAATGGATTGTGATACAGTTCTGTTGAAATCGTAGCTCTTTTCATAAATCTAAGATCGGTTGCGTCCGTTCAGTATATTCTAAATCGATTGCCTCAGTTCAAAACTGCTTTGAAAACTATAAACCAAAATTCCACCAAATAAGAGTGAGTTCTCGTGTAATAGAACTGGCATTTTCGATCACCAAATAAAACAGTTGGAAATTATCTGTACCTTTCCATATCGATTTCTCTTATTCCCATATTCTTCAACAGCTTTCTTCATGTGAATAAAGCTTTCGCATTTCGTTACTGTTTCACAAATAATTTCCATCTTCACCATACAGTATTGGAAGTCAGAAAGAACCTCTTCGTCATAGTGAGTTAACAGGTTTTGTATGGGATAGCTGCCAAAAACAAAGTCGGTAAAGCTTACAATGAGAATAATGTTCATCTTAATTTTGATATTTCTCTAGAAGAGAAGCAGTTTAATGTTTCAATCTAAAATAGCAAAATAACTGGATTTGGACTACTAGTTTCAATTAAAGGACAATGTTTTAAGTAATTAATGTTAAATCAGGTAACGTATTTGAGGTGGAACCTGTTACAGAATCGCGGTAATTAAGTACTGTTTATTAATTAAAAGATACAGTAGTAGCTCTTGCAATACTTTGCCTCGACAAAATACAATTTGAGGTTTATAATAATCTGATCCAATGAAATCGTTTGGTATGCATCACGTTAACATTGTTTGATTTTTGTATTGGCTTTTTCTTTTTGTATGTTTCAAGCCCATCCACTAACTTTCAGCCCGCTTCAACCAATGTACCGTAAATAAGCCTTATATGCGAACAGAACAGGTAATTTGTGATTGACTCCCAATGTCATTTGGATGTAATGAATTATCTTCATAATTGGTCAGCAGCGTGGTTTAAAATCACATTAAATATAATTTGTTTCATTAAGCACATCGTTAGTCTGACGTAGGGCTTGTTTGATGCCATGATGATGAGGTTTCATGCCACTAGACTAAAAGCAGCAGCCTCCTCAGCTGAACTTGGACCGTGGTAGCATTTGAGGAGACCGTCTTGGCACGCTGTCTACGTGCGTAGCGAGAAGACGCTTTGACAGCTAGAGGTATGTGGATCTTTCAACATAGCGCTACATTGTGTTTGGCTAGGGTGAAGTTGATGACACTGATGCTGGGAGGATTTTCAGCACGTCCCACTCGTGTTACTGTTTTAACACTGAACATAAATGAAAAAAAAAATTACTGAAGGTTCTTGTTTGAATTTATGTAACGAACATCAAGTTATACATAAAATTGTACACGTGCTGCATCCCTGGAGAACCAATGAGCACACGATATCCATGATAGTTGTGGATATGGAAGTCTATGTTGTATTGGGGGCTCATGCTAATGTTGTTTCAAATAAACAATGGATAGATCTCAGTATACTCATTTCTTTCGTTATAAACGAATCAAATACCTATTTCTGTAGAGAGTACTCCCATCTTCCTCGGAGGACACGATTTCAATTTGTGGGGAAATCTTAGTCATTTGTTAAATTATAATTTTGTTTTTCATTGGTCGATAGCCTCAAATACTTTGTGAGGGGAAACTCGATTCGTAGTAGGCTGTAATATGCTTTATTGACTCTGTGTTATAGGCCCATTTCGACGTTTATGTCATTTTCAATCACTTAAAATAAAAACATACCAACATGAAAAATATTGTAGCTGAAGTATGTTATATGGAAATATTACAAGGTGTAGTAACAATCGTGTTACAAACATGGCATAAGCCGTTTCCTCTACTAACATCTGATTTATACTGCTTGATGTGGGATATAAATCGGATTAATATTCCACATATCAACGCATATTTCACATATTCCAGATAAAACGTAATGTGTGGACGAATGCCTAATTCCTTACATTACACTCCCACATGTTAAGAAATGTTAGCTATAATCACTCTGTATATAAACCGACAGCTACAATCAGCTGCTCATTAAAAGTAAATTGGAGGTGAACTTAAGACAATGTCGTATTTCATCTGTGCAGTTACGATCTTATCTCCAAACAATTTTTGTTTAACACTCTTTATATAAATAATTAGAATATTTTGATGTCTGTATTGGATGTGAAATTCTATGTAAATCACTAGCTTTATATTACTATAGATATGGAGCGATTTTCTGTGTGGTTTGAGTCAGATTTACCATGTTGATAGTCACCTTGTTCTATCAATGGATGTACAATGGATACGTATGTGCACCTTTAACTATGAATGTTGTACTGTGCCTTATGTAATTGGATATAGACGTTTGTATCTCTTAATAGCAAAGACTGTCATCCACCCATATGTCATAGTCAGTAGTCAGCGACGTCATCTATGAAATACGTCTTTGACAGCATTAATGAACAGCTAATTGTAACTGTCAGTTTCTATAGTGAGTGCTAGCCCTTATTGCAATGAGGTCATGCAATACAAGGACTTAGTTTTCGTCCACATATTATGGTGTATACAGACTAAGTGAGATGTTGTATTGTATGTTGAATAGTAAAGTGGTTCAATATACTATGTCAAACACTGTAAGTCATAAGATGATTATGAAAATCTAAGTAGAGGAAATGGCTTATGTTTGTAACACGATTGTTATTACATCTTTTAACATTTACAAATTATGTATTGATGCTACACTATTTCCCACGTTAGTATGTTTCTATTTTTATTTTTGGCGTTTATAAATGAGCTAAACGTCGAAATCGCCCGATCGGGCAATTAATAAAGGCGATAACAGACCACTATAGATAATGTTTTCCTGTATTACATTTCTTAAATTATTTTTTTCTTACCGGAATTTGCTTTTCTGTATTATTTCCAACTTTTTCATACCAGAAACCTCGTTTCCATTTCTATATATTCTCTCATGTAATAAATTATTGTCACTAAATGTTTATCATACAACAGAAACTAATCAATGAGAGCCAATTCATGAGCCACACATTTCTGACTCGTCTTGCATGCTTGTGAAGACGATTATGTGTCTCCCTTACTCTCAACGAGTAAAGAAAGGAGAGATGACACAATGTGTTCATTTATTTTTATTGTACAAGTCCTTCTCATTACCCATGTTTCCTGTAAATGGCCATGAACGAATCACTGTGTGTGTGTGTCTGTGTGTGTGTGTGTGTGTGTGTGTGTGTGTGTGTGTGTGTGCGCGCAAGTAGGTTTAAAATGTTTTTGCGGGGAATCAAAGTTAGCAAACATAGTCTGTAGTCATCTGCCATCCTAATCTTGTGGGGAGGTTTAGCAGGGAGCAGGAGCATTGTTGGTCAGAGAGATATTTCCCCTCCAAATGCCCGATGGTGGAACCATTTTTCAGCCAAGTGCCACATTCAAAGCTCTGACATAGAACGGGTTGAGTGAGCAGACATACTTTCATCAACTGTCTTGTTCGGATGTGGATACAGGTACTTGATGGTGATAGTACAGTTTACAGAAGTGCTTAATCCATTCTATTTAAGCTTGATTTATGTTAGGGAAATTTTCCACGACGCCATATTCCGATTCCTTTAATTAATATTGTTTGCTGAGAGTAATTGGATTCTGAATGCTTTGTTCAGGCTTGACCAACCACCACATGTGTCTTTAGTCCGATGTACTAGGGATAGTGATGTCTCCCTCTTCGCTGATTTGATCGTTTACCAATCCGTGCATCACATGGAGAACGTTGTGCTATATTCAGTGTGGTTAACTTCAGTGAAACTTTGTCTTTATTGTAAAGAACTTAATGTTTGATACACATGTGTTAGTAAACACATTGCTTTCAGATAAAATTGCTATGCATTTTCTAGACTGCAAAAATCTGGCAATAACGGATATCTACTTATACTGAGGATTAATATTGAAAGGTATGTACTAAGTTCTGATCAGGGTAGATCCAGAAAATAAAGTCCACATTTGCCAACCACAAGGTGGAATGAGTATAATATCTTTGAGTAGGAGGATCTTTGATGGTTAAGAGAGCGGGCACGCACAGTAAAAAAACTGTTGAGTCGCAGCCAGGTGCTCAGAGGAAGCAGACATGTAGTGACAGCTTTACGGTAAGGACTCGTGCTGTGCAATTACACTGAGCAAACTTTAGCACGTAAATGATAGGAGATATATAATGATTTCAAAATGGGTTTTGTTAGATAATGTCCAGAGTTAGGATTTGTACGTCCAAGGTTTGACACAGTAAGCGTTTTGTAAAATTTTTTGCAAGAGTAATTTGTGCTACAAAATGTTGGAAATGGTAGTTTTTTTATGATTTAAAATTTTAACTATATATATAGTTAAATATATATATATACACATTGAGATCAACATTGTGTTTAAATCTAACAGCATAAATCATCATCCACATCCTTTGCTTGTATTGAATAGGAAAGTCAGTAGTAAAGTAAAGTTACCCACCAATGAAAGAACGTAAAGAAAATGAGGTGTTATAAATGTGCAGTTCATGGTTTGAAATCGATTTTGGTGTAACTAAAGTTATCAGAGTATAGTTATTTCAAATAACTAATTTTATGCCACTGCACAACTAGTATTATTCAAGGCAACATATAATTTCATTAACTAAACACCTGGGCAAAAAGTTAATTTTTCAGTACCATCTTAATGCCATTGCACAAACGGCATTATTCTCTTAAACTTGATTGCTGAGTCAAATACATGTTTCATTACTGGCAAAATGGAGAAGTGCAAGAAACAAGTTCGCAGACACAGTCAGATACAGGCTGGTTGAATGATTAACTTGGAACAGTTTTATCATTGATACTTTCACTAATTAAAAGGAAACAATTCTGGTTAGAAACTTTCACTTTTAAAGATGAATTTTATCCATTATACTTTCACTTGGCTACATCCTCTGTGGTGACATTCTTGGATATATTTTCCAAACTGTGGACTCTGTTTACGAGCATTCCTTTTGCCACCACTGTTTCAGCTGTGCACTACATTGCTAGTTGCGTATTATTGCGTTTGCTGCTACTACTGTGAATATTTTTAGCTCTGCTTCTGCTTATACTGACTTTATGTATCTATTCTAATTATTTTACTTTTTATGTACAAAATACCGTCTTATGAATTATGACCATTTTGAATGTTTTGTCCACCATATTGTCTCCCTCAAGATGTCTAAAACAAATCGACGGGGTGACAAAGTACAGTTACGCAGTTCCTCAAAATCGCCTTAGCAACAACGACCGGACAATGACCTAGTTTTGTCATCTAATTCTCTTACTTCACAAACTGGTCAGTAATTTGACAACAATGCTGTGGCAAGTAATGACGCAACAAAATTCCGCATCGGTTCCTCTTGTGCCTCTGGATTCTCAGAACGCAGTAAGTCAATTAGAAACAGTTTCCCATGACTCGTTCATGTAAATTCAACCTTCACAAAGCTATGTGGTTGATTTCGACAACTAGTTTCTCTTGCAATATTCTTCCACAGACAGAGAAATTGTTTAATGTGAGAATTCTCAAACAGTTTCTAGCAACCCTCCCCAGCAATATGAGTCGCAACACCCAAATCCCGAGGTTACATCCCCAGCTCTAGTTGAAGATAAATTAGATCGTTTTCTTCGACTACTGAATGAACGTGACACAAAGCATGTTGAACAATTTGCTCAATACCGTAAAGACAATGCTTATTGAGATGAATACCTTAGTGGTAACATTCAGAAAATAACCCAAACTGTAGACACACTTAAAGAAGTAACTGACAATAAATTACAGGATATCACTGAAACGCATAAGCGTGACATTACTGACCTTAGGGACAGAGTTAATGCAGTACTTCCACCTGCGTCTACTGAAAAGTTACAACAAACTTCCGCTGCTCCTTCTGAGCAGATACAGACCTTAGAATCATGTACTAGATCCCTGACATCTGACGTCACTCAACTTCAAACAAAGGTCAGTGAACAGGGCGAGCAATTCCACTCACAATTAGGAAACATAGCGGAAAGAGTACCGACTTTGTAAACTCATGCAGAAAATGAATTAGATCAGACAACCCCAATTCCCTTTTGAGGGACAACTGAATACCAAGCCGTGACTAAATTTAAGAGTAAACAAGTCACTATTAATTCATAGTAAACTTTCCAATATTCAGCAACAATTACAGGACGATAGTGCGCATCGTAATTTTGTCCCAGAACAGCAGGAAAATCCATTGGCATACCAGCAACAACAGCCCACATTTCTATCTTCACAGGATCCATTTGCACAAGATAACCCTGTACAAAGTAATACCTTCCCAGGCAATTTTCCTTTGCCCCATGATGCTCCTTCTATTCCTGTGCTGACTGCACAGATCCCCCCACAAAATTCTGGTCCAGTGGACCAGGGGGTTATGAAAGGTATGTGCTAAGTCTGATCAGGGTAGATCCAGAAAATAAAGTCTGTAGTTGCCAACCGCAAGGTGGAATGAGTATAATATCTTTGAGTAGGAGGATCTTTGATGGTTAAGAGAGCTGACCACAAGCAGTAAGAAACTGGGGAGTCACAGTCAGGTACCCAGAGGAAGCAGAGGTGTGCCAACAGCTTTAAGGTAAGGACTCGTGCTTTACAATTACACTGAGCAAACTTTAGCATGTAAATGAGAGGAGATTTATAATGATTACAAAATGGGTTTTGTTAGATAATGTTGAGAGTTAGGATTTGTATGTCCAAGGTTTTCCATAGTAAGCATTTTGTAAAATTGTTTGGAAGAGTGATTTGTGCTACAAAACTTGGAAATGGTACTTTTTGTCTATGTCTTGAAATTTTAACAATATATATATATATATATATATATATATATATATATATATATATATAGAGAGAGAGAGAGAGAGAGAGAGAGAAAGAGAGAGAGAGAGAGAGAGAGAGAGAGAGATCAACATTGTATTTAAATCTAACAGCCTGGATCATAATTCACATCCTTTGCTTGTACTGATTATGAAAATGAGTAGTAAAGTAAAGTTACCAACCAATGAAAGAATGTAGAGAAAATTAGGCCTCTGTGCAATATATATGTCTAGTTCATTGTTTGAAATCGATTTTGGTATAACTAAAGTTATCAGAGCAAAGTTATTTCAAATAACTAATTGTATGCCGTTGCGCAACTGGCATTATTTAAGGCAAGATATAATTTTATTAATTAAACACCAGGGCAAAGTTAATTTTTCAGTACCATCTTAATGCCATTGCACAAACGGCATTATTCTCTTAAACTTGACTGCTGTGTCAAATACGTGTTTCATTACTGGCAAAATGGAGGAGTGCAAGAAACAAGTTTTCAGGCACAGTGAGATGCAGGTTGGTTGAATAATTACTTTGGAACAATTTTATCATTGATATTTTCACTAATTAAAAGGAATTTCACTTTTAAAGATAAATTTTATCCATGATATTTTCAATATTCATTCACTAGTTTTTGCATTTTAACATACTGTTTGAAACCGTGCGTCCTTGACTTGACTATGTCTTCTTTCTTCTTTCTCATTCTTTGCTTGGCATAATGGGAGTAAATCATAGCATTAATCGTTACCCACTCTTTCAGTGCACAGTTGAATATGGCTCAAGCGATTGTTGTCCCATGTCTTGGAACTATGATGCCTCGAAGATGAGGCTTTGTCCAGGAACGGTGATAAATGAATCCTCATTGTTAGACTGTGCTATGAGTTAAGCGACCTTTCAATTAATAATTATGTGTGTATATGTTTCCACCATAGAAATGTTGTTTGATTAATGTTTTTCAAAGTGTTGTTGGCGGAAGTCGTCTGTTTTAGTCTGAATAAATTGTCACCAGTTACTATAAAACAATTTTGCCATGATTTTACCATCATTCATGCCATTTCTCATTCAGCCACATGCACCTGCCATCGCAAGTGCGACGCCGATAGAATATTAGTATGACTTTATAAGAAAATAGAAACCAGAACAAATTATGTGCAATAAGATAACGAATAGCGCTATTTTCATTGCGTTACCTTCTCTGAGATGCTTCTGTATCCGTTGTGCTAAACCGCTAATTGATTCATTTTCCCTGCTATATTCGAGTATACTAATATTTCTGTAGTAAAAGTGTGCTAAAAGGTGAGTGTGACATAATCGGAGGTTCTCCTAATTCTTCGATATATGTGCGAAAATCAATTCCTTCATTTACCGTCACAGTCAAGAAGTGTAATAACAAACCTTACAACCCCTTTACACATAGAGTTTTTTGTTATGTATACAATGTGTTATGGTATCTGTGATTATGTTAACCATTTATAAACATGATGACCTATTGTGACAGGTCCTGACGGTAAATAGTTATTTACAGTTATCTTCATCTGTGCAACAAATGACCTCAGTGCCTCGTTTGATTCACAGTGTCCTTGAAATTTTTTTTTCGGCGTGCATTCCACCTTCACTACCTTCCTTGTATTCATCACTGTTTTCCTTATAATTCACTGTGACACTCTCAGGAGGCAGCGGAATCGTTAGTCCTTCCTGTGATGCACGGCCTTAGAGCACTGTAGAGTTTTCGTTGATTTCGAGGTGATCCCATCTATTTTTGTTAGACAACAATAAATCCGTTGTGTTGTCCATTGATTCCCTCCAAATAGTAGGAACAGCGAAGAACATGTAACTTAATTCTCCTAAACAGCCTTTCAAGACTGTAGTGCGTGACAAACAGCATATATTGGTTTCCCTGTTCTTGCTGCAGTCACAATACTTAGTTCGCAGCACTTCTTTACAAGAGGATTGAGCTTTAGTTTTTGCTATTTCAGAGATAACTCTTCACTGACAGAACTAACAGAATTTGCGCTATTTACACAGGTATGAGTCATTCTTCCTCTGAATTAACAAAAAGCACAACAAACTTTCACGAACATAGAACAATAGGCAGTCACTTTCAGCAATTTAAGGAACTCTCAATGGTGAGCTTCGAGTGTCAACAAGTACAACGTAATTCTGAGCGTCGAGGCGAGACTCACTGCCATAGGTGCCAAACGATATCCATTCGAGGATTATCTGTGGTAGTTCCTTGCACATATTTAAATTGTTTTTCAACACTTAAATACGCAGAATATTTAGGTCAAACCAACGAAAAATAAACCATACTCTCTGTTTAGAAGGATTCTGATGAGAACAGCATGTCATGCAAACTGAGTCCGATAGCCGAAAACAGATTTCATATCCGACTTCAACTCCCAGGACATAGTACACAGAACCACTCACATTCTTTGCAACAAAAACGTTGTGATCAGTCTAACATCACATAGTCTTTTGAGAAGATTCAGGCAAAAGGAACGTTGTGAATTACAGCTGGCTGTTTCATCGAACGTGACAACCACGTATTATCGTTTGGCTTGAGTTAAAGCACAAAGAGAACGTGAGAAGCATATAATTTCATCTGGAAAGAGTTAGGCCACAGACCTGATACGTATTTTTCGACGATGACTTGTTATACAAAATTAGAACTTTTTTCAAAAAGGCTTAAGGACGAAATTAAGATAGTGAAATAAATACATTATATACAATCAAGTGGCGGAAGAATCTTATCGAAAAGCATTTTTTATGTGTGATAGAGTATAGTGATGACGTACAGATGTATATGAGCACACACAATTTTTGACAGCACAACGTTTACGGAAGAGAATCAGCGATTTTTTATACCTCTGTATGCTGTCGGCAGAATCAATTGAAACCATATAGTTCAACAGACATAGTAAACTGGCATATGGTTTTGGCGAAGTTTTATTCCCTGTCGTGTTTTGATATTGAATCGTAATTACTATGTTTACGTACACTGTAAAATCACTATCTCTCGCGAAAATACGTGTTGATAATTGCTCTCTTTTCGGAGTTGTGAATTACGCTACTGGCCATTAAAATTGCTACACCACGAAGATGACGTGCTACAGACGCGAAATTTAACCGACAGGAAGAGGATGCTGTGATATGCAAATGATTAGCTTTTCGGAGCATTCACACAAGGTTGGCGCAGGTAGTGACACATACAATGTGCTGACATGAGGAAAGTTTCCAGCCGATTTCTCATACACAAACAGCACTTGACCGGCGTTCCCTGGTTAAACGTTGTTGTGATGCCTCGTGTAAGGAGGAGAAATGCGTACCATCACGTTTCTGACTTTGATAAAGGTCGGCTTGTAGCCTATCGCGATTGCGGTTTATCGTATCGCGACATTGCTGCTCGCGTTGGTCGAGATCCAACAACTGTTAGCAGAATATGGAATCGGTGGGTTCAGGAAGGTAATACGGAACGCCGCGCTGGATCCCAACGGCCACGTATCACTAGCAGTCGAGATCACAGGCATCTTATCCGCATGGCTGTAAAGGAACGTGCAGCCACGTCTCATTCCCTGAGTCAACAGATGGGGACGTTTGCAAGACAACAACCATCTGCACAAACAGTTCGACGACGATTGCAGCAGCATGGACTATCAGCTCGAAGATCATGGCTGCGGTTACCGTTGACGTTGCGCCACAGACAGGAGCGCTTGCGATGGTGTACTCAACGACGAACCTGGGTGCTCGAATGGCAAAACGTCATTTTTTCGGATGAATCCAATTTCTGTTTACAGCATCATGATGGTCGCATCCGTGTTTGGCGACATCGCGGTGAACACACATTGGAACCGTGTATTCGTCATACTGGCGTATCACCCGGCGTGATGGTATGAGGTGCCATTGGTTACACGTCTCGGTCACATCATGTTCGCATTGACGGCACTTTGAACAGTGGACGTTACATTTCAGATGTATTACATCCCGTGCCTCTACCCTTCATTCGATTCCTGCGAAACCCTACATTTCAGCAGGATAATGCACGACCGCATGTTGCAGGTCCTGTAGGGCCTTTCTGGATACAGAAAATGTTCGGCTGCTGCCCTGGTCAGCACATTCTCCAGATCTCTCACCAACTGAAAACGTCTGGTCAATGGTGGCCGAGCTACTGGCTCTTCACAATACGCCAGTCACTACTCTTGATGAACTGTGGTATCGTGTTGAAGCTGCATGAGCAGCTGTACCTGTACACGCCATTCATGCTCTGTTTGACTCAATGTCCAGGCGTATGAAGGCCGTTATTACGGCCAGAGGTGGTTGTTCTTAGTACTGACCTCTCGGGATCTATGCACCCAAATTGCGTGAAAATGTAATCATATGTCAGTTCTAGTTTAATATATTTGTCCAATGAATACCCTTTTATCATCTGCATTTCTTCTTGGTGTAGCAGTTTTAATGGCCAGTAGTGTAGTTGTCGTGAACTAATCAATAATGGACCATAATGTTCAACACTGGGACGAAGCAGTGTTTACAACTTACATTACAGCACTTGAGCTCTTCTAGTGGTAGAAGAAAGTATCCTGTAGTATTCCGAATCGTATATAAAGAACTCTAGCATTAGCAATGTTTGGTAGAGTACACAATACTTAAAAGTAAATCCTCTTATTCATTTACGTATTTTCTTTGTAAAATGTATCACATATCTTTTACTGTTTTGATAAATCGTGTACATATTGGTTTTGTAGCGACTGATCTCTCCTTCCGCCTTTCTTTGTATTCATAACATTGCATAGATTTTTTTTTTTAAATTACCTTTCGTTGTACATGATGCTGTCTGAAAAATGTCTGCGTATTTAAGTTGTATATTTACTCCTGAGACTCCCTGAATTGTGGAACGGTGATGAGCGTCTGTTAGAACAGCTGTTAATGGCAGTTCAAGAATATTCACAAATAAAAGTTCTGTTTCTAGAGAGTCCACAAAGAGTCAAAGGTCAGACAAGGTAGCAACAAGTCGATTAAGGTATTACCAGACGATTTCATCAGAAGAAGACGCTTTCGTATCACCATTGAACTTTATCTGGTAATACACAGTATCTTCTTTATCTGGAGAACTTTGACAAGTGCAAACGTACTCTTGTTACATGGTAAATAACTGAATAATCTAGTGAAGGCGAATTGTGAGTGACTCAACATCTTCAAGTGTTTTTTGTCGCCACGGCGAATTCTGAGTGACTCAACATCTTCAGGTGTTCTTGTCGCCGCGATTTAAGGCCGTTGGTATACACTCAGTTTATGTCTCTGCAGCAAAATGAGCTGCTACGATATTTTTCCAGAGAGAATATGAACTCGGTGCTGGCCCATAGAACCGAAGTACAGCCGGGCTTAACGTCAGTATCCGACGCACTGATCACCATCAACAGTGTCAAGTGCCCTCACTTCATTAGATACTAAGGTGAGGTTTACAGCTTAATGTAGTTCATTGGCATGAAGTCCTATTATTAGGAATTTTACGTCACCACGTCTCCTCCCTGTTGGCCTCATACTGGCGGTGCAATATTTCCCACCATCAGGCTTCCAGCCTCTGAGTCGTGTGCCAACGGAAGGCACGCGTTAGCAACTTCGACTAGATAGACAAGTTATTGAGAGAAACGATCTTTCCTTAGAAGGGTAACGCAGTAAACCTTTGTGCTCCATGAATTACCATAATTACAATTATTTCTGGGTCACAGTGTAGGTATTTCGCCTCCTTCTTCCGAAACGTGGCTATTTGTCAACTTTGTAACCGATAGCTATGGACTAGAGTGATCCATTTGTACTTTTATGAAAGTGTCACCAAAAAAGATTCTTATGTATTAAGGGCCTGATCGAAACACCAAGGAATTGTCCACGTTCATGAAATACCGTACAGTATATTATTAATACGCATATCAAAAACAATTTTGCAGCACCCCAGTTCCCAGAACTCCCCAAAGATGTAAACAGCCATGCATGAGCAGCGCCCATTGGACAGCCAATCAGTTCCAGTCATTCCGCCAGGAAGGAGTTACGCGGCTCGTGTTGTTTGTAGTTCAACCACGCCTAGACGGTCAATACCGCGGTTCGATCGCATCTACATTTTTGCTTTGTGTCTGGAAGGGCTCTCAACAAGGGATGTGTCCATACGTCTTGGAGTGAACCAAAGCGATGTTTTTCGGACATGGAGGAGATACAGAGAGACTGGAACTGTCGATGACATGCCGCGCTCAGGCAGCCCAAGGGTTACTACTGCAGTGGATGAGCGCTGCCTACGGATTACGGCCCGGAGGAACCCTGACAGCAACGCCACCATGTTGAATAATGCTTTTCGTGCAGCTACAGGACGTCGTGTTGCGACTCAAACTGTGCACAATAGGCTGCATGATCCACAACTTCACTCACGACGTCCATGGCGAGGCCCATCTTTGCAACCACGACACCATGCAGCGCGGTACAGATGAGCCCAACAACATGTCGAATGGACCGGTCAGGATGGGCTTCACGTTCTCTTCATCAATGAGTATCGTATATGCCATCAACCACACAATCGTCGGAGAATGTTTGGAGGCAACCCAGTCAGGCTGAACGCCTTAGACACACTGTACAGCGAGTGCAGCAAGGTGGAGGTTCCCTGCTGTATTGGGGTGGCATTTCGTGGGGCCGACGTACGCTGTTGGTGTTCAAGGAAGGCGCCGTAACGATTGTACGTTAGGTGAATTCCATCCTCCGACCAAGAATGCAATCATATCGGCAGCATATTGGCGAGACATTCGTTTTCATGGATAAGAATCCGCTCCCCCATCGTGCACATCTTCTGAATGACTTCCTTCAGCATAACGACATCGCTGCACTAGAGTGGCCAGCATGTTCTCCAGACATGAACTCTACCCATCATGCCAGGGATAGATTGAAAAGGGCTGTTTATGGACGACGTGATCCACCAACCACTCTGAGAGATCTACGCCGAGTCGGCCGCTGTGGCCGTGTGGTTCGAGGCGCTTCAGTCCGGAACAGCGCTGCTGCTACGGTCGCAGGTTCGAATCCTGCCTCGGGCATGGATGTGTGTGATGTCCTTAGGTTAGTTAGGTTTAAGTAGTTCTAAGTTCTAGGGGACTGATGACCTCAGATATTAAGTCCCATAGCGCTCAGAGCCATTTGAACCATCTACGCCGAATTGCCGTTGGAGAGTTGGACAATCTGGACCAATAGTGCCTTGATGACTTGTGAATAGTATGCCACGACGAATACAGGCATACATCAATGCAAGAGAACGTGCTACTGGGTACCGGTGTGTATAGCAATCTAGACCACCACCTCTGAATGTCTCTCTGTATGGTGGTACAACTTACTATGTGTGGTTTTCATGAGCAATTACAAGGGCGCATATGATGTTTATTTCGATCTCAACCCCAATTTTCTGCATAGGGTCAGGAACTCTCGGAACCGAGGTGATGCGAATCGTTTTTGATGTGTGTGTACGTGTATATGTATTATTTTATTTCTATTTTCATTTGTATAAGAAAATGAACAAAATAATGCTTCACGTGACTGGTCATCAGAAACAGGGAGCCATCTTAGAGCTCCGAGGAACTTAATCAACAGACTGTCGTTTAAAAACAACAGAAAGGGAACTTGCAAAAAGCGCTCGATAACATGGGAACCGAATCGAGTTCCAGTGCGTGGTCTCCAGATGCTGGTCAAAGGCACAGGGACCAGGGTTGTTCTCTCCATCAACAAAGTAGTGAACATTGTGATCCAGGAGCCTTCGTTTCCGTCTCAGGAGAAACGGATAGTCCGGACGAATAAGAAATTCATCTGAGGAAGCAGCTGCTAGCCCTAGGAAAACAAACGCCAACTGTCGACGAATTCAGCAAGAATGATCCGGTCCATAAGAGGCCAACCTGTGGGGTAACGCTTTAGTTTGATGACATTCGTCACACGGATCAGTCGGACGAAGACCTATGTGGAAAGGTCCGTCGCCAGTCGCTATCAAACGATGAATGACCCTATACTATGATGAACACTAAGATCGGCCATACAGTCTTCCAGGATGTTGACGGGGAAGCTATTTCAACAGGGAGAGCTAGATGGTTTTCCCCAACGGGATAATAAGTCTCCACCGGATGCGTCTTTGAAAGGATATCAGCAACTAAGAAACCGACAGTTACAAAATATTTGCGGATATGTCGTAATTTAGGGTTAATATGTCCAACATCAACAGATGACGTCAAACTTATCGCCTGAAGACAGGAAAATAAACGAGATGTAATGGAATACGGCACCTGTGTACGTGTTATGACAGAGCACCGCTCAAAGAAGGTGGACGCTATATTATCCCTTCCTATCTGTGGTTATTAATTATTATTATTATTAAGTGAAACACAAGAAAGGGATAATATTGTAGGTGGCCAAAGATAAATGTTAAATTATATTTGTAATGAGCGCCAGGCTCCCTACAAATTATTTCAAATGCTTTCGGCGAAATGTAATGCAGGCTAACCTACAATAAATCGTATCATTGAAATTATGCATTTTTTGGCGAAATAAAATTAGTGAAGCTTTGCACTTTAGTTAATTGAATAACTTGAAATGATTCTTTTGCTCCGGCTGTGGTGATATGTTACACACAAAAAAAAATTAAATACGCCGCGCAATGGCGGCCAACTGTTGCCAGTCAAAGGTCACCGTTGCTCGCTTCGCAGAGACTGAAAAAATGCTAAACAACTTCTTGCAATTATTGATTCAAGAAGAATTGTTTGCATCGGTTCTTTAAGTAGCACAGTGCAGTCACTTTTTGTAAATATATTTCCACTAAACCCAGAATACACGCTTCAATTATTCGCTAAGTACGAGAACAAATAGAACAAAAGCTACCGCTTTACAATAGCAAGCGTAGCTTACATACAGAAGGAAAAATGATCTGACTCGAAGTCATTTTAAATATCTTTTTTCTCTTATATGTAATGACAAAGATAATAATGTTAATTTCGAGAACGATATGCACTACGATCTCATATAATATAAATAATGCCTTTTTAATCCATTGCAATCGATATAGTCATTCTTCGAATCTAATTTAATACATTTTCATAATTAATTTGACATTTATGTCCATGTAATATTATTCAGAGTCCTTTTATTATTTACTTCAAATATGTTGGCTTGAATATTTCAAAAGGGACACTGTAGCTCGCCCGCATCTCGTGGTCGTGCGGTAGCGTTCTCGCTTCCCACGCCCGGGTTCCCGGGTTCGATTCCCGGCGGGGTCAGGGATTTTCTCTACCTCTTGATGGCTGGGTGTTGTGTGCTGTCCTTAGGTTAGTTAGGTTTAAGTAGTTCTAAGTTCTAGGGGACTTATGACCACAGCAGTTGAGTCCCATAGTGCTCAGAGCCATTTGAACCATATGACACTGTAGCTCCTTCACTTTAATATTGGGAAGAGCTAATCCTCCGAGCTTGCGGGGTTGGCTACTACTGCATGCTGAACTCGAAAGATGTCTCGTTGCCACAAGAATCGACTGGACAGCTGGGGGGCATCATAACGGGAAGCGGGAAGATCTGTGCAATGAAGTACACCTCACTGAAAAATCTAAGAGCCGCACTTGGTAAAGGAGGCTATGGGAAGGGCGTTCGTGTTCAAGAATAGCTCCCTCAACACGAGTCGTGACCGATTGCCAGTTAAGTGGTGCTATTTTGGTCGGGTTGAGATCTGCTATGATCCCAAAAATCTTGTGGCGATTAACCACCACCGCCCAAGGAATTACCACTTCTTTAAAGCCTCTCAATGGCAGGAACGCATATTTGCGATCATTAATGTGAACACCAGCAAGGCATCAAAAGGAAACCAGCGTATCCTTCAGCCCGGAGAAGCCGGTATTTCGTTCTAAAACCATGACGTCGTCGGCGTAATCTGGGACAGAGAATCGTTCTCCCAGCACAGTCCAGCGACACAGTTGCGTGGCTGTAAGTAGAAGCAGTGCTTCTAAGAACAAAATAAAGGGTTACATGGATATGGGGCTTCCTTGGGGTAGACCCCGTGGGATCGAGACCAGGGGGTAAGATGACCGTTGGCTAAGACCTGGTGTGCGCCGTGAGTAAAACCCAAAGCGGTTACCACATTCATTAGAAATTGTGACTGTCACTGTCACTTTCGGATGTCGAGGAAATAGCAAGGCTGCGAGATGTTAATGGCCAGCTCAACCACCGAAACGACATCTCGACATTCGATAACAGAAGTTAGTGTCGAGCGTCCGGGCACTCAACTTTAGAGAACGGCAATGATTTTGGTCGAGAAACTACACTCCTGGAAATTGAAATAAGAACACCGTGAATTCATTGTCCCAGGAAGGGGAAACTTTATTGACACATTCCTGGAGTCAGATACATCACATGATCACACTGACAGAACCACAGGCACATAGACACAGGCAACAGAGCATGCACAATGTCGGCACTAGTACAGTGTATATTAACCTTTCGCAGCAATGCAGGCTGCTATTCTCCCATGGAGACGATCGTAGAGATGCTGGATGTAGTCCTGTGGAACGGCTTGCCATGCCATTTCCACCTGGCGCCTCAGTTGGACCAGCGTTCGTGCTGGACGTGCAGACCGCGTGAGACGACGCTTCATCCAGTCCCAAACATGCTCAATGGGGGACAGATCCGGAGATCTTGCTGGCCAGGGTAGTTGACTTACACCTTCTAGAGCACGTTGGGTGGCACGGGATACATGCGGACGTGCATTGTCCTGTTGGAACAGCAAGTTCCCTTGCCGGTCTAGGAATGGTAGAACGATGGGTTCGATGACAGTTTGGATGTACCGTGCAATATTCAGTGTCCCCTCGACGATCACCAGTTGTGTTCGGCCAGTGTAGGAGATCGCTCCCCACACCATGATGCCTAGTGTTGGCCCTGTGTGCCTCGGTCGTATGCAGTCCTGATTGTGGCGCTCACCTGCACGGCGCCAAACACGCATACGACCATCATTGGCACCAAGGCAGAAGCGACTCTCGTCGCTGAAGACGACACGTCTCCATTCGTCCCTCCATTCACGCCTGTCGCGACACCACTGGAGGCGGGCTGCACGATGTTGGGGCGTGAGCGGAAGACGGCCTAACGGTGTGCGGGACCGTAGCCCAGCTTCATGGAGACGGTTGCGAATGGTCCTCGCCGATACCCCAGGAGCAACAGTGTCCCTAATTTGCTGGGAAGTGGCGGTGCGGTCCCCTACGGCACTGCGTAGGATCCTACGGTCTTGGCGTGCATCCGTGCGTCGCTGCGGTCCGGTCCCAGGTCGACGGGCACGTGCACCTTCGGCCGACCACTGGCGACAACATCGATGTACTGTGGAGACCTCACGCCCCACGTGTTGAGCAATTCGGCGGTACGTCCACCCGGCCTCCCGCATGCCCACTATACGCCCTCGCTCAAAGTCCGTCAACTGCACATACGGTTCACGTCCACGCTGTCGCGGCATGCTACCAGTGTTAAAGACTGCGATGGAGCTCCGTATGCCACGGCAAACTGGCTGACACTGACGGCGGCGGTGCACAAATGCTGCGCAGCTAGCGCCATTCGACGGCCAACACCGTGGTTCGTGGTGTGTCCGCTGTGCCGTGCGTGTGATCATTGCTTGTACAGCCCTCTCGCAGTGTCCGGAGCAAGTATGGTGGGTCTGACGCACCGGTGTCAATGTGTTCTTTTTTCCATTTCCAGGAGTGTAAGAGGGAGACAGATGTTTATAGTTCGAATGACAATTTCATAATAGAGGTTTAGGAGAATAGTCGGACGATGTCAGTCAATATAAAGTCGACCCTTGCTTTACGGGATGGGGGCAATTCTATATTCATTGCAAAGGATCAGGAAGCGAAACACCCTGTATCACTCCACCGACCATTGAAGTTATTGTGATATCAATGAGAATACAAAAATTAACACAGAACTCCTTAGGAATACCATCCAATGCAGGTGACTTACATGGCTGAGACCCAGTAACATCATCAGATACGAGTGGAAATCACAAAAAAGTCAATTTCGGGGAGACGTCACAATCCAGCAAAGGGGAAAGGTCGTCAGAAGAATTTCCTACCGTAAACTGGGCATCATACTGATCAGTAAAGTAGTTAAAAATTAAATTGAAAATGTCGTGGTGAGACATTGACACTTGGTCATCGGCATTCATCTACATCTACATCTACATCTACATCCATACTCCGCAAGCCACCTGACGGTGTTTGGCGGAGGGTATCTTGAGTACTTCTATGGGCTCTACCTTCTGTTACAGTCTCGTATTGTTCTTGGAAAGAAAGATTGTCGGTATGCGTCTGTGTAGGCTCTAATCTCTCTGATTTTATCCTCATGGTCTCTTCGCGAGATATACATAGGAGGGAGCAATACACTGCTTGACTCCTCGGTGAAGGTATGTTCTCGAAACTTCAACTAAAGTCCGTACCGAGCTACTGAGCGTCTCTCTTGCAGAGTCTTCCACTGGAGTTTATCGATCATCTCTGTAACGCTTTCGCGATTACTAAATGATCCTGTAACGAAGCGCGCTGCTCTCCGTTGGATCTTCTCTATCTCTTCTATCAACCCTATCTGGTACGAAACCCACACCGGTGAGCAGTATTCAAGTAGTGGGCGAACAAGTGTACTATAACCTACTACCCATGTTTTCGGATTGCATTTCCTTAGGATTCTTCCAATGAATCTCAGTCTGGCACCCGCTTTACCGACGATTAATTTTATATGCCCATTCCATTTTAAATCATTCCTAATGCCTACTCCCGGATAATTTATGGAATTAACTGCTTCCAGTTGCTGACCTGCTATATTGTAGCTAAATGATAAAGGATCTTTCTTTCTATGTATTCGTAGCACATTACATTTGTGTACATTGAGATTTAATTGCCATTCCCTACGCCATGCGTCAATTCGTTGCAGATCCTCCTGCATTTCAGAACAATTTTCAATTGTTACAACCTCTCGATATACTACAGCATCATCGGCAAATAGCCTCAGTAAACTGCCGATGTTATCCACAAGATCATTTATATACATTGTGAATAACAACGGTCCTACGACACTCCCCTGTGGCCCACCTGAAATCACTCTTACTTCGGAAGATTTCTCCATTGCGAATGACATGCTGCGTTCTGTTAGCTAGGAACTCTTCAATGCAATCACACAATTTGTCTGATAGTCCATATGCTTTTACTCTGTTCATTAAACGACTGTGGGGAACTGTATCAAACGCCTTGCTGAAGTCAAGAAACACGGCATCTACCTGGGAACCCGTATCTATGGCCCTCTGAGTCTCTTGGACGAATAGCGCGAGCTGGGTTTCACAAGATCGTCTTTTTCGAAACCCATGCTGATTCCTACAGAGTAGATTTCTAGTGTCCGGAAAAGTCATTATACTCGAACATAATAAGTGTTCCAAAATTCTACAACTGATCGAAGTTAGAGATATAGGTCTATAGTTCTGCATATCTGTTCCACGTCCCTTCATGAAAACGGGGATGACCTGTGCCGTTTTCCAACCTTTTGGAACGCTACGCTCTTCTAGAGACCTACGGTACACCGCTGCAAGAAGGTGGGGGGGCAAGTTCCTTCGCGTACTTTGTGTAAAATCGGTACTCGTATCCCATCAGGTCCAGCGGCCTTTCCTCTTTTGAGGGATTTTAATTGTTTTTCTATCCCTCTGTCATCTATTTCGGTATCTACCATTTTGTCATCTGTGCGACAATTTAGAATTTCGGCCTCTAGTCTCACCCTCTGAGTACCGTTTTGGTCACAGAGTGTCTGGACATTTTGTTTTGATCCGCCTGCCGCTTTGACATAAGACCAAAATTTCTTAGGATTTTCTGCCAAGTCAGTACATAGAACTTTACTTTCGAATTCGTTGAACGCCTCTCGCATAGCCCTCCTCACTCTACATTTCTCTTCGTGTAATTTTTGTTTGCCTGCTATGTTTATGTTTGCTGTGATGTTCCCTTTGCTTCCGCAGCAGTTTTATAACTCGGTTGTTGTACCACGGTGCCTCTTTTCCATTTCTTACGATCTCGCTTTGCACATACTCGTCTAATGCATATTGTATGATGGTTTTGAACTTTGTCCACCGATCCTCAACACTATCTGTACTTGAGATAAAACATTTGTGTTGAGCCGTCAAGTACTCTGAAGTGTGCATTAACGATGTATGCAATGGAAAAGCGTTGCCTGCACACCCGCATACGGTCAAGACGGTATAGTGAAGTCAGTTCATCTTGTAAAATTCAACGTGGCTGAGATTTTGTCCGGAACCTTTCATCTGAAATTGTTTGAAATGTAGCAATTGAATTCGCTGTGCATCCCGCTCAGAAGGTTGCCTAGAGCTATCGTAATGTTGACGTAATACGACGCAATAAAAGTATTGTTTCCGCTGGACATTTGTAGGCCTTACGGCACCAAAACGCATGAGAACCTTACGAATTTGTGGCTTGGCACCCGGTATCTACCATTCCACAATAGACGAATACCGTTCTGTAGCACAAGACCAACGAGCCTATACTTCCTGAATGACAACACCAATCTAGTGGTCTCGTAGATAGGCTACATTGAGCAACGAGGGAAGACGATAGAATGTGACAGCTACCGCGTTATGATCAGTAAAACAGACTGGTATCGCATCAACATCCAGAATCATCCCGCACAAGAAATCAGAAAGGTAACACCGATCATGTAGACTGCTACTGGTGGCAGTAAAATAAGTGCGTCGACAAATGTAGGAGACCGACAAACACATGCCTGAAGTAGATGTAAAGAGACTGATCCACCGGCAGCAGAACACAATTAAAATCTCCACCCAATAGAATCTCGGTAGGTGATTTATGACATAAGTAAATGATTTCCTCCGTGTAGAAACGCGAACGTTACGTAGAACGCCCAGAGCCAAAAGGGGCATATAGGGGAAATAAAGTGAGGTCGTAAAAAGGGAATCCTCTACCCCTCTCGTTATCGAAATAGAAATCTCGTAATGGAATTATTTCCGTATAAAGGAAGACAGTGCCTGTAGAAGGTAAGGAAGCTCTATTAAAAATGATCGAGAGCACAGGACTTGAAAACTGTTCAAATAATACTTCCTGGAACAAAATAAAATAAAATAAAAGAATAATCGGCGTGCAGCGATTGCAGAGTGTCTTCTAAAAATATTTGCAGTTACGTACTAAGAACACAGTTATGGAAGTGCAATTGTCCTCATTGGCCAGCTATTAAAGAAGCTTGTTGCATGTCATGAATTGTTTCACGCCACTGCATCTACTAGATTTCAAACCTATTTCCTGTGTACCCTGCCCATCGACATTATTTACAAAGCTCTTTGTTAGCCCTATTGGTGTCTAAGGCCTAACGAAATGTAATGGAGCTGAACGTGGCAAAAACAGTAGTTCGTATTAATCGATGGGACCATTGGGGGAGGTACACACAAAACAAGTTTGGAATCTATTAGATGTAGTGGATCGAAACAGTTCGCACCCACGATGTGCAAAACATTTCTTTAAAGGCTGACTGAGCCATGCTGCGGCTACCGTTGGTGCTATTTGTAGGTTTCCGCCCTCTGTTGGAGACCAGTCTGTATCGTTTAGTTGGCATGATTGCGGTTGTTGGTCTTCTTCTCGTGTTGACTGGCGCCACTCGGTTTCTTAAGCGTTGCCTGTCCGTTAGCGGCAGCAGCGGCGGTTATCGGTATGTAGTAACTGTTGCCCCATCTTTGGGGCGACGTCGTTGTTTTACTGGGTCGTGTGAGTGGTCCCGTTCGGTTGGGGACTCAGGATGAGCCAGGTCCGCGCAGTGTCAGAACACGCCAGGACCGCTGGTGGCACCCATGGACTGCCAGATGGAAAGGCTGTGATCACGAGGGTAGACGACCTCGTCTTAAACCGGATCCTGCAGGCTTTAAGATGAGTGCATTTCAATCCAAGTAGAGATACCTCCACCATTGTGATATTTCGCGGTTATCCAGTGACTTGGGTTCGTGTCGCTGCTCGTAGTGTCGCCGAGGCGAAGAGCTGCGAGTGGAGTGCTTGGGGAAGACGGATCTGATTAGCTTTCCTCGACTTGTTATTACTATTTACTGCGTTCAACTTGTTAAAATTTGTTAAGTTCAACCAGCGGTAATTTTTCTTGCTCGGTGGACGCTAACGCCCCAGTTACCTGCGCTGGGGGTTACTCCATGTAACGGCAGTGTACATTTCCTCGCCTTGGCGCCGCTATCCGGTAAGGCTTGTAGTTTTGACAGCTTTCTTTATTGTATGCCGGTTGGTGATACTTCTACTATGGTGGTAATGATTCCTCTCTCATTCCGGGCGCTCTAAACACAATATTCTGGGGACGGAGTGCAGACCGCCGGTTCCGCCTTCGGCGTATTGTTCCATCGTTGCATATGGTTTATCGGAAGTCAAGTAGCTTCAGCAAGATTACCATTAATCATTCGTTAGACTGCCACTAGACTGAGTTACCATCTTGTGAAGTGAATGCAACTCTTGGCTGCCTATCTCATCGCTCGCGAAAGTGTTTGTTGCCAGATCTTCTCAGAGGTCGATTCCTGGAGCCCCGTGTGTGGCCCCTTGGTTCTTGTAAGACATGTGTGTTCTAATAGGAGGTCTGATAGCCAGTAGTTCAGTGTACAGCTCCCTCAGCCCACGCCTTCTGCCGGTATAATCTGCCTCAGTACCCTTTAAGGATCTTATGTACTGGTCCTCGTGTTTTATTATTGTATTATTTATTACAATACCTTGCAATGCCTACATTAAAGGTTATATATGTCTAGTTAATAGTTCTGGTCGCCTTCTGGAATATGTCTAGCAGTGTAGTGTTCAGTGGATGTTATGGGTTCTGTTACAAAGTTTACCATCATGTTATTTCACCCGTTTGGAGATCAGTTGCTTGTTCAATTAACTTTTGCTGTTGTATTTGCTGTTTTACAGCAGGGTTCTTAATTTTTTATATTATTGCCGTTCCTGGCGTAAGGTCTTCAGCCGTGATTGTGGTCCTTTGCCTTAAAAATCTAATTTGGTATTTGTATTTTAGCAGTAAGCCGTCAAACCCTATTTACTGGCATTCCTGGCGTCTGACGCCTTCTGCTGTGTTTGTTGCCACTTGCTTTTAATATTTCAATACCTGTAATTTGTAAGTTGCAGCGAGTTTTAAACAATTCTTATTTTATTGCCATTCCTGGCGTGTAAGGCCTTCTGTCCAGACCACAGTGGCTTGCTTTTAAAACATTATCTGCTGTTTCTGTACTTAACGGTGATTTGCTAAATTTTAACTCACTGAAACCACTATTATTTACACTGTTCGTTATTCCTTCATTAATAACGTGTGGTATTTTTATTTATTGTTGAGTCTGGAATTACTGGTTTAAAGTAAATTGTGTGTAACTGTAAAAGGCAACCAATAGTAACTGATTGCGGCCCCGTCCGCAGTCGTACCAGAATCCCGCCTTCCCCTGACTACCAGGTTTCACTGACCAACGAAAATGATTGTATATAAATCTCTATGGTCTCAGTATGTAACAACAAATGTTTTGTAGAAGACACTCTGTAATCGCTATGTAATGATTAAGACGCCGGATATCGTACCACGCAGACTACTTTTAGCAAATACAAACAAATAAGCCTAGACCCAAAATCGAACCCTCGACCTCCTGCATCCTAACCCAAAAAGCTATTCACTGCACTAACTCCACAGCACTGCTGGAACATCCTGACAGAGGCAGTTGCCGTACACGTGATTACAGTGTTGCCAGACTGCCATTATTTAACGTACTTTTACTTTACGAAACATGCGCAGGACGAAATTTGTGTAGCTAGTATGTGAGGAATCGCTCTGGGAAGTCCAAGTGCGCGAATTTTTCTTTACCTTGTATACTCAAATGACCTGACAGACAGGACGAGTAGTAATTGTGATCGTTTGCTGATGACACTGTGGTATGCAGGAGGGAGTCGTCGCTGAGTGACTGTAGGAATATAGAAAATGATTAGACAGAATTTCTAGTTGGTGTGACGAATGGCAGCTAGCTCTAAATGTAGATGGATGTGGGGAAACGGCCTTGTAGCATTAGAACACAAGATTAGGTGGGTGCAACCTGACACAGTAGCTTCGATTATATATCTGAGCGTAAAGCTGGAACGCGATTGAATTGGAATGAGGACGTCAGGTTGGTAGTATGGAAGGCGAAGGCTCCACTTCGTTTTATTGGCAGAACTTCGGGAAGTGCAGTTCATTCCTAAAGGAGACAGCGTACAGCACAGTTCGAGTATTTGGTTTTATTAAAGGACAACATCGAAGCAATGCAGCGGCATGTTGATAGATTTGTTACCGGTTGGTTCAGTCAGTAGGCAAGTATCATGAGATGTTGCCTGAACTCAAATGAGAATCCCTGGGGGGAAGACGATGCTCTTTCCGCAAGGCACTACGTTGCAAATTTTGACAAACGATATTTGAGGCCCACTGAAGAACGATTCTACTGCCGCCAACGTACATTTCGCGTGAGGCCCTTTAAAGACGAGAGAGATCAGGGTTTGTATGAAGACTTTTAGGCGACTGATTTTCCCACGCTCTGTTTACGGGTTGATCAGGAAAGGAAATAACTACTAGTGGTACAAAGTACTCTCTGCCACGCACTGTGCGGTGGTTTGTGGAGTATGCATAAGAATGTAGACGTGGAAGGAATACGAAAGGAATTCAGTCTGTATTTCAGTGTCAAATTAAAAGACAAGCCACAGAATAGCAACACTGGCGGGAATGAAAAAGTGTTACACCATGGAGCACCAGTTCGATATGTATCAAACTTGTCGAGATTTCATCACATACAGATACGGATCAAACATTGGATTTTTGGGGCGGGGATTGGATTGGGGGGCGGGAGGAGAGTGGAGAAGGAATAGTCAACAGTTTCTTACTTTGTTCTCTCTGCCCCATTCCCTATATAACTTGTATCTCGCCCCCCCCCCCCCCCCCCACGGCCACCGCCCCTCCCCATGAGCAATGAGCAATATAATATGCTGTGACTCACATTTAAGTTTCTGTACTTACCTAGGATTTATCAAAAATAACATTATCATAGATAAAATATTTTAATGAAATTAGAATGATAGTATCTTGCTTACGCCTATGTTTTCTACACCACTTTAGTAAGAATTACAAGAATAACTATGTACAAGATATAAAGTTGAAATGTGGGCTCACTATTATCAGAATTTAACTACAAATGTGAACACAAATCTTCAAACTACTGTTACGCGAGAGTGCTAGTGAGAGGAATGCTTTTCGTTTTATTCTTTTCCGCCTACGATCACAAAAGGCTATTTTCCTGTTTTCTTCCTTTAGTGCAGCTTTTTTCCCTGTCTGTATTGTTTTACTTACATTCCTGAGGTTTTCCTGTTCTACTGTGGACTTGCAGACTGTATCGGATGTGTTGTTGATTGCAAGTATGGCACCAACGTCCTCACTGTTATCCATCTACATGCCAGGAAGTTTCACGGTTGCTGTTAGAGGCTCGAGCGGTTGTAGCCGGGAGTTAGAAGATAGAGTTTTTACAAGGAACCCATGTCCGGAAATGTACCGTTCGGATGTACAATATAATGAAGATCGGGTGACTCCCAAACAACCGAGCGAGGTGGCGCAGTGGTTAGACACTGGACTCGCATTCGGAAGGACGACGGTTCAATCCCGCGTCCGGCCATCCTGATTTAGGTTTTCCGTGATTTCCCTAAATCACTCCAGGCAAATGCTGGGATGGTTCCTCTGAAAGGGCACGGCCGACTTCCTTCCCCATCCTTCCCTATTCCGATGAGACCGATGACCACGCTGTCTGGTCTCCTTCCCCAAACCAACCAACCAACCAACTCCCAAACATCTCGCTTCACGGTACTCTCACTAGAGACAATGAACCCTGACATGTGTGCTCTACAGATGCTGCTTCACGTGAACACCCTGCTGTTCGTTGCTCTAGGTGTATCTACGACGCATGTTTTCATACACACGATCCATAAAGCCTGGCTCGTGTCCATGGAGTACCACAGTCAATCCCCCTACAGCGAATGCACGTCTCTCGCAGCAATTGAAGAAGTAATCGGGTGAGGCAAAACGGAAAGCTTTCTCGATATATGTGTGGTGCAGGGCTACCATCACTTACCATGCCGTGGAACCGGAAATTTCAAAATGATCCGATCTTCAAACTAATTCTGTATTCAAACGCTATTTTTCAAGACCTGGGTTCCTTATTCAAATTGTATCTACTGATTTCTCTCCACAAGCCCTAGAAGCCTGTAATACGAATTATGAAACACCTTGTATGGAGCCCAGCGCCTAGCTGCAATATCTGACGGCTGTATGCCATCCTCTATAGCCCGGTTCGTTAGAAGAAAGTGGTGCCCTGATAGCCATGCATCTGTTACCAATACAGCGTCACTTAGACGTCTGTTTGCACTTCACACTCATTTTTACTAACGTACATGAAAGCAACTAATCCTTTTTCCTTCTTCTCTACTTTCGGTATGGTATATGTGCTCACACCGAGGTAACAGAAGTCATGGGGTAGCGATATGCACGTATACAACTGGCAGCGGTATCGCGTACACAGGGTATAAAAGAGCAGTGCGTTGGCAGAGCCGTCATACGCATTCAGATGATTCACTGGTAGATTTCCGTAGTGAACATGGCCACACGAAGGGAATTAACAGACTGGGAGCACGGCATTGTAGTAGCAGCTAGTCGTATGGGATATTCCATTTCTTAAATCAATAAATCATTAGGGAATTGAAAATTCTGGTATCATAGTTTCAAGAGTGTGTCTAGAATACCAAATTACAGGCATTACCTCTCACCGCGAATAACACAGTGGCCGACGGCCTTCAGTTAACGACCAAGAGCAGAGGTGTTTCCATAGATTTGTTAGTGCTAACAGACCAGCAACACCGCGTGAAATAACGGCAGAAGTCAATGTGGGACGACGAACGTACACGTTACGATAGAGCGGCAAAATTTGCTGTTAATGGGATACGCTTTCGCTAGGAGCACGACGTTGCCAGCCATGCCTCTCCCAGGCTCCTGACCATAACTGTTAGACCCTAGATGGCTGGATATCCGTGGCCTGGTCACATGAGTCAGTATTTCAGTTGGTAAGAGCTAATGAGAGCGTTTGTGTGTGGCGCAGACCTCACGAAGCCATGGAGCCAAATTGTCTACAAGGAACTGTGCAGGTTAGTGGTGGCTCCATAATGGTGTGAGCTGTGTCTCTGTGGAATGGACTGGCTCTTCTTGTGTAAATGAACTATCATAGACTGGTAATTGTTACTTTAGGCTATTTTTGGACCATTTGCAGCAATTCGTGCACTTCATCTTCCCAAACAACGATACAATTTTTATGGATGACGATGTGCCAAGTCACCAGGCCACAGTTGTTCGCCGTTGGATTGGAGAACATTCTGGACAATACAAGCGAATAATTTGGCCACACACGTCGCCCGACATGAATCCCACCAAACATTTATCAAAATCGAGAGCTCAGTTGGTGCATAAAATTCTGCACCCGTAACACTTCCGCAATTATGGACGGCTATAGAGACGCATTATTTCTGCAGGAGACTTCCAACGACTCATTGAGTCCAAGCTGTATCGAGCTGTTGCACTACACCGAGAAAGCTGAGGTCCGACACAATACTAGGAGGTATCTGATGATTTCAGTTACCTCAGAGTATTGTTCGTTTCCAGTAACTTCCTCGTTTAGCATACACACATCATCATGTGTCTGTGAACCACTCCACCAAGCCACCATCCCTGCTTCTTCCTTGCTGAAGTTCTAAAAAATTGTTTAAAAAGTAGTATTACATTACAGAACCTATACGTACTATAAAAATGAGTGTATATCTTCATCTATGTTTGTATGTATGTTCCACCGCTCTTCCTAGACCAACTGACCGACATCAACGAAATTTGATACACATATCACTTACTAAGTGGAAAGAGCTGTCGAAGTGGTAAGAAGTATCTAACTTCCAAAGGGGGAGGAGTGGGGATGAAAAATCAGTGCAGTCCACGACGCGCAAATATCCAAATTTTAGTCATGTAGTATTTGTGTATGAGAGCCCTTAGATACTTGCAACGAATCTTGACACATAATTTCAAACCTTTACTAAACTTTTTATCACTCCGACAACCTTTAAAAATAATGGAAGAAAGAAAGTTTATCACTTACTTAACTTCCCCTGAGAACTACATGACGCTGCAATTTGTTACTGTACTTTTTTATTGCTGACTGTACAAGTGAAATATTTTAACGCATTATTCACATGTGTCACTGAATGTATCATGTAAATTATATCATTTTACGGAACATAGTTCAGGAGTTATGTCGTCATAAACACCGACGAACGTGAAAAACTGCAGCGTCATGCAAGACTTTTATATTTATTACATTGTTTCTGCTACCTCTAATCGCAACACTTTCCTCCGACGGTATTCACATCCACCGCAACAAAGTACGTACAAAAAGATGTCATTGTGCGACACATAGGTCAGGAGATATATTAAATACTGAGAAGCGTGAAAAAACTGCTGAATCATGTACAACGTTTTAATTTATTTCTTCTTTACTAACGCCACTATTCACAACGCATTTCACAGGCAATGTTCAGATGTACCACTGGACGTACATGCCGAATTATTTCATTGTACACCACATAACGCAGAAGATACGACCCACGCGAAAACGAAATTTGGTACGTACGTTAGTTACAATTTGGAAAAGAATACTGTGAGGATAAGAATCACAGTCCTACTTTTGGGATGAGTGTGATAACGTGGAGAAAGAGGGGAGAAGGAGGAGAAACACAGAGTGAGGGCAGAGGAGGAGACGTTCAGAGACAGGAAAGAGGAGAAGATGAACAGGGAGAGGAAGAAGGAGGTGGAAATGGTTGGAGAGAGAGAGAGGACGTGGTCAAAGAGAGGGTAGGAGTAGATGGAATTAAAGGGATGGAAGAGATGGATGGAGGGTGAAGGAGCAGATGGACAGGGGGGAGGAGGAACATATTAAAAAAGAGAGGGGGAGGAACAGTTGGACAGAGATAGGGGTACGGGGTGATGATCTAACAGAATTTGGAATATATACATATCCGCGTAAGGACTGGTATTCAGCTTGTGTTACTGTCAAATCGTCAAAAATAGACGCACCTTTGGTAAACTTAAAGACATAGGAATAAAAAAAATATAGAATTTCATACCGCGATTCCTTTTAATCACTACCATAGATGGATACTTCGTAGATTTAGTGGAATCTACATCTACATCTACATCTACATCCATGCTCCGCAAGCCACCTGACGGTGTGTGGCGAAGGGTACCTTGAGTACCTCTATCGGTTCTCCCTTCTATTCCAGTTTCGTATAGTTAGTGGAAAGAAGGATTGTCGGTATGCCTCTGTGTGGGCTCTAATCTCTCTGATTTTATCCTCATGGTCTCTTCGCGAGATATACATAGGAGGGAGCAATATACTGCTTGACTCCTCGGTGAAGGTATGTTCTCCAAACTTCAACAAATGATCGTACCGAGCTACTGAGCGTCTCTCCTGCAGAGTCTTCCACTGGAGTTTATCTATCATCTCCGTAACGCTTTCGCGATTACTAAATGATCCTGTAACGAAGCGCGCTGCTCTCCGTTGGATCTTCTCTATCTCTTCCATCAACCCTACCTAGTACGGATCCCACACTGCTGAGCAGTATTCAAGCAGGGGGCGAACAAGCGTACTGTAACCTACTTCCTTTGATTTCGGATTGCATTTCCTTAGGATTCTCCCAATGACTCTCAGTGTGGCATCTGCTTTACTGACAATAAACTTTATATGATCATTCCATTTTAAATCACTCCTAATGCATACTCCCAGATTATTTATGGCATTAACTCCTTCCAGTTGCTGACCTGCTATATTGTAGCGAAATGATAAGAGATCTTTCTTCCTATGTATTCGCAGCACATTACAGTTGTCTACACTGAGATTCAATTGCCATTCCCTGCACCATGCGTCAATTCGCTGCAGCTCCTCCTGCATTTCAGTACCATTTTCCATTGTTACAACCTCCCGATATACCACAGCATCATCCGCAAAAAGCCTCAGTGAACTTCCGATGTCATCCACAAGGTCATTTATGTATACTGTCAATAGCAACGGTCCTACGACACTCCCCTGCGTCACACCTGAAATCACTCTTACTTCGTAAGACTTATCTCCATTGAGAATGACATGCTGCGTTCTGTAATCTAGGAACAATTGGTCTGATAGTCCATATGCTCTTACTTTGTTCATTAAACGACTGTGGGGAACTATATCGAACGCCTTGCGGAAGTCAAGAAACACGGCATCTACCTGTGAACCTGTGTCTATGGCCCTCTGGGTCTCGTGGACGAGTGGCGCGAGCTGGTTTTCACACGACCGTCTCTTGTGTCATGCTTTCCACATTTTAGCTGTTGGCAGTCAAGATGACCACTGGTTGACTGAAACCAGTTTCGGCTTTGTTGCGTATAAAATTCAAACACTAAATGAAAATGTCTAAAAAAGGTTGACTAATTAACCGCAGATCATTTGTAGTACATTTTTCATTGAGACGCTCATAGTCTTCTACCTGTAGGTTTTCTCTGCCACTTCTGCAACTTCCTACTACTAGAGGCCATAAATTCCATACAGATCACGAAAAATTTCTTAGTGTTGCCTCATTTTGTATTGATTTACTCAAGGAGATTTGTTCATTTTGACGACGATTTCAATTCGCTTTCTCACAAAGTAAAACAACAACAACATATTTACACTACTCATGTAACGAGTAACTGTGCAACTTTCTTCGCAATCCACGTAAGATAGTTACATTAGTCATGTAAAAAGAAACTGAAAGTTTCTTCGCGACCCAATGCTGACCACTGCAGGTACCCACTTTTAGTAGCGAAGTTCCAGTACTTTAGACAGGGTCTTGTGCGTGTAGACACAAAATAAGTTCACTACTGGACAAATAGCAACATTATTTCCGAAAGTAGAGCTTTAAGGACAACTGCAAAAAGAGCCGTGATAATTTATTACCGTTGCTAAAGATCTACACTCTTCCCATGACAGCGTATTCCACACGTTTGAGGAAAGTCTTTTCTTAAAACCATAAAAATTAGACTTCACGGTGTAAGATACAAGTCAGTGGAAACGAGTAAATGTTCTCTACGTACTGACGTTCCAAAATATAACATTTAACAATCGTTTGCAGAGATACACATTTCTTATTTCACGAATGATAACAATGAAACGTAATCTGAATTGTAGTGTCTTTACTGAGTTATGGACGAATAGAAATACGTAACTCACAAGCTCGAAGGTAGGTTCCTATTAAACAAACTTCATTCATTGTCACATAGAAACTCTGTGAATTCTATTTGCTATACTCTTTACCCGTAGCAAACACTTCGGCGAAGACTCTCTGTCTTAAGTATCTTTTCTCCTACCTCTCGTCACCGCGCTGCCTCAGTATAAGTAATTAGCTTAACTCGCTTAGTCACGCGCAGTTTACCAAAGAACTCGCCAGGCATGCCTAAGTGAAGTAATTCAGCAATTACGCATCCTCACACATAATGTTCTTTCAGTCTGCCTCGTCTTTTAATCTGCCAGTTACAGCTTAGGAAGAGGGAACTCCTCGGAATGAGTAATTAATTTCCCAGTTTTCTACGATCATGGAAAATTAAATCCATACGACTTCATTTTACGTCCTATGTAAGCGAACAGGGGCACAGGTTAGGAAGATACTTGTGGGTAAGTGATTCAACATTCTCCGTATTTGCATTTAAATTACTTCGGCTGCGGCTCCCCTCGGAAAAAAGGAAGGAAGTGCTGTGAAACAATATGAAACAGTGTTTCAGAGCGCGGAATTAGTTTTGCGATTGGACGATAATCCATCTACGGCTCTGGGAGCTCGGGTGTGCGGTGGAGCAGCAGCGGTCTGGGAATTCAGAGAAAACTTTTCTCGTCAACTGTATTCATGTGTGCTACTGAAATAGTCGCATATGAGTTATAGTAAGTCGGAAACAACTGTCGAAGCCTATTTAACAGTTATTACTCTGTTGGAGCAGGATATTCACATTTACGGTGGCATAAACTCTGGCATGTTGAATATTTTACATACACTAACAAGAAAAAAAAAAAAAAAACTCCGAGCGCCAGGAAATAATTAATGTAGAGTAGTGGAATTTCCGTAGTACATCTGTCTAACTGACATTTTTAAGTGATTAACGTTGCAAGGTCGCAGGTTAATGTATGCACGAGATAAGCCAATGCCGGCCGGAGTGATCGAGCGGTTCTAGGCGCTACAGTCTGGAGCCGTGCGACCGCTACGGTCGCAGGTTCAAATCCTGCCTCGGGCATGGATGTGTGTGATGTCCTTAGGTTAGTTAGGTTTAAGTAGTTCTAAGTTCTAGGGGAACTGATGACCTCAGATGTTAAGTCCCATAGTGCTCAGAGCCATATGAACCATTTTTTTGATAAGCCAATGCAAATGTGAAATGCTGGCACATTAATAATCGGTGTAACTGCCAATAGCAATGCAAGTACGCTGACGTGTATGCATTGTGATGTACAGGTGGTGGATGCTAGTTTGTGGGATGGACTTCCATGTCTGTTGCACTTAGTCGTTCAATACGTTGGCGGTTAATGCTCTTTGTGGATGGCGCTGGATCTGTCGTCCAGTGACTTCTCGTATGTGCTCGACTGAAGGCAGATCTGGTGATCGAGCAGGTCAAGGCAACATATGGATACTTTCTAGAGGTGGGCGAGCGTTATCCTGCTGGAAAACACTCTGTGGAATGCTGTTCATGAATGGAACCAGAACAGGTCGAATCATTACACTGATGACAAAAATTTGCTCATAATCGCGCACCAGACCATAGCTCCAGGTGCAGGTCCAAGATGTCTAGGATTCAGCCGCTCACCCGGCCTTGTTCTGGACAACAGACGGCCATCACTGACATCGAGTCAGAACCGCCTTTCATCAGAAAACAAAACAGATCCCCACTCCATCCTCCAGTGAGATCTCGCTTGACACCAGTCAAGTCACAGATGTCAGGGGTTTGGGGTCAGTGAAATGCATGCAACAGGGCATCTGGCTCTGAGCTGCTCTTGAAGAAGACGATTTGACACATTTCGTTGGGTCACTGTGCCACCAATTTCTGGTCGAATTGCCATTAGATCCACAGGCTGTCCTTGTAGTATCACTAGAACATTCCATGATCCAGTGGATGGTGCATTTTTTGGAAACAAGTACAGCTCTGTGCCATGCTGTTTGAGACCCCTGGTGCAATTCTGCCAGTCATGAACACGTATATCTATGCTCTGCTATTGTGTGTCTTCATCACACAAACAGGTAAGTGACATAGACAATACAGATCCTTGTCCTACAGCAACATTCTGACCCATTCTGTCCTAAGATCCCAAGTGCTGGAGGCCTCTTTCACTGCTGCAAGGTCCCAACAAACTGGGCTGTTTTGCTGGTGCAGGTTCTGACAAGCCAAAAGTCACCTATACAGGTCTCAGCAAGTTGGACATCCTCACAACAGGTCTCCCCAAGTTGGAGATATCTGTCACTCCTGAATGAAGAAGAACCATTACGTGTGATAATAATAGCAACAACTATAGACAGATATATAACATTATTAACCAAAGGGTACTTACTCTTCCACTTTTTCCTATTCTGCTGTGTAGGACTGGATGATCTCGGCTGCTGCTGTTGACACTTTACGGGCCTTGCACTGACTGCATCTGAGTCCAGTGAGCTTCATGTTCCCTGATGTCACAATCATGTGACCTGATGTGGTGCTGCCAGATCAAATTTCTCATGCTATGGTGTTAATATTGTGAACTAGATCAGTCAGTTCCACACACCAAGTGGAACAAGCAAGAAAATCTTAGGAATTATTTTCCAGCAGGATAACACCACCATGTCCCAAAAAAGAGTGGAATCCCATGCAGATGTTCCAGAAATCCCATCGCTCTTCGTTGGTGTCTTTCAAGTGTGTAGGTGTTGCTGAAATCCCTTCACTCTTTGTCGTATTTCGGAGAGCACTGGTGAGGGCATTATGAGCAGCCGATCAACAGCAAGCATCTGACAAAGCCAGCCTTGGGGAAACCTAATTATGGGAGCTCACATTCGTGTGGAATGCACAGGTTTGCAGGCAGCTCTTTTTCTATTGTTCACATCAGGCAGGAAGCACTTTGGCGTTTTCCATAATTTCTGGAGCCCTACGATGGAGCAAGTTGCCACCAGCACACATTTCCTTGTGACTACATGACATGCAGCAGGTGTTTGAGGTGGTTCGCATGAGCAATGGGCGACTTGCCTCGGCAGGTATCCAATGCAAGTCCTCACAATTTCTTATAGCACTCATCAGGCTGGTAGGTTAGCCTGTGGTACAATAAGATACACACTACAACACAGGCCCGGGAGAGATGGCCACGTGGTGCACTAGATGTCCACACATGCCCTTCACAGTGCTGTGGCCTCATTCAGTAGCTGTCTGTGGCAATGAGTTGATGGAAGGGCTCCGTTTGCAGTATGTAGGAGTGTCTCGGTGATGTTTCTGACGATCGTTAATTGTGTTGGTGCTCCATTTTTTGCAATTTGTTTAGCACTGTGTGTTGAATCTGTAATCGCGTACCTAGGGGTTAGTATTGATTATTTGTGCAGTGTAATTACATAATCACATCCACCCTCCGTCGCATGGAATCCCTGATGCGCTGATGCAGCCCTGGAGAATGGCGTATTGTATCACAGCCGTCCACAATACGAGCACGAAGAGTCTCTACATTTGGTACCGGGGTTGCGTAGACATGAGCTTTCAAATGTCCCCATAAATGAAAGTCAAGAGGGTTGAGGTCAGGAGAGCGTAGAGGCCATGGAATTTGTCCGCCTCTACCAATCCATCGGTCACCGAATCTGTTGTTGAGAAGCGACTTAAATGTGCAGGAGCTCCATCGCGCCTGAACCACATGTTGTGTCGTACTTGAAAAGCCACATGTTCTAGCAGCACAGGTAGAATATCCCGTATGAAATCATGATAACGTGCTCCACTGAGCGTAGGTGGAAGAACATGGGGCCCAATCAAGACATCACCAACAATGCCTCCCCAAACGTTCACAGAACGTTCACACAAGCACCGAAGTCAACATTACCTTCCTTCAATTGGGCCAACTGGCGGTGAATCGAGGAAGTACAGTACATACTGACGAAACTAAAATGAGCTCTAACATGGAAATTAAGCGTTTCCGGACACATATCCACATAACATCTTTTCTTTATTTGTGTGTGAGGAATGTCTCCTGAAAGTTTGGCCGTACCTTTTTGTAACACCCTGTGTATATAGCTGTGATAGTTTCGTATCACATAAATTCCTTGCAACAGACCTGGTCATATCTTTGACAAACTCTTCTGGTAATGGTTTTCCATAAACATCTTTTCGTGGTCGCCTATATAATAATTTTTTTTTTCCGCCTATAAATTACGTTGGCTTTGGCTGAGCTTGACGGAATCAGTAATTAAACTACTAGATTTTGAGGGGAATATCGTGCAAACTGTTTAACCAAATAGTCTAAATGGTGCTTATAGGTCACAGTAAGGTATGCTACAAAATTTGCCACGAATTGGTTCCAATTACTGGGGATACGAAAGCGTGATACCGCTACCTGTACTACTTGGCATCATTAGCCTAATTATACTTGAGGAAGCGTGTGAGTTTTTGATTTACAAGTCCGATAACTGCAGTTAGCCTAATGTGTTGATTCTAATTCACCAACGATTGCATATGTGATCGAATTACCATTTACGATTTCCTGTTGATGTCATGAGTTTCAATGATATCAGCTTCAAAAACATCAAGCTGAGACCATGGCGTACAAAACGATGTCGTTGTGACGATTATAAAGGTAACGCTAGAACACAGAGGTTAATTGTACTACCAACAACTACTGGCATTGTACCACCAGTAATCTTAAGTATCTTGATATCTCATTCCGTTTAACGTATGCAACTCGGAACATCCCCGCCAGCGATCTGGCTTACTTGTTACATGTGGTACCAATTTCAACAACTCTTCCTCCCGGCATAGGCAAAGCAGGAGCAATTCTTTAACCCTTGTGATAGTAAATGAGCTTTCGACTGGTAGCTAGATCTATATGGCCAGCCTGATTCAGGCATCTGGGAGGGCGCCGTATTGCATGAGAAAACTCATCTCTGCGGGTTCCATAACCGGGTGGCGAATCGCGAGGGCAGTCTCTTTCTTAAGTGTTGCTTCACAAAGGGGGACTCGTTTAGTTTACATTTACATTGTCTGTGGGGATGGAGGCTTCAAAGAACAGATACTTCTTACGCTTCGAGGGGTTTGCAGAGAACGGTCACTGTGTCACGTACCAATGAAAGACATGTATTTCTCCTGTGTGCTGTGAAACTTGTCGGTTACAAATCTGGGTATTGTTTATGTATGGATTCATCACGACGGAAAGGCGCTGTCTCACAAGTTTCTCCTTTTCTTTGTAGAAACACTGTCTTGGTTATGCTTTCAGCAGTATGAAGTGAGAAATGCGATCCTCACCCTGCCAAATCCGTTTCTCAGGACAAGGAGGTTGCGTCCACGAAGCGACATGAAGCGTCGGCTGACACGTTCATGGATGAAGCGACTAGACTATGGTTTCTTCAGATGGTTCAAATGGCTCTGAGCACTATGCGACTTAACTTCTGAGGTCATCAGTTCTCTAGAACTTAGAACTACTTAAACCTAACTAACCTAAGGACATCACACACATCCATACCCGAGGCAGGATTCCAGCCTACGACAGTAGCGAGCGCTGATGGTTTCTTAATGCAGGTATGTCGCGACGGACTGAAGCCACGCCGACAGTTAAACAGCCCCCCCCACCCAGCTACCTCTTTCTCTTTCTCGCTCTCTTCTTTTATGAGAACTTCCAGTTAGAAATATTCGAAATTTTCCTCGGAGAGGTTTTCGATCCCTCCTCATCTCACTGGCTGCCCTGTAGTTACGTGTTTTGACTGGCTGAGAAGTGTGTTAGGTCGGCGGCGCTTCACTGAACGCTCAGGTGGGTAGAAGCGCAAAGTTTCTGAATGACTTTGACTCTGATATCAGACTCCAAGGGACTCAGACAATTCAACTCTGGTATCAGAACTAATGGAAGCGGATATTTCGACTCTGGAGGCGACGGGCGCTGGTGTTCTGACTCTGGGTTGAGATTCCAACCAGGTCACAAGCTGCCTGGGCAATGGTAACCGAGTGCCTTCAGGATCCGAATACGACTCTGGAATTGGTAAACACTGCTCCACTTGATAGGGTGCAAGTTTGAGTAGGCGTTAGTAATACTAATTAGATTTAATGCAGAAGAGTGATTTATTGAGTTCCGTGACAATCATTCCATTACTCCCCTTGCTCGATTCGTGATTGGATGTCACGTTAGTGAAGCGTGTGCACACGTTTCCGCAAGCTTTCTCACATGGTGTGAAGAGCATGCCGTTAATTTCTTGCATGTCTGATTAACATCCGATTCAGATAAAGTGATCCACGCAATTGTTTCTGCACCATAGGTGAATACGAACGTGACCGATATACCCACAGCTACTAACTTTAATTCTTGTCTTAATTGTTTCCCTCTGATCTACCCATAACAATTTAATGTGTAATCCAACTAGTCACTTCCCATGTTCATTAATGGTTTTGTTTCTCTACCATATGTGGATACCCTGCAGATTTTTTTTCGTTCATGTGTTCTGATTCTCTGTAGTCCAGACGGAATCAGGCATTAAACCGACCAGTTACGTCTAAGCCCACATCGGCCTCTTGCATAATATGGCGGCCCTACTCAGGATTCACGTACTTGAGGCCTTCTGGTATCTAGAAAGAATTAGCATGATACGTCGAAATATTCTGAAAACTAGGAGCAGTTTGTATTCGGGCAAATAGCGTGAAAATTATCAACCTTTTTTTGCCTCGCACTGCATATATCCATGTGTTTCATTTGTTCCGATTCTTTATGAATTGCTGTTCCCTGTTGAGTCTGTTGTTTCAGGGCGTTGCTAAATCAGTCTTAAAACTTTTATTACGGTATCTGTATAAAAGTGGGGTGAATTTATATGGGTACGAACTGTTGGGCCAATACAGCATTTTACCAGCTGCAGTATTTCGTACTGTGGCAGTTTTCTTCCTTCTTCTGGAACCACGAGTTGTGCTTGTAAATCTAAAATGGGGACCTACTCAGCGGGCGGACCAAATTATGGTCTTGGGACGTAATTGCATAAGAAGCGTTGGCAGTTATGAGCAAGAGTGGATGCTGAAGAGCTGTTGGAAATGCATATATTCGGGTTCGGGACTAGAATAGCACCAGAAAAACTTACCGAACTGAGAAGAGCTGTTGGTAACCAATGGAAGAAGTTTCGTGAAAAATGTAAGGAAAATACCGGTGTAATTTTACCGGAGAATGAAACTGATGTTGAAGTAGAAACGTACTTGAGGCGGTAACTGTCCCCAAAGAACATTCCTGTCAAGCAATCACGAAAAGAGTAAGAAAAGGCTTGACAGCAGAGAAACAATACAAACTGCCAAATGTTGAAAATACTGGGCGTGTTTGTGATTATCTGGTAAAAATAAATTGAAAATCTGTATAGCAGGTTCAAATGGCTCTCAGCACTATGGGACTTAACATCTATGGTCATCAGTCCCCGAGAACTTAGAACTACTTAACTAACCTAAGGACAGCACACAACACCCAGCCATCACGAGGCAGAGAAAATCCCTGACCCCGCCGGGAATCGAACCCGGGAACCCGGGCGTGGGAATGTATAGCAGGAAAGTAGTGTGCTGGAAATATAGCAGAAATTAAGGGTGGTGCTAATTTCTCAGGTAAGAAGAGTGTGCAGAATAAAATTGACACAGAGGTACTGCGCTCTGAAAGTGTCACAATATCCGAGCACACGAATTCCACTGTCGCTCATTCTAGGTCAAAGTAACCTACCAGGTTATCTGTGGTTGGGAGTCGCGATATCAATACTCAACGCAGCCGATCGCCTAGCGCTTCGACGACAGAATTTTCTTGTGGCCAAGGCAAGCTTGAAGGCCTAGTGTAGTGCATGAACAAGAGAATAGATCTGATGTTGATAACGTAACAGGAAGTGCTGCAGAGGACAGTGTGAGCTAGGATTAAGAGAACATTTGCATTGAGGAAGCAGGGTGGACCTGCTTTCACAAGAATAGGGAAAATGCAAAAAGCATGATGGCCTAAATTGAGCCGTTCAGTCGTTAAGATTATAGATCAGAGGAGAGGATTTCTTTTGCTGCTAGTGCAAGCGATATCCAGTAAAACTAGAGAAAAAGTGAAACAAGTGAACTTAAAATCTATTTTTATATCATGGCTGATGCAGAAAAGAACGAATTGATATTCCAGCCGAGACTGCTAGTAGTTGTTTGGAACATACTGTACGTTCTTGCTCTTAAATAATATCCCTGACAGTTGGTAAGGCATACTACGAAATGGTGAAAATTAAACACAATGTTAGTTACACGGGTATGTTAAACAAGTTTCATCACTCATGAAAAATAATCTTGGAAAACAACAGAAAATTATGAAAAACTAAGTAAATGACGAGATATTACTGCTGTAATAAAAAAAGTATCATTAGGCTACTGTGACTGCTATAGAGGAACTGCGTCCACAGTAATTTTTGCTTGCGCCAGTACGTTCTATGGCAGAAAGCAAGCAAATATAGAGAACGTAACACTTGACGAATCAGGAAGACTGATTTAAATTCTGTAGGTACGTAGAATATTTACGCCCAGTCACAAGTAACCGAAGAAGTACACAAGCTACTCTATGCCACAAGAAACTCAAATCAGTCTACTGTGCCTGTCAAAAAGACGAATCACCCAGTAGGGCAGGAAGAAACGAAATACAACTTCACGGTTTGAGAGGGAATGTCGTATTAGCCCACTGATTCCAAAACTGAGCCAAATTTGTAATGGACTTGACAGAATAAGACCACTTATCGGTATTGGGAAAGTTATATCTTCTCCTGAATAAAGCTGGTCCCAATTGTTGTAACTGGTCCTTGATATCCGGGATACTGGCACTTTTGACAGGGTTGATATCCGAACTGGTCTCTCACATGTTCTGTTGGGAACAGATCTGGATGTCTTTCTGACCATGGGAGTACCTCAACATCGCACAGCTAATTCATAGAGGCACGTGACACGTGTGAAGAATGGTACCAGGAGACTGCCGCTTGAGAGGCAGCGTATGATGTAAAATTGTGCCGGCAGAGTGCCCTCAATCAGAACCAGGCGTCACCTGAGATCCTACTCGACGGCTCCCAAAACCACGTGGCCAAGAGTAGCGCTACTGTGCCTTTTCGAAACATTGGAAGAATGAGGCCTGTCAGCAGATCGCCTCCATGTTCGCCGACGGTGCCATTCTGCGGTAGTGTAGAACCACGACTTATACCTGAACACAGAGCTATGTTATTCATCAGAAGCCCATGCTTCCCGGTCACAGCACCACTCAAAACGCAGCCGTTTGTGCAGTTTTAACGGCAACGGTCACTAGGGCTGCTGCTGCTCTCCCACCAATAGCGCGTTAAGAACCAGAATTTCGCAGGCATCCATTACTTGTTCTGTGATGGCAGGAGTTGCCATGAGCTTGATACACAATATTACGATTCTCCTTTGTGATGGTCAGACTTTTTCGACTAGAAACTTGACGACGAGTATGCGTGCCGTCAGGTTCGCGTGCATTGACGACCGGGGCACTTTTACATTCGGACGTGGGCAAGTCAATTTGATTGTTGAAAGTTATCGACATTCACGTCACAGAGAGAGCAAGTTGTGTTACTGGTAAACTATCTTTGGTCTTGTTGTGGAGCAGCCTTTGCGTCCGCGGAGTCTGATGCATACTTAGTTGAAATATGGTACCTGATGGACGTATTCAGCATCGCTGTGTTGAGTTGCGATTGTACCCGTTAGATGAAGAAAGATTTATTGTAAAGGACTGCAAGGATCAATATGATGTATATACTGGAAGGCGAAAAGAATATAAATTTTGAACATTGTTACTATTTTTGAACAGAAGAAGTTTGCGGTAAGCCTGGAGCTCTGCGCAGCTAGTCTGTGTGAATAATTATTGTCAGTTAGTTAACTTGCTCAGAACCGAGAGAAAGACCACCCCACTTCCCTGAGTCATGCGTTAAGATATGAGCTGATTAGGGATGTTTGATTTTTATAGAAATTCTCTATTAACATTACAACCTTTTCAAATTATTGTTCACTTTGTTAAGCAAAGTATTATTGAGACCAATATTATTTGCGAGGGTCACGCGACGTTACTGTCTGTCTGAATAGCACTTCATTCTAAAATCGTTGTCTTGGAGTATCACTTTATAGGAATAGTTACTTTCCTCACCCACTGTTAGAGAAAGCTTATCATTACGCATTACCACAATGCACCGTGTAGCATGCAACAGTTTGACTATTGCTTGGAAATTTTATTTTAAAAAATATGGAAATCTGCCATAGCCGCTGGCTGTTTGATGTTTGCTGTTGTGCGTTCGAGAAATCTGCGACAATGTTATCAAGATACAACGCAAGCGAAAACTTTAATTTACAACAAGTTGTGTTCAGACCAGTTACAGTCTTATTCAAATTAGGTTCTGTTTAGTCCAAGATTAGCATACGAGTTTATGTTGGATAACAGTTTGTGGATACAAAGTTTTGATAGCACGTGGTTTTTTTTATAGAGTGGGACATAAATTTGGGATACATTTCATAAAGAAATATATGGCGGGGACCTTACAATACAGCCGTACCGAAGGATTCGACCTGCTGGCCAAATGGAGATCCTTAATGAGGCACATTTCAAGCTCTATCAGTTGTAGATAAAACTGTCTCACAAGAGTCTGCCGCATCTCCGTGTCCTTCACTCAACATCTGACGCTGTTCACATCCTTTACACAATCTACCAGGCCTTGTCACAGAGAATTACAACTCCAATCGTTTGTTTACCCGCTGATAGTGTTGCGTAGTTGTTACATTCACATCCGGACATGTCTTATGGGTGATTCAGTTCTTTTATTAGCCATTGTCTTTCCGAGAGCACTCTGCATGAAGATACCAGTAATGCCGGCATTTACTGGATTAAAACGAGATTTCGTAACACAAGGCAATCTGGCACGTGCTTCACAGCATATCAAGCAATGTTTCAAATCGATTTATATTTTATGAATAAGCGGAAATTGCCGTTAACTGTCAACATGAAAGTGACCGAAGTACTTCAAAATAAATTACTGATTATTAAGCACGGCTGTGACCAAGCTGCATCACCTAATTCTTGGAAGAGCCTCTGTTCAAGAACACATCATAGCGTGATAACGTCAATGACTTGTACGTTGCGACAGTCGATTGATACCGTACAGACGAAAGTTTGCTGAAATACGCAAGTGGCTGTGTTACTTATTCTTACATGCAGGTAACTGCATGTTACTAAGACAAAATAGAAAACCAACCGACTTTCTAAGTGACACTAGTCACTGGAATGTGGTCATCTCAAGTAAGAGAGTCAAAGTGCCTCAAGTATTCGATAGCAATAGCGTTCAAAGCAGAAACAGCAGACACGAGTTGTGATAAGAGGGCTTCACAGATTACTAATAACAGAGTCAATTAGTTTTCACTTTCCCAAGTGAACAAAACCACCCGACCGCAAATGGGACTGTCACGAGATATGCTAGAGTAAATACGACATTAGTAGTATAAAAATTTTGTCATCACCTCAGTTTTTAAATCCAGACACAATTTTTCAATTGGAACAATGTCTACCCACTATTATGACAAGAGTTGGCGTGAAATAGCGACTTCGCATAGCATTTGACGTTGACGTTCCCATCTTCTGTCCTTCATGATCTCCTCGTCTCCGCCAAACTTTTAATTTTACATGCTGTAAGTAGGCTGTTTAGGTTTTTATGTTGGTTGTTGTGGCGTAGCAAGACAGCCACGCCACGGAAGTAGCCGAAAGGCACGCGTTTAGTTTACGCAGGCAAGAGATAGGTCTGTAACAGGATACGTAATGAATGCTATAAAGAAAAGTACGTAGCTTCTGGAATACTTAAGTTTAATCCATCCTTGGTACATCGCTGTTGACGATATAAGTGAGACTCCATAGATACATGCAATAAACTACTAATGGCGCCTTTCTAGGTCGTAGCCATGGACTTAGCTGAAGGCTATTCTATCTGCTCGGCAAAGGAGCGAGGCTTCGTCAGTGTAGCCGCTAGCAAAATCGTCCGTACAACTGGGACGAGTGCTATTCCGTATCTCGAGACCTGCCTTGTGGTGGCGCTCGGTCTGCGATCACACAGTGGCGACACGCGGGTCCGACATGTACTAATGGACCGCGGCCGATTTAAAGCTACCATTCAGCAAGTGTGGTGTCTGGCGGTGACACCACATTCCTCGCCCGCAAATCGGCGAACGGTCGTGTTATAAGGCTTCCGCCCGCCGTGGGGAGGACCCCATGTTGACGTATGCGATGAGGTGGGGAGCCTAACAACAGGCGAGGCTGTGCCACCCGCACCCGGCCATTCGGTTCGAGGGGATCTAGGAAACGCCTGAAAACCTAGTCCAGGGTGCACGCCAACAGGCGGTGCATGCGCCCGTAAAGAGACAGGAGGGGCCGAAGGGTCGACATCCATTGCGTCGGGGTATCCGACGCGCGATGACGTCATGTGGTCCAGAGCGGGCAAGAGTTCCATGGCGGAGGACAGCTGGTCACGGGAAACGATCGGCGGCGCGTGACCCAGGGAGGCGCGTGGCGGCTGCAGCGAAGCGTCCACTGCGGGCGGCGCCGGCGGGAGAACAGGCGGCGGCGGCGGCGGCTGCGGCGGCGCGTCGCCATGGAGCAAAATGGAAGGCATCGTCGGTAACACCTGGGGATGAGGCGAGCCAGTAGATGGGTCCCCAGGGCGCTAACCGGACGGCACCGTCGGTGAAAGCAGACGGGGAGCGGCAGAACCCGTGCGACGACAGAGGCGCAGCTGATTGAGATGCCGACGCACCTCACCAGAGGCCCCCAAAACCAAATACATCGCCCGGCCGAGGCAGCGAAGAATGTGCCCTGCGAGCCAACGCCGTGAACCTCGAAAGTTGCGATAGAATACAACGTCGCCTGGAGCAAAAGCAGGAGTCTGCCGCTGCACAGGAACCTGATGCGGCGGGTGCAGCAAAGACATCAAGGTTCGATGAGGACGACTGTGGAGCAACTCAGCCGGCGAGCGACCATCTCGGGGCTGAGAGCGACACGATGACAAAAAGAGCAACAACGCGTCCTCCCGAGAATGCGACTCTTTCAACTTCAACATCTGTGACTTGAAAGTCCGGACCAATCGTTCAGCGGCACCGTTTGACTGAGGCGAAAACGGCGCGGATGTCAGATGTTGAATACCATTGGCCTGATTTACAATAGACAAGTTAAACAATGGAAATAAATCTAAACCAAACAAGTTCACTGCAGTAGAAGAACGAAGAACGTAAAATGACACAAGTTGTGTTTGTCCCTTGTATGTTGCAAGAAGAGTGCACTGTCCTAACACAGGGATATTCTGACCTGAATAACTATTTAACTGAACATTTGCGGCACGCAACGGAGGTTTGCCCAGTTGTTTGTACGTGTCAGGATTGAGCAATGAAACTGCAGCTCCGGTATCGAGCTGGAATGGTATGACCTTGCCATTAAAGTCCAAATCTACAAAAAGTTTATTGTCCTGCTGACGACAAGAGCGACTGTCTCGTGCAATTTGAACTGATACAGGTACAGCATCACTTGCTAATTGACGTGATTTCCGGCGACGTCGACGCACACTTTGTGTGGGACGAACACAGTCACTGTTAGAGACAGTGGCACTGGACGAAGTGGAATTAACTACATGAATGTCCATGGGCGAAGGTTCACGAGCCTGAGTATTCTTGGTTCGATTCCGGCGCGAAGCAAAAGGCCTGGAATGGTTGTGATTGTCTGATCTGAGCTTTTTCTGGCAAACACTTTGAACATGTCCTTTTTTATTACAGTAAAAACAAATAGCTTGGCGTGACGGGCAATTGTCACGCGAATGTCTAGTTGCACACCGGGGGCATGATTTCACTGCATTTGTATGCTTGCGCGGCACATGTGGAGAGCTAGGCGGCAGCTGCGCAGACGAGGCCGAGGGCTGTTTATCGGTCCGTGCAGCGCGCCCGGCGGGCCGGTTAATGTGACACACGGCTGGCGAAGTTGCAAATGATTCCTGAGCAAAGTCAAGCGTGTCTTGTCTATCCAATATGTCTATCACTTGTTGAAGGGATGGATTGACGAGTTTCAAAATCTGTTCCCGTATGCGAACATCAGAAACGTTTTGTGCTATTGCATCACGTACCATAGTATCTGAATAAGGGAGTCCACATTCACACTCAAAAGCACAATCCCTTGTAAGGCCTTGCAATGTTGCAACCCGCTCCCTATTAGTTTGACCGGCCGTACGTTTTGTACGAAAGAAAGTATACCTTTTAGCAACTACATTAACTGTTTCCTTGAAATAGGCATCTAAAGCAGACAAAATTTCTTCGTAGGACAGAGTTGCTACGTCGCGTCGGGGAAATAATTTCACTGTCACACGGTACGTTTGCACCCCTACACACGCCAATAAATGAGGCTGCCGCTCGTTACCTTGAATTCTGTAGGCGACGAGATGAAATCCAAACTGGCGTGACCACTCCGTCCATGTTTCCTTAGCTGGTTCATAGGGACGAAATGGGGGTGCAACTGCATGTTGTGGCTGCGGTAGCGGTGAAGCGGCGGCTGCCGCATCGTTTTGCAGTGCACGTTGACCCTGGACGAGCTGTCCAAGGGCATCCAATAACGCCTGCGTCTGCTGATTCTGCAAGCCATAAAATTCGGACAGTACATCTGAAGATTGTGGCGAAGCCATGACACAAGTAAATCAAGTAATGAAAAAGAAGAAAAACGTTTTAATCGTCGTCGACAACTGTTGTGGCGTAGCAACACAGCCACGCCACGGAAGTAGCCGAAAGGCACGCGTTTAGTTCACACAGGCAAGAGATAGGTCTGTAACAGGATACGTAATGAATGCTATAAAGAAAAGTACGTAGCTTCTGGAATACTTAACTTTAATCCATCCTTGGTACATCGCTATTGACGATATAAGTGAGACTCCATAGATACATGCAATAAACTACTAATGGCGCCTTGCTAGGTCGTAGCCATGGACTTAGCTGAAGGCTATTCTAACTATCTGCTCGGCAAAGGAGCGAGGCTTCGTCAGTGTAGTCGCTAGCAAAATCGTCCGTTGAACTGGGGCGAGTGCTATTCCGTATCTCGAGACCTGCCTTGTGGTGGCGCTCGGTCTGCGATCACACAGTGGCGACACGCAGGTCCGACATGTACTAATGGACCGCGGCCGATTTAAAGCTACCACCTAGCAAGTGTGGTGTCTGGCGGTGACACCACATTGGTAACGTCAAGTAGCGCTCTGTATGAAAATCACTGAGTGTGCTGTGTGCAGTCTGTGGCTGGTTTGCATTTTTGGAATTGCTATTGTAGTGTTGGGCAGTTGGATGTTAACAGCGCATAGCGTTACGCAGTTGGAGTTGTGAGCCGCCAGCAGTGGGAGATTTGGGGAATGAGATGGCGGAGTTTTGACAGCGGATGATCTGGTCGTGTGTCCATCAGAGACAGTAAATTTGTAACATTGGATATCATGAACTTATATATATATATATATATATATATATATATATATATATATATATATATATATATACTGAATGTACTCTGACTGTCATAGGCTCTCGCTGAGGAATGTGAGCAGAGATAACAGGTTGACCTCCGCAAACTTATGCGAAGTATGTCACGTAGGTCTCAGGCAGTGATAAACACTATCGTAGTGCACAGACATTAATGAGGCCTCAAAGTCCAATGAAAAGCACCCCGGATGACGGGATGAACGAGCGATTCCACTTCGTTTTTCAACACCTGTCTGATATTTAAGTTCTTTTATGCAAACCATCGACGGTATAATGACTTTTTGTTATGTACTTAATATGTAAAACATAAATATATAATTCGTTGACATACCCAGTTCTCAGTTATTTCTCAATGCAATATGGCAGACCCCCAAAGTCGCGTTCCCCTAATTATTCCGAGTATATGCTTTCGACCATTGTGGCCTCTGATGTAACGGCTAAGAGTGGTATTGCGGAGGTTGTTGTTACTGTATTGCTGTTTGCTTGTCACTTTTTATATTGTCTATAAATACTGTCTACTTGGTCCAAATTTTCTAATAAAATATTAATTTTACCCCATCTTTTCCTAAAATATTGTCTCTTATCCTCGATGGGAAGCGGCTTATAAGCACTTCTAACAAATGTTCCTACAATATGGTGGTCGTCTAGGTACTTTGCTTTATTGGTGTTGTTGTTGTTGTTGTGGTCTTCAGTCCTGAGACTGGTTTGATGCAGCTCTCCATGCTACTCTATCCTGTGCAAGCTTCTTCATCTCCCAGTACCTACTGCAACCTACATCCTTCTGAATCTGCTTAGTGTATTCATCTCTTGGTATCCCTCTACGATTTTTACCATCCACGCTGCCCTCCAATGCTAAATTGGTGATCTCTTGATGCCTCAGAACATGTCCTACCAACCGATTTCTTCTTCTAGCCAAGTTGTGCCACAAACTTCTCTTCTCCCCAATCCTATTCAATACCTCTTCATTAGTTATGTGATCTACCCATCTAATCTTCAGCATTCTTCTGTAGCACCACATTTCGAAAGTTTCTATTCTTTTCTAGCCCAAACTATTTATCGTTCATGTTTCACTCCCATACATGGCTACACTCCATACAAATACTTTCACAAACGACTTCCTGACTCTTAAATCTATACTCGATGTTAACAAATTTCTCTTCTTCAGAAACGCTTTCCTTGCCAGTGGCAGCCTACATTTTATATCCTCTCTACTTCGACCACCACCAGTTATTTTGCTCCTCAAATAGTAAAACTCCTTTACAACTTTAAGTGTCGTATTTCCTAATCTAATTCCCTCAGCATCACCCGACATAATTCGAATACATTCCATTATCCTCGTTTTGCTTTTGTTGATGTTCAACTTATATCCTCCTTTAGTGACACTATCCATCCCGTTCAACTACTCTACCAAGTCCTTTGCTGTCTCTCACAGAATTACAATGTCATCGGCAAACCTCAAAATTTTTTATTTCTTCTCCATGAATTTTAATACCTACTCCTAATTTTTCTTTTGTTTCCTTCACTGCTTGATCAATATACAGGTGGAATAACATTGGGGAAAGGCTGCAAACCAGTCTGACTCCCTTCCCAACCACTACTTCCCTTTCATGTCCCTCGACTCATATAACTGCCATCTGGTTCTTGTGCAAATTGTAAATACCCTTTCGCTCCCTGTATTTTACCCCTGCCACCTTCAGAATTTGAAAGAGAGTATTACAGTCAACATTGTCAAAAGCTTTCTCTAAGTCTTGAAAAGCTAGAAACGTAGGTTTGCCTTTCCTTTTCTTTCTTCTAAGATAAGTCATAGGGTCAGTATTGCCTCACGTGTTCCAACATATCTACGGAATCGAAACTGATCTTCCCCGAGGTCGGCTTCTATCAGTTTTTCCATTCGTCTGTAAAGAATTCGCGTTAGTATTTTGCAGCTGTGACTAATTAAACTGATAGTTCGGAAATTTTCAGATCTGTCAACACCTGCTACCTTTGGGATTGGAATTATTATATTCTTCTTGAAGTCTGAGGGAATTTCGCCAGTCTCATACATCTTGCTCACCAGATGGTAGAGTTTTGTCAGGAGTGGCTCTCCCAAGGCCGTCAGTAGTTCCAATGGAATGTTGTCTACTCCCAAGCCTTGTTTCGACTCAGGTCTTTCAGTGCTCTGTCAAACTCTTCACGCGGTATCATATCTCCCATTTCATCTTCATCTACATCCTCTTCCCTTTCCATACTATTGTCCTCAAGAACATCGCCCTTGTATAGACCCTCTATATACTCCTTCCACCTTTCTCCTTTTCCTTCTTTGCTTAAAACTGGGTTTCCATTTGAGCTCTTCATATTCATGCAAGTGCTTCTCTTTTCTCCAAAGGTCTCTTTAATTTTCCTGTAGCCAGTATCTATCATACCCCTCGTGAGATAATCCTCTACATCCTTCATTTGTCCTCTAGCCATCCATGCTTGGCTATTTTGCACTTCCTGTTCATCTCATTTTTGAGACGTTTGTATTCCTTTTTGACTGCTTCATTTACTGCATTTTTATATTTTCTCCTTTCATCAATTAAATTCAATATTTCTTCTGTTACCCAAGGATTTCTACTAGCCCTCGTCTTTTTACCTACTTGATCCTCTGCTGCCTTCACTACTTCATCCCACAAAGCTCCCCATTCTTCTTCTACTGTATTTCATTCTCCCATTCCTGTCAATTGTTCCCTTATGCTCTCCGTGAAACTCTGTACAACCTCTGGTTTAGTCAGTTTATCCAGGTCCCATCTCCTTAAATTCCCACCTTTTTGCAGTTTCTTCAGTTTTAATCTACAGTTCATAACCAATAGATTGTGGTCAGAGTCCACATCTGCCCCTGGAAATGTCTTACAATTTAAAACCTGGTTCCTAAATCTCTGTCTCACCATTATATAATCTATCAGAAACCTGTGAGTATGTCCAGGCTCCTTCCATGTATACAACCTTCTTTTATGATTCTTGAACCAAGTGTTAGCTATGATTAAGTTGTGGTCTGTGCAAAATTCTACCAGGCGGCTTCCTCTTTCATTTCTTACACCCAATCCATATTCACCTACTACGTTTCCTTCTCTCCCTTTTCCTACTACCGAATTCCAGTCACTCATGACTATTAAATTTTCGTCTCCCTTCACTATCTGAATAATTTTTTTTTTATTTCATCATACATTTCTTCATTTTCCTCGTCATCTGCAGAGCTAGTTGGCATATAAACTTGTACTACTGTAGTAAGCGTGGGCTTCGTGTCTATCTTGGCCACAGTAATGCGTTCACTATGCTGTTTGTAGTAGCTTACCCGCACTCCTATTTTTTTATTCATCATTAAACCTACTCCTGCACTACCCCTATTTGATTTTGTATTTATAACCCCGTATTCGCCTGACCAAAAGTCTTGTTCCTCCTGCCACCGAACTTCACTAGTTCCCACTATATCTAACTTTAACGTATCCATTTCCCTTTTTAAATTTTCTAACCTACCTGGCCGATTACGTGATCTGACATTCCACGCTCCGATCCGTAGAACGCCAGTTTTCTTTCTTTATTGGTACCCCACAGTAAAAAGTCTCTACTACCGTTCCAAGAATAATTTTCGTATGATTTTAAACGTAAAAGTTTTAGACGGAGCTTCTTTTGCGCTTCAGCGCACCAATATTTTTATTTAAAAGTGGTTCCGAAACCGCAAGTTTTAAAAGCATCTAATTCTAATGATCCCCACTGTGCTGAGTCTCCAACCACGTTCCTTCTTACAAATCTTATTTAATTGCCATCAGGTAACGTATCTCTAAAATATTTTAGAAAATAAAACAGAATGTATATCGCATGATGTGAACTCTGGAAATTTGTCATTTAACACAGCAGGAAATTATGCTGATACATACTACCTTACTTTCGGCTAATAAATCTTGAACCTATCCCCTTATTTAATGTTTTTAATTATCTTGGTTTATTAGCGTTATGATGCGATGCCTCTTTTGTATTATCTATGTAATTTCCCTTGTTACTGGCTGTTAATCTGTCACTTACGACGGTAGTAACTGGTGACGTATGTTCAGTCGCAGAATGGTCCTTAGGTTTACTGTGTACTTCGTTGTCTCGTAGTTCACATTCTGATTCAAGTTTCAGAGATTACTGAAATTGCTTTTCTATCCTTGCTTACAAACATGCGTAAAAATGAGCCATGTGCGGTTTGCGTTGATGCCGTTCATAGCTTGACACCTCGTAATAGCGACAGTGGCGTCTCGTTCAGTGGACAACGTGCTTTTCTATGTCTACATCTGCATCTACATCCATACTCCGAAAGCCACCCGATTGTGTGTGGTGGAGGATTCCTTGAGTACCTCTATGGGTTCTCCCTTCTATTCCAGTCTCGTATTATTCGTGGGAAGATGGATTGTCGGTATGCCTCTGTGTGGGCTCTATGGACTCTAATCTCTCTGATTTTATCCTCATGGTCTCTTCGCGAGATATACGTAGGATGGAGAAATATACTGCTTGACTCCTCGGTGAAGGTATGTTCTCGAAACTTCAACGAAAGCCCGTACCGACCTACTGAGCGTCTCTCTGGAGTTTACCTATCATCTCCGTAACCCTTTCACAATCACTAAATGATCCTATAACGAAGCGCGCTGCTCTCCGTTGGATCTTCTCTATCTCTTCTATCAACCCTATCTGGCACGGATCCCACACCGGTGAGCAGTATTCAAGCAGCGGGGGAACGAGTGTACTGTAACCTACTTCATTAGTTTTCGGACTGCATTTCCTTAGGATTCTTCCAATGAATCTCAGTCGGGCATCTGCTTTGCCGACGATTAATTTTATGTGGTCATTCCATTTTAAATCACTCCTAATGCCTACTCCCAGATAATTTATTAAATTAACTGCTTCCAGTTGCTGACCTGCTATATTGTAGCTAAATGATAAAGGGTCTTTCTTTCTATGTATTCGCAGCACATTACACTTGTCTACTTTGAGATTCAATTGACATTCCCTGCACCATGAGTCAATTCCCTGCAGATCCTCCTGCATTTCAGTACAATTTTTCATTGTTGCAACCTCTCGATATACTACAGCATCATCTCAAAAAGTCTCAGTGTACTTCCGATGTTATCCACAAGGTCATTTATGTATATTGTGAACAGCAACGGTCCTACGACACTCCCCTGCGGCACACCTGAAATCGCTCTTACATCGGAAGTCTTCTCTCCATTGAGAATGACATACAGCGTTCTGTTATCTAGGAACTCTTCAATCCAATCACACAATTGGTCTGATAGTCCATGTGCTCTTACTTTGTTCATTAAACGACTGTGGAGAACAGTATCAAACACCTTGCGGAAGTCAAGAAGCATGGCATCTACCTGGGAACCCGTGTCTATGGCCCTCTGAATCTCGTGGACGAATAGCGCGAGCTGGATTTCACACGATTGTCTTTTTCTTAACCCATGTTGATTCCTACAGAGTAGATTTCTACCCTCCAGAAAAGTCATTATATTCTAACATAATACGTGTTCCAAAATTCTACAACTGATCGACGTTGGAGATATAGGTCTATAGTTCTACACATCTGTTTGACGTCCCTTCTTGAAAACGAGGATGACCTGTGCCCTTTTCCAATCTTTTGAAACGCTACGCTCTTCTAGAGACTTACGGTACACCGCTGCAAGAAGGGGGCAAGTTCCTTCACGTACTCTATGTAAAATCGATCTGCTATCCCATCAGGTCCAGCGGCCTTTCCTTGTGTAAGTTTTGTTTGTCTGCAAGGCTTTTTCCTATCCGTCTGTCATCTATTTCAGTATCTACCATTTTGTCATCTGTGCGACAAACTAGAGAAGCAACTACAGTGCAGCCTTCCTCTGTGAAACAGCTTGGGAAAAAGACATTTAGTATTTCGGCCTTTAGTCTGTCATTCTCTGTTTCAGTACCATTTTGTTCACAGAGTGTCTGGATATTTTATTTTGATCCACCTACCGCTTTCACATAAGACCAAAATTTCTTAGGATTTTCTGCCAAGTCAGTACATAGAACTTTACTCTCGAATTCACTGAACGCCTCTCGCATATCCCTCCTCACACTACATTTCGCTTTGTGTAATTTTTGTTTATCTGCAAGGTTTTTGCTATGTTTGTGTTTGCTGTGAAGTTCCCTTTTCTTCCGTTACAGTTTTCTAACTCGATTGTTTTACCACGGTGGCTCTTTACCATCTCTTACGATCTCGCTTTTAACATACTCATCTAATGCATATTGTACGATGGTTTTGAACTTTTTCCACTGATCCTCAACACTATCTGTACTTGAGACAAAACTTTTGTTTTGGGCCGTCTAGTACTCTAAAAACTGCCTTTTGTCACTTTTGCTAAACAGAAAAATGTTCCGACCTTTTTTAATATTTCTATTTACATCTGAAATCATCGACGCAGTAACCGCTTTATGATCGCTGATTCCCTGTTCTGCGTTAACTGCTTCAAATAGTTCGGGTCTGTTTGTCACCAGAAGGTCTAATACGTAATCGCCACCAGTCGGTTCTCTGTTTAACTTCTCATGGTAGTTTTCAGATATTGCACTTAAGAAAATTTCACTGGATTCTATGTGCCCGCCACCCGTTATAAACGTTTGAGTCTCCCATTCTATATCTGGTAAAAGCAAATCTCTACCCAGAACTATAACATGGTCGGCAAATCTACTCGAAATATTTTCCAGATTTTCCTTCAGGTGCCCTGCCACAACAGCTGCTGAGCCAGTGGGGCTACAGCGACATACAATTACCATGTCTGAGCCTGCTTTAACCGTGACCTTCACTCAAATTATTTCACATTTCGGATCTCTGTCAATTTCCTTCGATACTATTGCACTTTTTAACTCTATAAACATGCCTTCCCCTACACTTTCCAGCCTGTCCCTGCCGACTTACAGTTCATCTGTGTAGTTTCACAGTGTCTGGTTTTAGTACTGTGAGTTGTTGGTGGAATGGCTTTTCCGGATCCGTGTTTATCTTGTGGTTTTGAATGAGCAGTCATTTTAATGCTGTCTGCGTACTGGATTTTTTTGGGAGGGGGGGGGGGGGGGGGGAGTTGTGAACGGACGTCAGGTCGGTTGGGGCGCAGCAGTGAGCAGGTGCGTGCAGCCTGAGGGCAAGCTGGGGACGCTGGCGGCGTACTGCCACGCCGGATCGAGGAGGCGTAGCTGCGAAAGCGACGACTTCATTGCACACCGAACCCTGGGCGTTTAAGGTGAGTGAAGAGTTAACTGCTAATGCAATCCCGACTATTCTGAGATCTCGTCTTTGGTCAGTGGGTTGTTGCTCCCAAGGCCGCTGAGCCTGGCAGCAAAGAGTGAAGTGTTTCGGGGCAGTGAAATATTGCAGCTGTCTTTCTCTACTGATTATTCACCATTGAATTTAGTACTATTCTTATTCAAGGCGCTACAGTCTGGAACCGCGTGATCGCTATGGTCGCAGGTTCGAATCCTGCCTCGGGCATGGATGTGTGTGATGTCCTTAGGTTAGTTAGGTTTAAGTAGTTCTAGGGGACTGATGACCTCAGAAGTTAGAAGTTAAGTCCCATAGTGATCAGAGCCTTTTCTTTTTTTTTTTTTTTTTTGTCTATGCGGTTGATTTGTACGAGGGTGCGTGGTAAGCTGTTTTCGTTTGATGTATATAGGTCAAATGAAATATTAGACTCTTTGTCTTAGTAACGAGTGTAGAGTATGACGTCATGGGTCAAAGCACACCGGTGGAATCGGACCTTGTTCTAATCCCATATTATACTATTCACGTGGAAGCTGAACGTAGATATCGTAATCAAAACTTGAGATACAGTTAAAGCTTATGTTCAGATAATAGCTCCAATTTCTTTACAATTACTTTTTTTAGTTCTTACATTGTACCTTGGACTGCACTACATCTGGAGAGCTCTTTCTATGGTACTAGACTCGACTTATTTCCAAGATATCTTTCTCTTATTAATATGTGACTGATAACAATATGTTTAATTCGGACTATTTTTTCCGATGTAGGATAATCCTTGTAACCAAAATTGTCTTTATCATTTACGTTTCAGAATATCGACAGTCGGGTGACGTCATACACGCCATGTTGTTTATCATCGGTCGCATCAGTAGTCAAAACCGACGACTAGTATCGCATTTTCCTCTTTAACCAAGTCTGGCTTTCTGAGTTTAAGTAGTAGCCAACGAAAGAGAGATACAAAGTTTCAGTCATACGCGTTCCAGACACGTTTCAGACGCATTTTACGTTTGTCACAAATGATCATAGCAATACACAGTGTGCTGACGACTAAACGTGTGTTACCTGAAGCGGAAAACTTAATATTCCTGCACTGTCGCCAGCATGTTGCGAGATTCATTTTTTCTTGGAATTATTATAATTATGTGCCAGCTCAAACTAACAACAGCAGACAACAGATGTGCGTACGAACAGTTAGTTATGAGCAGGCAGTGTTAAGTAATGGAAGTTCGGCCGCAGTTCCTCAAAACTATTGCGTCACAAAACGCAGTGGGGCAACATTTCTGAATCAAATGTTCATGACATTCTCAGCACACCTTCACTCCCAAACAAAAACAAAGACACGTGGACGTCTGCCACGACTTGACTGGAATGTTGAACTTGAACATTTCTTACCTGAACAAAATCTTTGTGGATAACGGCACTTGCTGTTATCAATACAACCTACCACAAAACGACAAAGTGCATAAATTCACGTTTTCGTGACATAACTGATATTCAACGCAATCTGACGTGCCGGTAGAACAACATTCCAAACATTCCAAAGAACGACTTTTTGGCACTTTCATTTTGTTATATGAACGTTTCGTGCGTTTTACTCAAATGGGGAGAGACACATGATACATTAAAACAGCCATCTTAACTTTTCTCTATTCTGTATTAATGCAGTCTTGAAACTTCTTGGACACTTGGGGTAAACAATTATTGCGTGGTGTCAAATGGTTCAAATGGCTCTGAGCACTATGGGACTCAACTGCTGTGGTCATAAGTCCCCTAGAACTTAGAACTACTTAAACCTAACTAACCTAAGGACAGCACACAACACCCAGCCATCACGAGGTAGAGAAAATCCCTGACCCCGCCGGGAATCGAACCCGGGAACCCGGGCGTGGGAAGCGAGAACGCTACCGCACGACCACGAGATGCGGGCATTGCGTGGTGTCCCTTAACGGAAACATCCCACTGACGCACTCTTACCTACTCCAACAAAAGGATCCACAATACTAATACAGACGTCGTGGGGTAACAGCTACTGTTCACCACATTTTAACTTCTCCAGTTTTTCATGGTGACAAGGCGAAAAAATTGGTTTGATGTTAGATTTAACCTCAAATTTAGGCGGCAATAAGACTAACTTGATAAACTTACTATATTTTTCTTTAGCCTCAGGATCTTCCAGTTCCACTGGTCTAAGATGATTACACATCAGCTATCGCTTATTCTACTGAGCAGCAGCAGCAGCAACACCGAAGTAACCGATTTTGTGGCAATTTACGAGTTCCTAACCTGGAACGAATTATATGGTTTCATCCGTGTGTTTTGGTAGTTTAGTTTTTGAATTTTTGTGTGTTAATTTAGTATTTACTAGACGTAATTCTCGCGACTTCTTTTGTGTCGGTAAGTAAACTATTTTGTGACGTCTAACAAGTTCACAAGCAGAAGCGAATTATTTAGTCTCACCTGTGCGCTTTGGTCGTTCAGGTTGTGAATCTTTGCGTGCTAATCTGATTTACTAGACACAGTTCTTGCACTTTCGTTAGTGTCTTCATTAAAATTCCGGTAGCTAGCCTCGCACTGCGGTTGACCCCTCATCCATGGTCGAGTGGGAGGTCGCCTCGGCTCGTGGGAGGCTGCGAAAGACTTCCTGGGTGACCGAACGTAAGGCCCTTCCCCTTAGTATGTCACACAGATTCCAGGTTCTATGTGTGGCTGGGGATATCCCTCAGCCAGATGCAATTGCTTATCCTAAGTAATCTATCAGCCTCCAAGATCCACAAAGTCACAGAGAGTGGGATTATTGGTAGTTGGGAGCTGCAATGTTAGGCGAGTTATGGGACCCCCTAGGTACATTGCTGCCAAGGAGGGGAGGAAAGCCGGGGTTCAATGTGTGTGCATTACGGATGGAGTCATTCCAGACGTGGAACGGGTCTTTTTAGATGTTATGAAGAGTACAGAGTGTAGCCAACTTGTGTCCACCTCGCTACCAATCGTATGCGGCGCTTTGGATCAGAAGAGATTCTCTCTGGTTTTCAGCGGCTGCCTAAGGTGGTGAAGAAAGGCAGCCAGTAAACTTGTGAGATGAAAGCAGAGCTCACCATTTACAGTTGAATCGAAAGGACGGATTGCGGACGTCTGGTGCAGAGGTGACTCAAGAGAGTGAATCAGAAGCTCAGACGGCTCAGCGGCAGTGTAGGATGCAGATTCTTCGACATGCGCCACAGGGTGGTGGGGTTTCTGATTCCGCTAAATAGGACCGGAGTTCATTACACACAGGAGGCTACACGGGCAGCGGGGGCTGTGTGGCGTGGACTGGGCGTTGATTTATGTTAGAGGGTCTCGGGTAAACACAAAAAGGTCTTCAGTCTCAAAGGCTGCAGGCTGAACACAGGAAGATCGTACATCTAGGACCCATCTGTATAACAGTTGTAAATTGTCGTAGCTGTGTCGGGAAGGTACCAGTGCACCAAGCATTAATAGAAAGCACTGATTCTCAAATCGTTAGAGGCACTGAAAGCTGGCTAAAGCCGGACATAAGCTCCCACGGAATCTTTGCGAAGGATTTAACGGTGTTCAGAAAGAAAAGCTAAATACAATTGGTGGTGGCGTGTTTGTTGCTGTTAGGACTAGTATATCTTGTAGCGAAGTTGAAGTAGATGCTTCCTCTGTGAGTATGGGTAGAAATCATTCTTAGCAACCGGACTAAAAAAAAATGGATCCTTTTAACGACGTCCAAACTCAGATGATGCAATTGCTAGAAGGTTCAAACAAAACTTGAGTCCAATTTCAAACACGTACCCGACTCATACGACTATAGTTGACGGCGAAAATACATGTTTAAAAAAAGAGGTACGCACAAACATCATATTTTGTTGTAAACGTTTTGTGTGAGTATTATTTCGAGCGATTATTTCATGAGAAAACTCGAATACGATTGTGAAAAGCAACAAATAATCCTGAGCTAGTAACGATCTTCAAAACGGATACAGGGATTAGTGGACCCATGCTTATCGTAGCGAGACTGAATACTGCTGCACCCAAATCTTCCAAAAAGAAACAAAAAATATATCTATTCAGAGAAGCAGATAAAATTTGGCTTAGCCGGCCGGAGTGGCCATGCGGTTCTAGGCACTACAGTTTGCAACCGCGAGACCGCTACGGTCGCAGGTTCGAATCTTGCCTCGGGCATGGATGTGTGTGATGTCCTTAGGTTAGTTAGGTTTAAGTAGTTCTAAGTTCTAGGGGCCTGATGACCACAGAAGTTGTGTCCCATAGTGCTCAGAGCCATTTGAACCATTTTGAAAACTTTGCTTGGCGCTTTCCTAAGAGGCAATATCCACTCCTTTCAAATTAACAATGTAAGGGGAGACAAGATGTGGTTTGAATTCAGACAAATAGCATCGGCAGCGGTTGAGAGATTTATATCAAATAAATTAACAGGCGACGGAGTTTAGGATACACAAATCAGGTCAGGAAATTGATACAAGCACAATGAAAGAAGTTGTCAACTTTATACGAACGCAAAATCCCAAAAACTGACTATCTCATACGGAAGTTCGAAATTTAGAGCGGAATTCAATGCGAGATGCTTATAATAGTTCCCACAACGAAAGCTTGTCTCAAAATCTGGCAGAAAATCCAAAGAGATTCTCGTCGTATATAAAATATGCTAGCAGCAGTACACAGCCAATGCCTTTTCTGCGCGACAGCAATGGAAAAAATATCGAGGACAGTGCTGCCAAAGCAGGATTACTAAACGCAGCCTTTCGAAATTCCTTCATCAAAGAAGACGAAGTAAATATTACAGAATTCGAATCAAGAAGAGTTGCCAACGCAAGTAACTTGGAAGTAGATATCCTCGGTGTAGTCAAACAACTTAAATCAGTAAATGCAAGCCTTCTGTTCTAGATTGTATACCTATTAGGATCCCTTCAGAGTATTCTGATGCAATGAACAGTAGTTTACAACCCCTCCCTCGACGAAATTTCCGTGCCCAAAGAGTTTAAAGTTGTACAGAACACTCGAGTATCCAAGATAGGCAATAGAATAATCCACTAAATCACAGGCTCATATCATTAACCTCGACATGCAACAGTATTCTGGACATGAATTGTGTTCGAACAGTATGGATTATCTCGAACAGAACTGTCTACTGCCACACAAAGTGATTTCTGGCCTTGTCCAAGGTAATGTTATAGGCCCTCTGCTGTTCCTTATCCAAACGAACGATTTAAGACGATTCTGGCGTTCCTCAAAGTAAAAGTGATTTCTGATGTTCTCCAAGGTAGTGTTATAGGTCCTCTGCTGTTCCTATTCCAAACGAATGATTTAGGGCGATTCTGGCGTTCCTCGAGGTAGGATTGTAGGCCCTCTGCTATTTCTAATCTATGTAAAGATTTACGAGACAATCTGAGCAGACGTCTCAGGTTGTTTACAGACGATATTGCCGTTTATTTTCTGCTAAAGTCATCAGAAAATTAAAACCATTTTCAAAACGATTTTGATACGGTATATGTGAAAATATAACTGGCACTAAATAAATAAAAGTGTGAGGACATTCGCATGAATGCGAAAAGGAATCCTTTCAACTTCGCTTACAGGACAAATCAAATCTAAAGGCCATAAATTCAACTAAATACCAAGGTATTAAAATTACGAGTAATTTAAGTTGGAAAGGACACACAGAAAATATTGTGGGTAAGGCGAACTGAAGACTGCATTTTATTGGCAAAACACTTAGAAGATACAACAGACTACTAAAGAAACAACCTACACTAGGCATATCCGTCCTCTTTTGTAATACTGCTGCGCTGTGTGGGATCCTTACCAGATAGGATTAATGGAGTACATCGAGAAAGTCCAAAGAAGAGCAGCGTATTTTTTTACTGTAAAGAAGTAGAGGAGAGGGTTTCACGACATGATGAAGTATTTGGGATGGACATAATGAAAATAAAGGATTTTCTTGTTGGGACGGGACCTTCTCACGAAGTTTCAAACACCATCATTGTCCTCCGAATGTGAAAATATTTTGTTGACGCCAGTCTAAATAGGGAGACACTATCATCATAATAAAATGAGGGAAATCAGAGCTCGCACTGAAAGACATAACTGTTTCTTTTCCCCATATGCTGTTCGTGAGTGGAATAATGGAGAATTAGTGTCAAGGTGGTTCGATGAACCCCTCTCTGCCAGCCAGTTATGAGTGATCTGCAGAATAGCCGCGTAGACGTAGACGTAGAAGAATTAATTCTATAAATTTATGTATTCATATTGAAAGTAGTAAGCACAGAGACACCGGTAAAGGCGTGTATAATTTACAATTAGTATTACAGCTAATTAGACTCTATTTTTCTTTCATGCGTTTGTGGCGGATTGTGACACTGTTTACCGCCCATAATTAAATTTATCCAGCTCAGTGAACGACTGATTCGCCCGTTATATTGCAGTGGAGTTCACAGTACTGCGTGCGCGTAGAATGTAGAATATGCATTAACTTCATAGTTAAGGTTTTGAGGGCGACTGAGTTTCAGTGTAGGTCGTCATCGCCTGAAATAGTTGAAATAACAATATTTTCTGCATTCAACTGCAATTATTTTTTTCCGCTATTGCAGTGGGTTGACTATAGCGGGGTCTTCAGGGACTGATCGTGGCGTTTCCCAATCTCATTGGTAAATTTCGACTACTATTCCGTTTGAAAGAGGTATCTCCACAAAGCTGTCCGTAACTACATACGGACAAAAGGAAGAACGAATAAATAAATAATATGACAGAATTCCAAGGCGTTCGGTTAAAGCTGTGCAATGAACTGTTAAAAAATTACTGAACCTACATTAGCTCTAGCATGATTTCTATTCTAGCCCAGCTAGGACCATACAGCGAAGAGAGAATCTTCTTCTGTCACTTCCGACTAGAAAAGAATGGTATAATCGATGACCTAATAGGACTCTGTGAATGTGTCAGATACAGTTCTTCGAACTGTTTTCCTGGGTTATTCTCGATTTATTTTGTCATGTACAGTGATTTATGCAACCAACTGGTAGGAGGCTTAATGCGACACACACATACACACGGTTTTGGAAAATGTGGTTTTCTGGAGGGGGTACTTGCGTCACCGAGTGAGATGGAACTGCTCTGCACCCACATATGGCCAACCAAATTTAGGCTTCTGTGGATTCTTAAATCGAGTAAGGCGTGTGGCTGGTTAGTACTGTTGCGAAGGACAAAGTGTACTCACTTTCTCGTCGTTACATCACGGAAGCGCTGTGACAAAAGCACTGAAGAGCCACAAAAAAGTGGTAAACTAGCCTAACATTGTATAGGGCCCGCGAGCACGCAGAATTGCGCAACACGACGTGGCATGGACTCGACTAATTTCTTAAAAAGTGCTATAGGGAAATGCACCATAAATCCGTCCATATATCTGTAAGAGAACGAAGGGATGGAGATCTTTTCGGAACTACACGTTGAAAGGCATCCAACATATGCTCAATAATGTTCATATCTGGAGAGTTAGGCGGGCAGCGGAAGTGTTTAAACTCACAAGAGTGTTCCTGGAGCTACTCTGTGGCAATTCTGGACGTGTGAGGTGTCGCATTGTCCTGCTGGAATTACCCAAGTCCGTTGGAATGCACAATGAACATGAATGGATGCAGGTGATCTGACAGGATTCTTACGTAAGCGTCACCTGTCAGAGTCGTATCTAGACGTATCAGGGGTCCCATTTCAGGCCAACTGCACACGCCCCTCACCATTACACAGCCTCCACCAGCCTGAACAGTCCATTGCGGACATGCAATGTCCATGGATGAGTGAAGTTGTCTACATACCCGTAGGCGTCCACCTGTTCGTTAAACGAGACTCGCCCGACCAGGAACATGTTTCCAGTTACCAACAGGCCAACGTCGATGTTGACGGGCCCAGGCAAGGCGTAAAGCTTTGTGTCGTGCAGCCATCAAGGGACCACGAGTGGACCTTCGGTTCCGAAAGACCTTATCGATGATGCTTCATTGAATAGTTCGCACGCTTAGACTTGTTAATGGCCCAGAACTGAAAACTAGCAGTTTGCTGAAGGGTTGCACTTCTGTCATGTTGAACGATTGTCTTCAGTTCTCGTTGATTCCGTTCTTGCAGGATCTTTTTCCGGCCGCAGAGGTGTCGGATATTTTATGTTTTACCGGATTCCTGATATTTACGATACACTCGTGAAATGGTCGTGCGAGAAAATCCTTCATTATCGCTACTTCGGATATGCTGTGTCCCATCGTTCGTGCGCCGCCTATAGCACCACGTTCAAACTCACTTACATCTTGAAAACCTACCATTTTAGCAGCAGTAACCGATCTGCACCAGACACTTCTTATCTTATATAGACTTTACCAACCTCAGCACCGTATTCTGTCAGTTTCTTTGGCGCCTCGGTGTACCAAGTCTCTGGTGCAGTTGTTAGATCAATTACTACTGCTACAATGGAAGGTTATCAAGATTTAAGTGAGTCTTTACGTGGTGTTATAGTCGGTGTACGAGCGATGGTAGACAGCATCTCCGAGGTAGCGATGAAGTGGGGATTCTTCCGTACGACTATTTTACGGTATACCGTGTATATTAGCAATCCGTAAAACATCAAATGTTCGACATCGCTGCGGCGGGAAAAGGATCCTGCACGAACGGGCCACCGATGACACGACACCCTACAGAATTCCTACAAAGTGGCTCCAGGAACACTCTTGTGAGTTAAACCCTTCCTCTGGCCACAAACGCCCCAGACATGAACATTATTGAGCATATCTGGGATGCCTTGCAACGTGCTGTTCAAAAGATATCTCAACCCCCTCGTACCCTTACAGATTTATAGACGGATTCATTATGTCAGTTCCCTCCAGAACTATTTCAGACATTAGTCGAGTCCATGCCACGCCATGTTGTGGCACTTCTGCGCGCTCACGGGGGCTCTACACGATAGTGGGTAGGTGTACCAGGTACTAGTTTGGCTCTCCAGTGTATGTCTGACCAGGCCGCGCGAAGAATCGCTGTTTTGTTTTTTTGGGGGGGATGGGGGGGACGGGGGGGGGGGGGGGAGAGATCTTGAGGCTCGGTTCCTATTTGAGGTAGGAAACTGTGCTAAAATGTTTTTGATCAGCGGCATTTGTATAGCCTTCCAACATTTGTCTTACTGTAGCTATGTTAAAGTACATTATGCAAGGCTTCGACGAAGAACCAAAGCAAGCGCCCAGCGAATCGATTAATTCCTTTTGGAAAAGATTTTAATTAGGCTGAAATCAATTTCCAGCTGCCGGCTCCATTTGTATGTGTACCGATCGGATTTTAAGTGCAGAAGCAGTTACACTCGTTTGGATTACACATGCAAAAATATTTGCCATTAAATAACTCCTGACTAGAACAAGACTGATGGGTCAAATTTGGTTAACGTGTGTATCAGACTTTGGTCTAAAACAAGATTTAACCGTTTGAAAAAGACTTTCTTCGTTTGCAATTTATGTGACGAGATTATGTTATTCTCGGAGGTTTTTAAGCGTGCCACTTCTATACTTTAAACTTGTACGGGCCATTTCAACTTTCCATGAAGGTAGATAAAGTTGAAACGAACCATTTTTAACCAATAATCTTTATCCGTTGTCGAACTACCATGGTATAAAGTCCAGATAGATATAGCAAGTAAAATGCGTTCTTAAGTAAACTGAATGCGTGCAAACGGCTAAAAGTGAATCAAGAAAATAAATTTAGAGCTGCTTTCAAAAATTTAGCTACATTCTATGTTTCAGCCCTGCATGACTCGATTCAAATTTTCTATGGAAGTGGACAAATATATGTAACTCATGGTCGTCCTGTGGTTTGGTGAAAGCTTTATCCATTGCCACGTTATAAACAAGATGGTTGAAAATGCAATGAAAAGTATCTGTACCTGATGAGTCGTCACCCGAGTCAACAGAAATCTGCATCGACTGCCAAGCTACTTCGGTTTAACGTCAAAATTATGGTAGACTAAAGCTGGGACCCAGAAATAAAAATGCTCCTGTAGTAGCACAAAAAAGCGAATACATCCTGGTCATAGTTAGGGATATAAAAGAAGGGAAATGTCTTTTTGAATTAACAGGCAGCTTCAAAGATGTTTAGATCGAATTATGTTGATGTATTTGCTATTTTTTCACAACGCTGCTTGACCGGCGCAGGAAGCACTCTTAGGCTCAGCTCCTCTTACATGTACGGTCAAGGGTGTAAGAACAAATAGACACAAATGACTGTGATTCTAGAGAGTGGTATGCATCTATAATAGAAAATATCCTACTGTCGGGTGCATCTGTGATAGGAGGTATTCCTAAGTGGGGACGCATGCATTCTAATCTTTAATGACACGTTATGTCACACTGTACGACAGGACAAATGCCATTTTGGATGACATGATGCTATGTTATGTACGACATGACATAATGCATCATGTGGCGATATTTGACACGTTGCATTATATTGCATAACAAGGGTGTTAATACTAACAAGTAAAAAAGCTCGAAAATTTTAAGATGATTTGATTGAAATGTCGTTGAAGCTGAGTGATAAATGGAAAAACTAATTCCCTTCATTTAGATGCCTAACTCTACCGAGGTCATAATCGCCTCCTTTTGTGCTACGGTAAGATAATTTCTCATTCTGGTCCATTTATTGTTCGGTCTTGTCTTCTATCTCTCATGCCCCTCTCGTCCGCGAAACGAAAAATGCCAGTCTTCCTTGCCCTTTAGCCCCCTAGCGCTGAGAGGTTTTATAATATTTCCTATGGTCGTTAATGAATACAAAAACTGAAAGCATGAACGCAGATGGTATAGCAGTTTACATTCAGACCAAAGAAAATGATTTTAATCCTTCTCTTAGTTGTCAGTTTGGATTAAGCCGGCAGTCTATATAACCGAATATTGAATGAAAACACAGTTCTGAGTTGTACAGCAGCGGTATTTTCATTTCGAACGCAGAAAAATATTTTGCCTCGATTACGATAACAAATAAAAGAATCGAACAGTAGATACAGAACAAAGTTACAATATCTGTTGTTATTTCTAAACGTAGGGACTTGCAAATAATTTTCCGCTTGTGGATAGAAAAATATTGAGTTTCGCGCATAAAGGAATGTAATAAATAGTCTCTCCCTCACTCTTTCTCTCTCTCTCTCTTTCTCTCTCTCTCTATTCGTTTAGTTGATTCTGACACTGGGTGAGCCCTAGAACTAAAGCATGGCAGTGTCTCCTACCCAGCACTTTTTCTCACAGAGTTCCCAAATTGGAATCCATTACTTCTTCTATGCCATCGATCCAGCTCATCCTTTGTCACCTGCTTCTGCTTCAACCCTCGATCTTTCCCAGCATTAGCACGTTTTCCTGCGAATCATGTTTTCTCACGATCTGCCCAAAGTAGCTTAGTTTTCGTTTCTGTATCAGATCTTTAAAGAAGCAGTCTGATTTTATTTGCTGTAATTCCGACCTATTCGTTCCCTTTGCGGTCCATGGAATTCTTAAGGAGTTTCACTCGACGTCACCATTAGTAGGTGTTTATTCTATGCTGTTTAGCCCTCCAATGGGTCTCACATCCGTGCATTGCAACTGGAAAGAGCGAAGCCCTTACTACGGATCTTTTTTGTTAAAGCTACCTCTCCACACCTTAAAACTTTGTAAAGCTTGGACATTCTGCCTAGTAACAAGTCTAGATTTCATGGTTGCAGTCTCGAGCAGCAGAAATCTCGGAGCCGAGATAACTTAACATAGAAATTGTCTCCAGTGCTTTTCCTCTTGTATGCCGTCAAGTGATAGGTTTAGTTGCCATAATTTTCGTTTTCTTGACATTCAGTGTTAAACTAGTCTTTGCACTTCCTTCTTTCACCTTCAGTAAGAGGATCTTTAACTCCTCTACACTGTATGCCACCAGTATGGTATCATCTGCATATCTAAGGTTATTTATATTTATCTCAGTTATTTTAATTCCGATTTCTTCTTCGTTTACTGAATAAATATGCAGCCTTGATATAATCCTTCCTCAATATTGACACAATTGATTGCTCCAGACATGGTTCTCTACGTGGCTTCTAGGTCAGAATATAAATTCCGTAGTAGGTGAATGAAATGATCTGGTAATCCATTGTTTTTGAATACTTCCCACAATTCTTATAAAACATGTGCTAAGAAAGTAAAGGCGCCACATAAGGAATTAAAGACAGAATTAAATGAAGTATCACAGTACATAAAGTTCACCAGAAATGCTATCTTAACATAACTAATGGCTTCCAACTTGGGCTTTTGAACGCCACCTTCTGAGAAGAATGGTTTTTTTCTTTGTACGTCCTACTTTCTACTTATCTTTCTACTTTCTTCTCTCTACTAAAACATATCCCGATACCTATACGTCCTCTTCTCTCGATCTCAGTTTTTGTCTGTAATAATATTGTACAAAGTTAATGATTGTTTTTCTGTTTGAAGTCTAAAAGCTATGCTGCGCACGTTTTATTTTGTTTCCTTGCTAACCTGAAATTACATTGACTCTGAAAATGAATTTGTACAGATTTTCTTGCGTTTAAGTCTTTTTTTATATTTTGACAGCAAGTCATTGGTAAATAAGTTTGAAGAAATTTTCCCATTCCATCGGGGCAGGCTGCTACAGAAACCGGTTTAAAAGTGTTTCAGAACAAAAACAGCCTCGATTGCGCAATTATTTAATGTCAATGACGCCTTTCATCCTTTTAGAGCATCATCAGATTGTATAAAAGCAGCTGGATACTGACTGATGGCTGGTGGGTCGCGTATCAATCTACTTTTACACAATCTGATGATGCCCCAAAAGGATGAAACGGGTCATTGACATTAAATAATATCGCAACCGAGACTTTTTTGTTCTGAAATACGTTGGAAATATTTACGTAAAAAGTTATTAACTCTGAAATACTTTTTCTGAAAATAGTACTGGCCTGTGTCCTGTACTGAAGTTTTCCATCCTGCTGTGCATGGTTAGTGTATCTTCTTTTTTGGTAGTCGTTACATGCACAGTCTCTCACACCGCTCACGGTACACTCTCACTTTGCGTAAACGTCAAGAGTGGAGACGATTGGGTGGTAGTTACTTAGGGAGAGTGGAGGGGAATAGCGTTTTAGTGAGATGTTGCCTTGCACAAGCAAGTCGCACTTCTTTTCCCTACTTCATGAAAGGTATGTGTAATATTGTCGACAGCAGATTTCCTGTTTACCGTGTATTGCATCGGATAAGGTGTCTCCTTCCTGCCGCAGTTACTCAAGACAACAAAATATTACATTTATCAGAGAAAAATAACTAAAGGGCGTTTATCAATGCCTTTAGCAGTGAGAGTGTAGTTGATACTGGCCTACCGGATCCGTGTTCATTATAGAGCACTTTGCACCTTACGGTATGCAAAGGTTGCATTACAAGTAAAGAGAACAATACACTGGAGCTCTCTCTCTCTCTCTCCCTCTCTCTCTCTCTCTCTCTCACACACACACAGACAGACACACACACACACACACACACACACGCACGCACACTTACTTACACACACGCACGCACACACACACACACACACACACACACACACACACACACACACAGACACACACATTTGACATAAAATCTTGAGACAGCATATTTCTGTATTACAGCCCCAACATGTACTTTATAAAAGTGATAACCATAGAGAAAGGATGGAATATGCGCCACGGGAAAGTAATGATGCGACAGGATAACCTAACGGAGAAACTGGTCACATTTTGGCTCAGTGGCGTACAAATTTTTCCATTCAGTAGGTCTCCCACGGCCTGACTCCGGATACCAGCTCAAACGAGGGTGACCTGAAAGGACCATCCCCGTCTTTTACCTCGCCGGAGCCAAGGACAAGCACATAACACTGTGTGCTGTATTTTCGGCGTCAAGCGGTCGGATCTCTTGGTATCCCTCCACATAACGGCAAAAATAGGCGCCCTTTTCAGCGCATTGAGACTTTCAGAACATATTTCCTGTCTTTATTTGCTACATTACTGTTAACTTAAATTCATGTACCATCGATTTTGCACTTAATGTGACAATAGTAGACGTTGGGGACAGTTTAGTTGTTCTGGAAATTTACAATTATTGCATTTAATTGGCCGATTAAAGACTGGTACTCGAAGGATGAGCTATTTACAGCTAATGATTTCTATATATACATCCGTACTCCACAAACCACTGTAAGGTGCATGGCGAAGTGTCGTGTGTACCACTACTAATTTTTTCCTTACCTGTTCTACTCGCAAATACAGCGAGGGAAGAAGGACTTCCTATACGCCCCCATACAACCCCTAATCTCTCTTAGCTACGTTGTGGTTACGCGAAATGTACGTTGCCAGCAACAGAATCGTTCTGCAGGCAGCTTGAAGTGCCGGTTCTCTAAATTTTCTGACTAGTGTTTCTCGAAAAAAATATCGTCGCCTTCCATCCAGGGATTCTCATTTGAGTTTGAGGAGCATGCCCGCAATATTTGTTCGAACCAACCAGTAACAATTCTAGCAGCCTCTGAAGTGCTGCGATCTCTTCCATCAATGCCAGCTGCTGTGGATCCCAAACACTCGAGCGGTACTCAAGAATGAGTGCACTCATGTCCATTAAGCGGTCTCCCTTACAGATGCAGCACACTTTCCTAAAAACTCTCCCAATAAACCGAAGTCGACCAGTCACCTTCGCTGTTGCAACGTTTTGCCTGTATATTTAACCGTCGTAACTATGTCAAGCATTATACTACTCATGCTGCACTTTAACATTACGGGTTTGTTTTTTATTTCTACTGAAATGCATTAACTTACTTTACTATTACTACCACATTTAGAGCTAGCTGCCGTTCATCACAGGAATTAAAAATTTTGTCTATGTCATCTTATATCATCCGACAGTCACTTAGCGACAACACCTTCCCGTATGCCACAGCACGATCAGCAAACAGCCACAGGTTGCTGCTCACCCTGTCCGCTGGACCGCTGGATAATTAATGAACCTAGAAAATAACATCCGGTCCTATCAACAACTTTCATTGGGCACTCCTAACGATACCCTTATCTGCATTGAAATCTCGCCGTCGAGAATAACGTACTGGGTTCTGTTACTTAAGAAGTGTTCAAGCTACTCACATATCTGGGAACCTATTTCGTATGCTCATACCTTCGTTAACAGTGTGGACTGGCGCTGAGGTAGATGGCTTTTCGGGGATCTATTGCCCTTCATCCGTCGTTCGTAGGATATCACATCAGAAAAGGGCAAACTGAGTTTCCACGAGCGACGCTTTCTAGAACCCTGCTGATTCGTGGGCAGAAGCTTTTCAGTCTCAAGAAAATTTATTATGTTCAAACTGACAGTATGTTGAAGAGTTCTGCAGGAAACCGACGTTAAGGATATTCGTCTGTAATTTTCTGTAGTTTTTTCCTCCTCGTACACAGGAGTCACCTGTGCTTTTCCCTCAGAAACTTGGGAATTAGCTCTGGGCGAGAGACTTGCGATAAATGCAAGGAAGGTAAGGGGCCAATGCCGTAGATTACTATCTGTAAAGTGTGGTTACTAATGCCTTTAGCAGTGAGAGCATAGTTTATTCTAGCCTACCTTCATTATAGAGGAGTTAGCACCTGTTGGTATGCAAAGGTTACAATTCAATTAAACAGAACAATACACTGGAGTTTACACTCACACACACACACACACACACACACACACACACACACACACACACACACAATCACACCACACATGCACACATTCGAAGAGAGAATCCATCCGGACCTGGCGACTTATTTGTTTCCAACTCATTCAGGTGCTTCTCCACAGGATTGCATGTTTTTATAAACAAAACGATATTTCACATAAACTTTTATCACCACCCACTTGCTCATATCTTTTTACTGTAATATGGAAATATTTTGAGTGCCTGGTGCGAAACTTTTTGGAGCGACTGCGAGATAGGTGGAAGAGGTTTGAAGGAAACTTCTTTGTTTAGTGTGTGTACTAAAAATACCTATTACAAAAGTTTTATGTACTTTTGCCATGAGAGTCTCTTCATTTGAACAAGTTCCTTATTTAGCCCCTGCGATTCTTAGCTCCAAGCTACCAACTATGCATGGTTTCCCTTCTGCTTCGCACCACAGTTGCAGCTTACCAATTTTCTCTTCTGAAGGTATTGTCGGAAACAACCAACGCTGAATTTCAGTCTTGAAATTGTCTATACAAGCACTTCTTGTGTAGTTCTTGGATTATTGGATTCGGTTATAACTACGACTGTGACTCAGAGTACACCGATAAGACCACCAGCAGAAACGTATTTTTTTACTACCCCACTCCTGATTTTTGCCAATTTACCGGTACTCTCATGGCGAGCGATTCCTGTATCCCCTTGGACCAAGCAGTTGAAACGTTTGAATCATTTCCGCGTTGTCGTGATATGATATATGTTGTGTGATAAATGGGAAATATACGTCTTGCATTAACCTACAGATTACAATTTTAGCAGTTCTACGAGGGAATCTATTATTATTTCCATAAGGGTCTTTTGAATCGCCATCTTCTTTCAGGTGCCACACCAATCTCACTGTGTTTTCGAATTTCATTACCATCTTCTTTAATGCTTTTAATGACATCGAGCCTCTTCTCAGACTTTTCACTTGGCGATACTTTTTCAATGCAGCACTGTAGTTGCCGATGCTCACATAAATCAGTTACACTAATAGAGCACGGTGTCTCACCTCGTCAGTCATACTGGTCATTCATGTTATGGCAGACAAACGACAGCGCGGATGTCATGCTCTCACACAAATAGTGTATAGCGAGAGATTTACATCTGGTGGCCGAAATTTGAACTAATTTTTCACCCCACCGTAAGTCGGTTGACGCGTTAGCCATACGATCGTCACACCCCACACTGGACCTTTTTGCGAGTTTTTTTTTCCTTTATTGATTTTAAATTCCCCCCGAAGGGGGCGGGCTGGCAGCAGCTTAGTACGCTGCTCTACAGCCCACAGACTTTGTTTTTAAAAACGGAAGAAGAAAAGAAACAAGAAAAACAGGCGATAAAACGGTGACCTAAAGTGGAAAATGGCGGAAAAATGCGGAAAGTTAAAACAGAAAGCAAAAGGGGTTAGCAATGTTTATAAAAGACACAGGAATCAGACAAGTAACATAGTACACACACAATTAAAAAACATGTTGACAGTCTGGTTTCTGTTCGCAAGAGATAGAAAGCACACCCAGTGACAGTATGATGCCCGTTCGCAACACTTCCCAAAAAACACAACACGGAACACGCATTGTAAAACACTCACTGTAAAACACTGCACGAAAATGGCGGCACAAAGATGACACTCCCGAGCCAAAGGCAGATTGGGGGGGGGGGGGGGGGGCAACTGGAGGAGGGAGAAGAACAAGGAGGGAGGAAGGAAAAAACTAAAAGGGGGGGACCAAGGAGGGAGAGGACTCATAGAGGGGGAGAGGGGCAGGGCAGACACAAGAGGGAATGAGAGGAGGCAGAGGAGGGAAATGCAAAAGGACTCAGGGGAGAGAAGGGGGCAGAGAGAGGGGAGGTGGGGAAAAAAGAGGATGGAAGGGTGGGAGAGGGAGCCCGGGGAAAGGACAGAGGAAAGGAGGGGGAGTGAGGATCGGACTTGATAGGAGGGATAAATGGAGGGACAGAGGGCATCATCCAGGAGGGGGAGTTGATGGAAGCCACCTTGGGAAAGGAGGTGAAGGGTGTATAGATGGAGGGTAGGGGGGACACAACAGTGAAGACGTGGCAGGGGTTGGGGATGGGAGAGGGGAGGAGCAACCAGGGGGTGAGGGGGATCGAGGCGGTGGGAGGTGTAGAGGATGCAGATATGTTCGAGGAATTGGAGCAGATGGGGGAAAGGAATGAGATCATAGAGGATCCGCATGGGGGACGGGAGGCATATACGGAAGGCGAGGTAGAGTGCATGACGCTCAAGGATCTGAAGGGACTTATAGAATTTGGGGGCGGGGGGCAGATATCCCGGCAGGACTGGCATAACAGAGTATGGGACAGATTAAGGATTTGTAGCTGTGGAGCATGGTAGAGGGGTGCAACCCCCATGTCCAGCCAGAGAGGAGTTTGAGGAGTTGGAGACAGTTGTGGGCGTTGGATTGGATGGAGAGGAGATAAGGGATCCAGGTGAGGTGACGGTCAATGGTGAGGCCAAGGTAGGTGAGGGTGGGTGTGAGGTGGACAGGACGGGCGCAGACAGTAAGGGAGAAATCCAGGAGCCGGAAGGAGTGACTGGTACGACCTACAATGATTGCCTGGGTCTTGGAAGGATTGATTTTCAGGATCCAGGGTCACACCGTGCAGCAAGAAGGTCAAGGTGATTCTGGAGAAGGCGTTGGGACTGTTGGAGGGTAGGAGCGAGGGCTAGGAATGTGGTGTCATCAGCATATTGCAAGAGGTATACTAGAGGGGGGGGGGGGCTTGGGGCATATCTGCCACGTACAGGAGGTAGAGGAGAGGGGAGAGGACAGAGCCCTGTAGCACACCTACAGAGGGGTAGAAGGTGTGGGAATTGGCATTATGGATGGTAACATAGGAGGGGCGGTGGGAGAGGAAGGAGGCCATCAGATGGATGTAGTTGATAGGAAGGGCATAGGTTTGGAGTTTAACTTTTTGTGAGTAGCTGCACTTTAATTATAACCATCCGATACACTCACCAGTCACATGTGTGAATAATATGTATCAATGTATAATACTTATTCAAAAGTCTAAGAACATTTTTTAAATGCTTGTAGCTTCTTCCGGCATTACCAATCAGCTCCGAATAACAATTTCATATTTGTCTCAATGTTAAAATTCTTTTGGTACCGAGGCCTGTAATATAATTCTACTTATACAGTTCAGTTTTATTCACTTCACGTGATCTGAGGGAGCAGCGTTGCTCCGCGTAAATGTCCTCCAGGCCTCTTCAGATGAAAACAGTAGCTGTCTGCTCGCATTCTCTATCAGAAAAAGTCTTGTATTTCATGATTTTGTCTCATTTTCCTCAATTTTATCATAGGCTCTAGCAAAAAATGTATAATGTACCCATGTTAGGAACCTTCACACTCATGTGAATCTGTGGGAATGTGTTAACTATTTGTACCAGTGTGAGATGCTTGAACTGCGTTTGTTGGTATGAAAGGCTAACGTCACTCACGCAGCCATTGGCCTGTATTTCCAATGTTCTAGCTGTTGAAGAACTGAAACTGATGTGTGATGAAATGCATCATGGTAGCAGAAGGCATGAAGTTACGAGTTAGGTGATTCGTACAACAGTGCAAACTGTTTACACTACTGGTGTTAGTGATGTAGATGTGGAGCCGTTATTAATTTTGATAGGTAATGAATGAACTGAATGCCTAGAGTATTTAGAGGAATCACACACACCAAAGCAGATTAACTATAACAATGAAGCCATGAATTCGCGAAACGGCCAGTAGAAAATGTTTTAGGCACAAATGAAATACACGCTAGGAAGATCACAACGTGTAAGGTCTGTCAATATAAGATTCAAACACATTCTTCCTACCTCGCCCCACAAACAAGCGAAACTATTCAATCCTAGATATCAAATGCCAAAGTGTTTGTAAAAAAGTGCTGCAGTTCGACGTGCACCTAAGGTGCAGTGTATCCCACATAGTACTAAGAATGGAGAGCTCCCTTGAACTTGAAATTAACAGCAGAGACATTTTTGGAATAAATATAAGTGTATATAAAAAGATTAGGCCAATAACAAATAGTAGTGCCATATTCATAGCACTAGACAAAAAGTCAAAACAACTGAGACAGAATTTACAGCTGCAGGAGAGATCGTTTGGCCAGGACTGAGTTTTAGGAATGGGTTTCACCTGATAACTACATCTTTCTATCGATCGCCAGACCGACACCCGATTGTAGCCAAAAAAACTTAAGAGAAAACCTCAGCTAATTAATACACGGATTGCCTAAACATGCTGCCATCGTTAGGGAAGCCTCTAAACTCCCAGCAATCTATAACTACAATTCTTTGAGTGAATGGCGCGACAAATCCTGCAAAACACTAGTGAATGCTTTTTCTCAAGATTACGTAGAAGGAACAGTTCGGAAACCCATTCATGCCGATATTATAATAAAGCTAGTGGTGACAATAGAGCTGACCTGTTTGAGAATGTCTGCACTGAAGCTGGTATAACATATCATGAGGCAGTTGTAGCAACAATAATTACCAAATACAAGAGGCAACTGCCATAAGACAAGCAGATAGATTTGCATATTCAGTAAACTAGGTACACAGGCAGTAATTTCATATCTCAAGGAGAAACTCGAAACATTTATCTCTGTGCAGCAAGATGAAGAGAAATTGGGGCTCTGATTAGAAGAACCGTTAACCAATCACTGAACAGCCTTGTAAGTATTAGAATAGTTCGTGATGAGAGGCATCCTCCATACTATACAGTCTATACATACAGCCACTGTTACTCAGTAGGTATGAAAACAAATCTCGGGGATATAGATAGAGAAATGTTAGGCACAATGCGTTTGCCCGTGACAAGGATACCACCTGAAGACTTCAACGGCTGCCGGCTACTGCAAAAGAATGTAATAGGCAGACCTCTCACAATACCATAAGCCTGTCAGTTGTACCAAAGATAATGTCTAGACACACATGGATGTCACAGGAAGTGAAACTGATTGTATTAGAGCTAAACTAGAAACGTTCAACTCAGTTTTCAACAGTTGCTTTTAATAGGAGGGTCCTGAAATATTGCCACAGTACAATTTTCGCAACCATTGTAAAGATGAATAATACAAATGTGAATTCCAGTGCCACTGAGAAAGACCAAAGTTCCACAGGTCAACGGAATCTCTATCAGAGTCTATACAGAATTCGAGGTCTGAGATAGCCCCTTTCTTAACCATAAGAATCCGTAGATTTCTTTAACAGTAAGCGGTGCCCAGTGCTTGGTAGAATGAGCAGGTTACCGTCTTCTAGAAGAGGAGTAGCAGATGCGAACCACAAAACTACACCCCCCCCCCCCCCCCAATGTAACTGACATCCACCTGTAGCACACTCTTGTACATAATCTCAGCTCAAATGTAATGAGGTATTTCGAACAGAATGACATCTCCATGCCAACCAGAGTGGGTCCCTAGAACATCGGTCATGCGAAACGAGTGGATGATTAATTTATTGGTGGGAATGACGCAGCATGTTGTCTTGGATAAAGTGTCATAAACAGATATCGAAGCAGCTCCGAGAGTGCTGCTGGGAAATGAGATCGAACCTTCCTTTTCATGTTGTACATTTACGTTAATATTAGCCCCAGACATCCTGCAAATGAAGCACTAATCTGTAAGAAAGTGCGATCTATAAAATCTCTAGAAATAATCGTTATTTATTAATAAAAATTTAAAGTGATGCAAAGATTGAAACTTATTTTGAATTTTCAGAAATGTGGAAGCGTGACAATACCAAAAAAACTGAGTGTTAATACTATAATATTAGATAGCCACAACTGTTATCAGTCAACTTGTATTTAAGTGTAACAGTCTTTGGGGATACGATATAATAATATAGGCTCAGTCTTGGGTAACTCAGGTGGACAACCACTGTAATTGATAAGTTATAACAACAACAGCAATATTCCGCAAGCCACCTGGCGGTGTATGGCGGAGGGTACCTCAGGTACCACTATTTGATCCCCCCTTCCCTTTTCCATTCGCAAATGGTGCGTGGAAAGAATAACTGTCGGTAATCTTCTGTGTTAGTTCTAACGTCTCGTATTTTCTCGTTGTGGTCATTTCACGAGACGTATGTGAGAGGAAGTAATATGTTGTCAGACTCCTCCCAGTTTCAGTAGCTATGCAGTCGATGTTTCAGGACGCCACTTTTGTAGCACCTGCTACTGGAGTTTCTTGAACATCTGTATAACGCCCCTGCACCGACTAAATGACTCTATTAGTCCTACCTGGAAACAATCGCAGAATTATGACCAATAGTCAAGAAGCGGTTGAACGAGCGCCCTACTTCATTTGAGGATTTTTACAGTTCCTTAAAATTCCTCCCATGAACCTCAGTCTAGCATCTGCTTTCTCTTCTGTTTGTTTCATGTGGCCATTCCAGTTACAGTCTCTGCGTATGGTTCGTCCTACATATTTTAAGGTAGATACTGTTTTCAGCAGTTTGCCATCAATGCTGTGGCTGTACAGTAGCGAAGATCTCCTATGTATGTGCAGTCTTTTACTATTACTTATGTTTATGGTCAAATGCAGTTCCTGCACCAACGTCAATGCTATGCAGGTCCTTTTGGAAATAGTTAGCGTTCTGGCGCAGCTACGGTTTCATAGATAATAGTATCATCTGGTGTCTTATGGAGATTCACACATTTTCTGCTAGATCACCATTATTTTTTGGGGGCCTTTGTACCGCTGCAAAGCGGGGTCGGCCATGTTTGGCGTTGTTAGTGTCAGTGTATGGCCGGATGCCCTTCCTGTCGCCTTCCAGGAGTGCTAGTTCTGCAAGGTTCGCAGAACAGCTTCTGTGAAGTGTGGAAGGTAGGAGACGAGTTATTGGCAGAATTGAAGCTATGAGGACGGGACGTGAGTCGTGCTTCGGTAGAACAGTTGGTAGAGCACTTGTCCTTGAAAGGCAAAGATCCCAAGTTTGAGTCTCAGTCCGGCACACAGTTTTAATCCGTCAGGAAGTTTCAGTCTTATTCATGACTGCCATTTCGTCCAATGAAAGACAGTAGATGAGCAGTAGAAAAGTCATTTTGTGCAACATTCCATGAGCGTATCTTCTTATTGTGTTATTGATGACGCGGGAGCTGGCGACAAGCATCAAAAAGAAGAACACAGAAAAAGACCTTTTTCTCGTTAAACATCAATTTGTAATTAACTGCCGAGCAGAAAATAAGAATGGCTGCTTGTGCATACTCAAGCAACATCTCAGAAGAAAGTACGTTACATGCTTACAGGAGATTGTATTATGCCCAGCATTAAGCATTTAATATAATGTCCGGGTTCTTGTTCGATTGCTGATACGGTGTTAGCGCTTTTAAAATTAATAGAATGAGGAAGACTATCTTTGAGTTGTTGAACAAGGTCTCGGCTCACTGCCACGCGAGCCTCTCGCCTCGTTGCCGTGACGTCACCGAGCGCTCCGCCCGCGTCGCCAGCCTACGCCTAGCGCGCACGCAGCCAATTAAAACTTTGCGCTGCACCTGAGGGAGGAGCCAGCAGCCGTTCAGGGACTTCCCCGCCCTGCGGCCTGCCCGCAGGGCAGCTATCGACTAATTTTTAAGCACAGCTGGCGAAACTATATTTCAGGAATTTTTCCACGTCTCGTGGGCTTTTCCCGGTCCGCCGCCAACTTGCTAGATTTCACGAGTTTGAAAATTCCACCTGCGGCAGCCGCAACTCGTTCCTGCGAAGCATTTACATTTCCCTTAAGCTCCCCTAGCACTCACTAATTTTCTGTGAGCAAACGACGCTTCTCACCAATTAGACGCCGTAGTGGGATATATTTCTGTCCCACCGAATTTGTAATGGAGTTACAGGCTGGGTGTATGAGTCTGTGTCATTTCATGAACTTAACGATATTCAAAAGTATCCCCTGGAAAGTTGTGGCTGAATGTACGAGTGGAATCTGCGATACGTCAGCCTTATAGCTTATATTGTGAAGTTCGTTGTCCTCTCATAGAACTGCTACGTTTTGTAGCTCACGTGATTCTGAAGCCTTTCGAAATGTACGAAAATATGAATTTTAGCGCCCACTACTTTATCTAGAGAATACCATGAATAGCACCCTGATTTCTGTTTAACCCTACATTTAGATCTTATGCAGTGCAAGTGCGAACAATGAACTGAACGCAGCGTGAAGTGATAATAAGCAACAGCCAACCAGAGTGTTCTGCACTCATCCTCGAGCCCCATCATCACTTTCATGCAACTCTGGTTAATTACCAGACGAAAAGCTATCTCAGTTGATTGCATTCAATTTTGTCTTACAGGGCGTATTACTCATATGTACATGTACTTGGTGCTTGTAGCTGGGTGGCTGTGCAACTGAAACCGAAATAGTTTCTGTGGTGTTGCTGTATTTCCAACTGAAATATTCACTCCGTATAAAGCTGTCTTGGAAGAACACGTTAAGTCCATAATTAAGCTTCTGGAAACTGTGTTTTTTACACTGCAACGATAGAAGTCATGGGGGACCTCCTAATAGCGTGTCGGAATTATTCCTTTTGTGGGTCGAAATGCAGCAACTCGAAGTGGCATGTACTTGGCAAGTCGTAGGAAAACCTCTACAAAAAAAAAAAAAAAAAAAAAAAAAAAAAAAAAAAAAAAAAAAAAAAAAATTAGGCATGCTGCCACTTTCGTCAACAGTAACTGCGTAAGTATTGCCAAGCCAGAATGTTGTGCACTAACTGATCTCTCGATTATATCCCATAAATCTTCAATGGGATGGACGATATCGGCCGATCTCGGTGGCCAAATCATTCGCTCGAATTGTTGAGACTGTTCTGGCATAGCACATTGTCATTTTTGAATCAAATCAATTCGTCCTGGGTCTTCTTTACTAGTCACTCTCGGTTCTTGTACTTGTGTTTTACCCATCTTCCCTTATAGTTCGTACGTATTTTTGCTACAATTTGAAACATTACACTATTTCACATTGTGGAAGGCTTTTTCTAAGTAGAAAAATACATCATAGGTCTTTATTTCTCATAATAAAATCCAGTCGTTAGTTACAAATATTTTTGTTCAGCTTCACCGGTTTCGGCAGATTCAATTATCATCCTCAGATGTAAACCTTTAGACCTTGGCTACATATTTATGTGAAGTATAAGAAGTATGTTACAGAAGCAAAATGTCATGACCTGTCCAAAATTCTACATATTTTATGTGATTATTACAAACACAGATTAATAATTTACAGTAGCTGAACCAAGTCTAAGTAGATGTGTAGCTATTGTGCCAGCAGGAAGGATCATATACAAAAGCATCTAGGAAATGGTATTCAGGTGTATAAAGGAGTATAAGATCTAGGCGTAGCCATTTGTGCAATAATTATGTATGCTATTTTTGAAGTGAATGACTGAATGCTAAATGTACTTTTAAGGAATGGTTTATATCCCCAGTGTTAACAGATATTTACAATTAAATCGTTTCTATTCTTCGTTATTATTCTTATGTCTCTTTGACCTTCTTGTATAGTGATACATGGTGTGCATTATTTTGCAAGACAGGGAGGTGGACCAGATGCGCACTGAAACTGCTGTGCTGGAAAACTTGCTAGCCTAAGTATGGTCTACAGACTCTTTGCCACACTCGCTTAGACAAATGTTGGGTTGGTCCCCACGCTCCACCTTAGATATTGCGATACACAAACAGTTGAAATACAACCACACACAGAACGAAGTTTACATAATTAATAGCAGCTGGTGTACAGGGCTTTCCTCCTCTCTCACGTTACCTTGACGAATCTGGCGTCAGAAAGGGTACTTGGTTTAAAAATTAAGCATTTAAATAAAATGTGACACATTCTGTAGAAGTACACCCCGTACCAGAGGGACTACACGCTGGGGAAAATACGATTCTTATGCCTCTTTTCTTATAGCCTGCAAACTAGGTTCGTATTTTGGGCGTTGGCACAAGCTTACTAACATTGTTTATCAGAAACACTGTAAGATTTCATATTTTTTCTGCTGTTGTAAATAAAATATAATTCACCTTTACTATAATGGGACATAGATGAATAAGTGTACTGCATGAGTGACGACCCAGATCTTTGTGTTTAGTTTATCTGTGGTTGGCTTCCTAGTCCGTCATTTGTGCAGCGCTGAAGCATTCTTATTTGAGGCATAGTAGCGTGCAGTTCAGTTTTTCAAAGATTGACCAGCTATCTAGAATACCTTATTATGGAGATGAGAACTCATTTATAATACTTTGTTGTTCTTCGTATTGATGGGGAAGATTTTGGAGAAATTTTAAAAGTATGTTTGTAGTTTCTTTGTAATGAGAGAATATTGTAATAGTAAGAGTCATCTTATTTTGTGCAGTCTTTTTGTCAATAATCAGAATCTAGTTTGTTAAAAAACAATTTTGGTTAAATTGAAACCAGTCTCCATGAAAGCAAGGCTTTAAATTATTTTCTTGTGTGCATTGCCCCTTACACCATACAAAGTCACAAGTCTACTCTGAGAAAAAAATTCAGAGTAGATTATTTATCATTAGCTGGTGCATCTGTTGATTTGTATTTTGTCCAGAGAATTTCAATACGCCAGATACAAAAAACGGCATGCTGAGCAAAATGTAAGTCATTTTTTACGTCAGGACGGATCTCAGTTTGCACTCACCAGCAAACTCTGTGTAGTCGGGATTGCCATATGTAGTGCTAGCAAGTAAATTAATTTTCAGTGAACATGCTGGTAATTACAAACAGTTACTTTGTTTAGAGTGGTGCAGTAATTTATTTTTGTAGATATTCCAAGTCAAACGTTGCACTTCCTGCCACAAAACGTTTATAATGTACTTCGTTACTGAGTTTTAATTATGTAGTTATCATTGAGCATGCAGATAATTTCCTTTGGCATTTAATTAGATTTATCTTCTTTATTTCACATTTTGCATTTTGTGAAGTTTTAAGCTTTATTTCACTACACCATTTACCTGCGAAACACAGGGCTGGCCAATAGTTACGTTTGCGCATATATAGAGTATGATACCTAAGTACCATTACACGTGGGGAAAGCTTTTAAAATCAGTATATTCAGTTTTGTCACATATAACGAGATACTTAATAGAAAGCTTACACATGTCGCCCCTTTTTGCCTAGGCTAGCCCTGTGTTTTCTCTATGATTATGTAGCTAGGTTGCAAAACAGGTTCTCATAAGCACATCACCGCTACATGTATGAGTGCTATCCTCTGTATTTTCTCTTTCAGCCATTGTAATTTTACTGTAATTTTTTGTGTGATTTTCTGTGAAATTGAGTCTGAAGATCTTTGCAGTGTAGGCAGACAGCAGAACAAATTGTGTGAAATATCTCAGTGTTACATAGATTTTTATCAAATATTTCTGAAGAAATTTTATTTGGTAATTCAGTTTTTACATTTCATTATAACTACCCAGGATTTCGTCGTGATACTACATCGCAAATCATGTCACGAAGTAATTACACAATTATTAATGAAACAGAAGAAGCACAACGGTCGTTATCCATAAATAATTTGAGATTTCAGAAAATGCAAATAACTTTCCAACACAGCTGAGTTCATTATTAGGAAATACAACGGAACAAATATCCAACAGTGAACAAGAAATATCAGGAGATGAACCGGTAGGCGAAAAGTCACCTCGGTTATGCGAAATTTCAAAACAACCACTTACTGAGATAGTCGTTATAGTTTTGCTGCCATTTCTTTTATCCAAACATTGTATGAGCCAATATCTATTACCGACAATATGCACTCAGTCTTGCATATCCAGTAAACGTCAATGTGAAAATCAATAATGCAACATTATTATAGTAGCTACAAAATATGAATAAAACTTTGAACACTACAAGTAAAACACCAGAACAAAACACAGAATCACGATAAGAAATAAGCAATGTCAACAAAAGTATGAAAAATGAATTCATATCTCACATTCGGAATTTCAAGCAAAAACAGCAAAACCTTTTTGTAGAAGTCCGAGAAGGGATTATGGATGACTTACAACCTATCATTAAGAGTCTAGATGTAAGACTACGCAGCCTTGAAATTAAACAAAATAATTTAAAAACTACACAACAGAATGATAAAAAAGAGCTTCTCGCAAAAATAAATACCACAATACCGAGTGCGTTGGTCTCGTACATCAAAGAAAGTCACGACTAACTTAGCATCACTGTTGATACATTTAGTGAACAGGTAAATGCATTAAAACTATAATCTGACAAACAAAATGTACAACTTTGGAAGTTAACAAAGAGCACCAAATTAGGAGATACGAGTTTAAACAGTGAAACAAGTGCGTAAAATGACAAAGTAGAACAACTATCTTAAGAAAACAATGTAACATACTGTTTCATCACGGCTCGTGGAGAACAACAACTCGAACACCTCGCTATTCCAACCTGTAAAAATTTCGAGTAAACAGCTGTTATTTCGACTAACGTAAGCAGAAACTCAAATAGCAAATTACCAGTTTGTTCTTCATGTGCAAAGAAACATTCAGCTTTGAGTCAACATACAAAGAATAATCATGTAAGCATAATGGAGCTACAGCTTACTCCTACTGAAAGAAAATGAAAGTGCAGTGATTTTGGTTATTCTTATATACATTTTGGTAATTTACGTATTTGTATGTAATCATGGCATTAGGTGACGGTTCGCGAGAACACAGTTGCAGATGCACTCGAAACAATGAATATCCTTGGTGGCATACCAAAGAAATTTTCTGGATGCAGAAAGATTACAGTTACGATTACAAATACTTACATATAGTTAATTTAGGCGATTATTTTCTTGTACAAAAATTCATTTGGACACAAGACAGTGAACAGTCCATGCGCTATTATAGTGAGCATTTGAGCAAAAGAATTACGAAAAGAAATGACAATCTGAATTCCTATGTTTAAAAGTAGGTAGGGCATCCGTTATAACATTTGGATACACTGTTTGGTAGCGATGTCTCTCTGAGCTGGTTGTTAACTATTTTTGAGTTTCTTGGTATGTTCGTCTTCTCTTAATGTCTATTTTAGTCGATAAGTTCAAGGAATTTTCTTGTACTGTCCTAATATATATGTGTCGAAAGTAATTTTAGTAACTTGTCAGCTTTGATTAAGAATGCCTCATATTGGGGACAAAGTACTTTTCAATTCCGACAAAACGGAGAACTTTGATCACACGCATATAGTGACTAACGAAATTTCAGTTCGATTAAAAACACCTTACTGGTCGTTCCAGGCACGACGTTGAAATTCCCATCACAAGGAAATAGAAATACGAAATTTTTCAAAGTGAGTCACATATTCGTAAAACATGTATACATCGTTGAACACCACCATTTTTACATATAGTAGTGGCAGTCATGCATAATAAAATTAAAGATTTAGTACCAGTTCTGATGTGGTATGCAGATTATTGAGATTATAGTGATGTTATCCAAAAGGAAAGTCAGTTTTACAAATAGTAGTTGTATGGATGTATTTCACGCATCTGAAGGATTTTCTATCAGTTCAAGAAACAATTACAGGTTGGTAAAGGTAAGACGAAATTATCAGTGTCCAAGGTAATATGTATTTTTGAAACTTCCTGGCAGATTCAGCTGCAGAGTGAAAATCTCGTTCTAGAATGTGTATTTTTGTTGAGATTTTCGTTTTATGATCAGTTGTTTAGTAACGAAAGTTTCTTTACTCAATAGTGTTATTTATGAAGAGTGACTGTGGAGTGTTTCTCGTATAAAGATTAATTAATGAAACAGGGTAGTGACTATTTACTAGATATGAGGATATTATGAGATATGAGCTTATTATGAAAAAAAAACAGAGTAGAGATAATATGCTTGAGGAATTAGTGATTTTTCATGATGCTGATTATGAGGATAATGATAAAATATGACATTAAGATAAAATGGTTAGGAATTATGATGTATTATGAGGAGTGAGTGGGTAATGGTTAGAACATGGTTAGAGCATGGTTTTGTTGATGTTTACTTATTCGTTGCATGGATATATTTCATTGACTTGATTGTTGTCCAAGAAAGGTGGTGAATAGTTATATGGTTAGCAGCACAACTGAGATCTGAAATGGCAAGTAACACCAATATAGTAAAAGGAAACATAATTAATTTTATGTGAAGGGTTTTGAATCGCCAGGTATGACTGGTATGGCATTTATTTCTGACATATTTATATTGTATGGTGTATGACTTCCTTTCTTGCTTGTGCTGCATGTGACATTTAAGTTTATTCCCCTGTGGAAGTGTGTACTATTTTCGTAACTAACTGCTAATATTTTTGTCTTCAGGTCATAATATGACTGATATATTTTGGCTACTATGCATATATTGCATATATTCCAGGTTTATGAAACATAGTTGCACATAGGGTGCACCATTGAATGACAAGTTTTCATGATGGCAATATGCAGAGAGAGAAGACATGAATGATCAAAATATAGATGTATGTTGTTGTAAACTGTGCATTTTAGTGAACAATACGATACTAATCCATAATGCTTTTTTCCTTCCTGGATTTTAGCACTTACTAATTAATTTTCTTACCACAGCTGGTGTTAGTATTGGAAATGTTTATAACCTTGTTGCATAATCCGAGTACTGCCTTTTGTGAAATCATTCATTACACTACCACTAGTGCAGCCACGACTTTTGACACTGCTGCTGACTGGCATTTTCTGATGACACATTTATCTTGCATTTTTGTTATAGCATACTTGGCTTTAGTTGCAGCACTAATTTTATGACGAAACTTTTGTCTATGATTTGTCTTAGCCTAAGAACGTGTATTTCATTCTTTTTACTGGTTTATCATAATGCGTAGGATAAGATACTTTGCTTCATTGGCTTTCTGATGAAACATTCGTCATGTTTATATCGTTTGATTATCAGTTTGGCAGCATTGCTTCTCTGGTGAACAATTTTTGTTTTTATCTTAATGCGTTTACTGTCAGAGGCTATAAGCAAAAGGTAAATGTCATGGTATAAAGGAATTATGAAAAACGTTTTTTAAAAAGACAGTAAATCGAGAATACAACAGGTGCACCTATAAATAAGAACGTAATACGTACAGAAAATGGAAATGGTAAAATGTGTGAGTATGCAGATAAAATTAATTTCCATAATGTGGAAATACAAATAAATATAAGCAGGTTGAACAATGACTATATTAAGTTGTTATGATGATTTGATAATGTAATGTAGTCAAATTGACATGAAATTTCGCTGGTAAATTGACATAAAAGGTATTATTACCTGAATATGATGTTGGCAACTAAACTCACATGGAAAATATTATGAGAAAAGTATAAGATTTCAGATAAAGTATAGTATTCATATAATACAGAAATTAGAAAGCTGATCAGTCCGCTAGAGTAATACATGGCACTAAGATAAAATATCACATGGACTGACTGAGACTTTGACTTTGAAGTGCATTTAATTCCTTTTCCTTTAAAAGTACCGTTATACTTTTTTGTCCTTTATTCCTGATTTGTATACCTCTTTCCTCTTATGGTGGTCATATGGTCATATGTTTTTCATGTATGTATTTTTACTACCACAGTTCCTATGCTTTACATGTTAGCTGTTTGTTCTTGATAGCTAAAAATTTTCTGTAATAGAAGCTAATGTTGTATGTGCACTACATTCTCTTGTACATTTTCACAGACATTTGTAACAATTATAAGATTATCATGTTTTGTCAGTTGCTTTCTTGTTAACTTTACTTTGTATCTGGCACAGAATATTGCATAATTCTTTCTGTATGTAGATGTTGTAGGATCACACTGACGGTTGTAATCTACAACAGTTCATGTTTTGTACAAAAGTTACATCTTACATCCAGCACTCTTGTATTATTTCATAGTTTTTTGTGAGACATTGTGAAAATATTCACTGAAGTTGCCAGGAATTTAACAAAGTTCTCACCACACCTAAAGCAAATAATAGTACTGAGTTTATCTACAAGGCTGCAACTGAACATATGAGTTGTCACTGGAAAACTGCTTCCCTGAGTCTGTCCGTATTTGATTATATATTTACTGCCTATCTTCAGATTGTAGTCTATGATGGATATTCAGTAGGCTTACAGGCTGCTCCTAAGCCTGAAACGTTCTCCATATTTGTCAGCGTTGCTCACCTGAGGGTTCAACACTATGGATTCAGCGTACTCATCGGTGGCTGTGTTTCAAGAAATGTGTCGGTATTGGGCTCGTTGCATTCTACTCTTAGCCAAAAGATTAATGACAAGAGGCTTAACAGCATTTTCGTTGATGGTAAGTGATGAAACACTATACCTTACGCTGTACTCACATACTAGCCTCAGGATTAATGGCATGTGATGTTAAAGCAAATCTTCAATGCTTATGAGTGATACGATATTTATACACTACCTAGAAAACCTGAAAAATTGTGTGTGTTTCCTCACTGTACAAAAACATTCTTCATATGTAAAGCACCAATCAGAACCTTCTTTTCTACACTTCGTAACCTACATCTTAACACTTGCAACATTATATATCATTGTATTCTATTATAACCACTTCTCTATATTTTTTTAAAAATTTCAGTCTACTGGCCTTACCATAGCTAAGAAAATGCATACGATTTTTTTCACGGGTACAGGAGATAATGGAAGGTTCTCATATGTTTTCTGCTACTGTAAATAATTCACCTTTGTGATACTGGGCCAAAGATGAATCAGCGCACTGCATGAGTGTGAATAAGTTCCCTGACTCTCTGTTTAGTTTAACTTTGGTTGAATTACTAGTCAGTCAGCTATGCAGCACTGAGGCATTCTTAATTGAGCCAAAATAGCCTGCAATCGATTTTTTCGAAAAATGAAATTTGTTTTTTTGTGAATCTGGGGGAAGCTATCTAAAATATGCTATTATGGGAATGAAAACTCATTTATAATACTTTTTCTTTATACTGATGGCGAATATTTTGGAGAATTTTTGAGGGTATTTTGTAGTTTCTTTGTAATGAGAGAATTTTGTGTTTGCCAGAGTTTTCTTACGTTGTGCTGCATTTTTGTCAACGATCGGAGTTTGATTTCTTGAAAAAACGATTTTCTTTAAAGTAAAACCCACCATCGTGATTCATATTAAACCTTAAATTTTTGCTGTGTGTGCATTGCACCTTATGCCACACGAAGTCACAAATTGTTTCTGACAAAAAATTTAGAGTGGATTATTTATCATTAGCTTCTACATCTGCTGATTTGATTTGCTTTCGAGAATGTCAGTACTCCAGACACAAAACACTGCATGTTGATCAAGAGGCAAGTCATTATTATTTAAAGAAAAATCTGATTGAAAGATAAGTCTGAGATCTCACACTTATAAATAATTGATTGCATGGACACACGGAGCAAGATTTACTGCCCTGATATAGTTTTGTTTTGAGAAAACTTAAAGACACCGTAATAGCAATCCTCACCTGGCAGTTTGTAATGACGAAAACAGCTGCCATCTGTGAACGACATTAGAAAACACTGAGAAACCTGTACCCATTTCATTTTGGTGGGCATCAAATTTCTTAGGCATTAACGTCAAGTATTAATGACGCTCTAAAAAAGCAAACGAAAGAGGAACAAACGTAAAGTTTGAAATGCGTGAAATACTAGGTCTTGTGTACAGTGGAGAGCAAATTACAAATATTATATTCGTCTGGTGTTCGACAGTGTGAAGACTTAGCGACTTCGAACTAACTTCAAGCACAATTTAAAACATTTCCCAAACATTTTCTCGCTTTCATGCTTAAATTCAAATATTTGTCACATTGACTCGTCTCTAAGGTAATCAGATATTTAAAGCTTTTTCATACGTAGGAGTTAGATTCATTAAAGAATCAAGGGTTTGCTGGTTGATACAGAACTGAAGATGAAGATACTGAAAACATACATTTTTCATAATAATTTTACTTTTTATTGGTACAATCAATCGTTTATATTTATTTTGTCAATCTAACTGACACGATGTTTTGCGGTAGCAAGTTTACTCCTGTAGGCCCCAAGATATTATTATTATATTCCTTGATTTTCTGTTCAACACATTCCATCCACACCTAATGTTTATGTTGGGAATTAGATTAGGTGGTGAATAGGCCGCTCTTAATGGAACAACTCATAGAAATTAACTGACATGATTTTATGAAATATGTGATCCATAAACTATACGAAAGTGGTAAAAACATTAGCGTAATGGGAGTATTTGGTAGTTCCTGACTCTCTGATCGCACAAACAAAAACAAAAACATCACCTCAAAATCTGTAGCGTGAAGTTTACTCTGGAGTAGTTAGAGCTTGTCCAAACTTTTTGGACTTAGCAGAAAGCGGAAGTGTTAGATTTTAGTTTTTCTAATACACTATAAAACTCACTTAATGCAGTATTAACGGTATACATGAAAAATGTGTGGCCACAGAGGATTGTGGAAAGAGCATTGCTCGAAAGAATTAGGAGAACATAACTTTTGGCGTCTGCCATATTCCATTAGCAATAACTGAGTTCTGGATATGTTAGTAAATATACCTTTATCATCAGCAAATGAAGTACACAGCAAAAGTTCATTACATCCTCGATCCTTTACATAAAAAGAACTGAAATGTCCGACAGATGTTCAGAATAGCTGCCATCTGTGAACCACAATGAAAATCACTGAGAATCCTGTAACCATTTCCGTTTGGTGAGTTGGTTGACACTGTAATGCACAACACAGCGAAAACATAGCTATTTTTCTTCAGTGTTGCTTACATTGAAAACGAAGAGCTCAAGACATGCAATAAGGCCACAGATACAGCATGTATGAAAATAGGTTTGACATACCAAACATTGGTAAATGTGTTTTCCTAATTCATTTGAACAGTGTATGTGGATAAATGAAATATAAAATGTTTAAGTGGTAGAATGAATAGGTGAGCAAATATATCGATGAAACACGAGCTAACTAGGCGCTTAGTGAAGTTCTAAAGGAGACATTATAGGAGGAAACAAAGATTAACTTAAATGAAGAAATCGTCGAAACTTCATCTGGTTGTTTTGCAATCATGGGACGGCTTCTGTGTATCTCATCTGTCTGTGTCTAGATTCCATCTGATCTGGAAGTGTGAGAACGTTATCTACATATACATCATCTCTTTCCAATCCCAAATTAACTGGGTCATCGAGCCAATGTTTGCTTATCGTGTATCTGAGATGGGATCTGGGTACCAGTTACTTACCCAATTGGGCGTGGGAAAACGCCTGCAACCACAACCAGCTGGACAGCTCATCAGTCCCCGATGTCAATCCGCGAGGGGCATTCAATCCGGTGCAGGCTCGTCTCCCCGAACCGTTCGTCAGGTGCCGGCCCTTCAATTTGACGCCACTTCGGTGACCTGCAGTCGATGACGATGACGATGAGGACAGCACAACACCCAGTCCCTGGGCCGAGAAAATTCCCCCACCCAGCCGGGAATCGAACCCGGGCCCAGAGGATTGACAAACTGTCACGCTGACCATTCAGCTACCGGGGGCTGTTCGCCAGGTCCCGGCCCTTCAATTTGACGCCACTTCGGTGGCGTGTTAACGCGGTCTGCTGTCTTGAAGGGTCACTGGATCGTGGAAACTTGTAGAAGAATTTTTAAATACAGCTCGAAACACTAGCGTGCTGTAACAAGATTTCAAGACTCGTCGAAGGACTTACGACACTAACGTCTAGAAAAATAGTTCAAAACGCTTGAAAACGTGGCAAGTAATTTGTGTTTCCAGTAATCTAGAATGTCAATAGTGTCATTAGCGAACGAAGCACATCATGATGTAAGGAAATGTGGAATCAGAAATGAAGATGTAAGGAACACGAAGGTTAAGAGCCAGAATTGTAAGAATGGTGGATGTATCGGACAGGGAAGCAAGAACAAAACGAAGAATATTCTCGGAAGATGAGAAAGCAAGAGTGACTTAGAGAATGAAGCAATACTGGCGAAGGCAAAGTGTACTCAAAGCAATTGTGTACTCGTAGGTCACCGCAAACTGGACTAAAATAAATAAAAGAAAAAAAAATCAATATATCTTGTTAGTTAGCAAGTATCGGCGAAGAGCTGTTATTTATGGTCTGATTTATTTGAGTTCGAGGGTGTAGAATAATAACCGCTACCAGTCACAACAGAAGCTGATTTTATTTGAGGCATAACCGGTTTCGGGCTTGTGTGAATCTTCAGGTGGTTTTACATTCATTTCTATGTTTCATTGGTGATCGCTATTTAAATAATAAAAAACAAATGTCATGATGAGTAAATAGACCCAGCTGAAACAACAGGAAGTTGCCAAGTCACATGTGTTGTAAATTATTATAGTACTTACATACAGCTGGACAACGTGGAGTAACCGTGCGGTCTGAGGTGCCTTCTCACGGTCCGCGCGGTTACCTCCGTCGGATGTTCGAGTCCTCCCTCGGGCGTGGTTGCGTGTGTCGTCCTTAGCGTCAGTTATTTTAAGTTATATTAAGCAGTGTGTAAGCTTATGGACCGATGACCTCAGCAGTTTGGTCCCATAAGACATTATCACAAATTTCACAGTTTCCCACAAACAGCTGGAGTATCCATGTCGTTTGCACGTTACTTTCATCACACCTTCTACAAAAACATCTCGAATTTTTTACATTGACTGTCTATTACATCCTGGCAAATATTGCTACTTCCATATTATGCCTTTGTCACAATAATAAAAGTACCAATTTTTACCATGAAGTATAACATACAGTTAATGTGTAAGAAATTGACATATTTTTGTAAAACGTGTGACGGCTGTAATTTGGAAACGACATGGCTACTCCAATTGTAAGTAAGTGCTATAATATTTTACATTACATGCCGCATCGCACCTTCCATTTGTTTCGGCTGGGTCTATTTAGTCGTCATCACATTATTTGTTTATTATTGTAACAGCAATCTCCAACACTGAGCAGTGAGTCATGTAATATTTTACATCACATGCCGCATCGCACCTTCCATTTGTTTCGGCTGGGTCTATTTAGTCGTCATCACATTATTTGTTTATTAATGTAACAGCAATCTCCAACATTGAGCGGTGATTCATGTAATTGAATAGAAAACCACATCAAGATGGAAACAAGCCTGAAATTGGCCATACATTAAATAAAATCACCTTCTACTGTGACTGGTTGCGATTATTATATTACATACTGTGAAGAAACAGTCACAGAGTTCAGCTGCATCCATTATGTATAAAATTCAGTTATTTGAGTTGTGTTTGTATCACATTAGTGCATCGTGCCGTCAACACTGTATGCACTGGCCGTTGTACATTGATCTGTGCTCTGGTCGAAAAGGGTAAACAAATAAAATGAGAATCTACTCAAGAACAATCAACAGTCAAAATATTCTGGCTAAATTCAAGTACGCTGAACGCCAGTATATGAATCTTGATGACAAGTTCCCATAGTATTTCTCCAACCTATGTTTTTATTTTTTGAAATACTCGATTGCTCTGCAGTTAATTGTTATGTACGGAAGCTATAGTTTGTATATGAAATATAGGAATGGGATTGACAGGAAAAGTAACTCACTGGCACATAAGGCATTTTTGAAGTTCAACTAGAAGAGTTGAAAATTGTGTCATACCAGGATACGAGTCGGATCTATCGCTTCTAACGAGCGACTGCCTTAACCACTTCGGCCATCCGGACACCGTCCGTGAGTGACCCAAATGTCCTACTTTTCACACGCTGCAATGTAGCGTATTTCTTCCATTAATCCTGTACTCGCAAATTATTGATTTCCCTAGGTGTTTGAGCGATATTAGTGCATCTGCACTCACATAAATGTATTGAGATGTCACGATATCACACATGTATCTATAGAGTGTCCCAAGGAACACCTGCAAACTTTAGGGAAAGTTCCTTACACCAAAACAGCAAAAATATGCATAGTAAATAAGGGCTCCAAAGCGTATACCTTAAGTGATATGACCAATTGTTCATCTTCATTACTATGAAACACAACATTTCTATTGAAAGCTCTTTGCTTTTCATGTTTTGGGAGGAGGTTGTATGGACCGACACAAGTTAAAAATGTCTAGTAACCATGGGCTCCAAATCCATACCTCAAGATCTATGACCAGTTGTTTAGTAGAAGAGAAGTTTTCACATAAGCGATGACGAGCTAGTGATCGTATCTCTTAAAATGGGCAGTTTAGACCCAATTTTATTAGACACTTTTGTCTTGTGTTGGTTAGTATATCCTCCCCCAAAACATGAAAAGAAAAAATATTACTGTAGAAGAGATCTGTTTCGTAGTGTCGAAAATTAACAGGTGCTCATACTTCTTAAGGTATGCATTTTAGAACCCATTTTTATTAGACATTTTTTATTTACATCTGTACAAGGAACCTGTCTCTTAAAGTTTGTTGGTGCTTTTTTGGGACACCCTGCATATACGAGTAGTGTCTATTCTGCCAGACATGTGCATGTACGAAGCCATATTTACCAGCTCGTGTGCTGTGCTGGGCGCACTGTGATAGAACAGTCGCGACCTCGGGGTGCACAAACATTTGCGCAGCGTGTGGACGGAGGATCTCGCTGGCGACGAGAGCTGGCATCTGCGACAGCGACTGACGTCAGAGCGCAGAACAATGCACGCGTTGCTCTTTTGTTCAGAAGCGAGGACCGCCGCCTTGGCGTCTTTGAATGCCGCGGCAAACCTTTGGCGAGTGTTTTGGGATGTGCGACACTTCTAGAAATGAGGACAGCAGCATCAGCGCCGCCCGTTTCCCCGTTAGCAGCATCGCACACGCCACTCCACTTTCATAAACTTCACTCGGCGTAAATTTCAGAACAAGGGGAGAGGACTCTGTCTTTCATGTTATGGTTCTCATGATAGAACCGTGTTCTATAGTAGGAATTGTGGAGCGGCCATTGTGCAAGTGTATCGCTACAGAAAATGTCAATGCTTATACGTATTATTGTGTCATAAAATACAGAAGTGGTGTCATCTATGAAAATGATGGACATTCATTGACATTTTCTCTAAAATATTTCTCAGAGCGATGGAGAACATGGAATGCTTTAATCTTTGCGAACATGTGTTGGGAGAAACACCAGTGCTTTGACTTTCCTCTGCTATGCCTAATTTTCCAAGAGCTGTATATTGTGAGTAGAATTAATTATTTTAGGCTCTTTCTAAGTTTTTCATATAGACCACAGAATGCACGAGACTCTTATTTAATAAATCATTTTGGTACTGTGATTCGAGAGAACAAAGTTTTGAGCCAAATGAACAACCTGTCTCATACGAAGCGTGTTTCAGCTGCCTCTACCGATGTCGTTTTATGCAACCTGCAACGTTATACAAAACATCTGACCTCCGAAAACTACGCGTGAGATTTTCATATTCTCTCGCTCGCTACGTGCGAACTATTAGTCCTACAGAGGAAATGAACAGGACAATTTTATAAGAGATTTCATGCATTTAAATTTTGTATTGCGATAAGTTTTCACTGGAGGCCACGGTTTTCGAGTTATTCAAGAGAAACGTACAAAAGTGACCTACAAACGCACCTCGACCTTCACAGTCATGCCTCCCCAGTCAGGTTTCATGGAATTCCCAAAACTAAGACAAAAGTCTGACAAATGAGTGGCCAACATTTCTCAGCTCGAAGGTGATGAGAACTGAAGGTCTCGTACTCTTCTGTGAATCACAGCAAAAAAAAAAAAAGTGCTCCTTTCTTCTGGATTTTGCATTAGAATGTTTTCAGCAAAAAATAAAACAAATGAAAGATCCGAACATCTGGTTGAATTCTCTAAAAATTTAGAACTCACTCTCACCACAGCTCATTAGTGATCTAATTCTGGAAGTATTTTGCCTCAAAAAGTGGAGAGCTGCGCAAGTGAGAGATCTAATTATTAAAGAATAACCAGGTTTATGCTCAAGACCAGACATACGTTGAATTATTGAAGAATGGAAGAATACAAATGAAATTAGTACTACAGTCTTAGACACAGTTTGGAGGACAAAATACATACCCGATTACTGGAAAACTGCGTGTATTATGTACTTTCTATTTAATAAGAATGAAGCTATTGTGTATGATAATTACAGATGAATGGCTTTAATGTAAATCACTTATAAAATCCTGTCGATTTGGCTATCAAACAGGCTAACTCCAATAACTGAAGATAAATAGGTCCGCATTAGATCATTTATTCAATCTGACACAAATAACTGAGAAGGTGTGAGAATTCAGAGTACATGTCCATAGATGCTTTGTTGATTTCAAGAAGGTCTATGATAGCATAGCCAGACATACACTCTTAAATATAATGATGATATTTCAAATACCCTCAAATTTAATCAAATTAGTTAAGAAATATGTACACTGAACTTTTCGGTGAACAAAGACACTTAGGCCTACAGGAGAAACTGAAAATTTTAAGGTGTACATTGGATTTACAGATGGGAAGCCATTTCACCTATTTCATTTAACCTCTTCATAGAGAAGATGGACAGGCTTGCCTAAGAAGATGATGTAGCGTTAACAAATATTTCCAAACACGATTAATCTGAATGATGCAAAATTATAACGAAATTTCTTGGAAAACATAATTATTGTTTACTGAAGAAAAGACAGAATATATGGTCATAAGTAAGAAAATCCTAAGTGATACACCTTTGACTTAGATATCTTCACATTCAAGGCAATTTGCTGCTTCAAGTACGTAGGGAGTCTTTTTAGCAGCAACAATACGAAATAGATATTCGTCTAGCTACAGCAAATAAAACAATTTTTAGCTGTAGCAAAAGCGTAAGGAAAACAGAATTAGTACAAACTTCAAAATCCGCTTATTTCAATCATCTATTATATCGGTAACACTATATGCACGTTAAACATTGATGTTGAGAAAGAAAAACGAAGGAAAACACTAAGGAGAAAATTTGGCATGTATGTGATAAAGATAACAACGAGTAGAAACAAGAAAAAATAAGGATTAAAGGAACTTAACAAACACCATAATATCGTGGAAGTGCTAAGAGACAGGTCGCATAGCAAGAATGACGGAGAATAGATTACCGAAATAGGACTCAGCATAACAATAACTGGAACGATAGGGACTGGCAAGATAACTCCTAGGACGACACAGCAAGGAAAAAATCAGCTCCAAATGCTCAACAGAAAGAAAGGGAAAAGGCTCATACTACGGGTACATGGCGGATACCCTTGCCACATGTAAAATAAAGTAAAAGTGAGTGTCGACCAGAAAGTAAGACCCATCTCTAATGACCTCAGTGTCAATGGGATATTAAACCTCAATCTTACTTCCTTCCTTTCCAAAGAAAATGAAACAGTCAAAAAGGTAAATACAAAATAATGTGAAAAATAAACATAAATTTATTATATGACAAGAAAAACGCAACTACCAATAAGGTTCTTTTCTTAAAATAATGTAAATTATTGGTATTATGCACTGCAAAATGGAATAGGAATCTTCTCTCGCTTTGGAGTATACATAAATTTTGCTTTAAGTATATAACGGAAAAAGAAAGGTTACTTTGAACGTCAATTTGTTATTGATTAGAAAGTCCGCCGCAGTAGATCAGTGGACAGCGCGCTGGTTTGTCATGCCAGGGGCCCGGGTTCGATTCCCTGCTGGGTTGGAGATTTTCTCCACTCAGGGACTGGGTGTTTGTGTCGTCTTCATCGTCAACGTTTCATCCTCATCGACGCGCTAGTAGCCGAAGTGGCGTTACCTCAAAAGACTTGCACCAGGCAATTAGGTCTACCCGCTGGGAGGATCTCGCCGCACGACATTTCGTTTCATTGATTAGAAAAAGACTGTTTATGAAATTCATTAGTTGTTACATAAATTAAAGATCCCCCCCCCCCCCCAACCCCGCGCTACATTTTAGAAGCACTATTGCGTAACAAGATGATGTTAAGGCCTTAAACAAAGTATTACTTCACCATTACCTGCTGGTCACATACGCCTTGTTGCAAACAATAAACCTGTTCCCTAGGCAGATTATATAAGGGGTGTTCAATAAGCAAAGGCCACTTCGTCTGTTCACAGGCTGCCAGGACAGACCTCACAATGGCATGCGTTTACTACGCTATTGTTCTTGTGCATTAGCAGCGTTGCTTTGTGAACAGCTCTATTCGCAGTGAATAAAGAGTACTCTATATTCCCTATGCACCAAGGATGAAAGCGGGGGAGTGATTAATTTTCTATACTGTCAAGTGACTAAAGTTGTGGAATTATTCTTAGAATGCAGCGGTAATGATGTTATAGGCACCTTAGTAAATGAAAAATTCAGGATTGGATAAATTACTGTAAAAGTAGAAGTGTATGACTGTCTGACGAAGAGAGTTTGTGATGAGATATCTACCTCGAAAATGAACGCGACAGCCGAGGCAGCTGAGAGAATGACTCCTATACAAAAGCCGGGCCTGAACTGATGATACTATGTATGAATTAAGCAAGCACCACGGTTAATTATTTGCAGTCGTCCATGAACCTCTACATTATCGCAAAGTTTGTGCTCGTTGGGTTCCATTTCAAATGACAAACACAGGCGGGAAAGTTCGGATATGTCGAAATCACACTTAAGAACTACTTAAAACATAAGAGAAGACTTTCTCAGTCGCGTAGTAACCATTGATGAGCTGTGAGTCCGTCACAGAGTGAGCAACAGAGTGTGGCGCGGAAATCTATATCCTCGCCTACAGCAAAAATTTTCAAAATCGAAACAGTTAGGAAAGTTGATCAATGTCTTTTGGAAGACGAAAAGTCCACTACCGATTCATTAGGTCATCTGGTAGAGGTCACACTGTGAGTACTTAGAGTCCCAGTGAGATACGGGACATCAAAAACCCAAAATTAAAACGAACAGCAGATGGAAGCATTCAAAAATTGTCATTTTGCTGCAGAATAACGCACGCTTTCAGGGTGCTGGGAAAACAATCAAGTGCATTCAGAAATCTACATTTTTGGTAGCTGAAACACTTACGGTGCAACGCTGTTATAGTTGCAAGCGGTTTTCACCATAATGATCCGACACATTGATTGAATGTAAATTTTCTTCGTATGACAAGTTTGTGGAGGTATTACAAGAGTGGATGTGTACTATGTCTAAAAGCTTCATTCACAACAGAATTAGAAAACTTGTCAGTAGATGGACCTAGTGCAGAAAGGTCGTCATAGAATAAGTAGGTGTTAGCAGAGCTGTTTTTTCTTTTTCGAAACAGTTCTTATCTAAAATTGGCCTTACTTGTTGACGTGAGCTCTTAATAGCACAAAACATTTGTGCTAGCAACATACGGAAAAAATAATGAGGTGAAATCTTTTTATGTGGTCTCGCAAAAAAAGTTTTTGAGATTTCATCTCACAGTGCGCACATGTCGAGGCTATTAGAGACGAAACAAAAGTCCAGAGTAAAAAATGATGACGAAACAGCGATCATTAGATTAGATTAGATTAGTACTTGTTCCATAGATCACAAATACCACACTTCGTAATGATGTGGAACGTGTCATGTTAATAAAAGGTGTCTATACAAGATATTACATTACACAAAATATTACATGACACTTAATATTTTTAATTTTTTTGTGGGGGTTGGGGAAATTACCCACCTATTATATCCAAAAATTCTTCTAATGAGTAGAAGGAGTTGCCATTAAGAAATTCTTTTAATTTCCTTTTAAATGCTATATTGATATTTGTCAGACTTTTGATGCTATTAGAAAAGTGACCAAAGACTTTCGTGGCAGCATAATTTATTGCCTTGTTTGTTTTATATTTTTTTAGTGCCTGAAAAAAAACCAGCATTTCCCAGGTATTCTTTTGGAAATTTTATCTTAGAAACATAAGGAAAAAAGGAACTGTTTCTGTAGTGATGCATCGAAAAATCCCATCTATTCGTGAAAACACCTTTTAGATACTGGAACAGTCGTACAAAGAAATATGCAAAATGTGCTTATGTATAAGTGCAGTCCAAATTAAGGACCATGAAACTGGACACTTTCTGTACGCTGAGAGAAACTCTGGTAAACGTCTCCATGGCAACGCCTCTGCATAGCTCTTTAGACTCATGTTGTTTTCGCCGGCAGCCGTTTGCGCTTCGCAGTTGAAAGCTGCCAAAAGCGCTGTCATTTTTCAGGAATTTCCTTTATTTGACACAACTCTACAAGTGTATTAAGATTTCATGCATTATGTGCCATTTTTTCATGTATGTCAGTATTTACGACATCATATTTCTCCAATATGTGTCGTATAATGACACACTGGTGTAGGTACGTTCAGCGGCGTGTTTAAATAGTGTCTGCGAAATATGTTGCGAATAGAGTTGGTAGCAAGGAAGAAATAAATTTAAACATGAGGCATGATTAGACAGTTTCTCATGCATCTCAGTGTTTATGACGTCGTATTTCCTGAAATATGTGTTTTAACGTGTAGGTACATTTAGCTGCATGTGTGGATACTGTGCGAAATTTATTGCGAATACAGTTAGCGGCACAAAAGTGATACATTTAAACTTCATGCATGATGCGGCACTTTTTCACGCATCTCATTGTTTTTTAAGTCATATCTCGTAAGCAATGTCAGGTATTTGGCTCTTATCCCCACACTGATTGTTGCCGGACAGTAAAGAATATGTGTACCAACTTTCGTTGAAATCACCCCTGCGGTTTAGTAGTAAAAGTGGAAAACACACATACACTATCTTGTAATGTATATGGATTCCGTACAACCGTCTTGCTCTCCCCAAAAAGGCATTTTACTCATTGAAAAATAATTGAATACGCTGCACGAGAGTAGTATGAAAACTGCCTCCTAAAACCTCAGTGTCGTATTATTAACAATAGGCGAGGAATGTGGAAGCTGATGCTGATGTGTTTTAGAAACGCTTGCTGCATTCGCATGAAATTATTTGAGAAAACTATAAAATTCTCAAATTGCCGGCAGAACTGCGTTAACAAACATCTATACAAAAACAGTGATCAAAGCACCATGTTTATCACGAAATTTATTGTTGGATATGGTATTTATTGAATGTTCCATCTTCACTGTGCATATTCGGGCTAATTATGAAATGAAATTGTTTAATAATGCAACGAATGTTTAACCTACGCGTTCTTCAAGAAAAGAGCCCTTACAACGGTCTTGAAAGTTGTGTGCATTGTAATTAAGCGACTCAGCTCCTGTAGAACTGAGTAGAATGTCTATACTACCGAGCAACTTACTCGTTTGTTAGATGACGGACTACAACGTGCTACTCCCAAACAGAACATTTCTCTGTTTTATTTGAGTTCATGCAACTGTCAACTCTGAACCCGATTTTATTTTCAACCGCAACCCTTTCCAGAGAGCAAATGTTATGTAACGTCAATGTCAGACTCACAAGATAATTAAATAGTGGCCATGATGATGTTCATGATACATATATAGATTGCGGTCAACTTCACTACAAGATTACTATTGTAAGCCTTCCAGATGTATCTTATATGTATAGTTAATCCTAGAAACCTCGCATGTTGCATTTCAGTTAATTGTATCACAATTGTATGGGAGGAGAACGCCATCCTGAACTGATGTGCGTTTGATACTGACTGACAAGAATTTCAGAATTCATTTCAGGTGGTTGAAGTAAACTAAACTTGGATTGACGGAAAGGTAGGGGAGTGAGGGGCTTGTTGTAACAGGGGTATGTAGTAACAGGCTCTTTTCACTAGGATCTTAAACTTTATTAACGTATTTCTTTGACTAGGTTTGACCTATAGACCCTGCCGCATCATGTTGCCATAGCCAGTGTCCCGCCGGCCGGCTCAGTGTTTGGTTTGCGTTATTATTATCGACTAATTCCGAACTTTCTATATCTTATTTACATTCAAATTTATCTATCTCTGATAATGTGTAACAGTTTTTCAGATTGCTAAATTGTTTAAATTATTATCTTGATAAATGTTAAAAATCATACCATGGGGTTACTTGTAACAAAATCCCGGGGCTTGTTGTAACGTGTTACAACATGCCCCACGTTATGATGTAGATACCTGTTTTTTTTCCTTTCTTCTAGAATGAGGGTGTAAAAAAGGAAGTCAGAGTGGGCAACACAAAGCCAAGAAGTGTACGAGTTAGCGGCAGTTGAAGTTGTAGAAAAAAATACAATATTCAGAAAGCTAGTCAGAATTTCGGATTATGTCAAGTCTCTCTTTGTAGATAAATAAAGAAAAAGAAGAATAATGAATGTTTAAGAGTTGGTTATGTTAAGCCTGGACAAGTATTTACTGCAGAAGAAGAGGGTAAGATGGCTTCCTACCTAATCAAGTGCGCCGAAATATATTCTGGGCTGCTTCCTATAGAAGTAAGGTAACTAGTTTACCAATGCGGTCTGCAGCTTAATGCTAAAAACATTTCTCCTTCTTGGCATCAAAATAACATGGCTGGTACTGACTGGTTCCAAAATTTCATGCGCAGAAATCCACAGTTATCTTTAAGGACACCAGAAGCGACGTCTATAAGTCGAGCGACGTCGTTCAATAAGGCTAAAGTTAGTTCATTCTTTACAATATATCAACGACTTCTCCAAAAATATCAGTTTAATGCTTCTCGAATATGGAACATTGATGAAACAGGGGTCACAACGGTTCAAAAATCTAAGAAAATAGTAGCTTCTCGTGGCCAAAACCAAATTGGAGCTATCACATCGGCTGAGAGGGGAACTCTTGTAACACTTCCTTGGGCCTCTAGCACTGAGGGTAATTTTATTCCACCGATATTCGTTTTTCCCAGGCTCAAATATTCTGAAATGTTTATTCGTGGTGGACCTCCAGACTGCATTGGAGCTGGTAATTCCTCTGGATGGATGACCGAAAAGGAATTTATAATTTTTATGGATCATTTAATCAAACACGCCAAACCCACCAAGGAAGAGCCAGTTCTGTTACTACTTGATAAACATAGCTCACACGTGAATATTGGAATTGTTGAAAAAGCCAAAGAAAATAATGTCATCATGTTATCGTTTCCCCCACACTGCTCCCACAATTTGCAACCTTTAGACGTAGGAGTGTACAGCCCTTTAAAAAATTACATAAATAAGGCACAGACAGCATGGATGCACAACAATCCGGGGAAAAGAATGACAATATATGACATCCCAGGTATTGTGAAAGAGTCATTACCGCTTGCCTTAAACCCTGCTAATATTATATATTGGACTTAAAGCTACTGGTGTGTGGCCTTTGAATGCTGATATTTTCCAAGATTCCGACTTTGCGCCATCTTGTGTTACTGATCGTCCAGATCCTGCACAAGAGCAAGATGTCGTAAACATCACAGAAAATTTGCATTGAATCTTGAAAATCCACAACTATTAGATTCTGCCACTGAATTAGATAGATATCAGCGCCCACGGAAATTATAAGCCAAATCAAAACTGCGAACGAACCAACTCCGAGTTGCTCCAGTCTACAAAAACCTTTTTCGCGATCGAAGATTAGACCTCTACCAAAGGCGCCACCAAGAAAAACTAATACAAATAGCAGACGCAAAAGAAAATCTACAGTATTAACGGACACTCCTGAAACAGAAGCTTTACAAAAGGAATATGAGGAAAAGATGAAGAAAGAAAAAAGATGATAAAATTAAAGGAAAAGGTAAAGGAAAGGGGAAGAGGAAAGGCAAAGGTAAATCAACTAAACATAAAACCGGAGTGGACAGAGCTAAAAAAAAAAGATTTTATGTTCATTTTCAGAATTTGAATCAGAAGAGTGGTATTGTCTGGCTTACACAGATTCAAATAAAGAAGATGGGGTAGAGTGTTGCATTTGTAAGATGTGGGCACACGTAGGATGTGGTACAGGAGACACTGTATCTTTTATTTGTATTAATTGTAGCTCAGATGAAGACTGAATTTAATTATAATGAAACCCACCAAATGTTGATTCGTATATAAGTGCAATACTTTCTTAGATAGATATTAAAAAGAGATAATTACGAAGCATACGTTAGATATAAATAATGTAATTACTTACTGTGATTGAAAAGTGCCACAATGATTATAAGTAGCGTGTAACTAAATAAAACTGTTAATTACTTAATTTTTAGGTTTTGAGTACTTAAAGAGTGTATTTAAGTTGATTTTTGATAAGAATTACATAATGCCTACTTTAGAAAGATGTCAGTTTTGTTAACAATAAACAAAGAATAAATTTTTAGAGGTATTATTGTTGTTTTTTTTTTGTCGTTACTACTTTCCCCCGTAGACTTTACAACTTGCCCCAAGCGCGAGGTAAGTTGTAACACCGCACTTCTTCTAGCAAATAATTGATTGTAAAATAATGAGCAATAGTTATGGTATTATTTTTACTTGATTTGATAGAGGAAGAGTTACAGCATTTATCCATCTTCATTTAGTAGCAATGGATCTCAAGATATATTATTTTTCATAAAAACTGTTACAACAAGCCCCTCTCGCTCCCCTACTGAAACGCAGCAGCGTGTGGTTCAGCATAGTGTACAGTACGATTCAGATTTGAAAACGTTTCGGGAAATGTGTGTAATGTGATTAAAAAACCATTTTTTTTATTTTATTTCGTTTTATTTTACTTTTTTTTTTTTTTTTTTTTTTTTTTTTTTTTTTTTTTTTTTTTTTTTTTAAAGGAGCTTCACTGGTTCCGTTTGTGTGCACTTGACGGAATTCTACGTCTTTGCTGAGCTGGAACACGCTCTTCCCTATGGTAGCAGGACGGCCCCTAGGGGAGTAGACACTATGTGCAGCGAACTGTGCACTGAAATTTTCCAGGTCGCAGGAGAAACAGCGGCTAGCAGGTGGAATTCCCACCTCCCAGAACGGAACGCCGTGTAAATTCTTCTTGTGTTCGTACGTTACGCTTGGGAGCATAGGCCTCCTGTGTTACGCGTGAATACAACGAATTCTTCGAACACTGTGTAGTTGACCGCTAGGAAGTATGCGGAGAATGCAGAATAAGTCTGGTATACGTGGCCAAAGTATCTGAGATGGAAACAGTACCACTTTTTCTTTCCCTTCTTCCAGGTATTGAGACATTTCAGTTTGATGTTCGTCTAATGTTTCGATATATATACTGTAGTTCTTAGTTTTTCTGCCTTCTGCATATAACTTTGTAGCGGTTTTACCACCTTAGTGTACATATACTGTTGCAATGCCTAGCGCATTTATAGTTATTCAGAACAGACGACCAATATACACAACGTCCTTGACTAGTTTTCTACTGAATGGTATTTGACGAAACCTGGAAAATAAAAGTGGTGACAGGTAACTATATTGTTTCAGATTGGTAACCTCTTTGAGTCACTGTCAGTCGTTACTGAGGCAGTGAAATGTCTTTCGTACAAACAAATGAAGTTGCGCCTAGGTCTTTCATAATACTCAGTGCAGTCGATTCTAATCAACATAATTCAACTTTTCAGATAGTCTTCAATAAGGACGTATTTACATGGCATCGAGTTTGCTCCCTCACCTTTATTATGTGGTAAACGACTGGTAAAACTAACACTATACGTGCTGCGCGAAATTGTTACTACAAATATCCTGCATGAATACGCATTTCCAAACCATTCGCTGTGTGTACTAGATTTGGAAGGTTCCTCGTAAATTTAAATTTGGCCTTTGTTGTTTAACATAACAGAATCTAACTTGTATTATACACTATTGGCCATTAAAATTGCTACACCATGAAGATGACGTGCTACACATGCGAAATTCAACCGACAGGAAGACGACGCTGTGTTATGCAAAAGATTAGCTTTTCAGCGCATTCACACAAGGTTGGCGCCGGTGGCGACACCTACAACGTGCTGACATAAGGAAAGTTTTTAACCGATTTCTCAGACACAAACACCAGTTGACGGCGTTGCCTGGTGAAACGTTGTTGTGATGCCTCGTGTAAGGAGGAAAAATACGTACCATCACGTTTCCGACTTTGATAAAGGTCGGATTGTAGCCTACTGCGATTGCGGTTTATCGTATCGCGACATTGCTGCTCGCATTGGTAGAGATCCAGTGAGTGTTAGCAGAATATGGAATCGGTGGGTTCAGGGTGGTAATACGGAACGCGGTGGTGGATGCCAACGGCCTAGTATCACTAGCAGTCGACATGACAGGCATCTTATCCGCATGGCTGTAACGGATCGTGCAGCCACGTCACGATCTCTCAGTCAACAAATGGGGACGTCTGCAAGACAACAACCATCTGCACGAACAGTTCGACGACGTTTCCAGCAGAATGCACTATCAGTTCGGAGCCCATGGCTGCTGTTACCCTTGACGCTGCATCAAAGACACGAGCAGTTGCGGTTGTGTACTCATCGACGAACCTGGGTGCACGAATGGCAAAACGTCATTTTTTTCGGATGAATCCAGGTTCTGTTTACAGCATCATGATGGTCGCATCCGTGTTTGCCGACATCGCGGTGAACGCACATTGGAAGCGTGTATTCGTCATCGTCATACTGGCATTTCACCCGGCGTGATGGTATGGGGTGATGGGGTGCCATTGGCAACACGTCTTAGTAACCCCTTGTTCGCATTGACGGCACTTTGAACAGTGGACGTTACATTTCAGATGTGTTACGACCCGTGGCTCTACCCTTCATTCGATCCCTGCGAAACCCTACATTTCAGCAGGATAATGCATGACCGCATGTTGCAGGTCCTGTACGGACCTTTCTGGATACGGGAAATGTTCGACTGCTGCCCTGGCCAGCACATTCTCCAGACCTCTCACCAATTGAAAACGTCTGGTCAATGGTGGCCACGTAACTGGCTCGTCACAATACGCCAGTCACTACTCTTGATGAACTGTGGTATCATGTTGAAGCTGCATGGGCAGCTGTACCTGTACACGCCATCCAAGCTCTGTTTGACTCAATGCCCAGGCGTATCAAGGCCGTTATTACGGCCAGAGGTGGTTGTTCTGGGTACTGATTGCTCAGGATCAATGCTCCCAAACTGCGTGAAAATGTAATCACATGTCAGTTCTAGAATAATATATTTGTCCAATGATCACCCGTTTATCATCTGCATTTCTTCTTGGTGTAGCAATTTTAATGGCCAGTAGTATAAGTTTTTTTTTTTTTTTTGTTTTCGTAATAGCTAGCAAGTTCTCAAATGAAAGCAAGGAACAACAACTAAATAAGAGACTAATCAATACTAATGTAACATAGTAAAACGCTCTTCACAGTGACGTGTGTTGTTCATAGGTTAAATAATGTCAATAGAAATTGCGACGGAAGGTAATAAAATACTGTGTGTCAACGAAGACAACAATGGATGACTGTAAAGTCAACTAAATACGTAGGGATTACAGTAACGTGTAACTTAAGTTGGAACTATCAGATACACAATTTTGTGGGCAAAGCAAACCAAAGACTATGATTTCTTGGCAGAATAGTGACAAAATGCAACAGGTCTACTAAAGAGACTACCTACACTATGCTTGTGCGTCCTCATGCGGAGTACTGGTGTGTGGTGTGCGACCGGCATCAGACAGGATCGACGGAGGACATAAAAAAAAGTTTAAAGAAGGCAAGCTCGCACTGTACTATAGTAGGGGAGAGAACTCAGAGCTCGAACAGAGTGCTTTAACTGTTCGTTTTTCCTCGGTCTGTTCCAGAATGAAATCGTAGGAAAATAGCTTGAAGGTTGTTGGATGAAGCCTCTGACAGGTACTTAATTGTAAACTGCGCAGTAATCATGTAGATGTAGATGCCGAATGGGATTAGACTTCTGCCACTTAATGTTGATAACCGATTATCTTTATGATTACTGCTTCAGAAGACGAACGGATAGCGATACAACTAGACAGGATTGAAGAAAAACAAAAGCACAATTATCAGTGCTATGGGGAACGGGAAATATTTTCTTGGATATAACTACAGTTATTAATTCACGTTGATGTTGGGGTGGGAACAGTCCGAAGCAGCTTTCCAAGCAACTCTATCCCGTGCAAGCTTCCGTATCTCTTCATCTCCACGGCAGCCTGTGTCTACTACAGCCAAGCCTTCGTCTCCCTCTACAATTTTAGCTCTCCGCACTCCACTTCGTCGCCAAATAAATTATGCTTGGTGCCTCAGGATATGTCCTTTCAACTGACTGCCTCATTTAGTCGTCTTCTTCCATAAAATTCTTTTCTTGCAGGTTCTGTTTAGTACCTCTTCATTAGTTACCCGACCTAATCGTCTTATCTTCCTTATTCTTCCTGCTCCACCACTTTTCAAAAGCTTCTGTACTCTTGTAACCTAAGTGTTTATCGTCAACGTTTCACTCCTGTTAAAAACTACATTGCAGGCAAACATCTTCAGAAAATACATCCTAACTCTCAAACTTATATTCGATTTTTACTTTTTTTTCTTTCTCAGAAAAGCTTTTCTTGCTATTGTCTGAATTTCATATCCTAATCTTTTCAGCTATCATTAATAGTTCCCCCCCCCCTCCACTACTAGCAAAACTCATTTATAGTTTGTTGTCTCCTATCTCTAATGTATTTCTGAATTCTCTCAACGTCACCTTATTTGAATAGATTACACTCCGTTACCCTTTTTTTGCTTTTGTCGGTACCCATGTTATAGTAACTTTTCAAGACGAGGACAAGTCATGTGTCAAGTCATACACTGTCTCTAAGAGAATTAGAATGTCAAACGACACAGCACTGACTGATCTCCGTTATTTTTACTTCCCTTTCCATATTTCTCCTTTGTATCCTTTAGTGCTTACTCAATGTAGAAATTGAATGGCACTGAAGATAGGCTACTATCTGTCTCAACACTTTCTCAACTGCTGCCTTCCTTTCATATCGTTTCACCCTTATAACGATCCGCCCCGGTAGCTGAGTGGTCAGCGTGACAGGCTGTCAATCCTAAGGGCCTGGGTTCGATTCCCGGCTGGGTCGGAAATTTTCTCCGCTCAGGGACTGGGTGTTGTGTAGTCCTAGTCATCATCATTTCATCCCCATCGACGCGCAGGTCGCCGAAGTGGCGTCAAATCGAAAGACCTGCACCAGGCGAACGGTCTACCGGACGGGAGGCCCTAGCCACACGACATTTCCATTTTACCCTTATAACTGCTGCCTGGTTCTGTAAAAATTGTAGATAAAACTTCATTCCCTACTTTTTATCCTTGCTATTTTCATACTCACAAGGAGTATATTCCAGTAACACTGTGGAAATCTTTCTCTAAATTTGCAAATGTTGTAATTATAGATTTGCCTTTATCAGTCTATCTACTGATATTAATCTTGGAGACAGTTTTGCCTAGCGCCTTTCAGTATTTATCCTGAAACCAAGTTGATCTTCTGTGAGACCTGCTGTCATCATTTTTTCCAGCCTCATGTACACAATCGTGTAGGTATTTAGCAACACTTGGTAATTAAACTGAAGATACGGTGATGCTTAGCGGTGTCAGAACCCACCTTGTTGAGAATTGGTATGATTAGATGCATCTGAAGTCTAAATAATACTGTGTACACAGAGAACATAGCGAAACGTGTATCAAGGGGAACAATTATACCATACTTGACTGCCTAAAGGATGCCAGTAGTGAGAGAAGTCTTATGTTGCAGGTGCCTTTTTTCAGATCACTTCATTCAGTGTTCTATCAGATTCTTCTTGCGACATCATATCTTCTATCTCATCAACATCAACGTCCTCTTCCTTTCCCATATCGTAGGATTCAAGTTGACAGTCAACGTAAATAAAGACGAAGTATGAAGTATCTTAAACTCGTGTTTGTAAGTGTCAAGTTGGTATCTGAAACATTGGTAAAACTTATTTTGATATCAAATTATATAAATCTCGGTTCAGGGCAACAGAACACCGTGAAAATTAAAGTGGGAATATGCGGAGGTCACGCTACACGATGCAGAATCCAGACCAGCCGGTAATCAAATAAGTCGTCGGAGAGAAAGCAATTCGTTTTCAATAAAATTTACATGTACTGTGTCACTGCAAAAAAAAAAAAAAAAAAAAAATCATTGTCTTTAACATAATGTCTCTGAGTATTGCTAATTTTTATCTTAGTTTTGTGAACAATTACTGTACCAAAGAAGTGGCTAAAATTACGGAGCAAATGAACATAAATATTAATGCATCTGAATTTCTGATAAAATTGCTAGAAAATTCACATGATAGCACTTTACTAAAATCTTCTACTGTTATTAATCCTCTGAAATGATATGATATTATTTTCACAAATACACTCTGACAATCACTGTGCCTTACAGTGGACATGAATTTTGCGGGCAATTAAATTTATTGGCCTACCTGTGTCCACGGAAAGCTCGTCTGTTTTGCATTGCTTTAGTATTAAGGTAATGATCAGAGTGTCAAAAATCAAATAAGATTTACATAATTTCGATGTGCAATACAAGACCGTATCATACCAATTTTCACAAAATGCTTCCCAGTACACAAATCATGATGTGCAGTGCGAGTATACAAACATAGTCATCAAAGTAAAGAATGAAAAATGAGGAACTAAACTTATGGACTGGTAAATGGGAACAGAGACTTCAAGTATAACTATGCTTCATTAACCCATGACTTCACTACACATTTTCATAAAGTTCACCCACCTAGACGAGTTAGTAAAATATTTCTTAATAAATTTCTTGTTTACAGTCCTTTCCTTAACACTTGTTTGAACTATAAAACAAAACATTACGCTGCATTATAAAATTTCTACCGCAAACTCCAGCCATACGCAGTGCTCTCTCAATAAGGAGTTATACAGTTACAAAAATATAAAAAAAGCTGAGTTACCTTAAAAAGTTGCCGTATTGACATTCTTTTATTGATATAATCTCGTTTTCCTTCCTCAAAATATATTAGCACAAAACTTTCTTTAAGTAATGTCGCCTCCACTACACGGCAGGCCAGCTTCCATCCTTATCAAACCAAGTACATAGCCAGACTGCCCAACACACGCTACACACTGTTGCTCTCTGACTTACTCGAACCTCTTTGGTCTCTAAACACAGACTTACAAGGAATATGATTATATCGATATTAAAGATGTCGAGTACATTTATCGAATATACACCTTAATTACATTTATGGCCAAAACTTTCCGAAAATCGGTAGGGAAGCAGTACAGTCCCCTTTCAAGTTTTTCGCATTAATACACGCAGAATGACTATTTGATATCACTGCTGTCTTTACAGAACTGGAAAAAGCATTGGATGAAGGTGGGACCCATAAAATTAATTACATGAAAAGCAGATGCTAGGTCAAATTGTATTGATGTTTTCCATCAACGTGATAAGTGGATTCACCAGGTTGTTGTTCCCTGATGAAGCGAAGGTACAGAGGACAAGGGTGGGCTGACATGTTAACTGATTGCAGTCAGGCAACAGAAAGGTATGGTAGTGATGCACAGTACCAGATGAAAAAAAGATGTGGTTAAGACTTTTATATTTCTTTCGTTTAAGAAGGGTGTAATAAAAACGGTTGTATCTTAACAGAAAGGTGATCAATACATTTAAGTTTCCTTTTCATGAAGAGAGGAACCGATAATGGTGCCAGATATGCCTTGCTCCAGACACTGTAAGGTGCCTTCTGTACCGCAGATGTAGGTATACAGGGTGTTTCACAATTCATGTTGCACAGTTGTTGAGGTTCAAGAGGGCACTTAGTTGATCAAGTTTTACACGGGAACCCATGTCCGGAAACACTATCCAACGACAGTACAGAGCGTCAAAGTTATAGGCCCCGGCGCCTGTAAATGTGCGTATATAGGGAGAACATTAATAAAACAGAAGAACTAGGGGCAGATTCCAGACGAAATGGAGGAAAAAAAGTACTATGAAGATGTGTTCGCAAATGCACCGTTGCCTTGCTCGATTACGTTGACGAACGACAGTTCCTCTGATCACGTCCCATGTGTTCCGTGGCTATTGCAGGCTGTGTGACTGATGAAGCGTACTGTAAGCAGCAGAATGGTCAGGTTTTCATGTCGGAAATAAGTCGAGATGGTGTTTGTGTTCGGCTAAGCAGACTGAGGCGGTCGGTAGGCAACACAGCTATGCCTAAACAAGTATACCACATGTCCTTTCAGACAGACGAACGTGCAGGGAGTCGGCGGACTGTGCGTACACCAGATCTGGAGAAACAGGCACTACAGGCTATTGAGATGAACCCTAGCACAAGCTCTAGGCAAGTGGTCGGCCAACATGGTGAAGCCTAAGTACGATTATGTATATATGCATAACAACCGATAATATCCCTATAACCTGGAACCAGTGCAGGGATTATCAGCAGCGGATTTCCCTCTAAGGGAAGGTTTTTTAAGCAGACCATCACATTTGTAGAATTTCTGTCACCAGTCCTCTTTACCGATGCCGATGAAACTACATTTGCATGAACTGGGATCATCAGCCGGTGTAGTTGCCGAGCGGTTCAAGGCGCTTCAGTCTGGAACCGCGCGAGCGCTACAGTCGCACGTTCGAATCCTGCCTCGGGGATGGATGTGTGTGATGTCCTTAGGTTAGTTAGGTTTAGGTAGTTATAAGTTCTAGGGGACTGATGACCTCAGCAGTTAAATCCCATTTGAACCGTTTTTGGGATCATCAACCTCCATAATCGTCATCTGTGGACTACAGACATGACACGTGGTCAGACAAACTTTCATTCGTCAGTGCCATCTATCCCCGCAACGGTACATTTCCGGACACATATTCATAGGACCCCTTTTCATCCATTTTCATCCAAGAATCTGTCCTTTCTATGATAAAATAATGTCGTGTGACTAGGGCCGCCCGTCGGGTAGACCGTTCGCCGGGTGCAAGTCTTTCGGTTTGAAGCCACTTCAGCGACTTGCGCGTGTGTGGTGATGAAATGATGATGATTAGTACAACACAACACCCAGTCCCTGAGCAGAGAAAGTCTCCGACCCAGCCAGGAATCGAACCAGTGCCCTTAGAATTGAAATTCTGTCGCACTGACCACTCAGCTGCCGAGGGCGTACCCTTCTATGATGATTGAACGCAATAAAAGTATCAATTTCAGGTAAGGGTCCCTGTACCGGAAATGAACGGCTCGAAGGTTAGAAGTGAAAACCGGTCTGATACCTGTGACAGGAATACGTATACTGGTACTGTTGTTGCTAAGATTGTAGTGTAAGCAACTTTCAGAGGTGATAGTATTGAAATTCGCTAGTTCTATCTTCTTATCTCGTGTTTTCCACTGAAAATCTCGTGCATGTACTCTTGTTAACTTTACTATTACAAAGATCGCCTACACTTTATTTTTTTTAATTGGTCCTGGGCGCAACAAATAACTTACTTGGTCTTTCTGCTGCCACTGCTTGATCTGCTGCATTCCATTATTTAACAAAAACATTAAAAAACCTATTATTCATGCTGAGTGCAGTGCATGTTCTGTATGGCGACTCCTGCTTTTGCTGCGGCTGTTGCTGCTTACTGCAACTACATATAATTCAAGAGAAAGGGTCTGGTCAAATCTAAACTCGATTAATGATAACCCCAACACGTAATTCGTTTTTTTTTAAAAAAACTATATTCTCAAAGCGATTCTTTCTCATTCAATTAACAAAACGCTTCGTATGTAATTCTGGGTTCCTCCAAGCCATAATCCGTAGGTAGCGGTCATCCACTGCAGTAGTAACCCTTGGGCGGCCTGAGCGAGGCTAATGATCGACAGTTTCTATCTCCTCCATATCCGAACAACATCGCTTTGGTTGCTCCCAAACGCTTCGACAGTTTCCATGTTGAGAGCCCTTCGTGGCACAAAGTAACAATGCGGACGCGATCGAACCCCGGTATTGACCCTCTAGGCATGGTTGAACTACAGACAAAACGAGCCGGGTATCTACTTCCTTGTGGAATGACTGGAATTGATCGGCTGTCGGACCTCCTCCGCCTAATAGGCGCTGCTCATGCGTGGTTGTTTACATTTTGGGCGGGTCTAGTGTCATCTTTGAACAGTGAAAGGGATTGTGTCTGTAATATAATATCCACTGTCAACGTCTATCTTCAGGAGTTCTGGGAACGCGGGTGATGCAAAACTCTTTTTGATGCCTGTATTTTAACTGAACTACATTACAGAATGCTGTTCAATGGATTATTGACGGATTGGCTTCGCCCTTTAATATCTGAGTCATCACTGTATTGTGTTCTAGAGTTTACAACGAACTGGCACAAACTGTAATTCTCAACTATCAGCTGATTAAAATGTATCCACACTTTCTGTGTAATAAGGTGTGCACAAATGCACGCTCTCGCGGCGATATCTTCTAATAAATAATTCTCGGGTTTCAAGGCGTTTCAAGTGGTTACCTACCCACGAGCTTCCAGCAGAGATCTTCTCTGCCATTGTTAAATGGTTGATTGTCGTGTTAATGCCACTGCACTACATAAGCCGCGCCGCCACCAGTGACGTCAGAGGTGCCCAGTCCCGCACTGAATGTGGCAATGTTTTGGTGGCACACCCGCTGTGCCTGCTTCAACACCCCAGTCACTGGATGCCAGGCCGTACCCAGCTGTAATCCACCATCGTTATTGAGGGTGTTGTCCGATAATTTGATCTCTATTGCTACATTTATTACGCTATCCCAGAAGCCGTTGGACCATTTAGTACACCCAGAATAGAGAGAAGAATAATGAGGAACACTTCGGAGCGTCTCAAAAGGATACCGCTGGAAGAGAGGGCTATTAAAAATCTCGTCCTTCGCACACCCAGACCACACACTTATTACAGTTTTCCAAATGTACACAAGAAGGATAACCTTTAAGGCCTATAGTAAACTCCATCAGGTCACCAACCTACAGACTTGCAAAGCATTTGACCAGCCTCCTCCAGACGCACGTTGAACATTTTACGCACCATATAAAGAATGCGGTGGACCTCGTCGGTCTAATTAAACGTCTACGCTTTGGTGAAGGGGATGTTATGGTCAGCTTTGTTGTGTGCCCATCACAGTCTCTATACATTTCCTGTTGCGGCTCTTTGACGACACCATCACGAATTTATTTAATTATACCCTGACGTCTTCAGTGCCGTATATGGTGCGGATCTGGGCACCAATGACGTCACTGCCGGCGCAGCTGTATAAACACAGCAGCGGCATTCACACGACAGTCAACCACTTCACAGTGGAGATCTCTGCCGAAAGCCCGTGGGCGGATAACTAATGGACTCGGCTTGAAACGCCAGAATATTTTATTAACCAAGTCTGTTTCACCATCACAGGTGAAATACTTCAGACAGTAAAACTATTAACCGATGTTACTTTTCAACGGTAAATTACCTCATTGCTTACAGGCAGCAACAATCAAGAATACGCAGTGGCCAAAAGGGACGTTAATATACGACAACAGAAGTTGATTTTACAAAATGTTAGCGTACTGAAGCATTTTGTGACCCTTCAAGACGGTGCAGTTGCAATACAGTTCCTACTCAGGTCAGTTTATGTAAATGTTGAAGCAGTTCACGAATCACTATGCATACTGCTTCCGCGCGTCGTCCTCTTTCAGAGCCGGATCCAGATTGGTTCCGGAAACATCTGTCAATTTAATGGACAGACCTCTTCAAGAACATCATTTACATTCGGCTTTTTGTATAATGAACATCCCCCTCACAACCTTACTTTGCGCGATTGAGACCACAATCTCTAGTCTCGTCAAGTCCACCCAGAGAAACTCTCCTGCTACTATTACTCACGACTGTTGATGTAATCTTTGACCTATGAAGTAATTGATGCCATTTTACTTTTACCAAATAAAATCAGTAGAAACCGAACAGGCTAATCGTAGACACCATATGTCAAAAATCATACGTCACCAAACTGGTAAAAGAAGTTCGACAGTGAGGAGATCCTTATCTTACTCAAAGAAATGCTGTTTTGCCCTATTGTATTCGTTATTGTCCACTGCTTATTTATGTCCATGAATGTCTCTCATCTGGTCACCTTGCTTAGGAAAATGCACAACTCAGAAGCTGTATTTCATGCGGGATAGTAACATCGCTAAGACCGTGCCGACTGTCACTCTGCACTGTAATCATTCGTGGCCTTTCCATACACTAAGGCTAGTGACGACAAAACTTCAGGAATTTAGAGCCAAACATTTGAGCGCTCTCTGTACAGTTTGGGAACAATAGAGCTGTAGCTTTGTCATAGGTAACAACACGTCAAAATGTGTAACTATATTGATATATAAAGAGTTATGCAGCTAAACAACAGACCATCCTCCCTCTGTAATAATATCCGATCGGTAATGCAGGAGCCCATGTCCGGAAACGTCATCCAACGACGCTACAGAGCGTCGAAGCTACGAGTCGGCGCCTATAAATATATGCGTACAGAGTGATTCCGTGACGATTTTACTAACTATCTAGGATGATAGAAGGTGATAAATCTATCAATTTGAAATAAGTGTCCCTGTACTGGAAACGAACGAGTCGGAAGTTAGAAGCAAAAATCGTTCCTATACTTCTGACAGTGGAGTACAGGAGAAGCCATGAGCACTTGTTCATCTTCGCTGCTGTGAAACACATCTCCGCTATTGAACAAGTGCTCATAGTTCTTACGGTAAAGATTTTTAGAGCCCACGTTTACTGGACACTTATTTCCTTTTGGTCCATACTGAGAGTTGGCAATACTCTCTTAGGATTTAAAGGTTGGCTACAGCGCGCATACACAAGCTCTGAAATCTAAGATACGCTTCCCACGCCTGTGTTCCCGGGTTCGATTTCCGGCGGGGTCAGGGATTTTCTCTGCCTCGTGATGACTGGGTGTTGTGTGATGTCCTTAGGTTAGTTAGGTTTAAGTAGTTCTAAGTTCTAGGGGACTGATGACCATAGATGTTAAGTCCCATACTGCTCAGAGCCATTTTGAAATCTAAGATATGGTTGTCGTGCTTCGCAGCGCACGGATTAACTAGTAGCAGTTTGGAGGCCAGTGTTGGAGACCGCCTGCTGTGGTGCGCACGTGTGTTGGGCGAGGGGTCGTCGCCGAGCTGCCGTACTGCTGTGTCCGCCCGCAGCGATACAGGATTAGGTAGTGAGTAGATTTTTTTGTAATTTTCAGCGCGCTTGTTAATTTAAAGAAAAGTGTTTGTGTATGTGCGTAGCAGCAGAGGATAATTTTGATAATGATAGGACTTGAGTTCTTAAGGGAAAACATTGTTAGGCGAATAAATTAAGTATTGATTTTTGTCATTGATTTCTTTTGTAATTGCCAGGGGATTTTTCACTATGCATTTAACTGAGAAGTATTCCAGTCTGTCTCAAGAGTTTTATCAATTTGTAATATTGCTTTAATGCCACTGGAGGCAGATTTACATACTAAGCGATTGTTCAAAGAGCTTCTAGTGTTTTGTTAATTGAATGAGAAAGAATCGCTTTCAGAATATAGTTTTTTTTTTAAAAAAAGAATTACGTGTTTGGGGTATCATTTGTCGAGTTTAGATTTGACCAGACCCTTTCTCTTGAATTATATGTAGTTGTAGTAAGCAGCAGCAGCCGCAGCAACAGCAGGAGTCGCCATACAGAACACACATTGCACTCAACATGAATAACAGGTTTTTTATGTTTTTGTTAAATAATGGCATGCAGCAGATGAAGCAGTGGAAGCAGAAAGACCAAGTAAGTTATTTGTTGCACCCAGGACCAATTAAAAAAAATTAAGTTTAGGCGATCTCTGTAATAGTAAAGTTAACAAGAGTACAAGCACGAGATTTTCAGTAGAAAACGCGAGATAAGAAGATAGAGCTATCACCTGTCGACAAGACTGCCAGGATACGTTTTTTTTGGATGAGTCGTAGTTAGATATGCTTCGTCTTCCTATTGCCAACTGCAAGCTTACGCAACAGTAATCATTAGTGGAGGCACAGCGTTTTGATCGCTTGTGCACTGCTTTGTATTAACACAAAATTTTATTTCAGCAGTTTTGTCTTTGAATTTTTTGGTGCATTGTGTAATAGTTAATTGAACACTGGAATTTTTAGGAGAGCGGTGTATTTTAGTGACATGTTTTCGTTCGTATTGCGACAATGACGACGCGAGCACAAAATAAAATGGCAAATAATGCAGATGCTACTGCAAACGCGAACGTAGATACGGTTGCGAACATGAATGTAGAAGCGGTTTCAAACGCAGTTTCCGAAAATTCGGAACAGAGAGTAGAAAATTCTTTTGAGAATACTGAGATGCGGGAATTTTTGGAACAATACTGTGGAGAATCTGAATGTAGGCGATCAACTGTGCGCTACACGCAACTTAGGACATGACGACACAGAGACGCAAATCGAACTAATTATGAGAAATTCCAGCGTTGCTTCCACGTCAAAAGTGCAGAGTGATTTTGTGTTCCCCACTTTCGGTGGAAATTCAGGTCTCGTTGCCACTCTGATAGAGTGGAGTAATTGTGCCTTTCCTTCTGTTAGTGGAAATGCAGGTACTGCTTCTGCTTTACCAGAGAAGAGTAACGTTGTACTCCCTGCCCCCAGTATTCCAATTTTGTGTACAGGTTCCGGAACTCTCGGATCCGAGGTGACACAAACCTTTTTCTGATGTGTGTAGAATAGACAGCCACGTCACCAATGCATGGTGGAAGTAAGGTAAAAATTTAGTTTTTCACAATTGGAAGTGTCTGGCAGGAGTGTAGCAGCCAACTTTTATCTCCTGCTTAACTACAACTGTTAGGCCCAGGTGACCGCCATGTGGAGCCTCTTACGAGTCACCGAATGAGTCGTTGACAGTGGACATCATGGAGTATCGAGTACGCTGTCGAACGCCAAAGATATACCATTTTGTAACTGTCTGTGATCCTTGAACGACTAAATTTGCTAAATTCGATGTTATTAGTGTAGAGTTCTAAGCTACATTCCACTGACGTCTAACTGTGATATCTTTTAGTTACTTTTCAGAAGTAAATGGGATTTTTCGTTTTTCTGTACCAGTGATTTGAAACTGAATGACATTATTTGAGATAACCTATTTATCATGTACACTGTCTGCCTGCCGGCTATATATGTGAATTACTTAAGAGTAATTTTTGAGTACTAAGTGCATGATTTACTACTGGCAATTTGTATGGTAGCATACGACTCCTGTTTATTAGAAAATTTCAACTCTCAAATTCTTTTCACGTACACTGCTCTGTAAAACTTAAAGCTGAGATACATAAAGTACTAAGCAGATAAACTACAAAATGGAAATGAGAGAAAATGCGGCAGCTTATTGCTATAGGGCTCCCTGTCCTGCAAGGAATTCTGGACGTCTCACGTTATTTGGTCAAGAATGACTATAGCACCAAATACAGCTGGCCCTGCAATGCGAGGCGGTTTAAGGATCTGGAAGAAAACAGCGAGCAGTTGCGAAGCACTGTGATGGTGGTCTGGATTTGGATGACAGCACGCGAGGATGAGTAGTCGGGAATCTAGAAGAAGGATGAAATGTGACAAATGTAGCCCAGGACTTTGGTATTGCTAACAGCGTTGTTTCACACGCACGAGGAGTATTAACCATTGGAACTACTGTCTCGAGGAGAGGAGGTGGTCGACCTCAACACTTCGCAACGGGCAAGAAGAACACACGTGACACTGCGGTTGCAATTGTAACCACATTTCACTTGACTGTAAGACACGCAATATCACGTTCCACAGCGGCAGGCGACGGCATGGAGGTGGTCTATTTGCCCAAAAACCAGTAAATCTCGTCCCATTGACACCTGGAAGTCGGCGAACTATTTTCCTATGGTGCCAAGAGCACAAGGAATGGACCAACGAAGAGGGAGGTCGTGTGAGCGGATGAGAGCAGATTCATTCTGAGTAGTTGACGTATCCTCATATGGAGAGAGGTGGCCGAACTTAATGGACCCAGGAGCATTGTCGGACATGATCGTTTTGGTGGTCCGGGAACTACAGTTTGGGGAGGCGTAATGATGCACGGGCTTACTAACGACCAAATCTTTCACCACTGTAAACTCACCGGTCAGCGTTATTGTGACACTGTACTCCTCCCCAATGTGCGTCTCTTCACATACGCATTTGGCCCTGGATTTGTTTTTAGCGAAGGAAAGGCGCGACCGCATCGAACACTCCCGGTGGAAGAGCTCTTGGAACGAGAGGATATTCGGCAAATGTATCCGCCTGCCCCTTTTCATGACTTAAATCCCACTGTGAATGTTTGGTATGCGTTGGGGGGACGTACTGCTGCACTTTCACGTGCACCAGTGACCATCCAGGAGTGGTCAACCACACTGGCGGAGAAATGGAACGCTTTACCAAAAGGACGTAGCTTCTGGCCACCATGCGAGCACGTTACGCGGCATGCAATGTTGTCCACGGTGGTCACACACCCTGTTAATACCTATGTTCCACGTTTCCCAATGTCCAGGGAACCATCATAAATCAAGGTGACTTAGTGAAACTGTTGTCTTTAAATAAAAGTGTCATTATATTCCTCTAACAGGGTATTTCTTTTTTACTTTCTGTACTATACTGTAGCAGTTCTTTCAGCTGCATCGAGCTATGTTACTTGGCAGTGACACATCAAGCGGAAGGAATTTTTATCTTTACATTTTGCACACACGTCTAGTGAAAGTTCAACAGAATGCACAATTCGTCAATATACGTATCTAGGTTTCTACTTCCATGACATTTCAGATCCGTTGTATAACTGAAACTGTTGTGGCTGCTGCAATGGCTATGGCACTGGACCTTTCTTACTCCAGAATTCAGGGAGGCGGTGGCTCAGATCTCCGTTCGGCCATTTAAATTCAGGGTTTCCGTCAGTTTACTAAAGTTCTTAATTGTATGCACCATGATGAATTCTTTGAACGGTCGAGGCCAACACCCTGCCTCACCGTTCTACAATCCAAACCCTCTCCCCTGTTCACCTCTTCTTCGACGAGACACCAAACTGTAATCTTTCTTCATTTCTTATTCCACAAAAGCAGGTGACAAGTTAGCGTCCGATCATCCAGGTTTTCGTTATTTTCCCCGCAATCATCTTTGGCAAGTTCTGGGATGGTTCCCTACCCAATACCACAACTGATAACCATCTCCCACGCTTCTCCAAGTGAGCTAGTGTTTTGTTTCTAATGAACTCTCTATCGATGTAACATAAAACTCCAAACTGCCCTCCTTGTTTACATTGCTGTCACAACTCCTGTTCTCACTTCTCTCCATTGCCGCTCTGAAGCACCCAGCAGAAATTGTGAAGTTAATTGTTTTATAAGAATAATGTCGGAAACGCGCTGAAAACGATGTAACTTCGAATGTTAATCAAACAGATTTGTACTCATCTCACCTGGTCACAGAATACAAAACCAGTCACAGTAACTGTATAAGTTTCAAACTTGTAAGCTCTAAATATGTGGTCCTCTCCCGTATGCTCTTTACACACTCAAGCAGTAAACTTTCGCTAGACATAGAGTGATTTGTTGGTAAAATAAACAGCAAAAGAAGGATGCATCAGAATGGAATTCAATTGCAGAAAAGAATTGTATCCCTCTCAGTAAGTCCACACTATATTCTCAAGCTACGATTGAAGTAGGACACAACTATGAAACAATTGCAAAGTCTTGTGGAAACGAGGAGGAGCTTATATAACTGTAAAAGGTGATTGCTTTGTAACCGGTTCGTGCAACAAGCTGTTTTCCAAAGTAGTTCGAACGAGTTACATACTACGCTAGACTCAATGAAGAAGTGCCATTTTCCTAATCATATAGTTACGGTAAAATACCAACACTACCTTTCTCACAAGAACTTCAGAGATTAGCGACAGGCGACTGAATCTGGTAGTCTTCATCGATCTCGTATATTATTCAGCCTTGTCATGAAGGAAGCTTACAGCAACATCAATAAAAGAATTTTCATGAATTTTTAAGGGAGAATAACGACACCCAGTGAAATCGAAAGGTAAAGAATGATGAGTGTAGATTGGTACGAATAAAAAAGATTACAAACAAAATTATTTTTAGAAATTTAAAATACGTTTTTATTAAGACGCTCCATTAAACTAAAGATCGCTTGCCAAAAGTGACAATGCCAATGTTCATGATGCTTAGAAATGTAGTGGAATTATACACTAGGGTGACAAAGTCAAAGGATACACATATGCACACATACAGATGGCGGAAGTATCGCGCACACATTGTCTAAAACGGCAGTGAAGTGTAGAAGGTGTCATTTATACTCAAGTAACCAGTGTGAGAAGGCATTCGACGTGATTAACGTTGCACGACGGGAACTGACGGGCTCTGAATGCCGTAGGGTAGTTGGAGCTAGAAGTACGGGACTTTTCGAAAATTAGGGAATTCTATATTCCGAGACCCACACTGACAAGAGATTACCGAGAATATCAAATTTCAGGCATTAAGTCTCAGAACAGACAACGTAGTGACCCACAGCCTTCACTTAACGACCGAGAGCAGAGGCGTTTGCGTAGAGTTATCAGCGCCAACAGGCAAGCAACATTCCGTGAAATAACAGCAGAAATCAACATGGGGCGTACGGCGAACATACGCGTTAGGTCAGTGCCGCTAAACCTGGAGTTAAAAGTGTATGGCAGCAGACGACATACTTGAGTTCGTTTTCTAATAGCACGAATTCGCCTGCAACCCTTTCCTGACCGAGCGATGTGGAGCAGTGGTTAGACACTGGACTCGCATTCGGGAGGACGACGGTTCAATCCCGCGTCCGGCCATCCTGATTTAGGTTTTCCGTGATTTCCCTAACTCGCTCCAGGCAAATGCCGGGATGGTTCCTTTCAAAGGGCACGGCCGACTTCCTTCCCCATCCTTCCCTAATCTGATGAGACCGATGACCTCGCTGTCTGGTCTCCTTCCCCCAACAAACCAACCAAACAACCCTTTCCTGAGCTCGTAACAATATCGGTTGGACCCTAGGCTACTGGGAAACAGTGGCCTGGTCAGATGGTTGGTAAGAGCTGATGGTAGCTTTCGGGTGTGGCGCAGACTCTACGAAGCCATGAAACCGGGTTGTCAACAAGGCACTGTGCGAGCTAGTGGTGTCTCCACAGTGATGTGGGTTGTGTTTTTACATGGAATACAATGATTCCTCTGCGCCAATTGCACCGGTAATTGGGTGGAAATGTTTATTTTCGGCCACTGGGAGACTATTTGAAGCCATTAATGGACTTCATCTTCCCAAACAACGATGGAATTTTTATGGATGGCTTTACCCCATGTCACCCAGGCCATAATTGTTCGCGAATGGTCGGAAGAACATTCTGCTCATTACTAGCGAATGATTTGGCCCCCCAGATCGCAGGACATGAATCTCATCGAACATTTATGGGACATAATCAAGAGGTCAGTTCGAGTACAAAGTCCTGCACCAGCAACGTTTTCGCAATTATCGGAGGCTGTAGAGGCAGCAAGGCTCATTATTCATCCAGGAGACTTCCAACGACTTGGTGAGTCCGTGCCACGTCGATTTGTTGCACTACACCGGGAAAATGGAGGAGTGACGCGATAGAAAGGACGTCCCAGGCTTTTATCACCTCAGTGTACAGTATGCCCAGAACAAGGCAGTAATAAAGAAAGGATGGAGGCATAAAGGAATAAATTTGAAGTACGGAAAGTTATAGGAGAGCGAATAACGTGTCAGAAACAGTCTTTTCTATCCTTGGACCCTTGGCCTCTATCAAGTTTGTGAGTTAAATGCTGTGATACTAAACTGACCTAAAATGATGACAAGATAGCTGGAGCCCTGATCTACAAAGATATGCTGCAGGAATGTTAATGTTCATGCTGCTATGTTCAAGTGACAACGCGGTCAGGCCACAAGTAGTTGAAGAAATCGTCGCAAAAACACACACACTAAAGGACTCTTGAAGTCCTACCCAAAATTCATACAGTGTGGATACTTTCAACACATAACAAACGGTTGGCTACGTGGATGTTTTCTAGTAACGTTTGTTACTGAAGTACTTCTTCAAACCAACATAATATACGTTATTCACAATTTGTGGCTGAAATTTATACTGAAAATGAGAGGTGTCTTAATACCATCTACTCCACAAAATCCCTCTCTGTCATACGAAGAAACACATTATGTAGTCTCCCACAGCATTCTGAATTCCAGAACAGCGTCCAGAGTTAACCTACGTGCTTTACCGTAGTTCCTATCGTAATTAACAAGTATGACTGACATCACTGTACCTTACCCGCTGTATCGAATGCACTGATAATAAGAGTTCAGCGTAATGACACTGACACTAAATATCTTACTGTAATGTAAACATTAGTACACATCATCTTATTGACCAAAATCAATTCGATGCACCAAAAGGGTTTGCAGTGTTACAGGTGAGCTTATAGTGTTCAATAATCGCCCACAATTTTTATTTGTCGATTATCTGACATCAGCTACTCAGAATGATTATTCCGGTGTAATCACGAGTAATTATTATTTGTCACTTGTTTTTATGTAAAACATTCAGCATCGTTATTGGCGAAGTTGTTACGGCCACAAAAATAATGCTGTCTATATGTAAGTCACCTCAAGTTAAGAGACTAGTACGTTAGTTAGTCGACAAGTTTTATCCGTGAAGTTCACACTGATGTTATCTGATTACCATGACTTATTATTTTACACTGACTTCTTAATTTATTGCTTTGGAGGTGAATTGTTGCTTGACAACGTACTCTTTCAGTTGTATATGTTCAGTGTGTGTTCTTGGCTTATCGTAGTTAAAGTCGCATTTGGTATTTGGGTTTTACTTGAATCTTTTATAACCAATGTGCGACTCCTAGACATTACAAACTCCTTCTGAAGAAAATAACATCACTGTTACCGAAACCTAGGTCAACGGTTCGAATAAACTCTTTCTTACGCAACTGGTTCGCTGACGTTTTGTCTTCATTCTTTCCAAGCTTTGTTAATATTACAGTTTTTTTGCATTACGACGTGGTAAGACATTCAGAAAACTTTTGTGTCAACTGACTCTGGCAGCTGAAGCCGACGTAGTTAAGTCAAATCACTGTTCGGTTGAGAGCGGAAGATGTAGGATGTGGTTCAAATGGCTCTGAGCACTATGCGACTTAACTTCTGAGGTCATCAGTCGCCTAGAACTTAGAACTAATTAAACCTAACTAACCTAAGGACATCACACACATCCATGCCCGAGGCAGGATTCTAACCTGCGACCGTAGCGGTCACGCGGTTCCAGACTGAAGCGCCTAGAACCACACGGCCACAACGGCGAGCCGCTTATGAAAAACATAGAATAAAAACGAAACAATACTAGTGTATTTTCGTTTTTCAATCAAGTACCTAGACCGACGAAATAAATTTTCGGCTTTTCTATATACAGCACAGCTCTACGGCTCTACGGCTCCATGGCTAAGAAAGTCGTAAAGATGGAGCTGATAGGCGAATATAGTAGAGAAAGCTGTTTTGGTGCCTTTTCAGATGACAGAGACAAAAATAATTACGTACTTTGTACTAAATATTACCTTGTGTCACGAAGTACTAGTACAGAGATGTTTGATTAACTGAGCGTGGAAGCACAACGAACATTAAACATCTCGCCCTGGCGCATACTCCCTACACCAATACCGGCCCTCAATTTCACAGGAATGTCTTTCACTGCGCCTGTAATTACAGATTTTTTTAAATCTCTCCTTCTGTGCATGGTTTCTCATGTTTCTAATAACTGTTAGATACATTATACAGAATTTGGCTATATTCGTAAACCGTTTCCTGTCAAGTAATATGACACTGCTAGTTCTGTTCTTGCATTGATAACTAAAACGGTTGAGGCACTTCTTTTGTTAATGTGAAGGGAATTTCCTTGTTGCATTCTTTACGTATTTTACTGTATTTACTGGAAGAATGCTTTCATTGTCAATGAATAAACTCCGTCTTGCAGTTGTAGTGTTTAACCCTGACACTTTGCTACTTATGATACGTTTTAGTCCTTCTATCAACTCAGCCGTGACCATACATTAACTCTTATTTATTTTATCTTTCGCTTTTGTTTGTTCTGCTTTTGTGTCTCACATGATTTACACCAGTGTGTTTTTTCTCCACTTTTTTGATGTTGCTAATTGTAATTTATCTCTTCACATCCAATTCTAAGATTTCACAATGTTATAAGCTACGTAAGGTGAGGATGTCAGTTCGATTTTTCTAAGAAAGATTTAGTGTAAAGGACAGCAAGGATGAATAAGATTTATTCTGTATATTGATTAAAACTGCAGCAGTTTGTCGGAATGAGTATTTTCAGCTAGTTTGTTCACGTGCTCAAAGCTGAGAGAAAGACCACCCCACTTTCCTGAATCATGTATTATCGTATCAACTGATTAAGCTATTTGGTTTGTACAGTCATTCTTTATTAACACTATACCCTTTTTTAAATCACTATTCACTTTCTTAAGTTTGATATTATTCAGAGCACTGTTACGTGTGACGATCACGCGAAGATTCTGCCTTTTTGAAAAGATACTTAATTCTAAAATCGTTGTCTTGCTATATCATTTCGTAGGAATAATTACTCTCCCCAACCCATTGTCTAAAGGAGGTTTATCACCAAATTGCACCGTGTGGTGTTTCACTTTGAATAGAGTTCTGAAATTTCATTTAAAAACAAATATCTAGCATCGCAACCGCCTGCTTGCTGTTGTACTTCTGAGAAACCTGCAACAGTGTTGTCAACACGCAAGTTTTGATTATGGTCAGATAATTTGGGCAGGACTTACAGCTCTTTCGTATAGATCATAAACATGATCCGTGATGCTGGCAATACGTCTCTTCCATTGTTTCTGGAACTCCCTTTTCGCTGAAAACCTTCGCTTGTCATGGTATTTCCTGCTTTTAACATTCTCTTTTTAGCCTTCTGCTTCTCAAAAGTACTTCATTCGGTATCATTAAATATTTTCAGTCCTTGGCTGTATACTATTCAGTCTTCTTTCCCTCTTTCGTATTTGCTGCTTCTTGGGATTGCACCTCCCAAGTTGTGCAATTTGTCCAAGCTATTTTTGCTTCATTCAGTTACAGGTCTTTGTTCAATCGATTATCGTACATATTTTTCATGTTATCCACAGTAAGAAGATACATCGATAAAACATGTTCGTTTTGTACGAATATAGATTTGACCATTTTAAAAAAAAGCAGGTGACATTGTTCGCCGGTTTACTTCCGTAAATGATACACGAAACCAGGATTTCATACCAGTGATGAAAATACCTGATGGAAGCTGATGCCCCTGCAACCCCATAGGCGGAGAACATTATATCTGTTGCAAAGAATAGTTAGTCTTTCCTGGTATGCAAAAGACGTTCTTCTTATGTATTATCTCGCAGAAAGTGAAATATAACTATTAAAAAACACGCTAGTCTACGCAGATCCCAAAGAATATATCGTTGTAACTTGTGCGTCATTTTTACTACGAAACACGGTCACTCGCTACTTTGTACTACTAAAATGGAGCGCACCTGAAAATGTACAGAGTGCACATTTTCAACTACTTTCTTCATAGTACGCTTCCAAATGACAATTGAGGTCTTTCAATTAATCTTCAACAATTACAGAACGCCCTTGTTCCACCAATTAGCGTCTTTAAACATTGGAAGTGACGGTGATGTTACTTCATCAAGTATCGGGACATGGCATCTATTAGTCTGCTGCATCAGTTCGCAGCTTTTTCGCATAAGTTTAATCAGCACAACAGATACACATAACAGAGACCTTACGTATCTATAATACACACGTAAAAAAAGTTCTGCATCACCTCGGATCCAAGAGTTCCGGAACCTGACCAAAAAATTAGAGATCAACATAAACATCATTTCCACCCTTCTTATTGTCATGAAAACCACACATTGTTTTCTGTACCACTATACAGTGGGACATTCCGAGGCGGTTGTCCAGACTTCTGTGCATATCGGTACCTCTAATACCCAGTAGCACGTCCTCTTGCATTGATGCATGCCTTTATCCACAAGTTAATCAATGCACTGTTGGTCTAGATTGACCCACTCCTCAACGGGTATACGGTGTAGATCCCTCAGGGTGGTTGGTAGGTCACGTCACCCACAAACAGTACTTTTCAATCTATCCCAGGCGCGTTCGATAGGGTTCAAGTCTGAAGAACATGCGCGACACTCTAGTCGAGCGATGTCATTATCCTGAAGGAAGTCATTCACAAGATGTTCACGATGGGGGTGCGAATTGTCGTCCATGAAGACGAATGCCTCCACAGTATGCCGCCGATATGGTTGCACTATCGGTCGGAAGATGGCATTCACGTATCGTACAGCCGTTACGGCACCTTCCGTGACCACCAGCGGCGTACGTCGGCCACACATAATGCCACCCCAAAACAGCAAGGAACTTCCACCTTGCTGCACTCGCTGGACAGTGTGTCTAAGGCGTTCAGCCTGACCGGGTTCCCTCCAAACACGTCTCCGACGATTGTCTGGCTGATGGCATATGCGACGCTCAACGGTGAAGCTGCACCGAGCGAGGTGGCGCGGTGGTTCGAAACTGGACTCGCATTCGGGAGGACGACGGTTCAATCCCGCGTCCGGCCATCCTGATTTAGCTTTTCCGTGATTTCCCTAAATCACTCCAGGCAAATGCCGGGATGGTTCCTCTGAAAGGGCACGGCCGACTTCCTTCCCTAATCCGATGAGACCGATGACCACGCTGTCTGGTCTCCTTCCCCAAAACCAACCAACCAACCACCCTCAACGGTGAAGAGAACATTATGTCAATCCTGAGCGGTCCATTCAGCATGTCGTTGGGCCCATTTGTACCGCGCAGCATGGTGTAGCGTTTGCAAAGATGTACCTCGCCATGGACGTCGAGAGTGAAGTTGCGCATCAAGCAGCCTATTGCGCACAGTTTGAGTCGTAACACGACGTCCTGTGGCTGCACGAAAAGCATTATTCAACATGGTGGCGTTGCTGTCAGGGTTCCTCCGACCCATAATCCGTAGACAGCGGTCATCCACTGCAGTAGTAGGCCTTGGGTGGCCTGAGCGAGGCATGTCATCGACACTTCCTGTCTCTGTGTATCTCCTCCACATCCGAACAACATCGCTTTGGTTCACTCCGAGACGCGTGGACACTTCCCTTGTTGATACCCCTTCCTGGCACTAAGTAACAATGCGGATGTGACCGAACCGCAGTATTGACATCTAAGCATGGTTGAGCTATAGACAACACAAGCGGTGTACCTCCTTCCTGGTGGAATGACTGGAACTGATCGGCTGTCGAACCCCCTCCGTCTAATAGGCGCTGCTCATGCATGGTTATTTACATCTTTGGGCGGGTTTATTGACATCTTTGAACAGTGAAAAAAATGGTTCAAATGGCTCTGAGCACTATGGGACTTAACTGCTGTGGTCATCAGTCCCCTAGAACTTAGAACTACTTAAACCTAACTAACCTAAGGACATCACACACATCCAAGCCCGAGGCAGGATTCGAACCTGCGACCGTAGCAGTCGCGCGGCTCCGGACTGCGCGCCTAGAACCGCGAGACCACCGCGGCCGGCATGAACAGTGAAACTGGCGGCGGGCGCTGTAGTGGAGTAGCATTACTTAACACAGTCTTTCTTGTCGTTGTTCTTGGATTATGTCTGCAAGACGTCTCAGTTGTTTTCACAAATGCCAGCAGTAATGGTTACACCCCGGGCACGCAATTAGTAGTATACTACAGCATAGCTGCGGAAGCGCCCTGGTCTTCATGCGGGGAGTTGCTGCTTTGTTTGGGCTCTACCATTCCTTTCTTTTCATTATGTTAGCATAAACACACCATTTCTCAACACCAGATAGGTATGGTTCGTGAGGATCCCTACTCAGTTCGTGACGGATAAGCAGAGATGCTCATATGGCCACCCGCTGATTTTTGTGAGTCTGGTTTAGACCATGAGGTATCCAAACATCAGATATTTGATCCTTCCTCACTGCATACAAATGTCGCACGATGGTGAAATAATTATAGTTCACATTTTCCTGTTCTAGAGTACAACGACATGGATCATTGTGGATTAATGCGTTGAAAGACCTTCATCAGACACAGAACGTGGAGAGCCGCTAATATCAAAACGAGAGAACCATTTCTTTGCTGTGCGCTGTCCAATGGCAGTATCTCCATGCACGGCGCAAATGTTTTCTGGCAGCCTCCCCTGCTGTCACCCCTCTACTGAATTCAAACAGAAGATTATGTCGGAAACTTCAGATTTCTCCACCTGGTACTCCCACAGTTTGACTCACTATTCAAAATTAAGAAATGTAAATTCAAATTGCAACTGGAAACAACAAACAAAACATGACAATCGATAAATAAATCCACAGCAACCGGAATACCAACATGCAAAAAAAGTAGTAATAATAATACGTCTTGCTCTTCAGTTACTATGATATGCTGTAAACACATTACTCCGTCAAGGGCGTCAACGTTCAAGGTAAGTCTCAAAATTCCAGTTCTCCTTTATACGTCTGTATTAATGTGATCAACACTTCGCCATTAAGAACTCACGTTGTTCTTGAGACACACTATTCTTAGAAATTTACCGTAACAAGACACTGATATCACTATTGATTTATTCATGTGCTGTGACGGACCTCTCCATCTCTTCTCTTGGTTTACTGCAATAATCTTTTCATCACTTCAAGCGATTAGCAACAATAACCCAGACAACGTATAAGCAGTGATCAAAAATTTCGGTTTGAGGGCGTTGCTGCAGCGTATAAGCAACCCATCGCGACTCCGATGCGGGTATATAAGCACTGACATGTAGGCAAGGGGTTAGTGTGCCCTTCAAACAGAAATTTATTGATCGGCCCTTGTGTAACACGTTTACTAATTTTCGCTTCACCATAAAAATCTCTCTCATTTACTCCTCCCCCCACTGTTATTTCGACTACTCCTGAGTGCCTTTGAAAGTATTACGTTAACTTAAGTCTGCTTCCATTTCATATTTACCATAGACAGTGGACTCTTTTCTTCCTCATCGGGAGAGTGCCCAGGATGTAAGCTACATCCAAACTTTTTTCAAATTGATAGCGAGTCGATAGTGCTACGATCACAATGTTTTTCCTAGGATTGTGTGAAAGTGAGAGGGAGGGAGGGGCGGTCTCTGCTACTCCTGATCCTAACTGGGTAAGGTATCATCTTTTATTCTTCCAACACCTTTTGATTCCTTTGTCTATTTAAATTTTAGCCTACTTCAATAGCACCAATTTCTTCTTTTACGGTATTCTCACAGCCTACATTCTCTGATGTCCAAGACACGCAGTTTCAGGAAATCCGACCTTCTTTCTGTGTCAGTAAGTGGCACCAGAAGATTATTATTATTATTATTATTATTTCATTTGTGGAAAGCTTCTCGGCCTTTGCAATACAGTTAATTTGAATGACGATCTCAGAATTAAGTGGGCGCGCACAGGAATGTTATTAGTGTATTATTAGAATTAAGGTACGGATTTAGAATTGTTTCGACTGTGTCCACTAAATGTCTCTTTCTGTACCCTCTAAGCATCGGCTTTTACAATAAATTAGAGTGGCAAATCCCTCAGGTATGTCCTATCGATGGTGCTCATCCATATGCGAGCGCCGGCGAGGCAGCTTCACCGGACGATAAGTTAACGTTTTCGGTCTGAGCGAACTCACAGAAACGCAGCTCTTTAGCAGCTGTTCGTAAAGCACTCCACGTCCTGGACGGCGCGTGACATGACTGACAATTGGGTGCCAAATTCAGATTGTCAGCATTCACTGCTCTTCTCCTCGTAAGCTTTACGTGATTGCAGGGATTCCGCATCGAAATTGCTTCACGTCAGACACTATGACGATTTAGCACTGCCCAGCTATGCGTCCTTCCGAAATTCACCTTGCCATGTTTTATTAACCCTGCGTTATCAGTATGTTCTTGACGCCTGAAATTGTGCCGGACCCTTGCCTTTCTCTCAGAAGCCGGCTCAAAAATGTAATGTGATACTACCTACCTCTCCTGCTTTTCAAGATTCATGGAGTCAAGCATTATCGTAGTACAGTTAAAGTTCAACTTCAGAAAAAGTCCTTTACGTTTTGGTTAGATCGTTTACCAACATATCATTTATCCCAAGGGTGAGACTTATGACGAAAACTCGGTAAAATCTGAAACATTCTGTTGCAGAATTAAGTCCGTGCACCTGCTGTAAAGGTTGTTTTAACTACGCTGTAGAAGTATCTCGAGGAAGCCCTTAATCATCCCCCATACAGTTCCGATCTCGTCCCATGTGATTTCTATATATTTGGAGCCATGAAGAAAGACGTTTGTTGTTGTCCATTTGCTTCTTACGAATAGGTGCACCCCTTGGTACGATCGCAGATCCGTTGGCAACTGCGGACATTTCCTTATAAAGGCATTGACCGTATAGTCTTACAATCGGACAAACTTACGAACAGTTATGGCGATTACTTTTGATAGAGGAGACACTTAACTTACTCTTTTTCCATCTTCCTTCTTTTCATTTGAATACTTATTATACTGGACGAGGCAGCTAAGACAGACCATCCCAATTACATCCAAATTAACAAATATATCGAGGTGCGCTTTCCGCCAAGCTATGGCGGACTATATGGCGAATTTTATTACGTTCGCAAGTAATTCTTATGGTTTATAGTCGCTGAATTACGACACTGACTTTTTTTCCAGAGGAACTAAATACTTTCTTCTCTAGCATTTGAAAGAAGCTTCTAACAGAACTTCAACGACATAACATATATGGGACTTGATCAAATACTATAGTGCCACAACCCACCGTTCCGCCGTCAAAAGAAGAGGTTCCTCAAACGTCTTTCCCGTTATATCAAATAGAAGTTACCATGACTGTCATACCAACTGCTCAAAATATTGACCTTGAGCGCTGCTACACGCTATAAAGTGATTCTGGCTCTCCACGTTCTGTGTCTGATGAAGGTCTTTCAACGCATTAAGCCACAATGATCCATGCCGTTGTACTCTAGAATAGGAAAATGTGAACTATAATTATTGCAGTTGACATGGAGTTAACGGCAGAATGGGCCCGTGTTGTACTCTATTTAATGCCACCGGCAATCGTCGGTGTTCCCTAATTGTTTGTTTTAATTTTCGGCACAGATAAAAATATAGGAGTGTTAAATTTTGGGAGTGTGCGTTTTCCGTTTCCTGAAAGACCGTGCGAATGTTCTTGAAATGGTATCTTAAGAGGGTCTGTCAATAAAACAGGCACCAATAATGCGGGTCTTGAAAAACACGCACCTAATGTTGATGTATCAAGAGCGTTGTTTCTATCCACGTCTTTGAGTCAGCATGTATTTTCCAGCTGAGGATTAGTGCAAACTGGGAAGAGTGGCTTGCCCATGGTTTGTAAATGATGCTTCAGTCTTAAATGAAATTCTGCATACATATGCCGCATCACTTTGCACCCTTCGTCGACAAACTTTGGAAAACTGTAATCAATTTTGGAAGCCATTGTCGTGAAGCTGCAGATGCAGCGAAATGTGAAGAGGATGAAATGCAGACTCTTATTTGATTCATCCCTCTCGTACTTCCGAGCTGCCTCTTAGTCACATTTGCATTGTGAGCTACTGCTGATAAAATGTTATTTTCAGTTCTTTCATCAGTTGCTATTCTTTTTCCTTGGCTTATTTTATTCTCCGCACCTCCAGTTTCTAGAACTGTTATTTACAATATCTGTAAAGACAGATTGTGAGTGGTTCACACGACATAGATGCTCTTCAGCATACGACCATACAGCGGCTCTAATAGTTTGACGACATTTGCTATAAACTGCAATCACTTCTTCGCTTGTCGAAGTGGGGGAGGGGGGGGGGGCTTTATGCTCTGAGTGTGTAGTAGGTTTACGGGCATGTTATCTAATTGCTAAAACACCAGAACACATACTGATGGACTTCAAGGGCAAGATAAACACAAGAGTCATACCTGAGTTACGTGTGTGATAACATCTGGTACAACAGGGCAGATGATTGTGGAACCTGACTCTCCTGACAACGGGACAGTGGTCCGTGGCGCTGTTGTCTTGATATTATATAATCATGTCCAATACATGTTACATCCTTGAAGTTCTCTTAGAAGCTTCTTTCAAATACCATAGAAATAAGTTTGTAGTAGCATTAGAAAAAGGTCCATGTCATAATTCGGCGACTATAAACGATGAAAGTTTCTTGCAAACGTCGGGGAAACACCTCAATATGTTTATTCAGTCTGGACAAACATTATTTGGAGTTGCCTGTCTTAGCTGCCTCACCCAATATATCGTATGTGACTAGTATATGGTCGGATTCTTGACGTGATGATGTAAGGCGCTCCTTTATCTTGATCTCGGCCTTTTCCCGTTGAACACACCGCTTCCCGTCAGTCGCTCAAGTGAAGAAACAACGTGGGCGTGGGCGGTTATTCAGTTGGTAACCGGACGGGGACGCCACTGAATGTTGGCAGATCTCCCTGTGCCCTTCCAGCAAAAGAGAAGAGGTCTGGTGGTGCGATATTTTCATATGTTACACTTCATGCCAATGACCTAGGTTAAATTCTAAACCTTTCTGCTATGTCTTATGGTGTAAGGACATCTGAAAATCCGTTCGTCGAATGGGGCATTCAGATGTGCGGTCCTCTTGGTGCAGTTCGGGAGAAGTAGGCTTTGAACCAGCACTAGGTTTCACCCTCTCACTTCTCATGTCATCATAAAATCCAAACTTAGACAATGGAAAGTAAATGCAGTAGAAAAATGCATTTTGTTGCTTCCCAAATGTTTATTAAGCTCAAATAATACACAGCAAGATGCAACAGTTCAATTTTCTATTCCTCAAAATAGCCACCCTTTGCTTTCATCACTGCCTTCCACACTCTCGGCATGCGCTACGTCAGTTTTGTCAAGGTTTCAGTTGGAATTAATCTCCTTCTTGCTGGAATTGTCACCCATTCATGGTCTCGCGTTTTCGGATCGTCGGCCGGAGTGGCCGAGTGGTTCTAGGCGCGTCAGTCTGAAACCGAGAGACCGCTACGGTCGCAGGTTCGAATCCTGCCTCGGGCATGGATGTGTGTGATGCCCTTAGGTTAGTTACGTTTAAGTAGTTCTCAGTTCTAGGGGACTGATAACCTCAGATGTTAAGTCCCATAGTGCTCAGAGCCATTTGAACCGTTTTCGGATCCTCCTGTCCAATTCATCCCATTGCAGCTCCATTGAGTTACAATCAGGGAACTGGGGCAGCCATTCCATAGTTTTCAATATTTTACGAACCTCTAGAGACTTTACATAGTTCTGACACAAGCGAGACGTATGTTTCAGGTTGTTGTCTTGCTGCAAGACAAACCCTTTCCCAACCAGACGCAAACCAGATGTCTCAGCACATCGCTGAAGAATGGCATGATAATCCTTTTGGTTCAGTTTTCTATCTATTTTCACCAAATCTGCGATATTCCCTCCAAAGGATCCACATAGCATCACAGAACCCCTCCCATGCTTTACAGTAGGAATTACGCACTGAGTATTCAAGCGTTCATGGGGTAAACGGCGTAGAAATTGACAGCGTTTACTTCCAAATATATCGAACTTGGATTCATCAGTGAATAAAACTCTTTCCCAATCCCCCGCCGTCCAATGTTGGTGTGTCTTAGCCCACTGAAGCCTTATCTTCTTAACAGGGTGCAACAATGGTTTCCTTGTTGCTACATAGCTTCGGAGGTTATTGTCTGCCAGGCGTCATCTCATTGTTGACTCACTCACCGGTGTATCCCTCGTTGCGTTTAGTTCAGCACTGAATTCACGGACAGTTTTTAATTTTTTACGTTTACTGGTCACTACCAAATACTTTTCCTGGCGTTCTGATAGTCCTGAGCGAGGACGATCTCCATAGGAGCCTGTTTCTAGATGGCGGTGTATGGTTTTGAGAACTCCGCTAATGGAAATCACCAGTTTCTTTGCTATTTGTCAGACACTATTGCCTTCTTGGTGCAAAGTTATTATCATTACCCGTGATTCATAAGGAATCTGGCACTTTGGGGTCATTTTCAATTACTTTCCCGGCGTGTTAGACCTTTATGCAAACGCAACTAAAAGTGAACAGAAATGTAAACATCGTACCTCTACATAGCCATGCGGTCTACTCGCGCCACTAGGCGTGTTTAGTAGGTTTACATAAAACGGAGCAATATTAGTATGTTCCAATATGTATGCATATGTACAATAATTAAGTGTACAGTACTGTACGTGTAGTTATTAACCGTTATTTGAGCTTGCTATTCCGTATTCTAACCAATAGCTCACATAGATCACTTCCATCTTCCTTTTTTGTGATACGCAGCATGTTGTTTCCAAACTTATGGAGGGCAGTATATATATCTGAAAAGTGTGAATCTGTGAGTACACGTGCTTAACTCTGCTGGTGATGGAACCAGAGACATGCCTGGGTGTTAGCTTTGTAGGACCAATGTCAACAGCTTTCCCCAAAGACGTGCACCAAAGTTCTTATTTTTGAGCTAAAGAATTATGCTTTCTCTCCACAACTTTGGCAATGAGAGTCAATATAGTTTCCATAGTAAAAAGACTGCTGGTCACAGCAATACGGCGTTGACTGACTCTTTTTAAGCGGTTAATGACCTTGACTCTGTGTGCGAATCAGGGCGCTTTCTGTTACCTTTTCACGGATTTTGTTAGGAGAGGTCAATCAATTCTACTTTTTTCCTTAAAAAAAAAGAAAGATAGAAAGAGAAGACACGGTCTGGAGAGTCAACTATCTCCACTCCCAATTTTAAAGCGACGCTGGAGATATTGCCACCATACTGGTAAGACGTAATTTTCCTTGTAACGCGCCTGGTATAGCTTTGTTTCGTTTGGTTCGGCTTTCTTCTTATCCACAATGTGAGAATAATTTCATTAATTTCAAAGAATTTTCGCGAGAGATTTCGGTTCATCTTGCTTGACCTTTTTAGTTGTTTCATGAGTAATGCTCCAACGGCAATTTTGGCGTTGTTCATGACATCATCAGTGATGCTTTATTTGATTAATAACGTTTTCTGTTTTGCATTGAACTCATAGAAACCACAATTTGACTTAGACCACCCTGTGTCTCTCTCAGTCTCTGCGTAGAACAGTCTCTGGGTAGAACAGTAGATTCTGTGCTGAATGAACTCCATACTGATCAAAATTACTCGAAAGATTAGATGATTGTGCATTTTCTCAGTTTTAGAGGAAAGCTCCTGAATATGTCCCTGTGACCTCCCTGGTTCACCCGCGTATTTTCAAACATTGCAGAATGAACTGTTTATCATCTCTTACTGAGTTTTGGGGTCATGTAATATGATTAATGCAGAATTATCCTCAGTTTCCAATTCTTCGTGTCCAAGTCCTTGAGTACATTATGCTACTTTTCTTTCTTGAACTTTGTAATTCAGATGTGATCATTGGGGACTGCAATTTCATTTTGCTGTTTCAGTGTCATATCACATATTTTCATTGTTGGGCATTAATCGCCGTAACAAGTAGTCAACATCAGTGAGAACTGTTTTATGAACATGTCAGGGTAGGTATTCAACCCAGCTTCCTCTCAGTTGGGCTCCACCACACAGAAAACAGCGCTGGAATTCTCCGTATGTCGGGTTTCGTTTGTAGGTTTCAGTTGCCTACAATTCAGTGTCTTCCTCCACACATCCTGTAACGAATTTTATTTTCTTGATAAAACATCATGGACTGATTTTATGAAAACAACTGAATACAAATTCTTCTAAAGAGGAACAAATTTACTATACTGTGGATGTCTCCTGATCATACTGTGTTCTATAAAAGTATGCGGGGAAACGTATAGGCATCAAAAGCACTTCATACAAGGGAACGTTCCAAAGTGTTGATACACGATCTTAATGGAACTTGGCGGATGTGTAAAGGGTGCAAAATAATGCAATAGATACTTTCTTGTTTGTGCGCAGTTGCACTTTTAAGGGATGAGACACACGCCGAAAAAACAAAAGGTTTGGAGGGAATATCTTCGAAACGACGGTATATAGGCCTAAATAATGTTTCTGATATAAAGTGTGTTCTTGAAAACAGATAATCGAATTTTGTAGTAATCTGAAATTTTCCAAAATACCCACCACCATTAATTAATTCTGAGAAATAAAGCTTTTGTTACATCGTGAGTGAAAGAATCTTTCAAGCTACAAACATCAATGTGTAATAAAGCTGCTTTCTGAAATACCAAGTTTGGGGAATTAGCTGTACACGATGTGCTCAATGTGTTTTCAGAGTATTTTCAACATACCGAATTAAAATATCTGAAAATTCATTGTTACTCTAGTTATTTATTTTACTTAGTTTTTTATTTTAAACTGTTGTTTTACGTTTTATGTCCAACTTTGTTTTTTAGTTTAGTGTTTCACACATGTATCTTTTGTTAATTGAAAATAATATTAGGTCTACAACTTTGCTTCCCCCGTTTTGCAATAGATGGCAGTAGTGGAAAGTAGTGGTGCAAGTTGCTAGTCGAAAGTGTCATACAGTAACCTTAGGCATTGGAGAACATAACGCCATCAAAATATCAGTCGATTTTTGATTGCATCATAAAGTTATTCTCGACTGTACGCGTCAACTTATGAGACAATTCTCGTCATCTGTAGGAGGTTTTAATTTTCTGCTTTGATATGGTAGTGAAACATGGACGATAAATAGTTTGGACAAGAAGAGAATAGAAGCTTTCGAAATGTGGTGCTACAGAAGAATGCTGAAGATTAGATGGGTAGATCACATAACTAATGAGGAAGTATTGAATAGGATTGGGGAGAAGAGAAGTTTGTGGCACAACTTGACCAGAAGAAGGGATCCGTTGGTAGGACATGTTCTGAGGCATCAAGGGATCACCAATTTAGTATTGGAGGTCAGCGTGGAGGGTAAAAATCGTAGAGGGAGACCAAGAGATGAATACACTAAGCAGATTCAGAAGGATGTAGGTTGCAGTAGGTACTGGGAGATGAAAAAGCTTGCACAGGATAGAGTAGCATGGAGAGCTGCATCAAACCAGTCTCAGGACTGAAGACCACAACAACAACAACATGAAGAAATCTGCGGCTGAAGGTCACAAAAAGCTGGGTAAGACCTATGATGAGACGCCTGTTAGTGACAGAACTTTGCAGAAAATGGTTTCCATGCTTCAAGGATGATGATTTTGACGTTGAAGACCGGCATGGTTATGAAAGAGAGAAAGCTTCCGATGCTATTGCAACCGACTGGAACAATTACAGGAGATTTTTATCGAAAGCAACTGATGTTTTTGAGCCTAGCACTGAAAGACAAACGGCCGCACCACAGCGTTAGACATGAAAAAATGATTTTGCAGCGTGACAGTGCACGATCCCATGTCGAAAATCCTGTTAAAACATACTTGGAAACGTTGAAATGGGAAGTTCTGCACCACCCGCTGTATTCTCCAGATATTCCTCCCTCTGACTGCCACCTTTCTCGATCTATGACATGGCCTAGCTGAATAACACTTGCGGTAATATGAACAAGTGCAAAATTGGATCGATTCATGGCTCCCCTCAAAAGATGCCCAGTTTATACACTGTGAGATTCGTAAGCTGCCCTAAAGCTAGGAGAAAGCAGTGTCCAACGATGGCCAATACTTTGAATCGTAAATTTTTTGTAAGTTTTTCAAAATAAAGTCTCGAACTTCGAGAAAAAATGGCGGAAGCAAAGTTATAGACCTAGTAAGTAATAACGACACAAAATCATTATAATAATAATAACCTGTAAATAAATGCTTAAAATATAACGTTTTCTTACACCACGTTTATAAAGTGAACGAAATTTTTTCACGTAATATACACGACGGAGAAGACCACACACAATAAAATTCAGCAGGATATCAAATTGTATCACGGGATCCTCTTAATGTCTCATTCCTATCGGGCATATCACAGCACATCGTTAAGCCTTGTCAAAGAGAAACGATTATGCATTAGCGACTGCATGTCGATTACATTGGTTGTCAAGTGTTGATTGACATCATACTCATTCAAGAGAACTATATCTGAAAAGCTTCTCATAAAGTTCTTCCAACATCTAAAGCAGTATACTTCTCACTACTGTACCTGTGCCGTCGAGCCCTTTGGAATCAGTAGATGAGCAAGTTCCTTGTCCTTGGGCATGAGGCTAAAACGATATTTTCACACTGACCACCCACATTTCATAATTTAAAAGTAACAAACGGTGAATTTGGACAGAGAGTCCGACAACCTCTTTTTGAAGAAGCAAATGTTCTTGTGACAACATCGAAATGTGGTAAACAATGGCCGACCAGACCAGAACATATTTAAAGAAGTTTTCTTCGCCATTTAGGTAGGTAGAAAATTCTGTATTATTGTTAGTTTCTTGGGCGTGTCTGCGTGAAACACAGAGCATCATACCTCTGGACAATGAAAGGTGAGAAGATTTTAGTTCTCTTGAATGAGTGTTATGTCAATCGACTTGTCAGAAATAACATAAACAACCTATAGACACTACTACGTAATCGTTCCTCTTCGTCAAGGTTTACCAATGTAACGAAATATTCCTGATCCAATCATAATATTTAGGGGAACACCCACGAAAATGAAAATCTGCTGAACATTTTTGTATTGTGTTCCCTATCGTGTATATTATGTGGAGAAATTTCACTCATTTCATGAGCATGGTGTAAGAGAACTTTATATTTTAAGCATTTATTTACAGATTATCATTATTGTAATGATTTTGTATTAAAATAATGAGTTACTTATTTTCGGTTCACAAAACGGAAAATGATAAAACAAAAATAAAAACAAATGTAAAACATAGAATAACAGTATAAAACATGACACAAATAGTAGAAAAATAAATAACTAGACTAATAATGAATGTTTAGATATTTTAATTACGAATATTGAAAGTATTCTGGCAGCACACTGTGCACAGCTTATTTTCCGAAAATGGTATTATGGAGACCAGCTTTACTACACAAAGACGTATGTAACTTGAAAGCTTCTTTACGTTGTAACAAAAAGTTTTCATTTTTCTAAATTAATTAATGTTTGTGGGATATTTTTCAAAAATTCAAATTATTACGAAATTCGATTATACATTAATTATGTAGGGCCTATCATTTTATATGAAAAAATTTTTTATGTATCTTTGTTTCGAAGATATTCTCCCCAAACCTAATCTGCCAAATCACGTTTTAGGGTGTGTTTCAGCCTTAAAAGTGAAATTTGGCATAATCAAAAATATAACTACAGCATTACTTTGCCCCGTCTGCGACCTGCCAAGGTTAATCAAGATCGTTTACTGACAATTGGAAATGTTTCCTTTTTAGTTATACTGTTTTCATACCATTCCATCTGTTAGTAGCACGCCTTATTTCTCATGGCAGTCAATTTATTTGACGCAAAAGTCGCAACGGTCTCACTGACCAATCAGGATTTCCGATCATCTAATTGTGTAATAGAAAACGCAAATAGTTGCAGGAGTGGGGCAAAATTATACTCATTGACGTTATGCACTCATTGAGACTGGAAAAGATCATTTCGTACAAATACTATGATCTTAAATTGCCACTATAAACTTAAGTCATCAAATAAATAAAAAAAGACGAATCATCATTTCCCATCAAATGTTCTTGACCATTAAGGACAATTCTGGATTGTGTACCACCATAAAACTTTGAATTTAAACGTTTGGCACTCATTATATAGCAGCTTCACGCATTGTTTACAACAAGAGATCACATCAGGTGAAGCAGTGTAGACCGAAGAAGTCTTGGGAACCGCAAAGCAGTGTCAGTGTTGTCGGAAATTCTGCAGTTACTCTTCTGAATGTATAGGACGGGCGTAATGCTACCAATCTTTTTTCTCGGCCAATTTCGAATGAATAAATTCTGAGTTTGTTGTGGGATATCATGGAATATTCTCGCTTCAGCCCATTTTGCTTCATCTAGTTCCGTTGGTCGGGGAACTACACGTAACCTTGCGTCTGTAACGTAGCAGAGAGTTATCATTGTGTTTCTTTCGGAGGAAAACCACGGCACGGCAGATATTCATAGCCGCTTGTAGAATTTCAACGAAGACCTGGCAGTGAACAAAAGCACGGTGAGTCATTGGTTGAGGCATCTGGCGAACTACTTCTTCTCCATGACAGCGCAAGGCCTCACAGAAGTCTGTGCGCCAGAGAGGAGCTCACAAAACTGCATTGGACTGTTCTCCCTCATCCACCCTACAGGCCGTGTCTCGCACCTCCCGACTTCCATCTGTTTGGCCCAATGAAGGATGTGGGGAGCATACGTGGATGATGGGGAGGTCAGTGATGCATCAGGACGTCGGGTCCGACTTCGACCAGTAGGGTGGTACCGTACGCATACACATGCCCTCCTAGTAAGGTGGCATAAGGCTGTCGCACGGAACGGAGGTTACATTGAACAATAGGGCTTTTTAGACGGAAGAGAGGGGAATAAATGATGTATTGGAATCCAAAATAAAACCAACCTACTTTGAGAAAAAACGTGATTTATTTATGAATGCCTATAGTGTTTGTTACCTTTCCTGGTATTCGTGACAAGTCTCTTGAATTGATTTTGTAAAACATAGTACTGTGTTTTGTAGATTGTGACAGAGCATTCAACGCGAGCTGTGTGCCATGCACCCGAATTCTATAGAGTTCTCTTAATCAAATGAAAGTACCCCTTTTCCGAGGTAATCATGAGAGAATTGCTATTTTTATAGCACAGTTTAATACGTGTAAATAAATGCACATCTCTAAATGCAATTTAACCCATCGCATGTAAACCGCCCTCATTTCCTTTGACTGAAAAAGTCGTTTTCCAATCAATTGATTAAATCTCTGTTTTAACGAAAATTAGAGCACGTTTAATTTAAAAACTGAAATTCTGTCGCTATCCTTTGTTTGTAAATGCGTCGAACAGCCAAAATATGTGCCGCACGACAGACCACAGTCGAATTAGTGTGTAATGTGACAGACTGATAGAACACCCCCAAACGACCAAATGACGCCAATAATTTGTAATTTCAGTAAAAATAAAATCAGTCTCATAGATGATTCAAGGTAACTGAAAATTTTATGAGTCGTTCGGTAACCGTGGAGGGGCTATTTCTTTTGTTTAGTTCGGCTGGCTAAAGATTATCTCAACTTCTTTGGATTACTAAATATTGAGGTATCTGTAGATTTTACCCGGGGTAGGTTTAAAAGTAATGTGTAGTAAAGATACAGATATGTGTAACATATACTTTGTTCCATAATCAACACAGGACGAATACACGTCTCAAGTTCACGGCAGGCACAAAGCACACTGAATCCTATTTCCACACATAGTGTGCACCAGGCCGGTCTCTTGTCAGAGCGTTTCTTCTCCGCTCCAGCTGCTATCGCTGGCGAAATCACGACGTATCAGTGAACCTGCTGGACGCAAAATGACTGAAAGAAGACAGTTTTTCAGTACTTTTCATTTCTTTTTGTAAATGTGGAGCCGACTGTTCAAGTAATAACCCAGTAAGCTTTCAGCCATACACCAGACGAGCTGGTAGTGGAGAGAGTAAATGGAAGATCACAATAAGGCTGACAATTGTTTAAGAAAATAGCCTGCGTTGTGTACGCAATGGTCGCTCCTGTTAGTTTAAGTGCTAACCCTCATTCCTTACTTCTTGTACAATTAACTAAATGGAAATTAATATATTGCAGTAACGTAAATGACACAAAGAGCCTTTCTATGGCAGGCATGGACTCCCGCATTAAGCTTGTAACGTCGATACTTGACATTCTCACAGACCGTGCAGTGTTTTGAGTGTTAAAGTAGATCATTTGGTATCGTTCTGAAACACTAGAACAACTCGAGCAAAGACATGAATTTCACGGAGGTGACACTTACTACCTAAAGAAGGTTAGAAACACCTATCAAACAAATTACAAAATCTGGAAGATACATATAACCTGGATAAAATGCTGGCGCTGGTGTTTGAGGTCTGTTACGCAAGATGATAACTACAGTATTATACAAATTCACACATAGACCATTCCGTGAAGTGAGCACTCATTGCAGGTTACATGACGACTTCAGGAGAAGCTAAGGCAAATGATAGATTAGAGGTTTCGTTAAGATCACCAGGAACAATGTTCTGGATTCTGCTCATAAAACTTCATCTCATAACTTATTATGGTGCTACGGTACACCTATTCTGTAAAGAATGAGTTATTGGAGGTGTGGAATGATGAGAGGAGAGTCACCCTTAGTATTAGCCTGTCTCAGATTAGTAAAGACAATTAGTATCTCGAAGTCGACCAGAGGAGAGTGGGGTACAGGGATTAATTTCGGGAGAGCCGCACATAATTATCTCTGGATTGCATAGTGCTGGAAGCCATGGGCTATGTACTCTAATGTGACAACGCCCGTCCTCTCTCTTCTCCCGTTAAGCAACTCAGGAACTCGCTCTCTAAGGTATTGATCAACTCCTCAAGCTAGTACTGCCAGCAAGGCTCATCCCAACGATCACTTTTAGTATTACTAGGAACGGCAGTAAGAAGGTTAGGTTCCCGTATTGCGACAAGTGCCAATTACTCGTCTAGGTAACACGGTTAATTAACTGTCAAGAGCAATATCAGCTGTTGGATTGCACAAGGAAACCGCTGGCATTCATTACCACAACATGGAGGCGTGCACTGCGTGGGAGACTTAAAGAATAGACTTTTGAAGGTAAAAGCCATCTTTAAAAGCGGGATAACCAAAAGAACTATTGTATTGTAATTTCTGTGTAACTTAAAGTGATAGACTCCGTCCATAGGCCGTGGAGGAACGTCGCTACCGACTGACCGCCGTGTCATCCTACATCACTGGCGTCATTGGATGTGGTATGGAGTGGGGTGGGTCAACACACCGCTCTCTCGGTCGTCGTCAGTTTCCGTGTCCTGGAGCCGCTATTAATCTGTCAAGTAGCTCCTGAACAGTTCCAGTACCATTTCTCCCACTAGGGCCGAAAAATCTCTCACAATACCAGGAATTGTACCCGGATGTTCTGCATGGCGATCATCCACACTGACCACTTTTTTGTGTTCCGCTAAACAGTTACAAAAATGGCTAGCTTATAATTAAATGACGTAAATAAGGTGATAAATAATTACTATCACCAATTACAGCAATCACAGAATGAGGAATGATATTCAGTTTTCTACAGTAACACATGGAAACAAATTTTAACACTGTCCCTCACTCTAGACACATCTTCACTTTCAACTGATGGCAGTGAAGCATCCACATTTTCTTCATCAGAGCTCAGACCCAATCTAATCATTCATTACATCCTTTGTATTTGCTCCTTACTCTCCTTCTCAGTAAATTATAGGGATAGAAGCGCTCTCGAACAGCAGACGCAAAGTCCTTCGCTATCTGTCATTCTTGTCAGTTTCAACCTTCTAACAGTATTCTTACATAATTCCACAGCTTCCTTTGTAGCGGGTACTAGTTGTTTGCCAACATTAGTTACAACTGCCAACCGACGGCGTGGTAAAGAGATGCCAGGGCTGTACTTCAGCTAAGTAGTTTTATTGGACATGGTACCAGGGTACTATAGGTTTTAATTTTAGTGTTGACTATGCCTTGCTCTGGCAAGTTCTAGTAATTTATGCTTCTGAAGAAGGCTAGATTAATTTAGCCGAAACCTGGTAAAGACCAGAAAATTTGTGCAAATCAGGCTGATTCCTCAAAATATTGGTCTATCACAGTAGCTGACGGAGTTGCAATATGCTAAAAATTCTTAAATTCGATGGTTCCCCGTTTCATACTTTTACCAATACTGGTACGCTGGTACCTCATGTAGTCGGTTACCCGAAAAACCCGTTATCAAACAACCACCCCCCCACTCCCCACTTCCTGTTACCCCGTATTCAATTGTTTCCGATAATCAATGCTGTACTACTGCAGAATTTCTAAAGCTCTTGCCGGTCATGGTAACTGTCACCGTGGCTATGCCAGTACGATGAATATTTACTGGGGCTCCGAGGAATGGTTAGGTCAGGAAGCAAACGTCAACTAAGCGCACCTCCCTAACGATCGAACGCCGCTGAGGGCGACCGACAGGGTGGTCGAAACGTGGCGCCGTCGCCCTGCCTAATTACAGCTGCGAAATAAACCCCGCAATTTCACGGCTGGCGTCGCCGCTAACAGCATTTGAGTAATCGCGTCAGCGGCGCCCGCAGCGGTAATCACGGGCGACGCCCCCCTCCGCCGCCCCTGCCCGTCCCCCGTGCACCCCACAACCTCCACCCCCCCTCCCCCGCCCCCCCCGCCCCCCCCTACCCCCGGTCCGACGACTCCCAGCATGGCCCGCCTGCCAGTGTCTGCCGCGGCGCATCGACTGACTACCGGCGCACCACCCGATATTACGCGGCGCCGCTTCCTGACGCGCAAATAATCCCGTGCGCGCCGGCCACACTGACAGGAATTAATTTATGTGCGCGTTCGCAAACATTCGGGGCTCGATTCATCCAATAAGCGGCGGGACGTGTGCACGCCCGGTGCGATGTACATCCCGGGACAAACTGAGGCCAGGGATAACGTGCCAATTGGGAGGCGGCTGTTCGCGAGACACAAGATAAATATCACACAAGGGTAGTAATACCGGGCAGGTACTAGTTCTGTAGGGCACCAGATCTGAATTCAATTAAAAATTACAATATTCTATGAGGGAGAAAAAGATTTTTTGGTCACAACTGAAGGTCGGAAGCTGCAGCGGTACTTCAAGCAGAACTATAAAAATGTTAAAAAGAGAAGAAATGCAGAACGTCGCGAGATGTTATACACTGATGAAAAGAAAATCACAACACCAACATGGAATTGTGCTACATTAACGAAATATGGGATGCGTGTTTCTACATCTGAAAGGTAATGTCTATTCGAATTTCGCACAGATCTTATAAGAGAGGAGACAATTGTGCCACTATGAGGTTGCAAATCATATTTGTTTTAAATACATGTTGTAACGATCTTGTGTGTTACTTACTTTTGAGGAGGGACGTGGTGAATTGACGTTAGTCAAGAATTCCTTCAAGGCGATGAAGACGCCATTATCAACACCTCATTGAGTTTGAACAAGGTCGTGAAACAGGCTTACGAGAAGCAGGACATTCTACTGTGATACCGCAGAAAGACTTGGGAGGAATGTAGCAGCTGTACATGCCTGGCGGCGGTTATGGTCACTAGCATGTACAGATGCAAGAAGACCTAACCAAATCGCACTACCGAGAGCATCATGATGACTCTGGTGCATCATACTGCATCTGCAGCAGTAATTTGACCAGCTGTTGATACCACAGTGACACAACGAACTAATACCAATCGGTTACTTCAAGCAGACGCCCTGTAGCATGCATTCCACTGATCTCAAACTATCGCCATATGCGACTTCAGTGCTGTCAAAGTAGAGCTCGCTGGAGGGTGGAGTGGATGTCTGTTGTATTTCTTGATGAAAGCTGGTTCTTCCTCGGTGGCAGTAATGGTCGTGTGTTTCATATGAGGAGGCCAGTTGAGGGTTTGCAACCAACCCGTCTGCGTGTAAGACACCCTAGACCTTCAGCTGGAATTTTGTACTGGGGTGCGATTTTCTATGACAGCAGGAGCACTGTTGCGGTTATCCAATGCACCTTGTCTGCAAAATTATACATCAGTCTGGTGACTGACCTGTTCTGGTGCGATTCATAGACATCATTCCAGGGGGTGCTTTGCAACAGGTTAACGCTCTCCCACATACCGCTGTTGCAATCCAACATGCCCTATAGAGTATCGATGTGATGCCTTGTCCTGTTCGATCACCAGGTCTCTCTCCAGTCGAGCACGTATGCAACATCATCATACGTCAACTCTAGTATTATCCAGAAACTCCTGTGACCATGATAACAGCTTGACAGGTGTCAACGGTTGTGACCATGACGACAGTGCGGCAGGGCAGCTGATGACACCGACCACATGGATGGCCGTGACCTGACTCCGGTGAGTGGGCCGCTCTGCTTATGCAGCAGCTATTCTCGTGATTCAGGCCATGCTACCCATCCCGTGGTCGAGCAGTGGACCCCATACTGCATGTTGCTTTAGCTGTCATAGGCTCATGGTGGAGGCTCTGATACTGAGATGACAATGTCTTAGTACACGAATGACTGAGTACTTATTCGCTCCAGACTGTGTTCATTTAGGGCTTCAGGTATATACTCTAAACAGTTCCAAGGTGGCCAGTGAGGAAAGGCTTCCATCCTTCTGCTAGTGTTGCAACACTGCGTCCAGCTGTCTCAGCCTGTTGACCGTTTTGCTTCACAATCCGAAAGCCTTGCTTGCTTCCGGCTGGCTCGGTTACAACTCACCTCCATGGCATATTTTTCGACTGAATACAATCGATACATAACATTTATAAGGTGTCCGTATTTTTCGGAACTTCCATAAGCTTCATACGTAAAATACAGAATAAAATCCCCAGAAAATAACTCTATATTGTCAACAGGAAGTAATTATGGCAATCTCATGTACCAAATAACAAAATAATGTCTACCCGTATAACGACAGGGGCATGCGTAAATGAGATAAAGTGAATGCAGCTTGTAGACCAGCGCACGTGGCTAATAGCATTGGGAAACCACAATTAACATTAACAAAAGAAGGGCAAGCTGCAGCGCAGAAAGAAGTTAGCCGATTACGATATAATACCTTTTAGAATAAATACAGCCGAGACTGTGGGTAAATGGCGATACTACATTAACGACGTTAGCGGCGACCCAGGCAAGAAAAATAACAATTCACCTATAACGAGGAAGCAGTTGGCTGAAGCCATACTGTGGACATAGTAGAATCACGGTCGGGAGAGTAACGTCGTGTAAAAGCATTTTGAGGATTAAATTAACACACAGAGCTCTCGTCTCGCTGTGGGGCCACACACACATGCATGTGGTAAAGTTAGCAAAGTCGTTGAGACTCAAACTTTCCGTTTGCGTAGTGAAGACGGTACGCTTCACGTATCGTGGCAACGAACGTAAAGCGGTAGTTCATATTCCTGCGGAAATTTTTGTGAGCTGAGATTTGTGGAAGTCATTCCATCCCATAGCGAGCGTGCAATTGCCATTAATTTCGACTAGGTAACATTTAAAGTTCTACAGAACGCAGGAAAGTTAAGACTGATTGAATTCAGTCAAGGCCAGAGCAGGGAATTAGCATTTCAGATCCGGCACGTGGACAATGCCGCCGCAGTTCCTGATTGGTAATGTACCAACGCCCTTTAGGCGAGATTAAATGTTGAGTCGAGATTTTGCTCACTCCATCCTGCATACGCTTTGAATATAGAAATTCAAGAGTTAATTACTAACATAGCCTCCATTGAGTACATGAGAGTTTTAATTAGTTCAAAAGATAAAGTTCATTCTCCACCAACCTAGCCCATTGCTCAGCTACAACAACATAGATGTAAATATCATTGATAAACGTAAAATTGTTTCATTTGTCATAATATTTTCATATATAGAGATAAAGTTTTAATAATCACATATTCAATGTCTAAATGTTAACTGATTTGTTGAGAGTTGAAAGTAATTAAACCTTTTTGTTCATGACCTGAACGTTGAAAGCTTTGATAAAATTAACAATGTAAAAATGAGAAAGGGATTGGATGTGTTATCATGTTAGGATAAATCACAAACTTGTCATTCATATTAATTTTTTATATTTTTGTATTGTCACAGTAGTATTTTAATTAATTTAAGACAGGGCTTGAGATGACAGTTAAGATACATTATCCATTGGCGCGTAAGATACGTTATCCACTTGCATAAAGACCGTAAGACACGTGAGGCACCTTACAAATGGCTTACCCTGCCAGGATATTCAGTATGCCGCTAAGATAGAAAATACAGCATTTTGAATGAACAGCGTTCTGATAGTTTATTGAGTGTAAACAAAAAGCTGACGCAAACTGGAGAAAAATAATTTTCATTTTAATTTGACTCATCTGTGTAGTAGTAAATAAGTTAAGTAAATAAGTAAAGTGTAGAAAGAAGTGTATTTGTGTATGTTTTAATTGTTGGCGCAATATATTGTTGTATTCGGTTGTGTTGAGTTCTGTCTCAACTCCAGTAACAAAACAGGCTAAAGGAAAGACGAGGGAACGGGTTGAATATAGAACTGTGCGAATGATATTTTGGGGTAGAATCCAGTTTTATAATCTGGTTTTAACGCGTAGTCAGGTTCAAAAGATTCATGAAGAGCAACGCTTAGAGGAACGATCAAAAACGACGGTAAACAAGAGGCCAAGGCAGAGAGAAGTCATGGCAGATCTTGATAGGATTGAGTTGGACACGCAACAGCCAGATCAGCACGAACAACACGAAACGGAGGACGTAGAAATACCGAATGAGACCGAAAATGTAACCCATGGTGTTCAATATGGTCAAAGAAATGGACATGAGAACAGCATTGCACATGATTCAGATGTAGAATCCGAAGACAATAATTTACAGTATGTAGAACCGAACGTGAACATATTGAATCAGACAGGTTTGCAATCACATGAAAGAACGAGTGTTAGTGCACGTACACTGTGTTCAGAAGAGAAGGAAACGGTTCACGAGAAACGAGAGAGGGAACGGTTACATCAAATGGCAAAAGGCGAAAATGATGTAGGAGTAGAAAATGCCAACTTTAATTCGGTATGTTGCAGCGGTTATTACAACAATCTCAGGAATCAGACAAACGTTTATTACAACAATCTCAAGAATCAGAAAAGTGTTTAGAAGGGTGCATAAGCCAAGGTCAACAAGAATTAACAGGGCTTTTAAAAGGGCGCATAACTCAAGGGCAAAAAAAGTTAGGAGGGCGCATAGCACTGGGACTGAGAGAAACTAACAAATAAATACAGAAAACGCGTGATAATATTCAAGGTCAATTAGATCAAATCCGAGCAGAGGCTCAAGAAGCACAAATTACGCTTCAAACGCTTTTTACAGGGCACAGACAAATGAGAAGAGACATTGACACTGTCCACGCAGACATGAATACGTTAAGTGAGAAGATACGCAACAAAGTGTCAAAAAAATTAAAAAATATGTCTAAGGTTTTGCCATAAAAGCGGTGACGAAAGCGAGACATGAAATTCTATGCTCGTATTTTCAAGATACAAAAGAAAACCGAACATCAATTTCAACGCCTCAGAAAGGAAGTTTTGCGCTCAATAGAAAGTCGAGAGACGTGGAAAGCGTTAGAGGGGAGCCGCAAACGACGACAGATTCCATATTAATATCGGTAGATAATACTGTGAAGACGGCAAATGCAACAGACGCCGATGATACGACAGAACGAGAACGCGAAAGTACGGGTGAAGTGAGACGGAAACGCATATATGAATGTCAATCCGAAAACGCAAACAGAGTTCAGGAAATTAGTCCAAAACAGCATATCCCAGAACAATATGGTAGCAGTAGGGAACAATGTCGTTAGCGACCATTTGTTCACTAGAGAATAACAGGTCAGACGGGAATACGAGAATGTGGGATGCAGCAAAGTCATGTATGCCAAGCACAAAGCGTGACATACGCAGACCAAGCAATAGCGACACATCACGCAAACACCACCACATGTAGGACGAATACCGACGGGTTACAGTTGTAGGACGAATGGGACGGCTTACAGTACAGTATCTCACGAGCCAGAATCGCTCACAAGGCAAGATACAGAGCCGATAGCGGGTGTTATGCACGCATATTGCGCAATGAAACCTGCAAGTGATTCTGCGGCACAAATGTCTAAGAATGAGCCCAATTACACACGTTTGCATAGATTTGATGCAAACCTAGGACAGAAATCTAGTTTTCAAAACGCAGAAGTTATGTCATAGAGCGAAACAAGAAATTTTGATGGTAACCACTTTCTTACAGTGCGCAAATACCAGTGCTATAAGAAAGATACAAATAGTCTACATCCTCGCACATTTATTGATCAGTTCAAAGTAGGAATACCAACACATTGGTCTGTGAAACACAAACTAGTTTTCATTTGTGCACACATGGAAGGAAGCATAGCCGAAACCACGCAGAAAATAGCGGAAACTCTCGATTTCTATGATTTGTTTCGAGCAGCCTTTATAGCTAGATATTGGTCACCTAGGCGCAAATGAGAATAAAGTTCGGCATATTGAAAAATGTCTCATCTGAAAACTCGCGAGAGAAAACTGCGGTAAAATTCTCTGACAATATGGCGAAAAGTAATCAATGTTGAGACAGCCCATATAGTGATGGAGAATTGATACAGATATGCAAAACTAAACTACCAATGAAATATCAACAAGCACAATCACTGATAGGACGTGGAGGCGATAATGTTGAAACTTTAAAAGGTGTTTTGCAAGAGGTTGAGGTCTTGTATGAAAATGACTCTCAAAGACGTCGTGAGTCAAGACAGAATAACTTTGAAAGGAGAAGCAATGAAGAGACTAGTAAAAGTAGCAAAGGTAGACCGGTAATGGGATTGAATTCCGGACGAAATGGGATTGGCTCAAATGGCTCTGAGCACTATGGGACTTAACAGCTGTCATCAGTCCCCTAGAATTTAGAACTACTTAAACCTAACTAACCTAAGGACATCACACACATCCATGGCCGAGGCAGGATTTGAACCTGCGACCGTAGCAGTCGCGCGGTTCCGGACTGAAGTGCCTAGAACCGCTCGGCTACCGCGGCCGGTGAAATGGGAATACTTACGTAAGTAGGAATAGTGGAAATACGGGACCACAACGTAATGGGTATGGATTAATCAGCGATCGCCAGGTCAATGGAGAGAAAGTAGATAGGGAGGTGGTGCAAGAAAGCAACCACAGCCAAATACGCCAGGTAATTACAGGATAAATGAGCCACAGAGGGAGGTTGAATTACGACCGCCAAATCCATTGAAGCATGTAGAATGACAGGCGTCAGGTGCTGCAGGGGTTCAAGTAGATAATACACTTTTTGCGGAAAAGAGTAACGAAGTAACAGCAGCGATAAACGGGTTAAAATATGATGGACAGGAATCGTAATTGGAAATAGGAAAGAGAGAAGGATCGTCAAAAGTATCAGGACCGATACTTCCGATAGGAAGGAAGTCACAACTGAGATAGATTGGGCAGATATGGACGATGAGGAAGAACTCCTAGCCTTACCTAATCATGAACCAAGTAATAATGAGGAAACATTGATGTATATGGCGCAGGTGTTTGATTCTGCACAGACAGAAGACGATTCTCAACAGGATAATACACATCGTAATGTAATTAGTCACAGTACAATTGATCAAGACGATAAGAGTAGCCCACAAAATACAGCTAGTGTAGGTCAGAAAGAAAAAAGGAAAATACGAACAAATACACCTAATTAAAAGTTCGATACTCTTAAACATTTGTTAAAATCCTTTCATTACACTTTGGAAGAAAAACAGAGAGAGTCGGAAGCGTTATGGATACAGGGAATCGAACAGTATAGGAAAGAACAGGTAGAACATAGACAGGCCAATGATAGGGCAAATAACTCGTCTAGGCCGAAAAACGAACCAACCAATAAAGTATCTGAACAGTCCGATAAATCAGTCAGGGGTGTATAATTGTGGCACATATGAGGACATGGCACGGCAATATTATCGAGACTATGTAATAACCAAGCCAGATACAGAAAACAGCGTCGCAATAAATAGCTATATAGCCGAAAATATGAATTTGCAACTTTCAATGGCAAATAACAAAGATGAAAACTAATTTTCGAATCAGGGTGCGAATACCGACACACCCAATGTAGAATCTAACGAATCCCCAAAATCTATAAGTGAGGTACTAATACATTTAAAAAATAGTTGTCATGTTTTAAAGTCCAAATTAAAAACTATCACACGGATGTGTGACGAGGAGACAAAGTTAAAAGAGAGAGCAAGGCGTCAAAATGATGATTTAAAATCTAGATTTGGCTAAAGTAGAAGCTGATCTAAAAGCAGCAAGAATACACTTACAAAATTTGCAAAAGGGAAATACTTCTCCCCAGACTATCGAACAAACACAAATACGTCGTTTAAACTATGAAGTAATTGAGGACGTATTAATGGAGGAAGCCAAAGATGAGAGCATTTTGGACATAAGTCCAACACTGCAGATAACAGTAAAGGGTATTGGCGTTAACGCAATTGTAGATAGTGGAAGTGAGTTAACGACAATATCACAGCAGTTATTTAATAGTGACAATAATGACTATGATTATACGAAAAGAATGAAGAACCTGAAGTGGTAAAAGTCAAACATAAATGGAAAGAAAAAAAATTGGTTGACTTTCCTCAGCGCTATATGCTGAAGAATGGTGTGCTAATCTACAGGCACGTTGGAAAATAATTTTACAGTAATCATAAGGCAATTAGCCATGCCAATACAAACAAATAGATCACATATAATGTAGAACAAACACAGATATGTTACAGGTTGCAGCAGAAATCCAGATGACGCCAAGAAGAACTACAAACAAGTAATGATTCAAAATTAAGCCACATAATACTAATCAATTAAACTGGTAAAGTAAATCAGAAAACATTAATAAAAGGAAACTAATAGCATGACGAACTAACGATCTAATCCACATATCACCAATTTATACTCATACATGAAGTGAAGAAACCGCAAAACCAAAATAAAGTAATGTAAAGACATATAAATGATAAATTTATGTAAAGTAACTCTGAAAATCTTATTTAAACATCCAACATTTAAATATTTATTGTGTTATTGTACATGATCATTTATGCAAATCTATGGAAAAGTCTATATAATTATCTGATGTAAAACGATTGTGCAACATGGCGTTAGCAACAAACCAGCGACCGAAGGAAAGAATTCACTGACTCACGCCTTACATTAAGGTCGATAACGAGCCTAAATGGCCGCGCACCAGTGAATCATGAAAATAACGAAAGACCGGACGCTCCAAGGTAGCAGGCAAACAGATCTTAGGCTGCTTAGCATTGCCCACCTTCCTGCAAAGAATCCCCCTCTTAATCTCATATTCTTCCGAGAGCTCTCTGGCCAACACACGTTGCTTAACACCAGCCCACACAGTGTCCTACTCCTGATGGTGCGCAATGTGTTGAAACAAAAGGGGAATTTCACCTAACACCATACAATTAAGATTGTCGCCATCTACCTGCTTGCTTCCCTGACTAGGCACGTCTTCAGTAAACATCCGGCTGAGAACATCAGCCAAGACATTTTCAGAACCTTTAACATGTTTAACTTCGAACTGAAATGCCGAAATACGTACTGCCCACCTGGCAATACGGCCAGTCTTACGCGGCCCCGCCAGTACCCAGCTCAACGCTTGATTGTCGGTTTCCAATTGGAAAACCCGATGCTCAAGGTAGAACCGATACTTCTCTAATGCAAACAGAACGGCCAAGGCCTCGCACTCATAGACAAAGTACTTACGCCCGTCATCTGCTAACCGCCGAGACGCGTAAGCTAATGGTTGTCTCTGCCCCTCAAATTCTTGGAAGAGAACAGCTGAAATACCGGCATTAAAAGGATCAGTTGCACGATAAACCTCTTGCTAAAATCGGGTACACCAAGAACTGGCGGGTTGGCTATCGAAGTCTTAATACGCTCAAAGGCGGCCTCCTGGGCAGGTCCCCATTCAAAACGCACGCCCTTACAGCGTAACTGATTTAAGGGAGCCGCCAACTGAGCAAAATTGGGCACAAAACGTCGAAAGTAATTTGCCATGCCTATAAATTCAGCGATTCCCCGCTTATCAACAGGAGGAGGCAATACCAGCAGGACTTTCATCCGCTCTTGATCAAAGCGAATACTCTGGCACGAGACAATATGGCCTAAGAAAGATACCCCCCGCCTAGCTAGCGCAACTTTACTAGATTTAACAGTTAGACCAGATCGCTGTAACCTCAAAAGAACTTGCCGGATATGCTCCAAATGATGCTCAAAAGAACGACTATAGATACCCAAGTTGTCCAAATAATTATAGATACAAGCAAACTACAAATCCCCAAGAATATTATCCAATAAACAAGTAAGCACCGCCGCTCCGGTAGCTAATCCAAAGGGGACTCTGTTAAACTCGAACAAGCTCCGATCAGTGCAAAAGGCAGTGATATGTTTACATTCCTCAGCCAACGGAATTTGATAATAGGTCTGATTCAAATCAAGAACAGTGAACCAATTAGCGCCGGAAAACCAAGTAATGAATCATGCAAATCCGGCAAGGGTACTGATTCGAGTACAACCTTGGCGTTCAAACGCCGGTAATCAACGACGGGTCTAAAATCCTACCCCATATCCTTAGGTACAAGAATTGGAGAAGCATAAGCAGGAGTAGAGGATCTGATGACTCCTTGTTCCAGCATCTGAGATATCTTAGTCTTGAGTATCTTAACATTCGGGGGAGAGAGGCGGTATGGAGATTGCCTAACGCGGGTGTTATCAGACAAATGCATATGATATTCAAGAACGCTGGAGACACCCAGGTTATCGCTAAGCAGTTGTTAAGAACTGTGCGACAAATCACGTAGCTGAGATGCCTGATTAGGCAAGAGATGGGACAGATAAAATTCATTAAAAAATGGTTCAAATGGCTCTGAGCACTATGGGACTTAACATCTATGGTCATCAGTCCCCTAGAACTTAGAACTACTTAAACCTAACTAACCTAAGGACAGCACACAACACCCAGCCATCACGAGGCAGAGAAAATCCCTGACCCCGCCGGGAATCGAACCCGGGAACCCGTGCGTGGGAAGCGAGAACGCTACCGCACGACCACGAGATGCGGGCCATAAAATTCATTAACTGCCACCTCTACGCCAAAGGTCCTGGCAGTTAGCCATGCACCAGGTTTAGCGCACTTGCAAAGGCCAAACTTCTCGCCAGGAGAGAACCTAAAGGAAAAGGTGCGTCCGGAATAATCCAAAATGATCCTGGCTTTATAAATGAAATCTCACCCCAATATTAGATTAAAAGGCAGTCCCTTAACCAACACTAAAGATTCCAGGAAAAATCGGCAACCGATACACTCCCCCAGACCCAACCCTGCAAAGGCAAAACCTGGCCATTGGCCACCCGACATCTCTGCACCGGGGACGGGACCAAACGAAGTCTAGTAAGATGTCCAAATTCCAAAAGCCACTCAAAACTCAATAATAACACGGAACTACCAGAATCCAAGAGAGGGCAGATGGGCTCGCCACCTATCCAAGAACAAATATAAGGCAAAGGGGATGATGCGGGTGCAATCAAGCGAGTACAGCAAGGCCTAAAGATTCGAACCCAGGTTCGCGTACCAAGCCGGTGTCATCTACTAGCTCTGAGAGTACGAGGCTGATCACAAGAGCGTACCAAATGAGCTGTACTGCCACATCTGAAACAATGCCTGGGTTCCCTTCTGTTAGCTTCCACAGATGTGGATAATCCGGAATCGGCCCTATGTCGTGTCCTACAACCTCCCAACGCCCGTGGCTCTCAAGGGGTAATGCGGATGCTGCTACAACCGCTCCCCAGGTCTCAGGCTACTTACGGAAAATAAAATGCGACTTATCCAATGTATGCATTCCCTTGACAATGATAGAAACTGATTCGCATTCAGGTAATTCAACCAGCAAGGCCAAGTAGGCTGTGTAGACTATATCGAGATACTGATGTAACTGCTCGTCACCCCACTGCATTTCCCAAATGTGGCGGCACTCAAGTTGTTTCCAAACCCCGGTGGATAATCTTTGAATTTTTACAAGCCCCATTAACTGTTGCAAGGTAAACTCTTAGGCCATGGCCCGTGAGAAGATGTTTCGCAACTCGCCTCTAAATAGAGGATATAGCAACGACAGAATCAAATGGTGCGGAACGCGAAAGGCGGCCGCTTGCTGTTCTAGACAAACCAACACCCACAATAGATTTTCTACTTGATCAATCTGCTCTACAATCAATTCGGTCCAACCCTGAAAGAAATAAGCCAGAGAGTTAGGCAACTTAGCAAACATGGTATCTAGTTGAACAGCCGCTGGAACAATGCCATCCCCGGTCTGTACCCCACGTTCCCCCTGATAGCGCAAGTCACTATCTTCGAACTTCCTCCCATCCAACTCCAAGCATGTATGCTTAAACTGCAACGCGCTCACCAGAGTTCCCAACCCAGCGGCCGATTCTTTGTGATGCTCTTCCAACTCAAAGTAGCCACATGATTAGTTAAAAGCACCAACTGTGCCCGCACCCGACTCAACTGACTCTCACTAGGTTGGGTTCCTTCTAGAAGACCAGTAGTATCCTCAAGACCTTTAAGGGCATCACCAAGAAATTGAATCGCCGCACCTGTCTCACCGATCACTATCGAGGTGACGTCAATCGGCTGCAGCATGGCAGCTCGCAAACGGGCTACCAATTTTAGAACACTGCCCTCCATGAGTAGATGCTGTACTGCCAACTCGAAAATGAGATGGTTTCTTCTCAGTAGCCAGATCCCCGGACACTGTCTGACTGCGATTATCTTAACGCCTGAAACAATACAAGCCACCGATCGAAGTGGCGCAGTGGTTAGACACTGGACTCGCATTCGGGAGGGCGACGGTTCAATCCCGCGTCCGGCCATCCTGATTTAGGTTTTCCTTGATTTCCCTAAATCGCTCCAGGCAAATGCCGGGATGGTTCCTTTCAAAGGGCACGGCCGACTTCCTTCCCCGTCCTTCCCTCATCCGATGAGACCGATGACCTCGCTGTGTGGTCTCCTTCCCCAAACCAACCAACCAACCAACCAATACAAGCCAAACAATATGATTACACAGACACAATCGAAACAAGACTGAAACTTACCGAACTAAGTTGGTAAGCACAAGCGTAACCACACTCTGCTACCAGTGAGACGCCCGCTAAACCCACAGGGCAGAACACTTGATTAGGATTGTGTAAAGAGCCAAATAAGGTATCAGTCAGATTCACTCAAAATTGTAATTTATTATAATTCAATAACACCTTTAAACCAAAACCTCACATAGCCGAACCTTTAGAACACGAGTTTCAAAAAGGCAATTGTTTCACGGCTGAGGGCCTCCAAACAAGAAATCTTAAAAGTCAACAAAAAATGCAGTTAAAATAGCAAATAAAATATTTAAAATATACATGGTATCACAACTACGCTGGAAAGTCTCAAGGCAAAAATAGGTAGAACAAACATAAGCAAGGTGCAATACAATTAAATTTGCAAATTTTAAAATAGATTACCATAATCTTTTAAGGCAGAAGGATGAAATGTTTTTGCTTAAAGGGTGATTTCAAGAATAATGTTTTAAGCGGCTTAAGGCCGACATTTGATTTTCCAAAATTCAAAAATACTTAAAGTCCAGTAAAAACAAAAATCTTTAAATCATTAGCTATGATAGATTATCAACTGACATTTAAACACCGGTGAGAAGGACACTAAAGAAAACAGCACTCAGAAGCCTTCAGGGAGGTCGGTCTGACCTCGCTCACTTAGGTGAGACAGGTGGTGAGCCCAACTACACTTGCCCCGTCGGTGCCCAACCAGGAGACAGCCATGGACCAACCAACACGACGACTTGCTTGGCACCAATCAGTACATGATAACTCAAACACAGAAGGCTACGAACGTGATTATCCACCATGAAATATATACTAGCTGTCGAAACTACACACCATGTTGGACAGTGACAACAGGTGATGAAAGGACACTGCCTGAATTTGCGTCAGTGGCCAGGGAAGGTAACCAGAACACTAATGGCCACAAGGCAGAAAATTCCGCTGGTGCACTTGAATTTGAAATGCAGTAATACTGTTAACTTCACCCAAAAGTAACACTGCCTGAATTTACGTCAGTGGCTGGGGGCAGGTAACCAGAACACTAACGCTCACAAGGCAGAAAATATCACTGGTGCATTCAAATTGTAGTCAAACAATACAGTTAGTTGCACCACTTGGCGGCTAAATTTTAGTAATAAGTCACTCTGTGTTGCTCACAGGAAAACGTCCCCAACAGTGAACCACTGGAACGAACCACCACAACATGAATGGACATGGCTTGGGTAGTGGAAACCACTACTCAACTTTGACGTCCTGGGTCGGTGCACCACGAAGCTCCTAGCGACTGGACAACTCCACACACGCTCCGGCACTTCACAGGGACGGCCAGCGGACCCGGCCGCCTGTTCCGCGCAGAGATAACTTCCCTGGTCTGCAGCAACCGGCCGACTCCACGCAGACCCCTTGCTAGAAACTATATGCACAAAACCAAAGATGGTACACAGTGCAAATACCGATACACATCACTGCTGCCACATGTAGAAGGAAGAAGAACCACGACGTAACCGCAACAAGGGCGGGAAACCAAACACAGATAGACAGCGAAGTTCACGAAAACGCCTAGTTGGGAATGAGCACGGCTCACTGGGGTCGATGTTGCCTTACTCTATTACTTCCTTTTACCTTATTCACATCACCTGAGGCTGTCGACACATCCTCCAAACATGCCTGTTCGGCAACACTTGAAACATTTTATCTTAGCTGCAAGCACTGTCCATTTGCCCTGCGTCTGAGTCGACAAATTGGTCTCCTCACACTCTATAGCAACTGCACTGCTGTGCGCCAATCTGTCGGAACGCCTGTCCGCACACATCTTGACATTTACGTGTGGAACTCTCTTAAAAATCATTGACTACCCTCCGTTCAGCTTCTTGCAAATTGATTTCATTTACTAGATCATGATGTCTTAATTCACTGGTTTTTCCATTAATTTTCCTTATCCTATCCACAAACTGTTCCACTGTTTCTGTATTTCTCTTAATTAGTTCCCCTAATTGTTTCCTATTGTTTCCTGCACTATTTATTTCTGATTTAAGTTCTTTAAGTTCTTTAAGTTTCTCAAATGTTGTGGCTCCCTTAAGAGCTCCTGTACACTTTATGTAAGTTTTAAGTTCCCATGTTAGTCTCAGTTTTGAAACACACAATAATTCCTTATCGGACCAGCCTTCCATCTCAGCCAGATTTCCAAGGACTTCCACAGAGACCTGCACAATCTCGGTTGCCTTACCAGAAAAAGAAGCAATTAAACTTGTGACTGACAAACCGACACTCCATTGTGACGAATGCGATTCTAACAACCAATGCAGTTCTAAATTACCTTCTGTTAATTGTGTTACCTTTTCTAACATTATGTATACTGCTTCCAGCTCTGATACATCTTACGCCTTTGGTTCCGTCGAAGCATTTTCCTTGACAACTCTCATTTTCAGAACTAACATTCACAAGACAAGAAAACAATATACAGGGTGTCCGAAAAGTCTTTCTCTGATTACATAAATTGATAGCTCAGGCTAGAAGTAAGATACAAATATGAAACTTGTGTCTAATTGTTTACAACTAGCAAAGTTTTTTTCTGTTTTAGGTTTGCAGTACGGAAGTAGTGGATGAGGTGCAGTGCCCAAGAGGCAATGTTAACCAATCAAGTGAAGGCACAGTGTGTCCTGTGGTACCATGAGACACGAGCACCAAACACAGTACAGAGACACTTCCAGACAACATTTGGAAGGAATCCACCTGATGTCAAGAGCACTAAAGCCTGGTATGAGAAGATCAAGAACACAGGATCGGTTGCTGACCTTCCGAGGTATGGTCGACCAAGAACCTCATCAGACAAAGTGGAAGCTGTAAGGCAGTCTTTTCTGCGAAGTCCGAAGAAATCAGTGCGCAGGGCCTCACATGAATTACAGATGCCAAAAACCTCTCTCCATGACATTTTACACAAACGTCTATTGTTTCGTTCATACAAAGTGCAAATCGTTCAGGCCTTGTTGCCCGGCCGGCCGCGGTGGTCTCGCGGTTCTAGGCGCGCAGTCCGGAACCGCGCGACTGCTACGGTCGCAGGTTCGAATCCTGCCTCGGGCATGGATGTGTGTGATGTCCTTAGGTTAGTTAGGTTTAAGTAGTTCTAAGTTCTAGGGGACTGATGACCACAGCTGTTAAGTCCCATAGTGCTCAGAGCCATTTGAACCCATTTGAACCCCCTTGTTGCCCAATGACAGTACACGTCGGTATGACTTTTCGGTCGAAATGTTATCACGTATTGAGGACGATGGTGGTTATCTCAGACGAATTGCTTTTTCCGACGAAGCGACCTTTTTTGTCAGTGGAGCAGTGAATCGCCATAATGTGCGCTTTTGGCGTTCACGACCCCCTGGCCAGGTCATGGAGTGCACCAGACGCAGTCCACAGGTGAATGTTTGGTGCGCGCTATTGCACGATCGAATTATCGGACCATTCTTCTTCGTTGAGGCTACCATCACATCTGCAGTGTATCTGGACATGTTGCAACTGTATGCTGTTCCTCAGCTGCTTCAGTATCACCCCGATATCTTGTTTCAGCAAGACGGTGCACCGCCTAATTGGTGTTTGGACGTCCGTGCCTATCTCGATATGACCTCTCCTGGGCGATAGACTGGTCGTCATGGCCAACGGTTTGACCTCCACGCTCTCCTGACATAACTCCATTAGACTTCTTTTTACGTGGTTATGTCATGAACGAGGTCTACTGAACACGTGTACCAGATCTAGAAACCCTGTGGCAACGGATAACCACAGTCGTTGAATCGATCCCTCCAGTGATGTTGGCTAATGTGTGGACGAAAATGGAATATCGCCTATATGTGCTACGTGCTACCAAGGGTGCTCATGTGGAAGTTTACTGATGTGTGAAAAAAACTTTTATAGTTTGTAAACAATTAGACACCAGTTTCATATTTGTATCTTACTTCTAGCCTGAGTTATCAATTTATGTAATCAGGGAAAGACTTTTCGGACACCCTGTACATTAACTTAATTCCTACTTAAGATTGCACTGGACTTGCTATATGTTTTAAAAGGCTACAGCCTCTATGAGTTTATGCCCTTGGCAGCAATAAATTTCACTAGCAAGCCTTCCACATGACTACCTAGCCCATGGATCTGCTAAATTGACTTTAACGTTTGACTGCGTTTGTTGTTGTTAACCTGCATTTAAGTCTACCACATTTGTGAGAATCTATGTGAGGTTGAGTGATGAAATAATAATAATGAAATGGTAACCATCCTGTCATACTTTTAGCCAATTGTTGATGTATGTTCTTTCATGAAGCTATGGTACAAGTATACTGATTAAAATAAAGGGACAAACAATACATGTTAGTGTGCTGAGATACGAAACATACCCATTGGCAACCCAAATAGATGCCACAAACAGATAACACTCCACTGGGTGGCAAAAACTAAGGTGTGGCTGATTGAACTATTTACTCTGGCTCAGACTATGGATAAGGCAATGTGAAATTATCTAAGAATCAATAGACTTTGATGAATTTATTCTACACAGAAGTCATACTGTGACGATGCAGCTGAGAACAGGTAGCAAGAGTGTGATTCTGTTTGCCCTAAAAAGCCAGAGAAACAGTACTATAGCCCTTTCTCGATGTGTAGTGCTGTCTCAGGTGATTGTCATTGTTCAAGCGTTTGCAGAGCAACAATGTGCGGCTCCTCTAATTCGCTACTGCGGGCACAAAATGTACAAAGTCTCGGCTGCGATCGGTTAGCTGAATCGCAATTGCTCGCTAATGGAGCACCGAAATCTCAGCAGATTCCAGCGTGTGACACTTCCGTTCGCCGGCAATACCAAGGACGAATCTGACTCACATATGCGGCAGTACACATCAAGAGGTCACACATCAGGGCGGCAGACCTGTCACGAGTAGGATTGCACTCCCCACAGCGAGTTGTTCGAGAAGACTGAGGTCTAAACTGACAATACAGCTAAGTCCTCACCACAGGCTCCAGAGTCAAGACCGATGCTAGCGAGAACTCACGCTCAGGACAAGTGTCCCAAGTACAGCCCCCTGATAACAAAGTCAAGACCAGAATGCTCTCCAGACTGGAGTCTGAATCAAAAGACCCTCTCCAGGTTGGAGTATGAATCAGAAGACCAAGTTATGCCTCTCCTCACCTGCCATCAGACCTTGGTAAACCCCCTAAAGCACTCTCTCAACCACTACAACAAGTGATCTGTGCCAATCACAAGACTCCTGGAGCTCCATGTCTCCCATTTAACTCTTATACTCTACCCATCTATCAGTCCTGAACCTGAGGAATGCCACTCCACTGTGATTCGTACTGCAGGTGTTCATGTCTTATAGTGTAATTTTCTGACGGTGCTCTCATGGCACTTGCAAAATACAAACACCCCGAAGAATGCTTCGTTTCATGACTGGCGATGGTCCAGAATCCTAGCAAACTTACCGTCTCCACACATGTAATGTGTGGGAAGCCAATACGACTCATAGCTCACATGAAAAACGCGACAGACATTCGCGCTGGCATGGCTGAAATGTCATCATCCCTACACAGAAGAAAGCAACGTACATTCTCCTCTTAGGCAGCGCATAAGATACCGGGGAAAAGGGACAGAAATACTGACGCGGGCAATAGTAACGTTATGGGAGATACTACTACGACGACTGGGGGTGAATTTGATGTTCATAATGCGGTCGTTTCTTGACTAAAGTTCTTGGACTCCCTGGAACGTGACAATGGGCAACAATAGTGCAGTGCGTAGACATAAGGGCCATTTGTCACAAAGGCAAATGTATGTTGGACCCTGAGTTCAGTTCAGTCAACAAGGAAAAGTTATCATGCCACAGAAAAGTGTTGGTTAATACGAAGAGCTGTCACTTATAACGAATTTCTATTCAATCCTGTCCTTAATTTTCAAACAGGCAGTGAACGCGTTGATACGAAGATGTACCAACAACGCTACGCATTTGACTACGTTCCTCAAGGAGTTGTACCTGAAGTTAATAAATGACAATTACAAATTCATCAATTTCAGGCATTCTATAAACCAATTTAGATCACACATAGAATGTTCTAATCCCTTGAAGAGTTATAAAAAAATGATTCTAACCTAGCTAAACTATTATAGACACCTATTCTACAAATCTTGCATCTTCATATTCCAAGATGTTGATGTTGCTCTTCCGATAGTTTCTTCGGTCGTATTTTGAACTGTGTCTGCAGCAGCCGAGCGTCAGTTTCTATTTAGACTTCTGCTACGCTTCCCTGTGACGGGTTGGGTGGCCTTATCTAGATATTAAGATCCTGTTGGTTTTCTTGCTGCCATCGAGTGTGTTCTTCCAGTTGTTTCTTTGCTGCTCTGGTTCTCCAGGATAGCGCTGGAACTGATTTGGATTCCGTTGCCCTCATCCGTTTCCGTTTTGCTGTTCGTTGTAATTATTGTTGTAATTTCCTCGTCTACCTCTGTTTTTCCATCGTGGCTGGTTACTACCTCTATAGTTCGAGTAGTTGTTTTCCTGTGCTCGATAATATCCCTCATTTCGCCTGTTGTCGTTCCTTTCGGACGTACCTTGCGAACTGCGGTCATTGTTCCTGAACCTGTCTCATTCGTTTTGTACATCTTTGACATAGTCTAATTCGCGTAGAGCACTCCTGGACGATTCAGTGGAATCGTTGAACCTTGCGATGAGGAGTTGTTGGTAGCGCAGAGGTAATTTGACGTAACAGTGCTTCATAATTTCGACGCTACTGTGCGGCTGGGCCAAAAACCTATTCTTCTTAATTAGCGACTCAAGGAACCACTGGACTCTCGAATCGTGATCCTTCTAGATTTTTCCCGAGCAAAATCCCTTGCTTCATTCTTTCCTGCGTGTCTTCCGGCCAGCAAGTGTTAAGAAACGTGTCTCTGAACTCTTTGTATGAGGAACAGCTCCCAGTAACACTGAGCATATGTTCCGCAATCGATCCCTCTAAAATTCCGCAGATAAATTCCAGCTTGTCTTTCAGATGGCAAGGAAAGCGTTTCTGAAGAAGAGAAATTTGTTAACATCGAGTATAGATTTAAGTGTCAGGAAGTCGTTTCTGAAAGTTTTCGTATGGAGTGTAGCCATGTATGGAAGTGAAACATGGACGATAAATAGTTTGGACAGGAAGAGAATAGAAGCTTTCGAAATGTGGTGCTACAGAAGAATGCTGAAGATTAGATGGGTAGATCACATAACTAATGAGGAGGTATTGAATAGAATTGGGGAGAAGAGGAGTTTGTGTCACAGCTTGACGAGAAGAAGGGACCGGTTGGTAGGACATGTTCTGAGGCACCAAGGGATCACAAATTTAGCATTGGAGGGCAGCGTGGGGGGTAAAAATCGTAGAGGGAGACCAAGAGATGAATACACTAAGCAGATTCAGAAGGAGGTAGGTAGCAGTAGGTACTGGGAGATGAAGAAACTTGCACAGGATAGAGTAGCATGGAGAGCTGCATCAAACCAGTCTCAGGACTGAAGACCACAATAACAACACATTACAGAGGTCACGATTCCGGTAGTACTTGGTCGTACTGGGATTATCCAACTTGTTGGATGCTATTTATTGTTATTCTCCGTATACACTTAGAAATTCTGAATGGGTAAGAAATGTTCCATTTTCCTGCGAGCCAATTCTTCCTCGTTCCTGCAGCACGCGTCTCCAAAGTTCGCTGTCCAAACGGTCCTTGTGCACTTTCAGGCCTTCTCTTGTGTCGTCAGATTCGTGGAGTAATGTTTTCGTTCGCCGAAGACGTACGCAAATGTATTGTGGTTTGGTTTCTGTCATAATTTGTGTTACCGACGGGGCGCTATCTGTCGTCCACCCTATGACGGCTTGTTCGTTCTCCTACGTCATTCGCCTATATAGCCGGCCGAGGTGGCCGAGTGGTTCTAGCCGCTTCAGTCTAGAACCGTGTGACCGCTACGGTCGCAGGTTCGAATTCTGCCTCGGCCATGGATGTGTGTGATGTCCTTATGTTAGTTAGGTTTAAGTACACTACTGGTCATTAAAAGTGCTACACCAAGAAGAAATGCAGATGATAAACGGGTATTCATTGGGCAAATATATTATACTAGAATTGACATGTGATTTCATTTTCACGCAATTTGGGTGCATAGATCCTGAGAAATCAGTACCCAGAACAAGCACCTCTGGCCACAATAACGGCCTTGATACGCCTGGGCATTGAGTCTAACAGAGCTTGGATGGCGTGTTCAGGTACAGCTGCCCATGCATCTGCAACACGATACCAAAGTTCATCAAGAGTAGTGACTGGAGTATTGTGATGAGCCAGTTGCTCGGCCACCATTGACCAGACGTTTTCAATTGGGGAGAGATCTGGAGAATGTGCTGGCCGGGGCAGCAGTCGATCGTTTTCTGTATTTAGAAAGGCCCGTACAGGACCTGCAACATGCGGTCGTGAATTATCCTGGATTCATCCGAAAAAATGACGTTTTGCCATTCGTGAACCCAGGTTCGCCGTTGAGTACACCATCGCAGGCGCTGCTGTCTGTGATGCAGCATCAAGGGTAACCGCAGCCATGGTCTCCGAGCTGAATGTCCATGCAGCTGCAAACGTCGTCGAACTGTTGTTGTAGATGGTTGTTGTCTTGCAACCGTCCCCATCTCTTGACTCAGGGATCGAGACGTAGCTGGACGATCCGTTACAGCCATGCGGATAAGATGCCTGTCATCTAGACTGTTAGTGATACGAGGCCTTTGGGATCCAGCACGGCGTTCCGTATTACCCTCCTGAATCCACCGACCCCATATTCTGCTAACAGTCATTGGATCTCAACCAAGGCGAGCATAATGTCGCGATAAACTGGAATAGCGATAGGCTACTATCCGACCTTTATCAAAGTCGGAAACGTTATAGTACGTATTTCTCCTCCTTACACGAGGCATCACAACAACGTTTCACCAGGCAACGCCGGTCAACTGCTGTTTGTGTACGAGAAATCTGCTGGAAACTTTCCTCATGTCAGGAACTTGTAGGTGTCGCCACCGGCGCTAACCTTGTGTGAATTGTCTGAAAAGCTAATCATTTGCATATCACAGCATCTTTTTCCTGTCGGTTACATTTCGCGTCTGTAGCACGTCATCTTCGTGGTATAGCAATTTTAACGGCCAGTAGGGTAGTTCTAAGTTCTTGGGGGCTGATTACCTCAGATGTTAAGTCCCATACTTCTCAGACCAATTCGCCTTTGTGCTTGTGATGTAGCCTTCGTTGACGTGCTTGCTGGATGTCTTTTGCTAGCTAGTTTTGCTGTGAGGTGATTCGAATCTGCTCTTCTTTAACCTCTGATATTTCTGCCTGGCTCTTCTCGATCTGTTCGATACACTTAACGTTCTCGCCTATTTGTTTCTTGCGTTTCCTGTGCGATCCTTCTTAGCCGTTTTTGGAGCGTTGCACGAACCCTTTTGGTTTTGCACATTTCGATTTTGGCCCGTTTCACTTATTCTTCGGCTAACGAAGCGTCCTTGCGTGCATCTTGGGCTACTTATCTCGCCGCCTTGGCATCGCGTTTTGCACCGTTCTCGATAACTTGCATCTCTGTTGATGTTTTCTTGACGCTTTCCACCATTTCTTTAACACCCGCGACTTCCTTCTTAACCTTCTCTATACTTGCAGCAAGGTGTTCAGCTACCATCCGCATCTTCTTCGTCTCCTTAGTAGGTAATTACTTCATTTCCATCATCTCCTTTGACGTTATCTTCTCTCTCTCCTGCCTCTTCTCGACCGATTCCTGACTCTTCCGCTCCGCTTCCAGCATGAATTGTATAAGGACCTCAGACTGAGATCCTATCCTAATACTCCCATGGCTGGACGAAAGCGATTCCATAGCTCTGTAGCTTTTCCTTCGTGAGTCTGCTCCGCTACTCTCACAACAGTACGTCATGCCATGCTCTCAGATTCTACATGGCGCTCTGCTGTGGTTTCATCATAGCGCTCGTTGTTTGAATTAACTCGTCATAATCAGAAAATTTTGCCTTCGACACATCCACAAAGTCAGCTACTACATTTGACTGAGGATTCTTCGAAAGATACTTTTGTTGAATGCTACCGGTTTGTCATTGTTCCATTTGTGACGAGATAAGAATACTCTCACTACGTTGGAGCAAACGTGCCTTGCGTCTAGTGAACATGAATTCGGGTTTCTGCTCGCGAGATATTTCTATTCCCCCTAGTCTCAATGCCACATAACTCTATGCTGAAATTTGCTCTGGCGAGCCACTAAGTCTAAATCTCTGATAATGCATATCAAATAGAAACAACCCTAATCTACGGTAAAATGCTTGAGCCACAGACATTCTACCATCCCGCACATCAGAACACTGTTCTGAGTCAGAAACAATCAAGTAGTGACACACATACCACAACAACAAATGAACGAAAATACAGAAAAATACAACACCGTACACAAATTTACAAGTCATCAATGTATTTAGTGACAGCATTTTTTATGGTAATGCGAAACTAATTTACTTCAGTGTACCAACTGGATTTCAACAAGGGAAAACAGAAACCTTGAAGCGGAAATAGCATCTGACGTCACAGAAGGTGCCGTCAATTCAGGATCCTGCCAGTAGTCGCCAAATTGCAACACTACATTGGACGTGCGGCACGCTTCGAAAGACTACAGGCGACTATGACTTAACGTCCTGACAGCTACCACTTTACCTAGTAACCCTTCCACCTGACTACCTGGCCCATGCATCTGCTAAATTGACTTTAACCTTTAACTATGTTTGTTGCTGTTAGCCTGCATTTGGGGTTATCACATTTGTTAGAATCTATGTGAGCTTAATGAAACCTGGTCCTATCATTATTTTAATCAACTGTTGATGGGTGATTAATATATCAACAGGGGAGTGATCTTTTATGAAGCTATGACACAAGTTTATTGATTAAAATAATAGGACAAGCAATACATGTTAGCGTGATGACAAATATAACATGACTGTTGACAACACAAATAGACGCAACAAATAGATAACACTCTACTGGGTGGCGACTGGTTGGCAAAGACTAAGGTTTATCTGACTGAGCTATTTACTCTGGCTCAAAACACGCATAACGCAATGTGACCGAGCGAGGTAGCACAATGGTGAACACTGGACTCGCATTCGTGAGGACGACGGTTCAAACACGCGTACGGACATCCTGAGATAGGGTTTCCGTGATGTCTCTAAATCGCTTCAGGCTAATACCGGGATAGTTCCTTTCAAAGGGCACGGCCGCCTTGTTCCCACATCCTTATCTAATTTGATGGGACCGATGACCTCGCTTTTTTGGTCTTCTCCCGCCAAAACAATCAAACAACTAGCAGTCTGGAATTATGTAACAATTATGTTATGATAAATTTATTCTAAACCGAAGTTATACTGGGTTGGTGCAGCTGGGAACAAGTGGCGAGACTGTTACTCTGTTTGCTCCCAAAATATGCCAAGTCGCGGCTGGCGATTTGCTAGACGGATCGCAATTTCTCTCTAATGGAGCCCTGACATCTCTGGGGATTTCAGCGTGTAACACTCCCTTTCACCGGTGATACCATGGACGGATCTGACTCACTTATGCGGCAGTATTCATCAGAAGATCAAACATCAGGTGATGTTTGCCACGAGTAACGTTGCCCTCGGCACAGCGAGTTCTTCGATATGACTAAGGTCTAAATTGTCGGTACAGCTAAATCCTCATCACAGGCTCTCCAGTCAAGACAACTGGTAGCGCAAAGTCAGGTTTAGGACAAGTGTCCCAAGTGAAACCCACTCATAATAAAAGTCAAGGCCGATATGCTCTCCAGACTGGAGTCAGAAGATCCTCCCCAGTCCGGAGTCTGAATCGCAAGACAAGTTGCTCGTCTCCTCATTTCCAATCAAAACTGCCCCAAAGCAATCACTCAACCGCCTGCATAAGGGTTTCGTGCTAGTCACAAGATCCCACGAGCTCCATGTCTCCCCTCTAACTCCAAACGTATAACCTGCCATATACTGCCCAGAATCCCAAGGGTATCTAATCAGCGATCACTTGCCTTAATATGTGTTATTTAGATGTTCTTCCGATGACTAAAAGAAGGTTCCAAATTACGATCTTCCGTGGTGTAATAGTCTCGGTGTATCGAATTCAGTGATTCGGTCTTCTTTCTGCCGTATTCCATTTCTGTGTCAGTATGAAGACTTCCTAGATAACAGAACGCAGCATGTCATTCTCAATGGAGAGAAGTCCTCCGAAGTAAGAGTGATTTCAGGTGTGCCGCAGGGGAGTGTCATAGGACCGTTGCTATTCACAATATACATAAATGACCTGGTGGATGACATCGGAAGTTCACTGAGGCTTTTTGCAGATGATGCTGTGGTGTATCGAGAGCTTGTAATAATGGAAAATTTTACTGAAATGCAGGAGGATCTGCAGCGAATTGACGCATGGTGCAGGGAATGGCAATTGAATCTCAATGTAGACAAGTGTAAATGTGCTGCGAATACACAGAAAGATAGATCCCTTATCATTTAGCTACAAAATAGCAGGTCAGCAACTGGAAGCAGTTAATTCCATAAATTATCTGGGAGTACGCATTAGGAGTGATTTAAAATGGAATGATCATATAAAGTTGATCGTCGGTAAAGCAGATGCCAGACTGAGATTCATTGTAAGAATCCTAAGGAAATGCAATCCGAAAACAAATGAAGTAGGTTACAGTACGCTTGTTCGCCCACTGCTTGAATACTGCTCAGCAGTGTGGGATCCGTACCAGATAGGGTTGATAGAAGAGATAGAGAAGATCCAACGGAGAGCAGCGCGCTTCGATACAGGATCATTTAGTAATCGCGAAAGCGTTACGGAGATGATAGATTAACTCCAGTGGAAGACTCTGCAGGAGAGACGCTCAGTAGCTCGGTACAGGCTTTTGTTAAAGTTTCGAGAACATACCTTCATCGAAGAGTCAAGCAGTATATTCCTCCCTCCTACGTATATCTCGCGAAGAGACCATGAGGATAAAATCAGAGAGATCAGAGCCCACACAGAAGCATACCGACAATCCTTCTTTCCACGAACAATACGAGACTGGAATAGAAGGGAGAACCGATAGAGGTACTCAAGGTACCCTCCGCCACACACCGTCAGGTGGCTTGCGGAGTATGGATGTAGATGTATATGTAGATGTAGATGGTCCCTGAGCGACTGTACAGAATATATCCATCCGCTGATTGATATTGCGTAAGTCCAAAAGTTCTTTCCGTTTTTGAGGAAGAGCGGTTCGCAAAATTAGTCTTTCAGATACATTGAATAGTTCTGGTATTTCCCTTTTTACTCTTGTTTCGGCTTCCTTTGGCACCTAGGCTTTAACTTCACTTTACCTGTGATCAAGCTCTGTTTGTTTTCATAGCAACTTTGTAACTTGGTTACTGATTTTTCTTTTCCCTTAAAAACTCGCTCAGTACACACTGATCTAAGGTGTACTGAACAGTGCCTTTGTATTTTATCAATATAAGCTCCACTATTCGTCCTCAGAGCTGAATATTTAATGTTGGTTAATCACATTTTCATAATTTCCATCCTGTTACTCTTCCTTAGCGAAAATACACAGATAAGCCAAAACTTCATGACCTCTGCACGCAGAGATTGTGGATGCATCGTGGTGGCGTTGTGGGCACGTGGCACGGTAGCAAAATATGAGGAAATTCATAGAGATAAGCGTCTTTGACAAAGGACAGGTTATTATTACACAGAGTCTGTGAGCGAGTGTCTCGAAAACGGCGAAGCTGGTGAATTTTGACGTACTACTGTCGTGACCATCTGTGAAGGAGGTAGGGGGCCTGATCAGCTACCATTAGGCCCCAAATGTTTGGACGTCATAGACTCTTCACAGAATGTGGGGTTCAGGGGCTTGTCTGCTCTGTAATGTAGGGTAGAGGGTGTAGCACCTCTGCCGAAGGAGCAAAATACTGGTCCACGCAAAAGTGTTTCAGAGTACACCGTTCATCGTACATTGTTGAACATGGAGTTTCGCAGCAGACCGTCCCGACATGTTTGCAAGAAGACCCAACGACAACGTCACTTACGATTGCAGTGGGCACGGGACCATCGGGATTCGTGTCTACGCTTCGGGTGTATCACATTTTTGCTACACCAGGTCGCTGGTCAATTTCCACAAACGCTGTCGTCGAGGTGAACCGCAGCTCGGAAAGTGCAGCGCGACACGGACGCAGGCTGGTGGAAGCAGTATTATGGGAGACATTCTCCTTCACTTGCATGAGTCCTGTGTTAGGAAGACACGCTGACAGCTGCGGATCACCTATATCACTTCATGGTTCAAATGGCTCTGAGCACTATGGGACTTAACAGCTGAGGTCATCAGTAGCCTAGAACATAGAACTACTTAAACCTAACTAATCTAAGGACATCACACACATCCATGCCAGAGGTAGGATTCGAACCTGCGACCGTAGCGGTCGCGTTGTTCCAGCCTGAAGCGTCTAGAACCGCTCGGCCACAGCGGCCGGCTATCTAGTTTCAAGTAACTGGTATATGGTATAAAGTTCACCTTGTAAAGTAGCCATCTTGTTCATGCTGGCTTTTTTTTTCCTTTTTCAAATATTTCCTTCATATCAAAAATTTATTCTGCAGTGGACACATCGTGCGTAGTGGGGCGATCACTCTGTTGTAGAAATAATTCAAAAGCCAAGACCGCTTAAGTATTGTTTACTGGATAACCGGTTTCAACACCATCATCTTATCTGTAAAGATATAATATGACAGGTTTGAGTGAGGGCTTATGAATTACTCTATTTAAATTACTATGAGTACAGTACCACATACCTGAATGTAGATTAACATTTATAAATCATTTTGGTATAGCGATACATGAGGCACACCAGCTGATATAAAATCATTGCCATAAAAAATAAAAAACAACTGCTCTAAAGGTAATTCTTTTCCATAAAATATATAAAACCGAAGTCACAAGATAAAACCATTTATTACATGTCCGCTGCTCGTCTAGTAACGGTCGACATCACACTGCCCTATTCCTCGCAGGTATATCTGTTGCGATGCAAGTGGTTTACAACTGGCCACTAGATAGCGCTGTCCAAGCAGTGCACACAGCCTCACAGTATAACCACTCATTACTACTACAATACAACTTTACTATTGCTGCTAATCAAATACCCATACAAAGAACACTTTCAAAAAACTTACTGTAGATACTATACATACTATGCATACTATACATACCCTGTAATATACTGTACCCTGTAATACTACAAAGTACGTCAATTACAGATTAAAACATCTGAAGCACAGGCATTATCCATATTAGCGCCATACAAAACTACATATTGTAATTTACCCTTATTGCAGTCAGCTTGTGATCTGGACGTAACATTTTTGTGGACAAGCGAACTTAGAATAATTTTCGTGTGGGACAAACACATGTGGATTTAAATTTTTTCTGCAGTTGCACCCAGCTATTAAGTTGAAATTCGCATATTTTTCGCGGTTAGACAGTGCGGGGCTTGCATTCGGTCGTGGCGCTGGTTGAACGTGAACATTTCTAGACAAAGGTTTTCGGAGTTTATCGTGATGATAGTCTCCATTTCATATAAACCCTCGGTAGGGCATTGATTTCATTTGCGAACTGTGAACTTTAATTTCATTTGTGGTGTCTAAAATTAATAAACCAAGCTTTCTGTAAAATCTAAACTGCTGTGAGTGGTTACATGATTTTAGACTATCAATCCTTGCCTGCATTTGTTTGGACGACAATGAAATTAAAGTAATGGGAACATGCGACAGGTGTGTATGTTGGTCTTCCTAGGCATAGCGTAGCCAGCATATCTAAGCCCAATCACACTCTAGGGTGGCTCATTGTTCTGTCTTTCGGTGATAACTGTTCTTTTTGAATAATATTTCATGCATTAGCGGGTGGGAGCTCTCAGCTATACTGTAAACAACCAGACTTTACTTCTGCGATTTATTTTTTTTAAATTATTTACTCTCAACAACACCAACTATCAAGTAAGCCACAGTAGACAAAATTTAAACCCAGGTACCGTCGCGTGTTATTGGTCTCATCTGAGGCCAAGCAAGCGAGTACAGTCGCAAGGTGTACGACATGACACCGAAATCCAACCAAGTTTTGGGTTACTTCACTTTTGTGGTCAGTCAGATTGTGTTGGCATAATTGTTACGCTCTATGTTTTGTGTTTTAGTGATTTCATGTCAGAGTTTCTTTCACTATTACTATGAGACGAGACCAACAGACCACGGTTCCCTCATCTCAAAACACTAATAAAATATACAAGATAGGGATCGAGTTCAACCAGTAGATGCTTTGTAGTTTTTGGCCCTTTTGCCATTGCCTCTTCAAAAAAGGTGTTACGTTTGTCTCTTCTGCTTTTGAAATCGTCATGCGTCTCCAGCAGAAACTGGTTAAGTGGAGAATTTCAAGGATCATAAACCAGTCTCTTTTAATTATCATGTGCTATATAGTAGCATCTACTTTTGTGCTATATGCTGCCTACATTTAATATCTGCTCTCACTTTTTCTAGCCGCTTACATACTAGTTATTCATTCTTGCTCTGTGTTGCTTTTTCCGTTTTCATTCCTGGTTTTCAAATCTTTATCGTCAGCCCATATACAAAAAGGTTTGTTTTCCTTAACTACAATCATCAGTTTTTCTTACGAACCTCTTATAGGGTTCCTGATGAGTTTCCTTAAGAGGTATTTTTCATCATTATGACGACATTTCGTTCCTTAGTGATACTGTGATGTATTCTTCAGGTATCTGAGATGCGCCTTATGGTTTCGCTTTACTACATTTTCTAGTTCTGAAGTTTTTCTGCTTCGTAAATCTTACTTCCGTTTTCCGCCTTGGGCGTCTTCACTCGATTAATCAATCAACTAACGATGTTATAATATTTTTACAGGAAATGTACAAATATTGTAGTTAAAAATAAGTACGCAAATAAATTTAAATCATGAATCTCTAAATCGATTTAAGTCATTAGAGATTATTTTTCAGAAACAACAAAAAGCATTTAGTTATTTTACTGAACCCAGTATTGCACTAAATTATTTTAAGATAAAGTACGCGAAAGTAATTTAGATGAAAATGCTAATAAAAAACCATGAATCTGTAACCTTTTTATACCCAAATATTGTTAAAAAAACAGGACTTTAGACGTTTTTGAAATTAACTCGAGCAGTGCTTCTTACGTAATAAAATTTTGATATATAAAAACACAATTTGCATTTTGTTTATTGAAAAGCACGTTCAGACTAAATAGAACAGCAAATCATCAAGGGAAATAAACACACACACAAAATTTCCAAATTGAAACTGCAGTTTTACTCATTTATCTTTGTGCAGTTTTTTCATAAAATCCTTTGGATTCCTGAATCTCGGGATTATACTTGACCATCTTGCGTATATCTTTAATTTTGTTTTCATTGACTATATACACACCATTTGGATAGGAACATCTGGTTGGTTGTTCTGAGGTATGTGGAAAATGTTCGACCAGGGATGAAAGGATATCGAATTATTCCTGCTAATAATGGTTTTGGAACTAGTATTTCGTTGTGTTCAGCAGAAAAGCATAATTCCTTAGAAGATGAAACTTTGAGAGAGATCTTTTTGTTTCTAGGAATGTCTTTAACAGAAGTCTCTATAGAATTGGCATTTCTTTTGTAATAATGGGGCCATTAGTTGTTGTAATCATAGTAACTATTAAATTTCTGTTAGCACTAGAGCCAATTATATCCAACTATATGTTCACACATGACCTTCATTGGACAGAGTTTATCCACAGCCTTCAGGTTTTCTTTCAACACTGTGAGGTTCCTGTCTGATGGCAGAAAGGAGTGTCCTCTCTTGGGGAAAAGGAGTTGTTGGACGTCAAAAAAGAAGGTCATTATCCACAGTGCTGAGAATGGCTATGATGTAGGGTCTGAACGGAGTATGGTAGAATGGGCGAGGTACCCCACGGATCACTGCTAGGGCCACTCTTGTACCTTATTCATACAAGTGATATTCCCTCAGTATTACAGGTGATTCTAAAATATTTCTGTTTGCTGATGACACTAGCTTGGTAGTAAAGGATGATGTCTGCAACACTGGCACTGTTTCAAATAGTCCAGTTCATGACACAACTTCTGTTTTTACAGTTTATAACACACACTTCAACAAAACCCGACGTTTTAATTTCACAGAATGGGCATGTGATCAGTGAAACTGAACAGTTCAAGTTTCTAGGTGTTCAGATAGATAGTAAACAGTCGTGGAATGCCAATGTTAAGGATCTTGCTCAATGACTTAATGCTCCCATTTTTACTGTTTGAACGGTATCTGAAGAAAGTGATAGTTCGACACGCGAAAGTAGTCTACTTAGCTTATTTTCATTCGCTTATGGCGTATGGTATTATATTTTGGAGTAACTCTTCCCATTCCCAAAGCTTATTTCTGGCTCAGAAACGGATGGTTCTGGCAGCAAATAGTGTAAGTCTGCGAACTTTTCTTGCTAACAGTATCAGATTATTCCCAAGAATTAGCAGCTTTCACTTAGTTAATATTAGGCAGAAATCCAATCTGCATTTGAATCGTACTTCCTGCGGTAATCCACGCGATTTAAAATCGAAAGACTTTCGTCATGGGGTCAATCCTTCTATTCTTTCGAGGAGTTCCTAGAAAAATTAAGCTGATTCCTGGGCTATATTGTTGATTGCATAAACTTATGGCTTGTCTTCTTTCATGCCCGGCCGGGCTGGCCGAGCGGTTCTAGGCACTGCAGTCTGGAGCCGCGCGACCGCTACGGTTGCAGGTTCGAATCCTGCCTCGGGCATGGATGTGTGTGATGTCCTTAGGTTAGTTAGGTTTAAGTAGTTCTAAGTTCTAGGGGACTGATGACCTCAAATGTTGGATCCCATAGTGCTCAGAGCCATTTGAAGCATTTTTTATTACTTTTACGTTGTAATTTCATGTACTGACACGTTCCATGACCTTGGAGATCTGCTCCTCAATTTGGTCCTATGGAACTCGACGAGTAAAACAAAAATAAATAAATAAATAAATAAAAATAAAATAATGCAGTGCTAAAAATTGCTCTAGACCACTTTCAGAAATATGTTGGTAACTAATCAGAAAACACAAAATTATCGAAGTACCAGCAAAAGAAAACAGCGATGTGAACAAGAAATAGCTCAAAATAGGTGGGGCAGGACTCTACAAAAAGTAAGACGAACTTATAATATCTGACTGTCTTGTATGCAAATTGAGTCTGTCGTGTATATCTCTACTCCAAAGAATGTTTTAATTCCCAGCGTAACTGATAATTTAAAAACTGACGCAAAGGGAATGGAGGTGGCGTCACGTAGTTAGGTATTTAAAATACCTCCGCTCTCCCACAAGGTTAATTTTCCCAACGTGTTTGCGGGCTTGTAACAGTCCTTTACGTTTCCCCCCCTCTGCCTCGTCCGACATAATAGGGTGTGTCCTGCTTCGTTGTTTGCATACCAAAAGCATTCCGGAGCGCCACGAGCATGTCAGTATGGCGGTTATTGAGAGATAAAGTGCCTGTGGAATGTAAGGCTCGCACATCCACAAACAATTGACGGAGTACGTTATGGAATGCCCATCCGGCCGACACACATTCCGCATCAACAATATCGGTGTATATTCTGAACTTCCGGCTAACTGAATTTTGAATCAAGCCTTTTGAATCCTAATGTAGCAACCAAACCTCTCTTTCGCAGGCTTCTGAGTAATTAATTGTTCAGTACTTATCCGTTTGCCAGTCAGCAGATGAATATTTACGTAAAGTGCTCATACGTTACTAGGTGGCTTCCTCTACAGATGCCTGGCAGGTTGATCGGGCACTTACGAATAAACACTACAGCTGTAAATGTCATCCAGTATTTGTTTATCATGTTGAGTAGCTTTTGGCTTTCAAAAGAATCATCAAAGACAAGTCAAAAGGAGGTGTAAAACAGGAACCTGTAACATTTAGGAAAATTTTTGAATGACATAATCTGCTGCACTGGCTGTCGTGGCTTGCTTTAGGACAACGTTTTATTTTTGTATTTTTCACTGCACAGTTTCAGCAGTTTAGTCACTTTCAAGCGTATACTACTCGTCAGGCTGACATGTTTTGGTTAGCGTTGAAACATATGTTTTTCACACATTGTTACAATGCATTTGTGTGGCCGGATTTTAAACTCAACAAAATGACTTAAACTGTTTCTTCGATAGCTGTGACGTAACTTACCACTTGCAGGTACACTGGTGTGCAAAATTTAAGGAAGAAAGTAGCGCTCGCATTATGTGTCACCGTCAAATACCATAGCGCGTTGAAACTTGGCTCACTCATAGAAAAATCTGCTGCAGCACAGTACAAACTGAAAGAAATACGCAAATAGTAGAACAGAAATGACGCTATTATTCAAAGGCAATAATCACACAGAAGTCACCACGACTTATGGTAGTCCCCCTAGCCATTTGAAAAATCGGAACGTGCATCTTAGTATGTTATGCTTTTCTAACGGCCACGGCGACCACCAAAAATTGTCATGACTTCTGTGTAATTACGGTCTCGTTCTTAGTCCCATGTGGAGTTGCTAGTTTCCCATCGGGCGCCTCGCCAGATGGCGGATAGGAAATCCTTACTAGGCAGAGTGGGTACTGGGAAAATAAAATATCAGGGTGGGCCAAAACTAGCAGCTGCTGTCTTGTAGTTAGATATTGGCTTATCATACGCTATAGGAAGAAAACGTTGAAAAATAAATACCTGGTCCTCCAGATTGGAGGTTGAGGCAATGGGCCAACTCCACATTCACTGGAGAAAAAAAATGCTAAGAGATTCAAGACGAGACAGCCGGATGGATTAAATGATAAACGTATAAAGGTATGGAAACGAACTGTGAAAATTGGAACATGCAACATCAGAGGACTAAGGAATAGAGACTTAGAAAACAGAAAAGAGGACTTTATCATGTTATCAGAAACAAAAAAGAAGGGAAACGGCATAGAAAATAAATGATCCTATATGCCCGTATACAGCTGGGCCTAAAAACATCAAAATGTAATGCGAGGAGTGTCACTATTGATAAAGAAAAAGTTACATAAACATATTATAAGTTGGGAAAGTATTGATGAAAATCTGATTAAAGTAGTAATAACTTTATATGGACTCAGTACCAGTATGATAGAGGTATATGCACTAAGTGAAGATGAAACTGATCATACCAAAGAAACAGTCTTCAATAAGTTGAATGACTTATTAGAAGGGATAGGAAATACAAGAGAAATAGAGTTACTTGGGATTTCAACAATAGAAGAGGGCGACAAATAAGAAATGATAATGGGCTAAGATTAATTAATATATGTGAACAAAATTCACTGTAAATTTTGAATGGCTTCTATCAACATAAAGAAATTCATAAATACACATAGCATCAGGAAACACTCCAATTAAAATCAATTATTGACTACTTAGTAATTTGAAAAAAAGTTTTAAAAACACAAGACGTCAGAGCATACAGAGGAGTAACCCAGAGTGACCGTCATCTGGTTAAATGTAAAACAGTGTTTCCATATGTATACATAAAAGGTAAAGAGGAAATTGTTAACATAAGAGGAAGGTCTTAAAACTGAAATAAAAATGCCAAAGTATAACTTACGTAGCCTAGAAAACGAAAGTACGGTATACCTATTCAAAAAAGTTAGTTCAAAAGTTAACTGAAAGTGAATTTGACAATACAGATGTACAATATAAATATATCGTTAATGCTTAACATGAGGCAGCCAAAGCAGTTCTGGGCGAAGAAATTAAGTATGAGAAAAAATAACTTTATACTATTATGTTACAGAAGGAAAGAAAAATATTTAAAATGGCTAAATACACAAAGTACCCAAGACAAGATAGAATTAGGAGTACAACAAGAAAAAAAGTAGGAAAATAGTGACAGAAGAAAAAATAAGTAATGGGAAAACAGCTGTAACGAAGTGGATAATCTAACTGAGGCAAGAAAAGTTCAGAGGCGTGGAAGATATTGAAATCACTGAGAAAAAATTCTAATGAAACTCAAAAAATTCACTATATTAGTATCCAGACTTTGGAAAAATAGTTGAAAGAATCATTGACTGAAAACAGGGGAATATGTTGGGGTGCAATTAATAACGATACAGAAGAAACAGAAAATAATGGCAACATTTCACTGGACATAGAAGTAGTAGGAAATCTATTAAAACTTCAATAAAAGCAAGTGCTACTGGAACTGGAGGAGTACCTACTGAACTGGTGAAAAATGGTACAGATAAATTACGCAATCGTTTGAGAAGCCTTTTTGAAAAATGCTTAAATGGTGAGGTCATACCAGAAGACTGAAAAGTAGGATTTATGTCAACAACCCACAAGAATGGATTGAAAGATGAGTGCGAAAACTACAGAGGAATAACTTAACTAATGTATCTAACAGACTTTAAGGAAGGATTATCAAACATTTTTTGGAATCAGAATTTAAAGAAGTGGCGGCCGAGGAACAGGCTGGCTTCAGAGCACGGAGATCAGCTATAGAACATATATTTTGCTTGCAACAAGTAATTGAAAAGTAAAAGTTAGAAATGAGCCCCTTGATTTAGTATTTGTAGACAAAGAAAAAGCGTATGAAAATATGTCCATATGTATGGTAACATGTCAAAAGCTTTAAAAGCTTAATATTAGTTCCATCATAAATGAAGCAATTCGGAACCTATACGCAAACTATATAGCAAGAATAAAAGTACAAAATTATCTCTCACCTGGATTTAAAATTGTAAAAGGTTTACGTCAAGGATACAGTGTGTCACCAACACTCTACAAAATCTATGTAAAATATCATTGCGAAACTGGGAAAGAAAATGTAAAAACATGGGGATGTAAGCAGATAATATTGCGATATAATCATTATAATTTTCTGATGACCAACTAATTTTAGCACAATATAACGAAGAGATAGAATACATTGTAAGGAAATGAAAATAGGAGTATATAAATGGGGACGTGAGGACAACAGAAATAAAACAAAATACATCGCAATAGTAGACACAAATGAGGTTCTGACACTGGAAGAATGGATGGGAACTATTGAACATGCTGAAGAGTACAAATATCTAGGAGTCAATATCACAAAAGACTGAAAACAAGATGAGAAAATTAATTCAGGAGCATATGCCGGGAAATTTACTATTGGAACACTAAATATATTTTAAGGGACCAAAAGATCATAAAGGAAAAATCTTCTACATAATTATCAGAAGCATTATGCCATATGGATCAGAAGTATGGGGAGTTAAACCGCAAATAGTAGAAAGGATGATGGCAACGGAGATGGACTTTCGGAAGCGGTCCACAGGAATATCTAGGCGAGAAAGAATCAGGAATGAAGTCATCAGGAAGAAAACTGACGTTACAAATTCAATAGCAGATTTTATAGAAGAAAAACAATTGTTATGGTATAGACATACAAAATGATGTCAAAGGATAGATTAACACAGAGAATTATTGAGTGGGAGCCACGTAGAAGGAAGAAAAGAGGGAGACGACGGAGCACATGGATCAAGGAATTCAGACCTATATCAGAAGAAGAAATAATGAAGAAAATTTATGGACAGATAGACAAAAATGGAGGATTAAAATCAAACTTGATGTATGATCATGGGGTACTGGAAAACGTAAAATGTTACATTGTGAAAGCGGATAGTAATAACAATAGTTCTTTATGAGAGTGTGAGTCTCCCGGGAGGAAGCGCACCCTTTGCAACGCGTTCCCTTGCTGGATAAATGATTTATGAGGCGTTCTTGCGATAGGGCGTTATATTCCTCCTCCAGCGCGGTTAACAGCTGCAGGATGGTCGTTGGTATTTGTGGACGTGTTTCAGTACGCCTCCCAATGCATCCCACACCTGCCCGATGGCCGCCCGGTGTGGCCGAGCGGTTCTAGGCGCTTCAGTCCGGAACCTCTCCACCGCTATGGTCGCAGGTTCGAATCCTGCCTCGGGCATGGATGTGTGTGAAGTCCTTAGGTTAGTTAGGTTTGAGTAGTTCTAAGTTCTAGGGGACTAATGACCTCAGATGCTAAGTCCCATAGTGCTCAGAGCCATTTGAACCTGTCTAATGGTATGTAAGTCGGGGGAACGGACAGGCTACTTCGTTCGCCAAATATCCTCTCGCTCCAAGAGCTGTTGCTTCTCCAGTGTTCGATGCGTTCTCGTATTAACCATTCACACAAATGAAGTCAGATCTGAATGCACCTCTGAAAAGAAGCACATGGGGTGTAGAGTATCACAGTACCATGGACCGATGAGTGTACAGCGTTCAAAGATTTAGAAGTCAGCAGCCCCATGCAGTATTATGACTCCGCACTCTATAACATCTGAACCACCAATACAATCGTGTTCGATGATATTGCTTGGTGCACTATGTACCTTTATATGGCTAGAGGCGGAATCACGTAATCAGATGATACGATTACTGAAACGTTCAAACAAAACTTGAGTCTAATTTCAAACACGTACCCTTTCATACAGTTATAGTTAGTGGGGACTTCAGTTTAACCTCAATATGTTGGCGAAAGTACATGTTTAAATCCGTAAGTACGCATAAAATATCATCCGAAAATATGCTAAACCCATTCTCTGAAAATTATTTCGAGCAGTTAGTTCATAAGCATCTCGAACGTAAACGGTTTCGAAAACACACTTGACCTCTTAGCAACAAATAATCCTGAACTAATAACGAACATCAAAACGGATACAGGGGTTAGTGAACACAGGGCTTTCGTAGCGAGATTGGGTATTGTAACTCCAAAATCTTCCCAAAGTAAACGAAAAATATACCTAATCAAAGAATCAGATAACAATTCACTTGACGCCTTCCTGAGAGACAGTCTCCACTTTTTTCCAAATTAACAATGTGATTGTAGACTAGGTGTGGCTTGAAAATTACAAAACGGCGGATCTGATCCCCCTTGGTGCACAACATGGCTAAAAACACTGTTGCAGAAACAACGAAAAAAGCATACCAAATTTAAACGAACGCAAAAATCTCCATGACTGTCGTTCTTTTACAAAGCTCGATATTTAGAGCGGACATCAATACGAGATGGTTATAATAGTGTCTACGACGAAACTTTATCTTAAAACCTGGCAGAAATTCCAAAGGGATTCTGATAGTATATAAAACATGCTAGCGGCTAGATACAGACAACACCATCCCCGCCGATAGGAATAGAAATATTATTTATGACAGAGCTGCCAAAGCTGGGTTACTGAACGCAGCCTTCCGAGAGTCCCTCACCAAAGAAGACGAAGCAAATATTCCAGAATTCGAATCAAAAACAGCTGCCAGCATAAGTAACGTAGGACTAAATATCCTCGGAGTTGTGAAGCAATTTAAATGACTTAACAAAAGCAGTCTTTCGGTCGAGAATGTACATCAATAAGGTTCCTTTAAGAGTACGCTGATGTAATGTCTCCATGCTTAACAACCATATACAACCGCTCGCCCGACGAAAAATCCGTACCCAAAGACTGGAAAGTGACACAGGTCACATCAATATTTAAGAAAGATAGTGAGAGTCATCCATTAAACTACAGGCCCATTCATTAACGTCGATATGCAGCAGGATTTTAGAACATATATTGTGTTGGAACATTATGAATTACCTCAAAGACACGTCATTGACACACAGTCAACACGGATTTACAAAACATCGGTCTTGTGAAACATAACTAGCTCTTCACACACACGGAATGTTGAGTGGTGTTGACAAGGGATTTCAAATTGATTCCGTTTCTCTAGATTTCCAAAAGGATTTTGACTCTGTACCTTACAAGTAATCGCGGCGACTTCAACGTAATTATTGTCTCTGAAGAACAGCGTCAATTCTGTTCGGCTCATTGCGCTAGCAGTCTTTTCTAAGTTTCATCAAGCTGTGTTACTCGGCAGTTATACGTAATGTGAAAGCCACTTTCGTCCTTGAATTTTGCACACAATTGCATAATATAGTACTCTTATAAGTATGAAATGGCTTCCAGAAGTAAGTCACACTAAGACAATCGCATATCAACAGCATCGAATTCTTAGAAGAGAGTCTATTTTCTTTGTTTCCCGCAGACAGTTCGGCTGTGGTTCGCATAACAGGTGTACCACAATGTGCGATTGAAATAGCTGGGCAACTCAAAACTTACTCCGAAGTTGAAGTGTGGGAGAAATTTGCACACAAATTCATCGTGAAATTCTGGCAGTATATGGAGCAAATGTGACGTCGTCTCTAGTCATAGTGAAATGATGCCAACCATTTGACCAAAGCAGCACAGTCTTGGGTAATATAGATCGGACGGACAGCCATCAGTATTAAACAAAGAAGACGATGTCTCCCAGCCTATAGAAGAAATGATACGCAGCAATCGCAAATTTTCCAAAGATGATTACTTTGGCACAGCGGTTTTCGAATGTCTCTGTGAGCCAGCAGCGGATTTCGGTGGTTACGGAACTGAACGACTGGTGGAACATTCCGACCGTTTCTTACAGAGACGTTGTGACTATGTTGAGAAACAGTGTCATGCATCTGCGTCACTTTGAAGTGTAGCACAGCACTCAATAAAAGCCGCTGTCGCAGTAAGGTGTTAGCTACCTGTTGAAGTCCCCATGTAAAATGACACCTGTGTCCAGCTGGTCGAATATAAAACAAAAACAGCTAGTACGCCAACTTACTGCCATTCAAAAAATTCACGTTGGGTGCTTACCCCGTTGCAACCGAACTAGGGTACTGTCCATAAATCAGCCCTTTTTCGTAGAGCATTGGTTTAAATACACTGAGGTGTCGAACGTCACTTTCAGACCTCCTTTCACCAGGCGTAGTGCATCAGCTCGACGTGACACGGACTCAACAAGTCGTTCGAAGTCCACTGTAAGAATATTGATCCATGCTGCTTCTAAGCCGTCCATAATTGCGAAAGTGTTGCCGGTGCAGGATTTTGTGCACGAACTAACCTCTCGATTATCTGCCGTAAATGACCGATGTGATTCATGCCGAACAATCCGGGTGGCCACATAATTCGCTCTAATAGTCCGGAATGTTCTTGAAACCAGTCACGAACAACTGTGGCCTGCAGACATGACGGATTGCCGTCTATAGTAATTCCATCGTTGTTTTGGAAGATGAAATCTATGAATGGCTACAAGTGGTCTCCAAGTAGCCGAACATAACCATTTCCGGCCAATGGTCGGTACTGTTGGACTACGGGCCAGTCCATTCATTTAAAAACAGGCCACTCCATTAAGGAGCCACCACCAAGTTGCACGAGTACCTTGTTGACAACTCTGGTCCATGGCTTCTTCGGGTCTACGCCACACTCTAACCCTAACATAAGCTTTTGTCAACTGAAATCGGGAGTCATTTGACTAGGTCAGGCCTTTCCAGTCGTCTAATGAACAACCGACATGGTCACGAGCCCAGAAGAGGCGCTGCACGAGATGTCGTGCTGTTAGCAAACACACTTGCGTCGCTTGTCTGCTGCCATATCACATCAACACCATATTTGGCCACACTACCCTAACGGATACGTTCGCCTTACGTCCCACATTGATTCATGCGGCTATTTTACTTAGCGTGGCCTGTCTGTTAGACTGACAACTCTACGCAAACGCCGCTGCCGTCGAGTGTTAAGTGAAGGTCACTGCATTCTCCGTAGTGAGAAGTAATGTCTGTAATTTAGTATTTCCAGAATGCTCTTGACACTGTGAATCTTGAATACTGAATTCCCTAACGATTTCCCTAATGAAATGTTCCCTGCGTCCAGCTCCAAACACTGTTCGCGTCCAGAGTCTGTTGACTCCCGTCGTGCGACCAGTCACGACGGAAACCTTTTCACATGAATCACCTGGGTACAAACGACAGTTTTGCCAATGCAATGCACTTTAGTAAGTTGTGAACACTATACTGCCGCCATCTGTATATCTGCATATCGCTATACCATGACTTTCGTCACCTCATCGCATTTTGATGCTCTATTAAACTTGATTTACAACAATTAATAGTTAGGAAGACTTTGTACCAGGTGATTAACTCCTTGTTTCGGTTGCTTGTAGTAGGAGAGGAGAAATTCCTCGTTCACTGATAGAACCGCGTACTACAGCTGGATAATGGCACGTACTGTGTTGTGATCTTTTCCAACAGAGCGGGAAGAATTTTACCAGTGATCGACACTGGCAGACATCGACAAAGCCAGTTTGTTCGCTGATAAGCCAAAGAATTATGTCCACGGTTGTCTCCGAGGTCTGGTGACGTTCGGGTGTTTGTCGCGATTACAAAAGTGTTTAAGAGGAGCAGAGATGAATGGGCAATCAGTCTATGAGGATGCGGGACGCAAACTGTGAAATCCACTGACGTAAGCGACTTTGACAAAGGGCACGTTGTTATGGCCTGGCGCCTCGAAACGAGCTTCTCAGACTCAGCGCAATTGCTCGCGTATTGCTGTTGCGAGCATCTGTGGAAAGTGGATGAAGAATGGTGCAGCCACTGAGGAAGCGACAAAGGATTCGACTCCCACACCACATGAAGGCACATACATACTAGGCCGAGAGAGCCAACGAACGACAGAAACTAGATTCGGCTCAACGTTGGTTGGCAATGCATTGGTGTTTGGTTTCTCATCCACACTAAACCAAGGGCTTGGACCCAAGGGATTCGGAAAGGCTGAGTAACAGTTGGCTCTGGTAACTTGCCGGCGTTTCTCTGGTCTTGTTGTTGTTTTAAAGTAGCATTTTAATTACAAAGTCACTAGCCGATACGAGGGAAGACGTGAATTTAGCAATCGTCGCATGTGCAGCATTTATATTACTGCAAGAAACTGATCATCAGCTGAATAAGAAAAAGAAACGACGCTGGTGGACGACCTTTCTTTTAAAAAGTAGAGAGCGCTGTGGTAGGACAAAATTAATATCTGCCTTAAAGCTGAATTTCCCTTGTGAAAGCTACATGTTTCGATATATTATTGAGTTATAAATAAAATAAAATTTCCAAAGATAACATCTCTTTTAGGAGAAGTGAACATGCAGCAGTAAGTTAATAGTCACCCCCAGTTTTATTTGTTTCTACATGTCGTTCACGGCGAAAAGATGGCAATAAATATAGAATTATCTTCACATTGTGCATATCAGTTTCTAACTGCTGGGTTATTTCTCTCCAAGCGTGCAGTCTTTCCAGTTTGTTTCAACTGCCGCAGTTCTTCGGAACCCATAAAAATTTTCGTCGATGATGAGACTCTGTTAGTTTTAATGCTCTCTCCATATTCCATTCTATAGTCCAGTATTTTTAAACACAAGAAATACGAGTACACATCGTTATCGAGGACAGGCATTGCCTGCAGAGAAACAGCGACTGTTTCCAGGACAGCCACAAGTCGAACTCAGTGTGTTTTATTGACTGCTTTCGCTTCTCACTCTTTAACATCCAATTACCGTAATGTAAATCGTAAATTCCAGGGTTTCTGATGATGCTGTTACTAAATTAAAGAGAGAAATCCGACAATAAAGTACCCTAAGTGCGACTTATGGCTGTTCTGGAAAACTTAAATAGAGATCCGTTCTAGAGACACAACAAATCGCTACTGAACCACCGAACATTCGACACTAGGAGAGACGTGGCAAGACCAAACAACTGCTAACGCTTTAATGCTGCCGCCTGGAGACCGAATCGCAACCAAGGCTAACCGCTTCGTTGGCTCCGATTTGCGTTCTGTACACACCAAGCAAATTTCGGTCAAGGAAGCGGTTGACTGTTGTTCGTTGACCTTCGTTGGCCTAATGTGTAAACGCCTTCACAGAACGTGGATGACGGATATTTGCTCGCTTTGTAAAGCAGCATAGGCAGCTATTTGTGTCGCAAATGCTGATGTAGTAGTAAGTATTTTGGAGTACACAGTTCAGCGGGCAGTTCTGCGCATGGTGCTCGGCAGCGGATGACCCATACACGTTTAAATGTTGGCCCAACGATGTCGTCTGCTATGATTGCACTAGGCACAAGATCATCGAAATTGGACCGTAAAATCAATGGAAGAAAGACACGTGGTTGGATGAATCTCATTTTTTGTTACACCAGGTCGATGGTCGTGTCTGTACACGCAGTTGTCCAGGCGGGTGGTTACTCGAAACATGCACCGAAGCACAGACGAAGGCAGGGATACTATTATACTATGGGGGAAACATACCTTAGGCTTTCATGAAACCTGCGGTAGTAATGAAGGCTGCTGTGGACTATAGGAACGTTATTAACACCTACCTTTGTCGGCTCGATAGCCATCAATCAATTCAATATAAACAAAGCTTCTGATATGAAGTGTATGTACACAGGATTACTGCTTTTGACTAGACTGGCATCTTCAGATCTGCAAGGTTACAATATTTATAAAAATAATTACATTGTAGCAGCTGCAATTGTAAAATAGGGATTTCACGTAAGTTATTTTTGGTGTGCCCGCAGAATACAGGTGACGAAACCACGATGTGCGATAAACCACACATTTGTTTTCGTCCCATCGAAACACAGTGTTAATTTAAAATAAAACGATTTTATCTTTACGTAAGTTAGTATAGCAAACACACAAATTGCGGTATATGTCTAAGATAACATTACCTCATAACAAAAAGAAAGTAGAATATTACAAAATATAGCTGTGTCTTCATGGTAAGACAGAGTCATACAAGTGTGGCACATCAAGAAGCGACGCATGTGTCTGGGTTGTCTCCAGGCCACATACTGCCGGATACCAGTCAGACTAACACGGGGGTACCACCTAGTGGCAGCATTCTCACGAATAATAATAAATGTTTTCTAAGTCTTTATTTTATAAGACTGACGTTGTGCTGTTTTCCATTCTCCGTTCTCTAAAAAAAATGTATATTATTACACTACTGTTCATTTAAATTACTACACCACGAAGATGACGTGCTACAGACGAGAAATTTAACCGACAGGAAGAAGATGCCGTGATATGCAAATCATTAGCTTTTCAGAGCATTCACACAAGGTTGTCGCCCGTGGCGACACCTACAACGTCCTGACATTAGGATGGTTTCCAACCGATTTCTCATACACAAACAGCAACTGACCGGCGTTGCCTGGTAAAACGTTGTTGTGATGCCTCGTGTAAGGAGGAGAGATGCGTACCATCACGTTTCCGACTTTGATAAAGGTCGGATTGTAGCCTATCGCGATTGCGGTTCATCGTATCGCGACATTGCTGCTCGCGTCAATCGAGATCCAATGACTGTTAGCAGAATATGGAATCGGTGGGTTCAGGAGGGTAATACGGAACGCCGTGCTGGATCCCAACGGCCTCGTATCACTAGCAGTCGAGATGACAGGCATCTTATCCACATGGCTGTAACGGATCGTGCAGCCACGTCTCGATCCCTGAGTCAACAGATGGCGACGTTTGCAAGACAACAACCATCTGCACGAACAGAATGCACATTGGAAGCGTGTATTCGCCATCGCCATACTGGCGTATCACCCGGCGTGATGGTATGGGGTGCCACTGGTTGCACGTCTCGGTCACCTCTTGTTCGCATTGACGTCACTTTTAACAGTGGACGTTGCATTTCAGATATGTTACGACCCGTGGCTCTACCCTTCATTCGATCCCTGCGAAACCCTACATTTCAGCAGGATAATGCACGACCGAATGTTGCAGGTCCTGTACGGACGTTTCTAGATACAGAAAATGTTCGACTGCTGCCCTGGCCAACACATTCTCCAGATTTCTCACCATTTGAAAACGTCTGGTCAATGGTGGCCGAGCAAATGGCTCGTCATAATACGCCAGTCACCACCCTTGATGAACTGTGGTATCGTGTTGAAGCTGCATAGGCAGCTGTACCTGTACACGCCATCCAAGCTCTGTTTGACTCAATGCCCAGGCGTATGAAGGCCGTTATTACGGCCAGAGGTGGTTGTTCTGGGTACTGATTTCTCAGGATCTATGCACCCAAATTGCGTAAAAACGCAATCAAACGTCAGTTGTAGTATAATATATTAGTACAGTGAATACCAGTTTATGATCTGCTTTTCTTCTTGTTGTAGCAGTTTTAATGGCCAGTAGTGTAGTATCCGGCAGTGTGTGGCCGGCAGACAACCAAGACACATGCGGCAGTTCTTGATGTGCCACACTTGTATGACTGTCTTGCTATGAGAATACAGTTATATTTTTTAATGTTCTGCTCTCTTTTTACTATGAGATATTGTTATCGTAGACATATACTGGAATTCTTATATTTACTATAATTACTTCCGTGAAAATAATTTAGTTTTATTTCAGTTTCAGAGTCCGTTTCGATGGTAAGAGAACAATCGTGCGGTTTATCGCACAGCATGATCTCATAACCTGTATTCTGTGTGTACGTCAAAAATAACTTTCGTGAAATCGTTATTTTACGATTTCAGCTGTTACAGTGTAAATATTTTTGTAATTCTTGTAACCTTGGATATCTGAAGATGGCAGTTTAGTCCTGTCGAAAGTAGTAATCCAGTGTTCATACTCGCGATTAAGGCAATAAAAACCTTCATGTCAGAAGCTTTCTTTACATGAATCTTGTTTGCAGACCAGCTGCATACCCTCATGATTAATGTCCTCCTCCACCGCGACAGCAGCATCAAGCTGAATGAAGATCTCTGTTGCAAAGCCAGAATCACGTTACAGTGTTTTCAGGAGCATGACAGTAAAGTCACGTCGATCTCCTGGCTACTCAAATTCGCTTGATCTAAACCCGATCGGACGCATCAGGGATGCTATCGAGAGCCAGTTCCGTGTCCACAAGCCACCGGTCCGTAATATATGAGAACTGCGTGACCTGTACATAGGTAACTGGCAGCACATGCCTCCGAAAACCTACCAACGAACAATTGAATCAATGCCACGCAAAATCGCTGCTGTACTGCGTTCGACAGGTGGGCCAGATGTCTCATTGTCATGCTACTAAGCAAGTGGTAAAGTAATGGTATTTTGTACGTCGGTGAAAAATTCTCAAAAATACATAACAAATGAAGCGTCTTTGTAAGAGAATGCCGATGTATAAAAATCTATGTATCAAGCAAATGTGGTTATGCCCTGAGGAAAGGCCATTTTTCTTCTTTTACTACCCGTATATGTTTCGGAGAAGTTTCTCGATCTTCAGTGGATTTTATTTATTAGCTGCTGAACAATATAAAGAGATCTTAAATTAAATTTTCCCTAAAACATATAAGTCTCTAATTTATCTACGATAACGTTGGAAGCTGAAGAAGTGAATTAAAATTTTTGCTTTAGCCGCGACTTGTGTAGTTTGTGCAGATATGTTGTACTGGTGTTATGGTCAGCGTATCTGCCTCGTAAACAGGACGTAGCGGGTTCGAGTCGCGGCCGCAGTACAGATTTTAATTTACTTCTTCAGCTTCCAAAGTTATTTTAATATAAGAAGATTTATTCAGTATGACATTAAACCGTTTTTTTGAAACTGTAGTGTTTACGTTAGTGTAGCTATTGACAGAAATAGTCCCCTCTATATAGCTGAGTGGTTAGTATAGTTGGCTGCCATGCGGAGGTCCCGGTTTCAATTCCTAGTAGTGACAACGATTTTTCTTTGGTGGGAGGACTGGTACGGGGTACATTCAGCATCGTGATACCAGTTGAGGAATTACGTGATGGAGTAGTAGCAGGAAAGTTTAAAAAACTGCTTGGAGAGAAGTGTGCTGACCACATGACCCTCCATAATGTATCCACATGACGCCGCAAGACACACGACCAAACGGCGGCCGGTAGACATCCCTTGGGTTTCAAGGCATGGTGGCTAGGTTGTTTCATTGAAGAATAAATACCCTGGTGTCCAAAATTAAAGCAACAACACGCTGTTTCCCCGTCCTGTGGCTAATTAACGATACAATCATACAAGTCGTCAACTGATGTCCATACGATCGTGCTCTTCACGGAAAACGGCACTCCGGTCAGCGGACACCCACGCCAATGATGACATCAGGGCACCTAAGAAACGAGATATTGTTTGCCGGCTAGCCCCACATCCACTGTCACTGTGTACACAGTCACAGACGGTGCAGTATGGCACAGAGAAGACGCCTGCCAGACTCTCTGCTGTGGAGGGCCATTGCAAGAATGGAAGCAGGACGGTCGCAAACTGATGTGTCTCGATGGCTTAATGTGAATGGTTCTGTTGTTTCTCGCATGCAGCGACAGTTTATAGAGACAGAAACTGTGTCCTAAAGACCAGGGACGGGCCGACCACGCGTAACATCAACTTGCTCTAAACTCACGACGGTATCTCCTTAGTACTGCACGGCAGCTGGCATCTGACATCGCGGCGCCCACTGGACGTGCCGTATCGAGGCAGACGGTGTAGAAAATGTTTCGGCAGAGTGGTCTTTATTGTTAGAATCTGCCATATGTGTACCTCTGACACACCTTCACAGAAGGGAACGTCTAGATTCGAGTCGTCAACATGCTACCTGGAGGGTTAAATACTGGGCCTGTTTTCTTTTCACAGATGAGTCGCGATTTGATCTGGAGAGTGATTCTCTACGAATTTACATCTTAAGGGAACGCAGAACACGATTTCAGGCCCCAAACATTGAGGAAAGAGACCGATATTGAGGAGAATCCCTAACGGTGTGGGCACGGGTGATGTTGACCACTCGAACACCTGTTCATGAAATTGTACGCATAAGTCACCAAGATTTAACTGCCATCAGGTATCGTAGCGAGATCTTGGAACACCATGTACAGTTGTTGCGAGATGCTGTGGGCCCAGACTCCGTACTGATGGACGATAATGCTCGACTTCATACAGCTCGGGTGACTGATGTTTTCATGGAAACGGAAGATACTGCACGTATAGCATGGCCTGCTCTCTCTCTCGTTTGAATTCCGTAGAGTATGTCTCGAATGCACTAAGAAGACGGGTTGTATCACGTCAGCATCCAGCGACCACTCGCCAAGATGCGTGGCAGCTCTGCAGGAGAAATGGGCGTTATTGCCTCAACATAGACTGATGACATCGTTCTCAGCATGCCCCGTCGTTGTCAGGCCTGCACTGCTGCCAGAGGTCGTCACACCCCATCCTGACCACATTAACCAGTTGTCGGAATGTGTGCTCAAATCCGTCAAGTTGGAAAAACGAAGAACATTTTCATCTATCGTTATTCGTATAGCAGTTGTTTGCGTTCTGTATTGTTTACATTGTTTCTACTTTAGTACCACTTGTTTACACTATTTTGTGGCAAAATAAACGCAGCTTTGCAAAATTTGCGTCAGTTACTTTAATTTTGGACACGAGTGTATATACCTTATTACTAAACATTGGTGTTCACAAGTCTGTTGGTATTTGCAGCACACTGTAGCTGCGCTGAAATATCAAACAGACTTGTGAACACCAGTCTTCATGTTAATATTTCTATCAATACTTAAAATCATATAAATATCATAATCTCAAAAACCTGATAAATATCATAGTGCACAAATTCTTTGTATATTGTTTAATAGATAATAAATAAAACCCACTGGAGATGGAGAAACTTCTGCGAAACACAGATGGCTAGTAAAACAAGAAAACTTTTATTTGCTCAAGGCAGATCCAAATTTTCTTAGTGTATGTTAGGAAGCAAACGCTGTCAAGGAAGGAGCTTAGACCAAAAAATTATTATATAAAAATCTATGTTTGATTGTACAAGTGGAGAGCGTTAGAACTTAGCAGTAAGGTAATGAAAACGGCGACAGCGAGCAGTGGTATAAGAGAAACACAGAGACAAAATAAAGAAGATTGTAGAAAGAATGGTAATGGGATGGTTAGAGTTCAACGTTCCATTAACGGCGTGGTTATTAACTGGCCTAGTTATGGATTAGAAAAAAATTAGCCATGCCTGTTCAGAGAAATCGTCTGTGAATTTATTTCGGCCTTACATACAGAACCTCGGAATTGGTGAGGCAGGTTTTTAAACTTTGCTCCTCTGTAATGCAACCAGTTGCCTTAACCACGCTCAATAATTCGATCAAAACTGATAGCTAATGAACTACCTAGCTACTGTTACAAGTTAGGAGTAGAATGAAAAGTAATTATTAAGAGCAACATAACAGGATATGCCCATATTCTAGAACAGCAGTCTATTTAACTACTTAAAACATATTCTAAAACTGAGTCGAATTCTATTAATCTATTAATAATAACGAAACTTTCTTGAAATAATTCTGTCTTGATATTAGCTTCTCCTGTCGTCTTGATATTAGCTTCTCCTGTCCGCTGCTCGTGGTCGTGCGGTAGCGTTCTCGCTTCCCACGCCCGGGTTACCGGATTCGATTCCCGGCGGGGTCAGGGATTTTCTCTGCCTCGTGATGACTGTGTGTTGTGTGCTGTCATTAGGTTGGTTAGGTTTAAGTAGTTCTAACTTCTAGGGGACTGATGACCACAGATGTTTAGTCCCATAGTGCTCAGAGCCATTTGAACCATTTTTTTTATTCGCTTCTCCAAAATAACAAGGACTTACTTTAAAGAGATTGGGGTGAGTATTTATCGAAAAACGTTATAAGCGGTGCACATATCTAATTCTCCTAAAAATAACCTTTCCTGTGACTTTCTGGAATATTATCGTTTTCTTCCTGGGTAATCCAGATAGAATAAAGTGCTTTCACCCGTTCTGTGGGTGGTACTGCTACACAACGCTGATTTGTGCTGCGAAATACTGTAAATTACTGCTTTTATTTAGCAACTTAATGATAGCGGCAATGTTTTACAGCTCAAATTACGCGCTTTGCATGATGATTTGCCCCTGTCTTGGTGCAGGTTCAGCCGGCTGGAGTGGCCGTGCGGTTCTAGGCGCTACAGTCTGGAGCCGGGCGACCACTGCGGTCGCAGGTTCGAATCCTGCCTCGGGCATGGATGTGTGGTTAGTTAGGTTTAATTAGTTCTAAGTTCTAGGGGACTGATGACCTCAGAAGTTAAGTCCCATAGTGCTCAGAGCCATTTGAACCATTCTTTTGCTGCAGGTTGTTACATTACGTCACATTACTCATATTACATGAATCCTGCGAAGTGGGAGATTTTGGGGTCTGGAAAGAAGTCAGGGATGTACATTTTATTTATGTGAAAGATATGTAAGTTATAGTGCTCTATTTTGGTGAAACTACATACATCAAAGAAAGGTTTGCATCAGCTGGGTTCTGAGAGTCCCGGATCCTGTACAGAAAATTAATCGATAACTCTAATACCCAGTATCATGTCCTCTGGCATTGATGCACGCTTGTATTCGTCGTGGCATACTATCCACAAGTTTATCAAGCCACTGTTGGTCCAGATTGTCCCAATCCTCAAAGGCGATTCGGCATAGATCCCTCAGAGTGGTTGGTCGGTCACATCGTCCACAAACAGCAGTTTTCAAACTAACCCAAGCATGTTCGATAGGGTTCATGTCTGGAGAACATGCTGGCCACTCTAGTCGAGCGGTGTCATGATCCTGAAGGAATTCATTCACAAGATGTGTACGATGTGGGTGTGAATTGTCGTCCATGAAGACGAATGCCTCGCCAGCATGCTGCTGATATGGTTGCACTATCGGTCGGAGGATGGCATTCACGTATCGTACAACCGTTACGGCGCCTTCTATTACTACCAGCGGCGTACGTCGGCCCCACATAAAGCCACCCCAAAACAGCAGAGAACCTCCACCTTACTGCACTCGCTGGACAGTTTGTCTAAGGCGTTCAGCCTGACCGGGTTGCCTCCAAACACGTCTCCGACGTTTGTGTGATTAAAGGCATATGCGACACTCATCGGTGAAGAGAACGTGATGACAATCCTGAGAGGTCTATTCGGCATGTTGTTGGGCCCATCTGTACCGCGATGCAATGTGTCGTGGTTGCAAAGATCGTCCTCGCCCTGGACGTCGGGAGTGGTGTTGCGCACCATGCAGTATATTGCGTACAGTTTGACTCGTAATGCGACGTTATGTGGCTGCATGAAAAGCATTATTCAAAATGTTGGCGTTGTTGTCAGGGTTCCTCCGAGCAAAAATCCGTAGGTAGCGGTCATCAATGGCGGTAGTAGCCCTTGAGTGGCATGAGTGAGCCATGTCATCAACAGTTCCTGTCTCTCTGTATCTTCTCCATGTCCGAACAACATCGCTTTGGTTTACTCCTAGACGCGTGGACACTTCCCTTGTTGAGAGCCCTTCCTGGCAGAAAGTAATAATGCGGATACGGTCGAACAGTGTTATTGGCCGTCTAGGCATGGGTTATCTACAAACAACACGAGCCGTATACCTCCTTGCAGGTGGAATGACTGGAACTGATCGGCTGTCGGACCGCCTCCCTGAAATATACGCTGGTCATGCATGGTTGTTTACAACTTTGGGCGGGTTTAGTGACACCGCTGAACAGTCAAAGGAACTGTGTCCGTGATTCAATATCCAGAGTCAATGTCTATCTTCAGGAGTTCTGGGACCTAGGGGTGACCTATTTATGATGTATGTATTAACTAACAGTTTCGGTGAAGATGATCTTCAATGGTGTAGCAGGAATTTCCCAGCAGAAACTTCTGTAATTCTGTTTTAAATTCCACCACATCACCCATATCAGTCATTTAATACGCTCTGAGACAAAATTAAATTCATGTACGTTTATATATGTCTTTCTTTTCTGTTTTGATGCTAGAAATTTCGAGACTCCTTATAAGTTATTTTTAGTCTTAGTATTATACTCACCCATTGGACTTATTTTGGGAAAACAGAAGTATTGTAACGACAAAGAACATCAACAAGCATGTGTATTGCGCAACACCAAGTTTTGGAAGAGTTGTCTGCAGTACAATGTAGAATTTACAGAGGTTATATTCATGTAATACGCTTGTATTCTGAAAAACTAATTGTTCCTCTTAAATGAGTTTCTCCAAAATTCACTCTTAATTCCTTAGTGCATGGAAATGAGGGGAATAAACTAATTTCTACATTGTTTTCTCATCCATATCAGTAATTATACACACTGTACTTTAGATGAACTAGGGCACATCTATAACTATAGCGTGCAAATCTTTCATTTGACTTTAGGAACCATCTGTAATTCTGAAGACTCATCACCATCAACCTCATGTTTTCCATTGTTGAGTAAATTATTTTCGTAGTCTCTATAACTCTGTGATAAGTACTGAGTTATACAGTGTGGTCCATTGATAGTGACCGGGCCAAATATCTCACGAAATAAGCATCAAACGAGAAAACTACAAAGAACGAAACTCGTCTAGCTTGAAGGGGGAAACCAGATGGCACTATGGTTGGCCCGCTAGATGGCGCTACCATAGGTCAAACGGATATCAACTGCGTTTTTTAAATAGGAATCCCCAATTTTTTATTACATATTCGTGTAGTACGTAAAGGAATATGAGTTTTTTAGTTGGACCACTTTTTCGCTTTGTGATAGATGGTGCAGTAATAGTGACAACGTATAAGTACGTGGTATCACGTAACATTCCGCCAGTGCGGACGATATTAGCTTCGTGATACATCACCCGTTTTAAAATGGACCGTTCACCAATTGCGGAAATGGTCGATATCGTGTTGATGTATGGCTATTTGATCAAAATGCCCAACGGGCGTGTGCTATGTATGCTGCTTGATATCTTGGACGACATCATCAAAGTGTCCGGACCGTTCACCCGGATAGTTACTTTATTTAAGGGAACAGGAAGTGTTCAGCCAGATATGAAACGTCAACCACGACCTGCAACAAATGATGATGCCCACGTAGATGTTTTAGCTGCTGTCGCGGCTAATCCGCACATCATTAGCAGACAAACTGCGCGAGATAGTGAATCTCAAAACAGTCGGTGTTGAGAATGCTACATCAACATCAATTGCACCCGTACCTTATTTCTATGCACCATCAAATGTATGGCGTCGAATTTGAACGTCGTGTACAGTTCTGCCACTGGTCACAATGGAAATTACGGGACGTTGACAGATTTTTGGCACGCGTTCTATTTAGTGACGAAGCGTCATTCACCAACAGCGGGCACGTAAACCGGCATAATATGCACTATTGGGCAACGGAAAATCCAAGATGGTTGCGACAAGTGGAACATCAGCGACCTTGGCGGGTTAATGTATGCTGTGGCATTATGGGAGGAAGGATAATTGCCCCCCATTTTATCGATGGCAATCTAAGTGGTGCAATGTACGCTGATTTCCTACGTAATGTTCTACCGATGTTACTACAAGATGTTTCACTGCATGACAGAATGGCGATGTACTTCCAACATGATGGATGTCCGACGCACATCTCGCATGCGGTTGAAGAGGTATTGAATAGAATATTTCATGACAGGTGGATTGGTCGTCGAAGCTCCATATCATGGCCCGCACGTTCACCGGATCTGACATCCTTGGATTTCTTTCTGTGGAGCAATATGAAGGATATTCGCTATCGTGATCCACCGATAACACCTGATAACATGCGTCAGCGCATTGTCAATGAATGTGCGAACATTACGGAAGGCGAACTACTCGCTGTTGAGAGGAATGTCGTTACATGCATTGCCAAATACATTGAGGTTGACGGACATCATTTTGAGCATTTATTGCATTAATGTGGTATTCACAGGTAATCACGCTGTAACAGCATGCGTTCCGGGCTCGATTCCCGGCTGGGTCGAAGATTTTCTCCGCTCAGGGACTGGGTGTTGTGTTGCCCTAATCATCATCATTTCATCTCCATCGAAACGCAAGTGGCCTATGTGGCGTCAGATCGAAAGAGTGGCACCAGGCGAGCGGTCTCCCCGCCGGGAGGCCCTCGTCACACGCCATTAGCATGCGTTCACAAAGATACATGTATCACATTGGAACAACCGAAATAAAATGTTGAAACGTACCTACGTTCTGTATTTTAATTTAAAAAAAAAAAACTACCTGTTACCAACTGTTCGTCTGAAATTGTGAGCCATATGTTTGTGACTTTTACAGAACCATCTATCACAAAGTAAAAAAAGTGGTCCAACTAAAGCATTCATATTTCTTTACGTACTACACTAATATGTAATAAAAAATGGGGGTTCCTATTTAAAAAAACGCAGTTGATATCCGTTTGACCTATGGCAGCGCCATCTAGTGGGCCAACCATAGCGCCATCTGGTGTCCTCCTTCAAGTTAGACGAGTTTCGTTATATGTAGTTTTTAGTTTGACGCTTATTTCGTGAGATATTTGGCCCCGTCACGATCAGTGAACCACCCTGTACATTGCGCTAGTGAACTCTGCAAGGCTTCACAGTTGCTAATATGTATGAGAATAGGAATTACATACAAATTCGTTCCTCTCTTCTCTCTGCCCATCTTCTCCTCCCTCCTCTATTTGTCCATTTCCATTTTATCCTCCTCCCCCCCCCCTCTCTCTCTCTCTCTCTCTCTCTCTCTCTCTCTCTCTCTCTCTCTCTCTCTCTCTCTCTCTCTCTCTCTCTGGGTATCTGCTTTCTCTTCCCTGTGTCAACTCTCATTCCTTTCTGCCCTCTTATCCTTCTCTATGATCTTGAGTCCTGTTTGTTGTTAAAGCCAATGAAACATTGATTGAGAATCGAAGTCGCTTAAAATGAGTGTGTAAATAATTTGTGATAATTGGTATAAAAGGTATGAGAATCACCTCTCCAGCTGCTGTATCTGTGAAAATAGTTGCTTCAATGAAGTACTTCGCATAGATTTAATGTGTGTATCCATCTAAGGCGGCAAAGGGAAAAAACACCCAAGTATAAAGAAAGCTCAAACGATCAGCTGTGACATGAGGACATGTTGAAGATGTACACTTCAATAAGGTTAAGTTTTGATATTTATCGAACACAAAAACTCTGACATTGAATGTTTGAAAATTTGAATATTCAACGAAAAAACTGACTTCAACAAGTTAATTGTATTATCTGAAGAAAAGAACATAAGACCTCACAAACGTTTGTGGCGAAACACGTATCAAACCAAACCTGCATAATTAAAGAACACAAATAAGGTTATTGCGATCGATATTATCTCAGTATACTGGATCGTTGAAACTTTGCATTCAAGAACTTGAGTAAGAATATCACACACTCAGTAAGAAACGTATACTTTGCTCGAGACCGAAGAGGAGGAGCCACGATTAATGTTCCGAGAGAATGGCCAAAATCTAATTCCATTGTGATGTTAGCAGTTAGCAAGAGGAAATATTACAGATCCTGATGGATGATCACGACGTTGGTATTCACGTCATCTTCTGGGAAGGCCATACTCGAGGTTCCGGGTTGCGGAGAATGGCACGGACAGTGGTGACGGCGTAGAGCTGGCTCCGTGTGAGTTCCTCTTAGATGACATGAGAGGTAATTCAGTGCCTGGCTCAGGAAGCGCACTGGAAGTGAACTGTACTCCCAGGGCCCGTGCGCCGGCCTAAGTACAATCCCAGGTGCCAGTACTGTAGCCGGTGTAAGAAGGCGGCCTTTGCTGGCGCTTACCTTACCGTCTGCTGGCTGTGTGCAGTGTGGTAGCCCCCAAGTGTCATCTGACAGGATGCCAGCTGCTCGTGTACCTTAAATGTAATGTGTATTGCTAGCAGATTAGGCGTAACCCCGTAATACAGCAGGTAGCGTTACAAAGTTTTAGACGATTGTGGTTTCGTAGCAGCATTGTAATCGTACTCCGATAAGACATAAGTACAACTTTGAAAAAATAAAATAAAACAGCACAATGTTGTGAATATAATTGTTGTTTCAATATACATATAGCCGGCCGGAGTGGCCGAGCGGTTAAAGGCGCTACAGTCTGGAACCACACGACCGCTACGGTCGCAGGTTCGAATCCTGTCTCGGGCATGGATGTGTGTGATGTCCTTAGGTTTGTTAGGTTTAAGTAGTTCTAAGTTCTAGGGGACTGATGACCACAGCAGTTAAGTCCCATAGTGCTCAGAGCCATTTGAACTATTTTTTTAATATACATATAAGGAAGACATATGTATGTGCGAGAAACGATTTTTCAAATGGTTTACATGCCCTCCTATCGTAGTTTAAATTGTGAGAAACATTTTCTCAGGACGCACAGCATTTTCTTTCTCGCAGTACGTTGTAACAGAGGACCTGTACACTGTCGATTAAAAATATGTTTACTCAAGTACGTTCAAATATACTTTAGAATATAATGAAAAAAACTCAAGTAAATCAGTCAAAGAATTTTCGATATCTTCGGTAACAACGTTCGTCCTTTGTATCTTACATAAGTATTTATATGTTACATAAACTAAAAATATATGCAGCCTATATATGTTTGAATGTTCATTAAATATAGCTTAAAAATTTGAAGAAAACTCTTCAAAAACAATTCGAGGTTTCTGGTAACAACTTTTCCCTTTTATATACTACATATATATATTTAAAATGATATATATTAAAAAATAGCCTATGTCCGTACGAATGTTCATTGAGCACTGTGTAAAAATTTTAGGTAAATTGCTCAAGTACTTTTGGAAATTTTTGGTAACAACATTAAACGATGACTTGTCTTTATGTATATTATTAATATAGATACTGAGTCTTGTGAAATTTCAAAGATAATCCCTTTTCCTCGATCCATGTGTTGACGTTTTCAAGCATTTCATCAGCTGCGACTCCAGTAACACGGCTAACGCTTCTTTTTACTCCTATACTTGTAGCTTCGGCAGAGGTGACCAAATATGAATTGTTTAATAGTGCAGAACCAACAATACTCCCAAAAAACCTGTCATATATCATGTATGAATGCCTCTAAATTTGCGTGTTTATTGCTGTGTGATCCTTCCATTGCCAAACTGACTCAGGATGTACCCTCCTAATCGATCCCTTCTTGTAATTAAGCTGTTCCACAAATTTCATTTTTCCGCGTTTCAGTTCCGTACCTCATCATCTGTTGCTTGACCGAACTATCTAATCTTCAACCTTCTTCTGCAGCACCACATTTCAAAAGCCTGTGCTCTCTTCTTGTCTGAAATGCTTATCGTCCACGTTTCACACCAGTAAAAGGAAAGATATAAAGAAATTATCTTTTTCAGAAATGCTCTTCGGGCTGTACCCCCTCTCTAACTAGGTTATAATCACTTATTTTGTTTCCCAAATAGCAAAACTCATCAACTACTTTTCATGCCTTTTTCCCTAATCTAATCTCTTCAGCATCACCCAGTTCTAATTTAATTTGACTACAGTCCAATATCCTTGTTTTATTTTGCTTGATAATCATCTTACAACCTTTTCTCAAGACATTATACATTCCATTTAACTTCTAATCCAAGTGTTTTCTGCTTCTTACTGAATTCCAAGGTCATTATAAACCTTTAACTTCAATACCCTCTCCTAACTTCGTCTGGGTTGCCTTTAATGATGTAATATACTAATTGAATAACATTTGCGATAACTTACAATTCTGTAGTCACTGCATCCATTTCATATGCTTTGACTCTAAAAATTGCAAATGGTTCAAATGGCTCTGAGCACTATAGGACTTAACATCTGAGGTCATCAGTCCCCTAGAACTTAGAACTACTTAAACCTAACTAACCTAAGGACATCAAACACATCCATGCACGAGGCAGGATTAGAACCTGCGACCGTAGCTGTCGCGCGGTTCCAGACTGAAGCGCCTACAACCGCTCGGCCCCACCCGCCGGCCTAAAAATTGCAATCTGGCTTCTGTACATGTTGTAAATAACGTTTCGCTTCCTCTATTTCATCATTCTACGTTCATAATTTCAAAGAATGTATTGCACTTGAGATTGGTAAAAGCTTTTTTTTTAACTCTACAAATGCTATAATAATAGTGGATGTGCACTTATCTTACCTATGTTCTGAGGTAAATCACAGAGTCAGAAAAGCCTAGAATACTCTTACATTTCTCTGGAACCTAAACTGATGTTTCCTAAGGTTAGCTTCTACTAGTTTACCTTTTTTAATTTTCCACGTAAAGTTAGTATCAGTATTTTGCAAGCATGACTTATGAAACTGGTGGTTCGGTAATATTCAAACCTCTTAACACCTGTCTTCTTTGGAAACGGAACTTTTACATTATTCTTGAGGTCTGAGATCATGCAGCTATCTTATACATTTTGCACACCAGATGGAATAGTTTTATTTTGGCTGGCCTTTCCAAGGATTTCAATAACTCAAGTGTATGTGGTCTACACCAGGTTTGGACTTACAGGTCTGTCAGCGATAAGTCGAATTCTTCTCGCACTATCATATCTCCCAACATATCTTCATCTAAGTTTTCTTCCCTTTCTATAATACTACCTTCAAGTTCATTTCCCTTGTGCAGTCCTTTCATATACACAATCAAATCAAAAGTATCCGGACACCAGTATGTAATGCAGAATTGACCACTGGATACTACGAGAGACGGAACGGCCAGAATAAAAGAAAGCGGGGAATATACTTTTGTCATTAGATAAGCAGTAACACAATAATAGGTCGGTCAGGAGTGCCCACTAACTTCCAACATGGAGTACCCATTGAATGTCACTTGAGTAACTAATCATTTGGGGATATTTCAATGTTTTAAAGCTGGCCAGGTCGTCTGGCGATGATGGTATTATGAAGTGTAAATGCGAAGGAACAACTACTAGTAAACCAAGACCCAGCATATCTCTTGTACTGGTGGACAGGGACCATCGGTCACAGCGGAGGGAGTTTGTAAAAAATCGCATTGGGTCAGCGGAAGGAACCACTCGTCAGTTTTAGAGTGCTACCAGCAACACAGTTAGCACAATGACTGTGCGTAGTGACTTAAAGAGAGTGGGGTATAATGATCGGAAAGTTCCTCAAGACAGACTCATTTCTGTAGTCAGTATGAAACGACGTATGAGCTGGTGCAAAGAACCACGCCATTGGAAAGTGGAAAAACGGAAATGAGTGACTCCGAGTCAAGAAACATTCTTTAACCTGTGGCAAAGAGATCAGAGTTTGGGTTTCTCGAATGCGTGGTGAACGTTACTTGGCTAGTGCCAACAGTGAAATACTACGTAGGTCACGTATTTCGTGATTGTGATGTGGTGCAGTTTTTTTTACTTAAAAACGGTAAATCGGAAATGACGTGAACATGTTTTACAGCATCGTGAGGTGTGTACAGGCCTATTTCGCTTACGTCAATCTGTTGTAGAATAATGGAACATGTTTTGTGTTCTCGTATTATGACGTTCTTAGATAATACAAATCTCCTTCATCATAACCAACATGGATTCCGCAAACAGAGATCATGTGAAACTCAGCTCGCCCTATTTGCCCAAGAAATTCACAGTGCCGTAGACACTGGCGAGCAGATTGATGCCGTATTCCTGGACTTCAGGAAGGCATTTGATACGGTTCCGCACTTACGTTTAGTGAAAAAAATACGAGCTTACGGAATATCGGACCAGGTTTGTGATTGGATTCAGGATTTCCTAGAAGAAAGAACACAACATGTCATTCTTAACGGTTCAAAATCTGCAGATGTAGAGGTAATTTCGGGAGTACCGCAGGGAAGCGTGATAGGACCTTTATTGTTTACAATATACATAAATGACTTAGTTGACAACATCGGTAGCTCCGTGAGGCTATTTGCAGATGACACGGTTGTCTACAAGAAAGTAGCAACATCAGAAGACTCGTACGTACTCCAGGAGGACCTGCAGAGGATTAATGCATGGTGCGACAGCTGGCAGCTTTCCCTAAACGTAGATAAATGTAATATAATGCGCATACATAGGGGCAGAAATCCATTTCAGTACGATTATGCCATAGGTGGTAAATCATTGGAAGCGGTAACGACCGTAAAATACTTAGGAGTTACTATCCGGAGCGATCTGAAGTGGAATGATCACATAAAACAAATAGTGGGAAAAGCAGGCGCCAGGTTGAGATTCATAGGAAGAATTCTAAGAAAATGTGACTCATCGACGAAAGAAGTAGCTTACAAAACGCTTGTTCGTCCGATTCTTGAGTATTGCTCATCAGTATGGGACCCTTACCAGGTTGGATTAATAGAAGAGATAGACATGATCCAGCGAAAAGCAGCGCGATTCGTCATGGGGACATTTAGTCAGCGCGAGAGCGTTACGGAGATGCTGAACAAGCTCCAGTGGCGGACACTTCAAGAAAGGCGTTACGCAATACGGAGAGGTTTATTATCGAAATTACGAGAGAGCACATTCCGGGAAGAGATGGGCAACATATTACTACCGCCCACATATATCTCGCGTAATGATCACAACGAAAAGATCCGAGAAATTAGAGCAAATACGGAGACTTACAAGCAGTCGTTCTTTCCACGCACAATTCGTGAATGGAACAGGGAAGGGGGGATCAGATAGTGGTACAATAAGTACCCTCCGCCACACACCGTAAGGTGGCTCGCGGAGTATAGATGTAGATGTAGATGTACAGTAGGGGAAGAGTTCAGAGACGATGATTGTTTGTAACAGCATGACAGAGCAGCCTGTGGCAAACCAACATCTGTGAGCCCATGGCTTGCGACAATATCATTTCTGAAATGTACTGGCCTGAGCGGATTCCCGACTTGAAGTCAATGGGACGTCTATGGGATGGGTTAAAACGTCAACTCCCCTCTTTACCTCAGCTTGCCACATTACTACCTTCTCTGGTTTCGGTTCTTGATCAATAATGGACTGCCACTCCTCTACGCATCTTCAGACAACTCATTGAGAGTGACCACCGCTAAGCTCAAGCACTCATAAAGATTAAGGGTCCTCACAGTGCATATTAATGTCCTCTAATACACTCCTGGAAATGGAAAAAAGAACACATTGACACCGGTGTGTCAGACCCACCATACTTGCTCCGGACACTGCGAGAGGGCTGTACAAGCAATGATCACACGCACGGCACAGCGGACACACCAGGATCCGCGGTGTTGGCCGTCGAATGGCGCTAGCTGCGCAGCATTTGTGCACCGCCGCCGTCAGTGTCAGCCAGTTTGCCGTGGCATACGGAGCTCCATCGCAGTCTTTAACACTGGTAGCATGCCGCGACAGTGTGGACGTAACCGTATGTGCAGTTGACGGACTTTGAGCGAGGGCGTATAGTGGGCATGCGGGAGGCCGGGTGGACGTACCGCCGAATTGCTCAACACGTGGGGCGTGAGGTCTCCACAGTACATCGATGTTGTCGCCAGTGGTCGGCGGAAGGTGCACGTGCCCGTCGACCTGGGACCGGACCGCAGCGACGCACGGATGCACGCCAAGACCGTAGGATCCTACGCAGTGCCGTAGGGGACCGCACCGCCACTTCCCAGCACATTAGGGACACTGCTGCTCCTGGGGTATCGGCGAGGACCATTCGCAACCGTCTCCATGAAGCTGGGCTACGGTCCCGCACACCGTTAGGCCGTCTTCCGCTCACGCCCCAACATCGTGCAGCCCGCCTCCAGTGGTGTCGCGACAGGCGTGAATGGAGGGACGAATGGAGACGTGTCGTCTTCAGCGATGAGAGTCGCTTCTGCCTTGGTGCCAATGATGGTCGTATGCGTGTTTGGCGCCGTGCAGGTGAGCGCCACAATCAGGACTGCATACGACCGAGGCACACAGGGCCAACACCCGGCATCATGGTGTGGGAGCGATCTCCTACACTGGCCGTACACCACTGGTGATCGTCGAGGGGACACTGAATAGTGCACGGTACATCCAAACCGTCATCGAACCCATCGTTCTACCATTCCTAGACCGGCAAGGGAACTTGCTGTTCCAACAGGACAATGCACGTCCGCATGTATCCCGTGCCACCCAACGTGCTCTAGAAGGTGTAAGTCAACTACCCTGGCCAGCAAGATCTCCGGATCTGTCCCCCATTGAGCATGTTTGGGACTGGATGAAGCGTCGTCTCACGCAGTCTGCACGTCCAGCACGAACGCAGGTCCAACGGAGGCGCCAGGTGGAAATGGCATGGCAAGCCGTTCCACAGGACTACATCCAGCATCTCTACGATCGTCTCCATGGGAGAATAGCAGCGTGCATTGCTGCGAAAGGTGGATATACACTGTACTAGTGCCGACATTGTGCATGCTCTGTTGCCTGTGTCTATGTGCCTGTGGTTCTGTCAGTGTGATCATGTGATGTATCTGACCCCAGGAATGTGTCAATAAAGTTTCCCCTTCCTGGGACAATGAATTCACGGTGTTCTTATTTCAATTTCCAGGAGTGTATGTGTCAGATACCTTTGATTGTACTGGGTGTTCCAAAAATATTCATTCACATTAATACAAGAGATAGAAAGCATCAAAAGAAGTATGTTTAGTTTCAATACACATGGTGCCTGATAGCAATTATGAATTTAGGGGTGATTTTCGTAGGGGGTAGTTTAGCATGCTAGTTTCAGCATTAACATTCACAGGAACTGCTCGAATGTTTGACTGTTGTGTCCATTGGAAGATTCCCAGCATGTCCGCAGTGGTACGGCAATTCTAGCGACAACGTCTTCTTCTTTCTCTTTTTTCATACAGCTGTTGCTTCATATGTCCCCTGCGGAAAAAACTCAGATATGTGAGGGCAGATGACCTGTGTGGCCAGGACACAGATCCATCTCGGCTGATACACCGATTCGCAAAGGTGTCTCTCAGACGATTCCTTATAGCGATGTTGAAATGGGCTGGCACCCCTTCGCGCTTGGAGTATATGCTTTGTCTAACATTCAGTGGTAAGTCTTCCACGAAGTCTGAGCACGTACGTTCCACAAATATGCAATGTTTCCGTTTATCGAGGTTGAACTGAAGAATATATGGGCCAATAAACCTATCACCAATAATATCATACATTAACAAGGAATCGCTGTTGGTGAACACGAGGTGAAGTACCTCGTAGTTTCACACGTGCCCAGACAAGCGTATTGTTCAATGAGCCACGTCGGTGTGCAGAACGACGGTAAGAAATACGGGTAGCAGGGCGTCGTGTCGTTAAAACCTTTGTGCGAAGTGCATGCATTGGGGGAAATCTTCACGTGCTAGTGCTGCCATGCGTTGAATATGGAAAGGACGAGGCTGCTGATCGCGTAACAATCCACACACTGGTATCTGAAATCGCAAAGATGTGTAAAATATGTTATGTATTTGTAAATGGAGTGACTTCAACATGTCGCAGAAAATCGTCTTCCATTTCGGGAGATTACATTGTTAGATTTCAATCTCTATCAGGTATCTTTGCACGCAAAGCGCCAGTTTCACGTAGCTGGCGATGCAGACATCCGAATGTTTGGTGTTGTGGAACCAGTAGGTTGGGAAATCGCTGTCAATATCGTCTCATTCCAGCTCGTCCATTTCCATTCCCAGATCCATATACCAGGTGCGTGTCAGCCATTTCAGCACACGTAAACCACTCAATGTTCACTCTTGTTGGCACAAGGTGGTAATGATTGCGACTGAATTGGCGTGTTTACAAGGACAGCACCGTTGTCGTCACAAGACAGTGATGCTTCTGAATGAATCGGTATGTTTGCAAACAGACCTGAAGACAACCATCCGTACACAGAGCAGTTTTTAGTGGCATACATATTTCCAGCCAGTGACACTAACAGAACAGCTTGTGTCAGTACCACTAACATAATGTTCCCTAACACAAGAAGCTGACTTCAGATCATTCAATGAGGTGACAAAATTTATGGAATATTTCCTAATACTGTGTCTGACCTCTTTTTCCCGGCAACAACAAGTTGCTGGAATCCCCGTGCAGAAATATTAAGATATGCTGCCTCTTAAGCGAGTCTGTAATTTTGAGAGTGTTGCCGATACTGGATTTGAGCATAATTATGGCCGATTCATGTCTGGCGGTCTGGGTGGCCAAACTATATGCTCGAACTGTCCAGAATGTTCTTCAAACCTGTCGCTAAAAGTTGTGGTCCGGTGATATTCCGCATTGTCATCCATCGTTGTTTGGGAATATGAAGTCCACGCTTAGCTGTAAATGGTCTCCAAGTAGACGAAAATAGCTATTTCCGGTCAATGATCGGTGCAGATAGGCCAGAGGACCCAGCCCATCCCATGAAAACACAGCCCATACCACTATTGAGCCACTATCAGCTTCCACAGTGACTTCTTGAAACCTCGGGGTCCATGGCTTCGTGAGGTTTGTGCCACACTCGAACCATACCATCAGCTCTTACCAACAGAAATCGGAGCTCATCCGACCAGGCTATGGTTTCCAGAATTTTATGGTCCATACGATACGGCCACGAGCGCAGTAACATCGCTGAAGACGATGTGGTGCTCTTAGCAAGTGCGCTCAAGGCGGTCGTCTGCTGCCACAGCCCATTAGCGCCAAATTTCACTGCACTGTACGTTTCACATGGATTTTTGCTGTTATTTCATGCAGCGTTGTTTGCCTGTTAGCACTGACCACTTTCCGCATTCACCGCTGCTCACTGTCGTTAAGTGAAGGCCGCTGACCATTGCGTTGTCCGTGGTGATGAATAATGCACGAATGTGGTATTCTCGGCACACACCTGACCCTTTGCTTCTCGGAATACTGAATTCCCTAACGATTTCCAAAATGGAATGTGTCATGCGTGAAGCTCCAACTGCCATTTCGCGTTCAAAGTCTGTTAATTCCCGTTGTGCGGCTATATTCATGTTGGATGCCTTTTCAAATAAATCACATGAATACAAGTGACAGTTCCGCAATACACTGCCCTTTTATACCTTGTGTGCGCGGTATTACCGCCCTGAGTATAGGACTTTATCCTATGACAGTCGGCTCAATTTACATTCCCTGTCAAAAATATGTGTTTTTGTGTTCTCTGCATCCTGTTTAATGTGAACGAATAATTTCAGACCACCGTGGATAATGTTTTTTTTGCAGTTTTCAACTTACCCTGTTTTCTTTTTACTGGTTTGCCATTTGAGCTTCTGACATACAGTGGCTTCTCTTTTTTTCCAAATATACGTTTAATTTACCACCAGGCTTTACCTGTTTTTCCCCTAATCATTCATGCTTCATGATTATACAGCCTTACTTTTTCCTAAAGCAATTCCTACTTTTCGATTTTGTACTTTCCTTCAATCGCTTTTTCTATCAGCTTGGCCCATAAAATCGTAGAGTTTTTGTTTAGCATGTTGGTGTTCCAGATGCTATGGGTTTTTTATCGATTGTCAGTATTATCTGCAATTCACTTTTGTGTTGTTTTGTTATTTGGAGGCTGTCAGAGGAGTTGTAGACGCTTCCAAGTGGAGAAATCGGAACACTTTCGACATAATCTTCTGTTTGAGTTCAATAGAGGGATGGAGAGCAGTGGAGGCAGACAAAAGCATTTGCGTCGTCTTTGAAGTTACTGCCATTGAACAGACGACGGCACCACAATGATTTTCTCTCCTTAAGGAGGATCGTTTCTACTTTAGTGACTCTCCAAGTTCAGGAAGACCTTCAGGGTTTGATGAAGATCGATTAAACACATTAACCCGCAGTGAACCACGTCAGTGTACTAAAGAACTAGCAAATATGATGAACTGTGATCATTTCACCATCGTGCGACATTTAGATGCAATGGGGAAGCTTCAAAAATCAGGTGTATGGGTACCGCACCCTCTAAGCCAAAATCACAAAAATCTGCGAGTGGCCATATGTGCTTCTGTGATTGCTCGTCATCAATTGGCCCGTGAACAACACCGATCACTCATATCTTTTGCCCTTACTGGTGGCAACATTTGCGTCTTTATGCTAAAGTGAGGAAAAAGAAAGGAATGGTTGAGCCTAAAGAAAGCAGTAACTCCCCGTACAAATACCTACTCGCACCCATAAAAGAAAATGTTGTACATCTGGTGGAACAGCTACGGTTTGGCTTACTACGAATTCCTTCCCCGAGGTTTAACCATGACTGCTGATACTGTCAACAACTGAGGCGTCTTGCAGACGAAATGCCAGAACAACGACCAGAAAGTCTCGTGAAGTAACGCTACAGTATGATAACGCCCTCTTGCATTCTGCTAGACTGAGAAAAATACCGTACAGGAGTTAGTTTGGGATGTGATTCCGCACTCGTTTTATTCATCTCATCCTGCACCCTCTGGTATTGAGCTTTTCCACACTCTATCGAACAACCTTCAAGGAATGAGATTTCACTCTGCAGCGGAGTGTGCGCTGATCTGAAACTTCCTGGCAGATTAAAACTGTGTGCCGGACCATGACTCGAACTCGGGACCTTCTCCTTTCGCGGGCAAGTACTCTACCATCTGAGCTACCGAAGCACGACTCACGCCCCGGCCTCACAGCTTTACCTCCACCAGTACCTCCCCTCCTTCCTTCCAAACTTTACAGAAGCTCTCCTGCGAACCTTGCAGGACTAGCACTCCTGAAAGAATGTACCAGGAAGTTTCATATCAGCGCACACTGCGCTGCAGAGTGAAAAATCTCGTTCTGGAAATATTCCCCAGGCTGTGGATAAGCCATGTGTCCGCAATATCCGTTCTTTCAGGAGTGATAGTCCTGGAAGGTTTGCGGGAGAGCTTCTGTAAAATTTGGAAGATAGGAGGCGAGGTACCGACTGAAGTAAAGCTGTGAGGACAGGGCGTGAGTCTTGCTTGGGGAACTCCGATGGTAGAACACTTGCCCTGGAACGGCAAAGGTCCTTAGTTCGAGTCTCGGTCCGGCACACAGTTTTAATCTGCCAGGAAGTTTCAACGTTCAATGAACTTCCTCGTCGTATGAAAATCCGCTCCGAAGATGGCTCGAAGAATTTTTCGCCTCAAAACAATATCATTTCTATAGTAGCGGAGACTGTTGGGAGACTGTTGTTAACAGTGAAGGAGAACACATTATTGATGGGAAAGTCTCTGTTATGTCTATCTGTCATGCTTATTAAACTTCGGAAAAACGCTACGAACCCAACATATGTCTGTGTTCTCTTTCCCCTGCTTCATTTGCTATATAAATACACTCCTGGAAATGGAAAAAAGAACACATTGACACCGGTGTGTCAGACCCACCATATTTGCTCCGGACACTGCGAGAGGGCTGTACAAGCAATGATCACACGCACGGCACAGCGGACACACCAGGAACCGCGGTGTTGGCCGTCGAATGGCGCTAGCTGCGCAGCATTTGTGCACCGCCGCCGTCAGTGTCAGCCAGTTTGCCGTGGCATACGGAGCTCCATCGCAGTCTTTAACACTGATAGCATGCCGCGACAGCGTGGACGTGAACCGTATGTGCAGTTGACGGACTTTGAGCGAGGGCGTATAGTGGGCATGCGGGAGGCCGGGTGGACGTACCGCCGAATTGCTCAACACGTGGGGCGTGAGGTCTCCACAGTACATCGATGTTGTCGCCAGTGGTCGGCGGAAGGTGCACGTGCCCGTCGACCTGGGACCGGACCGCAGCGACGCACGGATGCACGCCAAGACCGTAGGATCCTACGCAGTGCCGTAGGGGACCGCACCGCCACTTCCCAGCAAATTAGGGACACTGTTGCTCCTGGGGTATCGGCGAGGACCATTCGCAACCGTCTCCATGAAGCTGGGCTACGGTCCCGCACACCGTTAGGCCGTCTTCCGCTCACGCCCCAACATCGTGCAGCCCGCCTCCAGTGGTGTCGCGACAGGCGTGAATGGAGGGACGAATGGAGACGTGTCGTCTTCACCGATGAGAGTCGCTTCTGCCTTGGTGCCAATGATGGTCGTATGCGTGTTTGGCGCCGTGCAGGTGAGCGCCACAATCAGGACTGCATACGACCGAGGCACACTGGGCCAACACCCGGCATCATGGTGTGGGGAGCGATCTCCTACACTGGCCGTACACCACTGGTGATCGTCGAGGGGACACTGAATAGTGCACGGTACATCCCAACCGTCATCGAACCCATCGTTCTACCATTCCTAGACCGGCAAGGAAACTTGCTGTTCCAACAGGACAATGCACGTCCGCATGTATCCCGTGCCACCCAAGGTGCTCTAGAAGGTGTAAGTCAACTACCCTGGCCAGCAAGATCTCCGGATCTGTCCCCCATTGAGCATGTTTGGGACTGGATGAAGCGTCGTATCACGCGGTCTGCACGTCCAGCACGAACGATGGTCCAACTGAGGCGCCAGGTGGAGATGGCATGGCAAGCCGTTCCACAGGACTACATCCAGCATCTCTACGATCGTCTCCATGGGAGAATAGCAGCGTGCATTGCTGCGAAAGGTGGATATACACTGTACTAGTGCCGACATTGTGCATGCTCTGTTGCCTGTGTCTATGTGCCTGTGGTTCTGTCAGTGTGATCATGTGATGTATCTGACCCCAGGAATGTGTCAATAAAGTTTCCCCTTCCTGGGACAATGAATTCACGGTGTTCTTATTTCAATTTCCAGGAGTGTATAAATTTCGGACTATCAGACCACACAGGATTTACAGTATTAACGGTAATAAAATAATGTTAACAAATAGTGGTCGCCGCCTCGCAATCTCTATATAGTTGGGACACCTTGGAGTACGACTTCTGCGTGGCGTTCGGACTGAGCTCTCTCCCGGAATGGAGTTGGCACAGGTGCGCTAGGGGCGGGTGCAGCCCGCGGTGCGCCTCAGTGATTGGCGTGGTGCGGCGGGCCGCTGGCACCGTTTCAGCCGGCGCTGTCGCCGCTGCGTTAGGCGCAGTTACGACCGCCGCAGACGCGCCGGGGGCGGCGCCGCGCCTGTAATGAAGCGGACGGTAGGCTCCGGTCGGTGAGGCAGGAGTGGGGTAGGGGTGTGGCGGGGGTGGCTGGCAGCGCGCCAGGTGCGGCCTACAGCTGCCGGCGCCGTGTCGCGAATGTTACCACAGCGACCCTCCAGAGGGCTGTCCAAACCCGCAATGTGCATATGTCACTCGGAACAGCCAACAGATCGCCCAGAAGCGTATTTCTAATTCAAACAAAACAAAAACCTTTTTTTTCATAGCGACCCCTCTGTTCAGTATACACTGCCGGAAAAAAAAAGAGTACACCGGGAAAGACAACACCGATTTTGACATGATGACGGCATACGGAACTTGGGGGTAGTAAATGTACTGATACCAGTTTCAAGGTCGTCCGCCAATACACAGCATACTCGCACACCTACCAGAGAGCCATCTGTGTCCCTCCTACAATAAAGAATGATAACAGCCAGAACTCTCAGGGTCCTGCAAACGTGTGAAGCTGGCAGGCAATCCTGCTACAAAGACGCACTCGTTCTTCCTACAACCAACTGTGCTTTCCGAGTGGCGGAATGGTCGTTTAACGGAACTGCCGTACAACTTCGACGTGCTGCGTCAGTTCTGAACGATGATGATATCAGTGATCACATGAACATTCTCACACCTGTAGACAAGATTCTGGACGTCAACGCAGCACAGACGCCGGCCAGGATCGTCGCATTGTAAGGGCAGCAGCGGCAGATCGTACAGCTACCACAGCACAGGTAAGAGGACTTGTGAGCCCGGACGTGACTGCACGAACAGTTGCGGGCCGGTTATTAGACGTGGGACTGCGGACACGCACACCTCCAGCCCGTCTTCCACTCACGCTACAGCACTGAGGTGCTGGTCCCGTCAAAGGATCTCTTAGGAATGGTGCACCCTGATCTTCAGCGATGAAAATAGATTCTCCCTCTACGCAAATGATGTTTGTTTGTGCATACAATGAAGAGCTGATGAGCACTGTCTCGCAAAGTGGATTAGTTCAAGATACACTGGCTCCACTCTGGGCCTTATGCCCTGCAGTGCTATAAGTTCCAACTCTTGTTCACCTCTTGCATTTCTGGGGGGTATGCTAACCAGCGCTCGGTAAGTGCAAAATGTTGTTACATCTCTTCTTTTGTCACTCTTGCAACAGAAGGGTGATGTGTTATTCCAACAGTATAATTCTCGCCCACACACCGTCCATGAAACGCAACATGCTCTGCAAGGCATGCAGAAACTTTCGTGACAAGCACTATATCTGAACGTGTCTTCAACGGAGAACGTTTGGGATAAGATGGGACGAAAAGTGTGTCATGCGACTCGTCAACCAACAACTCCTACAGAACTACGTGAAAAGTTTGAGCACGCATGTATAACATATGCCAAAACAGAATTCGCCGCTTGTACGATAGATTGAATGCCAAAGTCAACGCCTAAATTGCCACTCGTGGATGCTACACCACGCACTAATGTGATGTTTTAGCAGGTGTCGATTCCACGTACCTCAGAACCGCTTGTGCTACTTACCTGTAAATATAATCATTTCAAGTACTCCGTATGCACTATTTGAACAATAAATCTTGCATATACTGGAATCCTCTAAAATTATCTTCTAAGTTTTTGCTCCTGCAGTAACTGTATGCGAAGAATTTGCTTGTCCTTCGTTAGAATATTGCAAAAGTGGTTGAAATTTTTCGAGTGTTCTAACATCTCGGGAGTAGGAGAAAAGTTGAACAATGATTCATTTCACACCAGGAAGATATGTACGCAAATCTTGGTTTATTATAAACTGAAATACTTGATGTAGGCGTTACGCAACAACCTTTGTCTTGTAGTCGAGGACCAGTTTTCGGAATTTCAAACCCTTCTAGACAACGTAAGGCTAAGCAGGTAGTCCACGCAATATCAGCGACAGTTTATAGCTGTACAAAAACAGTTTTTCCAATGATCTGCATCAACCTTTCAGTTCATACATTATGGAGTGGAGGATGTTCCGGCGTAAGAACAAGCGCCGGCACGATGGAGAAGAACGCAAGAGCAGAGAAGGCCGTGAGAGGACGTCAGCCAGTAGCATACTGGCTAGGACCGCAGCACGACAGGTGCGACCTCTCTCCGAAGAGAATATAAACGCCGCTTCTGCCAGCCTCGCCAGGACAGTAGAAGACGCGCACTAGCAGACCGGCACTAGAAACCACCCACTAGAAGAGAGGCACTAGAACAGCCGTTACTTTTTATCTATATGAACTTGCGTGAATTACTTACATGGACATCGTATATAGCGAAGGACATTAATTATTTTCATGTCGCCAATTGCTAGTGTTCCAAAGTTAAGTATTGTCAATCTACTTTCTTGTTGTTGTTGTTGGGTCTTCAGTCCTGAGACTGGTTAGATGCAGCTCTCCATGATACCCTATCCTGTGCAAGCTTCTTCATCTCCCAGTACTTACTGCAACCTACATCCTTCTGAATCTGCTTAGTGTATTCATCTCTTGGTCTCCCTCTACGATTTTTACCCTCCACCCTGCCCTCCAATGCGAAATTGGTGATCCCTTGACGCCTCAGAACATGTCCTACCAACCGGTCCCTTCTTCTTGTCAAGTTGTGCCACAAACTCCTCTTCTCCCCAATTCTATTCAATGCCTCCTCATTAGTTATTTGATCTACCCATCTAATCTTCAGCATTCTTCCGTAGCACCACATTTCGAAAGCTTCTATTCTCGTCTTGTCCAAACTATTTATCGTCCATGTTTCACTTCCATACATGGCTATACTCCATACAAATACTTTCAGAAACGACTTCCTGACACTTAAATCTATACTCGATGTTAACAAATTTCTCTTCTTCAGAAACGCTTTCCTTGCCATTGCCAGCCTACATTTTATATCCTCTCTACTTCGACCATCATCAGTTATTTTGCTCCCCAAATAGCAAAACTCCTTTACTACTTTAAGTGTCTCATTTCCTAATCTAATTCCCTCAGCATCACCCGACTTAATTCGACTACATTCCATTATCCTTGTTTTGCTTTTGTTGATGTTCATCTTATATCCTCCTTTCAAGACATTGTCCATTCCGTTCAACTGCTCTGCTATCTCCTTTGCTGTCTCTGACAGAATTACAATGTCATCGTCGAACCTCAAAGTTTTTATTTCTTCTCCATGGATTTTAATACCTACTCCGAATTTTTCTTTTGTTTCCTTTACTGCTTGCTCAATATACAGATTGAGTAACATCGGGGAGAGGCTACAACCCTGTCTCACTCCTCTCCCAACCGCTGCTTCCCTCTCATGTCCCTCGACTCTTATAAGTGTCATCTGGTTTCTGTATAAATTGTAAATAGCCTTTCGCTCCCTGTATTTTACCCCTGCCACCTTTAGAATTTGAAAGAGAGTATTCAAGTCAACATTGTCAAAAGCTTTCTCTAAGTCTACAAATGCTAGAAACGTAGGTTTGTCTTTCCTTAATCTTTCTTCTAAGATAAGTCGTAAGGTCGGTATTGCCTCACGGAATCCAAACTGATCTTCCCCAAGGTCGGGTTCTACTAGTTTACTTTATTGTAATAAAATCCATTAATGTGATTTGCTTGAACTGTTGTATAGTTATCCGAGAAAGCAGCATCCTTTAGGCACCCTATATGAGTCGAGTGGGGAGGACACCACATAGGAAACGCTTGTTTTTTAATCCGCTAGGACTCAACGAGGGGTGGAGGTGTTGACTTCGAGCGACGTTGGTAAATGGCTCAGACAACATTGTTTCGGTCACTATGGAGCGTTGGACCGTAGAGCGCCATGTGTTCGTGGTCGAACAGTTCTGTATAAACAATGGTGCTGTGGTCATGGTTCAATGCCTTGTCCTTGTTTGATGTCAGACGTTGAGATGCAATCCTAGGCCAAAAACTACACTCATGTTCATAAATTTAGGATAATGCTGACACATGGTGAAACAACGCTCTGGTGGGCGGTTTGCGGGTCTAAATCACCTCGAGGTATGACCATGTGGTGCTTTTGACCTGCAGTCGTCGCACGGCGGCGCTGGCAGCAATCCACATACGCAGAGGTGTGTTGGTGCGTGTCAGAGTACGGTGCAGCGAGTAAGTGTCCACAGGTTTTCAGATGTGCTAATGGTGACTGTGTGTTGAAAATGGCTCAAATAACACATAATGATGACCTTATGAGGGGTAGAATACAAGGAAGACTGGAGACTGGTCAAACACAGCAGGTCGTAGCACGGGCAATCCGTCTGCCACAAAGTGTGATCTCAAGATTATGGCAACGACTCCAGCAGACAAGAAACGTGTCCAGGCGCTACAGTACTGGACGTCCACAGTGTACAACACCACAAGAAGACCGATATCTCACCATCAGTGCCCACAGAAGGCCACGGGGTACTGCAGGTAGCCTTGCTCGGGACCTTACTGCAGCCACTAGAACAGTTACCTCCAGACGCAAAGTCTGCAGACGACTGAACAGACATGGTTTATTCTCCTGGAAACCTGCAAGGGCATTCCACTCAATCCTGGTCACAGGAGAGCCCCTAAAGCCTGTTGTCAAGAACACTGTACATGGTCATTGGAACAGTGGTCCCCGATTATGTGCACGGACGAGTCCAGGTATAGTCTGAAATGTGATTCTCGCCGGGTTTTCATGTGGAGTGAACCAGGAACCAGATACCAACCCCTTAAAGTCCTTGAAAGGGACCTGTATGGGGGTTGTGGTTTGATGGTCTTTGACAGAGGAACTGTAACAGGTCAGGTGTAACGGGACGTCATTTTTTCAGGGGTGCAGTGGATCCAACCTTCCTCCTGATGGATGATAACGCACAGCCCCACCGAGCTGCCATCGTGGAGGAGTAACTTGAAACAGAAGACTCAGGCGAATTGAGTGGCCTGCCTGTTCTCCAGACCTAAACCCCACCGAGGACATCTGGAATGCTCTCGGTCCACTTATCGGCGCACAAACCCCTACGACACTTCAGGAACTGCGACAGGCACTGGTGCAAGAAAGGGTGGCTATTCCCCAGCAGCTGCTTGACCACCTGATCCAGAGTACGCCAATCTGTTGTGCGGCTTGTGTATGTGCGCATGGTGATCATATCCCATATTGATGTCGGGGTACATGCGCAGGAAACAGTAGCCTTTTGTAGCACATGTGTTTCGGGACGGTTTTCTCAACTTATCACCAATACCGTGGACTTACAGATCTGTGTCGTGTTTGCTCCCTATGTGCCAATGCTATTAGCGCCAGTTTTGTGTAGTGCCACGTTGTGTGGCACCACGATCTGCAATTATCCTTAATTTATGGGCATGAGTGTATACTCCAATGGGTTGCAGCGTTTAGAAGTGATGGGTATGTGTCGATAAAGCAACCACCTTGTCTTCCCCGTTCAGTTAGAACTTGAGAAAACGTAGCGGAGTGAGAACGGCAATTTTTCCTGGTGTGAAACGATCCGCTAGGCGACAGGCTGTAACTCTGGATATGTCAATTTGTTTTATTTACGGAATTTTACATAAAGATCTCCAATTTCAGCTGGACAAAATAATGATTGTCCACCAGATAAGTGAAGCGGAATTTGTGCAGTGCAGAGAATTTTGTGGCATAGTGGATGCTATCCTCATGGAAGATGCAGACTTCCCATTGTTCATGAGATTCTGGATTGTTACGTTAATGTATAGAACTGTCGGTACTGGTCAACAGAGAACCTATATAAACTATAAGAAAAACCTCTCCACAGATCGAAAGTAAATGATGGTGTCGTATCTCCAAGACCAGACACTGTTTGATATTACTTTTTGAAGACAAAGGAAACGCGGTTAGTGTGAAATCAACGTGCCACATTGAAATGATAAACAACTTTCTTCTTCCAGACTGTGAAAGGTCTTGAGTGAACGCGACAGAAATGTGGTTTCAACAGGACGGTGCCACAGCTCGCAAGGTGAGTGCATCCATGGACATGGCTCGACGGATATTCCCAGGACAGGTCATTTCACAATATTATGATGTTACTTGACCCCCATGCTCACCCAATCCATCAATCTTGACATCAAGGATGTATGTGAACAAGCCCCACACAATCGACAACCTAAACATCTCCATTCATCAGGAAATTTAGGCTGGGTCGTATGAAATGTTGGAGAGACCCACTTGTAACTTTCAGGAGATGATGAAGATTTGTGTCTCACAAGGACATCATATCAACGACATTTTTTCCAGATGTAATTTAGGAATGTAGATTTTAACGGTAAAAGTACCATTACTGAATGCAGGATTTTTTTACAAAACTAGTTTTCAGTTATTCAGCAGTAGAAAAACATGTGTTTCCTCTGGTCTTCCCTTTATATATGTTGTGTGGAAGGCGCAAGAAGTACTCAGCAAATACCAGGAGAGGTCATCACCACACCGGCACGTCACTCGCCTGATGCTTCCTCAGATCTGAGCAGCCACTTCCAGACAGCAGTCACTAATTGAGACTAAATTCTGTTTGTGTGCCACGTCCATCAGCACCTTATAATCACATGATAAGGTGTTGCCAGCTACCAGAGAGAGAACTGTAAACAGCTGACTATTTCGCTTCGACCAAGTACTGGCGCAGATAGAGATCCTTCAGGAACAAAACACAACGTGCCGCCAACACACAGTTCCTGCAGTTAGTCATTCCTACAGTGACAGCATTTCCTGCAATTACGATACAGGGCACAGTTCTCCAAGAGTTATTCAGAAGACTACAGTTCCCAGTTAGCAGGCCCTGTATATGGAGTAATCAGCACAGTCAGCTATGAGTGTCTGCATTGTAGTTTCAGACGTAGTGACAATACCGTAGATTACCAATAGACAGAAAAATTGTTTAGAGTTTCATTGTAGTAGGCATAGGACATTATGTGCATGCACCAAAGTGTTAGCAAAATTAGGTAAACTATATATTATCAATAGTAATAAATACTGTTGATTGTTATTTACTGTATTACCACACTTCTGTTCTAGTACTGCCCGTTCAAGAAAGTCGATTTTAATGGGTGTGGGTACTGCCACCTTTTCACTGAACTATATTAAACATTCACCCATTTTATGCTGTTCTAAATGTTTGGGTTGAACTGATAGCAATGTTCAGTCACAATGCCCCGACAACATTTATATGAAAAACACAGTTATAATGAAACACTCAAACTGATTCTAAGGAAGTGCTGAATCATGCTGAGTCAGCAGATTCCGCAATAACGCCGGTTACTGATGTTTTGTGGACTATCTGTTTACTATTACGTTGTCTGATTACACATGATGATCAGTTGTTCAACATCACTAGCAATGACAGCAGTGATCAGCTGGGAAGAAGGAGGCTATTGGTATGTATTTTCTTAAACCATGTGTTATTATTATTAGGTATACTGTGTTAGTATGTATACGGTACTGACGTGTGTAAATGTTGAGCCTGTAATTATAAAATCTGCGTAGCCTGTAATTACTGAAGGAATACCCATGTGCATAATTTCACCTATAGGTGTGAATGCGATTCAGTCCGAAGTCAAGCAATATAAAAAGAAACATGTGTTTCTCCAGATGCAAATTACAAAATGTTTCAAGCAAATGTTCTTCAGCCGTCAGGGTAACATCAATCACCATGATAGCCTTCGTTGTAGCTTTGTTTTCTACAAAGAGATGAATAACGGTTTGACTTTTTTAAATGGCACCCTGTATTTTTTATTCGGTATTTCATTTCCTCTCCTAAAGACCTATTCAGAGATGTATCACAGTGTATCATTCACCGAAAAAAACGTTATTAATTACATAACACAACATTGACTTTGAGCCCAGGATCCAAAAGTAGTCCACTTGCTGGAGTTGTCAGAAAAAAATGAAAACCAAGCAAAAATATAACACAAAATTGACTTTGACTCTCCTCTACCGTTTCCCAGGAGTAGAACATTGAAAGGTGGTCAAAGTGGTGACCCTGTATACCGATACACTGTTGCACTCTTTGAATGAAAGAATCATTTACTGCTTCCAGTGTTGCCTGCTGAAGAGAATTACAAGCAAGCACGACACGTTACTGCATGTCCTCTGGAGTTGTTGGAATGTCGCGATAGACAACGTCTTTCATCCATCCCCAAAGTAAAAGGTCCAGAGGATTTAAATCAGGAGACCTAGCAACTCAAGTAACTGTTCTTCCTCGACCAATCCATCTGGCAGGATACCTTCTGTTCAGAACACGACGTGCACGCAAGGCATTATGTGCTGGACATCCATCGTGTTGATACCACATAAGCATTCTGGTTCTTAGGGGCACTTCATCTAGGAGGAAGGATTCGTCTGAGGAAGTTAACATACGCTGTGCCGTTTAGACTACCATTGATGAAATTAGGGCCACAAATTTAGTACCAAGCATCCCACTCCATTAACGCTGATGTTCCACCTGTGTAATATATATATATATGTATATATATATATGTATATATATATATATATATATATATGTGTGTGTGTGTGTGTGGTGTGGCTTGTAGTAACCGTAACTCACTGTGTGTGGCAGCTTTGGTAGCAGAGCGTGTTTGCGGTCTCTTGGTCAGTTGCTTACTGTCAAGTTCGAGAAATTGTTCCATTGTCTGATATTTTTGTGTGGTGTAAAAGCTGATTAGTTTATTCTGTTTCAGCGTCCTAGTAATTATGGAACCGAGAAAGGCCCTGGAATAAACTTGTTGAAGAGTGAATATTTGTTGTATGAATTGGCCATCTGCCAGCAGCCCACGGAAGGAAGTGTGTCAGAGCTGGCATTCTCTCTCTCTCATATATTTCCAGGGCCTTTCTCGGTTCCATAATTACTAGGACGCTGAAACAGAATAAACTAATCAGCTTTTGCACCACACAAAAATATCAGACAATGGAACAATTTCTCGAACTTGACAGTAAGCAACTGACCAAGAGACCGCAAACACGCTCTGCTACCAAAGCTGCCACACACAGTGGGTTACGTTTACTACAAGCCACACCACAAGTTGGGAAACAGGGCCACATTTCTAGTAGTTTACTGTCCAGTTGAGATTTTCACGCACAAATGTTTTATTCATATCTTACAGAAACTAGCAGTACGGCAATAAACAGCCTTTTAAACACGCCGCTAACGGCAATCAAGTAATTTATAGCAATATAATAATTTTTAAAACAATTTCTTTTAAAAAAAGAAATAGAAGTAACAGTACGGCAATAAGCAACCTTTAAAAACACGCCGCTAACGGCTATCAAGTAATTTATAGCAATACAACAGTTTAAAAAATTTAAAGAACATTAGTAAACAGGCTACTGAAGTAAATACAGAACTTTGTGAATAAAGTACGGTGAGGTAGTGAAGCTACGAACACCGCCATTAAAAAAAAAGAAAATCAAAGGTCTCAGCAAACACACGATTAATGGCCATAAAGGAATGCAGGAATTTAGAAAGGTTTTTAAACAAAAGTGTCCTGGAATATCATTAGAACATAGCAGATATGACGGACCCGCGTAAGGCGGCCACAAACCACTCACTCAGGGATGCTCAGGCTAGGCAGAATACTGACCAATTTAAATACGCCCGTAAACACAATTGCCACTCTCAGGCTGGTCACTGCGCCGACCTTTAGCCAGCGAAACTTGTAATAAGATGGCTTACTTGTTGACAGAATTAGAGCTAGCCTCGTGCAAGGAAACATTACACCACACAGTCCTGAATGAGCGACCACATGTTCAACCAACAAGAAGCGTGAATTTACTCGTAACACACGACAGAATAGCGAAACAATTAAACTGCCAAAACTACACCTCCCCTCGGGCAGTAACGAGAGGAGGAGGAAATATCACTGTCTTCAATTACACCGGTGCCAGGGACAGGAAACCCGGTCGCCGGAGGCCACACGGCAGAAGAGACACTGGTTACGCAAACTTATTACTTAATGATTAAACCTTCCACTAACTTAACTTGCAATTATGCTCGAACAGGCATACACGACCTCTGATGGCAAGGATCCACACATCCGACCGCGCACGCGTCGCCACTGTACCCAACACGCCACGGTCACGCGACAACACGGTCTGTCACCGGAGTTCACGCCTTCACTGCAACGTTGACGGGTAGTGATCGCTCCTTCATGTTAGGTGTCTCCTTTTTAAACTCCAGTGTTGAAACGGAGGACTTAAAGAAGCTTGTTAACGTCCCACCAAGGTGAAATGAACAGCAACTACTCGTGGGGCGATTCTGTATACAACCAACCCGTGGGGAGCTCTTTCGTCAACTCAACTCCTCTTTACACGCAACCCACATACATCACGTGGCGACTCGGTACAACCGACCACGCCTGGTCCCCGCTGGCGAGCCACACTGCCCTCCCGTGTCCACCAGACTCTCTGAGCGCAACGCCCCTACTTCCGCGCCACCACATGAAGTTACCACCGGTCCAAGATCTCACTTTCTCCATAGCAGTTTCCCGGAAGCAAAAACGCAGATATCGATAGCAGAGGAATAAGACAACCAAGCAGCCACTAATGTCAGACAACACATCAAACAAACATGTCAGGGAAATAAAAGGAAAACCAATGCAATTTAAACACAAGGTGTAGCACGAGTCGACACACGGCTCAAATGTGTTCTAAAAAAGTTGTTCTACCACTCTACAATAACTTTAATTGCGAAAGTATCAAAAAATAACACAGCTATAGCAAATTAACTCATGGTTTCTTATCAGTAGCAGTACATTTTATTGTCTCAAGGGAACAGACTACGAAGATACAACATGTGGTGAGAGGACGATAGTGATTTTGTATATCGTATTTACATAACAGGAACGATTCTAATACTATGGAGGTTATTTTTATACACAATATTTACAGCCTCATGCATTATACATGACTATCAGAGACACACTATACTAAGAGAGGAGGAGAATGATTACTACTTACAATATGCACCCAATAGCAACTGATATCCTGCTATGGATTATACAGTATTCACAGTGTATAGGGACTAGCAGCAGTAGGTGCAGAAGCACACATACCAGTCACATCTGCTCAACACACAGTGTGCAAAAAAAAAAAAAAAAAAAACAATGTGCAAGAGTGTGCAGTCATTCAAATGCATACACACAACTATGATAGATGCTTCATCAATTATTCCACATACACACACACACATAATCACTCAAGCAAGTTGGTAAGGTAAGTAGGGTTCCCATCCCATCCACACAGATGAAGTATTTGTCATCATGGCGCAATAGACCGATCTTAAGTTGCACCTCATGGGCTCACAACTTAAAAAGAGACTCATCATCACCGAGCAGACATTCGGTCTACTATTCGATTGTGAGAGCATGTGAGGATGTGTGGTTCACACACCTAGGCTATCTCTGGATGGCACCTGCATCTATACAGTATGCATACATCTTGCATCTGAGCTCTGCAAACACAATCATCTTGCCATTCGTCTCATCTTTCTGCAGGCCGTCTTCCTTTTCCTTCTGAGGTGTTATGCTGTCAGGATCATCAGCCACATAGCCAGAAGGCTTGAATTCCTTGCGATTGAACCTAATTACTTCATACGGCTTGCAGACTTTCGTCCACTAGATGAAACGGTCTGTATCCTTATAAAGTAACAAGCCGTTAGCGAAGTTTAGTTTCGAAAACTCGCAGTCTAATCGGTGCATATGGAGTTTGGTGAGATCCAGAATACACATACCCATACAGACAGGCTTTGTGAACCCCACTGAAACTACAGTGGAGATTGTGGTCAATTCGAAAGTTGTCCTGACGGTAGAATCTCATGCCTCACGACACCAATCCCAACAACAAACTAAATTAATTTGCCAAACGTTTCTAACATTCTCCATGCTCCAGTAATTAAAACTTCCGTGCTAAGAGGCCGTGGTCCAATAGTAGAAAAACTTCTCCCTGACGTTACGTTGCCAGCTGCGGGCAACATCATCTGAGTGAGTCGTAGACTACTTAAACCTAACTAACCTAAGGACATCACACACATCCATGCCCGAGGCAGGATTCGAACCTGCGACCATAGCGGTAGCGCAGCTCCAGACGGTAGCGCCTAGAACCGCAGTGCCACTCCAGCCGGCGATTCTGGTCGAAGCGGATGTTTTGGGTTATTCTAAGAAGTCGCATCTCCTATCTGAGACACTGTTGGAGGTTTTTATAGAGTAGAATGTCTGTCTCCTTGCTCCCCAGCGTTGTCATCAGCTTGGGGACAGAACGATTTTGCTGGAATAGGTGCTACGGACATAGCAGCAAGTTGCTGTGCTCAACTTGCAAGTCAGTGGGATTTTGCAGTTCTGCCTCCTCGATATATGGCCTACCAACATCAGAACCACATCTTGGATACCACACTTCAATCCAACAATTTCATCTTTGGACACCCATCAGCAAGCTCCAAACGGCAGAGTCTGTTGCATGGAATGCAAGCAGAATTTGTTTCCATTTAAAGGATGTAACTCAAATCGTCAAATGGCCTGCACTCCTCATCATTCAGTTATGGTTTATTCGCATGTGTTTACCTGTGGGAGCACTGGCAAAGTCCTCTGTGAATGCGCATTTGAAAACGGCAACATATCAACATAAGTGAACAATCCAGTGTTGATACAGACCTTTTTTACATGCTGACCCTTGAAAGCCCTGGCACAGTGTAATAGAAGATGGGATCCAGAGCGTTTGTGCCCACCATACACTCTTGCATCGATCATATGCGTCTGTAAGCAAGTATACGCCTATATCGATGTTCAGTTAAGCATATGCCTCTAAATCAGAGATGTTGCACTCCTGCCAAACATTCACCATGTGCCTATACTCCTCTTCCATTATGGATATGCCTTCGAGTTTGAATGTGATTATATCACACAGTGTGCTTTCTTCATAAAATCCGTGTATTGGTGTCGAATAATCCCCTTCATATTTACAATCTGAATGTTTGCATCCAGGGAAATGCAGCTCGAGTGAAATGCATATCCTACAGATGCTATACCCCATCAAGTTTCGGAAGAGGTTCCTCCATAAATTGTAAGCAATCCCGGAAACCGAGCACACTACCTGGAGTCTCTGTTTTTCTATTCAAAGGCACCGCACAAAAATTACGTTTAACTGAATGCTTGTGTAAGGCATCATTCTCATCCGAATTGGTCATTGCAACGTTTTTACTATAAAGAACACCAGCATCCAATGTAAGTTTTTTGAGCTTAGAGAGATACCATTTTGCTGCGTTATCCCCAACACAATAATCGAATTTATTATGTTTGGAATCATATGTGCATGCAACTTGTTAAGTTGTTGTATACGGTACATGTCGATTTGTGAAGGCTGTGGGATCACCTTCACAACGCATCACAGGAACTAGTAAAGACTCAAAGTCAGCACATACAACAAAGGGACAGCCTTCTTCATGAACTTTAAGAACTTTTTATCCCTTATGGTCATTTCCACACATACCAGTTCGTACCTTGCGCTGTCAATCAGATGTCCTTCTAAATACGAGGGGGCGAGTTGACGGATGAGCTCCCCACGGGTTGGTTGTATACAGAATCACCCCACGAGTAGTTGCTGTTCATTTCACCTTGGTGGGACGTTAACAAGCTTCTTGAAGTCCTCTGGAGTTTAAAAAGGAGACACCTAACATGAAGGAGCGGTCACTACCCGTCAACGTTGCAGAGAAGACTTGAACTCCGGTGACAGAGAGAGTTGAGGTGTCCATGGAAAAATTGCCTTGTGCAATGATATTTCGATAACTGGGAAGTAATTATGTGGGATATGCTCTTGATGCAGGTGTAGGGCTGCTTGCCACCTTTAAAGGAAAGTAGCAAATATACATGTTTAAGATGCTGACCAACTAAACTGGTAAAGAAAAGAAGTCCTACTACTTTATACACTTCACATCTCCTGTTTGCTAAGTTTCCTCAACTACATCCTGACCATAAACATTAACTGAATAATTTTGGATCTGCCTCTTGAATTTTGGCAGGTCTGGGATTGTGAAAGTGAGTGAGGTCTTCGAGGTTGTAGTGCATGCAGACGTTACTTATTTCATATGCATCCATACAAGATGCTTTACTTGAGTGATTTCTATTGCAAGCCAGAAGCAAAGGGGCAAAGCAGTAATCATGTTTTCGTTTAGTACTCTGGACACTAACGCACGCCGTTTTAGTTACAGTACCATGTGGAAGAGGAATGAAAATACTCCGCCAGATAACTGGGTTTAAATAGGTCAAAATCATATCTGTACACATCAAAATGGAGTATATAGCTGAGCACATTATAAGACCGTTTTTCTCATCATATAGGAAAAACGCTTCAGTATGACACTCTCGATATAAATTCCACACCCCTCTGCCAGTGACATCGCACCATTCTGACGATGCTTTTCTTTTCATCATCCTTACGGCATTATTCAGGAGATTGTTTCAGCTTGCAGTAGGGAATAGCTTCTCTCCTGGTGACAGAATGCCACTGAGTGTTGATGATTTCAGGGAGTTTCATTTCCTTCGCGTATTACGGAAGGTAGCTCGATCTTGATACTGCGCATTGGCGTTATTAATGCTGGACTGTAAGATCCTATCCTTGAAAGACCCAGCAACCACAGGGTAGTCTAACACTGCTGCGTGATTTACCCGTTGTTCATTAATAAGACAGGAAGTGAGGCTGCTGGTAGGTCAGGGACAGTAGCCAGATATGACTGGGCAGTGTGACACAGACATCGATGGTCCTTCCCCAGTACTGGCAGAATGGGGGCAACAGCCATATGGGCTCAGAGGTAGCGTCGTAGACACAAAACTCATGCCCTATTACTGCTATGTCAGGCACGGTAGCCAGATGCCTCCAGACGAGGTCACACAGACACTGATGGCTGCATCAATGACAGGTCTGGTTGCAGTGTTATTGCTTGTTGAAATCGAGATGTATGCCTGCCTCTGGACACATCTCACAAAGACTGCAGTACCAGTGGTCGAGGAATTCTGAGATGTACACACTAGCATTAATGGTAGGTATCTTGGATGGCGTGGCTAACATACCAATAAGGGACCTATATCCACAAGCCAATACTCTGATCCAGTGATTGGTCACGGTAAATTAGGAGCGTGGGATTCTGAAATAGAAAAAGAAAAACGGGTTAACTAGGGAAAAAACAAATACAGTCAGATATGTTACATACCAGGATCAATTACATGCACAGCCTAACTCATCGAAATATTTTCAAAAAACCTAAAAAGCGAAATAACAGTCAATAAATATTTTAAAAAATTGTGACACATACACATAGAATAAACACTACTTACACCCAATATCTTCGCCTTGCATTAAATCACCATATAAAGCATCAACAAAAGGGGAATTCCCATCATTCTCAAAGTGGGGGTGCTTGCTAGCACCAGTACAATCACCATCAGCTTAAGCAGATTGTTTCGTGGCTGACACTGATCAGACTGAAATGAGTAGAAGCTGTTCATTGTTGGTTATACACATTTACTGAGAAAAATCAACAGGAAAGTTACTCCTTATATGGAAAAAGAGTTTCAGTGTGGTGTATCTTTCTGACACTAGTCACTGTTCCTGATGTGACCAGGAGCTCTCACTCATTCTCATGATAAAACAAAGGTGGTTCACATATTTCCCCAATCCTGGTGTGCCCAGAAGCTGACACCAATTCACATGACCCTGTGGAAAGTGACTCTGGTAGAACATGAGTGGAGATAGCATGGTGAGGGTGCAGCAGAACGTGAAGACAGAAGTATCTGCTGCTTACTTCCAGTCAGCGGTGGTCCTCCCCCAGAATGTGTTACCAGAGTTAGAACCACATTAACGTTCTCACAGTCGAAACTATGATAAGGAAAGCACATATGTTATTGAAAAGTAGTCACGCATCCATCTTATTCCGATTTCCAGCATCATCATTGTAGGACGAGTCACTTAATAAAAGGCCAAGCCAATCTGAAGAGGTTGATCCATCCAATCGTTCACAGTGGTAAATGTTTGTTTACTTTAGGATGCTGTGAGTTTTATAGACAAATAGATAACACACATATAACTCTTAAGCATTTATTTTCGTTTATGAACACTTACATACAGCTGGGTATCAAAACAAATTTATATAACACTGCTGTACATATGTACACTATTCTCAATGTCTAGCGACAGTTCATCATGGTTGTTATTACCTTCACAGTGATGGCACTCGTTGTCAAATTGTAAATATTTAAATACAGTTACCCATGTCTATTTGAGAGTGGTTAAAACATTTAGGAAAGAATTCTAGGTGGATTGTGTGTGCTGCATTCGCGGCTGCAGCTCTTGCCATGATGTATGCTGAGTACCAAACACTAAGTTGTAAGTTGCATGCCCGACAGGCACCTCATAGAGATTGTACATTGACACAGTGTGCCGTGCTTGATGCTGTATATTTAGTCATTGTCACATCATCACTAGCTGACCCTCCCTATAAACTGCATGTGTGTGGGTGATTGGGTTGAAAATCAAACTTTTTTGTATTATAAATTTATTTACAATTATGGAATATTCCACCTGATTGAGGAGTGTTGCTGCTGCTGTAAACGCCTCCATTTCCTGCTGTAGCAGTAGCTGTCCTAGCGCTGTAATAGTAACGAAAACCATAAGTTTATCGTCATACAAGTATATTAATAACGATAAAAGGTGGACAAATACTTACTGGGACTGATGGAACTTTATGTGTGACGGGAGACTGGTCAGACATTTTAAAAATGGTATACAGTTCCATGATATGCACCACATTGGGTTGTTGGATCCAATCACTTAATGCATCATCTTGCCATCAGGCTCCATTGCCATTATTTGCTGAACAGTACTCCTCCTGCCTACAGTGACACGCTGCCTACAGTGACACGCTGCCATTCTTGATGCAGAAAGCTGTAGTTACGTTTCTCTGGAAGGTAATTATAACAAACAGGCTTGTCAAGTTCTTCTTTTCATTGCGAGCTTTTTATCAATTGAAAATTGCTTTTCATGCAGTTGGCTGAGCGGGAGCACAAGGGTTAATAGGAAGTCTGGACACTGGGAGTCCGCAGTTATGGAGCTCAGAGCACACCTTTGTCAGCATGGCAGCAGACTGCTGTGCCTGTGTACATGCTGATAAAAAAACACGTAACGCACAGTAAAAGAATGAACAACGAATCAGGCGAATAAGACGAAAACGAGTGAGGCGGGGAGCTATACATCCTGCAGGTTTGTATCATTCATAGACCGATTTCAAACCTAGAAAAAAGTCCGTTTACCCAACCCTGCAGGTTAGCTTCATTGAAATACTTCCCCCATTGTACCTTTATGGTTGGGAAGATGACATTTTTTACATCTAGGGTTGCCCTCTCCATGTGGTGTCAATCGAATGACAAGATAGATGTCTCTCTCTATGCACGTATGAGCAATGATCAATATGTCAATTGGCATAGCTTTTCCTAAGGGTCACCACTATATTGCCATTATTAATCACATAATTATTCTGACATCACTGTCTGATAGTCTAATTCTTCCACAACACATTGGAACATCCATTTTTTCCAATACATTCACCAGGACAGATATGCATCTTAATTTTATGTGCTTGCTAAATATACACGTAATCTACCAGTGATTGCAGTAATTCAGTTTGTAGTTTGATCAACTAAGGAATCTGAGACATGAACTGGATTGTCTGGACTTATTACCTGCACTTTCTTTGTATAGACTGGATGTAAATGTTGTCTTGAGCCTCGATCACTTCGTGGAAGTCTGTTATCTACATTTGGTGTCAATAAACAATCAACAGTGCTGAATATCGCTAGGTTGCACAGTGTTTTGTTAAGGTCTCCTCTATTCCTCGGCATACAGGCTGAATTTCCGTTGTGTACAGAAATGTCACACACAGAAAGTACAGAAAATTTAAAACCGATAAACTCATTTTTTTCCTCAATGGTTTGGTCCACAATGAATATTATTCACAAATGGGTAAATGTTAAACTAGCGCCGTTTGGAGACGGTCATTACCTTGCTGAAATGTGAGCCCAAGATGGCTTGCATTGAAGTGCAACAAAACGAGTCGTAGAATACCGTCAAAGTACAGCTGAGCTGTAAGAATGGTGCAGATGGCAACCAAAGCGGTGTTGCTATGAAATGAAATGGCACCCCAGAACAGGACTTCTGGTTGTCGCGGCGTCTAGCGCTCTATAGTCAGGTTGGTTTCCCACCACTGTCCGCTGCCTCTGCAGACACGCCTTCGTTGATTCCCAGGACTATTAACCCACGTTCCCACGTTCCATGCGGGACTCATCACTGAAGACAATTCTACTCCAGCCAATGAGGTCCTAGGCCGAATAGTGTAAAATGAAAAATACTGTGTAGTCTAGTCACCCACGCATAGAGTACATAGGTATAACTGTAACAATGGTATACGAAATGCTGGAGGAATTTCCCTATGTGTTTGGGGAGAGAAATGGCGCCAGTGGAATAGGCAGAGAATGCGAGGAGAGCATGCGAACGGGGGCAAAATACCAGTCGGCAGTTATCCAACATATCCCAGTGTGGTTGTGAGGCTAGGCTACCTCAGAAGGAATTATGGCTTCGCGTGGATGGTCGTTTGTATGTAATGCGGTGCAATGTTAACAGTTTACTCCGCGGCAATTGGTAACTGAAGAAAATCCATGTGTGGGCTATGTAAACGCTGGCTCTATGTCAACTTTATATTCACATCGTCACCTGCAGGTGAGGTAATCTTTTCATTAATATTGTAAAAGCGAATGGAGGAGTTTTTATTGTATGTTCAATTGCGAAAAGTTGATAGAATTTAATTTGCATATATTTTCTATTATTGATTCAAGTATGTTGCCTCTGACAGGATCCTGGTCCGAATCGTTCCCCATCACATTTGTTATGAAAAACTGTATAAAATTCGTCCTGACCTCACTGTGCCATTTACCGCAAATAATGCGACCAAGTCACTCTTTATATATAAGAAGAACCTCCAAATGGAATATTTCTCAAATTGGGATACATAAGATGCACTGAAGTATATTACCCAGTTTTTATATAGGGCAGGGACGGAGAGCATAAAAGGCCCACTTTTGTGAGCACTTAACAATCATGTTGAGGGATCATATAAGTTAACTTTTGCAGTACATCTAACAATTAAAAATCACGAAACACACTCTTCTTTCCCATTCTTAATTAACATGAAAGTTTTGCAAATTCTTAACAAGGCCGTGACATGAACCTTTCAGATAAATTTGAAATATATAAACATTCCCAACTCAATTCAAAAGATTTTTGAATAATCAGCTGAGAGATTGCAGGGCGCTCTCACTTTTGATAGTGTCATGCAGCTAAATTTTTTAGGGAAGATGATCTTTATTACTTGGTTGCCATATTTGATACGATCTGACTTCATTCATATGACGAAATAGTTGGCAATAGTTAACGCTCTTGCTTGTGTTTTCCAGTGAAGGCATAGCTGTAGGCTTCTCCTGCATTCGAAGGAAGATGGTGCTGACTTAATTGACTGCAGTAAAAGTGTACGACTGCTGAGAGCCGAGGGGAGTACATAGAGAAATTCGTGGGCAGGAGTGCGGATCTACACATCATGCTTCTGAAGTGGCTATACAATATGTACATAATGCAACAAACAGTTTGTAACTATACATTAAACACAATGAAGACTGCATAAGCATTGTGTTTATTATTTTGAATCGTATCACGTAGCAATTATCAACCAAGCATTTTCACAAATGTGATAAATATCAAAAAGCAAAGAGTAAATATCTTTTACAAAGAGTAAATATTTTTCCCTAATTCTCATAATATTCTTCAAATCAAAAGTCTTGTACTACACTCTTTCTAAACCAGCCGATGTTCTTCCTCTGGGTTCCAGCTATCGCTATACCTAATTTAACTGAAATCGGTTAAGCGAGTTAGTCGTGGAAACGTAAGAGGCAGAGCTACTTTAGCATTTTAATATTGGTATAGACAAAACTTTCAGTTGTGATATCTTATGTGAAATTAAGCCCATACGATGCCCCAAGTTTTGCTCAATTTATCTGTGAAAACCCCGTGATGATTTGTGTAGTAGTTTTTTTTGGTAATCTACATAAATTAGTAAGCTATGAGGTCCCCATAGGCTAACTGTAGCGGGAACGCGGTAAGTTGGCACTCGCATTCTAAGTACTTATCTTCAAAAGAACGATTCAGAACATTTCGAATCGATTATTCTCTGTTTAAAATTGCTGCCGCCCTCATCGACTGCAAAGTTGTGACTCCCTTATTGCCGGACGGATTGTGTTATGTGTGTTAGCGGATGACAAACTGATAAATAACAGCAACTGTACCCATATTTAAATGCAATATGCAACATGAGACATTATCACAAACGTTTACTAAATGATTTGAATATCATTTTTTTTCCTGATGACTGCCTTGTATTGCAACAGCTTTAATTTAGTTTCATATTTCTTGCTACAAATAGGTACCACATTTGAAAATGGCCGCCACTGAAACGTACATTAACGAATCCATGTTTCTGATGTGTTAGAAGTTATCCCATAGAAGCTGTTCTGTACGAGTCGCGCACGCCCGAGAGTTGTTAGCACTGGAAGACACAATGAAACATTCATCTAACCTAGATGATGGGACAATAACCCTAATCTTCCTTCCTTTCGTCTAACCCCATAGTGGCCGCGCTGCTTACCTCTTTGTCCCCGAGATAAGCGACCAACTTAATTAAGCTCATGGCCGACTTCACCAACGTCAATTAAAATTAATCACAACTAGAAATATTGCTGTTACTGTACGCATTTTTGTTTGTTACTGAGCAGGAAAACTACACTCTCAGTGCTCTGTTAACGTTATTTGTCATTTTTGGATTCCACTGGTAGTATATTATAAAATACAGCCGAAAAGCGTAGGCCGGACGAACGTTTGATTCACAAGCAGCAGCTACAGACCGCTACCCTGAATTATACTTTTACGAAGAAACAAAACTTTTCAGTAAATACCCAGATTTCTAAACCCAACATACTTCAAAAGGGCAATAAAAAGTACCTGTTAAGCAATACGTTCTATGCATTGAAAGATTAGTTACGTAACACAGAATGGAGGTTTGGTTGAAAGGTGACACAAGTAAATAACTCTGACGACATTAAAACATCAAAACATCCGCCATTTCACATAATTCCTCCATACTATGTTTTCTATTTCCTGTTTTTCATGCCTTCTTGTACCTTTGTTTTCCTTTTCTGGAAGCCCTACTATGCAACTAATAATACTATAACGTTATCTCTTTTCTGAGTTGAACATCTCACTGCTAATAGAGGGATACTGACTCAATTTTCTAGGCTGCGGAACACTAAACAGTAACCATGATTCTGATGTCAGCTGAATGTGTGTATAGTGATGCGTTGGGGAATAAAGTGTGTGGTGTAACATTGGGAAATAATGTGTGTAGTGTGGTGTGTGTGCAATGTATTAACTGCGTGCAGTGACTGGGAGTGATAAATGAAGGACTCTATAGAACTAGCCTTTGATATTGTTCAGTAACCTCTTTGTAAACCAGTATTGCGCACCACGGATAAACCACATGAGGAGGCGCTGTTTTAAACAGACGGAGATTGTATTTGGATGGATGAAAGTTCCAGTCTGTATCCCGGTTTAGGTTTCCTGTGGTTTCCCTGAATTGCATCAGGCAAATATTGGTATGGTTTCCCCGGGAGACCAGGACGAACAACCTGTCCTCTCCTTGTCAAACTAGACCTCCAATTACGTAAATTCCATTATAAGTGTGTTATATTACTTTGTTGTTTGTAACATGCCCACTACCCACAGTTTAATAAAACTGCTGCTACTACTACTGCTTTTGCTGCTGCTGATGTTGTTGTTGTTGTATTCAGCCCGAATACTGGTTTGATGCAGCTCTCCACGCTACTCCACCCTGAGCAAACCTCATCTCTGAACAAAAACTGCGTCGTACGCTGATAGGCAGAACATTATGACCACCGTTCTACTATCGACATAAGCCCATCCAGGCTATAGGAGCGTCATTGGTGAGGAATGATTGTTAGTTATAAACACGCACAGTGCATGTAGTATCAGTAAGCGTGCTGTCGGTCTGAATGATGGCGAAGGCGCGCGATCTATCTGAGTTTGACCGAAGCCAGATTGTGATGGCCTGGTGCTCAGCAGGATCATTTCGCAAAAACTGCACAGCTTGTCGGGTTCGAGGAGTGCTTCGGTGAGTGTTTCCAACATGTTGTGAAACTAAGATGAAACCACATCCAGACGTCGTGGTGTTGGTGTCGGTCGTCTTATGTTGGGCAGACTGGAAAAACAGGACAGGCGGTGAACTCAGGCGAAACAAACACAATAATGCTAGGCAGGGTACAAGTGTGTCTGAACACTCAGTGCACCGAACACGCCTAACGACGACCCTCCGCAACCGACGACCCAATGTTCACACTACGACACCAGCAGCTACTACTGAATTAAGCAAGTGACCACCGCTACTGGACTTGACACAGGGGCAGAGCGTTGCGTGGCCTGATAAATCGTGATGCTCTTCACTATGCCGATAGGAGGGCGTGAATCCATTGTCTTCCAGAGAACAGCTCCTTGACACCTCTTTTGTGGGGCCGTGAGTAGATGGCGGCGGCTCCACTATGCTCTAGAGAGCATTCAAGCGGGCATCTATGGGTCCAGAGGAGCTCGTCCAAGGCACCATGGCGGCCAAGGAGTATCAAACACTAGTTTTCAGACCACTTACACCGCTTCATGACGATCATGTTTCCCGACACCAGTGACATTTTTCAACAAGATGAAGTGCCATGTCACAAGGCCAGAAGTGTGATGGAGTGGTTCAAGGCACACAGGGACGAGTCACACTTTATGTGCTGGACCTCCAACTCACCAGATGCGAACCCGATTGAACACATCTGGGATGTCACTAAATGTGGCGTCAGAGCTCATTGACCCCTCCCGGAGGTTACGGGATAAGGTGAGTTGTGCGTGCAAATGTGGTGCCAACTACCTCCAGCAACACACCAGGGCCAAGTAGCTTCCATGCCACGACACGCTGCCGATATTGTCCCTGCCAGAGGTGGACATACCGGCTATTAAGTAGGTGGTCATAATGTTCTGGCTGATCAGCGTACATCCATTGCAGCCTGCTTACTGTATTCATACCTTAGTCTCCCTCTACAGTTTTTAACCTCCACACTTTCCTTCAGAACTAAATTGATGTTCCCTCGATGTCTGAGAATGTGTCCGATCAACCGATTCCTTCTTTTAGTCAAGTGGTGTCGTAAATATCTTTTCTCCCCAGTTCGATTAAGTACCTTCTCAATAGTTGCACCATCTACAAATTTCATCTTTAGCATTCTTCTACTGCATTTAATTTCAGAAGCTATTATCTTCTTGCCTGAACTGCATATCGCCTGTATTTTACTTCCGAACAAGGCTACATTCCAGAGAAATAGCTTCAGAAATGAATTTATAACGTTAAAAATTTGTATTCGATGTTAACAAATTCCACATTTTTAGAAACGCTTTCCTTGTCATAGCCAATCTGCACTTTATTTCCTCTCTACTTCGGCCATCATCAGTTATTCTGCTGCCCAACTAACGATAGTCATCTACTAATTTTAGTGTCATTTTCTAATCTAATTGCCTCAGCATCTCTTGATTTGATTTGTTGTGTCTAGACAAGACAGCCTAGACACAATGAGAGGAAGCCGAAAGGCACGCGCTAAGCTAAAGCAGGATGGCGTGAGGTCTGAAACAGGATACGTAATGAATGCTATAAAGAAAAGTACGTAGCTTCTGGAATACTTAACTTCAATCCATCCTTTTGGTACATCTGGAGATTGTGGCGATACAAGTGAGACTCTTTAGATACATGCAATGTTACTAATGGCGCCTTGCTAGGTCGCAGCCATTGACTTAGCTGAAGGCTATTCTAACTACCGGCTCGGCAAAGGAGCGAGGTTTCGTCAGTATAGTCGCTAGCTACGTCGTCCGTACAACTGGGGCGAGTGCTATCCCGTATCTCGAGACCTGCCTTGTGGTGGCGCTCGGTCTGCGATCACACAGTGGCGACACGCGGGTCCGACATGTACTAATAGACCGCGGCCGATTTAAAGCTACCACCTAGCAAGTGTGGTGTCTGGCGGTGACACCACATGATTCGACTACATTCCATCATCCTTGTTTCAGTCCTGTTGATGCTCATCTCATAACCTCTTTTCCAGACTCTACTCAATATGTTCAAAAATTCTTCCAAGTCGTCTGCTTACTTCAGAACAAGGTGTTAGCCTGTTAGACGGTGACAACAAACCAGAGGTGCATGCTTGCCAAGGAGTGTGCGATCTCACCACAATATATACTGTCTTGTGTCTGGAAACACATTTGGGTAATGCGGAATTAAGTAAATCAGTTAACCAGTCCGAATAACTGTAGGTAACGGGAGTCAGACGTAATGAACGGAAAAAAATATGTGTTTGACATAAATATTTTATTCTCAGACGCATATGTGACAGGCATAAAAATGTCAAAGGAAAGCACAGTGTGTCACTGCTAATGTAATACGCGTGTACTGAATTCCTTCTCTACTACGTTAACTGGTGTAGAGAAGCGCAAGATACGTTGTAAGTCGCTTTCCGCAGTAATTGTGTTGTTCGGCCCTCCGCACCTCCGGTGCTACGTGAGTTGTGGCAGAAGCTTGGCAGAGAACCAGATGCCGTTTCGCTTGCTACTGGAGTACAGCCATAAGGCGCCGAAACACTTTCCAGCACCCATTCCCGCGACTCGTATACCACTAGTGGTCCAACTTCAGTAGGGTGTGATATCGCACACTCCAGCTGAGTCAAAGGTGGACCATATATCGTGAGCTTAATATGCTCCAGTGGCCACTCTCCCTAGTCGGATACAGCGAAAGCTCTGATTTCGACTCCCGCTATTATACATTCTGGACTTAGAATCTGCCAACAGTGTGTCTGTTTCCTGCACAGATGCAGAATATGTAAAAAAGGACATCAGCAATGATTACTAAAACATGAACTTACAGTTCATGGTGAAAGAATTCAGGGAAAACTACACTGAGGCGCCAAAGAAACTGGTATAGCATGCATATTTAAATACAGGGATATGTAAAGAGGCAAAATACGGCGCTGCAGTCGGCAACGCCTATATAAGACAACAAGTGTGCTGCATTTGTTAACTCCATTACTGCTGCTTCAGTGGCAGGCTAACAAGATTTAAGTGAGATTGAACGTGGTGTTCAGTCGGCGCAGGAGCGATTGGACACAGCATCTCCGAGGTAGCGATGATGTGAGGATTTTCCCGGACGACCATTTCAAGAGTTCAAAAATGGTTCAAATGGCTCTGAGCACTATGGGACTTAACATCTTAGGTCATCAGTCCCCCGAACTTAGAACTACTTAAACCTAACTAACCTAAGGACATCACACACATCCATGCCCGAGGCAGGATTCGAACCTGCGACCGTAGCAGTCCCGCGGTTCCGGACTGCAGCGCTAGAACCGCACGACTACCGCGGCCGGCCATTTCACGAGTGTATAGTGTATATCAGGAATCCGGAAAAACATAAAATCGCCGATATCGCTGTGGCCGGAGGAAGAACCTGCAAGAACGAGGCCAACGACAACTGAAGAGAATCGTCCAACGCTACAGAAGTTCAAACCTTCCACAAATTGCTGCAGGTTTCAATGGTGGGCCATCAACAAGCGTTAGCATGCGAACCATTCAACGATACATCATCGATAAAGGCATTCGGAGCGAAAGGATCAGTTGTGTGACTGCACGACACGGAGCTTTACGCCTCGCCTGACCCCGTCGACACCAAAAATGGACTGGTAATGACTGGAAAAATGTTGTCTGGTCAGTCGTTTCAAATTGTACCGAACGGATGGACTTGTACGAGTGTGGAGACAACCTCAAGAATCCATGTATCCTGCACGTCAGCAGGGGACTGTTCATGTTGGTGAAGGCTCCGTAATAGTGGGGGACGTGTATTGTTAGAGTGATATGGGTCTCTTGATATGCCTAGATACGACTCTGACAGGTGACACGTAAGCATCTCACCTGACCACCTGCATCCATTGATCACTCCGACGGACTTGTGCAATTCCGGCGTGACAGTGCGACACCTCACACGTCCAGAAGTGCTACAGAGTAACTCCAGGAACACTCTCCTGAGTTTCAGCACTACCGCTGGCTCCAAACTCCCCAGACATGAACCTTATTGAGCATACACTATGTGATCAAAAGTATCCGGACACCCCCAAATACCTACGTTTTTCATATTAGATGCACTGTACTGCCACATACTGCCAGGTACTCCACATCAGCGACTTCAGTAGTCGTTAGACATAGTGAGAGAGCAGAATGGGGCGCTTCGCGGAACTCACGGACTTCGAACGTGGTCAGGTGATTGAGTGTCACTTGGGTCATACGTCTGTACTCGTGATTTCCACACTCCCATACATCCCTAGGCCCATTCTTTCAGATGCGATAGTGAAGTGGAGACGTGAAGGGACACGTACACCACAAAAGTGTACAGGCCGACCTCGTCTGTTGACTGACAGAGACCGCCGACTGTTGAAGAGGGTCGTAATGTGTAATAGAAGACATCTATCCAGACTATCACACAGGAAATTCAAACTGCAGCAAGATCCACCGCAAATACTATGAAAGTTAGGCAGGAGGTGACAAAACTTGCATTTCATTGTCGATCGGCTGCTCATAAACCACATATCACGCCGGTAAATGTCAAACGACGCCTCGCTTGCTGTAAGGAGCGTAAACATTGGACGATTGAACAGTGGAAGCTCGTTGTGTGGATGTAGAATCACGGTTCACTATGTGGCGATCCGATGGAGGAGTGTGGGTATGGCCAATGCTCGGCGGACGTCGCCTGCTAGCGTGTGTAGTGCCAACATTTAAACTCGGACTCAGTGGTGTTATGATGTGGTCGTGTTTATCATGGTGGGGGAGGGGGGGTGGAGGCTTGCATCTTCTGTTACTTTGCGTGGCACTATCACAGCACAGGCCTACATTGATGTTTTAGGCACCTTCTTCCTTCCCACTGTTGAAGAGCGATTCGGGGATGGCGATTGCATCTTTCAACACTACCGAGCACCTGTTCATAATGCACGGCCTGTGACGGAGTGGTTACATGACAACAACCTCCCTGTAGCGGACTGGCCTGCACAGAGTCCTGACCTTAATCCTATAGAACACCTTTTTGATGCTTTGGAACGCCTACTTCGTGCCAGGCCTCACCGACCGACATCGATAACTCCTCAGTTGAGCACTCCGTAAAGAATGGGCTGCCATTCCCCAAGTAATCTTCCAGCACCTGATAGAACGTATGCCTGCGAGAGTGGAAGCTGTCATCAGGGTTGAGGGTGGGCCAACACCGTATTTTATTCCAGCATTACCGATGAGGGGCGCCACGAACTTGTAAGTCATTTTCAGCCAAGTGTCCGGTAACTTTTGATCACATAGAGTATCTGTGATGCCATGCAACATGCTGTTCAGAAGAGATCTCCACCCCCTCGTACTCTTACGGATTTATGGGCAGCACTGCAGGAGTCATGGTGTCAGTTTTCTCCAGCACTGCTTCAGACATTTGTCTTGTGTTGCTGCACTTCTGCGTTCAGGGGGGGGGGGGGGGGGGGGCTTACACGGTATAAGATACGTGTACCAGTTTCATTAGCTCTTCAGTGTATATAGGTTTGTTTGTTGAGGCTTTAGGGCGCAAAACATCTGTCATGACTTAACACTGGCTCTTTTCTACGGAAAGCACTCCTTGGTTCTTGGACTGAATCGACACGTAAAAGCATAAATGTATTTATTTTACGGATAAAATCTATATTGAATAATGAAGTCAAATTGGAACGCGAGTTAAAAATCAGCGAACCAAAATGAAAGGTAAACAAACAATTACAACTATTCCATTTTTAGGAGAGTTTCTAGGATAACCGGTGTCTATAGTCGAAAATTACATCACTTTCACTTAGTTGTTATGACGAGTAAAGAACAGCACGTGTTCTACGGCCTGTGCTGTATGTGCTCAATCTTCAGATAGCTCAGATTAAGGCGCAAAAGATTACATACTGACACTCGGCTAGAAACTAAAGCACCATTAGTGGTTCTTTACAGTGAGAGCAAAGCGGTGTGGTGTCGCCACTTAGCAGCTAACGATAGCTTCAGAGATAGTGTCCTACACGTAATCTGGTTATAATTATCTCCTAGCGACGAAATTTATCAGAGGAATTCACCCAGGTCGTAGGGAGGGGTTTAATCTCCATGAGCTTGTACGCACGGAGAGACCACTAGTTTTCGTGCCTGGGTGGAAGAATGATTCTACTTACAGCAACGCTGACATGTTCCAATACGCCCACATGTGATGCTATACAGCTTAAGGAGCAACAGTCTAAAAATTATGCACTGCAGAAAAATGTTGGTAGACAAGTAATCAGAAGCCTTTCGGCCATGAAACGTATTATAGTCTTCTACGAGAGGAGTTCAGTAAGAAATGCTATACGTTTTTCTCTCGACCATTTACGGTTGAAAAAGTGTGGAATTTGTTGTGTGACATCGCGGAATATTCCCGCTTCAATCCCAATAGTTCCTTGAAGTTCCGTTAGGTGGTGGCGCTATACATACTGAGGTACGTACCAAGCACAGAGCTGTCATTGAGTTTACTGTGGTGGAAAATTAGAGCATCGCAGACATTCATAGGCGCTTGCAGGATATCTACGGAGACGTGACAGTGAACAAAAGCACAACGAGTCGTTGGTGAGGAGTCTGTCATCATCGCCGCACACATCTGTGACTCCTACAATGTTAGAACGTGCGGACACTCTCATTCAAGGTGATCGATGAATGCAAACGAATTCTCCTTCTCCACGACAACGCAAGGCCTCACACAAGTCTGCACACTCAGAAAGAGCTCATAAAATTTCATGTGACTGTTCTTCCTCATCCACGCTACAGTCCAGATCTCGCAGCTTCCGACCCCCATCTGTTAGGCCCAATGAAGGATGCAATCCGCGGGAAGTAAGACGTTGGCCCCGAAGTCGACTACTGGAATGGTACCGAACGGGCATGCAGACCCTCCCAATAAGGCAGCGTAAGGCCATCGCACTGAACGGATACTATGTTGAAAAATAGGGTTCTGTAGTCAAAAGAATGGGGAATAATATGGTGTCTTCGAACCCTGAATAAAACGAAATTGCTTTCAGAAATAAGTTACTTATTGAACGCTCCTCTTCGGTGCATAACAATATAAAATTAACGGTCCTGTCTCATCAGTCTAATAATTTCTAATTCACAAAAGTTAAAAGTTACTAAAACAGGAAAGGAGAAGCGTAGTTTGTACTCTTACAGAAAATATGTGCATTGAAAGACTTCGTTTTTTCCTTTTTTCTTTCTTTACTTTCTTTTTTTCTTTTGTTTTGTTTTTCCAAAATCCGAAAGCTTCCTATTCGTCTTTTGAATTAACCTGAATACATAACAGCTATAAATTTAATGGGAAGGCAGTGAAAGTATTTACATTTCTTGCAAAATTTTTACCTATGAATGATCTGACTGCTATTTGATTGATACACTCAGAAACAGGAAAGACCTTCATAATTCAACAAGAAATTTAAGGTAAGCCTGAACGTGTATTTAAGAGAATGCATTATCATGAGCATCACAATCTGACCTCCTGACACTGTGTAAAAGTGTATCTGCAACCTCCCTTACAGAGAAAATATGTACAGTGAGGTCGTAAGCCGTCACTTTTTGTGTGGTCCAAAAGCTGTTTCATGATAAACCTGAATCATATTAATCACTCCGAAATTCTCATGATCAACAGGAATCCTCGATTTTCTCACCACCACAAATCTACGTTTACAGACGATGTAAAATTCATGCAAAGAATTGAAAATAATTCCGCTGATGTCATTTTATATGAAAAACGGTTTTGATGAAGGCAGAACGGTTCTAGTAAATTGTGCTCGTATCAGCTACCGATTTAAACAAGAATAATGATCACATGGAAACAACCCAGAGAAACGTAATCATTGTCAGAAATTATTGTGGAATCAAAAAATAAAACATAAATTTAGAATAACTTCGTATTATTACTCTGCAAGCAAGTGAGAAATTGGAATAGCCAAGTTGTACATGTTTTCTAAAGGATCACGCGGAGTACAATTTTAGAAAGCGTTTGCATCACAACAAAAGATAACGCCAAAGTGCGCTTACAAGCAATTCCTTTAGGCTGCAACATAGAAATGACCCATCAGACAAAGATACCTAATTAGTGCCTGCAGCGTCCTCGTGATGCATCTGTATACTCACAACGATTCCGGAAACACGAGTGTGAATGCTTTGTCTTGCAGTTTACAGACAGCTGTCCCTTCAGAGATAACGAATAGAGGCACCTCGCTTTGCAGCTAAAGCCTGTGGCGTTCGTAGCAGACAAGACCCGCTTCGCCAGAGACTGATACACTCTGCGACCCATAAAACGATGCACCTCGAAGAAATTACCCAAATAGGACAGAAATCGGTGGATATGATGAACATGTTAAGGCAACAAACAATTAAAATTTGAGAAAAGATTGAGGATTTATTCAAGAGAAAGAGTTTCAAAAATTAACCTGGTCAGTAACGCGTTGGTACCTCTCTAGCCCTCATGCAAGCTGTTACTCGGTCTAGTGCTGATTGGTAGAGTTTGTTGTATGTCCATCTGAGGGATATCGTCCTGAGTTCAGGCCATTTGGTGCGTTAGATCGTCAGAATCCAGAACTGGTTGGAGGGCCCTGCCCATAATACTCCAAAAAGCGCGAATTGTGGAGAGATCCGGTGACCTTTCGAGGCATGGTAGGGATTGGCAAGCACGAGGCAAACAACTGAAACTCTCACCGTGCGCGGGCGGACATTATCTTGCTCTAATCTAAGTCCAGGATGGGAAGTAAGCGCTGCTCAAGGGAATTTAAAACCTCGGTTTGCAGAGAACCCCGGAAATATAACACACACACACACACACACACACACACACACTGTAAACGCTAGCGTCATAAGCGTTTGTGTATGTGTGTGTGTGTGTGTGTGTGTGTGTGTGTGTGTGTGTGTGTTATATTTCCGGAGTTCTCTGCAAACCGAGGTTTTAAATTCCCTTGAACAGCGCTTACATGCTGCAGTTTTGCCTTCAAAATGGCAGTGTGTTTCTGCCGAATTATCGGCGTTTGTCGACGACATTACCCGGCTGGGTTCCCGTGAGTTATAGGAACATTGTAGACACCAGGAAAACTCAGACCTCATCTTCCAAGTCATTTGTAATCTCCGACGGGATTATAGTGTCATCAGCTATCCTTATAGTTTTTATATCTTCTTCTTGAAATGTAATTACCTTCCCAAATTTATCCTTCTTTGAGAGAATAAAACGAGTGAATATTTGTGCTAAGGTCAGGACCCGAAACCGGATCTGCTCCTCACAAGGTAAATGCGCTAACCACTACGCCATCTTGGCACAGTGGCCTTCATCAACTGCACAAATATTCTGTCACGCCTACCTCCGCAATCCAAATTCACATTCACACTTAACCCCACTTGGTATTCCCCCTAAACTCAAACACCACTGCAGAGCCTCTCCAACTATCTTGAAATAGCACCTCGGCATCGAAGGAAACTGCAGATCCTGCATGGAATGCAACAAAGGTGCTTCTAGTAAATTAAGCTATATGGTTCCAGAGACCTTCTCTTGTTTCAAACATCACAGGGCAGGTAGTGGTTAGCTCATGTGACTCGTGAGTAGGATACCCGGGTTCGAATCGCAGCCTTGGTACAAATTTTCATTTGTCGCTTCGGTCTGCATATATATTTCTAGTAAATATTGTAATGGTGAACCCAGTTCCTTCCCACTACAGTTAGGATCCTTTTATGACTATTGTACTTAAGAAGTACTCATTCCCTGTGAGTGGTCCACCATTCCTTGTAGGCGCATTTTACAGTCCTCCTGGTTCATCAACGTCTTAGAAAACTTCAATCACCGTGTTATGGGGGACAATTGCAAGATATCATTCTGTCAAGACTCCACGTCGAGCCATCTTATTGAGCTGGTGGTTTATAACAAACTGTGACACTACGACAATGCCATGATTTAATGTCAGCGATGTAAGATCGCATGGCCGTATGGTATTATACTACAACGTGTTCAGCGCTCGAAAGCGACCAGCGCGTTCTTTTTATAGAATGAAAAATATATCGTCCTGTCAGCTTTTCTCTCTTGTAGTTTCATTCACGCCTATGTGGTTCACAATTAAATGTGTTGTCCAAAATATGACGGAGATTTCACATATGTTTGCCTAAGTACCGCTCAGTTCCTGAACAGTTCTCTACGACGTATGTTGTTAGTAAACATTACTGTCAAACTTTAAACTTCTGATATTGGTCAGGTCTTAATTTTGTGACTGTGATAATATTGGTTGCATGATAAAAACGCTAGTTCATTAGCCAGTGTTGCTCGGTTTCTTATTCATCCCAGTCTCATATGCAGGGGCTGGACGAAAATATGGAAACACCGTGAAGAATGCATGCTTGAAAATAAACACAGATGGCAGCCAAGCCTCTAGCCTGCAGACTGCGCTGTTACATTTTACCACGGACGGCACCTGTGCAATGCCGTCAATACACTTCAAGTATCAGTCGTTGTCAGAACTATGTTCCATGTAGTTGTGAGAACATTAGTGTCGAAGCTAAGTGAAATCGAATGTATTTAAACTGTTAGTGCACGTAGGGTGTACTTTCTTAATGTGTAGGTACATGGTGAAAGACCCCCCCCCCCCCTCCTCGGATATGGTAGAGCTAAAATTTATTAATAAATAAAGCAGCAGTAGCGACAGAATCAAAGACCGAGGCATTAGATGTGAATGTCCAGTAAAGCGTATACAAATAACCGTAAAACATCATTCACTGTTTCACTCTCTCGTGTGTAGATGTTTGGTTAAGATGTATTGCTCGGAGTATGACGGGATACCAGTGTTTTTTATCATATGGGTTTCTGAATAAGAGAAGACTTAATAACAGTATTAAGTATTTTTATTAAAGTGAAACAGAACCAAGTTAAGAAGAATTCATTCATATTTTACATCATCTTGAGAGGCACTGGTATTGCCTGCAGTGGGCTGCTTGCATATACAATATAAATGGAGGAAAAGAAGTCCACAGTCATAATTTCGTAAAATTAACAGAAGGAGAAGCATTCAGAAGACGACAAATATAATTAAAATATATACAATGATGGACACAGAAAAAGAAACGACGCAAGTTAAAGTGAATGAACAATAGCACAATTTCGTACACGCAGAACGTTTCATAATAATACGCTGTACTAATGTTCTCTCTTCATTGTAAGTGAAAGGACAATTATCAATTATTCCTTTAATTTTTTCTTTTAATTATATTTTTTATTATTATAATACAGTATGCAAGGAACCGAAGTGTTTGGTGTTTCAGGAGGCATCATCTTGAAGATTTATACCGTAGTCAGGGAAAGCTGAAAAATATCGTCCGCTACGTCACAATGCGGACGAAAGTATACGTTGAGTTATCGTGAAAACTGGTGACTGAAGAGGAGTGAGATGAAATGTAAGATGACAACAGCTGCAAAAGTCACTGTATAGCTGTATGTCGTACTCGCGAACCCTTTCAGTAGCAAAACAACAGGAAGGGAGCTTCATAAGTAGGGAGTTGTTGTGTGAGCTCGAGCTCCAAATGCAGTTATCAATTACGGAAATTCCCGTAACAGAACAGCACGTTGCCGAAGCGATAAAACCTGCACTATGGAGAAATGGAAGACTGTCACTTGGTCGGAGGAGCTATGTTTCACACTGTTTCCAACTTTTGTCCGAGTTTACCTCTCGGGGATTCGATGACGATTTGAGCAGCAATACAGTGGTATTACACGAGTCCTTTGGGTACTCTTCAAAGTGACATTACGGTCATGAATAATACGAAGTTTTTGACTGATAATGTCTACTTACGCTACAATGTTTGGTCCCCAGTTTGGTTTTTGTACTTCAAGACCATTATTATTATACACCTGGCGACCTAAATGTTCACGACCTCAGGACACCGGTTGTAAGTAGGGTTTGTTAAATATTGTAATAATAAGAAATTTCTATGACGTTGTTATTACCCATAAAAACTAATTGTCTGTATTTTCTGACTGCATTAATCACAACGTGGTGCAAGTAAAGCAAAAAGGCAAAAATTGAGTAGAAATTTTTCGAAGAAATAAGAGTTGGTCCCAGGTTTCATAAAATTTTCCACAGTAAACTGTTTTGTTCGGCACAGCAAAGGTAGGACGACTACGCAAGTTGCTTGCATGGTTACGCTTGGTAGCGCCTCTTTTGATGTAGATTGAAACATTTACCTCATTATTCCCTTCCCTGAACTGTATTGTGGAAAAATAAACGGTAATTTTTTAGTGTGACACGCATTGTCAGTAAAACATAAATAATAGCAACACAATAGTTTGCGTGTCATAGTAGACGTAAAACAGGCTTTTACATCACGTAAATTACAATTATCAGTCGTAATAATCAGCGTACGAAATTTTTCCATTTTTTGTGAAATTTTTATTTTTGCATATTCATACAACATTGCAGAGAAATATATGTCCGTTGCTGATAGCAATAGCGAAAACGCAATCAGCAAAAATGGCGTAGAATTTTGCGATCGAACAACTGAAGTTCAAGCGCCATTCATGCCTGCCGCAGAAAGCTTAGGCAGGTCAGAGATGAGTGTCGCAAGTGTGACAAATGATAGCGACGCTCCACAGCTAAATAACCTTAACGACACGTTTACAATTGACGAGACAATGTCACGCATCTCCCAGAGCTATATACCGCTCGTGAATGAAACATTGGAAAGCGATACAAATATGAATCTTGGCAACACGTTACAAACACCACTTGTTCACAACACAAGCATTAACTTGGAAAGTACAGCTGACAGCAACAACAGTAGTACAACTGACGCACTGCTACGGCAGTTATTATCTAATGTAAACATGAAATTAGATAATATGAACACCAATTTCAGAGATATGAAACAACATAGAAATACCAAAATTGATAATCAGACACAGAATCTGAACACCGTCACATAAGATATAAATACAATGAAACAAGAACCAAAAACAAGTATTGAAGGATTTGCAAGACACGGTCTCACAGAAGCTCAATGACTTAGTCAAAAAATTTCGCACTGAAATCGGCGAAAAATTGAATGACATGAAAAAACAAGTAAAGCATGAAGTACTTTCTGAAGTTAAATTAACGTTACGAAGTTAAAACAGAAGGTAGCTTCCTTTAACAACCATCACACTCTAGTAGAGCAACAGATACAAAAAATCACAGATGCCAACACAAACACAGAAGCCACACAGAACGAGTTGTGTTCGACGGTAAAAAAGGTAACCACTGTCATTAACAAACTAAACAAAGACTATGAAGATGGACCTCTAGGTGTGGAAGAGCTTACTTTAAGGGTAGCAACATTAGAAATAATCTCAGCATGTGCTAAGAAGGAGAGAGAGAAGATCAATGAAAATCTAAGTGATATCATTAGTTAAGCTGAACAGGTACGTTGGATAAGAGTAACATCATTGCAGATAAGTTACTAGTCGATTATAAGTTATACACAGATGTAGTGGAAAAAGCTATTCAGAAAAATGAAAATGAAATAGTGTGCAAGGTAAACATTAACCTACAGGCCGCAGAAGGTAGGATCCACAATTATTAGAAGAACATATTACCGGATCTCGAAATATGGACGTAAATAATATACAGGTTACAGTGAACAAACCACAACCTGTCGGTATTTATCCACAAATTGTCACGTGTCCTACAGCAGGTACCAGTGACGGTTGCAGAGTGCAAAATGTAAACATACTCACAACCCCAACACCTCAGCAGTTACCAACCGGAGTTACAGGTAACAACAATAACAACATAAATACGACAGAATATACCACGTCTCTATCAACTATTTTTTCAGACGAGGGTTTGTTGAAACATTAACAGTTCCCTAAATTCACTACCGAAGGTAAAAGAATGAACCCAGTAGTATTTCTCTGTGCTTTTCGTCATGTATTTCCACGCAACTGGACGGAAGCACAGAATATTAGGTTTGTCGTGGGATGTATAGAAAGTGATGTTCTTTTATGAGAAACTGAAGTGGCAGAACGTTGCAACTGAAACGTCCCCTTAGAAAACTTAATTAATTACTGTACTGGAAAACCTCTTACGTTATTTGCTTTTCAAACAGCTCAGCAAAACTGAACGTACTCAGACATTTTTCTCTTTACTTTTTCTGATCAACACTAAACTGACACACAATATTTTTAGCGCAACGCAATCTGATATTCAACAATCCCTACAAAAGAATGGCCCTGAGTAACATTAACCTACACCTTTCACAAATCACTTACCTCACAAAAATCTTCGTTACTCGAACTACTGCAATACAGCGAGCGTCACTACTGCCAGCCAAACAAAAGATTCAAACTACTGAAGGCACTAACTACTGACAGGCATAGTTAGCAAATGAAAGATTTTGACAGAGAACAAACAATGTATTTACCTTAATAGTGTTCAAAAGTCATAAATATATAGTAGTTCACGACATCCAGTCTTACAAACTTCGAAACTCCGCCATTTCTCTCCCCACATCCACCACTGCTGGCGGCTCACCTCCAACTGCGCAACGCTACGCGCTGTTAACAGCCAACTGCCCAACACTACGATAGTAAATTCCAACAATGCAAACCAGCCACAGACTGCACACAGCACAGTCAGTGATTTTCCTATAGAGCGCTACCTGGCGTTACCAACATAAAAACCTAAACAGCCTACTTACACAACACTTATATACCATTTGAACGAGCTTTCCTCGACAAATACTGGCCTGAGGCAGTATAAGAAAGACTCTATGCGAAGTTTTCAACCCCGCACCATTCAATGGCAAATACGGTAGTCTACGCGGATACGTTAAAAAATACCTAAACAAGGCCTACTGGACGGACCAAATATCACAGCCAGACGTATTAAAAATTTTGGAAAGTCGGTTACCATCGCACATTAGAAAAAAATTGGTTCAAATGGCTCTGAGCACTATGGGACTTAACATCTTAGGTCATCAGTCCCCTAGAACTTCGAACTACTTAAACCTAACTAACCTAATGACATCACACACATTCATGCCCGATGCAGGATTCGAACCTGCGACCGTAGCAGTCTCGCGGTTCCGGACTTAAGCGTCCATTAGAGAAAAATTAGTCACAGCACCAGAGCACGACACTGAACACTTTCTGCCAGTTCTGGATTCTATCGATTTAATGTATGAGGAAAGACCTGTACCGAATAGAACAACAAAAAATCTGGCACAACAACAACACAGTTATGTAAACTAGTCAGTGAAACGTGGTCTAAATGCACAGCAGGGATGGTACACACAACAGCAAAGTTACGTATCCATCGGTGACGAGTGTGGTAACGGGAACGGAGTAAAAGAAACGATTTAAAAGAAATTTTCAAAACAACAGGAGCAATTTCACTGCACGAGCGAATTATAATTCACCATCACAAGGTCATATGTCGAACATAAACAGAAATAGTAAGCCGCAGCAGTGGCTGACGGGTGGCTACAATTCCATGCCTGACACTGTACCACAGCCAATCTTTGGGCAGCAAAATAACGGCACGGCAGCTTTTATTAATAGCAAAACGAGCACTCGCGAAGGAATGTTGCAGGCAGCCAACGACACAAATTGGCGAAGTACTCACACTGTGCTAATAACTGAAATCATTCCAAGTAAGACTGACTACAAGCGTGGGCAAATTCATTAGTTATGAATACGCAGAAAAGCGTAGACAAATGACAATAAAACATTATTCACTTTTTTGTACATGATTTGTTTCATTCTCTCGTATGTAGAAATTTGGTTAAGATGTATTGCTCGGTGTATGACGGGCTACGAGTGTTTTTTGTCATATGTGTTTCTGAATAAGAGAAGACTTAATAACACTATTAAGTATTTTTATTGAAGTGAAATAGACCCAAGTTAAGAAGAATTCCTTCATATTTTGTATCATATTGAGAAGCACTGGTGTTCCTTGGAGTTGGCTGCCTGCATCTATAATTGAAATGGTGGAAAATAAGTCCACGGTCATATTTTCGTAAAATTAACAGAAGGAGAAGCCTTCAGAAGACGACAAATATAATTAAAAAATATATAGTGATGGACATGTAAAAAGAAACGACGCAAGGTAAAATTAATTAACAATAGCACAATTTCGTATACGCAGAACATTTCACAATAATACGCTGTATTGATGTTCTCTTTTCATTGTAAGCGAAAGCACAATTACCAATCAAGTCCTTTAATTGTTCTTTTAGTTTCATTTTTACTTTAATTATTTATGTTAATTATTTTTAATTATATCTTTTTATTATTACAACACAGTAAGCAAGGAACCGAAGTGTTCGGTGTTTAAAGAGGCATCATTTCGAAGATTTATACTGCATACAGGGAAAGCGGAAAAATATCGTCCGCTACGTCACAATGCGAACGAAAGTATACGTTGAGTGATCGTGATAAATGGTGATTGAAGAAGATTGAGACGAAAAGTAAGATGACGACAGCTGCAAAAGTCACTGTATAGCTGCATGACGTACTCGCGAACCCTTTCAGTACCAAAACAACAGGAAGGGAGCTTCAAGAGCAGGGAATTATAGGGTGAGCTGGATCTCCAAACCCACTTATCAATTACGGAAATCCCCGTAACTGGAATAATTGTTGCCGAAGTGATAAAAGCTGCAGTATGGAGAAATGGGAGACTGTCATTTGGTCGGAGGAGCCATGTTTCGTACTGTTTTCGACTTCTGGCCGAGTTTACCTCCCGGGGATTCGGTGACGATTTGAGCAGCAATATCGTGGTATTACACGAGTCCCATGGTTACTGTTCAATGTCACATTACTGCCATGAATTATATGATATTTTTGGCTGATAAGGTCCTACTTCCGCTACAATGTTTGGTCCCCAATATGGATATTGTGCTTCAAGACCACAGGGCCATTTGCACATAGTTCGCATGATCCACGACGGGTGTAATGAACACAATAATGAATTGTTGCATCACCCACCCCCCCTTCCCCAGTCACCAGATCTAAATATTACTGAGCCTTTGCTGTCTACTTTGGTAGTAACGTAGCGCGATCGCTATCCACCATCACCATCACTACACTAACTTGCCACTATTTCGCAAGAATAATGGTATAAGATTCCGCGGAAAACCATACAGGAGCTGTGCTTATCTATTCGGAGGCGAATGGAAGCTGTTTTGTATTCCAACGATATTCTTGCATCGTATTATGAATGGTAATGTGCTTTTGGTGTTTCCTGACTTTTTTCCACCCACCCTCTCTAGGCAGGAAAAGAAATGATACCTGTCTATAAGGTAACGAACGAGAAAGTCACCTATCACATTAGTAACTGCAGTAATTATGGATATGACACTAATATCTTTCGTTTTCGATACTTGGATGAAGTATCATAAATAGCTCCAAATTTATCTGAGCATAAAACTTTCAATTTCATCCGTCTTACATCTGAATCCTGGTTTGAAAGCATCCATTTCAGGTAGAGTTAAAGTTATCTGTTCCTTATTGAATCAATGGGTGGATCTTGTGACCACACTAACTTCATTCCTTGTTTCTGTAGATATTTTACATTGTATGTTGCACCCGAATCACTGCCTGAACCACAACTGCCTGCAGGTTGAGCAATGTACGACTGACATTTGTTTTCCTTAATTTTAGGCACTTTAGCAGCTACAAATGAGCCTTCCTCTCTATAGCGGCGTTTAATGTACGTATTCCTTAGTTCCGTATCGTCATTAGTACCAACACTGTTTAGTAAATTGTGTATCTGTAATCTTGAGTTAACAAAGACCAGTGGCCAAAGTAATCCCGAAACAAAGAAACCATGCACATGACCTCATAAATCATAATTTAGTGCCAGATTTATACATGTGAACAGAAAACTAATAAGTGGTCTGTTCTGAGAAATATTCGATTCTGTTGTAGCTGAAAACACCGATCGCTTTCCAGTTTTATTTTGCACAAGTAGATTTTTACACACGTTTTCGTAAACAGTTACGAGTACCAAAAGGTTCGCATCTGTTGCGCAAGTAAATCGGCACTGCATGGCTCAATTTAGCCTATATTGATGGAACTTTACCCCCCCCCCCCCCCACACACACACACACACTCCAAACAGTGTATATTAGTATATTAAACACCCTCCTGGGAGCCATTAGAGAGTTGTGGAACGTCTGTAAGTAGGCTGTGTAGGTTTTTATGTAGGTAACGCCACGTAGCGCTCTGTATGAAAATCACTGACTGTGCTGTCTGCAGTCTGTGGCTGGTTGGACTCATTATCGGAATATTCGCTGTTGTAGTATTGGGCAGTTGGATATGAACAGCGTGTAGCGTTGAGCAGTTGGAGGTGAGCCGCCAGCAGTGGTCGATGTGGGGAGAGAGATGGCAGTGTTTTGAGAGCGGACGATCTGGTCTTGTGTCTGTCAGAAAAAGCAAATTTGTAAGACTGGATGTCATGAACTGATATATAAATGTATTATGACTTTTGAACACTATTAAGGTAAATACATTGTTTCTTCTCTATCAAAATTTTTCATTTACTAACTATGCCTATCAGTAGTTAGTGCATTCAGTAGTTAGAATCCTTCATTTAGCTGGCAGTATTGGCCCTCGCTGTTTTGCAGTAGTTCGAGTAACGAAGATTTTTGTGAGGTAAGTAATTCATGAAAGGTATAGATTATTGTCAGTCAGGGCCATTCTTTTGCAGGGATTATTGAAAGTCAGATTACGTTGCGCTAAAAATATTGTGTGTCAGTTTAGTGTTGACCAGAATAAGTAAAGAGAGTAATGTCTGAGTACGTTCAGTTTTGCTCAGGTGTTTGAAAAGCAAATAACTTAAGAGGTTTTCCAGCACAGTCATTTATAATTTTTCTAAGGGGACGTTATACGTCTTACGGTGATTATAATATTCTCCTTTGTTATTCTCTTACATAAAGCGGATATAAAAATTGGTGGAATATTACACAATTGATGGTCAGCCAGTGGGAACACAAAAATCTGTTAAGCAACTGAACAGTATTTGTCCAGAATGACATCAGGTGGAACGATCACATGAAATCATTTATATGAAAACCGGTTCCCGAACTTAATTTTATTGAGATAAACTAGAGAAAACTGTAATGCACCCACGAGTGAGATAGCTTAAAAAATACTCGCTCCACTCGAGTATTGGTTCCTAGTCGGAACCTGTTATTAGATAGGTAATAATGACGACAGAGATCGAAATAGGAGGAGCACGTTTCGGCGTGGGAAAGACGACAGTGCCACGAAGCTTCTTGTCGAACTCCTGTGTCAGACGCCACAAGACAGACATTGTTCTCGTGGACGCCCTCTCCAACAAGAGACAAACCATCTTACACCGTTCGCCACACGCCGAGAGTTACCTTGTGCAGTGTAAATATGAATGTTGCTGTAAATGACACTGTGCTGTATGACTGTTGATGATGTTTTGTTGGTTGATGTCAAATTTCTTGTCCTTTTGTAGGTCCACTACAGATTTATTAGCATTTCGTATCAGTCTTGCTTTCTGTTAGACCCAAAGAAATTCGCGAATGGCGCCCAAATCTCTATAAACACTTGCAGTAGCACAGTCGTTAGAGACGCCAATATTATGTCAATACCAGCCCACTCCCTAGATATCGGTTATCGCAGTGTTTGTTAACGGTAAATCTCAGTGCTCACAGACTTTAACAATACCTGGAAATGATCTACAGATTCGTAAGTATAATGTACATCGCCAAAAATGCGATATGAGGCGTGTGCCACGACCGTACACTTTTAGTTGGGGCCTGATCGCAGGTTTCTGGAAGCTGAAGCTTGCGATCGGCTCGTAGCTGAGAAAATCCCCGCCTCCTTGTACCAGAGCAATTATAGCTCATAAACAGAAACGTCCGTGTAATATATTAATTCGTCGCGGAAGTGACACGAAAGTTAATGGCGAATCGCTGGAAGGATCAGGTATGGCATCTTCACCCATTTCTGTAAATTATATTGACAATCGCTAAGAGCATATCACACAGAAATCAACACTGTACTGCTTAACGGCTACTTATAGGTACGGTGCACAATACAGTTACATAGCTAAGGGTGGCAAAGAGAGTAAACATTCGAGAGGGGCACGTAGTCAGGCGATTTTCAACGATTACAGATTGGGCAAGTAAACGTGTGAGGCCAGTAGTATATACATATTTTCTTTCACGGTTTCTGTTCTGAGGACTACGATCAACACAGCCCGTTCTTCCAGAACTTTCTTTTGCAGTTACTAACAAGACACCTCCCCAGTTTAATAAGATACAATTTTTCCAATTCACTCTTTCGGCTGATAAATCTGCTTCCGCTTGGTGTGCTCGATTTTCATCGGTGGATCTTAATTTGTCATTCCATGTTCATATGCAGGATCATGAGCATTAATGAATCATTAATAAACATTTTTATCCATTAACAAATATTTTGAAAAAACTTCTTGCATTTTGTTCATGATTTTTCAGGATTATCACGTCATTCATTATTAGCACACCGTAGACATAACCCTTCCAAGACAGCCATGAATTTTATGTCCACTAATTGGATCAGCATTCCCCTACTGATAACTCCTCATTCCCACAACTACATGGATTCGAGAAGAGTCACTGGATCTGCTGCATTCACAAGATTATTTTTAGTGTGATTACAGTTTAAGTCTGTGCGTGTGTGTGAGGATGGGGAGGGGTGGAGGGTAAGTCTGTGCGTGTGTGTGAGGATGGGGAGGGGTGGAGGGGAAGGGGGAAAGAGGGGAGATGCATGAATAAACCGGTGAACAATAAAAGTTTAGACCAATAGTTTGTAAGCTAGGTATCTTCTGTAGTGTAATTTTGCCTAAGAAGATTATGGCTGCAGCCTATATTTCGTTCGAGGAGGTATATGACTCATGCGGACCGATTTTTTGCAGTGAGCCTAGAATGTCTTTTTAGGCACACAGATGAAATATGACGGCCTGTGAGAGTGGGAAAGAATCCCCAATAGATTTTAAGGAACTCAAAAATTCGAATTCCCAGAAAGAGCTCCACTACTCCAGAAGAACCTGTTATACCTGATCAATGGCACAAAACCGGTAAACGCTGATGTCTTAGAAGATAGAGGGAACACTGCTCTTTTAAAAAGTAGTGCACGCGTGAAAATAAGGTTTTATATCGATTATCACAGATGTCTCTGGGTTTCTACCACCATGTGGCGCTCCAAAATAACATGCCAAGTGGGTGTTAAAAATCTTACAATTTGCCATATCCAGCGCCAGATCTGAAAACAAGGCAGGATAGTACACAATATCTAGTGGAATGTCAACAAAGAAGGGCAGCCAATACTACAGGTAGCATTGGCACATCACAGAGTTAATTTCCAACACCACCTGAGCTTGATCATCAAATTGCAGATGTGGCATAGTGACCTCATGGGGAATGAAGCATGTCATTTTGCTGACCATGCACAGTGATGTAACAAAGTGTAAATCGTTTACAAGAGTGGCTTTCAGAACACAGACGCTGTGGCTATAACCAAACTGAAAGCCCAAAGGGAAGAGGTGGAGCACTGTGTGGCACTGGAGAGCACGGCTGGATGGAGAAAACTAGGCCACATTTGGTTATTCTTGCCATACGATGACGTTATTAGCATAGAACAACTGTTACAAATACTCCGACTTCCAAAGACCCAGTTCTCAGTTCGCAGCTAACGAGTCCCAAACTGAGACCTGTGATGCTCCGTCTGTGGTCCTTGTAGATGACTGCAGTCTATGATACAACAGCCAGTTCAGTCCGAACGACTTGGCTGCCACGGGCCTCTGCTACTTCATCGTTGCCTTCATCGATGAGAAGACTTCGGCACCTCCTGCCGTTAGGCCTTTGGAGGCCTAGCTGATATTACCCGATAAGATAACAAAGTACCACCGTCCGAGTGAGAGGAGAAAAGTAGCGCTTTTCTTAAGTGAAGACATAACAAAGACGACGAGGCACGTTTTAAGAGGTACTGCGCAAAATGGCTACAATATAATTTGATAAAAGCACAAATCAGATTCTCTGAATCAACTACTGTACGTTTTCTGACAAACATTAAGTAAACATGGGAAGTGACAGTAAATGAGCCCTGGGAATGAGAGAGAAATGCAAAAATTTTACTGTGGTAAAATCTAGTAACAGAATGACGAAGGCAGGCTGACACAAGAGGGCAGACAGGAATGAGTGGGTCTTGGTGAAAAATGAAGCAATTCTTTCTGATCCGTGGCTATTCGATCTTTAGGCAGCAAATTTTTGCTGGAATCGAAGTGGTAGGCGATCCGGAATACCAAATATGAAGATAGTAGACACACTCCTAAACAGTAATTAATGTGCCGGACATTTAGACGCAAGTTAAAATGAGCGTAGAGAGAGAAGGCAATGTGATTCTCAGCTGTACTCTCACTGTCAGTGATGCAAGTAAAATAAAATTAAAACCAAGTTATTTTAGAGTAACAGTGGATTTAATAGAAGCATAGTATGGTTTTAGTTATTATTGCAGTAAATATAAGCAGTTGGTGATAACAGGGTGTTCTGTGATAACTGATGTGTGTGGTATTTCTAGCAGGAAATAGTTGTAGTAGCAATACAATGAATAGCTGAACTTCCTATTCCCGTACAAGCACCGATAGTAGCAGATGACATTATTAAATACAAAAAAAAGTCAGAACAGATAGAACTTAGAGATAGTTTATGGTTATTTTATACAACAGGAAAAGAGCATCCGACTAGACACAGAAAATTATGTAGTAGAGAACTGCAATTATATTAACATGGAGGTTGTCAAAAAATGTTAGACCGATAGTTGTAGGCGTAAGGAAATATACCACATTAAATATGAAAAAAATTGCAAATTTAGCTTGATAACCTGAATACGTAAACTGAAATTGTTCTAGACAGGGATGGAAATTTGCAAGTCATAATCCAGACAGAAAAAAAACCTGTCGAATTAAATGTTCAACTGAGTTGTCGAATACACTTCGATTTTTCAGTAATGAGGGATTTACCTTAATAGCAATTACTCTTACGACATAACAGGACAAGACACGACTAACAACGTACTGCACTTTGGCGATATTTACTTTATCTATTTTTTTCTGGGAATTATCTTCCTTGCCTTTTCGTTTCTATCTTTTTATTTGTTCCTTTTCATTCACAGTTGCACGTTGTATTTCAAAGTCGGAATGTCACGTTTCTTTGGAATGAGATGAAAGGTAGTTAGGGTCTTCTACTATTACTTTATTATTGTCCATCGTTCCTTCTTTATTTCTTCGTCTTAACAGTGACATAAAAGACTATTACTTTAAACTATCGGGAATTGAAAAGACGAAGTTCTCATTTACAGGAACTGACATTTTCTTAATTTTTATCCTCAGCACAACAATTTGATTCGAATTTCATCCTATTTTATCAATGCAACCTGCTACAATGATAGCCACATGTTGCTTAAGGCTTCTGTTTCTATTGCAGTATGTAAGCTATTGGCAAAATAAAAAGCGTTCCACAGAAGCAAGAAATAGAGATAAATACGAAATTTTCTGCCATATCTGTTGGCTGCAGCAACAAGAAACACAGTACGGAAACATGGATCCAGTGTGGTCAGCTAATGCAGAACAGGACGTGCGAACCAGATTTGAAACCCCCTGAGCACTGTAAAATACAAAATTTAGTCCTGGCGTAGCATTGTCGGAAATCTGATTTCGCTCCATTTAAAAGTCACATATTTTTTACCTGAAAACTGCGTGGCCCATGCCCGGCGTCATAACACCCAGTCCAGTGTAATCAACGCGCACCGCACGCGGGCATCGGCGTCACCTGCAGAGATACAGCGGCGACGTTGCAGTACAAAGCCGGAATAAAAACACCACAAACGGAAATAGTTGCGCCAAATTTAGGAAATGCACGCCGGGAATAATGTTTTACGGCTTCGACATTCAGCTCTCAGCAGTCGCTGTGTGGCTGCAACAAAAATTGGTGCCGTTCCACATTTACATTTGCACAGTGACTGAAGACAATACAATTAGGGGCGAGACAAAAACAGCAACGTATGCATGCACTCTTTGTTTAGTTTTATGTGTACTTCATTCTGTTTTCTCTCTCTCTCTCTCTCTCTCTCTCTCTCTCTCTCTGTCTCTCTCTATCTCGTTCTTCCCATACCGCTGTGAATAATAGACGCAGAAACACAAAAACAGGTACACACATATATACGCGCACACACACACCCACTCACACGCACACACACACACACACACACACACACACACACACACACACACACAGTCTCAAACAGAAGGAATGCTTTTAAAACCTTTTCCATCTACTAAATCTAGAACTAAGCTATGCAAATCACTATAAATTGCATGAATGTCGGCACGTTTCACCGTAACATAACTTTACATTAAGGAAATTGAGAAGGAATGGAAGGTTAGAGTCATTTATTTTAGGTTGTGCTCCACAGTTATGATAAATGACATTGTTACATATGCCACAAAAACCGCCGAAAAACTTTATTGTGCTGAAGGAACACCAAAAATGTACGTCCTTTTCTGGGCGATCGACACTTAAAAGAACTATATCGATGACCTTGAGGATTGATTTCGTTGAACTACGCATAATCTAAACGAAATTAGCACAGGTGCCGTATCCCTGTATCGTTCACATTCCATACAATGAGGGACCGTATAGATAATAGCCAGTAAAACCCCGATTCTTTACGGATTGGAACTCTCATGTATAAAGCAGCTTCAGATGTCTGATTACTTTTAAAATTAGTTAAATTATTAAATATATTAGAACAAATAAGCCCTCCGTCAAAATTGACCAGGTTTCGACGCTACTATGAGCGTCGTCTTCAGAATTAAACTAACTGTTCTAAAACATATTAGGTGTATAATACATTAATAAAATTAAAGTTTGTACTGACTGGAAAGAGATGCAGTACTTACAAGTCACATTTCAAAAAATCTAAGCCGGAAAGGCTGCGTCATGAATAGTTGTAAATAAGATGGCGAGCCGCTAAGGGCTTCTCGTACTTGAGTGAAACAAGGGTTGCAACAAGACTCAGTATTGTTTCTCGTAACTCACCCTTCATTTGTCTGCTAACATGTGTCTATGAGTTACTACTGCTATTAACTTTACTGTCTCCATACGAAGGATGCGTTAGAAAGTAAAGATTACTTTTATATCACACTCCAAGAAATAGCTTCGTAGACTTCTCTAACAAGGTTTCGGCAAAATACTCGTATTAGCCTTATCTCAATAGACGTCTGCCAGACCAAACATTTGATTTTTTTCTGTAAAAATCTGCCTCCATGCAAACGAACCTGGTGCAGTACTTCGTACCCTCTGTATACGTTAGAAATGCATGTGTAGCTTCATATGATTTGGAGTCCACATTTTTCAGTATCCCAGAATGAGTCACGTGTTTTATAATGAATCCTTCTGTAAATAATATGTAGTCTCTTGGACTCGTACAAAATTAATCGAAACCGATGATCCTGTCCGATTATTCCACTTTCTCCGTGGTATAATGACTATGGTCGTCATACGAAAATACGCTAAACAACTAAAAATCATGGCTACCCGTTTAATAGTGGTTTTCCTTTTTATGGATTCTGCAAGTACTTGATACTTTTCTGGAAGTTTGCGACACCACTTGCCTATGCACAGGGCAAGTAATTCCGCAAACTATGAACCGGTTGTTCATGTACGAGGAGCTGACTCTCCATAGCGACCAAGATGTGTTCCGTAAGATTCAGAACAGCCGAATCTGGTGGCCAATATGAGAGCCTAAGTTCACTATAAATCTCGTCAAACCACTGGAGCACGATTCTGACTTAATGACACGGACTGTTACCCTGCTGTGAGGGAAAACATCAACCCTGGTTGCAAATGGCCCGCAATATGTACTGCTTGACAGTTGCTAAGGAACAACTCGCACTTGCTAAGGAACAACTGCTAGTTGCTACGGAAAAACCAGTAACTGCTGCGGAATACCCTACCAGTGATAGTAAAAGGAAATGTAAGGGGCGAGACTGCTCCAGCTGCATCGAATGGTTCGCACGAACGCTCAGTACCCATTAGACGGCTCATGCAATACTGTGTTCGACGAAGGTTGTTATGGAACCAATTTTCGCGCATTCCATGTGGTACGGCAACAGGTCTGCAGGACATCGTTTGACTGTTCACAAACGTGGACGAGCAGTTAGGGGGCTCGAAGCCGGTAAAAGTGTCATTACTGGTAGCCACAGTAATGGGTGTGATCAAAAGCGTCATCTCTCGATTGGAAAAAAGGCTATTGAAGGTGAAAATGCTATGGGAAAGCTTGGTGGTGGTCGTAGACTGCCCACTACACTGCAGTGGAATAGAGAAAAAGCCCAAGTGGCGGAAATGAACAGATATCACATTCCTAGGCAGATCGGTGTAGACTTTGCAACCGTTATCGGTACACTTATCTGTGCCAGAAGCATTCACAGTGATTGAATCAGGCTGGTCTGTATTCTTGTTAGCCTCATAAATGTATTCCACTTCAACAATGCTATCGTCGAGAAACAGTTCTTTGGTGTAGGTAGCGTAATTGGTTCGGCCAGTAACAGTGGTCGAGAATGGTGATCTCCGACGAATCCCGTTTCACTGAGGTAAGTGATTCTGGCTGCCAGCTGCTGTGCAAGGAGAGAGTGTGGCCTATACGTTGTGGTGTGGGCAGTATTATGCACAATACCCGAACACGGCTGCATATCTTTGCGCGAGGTACCGCTGCAGCCCAGCGGTATTGCATGGAGATTATTCTGGATCATGTCCACCTGTTTAGGACCGTGGAAGGTCCCAACTTTCTGTTTATACACCACAATGACCGCCCACACATGACCGCTGAGGTGTCGGACGCACTGGAAAGTGAAGATACTGAGTGTATGGTAAGTCCTGCGTACTCCCCGGAACCGAAACATGTAAATCATGCCTGATATGTTCTTAGCAGACGTGTTTCTCAACGAGCAACGCCTCCACGAACTGTGAAAGGGGTGAAAATCATTCTGACAAAGGAATGGGCAATATTCAACGATGATTCCTCAACAGTTTGTAGCTAGAATTAATAACAGCCGCAAAATGAGCATTAGTGCTCCAGGTATGCGTATTCCTTACTGAGAGTCCAATATCGACATCTGTGTTGGAACTCTGATCTGTGTTATCCCGCTGTCCCTTTAGGTGAAACCTATGCAGAGAACCTCTGTAAAGATAACACACACACACTGTTAACACTAGGACCATGATGAACCAAAGATGATCGACGTTAGAAGTTATCGATAATGAAATTAACAATCAACGGGTGTGGTCACACAAACTGAATCCCGCAGCATCTATTTTTTACTATTTTTTATTGTCAAATAGAGAGCAGGATTCCATGCAGAGTGGAGACAAAAAGCACCATCTCTATTTATAATGTTACTTTCTTATTTAATTTCAACACATTCTCTAATAACACAATCCGAATACCTGGATGAGCATGCCAGAAGCTTCGTGTTGTTACATCACATAGGCTGACCGGTGCCAAAACAATTTTGTGCAACGGCGGATTTGCTCAGATGTTGTAAGCGTGTGTGTCTCTTAATCTCACTACACCGGACCCTCCACAGTGTTGATACTCTGACCAATATATGACATGCCACAACTGCAAGAAATACGGTAGACACCTTCCGTACGCAAGCAAAGATCATCCCTTACGGAACAAAAGCGGACCCTGATTTTAGATGGTGATCGTAAACCACACTTCACATCATACTTCCGCAAAATACGGCCAGTCCTCTTCGAAATGCCCCCTGCATAAGGCAGAAAGGTCGTAGATTTTGGTGCCACATCCGTATTACCACCATTCACGCGGTGCACAGTTGGTCGATAGCGCAACGCACTTCTAATCCGTCTTTCACTATAACCATGCTGACAAAAGGTGACTCGAGACGGGCTAACTCAGTTGACAAAAGCACAGTGTCCGAGTTGACATACGCACTGTGAACCAATGTACAGAGGACCGCTTCATGTTGAGCTGGATGGTAACAACTGTCAGCCTGCAGATACAAGTCAGTGTGAGTAGTCTTCCTGTAAACGGCACGTCCCAACGTAACGTCCACCTTCCTCCTGACTAACGCATCAAGGAAGCCATCCTATAACACCTCCATCGTGAAACGAATATTCGCGTGAATGGCATTCAGATGTTCTAAAAAGTCGTTTAAATTATCACCACCATCAAGCCAAACAACAAAAGTATCGTCTACATATGTGAAAAAACACGCAGTTTTCAAAGCCGTCGACTCCGACGAACGTTCCTCGAAATATTCCATAAAGAAATTGGCAATGGTCAGTAGGTGACAACAGGCTTCTCATCGCAACTCCATCTCTCTGCTCGAAGTCCTGGTCACTGAATGAAAAATAAGTAGAGCTCAACACATATCGAAATTATTTCGCTACTTCAGCGCTAAACCCGTCTTCAATCAGTCGGAACGAGTCACACACAGGAGCACGAGTGAAGAGAGAGACCACATCAAAGTTACTACAATATCGGAGTCATTCAAACGCATTCTCTCTGACGTATAAAGTCCGCCGAGTTCTTCCTGCGGTGCTCACATCGAACTACTGTAAGGTTCAATAGAATAGCAAGGTGATCCGGTACACGATATGTCAGAGTATCAATGTTACTCACAATTGAAAGAAGAGGAACCCCTTCCTCGTGAACCTTAGGGAGGCCATATAACTAGGGGAAACAGCACAATAGAAACTGAGACTCCTGGTAGTCTCCTGCGATAAAAATCGCTGCTGTGCCCCTAAAAAGTGTTGAGAGATGGAGTACCGGCTTCGTAAGGAAAAGTTCTTTGTCGCAGGAGACTGTCGAGCGTCTCAACTGCTGTTGTGCTGCTCCCACTAGGTTATACGGTCTCCGTAAGTTTTACAAGGAAGGGGTTCTTCTTTGTCTGATTGCGAGTAACATTGGTGCTCAAACATATCGTGTAGATAACACCTTGCCACTCTTTTGAGCCTTATAGGAGGTCGGTGTGAGTACCACATTAAGAACTCAGTGGATTTCGTAAGACGGTAAGAAAGAATTATGAAAGATAAGGCATCAGAGAGGCAGTTCTGACTTCCCAGATGATAATGGAAGCAATACTAAAGAAATATCAAGACGTGTTTATAGGATTTGTCGACCTGATAAAATCGTTGACAGTGTCAATTGGTGTAAGATGTTTGAAATTCTGAGGAAAATAGGGGCAAGCTATAGGGAGAGACGGCTAATACACAACATGTATAAGAGTCAAAAGGGAAAAATAAGAGTGCAAGTCACAGAACGAAGGGCTCGAACTGAAAAGGGTATAAGATAGGGATGTAGTCTTCCGCCCTTACTACGAGTATTTAGTCTATAAATCGAAGGAGCAACGAAAAAATAAAATAAAGGTTCCGAACAGGAAGTGTAATTCGAGATGAAAAAATATCAATGGTACCCTTCGCTGATGGCATTGTTATCCTCAGTGAAAGTGAAGAAGAATTACAGGATCTGTTGACTGGAATGTACAGTCTAATGAGTACAGAACATGGACAGAGTAGATACAAGAAAGACGAAAGTAATGAGAAGTGACAGAAATGAGAACAATTAGAAACTTAACATCAGAGTTACTATCGCGTAACAGACGAAGTTAAGGGATTCTGCTACCTACGCAGCGCAATAGCCCACGATGTACGGAGGAAGGAGGGTTTAAAAAGCGGACTAGCACTGAATAAAAGTACCTTCCTGGGCAAGAGTAGTCTACTAGTATCGAATATAGGCCTTAATTTGCGGAAGAAATTTCTGAGAATGTACGTCTCGAGCACAGCACACCACTACACGATAGTGAAGCATGGACTGTAAGAAAACCGGAACAGAAGAGAATCTAAACGTTTGAAATGTGATGCTACAAAATAATTTTGGAAATTAAGTGGATGATAAGGTAAGGAATGAGGAGGCTCTCCACCTAATTGGTGAGGAAAAATATATAAAGGGAAGCACTGCCAAGAAGAAGGGACAGAATGATTGGACATCCTTTAAGACATCAGGAGATAATTTCCTTGGTACTACAGGGATCTGTAGAGGGTAAAAACTGCAGGGGAAGCTAGTGATTCGAATACATTCAGAAAATAATTGAGGATGTATGTTGCGAGTATTAGTCTGAGAGAAAGAGATTGACAAAGGAGATGAGTTCTTGCCGGACACAGGAGAGGGATTCGCAGTTTGTGGCGGGCTGCATCAAACCACCACAAAAACGTTCACTCTCAATGGGACCATAAAACATAACTTCTACATTTTCTATCACACTGTCCCCATCTAAGCTTCCCTATGAAACTTTGGTAATGTGCATAAGTTTTTAGTTACGTGGTGTTCATATCGCACATATAGTTGCAGTTAGGATTGTTTAACCATAGCCTCCAGCAGACACTGTGGTTATTAGTTATGGTTCATGTGCTTAATTGTGCAATGAGGAGGAAGGAAATTGCCCATGAGGTAGCCTAGGGAACCTCTTGTATCGCGGCCTGATGATGACATCGATTCACCCAGAAAAGGTATCGATGTTATCGAGTCAAAGAAGTGGCGGGGCACGAAAAATCAGGGCAGGCTGTGCTCCCGTTCGACTCATCTGGTCTCGTCACCTAGATGCCTGAGTGCTTTTATGAGCAGCTGTCTGTGGCCACGCTGACGAGCGGAGGTTGTTGACATCATTCCAGCGGTGTCCTACTGGTACCTGCCTGCTACTGGATTGAAGTACGGTTTGCTACACAGACTATTAATCTCTGGGCTGTTAATGACCTTGGGAGGAAGTATGGTCTGTCTGGTAATGTACTCCCAACATCAAGCTTTCTTACTCCACTGGACCCAGCCCTTCGTGTTCTGCTGCTCTTAACTTTGTTCTGTGGTTGTTTACTTGTGAATTAATAAAATATGAGCACTCTCGAGGCTCAAAATCAACATCTGTATGCTCAGGAATAATCCCATTACTCAACTGCAGTGATCTAAAAGCGTCATCGAAAATCTCATTCAGGGTTTTCATATGGGAATTTTACATTGCTTCTTTACGATACGAATCAATATCTTAACCCCCTGCCCATCATAAAGCCCAACGCCATGCTCATATTGGGAACTAATCCCCTACAGTGACGTAGCTGTTTGATAGAAATTATCCAAATAGAATAATTTAGTGAACAGTCGCTAATAATCTGAATTTATTGGAGATCTATTTCGGCTATAGAGTAGCCATCGCATGTGCTAGAGAGCACACAAGCAAATAAGATACAGACGTATACAAGACAGTATAACGAAGTAGAAATCCAAATGAGAGAAATATGTACAATTCGTAGACCTTTCAAATTTGAAGCCATAGTCACACTTATAAACAATTTGAGAAAAAGAAGCAGCATCACACAGAATGCGAAAGTGAACTGAAGCTATTGTTTACAGATTACCGCAGCACCAACTGTTTGGCCACCATGACCTAGAGCCCCGTCTACTTGGCCAAATAGTCAAGCTAAAGTATACTTTTGTAAAAATATCAAGACACTTGCATGTCATTGCATAGGAGTTGGTACATACAGACGCAACATATACTGTTTATATTGCCAGCTACCAAATAATAAGTAAAAATTAAATTAACATTGTTAATTCATATATAGACTTACATATGTCAATATGTCAAAAAACCAGTTACAAAATATCGGAAGTGCCGTCGTTGAGTGGTGAGAGGATGCATTTGCTTATAAAAGCATAAAATTTAATGGACGATAGGCACATTCTTGTTTTAATATGAGGTCATATGACATTTAAGACAAGAACAATTTTATTTAAAATGTAAAACAATGATACAGAAAAGAAAAAGGATGTGGAAGACTTAGCGAAATGACTATATGCGAATACGAAGCATCCACGAATAGTAACAGATAGCGCTGATAGACAAGCCGCTGTGAAAAGTGCCACAAATGTACTCGCCCTGTAAGCCTTCCTAAACCGTACCTTAAATCCTACCATACTCAGTTCTCTGGACGAGCTTGCAGATATGTAGGAGGGGTTCACTGGCGAAGAACAAACATTCCAACACATTCAGCAGTATCGCAGTAGGTACTGACACCCAATCATCATCTTCATGGTGGTTCCTGGTCGTGCAACCTATATCTGTCTACGGCGGATAGTCGCCGACCCTCTCGAACTTCCAAGTCACCATATACCGAGAAATTGGTGCATCTCTAGAGTTTAAGTAGACATGAGTGCACCAGTCTCTGTGCACTATAAAGTGCATTGGACTACAAGGAGATGCATACTGTGCGAAAAGTGTAAATAAGTATATAAAAAGAAGATGTAAATCACTACGTTATCTTCAACCTGAATCGCTGATTTAGCAGCTGACGGAGAGCTGGCCGACCAAATCTTCTGAAGGGGGAAGCTCTAGCCACACGACATTTCAATATACGAGGGTTGACCAGAAAGTAACGTACCGCATTTTATTTTTCTCACCCGAAAACAATGCTACGAATGTGAAATGTTACCTATGTGTTATTCGAAGTCTCCTCAGTGAGCACGCCACGCTTCCGTCACTTCTGACTGATGGCGTAGCTGCAGGACAGCTTCAAAATGGCATCTGTAGGTGATATACGTTACAAGCAACGTGCCGTCATTGAATTTTACACTGCAGAGAAATACAGTGTGAACAATATTCACAAACACTTGTGCAAAGTCTATGGAGCATCTGCTGTCGACAGAAGTACAGTTAGTCACTGGGCACGGAGGGTGAGATCATCGAAAGCGGTTGGCCGGAGCTCCACGATTTGCAGCGGTCCGGGACAACAACCACGGCTGTCAAACCTGACATACTGCAGCGAGCCAACTCGAACTTCCATTTGTTTGAGCCATTAAAGGATTCTATTCGTGGAAGACATTTTGACGATGATGAGGAGGTGATTCACGCACTGAAGTAATGGCTCAGCCACCAGGAGAAGGATTGGTTCCGACAGGGGATACACACTGGAGGAAGGCCATAGAGCAGGATGGAGATTACGTGGAAAAATAGGGTGTGTATATAAAACACCATTCATTCGTGTATGTAATTCTCACTCTGTTCAATAAAGAATTTTTTTTAAAAAATAGGTGCATTAATTTCTGGGCAACCCTCGTACTTACCATTCTACAATGGTTTGTACTCCGTTATCCTTTTATTACAGAGTCAGTGTACCTACGTGAACGTTTTGAAGTCGTTGTATTCTTCTACGATCGATCCTGTCAGATTTTCGGAATATTAAACCTATTGGCATGCGAGCAACCTCCCACATACACTATGTGATCAAAAGTATCCGGACACCTGGCTGTAAATCACCTACAAGTTTGTGGCGCCCTCCATCGGCAATGCTGGAATTCAGTATGGTGTTGGCCCACCGTCAACCTTGATGACAGCTTCCACTCTCGCCGGCACAGGTTCAATCACGTGCTGGAAGGTTTCTAGGGGAATGGCAGCCCAATATTCACGGAGCGCTGCACTGAGGAGGGATATGGATGTCGGTCGGAGAGGCCTGGCACGAAGTCGGCGTTCCAAAACATCCCAAAAGGTGTCCTATAGGATTCACGTCAGGACTCTGTGCAGGGCAGTCCGTTACAGGGATGTTATTGTCGTGTGATCACTCCGCCACAGGTCGAGCGTTATGAAAAACATCAGTGTAGGCCTGTGCTGTGATAGTGCCACCCAAAGCAACAAAGGATGCAACCCCACCATGAAAAACATGACCACACTATAACACCACCGCCTCCGAATTTTACTGTTGGCACTACACACGCTGACAGATGACGTTCATCGGGCATTCGCCATACCCACAAACTGCCATCGGAATGTCACATTGTGTACCGTGATTCGTCACTCCACATAACGTTTTCCCACTGTTCAATCGTCCAATGTTTACGCTCCTTACACCAAGCGATGCGTCGTTTGGCATTTACCTGCGTGATGTGTGGCTTACGAGCAGCCGCTCGACCATACAATCGAACTTTTCTAACTTCCCGCCTAACTGTCATAGTACTTGCAGTGGATCCTGATGCAGTTTGGAATTCCTGTGTGATTGTCTGGATAGATGTCTGCCTGTTACACATTTCTACCGTCTTCAACTGTCGGCGGTCTCTGTCAGTCAACAGATAAGGTCGGCCGTAGGCTTTTGTGCTGTACGTGTCCCTTCACGTTTGCACTTCACTACCACATCGGAAACAGTGAACCTAGGAACCGTGTAAGTGTGAGCAGTCGTATTCAGCGCATTATCCTTATCACTGTACGAGTACATATTGTTTATTTTGAACCTGACATTCCGACATCCGATGATTTTCATGACATTCACATGTGTATTCTTGATGCGACACAATATATAGCACAGATGGACGAGATTATGTGAATTTGTCGAGCATAAGGTACGATACTCTTTCAAGTTCACGGACATTTAATTTCGTACGTTGTTATACTTGGCGTGTAAACCTATTACCCTGTCAACATGATTATTTCCACTGGGGACCCAAATATGGTAATATAGTTTTACCGAACTAAATTCCTTACCAGCGATCTTGGCTTTTTGAAATTTTATAATATAAATTTTAAATAGTAGCAGCCGTATAACACTTCAATGGGTACTCCCTAAATAACTTTACATTTTTGTAGCCTTCTGTCCACAAGAAATCCTGTATCGAAAAACATATCTGTTCTGATTCTAAGTTAGCTGGTATTTTGTTCAGTTAATTGAAGAAAATGGGGGAAGAGGTTTACTGCTGTGTGTTTACATGCTTTGAAAATAAATTTAAGTAATTACTGGCGAGCTGGTCAGGCTTCTTACGGGTAGCACTTATTATCTGTAGCCAGACGACCTGTGTGGCAGCGCGGCAACGAATTATATACACAACATTTTCTCATAAATCAGTCTATCTGTTTGTGAAAACCGTACCAGATTATGAATGAATTTGTAAATTTCGATTCTGTTTCCTCATCGGCTGTAGAATGTTTCAAAACCAAGAACCCGATATTCCCGCTTGTCGCAAGCGATCACCTTTACCAGTTCCGCTACCTGACCACGCCTCCAGGTGCGGCCCAAGTCTCCACTTGTCCTGACGTCTTCAATCCCTTGTGCTGGCACTACGTTACCGTTTTTCTCGTACAGGGTGAGACGCAGTTTTCTCTCGTCGTTGGCTTTGAAGACACCAGGACAAATGTAAATTTTGGCTGCTCCTGGAGGCGTGTTCCTATAGCCAAAGTGGTTACGATGATCGCTTGTGACTAGCGGGAAATTTCGGTGCAAGTCCCGGTCCGGCATAAAATTCCATTTCTTCTGAAACATTCCACAGCTGAATCGGAACCATAGCCGCTATTTGTGAGTTCATTCATAACTGAATATGGCTGCTGATCTCTGTGTCTCACACTACACTGCGTCCTGTCACGATCCCTATACTTATTACTGAGATTGGGCTTCACATATTGATAGAAAAACGCGGTAGGCGATTTTCATTTGTAGCTCTTACGTACGTTTTAAGAATTTGGACTATATTTGCTCGGAGATACCTACACCACGGACGTTGATGACGCTGTTGCCACAAAGCTGAAAATACAGCAGCTCTCATCCTTTTTCCTCGTCTTTTTTTTCCTCTCCCTTCCTTCGACGTTCTGGAGTACAACTAACGTGCGCTAAGCCCGTTTGCGCCGTATCTCCATGAAGGACTGCAATGCAACTAAGAAGCAGCAGCCTGGGATTTAGCGAAAGTTGGTGGCCGTTTCCTTTATGGGCAGCGTGCGTGCCGGAGGGCGACTAACGCTGTTTCCCGTTGTTTTTGCGCGCACCGCTCGCTACTTCGGCTATTACTCTCAGGAGATAGAGCTAAAAACGCGGCACACGGCAGAGGGCAGGTAATTTGCCACGCTCTGGAACCGTGGCCAGTCCCCACGGCGAGCAGAAAGCCCTGCGCTGCCATTACGCAGTACGGCTTACATACAAATACGCAACAAATACTTTGCACACACGTCAACCGGACTCAACTCTCAGCGTCCGTTTCCGCAGTGACCCTCCGACTGCCCGGCGCTTACTCTGTGGACACGCCCACATGTCCCTCCCATTTCACTACGTTACTAAAATATAATGGATGTTTAGCGAAATAACTTTTAATGCAATCCCATATCGCAATGTTTAGCACTGATAACCGATTGTGTTAAGGAGGAGGAGAAGGAGGAGGAAGTGTTTAGTGTTTAACGTCCCGTCGACAACGAGGTCATTAGAGACGGAGCACAAGCTGGGATTAGGGAAGAATAAGGGAGGAAATCGGCAGCGGAATTTCATAGGAACCTTCATGGCATCTGCTGAATCCATTTATAGGAATCACAGAAAACCTAAAGCATGACAGCAGGACGCGGTTTAATGCTTGGATCAGTTTGTTCAATGATATAGGTAAGTCAATTAATAGAGGTACAAGGTGATACCCTGATGATGTTACGAATTTCCAGGGATGAAGGAGAAGGACAACGTATCAATATGAGATCAGAGACCCTGGTCCAGACACGACCGAGTCGAATGTTAAAAGTGAAAAACGTTCTGATACTGCCGGCCGGGATGGCCGAGCGGTTCTAGGCGCTACAGGCTGGAACCGCGCGACCTCTGCGGTCGCAGGTTCGAATCCTGCCTCGGGCATGGGTGTGTGTGATGTCCTTAGGTTAGTTAGGTTTAAGTAGTTCTAAGTTATAGGGGACTGATGACCTCAGAAGTTAAGTACCATAGTGCTCAGAGCCATTTGAACGTTCTGATACTTTTCACAGTGGAATATCTGCAGCGATCTTGTTACTGATAAGATTCCAGGTTAGGTAACATTCAGAGATGGCACTGCAGACCAAAAGAAAAAGAAAATGTCCAACAAATATGGGCTTCAAAATGCACACTTAGGGCACTTCTTCAGTGGGAAGATGTATTTGACAATAGGGAACATGAACAAATGCTCATAGCTCTCAAGGCATGCATTTTAAAGCCCAAATTTATTGTAGCTTTTTTACTTCTTTTGGTCCATACTACCACCTCTTGAAGTTGTCTACCGTCTAATATTAGCAACAACAAACCGGTAAATGTAGTCCATTGTCAGAGGTATCAGAACGATTTTCCCTTATGACTTTCGACCTGGTCGATTCCGGACCATGGTCCATTACCTTAAATTGATACACTTACCCCTCTCCTTCACCCCTGAAAGTTTGTAATATCGCCACGGAACCACACTGTATGCAATACAAGGAACATATTTAATGTGACGTGGAAAGAAATGTTTCTTTATTATGTACAAAATCAATCAAAATATTTTTCATACGTAAAATATATTCACAATTGTGAATAGGAACAATCGTGAAAATATGCATCGGACTGGGACTCGAACCCGGATTTTCCGCGAGCGGTCACCTTAGTCGTTTTGGCTATTCGTGCACAACTCACGTCCAGACCCAATCTGTATTGGTACACACATTATGTGATTCCTGCACAGGGGAGGGCATTTAAATTGTGAGTCGCTCTCCGGTATTGGCGTATAAATACAATACTTCAGTGCCTGTGTTGTTAAGAAGAACGATGTTATATTCCTTCCAACATGCATCCATGCCCTAAGGAACATTACTTCGATCTTCTTAACCAGACTGACACTGCAATATAGTAAGAACTGTTGTTGTAATTCATATTTCATCACATCTCACAGCAGTGGTACACAAATTACCCTCCGATACGAGCCGTAAAGTAGCTTGTGGTGCATGTATAGATGTAGATCTGGATTCTAGAGTCATTCATACACACTGAGGGACGATTCAAGAAAAAAATTTTACACAAGACATGTATCATTTGGGCTACCAGCGCCCACCTCAGGAACGTTAGTTGCCTGACCTTGGACTTTAATTAAGACTTTTACAAGTAAATCTAAATGTATGGAACTTGGGTTGTTGTTTCCACGTAAGTTATGTACATTTCTGACAATCCCCTGTAACGGAAATAAAATTTTAAATATTATTGGCACAAATGGTTCAAATGCCTCTGAGCACTATGCGACTTAACTTCTGAGGTCATCGGTCGCCTAGAACTTAGAACTTATTAAACCTAACTAACCTAAGGACATCACATACATCCATGCCCGAGGCAGGATTCGAACCTGCGACCGTAGCGGTCGCTCGGCTCTAGACTGTAGCGCCTGGAAACACTCGGCCATTCCGCCCAGCTTTAAATGTTATTCTAGTGAAAAAATTTAAAGTAAGAAAAAACGTGTATTTAAAGTAATTGACAGGTTTTCAAAGGTTTTCGGTGGAAGTGGAAAGAACCAGATCCACTTTCTTCTTGTGGCTTCAGTAAAACTGTGCTGCCTATTAAACAGAGTAGTATAATCTCAATATAAAATTTCTATTACTTTTTTGGTTCAAGAATGGAGTTTTATAATCCTGTATTGTACTAATTACTTCCCTTTCCCTCGGGGAAAAGTGGGCAGTTGCTAATAGGAGATGCGCAATGAGGGTTCCGTACAAACTTAATTATTTATGTAGGTAGTTCATTCATTCTGAAAATCGAGAATGTTGACTATTTTTGCCTCTTATGGACACTGATACTGGCAAGATCTCGGCCCCAGGGACTGCAAGACTTCCGAGAATATTTTAATTTCTAGTTTGAAGTCAACTGAAGAATTCCAAAAGAAAAAAGTTTTTCATGAAATATAATTTTAAATTAACAATTTCAGGTTTTTTGCATTTACTTGTACTGTGAGACTGTGCTTCCTGCCAAAATTTCCTGGTTCTAGATCAAAGTAAAGTACACAGTAGGTCTCGATGAGTGAGTTTTTGAGTATAGAAATATGTGACGTAAATGGCCGTACATTTTGACTAAATTGACTTAGAAGCTTAAAAGTGTTACGTCGGCAATTGACCGCAAACCCTAATATGTGACATAAATTTGAACTTGATACGTGTACTCATTCCGGAGAGAAAGGTCTTAACAGTCAAACAGAGAGACAGGCAGACAAAAAAAAGTACAACAAAGCGATCCTATAAGATTTCCGTTTTCATAGACTAAGGCACGCTACAGTAAAAAAAAAGGGACAGTAATGCAGAAACAGCATTTTATTTTACAGTGAAATGTTAAACAAAAGACTTTTTCAGCTGTGTCAGTTTTATGCTATATAGGGTGTTTGGGGAGGAAAGGCCAATATTTTAAACAGTGGTACTACAAGTAATTCTGAACAAAAAATGTTATATGAACATAAGTCAGCAAAAGCTTCGTTAGGAAGGTATGGGTATTGAAAGAAACTTTAATTCTGCAAAGCTGATGCGCACAACGTGAGCGTACACACAGTACAACTGGACTCCCTTTTTATAAAGCGGGTTTACTAGTGAGTACTTTAATCGTTCAGGAAACTGAACGTTCCTAAAGGAAAAAGTTACAAATATGGCTAAATACAAGGCTAACATGTGCACTCCATCATAAACATGAGAGTCCTTAGCCTTCCGTGATTTAATTGTTGACTCACACATGTTTCAGGAATAACAGTTTGCCCAAAGGAGCATGGTTTTCATACATAAACCAGGAATCAAGCATAAGAGACTATTTTGATGAGCTATTGGCCAAAAGCAGAGCTCATACCGTAACTGTAATTCTCTTAAGGTCATTTTGCCACTCTTGCTTGCTATGACACAAATATTCTCTACCTCTGTTGCAAGTTCACGAACATGAGAGAGCATCGTAAGGGGCACAGCGTCTTCAAGTTCTCGCAGCACAATCAATAACTTAACAATCAATTTACCATCCGCATTAACAGTCAGCACAATCGTATACCAGTGCGTTACGGCGTTGATGTCAGTTGGCCTTGATAAAACTCTCTTGGTACCTCTAACTTCCAGTGTTCATTTCACATGCGCTTCTTCAAATCCCGACTGATCGGAGCTGAAAATAAATTCCTTACTGAACAATGGGATAAGTTTTTATTTCATTTACAAATTTTCGGTCCGATTACGCACTTTTCTGTGCATCGGCAGGTGTTGCCTTGTTTCAGATTTCGTTATCTTACCTCTCCCAATCTGTAGAACTGTCTGAAGTAATGCACCCACCACTGCTTCTCTCAAAATCAGTGTAATCTATGTGGCGCGCAGTTAGAAGTTCATAACGTAGTACGTCACTATTATACACATCCTGTAAAATGTATCGAGCATCCTTGAAACGCACAAGCACCAGTTTTGTAACAAGTGCACCTGTCCTCCCTTGAATACCCGTAGTCTTTCTTATGCACTACACCGTCATACTGCTGCGGACTTATTTGAAATTAGTTCATAATTATTTTTTTACTATGCTTGGGATGCTCTTACGTGTATGTAATAGGGTATTTCACTGTTTCCTGAAAATTGTCTTTAACAATTAATCATGTCATTTTATGCTCGTAACATGCTTTTTTCATTCTTGAACTTCAGTACTCTTCTATAAAAACGGAAATAAAATTCATATACTTCGAAAGCCCACTAAGACGCTCCATTCTTGTCACATGATGCCTGTGACCAGGTCGCTGCTTCTATGGTCATAATTCTAATTCACAGTGATAGCTTGTTTTGGAATTTGCGTTTCGGAAAATATGTTAAAAATGATGTGTAGTACCATACTGTACAAATACATCAATAAAATCTCGTGAAAAGTGGTTTTTGGGTGTTCTAGGGAATGAGAAGATGTGTGAAACGTCGCTGCACTGCACCGATCAATTTCCGCTGTGTCGACGCACAAGTTCCCTATCTTAATTAAAAACATGTTGCACTGTGGAGTTAGCATTAACTTACGTCCGCGATATGCTCTCTCATTTCTATAACGAAGGATAGCGTCATTCAACGAAGTTAAACTCCTGATGAAAACTGTCGTTCTACCAACTACACCTGAATTATTCGGTACCTCATTTATTAGAGCGATAAACGTCGGGTAATATAAGATGATATTCATAGATCGCTAGTTCGAATCTAGTCCAAGAGAGCATTTTAACTTACTCTAAAATGACTCGACAGTTCTCTCATATGAAAACCTCATCACAATTACAAATCTTCGACACACCGACCAGAAACTGAATAGTATTGTTTTTCCTTGTTGGCCGGCTGGGGTGGCCAAGCGGTTCTAGGCGCTACAGTGTGGAACTGCGCGACCACTACGGTCGCAGGTTCGAATCCTGCCTCAAGCATGAATGTGTGTGATGTCCTTATTTTAGTTAGGTTTAAGTAGTTCTAAGTTCTAGGCGACTGATGACCTCAGAAGTTAAGTCCCATGGTGCTCAGAGTCATTTCCTTGTTGTTTACATGCGCTTACATTTGCAATCACTGTTCGCACACGTCCCGTTAAGAAAGATATTTTCTAGTCAATGGAACCACACACTTTCTATTTTATTAGAAACAATGTTTCCATCTTCGTTCTGTCATGCCAGGAATCTTATTGTTTAAACTTTCGCACTTTCATCAGCTTATATAAAGATGAAGCTATAAAGATGAAGTAAGTCTGGTTCAGACAGCTACGTTAGTTTACTCTCACAAAAATCACAGCCTTTACGTTTCCGTCCTCTGCATGTTGTACGTATTTGATCTCTCTCCGTATAACCTCATCGTCCTACACTTCGTTATACTGTGGGCGTAGGATGATATATTCACTACAAGCAATGCTTTCCTAAAAAGTGAATTGTTTGCTCCCAACGTAAATGCATTTATCCTCTGTTGTCCATTTCTCAGACTAATACTAGTGTGAAGCTATATATAATACGTCCCACAGTCGAAACAACTGCTACAATCAGTTTTTGCTAACGCTATTTCCGTATTTGCTGCAAAACTTTTGGAAATCTATCGATGGTTTCAGGATTCGAACATTCGACCACATTAATTGTAGTCAGATGGGCTATCCGCTGCGCTACCGAAGGCCAGTTGAATGCAATATCTCTGCTGAGTGCTTTCTAGAAAGGAAATCAGCACTAAGTTTTGCCAAGAATATTTTTTTCCTGAATTGGTGGGAGCTCATGAATGATAGTCGTCAGTCTAGTTGTAATATATGGACCTATTTGTCAAAGTTCTGCACTTCCTTAGTTTTGAAAGAGTTTAATGATGTTGCAGGGAGCAGGGAAAATAATGTCTGTCGTTGCACATATAGCCGCTCTAAATGGGTGGAGCATAAACGCATAAACTTTCACAAGGTTCACACTATCACCGTTCACAAAATTCCTTTCTATTGTTACTTAAAAGTTGTAATTGCGTTTTCCATCACTAAATAGCTAATCTGTTTGCAGAGAAAGCACGTAAAAACCTCATAACTTTTGCTAACGCTCCTGTAAGAAACATACAGCTTCCTCTTATTTCTAGTCTGTGGCCGGACCAGGTGGCGGAGCGGTTCTAGGCGCTACAGTCTGGAATCGCGCGACCGCTACGGTCGCAGGTTCGAATCCTGCTTCGGGCATGGGTGTGTGTGATGTCCTTAGGTTAGTTAGGTTTAAGTAGTTCTAAGTTCAATTGGACTGATGACCTCAGAAGTTAAGTCTCATAGTGCTCATGGGGGTTTTAACCATTTTGAACCAAGTCTGTGACGTCACCAGAGCATCAGCTAGTAACAGAGCGTTTTCGATCACGTGATCAGATCTTGATATTTAATTCTTTTTAAGCTTTAATTTCTTAAAGCTAACAGATATTTTGTTATAATATTGGCCATAAACCCGACGTAAATGTTATAATCAATTACAATAACTACAATCAGGATCACATTTTTAACATAGGAAAATAGCCTGTTACGTTTATTACTCGCTCCTTGGACGACGATTGTCCTTTACTACGCCTCAGGTGGAGATGGCATCTGTGGCTCTCTGTCCGACAAACATGATGAACTGCATGACTCGACACTTGTTTAAATATTACTTTCACTTGTTAAGCACGTATCGCCGTCATTATACTGCCCATGTACATTGCCCGCACAGTCGAGCGTATCCGACACCACACATTCTACTGATTCGTCTCGAAGAAACCCTAATATTACATCTGCCACTTCTTTCCCACTCTGCGAAATTCCGTGAGTTCCTTTCTGACGAAATGTCAACTTTGGCATCTGTTGTTGTAGATTTAATGCAATGTTTGCTTTGTTTACCATTTCCTTTAGTTTGATTTATATCAACACAACTAGCACTATAGCACTGTTACGAATTAGTCGTCGACTACGCATTTCAACTACGCTCTATACCCTCATGCTGTGCTCACCACTGGATACCTCTGTTGCCATTAGCAGCCAATATTGTGGTTGCATGTCAGACAATATATAGGGCGTCGAATGACGTAAACATCATTGGCCTTCTGCGAACTCACACTCAAGGGCTTCCTTGTAAGCTTACCGCTCATCTTAGCGTCTCTCTGAATCGCAGCACGGCTAGTACGGACAATAGATACCGTGGCTAGTGCGGACAATAGGCATTGTTTCCTGTGGTCACAGTGGGGAGCCTGTCGGGACTGTCGCCGCAGTGTGAGCGACAGCCGTGTGATCGCGCTGAAACCGTGAAAGCGGATACAATAGCGTTAGTTGAAATCGAAGAGAACAAACAATATCCCATTTCGCTCCTTTCCGTCATATACCTTTTCTTTCTCATCTTAGCATATCTGTTTCTTAACTTTTCGGTAATCTTCCTCCTGTTGAGAAGGTGTTCCCCATCTCTTCCTTCATCGGGTTAAATCGCATAAGCCTGCTAAACCTAATTATCAATCTACTATACATGTTCTGATCTTTGTCTTCTTCTACAGTTTTTCTCCTTTAGTGTTACCTCCAGCAAAAATTACCAATACCTTCCTGCCTTGTAGTACATTACGTTAGCGTGCCCCTCTGCTAAGAGATTAGCACAGATTTTACACAGCTCTTGTTTACACCATATCTCACACCTCATCGGAGCTCCGCAAGAAAAATCCAGATCCATCTCCCAAGTTTTATTAAGATTCATGCTTCCACGCCATGTATTGCTGCGTTCCAGACCTACAGTTTAAAAAATGTGCTGTCTCAACAATATCCCAACAGTTGAAAACAGCAGTGCTTTTTCTTGAAGAGCCGGCCGGTGTGACCGAGCGGTTCTAGGCGCTACAGTCTGGAACCGCGCGACCGCTACAGTCGCAGGTTCGAATCCTGCCTCGGGCATGGATGTGTGTGATGTCCTTAGGTTAGTTAGGTTTAATTAGTTCTAAGTTCTAGGGGTCTCATGACCTTAGAAGTTAAGTTCCATAGTGCTCAGAGCCATTTGAACCATTTTTCTTGAAGAAATCTTTCTTCCCCTGCAGCAACACCAGAGACTCTTATTCGTTGATCATCTTGTGGTTCTTGCTTCCTGAACAGTGGAACCTGTCCACTTATTTATTGTGTTTACGTCCACGACTACACACATGTACCGCAACCAAGTGTACGGTGTATGGCGGAGGGTACCATGTATCACTACTGTTTCACTCCCAAATGGAGAGAGGGAGAAAAGGCTGCCTATATCCCTAATTCCTGTCGTTTTCTCTTCATTTACGCGTAATGTGCGTTGGCGGCAGGCGGTAAAACTGCTCTGCAATCATCTGCAAATGTCTGTTCTCTAAATTTTTCCAGGGATTCCTATTTGAGTTCTTCAAGCACCTCCGTAACATTTGGGTATTAACTAAACCTACCGTTAACAAATACTGCTACACGCTTCTGAATTGTATCGATGTCTTCCTTTAATCCAACCCTGTGGGGATCCCAAATGCTCGAGAAGTATTCAAGAATGGATCGCGTAAGTGTTCTATACGAGGTGCCCTTTGTAGATGAGCAACGCATTCCTAAAACTCTCTCAGTATACCGAAATCGAAATTATCCTTCCGCACTACCTTCCTTACGTGATCGTCCCATTTCATGTCGCTTTGCAATGTTACCCTAAGTATGTGATCGACGTGACTATGTCAAGCAACACACCACTAATACTATGTTCAAATATTGCAGGATTGGTTTTCGTAATCTCTGCATTAACTTTTTTTTTTCATTTAGAGGTAGTTGTCATTCATCACAGCTAACAGAAATTCTGTCTAAGTCGTCCTGTAGTCTTCTGCAATCACTCAACATTTCCTTACGCTACACCATGGCAGGTTGCTACTGACCCTACCCGACAGACCATTTATGTGTACAGAGAAGAAAAGCTGTCATGTCACACTTCTCCGGGTCACTCCTGACACTCCCATTGTATCCGTCAACAGCGAGTCGAATTCTACTACATAAGAAGTCTTCGAACCACTCACGTATCTGGCAATCTTTCAGCATGCTTCAACCTTCGTTAACAAGCAGCAGTGGGACATCGTATACATTTTTTTCCGGAAGTCTGGATACAGGGAAGCTGCCTATTGCCCATCATCCATCGTTTTCAGTCCGGGCCTGCCTCGGGCCTGGATATGTGTGATGTCCTTAGTGATGTGTTGGTAAATGTGCCAACACCTTGTAGATAGAGGCGGGGCCGAAATGCACGCTATCTAACGCAGACGGGCGTGAATTCTGGAACAGGATAAGTAGTGAATTCTAATAAGAAAAGTATGCAGCTCCTCGAATACTTATCTTTTATTTATCCTTGTTGTTTACAGCATTCTGGATGAGACATTTCATACGATAACTATCAAACTATGTAAGGCTAATGGCGCCTTGCTAGGTCGTAGCCATGGACTTAGCTGAAGGCTATTCTAACTGTCTCTCGGCAAATGAGAGAAAGGCTTCGTCAGTGTAGTCGCTAGCAAAGTCGTCGTACAAGTGGGGCGAGTGCTCTTCCGTATCTCGAGACCTGCCTTGTGGTGGCGCTCGGTCTGCGATCACACAGTGGCGACACGAGGGTCCGACATGTACTAAATGGACCGCGGCCGATTTAAGCTACCACCTAGCAAGTGTGGTGTCTGGCGGTGACACCACATTCCTCCCCCGCAAATCGGCGAACAGCCGTGTTATAAGGCTTCCGCCCGCCGTGGGGAGGACCCCATGTTGACGTATGCGATGAGGTGGGGAGCCTAACAACAAGCCTCCATCCGCACCAGGCCATTCGGTCCGAGGGGATCTAGGAAACGCCTGAAAACCTAGTCCAGGGTGCACGTCAACATGCGGTGTATGCGCCCGTAAAGAAACAGGAGGGGCCGAAGGGTCGACCTCCATTGCGTCGGGGTACCCGACGCGCGATGACGTCCTATGGTCCGGAGCGGGCAAGAGTTCCATGGCGGAGGACAGCTGGTCACGGGATGCGATCGGCGGCGCGCGACCCAGGGAGGCGCGTGGCGGCTGCAGCGAAGCGTCTACCGCGGGCGGCGCCGGCTGGAGGACAGGCGGCGGCGGCTGCGGCGGCGCGTCGCCATGGGGCAAAATGGAAGGCATCGTCGGTAACACCTGGGGACGAGGCGAGCCAGTAGATGGGTCCCCAGGGCGCTGACCGGACGGCACCGTCGCTGAAAGCAGACGGGGAGCGGCAGAACCCGTGCGACGACAGAGGCGGAGCTGATTGAGATGCCGACGCACCTCACCAGAGGCCCCCAAAACCAAATACATCGCGCGGCCGAGGCAGCGAAGAATGCGCCCTGCGAGCCAACGCCGTGAACCTCGATCCGAGACTTTGACAAAGGCCATTGCAATGTTGCAACCCACTCCCTATTAGTTTGACCGGCCGTACGTTTTGTACGAAAGAAAGTATACCTTTTTGCAACTACATTAACTGTTTCTTTGAAATAGGCGTCCAATGCCGACAAAATTTCTTCGTAGGACAGAGTTGCTACGTCGCGTCGGGGAAACAATTTCACTATCACACGGTACGTTTGCACGCCGACACACGACAATAAATGAGGCTGCCGCTCGTTACCTTGAATTCTGTACGCGGCGAGATGAAATCTAAACTGGCGTGACCACTCGGTCCACGATTCGTGCGCCGCATCAAAATTGCGAAACTGCGGTGCAACTGCGAGTTGTGGCTGCGGTAGCGGTGAAGCGGCGGCTGCCGCATCGGTTTGAATGGCACGTTGACCCTGGACGAGCTGTCCAAGGGCATCCAATAACGCCTGCGTCTGCTGATTCTGCAAGCGATAGAATTCGGACAGTACATCGGGAGATTGTGGCGAAGCCATGACACAAGTAAATGTAAGCAATGAGAAAGAACAACACGCTTTCCGTTGCCTCGTCGCCAATGATGTGTTGGTAAATGTGCCAACACCTTGTAGATAGAGGCGGGGCCGAAATGCACGCTATCTAACGCAGACGGGCGTGAATTCTGGAACAGGATAAGTAGTGAATTCTAATAAGAAAAGTATGCAGCTCCTCGAATACTTATCTTTTATTTATCCTTGTTGTTTACAGCATTCTGGATGAGACATTTCATACGATAACTATCAAACTATGTAAGGCTAATGGCGCCTTGCTAGGTCGTAGCCATGGACTTAGCTGAAGGCTATTCTAACTGTCTCTCGGCAAATGAGAGAAAGGCTTCGTCAGTGTAGTCGCTAGCAAAGTCGTCGTACAAGTGGGGCGAGTGCTCTTCCGTATCTCGAGACCTGCCTTGTGGTGGCGCTCGGTCTGCGATCACACAGTGGCGACACGCGGGTCCGAAATGTACTAAATGGACCGCGGCCGATTTAAGCTACCACCTAGCAAGTGTGGTGTCTGGCGGTGACACCACACTTAGGTTAGTTAAGTTTAAGTAGTTTTAAGTCTAGGGGACTGATGACCACAGATGTTAAGTCCTATAGTTCTTGGAGCCGTTTGAACCATTTGAACCATCCATCGTTCGCAGGACACCGTGTGGAAAAAGGCAAAGCTGTGTTTCACAGGAGCGATGCTTTCTAAACACGTCCTTTTCGGTCTCAAGGTAATTTATTGTATTCAAACAAAAGATATGTTCAGTTCTGCAGCATACCAGCGTGAAGGATACCGGTCTGTAATTTTGCGGGTCCGTTCTCTTACGGTATTATATGCAGGAGTCACCTGTGTTTTTATCCAGTCGCTAGGGACTTTGTACTGGGCGAGAGATTCGCGATAAATGCAAGCTAAGTAAAGGGTCAATGCAATTGAGTACTCTCTGAAAATACCGAATTGGGATTCCGTCCGGACCTGACGACTTAATTGTTTCCAACGCTCTCATTTGCTTCTCAACGACAGAAATGCAAATTCTTTGTCCTCCATATAGGAGTCTGTGCTTCTTCTTCCCCAGTTTTAGTGTTTCATTAGTCGCTTTGCTACTTTCCTCTATGCTTCTTCACTTTCGTCGTTGCCAGTGGCAAGACATTTCTTTGTTATGTTGCTTCCTCCTTCGATTCAACAGTTTTCTCCTGTCTTCCCTAGTTTATGATGAAACCTTAACGTTAGAGTTTGTTCTCTTTATGCAGCCTTCCCTGTTGTCGAAGTTTCATGTCTTCTTCATAACCGTTAAATTAAATTGAAAGTAATATGAAACACTGTCTTACATCGTTTATATCACGGGATTATTTTTTATTGTGCACACCCACATCTTGTAGAAAATCTAGTTTACATATATATTTTGTATTTAGTTTCTACTTTTGTTCGAATTCTTTCGCTTCTTCATTACAGGATACCTTCGTCAGTCATAATTTCTTCTTCTCTCATTAACATTTTTTCATAAGCCGACTACAGTGTAATTCACTGATATACTACGTAGAGCAGTAAAAGGTTAGTACTAGCGATAAACAAAAGTTTAGAGATTTCGCTGACATACTCGTAAAACTTCTTTAATAGTTCGTCTGCCACTCTGGCATTTACGAAACGCAGAAAGGATACGAAGCATATAAATCCGAGCAAAAAAAGAGAACAGTGCACTTGCATTTCGTTTCTGTGAGTACGTAAAATAATAATATCTTAAAACTGGCGCAGATAAAAGACGAGAATTTCGAAGACCTGACACCCGTGCAGGAACGGCACACTGTGCGGTACTTGTCGGCCAACTTCTTTGGCGTTAACAGCAGAAGTTCTGGGCACAGAACAATGGAGAACAGAAAAGTTCTGTCCATGGCTCTTTAAAGAAAGAACTCCTGGAGGCTGTACTTGCCTCCGCCGCTGTACGGCTGTTCTACTTCCACGTCCAATTAATGTCCCGCGGACTGACGAACGTTGTAACCCCGTTATTCAAAAATGAAAACTGCACTCACTGTAGGAAATATCCGTTTTGCAGTAACTATCTGGGTTAATTGCTATAGCGATGTTATCCGCTCCCTGCTCAATTAGGACACCATGAGAGGTTTTCTACCTTCAGTTTGACAGGCACCGTCAAAGTGACTGTTCGATATCCGAACTTTTATATGCCCGTTGGAAATGAAATTTCGCACCGCTGGCCTTTTGAAGGGCTTCTATAGCCACAAACGAACTTTTATCGTAGTACAGATCGCTGAATAGATGGTCCACGGGGAACAATCTGACAGGAGAGCGGTCGTTTGAATGGCACATACGTATACTCCATGTATCGTTTAATACACGCAACATAGTGACGCGAATTCTGAAAGAAAACAAAAGTAATATACTCTGCGATATGCGTATATTACACATTTTGAAAGCGTAGATTTGCCTGGGAAGCTGCATTTATTCATATGATTATACACGGTGGCCCTAAATTATCTTTACAACTTAAGACTTTAATACCTTTGAAACTGTACTACATATTAACAAATGATTTTCAACACATGTTAAGATAACTCACAAAGTTTTGTTTCCTCATTCATATACATAAATTTGTGCCGACTTCGTGGCACGGATAATGTCAAGTCGGAATTACATTTCTCCGCGTACGATTCAAGATCTCCACGGTGTCAAGTTCAGTCACATTACGAATGTGTACCTCCAAGTCTTCTAGGTGTTCAACCATCGTTCGCTACAACAGATCCTTCACAAAACCTCAGCGGAAGAAGTCTAGTGGTGAAACTTCCTGGCAGATTAAAACTGTGTGCCCGATCGAGACTCGAACTCGGGACCTTTGCTTTCCATGGGCAACTGCTCTACCAACTGAGCTACCCTAGCACGACTCACGCCCCGTCCTCACAACTTTACTTCTGCCAGTATCTCGTCTCCTACCTTCCAAACTTTACAGAAGCTTTCCTGCGAACCTGTCAGAACTAGCACTTCTGAAGTCTAGTGGTGTATGAACCAGGTCACACATTATACTTTCTCCTGTGAAAACTGCGTCATCAGGAAGGTGAAAAAAATATTATGATTTATCTTATCAAATATTGTAAGTCATTTGTTAACATCTGGTGTAGTTTTAAAGTTATTAAAGTTTTAAGTTGAAAAGATAATTCATGGACACCCTGTAGGCGATATAATTTCTGAAGTCAGCATCCTTTTCCCTCAACAGATACTAATCGAACAGCGGTCGATGAGGTATCATTACAAAGGCTTTTTAACCAGCTTCTGACATTGCATGCATATTTTGCGCTATTACCTACTATTTCTGAAAAATTTTAACATAAAAGAGACTTTTAACTATTGTAGACCAAGTGGCCTCATAGATGCCCACCTTCATATCTGTATTTTACGAAGCTGATTTTAATCACCAATAAGAGATTCTCTTCCATATTATCTTACTACAAATATCATTTTATCCGTTTTACAGTACTTATAAACTGTATAATTTGTATACAGCATTCTCATAGACAATAGCCGTGACCACTGCAGTATCCATTATCTCTGCCCATCTCTCCACACGACGCACGCCTCTTTGAAGTAACTGCAATGCAGTTCTCAGCCGGAAAAAGCCACAGAAAAAAGAAACAGCTGTATACTTCGTAACCACAAGCCGCACTAAAAATTGTTCTTGCCGGTGGAAGCAATAGCTAAATGTATTTATGTACGTAAAATTTCACTCTATTACGGAAAGTATGCATAGTTAAATGAAAGTATTTATGCGCGTAAAATTTCTCTTTATTATGGTAAGCTTTCATCCACCAGTCAGTATCAAGCTTTACTCTAAACTGTACAAATTTTGAAAAGTCCACACGCACACATAATTCACAACCATAGCCAGTTTATGGTAATCATTAATTCTCCTTCACCAAAAGTTTGCAAACGGGTTGTTTCTTTCAGAATATTTCACTCAAATGTTGCTATAATCAGTCTCACGTAACAAAAAGTCCACGTTCGCGAGTAAGCAACAAGTAACGCGAAATTCAGTTATTTGGGGTTTGGTTGTTTGGGGGTTGGAGGTCAGGCAGCGAAGGATGGGGAAGGAAATCAGCCGTACCCTTTCAACGGAACCATGCCGGCATTTGCCTGCAGCGATTTAGGTAAATCACGGAAAACCAAAATCAGGATGGCCGGACGCGGGTTTGAACCGTCGTCCCCCCGAATGTGAGTCCAGTGCGCTGACCACTGCGGCACCTCGCTCCGTTTTAGTTATTTAAGCCGTTTCCAAAAGTTCTGAATTTTACACCGTTACATACACTATGTGATCAAAAATATTCGGACACCAACAAAAACATACGTTTTTCATGTTAGGTGCATTGTGCTGCCACCTAGTGTCAGGTACTTCACATGTCATCAGACATCGTGAAAGAGCAGAATGGGGCGATCTGCGGAAATCACGGATTTCGAACGTCTTCAAATGATTAGGTGTCACTTGTGTCATATGACTGCACGCGAGATTTCCACACTCCTAAACGTCCCTACGTTCGCTGTTTCCGATGTAATAGTGAAGTGGAAACGTGAAGAAACATATACAGCACAAAAGCGTACAGGCCGACCTCGTCTGTAGACTGACAGAGACTGCCGACAGTTGGTCGTAATGTGTAATAGACAGACATCAGGTCCAGACCATCACACCGGAATTCCAAACTGCATCACCTGCATCACGATCCACTGCAAGTACTATAACTGTTAGGCGGGAGGTGAGAAAAGTTGGATTTCAGGGTCGAGCCACACATCACGCCGGTAAATGCCAAACGACGCGTCGCTTGGTGTAAGGAGCGTAAATATTTGACGATTGAACAGTGGAAAAACGTTGTGTGGAGTGACGAATCACGGTACACAGTGTGGTGATTGGATGGCAGGGTGTGGGTGTGGCTATTGGCCGGTGAACGCCTTCTGCCAGAGTGTGCAGCGCCAACAGTAAATTCGGAGGCAGTGGTGTTATGGTGCGGTCGTGTTATTCATGGAGGGGGCATGCACGTCTTGTTGTTTTGCACAGCACAGGCCTACATTGATGTTTTGATGACCTTTTTGCTTCCCCCTGTTGAAGAGCAATTCTGGGATGGCAATTGCATCTTGGAACACGATCGAGCACCTGTTCGTAACGCACGGCCTGTGGCGGAGTGGTTACACGGCAATAGCATCTCCATAAAGGACTGGCCTGCACAGAGTCCTGACTTGAATCCCACAGAAAATTTTCGGACGTTTTGGAACGCCGACTTCGTGCCAGGCCTCACCAACCGACATCGATACCTCTCCTCAGTCCAGCACTCCGTGAAGAATGGGATGCCATTCGCCAAGAAACCTTGCAGCACCTGATTGAACTTATGCCTGCGAGAGTGGAACCTGTCATGAAGGCTAAGGATGGGCCAACACCATGTTGAATTACAGCATTACCGATGGAGCGTTCCACGAACTTCTAAGTCGTTTTCCGCCAGGTCTCTGGATACTTTTGATCATATAGTGTAAATAGAACTCTCGTCCACACTTTACGACACTTCACAAACATTTTGGTACCGAAATGTCACTATTTTAATGATTTCCATTGGAGCCGCATATCAATGGCCTTGGTCACCACTGGGATCGAAGCCCCGACTCTACTCATCTTTCTACACAAAAGAAGTTTTTAGTCCCCAAAAATGTACCAATACGCTACTATCTTTTTGGGAGAGAAACATCACAGCCTCTCGGAAACCCGCTCAATCCCGCGCGTATATACAGAACCAATCAAAATTTGTCACTGAATCAGGACAGTAAATTAAGATGAAAATTTTGAAAACCCACAAATATGGAATTACTTCCCTCGTGACGAAACTGCTTTACCGAAATCATAATCGCTTTCCAAGTGCCATAAACCGAAAAAGCAGTTTATAACAAATCCCCCGGAACGAATGACTGACATCACGTCATTCTCGAACATTCCTCAAGGGACCAGTTACTTCAATGTATTGCAGAAAAACTTTACAGATAACATTACTACACATTTATATTTTCATTCCCTCTCATAACTACATTGGAGGTAATGACAGTGGCACGTAAAGTGCCCTCCGCCACACACCGTTGGGTGGCTTGCGGAGTATCAATGTAGATGTAGATGTAGAACTAAACACAGTTTTAGCAGTAATTAATAAACAATTATGAAAGTGAACAAGCAGAAATCCAAATAAAAATTACGTTATTTTGATTGCACCGTGTCCGTCAGCTAGTGATCACGTAGAACTATATACACACCGGTATCTGACGCTAGCTGTCTTTCACGTGACATGCTGCCCGTCTGTTCACTGCTGCTGCAATCTCAAATAGGCACGATGTAAGGCGCTCCGCCTCAGAAATGACAAACATATTTCTCATTGTCACCTTGAAATGTCATTTATCTATTGTTACTGTTGTGTTGGTAGAAGAGCCAACACCGTGTTAAGAAAGGAGGCCGAAATGCACGCGTTTTAGCTCACGCAGGCTGGCGTGAGGAGGGAAGGACTATACTGACGTGAGGTCTGGAACATCACAAGTAATTAGAATTCAGAAAGCGGACGTAATTAGTTTGATACTTAACTTTAATCCATTAATGATGAGCGCCGCTCTTGACGGTACATGATTCACAATATTATCTGTTCAGGATACATAGTAACTGAATATGGCGCCTTGCTATGTCGTAGCAAATGACGTAGCTGAAGGCTATGCAAAACTGTCGTCTCGGCATATGAGAGCGTATATAGACAGTGAACCATCGCTAGCAAAGGCGGCTGTCCAACTGGGCGAGTGCTAGTGAGTCTCTCTAGACTAGACCTGCCGTGTTGCGGCGCACGGTCTGCAATCACTGATAGTGGCGACACGCGGGTCCGACGTATACTAAAGGACCGCGGCCGATTTAAAGGCTGCCACCTAGCAAGTGTGGTGTCTGGCGGTAACACCACAGTTACTACAGACTAACGTGCTTATTGTAACTGAAAATGTTTGTCGATTTAAAGTTATAGGTTATGTGGCGCTACTGACAGTCCCTGATCTCTACTCATCGTACAAGCTGGGACTAACATTCCTATTACAAAACACATGTTTGTACGCATGGAAGTGTATATAAAAGGATGTATGATATTTTCATGGTTATTATTTCAAATCGTTCGGTTCATTTTTAAAGATGTTTCTCTTCAGCCCCACAACTACCCTTATCGAAACGACTACACTTATTCCAAATACTGTCATGATTTAAAACTGTAAAGGCGAGAAAGCTTTCGGGTCCACTGCTTTCCGTAGTTTGTGGGAAGTACGATTCAAAACCTAGTCTAGCGATTATCAGTCACACTTTACTAAATATCTTCCTGAACAAATTCATGTGCGATTTCTCTCCACATCCATGTCAAATCAGAGGTTGTGATCCGTTGCTAATGACATCACCGTCAGCGGGATACTAAACGCCAACTTTTTCTCCTTCGTTTATTCACCTGCTAGATTTGATATCTGTTTCTGTCAAATCGGTAACGCCCCATATCTGATTCTATAAGAAAACCGACAGGTGGTCTGACAGGCACCGTCGAACACTTGCGCTAGGTTCTAAGAAACATTAGTTTTACACGTATGCCAATGCATACGACCACATACACTGACGAACTGCAACATTACGACCGCTGTTCGCCGTGACGTTGGATGCCGCCTGGTGATGCTGTAGGCACATGACGCGGTAACAAAAGTGTGTAAGTGGAAGAGACACGGATGGGGGATCCCCTTAGCGAAGATATGGGCTGCAAATGTGGAAATCGATTGAGATAAGTGACTTTGACAAAGAGCAGATTATTGTTACGCGGAGGCTGTGAACGAGTACCTCGCGAACGGCGAATCTCGTAGAACGTTCACGTGCTAGTGTCGTGAATGTCTACGGAAAGCGATAGGACAATGAAACTAGCACTAGACACGAAATTGTTGGACGTCGACGATTCTTCACAGAACGTGGAGTTCGGAGGCTTGTTTGCTCTGTAGTGTAGAATACATAGTGATTTGTGGCATCTATGCCGCAAGGGCACATTTCAGGTGCACTCACAAGTGTTTCAGAGCACACGTTCATCGTACATTGATCAACATGGAACTTCACAGCAGACCACCCACACGTGCTGACATGTTGATCCAACGACATCGTCATTTACAATTGCACTGGGCACGGAACCTTTGGGATTTCACGGTCGATCAATGGGTGAATCTCATTTTTGCTACACTAACGCCGTCACCTTGGTGAACGGCGGCTCGAAACGTGCAGCACGCCACGGACGCTGGCTGGTAGGAGCAGTATTGTGGTGCGGGAGACACTCTCCTAAGCTTGTATGGGACCTGGAGCAGTAATCAAAGACACGCTGACAGCTGCGAAACATCTGTATCCATTTATGCTTGATGTCTTCCCCGACGGTGATATCATCTTTCTGCAGTGTGTATCAGAGGCACAACCGCGCTGCAGTGGTTTGAGGAGAACTATAGTGAACTCACATTGATGTCCCGGCCAACAAATTCACCTGATGTAAATCCAATGGAACCCGACTTGGTCGCTATCGGGCGACATCACCGTGTACGCAAGACTGTGGTCGGTTATTTAAGAAAATTACATGCCTCTCATGTAGACATTTAATGCCACATACCTCCACAAACCTTACAAACTGTCTCATCCCTCATATCCAGAATGAGTGAGCATTTCGTTCCAAAGATGGACAAACAAGCTATTAAGCAAGTGGTCATAATGTTTTGGCTCATAAGTGTATCTCCCGAACTGGGTGCTCTATAATGAGACAATTTTGTAGATGCATTCAGTGGTGTGAGCTGATATTGTCTACACAACATTTTGGATTAGAGTTAATAGCAATGAACTATTAAATTAAAACGTCATGTCTGATGCGGAGTTTTACTAGATGAACAGTAAGCGATAAGCTATTTCCCTGTAATTATTTCGTGCGGAATCTCGGAAAGAAAAAGTATTTAAAAGCTTTGAAAATCTACTTAAGATTTGTTGGGAGTCACTGAAGGTCGTACTTATCAAATACTGGACGAATAAAGTCTGGATGACTTGCGCGCCGTCATTCACGCTACATCAAGGTGCATATACTGCTGCTGTCATTAATGATTGACGAACTGTGTTAAATCTTTAACGTAAGATTATGCCTCTTAATGAGTAGATGACTACACTATTTTAACCTTTTAGATTCATTCAGTAACTATATAAACATTTAAAATTAAGGTTTTGTTGCGCTGTAAGCAGTCAGATATTCAACCTTCCGCTGGAATAGTGCATGGAGCATCGCGTTAGCCGTTTGGTTAATACAGATGATTTAATGGACATCGAAACATATGCAACAGTATACTGTTCACACTGTATTTTATTGCAATGGCGTACCCAGCGAAGGCAGAGGAGCCGGCCGCAGTGGTCTAGCGGTTCTAGGCGCTCAGTCCGGAACCGCGCGACTGCTATGGTCGCAGGTTCGAATCCTGTCTCGGGCATGGATGTGTGTGATGTTCTTAGGTTAGTTAGGTTTAAGTAGTTTTAAGTTCTAAGGGACTGATGACCGCAGGTGTTAAGTCCCATAGTGCTCAGAGCCATTTTGAAGGCAGGGGAGGATAACTGCCCACCAACCCATTTATGAAAAAGTCCTTCGGAAACCCGCATCGTGCCGCGCAACACAGACAGGTATAGGAATTCAGAATCACTCTGAAGAATGTCTGTGCACGTAAGGGACACTGACCACTAACAAGTGCTTCAACAGCTGTTTCAGTGAAACTTCGAAATTATATCCCTGTTGTCTACTTCTCTCCTTGCTATGAAAAATACCAACTATGTCAACGTTCTAAAAGCTTACAGAAGCGTCGTGGCATCAATTCGCGACCTTTTCTCTGTCGTGTTACTAACTAATGTCAGTATCTGCTAAACATTGAAAGCATGAAATACTCGCATGCACCTAAACGTTATCTAATTGTTCGAGTGTAACATAAAATGTGTCAGCATTCACAATCACACTGTTGACTATATGCCCACCATCAGCGATGAACGTCAGAACCTTTGTATATGAATGTGTGGTGTCTGTTCTTTCTGACACGCCCAAAAGAGCTCGGAGTCGGCAGCTGTGAAACATATTGTGTACATTGAAAGTGGATGGGAGAGAAAGGAAATGGAGAGAACACTTGATGTCAGCTGCACGGGACTTTTTACGGAATCAGCGGGGACGAGCGAAAATGTGGGCCACACCGGGATTCGAACCCAGTACTACCTGTCCGCAGCCCCCATCCATGCTCGCTACTGTGAGGTTCCCGCAGGAGGCCGGACATAACTCCGCATCCGCACCGAAGGTGGTGGATTCGTTGTCCACGGAGGCGATTCTTTCATATGAATACATGATGTCTGATCTTTGAGACATGTGTGAAAGAACAGATATCACGCGGCATCTGCAGCTGTGATACGTATAATGTAAACTGAAAGTGGGGGAAGGACGAAGGTAAGGAACGCGAAGAAACTTCTGATAAGTGGTACTGGGTGGGATTGTGAGTCGGCCGGGAGGCGTGCCGAGATAGGCGGCGCAACTAAGATAAACTCCAGGTCCGGATGGCCCAGTAGCTAACGCAACTGCCTAGTAAGCAGCAGTTTCAGGGATCGAATCACGGTCTGGCACACACTTTCCCTCTCGCCGCTGATTCCGTATAAGGCCTTGATGCAGCTGACATCAACAGTTCCTTCCCTTTCCTTTTTCCTCCCCTCCACTTTCGTTTGACATATGTGTATAAAAACGTGAATTCTTGTCAGATTATAGATTCGCTTCGATCCCTAATATTGGCACAGTTCCTCTTCCAAGGTCGGCTGTCATTACCCACGTGGCAAATTTAGAAATTGGGGTGGAGGCTACCGTAAATATAGTGTAATACACATAACTCCAGGGGAGAGCATCAGCATCCAAAAAGATTCTGCAGCTGATGGCAGATGTCTGAATACATTTGTGTGAACAAATGGTGTAATAATGACTGCTTGATGGTAAATACGTTTACCCCGCTGCAGTCTGTCATGCGTGTCATTCCAGTAACCTCGTTCAACTATCCACCTTGTCACCTTCTTCCTGCTCCTCGAGTTGCCCTATCACGGCACCAGGAGCCGCCTTAACAGCATAAAAAAGGACAGGGATGTCACATGCAAGTCATCCCTATGGAAATCGGGGGATCGCACATAGCCTCGAATGTGAGTGTGGCGCAATGGAGGAAGCAGTGGGCCATATCAATCGCGATAGTCAATAAGATTTAGAGGAGACTAGAAAGACTTCATAAAAGCCTCTCGTAAAGCTATGGTACGGTTAAGATTCCTGAACATAGAGCTGTGATGGAACCATCAAATTAGTTCTAAATCAGAGCGAAAGTGAGAATATTTGTATCAAACTCTGAATTCTTGTCACATCATAATGTCTCACTGATCCCTAACCTTAACATAGTTCCTCTAATAAACAAATTCAGAGAAACCAGTGACTGTTTGCCAACAATCATGTAGCTTCTTTAGATGTCTATCAATAGTTCTGACGTCAAATTAGTAAATTTTTACCTGCTATAATTTTATATTTAGTTTTGTTTACGCAGTGAGATCCAGAAGACCACGTGCACTGTAAGGCACGTCTTTGACTGGATACTGTTTCCTACTTTATGCTGCCGATCCCTCTCTATGCCGATCTGCCGCAAGTGGTCATCTATCCTATCCCTCCACATTTTCTTTTGTTGTACTTACTGGTCATTGTTTATACATCCGAGTGATTTCCCATGCCCATTCAAGCCCTTTGGTTACCATCTCCCTCCCTACAATATTTGGTCTGTTGTAGATCGCATTCAGCTCACATTTAGCCGGAACCACCATACCCGACTCATTGCATCTTGTACCGGACCATACATCCTGATTAAGACTTTCCGCTCTAAAATGTGAAAATTCATTACGTTTCTTTTTGCGGACATTCGAAGTTACGCAACCATATAGCAGTACGGGCTGGATCAGTGTTTTCTGCAGCCGTAATCTGAAATCCCTTGAGAGACTGCACGATTTAAAGAGCTGACTCAGAAGTATGATCAGTTTGCGGTTTGGATTGTTGCTTTCATTTCTGAGTTACACTGTAAGGATTAACCCTTTTGCAGGACGGGGTTCCGACTGCATGAGGCTGGAGTAGGTCTTTTGAATAGGCAGAGTCCTGCTTATCACCGGATACTCGATCTTCGATTTATTCATAAAGAGACATGTTAGTCGCTGTTGCCTCCACGCTGTTGCTCATCTACTTCAGCTCTTCTTTAGATATGGATTACATGTCCACGTTGTCGGCAAATGCGAGATGCGCGATTTTTTTTTTCTTTTAGTGCGATATCTTCTAAATTCCTAACCCTGCAATAGGCGCATGAATTTCTGTTACATTATTTGTGCTGCGGGTGACAGCGGTCACCTATAATTTTTTCAGTGTTGTTTTAACAACATTTAAACAAAATAGGATATATACATTCACAATGATGTCGCATTCAGTAATTATTCAGCTGTATGTATTATAATACCTATACACAACCTATTTTAATGTAAACAAACAGAAGTCAACTGATATTGCAGTAAAAATGAATAATAAGTCTAGTTTGTGAGCCATGAACTGCAATACCTTTATATGAGCCTTAATAATACGACAGTTAAATCAATGTATCGAGAATTACTTTTTGACACGTGTATTATCTTAGTGGGCAATATCCAAACAGTGGACACAAACATCCTTCAAATAATCAGGGCGAGCTCACTTATCACATCTAACACACTACTTCCTGGTTGATTTGACCCGTGGTCTACCAGTAGCACCGTCTTCCTTTCCCTTTTCTTTCCTCTTGTGGCCTGTTTACTGTCTCCTCCAGCCCACGCCTCCTGATCTCCTTAGTTACCTATGCAGTATTGGTTATGAAAGTAGTTCTCTTCATTTTTATTGCATTAAATTCTGAGAACCAAATAACTTACCTATCAAAATGGAAACGGGAACGGCAACACCAGTGGTCGCATGGGTGACATTTGTCGACCATAAGACACAATGTCGATAAACTTATTTTTATACTTCATAACATTGTCCATTCTCAAACAGCAGTAGTGAAATACTGAACTTTAAAGCGCAGGTCGAAGCTGCACAAATTTACGTCTGTGGACAACCCGTACGCACCTCAACATAACAAAAAGAAAATCTGTTGGCGAAACACGTCACCCACGTTATTATTCAGCGGTTTACGGAAGCTTCCCCCTTTACTACAAATAAGTTAAGGAGGTTCTTCGATATTCCAAACTCGGTTAGACAATTCATCAGCCTCTCCCTCTGCATGCAGTCGTATGTATTCGTAAAATTTATACAGAGTACAGGAAGGTCTTCGTGATATTCCCACATCTTCACGGTGAGCTGTTGCTGTACATAGATGTCCACAGTTCATGGCCCTTTCTGAAACCACCTTGATATTCATCAATCACTTCTTCGGCAAACGGTTGGATTCTATCCAGCATACAGGTAGAAAGATCTCACAACAGTCGCTCAAAAGGGCGATTCCTCTGCAGTTTCTGCAGTCCATTTTGTCGCCTTACTTGTGCACGCGGCAGATCGTTATCTTCCCTTCTTCTGGGATCACCGCACTCCATAAACTCTTGTAGTTGAATTCTGTTGTGGAGTATCTCACCTCCAGCTTGAATGACTTCTGCCTGTATACTAAGTTCTCCTGGACGTTTGTTCTTCTTCAGCTTCATTGTCTGATTTTTTTTCTCCAGTGCAAGGGGCAGATAATCTAAATCTACAGTGTCGGGAAACTGGAAACGGAACAGATATTTAGGTTCATCATAGTTGAGGAATTCCCTAAATTCCTTTTTCTTTTTTCACCTCTCAGAAATTTTGAACTCTTGACTGCTCTGGAATTCCTTCTTAGAGAAAATAACTCTACAGCACAACTTTCGAGCCTCTATGTGCAAAAAACGTTATTGAGCTTCCTCTGTCATTCTGATGAAGTTCATTCTCCCTGCTCTTCCCAGGAGTACGTCGGGAGTTTTCCATACTTCTTCGAACTGTGCCTTGTCTTATGCAAAATCTGTTCCTCGTAGCCTCCTCTCTATGGCTTCTCCTCTTTCGGCTGGTGCCCAACGAAATCGTTTTGTCCCTGATCTGCTTCTTGATGATTGCATTTTCCATCTCGTTAACAGCATCCATGATTTCTTTCCATACTTCATCTGTGTTCTTTTCTGCATCCTCTTCCTGCAGAATTTCAAAGCAGTTGCTGAACTGGAAACGAAATTCGTCTTTCTTTGTACTGTCTTTGACCCTGTCGACGCAATAGTGAGCTACTATCTTAGAGGAGTACGTATGGTTAAATTAGTCAAAAAGTGACATTTTTTAATTATTATCTCTTAATAATATTTGATCTGTCCTGAATAATTTGATGTGTCATTTGTCGATTAATTCCATTTGGAAGCGTGCTTTTTATCATTTAAAAGTTAATAGTGCAAGTGTAAAAAAAATCAGGTCTTTCTGAATTGACTTGCTATCTTTGGAACTATTCAATCTACAAAGCTGTGGTTTCCAGCTATTTACTCCTTGAATTCAAGTTAAGAGGTCGGATACACTGTGTAAACTGAAATGGCTGTATTGCACATGCGTCTTGTGGATTTACTTCGTGAGTGTAGTGTTTTATAGGTGTTGAACTGTAAACATAGTGGTTTGGTGTACTATTACACGTTCTTATACCTCTTTTCTACATGACGGAAAGAAAGACTTCTTTTAAGAAGCAACGTTTTCATGGAAATCAGCATACGACTGGATCTGAATCCAGGGCTGATCCTGAAACAGATTTTTCACAGACACACGAAAAGGACACGCCTACTAGTGCTTCGAGGAGGAAACTTGGAAACCATGAGGATTTATTTATTGACAAAGGAGATCATGTAAATAGTTTAGGTTATGTTTTATTTGATTTGAGTGTGTTAGGACATTAATAGATGTTTTATCACGTATGGTTTGTGGTGGGCAAATTAGCGTCTTTGAGGGCACGTCTGCAAGGGCTGTACTAGCTAACAAACTTGTTGTTCAGTGCAAAGTTTGCAGGTTGTCTGCCTCATTTAGGACTTCTCAGAAGTGCAAGAATGACTTGTTTGAGAGCAGTGATAGATTCTTGTATGAAATGAGGTGCGTGGCTAAAGGATTGACTGCAGCTCAAGTATTACGTGCGACGCTGAACTTGTCAAACCCACCAACCAGATCAAGTAAGTACACAGAAGTAATTGGTGAATGTGTCAAACTTGTTGCTTCTATGAAAGCCGCTCCTAAAGAAGAGTAGAATTAAATAACACGACAGACTTATCTGTAGCAGTTGATGGTACATGGTAGAACAGAGGCCACACATTTAAAAATGCAGTTGCAACTGTCAAATTTTAGACATTGAAGTGCTAAATAAATACTGCCATCAGTGTAAATTAGTTGACAATGAAACAAGTGAAAGTCACGAAACAAATTGTTCAAAGAATTATGAGGGAACTAGTGGGGGTATGGAGGCTGCTGCAGTTCAGAAGCTCACAGCAGAAAGAAGTGTGTGTTACACTGAGTACTTGGTGGATGGTGATTCGAAGGCCTTCAAATCAGTCGTGGAAAGCCAATCTTACGGTGGAAAGCATATTTTGAAGACTGAATGTGTGGGCCATGTTCAAAAACCGATGGGAACACGTCTTCGAAAATTGAAGAAGAGAAAAGGAAAAGAGAAGTTATCGGATGGAAAGACCTTAAATGGTAAAGGAAGACTTACAGACAAAAACATTGATGAACTCCAGCAATATTATGGAATGGCAGTAAGGAACAACACACATGACCCACAAGGAGTGAAAATAGCTGTGTGGGATACATTCTTCCACAAATCATCCACTGGTGATACACCCATACATGGTCTTTGCCCACCTTGTGCTTTTCATGGTGCAAATACCGCAAAGCTCAGGGAGCGGGTACAAAGGAACAATTTAGGAACAAAAACAGCATACTATCTGCAATGATGGATATAATTAAGCTAATATATAGAGTGAGGCTCATCCTGATCTTCTGTAAAAATGTCTCCATGGTCGAAAGGAAAACCCGAATGAGTCAATAATGTCATTTGGACTCGCATACAAAAAAATGTCTTTGCAGGCATGAAAACTGTATGCTTGGGTGTTTTTGATGCTGAGCCAACGTTTAATGATGGGAATAGGGGAAGAATTAGCGTACTAGATCATCTTGGTATCACAAATTGGTATCACCCCTAGAGCCTGCAAGCCTTCAGCGAATTGATTGACTAAGGATCGTGAAAACGCAGCGTGCAGCGGAGGATATGTCTAAAGAAGCAAGAGGCAGGAAAGAAGGAAGCTTTTATGTAGACAATTCAGGTAATGCTGATTATGGGCCTGACTGTTTCTAGGAGCTGGTATGTCACATATGTGAGTTAGTATCAAATAAAATGTTTAAGCTTGATTTGCCAGAAATTTCACTTTTAAAAATATTTGACTATTACAGATACATATGTCTTATTTTACACTATGTTATCTCTATACTGCACCCGATGAACCATCAAAACATCTCTACTTGTAACGGTTTTTTCTTAGAGAAGGAACAGGGAGTGGAAGGCTATATAGAACTTCTACCGGAACCAGACGGCAGTAATAGGAGTCGAGGGGCATGGGAGGGAAACAGTTATTGAGGAGGGCGTGAGACAAGATAATAGCATTGACCCGATGTTATTCAATCTGCACACTGAACAAGCTTATGGCATTGTAATTCTGTCGGTGTCGGAAAAGGACTTGGCAGAACAGCTGAATGGAATGAACAATGTCGTGCGAAGAGGTTCTAAGATGAAGATCAACGAAGGTACAATGGAATGTAGGCAGGTAGCCCCAGCTAAGAGTAGCGGAAGAGTTGCCTGCCTTCAGGCGTTAGACCAGCCGAAAGGCACCATTGAGCTGAATGGGTGTCGAAGTCTCAGACAGCTACATTTTTAGCGTGTTCAAAAAATGTGTATTGGTGGATGAAACGCACGCTAAATCACGCAGGACTAACAGGTATCTAGCATTGTGGAAAGAGCCAAGGGAGTTGAGGTCGGATTCATTTCACAATAGTAACTTATTATAACTTAGTTCACAACTACACTTTTGAAAGAATTAAATTTGCTTCACGGCTGAAGGCCTCCAAACAGATACTTTAGAATAAGTTTAATTTTAAAATACATGACACACAGTTAAATTTAAGAATAAGATAAATCGTATACATATATGAGATCAGCATGCGGAGCAGCTGAAGGCCACCGAATTAAATCTTCAAAATTCCAAATATAGTATGATGATTACTGAGGCAGAAGGCCACAGTGTTGTAAGATGCTAACAGGGCTCATGGCCCACAAGGTGCACGGGAAGAGATAAACAAACGCCATAACATGGCTGAAGGCCACAAAGTTAAATTCTGTAAATTAAGGAACTATATACTGCAACAATCGGTAAAACAATACATTAAGTTTAGAAATTTTCTTTTTGCAACACCAACGGCGGAAGGCCCACAATATCTTGTAAAATCTTTCCGAGAAAATTACAATAACCTTTCAAGAGCAGAATGTTTCCAGGGCTGAAGGCTCACAGCTAACCTTCTCAAATTTAAAATATAAAATACAGTTAAATTACAACAACATTAACACTGCCAAAAGGATAATTAAGAGAACGGCCCTCAGTAATCTCCAGTGGATCGGTCCGCCCTCGTTCACTTAGGCGAGACAGGTGGTGAGTCCAACTACACTTAATTCGTGCGAACCCAACCACGGACCGACCGACCAACCGCTTGCTTGCCGCGACAGAGAACACGAGAATTAAAAGTAAAAAAAAAATTACAAGTATCACTACGCCCAAACAAACGAGTATGTGAACTGAGCTGCCAAAAGTACACACCAGGTTGGACAGCAACAACAGGTGAGGAAAACACACTGCCTAAAATCTACGTTAGCGGCCCGGGCAGGTAACCAGAACACTAACGGCCACAAGGCAGAAAACTGGTTCACTTAACTACGAAACAAGATAATACGGTTAACTTCACCCAAAATGAACACTGTCTGAATTTACGTTAGCGGTCAGGGCAGGTAACCAGAACACCAACGGCCACAAGGCCGCTGGTGCACTTGACTATGGATAAATTTGATCAGTTGCACCTGACGGCGGATATTTCGAACACTTCACTCGTTGTTGCTCAAAGGAAAACCTCCACGACAGCAATGGCGGGACTAACAACGTAAGGCTGAAAACCACTCAACCTTCACGTCCTCAGCCGGCGTGCGACGATGCTCGTACCGATCGGACAGCTCCAGACTCCAACACTGCGCAGAGACCGCCAGCGGCCCAGTCGACTACGCCGCACGGAGATGTCCTCGGACCTACCGACAGACCAACAATCCACTATCAGTCAGGCCCGGCTTAAGTGGTGCGTGACGGCAACGGTCGGGCGGGCGATGTCCTCTACTGCTGCAAGCCGGCGACTGGCTGGCCCGGGTTGCGCTTCAGACGCGTTGCAACTGACTGCCAGGGCAGGCAACTTTATGCCAAATTTCAAACTTACACGTGGAAATAGGAGACAATTACGGGGCTTATAGAAAGTAATACGGTTTTCTTCCGCAGTGTGTGTTTGCACCTGTAACTTAAGATCTTTGGAAAATTGCAGAAATGGACTAGGTACAAAGTGCTGCTCCTGCCACTTTAATGTTTACATTGTAAGACGAGGATATACCACACTCTATACTTTAGCAGAAAATTTAAGAAGGAGTACCCGTTGCAATTGTGGAATACATAGTTAAATAGATTTTGTAGGTATATTTTGACATTATTACTTGACAGTCTGGGCGTAGTACGTGTATAACAAATGTATGAATAATATTTTATGTGGAATTAGCGACAGTCACTACGTATATTGCACGTATAATTTGTTTTCTTTTGATACAGTTAACTGATGGATGGCGTCAAATTGACCTAAGCTGTTAGTAAAAAATAAAATAGTTATTAAAACTAAGTATTGGGTAACTCAGTTCTTAACAATTTTACCCTAGGCAGTTAAAGAGTTTGGTACGTTATGTTTTTCTCTATTTTTACCATTCGTGATATAAATAAGAGAAAGAGGTGACGCAGTTGAGAATTTGACTTCGCTTTCTATCTTCTGAACTTGAGCTTCTTCTCTGGGACTTCATATTACTGAGGATATTAAATACTAATCTACTTTTTTAATTTTAAGTTGTGTCCCACCATTAATTCCTCTGCATCTAAATATTAGATATTTTCATACCTATAGTCAATATTTTGATGAACAGAGGATTCGTACATGATTATTCCTACCAGTTTTTCATCCTTGATTCCTAATTTATAGCACTGTGTTTCTAAATGCGTGTCCACTTCCGGAGATTTGAAGAGCATTTGGCATTTACAAAAGATGAAGTGTTAAATAATATACTTGTGGTGTGCTTCTTATTGAAGTGGAAGAAGTTTAAAGAATTCTTGCTGTTCACAGGAATTTTACCATTGGAGAAATTAGACACGATGCGTAGTGTATTTTCATCACCTTTTAACCACTATCAGTTGACGGTAGTGGGTGACAATAGTTTTCCTTTTTCGTTCTGATACGTAGAGTCGAGCAGATCGCCTTTTCAGTAACAATGCATGATCCTCCCGTGCAGCACCTAGATATTTTATAATACTAAATGCATGTTAATGTTATATATCAAATTATATAAAAGTTTTCATCCAGGTTTTTAAATATGAGGGTGGCCATTTGAGACGTTCAACACATGTCATCTCAAAACTATAATTGTGATAATATCAGAAAACAAAAATCATTTAATAATTGTAGCAATTACGGTCGTTTCCAAATGAGGTGAATGTTTCACTTCAAATTATTTAAATGATTGTCACATACACCAGTTCTATTGACGGACACCGCTTTTCAAACCTGAGCTGTAGGTTTTGTGGAAATTGTGCTGTCAAATGTGTACAGAGAGAATAATATGAGTTGAGGTAACGACTTGATTTGAAAACCTGAAATATGCTAATATAATAATTATTATTATACATTTTTGCTCTTAAGTGCATGAACTTGAATGTTACATGATTACTCAATTTTACCCTTTCTCCGTGTTTTCTTCTTCTTCTTTTCTTCCCAAAACCTCTTCATTCTTTGCCTGTGTTCGTGTTTGCCTTTGTTCTGTCCATATTTGCCCTGGTCTCTTCCTCTCTTTTACCTCAGATTTAGTGTTCATAGTTTTGTTTCTGAATTTCGTTCATCTATCATTTCTCTATTGATTCCTGCTTGTTTTAGGTTTGTTTCTGTTTCATGAAACCTGTTGGATTTTCTGATTCAGCTGTTGACCATATCAAAAATCCTCTTTGTGAGTCTGTTGTTGTTCATTCTGTATATGTGCCCAAAGAATGTTAATCAACGTTTGCTGTTTGTGTCTATGAGTCTGTCTGTACGTTCGTATAGTTCTTTGGTTGGTCTCTTCATCCGTATGCCATCTATACCTATTGCTCCAAAAATTTTTCGAAGGACTTTATGTTATATCTTTTCTGTCTCTGTGATGCCTGATGCCCCGATTGTGGTCGTTTCTGATGACTAGAGGGCTTCTGGAAGTACAACTGTATTGTAGTGACAAGAGTTTCGCCTCTCTTGAGATACTTCTTTTTTGTAGTGCGCCCATGTGAGTTTATATGATTTCTGAAGTTTTTTTTTGTTCGTTCTGCATTGGATGCCTTGTTTGATCCTGCTATTTGTATGCATTCTCCAAGATGCTTGAATTTTTCCACCCTGTTAGCCAAAACGTATTTTATGTGCATGACTTCAGCATTGCCGCTCTTTCTTTCCATGTATTGCGTTTTATCGTATGATATCTTTAACTCCGTTTTAGCAGAGACTTCACGTAAACACTCCACAGCTTCTTGTGCTTCTTCTCTGTTGTTGCTGACTATTGCCAATTCATCTGCAAATGCTAGGTTTTTTATGATTGTCTTGTTTCCTTTTTTTCCCACAGCTTTATTATTTTGTCCAGAACTATGTTGAATAAAAGTGGTGAGAAACCACCTGCTTGTCTGAGCCCTGTATGTATTTCAGATGGCTCTGAGATTTGTCCCAAAAATTTTATTTTGGACGTGGTGTCTGTGAGCGTGTTTTCTATCACTGCCCTAGTTTTTCTGTTTATTACATACTCTTCTAGCGTGTCAACGAGAGTCTGCCTGTCAGTGGAGTCATAGGCATTCTTAACTGCAAAGTTGTTCGCCTGTCTGACCTTCAAGAGTGTTCGCAGGTTAAAAATTTGATCAATACAGGATCTTTCCTTTCTGAACCCTGGCTCGTATTCATCTATCTTTGTATCCACTTGTGGTTCCAATCTGTTCAGTAACACCTTGGACAGAATTTAGTAAGTGACTGGTAATAATGAGACCCCTCTGTGATTATTAGTGTCTGTCGTGTCTCCATTTTTATGAAATGGGTGAATCAGTGCGCATTTCCATTCCCGTGGAAGTTTCTCTGTACTCTGTACTTCCGAGAGAATTTTATGAATTTGATTTGTAATATTTTGGTCTGTGAGTTTCCAGATCTCGGCGATAATGTCATCTTCCCCTGGGGCTCTGTTGTTCTTTTGTTATTTTATAACCTCCTCTACCTTTGTGATTGTATGGGACTTCGAGTCTGAGTTTCGTAGTGTTTTCGTTAAGTCTGATTTTTCTTTGGGCTTCTCGCACTTGAGGAGTTTATCAAAATAACCTTTAAGAATAATGCAATTTTCTTTAGTGTTTGTATCTAGAACCCACTTGTTCTTCCGAAGCAGATATTTGGACGCTGATAATCCATTATATTTTCCCTGAATATTCTGGAGAAGTTTCTCCTATTATTTTTCTTGAAGTGTTCCTCGATTTCGTTTAGTCTATTTTTATCGCATGTCCTTTTCACTGATCTAATTTCTTTCGAGGATTGTGTTTGGGTGCAAATCCTGCCATGTTTCTGTTGCTCTGTTAATGCTAAACTTCTTCCATACCTTAACTCTTCGTTCAACTGCCTGCTCACTAGTTGCATTCCACCATCTATGTTTGCGTTTCCTAGGAGACTGACATCAACGCATTACATTCTGGATTGTCTTCACCAGGTCTGTCCAATTCGCTGTTGTATTCTGATTAATTTGTTCAATAATTTTGTCTTTGTTTACCTTTATGTATTCTGGATCTGATCTTATAATTTTGTTCTGTGTTGTCTTTCTATTCCTTGAAACTGGCCCGGTCTTTGCATGTAGCAAGTGATGGTCGGATTCTAAGAATTCTCTGCGACTTCTCACATTTAGAATTTCACTCGTATTTTTAATTGTTATAGCTACGTGGTGTATTTGGAATTCTCCCCATATGTTTTTGGGCGTTTTCCACGTTGTGAGTTTTCGTCTTGGTTTCTGAAATTACGTCGACATAACTTTTAAGTTAATCTTGTTTTTCCGTTTGTTTGCTGTATGTGAGCCTGCGGCTGCTGTTCAATTTTGACCTGTCTTTCTGGTATTTTGTTTTTCATTTCGTCCTTGTGTTCCCTAAAGTCTTCGATTTCTTGTGTCTCTTCCTGTTGTGATCATTTATAGGTGCAGGTGCGCTGATGATTGTGTATCTTTTGTTTCCTGATTTGAAGGTTACTGTGGAGATTCTTTCTGATACTAAACTGAAATCTATGATGCTGTCTATGACATATTTGTGTACTGAAAATCCTGTGCCAAATACAGTTGGTGTTCCCCGCCTTACTGCAGGTCTTTCTTTGTATATCCTGTAGTTTTCCATGTTGAAATGGTTCTCGTCAGTAAAACGTGTCTCTTGTAATGTGAGGATTTTGATGTGAAATATTTCTAGTACATCAGTAAGCTGTTTAAGTTTGCCTGTCTTAACCAGTGTATTGGTATTGAGTGTGCCAATAAAATGTTTTCGTAGAGGTTTCGAGAAGCTCCGACTTTTCCCTATTTCATGATGTTCCTGACCTCCCAGAATCCGATGACCAGTAAAATCCAGTAAATTCACTGGAGTCTTGGTTGTCTTCCCCGTTGTTCCATCATGATTTTTTCAAGTTGAAGGCGGTTGTGGTGACCTCTGTTGGAGGCTAAAATTTTTAAAAACTTGATTGTTGTGATCAAGACGTATTTGTAGCAGCCGCACCAACTTGATGAACAGACGCTGACCACTAACCGCTGGACACCAGAACAGACACTAATGAGTTTAGGCCTGTGTTAGTATTTGGTCCGCCCTATGAATCACCAGTACCACCAATATCTGGGAGGCTTTCCCCTATCCGCCACCTGTGGAGGCGTCCCATTGGGGCTCTAACAAACCCACGCGGGATTCTAATATAATGATATAATTTAAAATGTTTTGAAACATTGTTCATAAAAACAGCAAAAGTTGAAAAGCACTATTAAAATTTTTTAAGTAGGTGATCATCACGCCTTCTCAGCGTGGTCCCTGCTACGAGTCACCGTCTCCAACTGTAATCATGGAGCAACAGGTCAGGAGATGATCTAACAGAAATCAAAACCGCTCACTTTTTCAAACTAAAATAAATTATTTTATGCGGTTATGACTGTCTTAATTAAATCATTTCCAGAGAAACAATGTGTAGGTTCGTCTTACAGCCAGGATTTTTCTACAGGAAATTAAGAAGAATGTTTAAGTAGTGGAACAATTCGAATTACTAATTAGGAATAAAGTATTTAAAGTAAGAAAAACAACTTCTGGTAGTTATCGTGGTAGGGTATATGAGTTAGCAGATAAATAGCTGCTGTTGTGCTGATTCCTTATTATGACAACAAGTAGGGGTCGATATCGGAGCACGAATATGAAATTAAAATCTCTATAACATTGCCTCGGAAGAGTACTAGATATCAAACATGTAACAGGTGCACCGAATGCTGTAAGATGGCGTCACGTGTCTATGGTAAACGAACCTGCAGGGGTCTCTCGTTTGGAATCAGAAATCGGCCACATGTGTACCCTGAAGTAACAAACCTACAACGTAACGGGAAAGGAAGCCCTACACAAACCTCTAATTTCGCAATACACTGCCTGCAACGAATTTTATTGCCGTCATACTGTTTTTTCATGTTCGGTGTACAGTAAGTAATTACATTAAGCTTTGTAAACAGGAAACTAGTACAGTTTGTTTTCTTTCTGATAGAAGTGGAATTTAAACGGACTCTATGCATATGCATCGCTGGAAGTTATTTGATGGTAACAAAAACTGCAGCGTTAGCACAGGACACTTAATTACTTCCGCAGCGCACACGGTATATCAGCGACATCTACACTGCTATGTAGTTCTGCAGTTTAAACTGTTTAAGTATTCAGTCACACAACGTTAAAATTCCAGTTAACTGACCCGTCACATTTCGTTATTGCTACAACCGTAAAAATTAAACTGAACGAAATATAGAGGGCCTCAATCGCAAGACGATGCATTATCAGCACGTTAATACAAAGCTACGTCTTTCCATTGGTTCATACGTTGCAGTGATTCAGACTTTGGGCACCTATTCGGATGAATAGGGATTCTCATCCCAGCGTTTAGCCATTTCTATCGTCTACAGGACGCTACATTTTTAACATCCTCCCTGCGTTGAAAAGCTGTACTAGTTGACTGTGAGAAACAGTTGTTGTGTTGTGTTTAAGATAGTAAAGACAAACGATAGGTTACTCGCCACGTAAAGTACCACTAACGAAATTCATGTACGGAATGTGTTGCACGGTTGCAGTAACACTTAGAGCATGGAAGTAACACAGTGACTAACAGAACTGTACAAAGGGTAATAAAAGTTAACGTTTTAACTGCAACGTCTATATTCGTCACGTACTTGCATACGCTCTGTGTTACTAGCTACCACATTCATATTGCTCGTAAATGGCAGAAGCAGCCTTATTAGTTGTATTTCGTTCCATTCGGCAGAATTTCAGTGTAGGGGCACGTTGCCGGCCGGAGTGGCAGTGCGGTTCTAGACGCTACAGTCTGGCACCGCGTGACCGCTACGGTCGCAGGTTCGAATCCTGCCTCGGGCATGAATGTGTGTGATGTCCTTAGGTTAATTAGGCTTAAATAGTTCTAAGTACTAGGGGACTGATGACCACAGCAGTTAAGTCCCATAGTGCTCAGAGCCAATTTAGAGGCACGTTACGAAAGGGTCTAAATTCAAATGCAGTTTGTGAAACAAGACAGGAGAAATATTACATATAAATAGTGACAGTGGGAATGAATTTCATTTTCCTTCATTGTCGGGTAATACTCTAGCTGTTGTCGATCCAGGACTTACAGCATCTCAGGACTGAGAAAATAAGTTTTCATGTTTCAGGTTTCCGCCATATAGGAGTGAAACTGATGACGAAGAGGATGAAGATAATGACGACAGACGGAGTCCTGCTCCGGACTGTGGTCTGTTTCCTGTGGCAGGGAACCAACAGAGGTGGCCAGCATGGCACAGCGGGGATTGACGAGAAGCGTGACTTACCGGATGCAAGCTCCCTGCTGGCACCAATTCAGCCGCAAAAGAGTTACTAACACACTGGAAATGCATCAAAAGTAGACCTTGTCAGCTCATGATTCCAAGCAAATGGCATTAATGCACTGTCCAGTCATATCAATGTGATCACCTGCCAAACGCCTGAATTACCACCTTTTTCGGCGCGGACCGCCCTGAGACTGCAGGAAGAGTCAGTGAGGTCCGGCAACGAACCGACAGAGATGTAGAGCCATACAGTCTCTAGTGGCGTGGCCAGCTGCGCTAGATTTCTTGACTGGGGATCCATTGCGCGAACAGGTCAATTGGCGAGGTCCCGTGCGAGATGTTCGACACGTTACATTGTCCTGCTGGTAGATGCCAGCGTGCAGAGGAAAGACAATCTGCATGTCGGGGTGGATATGGTTCCTAAGAATAGGTTAATACATATGTTGATCAACCGTGCTTTCCAGAATGACGAGATGACCCAGAGAATGCCACTGAAACATTCCCCAGACCATACCACTCTCTCCTTCGATCTGGACACTTTCGATGACTGTTGTAGGGTGTTTGCTTCCAGACGTTTAAATCCGATGGAGCATAAAACGGGATTCATCTGAAAAGGCCACCTGTTGTCAATCAGTGGATGTCCATTTGCGGTATTGGCGTCCAAATACCAGCATTAGTCGCCGATGAACAGCAGCCAGAATCGGTGCATGAACGAGGTGCCTGTTGTGAAAGCTCATCTGTAGCAACGTTCTCTGATCGGACGTTAAGACGTTGGTTCATCTCGACGACCAGTTGTTCAAGAGCTGAAAGTCCAACCACACTTAAACATCTCCGCAGCCGTCGGTCACCTCTATCATCTACGGCTTGTGGTGCGCCACAGTTGCCTCGACGCTGTTTCTGTATAGCGCCATTTTACAATTTACATCTTATGCTTTAACCATGACGGGACGAGAAACTTACCTTTTGCAAATGCTCCAACCACTGACCCAAAAACCAATGATAATACCTTTTCGGATGTCAGGTAAATCGTTACGTTACTGCATTAAGACAACGCCTGCACTGTTTTTTGCGTCCCCCTGGTAAGCCTTCACTGCTTGTGCTGTCACTTGTTGCCTGTGAGCTTTTATTCCGCATTGACATCGAATTAGACGTTGGTTCCATTAATGTGACTCGACCACGTAGTACAGAAATCATGAGAGACCACTCTGCCATTCGCAAGTTTCGCTTTAAGAGAAGCTAACTTGCTTTTGAATCTGAAGAATGTATATCTCATTATAATTAGGGAAAACCACTTTCCTTTTATTTTTACCAAAACTAGAACGTAGCCTATTTGTTTACCGGCTAATTAATAGTCACACAAAACTTACTCAATTGTTCAAAAGTCAATATAAAGCTTTGCCACAATACCTTCTTAATTCAGAATAGTAATCCAACAGCTAAGACTTTACCCTTGACTACCACGGGGACCAATGTGTCCCACAATAGGCTTCCAGAGAACCAGTGGTAATTTTCTGTTTGTTATTGCTACGTATCAGTGATCCACTGGTAAAAGGAAGTCTGCTAATGGTTTGCAGAGTTCTTATAATTATAGCTTGCACTAGAAGGTTGTGCTGTTTCTACCATTCATTGTTAATTATCTGTTTGACATTTCCGAATAGAAACAGTATGCATCTGTAGACAGTCAACCCAATGAACAGGCTTGTAAAGTAGGCTTCAGATACAACTTACGTGACAATTTCTCGTCAGTGAATTCCACGAAATACTAACGTCTGTTGCGTCGTAGACGCTGCCATATTGAAAACCTGTAATATATAGAAACCTAGAGAGACTCTCTGTCCACCAATGTGTGTCTGTTTCCCATATGTTTTGTGGGTTTTGCGCATCATCTTGTGAAATCTGAGGTGCCTATGAATAACCCTTTAGCTGGGGTCAGAAGATAAAAAGATGGGAATTTTTTTCATATTATTATTTTTGACTACAGTAATAAATTAAGTAATAATACATTAATGCCGATCTCTAAAAAAAATAAATAAAACCGTGCTAGTTTCTTGCTTACAAAGCTTAATGTAATTGCTGACTGTACACCGAACATGAAAACACAATGTGACGGCAATAAAATTCGTTGCAGTGGATTGCGAAATTAGAGGTTTGTATAAGGCTTGCTTTCCAGTTACGTTAATGTCGATCTCTGTAAAAAAAAGGTAACCCGTGGGTTAAATCGGTAACTCTACTTGTCACCAATCCGAGCACATCCCATACCGGGAATTAGCAGTCACTTCCATGTGACAAGTGTATATATTATCTACACCATGCCTGAGCGTAGACGGTAGACGTCCTTATCGATAAAACACTCCCGTGAAGGAAGCCGAGCTTATGTATTGCACACAGCAGACATGTTGGGGACCATGTTTTTGCTCGCCCCCGATGTGAAACCACCATGCTAACAGCACGACTTCACGGGTTGTCGCCCAGATACTTAGGGACCACCGTTCCCAAAAGACCACTGTCTCGCCTACGCCGTGCGTGCCACTACCTGTATGAGGCTCCAGTTCCATGCAGCTTCCCCGTGTTCTCCGGCGACGAAGGAGTGTCGCTTGAAAGAGAGAGAGAGAGAGAGAGAGAGAGAATCTGACCCAAAACAACGAATGCTGAAGCAGCGTCGAGGCACAGGCAAGAACTAAACTTCTTTTTCTAGTTATTGACGTTTGTTTATACCAAGTATGAAACTTTATTGAGTGTAAAAAATAGATTAGTTACAGTGACAGTGATTTGGCAGGTCATACAGGTCTTTGCGTGGCCATGCTGCTTGGCGATGCGGCACACAATTACGCCTATTGGTGGATAAACTTCATTCACGGGAGGTAAACCGCAATTGGAAAATTTTCAGCAGACTTAGCTATGCTGCAATGTGGTTTCATCCCATTCACGATTATTTGACGCAAGCATAGCTTTTTCTTACTCGTAATCGATTAGGAATGTGCAAATGCCCCTAAGTGTCTCCCAGCAAGCAGGACCTTGCTATTTTATCTGCAGTCACGAAGTTAATATTTCCTGTTTACATATGCAGCATGGAGTACATTATTTGACATTTGTTTTCAACACGATCCGCTGTGATTACTCCCATTTCGAACAAAATTTGAATCAAATTTATAATTTAACCTACTACAAATCGTGTCGGAGAATAAAGGGATGAGATACTTCTGGGAGTCTACATACATTACACAACAGAGCTTGTTCCCCTTCATTCAGCAATATAATATATAATGGTGAAACACCAAACGGTGCCAAGTGATCGGCCGAATTTGCAGGGAGTTCAACAGATGCGCATAATTATAGACCCGAATCGATGAAGGCAGTCTCTTTTACAATTAATTTTTGTGCTCACACATCATGACGTTTCTGCAGAACGAAAATCACTTCTATCACAATCAACATATATTCTAGCGAAACTTATCGCGCACTGATCGTTCCTCAAATCCAGTGCGCCATAGACACAGGTGCCCAGGTTAATGCCGTGTTTATTGACTTTCGGAGAGCATTCGAAAAAGTTAAGGACAGTATCCAGCCAGAGTTCAACGCATAGTTCCTAGAGGGACCAAGCAAATGAGTGCAAAGCTGTTGGAAACTTGCCCGTTGCATCACCATAAGACTAGTATAACGCTGATATGTGATCAACGACCGTTGCATGATGTGGCCGTTGACTTTGAGCGTAAATGGTTCAAATGGTTCTGAGCCCTATGGGACTTAACATCTGAGGTCATCAGTCCCCTAGACTTAGAACTACTTAAACCTAAGGCCATCATACACATCCATGCCCGAGGCAGGATTCGAACCTGCGACCGTAGCAGTCGCGCGGTTCCGAACTGAAGTGCTTAGAACCGCTCGGCAACCGCGGCCGGCTGTGAGCGTAAATAAACGAAACGTCCTGCATTAGGTTAGATTACGCCGTAGGCGATAAATCACTGTAAGATACTTAGAAACGACCTAACGTGAGATGACAACGTGAAATTGGTTGTACAAAATGAAGAAGCAATGTTGAGAGTCATTCGAAATACTTGGGGAAATAGAACTGATTTACGAAGTAAGTGGCTTACAAGATGGTCCATTAAACTCAGAGACTGCAGCACCATAAACTCTATTTCTTTCAATATTTCGGCCGTATACCTTACAGTCATCTTAAGAGTGAACACTACACACTGAAGCTACACTAGTTGGTCCGTCCTTTTAAACATACGGACCGAACACTTTAGTGTGTGAGCAACGACACAAAAGCGCCGAATCTGTGGCTACGTGGGTGGATTTATGAGAGTTGTTCGTACTGTAAGGTCTGATCGGTTTCGAATATGGAAACAACAGTGAAAATTCGATATAGCTTGTCACAGATGTGTTGGACAGTGTCTGTAGTATTCCCGTTGATCGTGTCATGTCGCTCATTTCAGTTCTGAGAGCAAGATGAGCACGTAAAAATGCCTAGAAAATAGTGTCTCCAGTCAAGTATGAGGGCCGGATGCGAGATTTCGCCTGAAATCATGCAGCCCACAAAACATAAATGCCTTGAGTTTCCTTGAAGATGCTCCTGTAGCGTTTTCAATGGGAAGTGTTTGATCACGCACAATACAGCTCCTAACTGGGTCCCCCTGAGTTTGACGGCCGGTGTGGCAGAGCGGTTCTAGGCGCCTCAGTCTGGAACCGCGCGAATGCTACGGTCACAGGTTCGAATCCTGCCTCTGGCATGGATGTGTGTGATGTCCTTAGGTTAGTTAGGTTTAAGTAGTTCTAAGTTCTAGGGGACTGATGACCTCAGATGTTAAGTCCCATAATGCTCAGAGACATTTGAACCATCCCCCTGAGCTTCATTTCTGCTCGCACGAACAGCTCGCTGTGAAGACAAGATTATAGCACAGAAACGATCTACAGACCGGCATAGATTATTGGCGGAAAGCATAGACGGCTGTCTTCTATGACGAGGGTATTTGGAAAGTTGGTACAATGCTACAATAGTTGTCGAAGTCGGAGCGACAACTATATAGAGTAATAGCTGGAAGGTGTAGCTAATTATTGTTAAGAAAAATCTCTTTGATTTTCACGATTGTTTCCATTTCGCGACCGATTAGACCATACATTTCGAAGAGCCCTGGTATGCTGGGATGTCGATGTAACACAACGAGCTACACTCCCGAAATCTAGTTAATGTATTATTGGGCCGCGATATCATGTCGTTTGACTAATTTTTGTGTCTGGCTCATCAGCCTGGGATCCTCACCTTGTTTGATTAATAGAAGAGGTAGGAAGGTCCAAGAAGAGAGGGATTATTTATTAAGCATGATAGCTTAATGGAGGCCCTGAACAGAGGTAGTGACTGGCCCTGCAAGTCTGGGTATTGTGCATCACGAAGTGGTTTGCTGTTCAAATTCCAAGAATGCTCGGACAACATATTTTTCCACTCACATACGCCTCGGGAAATGACCACAATGAGTAAATAGGAGAAACCAGAGCCCACATGGAAGCTAACCGACAGTCGTTCCACATACCATTCATGAACACCTTCAGCTATAAACCTTACGATTGCTTGCGGAGTGTGACTGTACATAGTTATTCGTAACTATCTCTTAAAGTTTTAGAAGACATTCGACGAAAACACCAACACATACAGAAATATGATTCGTACTAGTAGATATAACGTCTGTCAAAGATTCCGTTCGTCTTATGCGCCATGATGTAATTGCACAAGGAGGAAGGAGTGTCAAAACAACACGCAGACATATCATCCACTCCGCGTTCTCACATCGAACTAGTTCGCGCCTGCGCATGGGAAACCCAGTTGTAAGGTTTTCGTATGTTTTCTGCTATTGTAAATAATTATATTTTACTGTACTGGAGCAGAGATGCATGAGCGCTCTCCACAAGTAGTGGATAAGATCCTTGACTCTGTGTTTAATGTAATCTGTGGTGCGCTTGTTTCCCAGTCAGTTGTGCAGCACTGGGTCTTTCTTATCAGAGGTGTTGTAGCGAGCAGTTGAGTGTTCAGAGGAAGAGATATGATATTTGTGAATCTGGTATAAATTATCTGGAATACTTTACTGTGGAAATTACGACTTGTTTGTAAAGCTATTTCATTGATTGTATTGATGGAGATGACTTTTGGAGGAATATTTCGAGGTAACCCATGCACGCGCAAGAATGATATGTTTGTTTGTCGGAACTATTAATTGAACGAAATCTTTGTCCCTTAGATAACTAATAATATTCATCATTTGTGTTTTTGTTTTATTATGTCACAGCGTAGATAACCGGCGGAAAGCATAGGCGGCTTTCTATGACGAGGGTATTTGGAAAGTTGGTACATCGCTACAACAGTTGTCTAAGTCGGAGCGCAGTTGGTTGAAATGTCTGCAGTTTTTTTAATGAGAGAATTTCGTAATTGTTAGTCTTCTTATGTTGTTCAGACTTTTTGACAATAATCAGGGTTCAGATTTTCAAGAACAATTTCCTTTAAAGTAAAACCGTCCTCCATCTTTCTTAATTAAGTTTTGAATGATTTGTCCAGTGTCCATTGCATCATATGCTACGTGCAGATACAGACTGTTTCTGACAAGCAAAGAAAACTTTAGAGTAAATCATTTTATTTTCCTGATTTCAGTTTGTTTGTGATAACGTCACTGCACCACATACAAAAACGTGTGCTGAGCCTGAGGTAAGTTACTTTTATTTCAGGGCAGATCCTAATTTGCATTCTTCCGAGTAAACAGTGCGTAGTCAGAATTTATAGGTGTTGTTCTAAGCAAGCAGATTAGTTTACAGTGAAGAAAGTAGACTATCTCAAACTGTTATTTTCTACCATGTTGTGCAGTTTTTTTATTTTGTGGATAATTCAAGCCAGAATCTGCATTTCGTGTTAGGTAACAATCACAACGTACTTCAGTATTGAGTTTCACTTACGTCGTTTTCATTGATTAGGCAATTAGTTCCTTTTGCGATTTAATTAGCTTCATCTTCTTTATTATGTAAAATTCGTCATTTCGCTAAGATTAAAGTTACGTTTCACGACACTGTTCACATGCGTAACACATGGCCAACCAACAATCAGTTTTTCTCAGCAGATGAATACGGTATCTAAAGCACGCGTTACACGAGAAGATAGTTTTTTTTAATAATTCTCAGTATTTTACAAATACAAACTTTACATAGAAAGCTTACACAGTGAACAAATTTCCAAAGCGGATTGCTGTCGCACCTTCTCGGGCAATTCGCGCCAGTGACTTCAATGAATCGCACATTGTCTCGAAGTTTGGCACATCACAAATGGTGACAGCATTGAGCACCTGCAATGTGAGTTAAAAAGTACATCTACCAAAAAGTGTTTATTTTTTGCACATTTGCAGTATTCATGTGGTCGTCTCTTGATAGTAGGCCTATTTCTGATTAACACAGTAGATTTAGTGCATCGAATGTCTGGCAGCGAAGCGCCTGCTTACTGACGACCAGCTTAACGGATGTGTTTAGCAGGCAGCCTGCGCTCCGGGCGGCGGAAGAGGCGGCAGCAGATTAGTTGTATTCAACGCAACCATTGATTCCCGGAGTAAATTACCTCAGGATGGATTTTGCGGCGCGGGAGGAGGAAGATGGCGAAGGAGGGCGGCACAGTACGGAGGACAATGTCTCCAGCCGAGTGAATGCAATAATCAACGTGATTCAGGAGCCTGATGAGCGGCAATAGCCTCCCGCCCGCACTCCAGTCCGTCATTTCTGGAACCCATTGTCCCTCCACTTCATACCTTCATAGCCACTGCTATGTGGGGGCGTTATCTGATCGTATATTGTCGTCCTTGTTGGCCATAGAAATCCGGCAGGTACAGGGTGGCAATAAAGTCTCGACCCAATTCTAAGAAATTATCGATCCGTTTCCATAACACACGCTTATGATCGACTACCTGACAAACCTGGCATTGCCCAGGTGTTCATTTTGCCAATTTTCTAATAGAAACGAAACAAAAAAATGAACTGTGTTTGTGGAGTAATATTGAAAAAATAATCATTTTCAAGTATCCGAGAGACCACCTCTGAAATTACGAAACAGTCGTACAAAGAAATATACATAATATACGACTGTTTAAGTACAGCATCCAAATTAAGAAACTAATGTGAAAGATAAAAATCCTCTGTCACATTTATTTAAATCAGAATTTGATTATTAACAATACTTCTAGTTATTTTTCGAGGAGCTACGATGAATAAATTGTTGGGTGAGCCCACCCTTGAGCAAGCAATATAAAGCTGCCCATAAGTACAACTTACAGATGTCAAATCCACTCAGCATATTTGATACGCTGGTAATGGACTTGTTAATTGTAATAGCAAATCCAAGACTATAAAGCGACTTTGAAAACGCCTCTATAGCAACACCTCTTCATAACTCCAAAAATTGCTATTGCCATGGCCTACAGCCGTTTGCGCTTCGCAGTTGAAAACTCTCGAAAGCGCTACCAGGTGTCAGGGATTTCCTTAGTTGACTCGACGATAGGAAGTGTCTTAGCTTTGACTAAAAAAAGCGTTAAAATTTCGTGCATGAAAGCATCTCAGTATTTATGAAGTCAAATCTCGTTAACTATAGGTCGTGCAAGGATATATTTATGTAGGTGCATTTAGTCGCATATGTGAATACTATCTATGAAATAAGTTGCGAGTAGAACTGGCAGCAAAGGAGTAGTCAACTTAAACGGCATGAATGATGAGGCTGTTTTTCAAGCATCTCATTGTTTATGAACTATGATAGGTAGGTGGTTCTCACCCCACTGCGACTGTTACGATATATGTTTGAAGTTTGGTTGAAATCGGTCCAGTCACTTAGGGGACGTGTGCAACATACATACATACGTACATTAATTTATATAACATGTATAGATTTCCGTGAAAAAGGGGGCCATATTTTTTAAGGATAATTATGAAGATTTCTTACAATAGAAGATTATGTAGCTTTCATTAGTGCGCAATTGCTCTGCATACCCTGATCAGCCAGAACTTTATGGCCCCCTACCATACAGCCGGTATGTCCACCTTTGGCACGGATAAATCATCGACACTTCGTGGCATGGAAACAACGATGTCTGGTAGGTCGCTGGAGGAAGTTGGCATTACATCTGCTCACACACACACAAGTCACCTAATTCCAGCAAATTCCGGGTAGAGGGACGGCGAGATCTGGCGCCCCGTTGAATCACATCCCAGATGAGTTCGATCGGGTTCAGATCTCGGATATCAGCACATCAATTTGAACTCACCACTGTGTTCCTCGAACCACTGCATCACTCTCGGCCTTGTGACATGGTGCACTGTCTTGCTGAAAAATGCCACTGCGGTCGGGAAACTTGGTCGTCATGAAGGCGTCCACTGCGTGATACTTCTTGGCCGTCATGGTGCCTTGCACGAGCTCGGGGATGCCCACACGAGTGTTCCCCACAACATAATGGAGCCGCCGCCAGGTTGTCCCCGTCCGCAGTGGAGGTGTGAGCTGTTTGTCTGGAAGACGACGGATTCGGCCCTCCCATCGGCATAATGAAGAAGGTATCAGGATACCTCGGACCACGCGACGTTCTGCCATTGCGCCAACGTCCGTTATCGATGGCCAAGTGCCCATTTCAGTTATAGTTGCCCGATGTCGTGGTATTAATATTGACACCTAGATGGGTCGTCGGTTGCGGAGTCCTATCATTAGGAGTGTTTGGTGCACTGTGTTCAGACACACTTGTACTCGCCTAGCATTAAAGACTGGTGTTAGTTCCGCCACAGTTCAACGCCTGTCCTGTTTTACTTGTCTGGCCAGACTACGACATCCGATGTTTGTAATCAGCAATGGCAGCCCAACACCACATCTGGACGTGATTTCCCCTTGATATCACCTCGTTTTGAAGACACCCACCACAGAACTCCTCGAACAACCGAGAAGTCGTACAGTTTTCGAAAAACTCGCTCTGAGTCTCCCGGCCATTACAATCGGCCCTCCGTCAAATTCAGATAGATCGTGCACATTCTCATTCTACACACGGACCACGGACAGTAAGCTCAGTGATACTAAATGCACCGTGTGGTTCAAAATGGCTCTGAGCACTATGGGACTTAACTTCTGAGGTCATCAATCCCCTATAACTTAGAACTGCTTAAACCTAACTAACCTAAGGACATCACACACATCCATGCCCGAGGCAGGATTCGAACCTACGACCGTCGCGGTCGCGCGGTTCCAAACTATAGCGCCTAGAACCGCTCGGCCAGTCAGGTGCACCGAGTGTGTGTCTGATTAGCAGTCATTCCTCGACAGGTGACGCTGCTATCGCCTTGACGGGTTTATATCGATAGTAGTTCGGTGATCATAATGTTCTGGCTAATAAATTTATTTTATGACCTGGTGCAAAACAAGTTCACTCGGTAGTTTTACAAACCAGCGTCAACAAAAGCAAAGATATTGTTAATTGGTACTGGGTTCCAGAGAACTGGAAGCATTGGATGAATCGCGCTCCGGGAGACCTCGACATAAACGTACGAGAATCAATGATATTGAAAAATTTGCACTTACACTAAAGGAGAAAAACTTACCACGTTCAGGAGCTTCACAAATTAGACCATGCTCGCCAAGCTGCACATTACGGTTTGCTAGAAGCTGCACGTGAGGAACATCTCATGGACTGTTTAACAAGCTGAACTACTGCGAAATGCAGGAAGATCTACAGCGGATAGGCACTTGGTGCACGGAGTGGCAACTGACCCTTAACATAGAAAAATGTAATGTATTGCGAATACATAGAAAGAAGGATCCTTTATTGTATGATTATATGATAGCGGAACAAACACTAGTAGCAGTTACTTCTGTAAAATATCTGGGAGTATGCGTGCGGAACGATTTGAAGTGGAATGTGCATGGGGGCTTAATTATATTTTAGAATGCAAATATTTTTAATTTTCAGTCGCTGTCTGTCCGGTCACGCAGTCTCGTAAACGGTTGGCCCTGACTGGTATTGGTACGCAATCTGACTGCATTGAATAACAACAAAGAATGAAAGAAAAGTTCCGTTAACACAATTAATTAATTAAGTCCCCAGCAACTATAAAACCTACGAAACAACAAAACACAAGTGTAGCTGTTCTGTGTGTGGAAGTGTGATTCAACGTACACATCTGGCACGGTTCTTCCTCAATAAGACCAGATATTTTAAACACCATTTATACTGAGGTAATTAAAAAAAATAAACAGAAATACTATAATTGCACATAGAAACCAGAAATACAGTCTAATACAAGAACACGAGCCAGATACTTTGTTGACTGAACCTGTGACTAAGAGGCATTATTGTTTAAGACATTGAAATAATAAAAAAGCACACTCTGATCATTACAACATCCCCAGTCCAACAATATCTGGTGTCTAGCCCATCAAAACAATATGACAACATCTGAACAAGCACTCTCCATGGGAACTTCTCAACAACGACTCACCACTGCTACATCTCAACAAGCACTGCCTGCTGCTACTTCACAATAAGCACTCTCCACCACGACTTCTCGACAAGAACTGCCAGTGGAAGCGGCTGAATAATACTCTTTGGTGCAATCTCTGGCGCTGTGGCTCAGTGTAGCCACCTTTCAAATGATATACAATTAATTGTTGGTAAGGCAGGTGCCAGGTTGAGATTCATTGGGAGTCCTTAGAAAATGTAGTCCATCAACAAAAGAGGTGGCTTACAAAACACTCGTTGTACCTGTACTTGAGTATTGCTCATCAGTGTGGGATCCGTTCCAGGTCAGGTCGACAGAGGAGATAGAGAAGATCCAAAGAAGAGCGGCGCATTTCGTCACAGGGTTATTTCGTAAGCGTGATAGCGTTACGGAGATGTTTAGCAAACTCAAGTGGCAGACTCTGCAAGAGAGGCGCTCTCCATCGCGGTGTAGCTTGCTGTCCAGGTTTCGAGAGGGTGCGTTTCTGGATGAGGTATCGAATATATTGTTTCCCCCTACTTATACCTCCAGAGGAGATCACGAATGCAAAATTAGGGAGATTCGAGCGCGCACGGAGGATTTCCGGCAGTCGTTCTTCCCGCGAACCATACGCGACTGGAACAGGAAACTGAGGTAATGACAGTGGCACGTAAAGTGCCCTCCGCCACACACCGTTGGGTGGCTTGCGGAGTATAAATGTAGATGTTGATGTACTGCATGTGAGGTAAAAAGCAACCTCATGCTTGCACGGAATAGCAAAGAGATACACAAAACGTGAAAATATGCCTTGACTCACAAAGACTACAGTTTATGGGCCCTTCATATTTTAGGAAGAGACAATTAAAGGAAACGTTTACCTTGATACGCTGCAACAATTTTTGCAAGCGCAGCGTCAGCAAGTAGACATTGCTGACATTTTAGTTCATTTTGCTCTCATAATGACAGATACGAGTATATAGGCAGACGTTTAGAAAGGCTGTGGCCATCACTTTAAGCTCGTAGAAATGGATCGAGAATTAATAACCATCATGTGTTAGAACACACACCGAACTCATTATTCGCGGTAATTTACCGTCGCGAAAATACTAGCAAATGACATAAAACAATTTCGGAGACCTCACTGCATTCATACAGATATGATTTTATGTATATAGACTGAAGAGTCGACTTAAAATCTGTACCAAGACTGGGAATCGAACCTAGGTCTCCTGCTTACTACGCAGGTGCATTAGCCACTAAACCAGCTTGACACTGCGGTTCAGACAACTCTACGGATTACTCTGGCACGTCTCCCTCCTCGATCCAAATTCTCACTCCCGCCCTTGTCTACTTTCAATTACCCCTTACAGTCCGCGCCCGTTAGCTGAGTGGTCATTGCGGCGAAATGTCACGCGAACCGCCGTGGTTCGATTCCCGGCTGGGGCAGGAGACTTTCTCCGCTCAGGAACTGGGTTTTGTGTTGTCCTCATCTACATCTACATCTACATCTACATCCATACTCCGCAAGCCACCTGACGGTGTGTGGCGGGGTGTACCCTGAGTACCTCTATCAGTTCTCCCTTCTATTCCAGTCTTGTATTGTTCGTGGAAAGAAGGATTGTCGCTATGCTTCTGTGTGGGCTCTAATCTCTCTGATTTTGTCCTCATGGTCTCTTCGCGAGATATACGTAGGAGGGAGCAATATACTGCTTGACTCTTCGGTGAAGGTATGTTCTCGAAACTTCAACAAAAGCCCGTACCGAGCTACTGAGCGTCTCTCCTGCAGAGTCTTCCACTGAAGTTTCTCTATCATCTCCGTAACGCTTTCGAGATTACTAAATGGTCCTGTAACGAAGCGCGCTGCTCTCCGTTGGATATTCTCTATCTCTTCAATCAACCCTATCTGGAGTACGGATCCCACACTGCTGAGCAGTATTCAAGCAGTGGGCGAACAAGCGTACTGTAACCTACTTCCTTTGTTTTCGGATTGCATTTCCTTAGGATTCTTCCAATGAATCTCAGTCTGGCATCTGATTTACCGACGATCAACTTTATATGATCATTCCATTTTAAATCACTCCTAATGCGTACTCCCAGATAATTTATGGAATTAACTGCTTCCAGTTGCTGACCTGCTATTTTGTAGCTAAATGATAAGGGATCTATCTATCTATGTATTCGCAGCACATTACACTTGTCTACATTGAGATTCAATTGCCATTCCCTGCACCATGCGTCAATTCGCTGCAGATCCTCCTGCATTTCAGTACAATTTTCCATTGTTACGACCTCTCGATACACCACAGCATCATCTGCAAAAAGCCTCAGCGAACTTCTGATGTCATCCAGCAGGTCATTTACGTATATTGTGAATAGCAACGGTCCTATGACACTCCCCTGCGGCACACCTGAAATCACTCTTACTTCGGAAGACTTCTCTCCGTTGAGAATGACATGCTGCGTTCTGTTATCTAGGAACTTCTCGATCCAATCACACAATTGGTCTGATAGTCCATATGCTCTTACTTTGTTCATTAAACGACTGTGGGGAACTGTATCGAACGCCTTGCGGAAGTCAAGAAACACGGCATCTACCTGTGGACCCGTGTCTATTGCCCTCTGAGTCTCGTGGACGAATAGCGCGAGCTGGGTTTCACACGACCGTCTTTTTCGAAACCCATGCTGATTCCTACAGAATAGATTTCTAGTCTCCAGAAAAGTCATTATACTCGAACATAATACGTGTTCCAAAATCCTACAACTGATCGACGTTAGGGATATAGGTCTATAGTTTTGCACATCTGTTTGACGTCCCTTCTTGAAAACGGGGATGACCTGTGCCCTTTTCCCATCCTTTGGAACACTACGCTCTTCTAGAGACCTACGGTACACCATCATTTCATCCCCACCTCCGACACGCAAGTCGCCCAATGTGGCGTCGAATGCAATAAGTACACTACTGGCCATTAGAATTGCTACACCACGAAGATAACGTGCTACAGACGTGAATTTTAACCGGAAGGAATTAGATGCTGTGAAATTAAAATGATTAACTTTTCAGAGCATTCACACAAGGTTGGCACCCGTGGTGACACCTACAACGCGCTGACATGAGGAAAGTTACCAACCGATTTCTCATACACAAACAGCAGTTGACCGGCGTTGACTGGTGAAACGTTTTTGCGATGCCTCGTGTAAGGAGGAGAAATGAGCACCATCACGTTTCCGACTTTGATAAAGGTCAGTTTGTAGCCTATCGCGATTGTGGTTTATCGTATCGCGACATTGCTGCTCGCGTTGGTCGAGATCCAATGTCTGTTAGCAGAATATGGAATTGGTGGGTTCAGAAGGGTAACACGGAACGCCGTGCTGGATCCCAACGGCCTCGTATCACTAGCAGTCGAGGTGACAGGCATCTTATCCGCATGGCTGTAACGGATCGTGCAGCCACGACTCGTTTCCTGAGTAACAGATTGGCATCTTTGCAAGACAACAACCATCTGCACGAACAGTTCGACGACGTTTGCAGCAGCATGCACTATTAGCTCGGAGACCGTGTCTGCGGTTACCCTTGACGCTGCATCACAGACAGGAGCGCCTGCGATGGTGTACTCAACGACGAACCTGGGTGCACGAATGGCAAAACGTCATTTTTTCGGATGAATGCAGGTTCTGTTAGCAGCATCATGATGGTCGCATCCGTGTTTGGTGACATCGCGGTGAACGCACATTGGAAGCGTGTATTCGTCATCGCCATACTGTCGTATCACCCGGCGTGATGGTATGGAGTGCCATTGGTTACACGCCTCGGTTACGTCTTGTTCGCATTGACGGCACTTTGAACAGTGGACGTTACATTTCAGATGTGTTACGACCCGTGGCTCTACCCTTCATTCGATCCCCGTGAAACCCTACATTTCAACAGAATAATGCACGACCGCATGTAGCATGTCCAGTACGGGCCTTTCTGGATACAGAAAATGTTCGACTGCTGCCCTGGCCAGCGCATTCTTCAGATCTCTCACCAACTGAAAACGTCTGATCAATGGTCGCCGGGCAACGGGGTCATCACAATATGCCAGTGACTACTCTTGATGAACTGTGGTATCGTGTTGAAGCTGCATGGGCAGCTGTGCCTGTACGCTCCATCCAAGCTCTGTTTGACTCAATGTCCAGGCGTATCATGGTCGTTATTACGGCCAGAGGTGGTTGTTCTGGGTACTGATTTCTCAGGATCTATGCACCCAAATTGCTGGAAAATGTAATCACATGCCAGTTCTAGTATATTTGTCCAATGAATACCCGTTTATCGTCTGCATTCCTTCTTGGTGTAGCAATTCTAACGGTCAGTAGTGTATTTGCCCTCGGCGGCCAAACTACCCCGAATGAGGGACTCCCGGCCCACAATGCCATACGGTCATTTCATTTTCCCCCCATACACGCGAACACAATTGCCGAGGCTATCCGTGTTCGGGAATAGCACCTCAGCATCGAACCTAAATGGGGTATCCAACCTGAAACTCAATTGCAGGTACTTACACAAATGAAATGTCACAATTTAAGGTATTTTACTGGTCTCATACAGATTTGATTTTGTGAATATATCTACCATGTCATTTAATTTGTACAAGTACTCGCAACTGCGTTTCAGGCTGGAGCCCTTATTTACGTTGGATGCTGAGGCGCTGTTCCAGAACATGGGGAGCCTCAGCAATTCCGTTCGTGTGTAAAGGAAAATTTATAGTAGACTGGCGCGGCAATGATAATTTGGATCGAGGAGGGCGACGTGCCGGGGACTCATGCAGTTGTGCGAATTGCCTAAAAAGGAGAAGACCCAGGTTCTATTCCCGGGCTTGATACAGATTTTCATCGGCCACTTCAACCTGCGTACATAAAAAATGTATTAACTCTATGCCTGGCAGTTTTATGTACTGTTGGCACTCTGTATATAAGCTCAAAATTGAGCATGGTGGATTTAGAATCAGAATCACCACACCACAAGTACGGAAATTAACGAAGACTACCTAGCCGCATCCGGAGAAGGTGCATACACCCTAGGGATCTTCAATAACAACTTGAAAAACCGCCACTATACTATGTTACTAAGTGGTTATACCAGATTATGGTTCATTAGTTCACATAGCGGTTGAAGGGTATTTAAAGACTTCCAGGGACAGCAAAATTTCGATTTTCAATATTTGAAATGCAATCGCAGTCTACTTATTAAAAGTTGTAATGTTGTGTTACGGATTTAACACAGTAAGATAAGTGTTAGTTAGAAACTGTGTATGTATCTTGAGGCAGCATTCACTTACCACCAAAGTAGCCAGATTATATTCTTGCAGTATTTGAAAACGAGAGCACGTAGTGAGTTGCAGCAGACCTTAACCTTACACATAATTTCATTCTTTTAAGAGACTTTTTGTCGCTAACAACATCCACAAAAAGATGAAACAAAAATGTGTATCGCCTACTACATTTTCGATGTTCGTCCAGTAAAACTGCCGCGTGATCCATGACGTTTTATTTTTTTTCTTCTTTACTATAAACTGCATGGGTGCCACATTTTGTAGACATTATTCACATATATCACCGAATGTACCTGCACAATTATATCATTGTACGACACAAAGTTCAGCAGATATGACGTCCTAAACAGTGATATGGAAGAAAAACTGACGCATCATCTGTGGTGTATTAGTTTATTTCTTCATTACTATTAACACTGTTCCCAAAAAAAAAAAAAAAAAATTATGTGATATTCACATACACCACTGGATGCACCTGCCAAATTATATCACTGCATAAGAGGAAATCAAATGAAAACCGAACACTCGCCACAATGGGATCATGCAATTGTTCCATTCAAACTAATTATTGTTATTATTATTTACATTTTATGGCCTTCATTGGACCACTCTAGTCAACTTAACACAAAAAAAAATTCCGTTTACTGTCAGCCCAGTATTTCTTCATTCTCTTGGATCTCATCCTTCTTTCTTCACCGGAAAACACTCTTCCTATTGTCTATTTGTTGGTTCTTTTTTGCAGTCTGGTTTGCTTGTCTGTGAGTTTCCTGATTTTATCAGTTTTGTTTCTTAGGTCTTCCAATGTAATCTGTAGCTCATCAATATCTTCTTTGATTTCTGTAATCCACTTAATGTTGCACTTACTATTCCACAATTTTTCTATTATTCTCCTGATGATCCTGTTCGCTGGTGTTCCGATTAGATGTCCGAAAAATCAAATGCGTTTCTTCCTGATTTACTGATTACCGGTTCCATTTCCTTGTAGGCTCTTTCATTTGTAGCTACTCTCCAGTGTCCGTTTTCCTGGTACGCTTTGTTCATGCACATTCTGATGATTCTTCTCTCTATTTTGAGTATTTTGTCTATTTGTGTAGTGTTAGTTGTTTTGAAGATGGTTTGACTTGCGTATGTCACTTCTGGTTGAGTGACTGTTTTGTAGTGTTTTAATTTTGTTGCTATTGACAGGCTCTTTTTGTTGCAGGTGTTCTTGGTGATATATTGTGCTCTAGTTAATTTGTTTATTCTGTTATGCCATGTTGGCTTTTCATTGAGGTTATATGTTATGATTTCTCCCAGATATTTAAATTCACCTACAACTTTGATTTCTTGGTTTCCTATGGCAATTTTGTTTATGAGTAGTGGGTCAGTTAACATGATGACTGTTTTTTTCAAAAAATATTCCAAGACCAATTTTCTGTGCTATTTCCTGTAGTGAGATAACTTGTTGTTCGGTTTCCTGAAAACTGTTGGACAAGGGAGCAAGATCATCAGCAAATCCTAGAGAATTAAAACTTGAGTCTTTGGCCAAAACTAATTACCACACGCTTTAAGACATTTATCCCACTGGGAAATGAAAGATCAATTTCTGCTTCTTAAAGGCGGTCAGACACTATCGGATCCACAACTCCACCCACTCCTGCACTTCCTCATCCCACTGAAACCTACGTGCACGCGTGTCTTTCTTCAGTTCACCAAAGATTTCAAAATCAAAGGATGAAAGTTCCGGGATTTTCGAAGGAGGTTACTGACTTTCCCATCCAAATAGCTGAAGCGTAGCCTTCGTGCGATTGGCAGTGTGGAGGCGGGAGTTATCAATGAAACCGAATGCTTGTGTCTGGCAACATTCCGACAGCCCGAGGGGAAACGAAAGAGCCAGCAGTCAAACACCTCACATCTGCTCCGCCAAAGAAATCCAAAACTCATCATACAAGTCTTCGACTGCACGGGCCTCTGCTAATCGACTTCCTCCACGATAATCAGTGGGCAGCGCTGAGAAAACACTTCGCGGTAACTGCGACGCGTTATAAATTCCAAAAGCCTAGGAATGCTGCCAGCCGGTGTGGCCGAACGGTTCTAGGCGCTATAGTCTGGAGCCGCGCGACCGCTACGGTTCGAATCCTGCCTCGGACATGGATGTGTGTGTTGTCCTTAGGTTAGTTAGGTTTAAGTAGTTCTAATTTCTAGGGGACTGATGACTTCAGAAGTTAACGTCCATAGTGCTCAGAGGCATTTGAACCATTTGAAGCCAAGAATGCTGTGGGATGAAATCATCCTTTTGCACGGTAAAGCGGCCCCCCCGCCCCCCCATCCACCCCATACTGTCACTCGGACTAATGGTACCCTTCACCAATTAGGTTGGGAAACACTGCAACATGCTCCGTACCTCCGTACAGTGGGGAACTTTCAACAGGACATTTTCACGTCGTTGACGGCCTAAAGAAAGATATGCTGGGATGTCGTTTTCTGTCAGACCAGGAATTGCAAGAATGTATGCAATGTTGGGTCCGTCGGCGGCCGACCTCGTTCTTCGAAACAGGAACTGATCGTCTCGTCTCCCAGTGGGATAAATGTCTCAAAACTTATGGTGATTACTTTATAATGGAACCATTCCACACTCCCGTTGTGGCCGGTGTTCGGTTTTCGTATGACTGCCCCTTGTACAACATAGTTCAGCAGTTATGACGTCATAAATATGGAGATGCGTGTAAAACTAGCTTTTGCTTAAACTGGAAGACAGTAGAAACGCAGCTTCAGACATGACGTTTTACCCTATTAATTCCCTACTATTAACTCTATTCGCAACGTACTTTGTAGTCAGTATAGACATATGCCATTTACTTCACCTGCAAAATTATATCAGCGTACGATACAAATTTCAGGAATCAAGTAAGGACAAACATCTCACGAATTTTCATCGACAGAATAACGATGAAAGAAGCTGAGCGTTAAGAATAAAAAAAAAGCCGTGTGTCGCTTTCCAGGAGTCAGTCACCTACGGAAATTGAAGATTGTGTTTCGTACAACATACATTTATCACCAATGCTGTTAAAGAAATACAGGAAAGAGGGCTGTCGTAACACGCTAACGCGCAGATTTTCATTACATGGTTAATCGTGTCAGATGTCCGCCCCGATAGTTGAGTGGTCAGCGTGACGGATCACCGTCCTACGGACCCTGGTTTGATTCCCGGCTGGGTCGAGGATTTCCTCCGCTCAGGGACTGGGTGTCGCGCTATCTTCAACGTAACTTCGCCCCCATCCGGCGCTCAGGTCGCCCAATGTGGCGTCGAATGCAATAAGACCTTCACGAAGGCGGTCGGACATGCCCCGCAAGGGGCCTCCCGCCCAATGACGCCAAACGCTCATTTCCATTTCCATCGTCTCAGATATAATGAAGGGCCGTTCACAGTGATTTTAATTCTTTCTTTATTGTCTGATGATTTACAAATGATCCATAGTGTAACCATAGTGTTTCTAAATTTCAACACCGTGTTGCGTCATCATACAGACTGATTCTGTCAATGACATGATACAATAGTTTTTGAAATCGTAACTGAAACGATCGTATAAATTTTTCTTAATTACAGCTTGATCTGAGTGTTTCAAATAAATATCCTTTTACGATAACATAAAAACTGCTGCAGTAATGCTTTATATATACTGTCCATTTACACTAATGTGACCACCTGTCAAAAGACTGATCAACCAAGTTTTGCAGCGTGCACCGCCGTGAGACGTGCAGGAAGAGGGTGAATGAGGTTCTGAAAGGGGCCGACAGGGATTTGGAGCCGTGCCGACACGAATACAGTGTCCAGTTGCGCTATGTTTCTCGACTGAGGATCCATGACGCTAACAGCTCGATCGAGGTAATTTCACAGATTCTCGATTGGGTTTAAATGCGGGGAGTTGGTAGCCATCGGAATACCATAAATTCAGTCTGGTGCTCTTCGAACAACGCATGTAAACTGCGAGCTATGTGACACATTGCATTCTACTGCTGGCGATGCGATCATACAGTGGAAAAACCAGCTGCATGTGAGTTGGACATGGTCCCCAAGGACACATGTGTGTTGATCCATTGTGCCTTCCGGAATGGCGAGACCACCTAAAGAACGCCACGAATACATTCCCCAGACCATAATGCTCCGGCCGGAGCGTTTCCAACAGTAGTTGCAGGATGTGTCATTTCAGGTGTATGAAGACCAATGGAGCATCAAGTTTGGTTCATATGAGAAGGTCACCTGTCGCTACTCAGTGGACCTCCAATTGCGATACTGGAATGAAAATTCAGCCTTCGTCGCCGATAAACAGCAGTATGAACGAGGCCCTTCCTGCAGAGACTCATACGCAGCAACATTCACTGAACGGCCGTTAAGGAAGCACTGCTGGCAGCGTTGGCTTATCTGGGCCGTCAGTTGCTCACCAGTTGCAGCCGTCGTTCAGCCCTGTCATCTATGGGTCGTCGTGCACCACAGTTACCTCGGCGCCGATTTTGGATGGTGGCATTTTGTCATATACGATGTACTTGAACCACGCTGGCATGCGAAAAGCTTACAAACTTAGCCGTTTCGCAAGTACTTCCACCTTTGGCCAGAAAGCTAATGATCATGCCCTTTTGGACGTCAGATAAATCTCTCCGTTTCTATATTACGACAATGACTGCACTGAATTCGCGTTCCCCGAGCGCGTTTTACATATCCTCCACTGCTTGTGCTGCTACCTGCCGTCTGTGAGTGGTTACTGCACGTTGAACATGGACGGTGGTCACTTATCTGAGACTGGACCATGTGCACTCATGCTCATAAATTAAGGGTAATTGCAGAATGTGGTGCCACAACACGTGGCACTACACAAAACTGGAGCTAATAGCATAGGCACATAGGGAACACACATGACACAGATCTGTAAGTCCACGGTATTGATGATAAGTTGAGAAAACCGTCCCGAAACACATGTGCTACAAAACGCCACTGTTTCCTGCACGTGTACCCCGGCATCAATATGGGATATAATCACCATGCGCACATACACAGGCCGCACAATTGGTTGGCATACTCTGGATCAGGTGGTCGAGCAGCTGCTTGGGTATAGCCTCCCATTCTTGCACCAGTGCCTGTCGCAGCTCCTGAAGTGTCGTAGGGGTTTGAAGACGTGGAGCGATAAGTCGACCGAGAGCATATTCGATGGGGTTTAGGTCTGGAGAACAGAACAGGCCAATCCATTCGCCTGATATCTTCTGTTTCAAGGTACTCCTCCACGATGGCAGCTCGTAGGGGCCGTGGATTATCATCCATGAGGAAGAAGGTGGGACCCACTGCACCCCTTGAAAAGGCGGACATACTGGCGCAAAATGACGTCCCGATACACCTGACCTGTTACAGTTCCTCTGTCAAAGACATGCTGGGGTGTACGTGCACCAATCATAATCCCACCCCACACCATCAAACCACGACCTCCATTCAGGTCCCTTTCAGGACATTAAAGGATTGGTATCTGGTTCCTGGTTCACGCCAGATGAAACCCCGGTGAGAATCACTGTTCAGACTATACCTGGCCTCGCCCGTGAATATAACCTGGGACGACTGTTCCAATGGCCATGTGCTGTGTTCTTGACACCAGGCTTTACGGGCTCTCCTGTGACTATGGTCAGTGGAATGCACCTTGCAGCTCTCCGGGGGAAGAAACCATGTCTGTTCAGTCGTCTGTAGACTGGAGACAACTGTTCCAGTTGCTGCGGTAAGGTCTCCAGCAAGGCTACCTGCAGTACTCCTTGGCCGCCTGAGGGCACTGATGGTGAGAAATCGGTCTTCTTGTGGTGTTGTACACTGTGGACATTCCGTACTTTAGCGCCTGGACACGTTTCCTGTCTGCTGGTATCGTTTCCATAATCGCGAGATCACACTTTGCGGCACACGGAGGGCCCATGCTATGACCTGCTGTGTTTGACCAGCCTCCAGTCGCCCTAGTATTCTACCCCTCATAAGGTCATCAATATGTGTTCTTTGATCCGTTTTCAACACACAGTCACCATTAGCACGTCTGAAAATGTCTGCACACTAACTCGCTGCACCGTACTCTGACATGTACCAACACACCTCTGCCTATGTGGACTGCTGCCAGCGCCACCGTGCGAAGACCGCAGGTCAAATGCACCCCATGGTCATACCCCGAGGTGATTTAAAACCGCAAACTACCCACCAGAGCGTTATTTCACCATGTATCAGCATTATCCTTAATTTATGAGCATGGGTGTATAATGTAAATGCGTAATATCAGATGATGAGGAAAGACTTTTGAAGTAAGAGCTTAAGCAATGCAGGCGGGGTCGTGTACTGTTAGGAAGTCTCAACGGAGATACTTCTGAGAATGATCATTTCCATGTCACCGTTTAGTGTCCTTGATATTTTCAACAGAAGTGATACCTGATCATTGGTGGAAGTGAAAACTTATTAGGTGGCTAACTGTAATCATGGGGAGGCAGATTTTGATGCAAATAGTGTGAGCATCTCTATTCAAATGAAATTACCTGTGTGTATCCGTATTACAATAACACACCACAGCACCCGTAGTCTGCAGTTCTGTCCTACGTTGGAAAGTCATAGGACAACCTTGTAATTGCATATAATAGGCATAACGAGTCAAAACTGTGAATTTCTGTTACCAATCTGACAATTTTATGTAGAATCTAAAATACAATTAAACTGGTTTCATACCCTGCCTGCTAATTACGTCATTCCTCCACAGATTAATTACTTTCCCGTTATTAATATTTGCAGTAACAATCTTATTTATAGTGTTTATCGTGCATTTTCTAGAAAACCTTAATACTAGGAATAGCTGTGACACCCCCAAACCCTGGTCATAGAATGATCGCGTGATCGTAAGCCTAACAGATCGGAAACAAGCTGTCCTTTCCGAAAACAAACTGAAACCAGATGATTAATTGTACTTCTACTACTAAAAATAACTATCTCCACTCCTGCACAACTTCAAGTACGATAATACGCATCAATTTTGATGAAATGGTTTTCCAGTCATTGTAACGCTGAAACTGTTAATGTGGCCACTGTTCGCCCAATTCCGAAAGAACACCAAGATGTAATGCAAAATAACACAGTCACTAGTCCCATGTTTCACTGGATAACTAATTAGTTACGTCAACAATGGGAACCGTTGCTAAGCAACGTCCATACTAATTACAGCCTCAGGGCGGGCCTTCGATTGCTGATGTGCATCGCGTAGCGCCTTTGGAGGCTAACAAGGGCTATGAGCCAGTGCGGCAGAAAAAAAAAGAGCCTCTCGCTTTCTCGCTGGTGAGCAACGGTTGTGGAAAGTTGGCGAGCAGTACCGGCGCTGGCGGTTACGCGGAGTTCAGGACAACGCGATCGGCGAGTGTGATGCCTCGTGTCTCTGCTGAAGCCGGAGAACCCTTGCGGCAATGAGAGTCACGTAGTCCATGCCCTAGCCAAGTCTGCTCAGGAGATTTGAGGTGCCTTGAGAACGATGTTACAACATCAAGACAATGCTGAAAACGTACCGGCGTTTCTTAGGTATGTTGAATATAACTAAACTTCTCTTAAAGATGTTTTAGCACCGTTAATCTCTCAACGACTTGGTGGTGTCAGTGGCCTTACAATTTGGTCCTATTCATTGACTGTCGTTTAGTTCAAGTTTCAGAAATTCTCCTTTAAAACTGTAATTTATATCTGTGTTTCTTAAAACATACGTGTTTCCTAAACTTATGTCTCAAAAGAGGGAAATCCAAGAATGATTTCACATCGAAGTAGCGGAGTACAAACTATATATATCAAGCGTGCGATACTAAATCGATCATGCGACTTCGCTGGCGGGCGTTATGAGTATGTTTAGGGTGGTCACTACAGCAACGACAAAGGAAGAGCGTTACAAAAATACTTGTAACTAACTCGTCGTCGGTGTTGTCGTCATGTGAAAGTCCACGGGATTTGTACGCTACAGGAACAACTCTCTTTTTTCCATAGCCTGGGTAAACTCTGCCAATATCAGCAAGAATATGGGCAGCGTGTCACATGCGTTAACGTTTCCCTGGAAACGCAAGTTGTAAAATATAGGTACTGAAACGAGCATAGTTCGTCTTTCTATCGTAGACGCCGTTCCCTTTTAATGGAAGACTTCGCAGATTTTCATAGCCGCTCGATGTTCTGCGTGTGCACACTGGGTTCATCCGAAGACACGAACTCTACAGAGTGGCTGACGAACTCGTGGTCGAATCCTTCTGCGGCCGCAGTGGCCGAGCGGTTCCAGGCGCTTCAGTCGAACTGCGCGACCGCTACGGTCGCAGGTTCGAATCATGCCTCGGGCATGGATGTGTGTGATGTCCTTAGGTTAGTAAGGTTTAAGTAGTTCTTTGTTCTAGGGGACTGATGACCTCAGATGTTAAGTCCCATAGTGCTCAAAGCCATTTGAAACATATTTTGATTTGAGTCCTTCCGCTTTGAGTGTCCTGCAGGACTGAAAACCGTCTGCAATGACTTTACTAACAGGTAGTATGAAGTGCTTTATCAAACACACAGATTTTGTCTGTGGGCAATACTCTGACAGCCGGCCGCTGTGGCCGATCGATTCTAGGCGCTTCAGCCCCCCGGAACCGCGCTGCTGCTACGGCCTTAGGTTCGATTCCTGCCTCGGGCATAGATGTGTGTGTCGTCCTTAGGTTAGTTAGGTATAAGTAGTTCTACTTCTAGGGGACTGATGTTCCCAGATGTTACGTCCCATAGTGGTCAGAACGGCTTGAACCAATCTGAATACTCTGACAACGAAACTCTTCCGAGACCCTCGTTCAAATCCACCAAATACCCTAATATAATCGATTTCACTCTTTGAAGGTCGTCCTCTCTGGTTCTTCCTTCTTTCTATGTGAGATTCGTCCACTTCCACAATTCTACGAGGTCCACCAATCGATACATTGTCGTTCGTCACTACCACATAACACACTTCTCTGCAAAACCCGAAACAGTCGCACACGGTATTAACAGATAAGTCTGTTTTCAATCCTGTTGCTTGCAAGGTGTAGTCTCGAATCCAGCAAAATAGAAGAATTACGCTGGTCTGTTTGCAGAATTTCGAAGAGTCGAACCATGTTTTCTTTCTGATACTCGCTCGTTTTCCGCATTGAAATTGTAACTGTATGTCAGCATCGAAACTCTTGTTACGAAGTTTTACAGACTTCGTACCACCACATTCTACAGCTCGTCCGGCAGTACTCCATATTTGCGACAAAAAGTCGAACAGTTTTCTACGCTGGATAAGCATGGAATCAGATTTCAACATGTGAGAAAATCCGCCGCATAAACGTCAAGAACACCAGACATCCCACTCACTACCGACAGAAATCATCTGGGTTTCCTTTGCAACTCACAAATAATTCGCGAAAGTATAAAATTTAGAGCAACTGAGGGAACGACGGAAAACAAAAATGACGATCACAAATAATTGATCATATCGCCCGCCACCAGAGTCGAATGATCGATTTAGGATAGCACTTTCGATATGTATCGTTTGGGCCCCGCTATTCGACAGGCAATCATTCTTGGAAATCATGCAAAAAAATCTTGATCTGCATTGATTTTAAAGTTTTAGCTTTGCAGATTTTTTGTTTTCGCTAAAGGCAAATTGTTAATGATAGTGTAGTATCAGGTCGTTTAGCAGCTTCTAGTTATTGTTAATTTTCTTTTTGGTCTGCAGTGGGAACATTGAAGTAAAAACCGTTACAGCCAGTGCCCGATACCGTTTCAAATGGTTCATATAATTTAAAAATCAGGTAAGCTTACAATCACATGAAAGTGTCACCTGCACACGGCAAAAGTTTCCTTTTTCTTCTCAAAGGTAATCTATTTCTACTTTACCATTTAAATATTGAAAAAGGCTTGTCTATAATTTTTTTCTGTCATTGATGTGACTCAGATGACACATACACAACAATGCGAAAGCGCTGCGACACAATAACGCTTGTTGTTGTTGTACTTGCACAATTTTCGTACCGCATAGTTTTGACTAGGGCTATTAACATGACTTTTCAGCACAGCGCAAGAAATAATGTCACTAAGAACTATTACTGAAGGATAGAATACTTTATGTCAAGCTATAACAAGAACAATTTAGTACAAGCACGGATACGTTTAAAAGCGTTTGCATATGTAAAGAAATTAGTGTCAGACTAATTATTAGCAAAGAAGATAATTTAAAATTTGTTTAACGATAGTCGGTACTTTCTGCTTTTGAGACTAATAGTCTTTAGTAAGCGCTTTAATTGCTGAGCCATGTTAATGAACAACATTTTAAATTAATAACAACGTAAATATTTTAACATATAAATTTTTTAGCTCAGTGTAATTACTGATACACAGGTTATTTCATTAACCAAATGACATTCGGTTATTATTAGAAATAGGTATAAAATCTTTTCCAGACAATAATTACACGAGAAAATGACGGATTTTGTTAAAATAAATTGTTTTTTTATTTTCTTATCTGTTTAGTTTTTATTTTCTTACATCTTTTTACTCCCTTCCTTGAGGGGGACAGGATGGGCCACTTGGAGATTCCTTACGTTCCATCCATCCTCAGGGCTTTTACATTTGTTTATTTACTTCCACACTATTTCTGCTACCTTTTGTAATCAGATATCTTTGTATTTCATTGATAATATATAGAATAATGAGGAGTTTAATTTCATAATTTTACTTTGTTATTGAGACTTATACTTTCTTTTTACTCACTGCTGTATGCAGCGACTTGTTACTGCAGTATTTGATATTTTGTTGAGAATTGGTAGCACAATGAGAATTTAATTTGAGTAGTTTGGCTTTGTTTTTGAGACATTTACTATTTTCAAATACCACTCTGTGTGCAGCACGTGGCTACTGCAGTTGTTTGTGTTTTATATCACAGTATTTTATTGTCCTACTCTTTTTGCTCAGATATTATGTTGTTACACGGTAGCTTAATGGAAAGAGAGTTATGAACCACATTAAACTGAAGCCTCTTGTCTTTCATCTAGGTGAGATGGCGTTCCTTCATTTTCTGTTAGACTCAGCATTGTGAGAGTTAATTTGAAGAAAATTTTTGTTGTGTTTTGTGCGATTGTTCTGATGGATGGATGTATTTGTGTAAGGGTTTTCTTTTTATTATTCTGGTTGTAATAAGATCTTTTAGGTATGGGAAGTTATGGAATATTCATCAACGCATCTGCCAGGTAGGTTGACAAGTCGTGTTTGCATAGGTGTTATTGGTGCTGTTTCGTAAACTTCGTTGTTCGGCGATCTGTTGCCCATTCTCACGAAGTGGCCTAGCAGTGTTGTTTCGGAGGAATACTTTTTTTTTCGACTACAGCCAACATTCCTGCTAGGCCTGGGGCGTCGTATTCCGACAGTGGTCTAGCATATGCCTTATACAGGGTGGGACAAATAAAAGTAGCCCGAACGACTGGCTACAATTGGACATGAATTTGTGGCAACATTTACGGAAGAGGGAAAAACCCGCAGTTACTTCCAACAGGATGGAACAACTGCCCGTACAATCTGCCGAAACTTGAAGCTCATTTACACAACCTTCACGCCTGGCAGAGTTGTTAGGAGAGCTACGTCTGGTCGCTCGCCATCCAGACCACCTGATCAGTCAGCTGCAGAACATTTCAGATGAGATTGTAATCTCCCCTCTAACACGCAGTAATTAATAATGGTCAACCAAATCATCCACATGTATTTACGTTTGAAAAGTATCTGATCAGATTTTCTAGTAATATATGCGCCGACACCTCGTCGACGCCAAGGTATTTTTCTAGTACGTTTATTCTTTGGAACAACAGAGGTACAGAAATGTATGCTCCATGGTTGTTATAGTGAGAGAGAGGAACAGCTTCGGAAGTATCGGTTGGAAGATTGTCGGATTGCTAAAGGAGATTTATTTACTCTTCTTCGCGCTAAAGTGAGCTAGGAAAGTTTGTGCCGCTAGCGTGATGGATAAAGAGAAAGAAAAACCTGTAAAATAAAATTACATGAGACTTGGAACCAACAGAAAACGGAGCATGTACGGAAATGGATTAAATATACAATTTTCCTCAGAAATAAGCTTTGTGACCATTTTATTCTAGAGTGAATGACGAATGAGTTCTCTGTCTGAACCATTGATGATTGTCTGGGCCCTGTAATTAATTGGGAAGTTTCAGCTGTGACGAAGAGAGCCTGCAATCTCTGAGTTTTTATAAATCGTCCAAAAAGGCTTCGTCCACATCTGAAATTTTAGATCTGTCGTAAACTGAACGAATTGTTCAAACGATCGATTTTCCCAACTGAATGCAGCGCTTAATAATAATAACAAATGTAAAGATCTTTTCCAGCAAGCCAGCCGCTGAACATTAAGACGAAGGGCTCCACCAGAGATTCTACTAGGCTGATTTCACGTAAATAATATAGTTAAACTGTACGCAGATAAAGAACAGAGAGAGAGAGAGAGAGCGGATGAAATTCGAGAAATTACTCAGAATCCTCCATTAGCATAATTGTTTGTCTGTCTTTTCACGGATCAGCCTAATAAGAAAACACGAAGCCCTGACTTTATTGTACCGATTTATGTGTGAGGGTGAAAGAGCGATCAAGGCGACAGATACACTTCTGTACAGACAAAACATTACACCAAGTTAGCGGCAAGCTGCATTCATATAGACTTTCATCATTTACAGAGTAGAATTCATTAGGTGACCGCGACAGGACACGTTTTTGGACGTTGTTAAAATAATTTTGTTCTCTGTTTCATGTGAACTACGACGAGACAACTTAACTTGGAAAAAGAGAAGAAATACTCGCAGCCAAATTAAATGCATCTGCAAATAAAAGCAGCACGCTGGGCGCAGAAAACCAAGGCCAGATCTATAATCTTTTATTAAAGTTTGCTAGTATTGAACAAGTAGATGTAGATTTGAACATTTACTAATTGTGTTCGTGCCAGACGTAGTTTGATTGACCTGCCCTATTTGCATTTACCTGTATAAATACTATAAGAAAGTAGCCACAGAAGCATTCTTGTGTGAAGGGAGATATATACATATTGACTATAGAACATTTATATGGCTTTAACTAGGGCAATGTTTAAGATGAGTCAAGCAGAGCAGAGCAACACGCAACAGCCTTCAGCTGTTAGCACGGATAATAGTGATGCAGTAAGAAGTGTTGTAGAACCGATCGCTACAGATAGCGCGATAGAACGCCCTGTAGACACGGCTGGAGATGTAACAGCAAGTACGCAACATGGATTAGATCCATTGGTCATTATCATGAGGCAGATGCAGATGTTAACTGAGACCATGAATAATATGAATACGAAATTAGCCTCAATTACTGAGGGGCAAGAAAATCTAAAAATTGACATTAACGCGAAGTTCGCCTCAGTTAATGAGGGGCAGGAAAATCTGAAAGCTGAGATTAAGCAGCAGTTACACGACAGTTTTTCCGAATTAGAGCAGCGGATAGAGGCGAAGACAAAGGAACTTAAAGATCAGGCCGAAGAGACGGAACGAAAATTAACTGCACAAATAGAATTGGTGAAAGCTCAATGTGAGGAATCTACTCACCGCGTACGTGTAGAAATGAAGGAGTATGTGGCGATTAAGATAGATACCGTACGCGAACAGATGGAAATGGTTCCGCAGTTAGTACAAAAGCAAGATGCCATGTCATGTGCAATTGCGCAACTTCCTGAATTGGCACGTACGCAGACGAACCTAAAGGAAAGTGTGGAACATCTGACAGAACGTCAAGACGTTATAGATCTCCAGATTAATGTATTAACGGGTAAATTATCCGAAATCACATTAGAAAACAAAAGGCTAATGTGTGAAAACGTTGAGCAAAATGTTAAAGCAGCATTCCAGAGTCTATGTGGCAAACAGGAAGAGAATTTGTTTGCGAAAGGACTTGAGGAAGTGCGACAGCAGTTAGGGGCTGATTTCGAGCATTGGAAACAAACGATAGCAGAGACGATACGCGTTTCACAACAAGGCTCAGAACAAATGAATACAGGCCAGCAGCAGAAGTCGGCAACGACGATAGAGCCAGTTACTGCACATTCGAACACAATACCGACTTGTGTGAGTAACTCGAATATTAAATTGCCACGAGCTAGTTGTTCGCGTGAAGTTTTATCTGACGGAGATTACGAAAGTCTTTGCCATGCTGAAGAAAAAATGATAAAGCATCGGCAATTTCAGATTTTTAACACTGACAAAAGGGGGGTTCATCCGATTGTTTTTATTCGAAGTTTTAGAGGAGTGCTACCCAGAAATTGGTCGGAGTGGCAGAACATCAGTTTCGTTACGGGGTATATACAAGGTTCGGGGGCGATCTGGGCCTCGGACATGACTTCTGTATGCTCGACATATGACGATTTTGAGAAAGCGTTTTTAGCAAAGTTCTGGTCAGAAGGGGTACAGGAACGCCTAAGGCAGGAGGTGCTCTACCCAGAGCCATTCTCTTTTTCAAAAGGAAGCCTTAGGAAGTATTTTGAAAAATATATAAATAAAACTAGATATTGGGACAGACCTATGCCTTTGCCAGACATAATAAACATACTTAAGGCAAGATTACCAACTAACATCCGGAATCAATTAATTTACGGCCCGCATCTCGTGGTCGTGCGGTAGCGTTCTCGCTTCCCACGCCCGGGTTCCCGGGTTCGATTCCCGGCGGGGTCAGGGATTTTCTCTGCCTCGTGATGGCTGGGTGTTGTGTGCTGTCCTTAGGTTAGTTAGGTTTAAGTAGTTCTAAGTTCTAGGGGACTTATGACCACAGCAGTTGAGTCCCATAGTGCTCAGAGCCATTCGAACCATTTGAGCCAATTAATTTACGGGTACGATAAAGACCTGGAGTCGTTCCTCACGACGTTAGATCATATAGACATTATAGAAGAGAGCAACCAGAAAGCCCGTAACAACAGATTCCAATATAGGGAGATAGAACCTCCGCCAAATGGTAGGCAAGGGAACGCACAGAGATCGATAAACAGTGGAGAAACCCCTCAGAATTTCAACAATAATACCGGCAATAGTCTTGCGAGGGGCTATCCAAGGAACAACAGGAATGGGAAAAGATACAATCCCGTATGGGGGAACGAGAGCCTCTCCCCGATGTTGTTCAATCTGTATATTGAGCAAGCAGTAAAGGAAACAAAAGAAAAATTCGGAGTAGGTATTAAAATTCATGGAGAAGAAATAAAAACTTTGAGGTTCGCCGATTACATTGTAATACTGTCAGAGACAGCAAAGGACTTGGAAGAGCAGTTGAAGGGAATGGACAGTGTCTTGAAAGGAGGATATAAGATGAACATCAACAAAAGCAAAACAAGGATAATGGAATGTAGTCTAATTAAGTCGGGTGATGCTGAGGGAATTAGATTAGGAAATGAGGCACTTAAAGTAGTAAAGGAGTTTTGCTATTTGGGGAGCAAAATAACTGATGATGGTCGAAGTAGAGAGGATATAAAATGTAGACTGGCAATGGCAAGGAAAGCATTTCTGAAGAAGAGAAATTTGTTAACATCGAGTATAGATTTAAGTGTCAGGAAGTCATTTCTGAAAGTATTCGTATGGAGTGTAGCCATGTATGGAAGTGAAACATGGACGATAAATAGTTTGGACAAGAAGAGAATAGAAGCTTTCGAAATGTGGTGCTACAGAAGAATGCTGAAGATTAGAAGGGTAGATCACATAACTAATGGGGAAGTATTGAATAGGATTGGGGAGAAGAGAAGTTTGTGGCACAACTTGACTAGAAGAAGGGATCGGTTGGTAGGACATGTTCTGAGGCATCAAGGGATCACCAATTTAGTATTGGAGGGCAGCGTGGAGGGTAAAAATCGTAGAGGGAGACCAAGAGATGAATACACTAAGCAGATTCAGAAGGATGTAGGTTGCAATAGGTACTGGGAGATGAAAAAGCTTGCACAGGATAGAGTAGCATGGAGAGCTGCATCAAACCAGTCTCAGGACTGAAGACCAGAACAACAACAACAACAACATGGGGGAACGAAAGGAATTTCAGACCGCAAGCCTGGAACAATAACGATAATAGAAAGTGGAATCAACCGGGGGGAATAAACTCAAATAACCAACATCAGTGGGGGCGGACATCTACGAATCAACCGGTAATTACCGAAGTGACGGACGATGTCAACCACCAGGCGAATCAAAATCCAACAAACTTGTAAGGACCCACTCGTGCCCCGGAGGAGCGGTCAACAATTGGTTGAGGGGCAACAGGATATGTGTACCAATGCTAACGTATAATGATGGACGATTACTGGCAGATGAATTGACCGAGGACTTAGAACTCCAAGATGAGGATAAGGAACAGGTGGCAGTAGCCGAAGTGCAAGTCATTTTGGAGACTGTACCTATAGTGGTGGTTTTGGACACAGCTGCAGCCACGAATGTTATTTCGGAGGCTCTATTCAACAAGATCATAAATATAAGACGAGTACCAATTTTTCCAGTTCAGAATTGCAGAATAATAGGCGCCGTTGGGGCTAGATCGGCTAATGTAAAAGTGCAGTCACTACTTAGTGTAGAAGTCGGAAATGTAGCAATATTAAGCACATTCCTTGTTGTAAAATATTTGGTGGTAGACTGCATTATAGGAGTCGACAGCCTACGTCAATACGGATGCAGAATAGATTTTAAAACAGGAAAAATTTGGTTAAATGTAAATAAACAAGAAATTGAGTTGGACTTGTTGAAAAATGAAAGCCTTACCAGAAAATATAATAGTGGGATCAGTATGCAAGTAATTAGGACTGCACAAAATTCTAAACAGCAGGTAAATAATGAGTTCCAAGTCAAAGGAGATTTCAGTCAATTAGTGTATGACAAGTTAAATGAATCCGACTGCATTATTGAAGATCAGAAGAAGCAGCTCAAAGAATTATTATTAGTATATGAAAACGTGTTTGATGAAAGGCCAGGAGTTATTAAGGGATACACATGCCATCTCTACGTTAAGCCACACGAAACGTATTGTAGAACTTTCTATCCTGTTCCCTGGAGGTTAAAGGCTCAAGTTCAAAAAGAGATAGATCGCATGTTGAAATGGGGTTTGATCGAACCCTCTACAAGCCCATACTGCTCCCCATTGTTGGTCGTGCCAAAAGCAAAATGAACGCTTGTAAAAAACATAACAATAAACTGTGTGTGTAGTGATAGAAACCTTTAAATTGAAATAGTTAATCAGTGACATAGAGTATAGAAATAGTGACTAACTATTATTATCGAGTGTTGTAAAGAAGATAGTGGAGATAGGCTTCACCTGTGGTTTGTGTGAACATAGTACTTTAGCATTGCTAATGTCATCAAGAATGATTAAGGATCTAACTGACCTTCAAGAAGAATGAAATGTTTCCCGCAAATGACGCGGAATAATCAAAAGAGGTTCCGAGTGAATATTCATATATAATCTCATGTGAACGCTTACATGTGTAAACGTGTGAAGGGATGTGTTGTGGTAGTGAATCGTGAGTGACGGTTAACGCCGCAAAGATAATTTCCCGCGCAAAACAGTTGACGCCGGCGCGAGAATTAAAATCGATATAGACGACACAGATATGCTTTGTAAGAGACTCGCACCAAACGCGAGGATAAACTGATTCATGTTGAACTTTAAAAGGAATAGGTGTTATAATTAGAAGTTAAGAGTTTTTAATTTATTAATGAATGATTAAAGAAAGTAATATTCATAGATTCAGTAGTAATTTAATGGTTCGTGTTCGTTTGGGAATTTTGTGTGAAAAATCCATTTCCATATATGAGCATGGATGAACACCGTATGAATCAGAGAGTAATTGAAAGAAGCGAATCCGCATTCCTCAATGCTAATAACTTTTACATTTCAGCACTCAAACGAAGAAATATATGTATTTAGAATAAAAAGTTTTGAATATAGCTAAATTATATGACTTATCAAGGAAATATGGATGATGTCTTGGTATAAAATGAACTACACTTTCCATTATTCGATGATTTGAATCCAAAATCTATAGTAAGTTACATGAATCCTTTAAATTACGAAGAACAAATCAGTGATAGAAAATGTGTTAGAACTTTTGGACTTATAAGCACAAGTGGGGAGGCAAAGTCAAAAGGAGTATTCAAAAGGGAGTAAATCGGATGATGCTTTTGGCAACATCATTAGTTAATGGTTGAATTCTTTGAAGTACGTCGTAACAAAAAGGATCCATGAAGCCATAAGGATTTTGCTTTCAAAAAGGAGAGTCTTGGACGGTGCAACCTAATCAGTTCTCTTACAGGAAGAGTTTTCCTTTTGGTCATTGCTAATTCTTTTGGAATGAATGTTGCATGTGAATTCGAGTATCCCTGTTCCTTCTACTCTTCCCATTGGGGGCCGCGTAGAAGATCAACTACAGAGGGGGCCGCGTAGAAGACCGACTTCAAATGTGGACGTCGGGGACATGCAAGACCCGGGGGAGTTTAGCACCGCAAGATATTGTACCAGGAGCAAGATTGTAAAACGAGAATTCATGTTATTTATTGTAAAACGTTTTTTTTTGCTAGAGGCACAAACCACTCTTCTCCAAATCGTGATACAAATTGATCCCTGTCTTTCCTTTAAAGATATATTTCAAAATTATATTTTTTTTCTTCTATAGGCTTTCCTATCTTCTATGTACCGTAGGCTGGGGGTCTAGGCTTAAGAGGTTTTCCAAGGTTTCCCTGCTTAAGAAAGTTCCCGAATGGGTAGACCCTGACATCAGTTCATGAAAGATCATCTTCCTTGGTTGTGCACAGCAAATATAACACCTAGATGCACGTAAAAGCAATACAGCCGCAGTACCGGTCTCTTCATTTCTTCTGTCTTCAACATTTCTTTTCTTCGTCTGTCCCAAATACAATATTCTTTTCCAGTCGGAGGACTGACAATCATCACTTCCGGGTTATCCACGATAATAGATAGCTCGCGAAGTGTGTTCGGTAAATAAAAATTGAGCTCGCTGCGAGGGGCATTGTAATCTCCCCACGGAAAATTACCCTCTAACACGCAGTAATTAATAATGGTCAACCAAATCATCCACATGTATTTACGTTTGAAAAGTATCTGATCAGATTTTCTAGTAATATATGCGCCGACACCTCGTCGACGCCAAGGTATTTTTCTAGTACGTTTATTCTTTGGAACAACAGAGGTACAGAAATGTATGCTCCATGGTTATTATAGTGAGAGAGAGGAACAGCTTCGGAAGTATCGGTTGGAAGATTGTCGGATTGCTAAAGGAGATTTATTTACTCTTCTTCGCGCTAAAGCGAGCTAGGAAAGTTTGTGCCGCTAGCGTGATAGATAAAGAGAAAGAAAAACCTGTAAAAGAAAATTACATGAGACTTGGAACCAACAGAAAACGGAACATGTACGGAAAGGGATTAAATATACAATTTTCCTCAGAAATAAGGTTTGTGACCATTTTATTCTAGAGTGAATGACGAATGAGTTCTCTGTCTGAACCATTGATGATTGTCTGGGCCCTGTAATTAATTGGGAAGTTTCAGCTGTGACGAAGAGAGCCTGCAATCTCTGAGTTTTTATAAATCGTCCAAAAAGGCTTCGTCCACATCTGAAATTTTAGATCTGTCGTAAACTGAACGAATTGTTCAAACGATCGATTTTCCCAACTGAATGCAGCGCTTAATAATAATAACAAATGTAAAGATCTTTTCCAGCAAGCCAGCCGCTGAACATTAAGACGAAGGGCTCCACCAGAGATTCTACTAGGCTGATTTCACGTAAATAATATAGTTAAACTGTACACAGATAAAGAACAGAGAGAGAGAGAGAGAGCGGATGAAATTCGAGAAATTACTCAGAATCCTCCATTAGCATAATTGTTTGTCTGTCTTTTCACGGATCAGCCTAATAAGAAAACACGAAGCCCTGACTTTATTGTACCGATTTATGTGTGAGGGTGAAAGAGCGATCAAGGCGACAGATATACTTCTGTACAGACAAAACATTACACCAAGTTAGCGGCAAGCTGCATTCATATAGACTTTCATCATTTACAGAGTAGAATTCATTATAACTGGACAATTCCAGTAGGCCACCTTCAGCAACTTACTGACTATGGCCCAAACGTACTAGGAGACGAATGGTCGTCACATTCAACATCTTCTATAGTCAGGTTAGTGCTCTATTTCCTTTCTTCTGCTGCGCTTCTTTCTACACTGGAATTTTGTTCTGCGGGCCACTTTTATTTTCCCCTCCCTGTATACCGGGTGTTACAAAAAGGTACGGCCAAACTTTCAGGAAACATTCCTCACACACAAATAAAGAAAAGATGTTATGTGGACATGTGTCCGGAAACGCTTAATTTCCATGGTTCAAATGGCTCTGAGCACTATGGTACTTAACATCTGAGGTCATCAGTCCCCTAGAACTTAGAACTACTCAAACCTAACTAACCTAAGGACATCACACACATCCATGCCCGAAGCAGGATTCGAACCTGCGACCGTAGCGGTCGCGCGGTTCCGGATTGAAGCGCCTAGAACCCCTCGGCCACTCCGGCCGGCTTAATTTCCATGTTAGAGCTCATTTTAGTTTCGTCAGCATGTACTGTACTTCCTCGACTCACCGCCAGTTGGCCCAATTGAAGGAAGGTAATGTTGACTTCGGTGGTTGTGTTGACATGCGACTCATTGCTCTACAGTGCTAGCATCAAGCACATCAATACGTAGCATCAACAGGTTAGTGTTCATCTCGAACGTGGTTTTGCAGTCAGTGCAATGTTTACAAATGCTGAGTTGGCAGATGCCCATTTGATGTATGGATTAGCCGTGGCGCGGTACGTTTGTATCGAGACAGATGTCCAGAACGAAGGTGTCCCGACAGGAAGACGTTCGAAGCAATTGATCAGCGTCTTAGGGAGCACGGAATATTCCAGCCTATGACTCGCGACTGGGGAAGACGTAGAACGACGAAGACACCTGCAATTGACGAGGCAATTCTTCGTGCAGTTGACGATAATCCTAATGTCAGCGTCAGAGAAGTTGCTGCTGTACAAGGTAACGTTGACCACGTCACTGTATGGAGAGTGCTACGGGAGAACCAGTTGTTTCCGTACCATGTACAGCGTGTGCAGGCACTACCAGCAGCTTATTGGCCTCCACGGGTACACTTCTGCGAATGGTTCATCCAATAATGTGTCAATCCTCATTTCAGTGCAGATGTTCTCTTTACGGATGAGGCTTTATTCCAACGTGATCAAATTGTAAATTTTCACAATCAACATGTGTGGGCTGACGAGAATCCGCACGCAATTGCGCAATCACGTCATCAACACAGATTTTCTGTGAACGTTTGGGCAGGCATTGTTGGTGATGTCTTGATTGGGCCCCATGTTCTTCCACCTACGCTCAATGGAGCACGTTATCACGATTTCATACGGGATACTCTACCTGTGCTGCTAGAACATGTGCCTTTACAAGTACGACACAACATGTGGTTCATGCACGATGGAGCTCCTGCACATTTCAGTCGAAGTGTTCGTACGCTTCTCAACAACAGATTCGGTGACCGATGGATTGGTAGAGGCGGACCAATTCCATGGCCTCCACGCTCACCTGACCTCAACCCTCTTGGCTTTCATCTATGGGGGCATTTGAAAGCTCTTGTCTACGCAACCTCGGTACCAAATGTAGAGACTCTTCGTGCTCGTATTGTGGACGGCTGTGATACAATACGCCATTCTCCAGGGCTGCATCAGCGCATCAGGGATTCCATGCGACGGAGGGTTGATGCATGTATCGTCGCTAACGGAGGACATTTCGAACATTTCCTGTAACAAAGTGTTTGAAGTCACGCTGGTACGTTCTGTTGCTGTGTGTTTCCATTCCATGATTAATGTGATTTGAAGATAAGTATAAAATGAGCTCTAACATGGAAAGTAAGCGTTTCCGGACACATGTCCAGATAACATATTTTCTTTCTTTGTGCGTGAGGAATGTTTCCTGAAAGTTTGGCCGTACCTTTTTGTAACACTCTGTATGTGTACAGCTGTCTGAGATCTGCATGCTCCAAGTTTGTCCTATACTTGTCGTACTAGTCCTTGTGTTTTTCATTCTCTGTTTAGGATTTCTTTTTGGTGAGAGTGCCACTTTAGGTATTTGTCGCTGAGTCGCTTAGTTATAGCTGCGTACAGTCGTATATCTTTTTCGTCTCCGTTCTTCTTTTTTGTTGAGGTCGAATGACGGAAGAGTACCACTTGTGTTTTATTTGGATTGGGCTTGATTCTGTTGGTGCCCATCAATGTTCCTAGTTCGACGAGATAAGTGTTTGCTTTCGTTTGTATAGATTTTCTGTCATCTGTATATAGTGATACCGCTTCCTTGTCATTACTGTAGTTGGTAGATCTGTTGAATTTAGTATGTATCACAGTTGGAACAGAATGCTTCGCTCGTACGCCGGCTTGCGGTGAGAAGTAGCCTGAAATTTATTTCCCTATACATATGTACTTCACAATGCCTTTCACTGATTTCTCCGTTAATGATAAATATCATTTTGATGCATAGTTCTATGTTATGTGGTTTCATCGGCAGCCCGTTGTGCCGTATCTTATTGAACGCTCGTTCGATATCTAGGAATATGGCGACCGTATACTAGCTGTGGTTGAATGCTTCTGTGATTTCAGTGGGTTGTTTTCGTAGCATATCATTTGTGGCAAGCTTTTTCTGAATCCCGCTTGTATGTTGGGGGCTATGTGTTTATATCCGCTATATTTCATTAACCGATCAGTTGCGCGTTCGTAAGTTTTACCGACCACTGTTAGCAATATTGTTGGCCTGTATGAATTTGAATTTGCTTCTGGTTTGTTTGGATTTGCCAGCATTATTACTTTTCATTTTTTCTTTGATTCTGATGTTGTGTCGTAGGTCACGTAATAATTAATAAATTTGGAAATTTGTGGTAAGGTCTTATGGGACCAAACTGCTGAGGTCATCGGTCTCTAAGCTTACGCACTACTTAATCCAACTTAAACTAACTTACTCTAAGGACAACACACACATCTATGCCAATATTTAAATACCATCAGAAGTAGTAGCATCACTGCTTCTCGTGGGGCTTTACGGAATTGGTTCCTTATAAATTCATTTTTCTTCCACTCGTTATGGCATTTGTTATCTCTTCCCCAGGTATCAGGGTTGTCAATTCCTGTTGTTCTTTATTGTCTGTTGTTGATGTGTTGATTGTATCTCGTATGTTTGTACTCGGAAGTCTTCGTCAAATCTCGGGTCTTGCGTATAAGAATGACTGTCCTGTAGGGTATTTCTGAACACCGGCGCTCTTATCCTTACGCCAGTAGTGGACTCGTTGCCGATTAATAGTTACGGTTCAGTTGCATTTTTTTGTCCTGTGAGTGTTTTGAACTAGGGTCAGGACTTCCCTCCATCTTTGTAGTCTAATAACTACGTGTTTCAGATCACTTGCTCTGTCTATATTCTGAAGTATTTCGTTTGAATCCCTGGTTTTAGTGTGGGATAGTTCAACCTTCTTATTTCTGCCCCGATTTGTTTTTTCCCATTGTTATTCATAGTGCTGCTTGCAGTATTGTCGGTTTCCAGCTTTTCATTTCTTTTGTGGGTATGCTTTCTTCGATGGATTTCTCTAGTGATGTTTCTTGTTTGTCGCTGACTGTTTCTAGTTCATGAACGTCTGTGATGGTTACTGGTGTCACTAAGTCTTCACAGATTATGCATTGATGTTTTTCCCAATCCGCTGTTGTGTAGTTTCTGATGGTTCCTTTTTCTGGTCTGGGTGGAGGAATAGGGGCTGCTTATGCCATGAAAGTTAGTGGTGAGTGATCGTTTGTTACTGTTTCAGCTTTTTCGTGCTGTGTTACAGTGCCTTGTAGGATTTCTGCAAAGTACATGATCGTTAGTAGACAACGCCAGTGGTCCAACTTGCACTGCAGGCAGCCAATGTACAGAGAGGGTCAGTCAACAAATGGTTCAAATGGCTCTGAGCACTATGGGACTTAAGTTCTGAGGTCATGAGTCCCCTAGAACTTAGAACTACTTAAACCTAACTAACCTAAGGACATGACACACATGCATGCCCGAGGCAGGACTCGAACCTGCGACCGTAGCGGTCGCGCGGTTCCAGACTGTAGCGCCTAGAACCACTCGGCCACTTCGGCTGGCGTCAGTCAACAGCTGGAGACTAGCCACACACAGAATTTATAAGCTGCAGCTACCATGTATTAACAAGTCGTTCTAGTAGAGGCATTAATTCGGCGAGTCAACCGTTTTTCATTAAAACAAACAGGGTTAAAGGATTATACTGTAATTGCTGTCGCCTGACTTTTTAACCTTTTTCCTTTGCGGGAAGCTTTGTCATGAGTTCTGAGTAGCAGTAAAACTTCTCGTCTTACCATGTAAAAAACTGCTTTTATTGGCGAAACTCAGCGGGGATAACACAACTTCATATTGCTAACATTCTAATGCAGTTGTAATTGCAAGCTCATTCTCAGAATAAGATTCAGCTTTTAATCGCTTATTACGTTGTTGCAAACCCGAACGAATTCTCATTTCGCCAGCTCTCTATGGCTGTTAAAAATTACACTAATTTATTGAAAAGCCGTATAGTTATTTATATATCGTAATAAACAAGAAACTTTCTCATCTTAACGATATAGTAAAAATGCTTTCTCACTTGCATGCTTTCATTAACCAAAATTTTGTTTCAGTATCTCGAACCATTTTTGAAATATAAGGGATAATATGAAGATTTCAGTATTACAGTATCGTTTCCATGTGTGAGAGGAACTGCAAGTACTACACACAGTCCATATACTCAGGACTAAAAAAAATGGTTCAAATGGCTCTGAGCACTTTGGGACTCAACTGCTGAGGTCATTAGTCCCCTAGAACTTAGAACTAGTTACACCTAACTAACCTAAGGACATCACAAACATCCATGCCCGAGGCAGGATTCGAACCTGCGACCGTAGCGGTCTTGCGGTTCCAGACTGCAGCGCCTTTAACCGCACGGCCACTTCGGCGACTCTCAGGACTAAAGACAGATACAGATATACCCTCAAGTTTAAAGACAAATTTAATATGCTAGCTACATTTCATAATAAGCAATTTATGACGTAACAAGCACCAAACACAAACTCATAATGACTCTTACTTTCCATTGCAGTTTGTTCTACTTTCTTATGGCAGATTACTTACATTCGATATACCACAGTTACTATGAAAATTAACGAAACGATAGATGGTTTACCATTAATCTCACGAATAAAGCCATAAGTTGCGAAAAAATCTGTTTTTAACCGAATAGTTTCTTTAAGATTGAGCGAAAAAGATTTCAGAGAAGCTGCCATGGACGCACCTCTGTTCACGTAGCGTAGCAACCTGGCCACCAGCGACGCAAATATGGGTAAAAAATGTTTCGTTCATAACACACGAGGCCAGCAACACAGCGTGAGACAGCAGACTAGGATTGCCGCCCCTTCTGAAGAAAGGAGTTAACTCGCCCAGTGCTGTGAACGACAACGCGTTTCTGCGTTGGGCCAAGTTATTTTGTGCAAACTCTACAATAACACATTCATACTACCGTCATCTAACCGATACATGCACCAGAACTGCTTTTTGTATTCCGGACAGTCCAAATGACGTTCCCAACACATTTTTCATGTCTTGATTATGGCACTACCCGATACACATATGCACTGGACTCCATTATATATATATCTGTCGTTCGTTGGAAATGGCATTCGGTATTTCTGCCTGGAACATTTTCTCAGACAGTACCTGCATCACTGCTGCACTTGGAGATGCTTTATAACACGAATACCGAGTAATTCGTAATTACTCCACTTCGTCTCACACCCAAAGAAGAGTGCTACGTGTTTTCAGTCTACTTTTGAATCAAGTATGAAAGCCTTTTTATTCTGTTTCCAATGAATTTAGGAAGATCATTTACTCCTAACATAATTACTTTACCATTCTCTGCCCTGACCAGACCACTGTATGCACATGTACTGGTTGTTAGGTGTATAGGTGCAGATATTGTGATAATTGCCACCTTAATACTGCTTGTTTATAATTAAATTACAGCTATTCACAGATATATAGAGTGGGTTGTAATGATTATCGTATGGCAGCGAAACTTGATAGATATTGTGATGTGTTGTTGCTCAACCGATTTACGCTGAAAAGAAATTAGTGCCAATTTTGGTCAACCGTGCAAACCTGGCGATCAACACCATCTCGTTGACTTTTCTAGCGCTCATGTTGAACACATTGTGCAAGTAGTGGTGAATAATACATTCAACATTGTTCATTTAGCACCTGTTTGAACTTTTTTGTCCATGTACCGTTGTTAATCCTTTACATATGGAAAAATTTAAATACATCTTTCTTGCATTCACAGCGTCAGATTTTCACCTTGTAGGTAAAATTGGAACTAACTTCTTTCCAGTGTAAATTTATCCCGCATTAACGCATTACAATATCTAGCAAATTTTGCTGCCATACGATAATTACGTGTTTTAGTTTCTTAATTGTTTTCTCTCTGTGTCTAACGGTCTTCTCAAAAGCACATAATCTAATTTACTACCTGATGTTTTCTGCATGATCGTAACTTTGGCGTGAAGGGGATTGTGCATGACAGTATAGACTGTCTATCTGGTGCCCACGTGTTCTCATTTCAATTCCTGATCTGTTGCCCAGCGGAAAATGAACATTAATGGCTTGCTTATACCTTGCGTACTTCGAGGTACCAAGCAACCAAAAACGTACTACTCGTAATAACTATATTTATTAGTCTGCAAATAAAGTAAATACTGGTGTAACGTTTTCCAGGCCACTGCCCTCAGTCATCAATAGAAATATCGGTACCTACACCTCTGATACCCCGAATACACATTATAAATATTCTGAACACAGAATAAATGTGATTTGATCATAGCTTTCGGGGTATTGGTATGTAAAAGTTATTTACATACAGTACATGTTTTAAGAACTATGACAGTAAAGATTTAAGGAATTTTCTCATAACGTAATTGGCTTTCACTACACATAAACAATTTTAATTCTGTACAATGACGGCATTGTACACAATGATCGTATCTGCTTTATGGTTTTACTGACTGCCATTATTGTCCAATTTTTTTTACATATATTGATACAAACATGTACGAGGTAATTCTTCTTTCAATCATATTGGCCGAAAGCAAGTAGTGTTTGTCTGAAACATTGTATCAAGTAGTATGTCTCAGTATGTGTTAGAGACTGTCTAATACAAATGTTATTTTGAGATCAGAGGTCGGTCTAGAGTAAATAAAGTTTTTCTGTCTTGACTCTAGAAACCTATCCTAGACATATGTAGCTGGTAGTTGGATTATATTGTAGATTTTAACTAAATTTTTGGACAATTTTTCGATAGTAACTGAATAATCGCTATGCATACGCATCTCCATACGGGCTGCTCTCAAAAGTCAGTCGTAACGTCCCCTCTGCCTCAAAGCCAGATGATAGGGCCTAAAATAGTTCCTTGGAGGAAATACAACCGCTTGAAAAAAAAAACACTTTCCATAATATCTACGGCCCTCTGAATGTTAAAATAATTAGGACGTGTCTCGATGAATGAAAATTTCGCACCTATTACAGTACTCTCAGTAATGAAGCGAGCCTTGTCGTCACATTACTGTAATATTGAAATACCATCTTCAGCCCACGTTACAAACCAAAAAATTTTTAGCCTTTACCATTCTCCTAAATGTTAATTTGAGACTAGGGATTTGTGCTTGTTTTTTTTTATTGAACAACGTTCAGTAGATATGAGCGTCACAGCAGAAGCCGTGTTCTTGGGGATGACATTTTGGTACATCCGAATGTCGTCAGCACAAAAGAGATTGTTACGAGAGTATAATGCAAATTACATATCTGCGATAAAGGGAGAAAAGCAATGGATCGAAGGCTGAATCCTGAGGGCCCACTACATGCACATATTTTTATGTAATAACTTACTTATTCTACAGGCGAGTCAGCAGTACTGTACTGTCTGAAGAATATGGCTATTTCCTTTTCGAAAGAATGATAGGAATTCTACCGTATGAAACGTTTTTCCGAAGTGAAAATGCCTCGCACTTCTTCTGCCGATACCTGTTCTCACATCGTCGATCACTTTAACGAATTTATTGTGATATTTTCAGAATAACGATCGATAATCACTGTTGACCTTACAAGCGTTGAGCTAGTCCGTTCACTGAACATGAGCAATGTGCTGCAAAGCCTTTAATAATGTGGTAATGTGCAGATTTACCTACACTATCACAGTGATTTTGAGTCCTTGTGCTTGAGTATGGGACTAATTAACAATGTTTTTAGTCAACAGGATTTGTACCATTAACAAGATAGAAATAAAAAAGTGAATAAGGACCGAAATGATACGTCCTTGGCGATATTTGTTTTATGGGTATTAGGCCGTGGTCCAGGACATATTTCTCAACCTTCCAATTTGAATTCGGCGATGAGCATTAGCAGCAATTACCCATTAATATCGAAGAACTGCCCCTGAAAGTTAAAGACGAAAATGGCGATTCAGTTATGGACCACGGAAGTTTGGACAATATTATTAACCAAGTAATAAATGTGATGTCGTATTCTGATTTTATCCAGCGCCTGAGAAGTGGCTCCTCTGGTACCTTTCCGTCCTGCGCTAGCACAAATGTATTTTAAGGAAAACTTATCTGTCCGTGAAATGTTACTTTGTGTTTGGAGGATAATTTGTCCCAACTTGAAAGCAGACTTGTAGGGGGAAAAAGCCGTTTTAATCGTCTGCGAAGGCTCGAAAAGCAGCATTTGATTCCGCCTTTCCTCTTCCGAGACAATGTTTTTCCCAGAGGGCTGCAGGACTTTCTGCATTCAGCAGACCGGTCGCGTCTCCTTTTGACATTCGGCACATTTCCACTCGGCTTTCTGCATTTTGTAGTACATGAGGCGTAGATGTTGGATTTTCTCGAATCTTCTATGTGCTCAGTCTCGTATATTCAGTATTTGGCTATAGTCTGTAATTACACGTGGGTTATAGAACTTCCTTTACTCTGAGTGAATACTGCGGAACATACTTCTCACGAACATTAGCAAGGCTGCGCACTGTACCATAAGCTGTCAGCTCATTGTTAATGTCTTGTCACTGACTGTGCTAACAGGTCTTTGTTAGAGTATATTGTTTGTCGAGTTGAAGATTTCTTCGAGATATTACGCACTACTTTCCTATGATAGGCTGTACGGAGTAAGAATATTATATAATTAATAATATTTCCAAGAGAAAGACTCGAACCAGCTCGAATCAGTTTATCAAACGTCTTCGTTGTTGTTAGCGTAGCTTTAGGGGTGTAATGGTATTGTTATTAAAAAGAAACAGTCTTTTTAAAATCTCTACATAGCTAACGAGAAAGCAGAAATGAATACATATTAATCTGAAATTAAGTAGTTAAATTAGTTACAAGATGCAGTGCAAGATGAAGAAGAGAAATGGCGAGGAAATGGAAATATGTAGTTAGAAGGGCAGGCTGAGGACACTGTAAGTAGAAAACAGGTGAACACTAACGATGCTGACGCATATATACACACCAAAACAGTTATAAAAATAATTAATATAACAGTACAGTGTAACAAGCGATTGATGAAGTCGGCTACCTTAACGAACTATAATTGGATATTGTGTAATTTTTCCATACAGCATATAGCACCGTGGTGTAGTGGTTATGATACTAAACAATTGCATGGAGAGTCGTGAGTTAAAAACTCACCTGGACTGTACAGTTTTAAATTCTATATTCGGTTTGAGTTCATTCTGGAAGTATCCACAGATGTCAAGAATCATTGTACTGGAATGTTCTGTATGTTCTGGCCGGAGGCAGTTCGCTCCGCGCTCTTGTACGTGCAAGTCCTGAATAAACCTTCATTAAGTGAAGTTAGTGTTCGTCATTCATCGAATTACACCTTCTTCTAGGTGGCATTATTCTGTTGGAGACGCTGGGTATTCGAACTTGTGATAGCGCATCTTATCGACGACACAGTGGCTCCCATCAGGTCACGACAGAGCTGCCGTTAACGTAGCGAGAAACCTGTGTTCGAGCCATATTCAACAGATCGCAATCTATCGGAGACAGAAAGAGAAGAGGACGTTACGATGACAGCAGCTGTATGCCACCGGGTTCTCTGGTGACGATGACCAAGATCAAAACAAGTGGCTGAAGGTATATGAGCGTATAGTAAAATTTAACAAATGGGAAGACACCGTGTGTTTGGCTAACGTATTTTTCTGCTTGAAGGGCACTGCCAAGCAATGGTACGAGAAAAACGAGAAGTTCACAAGCTGGGAAGTATTCCAGGCGAAACTGTGCAAGAATTTCGGCGACAAATAACGACAGAACTGCAAGCCTGAAGATAAATTAAAGTGCAGTGCACAGCGTCCAGGAGAAACTGCAGCATCCTACATTCAAGACGTCTTGGAGCTGTGTAAAACAGTGGATCCTAGAATGAAGGAGAAAGATAAGGTTGCCCATCTCATGAAGGGTGTTGCTGAGGACATGTATCAAGACCTACTCTTGAAGGAGGTTTCCAAACGTCGTATCGCTGTCTTTGGTGGAGGAAGCAACTGATTTCACAAGTGTTCTTCGTCAGATAGAGAGGAAGCTCAGAAGGCACTGGGATCGCACGACGAGCAAAAAACCGAGACGCTTCAAGAGGTCATAAGGGAGGAAGTGGAACAGTCATTGAACCCAACCTCTCGTCCTTCATTTCCCTTTGAAACGGTGAAAAAGTCAAGAGCCAGGCGGAGTTGCGTTCCTTCAATGGCGCATGAGGAACCTGTTTGGGCACCAAGGATGACTGACGTCTGAAGGACCCAGGATATCCAACCAGTATGTCTCCACTGCGGACGTACGGGACATGTGGTGCGCTATTGTCAAGAAAGGCGGCGGATTTGATGACGCCCGCGCCGGAAGACAGCAGACTGATCTTAGCCGACGCCAATTCCGGGATGACGAAGATGAACTAGAAGATGTGGATGCAGGACGACGTAGGTCACCATCGCCGCAAGCTAGCCGCTGGAGACGACGATCCCCAACACGCCGATCAAGGTCTCCATCGCCGTTTAGAAGCTCCAGCCGATCATCTAGCAACCGCAACCTGGAAAACTAAAGGGTGCGACATTCCTTGGAGGTGAAGCCGATGAAGGGAAAAATCCCCCGCCGCCGATCACTACAAAAATGATAGGAAACTACGTCGATATCCTCATGGATGGCCGACAGGCCCAAGCTCTTGTGGGCTCTGCAGCATCATATTCTGTAATTTCGGAGAAGTACCGTCGCCAGTTGCAGAAAACACTATTCGTCGACAGCAAAACATCTCTGCTGCAGGTGGCTAATGGGAAATATGTAAAACCTACAGGAAGATGTACCATTCGTGTGGGTATAAGTGGCCATACACATCCCTTAGAATTTATCGACTTACAAGAGTGTAGTCATGACGTCATTCTCGGATGGGACTTTTTGAAAGCTTCTCAAGCAATTATAGATTGGGGACGCTCGAAGATCATGCTAGACGGGATGAGATACTGTGGATAGGAAGATTCACATCTGAGAGTGTGGAGACTTTGTGTGCTGGATGAAGTGATCATTCGTGCAGTCAGCGCTAGATAGGAAACTGTCACGTGTCACGCCACGCATCAATCCATGGATCTTGTAGTGGAATGTAAGAGAAGCATACCACTGAAGAATAACTTGATCATCCCAGCCTCTGTCGTCTCGTTTAAGAACGGATTCGGTGAATTGTGTATAGTCAACTATCGCCGAGAACCGCAGATCCTTCCAAGACGCACGTGCGTAGCAAACGCTGAGCCGTTGAATGAAGAACAGCTGAGCGTCATAGAAACCTCCCATGCCGAGTCTGTGAGCGAAAATAGCGCTACTACTACGAGACAAGATCTTGTAGCTCGACTATCACCAGATCTCACTAAGGAACAACAGAAGAAGCTACTTGCCATATTTCAAGAGTTCTGTGACTGCTTCAACCCACAGGTGAAGAGCAAATTAGACAAATCGACGGTGAAGCATCCGATTAGCACTTGAGACAATCAACCAATAAGCCAGAGAGCATATCGTGTGTCAGTAACGGAACGTCGAATAATTCGCGACAAGGTAGAGAAAATGACGAAGAAGGACATCATTCAGCCTTCGCAGAGCCCATGGTCGTCACCAGTGGTCCTCGTCAGGAAGAAGGATGGCAGTTGGCGCTTTTGTGTCGATTATAGGAAACTTAATAAGATAAGGACGTTTACCCTCTTCCACGAATTGACGATACACAAGGTTGTCGGTAGGGGGCTACGTTTTTCTCACCCATGGACATGTACTCGGGATACCGGAAAATCGAAGTAGATGAGGCTGATCGTGAGAAAATTGCATTCATCACCCCTGAGGAACTGTATGAGTTTAAGGTAATGCCGTTTGGTTTATGTAATGCACCAGCAACTTTTGAACCGATGCTGGATAATCTTCTACGCCCCCTTCAGTGGACGATGTGTCTTTGTTATTTAGAAGACATTATAGTGTTCTCAGAGACATTTGATGAACATATAAAAAGACTGACGGCCGTTCTTAACTCTGTCCAACGAGGCGGACTGAAACAATCCAAGAAAGTGTCTCTTTGGAGCAAAATCAAAATACTTGGATACCTTATCTCAAACGAAGGTGTGAGGCCAGACGCAGAAAAGGTGAGTCCTATAACGGATTTCCTATTCCTAAAAGTATTAGAGATGTGAGAAGCTTCCTCGGATTATGATCTTATTAATGTCGTTTTATCAAAGACTTTTGTATCATAGTCAGGCCACTCTAAGAGTTGTTGAAACCTGATGCTAAATTTATCTGGGTTGGTTCTCAACAAGATTCTTTCGATGTGCGGCGAAAATCTATGACGATTGACGCTGTACTTAGTCTGTATGATGAGAGAGCACATACAGAACTACACACAGATCCCAGTAGGTGTGAGATCGACGCTGCTCTGATTCAAATTTCGAATGGAAAAGAGAAGGTTATAGCCTATGCTTCTAGGACACTTACAAAAGCCGAGAGAAACTACTCAACTACAGAAAGAGAATGCCTTGCTGTGATCTGGGGTATGTGCAAATTTAGACAGTATCTCTATGATGGAAGGATATTCACAGTTGTTACAGACCATCATTCACTTTGTCGGCTGACAGGTCTTAAGGATCCAACAGGTCGTCTCGCCAGGTGAGAACTACGTTTTCGAGAGTATGACATTACCATAGAGTACAAAAGTGGAAGAAAACACCAACATGCCGACTGTCTCTGAAGAAACCCTGTGCAAGACCATGAAGACTTTGATGAGGATAGTGACTGTCTCGCTGCACTCAAGGATCTCTCTGCTGAGCAGAACAAGGACGAGAAGATATCTCAAATTATGCTTGCCTTAAATCGGTCAGAGGATGTGAAAGGACAATTTAAGGTAGTTAATGGATTACTTTGCAAGAAACACTCTGATCCGTTTGGAAAGAGGTGACTACCAGTGATTCCTAAACACATGCGCTTAGATGTTCTACAGTGGTGTTCTGGTGACCTGGTCTGGATCTTCACTCCTGTTCGGAAGGTTGGTCTCTCTCAGAAGCTCCTCAGGCGCTACTTTGGACCTTATAAGGTTGTAAGACAGTTGTCTGATGTTGCTTATGAAGTTGAAGATTCCGACCCCGACACAAGACGACGAAAGATCAGAGATACGGCCCACGTCCTGCAAATGAAGCCCTACAAGGATCCTGAAACCCGGAGTAAATTTGAAGCTCCACCGACGGGCAACAAGCGGAAAGGTGACGAAGAGCGTAATTAAAAAATAAGTTCTCAGAAGATCACCGCCAGGGCGAGCATCAGTCATCGGGAGTCGGAGTATGCAGGACTTGGAGGAAGTAACACCGAGACACTGTTCTCTTATGGAGGGAGCAATGCTGTGCAGGAAGCTGAGTAGCACCGGGGTATAGTGGTTGTGATCCTAAACTATTGCATCGAGAGTCGTGAGTTCGAATCCCACCTGCACTATACGATTTTAATTTCTATAATCGGTTTCAGTACATTCTAGAAATCTCCACAAATGTAAAAAATCATTGTACTGAAATGTTCTGCAGCTGTATATTTACCGTATGTGTTGTGGCCGGAGGCAGTTCGCTCCGCGGTCTTGTATATGGAAGTGCTAAATAAACCTTTTTTAAGTAATTTTAGTGTTCGTCATTCATCTAATTACACCTTCTACGTGACAATATGAAGTCCTTATACTCTTCGTTCAATTCCATCGAAAACTGTTGCAACTGATAGTGGAATAATGAATGTGACTATAGAAAATTTACTATGCATACCACCAATATTTTCACGTGCTGCATGCATGCAAATTTAGCGCAAAGTGCTTCTTGATCTACTTAAAAATTAATCCCATCTATCGATAGTTGTAACAACTTGTTATTTCACTGTCAACTAAATCTTAAATTCTCTCTGCATGATATTGTAGCAACTTTGCAGTTCCTGTTGCTTTTGCCGTCATTCTCATCCATTGCTAAAGCTTATGGCGGTAGATCGCTAGATATCCACCGGACCTGTGAACACCTTTCATACCACGAACAAACAACAAAGGGTAAAAAGCGCTGACACAACGATTCGGGCGAACTGAAAACAGGTGTGCCGACGAAAAAATGCCACACCACCACACTAAATGGAATATATGGTTTCTATTCTTTCAGATCTGTTCGAAAGAACAGGTAACATTTCTGTGTTTGATCCTGCGGCCGGACGTACAGTACGTTTACAAAGGAGATATTCCGATCTCTGCCGCATTCGGGCAGTGAAAGAATTCAGTGGCGACAAAAGTAAATTTGTAACAACACCGGGATTCGAAACCGAGTCTCCACCTTCGCAGGCCGATGTGATTACCCTCACTGCCACCTTGGCACAGTGCTTAGACACAACTGCACGGACTACTCAACCACGCCCCTGTCCTCAATCCAAATTTCCATGTGCCACGCACTACTAAAGTAGCGTACCCAACCCCTTGTTCCTCTTCCTGCTCGTTGCATCACGCGAAGTCCCACACTAGGTCGCACGAAGAGTGCTCTGCACTGAATGATCATATTAGTCTTCACGGTGCATATACAGAGTGAATCGCGTAAAACTTGCACTGCAATTATTTGGAAATGGAAAGTGCTGTTGCTTGACTGTTTCCACAGAATGGATTGGTAGTCAGGGGTTCGTATGGTTAGCCAATAAACAGTTTGTAACAATACTTTAAAAATGCAGTTTTTGTGCAAACACACACTTTTTAAAAGTAACAGGGCCTATTGATACTAACAGTCTATAAGTAGGGTAAATTAAATTGTCAGTGCTGTCTGTTGCAGGTTTCTATTGCGAGTCATTTACGAAATATCGTATTTTGAAAAGTTCCCACGCCGACACTTGTTTGTGCCATTCAACACGGTGTTCTTGTGCGTTCCTTGAGTGTACTGCGACTTCCTAGTCAGTTGTTGTGTGGCAGTGCAAGCAGTAGCTCATGAGTGCACGATGAGGTTAACCAACACAAAAAGAGAGATGGTCGTTGTCTATGGATAACGTAGGAAGAATGCAGTTCGTTCTTGTACCTTATATGCCTCCAGACATGTCAGTAGCCGTCAAGTGGTGGCGTAGCATCTAGACAGCGTAACAGAAGGAAGCTAATAACGACGAAAGAGGGGGAAATTAATATTCTTGCTCCTGTTGCAGTTGATCCACACATAGCTCCAGATCAATCGCACGAGGAGGTGACATGAGACAGGGAAGTATCCAGCGAATTCTCCATTGACATAGGTTCCATCCCTATCACATCCGTCTCCATCAAGAGCTGCATGGAAATGATTATGAGAATCGCGTTAACTCTTCTTCATACATCTTGTTTAGTGTATATGTCTTGTTTAGTGATGAAGCCACATTTACCAATCACGGCCAGGGAAGCCGCCGAAATATGCACTAATGGTCTGCTGGCAATCGCCGTTGGCTTCAGCGTCCATGAAGTATAAACGTGTGGTGTAGGATCAGCTCACAGGCCCGTTTTTCATGGACTGGAACACCGAACACGCACAAGTACCGCAGCCTCTTAACAGAGTATCTTCCACTGATGCTAGAAGACGTTCCTCCGCAGACTAGGAGAAACCTGTGGTACCATCATGATTGTTGTCCATCCCACTGTGCACGAAGTACTAGAGAATACCTTCACAAATTTCTTCCAAATCGTTAGACTGGACGCAGAGGACCTGTACCTTAGCCGGCCCTTTTGCCGGTTTTGACGGCTATTGACTTTTTTCTGTGGAGAAAGCTGAAAGAAGCAATTTACAAGGACATACCAACTACTCCCGATGATATGCAACGACTATTACCTGAGCATGCTCGGACATCTCCTCTGAAATGCAAGCACGTGTGCCGCAGTCGTAGTACAGCAGACTGGAAACGTTTACTGCCTCTGCTGGTGGTCATTTTGAACACAGCGTGTGTGGTCATTTGTCTCGTTATGTGTCCAGGTAACTAGTGAATGCTGCTTTGTTGTTCTTTAGTGTGTTCTACCACAGGTATTGTACAAGTGTCGGTGTGGGAACTTTTCGAAATACCATGTCTCGTAAGCGACTCGCACTAGAATCCTGCAACAAATAGCACTGACCCTCCATTTTACCCTCTCTTTAGTTTGATAATGTCAACAGCCATTCTTCAATTTTAAAAAAAATGTATGTTTACACAAAAATACACTTTCTTCGTATTATATAAATCTGTTTAATGCGTAACAGTACGAGCCCCGACTACCAATTGGTTCTGTAAAAAAAAAAAAAAAAAAAAAAAAAAAAAGTTCAAATGGCTCTGAGCACTATGTGACTTAACTTCTGAGGTCATCAGTCCCACAGAACTTAGAACTAATTAAACCTAACTAACCTAAGGACATCACACACATCCATGCCCGAGGCAGGATTCGAACCTGCGAACGTAGCGGTCGCGCGGTTCCAGATTGTAGCGCCTAGAACCGCTCGGCCACTCCGACCGGCTCGTTCTGTCAAACCAGACAGCAGTAGCACTTTCCATTTCCGCAGTATTTGCGGTACAAGTTTTAGGTGATTCAACCTTTATATCTATATGAATGGTGTCTGTTCTTTCCGAAATGTCCGTAAGAAATGACATCACTCATTCACATACATCTACACCTTGAAGACTACTATGATCATTCAGTAAAGGGCACTCTTCCCCCATCTCGTGCGGGGCTTTCCGCGACATCACGATCAAAAAGGCGAAAAAGGGGTAGGGGACGATACTTTGCTAGTGTGCGGCCAATGGAAATTTGGGCAAAGGGGGGGGGGGGACGTGCTTGGGTAGTCTGTGTGTAGCCATTGTCCGAAGGTGGCGTAGAAGGTTAGCGCATCTGTCTACTAAGCAGGGCACCTAGGTACTAGTCTTGGTTTTGGTACAAATTTTCATTGGTCGCCAATGAATTCTTTCACTGTCCGAATGCGGCAGAGATCAGAATTTCTCCTTTGTGAGTTAACTGAAATGTCACACTGCACCGAGTACTTCCGGGAAGCCAGGACATGTAGAGCCTTAACCAGCATGCTGCCCTCAATCCCGGCCCACATAGAGTTTGGCACGCCGTGGTCAGCCCTACCTTACCTTCGCAGCCTAACGGGGCAGAGAGGTCAGTGCAAAAATGCATGTTCCGAAAAGTGAACGGCAGCCGTCTTTTGGCTGAAGTAAAGCATGGCTTCTTCCATCGAGTTTAAACACTTTGCTGTTCTTGAACAGAACAGTCAACGTTTTCATCCACATCATTAATGTAATGAGCAGGATGAAGTTTTTTCCTAGACTGCTTTAAAGATATCAAAAAATATGTCTCCGCTGACTTTATTAAAACTTGTCCACTAACCATCGAGGTAGGCTTCGTAATACTAACATTATGTGGTCTATTTACCTGTCCTCCTCGACTCATTGTTAAAACTATGCCGAGTTTTCTCACACTCTGACAGCTGAAATATTTATCTACATAGACCGTTCGCTGCAAGTCCATAAAATCGTTAGTCCTTTTCAAAAACATAATCATGGATTTCTTGTCCTCCATCTTCGCTAAACACATTTCATAAGCTTCCCATAATATTTTTGCCTCTTACTGCATCTCTTATTCATTTCTTCCAAATTTTCTGTAATTCATCGATTCAAAATGATGACAAAGGGATAAAAACGACAAATGATAGCCCTGTGTATAAAACGATGTAGATAAAAGTCTGCAGTTTTGTCTGTTATATGTGGAGCATACTAACTCTTATGTAAGCAGCAAGCCCACTTTTCCCGACCATCTGTTTGGCCTCTTTCAAGATCGTACGACATTTCGGCATTAATGGTTCACGTATGAAACTATCAATCCGTAAGAACAACAAGAAACTATACTTGTAGTCTAAAAGACATTGTCTGAACACTGCTATTGTAAAAAAAAAGTGTTTCTCTGCGTTTAAATGAGGTAACAAGAATAATATAAATGACTTACAATACGACTAAAATCATAAAAGTTTTTGCTGAAAAATCACGGAACAAGATTACTCTGGGTAACTGACTGACAACTATGATGGTGTATATCACAACTTGTTTAATTACTTCTTAGCAGGGCGTAGCACTGCTGAGGGGAAAAAAATTGTAATTATCACTTTCCCGCCCTCGTTACTTTACCCCACCTTCCCCTTCCTATGTGGCAAATCTGTTACAATATTCTGGAATTGTTAGCTTCTCATCGGACAGGTTGGTGCAAGGAAAACACGTAATGTCAAACAAAAATGAAGATAATTATGTAAAGCAAGTGAGGGATGGTACTGGAAGTAGTAGGCAGATAGTTATAATGATAAGAGTAACAGACAAGTAGAGGCTTCAGCACCAGTCGAGTGTCTCATACAAGATGTAAGTAGGCTGTTTAAGTTTTTATGTTGGTAACGCCACGTAGCGCTCTGTATGAAAATCACTGACTGTCCTGTGTACAGTCTGTGGCTGGTTTGCATTGTTGAAATATTTGCTATTATAGTGTTGGGCAGTTGTATGTGAACAGCACGTAACGTTGCGCAGTTGGAGGTGAGCAGCCAGCAGTGGTGGATGTGGCGAGAGAGATGGCAGAGTTTTGAGAACGGACAATCTGGACCTGTGTCCAACAGAAAAAGGAAATTTGTAAAGATGTATGTTATATATATACGACTTTTGAACACTATTAAGGTAAATACATTGTTTGTTCTCTATCAAAACCTTTCATTTGCTAACTATGCCTATCAGTAGTTAGTGCCTTCAGTAGTTAGAAACTTTTATTTAGCAGGCAGTATTGGCGCTCACTGTATTGCAGTAGTTCGAGTAACGAAGATTTTTGTGAGGTAAGTGATTCATGAAAGGTATAGATTATTGTTAGTGCCATTCTTTTGTAGAGATTATTGAAAGTCAGACTGCATTGCACTAAGAAAATATTGTGTGTCTGTTTACTGTTGATCAGAATAAGTTCAAAAATGGTTCAAATGGCTCTGAGCACTATGGAACTTAACTGTTGAAGTCATCAGTCCCCTAGAACTTAGAACTACTTAAACCTAACTAACCTAAGGATATCTCACACATCCATGCCTGAGGCAGGAGTCGAACCTGCGACCGTAGCGGTCGTGCGGTTCCAGGCTATAGAGCCTAGAACCGCTCGGCCACCCCGGCCGGCTCAGAATAAGTAAAGAGATAAATGTCTGAGTACGTTCAGTTTTGCTCAGCTGTTTGAAAATCAAATAACGTCAGAGATTGACCAGCACAGTTATTCTTAATTTTTCTAAGGGGATGTTTCAAAGAAAGACATCATAAAGACAATGGATGAGGCGTACGTAGTATTCCTGAGTAATGTGGTTAACTTGCCGCCGTGCACTTTCAGAGGTTAAATGCATCATCATCCAAATACAATCGAGGCTGCCTAAAATTTCCAATACATCGAATAAAGCTCTCATCAGCTATGCCAGGAATATTCATGGCTGCATTGCAGCTGTTTTCAAATCGTGCATCGAATTCCGATGATACGGGAGGTCTGAGTTAAAAAGAAGGCTTAATACCAAGCCTTCAATATAATAGCGCCAGCATCTCCATTTTATTAAACCAGGCATTTATTTTTCTGCGCACCCCCTAAAACTAAAATTGCCTGCCTGAATAATATGAACAAAATTCGAACCAGAAATAAACGTAGAAAACCACGTAACTTTTGTAACACAAAAGCAACTTAACGGTATCTTCAGTGTAATTAATGCAGGTTCTCCGCTAAGAATCTACGATTGGAATGATACACTATTTATGTGTGCCGTGGTATTGTGGATAAAGTGTAAAAATGACAAAGTTATGTAGTCGGATTGAAGAGTTATTTTGCTTCATGGTGACGATGAAATCATTGAAATGCAGTAAAGTCGCGGTGTATAATTAAGATTACTGAAAATGCAATACAAGACGATGAAACTAGAAAGTTTACTAGGACTCCGATAACCAAAAGAAATCAGTTTTGACAAGCTATGTCTAACAGAGAAAAACTTTATTTTATTTATTCTTTTATTTTAGATAGAGAAGATGGCGTAATACCAGATTTCGCTATTTTATACAGTTCACCGCAGCACGGAAAATTACGGAGAAAGCTAGAAGTGATACGGTCGAAGAGAGGATTTGCTGTCCGAGACAAGGAGTAAATATCATTTTAGAATAATTGTGTTTCAGAATAATAATACCATGTAGAGCTAGAGTTTGCAGCATATTTCAATCCTCTTTCACGGGATTAGGTTGATGGAGTAACTTCGGCCAGGCATCCCAGACTGCTGTACAAAGTGCACTCCTACGCACAGTCAGCCGACAACGTCTGCCTTACAGCATTGTTTCTCCACCACCGTCCTGCAAATGGCACAATCAGCCATGCCTGCTCCTGCTTGTTCTGCCCAACTGCGGGTGTGCCTTACGCTTCCGTCCTGCCTCCCCTCATTTAGATACAGTACCCGCAGACTTTCCTAAGCCATCAACTCTCACCCACGTACTACAATATGTCTCTACTGGTTTTCCCGGTCGGTAGTGTAATACGTGGAAACTTCAATCAAAACCAAAGGAAAATAAAGCCATCATCTTTAGTCACACGACTCGCCGTTTCCGTCATCCCTGTTTTCACCTCTTCAATTAGAACTAATTCATCCCTCTAACCTCCCCTGGGGTCTGCATCCTTCAACCATTATCCTGTCTGCCTCGATAGCTGAGTAGCATTCCGGCACGGTAGCTCAGCGTGTTCCTCAGAGGATTAGCTGTCCTCTGTGATAAAAAAAACCTGAACGAACGGATCAAGGGTGAACTTTAACGTCCACCCCGAACATATCCAAGGAACAATTACGAATGAAATGAGACCAGAAGATAAGGTGCTCAGCGCGGTCAAATTCTGTGCAAAGGGGCCCGGATTCGATTCCCGGCTTGGTCAGGGACCCGATTTTGTGTTGTCTTCATCATCATATCATCCCTATCGACACACAAGACGCCGAAGTGGTGTCAACTCAGAAGACTTGTACCAGGCGACCGATCTGCCTGACGGAAGGCCCTAGGCACACATTTCATTTTCAACCATTATCCTCACCTAGAAATTCTTCATCCACGCCATCCAACTTACGCCAACATTGCCTGGATCTCCGCTTCTCTTAAGTTCTACAAATCCCATGAAATCCTAGAAAGACTTCACTCCACCTTACATTCCGCATCTGCCTATCTTCTTCGTATCGTATCCTATAATTCTCACGTCTTCTTCTCTTCTTCAAATACTTTCACGTCCAGTACATTAACTGTAAAACCCAGTGCTAGCACACAGAATACTACCCACTAATCACTAATCCCTGTACACGGCGGCAACGTTACAGCCCAACTTCCATGCACCTTCATGCCTAATCAGCCCTCTCCCGCAGGAACTTCAACCAACACACTACACTACGAGGTAATCTGTCACGAGATACACCATTCTTTCGGGCCCTAGTCACGGTGCTCCACCACGCACCATACTTCCCTTTTCCCCCTCCCCCTTCAAGCAAATCAATGGTTTTAGTCGCTACTTGCATTTCCATAAGATCTCACAGTCATATCCATTATTAAAACTCACCAATCAACATGATCACTTTCAAAATGTTCAGATGTGTGTGAAATCTTATGGGAGTTAACTGCTAAGGTCATCAGTCCCTAAGCTTACACACTACTTAACCTAAATTATCCTAAGGACAAACACACACACACCCATGCCCCAGAAAGTATTCGAACCTCCGCCGGCACCAACCGCACAGTCCATGACTGCAGCGCCCTAGACCGCTCGGCTAATCCCGCGCGGCATGATCACTTTCCTACACCGTCATTGTGATGGCAAAGTAGCATCACACTGTAAGACAAAAAAGACGATGTACCACAAAAGAATTATCTGAATGAGACAGAAACCGTTAGTTGTGATGTAGATGTGCAGAGAAACAGAAGATTGCAATTTCAGAAAAATTAGGTGATTAATACAAGAGAAAGAGCTTCACAAACTGAGCAAGTCCATAACCCGTTGCTCCACCTCTGGCTCGTACGAAGGTAGTTATTCTATGTGGCATTGATTGACAGAGGTGTTGGATGTCCTCCTGAGGGATATCGTACCAGATTCTGCCAGACCGGCACAGTAGATCGTCAAAATCCCGAACTGGCTGGAGCGCCCTGCCCATAATACTACAAACGTTCTCACTTGGAGAGAGATCCGGCGACTTCGTTGGCTAAGTTAGGTTTGGCAATCACAGACACAAGCACTAGAAACTTTCGCCGCGTGCGGGCAGGCATTATTTTGCTGAAATGTAAGCCAAGGATGACATAGCATGAAGAAAAAACAACGGGGCATACATCTACGTACACCCTCCGCAAGCCAACGCACAGTGTGTTGCGGAATGTACGCTGTACCACTACTAGTCCTTTCCTTTACTGTTTAACTCACAGATCGAACGAGAGAAAAACGGCTACCTATATGTTTCCGCATGAGCCCTAATTTTTCGTACCTTATCTTCGTGGTACCTACGCGAAATGTATGTTGGCGCAGTGGGGTCGTTCTGCAGTTTGTTACAAGCGCCGGTTCTCTAAACTTTCTCATTACATCTACATGTACATCTACTACAGCTACATACACTCTTCAAATCACATTTAAATGCCTGGAGGAAGGTTTATCGAACCACCTTTGCAATAATTCTGTATTATTCCAATCTCGTACAGCACGCGGAAGAAACGAACACATACGTCTTTCCGTGCGAGCTCTGTTTTCCCTTATTTTATTAAGATGATCGTTTCTCCCTATGTAGATCGGAGTCAGCAAAATATTTTCGCATTCGGAGGAGAATGTTGGTGATTGAAATTTCGTGAGAATATTCCGCCGCAGCGAAAAACGACTTTGTTTTAATGATGTCTACCCCAAATCCTCTATCATTTCAGTTACTCTCTCTTCCCTATTTTGCAGTGATTCAAAAAATGCTGCACTTCTTCGAACTTTCTCGATGTACCCCGTCAGTCCTATATGGTAAGGATCGCACACCGCGCAGCATTATTCTAAAAGAGGACGGACAGGCAGTCTCTTTAGTAGATATGTTACATTTTTTATAAGTCCCAGTCTTTGGTTAGACTTATCCACAACATTTTCTGTTGTGACTTGGCAAGACAGCCAAGCCACTATGAGATAGCCGAAAGGCACGCGTTTAAGCTCACGCAGGCTGGCGTGAGGTCTTGATCAGTTAAAGGAGTTGAGTCTAGTAAAAAAAGTACGTAGCTTCTGGAATACTTAACTTTAATCCATTATTGGTGAACATCGGTCTGACGGTACATGCATCACAAGATAAATAGCAAATGATAATGGCGCCTTGCTAGGTCGTAGCAAATGACGTAGCTGAAGGCTATGCTAACTATCGTCTCGGCAAATGAGAGCGTAATTTGTCAGTGAACCATCGCTAGCAAAGTCGGCTGTACAACTGGGGCGAGTGCTAGGAAGTCTCTCTAGACCTGCCGTGTGGCGGCGCTCGGTCTGCAATCACTGATAGTGGCGACACGCGGGTCCTACGTATACTAACGGACCGCGGCCGATTTAAAGGCTACCACCTAGCAAGTGTGGTGTCTGGCGGTGCCACCACATTTTCTATGTGTTCCTTGCAATTTAAGTTGTTCGTAATTGTAATTCCTAAGTATTTAGTTGATTTTACAGCCTTTAAATTTGACTGATTTATCGTGTAACTGAAGTTTAACGGGTTCCTTTTAGCACTTATGTGGATGACCTCACACTTTTCGTTATTTAGGGTCAATTGCCAATTTTTGCACCATACAGATATCTTTTCTAAATCTTTTTGCAATTTCTTTTGATCTTCTGATGACTTTACTAATTGATAAACCACAGCATCATCTGCAAAGAACCTAAGACGGCTGCTCAGATTGTCTCCTAAATCGATTATATAGATTAGGAACAGTAAAGCGCCTATAACACTACCTTGGGGAACGTCAGAAATCACTTCTGTTTCACGCGATGACTTTCCGTCAATTACAACGAACTGTGACCTCTCTGACAGGAAATCACCAATTCATCCACGTAACTGAGACGATATTCCATAAGCCCGCTATTTCAGTACAAGCCGCTTGTGTAGTGTAGTGTCAAAAGCCTTCTGGAAATCTAGAAATAATACATAAATTTGAAATCCCTTGTCAATAGGACTCAACACTTTGTGTAAGGAAAAAGCAAGTGGTGTTTCACAAGAACGATGTTTTCTAAATCCATGTTGACTGTGTGTCAACCGTTTTCTTCAAAGTAATTCATAATGTTCGAACACAATATATGTTCAAAACTCCTGGTGCATAACGACGTTGATGATATGCGCCTGTAATGTAGTGGATTACTCCTACTGTCTTTCTTGAATATTGGTGGACCTGTGCAACTTTCCACTCTCTGGGTACGGATCTTTCGTCGAGCGAACGGTTGTATATCACTTCTAAGTATGGAACTATTGCATCAGCATACTCTGAAAGGAACCTAACTCTAAACCGGAAGATTTGCTTTTATTAAGTGATTTAAGCTACTTCACTACTCCGAGGTTATCTATTTCTAACTTACTCATGTTTTCAGCTGTTCTTGACCGGAATGCTGAAATATTTACTTTGTTTTATTTGGTGAAGGAATTTCGGAAGGCTGTGTTTAGTAACTCTGCTTTGACATCACTATCGTCGACAGTATTTCCATTTCTGTCGGGCAGAGAAGGCATCGATTGTGTATTGTCGTTAGCCTATTTTATATACGATCAGAATCTCCTTGGATTTTCTGCCCGGTTTGAGGCAAAGTTTCGTTGTGGACTATTATAAGCATCTCCCATTGAAGTCCGCGCTAAATTTAAATCTTCTGTAAAAGATCGCCAATCTTGGAGGTCTTGCGTTCGTTTGAATTTGGCATGATTGTTTCGTTGTTTCTGCAACAGTGTCCTGACCCGATTTGTTTACCAAGGATGTTAAGCTCAGTCGTTTGTTAATATATTTGGTATAAATCTCTCAACTTCTGTCGATACAATTTCTTTGAATTCAAGCCATATCTTGTCTATACCTACATTATTAATATGAAAGGAGTGGAGATTGTCTTTGAGGAAGGCGTCAAGTGAATTTTTATGTTGTTTTTAATAGGTATACTTTTCGTTTATTTTTGGAAGACTTTGGAATTACAATATTCAATCTCGCTACGACAACCCTGTGTTCACTAATCCCTGTGTCCGTTTCGATGCTTGTTTTTAGCTTAGGATTATTTGATGCTAAGTGGTCAAGTGTGTTTTCCAACCGTTTACTATTCGAGTGGGCTCATGCACTAACTGCTCGAAATAATTTTCAGAGAATGCCTTTAATACAATTTCGGATGATATTTAATGCGTACCTCCAGGTTTAAATACGTATTTTCGCCAACATATCGAGGGTAAAATAAGTCACTACCAACTATAATTGTATGAGTCCGATACATGTTTGAAATTAAGCTCAAGTTTTCTTTGAACCTATCAGCATTTGCATCATCTCAATTGGGAGGTCGGTAAAATGATCCAATTATTATTTTATTCCGTTTTGCAAGAATGATCTCTGCCCATACTAACTCACAGAAACTATCTACTTCTATTTCGCGACAAGCTAAACTACTTATAACAGCAACAAATACGCCACCGCCAACTGTGTTTAGCCTATCCTTTCGGATCATTTTTAATGATGATTCAAAGAAAATACAAATTATTTCTTTAAATTTTTAATTGATGACATATACTGATACTTAACCATAGACGTTTAGCTGTCATTTGCGTTTTGTTTTTCCATGCCAGATGCGTTTTTGTTATACCACGTTTTATAGCGGTCGAACGGGATAAAAGGTATTCTATGTCCCTCTTCTGGTTCTAAGCTACCTCTCCACCAATTTTCAGCCAAATCGGTCTAGCCGTTCTTGAGTTATAAATAGTGTAACTAACACTACTTTCTTTTATATATGTAGATTCAAAACATCGGATAAGCTAGAATTTTGGGGCTGTGTTGGTAGGGAGGTGGGCGGGTGAAGGCGTGATCGAATTCTCCCTGTACCCATCGTCTTCACACAAAGTAACGAAGTATACCGATATAAGTATCGATAAGCAATGGTACCAATATAAGTATGAAATGTATGTAAGCGTGGAGTAGCTAAACCGACCAGTCCGCTTCGGCGGTTCGGGGAGGCGTGCCGGCCCCCGATGGAATCCCACCGGCGGATTAACGACGAGGACAGGAATGCCCCCCAGGCCTGGATGTGGTTTTTAGACGGTTCGCACCAGCTGACAGGTAAATTCCAGGCTGGTACCCACGTCCCGCCTCAGTTACACGGTACGTAAACGTTTGGAACACATTATCACGCTTTCACATGGTTTACACAAGACTCGAACAGACGGGCTAAAAAATTCCGAACCCTAGCGGTAAGGTTGGGGGTGGGGGAGAACAGATACGCCCTGTATGCATCGTCTCCACAACAAATGACGAAATACATTGCTACTAGCTAGCTTTACGATTTGTGGTTGGAGAAGCATAGCAACTTTATATTATACAACATCCTACATCAGACAGGTCTTTGCTATAAGAATATAATTAACTATTTACTGTCATATTGATACATACTATTATTTCTTTTCTAAAACATCAAACAGTGTTCATAACTTAAAATAAATATTTCGGTTTCATAGTTTGTCTAATAGTTGTTTACACGTTTCCCTGTCGAAGATTCGTGTTGTCTTCAGCTGAAGTTAATCACGTCAAATTAAAAGTTACAAAGCAGACTTCTCTTTCAGATTTTGACTTAATTTTTTTCTGATCTGCATAGCAAAAATATCTCTGAACAGCACAAACCTACACATGCCTTCACACTTTAATTCTTGATTTCTATTAGTGAGCTCAGAACAAAGTGTAGCCGGCCAGTGTGGCCGAGCGGTTGTAGGCGCTTCAGTCTCGATCCGCGCGACAGTTACGGTCGCAGGTTAGAATCCTACCTCGGGCATGGATGTGCGTGATGTCCTTAGCTTGGTTAGGTTTAAGTAGTTCCAAATTCTAGGGGACTGATGACCTCAGATGTTAAGTCCCATAGTGCTCAGAGCCATATAAACCATTTGAACGAAGTGTACCAGGAATTCATGTACGACTTTGACCTTTCCATAGTTTTCACCTGACACATCCAAGATACCTTTCGATATTAGCATTTAAATAATTTTGGATGTACAATTATCTTATCGAAACAAATTTTTTGACAGAAGTATTTTTTTATTGAGTTTTCTCAAATCTTTCAGCAAGACAATTTTTGTGTCATCCAAAACATATTGTACTTATTCCCTAACAGATATGTTCAGGGTGTTGGTGTCAAAAAAATCCGTCCGATTTCACAACACCAATGACGATAGAAGCCCAGCGATGAATAAAGATATCAGTGACCACATTATCGATTTTATGAGTTGTGTCATATGCATCTACGAGAAACTCTTATGTCTTCATTGGCTAATGAACATGGAACTACCAGACTGGAAGTTGCAGAATGGATGGTTGTATTTGACCCTGTGGAAGACTATCAGTTAGTATTAAATACAAACAAACCTTACGTGCTACACTGTACTCTGTGACAATCGCATTTTTATGGTGTTGACTATCAGATAACCTACCGAGCCGTTGCTGCCTTGTGTTTACCAGTTTTTTTAATATTTGTCGAGGGGCGTACTTCCCAGATAATCAAGCCAGACAAAAGATTAACCCTATGTTCCGTTTGCCTGCAGCTTGAATTATTTGTCTTTAAACTATGTGGAAATTGTTAACAGAATCTCCCACAAAAAGGACATCAGTATTCTACACAAGAGTTATATTAAAGCTCTAGAAATGCATTTTTCTCGGCCTAGAACATCGTTCTCTATAACACAGAGATTGTTAAGGATTGGTTCCTGCAGATAATGTTACTCTGCAGCACTTAATAAAAAGAAGCAGTTTCACGAACAGACAATTTATTTTCTATCACGAAAATTACTCCCTACATCGGTAAAAATATTCGGGTTGAATGCAAATTCTGGCTACTTTCCACGTCTAAAATTTATGTAGAACAGTATGAAAGTGAGCCTGCACTGATAAAAGTTTCCAGTACTGCTAGAGGACTTGATAACCACTTGTTTGTTTGAAGGGCAATAAATCAGAATTAATTGAACTTTAAATCTTTTTTATGTAAATAGATAAAACGCTCGATTTTTCTTCGTATTCGCAGATTCTGTCACCGAGCTGGAGTTAACAGCCTCTGCTGCGTAGGTTGTTCATCAATGACTTAGGTATAGGAGAATCGAGGAAATGATCCCGGCCCACAGCAACTAATCATAAATTAACCTGCTACTGGCTATTTTAAATAAACAAATGCTTGCCACTCATAGCGTTATTGTGCTGGGAAATGAAGATGTGGAATGTGAGGTTGTGTCACTCACCTCCCTGTTTCATTTGGCAGTGTGCAAGGAGCTAGCGATTGAACTGGACACCCCTATCGCATTTTTTGCCAGTTATGACGTACGTCGTGTCATTCGATGCCGGTGAGATACATCGTCGATTATGTGGAGGTGGGGTTGTGCAGAAAACTGAAGGCTAGTTTCACATATAAAGATGACGAAAGTAGCCGGAGAAGACACTCACCCTACCCCCCCCCCCCCCCCCCAACCCTCTTTAACACTGTCACATATAGGTTAGATCACAATAATTTTGGGTATCAAAATATCTAATTGATGTTCACAGGACTTCAAGAGTGGCTTGTCTTTGACATTACTTCAGCACTACCATGAGGAGCGGGAGAAATTTCGAAACAGCATCGCAGCTGCGAACGAGAAATTGGTGTAGTACCCGAACTCTGAAACTAAGGAACATTCCAAAGAGTGCTACACACTCTGTTACCAGAAAGTTCATAACGTTCAATCTGACACTGTCAAACCACAAAATGATGGTTACGGTTGCAACGCATTGCAAAGTAATTAGTGTTAGAAATTCCATGAGAGCAATGTTTGCGACGTTAACTAACGATTAGTGCTAGTGTAGTTGCTCTTCCAAACATCAGTCCATACAAGCAGACAAGTTTGTGTTAACCTGTGGTTACTCGCACTTCAGGTACTTGGGCTGTGCACGGCCCTGTTTAAACTGAATAGCTCGATGTAATCATAGGATCGATCCACATGCATCTGCTTTCATACCCCGAAGCTAATTCGCTGCAAATAATAACCGGTAGCTGCGATCCTGCAGTCAAATAGTCTGTGCATTGGCGAGTTCAGAAATTACATGGAAATACAAAATAAAAGTTAAAAGAATAATGTAATAACAAGCGTTTTATTGTAACGACGGTAACTGATATAGACGACAGAGAATTATTTTGTATGACGTTCTTTCAAGGAAGGACATCTCAATAAAGGGTTAGTGGTTTTACGATATTCAGTTACAACACAGACAGGAAATACCCTCATTAAATGCAGTAAAGGCACGTTGATAGCGTCACGAGAACGGTGGCTAAGTGCCCAAAATAGATAGACATCAAAGATACGCGACAATTAAGTCCATTTAGTGATCAAAATTCACGAAATATTAATCAGTTCAAAACAGCTCGGAGTTCAACATTATGCTTAACAAATTAACAGACACAATACAAAGAATAGTAACTCATACTATGTCTCTCTTCAGTTCAGTAATACAACCGGAAAAAGTTAGAGTTCTATACTGGAACATATTGAGACCTCTCGTAAATTAGAGTCGCTTCAAAAGTTAGAGTGCTGTAGCAACCGTTCGCCGCCCAGAATCGGACACCTATACGACTGCATCACGATTGTTACCACAAGAATGGCTGCCTTCTTCCAGCACTCAACACAAAGCGTTCAGAATCGCCCCCTTGCGCTCTTCATTCGGAAAGTCACTGTCCCTACTTGACTGTCATAGTGTTCTGCTACTGTATGATTTTCCGTTTGTTAAAGGCCATCCGTAACAAAAGGCATCGCTCTTAAGCTCTGCAGAGATGATTTGTCCCAACATGACCATCTACCAGACTAAACTAATATATTAGAACAATTTTTAATTACAGAAATTTCATAAGTGTTTGGTTACTCTCAGATCATTTACAATAAACATAAATAAATAATCCAGCATTCTCGTACAAATGTGCTCATGATAAATGCCAAGAGACTGTCGTTAAATATTGCTTAAAGATTGTTTATGCCTTCTTGACATTTTTGACAGAAACGTCTTTTGGTTCTCTTTCGATTGCTGTGTCCGCTAACAGATGCGATTGACTACTTTTAAATTATCATAGTTTTTTAATAGCACTTGCAGTGAACATTTAAATACAGTTAATGGCGAAATAGTAAACTGTGCGTTAAATAAAAACATAACCATGACAAAATATGAGGTACTGATGATGTGTTCATTTGTTGTGTAAATTGCATTGTTACGCGGTTTTATGCTTAATTACAGACTTACTATTTTATCAGTTGATTTGTTTTCACCACGTAACGCCCACTGTTTACGTCCTTCTCCGTTGCTGAGCGATGTATCACTCACTCTTCGTTCTGACGCAGCAACTGTTCCTTTCCTATATCTTTACTACTTTTATCTATATAAATGATAAACTATTGGTTTTGCCGTTTAACAACTTTTTAATAACTGTGGAAGTATTACAGGCATCGGGTCCCACCTAATGTGTCACCCGCCTATAAGCTTTACATGAACCTTTCAAGCCTCGATCGATCTGTTTACAAAGAGAAAGCAGAATATCTCTTCCTTTGACGTTGTCCAACAACGACCTAGGGAGCTCGACGCCCTCGCGGCCCAGGCTCTTGCATGGCTCGAGGTAGTTTGCAGCATTCGTTTTATTCCTTGCCCACTTGCCGCTACGTCGAACTTTCGTGGTGATCGTTGGGCAACGTCTTCCACGTTATCTGCAACATAAATAAACTTTCTTCCTACAGTATTTCTTAAAACCCAAAAACAAACTTAAAGAACATAATAATAATAACTGTTCTTACAATTATTCGTATAAGCCTTGGTCGATTTAATGAGGGATGGGACAGGCCTAAGCCTTGTCACACCACAAAATGTAGAGAATACCACGTTCTGACAAACATTTGCATATTAAAAAAGATATAAAAGACGTAATAAATCATGAAATAACACAGATACGGGTACGCAGCTTCCAGAGATGTGCAAAGCTATCATCTGAGATATTTTATTTTGAAATCACTTGAAGTGTCTAAGAGTTGTTAATTCAGAGGTTCATTGTGAAAATGTTTATTCACTGTGAAATATTAACTTCTATAGCTTTAAGGATATTGAAATATTGTTGTGTCATTGCCTGCGTCTCATTTTTCTTAGCTTGTAGATGTATTCAGATTTGGAATCATAGTAGACTGTAAATTATTATTGAATGTCAAAGCGTTGTAAGAAACCATCTTTCAGCTCGTCTTACACTCCACCATTTCTTGGAGCGTCGTCTGTCTTCTTAAGAGTCAAAACTCCCCATAAAAGGACTTTCCCAATTTCTGGACAAATCTTTGTGCCCGAACTTGGGCTCGCCAGCAATAGTTACTGCCTCTGGGCCGGCCGCGGGGATTTGAGGGCCTGGGGTTGTCCGGCAGCGCTCAGCCTTAGAAAAATTCATTTTATCTCGTACCAGCAGTGGGCAGCCAACTAGCTCGCCTAAATATGTGTAACATTACACATCTAAAAATACAACGACCTCATAGGTTTATTGTGAGCCTGTTATGAAACCCTTAAGATCAAGCCAAAACAAGTAGTGCACTGTGATTGCCGAAGGAGCCATGCACAACAGGGAAACTTAGACGGTTGTGCTGGGAGGTTTTCCAGCATCTTCCGTATAGTCCGGCCCTGGCACATAGCGACATTCACCTCTTCCCCAAGGTGAAGTCCTAGCTGACTACCCACCATTTCACGACCGCTGTTAGCTACTGGCTGAAGGACCAGGTGGCACATTTATTGGATGAAGAGATAAAGAAACTGCTGTCGTGGAACGGCAAATATTTCGGTTTGCTTGAGATTATGTGGAGAGGTAACGTCAACATAAGAGTATGGATTTTCCATAAAAATTACTTTTCTTTCTTTTTTTAATAGTCAATTAGAGGTTAATTTATGAATAACTCACGTATTCATGTACCTTACGCGTTTTGTCGTTAGTTCAAGTGGCGTTCAGTAAGTAATGCAACAGTTTTTTTTTTCTAAAAGTAGATAGGCTTTATTCAGGATTCCAGTACACCATATTATTCCCCACTCTTTTGGCTATAAAAACTCTATTTTTCAACGCAATCTCGTTTCAGTGCGATGGCCGTATGGCACCTTACTGGAAGGATCTGTATGCCCATATAGTACCCCTCCAGTAGTCGACGTCGGACCCAACGTTTCGCTGTTTCAGTAAACTCTCATACAGCGCGTACCGCTTCCCGTGCATTCTTCACTGGGCCATACAGATGGAAGTCAGAAGGTGCGAGTTTCGGGCTGTAGGGTGGATGCGGAAGAACAGTCCAATGAAGTTCTGTGTGCTCCTCTTGGGTGTACAGAATTGGGTGAAGCCTTACGTTGTCGTGGAAAAGTTCGTTTGCATTCTCGTGGTGATGAACACGCTGAATCCAGAATGAGATTTTCACTCTGCAGTGGAGTGTACGCTGATGTGAAACTTCCTGGTAGATTAAAACTGTGTGACCGACCGAGACTCGAACTCGGGACCTTTGCCTTTCGCGGGCAGCGGTCAGCCCCCAGGCTGTGGCTAAGCCATGTCTCCGCAGTATCCTTTCTTTCAGGAGTGCTAGTTCTGCAAGGTTCGCAGGAGACCTTCTGTAAGGTTTGGAAGGTAGGAGACGAGGTACTGGCAGAAGTAAAGCTGTGAGCACCGGGCATGAGTCGTGCTTCGGTAGCTCAGATGGTAGAGCACTTGCCCGCGAAAGGCAAAGGTCCCGAATTCGAGTCTCGCTCGGGCACACAGTTTTAATCTACCAGGAAGTTTCGCGCTAAATCCGTTTCTTCAGTTTCCTTAGGGTAGCACAAAACACTTCTGAGGATATCGTGCCACCATGAGAGAGAACATCAAGCAGACTACCCCCTCCAGGGTCCAAGAAGGTGGCCGCCATGATTTTATAGGCTAAGAACACAGCTTTGAACTTTTTATTCGGAGGAAAGGTGGTGCGCAGCTACTCCATAGATTGGTTCGAACTGATGAACCAATATTTCACCACCTGTGACGATGTTAAACAATAATTATCACGGTCAGCCTTGTAGCGCAAACAATTACGTACAGATGGTCTTTTTTTGCTCTTTACGAGCTTCTGTCAGGCGGCGAGGGACCCAGAGGGCACGTAGTTTTGAGTACCCAAATAGTGAACGAGCTGTTTGATTGTGTTCCGCCGATCACCTCGAGTAAGTGTGTCTCCCACGTTACAACATTGCAGGAGTCACAGCTGTGTGCGGCTGGCCGGCACGCTGGAGATCGGGCAGGTTTGCACAACCTTGCTGCGTTGATGACACACCCCTCGTCCAACAACTCATTGTACTTTTCTTCACTGCTATTTCTCCGCATACAATTTGCAAGCGCCTAGGAATATTTACTATCCTCTGGTTTTACGACAAACGAAACTCAATGACAGCTCACTGCATGGAAAGCACTTCCGTTACAGACTCCATTTTGAAGGCGACGTACAGTAGAGTTGTGGCGATTCGTGAATGAGTCGTTCATTTGAACGACTCTAAATAAAGAATCGTAAGAATCGAATCGTGATACGGACGAATCGTCGTTCAAAAGAATCGTAAGAACGATTGCGTGTTTCCGAGTCGTGACGATTCGAAGTTCCAACGATTCATCAATTCTTAGTACGCTATGCTTCGACGGCAAGTTCAGAATCATGCCGAGTCGTGCCGAATAATTACGACTGCCAGATGGCCGTCAAGTGGAGGATGCGTGTGAACAAAGGAAGCTCGGTACGAACAAACGAAGTTCGTGGTCCGTAATATTACTCGTGAAAACCAAGCTGATACTTGGCAGTGGCTGACGGGAAAGAGCGTAAAGGCATCTCCCATTTACTATCGCTACCATCAGCCACCGCGCCGACGTCAACTTAGTTTGCGCGAGTAATGCACGAACTAGTGATGACAGAAACGATATACAGCGAGTACACAGCTCCCAATACACACGATTAAAATCAAGAAATCCAAGTATATGAATAAATACGTACCTCTTATGTGTTGCAGATGCAATGCAAAACACACACACCTTCTTTACACACAAGAAGTAGCACTTGGATTACGTATTATATTTCGCGTATGCCTGAATTAAGACGATTAATGCTTGTTTGTTCCATTCTATTTCTAGAATACGAAGCAATCAAAGTACAAAGAATCTCTTAATAGCTTGCGTAAAGAAAGTCTGCTAGAAAAAAAATTGTTTAGTTGCTGTATTTATGAAAATTTGAAGAACGGACAAAATCTTCAATATAAAAACTGGAAGCTGGGATCTGGTCACAGAGGTTAATGGCAACAGTAAACCATAAACAAACAAGCAGAAAGCTGTCTGTAGTACCCCCTTGTGCGCATGCGCGAGTTATCCCTATATAGTGCACATACGCGGATTCGTGTCATCCTATGTTTCTCTGTGCTCTTTCCAATTCCACAGCACCTTATGTTTCACAATAAAGCAGCTGTCAGCCCTCACACACTGCAAATTTAGCTTAACTTTTGTTTCGTCGAAATACAAAGCTTTTAATTTGTCTGAGAACTTGCTTCTGCCACTACTATTTATGTGAGAAGACGACATACTTCTACAGTGTAGGATACAATCGTATACAGCGAAATTACTTCACTGCTAATTTGCTAATTCTGTTAGTTCCACCAGTGCTACCACTAAATGGCCGTCGCACTAGACCAACTTTACAGAGCCTATATAGAGAGAATGTAGGCTCTCTAACCAATACCTTTCTTGGCGGATCGGCGTGTAATATCGTCTTTAAACAAAAGCTTTTTAATTAATAATTTCAAGTTCGAGTTTTCAAATGTTATCGTGTTCAGATTCATATTAAATTTTAGTGAAGTAAAGTCGCTGTATACGATTGAATTCTACTGTTTAGAAGTATGTCGTCTTCTCACGTAAATAGTAGTGTCAGCGGCAAGTTCTCAGACAAATTAAAAGCAAAATACCTATGCTTTGTATCTAGAAGAAATGAAAGTTAAGCTAAATTTGCTGTGTGGGAGGGCTGTCAGCTGCGTTATGAATTACAAGGATGATGTGGATTTGAAAAGACATCTTAGCACAGAAAAACATAGGATGATATGAGCCAAACCACGTCTGCCTCACTGCTAGATTTTGTTACCATAAAACACAACCAAACTGGCATACCACGTAATTTTGCAGCACGTTTCGCACAAGTCGACTCCTCCTTCCTGGCATACTGAAATAAAACAATAGATGCAATCAAATGAAACGTGACCTTTCATCAATTAAGTCATTACACGTATAGATCGAGAATCACACTTGTAACGTCATATGCATTTTTACTCATAAATAAACTATTTCTGGCATATCTTATCATGACACAGTTCGATTCTAACCCCATTGACAATTTGAGACATGTCCTGCCATCTGTGAGTACGATGTAGAACTTTTAGCATTCCGTAAGACTCGTGCCATCGCAGATAAAATGAATCGTGAAAGAATCGTGAACGAATCGTAGAAATCGATTCGCAATGTGAGATTGAATCGTAGGAATCGAATCGGGAAAAAGAATCGTGTTGCCCAGCACCGCCACCAATCAGAATTTCTTGAAACCATAGGAGCTGAAGCGGGAATATTCCACGACGTCCCACAACAAATTCCGCATTGGTTCAACTCAAATTGTCCGAGAAAGAAATGTGCTGTATTACTTGTTGAGCACCCCTCGTATTATTGAAAACCTAGGCATCTGTGGCATACTGAAATGACAGTAATCGACAAATTAAATTCTGTGAGAAGGGGGAGACAGTGACAAATCATGAACTCTCAGAATCAGATAGTAGATCCGTGAGTTGTAGTAAGACCCACACTTTCCAATGAAGACGAATAACTATTTGAAACTCAGGTAGAAACTACTCTGACGTATAGAGTCCCGAGCAAAATCTGTAATTTTTTATGTGCCGGAAACGACATCCGGTTGGACGATAAAAATTTCATGCGGGTGGCCATGCGGGTGATGAGGACAAAAAAAGTGCCTCTGTCCAGTGAAATTAATCCGCGAGTTGTCGATATTGGAAGGGGGGGTTGGGGGGCGTGCGGTCGTGTGATGGTGGCGACCCCAGCTCTCAGCAGCATGGGATGCGGCCGCAAGCGCAAGAGAAATGGAGGGAGGGGCAGAGAGAGAGAGGGAGAGATAGGGGGAGGGATGAGTTGTGGGGAGGGCAGTGGGGGGGAGGAGGGTGATAATTAAGCGGTGTGGTGGCCGCGGTGCGGTTGTAGGCGGCCCCACGCCACGGGGGAGCGGCGGCCGGTCGGACGGTTCCGGCTCTCACGCCAGCTCTAGCTTCACCGTGGGTGCTCAACAGCTGCTCGCGAATCGACAACGATCCGGTCTATCGTGCAGCACGAGTGCTACTTTGACCGTGTGTACAGCATCATGGCTGACATATTCACCAACTGCGTAACTGAGAAGTTTCAATGAGAGTAGTGAACTTGGAGAAGTATGAAACTTCAAGGTTAATAAACCGAACGCACTTCACACTTGTCGGGATACTATAGCACTAGGTATCTTTACGTGCTCACTGTTAATCATTGTAAATCATTTATAGGGCTATGCATTCAACACCCTGGTTTTCATCGAATTATATTTTGGTTTCCATAGTTACACAGATGCATGAAACTTCAGGGTTAACAAACCGAACGCACTTGACACTTGTCGGGAGACTGTAGCACTAGGCATCTTTTCGTGCTCACTGTTAGCTGAAAACTGTAAAATGCGACGTGATGCATTCGATGGGCATACTAGAGATATTGCGAAACGTAGCTGCACAGAACTTCATGGGATTTTCGCTGTGGTTTTATTACGTGACCGACCGGACCTTGAAAACAAAACATCCCTCGTATATAGCAATGAGATGGCACAAGCGAATTTTCGTTGCGGTCTGTCCTCTATTTTAGTTGACGACGAGATGAACGTAGTGGACGTCTTAAGGTTCTCTGAAGTGTCTGGATTGCAGCCTGATCTTCTAGGCAGGATATAAAGTGCTTTCCAGAGTGCCTGGTTTATCCTTTTTGTTTCAGCAGTTAGCGAGCCACAGGTATCTGCTGTATTCTTCTACTTCTTTCCCTTGCTTTTTCCATTTTAATGTACAGTTTCAATCTGACAACGTACGTGATGCTTGTCCTTCTCTCTCTCTCTTCCTTTGTATGAGTGTGTGTGTGTTTTTTCTTAGGTCGTTATTTCTTTTCTCCTCGTTATGACAGTCTTAATCCTTTTGCACCGTTTACACACTTATCTCTTGAAAATTTAGTACGGGCGCTAAAGACTATGTCATTGTGTACGCACACCAACATCTCATCATCATCATCATCAAGGTTAGCTGCTAATAGGATTTCAAAAGGATTATCGGGTAGATACAACAGAGTATTCGCTAGGTTCAGAGCTGCAGTCCGTGTTATTGTCACTGGAAGCAAAAAAGTCAGTGCCTTGACGTCGCACTGAGTATCATTTAAAATAATCTCGCTGTTCCTTAATTCCAGTCGCTCTGTTACCCTTGAGCGTCCTTGTTCTCATCATGTTATGATAAGTACACATGCATAATTCATTTACACTCACTAACGTCCTACTTTGTCACAATGAGAATGAGTTGTAAGGACGTCCCATTGACAAGCGCTTGCGACTGTTCTACAGAGGACCATCGAGGAGTGTGAGAACAATAATGACGCCGACAACAGAGTGGGTGATCTGGGAACATAGCGTCTTTATACTTGTGTATATTTGTGTGTTTATCCCTGACAGACGCTCAGTCCGAGTTACAGCTCCATACAGCCATCACGTGATTCTCTAGAGCGCTATCAGTAAACTTGTTTCTGCCGTGCGCTACGAAACTTGAACGGCGGAATTTAGGGCAACAATGTGCCACCAAGTTTCGTGTTAAACTTTGAGAAACTACGAGTGTGACCTTTGAAAAGTTGAAGCAGTTCTATGGGGTACATTCCTTGTTGGGAGAACAAGTGTTTTTCTGTCGCAAATCATTTTCGGAGACCGATAACACGTTGAAGATGAAGCTCGCTCAAGAAGACTTTTAACTTCAAAAACTGACGAAAACGTCGAAGGTTTGCGTTGCTCCACAAGAAACTGTCAGGCACGTGTCTTACAAAGATGTCCTTGATAGGCTCAGGAAAAGGACAATTGAGTGAGGTTGGAAACTTCAGACAAGTGGATGCTGCATCATGAGAACGCCTAGTAAAAATGGTTCAAATGGCTCTGAGCACTATGGGACTCAACTGCTGTGGTCATAAGTCCCCTAGAACTTAGAACTACTTAAACCTAACTAACCTAAGGACAGCACACAACACCCAGCCATCACGAGGCAGAGAAAATCCCTGACCCCGCCGGGAATCGAACCCGGAGAACGCCTAGTAATATACGACCACTTCCATCACGGAATTTGTGATGTAAAGAGGCATTCCTGTTGGTCCACGGCTCCCTATTCACCTGATTTGAGTCCTTGTGATTTTTTTTCCTTTCCCGAAATTGAAATATATCTTAAAAGAAATTCAGGTTGGAACTCTGGAGACTATTCAAAAGAATGTGACTGACGTGTTAGGCCCTACCAGTTGATACCTTCCAGCATTGCTATCAAGACTGGGAATTACTTTGAAGGGGACAATATTTTTGTTTGAAAATAAATCCTTCAGCAGATAAAAAATCAGTCTCATCGCTTTTCTCACACGCCTCGTACTTGTTTAGCATGTCCCCTCAGAACTTTGGTCCACCATGAAGGGGCATATTGTAGCCTGCTCCCTCTGGCACTGGCGCGTTATGCTGTCATCAGTGCGTGAGTCGTGCTACCTTTAATAACTTACAAAATCCCCTTTGATCGAACATGCACAAATTTCCCTAAAGTCCCCTATTTTACCGGATACCGGTGAATCGCAGAACATTCGTGTCAGCTATTAGCGTCTGGTTCTCCAACACAGTTCTCCCTTCTCTACGTCGACCTAACTCTTGATCTTAGTGCGCGTATAGAGACATGAGCCTACTACATGGGAGCTGTTTGCTGACTTACGGGTGCCACTCTCCCATTCTTACTCCCCCCCCCTCCCCTCCCCCCACCCTCACCACACTTTTGTGGCAAACGCCAGCAATGGCAGAACTATGTTCGGCGCGTCCTGTTAGGGTCGAATAGGCCAACCGCAATGTTGTGCGTTTAGGGAGCTGTAGCTACACGTTTACTGGTGAAGTCATCTCGATCATTTATTAGACCATGGCAATGACTATTTATTTTAGTTGTTTACACCTTCGGGATTTGAGGGCTCGTCAACATTAAGCGCAGTATGTAGCCAAGTGGCACTCCGATTTCCAGATCACCACTGCCGCCAGGGGTTTTCATATTCGCATTTTTACAGCTGGTGCTATTCTGTCTGCACGGTTTTTGGAATATTCCACACTGAATCATCGTTTTCCTCACTCTGGGTTTCACTAACTCATTTGTAGATTGCACGTTCCATCCGTGTAAGGTGATAGTCTAGTATTCTCGGGCCGGCCGAAGTGGCCGAGCGGTTCTAGGCGCTACAGTCTGGAACCTCGCGACCGCTAGGGTCGCAGGTTGGAATCCTGCCTCGGGCATGGATGTGTGTGACGTCCTTAGGCTGGTTAGGTTTAAGTAGTTCTAAGCTCTATGGGACTGATGACCTCAGAAGTTAAGTCGCATAGTGCTCAGAGCCATTACAGAACTACGATACACCCCATCGTGCGGTCATAATCTCGCAGCAAACAGTTTCACATGACTCAACTGAGTACAAAGGACAGTCCTGTCAGTGCACTGCTCAGTTGTGCCTTGTATAGACGATACTACCGCCATCTCTAGACGTGTATATCGCCATCCCATGATTTTCGTCACTTCAGTGTAAGCACTAGGTGAAAATCTAAAGAAATGTTACATAACCATTTAATCAAGCAGTTTTCCCCAAATTTATTGTAGCCACCGCCATGATTAACTTCCTGTACATCCAATTCGTTGCGAGTCAGAAATAACTCTTCAGCTTTCCTGTGAAATAGAAATCGTAGTGAAAACTAGAGGAAAATAATACAGATCTAATAGTGCTCAGAGCCATTTGAACCATTTTGATTAGTATTCTCGTGAACTTTTGAAATGTACGCTGCCACTATGTAAAGTAACAGTATATCTCAGTTTCTATGATTACCCTTGCCGTAATGATTTAACTTCTTCCACAGCTTCCCGTGAACCAGTTCTGTTCTGTCATTTCCTTGCGGAGGTTCTCATTCAAATGAGCAAATAATAGGCAAAGTTTGGAAATTTTTTTAGGACAATGAGAAAACATGCAAAGGATCTGTAACTCTTCAGGCTTTCCCGGCGATCTAATCACAACTTGGGTTGTCGGGTGTTCTGCCAGATATCAGCGTCGTACCGTAAAAACGGAGCAGCAACGCTCCAACAGGTCGTGGTGAGCGGGCGCGGACCGCAGGGGAACGCTTGGTACCCCAGGAGCGGGGTTGGTGGGCGCGGACCGCAGAGGGAACACCTAGAACCGCAGCGGACGGAAAACGGAGCAGCAACGCTCCAGCAGGTCGCAGGGAATGGGCGCGGACCACAGAGGAAGCGCCTGCAGCCGTTGGTGGAGGGGGAAGACCATAGGCATAAATACTGGACCAGGTCCACTCGAGGAGCAGTCCCAGGTCGCACCTGATGAAGGTTACGAGTTACGTGACCGAAATATCGTGCAAGTACGACGCTGATATCCGACAGAACACCCGACAACCCAAGATGTCATTAGATCGCCGGGAAAGCCTGAAGAGTTACATCAAAAGTCTCTACGGGGAGGAGATGTATCAGAATACCAAGAAGCCGGACAAGCTTCGGCAGAAGAAAGGGAAGTTGCTGATATCTCTCAGTTTTTTGCTGAGGTGTCGAGATGGAGAAGTGGTACCAGTATTTGCCAGAATTAAACATCACATCAACTCCAGAGCGGCGAACAAGATAAAACGCAGAGCCAGCATGGCACTGGTGAGAGAGAGGATTCGAGATATGTGCCACAGGTTAGATGTTGTGGCCAGGGAGCTGTTACACATTCATCTGTACATGGCAGCCTCCTTAACAAGAGAAGATTGGGATTGGGTAGACTGTGCCTCCTGGTATTTAGCTGAGTGTGCTAGAAGGAATGCCTCATCTTGCCAATCTGCAAAGTTTGACCGCATGAGTAAGAAAGCACAGCAGATGGAAGAGACACGCACTGTGACGAATCTGAGTGGCATACAGTTTGATGATACAACCTTAAAGGTACTCTGCAAGGGTCTCAACTTTGCTACGACCCCTAGAAATGTACCCATGTCAGATTTCGTCAGTGCAGTAGAGCAAGTTGCAGCCACACTTCCACCTTATGTGGCAGAGGAAGTCCGCCGAGAGACCTGCAGGGCCCTCACCAAGGCCAGGCCGCCGAAATCGAACATCACAACCGAGGAGAGGCTTGCACTCAAGAAACTCCGGGAAGATAACAGCATTGTGGTACCGCCAGCAGACAAAGGGAACTCCACTGTCATCTTGCAGTGGGTGGATTATGATGAGAAAGTACGCCAACTTCTGGAGGACCCTGCACACAGAATTCTGGAGTGTGACCCCACGGACAAGGTGGCCAAGAAGACTAGTGCTCTCTTGAAGGAAACAGGGATGCCTGATAAGATCATCAGACAACTATGGGAAAAAGCGACAGTGCCACCTAGACTGTATGGTCTGCCTAAAATACACAAGGAGGGCGTGTCCCTACGTCCAATTGTCAGTAATATTGGGGCACCTACATACACAACAGCCAAGTACTTGAAAGGTCTCCTGTCTCCATATGTGAGCAAATGTATTCACCACATCCGCAACTCAGAAGATTTCCTGCAACGCCTCAAGCAACTGCACATCACAGATCCGGACATCATGGTCAGTTTTGATGTGGTATCGCTGTTCACCAGGGTCCCACTGAAGGACTCACTAGAACTGATTGCAGAGAAATTTGACGGCGCTCTGTTGGACCTGTTCAGTCATACACTGACATCCACGTATTTCCTGTACAGAAACCAATATTACGAGCAAACTGAAGGTGTAGCTATGGGCAGCCCACTGTCCCCTGTGGTTGCCAACATGTTTATGGAGAGTTTTGAGGAGAGGGCATTGGAGACAGCCACATTTAAACCCACATGCTTCTTTAGGTATGTGGATGACACCTTCGTGATCTGGCCACATGGGATGGACAGGCTCAATGAGTTTCTTGAACATCTTAACTCATGCCACCCTAATATCAAGTTCACCATGGAACTGGAGAAGAATGGCCAGCTGCCATTTCTGGGTGTACTAGTCCAGAGGAAAGCAGATGGATCAATTGGCCACAGTGTGTACCGAGAACCAACACACACTGATTTATATCTGCAGGCCAGCAGCTGTCACCACCCTGCACAGAAAAATGGGGTTCTGAAGACATTGGTCCACAGAGCACATGCCCTGTCAGACCAGAGAATCTACCTATAGAGATAGAACGTATCAAAACGGTTTTCTCCAAGAATGGATACACGGACAGACAAATTGAGAGGGCACTCCAACCAGCCACCATACCACAGGTTCCTGAAGAAGACCAAGATGAAACAAAGAAGGTGGCATATCTGCCCTATGCTGGCTCTATTTCTGCCAGAATCAGTAGGATCCTCCGTAAACACAATATCAAGTGTGTTTTCTGTCCATCCAACAAGATTGGGGGACTGCTGGGGAGTGTCAAAGACGACCTGGGGTTACGAAAACCAGGGATTTACAATATACTTTGTCAATGTGGCAGGTCCTACATTGGCCAGACGACAAGAACTGTGGAGATCAGGTGCAAAGAACATCAGAGGCACACTAGATTAAGACAGGTGACTAAGTCAGCCATTGCTGAACACTGTCTAGAACTAGATCATGCCATGAAGTATGAGGATACCAGGATTCTAGCACAAACACCCAGATTTTGGGACAGTGTTGTAAGAGAATCGATAGAAATTAAAATGGCTGACGATCTTATGAACCGTGACACAGGGTACCAGCTAAGCAGAGCCTGGGATCCGGCTCTGGAATTGTTAAAGGAGCAACGGGGCCAGCTGCAACACTGAACAAACAGAAGAACCAGAGACATTGAGATGGAAAACGAGCCCCTGACGGACTGCCAGGAGCACCAGACCGAAGATGGAACACCCAGAAGTGGGACTGGCGGGCGCGGACCGCAGAGGGAACATCCAGAGCCGCAGCGGACGAAAAACGGAGCGGCAACGCTCCAACAGGTCGTGGTGAGCGGGCGCGGACCGCAGGGGAACGCTTGGTACCATAGACCGTAGATGAAACCCCCAGGAGCGGGGTTGGTGGGCGCGGACCGCAAAGGAACACCTAGAACCGCAGCGGACGGAAAACGAAGCAGCAACGCTCCAGCAGGTCGCAGGGAATGGGCGCTGACCACAGAGGAAGCGCCTGCAGCCATTGGTGGAGGGGGAAGGCCATAGGCATAAATACTGGACCAGGTCCACTCGAGGAGCAGTCTCAGGTCGCACCTGATGAAGGTTACGAGCTACGTGACCGAAATATCGTGCAAGTACGACGCTGATATCCGGCAGAACACCCGACAACCCAAGATGTCATGCAAAGGATCTGTTTGCTGCTTATGACTGGTCATACTTTGAACCTTATTTCACATATTCAGTGGAAAAAAATGGCGCCCGTAATTATGGTTTGATCAAGGGCTAGTGGGTCTGAAATACGTACACAGACTGCGTGCATTGTAGCCCTTCAGGAATTATCTGAAATCAAAAAGGGGTAACATCAGTCGATACTACATTAAATTTATGGACGCTTTTGCCTAACCAAAATGAAATAACCTTAACTTTAACTATATGATGCTAGCTGGAGTCTAATTTTTTCGGGTTTGTTTCACTCTTTATTTCTTTATAAGAATAGTTAACGTTAACAAATTTAATACATTATATAGATACGTATAAGCTCTCAAGAAAAGTGTTTACCTTTCTGAGATCAAGGGTAGATGTTAATAGATTGAATCGTTTTTACTTTACGCTGCACGCAATTTTGAAAAACCGTTTCGCCAGAAAAACTTGTTTAAAATTTAGGAAAAACTTGTATATGTATTATTAGTTCAATTTGCGTAGAATCTACATGTTATCGTTTATTTTTGGTGTTGCAGAGCACAAATCCGAAATTAGATTTTGAAAATTCAAAGTGTCTAATCCAATAAGGCGAACAAAAAATTATTTTTGACCAGTTTTCACCAAAATTTGACCAAAGAAAAAAAGAGTGTTCTTGTTACTTACGTTTGCTCCGCAGTTCCAGGACCGTATATCAACCCTTCCTCTAACACGTATTGTTCCTGGAGAGCAATTCCTTCGTTCTTCTTGGCGAGAATAGCCGATCTGGCTGAGATGTATTTGTTGCGTTCGACAGCCTGTGTACGTTCTTTGTCAGCTTTTTCGGCGAATGTTTTTGCATGCATACTCCAATATAAAGCATTTAGTGAACGTGCGTCACGGTAAGACAAGTTTTCTTATGAGCCGGCCTTCGCTGGCTCAGAGCGTCCTGCGGCAGTCGTGACACTGCTTCGAACAATGGGCTGCAGAAACTTTGGTAACTAACCGATTAAAAAACCTTTTCGTCCCAACATTCTAGACACATAACCTTTCGAAAGGTGCAATAAAACAAAAATCCAATTTTCGACCATTTTGACTGTGAACTTGGCCCTATTTTAGGAATTTATAGCTAATGACAATGTAATTCATCGTTTCCGACATCGAGTTAGGACTTTGGCCCGGAATCAATGTTTCTGGAGTACAAAATCTTAACAACCAATTATTTGCCTTTGAATGCGTCAGTGCGTTCGGTTTTTGCTGTGGAATAAATATAATTTGTATGAAGTGATCTGTTATTTAACACACAACAATTCCTTGCCATTGTCTGCGAAAAAGGACCTAAGATGTTCAGACTGATCATCCTTCTGGCCTGCAGAACTCGCCGCAGCACAATACACTGACGACTTAATTCAGCTCACTGTGCACGGGGTGCAACATTTTTATGTACCCCTTACGTATTCAGCACCCACATCGTTCAGCTGAACATCATTCTGTCGTTCTAATACCTCTGATCCCTGTTAGTACATATTCGAGTGCCTGTTTTCATAACTATTTCCGCAACGTAGCTGAAACCACAAGATGATTTCCGAAAAAAATGTTTCAAATGGCTCTGAGCACTATGGGACTTAAGTTCTGATGTCATCAGTTCCCTAGAGCTTAGAACTACTTAAACCTAACTAACCTAAGGACATCACACACATCCATGCCCGAGGCAGGATTCGAACCTGCGACCGTAGCGGTCGCGCGGTTCCAGACTGTAGCGCCTAGAGCCGCTCGGTGATTTCCGAGTTTTGTTGTTTACATAACACCCCCTCATGCACAGTGAAATATGAATTGGGTGCAAACAGCTTGCAGTCTGCGTTAGCTGTTTATGCGTATTGCCATTCTGCGCATGTTGAACCTACTCATTGTGCTGCACAATTTTTCTGACTTTGGTCATCGGAATTTTCATGTTATTTGCTAGATCGATGAAAACGCTCAAAATCAATTTATTGACTTTTTAGTGCCCAGCGAATTAACGTCTTAAGGGGACATTGAAACATAATACCCGTTTCAAAGCAGCACTATCCGTTATATCGTATACTTTTAATGTAAAAATATTCTTGATATTGTGTTATGCCATATACGAGGCTTCTTCTCCATTTTGGAGTATTTCTTTTCCGCTCTGTTCGGCTATCATGATGTATAGACAGCTGAATGTCAGGCCTCGTCCAATTCCTGCCTTAATATCCAGTTGAGTGTATGACTGCTTGCATCGCATGACAGCACAAATTACTTTCTATAAATTAGGGAAAACTAAAACTGGCACATTTGATAACAGTTTTTTCTGCCGACTGATCACATACCTCCATTCTGCTGACCTTTGGCACTTCTATATCTACATCTACATCTGCATCTACATATTAACTTTGCAAACCACACTTATGTGCCTGGCAGAGGGTTTATCGAACAACCTTCACAATAATTCACTACTATTGCGATCTCGAACAGCTAGCGGGAAAAACGAACACCTATATCTTTCCTTGCAAGCTTTGATATCTCTATCTAGGCCGGGGTCCACAAAATATTTTCGAATTCAGAGGAGAATGTTGGTGATCGAAATTTCGTGAGAAGATTGCGCCGCAACGAAAAAAGCCTTTTTTTTATGTTGTCCACCACAAATCTTGTATCACGTTAGTAATACTCTCGTATTTCGGCATAATACAAAACTTTTGTCTCTCCTTTGAACTTTCTCAATGTACCCCATTAATCCTATCTAATAACGATCCCAGACCGCGCAGCAGTAATGCAAAAGAGAATGGACAAGCGTGGTGTAGGCAGTCTCTCTTCTTCAATATCAAACTTAGGACCTGCATTATATCCGAAAACTTTGGCACAAAGATCTGGTGATACTTTGCCAGACGCCATAAAGTCAGCAAGTCTTTTATAGGAAATTATTCTGGGAAATTCTGTATGGCTTTTATTATACTGGTGTTCAGGTGAACCACCTCATGACTAGTTAAATGCCGCAAATGTTTTATTCTTCCTGCTCGATCTGAGAATTTCCTAGAAGGTGAGTTAGGTATACTATGCACAACCATTTAAGACACTTCACTTAGCCGCAACACATACTGCTCTATGTTCTCCTCAAAGACAGTATACTATTAATCGTTTACGTTTCAGTTTCCATAATAACCTGTGTAAGAGTCACTGAGAATGTGACCACCGTATTTTTGAATCCAAACGATATATGTTATACTGATAATTTTCTGACATGATTGTAAATGCTTTCTTTGAGCAGTACTTTGGTACTACCCAAGGACGTAGCCAGTATTTTGTCAAAGAGGCCCTTAAAATGGTTCATATTTTTCAATTATTCAGTAAATACATTTGTTTATTTTTAAATTTTATGAACAGCATTTGTTTTTGGAGGCCTTCAAACAAATAGCATTTGGCCTATAAAATTGAGCAAGAAAAGTTTTTCTTAAAAAATATTTTTAACATATACCAAATTCACAATTAAATATTCCCTTATTTGGCAATATGATAACATCAATGTATCGCCAAACAAATTAAAATTCTAACATAATCTGTCTCCTGATATAAGGTTCACTATCGCAGAGTAGAAGAATCTTAACGTTGGGCTAAATAATTTATATAGTTAAATTTGTTCAGCTGTCTTCTGACAACAGTTGTCTTTATCTTATTATAATCTTGTACGGTAAAGCCCCGATTAACCGAACTCGGGTCATCCGAAACACGAGTTATCCGAACCGCCTCCGAATATCGCAAATCCAAAACTTAATATTGTAATGCGCAGAAATAATTCGAGGACGAAAGAGTTCTGAGGAGAGGAGGCGCTCGACCTTGAGTTGCTTCCCCAGCCACCGACCCATCACTCTAAATACAGCTACACTGCCAACAGTAGTGCATTCAAGTGGTTGTTTAGTTCCGTTGCGGGTGTATTTTTATGCTGTGGCGTCTAAGCGCAAGTGCGTTGCAATAAATTACTTTCTATCAAAGAAGTTGGAAAAGACAGTACGTTGAAAATTGTTGAGTCTTATTGCAGAATTGGTGTTTCTAGCGCTTCAGAATGGGTTACGTCTAAATAGCAAGTACTGACCCGTCTTAGCAGAAAAACACCGAAAACATCTGACTTTGAAAAAAAAAAAAAAAAAAAAAAAAGCGAAGCTCTGTCTCTCGTTCACCCAACAACGAAAAATGGCATGCCTTTAACAGGCCCAAAAATGAAAAAAAAAGCGCAAATGTTAACTAAGTTGTTAGCTGAGGACCGAGAAGACTACTTTTTTTTCAATATCTGGGACGTCAGACAAGTTTAGAAACAAATATTGCATTTGACAGTTTAATGTATGTGGCGAAAAGTTTCCTTCAGGCTCAGATGCAATTGATGTTTTGAATAAAAGTGATTCAAGATTGCAGTCGAAACACACGAGGGAACCAAATTGCAGTGTCGATAAAACTCGTGTTAATTTTCTGATGTTGCCTGTAAGATCTTAAGCTTCCTTGAAGGAAACATTTGTCTCAGGACACAAAATAAAAAAAGAAAGGAAAACGGTATCAAACGCATCTGGCACATATTGACTGCCTCCCAATACCAGTATGTATCAGGGAGTTGAAAAGCCTCGAACGTTAAAGAATGTTTCCGAAACACACTATTAGGTTTTCATAGAGCGCAAAATTCTTTTTTGATTCTTGTGAACTCATTACGAAATGTTTTAGTGATAAATAGTAACTAAAGTTGGAAGCTTTTTAATTAAAAAAGGTCTCCCTAAAAAGTGAACCTCTTAAATGACAGTGTACTTACAGATCGTTGCGGGCTAAAAAGTGTCGATTCAATTTTCTTTTTCTTATGTTCTTTTCTTAAACATATCTTCATATTCTAACAGTAAGTGCTCCATTGCTATCTTCTCTTCTCCTTTCCAGTACGTTACCTTCTCCCATAATGCAACCAAACCGACAGCTTGCTTAAGTTTAGGATCTGATTGTGCTGTATACAAACTGTCTTCCTGCATAATCTCGAAAAGCCGACCATCAATTCCTTGGAGAACTCTGTCTCTGACAACTCGTAATAATCTACCACAAAGGCACAAAGGGCACTTCTTGGTCACTGCGGGGGACAGGCAAAATAATGTGAACACCTGTACTTACTTGGGAATAGTTTATTAACAAGGGGTTGGACCCCCATTTTCCAGCAATACAGCTGCGACTGTTTCTCGTATACTGGCGTACGGTGATTGTATAAACTCTAGTGGAATTTTATGCCACTCTGCGACCAGAACCTCTTCTAACTCTTCTAACTCCTGTAGTGACGACAGAGGCGTGCTCCGATACCGCCCACAAGGTTCCATAATTTTCAGGTCCGGGAACTGTACTGGCCAGTGAAGACGCTGCAATTCAGTTGCATGCTCCTCTTACCATGAGTATACTGCCGTGGTTGTATTACTGGGCGCATTAGCGTCCTGAAATATGGCATCATTATTGGGGAACAACACAACATTTGAATGATGGATTGTGCCTGATCACCTAAAATGTTCACTTAATAGTTGGCTGTAGCTCGGCCTTTGAGAGTGATGATGGAACCAGCAGAATATTATGATATGGCTACCCACATCATCTCACTTGCACCTCCACCCTTAACCGTTGGAATCAAACAATCACAATTATAGGTTTCTTTTGGCGTTCTCCGTACGCAAATCTGGCCCGATGTTGGAAATAGCGAAGACGTTGATTCGTCACACGATATGACGTGTTTCCACTGATTATCCGTCCAGGATTCATGCTCCTGACACCATATTTTATGCTGCTTTCCGTTGGTTGTCGTCACTAATGGTTTAGGTATAGCAGCTCGTCCATGAATATTCGCTTTATGGAGTTGTCGGTGGACAGTTTCGGTAGACACGGGATCTCGAAGAGGGCTATTGAGCTCTGCAGTCACTTTAGCCGTCGTAGTTTTGTGTTGTTTTGACACTATTTGTGTTATCGTACGACGATCTGTGTCTAATTTTGATTTGCGCCCATTACTACGTTTATACGATGATGTCTTTCCATGTTGTGTGTTGGCTGTAACGACTGTTGAAATAGTGCTCTTGAAACTTTCAATAAGTTGACTGTCTTGGTGACTGATGCTCGAGCTAATCGGGCCCCCACAATCTGCCCGCTTTAGAATTCTGTTACGTCTAAGTGCACGTCGACCTCGGCCTCTGAATGCAAATACGAAGTGTGCACTATTCGTAAACAGCCTGCACTGATGCCTAGTCCGTACTGAGCACGTGCTGTCCAGCGCGAAACCTGCCTTTCCTGCGTTGTTGACCGTCAATCATAACCATTAAATTACTACCACTGCTCGCATTATTTTGCCTATCCCCTGTACGTAACTCCAGTATGCCAACAACACTTCTGAATGTTTTTATCTAACACTGTAGTTTCCTTACATACAATATGTTTACGGAGAAATTAGTTCCTATTCTCCCCTATAGTAATATTCCCAAATCTTACAGAACATTTTCGCGGTAATGAATTTTTAGTGTTGTGCAAATAGTCTAAGCACAGTTTTAGTGGTTCACCGCGCACCAGCGACGAATCTTACAGCGGTGTGGTACTGTTGGTGATTTTATTCAGACAGGAATATGTCCCATCGGGATCTACCATGGTCCAAATAAGATATGTTCAGGTTAGGAATGTCACCCTTAGATTGTGCAGTAATCATTGCATATGAGGCGATACTTCGATATTAACCAAGAAATTTTTTTTCCGTCTACATGGAAACTCAGCTCTGCTGAAACCAGCGAATACACGTCATTTCAATGACTCCACTTAAACTACGTCATTGTGGGTCTTATTTCCTAAGTCCTGTAAGGTCAGAGCTTGCTACGAACACCTGCGGATCTGTCCAATAACAATTTATGATTCCTTCTTTCTACTAAGCTATGTAAGCAAAAGTGTGTCTTCGCACTTCCTTTGAATGTTGATCATATTTACTGGGAGCGCCCTGTGGCGGCCCCAGAGCCCAAATTGTCGTTTCACAGTGAGTTACTGTTCACACCTGGTGTCCAATTTTCATGGCCCTTGTGGGACTTTCATCTTCAATCCAGCTTTTGATGCCACATTCACCCGCATTTCTTATATTGCGGTTAACGCCGTTGTCACTGTATGTAGCCCGTTGGTCCTCATCTGTAACATCAGACTCTCGCAGTGAAAATTCCCTGTCTATCCAGCACTCAGATCACTGTGTCTATCTCGTCTAATATATCATATGTCGCTATGACTTCAGCTATGTTCTTCGGGAATTCCGCCTGTACTTTTCTTGCCATATCGGCCAGCAGGCCCAGAAAAATGTATCTAACGCTCTCTGTCACGCCTCTTCTTGAAGGACTGTGTTGTTCGTCAGCTCGTATGTGTTTATATTCAGCTTTAGGAACTTCTCCACAAAGCTTTCAATGGACTACCACTGTTAATGAGACACATTGTTCAAACTGTTCTCTGCATTACTTACAATAACATTTATTGCTGTATCGCTGCACCAAACCCGCTTCCAGAATTTCAGATGTTTGTGAATTCTCTAGCTCCTTGTGATACACTACATACGCCTTAGTGTCACCGATGAAACTAATGTGGTCATCTGTAAATGCTGTTCCTGTGAACAACATCCCAGTTTTTCGGCAGTTAACAGGCTGCCAATGAATGCTAACACGTTGTCAGTAAGGCACTGCACTAGCTGGTGGTATCTCCATAATGGTGTGGGCTGTGTTTACATGGAATGGTCCAAATCTATCATTGACTGGAAATGGTTCTGTTCGGCTGCTTGGAGACCGTTTGTAGCCATTCATTGACTTCATGTTCACAAACAATGAAGTCATGTCACCGGGCACAATTGTTCACGATTTGTTTGAAGAACGTACTCGACAATTAGAGCGAACGCCTAACATTCATCCCATCTAACATTCATGGGACATAATCGAGAGGTTAGTTTGTTCACAAAACTGTGCACTGGCGACACTATCGACATTAAGGAGAATATAGAAGCTGCAAGGCTCAATATTTCTGCAGGAGACTTCCAACGACTTGTTGCGTTCACACCACGACGAACTGCTGCACTATGCGGGGCGGAAGGAAGTCCGACGTGATATGAGGATGTATTTCATGACTTTTGTCACCTCAGTGTGTGAAATGAAATGAAGATGTGCAACTCATAAAGGAGGTATACCAGCAAAACGCCTTGCTACCTTGCTGAGGCCATGGGTGGGCAAATGCGTGAAATCCTATCTTCTCCACGAAATGCTTAAACAAAGACGACAGAGTGTGCCGCCGCCGGCACCGAGTGGCAACGACGAAGGCACTTAAATTTCGCAGTTCCACCAGTGAGGGCGCTGCTATCGGCTGCTGTGGCACTCTGTTAACTTAATCTGATGCATCCACGGAGTACGCACAGCGTGCTATATGTTGTGGAACGGAGGACGTCTTAGTCAGTCTTCGGCGGATCACCTGAGGTGTCCTGTCAAAATGTTGACCAGTGTAGTTGATGACGACTGGCTGAAAGCCTGAAACTTCTTCGGACAGTCAGTTTCGCGCGTTAAATTTTAAAATTCTCAGTTAAGTAATATATTTCAACTTTTTTACCCCAAGTGCGTTTACTAGTTGTATAAAGTTTCCACACTTACAGTTTGGAGAGAGGAGCTTGGGTGACTCGAGTGGCAGGTTTTATTCCTGGTGGGGCAAGTGCATTAAGGTAATGAGACGGCTCGGGGCGAGGGTCGTACGTCTGTCTGGTCCGGCGGGCAGCGCCCCGCAGCGAGACAAGCCGCCGAGCGCACTCGCGCTCCCTGAGAGCATTATTACGCTCGTTAGCCTCACCGTACATTCGCTGAGGCTGGCATCTATATGCGATGCCCTACCACGCCGCCGGAAGTAGATCCTCTGCGAGACAGCAGAGAAAGTTTCGCTACCACCAGCGAATCCAACTTTAGGCCCGGATAAACGCATGGGTTACCATGAAATAAATCCAACTTGCGTTACACACATGCCGTAACCTGAAAAAAGAAAATCTGTAAAAAAATGTCAGGCAGAGGCTCGAACAGCTACGGGAACTTCATTTGCTTTTATAGGCAATATGTCAAATATTTCTCCGAACATAACGGAAGACGACAGGGGGTTAATGTGAGTTCCATCAACACAAACGGTAGTATCTATTAAAATTTCTGCTAGCAGTCATTTTGCTTCATGAAAAGTTCATACATTTACAAAAAATGGTTCAAATGGCTCTGAGCACTATGGGACTTAACATCTATGGTCATCAGTCCCCTAGAACGTAGAACTACTTAAACCTAACTAACCTACGGACATCACACAACACCCAGTCATCACGAGGCAGAGAAAATCCCTGATCCCGCCGGGAATCGAACCCGGGAACCCGGGCGTGGTAAGCGAGAACGCTACCGCATGACCACGAGCTGCGGTCTATACATTTATATTATCCAACAAACAAGCACGCTGGAAAAATTATTTTTTCTGATGTAGATTAATTTGTAATACTCGTTGGCAGTACGGGAGGCGTTATTGCAACTCCCTGCAGTATTCCGTTAGATAGTAGTTAGATATCTGGAGGAAGCAGAGTGTTATTGCTACTCAGAAGTGGAGTATCGCTTCTTTATAGTAGACAATTTGACACCAGTGGCATGTGCGTCCCGTTATTATTATACCTCGCTCTCTATGGGCGCAACTGCTTTCAAATTCTTAAAACTTGTTGTAAGGAAACTTCTGTTTCTCACCAATCTTGGCACCGTTTTTTAGGCATTTTCGTTCTCCAGTATGTCTGATTTCCTGCCTTATGGAGTCTCGACCCTTCAGCGAAATAATAGACGCGTTGGTAGTGGGGTACAGGAATTTACGATTGGAAATAAATGGGGGCATCTTAACAGTTGCTGCATTTATCGTACAACCTCGAGAGATCTTCCATAAATCTTGATTGCAACCGGTGCATTCTGTCTATTTTTGACTGATTCTTGCCATAATTTTGCACATTTTCTCGGGCAGAAGCAAATTTTTGCTTCTAAGGATTTAAAGTTATTTTAATTTGTTGCAGTTGTCATAGACATAAATTGATATTTCTTGTGTGTTTTTATGTGGGTGATGTGACTATGTCTGATGTACTCGTATATGTGGCCTCTTCCTGCATCCGCTACGCCAGACATTTGGGTCGACTGTTGTATATCAACCTTTGTTTTGTTCAATCAAATATTCTAGGCGGCTAGAAGCGGGGAACTGGAGATTACACTGTGACTATGCAGGGTGTCGTAGAAATGTTACTACAAACTTCAATGTGTTGTAGTGGGTGTCTTGAGGGAAAAATCAGGGTAGAATACCGTGTCCGCAAACGTCATTCAGCGATGCTACAGAGCGTCGAAGTTACTGGCGCAGGCCGGCTGCTCTGACCGAGCGGTTCTAGGCGCTTCAGTCCGAAACCGCGCTGCTGCTACGGTCGCAGGCTCGAATCCTGCCTCGGGAATGGATGTGTGTGATGTCCTTAGGTTAGTTAGGTTTAAGTAGTTCTAAGTTCTAGGGAACTGATGACCACAGCAGTTAAGTCCCATAGTGCTCAGAGCCATTTGAACCATTTGTTACTGGCGCTGGCGCTTGTCGCTAAGCCATCCCTCGGCAGCATCGGACGGAAGGCGAAATGTCTCGCAATGTAGTTTCTCATTCAGTGTTCGCGACTGTTTGCCACTATCGCCAGTGTAAAAGAGAGGTAGCCGCAGTGTAGACAGGTCTTGTCTCCTATGGATGCTATTCCTCGTTGCCGTGGTGCATGACGTTTCAGGATGCAGGTCCCTATCATCGATTTGTTCCTCAAGACAGTCTCTACAACCCTTCAAAATTTGTCGCAATATTTATGGCATACCCCGCAGAGAAATGGATTTCCAGCTCTGAGATTCTCCTGATAACACGAAAACATTGGTCGAAGCCAGTGTTAACTATTTTAATTTACTTCGCAGGCTGTAAGGTATTGCTAGGCGATTTAAATTCGAAAGTACATTAAGTGGAAGAAAATCGCACCACCAAAAGACAATTAACGTAGAGTAATAAAATTTTGGGAATACATTTGTCTAGGTAACATATTTAATGGTTAACACTGCAAGATCCCAGGTTAATTGTAACCGCGAGATAAGCCATTTAAAATTTGAAATGTTGGCACATTAATAACTGGTGTAACCACCAGAATTGCTCAATCTAATCATACAAACGTGCATGCAGTGTGATCCACAGGTGCCGGATGTCAGCTTGTGGGATAGAGTTCCATGCATGTTGAACTTCGACGGTCAGTATACGGAAGGTTAATGCTGTTTGTGGAAGACACTAGAGTTGTCCGACGATGCCCCATATGTGCTCGACTGCAGACAGATCTGGTTATATAGCAGGCCAAGGCAACATGTTGACACCCTGTACAGCATGTTAGGTTACAAGAGCTGTGGATGGTCCAGCGTTGTCCTGTTGGGAAACACTGCCTGGAATGCTGTTCATGTTTGGCAGCACAACAGATCGAATCAACAGATCGACGTACAGATTTCCAGTCAGAGTGGGTGGAATAACCATGTTGCTGCTGCCAAGCGAAATCGTACCCCAGACCATAACCCCAGCGTTGATACAGTGTGTCTAGCACCAGACAGGTTGGTTGCAGAACCTCAAATGGCATCTTTCTAACCAATACACGGCCATGACAGGCCCAGAGGCAGAACCACCTTTCATGGTAGAACACAACACGCCTCCATCCTGCCGTCCAATACGCTCTCGCTTGACACCACTGAAATCACAAATTGCAGCGAGTTGCACGTTGTGTCACCGTGGTGCCAACTGCTATTCACATTGCTGCTGTAGATGCAGTACGATGCTCCGGAGCCATACATTGAACATGACGGTCTTCCCTCTCAGTATTGCTACGTGGCGGTCCGGAGCCCGCTCTTTTTGCGGCTGTGTATTCTCGTAACCACCGCTGCTGGAAATCAGGTACAGTGGCGGTCTACCTGCAAAACATTTCTGCAATATCGCAGTATGAACGACGCAGAATGAATGACGTCGTTCAAGCTGAGCGATGTGCTGATAATGGCGCCTTGGTTGCTTTAAAGGCATTCGTGACTAACATCATCTGACCACTTCCAATCTCAAGGGAAACTCACGCTCATAACCGTTACAGTGTGTATTTAAAGCAGACCTGATCTACGTATTTCTGATTTAGAATCACTCCTACCAACTTTCGTGTATGTCGCACAACCCCTTCTTGGTGTCTTTGTGCTGCGATTATATTTACGTCATTGTAAGTTAAATACCAGGATACTTTTTCCTTATGGTCTCATCTTGTATGATACACACCACGCATAATAATTAGTAACGAAACGTTGAAGGACCAATATGCATCTTACAGAGGATTGAATGTAACTGAGTTAAAGGTTTTTAACTATTGTATGTGTTAGGACCTAAGAAAATTTTGTGCCATTATTCCTATCTGTTATTACCGTTAACTATTCATTCCGTTTTACTGTGTGTCATGATTTTTTTGTCATTTTAGTTCTGCCGTAATTTGACAGTCATATAATTAATTGTGTTAATTTTAACTGTTTACTGCAACTCTCCTTACATATGAGGAAAGTATGTCCCTAATGACGGAAATTTGGTTCCATTTCGAGGATGATAAGGCATACATTACAAAAGCAGTATACAGAGCATTAAAATTAACTTGGATATGCAACACACAAATTTGTGTTTTTTATGTGTATTCAGTGAATAAGTAACGTAACTATGCACTGTCAGGTCTCACAACTGCTTTCTTGAAACTTAATGCCGCTATCCACTGTCATCAATAAGGATACTGTGGCTGACAGACGTTGTAATAGTGTGAAGAGTTGAAAGAAAATAGCTTGATAGTATTTGATGCGTTCAAAATCAGCAGTCCTACGTTATCACTAGAATGTAAAATTCACTGTAAAGCTTTCGTAAGTACATACCTTTGGTCATAATGAGATCCTGTAGTAAACGGGATGTTCGTTTTAATATCCTCAACACACTAAAATAAAGAAATGAGCAAATTGTGAAGTCCTGTTGTATGTGGTGCACGCTACTATTGAATATATCTACCCAGATAGGCAAACGCAATGGAAATTTACTAACGAAAGCATTTTAACAAGTTCAGAACAAAGGCACTTAAGAAATAACGGGTATGAAAGATCATGCTGATCTGATACTGGTGATACTACTACCATTAACGGTAGCAAGTGAGCCCAGTCGTTTATGCTACCGTAATCACTGAGTTAATTGTACTGGCCTGTCCTAATAAGATACGGAAATGTTCGTACATGGACGTAATGCAGGTTTGATGAACTCACGATAAACTGGCGGCTGGGACGCGGTATACGAGGCCACGGGCTCCGACTGGTAGCCAACAGGCGTGGCTGGTGTAAAGCCTGGAGCGTTCTGTGTGCTCGTAGAGTGCCGCGCAGCACTCTTTGTTAATATTTGTGAACTGCGAACTGTGGACTCCCAATATTGACTGTCTGGAGAGCAGCCGGGTGGCGTACTACAAATCAGTCTGGTGAAAGAATACCACGAAAGCGAGCTGAGGGTATGTAAGTCATGGAATCGAGATAGTACCAGCGACAGCAATGCTGAATATGCCGAACGCAGTGCCACATCGTACTGTGGCCGCAGTGGCTTCCACACTGGACTCGCCATTCGGGAGGACGACTGTTCAACACCGCGTCCGGCCATTTTGATGTAGGTTTTCATTGATTTTCCTAAATCGCTCCAGACACATGCTAGGATGGTTCCTTTGAAAGGGCACAACCGACTTACTTCCCCGTCTTTCCATTACCGATGAGACCGATGGTCTCGGTGTATGGTCCCCTCACCCAAACAATCCAAACCCAATCCGTACTGTGGCGGCTGTTGAGGCGTGATCTTCCTTGGTTGAGTTGCTGGAGTCTTGCGAGGGCAGCAATTCGCGGTACGCCACTGTTTGGCTGGTAGCTTAGTCGTAGGCGCCAGCCGAAGTGACGGGATTGGAACACTTGCACGGAGTGACATTCTCAGGGAGTGACACTTGCAGCTGGAGCTCCTGCCAGGCTAACTGACTTTTCGCAGGTACAGGCACACTAAGAAATCTCGCAGTTCGACACAGCTGATCGTAGGAGCTGGCTCACGCTCACACCACAGCAGTGAGCAGCCATGTATTGCTTCAGAGTGGCTCATTAAAGCGTTTCGGAAAATTTGTTTTTAAGACTGTTATATTAATGAGAACTAACAATAAAATTCATCGTATCTTTTAATATTTTGATGATGCAAGGACGTAAGTAAGAAACATGGTATTTCTTACAACTGCTGCATCCTTATGGTGACTACCATTTTAGGGCGAAATTTAAACTGACAAATTTATATTTCGTCACCATTTATTTAAACGTTAAGCATAAAAACACAGAATGTCGATAAATATTGTTTATTATGCTTTTCCCTAAAGGACCAATGTCTGGTACCACTTTTCGGGTAATGCTGATTCGAAGATAAATTCTTAAGTCTGCCAATGAGCTTTGGTGGGTGAATTTTGTTCTCTTCACTGCGTAAAAAAGTAGCATGTACATGTAAGTCTAAATATCGACATAATCGTAGACTTGCAACGTTGTGAAAACTTACCTTGAGGAAACAGAAGTCCACGAGACTAATTTTCCAACACTTTCAGATGAAGTTGCGCTAGAGCGCAACACATTCTTATGTAACAGGGTATTTCCTCGTCTTCCTTATAGGCTGGAATGAGGCAGAAACACCGAACTTGTTTCCAAAATCTTTGACTAAAATGATATTTGCAACCAGTAATCTCAGTTCTAGGAAGCAAACTATTAGCTGCTTGGACGATGGCAATTACGAAGTTGATCATCAGGTACGCAGCGTTCCATAGTGGTAAATTAGTTTTAATAGCTTTTAAGAAACCTTCTTATGTTTCTCGCTTTTTATTTTGCAGCAAAGCGTAAACAACTGGAATTGTGTTTGTTTCCTCCCAGGAACTATTTATGTCGGCATGTAGTATAAATAACTGTCCAAACTGCTTGCTCGAGCGCTTGACCGTTCCGTTCACAAAGAATCATTCGCAGTTTGATAAACATGCTTTCCTTTTTTGTGAATCTGCATGTAAAAAATTACTGCCATCACTTATCAAAGAATTTTTTCTTGGAACAATATTCCTCCAGAATCGGTGGGATCTAGTGTAGTTCCCATATATTTTTTCCTAATGAGATGTAACAATTGTTTTACACTTCCTTGTGATTGTAACGATGTTATTGTCGTAGCCTCGACTGAAGAGCTACCCTACATCTTCACCGTAAACTAATGAACCTGCAGCGTCTGTTTCTTTTGCTGGCTTCTTTCGCTGACAAAATGCTTCCACACTTCATTTACCGCTTCATCTGGATTACAAACATGCAAATTTCTCCCAGAACTGTTCGCTTATAGTTTTCGTTTGCATTTATTCTTTTTAAAGTTTACACAATGGCAGTAAGTCACGTCTTCATTGTTTGTATAGTCCACTATTAACTGATGACCGTTGTAAATCAATAACTGAACTCTGGGAGATAGCCACGCACACTCTGAAATAAAGCCGTGCGGGGTAGGCGCGCGGTCTAAGGCGCCTTGTCACGGTCCTTGCGGCTGCCCCCGTCGGAGGTTCGAGTCCTCCCTCGGGCATGGATGTGTGATTCGTCCATGGCGTAAATAAGTTAGATTAAGTAGTGTGTAGGCATAGGGACCGATGACCTCAGCAGTGTAGTCCCATAAGACCTTACCACAAATTTCCAAATTTTCTTTGAAATAATGCGGGGACAGAGGACTTCGTGCAGAAATGCACTTCGGTCTTCCCCAGAATACGTCGCAGGTAGCGGAGGACATGTCATTGTCTCTGTCTATTCTACTGCTGGAACACCCTGTCCGGTACCGACAGTGTCCTGGACTCCGTGCAAATGTCAACACACTTCCAAAAAATGTTCAAATGCGTGTGAGATCTTATGGGACTTAACTGCTAAGGTCATCAGTCAGTAAGCTTACACACCACTTAACCTAAATTATCCTAAGGACAAACACATACACCCATGCCCGAGGGAGGACTCGAACCTCCACCGGGACCAGCCCAACACATTCCCCCTCTGTACAAGTGTCACTCCGTGCAATTGTCCCAAACTCGAAGTAACAGTAAAAATGAAACGAAAACACAACTATAAAAGACCACAACATGGAGAAAGTGAGGATTTACAATTTGGATAAGTTCTGCTCCAATTAATCAGTATCGAGACGAACATACTGAACATAGCAGTCTGAATGTTGTGAAGAGTCTACAAAATTCGAGCAAAAGTAAAGCGACATGGGAGAAATGTAACTTGCAGACATACAGAATGCGGAGAACTGAAGCGGGACATGGAAGGAAATCTTTGTATATTCTTAGGCATAAGTACATCTCAATACAACGTCAATCAGCAACCACATAGAAAATGCACGGTGTCAGGTGTACCACTTTTATTTCCTATTCCGTGCGTCCGAAATTCTTCTGTGTAATTTCAAAACGTCACCACAGTTAACAGATACACGGATCAGCCAGAACATTATGACCACCTACCTAATAGCCCGTATGTACACCTTTGACATGGATAACAGCAGCGAAGCGTCCTAGAATGGAAGCAATGAGGTCTTGCTAGAACGACATACAAGTCAGTTAATTCGGATAAATTCCGTGAAGGGAGCGAAGAGCTCTGACATCACATTAGACCACCTACCAGAAGCCGGTATGTCTATCTCTGACACAGATAATAGCGGCTATACGTCGTAGAACGAAAGCAATGAGGTGTTGATAGGTCGCTGGAGGCAAATGGCACCACATCTGCACGCACAAATCACCTGATTCCGATAAATTCCGGGGAGGGGGTGAAGAGCTCTGACGCCACGTTCAATCATGTACTACATGTGTCCGATAGCGTTCAGATCTGGCAAGTTGGGGGGCTAGCACATCAACTGCAACTCGCCACTATGTTCCTCGAATCACTCCATCACTCTCTTGGCCTTGTAACATGGCGTATTATCTTGCTGAAAAATTGCAATGTCGTCGGGAAACATGATCGTCATGAAGGGGTATACGTGGTATGGAACCAGTGTACCTCCTTGGCCGCCATTGTACTTCTGACGAGCTCCATTGGATCCATGAATGCCGAAGTGAATGTTCCACAGAGCGAAATGGAGACGCCGCCAGTTTATCTCCGTCCCGCAGTACAGGTGTCAAGGAGCTGATCCCCAGGAAGCGATTAGCGCCATCCCATCAGCATGATGAAGAAGATGTCGGGGTTCATCAGACCATGCTACGCTCTGCCACTGCGCCAACGTCCATTGCCGATGTTCACGTGCCACTTTCAGTCGTAGTTGCCGATGTTGTGGTGTTTACACTGGCGCATGCATGAGTCATCGGCTGCGGAGGCAATCGTTAGGAGTGTTCGGTGCACTGTGTGTTCAGACTCACTTTTACTCTGCCCAGCATTAAAGTCTGATGCTAGTTTCACCACAGTTCGCCGCCTGTCCTGTTTTACCCGACTACCAAGCTCACGACTGCCACCCAACACCACGACGTCTGGATGTTGTTTCACCTTGGTTCCGCCATAGCACTCCCCGAACACCCGATAAGTCGTGCAGTTTCCGAAATGCTCTTGCAGACCATCCGAGCGATCACAGTCTGCCCTCGGTCAAACACGCCTTCTCCATTCTAAACACGGACATAACGCGCGCTGATGCTACATGCGTCGTTCGTGTGTCTGAATAGCAGTAATTCTTCGCCAGGTGACGCTGCTAACCCCTGGACGGCTTTATATTGATAGTAGGTCGGTGGTGATAATGTTCCGGCTGATCACTGTTACGCCTACCGGTAAAAGAAATAGGGTTTCCGTCACAATCTCCCGTCTGTTTCGGCGACGTGAGAGCAGTGAGCCTGTAGCTGAAACGTATCTTCAAGACTATTATGGTGAATCCAGTAATGCTAGCATCCTCGCTATCACAAGACATAGTAGCGCTTCGGTATCAAACGATAATATTTTCAGGGTGTACATGCTAGTCCTCCTCAAAACCTTTCTGAAACATTACTCTGAATGGACGGCACCGCACAGCATTTAGAGCAGAGCAGTTCGAATTTGTTCCATCGTACACTAGCCACATCACTACTCAGCAGCACCGGATTAAGAGAGACTGATGACGTTATCTGCGGGAGTGAAAATATGGAGGCACAAGAATCACGTTTTAGCATGTGCGTTACTGAAGCACTGCGTTCTGTTCATCGACTACATGCTAAGCGCGTAGTTAAGTGAGGGAAGTTTCATTAAATTTGATTAAATCTGTCTCATGGTCGATCAATTATTAATTATTTCTGTTGTAGGAAACAAGGGACCACAAGCATAAGTTTTAATTATGTCGTTATAGGGCCCTGAGGGTGTGACGATGAATACCTTGAATAAAAACCGTTTCAACTTGCTGTCAGAAGTGCCAGAAGCCGGGTGTACTGTAAACACGACCTCTTGCTCATCAGATGATGCGTGGATATGCAGATTAACTGATGCTGAATCACGCATATCCGTATACGTTATTTGATATGTTCCTGAACCCATCAGGGACCTCGGCTATTTCTTATGGCTGGAAGAGACGGGCATTTCATTTTAATAATTTACGTGCATGACTGCTGGATAACTGAGTTTGACCTGGTAAAATAGTATTAATTCAAAGAGTGCGCAAAAATTACGCGTGACACATAAACATCTAGGTTATAAAAAATTTGAGAATTAATTTACAAAATTAAAATGATCAATGATAAGAAACTGAATGGCTGTTGGGGTAGCCACCAGAATTATGCAACGCAATTACAGATTAGTTGGTGACCAGACACATAAAGAACACTAATTAAGCCTTAAATCGTGATGTAAAAACTTTAAAATTGTACAAAAAAGGTATGAATTTGAATAGAGCATACTACATATCCATGAATGAAGGATGAATGGAAAAGAAACATCATTAGGTGGGTGAGCTCCAATGATTTAAGTCGATAGCGAAACAAACACGAGTGGTTACGAGAAAAATCTCCTTTGAATCAAGAATTAGATTGCAGAAAAACTTGCATACCAGTGCGTGTAGCGCGTAGATCAAGTTAGCAAGACTCAAAAAAATAGAAACTAGATAAACTCCTCTTCCCTCAATATATCGTGATTTCTGAAGTCGGGAGTGTGCATTGCAAATGCAGTCTTATGTGACTGCCAATGATGTGGTAGCCGGGAAGTCTGGATGCGCCGAACTGCACTGGACTGAGCCGATGTGATGAGACTGCGAATCGCAAATCATATCATTCTCGTGATTACTCGACGCAGTTGCGTGTAAGTCCAAAGTGAAACTTCGAGGACTTGGCAGAGAGTCGAAGTCAAGAAAAACACGTACGAGCGTGAACTCCAGAGCAGTATCACCAAGTAGAAGTTCGAAAATCAGAATACCCAAATGAATCCCAATACGACTCCGAAAAGCCTCTCAAATTTTTTGGCACCCTTCCTTCACACCTTGGAAAGGCACACCGCACATCTTTTCTAGTCAGCCCAGGAAGTACCTAAGTGCTCTTCCAATCAGGGATTTGGATATTCTTTCTCTAGTTCCCTCCATAAAGTTAAAATATATCCGCCAATGAGATACATTTATATGGAAATGGGAGAAGAGTGTCGCCTCGCTCCTACGTTCAGACTTGCTTGTCGGACAATAACACACCACTTTCACGAAAGAGCAAAGTTTGGAAATTTGCAGACACATGAGTGTCTGCAAATTCTCGTGAGGAAATTTGTCTGGAGACCACACACAGCAGCATAACGGCAAATGGACAGTACAGGACTCCATCCGAGGTTTACTAACAAGGAATGATTATCACTTCTTCCACCAGTGGTTTCCGTCCTGCTATTGAGAACATCAGTTTTCCGTTCTTCCACTCACTGCTCGTGGAACCTTAGCCAGTAGGATAATCCCTGCAAAGTTTCATCGAATGTCCACGCACCAATTTAGCGCGAGACCTTGCACTCGAAATGTCCGGCAGCTTTTCCACAAAATGCGAATTTCCTCCTGTTATGCCCCACCGAAAAAGAGTTCGCCTGGTCAATACTAGATGCATTTAATGGGAAAAATTACTACACGAATGAAATGTTAGAGGTCTGGGTTACCTATATTGCTACACGCTATCCTCTAGCCACTCACATAAACAACGCGTAATACACGTAGAAATTCGACAAATAAAACTGAATTGGAAAGCAAATGAAGCAAGGGTGTCTCGTATGCAAATAGGACAAAACATGTGAAGAAAGGCCTGAATTAAACAGCCGCCTGACAGAAGGAAAGGTTTTGCCGTTCTGTCTTTGTCTTAACAGGGGGCAACAAATTGTAAGGCTTGTTTACGAAAACTTAATTTCTCACGTCTACCGAGTTAAATTATTGCTACTTCTCTTGGGGTTCGTGAGCAATTATCACCTATGAGTCCACGTCAGCTCACAAATCTGACAATACCGATGCCAAACGGAAAAAGAAATAGGCGTCTGAGATGTTGTAGGCGCAGTCGGTGTTGCAGTCTCTATAAATTAGTAGCAGCTACAGTTCATGACACAGTCAGCTACTGCTGCTATTAACGCTTGTGTAGATATGAAGGACTTTTAGAACAAACGTAAGTATACTTTTTATGGTGAACTTGCTGACTTGAAAATATTTTATCGCCCACAGGCAAAGGTTTGTATATATGTGGTGTCTGTTCTTTCGAACATGATAGATACAGGTGAGGATGGCCAATGATCTCTTCAGTGCGCAGCCGGCCGAAGTGGCCGTGCGGTTAAAGGCGCTGCAGTCTGGAACCGCAAGAGCGCTACGGTCGCAGGTTCGAATCCTGCCTCGGGCATGGATGTTTGTGATGTCCTTAGGTCAGTTAGGTTTAACTAGTTCTAAGTTCTAGGGGACTAATTACCTCAGCAGTTGAGTCCCGTAGTGCTCAGAGCCATTTGAACCATTTCTTCAGTGCGCACGCGAATCAGACACGAACACGTACGGGAATCGTCGAAATGCCGCAAGTAGAGGATAATGGGCAAGATGCACAGTATCAGTAGTGTGTGGATAAGTTGAGAATTTGGGTCTGACGGGAGGCGTGCTAGGGTAGTCCGTGCAGTGCCATGACGACTGTGTACGGATACCTTAGTGCACAGAGCACCTGCCTAGAAAGCAGGAGACGTGGCATAGAATCCCGCTCCAGGACAAATTTTCAACTTCCTCCTTGATTTAAATCAATGCCCACTCGCAACCAATGCCTGTAATTCCTTTGTGTCAGTCATATGTGCTTGACATATACACAACAATGACGGTACCTGGAGAAGTTGCCGTTTACATGGCGAAATGCACAGCTTGACTCAATAAAATTTTTCAGCTCCTGTCCCTTGATTGCGTGTTTCATCAACATTAGTACAGGCTAACGAAGGTCATTGATGCTACTATAAAATGTGATAGAATTTTGATGTAAATGACAGTAAATGTGACATTCTAGATACTATATTCGATACTTGCTAGTTTTATTCACTTATTTGCACTGTTTGCCAAGTGAATTTCTTTTTAAAGTAGCAGTTTTAAAGATGCTGATAAGCATTTGAAAAATATTAGGAGACATTGACATTAGGAAAGTAAGGATATACGATATGTTATGCTATCTAACTGGGCTCAACGTTTAGCATTTTCTCTCGAAAATGCATAGGTGAAAAAGATATTGTCCATAGATTGGTGCTCCTGGTAAGGTATCTGTCCTTAAAACGTTCACGGATTAGCATGGAATTTCCGATCAGAAAATGGCATTTCAATCATCATGACCAGTTTTCAAAACTGGTCACAAATACCATATTTCAATTCATGAAATGTGCAGAAATTATTATGGGGTGAGGTTAAGACCAAATGCTGTCTTGTTTTAATATTTGTGTACGATGTACTTCGATCTGATGAAACAAGAGTATGACATGTTTTAATGGAGTAAATTTCTTCCTAGTTGTTCAAATTGTGCTGAACACTTTAGAGTGCCGTGCTATGTTAAAATTTTAATTACACTTGTGTTCGTATATTTTCTGTTATATATGTAGTTTTACCTATTTGTATAATTACACTTGAACACTTGAGTTCGAATATTTTGTCTCATATGTAACATTACATGTGTTTTTTTAAAGATAACGCAGACTCCCGCGAAGGCCCGTATCAACGTTGACACAATGCAGAATGACGCCTGAGAGTTTACTACACGGCAAACACGACATGTAAGAGTGTAGCATAATCTGTGGAGCCTAGCAACTGTCTTGACCGATTCGTTAGAAGGAAAGCAGACGAAGTTAGAGAATCCTAATACAGGGTTCGACATCCCTTTGACTATGAGGTCATCGAAATCTGTTCACAAGCTTGGAGTGGATACGCATACAGAAAGAAATCTGCCGTGTCCTTTCCAAACGATCTATACCACTCATTCTCTCAATCGATTAACGGAAGAATACTTAAATCTGTATGGTCGAAAAGGGTTTTAATTATTATTCTGGTCCTTACTAATAGGAAAACAACGTCGTACCACTATGTGGTATGTTCGAAGACTTACACATTACAAGCGACCAAATGAATTTTGTAAAATTAATTTATTAAATGTGAATCTGGCTTCACGAGCCTTTATTTAAGTCATCAATCTCCCGAACGGATATCATGTGACCCACCACGAATTCCTCTCCTGTGCCAACCTCTTCATATCAGATTAGATCCTGCACCCGAATTTCTCAATTATTTGTTGAATGCATTCCAGTTCCCGTCTTCCCTACAGATTTCACCTTCTACAGTTTCCTAAAGTACCACGGATGTTATACCTTGATGTTTTAACACATGACCTATCATCCTGTAACATCTGATCAATTTTACCGGAAAAACACATTTCTTATTAGTCAGCCAAGTTTTCAACATCGTTCTACTGCACCACATCTCAAACTTTTCGACTCATTCCTCTTCTAGCTTTCTAAGAACTCATGATCCACATCCACACAATGCTCTACTCCGAACGCATATCCTGAAGAATTTATTCCTCAAATTAAGGCTGGTACTCATTATATCGACTGTGTTTCCAAAATTATTAATTTCATTATTTTCTCATTTTTGTTGTATACCTCATGTGAATCAGAAGATAATGTACATCATGAATCATTTTATAAAGCATATTTAGGACTTAAGCAGTAACAGCATATTTTAAGGTGCACTTGGGTTCTCACTGCAGGATTTGAAGCAATGATTTCCATTTCAGACGGCAGTGACTTTATCTCAAGGCAAAAAACAGACAGGATTTGGTAACATCTGGTCTTTCAAGATCCATATTTCTCCTTTTCCTCATTTTTGCGTCTTAGACTACGTCATACAGTATAATATCTTAACCACGCCATCAGTTCTCAACAACAAAACGAAAATAATGTTGGCACAACTGCATATTTGTAGTCAGCTGTTATGTTCTTACCATCTTTGCGTTTCTGCACCTGTGTGTCTGAGCTTACAGGGCGTTTATAAATTAACTGTACAAAAGCAACTTTTAGTTGTAAAAAGCTAAAACTTACAGAAATGTTGTATACAAAACTAAATACAGTATATCTTCAAGTGTCATTTACAAATGTTCATTGTGGCTACCTTCTGCAATACGATATATGGCCCATCTGTAATCAGTTTCCTGCCATATCCTATGAAATAAGTCTTCATGTATGGTGACAACTGTTTGTGTTATCCGTTGTCTCAGCTCGTCGACGTTTCCCAGAAGCGGAGGAACACACACTCTGTACATAATGTAATCCCATACACAGAAGTTTATTGGGGTTAAATCATGTGATCGTTGTAGTCAAGATATTATTCCACCGCGTCCAATCCAAGTCGGCGCATTCCTACAGAGATACGCAACAGTTTCCAATGATAATGTCGTGGCGCACGATCTTGCTGGAAAATAAATTCTATACCCATATCCTGTTGTAACTGAGGCATTATATAATGTTCAAGCACATCCAGGTACGACATGCCAGTTACAGTTGACTCGCAACAAAAAGAAAGGACCGTAAATTTCGTTACAACTTACACAGTAAAAAATCTTAGGCAGTATCCGTACATGCTGGACTGTGTGACGTGGTTTCTCTTCACCGCATGTCCGAACATTAGAGCGATTCACTTTACCGCAGGTATGGAAAGTGGCTTCGACACTGAATACAATTTTATTAAGAAATTCATCTTGAGTCTGCATTTTGTTAAACATTTCTAGACAAAATTGAGCTCGTTTTCATTCGTCACTCCTTCTTAAAGCTTGCAACAGTTCTGATTTGTAGGCTTTTCCGCAATACCTTCCACACTGTAGCAGTAGGCACATTCAATTCTAAGCTGGCACGTCTTATTAATATACCCGGAGTACGAATGTAAAAATGCCGAACTTGTTCAATTCTTGCATGGCAGATTGCTGGCCGACCCTGACCTGGCGTCCTATGCGATACAGGGTCAGTGTTTGTGAAACGATTGTACCATTTAATAACAGTGTCTTCAAAGTTGTGGTTTGTGATACGAAGTCCTGAATTTTCTCTGAACTTTAGAAGCGAATTTCGATTCATGAAACGATAAACAACATTGTACACGCTTTACACTGTTATACGACCACATGGTGACTTTTGCAATACCACTTCCGGCCCTGCCACTCAACGGGAACGTTGGGAACTAACAGTGCTAGGCGGGAATAAAACTTGAAGATATACAACATGCATTACTGTATCAAACATTTCTGTAAATTATTTACTCTTTTCACAATTAAATGTTACTTTTTACAACTAATTTATAAACATCGTACATAACACAAAGTACACAGTAAAATGAAAGCGACGTGTATGTAAGATTTACGTATGCACCATGCAGCTGTACGGAAGTAAGAAGGATAAAACAGGGTGCTGTCGATAGAGTGAACACTGCAGTAAGATTAGGGTACCACGTGGGTCTTTAATACGAGTCCTTCCCCTTGCCTTCTGCGTTCTATACCGTTGGTCTTGTCAGGCTCATCCGCCTTTAGGAGTGGTTTCCCACTCCAAGTGCAAGAGATACTCGAAGGAAGCTGTTGGCCCTTTCCACAAGGTTTCTCCTTATCCCAAGGGACAAGCGTTGCCCCTCCTCTACCTCGTGGAAGCGACATCAGGCTTTTTCTTTCATCGGGTCTAAGACCAAATGATTTCTCCTAGACTCTCCAATACTTCCGGAGGCTGGGAGAAGGCCTTCGATAGAGCAATGAAAATAGAAGGTTAATGAAGGGATTTATACAAAGCAATAAGTGACAATAAAGTAGGAAATTGGGAGACGGAAGAGATAAGGGTGGGAAGGGATCCAAGGCAAAGTTGCTCCCTGCAACCGAAGCTGTTCAACATTTGTAGAGAATAACCGACAGGTACGGCCAGAGAGCATGCAAGAATCATTGTAATTGGGGGAGAATATACGTGGACTATCAAACATTGGCGGCGGAATCAGAATAGGAATTACGGAAGACGTCTAATACTGTAATAAGGGCAAGACTTATGGAATGAAAATAATCATCATATGGAAGACAAAAATGCTAAGAATAAGCCAGACGGCAGCTCCCATTTAACACATTCTTAGACGTGAAAAGATAGAACAACAAAAATCCTTTCTTTATGCGGGAAGTTTAACGGCACGGGATGGAAGCTGTACAGAAGAAACAAGGAGGAGGAGACCTATGGGAGAGGAGCATTTAAAAAGATAAAGCAGTTACTAACGCTAGAAGAATTCCAATGGAGTTGAGGAAAAAATTTGTCTGGAGTGTTGTGTTTACAGTAGTGAATTATGGACCGTTAAGTAGAAAGACGAAAGCTGTTTAGAAAATTTTGAAATGTGGCTGTGGATAAGGATGCTTGAGCTGAAGTGGCATGATAGACTTACAAATTAAAAAGTAATGAAGGGACTAGGGAAAAAAAAGATTATTCGGATTGATCAGAAATAGGAAAGATCTTAGCTGGGACATCTAATGCGTGGAAACTGTCAACAACAAAGAATTATAGAGGGAAAAGTAGACAGAATAAGAGGAACAGATAGGAGGAGGATTAGAATGCTGGATGACTTTAGAAGAGGGTGAATATTGAAACAGACGAAGGTAGATGCTCAGAGAAGGACACGACAGAGGCCTCCAGTTGAAACATGTTATAAAACAGACACCCTAAAGAAGAAGAAGAAATTTCGGTAGTCATGTCTGGATCTATTCTCTAACCCAGGACGAAGTCAGTGGCTTCTGGATAGCTTGCCCCAGCGTTCGGCTTCGAAGAATGTAACCTCTACCTTCATTCATTCACAAAATCCGCATGAAGATTTAGCTAATACTTTCCTGGAATTCTAGGCAGTCCTGGTTGTTGAAAGCGCACGTCATAAAATCATCAAGTGTTGAGCCATACTTTTCAAAGTTTAATTGATATACATTCAAATAAAATGTCAAATTTTCTCTTACTATTGTACTATTTCGACGAATTCCTCGAAACACACGATGACGGTTACCTTAACTAGGCACGAAAATGCGGCAACATTTGTAACTAACATTCGGGGTGAGAGAACAAATAGCCATATCCAAATTAATTCCGTTTTTATACCAGAATACCATTCAAACAGATTTAACGCCTTCTTAATATTCAGAAACAATACCTTGACATTTGAACATTGATTTCGTCGACAGGGAGACGTGACGAGACGGTTGGAGTGGTGTTCGGACTTCAGAACCTTGACAGCACATTCTGCTCTATGATTCTTTTCGGGGTTTTTCTCACTGATTATTAGGCAGATTTGGAAATGCTTAACAAAATGTGTAGCAAGACGATCGCGTGCACTTAAAATCAAGATTAACATACACACGACATTAATCCCTGCTTCAGAGTTCACTATATTTTATATCAAATAGTAACTGACAGCGTATTACAAGCAGGTGAAAACATTGGCATGAGTTTGTGACTGTTCAGCGAGAAGAGTACTGTCAACAGAGGCAGTAAAACCTCGTGGTATCCAAGGTCGCCTGACTTCCCTTCCGACGCACTGGAGGAGACACTGCAGAACATCCAACACCGTATTGCTACTAGACGCGCTTCACACCTTGACAAATCCCAAACAACGCTGCGCAGATCTCAAAGGTTGCTGTTTCCAGAATCCTCTGTAAAGAACAATTCGCTTTCCATTAATTATGGTAAACTATCTATTGTCGGACTCATAAACAGTTCATATTGACGCCTGGCTTATAACTGCATCAGTTGTCATTCAAACGACGATTTCATGTTCAAACTCTGTTTTATATTCAAACAAAACTCATGATTTTGTATGATTTTAAAGGCTCTATAGCTGTCTACAGCCAACAGAAAAAGCAGTCCATTACAGTACATCCACGCATAATCACAGTGCTACTGCAGCAATACTTAAAATAACTAACAATGACTAGCTTACCCTTTAAGTACCATTGAAACGTGTGTGTCCCTCCCTTGATAGGTTCACAAGACGACTCCTCCAAAAGTAGGACATACAGACGAAATACATACCATTAGACAGAGCATCTCCTCTAGTATCGACTCGTAATAACCGTAATGGCGAAATTGCAATAACGGTCACGCAAGTCAAAACAATGAGTCATATCATCTGCTAAATACCTTGAGGTTGCGAAAGTCATCGAAAAGCGATATGCTCATATACAGAAGGCGGTATGATCGCGTAAACAGGAAATAAAAGGGCTGTGCATTGGCGGAGCTGTCATTTGTACTCAGGTGGTTCACGTGAAAAGGTTTGCGACGTGATTATGGCCGCACGACGGGAATTAACAGACTTTGAATGCGGAATGATAGTTGGAATTACACGGATGGGAGATTCCATTTCGTAAATCGTTAGGGGATTCAATATTCAGAGATAGTGTCAAGAGGGTGCTGAGAATACCAAATTTCAGGCATTACCTCTCACCACGATCATAGCAGTCGTCGAAGGTCTTCACTTAACGACCTAGATCAGTGGCGTTTGCGTAGAGATGTCAGTACTAACAGACAAGCAAAACTGCGTGAAGTAGCCACAGAACTCAAGGAGGGACGTGCCACGAACACATCCGGCGAAATTTGGCGTTAATGGGCTATGGCAGCAGACGACTGACGCTAGTGCCTTTGGTACCAGCACGACATCGCCGGCAGCGCCTATCCTAGGCTTGTGATCACATCGGTTGGAACCCTGATACGGGAAAACCGTGGCCTTGTCCCGATTTCAGTTGGTAAGAACTGATGATAGGACTCGAGTGTGGCGCAGACCTCATGAAGCCATTGACCCAGCTTGCCAACAAGGCACTGTGCGAACTGGTGGTGGCACCAGAATGGGGAATTTATTGGGTACTCTTGTTTTTTCAGCTAGTTGGAGTCCATTTTCAGCCATTCGTGAATAATGGACTTCATGTTCCCAAACGACAACGAAATTTTTATGGATGACAATGCGGCATGTCATCGGACAACAGTTGTTCACAGTTGGTTAGAAGAACATTTTGGACAGTTCGAACAAATGATTTGGCCGTCCAGATCGCCCTACATGACTCCGTCGAACATTTATGGGATGAAATGGAGAGATCAGCTGCTTCACAAAATCGTGCACCTGCAACACTTTTGCCATTGTGGATGGCTATAGACAGCATGGTTCAATATTTCATCAGGGAGCTTCCAACGACTAGCTGAGTCCATGGCACGTCGATTTGCTGCACTACACCGGGGAAAAGGAGGTTCGACACGATACTGGAAGGTATCCCATGACTTTTTTCACCTCAGTGTATCGTCATAACATATTAGTTCGCACATGTAGATAGGTAACCCAGTGAAAAAGTTTGTAAAGTGGACTGCTGTCGCTTCTTCCCACACAGTTCGTATCAATGAACTGCACAAACGTATTGAAGTCTGCCGCGGCGCAGACGGGGCCCGTATTGAACACCTGCAGTGTGAGTTAAGAGATGTTGTACCCACTGTGTTGATTTTCTGTAAGTCTTGTAGTTTTTTCGCAGCTGTCCGCTGAAGCCCTGAAGGTACTTATGCAAACCACTGGACGTTCCACCCCTTCCCACCATGGGAAACGTAAAGGTGAAATTCCTTTTTCATACTGTTACTTCTGAGACACTAGTTAATATGACCTCATTAATGTATTTCACTTCAAAAGAATGTGGTATTGAAGGGGTTAAATAAAGCCTCTATCCTTGTTCATTTTAAGTTAGTGATGCGTCTTCAATAGCCTCGAAGTTGGCGAGGATCTTAAGCCTTTCTTCCTTCCAGTCAGATGTACTCCACGATAGTAACCTTGTTGACTTCTCACCCTGAGTTCTCTTAAAAATTTTACCCCTTAAATGATGTTAATATTAAAGACACGTAGAATGAAAAGTGGGAATTCAGGGTTTAACGTCCCACCGCCGACGTAGTCATTGGAAAATAAGCTCCGACTGAAGAAGAGCCGGAATGGAAACCGGTCGCATTCTTTGCAAGGAATAGTCACGATGTAGGAAAACTCCTGAAAGTTTAAACAAGAAAATGAGCTTCTAACCAAAGGAATCCAGGGGCAAAAGAACCTAAAAACTCACTGTCACTTTTAAATGAGGAAAACGAAGCGATGATCGGTGATTGTGCAGGCAGCCATAATTTTTGAAGTATTAGTCATGAGAACAGCTGTAGAAAACATCCCCGAAGTTTCATTACATTAAGTATCATTTTAAACACAGCGTTTCTTATAACATTCCCAAATGAACAGCAGTTTCTGAGTTATAGCCAGGATTGGGAAGAATAACAAGTCTCGGTCGTTTTCAATAGCTTTCAGAATTGTATTTTTAACATTTCCCCTCCAAAGAGAGTTTTTGTTGAGAACCTCTTCTTCTGGAAAATATTTTCCCTTCGAAACACTTTATCATTGGAGTGTGTTACTTTCTTTTTATTCGTTATTTCCTCTCTGTTTCACACATGTACACGAGTCAACTATTTTTCTGATACTATGAACTTTTTCTCGCTTCGGCGATAAAGTATAGGCTCTAGGAGTAGTGCAGATTTTTATGTACGTATAGGACACATGATGAGATATTGGGCATTGGAAGTTGTCATGTGCTTACTAATTGTTGGAAAATGAGCAGCAATCACATTGTACCAATTATGGTGATTTTAAGCAATAAACGTTAGTGTCGTTACATTGATTGACTTATTATTAAAGGCGTGCTTGGGTAGCCCAGATGGTAGAGCACTTGCCCGCGAAAGGCAAAGGTCTCGAGTCCGAGTCTTGGTCAGGCACATAGTTTCAATCTGCCAGGAAATGTTCATAAATAAACCGACATAAATTGTGCTGAGTAGTTCTCATAGTGCGAAGATGCTACAACCATCATTATGTGTCTCTACTGAGGATTCTATTTCCATCATGCTCGAGAAAGTCTGTTAATTAGACAACAGAGTTTCTGAACACTGATGTCCTCTTTTATGTTCACCGTAGACAGTCAGAAATTTTTATAGAGATGACCTTCATTGCATCATGTATAACAATGCTGGCCAGTTTCGGCCTGTGGCCGCTTTCCAACGCAATTGCGTTGGTGCATTGTGTGTCTTTACGTTTGAAAACTACTTAGTGCTAGGTGGGAATAGAGATGTGTTCTCACACATACCTGGAAGGTACGCGTAATCGTCTTGAACGTCACGTGCCTATACAGGTAAACATTGTGTAATACGTAACACGGGGTGTTCACAAAGTCTCTCCGCAGGGCCTTATGATTGTTAGCCGCGCGTGCCGTAAGCCGCTGTGAATATCTCGAAATGAAACTCAGCGAAATATAAATTATTAATTTATTGAAATTTCATTTTTACTTACAAATTTTCACATTAAATGATGAAAGTGCCCCCCCCTGTCGTTGAATACACAGTTCAAATCGTTTAATCTTGTTGCCAATCACAAGCTGAAACATTTCTTCTGTAAGAGAAGCAGTGAAAGTGGATATTGCAGTTTCCAATTAATCGATGGATTTTGGACGGTTTTTATAGACAGCTGCTTTCGCTGCACCCCAGAAAAGAAAGTCAAGTGGTGTTAGGTCAGGCGATCGCGGAGGCCAAAGTCCCTGTGAAATTATGCGATCACCAAAAACATCAGCAAGCAGTAACATTGAAACGCGAGCGGTACGCGTGGTTGCACCATCTTGTTGAAAATAACCCTTCAGTATTTCACTTAATACAAGTTCTCCTATGAATGGGTACAGAATATCACTGCAGTATCGTTGTGAGTTTATTGTTTCGTTGAAAAATATGGGACCCACAATACGACGTCTAGAAATTGCAATCAAAACTCCTATTTTCACAGAATACACAATGGATCTGCAGTACTCTACATCCGAGAATTTTGCGAGTTCATGTACCCGGATAAACGAAACCACGCCTCATCAGTGAAAAACGTTTCATTAAGAATATCAATTCCATTTTGTTGAACGAAATTTTTGAACCATTGACAATAATGCAGTCTCTTGCCGTGATCGGTATTTTTCAGTTCTTGCACAGCTGTCACTTTGTATAGGAAAAGTTCTAATTTTTTCCTTACACTTGTGTGGGCCATTCCGACACAAACATCGATTTCCGGGTCAGTTTTCTTACTGACTTGTTCGGACTCATGGACATTTTATCGGAAATATCGAGTAGTTTATCCTCAGACAAAACGCTAGGACGACCACTTCTCGGTGCATCTGTCACTGAACCCGTACTTCGAAATTTGTTAATCAAACCTCGCACAGTATCGTGACGTGGGAGTGTTCTCTCTGGGAAAACTGAATTAAATGTTTGACGAACTGAAACTGTGTACTTACCGCCAGCTTTGAACATTTGTTCGACTAAAAACGTACGTTGTTGAATGGTTAGCATTTTAACAGTGCCAAAAAGGGAACAAACGAGCTACACTTAAACGCTCACGTCAACACGTAACGACACACACCAACGATAATAGTGACGCTGGCAGAGATAAACGAAACATTGGAATTTGGGAGAGTCCACTTGAAGGGAATTAACCCAGGTAGGCGAACAATCATACGGCACACTCGCCTTACAATCATACGGCACTGCGGAGACACTTCTTGAACACCCCGTATAATGATTCGCCATTGCCAAAAAACATTCCAGGCACAGAGAAGTCGAGTTACATCGAAATTTGTTAGCTGTTCTTTAGAATTATCTTCTTAAGCAGTCCGTACGATAACATAAAAAATAAAAAATTTGTTCTTTACATTCGTGTTGTTGGTATGCTAAAATGCTAAAGACTAATACAAACTGAGGTCAGTGAACAACCAACGGCAGCATAAGATTCAAATCCATTCTTAACTGTTTCTATTTAAACGTGGAGAATATGATGAAAGGGTCATGTGATGTTATTTTTGAAAATAACTGGAAGGTTTTCTTGTTATAAAAGGCATTCAGTGTTCTCGACTGGCTTCGCACGATAAATACCTGGAAATTCAGATGCTGCAAAGTGATGATACGTTTCTTTAAAAGAATTTACCTCCCGGCACTTTTACACAATGAGATCAAAATATGTTAACCGAACGGAGGTATACGAACATGACAATGTTTACATTTTGAGTATATGATATAGCAAAATAATGTAGTGTGCATTTTATTTCATTAATTTCGTGGTTCTTGATCTAAACTGTTATCTTCTTTCAGTATGTGAATGATAAGCTGACGTCTTTGGCCAACGCCTCGTTACCGGTAATGTGACCTGACAGGCGTGTAAGGAAGGAAGAAGATTGTAAAATGCAATTCAATTCAGTTCTGTGGATGAAGAAATGTATCTCTGTAATCACGAGTTCTGAGAATGTATGTGAACGGTTCTAAAGCTTAGAGAATCGACGGCAGTTATTCATAGCTTAGGGAATGCTTCACGCTGGCAAATATGGCTCACTACCATAAATGCTTATTCTAGAATTGTTCTAGCGTTGGCCAGCAAGTCGTCCCGTTCACCGTTTTCCATCATGATAAGCATCCATCTTGGTGACATCCATATTGCGTCTAAAACACGACTGCATTAAAAAAAACTGGTCGAATTAGTATCAAACAAAACAAAACATCCCTCTCCCCACATTTTGGATATGATGTGTTACAGATCGACAGAATTCATTCTAAAACGGCAGAAACTGACCTAGTTATATGGTAAATGCATAGTACAGTACTGCTAGGCAGTAACATGATCGTCAACGAAATTAAAACAGGGGTAATGGAATGAAATCTAATTAAATAATGCGAGGTTGTGGGACCTATGTTAGGAAATAAGGCAATAAAGTAATACATGGTTTTTGCTGCCTGAGCTGCAAATTAAGCGATATGACAGAAGCAGGGAGGATGAAAAAGGCAGACTGGTAGAAGAAGAAGAAATTCTAAACGAGAGAAATGTGCTAAAATCGAATGTAAATTTTCAATGTTAGGAAGTCTTTTCTGAAGGTATTTGTCTGGAGTTCAGGTTTAGACTAAAGTGCAAAGTGGGCAATAAAAAGTAGAAACAAAAAGAGAAATCAAGCTTCTGAAATGTGGTGCTGCAGAAGAATGTGAAAGATTGGATTGATGGTTCGAATAACTAACGAGAAATACGAAAAGAAAAAGAAGGGATCAGTCAATGGGACACCTCCTAACGCCTCAACTAATCATCTGTTTGGTTGAAGATAGAAGTGTTGGGGAATAAAAACTGTTGAGGAGGAGTAGTAAGCGAGTTTATCTGGATGTAGGTTTCAGCAGATACGCAAAGATGAATGAAGACTTTTACAGCATAGACTAACTCAGAGAGCTGTATAAAACAAGTTGTTTGACTGCAGAGCACAGCAACAACAACAACAACAACGACAACGACGACGATGTCGATGACATACTGTTCTAGAAAATTTTCTTTGGACAGATCCCTGATCAACATAAAATTTACTATATATATATATATATATATATATATATATATATATATATATATATATATATATATGTTTCAGAAGCAAAAAAAGGAAATACTGAAAATGCCTTAACTGTGGTGAAACATATCTGTGGAATAAAACAAAATTTTGTTCTCGCAAGGATACGAACCCTTTTAAATGCATTATTATTTTCTGCAAGGACAGGAACAGAGACAAAATTTTAATACGACAAGGTTAGGACTTGTTGAATTTTGCTGTAAACCATCAGAAATCAAGTCCATACATTCCCACACACCATGTTTCACTCAGTTACTTCTATTGTTACCAAGTACACAGTCACAAGTTTCAATATTATCTACGACTAAATTCCTACTTGTTTTAACTGTTTCATCATCGGATGTCACCAACATATTTCTGCGTATAGAATTGGCAATAAAATCACCAGACAGAAAACGTATAGATATTCATTGATAACCTATTTATGACCATTGCTCAGTACCACATTCAATGCCATTTGGGTGCTTTATTGTCAACTCCCCCCATCCCCCCCCTTAAAAAAAAGTGAAATGGAAGTAACCATCCTAGATACGACACGGTACACAACAGGGAAACACAATGACATGGTGACCTTGTCAAACGACATATTGTTATGCCTCGGTGTCTTGGAACGAGCATATAGCGCAAAGGCAACGTTGGTCGGCTTATCACGTGCTACTATCGTGAGCATCTACGAAAAGTGTCTGAACGACAAGCAACGAGTAGGCGACATGGCGCTGGACATTCAAGTATCACCATAGAACGTGCAAGTCGGGGGCTTCCCCTTCCCGCAATACAGGATAGGCGGCGATCTTGATGATCTAATGATAGTGTGCATGTTTTGTGCAGCTGGAGCACGTCACGTCAGTGCACATCGTTGAACATGTGAGTCCGCAGCAGACGTTCCCTACTTTCATTGTTCTTGAGCCAACGGCATAGTAAATTACGACTCCAGTAGGCACAGTACCATCGAGACTGGCCGTGGAAAAATGAAAACCTGTCGCCTGGTCGGATGAATCGCTTTTGTTGTTACACCAAGTTGATGGCTGTACCTGGATACACCGTCATACAGGCGAACAGCTTCTCAATCCATGCACCGCGCCACGTCTACGGGCTGGAGGGAGCATTATTACCTCATAAGGGGCACGAACCTGGGCTTCTACGGGTCTTGAGCTAGTAACAGAAAGCACCATAAAAGCTGCGGACAAAGTGAATATTGTCGTGGACCACCAACATCCCCTAATCCGTGATGTCTTTCCTGGCAGTGACATCTTCAAACTGGATGAATGTCCATGTCAAAAGACCAGAACCGTGCTATTCTGTTTTGCGGAGCTTGGAAGGGAATTCAAGTTGACCTGTTGTCCACGAAATTCGTCTGATTTCAACCGGATGGAAAATATTTGTAATGCTATCGGGCTCGAACTCTGCACATACAAAGCGCCGGTCCGTAACTTACTGGAACTGCGAGAGCAGCGTGCAGACATCTGGCGGAACAAACCTGCGGAAATCCACCAAAGACTTCTCGAATCCAAGCAACACATAATCGCTACCGTATTGTGTTTGAAAGGTGGACCAAAACGCTACTGAGCAACCAGTCATAATACAGGGTATCCCAAAAAGAATGACCCGATTTTAAGTTGTAATAATATTGAGACAAATGTCACTAGGTAATTGGAACAGCGCTAGATATAATCGGCATGGTCTAGAGTTTCAGAAAAAATCCGCTAGATCTCCCTACGAGCGCAGTTTCTTCAATGCCAACGTGCCTCAACTTTGGATAGGTCGTTCAGGACTGTGAGACCAGGCTTTACACTCTTGGCCTCGTAGATCCCCTGACTTAACACCATGTGATTTCTTCCTGTGGGGATATGTTAAACAATGTTTTTGCGTTCCTCCCTTGCCTCGTGACACTGATGAACTAAAACACAGAATATCAGCTGCTGTAGCTTCAATGAAATAAGACACCTTACGCTCAATTTGAGATGAATTCGACTATCGGTTATATGCAGCCAATGGAGGACACATTGAACATTTATGATGAATTTTTATAAATTTCTGTCTTTTCTGAGTAATTTAGTATGCAATTTGTTGGTGTTAAGCCCTTCTTCCTAATAAATAATTCTACTTAAAATCGGGTCATTCTTTTTGGGACACCCTGTATTTTGACTCATCAGTGTATAGCACAAAGTCTAGAGCAAAACTGACCACAGGTATCCAGTCGCCTATGACGAAACAGCCGCCTGCGGGCACCGGTATACCCACTCTGCGGTGAGTCCACGCCTCGTGTGTAAATGTGTGCGCACGTGGCACGCACGTTAATAGGACGGAGTGGGCTCTGGCAGCGGGCACTGGCGCGCGGCCGCCGCTACGAGTATTTCTGCGAGTGACGCGTGAGGGTGACCAGCCGCGCTTGGACCCCGTCGCGGAGCCGATTTAACATGCAGATTTGCCCGCTGGTGGCACTGCCCTCTGCGGCGACCTCCGAGAGAAGGCCGGCGATCCGGCAAGAGCAAGTTGGTCGAGAGGCTGCTGTAGCAACACGTAACTGTCCAAAGCTCAACAGACGAAAAGGCACTGGGCGTGAGGGGTGTGACGTCCACTATTGCTTGCTACTGCCACTTCCGTAATCAAAAAAACAATAATGCCCTTTTTATATGCCCAGCCAGTGTTCTTCACCTCTTCGAGATACGTGAAAGCGAGGCGACACAACACTATTTGTTATTATAGTCGATTAATAAGTTTAGATTCAAATTATTACCATCGGCTAGCTGCGTTGTTTATCGTTTGCCGCCAAAGATGCTCATTAACAGATACTAGGCGGCCGATTCACTTTGAAAATGAATTGATATCTTTAAATTGCGTGGCATATGTACACCAAATTAATTTCTTCAGAAGTCACAGGATTCATTTAACACAGCACTATGTTTTGTCCGTTGAAAATTAATCCCTTTAATATTAATATGGAATAAACTAGTATTACTATTACTGTTACTGTCCAGAGAAAACCCAATACATGATTCACTTTTCGTGATACTCTGTTCGAAATCGTAGGACACTATAGTTTTTCCTTAACTCGGTTTTTATTAAGGGGCTCCGGAAAGGCTCAAAATCATGAATAGTTCAATTTTTAATTTTTGGCGTTTTCTGAATCTGCAGACTATTACCTTTTAATAGATATATAATTTATTCAATTCCGAAGACTACAACTATTTTTAATTTTTTTTTTTTTTTTTTAAATGTGTTCACATGGGCGTGACCCACTGTGGCGCTGTTAAACTGCTGTCAAATGGTGTTATTATTAACGTTCGTGTTCATCAGGTATATTTTAGTGATGTGAGATAAAGTATGTGTTGTGGCTAACCTGTGATGGTTCAATATATATCTCTGGTGTGATTGTCGATGGTTTCATGTTCATTTACTCTGTCGTTATCTCGAAAATATTCGTAATTAATTCTGTTTCTTGAGTCTCTGTTTTGTTGAAGTATAATAATGAGTAAAAGTAAAGTTATTAGAAATCCTCTGAAGGCTTTTAAGAAAGGGAGAAATGTTGGAAAGCCAAATGTATGTGTTATTACTGTAAACAATAAAGACGATAACCAAGTGAGTGAGCCTAACCTCTCAAGTACACCTGCCCATAGCAGTCAAAGCGGGAAAGAAAATACTTCACAGAAGAAGCTGATTCAATGAGTGAAAACTATGAATGTTTTATGGGCGAATCGGATGTGAATGAAATATTTGATATGTCGGTTCTCGAAGGAATTTTTTCAAACTGTGTAAGATGTATTCATTGTAGTGAAGTTGGTCTGGAACTCTCCATAATAAAGCACGTAGGACTTGCTAGTGAAATACAACTGAAATGTGATAAGTGTTCATACATGACCACCTTTTGGAACAGTGTTGCAGTAACTGCAACTGAAGAAAATGGTAGCAAAATCTACGAACACAACAACGACCGATGCTTGCTTTAGACAAGGAACGCCTTCGGGCTGCAGACAGGGCTGTAAAGAGTCTAGAAATACAAGCAAGAGTAGACAGGAGGAGGAACAAGAGGAAGCTGGAGGAGGAGTTTGCAGAGGATGAAGATAATCCATCCTATGGACCTGGAATGCACTAAAAAGTTAGTCCTATCTTTGTCGCTCGATTCCCAAAACTTTTATTTTCTCATACTAATTACATGTTTTCTAATGATCGTCCAAATATATTTGTTTCAAACTTTCAGTAAATGTTACACAGTACCTTCTGCATAATTTAACACAGCCTTTTTCCAAAAAACTGTATATTTTTGAATATATAAATAAAAAATTGCAAAAAATGTTGTGAATTTTCATTACAATTGAAAAAAATCATCTTTAATAACTGAACTAAAATTTTGTAAGATCCGTGTGTTAAGTTGTAGCCCATATTCCAATAAATAATCTGTAAAAAGTTCAACTTCCTACCTCAAATACTTTGTAAGGAAAGATGTAATTTATAAGCTTTATTTTAACATTGCAAGTATAGGGCGTTCCGGAGCCCCTTAACACAGTTTCTTTGATATGATTCACTACTATGAATTGTCACACTTAATCAAAATGTTCAAATGTGTGTGAAATGTTGTGGGACTTAACTGCTAAGGTCATCAGTCCCTAAGCTTACACACTACTTAATCTAAATTAACCTAAGGACAAACACACACACCCATGCCCGAGGGAGGACTCGAACCTCCGCTGGGACCAGCCGCACAGTCCATAACTGCAGCGCCACACTTAATCCAGATAATAAATATCCCAACAGGGATCATAATCTAAAGTCAAGTTCGACGCGCTGTTACAGTACTAACTTGAACAACAACTGAAGCTTAGAAATTGGAATTAATAATATCTATCTTTTATCGATTGAGATGTTCGCTGGATGTTAGCGTTATCTCAGTTCTGTCAGTTTTCGTATTTGTGACACTAAATTAAACAAACCGAAACTTACTTTTAATTATCTCGGTTTCCAATGAAGTTAACTATTTCATGTTGTGGGGCATAAACTTACTAGGCGCAAATATTCAGTACTCAGACGCTAAAACCTCAGACACTAAAATCTCAAACGCTAGACCCTCCCAGACGGCAAAGACTCACAGACGCTAAAGACTCACAGACGCTAAAGATGTTAACTATACGTGCGTTGGGTTTATATAGTAGTTGTGAAAGAGAAGGCACATTCGTTAGAAACTCTTATAAAGCCCTTGCTACTTTGCATATAATACTCTATTCCATTGCCTCTTATTTTCTTTTATTTAATTTCCTCTGCTTTAAAACGGGAATTCGTGATTTTATATGAAATATGGGAATTTTAATATAAAAAAGACCGGTTATGTAACGAGAGATTACACGCGATAACAGTTCCATTCCTCGTACAGTATGAGATTTTCATCCTCTTCTAGCAGCAGTGTATCGTATGTCTCTGGAGCAGCGAAGCGTTCCTAATGATTAGAAAAATCACAACTCTTTCTCGCTTTCGAGGAGGGTCGTCGAACAAACGCACAAAATTAGAGACCTTTATCACTGGTTTCGATCATGCTGTAGAATTTTGGAGCACGTTTTATGTTCGCTTATTCCGACATTTCTCGAGACCGAAAATCTCCTCTGCAGGAATCAAATTGGTTTCCGAATACAACGATCGTGTGCAAACCAGCTATCTCTGTTCATCCACGAAGCACAGGAAGCAGCTAATACAAGCACACAGATATTTTCCGTGTTACTTAACTTCCGGAACGCACTCAAGAAACTTGTGCAATGTCACCTAATGAATAACTTACGAGCTTTCGGGATATCAGACCGACTGTATGACTGGACTGAAGAATTTCTATCAAGCAGTACCATTCTCGACGAAGCTAAGTCTTCAGCGTAAAAAGTAGCTTCGGCCATTCCCCAAAGGCCGAGCGGTTCTAGGCGCTACAGCCTGGAGCCGCGCGACCGCAACGGTCGCACGTTCGAATCCTGCCTCGGGCATGGATGTGTGTGATGTCTTTAGGTTTAAGTAGTTCTAAGTTCTAGGGGACTGATGACCTCAGAAGTTACGTCCCATAGTGCTCGGAGCCATCCCCCAAAGGAGTGTTATAGAACCATTACTTTTCATTATGTATGTGCAAATGGCCTAATAGATACCGTTGGAAGTTCCCTTAGACTTCTCTCACATGACGCTGTTGTTTACGGATAAGTCGCAAAGCTGTAAAATTGTAACGAAAAGTATGAATACGTGCAAGGATCGACTTTTGGTGCAGGAACTGGCAGGTAAATCTCAACATAATAAAATGTAACGTATTACGTTTACATAGAGAGAGACAACCTTTACTGTATGATTGCAAGATTGCGGAGCAATCACTGGAAGCAGTTACTTCCATAAAGTATCTAAAAGAATGCGCAAGGAGCGATTTATAGCACAATGACCATAAAAAATTAATAGTGGGTAAGGAAGACTCCAGACAGATTCATTTGTAGAATCCTCGGGATATGTAGTTCACCAACAGTGGAAGTAGCTCACAAAACACTCCCTGGACCAACATTTGAATACCGCTCATCGGCCTGGGACCCATACCCTATAGGATTGGTGGAGTAAATACAGAATATCCAAAGAAGAGCAGCACGTTTCGTTGCAGGTTCATTTTGTAACCGTGAGAGCGGCACGGAGATGCCCAGCCAATTCCAGTGGTAGATACGGCAAAATGGTTCAAATGGCTCTGAGCACTATGGGGCTTCACATCTATGGTCATCAGTCCCCCAGAACTTAAAACTACTTAAACCTAACTAACCTAAGGACATCATACAACACCCAGTCATCACGAGGCAGAGAAAATCCCTGACCCCGCCGGGAATCGAACCCGGAAAACCGGGAGTAGGAAGCGAGAACGCTACCGCACGACCACGAGCTGCGGACTAGACACGGCAAAAGAGGCGTTTTACATCACGGTGTGTTCTATTCTTAAAGTTTCAAGGGAGTGCCAATGTATTGCTTCCTCCTCTGCGTATCTCGCGAAACGACAATGAAGATAAAATTAGAGAGATTCGAGCCTACACAGGGGATCACCAGTAATCGATGTTCCCGCGGTCCATTCCCTTAGAACAATTTCGCATGCGTTGCGTGTTCGGTTGACAGAATGTTTATCATATGTGCCCGGCTATAAGAGATGAAGACAACTCTTGATGGTTATACATGGTATTTATGATATTGCTGGTATTTGTTTTGTTGGCATTAGGCCATGATCCAAGGTATAAGTCTCTGCCTAATGTCTCGTCTTACAATGCTGGACACTTTACCAGAGGCTTTAACGACTCAGAAGAGCTCCAAGGTTAGGCGCGTAAGGGGGCACCTTAAGAACATGGCTGCCAAGGAGGGGAAAGAAGCCAGTGTGCACTCCGTGTGCATACCGGGAGGAGTCAGTTCGGATGTGGAAAGGATGCTTCCGGATGCCATGAAGAGCACAGGGTGCAGCCAGCTGCAGGTGGTGGCTCATGTCGGTATCAATGACGTGTGTCGCTTTGGATCAGAGGAGAATCTCACTGGCTGAGAGCGGCTAGCGGAAATGGTAAAGACTGCCAGTCTTGCTTGCGAGATTAAGGAGGAGCTCACCATCTGCAGCATCGTCGTTAGAACCGATTGTGGTCCTTTGATGCAGAGCCGAGTGGATGGTCTGAATCAGAGGCTCAGGCGGTTCTGTTCAAAAATGGTTCAAATGGCTCTGAGCACTATGGGACTAAACATCTATGGTCAACAGTCCCCTAGAACTTAGAACTACTTAAACCTAACTAACCTAAGGACATCACACAACACCCAGTCACCACGAGGCAGAGAAAATCCCCGACCACGCCGGGAATCGAACCCGGAAACCCGGGCGTGGGAAGCGAGAACGCTGCCGCACAACCACGAACAGCGGACAGGCGGTTCTGTGACCGTGTAGGCTGCAGATCCTGTGATTTCCGCCATCGGGTGGTGGGTTTCCGTGTTCCGATTAATAGGTCATGAGTCCACTACACACAAGAAGCGGCTACATAGGTAGCGAGGCCTGTGTGGAAGGCACTGGGTGGTTTTTTAGGTCCGTCTGAAAGCGGACAGGTAAAACCCAGTACGGTAGTCGTAGTAACAATCGGTATTGTAGTCGTAAATTGTTGTAGCGATGTTGGGAAAGAAACAGAGCTCCAAGCTTTAATAGAAAGCACTGAAGCTCAAATATACGTACGGAAAACTGACTACAGCCGGAAATAAGTCCAGCTGAAATTTTTTCAAACGACCTAAGTGTTCAGAAAGGACAGATTAAATAAAGTTGGTGGTCGAGTATTTATTGCTGTCAGAAGTACTTTACCTTCTACTGAATTTGAAGTATATAGTTCCTGCGAAATAGTATGGGTAGAGGTTATGCTTCACAATCGGACTAAACTATAAATTGGATCGTTTTAACGACCCCCTGACGCTAAAGCTATAGTTGCTGAACAGTTCACAGAAAACTGGAGTCTCAATTCAAACAGGTATCCCACTCATACAACTATACTCGGTGATGACCTCAATTTACCCTCGATATGCTGGAAAAATTATACGTTTAAAGCTGGCGGCGGGTATAAACCCTTCATTCGAAATTGTACTGAATGCTTTCTCAGAAAGTTATTTTCAACAATTAGTTCATGAGCCCATTCGAAGCGTAGATGGTTGTGAAAGCATACTTGACCTCTTAGCAGCAAATAATCATGGAATAATAGGGAGTGATTGGCGACCACAAAGGAGTTGCTACTAGGCTGAATACCGTAACATCCGCAACCATAAAAAATAAACGCAAAGTACATCTATTTAAAAAAGCTGATAAAATGCTCTTAGCACCTTTTTAAGAAACAATCACCACTCCTTGCGATCTGATCATGTAAGCGTAGAAAAGATGTGGAATGGTTCCAAAGAGATTGTATCGACGGCAGTTGAGAGATATATACCACATAAATTAATAAGTAATGGTACTGATCCACCATGGTACACAAAAAGAGTCAGATCGCTGTTGCAGAAGCAACGAAAAAAGCATTCAAAATTTAAAAGAACGCAAAATTCCCAAGACTGGCAAAGTTCTGCAGAAGTTCGGAATATAGTGCGTGCTTCAATGCGAGATACTTTTAATAATTTTCAGAAGAAAACTCTGTATCCGAATGTAGCAGAAAACTAAAAGAGATTCTGGTTATACATAAAGCACACCAGTGGCAAGATGCAATCAATGCCTTCACTACGCGATAGCAACGTTGAAGTCATTGATGACAAAGCCAGTAAAGCAAGGTTATTAAACACGGTTTTCCGAATCTCCTTCACCAAAGAAGGCGAAGTAAATATTCCTGAATTGCAATCGAGAACAACTTCAAAGATGAGAATTGTAGAAGTAGACTTCCTCGGTGTAGCAAAGCAGCTTAAATAACTTAATAAAGGCAAGTCCTCCAGTCCAGATTGTATACCAGTCAGGTTCCTTTCAGAGTATGCTGATACAATAGCTCCATATTTAGCAATTATATACAACCGCTCGCTCATAGAAAGATCCGTACCTAAAGACTAGAAAATTGCTCAAGTCACACCAATACCCAATAAGGAAAGTAGGAGTAATCCGCTAAATTACACACCCATGTCACTAACGTCGATTTGCAGTAGGGTTTTGGAACATATACGACGTTAGAACATTATGAATTACCTCGAAGAAAGCACAGATTCACAAAATACCGTTCTTGTGAAATACAACTAGCTCTTTGATTCCATATTTTTAGATTTCCAGAAGGATTTCGACACTGCTCCTCACAAGCGTCCTCTAACCAAACTGTGTGCCTATGGAATATAGCCTCAGTTGTGTGACTGGTTTCGTGATTTCCAGTCAGAAAGGTCACAGTTCATAGTAACAGACGGAAAGTCATCAAGTGAAACAGAAGTAACATCCGGCGTTCCCATGGAAGTGTTATAGGCCCTCTACTATTCCTGATCTATATTAACTACATAGGAGGAAATCTGAATATCCCTCTTAGATTGTTTGCAGATGATGCTCTCATTTATCCTCTTGTAGACGAGTGACCAAAACGAATTGCAAAATGATGTATGTAACATACATGTATGGTGCGAAAAGTGGCAGTTGACTCTGAATAAAGAAAAGTGTGAAGTTATTCACATGACACTAAAATAAATGCGCTAAGTTTCGATTAAGCCATAAGCCACACAAATCTGAAGGCTGTAAATCAACTAAATACTTAGGTATAACAATTACAAATAACCTAAAATGGTTCAAATGGCTCTGAGCACTATGGGACTCAACATCTCAGGTCATCAGTCCCCTAGAACTTGGAACTACTTAAACCTAACTAACCTAAGGACATCACACACATCCATGCCCGAGGCAGGATTCGAACCTGTGACCGTAGTGGTCGCTCGGTTCCAGACTGTAGCGCCTAGAACCGCTCGGCCACACTGTCCGGCACAAATAACCTAAACTGGAACGGTTACATAGATAATGTTGTGGTTAGAGCAAACCAAAGACTGCGATTCGTTGTCAGAACACTTGGAAGGTGCAATAGGTCTACTAAAGAGACTGCTTACACCACGCTTGTCCGCCCTATTCTGAAGTGTTGCTGTCTGGTGTGGGATCCGCATCAGGTGGGACTGACGGATGACATAAAAAAAGTTCAAAGAAGGGCAACTCGTTTTGTATTATACCGAAATAAGGCAGGTAATGCTCAGACATAATACGTGAATTGCAGTGGCAATCATTAAAACAAAGGCGATTTTCGTTGCGACGGGACCTTCTCATGAAATTTCAATCACCAGTTTTCTCCTCCGATTGCGAAAACATTCTGTTGGCACCCACCATTATAGGGAGAAATGAACACCACTATAAAATAAGATAAATCAGGACTCGCATAGAAAAATTTAAGTGCTCGTTTTTCCCGCACGCCTTTCGAAAGTGGAACTGTTGAGAGAAGCTTGAAGGTGGTTCATTGAAACTTCTGCCAGGCACTTTATTGTGAGTAACAGAGTAATCACGTAGATGTATACGTGAAAGCTGTTACAGACTCACACAAACTCAGCAGGTCGAACTTTTTATGTGCTTCCACGCAACGGTCGGTTCGTGACTACATCAGGCTGCTGCCTAAGATCGCGGAGCTGCGTCGAATTATACTATGACTTTTTTGTTATTTTTTTAAAATTCGAATCCGCCTGCGATGTTAGAATTCCTTGTGATTGCCTAAACCATCATTGTGATAACTCCTCCAGACATATACAAACATTCAATGCTTGCATAAACTTAGAACAGTATCTCAGAGACTCCACTGTTGCGGAGACTTTTTACTTGCCGAGCATGAGGCGTAAGACAGTCTGGTGTAGTTCACAGCCAACATGGACACGGAGTTCGAGGTTTGTCCGAGGCGCCTCTGTGCAATTGGATTGCGTTGGTGGCGGGACACTCATTAACTTCTACTCCTATCGTCTCCTTTACTTTTTTCTTAAATTTAGTCATCGTTATTAATATAGTAGCTAGCTAACTATTTTTTCTTTAGTATAAGTTTCATTCATGAAACGTCGCAAAAAAGTACAGATTTATGACATGAAGAATCTAGAATCTCCGAGCTGATAGTCCATGCTGCTGCAAACGTCGTCGAACTGTTCGTGCAGAAGGTTGTTGTCTTGCAAACGTCCCCATCTGTCGACCCAGGGATCGAGACGTGGCTGCACGATCCGTTACAGCCATGCGGATAAGATGCCCGTCATCTCGACTGCTAGTGATACGAGGCCGTTGGCATCCGGCACGGCGTTCCGTATTACCCTCCTGAACCCACCGATTCCATATTCTGCTAACAGTCATATGATCTAGATCAACGCGAGGAGCAATGTCGCGATACGATAAACCGCAATCGCGATAGACTACAATCTGACTTTTATCAAAAACGTAAACGTGATGGTACACACTTCTGCTCCTTACACAAGGTATCACAACAACGTTTCACTAGGCAACGCCGGTCAACTGCTGTTTGTGTATGAGAAATTCGTTGGAAACTTTCCTCATGTCAGCACGTTGTAGGTGTCGCCACCGGTGCCAACCTTGTGTGAATGCTCTGAAAACCTAATCATTTGCGTATCACAGCATATTCTACTTTTAATGGCCAGTAGTGTACTTCCCCTGAATGTTTTGTGTGTAGAACTAGTCTTCAATAACATATTCATTAAGTAATGCAATCTATCAAAATTGACTCATTGACAAAAAATCAGTTTCCTACGTTCGGCCGGCCGCGGTAGTCTAGCGGTTCTGGCGCTGCAGTCCGGAACCGCGGGAATGCTACGGTCGCAGGTTCGAATCCTGCCTCGGGCATGGGTGTGTGTGATGTCCTTAGGTTAGTTAGGTTTAAGTAGTTCTAAGTTCTAGGGGACTTATGACCTAAGATGTTGACTCCCATAGTGCCCAGAGCCATTTGAACCATTTTCCTACGTTCGCTTAGTTGATTAGCATTAATCTACAACTATTGTCATTTATCTGCACGAACAAGTTGTAAAACATAAACCCGTACAGTCCCGTATAAGTAGAAAACCTCAGGTATTATTAGTACCCAATATGTCGATATAATTTACCATCTTTACATGTTTAAGAATAAAGAAACGGGTACTTTTAAGAGCATTACCGTCACAATATTCCATTGTCAATGTAACAATAACGGAAAATGCTACTAAATTTAAAATAAAAACGATTATGACCACTAATTTTTCCCACATAATGTGAAAACTTTGTCTTCATCTTTCAAACGGTAATGTAGGACGCCCTCATTTTCCAGATGACGAATTTGTGGAAAAATCTTGATCTGATAAATACGTACCATGTGCTAATCGTAATGGAAACACAATCTTACGGTCATCGAAACACGCGAGAACTCGTTTACCCCATAGCGTGATTCCAGAAGATCAGTGGAATTACATACTAATCCTGATAAATACAATAATTTATGCACAACTGACGCACTATCAGCAGAAGAAGCCTAAACATTCTGCTCAACAGTGAAGATAATATTCCATCTTTAGAACAGAGTGAAATTTATAGGATTTCCCATTCATTTGTGTGGGAAAGTATATATAGGTCGGACAGGTAGGGTTAATAGACTGCACATGAAAACAGTTGGAGACTGAAAAAGGAACATTCCACTTTCGATGAAAATGCTCTGAAACGTCAGTCTCATGTTAAACGTGATATTCCCCGCAGAGGGAGCAAAGCCACAAAGCTAACGTTACTCGAAATTCTAGGCATCAATAAACACCAGTCGAAGGATCCTGACTTAATCTTAATGATCATATACAGTTCCACTATTCAACCTCACTAAAGTATCAGCAGGTAATATGCTTGTTGTAAATAGTATAATTGTTCCCCACCACCATTCCATTGACACCATTTTCCCCGATGCCTCTCCTTTTTTGACTTGTTCATCGCATTCACCAGTTATTTGGCCCATACAACATAGAAGTCTGTGTCAGTACTCACTTCTGTACCGTTTCTAGCCTGTACCTTCTTATACTTTAAATCTTTTGAGTATAAAGTGACGTAAGATTCGATTGTTCATAGCTTCTTTGTAAATTTCATTGTTGTTGTTGTTGTGGTCTTCAGTCCTGAGACTGGTTTGATGCAGCTCTCCATGCTACCCTATCCTGTGCAAGCTTCATCTCCCAGTACTTACTGCAACCCACATCCTTCTGAATCTGCTTAGTGTATTCATCTCTTGGTCTCCCTCTACGATTTTTACCCTCCACGCTGCCCTCCAACGCTAAATTTGTGATCCCTTAATGCCTCAGAACATGTCCTACTAACCGGTCCCTCCTTTTTGTCAAGTTGTGCCACATACTCCTCTTCTCCCCAATTCTATTCAATACTTCATCATCAATCATGTGATCTACCCACCTAATCTTCAGCATTCTCCTGTAGCACCACATTTCGAAAGCTTCTATTCTCTTCTTGTCCATACTATTTATCGTCCATGTTTCACTTCCATGCATGGCTACACTCCATACAAATACTTTCAGAAACGACTTCCTGACACTTAAATCTACACTCGATGTTAACAAATTTCTCTTCTTCAGAAACGCTTTCCTTGTTATTGCCAGTCTACGTTTTATTTAATTAAATTTCATTATGCTTCCATTTTTGTATAGATATATAAGTTGTGAAAGGTCATACTGAAAGGAGCCTGCTTCAACCTTCTTTCATTTAATTATCACCTGTAATACTAAACTTACTTTCAGTTTGTCTAGCACGCTACTTTTTTGCCATTTGATTTGTAGATTTCATACTTGGGATAAAATAATAGAGTGGAGGGCTCATGTTTGTCCCTTTCGCGGTATTTATTCGACATCTAATTACAACATCAGAATCAGGGACAAGTACCAACAAATATCCAGGTACACTAAGCCACAGAAGAATTACGACTCTGCAAGGTTTAAGGTTTCACGAGTTTCGCAAAGTACTTATAAATGCGACCCCGGTCAACTTCTTATACGCCGAAGTATAACCTAATATAAACTGTGTCGTCTGAGCAAGACATAGCGAGGGCAAAAGCACTACAAAGTTGCAAGCTGGCGCCAGTGCCATAGACTGGCCACTTGCGCGATCTCCACCAGCGCCACAGGCGGCGCTTAGCATGAATATATCGACTTCGCCTCGGCCAATTTCCGGCTGTGTACAAACTGCCAATGACCGGACGACAACGAACAGAAACCTACTCAGAAGATAGAAGAGCAGCTCTCCCGGGCTGATTTAGACAGGGCACGTCGTTTAGTGAACTCTTAGAAGTAAACAAACAGTTGTAAAATTACATTTGCTGTGTACTGTGATGTTTAACTATGATTATTTGCACTTAGCCATTGAGGCCTTTGTTGTGTTATATTACATTCAGTGTTGCAGACTTCATGTTTCAACAAGTCACAAGATTAACTCATTTCTGTATCTTTGTTACTAATTTGTTGGAGTGTCGTAGAACCTTCGTCCTCCTGCCCTGGGTCATAGCTGTGTAATAGTGGCAGGGAGAAATTGTCTTCTATAAAGGTTTTTTAAATTACCGTTACCAGTCACAAACTTTGTTGACGACTGTATTACTTATCTATTTAGCGACATCTTTTGAGGAAATACCTCATCTTCAGGCTAAATGTCATTACAAGAACCACTTTACAATAAGGTCATACTGATGTTACATAGTCTTTTCGTAAATGCTGTGGTTATCCTGTATAAGAAGAGAAAACTTAGTAAGAGGCGATGTGTCTTCGGAAGCTGGACTGATGTTTGCATGAAAATGTTTTGTAAAGGTGACTCACTTTGTTCTTCTGGTGTGGCAGTCTCGTTGTGACGCGCTGATGTGTTTCCATTTCCGTGGCCCTCTTGGCTTTCTTGGTCATTGTACACAAACTTTCACTAACGTAACTTGGAAACACAATCACAAAAACAAATCTGTAGTGCAGTCGACAAGATGGAGCTCAAAATACAGCTGTTTTCGATTTTACTATCGATTTATCGATCTGTGTGGTGTCAGATGTATACATGTCATCTGCACAGATAGAGGCCAAACAGGAAGAAATTTTAAAACCAGCTTTAAGGAACACATTAACTATTTCAGACTTGGCAAACCGAATATATCAGCTGTAACGAAACATATAAATGAAACAGAACACAGTTTTACAATAGACAACAATCTGAAAGTAATACATAATTTAGAAATGAGCTGGAAAATGGACCTCTTGGATGAAATCGAAATATTCATCGATGGCCACATGGGGAATAACGAGATCCTCAATGAAATAACAGACTTCAAAAATTCACTTTTCTTTTCCGATTTCAGTACAGTTCCCCTAGAATAAAAGATACATAACTTGACAGTCGTTTGACTCTAGCCCCAGCAATAGCTTAGAAATATATAAAACAAATAGTTTATATCACAATGTGTACAATAATATTGTAACATGTGCTCAATTTGTAATTTATTTCGACAACCTACATCTGTAATACGATAACAATACGTGCAGAAGACATGTAAACACCTGACACCACATAGACAGACAAATCGATAGTCAAATTGAAAACAGCTGTATTTCGACCGCCATCTGGTCCACTACACTACAGATCTATTTTTGTGATCGTGTTTACAAGTTACTGTTACGTTAGTGAAAATTTGTGAACAGTGGCCAATAAAACCAAGTGCGCCACGGAAATAGAAACACATCAGCGCATTACAACGAGACTGCCACGCCAGAAGAACAAAACGAGTGACCTTTACAACATTTTCATGCAAACATCAGTCCAGCTTCCAAAGTGACATCGCCTCTTACTAAGTTTTCTCTTCTTCCACAGGATAACCACAGCATTTACGAAAATACTATGAAATATTAGTATGACCTTGTTGTACAATTGTTTTTGTAACGCTATTTAGCCTGAAGATGAGGTCTCCCTTGAAACATGTTGCTAAATAAATAAGTAATACAGTAGTCAACAAAGTTTGTGACTGGTAGCGGTAATTTAAAAAACCTTTACATATTTCTTGAGGCAGTCACGGTCGAAAAATAGTCAAAAAGAAATTGTCTTAGAGGTGTAGCGCACCAGAAGCCGTTTCACGAGCTCTCAAACTAGGCCTACTGTAACAAAAGAAGAAACTCGGCCTCCACAGCAGTAACGACAAGGCCTTTAAAAAAACAGGCGACGAGGGTTTACAAAAAAGTGGAGACTAACAACTAAATACAGCCAGTGAGCCGCTTTACCGACATAAGATATATGGGGTATTAGCTCCATCACAGTTCAGAATTGTCTTAAGACTCCTAAACATAAACTGGAAATAACGACTGCCAAGAGAAAGAAAATCATAAGACTAATAGCAAACCAGATCATTTCTAGCTGCATACCCCACGGCCTACCCCATAACAGAGGGAAAGAGGAAAGAGACATGGGTGTTGATGGAGCAGGGGGTGGCAGTAAGGGGTGGAGCGAGCAGCACATCAAGGTGCAGGAGATGGGGAGGGAGCACAAAGACTGGGAAAGGAGAAGGACAGGGGGGAAACAGCAGTGGGGGGAGAGGGAGGAGAGGAGCCCAAGGAACGAGTGAAGGGGAAGAGGAGGGTCAGATATGGAAGGAAGGATAAACATCGGGTGAAGCACATTATAGGGGACAGGAGGACGTTGAAAATTCTTTTGGGAGAGGAAGTGGTGGGGGTGGAGATGTAGAGAGGGTGGGACACATCAGTAAAGGAGTGGAAGCAGGCGGGGAGGTGAGAGGAAACAAGATACCAGGGGGCGAGAGGTATCTAGGCGGCGGTTGGTGTAGACTGTAGAGCATACGGATGTGTTCAAGGAAAAGGAGGAGATGTGGGAAGGGGATGAGGTCACAGAGGATACTCGTGGAGGACAGGAGACTGATACGAAAAGTGAGGCAAAGCACATGGCGTTCAAGTATTTGGAGGGCTTTATAAAATTTAGGAAGGGCAGAGATCCAGGCAACACTGACATAACAAAGGATGGGACAGTCAAGGTTTTGTAGGTATGAAGAACAATGGAAGGGTGCACAACTGACCGAAGCAGCACGTCTTTTAAATTGACACTGCAGCTCACAACGGCCAAAGGAGAAATAAATACGGCCCCTAAACGTACACCAACTGACCGACCGACCGACAGACCAGCAAATTGTACACGTTTTGGCCAGCGGACAGCCGACAGATTTTTCTTTTTGGGCTGTCAGTTTTCTATCACAACCAGCCAGCTGGCCTCCCCACTCCAACCTCCCCCCCCCCCCACCCCCCCCCCCACCCCGCACCCAACTTCACCGGATAAATTGTACCGTGTGTAGTGTTGTCGTACCAAACATCCAACAAAAATTCCTCTTGTCACTCTTCGCGGGATTATATGCTGTTCAAATACACATGACAGGATGGGAGGCGGATAAAACTTTAAGTGAGAGTTTCCGGAGATATTTTAAGGGTGCAGATGTTTGTGGGACACATCGTGCAAGGAGTATGCCAACAGAGATTCAAGATATGAACCACTTGTTTCATTTTTTAACAAATCCATAATGTAATTACATTTTCCTGGAGACGTACTGAGTATCAGCTTTAGCTTCCATAATGATAGAAGCTGAAGTAATTAATTAAAATTTTTGTCAAGCCAGGACTTGAACCTGTCTCATGTTTACTAGGGAGATGGGCTATCCACTACAACACCCTCGTATTGGAACTGACACAGCTCCACGCAATACCCTAGTCAATGCCCCCCCCCCCTCCCCCCCCACACACACACACACTCAACGAATCAAATCTCAATCCATTTTGATTTTTCTCCTTAAATCGTCATAACTGCTGAGGCTCTCTGAAGATGAAATAGCAGCAAAGCTCTGTGTGTAATGGCAGGTACAGGTAGGATCTCCCCATCACATACATAGCTGAGGTGCTATTCAAACACTGGCCGTGCGGTTAATGGCGCTGCAGTCTGGAACCGCAAGTCCGCTACGGTCGCAGGTTCGAATCCTGCCTCGGGCATGGATGTTTGTGATGTCCTTAGGTTAGTTAGGTTTAACTAGTTCTAAGTTCTAGGGGACTAATGACCTCAGCTGTTGAGTCCCATAGTGCTCAGAGCCATTTGAACCATCGCTTCCCACCTCCTTTAGTAACAGAGCGACGATGAATTTCTTTCTTTGTATTAGCCACTTCTTTGCCCACAGCTTTGTTTCGACATTTTTTGGCCTTGCTATGTCTAAAATATCCAAGGCCAATCCCAATTTTTGTTTGTGTAAAACCAGAAGGCAGCATCTCGTCGGACTTAAAAATTTACTTCCAGTGGTAGGAAAAGGGTAAATATGTGATCGCTGACCGCCCTCGATCGTGTCGTGTGTAGGCTGCCACGTAATTGGTCGGTCGAACAGTCGGCCGAAAAATTTATGTGTGTGTAAGCCGAGCTACTCGTGGGAAGTGCCACATGGCACAGGGAGAAGTATTTCGTAGGGAACCACCACCTTATTGAATGTAATTTTTGTGTTTCGTATCTGACTTAACGTCCTTGCCACAGTCGCAACACCAGTTTCCGTCAGATCACCGAAGTTCAGCTCTGTCGGCCGTGGCTAACACTTAGATGGGCTACTATTCAGGTCTGCTGAACGCTGTTGGCCAGCGGGGTTCACTCAGCTCTTGTGAGGCCACTTAAGGAGTTACTTAACTCCAGTCACGGATACTGACAGCGGCCAGGAGAGCAGTCTGCTGTCCACGTGACCCTCCATATGCACACATAGTGACACCTATCGGCTGACGATGACATGGCGGTCGATCGACACCTTCGGACCTTCCGAGGCCTGTTCGAACATAGTTTAGAAGTTCACTTTTTTTTAGTTTCATATCACTGTCTGTCTTTTTCTTTGTTTTTTCAATAATCCACAATGAATAGGCTCTACGGTGTGTGGACATGTGGGTATTTCTCGTTTCAGAGGTTGGTAATTTGTTTTCAAACCTGGCCAGTGAGGCCAATAGCTACAGATTTCCTGGTCTTTTTGAAAGCAAACCTTGCAATTGGTAAAACAAACCGACATGTGAAGTTGTAAAAATTTCCTATCAACACCGTCCAGTAACTTGTCTGGTAGACAGGTATGAGTCCAGAACAACGATCGCCCACACCACAATGACATTTTCACCCTGCAGCGGAGTGTGCGCTGATATTAAACTTCCTGGCGGGTTAAAACTGTGTACCGGAGCGAGACTCGAACTCAGGACTTTTGTCCTCCGCAGGCAAGTTCTCCAGCGTCTGAGTACCCAAGCACCACTCACGACCCGCCCTCACAGCTGTAGTTCTCCCAGTACCTTGGCTCCTACCTTCCAAACTACGAGGAAGCTCTCCTGCAGACCTTGCGGGACTAGCACTCGTAGAAAAAACGATATGATGGGTAGCTCAGTTGGTAGAGCATTTGCCTGCGGAAGGCAAAAGTTCCGAGTTCGAGTCTCTGTCCGGCACACAGTTTTACTCCTCCAGGAAGTTTAATTTTTTCCACACCTTTAGCATACAGCCTGATTGGGCTAGTATCCGGCGACTCTTTGCGGTTTCTTGGCGACTTACCGCCCATCGCCCCCACTCTGATATGTCACACCGGACAACAGCGTCTGAAGAGGATTTCTAAACCTCTCCTGAGGAGACAGTCTTTCGATGTCAGCGTAGTGACTAGCACGTGCTCTTAAAAGGACACCTTGTATAAGTTCATGTTTGAATGGGATCCGTTAGTCACTGCGTTTTTCTATGTATGTCATCACTGAATTGCTTAAATCCATCAACCAAGAGAACTGATTATTTACTTACATCTGTTGTTTTTCTGTCTGAGGATCATGAGCATTATTTTCGGACCACGTTCTCACCCTAATAATGAATAAATGCTCTTTTCACAGAGTACAACAGATACCTGAGACTATATCCGGATTGCGCGTGCCGATGTTATTTATATTACCACTATTATTGGCCGACAGACTTCGAATTTGTCGTCCTCCCCCTCCACCCCCCCCAAGTAAAGGTCAATATCATTGTACCTTGATCACTCTCCTAACCAGGACCAATAGCTGCAAGTCACGGAAGGCGGTGATAACTTGAAGTTTGTTGGGATTATTAGAAATTTAACCACCATGGTGAACCTAGTTTCTGGTTTACTCTTAATCCATCTGAAATGATATTGCTTTCTCCTGTGCGAACCCTATATATCTTCATCCTGCAGCAACTTTTTAGTACAAATGTTTAAGTGTTACGAGAGACAGACCTTGCGCTCCGAAGAGCATTCACGTCCTATCGGATCTGCGTAAGGATCCCTTGATTAATGAAAAAATTGTAAGGGTGTTTATTAGGCATCCATCCTTCCTTAAGGAACCATATTAGTTTGTTTAGTTTCGGTGAATGATAAGTAGATTGGGAAAGGAAGCCTTGCAAGCTAATCATTGTTTACTGTTGTATGCAGTTTGCTTTTGCTTTTTCCTCCTCATGCACACTCTACCGCTTCCCTATAAATCCTCTATGATCACTGATAGGTACGAAATAAAATCATGGTTAGTAATATATTTTGGGTACCGATGAGTTCACTTATGGCTGTGTAATAAAATGCTAATGATAAAATAAAAAATAAAAACTGAAGCTCCCGTTGGTGCAGTTAACAGGTTAGAAATATGTTTCTTGGCAATATTTTATGTCCTTGTTTCAGTACAACCCGTTTAGGGCCTACAGCCCCATTCTCAAGAATTACATTGACATTCTTCGGGCATTACGTCTGCTTCATCTTATCGCATTAATTTGGCAACGACGTGTTCGTCCTTTGCTTCGATGAAAACTCCCCATTTGTACTTACACTTCAAATCATGCAACATATTTACACCTGTAGTACAATCTGCTAAGTCTTCTAATAAAGCTCTTCCATGTATCGTTACTGTCGGCTGTTAATTCTAGTTCTGCCTCAGTTCGTACTTCATCTGTTCATTTTATTCATTAATATGATACTATCCTCTTTAACGGGACAGTATCCACATATGTCGGTGAATGCCCCCATAAATATAAACCACTGTACGACACAAAAAGTTCAGGAGATATGACATCATAATGAGATACGTGAAAAACTGCCGTATTATGTACGACGCTTTAACTGATTACTTCTTTATTGCTAACTCTATTCACAAAGTGTCTCGCAGTCAGTAGTTACATGTGCCACTGGATCTACCTGAAAAATAATTTCGTCGTATGAGACACAGGTGAGGAGTTACGACGTCATAAACACTGAGCTGCATGAAAAAGAAACTGCACTGCGAAATTCGCACAAGTGGAGATGTGCTAATAAAAGACTGGAAAATACATACCGAGGAAACGCCGAATATTCAGTTAGTGTATATATCACTCTACTGCTCTAGAAAGCACACATATCGCCAAATGAAAGAAAGTTGTTTGTATGGAAATTTTTCACTAATGCATATCCTCTCTCTCCGCGCCATAGCGCCCCCGCACGGAGGCCGATATACAGCCGATCAGAGGAAAAATCAACCCAGTTCAGGACATCCGATCAAGCAGACAGCATCGCCTAGCTAATGGCTCATATCTTAGATGGAGATCTACTTTCTAACATTGTGACCCGCATGTTTCGAGCGAAGATTTTAGTGCACGTGTGCATCATGTGATGTTTTAATATTCAAATACAATTGTAAATATTCGGCGCATTACTGTGGCTATGGGTTGTATATAGATAAGTAAATCTTTCTGTCATGATTGTAATAAAATTAAGTAATATTTCGTATATTAAAGCTCCTATCTGCCACAGAAATCAAAGAACCCGCAGTTATGACTGGACGATTGCAGTTTCGTCAAGTCATAACAATCAGTACTTTTTAATACTAACTCCCAAAGGAAACGGGATGGCCTGTGATTTGGGTTCCCCACGAAAAAGAGGAGAGCAATATACGAGGGCTATCCACAAAGTACATTACGTTTTCGTTTGTGTCCGTTAGGGGCGGGGCTAGCGCGGCCATCTTTGTGTCATGGGATTCCGCCGCTTGGTCGGCATCCTGCCGTGCTAGTGAGAGGTTCGTGCTGTACTCCGTTGAGTTAGTGTGAGAGTTTGAAATGTCAGCCTTAATTGAAAATTCCGCGAAGTGTGAAGTGCGTGCTGTAATAAGGTTTCTGACTGAAAAAAACTGTACACCGATAGAAATCTATCGGCAGCTTTGTGCAGTGTATGGGGACAACATAATCACTGAAGGTGGAGTGCGTCAATGGGTCATAAAATTTAAAAATGGCCGAACTAAGGTTCACGACGAAGAGCGAAGTGGAAGACCCAGCATAGTGACTGCCGAACTTGTCGAAAAAGTCGATGCCGCGGTCCGTGAAAACCGTAATTTCACAATAACGGAACTCTCTATGAGTTCTCCACAAAGTTTGTTGCACGAAATCATTACCGAAAAGCTTGGTTACCACAAGTTTTGTGCAAGATGGATACCAAAAATCTTGACAGAGATTCACAAAAATCAGCGAATGGCTGCAGCGTTAACGTTTTTGGATGCTTACGAGAAAGATGGCGAATCATTACTCAATCGCATCGTTACTGGTGACGAAACATGGGTTAAGCATGTGAACTGCGAGACAAAATTGCAGTCAATGCAGTGGGGGCATACGGATTCCCCCCAAAAACCCAAGAAATTCATGCAGACAATGTCGGCAAGGAAGGTGATGGCGACTGTCTTTTGGGACAGAAAAGGTGTGATTTTTGTGCATTTCCTGGAAAGAGGCACTACAATAAACTCTCAAAGGTATTGCCAAACTCTGCACAACCTCAGAAAAGCGATACAAAACAAGCGCAGGGGAAAGTTGGGCTCAAAGATCTTGCTGATTCACAACAAAGCCCGAGCCCACACGGCAAATGCCAGTCGTGAAGTTCTCGAATCTTTTAAGTGGGAGTTGTTTCCTCATCCACCGTACAGTCCCGACCTAGCACCCAGCGACTTCCACTTATTCCCAGCAATGAAGAAGTGGTTGGCTATGCAGCGTTTTAATGACGACGCACAGCTTCAAGAAGAGGTAACCACGTGGTTGTAGGCGCAGGCGGCCGAATTTTACGACGAAGGAATTTCCAAGCTCGTCCATCGCTACGTTGAGTGCCTTAATTTAAATGGCAACTATGTAGAAAAGTAGTATTTAAGTGTGGCTTTCATCTGTATATAATAAAAAATTTCCAATGCTTTATTTATTTTTAATTCCAAAACGTAATGTACTTTGTGGATAGCCCTCGTATATTTATATCAATTTTATTTTATAAGTCGAGGCCCAATGCAGGCATTGTCACCTGCTGAGTAATGGAACCAGTCAGACGAAGGCATACTGAACGTATATAGCGGGCGGTGCTGACAGGGTTCTCAATACTAGTGGATGAGAGATATGTAAAAACTGTATACAAAGTAGAAAGCAATTTGGCACATGATAAAAAGAGGAGGAGGCAGCGTGACCAGCAGAACCTATCCTCAGTGTATTTCAGGATGGCAGACCGTATCATGATGCAAACACGATCCAGACGGGACTGCAAGAGAGAGACAGTGATAATAGAGAAAAGGAAATCGAGAAATAATAGCATTGCACGAATGTAATAAAGAACCTCGAAAGGGAAATAATTCGGGCAGGGTTTATAATATAATTACTGACAATACCCGCCAGACATGCAGAACCACCCATTTACTGAAGCTACAACCTTACCACACCGTCTATAATAACAAGTTTTCAAGCAGAAGAAAAGGAGGGAGAAACGTAATGCTACTTCAAGTATGATTCCTATCTATGAAAACACACGGCTAATTTCAATTTGGAAGCGCGCATGGCTAGTAACTAGCACTTTTCAGTAGCAAATATCCACATACAGAAAGGAAGGAAATAATTAAAATCATGAGTAAGAATCATTTAGTTTCACATTTGAAGCAGTAACTGCATTTTCCATTCTCTGAATAGAAATCCAGATACAGTGCTGTCCACTGCAAGGAATACATCTGTATCCATTTAGCCACTAAAAGCATGCGTGCGTCCAGACACGTGTTGAGAGAACACGTTTTCTTACTTAGCGGCTCCCCCAAAGTACTCTATTTAGCCACGAATTTCACGGTTTGAATGGTCAGACCTTGTTACATAAGATACGGTTCACAGCAGATAAAAGAAACTTTATCTGCGCAAACCAAATGAACGACATAATCTAGCATATGCTACACAATAGAGGTGCAGACACGCACATATAACCAAACCCCAGAAGAAGGTATCTCACTTCAGTTTAATAATAAGTTCACAGATACAATGAAACATACAACGAGGCTATAGGTCAGGAAGAGCACCAGGGGATATTTTACAAGACTTTCAATTAACTACACCGTCGCTGGAGGTGTTACTATAACTTGTTTTCTTTGTGGTTAATACAGTGACATAGATGACAGTGTAACGTGCCTTGTAACCTTGCAACCTCTAGTATGTAATAAATTGAGTCTTCGAAGGTGAGATGTGAAAGGAGATCTGGATTCATTGCCTTCTGTGCACACACCTGCACACACTATCTGTTTTCAATGACCGCTCAGAAATACTATATTGTAGTGTCATTGGGAAGTTCATAGGGACAATCAGCAGGTGTTCTCCTTTGCATGTACATATTTACGAGAATACGTAGCATGGGGAGGATTCCAGAAACATTGCCGAGTTTGGTGGAGGTCCTTCATGTTGAAATCATATACTTCTGCGGTCCAGCAGTGACACGTGTAGCAGTAACGCTGTGTGTGAACCCATCTTGAGGAAACTATAACTAACGTTTTCCTGACAGACGGCAATCAGAGACGTGGGGACCAATGAGACGTTCACGATTTCACACAGCCGTTTGCACATAACTGTCTCTGGGAAACTGACTCACGTACACAAATGGGATTCTCCACCTTCCAGTAGTGCATGAAGAGACTAATAATGCCCCATTTACTGTAGAACTGCAAAAGGTCTGAAAACAGAAGACATACTGACAAAGCAAAGTGTTTGCCCATACTGTGCAAGATTCTCGGCAGAATTCTACCTGTGCATCGAACTGACGCCCGTGGAGCTTTAAGTGTAAATGTAGCTTGCACGGATGTAACCGATGCGTGTGCTCAGCTAATCTTTGTCACCCAGACAAGCTGTTTTGTAGAGTCCCGATGGGGACAATAAAACACTGGATAATCTCTAGAATTCTCTGCGGTAACAGTGGCATGCTTTTATACAAACGTTGATCCATACCTCCGAACGTAACATATGTCGGTTTGTCACCCATCTGCACGCGTGCGTCATACTTGTATTACGCCTCTAGGGTGTTGTGTCTGCGTTTCTCATGGACTAGTATTACGATCACATACTCAGAGTGAGATACATCGCTTTATCCTTCCGTCCACGTAGTAGCTCCCGACTGGATCTGTTATAATAATGTGCTCAATTCGATCAAACTGACAGAGGGTTTAAAATATTTGGTCCTGGTAAGCGTGTAATTTAATAGTTCTGTTACCAGTGATAGATTTACGGCTTCATACGGGAATAGAGTATGTAACTAGGAGAGACACTAACGATACACGCTTTCTACAAGTCCGAGAAACTAAAACTCTCATTTTACGAGAGTGGTTCACTAACGATTTCAACAAGAGTTTCATAGGTGAATAAATACTGATTGCAAATTGAATTCCATGTCTAGATAGAAGAGATGATTAAAAGTTTCAAACACCCTCGGTGGATGGAAGTAACTTTGCCGTTGCGCTTCGGAATACAGTTTCAGGATGGAAGTGTTGACGAATATATTGCCAGTGACTGAAGTGCGAGGTGTAATATGGTTTTTACTGTTAAAGAATACCTGTTCAGCTTCAATCCATCGTCACGGCGAATCTAATGACATGATAACTGGCGTGGTTTTGATAACAGGAATTTGAGGAAGGCAGAACAGGCGTTCGAGACGAGCTAAGATCAGGACGGACAAGCTCATCTACGTCAGACGCAAACGTGTGACGAATCGAAAGGTTGATTTAAGCTGTTTTTTGCATTAATGTAAGGAAAACTACACATTCTGAACAGCTCAGTTTGCAGTATAATAGATGTAGACTACCTGAAGAAGTGTTCTCACTGAGCACCGTGGCAACTCTCAGACGAGAATAAAGCCAAACGAATTAGATTTCTCTTCAAAACTTAATGTCTTATCAGACGCAGGATGTTTTGTTGCTGTAGACTTTCTCTGGCACGAAACGTGAGTGCATCATGTGTCACATGAGAGAAGGAAGACATTAATCTCATCCTGACACCCTCTACCATTAAAAATTCAATACAACGATATTCGAGAAAAAAGTTATGGTGATATTTGTTGTGACTGCAGTCACTGAATGTGATATAGCACACGCAATGCCCTGCTATTCTCAATGTCGCTACAGACAAACAAACACATTTATTAAGCTCTGACTGCGTACAGTTTTAGAGCTCAGTGCATACAGTTATAACTCTCAGTGCATACAATGCTTAGAGCTATAATCAAGTTCAACAATCAAGGTCGCATGCAAAGTCTAAATAACAAAATCAGATGATCACTTAAATTAGGATCTCTGAGTGTCCTTAAGATAAGTCCACGAATGGAGTCAAGTTAATATCTTGGAGGAAAAGCTGTAACAGCAGGTTAACCATTTACTTGAGGGTTAAGTACAAATAATGTAAGTCACTTTATCATCTGGAGGCTAAATTGAAGTAAAAAATTAACAGTTTACTAGGTCACCAAGTACAATGAGGTGGTGCTTACTGGTGAAAGTGATCGCTACTTGTTGACTGTTCGTTTTGTGGCGATGTCTCATAAGGCAGTGTTCGATGACGAGAACCACAGTTTCAGACTAGTGACAACTTGCCTGCTCACTGACTTGCTGGAATAGGGTGTATCCGTGACTGGCTCAACAACTGGAATAGGCTGGGTACGTGTCAGGTGCCTTATTAGGTATCTGTAATATAAGGTTATACATCGTGCGGGGGAGATACGTGACCAGAATAGAGAAAAACTCTGATGACTGTACCACATTGTGACAATGTTGATGCCACAGGATCACGTGTAGTCTTCCGCAAGCCCACTGGTAAACACGGTTTCCTTTACTGGCTGGTGTCGCCTCCTAGTGTGACATCCCACGACTCTCTGGCGTAGCTGAAGTCCTATGATCCGAATCCCTATCGCCCCCCCCCCTCCACCCCGCACCCTCCAGGGGAGAAGTGGTGGAGCAGTCTCAATATCATGTGTGAAATTGAAGTCTTCAATGACAGCATCCCTCCCACTCCTAGGGGAGAGGTGGTAGAGCCATTAAGATGTAATGTGGGGCAGTGTTATTGACATCCATTGGAGCAGAGACTGACTTGATGGTTCTGAGATCAGGGAGAGGCTGGTTCCAGATGTTGTGACTGCAGACGTTATGTTGACCTGGAAGGTCATGGATACTACGGCTGGTCCAAATGTAAATCCAATAAGAAAAAGAATCATCATGGGAGACCAGTCATGGGCTGAACCATTTTAAGTGCATCTGGCTCAGGACGAAGTTTGTTTTTCAACTTCCAAGATGGAGTAACCAAAGAACTGGGTAAGTAGTGCCTACGTCCATCTTTACTAACCCCAGTGAATAATGAAAGCAACACTTGGTCTTCGAGCTCGAAGTGATGGGTAGATCTGACCGATGATAGATCCCTATGGTCAGCTGTGTTGATACTAGGCAGAGGTAACCTGTGGGGTCGTCTGTGTAGGTGCGTCGCAGAGAATAGACCATCAAATGGAGTTCTTGCAATGAGTATAGGCGTCTGGCTGTAAACACGGAAATTCCAAAATCACTTAACCGTCACAGCACAGGGAACAGTTGAAAGCAAAAGTGTAACCTCGCTTCAGAGCCTTTCATATCAGAGTTTTTGCCGTCAAAGATAGTTGTGAAATTTGGACTGCGTCCGCCCACACCAGAGCGGCAGAGTCGGGTTTTGGAAGACACATCTGGACACTAGGGGATGACTAGCTACTGACTGCTATGTCTTTATTACAGTCAGTGGTCATTGTTAACTGCTGTGGCAAGTACAGCCGTCGGTAGTGTTGTCAATGGAGAACCATGGAAACAGACCGTGTATCAACATGAAAAAAGGTATTGATGGGACGTTCACCATTAAAGGATCACAAGACGAAAGTGCATGAACCTGTAGATCAGCGTGTAATGAACTGGACAATATCTACTTGCCACCAGCCTCAAAAAAAATTTGTTTCCCTGTATGTTTGTCATACTGGTCGTGGAAGCCATCTTGTTCATGAGAGCCTTACATACACTTTCCAATTAATTGTCTCCTATCCGCAGTATGACCTACCATATGTGTACCAGGCTGCGCTGAAGCAGCAGCATAGCCAAATGCATCTGATTATAGTTCGAGGGTCTGATGGTGAAATATTTTATGTCATTTGCCCAAATGAATCATCATAAAGTTTAATGAACATCAAGATTTTATCGCTATTCTTCATAACTCTGTCCAACGTTTGGTGTATATTAAACACTACCTTACTGCACGTTCCATGTTTAACGTTACATTTCACCATAATGATTACATCTTTGATATCCTAAATATTGATACAGGTCCCTAAAGATTTTTACAATTATTCGAAGATTTTTTGTTGGCTGCCGTGGGCATCTTTTGTGGTACACCTCAACCAGGGTAAAAGGTATGTTCCAATCATTTATTAAATACCTTCAGCATGAACTTCTCTATCTTAACTTTGCACTGCAATATTTAAAGCGTTCTGAAATATTCATTTACCTATACGGTTCATTCCTTTCCCGTCGGCAGCCCAAATACAATTTTGTCACTTTATTACAGCATTCCCAAAGCCCCCAATATTAGCTTCGGGGAATTCCATTCTGAAGTTGTGGTCGTGTTTAGAGTAGTGCACAGCAGCGAATAACTGACATAGAGACTTGTGTGAAACTTACACTGAGGTATTCTATTGCAAAGTCATGGGATACCTCCTAGTATTCGTCTCAGACCTCCTTTTTATCCGGCGTAGTGCAGGAACTCGTCTTGATGTGCACTCAACAAGTTGTTGGAAGACTCCTGCAGAAATATTGTACCATACTGCCTTTATGGCCATACGCAACTGTGAAATAATTGTCTTTGCAAGGTTGGTGCTCGAATTATTCAAAATGTTCTTCAAACCAGTCTCAAACAATTGTGGTCCAGTGACATGGCGCATTGACAACCATAAATTTCCATCCTTGTTTGGGAACATGAATGGTTGCAAATGGTCTCCAAGTAACCGAACGTAACCATTTCCAGTTAATGATCAGGTGAGTTGGACTAGTGGACCGAGTCCATTGCATATAAACACAGCCCACACCATTAAAGAGCCACTACCAGATTGCGCAGTGGCTTGTTGACAACCCTGGTCAACGGTTTCGTAGGATTTTCGGCGCACTCGAAACCTAACACTAGCTTTTACCGAGTTAAATCAGGACTCATCTGAACAGTACATGGTTTTCCAGTCATTTATATGTAACTGACATCGTTATTGGCCAAAGGGAAGCACTCAGATGATGTCGTGCTGAGAGCAAAGGCACTCTTGTCGGTCTTTTGCTGCTGCCATAGCCAATTAACTCCAAATTTCGCTGCAGTATCCTGAGAGATACGTTTTCCGTGCTTCCCACATTTATTTATACGTTTATTTCACGCAGTGTTGCCTGTCTGTTAGCACTGACGACTCATTGCAAACGCCGCTGCTCTACATCTACATTTACATCTACATCTATATCCATACTCCGCAAGCCACCTGACGGTGTGTCGCGGAGGACACCTTGAGTACCTCTATCGGTTCTCCCTTCTATTTCAGTCTCGTATTGTTCGTGGAAAGAAAGATTGTCGGTATGCCTCTTTGTGGGCTCTAATCTCTGATTTTATCCTCATGGTCTCTTCGCGAGGTATACGTAGGAGGAGCAATATACTGATTGACTCTTCGGTGAAGGTATGTTCTCCAAACTTCAATAAAAGCCCGTACCGGGCTACTGAGCGTCTCTCCTGCAGAGTCTTCCACTGGAGTTTATCTATCATCTCCGTAACGCTTTCGCGATTACTAAATGATCCTGTAACGAAGCGCGCTGCTCTTCATTGGATCTTCTCTATCTCTTCTATCAACCCTATCTGGTACGGATCCCACACTGCTGAGCAGTATTCAAGCAGTGGACGAACAAGTGTACTGTAACCTACTTCCTTTGTTTTCAGATTGCATTTCCTTAGGATTCTTCCAATGAATCTCAGTCTGGCATCTGCTTTACCGACGATCAACTTTATATGATTATTCCATTTTAAATCACTCCTAATGCCTACTCCCAGATAATTTAAGGAATTAACTGCTTCCAGTTGCTGACCTGCTATATTGTAGCTAAATGTGCATTCGCAGCACATTACACTTGTCTGCATTGAGATTCAATTGCCATCCCCTGCACCATGCGTCATTTCGCTGCAGATCCTCCTCCATTTCAGTACAATTTTCTGTTGTTACAACCTCTCGATAGACCACAGCATCATCCGCAAAAAGGCTCAGTGAACTTCCGATGCTACCCACAAGATCATTTATGTATATTGTGAATAGCAACGGTCCTACGACACTCCCCTGCGGCACACCTGAAAACACTCCTACTTCGGAAGACTTCTCTCCAACTGTCCAACACCACCATCTCATCAGTTGAACATATTCCCCGCCATAAAATAAAGATAGTGCGTTCCACTTCAGCCGTTTTTCCTCCAGTTTGTAGGTGAAGGGTGGAATCTGAGTATGCCTGCCACTGACCGATTTTTAATTCAGTTTCCCAAACATAATAAATAATTTACACTAACATATCTTTCCTCTCCTGCATCTGGACAGTTTCCATGTCTTTTGGAGGTGCACTTGGGCTTTCCATCTAAGACTGGGGTTGAAGTCACAGAAAGGGCACCGAAATTTTTAATTTCCAGCCAATTCCGGGTGGGGGGGGGAGGAGGGGGGGTGAGGTGGGACGCCAGCACAGTCCTGAGAAAAATGAAATTCCTGCCAAAATTCGAAATTCCTGCCAAATGGGCTAAGGGGGCAGGAGAGGGGGAAAGGTAGGGAGAGGGAGGGTATGGGGTCCCATGGGCCAACTGAGGAAAACACATGAGTCATCCAGGGATAGGAGGGGGGAGATGAGGGAATAATTAGTTGATCAACTTAATTAATTTCCATATCAATTTGATTTCAAAATTGCATCTGTACTTAGGGAAGGGCGCATTTATGAGCGACATTTTGGAGACATGGGGACAGGGGTAAGCATGGTCGAATCTTCAGAATATTTACCTGCCGAGATATGGTGGAGACAATCGCAGTGGTATAGATGGATGAAAGGAGACAGAGTCAGTGAAAAATGAGACAGTGGCAGTCGAATATACTGTAGATAAACGGGAGAAAAAGAGGGCAGTACGACAGAGACATGTACAGACAGCGGTAGTTGAAGGGAGATGCTAAGTATGAAGGCTCAAGTACAAAGAGAAGCAGTGTAAAAAGATTTAGGTTGTTGTGTGTTGAAAGGCGCGAATATGTTCACAAGTCAATATTTTCGGTAATGAAGTGGGAAACAGGATTGAGGCAGCTGATTTCCTACCTTTCTATCAGACTCCATATTAACCTTTATTCTGCTCCGATAGGCGCATTTTATCCTGGTGAAAAATTTTTCCTAGGTTTCACTATTAGATCTGTATTATGTTCCTCTAGTTTTCACTACGATTTCTATTTCACAGGAAAGCTGAAGAGTTATTTCTGACTCGCAACGAATTGGATGTACAGGAAGTTAATCATGGCGGTGGCTACAATAAATTTGGGGAAAATTGCTTGATTAAATGGTTATGTAACATTTCTTTAGACTTTCACCTAGTGCTTACACTGAAGTGACAAAGATCATGGGATGGCGATATACACGTCTAGAGATGGCGGTAGTATCGTCTATACAAGGCACAACTGAGCAGTGCACTGAAAGGACTGTCCTTTGTACTCAGTTGAGTCACGTGAAACTGTTTGCTGCGAGATTATGACCGCACGATGGGAATTAATATACTTTGAATGCCGAGTGGCAGTTGGAGCTAGATGCATGGGATATTCCATTTCTGAAATCGTTGAGTAATTCAATATTTCAAGATCCACAGCGTCAAGAGCGTGCCTAGAATACATAATTTCAGGTGTTACATCTCACCGCAGATAAATCAGTGGTCGAGGGCGTTACACTTAGCGACCTAAACTCAGATTGGAATGTATACCGCAGAGACAGGCTGGACACTGAAGGGGGAGGCGTGTTTACAGCGATAAAAAGTGCAATAGTATCGAAGGAAATTGACGGAGATCCGACATGTGAAATAATTTGGGGGAAGGTCACGGTTAAAGCAGGCTCAAACATGGTAATTGGATGTCTCTATAGGCCCCCTGGCTCATTAGCTGTTGTGGCAGAGCACCTGAAGGATGATTTGGAAAATATTTCGAGTAGAATTCCTCACCATGTTATAGTTCTGGGTGGAGATTTTCATTTGACGGATATAGAGTGGGAGATTCAAACGTTTATAAAGGGTGACAGGGACAAAGAACCCAGTGAATTTTTTTTTAAGTACTTTATCTGAAAACTACCTTGAGCAGTTAAACAGAGAACCGACTCGTGGCTATAATATATTAGATCTTCTGGTGACAAACAGACACGAACTATTTGAAACAGTTAATGCAGAACAAGGAACCAGCGATCATAAAGCGGTTACTCCATCGATGATTTCAGCCGTAAATAGAATTATTAAAAAAGGTAGGAAAATTTTTCTGTTTAGCAAAAGTGATGCAAAGCAGATTGCAGAGTACCTGACGGCTCAACACAAAAGTTTTGTCGCAAGTACAGATAGTGTTGAGGATCAGTGGACAAAGTTCAAAACCATCGTACAATATGCATTGGATGAGTATGTGCTAAGCAAGATCGTAAGAGATGGAAAAGAGCCACCGTGGTACAACTACCGAGTTAGGAAACTGCTACGGAAGCAAAGGGAACTTCATAGCAAACATAAATATAGCCAAAGCCTTGCGGACAAACAAAAATTACGCGAAGCGAAATGTAGTGTGAGGAGGGCTATGCGAGAGGCGTTCAATGAATTCGAAAGTAATGCTCTATGTACTGACTTGGCAGAAAATCCTAAGAAATTTGATCTTATGTCAAAGATGTAGGTGGATCAAAACAAAATGTCCAGACACTCTGTGACCAAAATGGTACTGAAGCAGAGGATGACAGACTAAAGGCCGAAATACAAAATGTCTTTTTCCAAAGCTTTTTCAGAGAGGAAGAATGCACTGTAGTTCCTTCTATAGATTGTCGCACAGATGACAAAATGGTAGATATCGAAATAGACGACAGACGGATAGAGAAACAATTAAAATCGCTCAAAAGAGGAAAGGCCGCTGGACCTGATGGGATACCAGTTCGATTTTACACAGAGTACGCGAAGGAACTTGCCCCCCTTCTTGCAGCGGTGTATCGTAGGTCTCTAATGGCTCTGAGCACTATGCGACTTAACGTCTGGGATCATCAGTCGCCTAGAACATAGAACTAATTAACCCTAACTAACGTAAGGACATCAACACATCCATGCCCGAGGCAGGATATGAACCTGCGAACGTAGCGGTCGCTCGGTTCCAGACTGTAGCGCCTAGAACCGAACGGCCATTCCGGCCGTAGGTCTCTAGGAGAACGTATCGTTCCAAAGGATTTTCCCGTTTTCAAGAAGGGACGTCGAACAGATGTGCAGAACTATAGACCTATATCTCTAACGTCGATCAGTTGTAGAATTTTGGAACACGTATTATGTTCGATTGTAATGACTTCTCTGGAGACTAGAAATCTACTCTGTAGGAATCTGCATGGGTTTCGAAAAAGACGATCGTGTGAAACCCAGCCCGCGCTATTCGTCCACGAGACTCAGAGGGTCATAAACACGGGTTCCCAGGTACATGCCGTGTTTCTTGACTTAAACAAGGCGTTCGATACAGTTCCCCACAGTCGTTTGATGAACAAAGCAAGAGCATATGGACTATCAGACCAATTGTGCGATTGGATTGAAGAGTTCCTAGATAACAGAACGCAGCATGTCATTCTCAATGGAGAGAAGTCTTCCGAAGTAAGAGTGATTTCAGGTGTGCCGCAGGGGAGTGTCATAGGACCGTTGCTATTCACAATATACATAAATGACCTGGTGGATGACATCGGAAGTTCACTGAGGCTTTTTGCAGATGATGCTGTGGTGTATCGAGAGGTTGTAACAATGGAAAATTGTACTGAAATGCAGGAGGATCTGCAGCGAATTGACGCATGGTGCAGGGAATGGCAATTGAATCTCAATGTAGACAAGTGTAATGTGCTGCGAATACATAGAAAGATAGATCCCTTATCATTTAGCTACAAAATAGCAGGTCAGCAACTGGAAGCAGTTAATTCCATAAATTATCTGGGAGTACGCATTAGGAGTGATTTAAAATGGAATGATCATATAAAGTTGATCGTCGGTAAAGCAGATGCCAGACTGAGATTCATTGGCAGAATCCTAAGGAAATGCAATCCGAAAACAAAGGAAGTGGGGTACACTACACTTGTTCGTCCACTGCTTGAATACTTCCCAGCAGTGTGGGGTCCGTACCAGATACGGTTGATAGAAGAGCTAGAGAAGATCCAATGGAGAGCAGCGCGCTTCGTTACTGGATCATTTAGTAATCGCGAAAGCGTTACGGAGATGATAGATAAACTCCAGTGGAAGACTCTGCAGGAGAGACGCTCAGTAGCTCGGTACGAGCTTTTGTTAAAGTTTCGAGAACATACCTTCACCGAAGAGTCAATCAGTATAATGCTCCCTCCTACGTATATCTCGCGAAGAGATTATGAGGATATAATCAGAGAGATTAGAGCCCACACAGAAGCATACCGACAATCCTTCTTTCCACGAACAATACGAGACTGGAATAGAAGGGAGAACCGATAGAGGTACTCAGGGTACCCTCCGCCACACACCGTCAGGTGGCTTGCGGAGTATGGATGTAGATGTAGATGTAGAACTTCATACTACTTCTCTACCATTCCACTCTCGAACGGCGCTCGGGAAAAAGGAACATCTAAATCTTTTCGTTCGAGCTCTGATTTCTCTTATTTTATTATGATGATCATTTCTCCCTACGTAGGTGGGTGTCAACAAAATATTTTCGAATTCGGAAAAAAAAGATGGTGATAGAAATTTTGTAAATAAATCTCGCCGCAAAGAAAACAGCCTTTGTTTCAGTGACTGCCACCCCAACTCGCGTATCATATCAGTGATGCTCTCACCCCTATTGCGCGTTAACACGAAACGAGTTGCCCTTCTTTGCACTCCGTCAATCCTACTTGGTAAGGATCCCATACCGTGCAGCAATATTCCAGCAGAGGACGGACAAGAGTAATGTAGGCTGTCTCTTTAGAGGGTTTGTCGCATCTTCTAAGTGTTCTGCAGTCTTTGTTTCGCCTTCCCCATAACATTATCTACGTGGTCTTTCCAATTTAAGTTGCTCTTAATTGTAATTCCTAGGTATTTAGTCGAACTGACAGCCCTTAGATTTGTGCAATTTATTTCATTTATCGGATTTCTTTTAGTATCCACATGGATGACCTCGCACTTTTCTTTGTTTAGGGCTAAATGCCACTTATCGCACCATACAGAAATTCTCTCTAGATCATTTTGTAAATGGAATTGATCGTCTGATGATTTCACTAGACGGTAAATTACAGCGTCATCTGCAAACAATCTAAGGGGGCTGCTCAGATTATTACCTAGATCATGTATGTAAATCAGGAACAGTAGAGGGCCTATGACACTACCTTGCGAAAGCCAGATATCACTTCTGTTTTACTCGATGATTTACCGTCTATCACTACGAACTGCGACCTCTCTGAGAGGAAATCACGAATCCAGTCACACAACCGAGAAGATACTCTATATGCACGCAATTTGATTAATAGTCGCTTGTGAGGAACGGTATCAAAAGCCTTCTGTAAATCTAGGAATTTGGAATCGACCTGAGATCCCTTGTCGACAGCACTCATTACTTCATGGGAATAAAGAGCTAGCTGTGTTGCACAAGAACGATGTTTTTCTGAATCCGTGTTGGTTATGTATCAATAAGTCATTTTCTTCAAGGCGATTCATAATGTTCGAGTACAGTAAATGCTCCAAATTGCTACTACAAATTGATGTCAGTGATATGGATCTGTAATTCAATGGCTTACTCCTATTTCCTTTCTTTAATATTGGTGTGACCTGCGCTACTTTCCAGTCTTTAGGAACAGAACCTTCATCAAGTGAGCGGTTGATTGCTAAGAAATGCGATATTGTGTCTGCGTACTCTGAAAGGAACCTCATTGGTATACCATCTGGACCGGAAGACTTGTCTTTCTCAAGTGATTTGAGTTGTTTCGCAACCTCTAAGATATATACTTTTACGTCACTCATGCTAACAGCTGTTCTGGTTTCGAATTCTGGAATGTTTACTTCGTCTCCATTCGTGAAGGAATTACGGAAAACTGTATTTAGTAACTCCGCTTTAGTGGCGCCATCATAGGCAACATTTCCATCGCTATCGCGCAGTGGCGATATTGACTGTTTTTTGCCACTGGTGTACTTAACATGCCAACAGAATCTCTTTCGGTTCTCTACCATATTTTGAGATAATGTTTCGTTGTGGAAACTAGTAAATGCATCTCGCACTAAATTTCGAGTTTCCGTGAAACTTAGCCAGTCTTGGGGATTCTGCGTTCTTCTGAATTTGGCACGCTTTTTTCGTTGCTTCTGCGACAGTGTCCTGACGTGTTTTGTGTACCGTGGTGGATCAGTCCTGTCTCTTATTAACTTATGCGGAATGAATCTATCTATTGCTGTCGATACTGTTTCTTTGAATTTGAGCCATATCTGGACTACACTTACGTAATTAGCTTGGAAGGAATGGAGACTCTCTCTTAGGAAGGCATATATTTTGCACTTATTTTTCGTGGTTTTGGTTGATATGGTTTTGAGACTCGCTACAATGACCTTGTGTTCACTAATCCCTGCATCCGTCATGACGCTCTCTATTAGATCGGGATTATTTGTGGCTAAGAGGTCAAGTGTGTTTTTGCAACCATTTACAATTCGTGTGGGCTCATGAACTAATTGTTCAAGGTAATTCTCAGAGAAAGCATTTACTTGAATTTCGGAAGATGTTTTCTGTCTACCACCGGCTTTGAACATGTATTTTTGCCAACAAGTCGAGGGCAAATTGAAGTCTCCACCAATTACAACTGTATGAGTGGGGTACTTGTTTGTAACGAGATTCAAGTTTTCTTTGAAGCGTTGCCCTTCAGCTATTTATATCATCTGAGTCGGGGGGTCGGTAGAAGGAGCGAATTATTATTTTGGTACGGCTGTTGAGTATAGCCTCTACCCGTAGTAATGCGCAGGAACTATCTATTTCAACTTCACTACAAGATAAACTACTACCAATAGACAAAAACTCACCACCTGCTACTTAATTTAATCTATCCTTTCTGAACACGGTTTGCATCTCTGTAAAAATTTCAGAAGAATTTATCTCCAGCGTTAGCCAGCTTTCTGTTCCTATAACGATTTCAGCTTCAGTGGTTTCTATCAGCGCTTGAAGCTCTGGTACTTTTCCAACACAGCTATCACAATTTACAACTACAATACCGACTGTTGCTTGGTCGATTCTCGTCGTTTTTTTGCCCTGCACCCTTTAAGACTGGAGCCCTTTTGATCTTTCCCAAAACTGTCTAACCTAAAATACCGCCCAGTCTCCGCCACACAGCCTTGCTACCCGTGTAGCCGCCTTCTGTGTGTAGTGGACACCTGACCTATCCAGTGGAACGTGAAACCTCACCACCTTATGGCGCAAGTCGAGGAATCTGCAGCCTACATGGTTGCAGAACCGTCGAGCCTCTGATTCAGACTCTCCACTCGGTTCTGTACCAAAGCTCCGCAATCGTTCCCGTCGACGATGCTGCTGATAGTGAGCTCTGGCTTCATCTCGCTAGCAAGACTGTCAGTCTTCACCAACTCAGATAGCCGCCGGAAAACAGAGAGAATCTCCTCCGATCCATAGCGACACACATCATTAGAGCCGACATGAGCCACCACCTGCAGTTGGCTGCACCCTGTACCTTTCATGGCATCCGGAAGGACCCTTTCCACATTTTGAATGACTCCCCCCAGTATGCGCACGGAGTGCACACTGGCTTTCTTCCCGTCCTTAGATCATCCACCCGCCTAACGTTGGAGCTCCCAATGACAAGCAATCCCACCCTCTGCAACTGTCCGGACCTCTCAGGAAGACCGGCCAATGCCGCAACGGGAAAGGCTGCCCTTGCAGGCTCAGAAGTACTTCCAGCTATGGGCAGCACCTCAAGCCTGTTACGGAGGCATAAGGGTACAGCCTTGCGGCCAGCACCAACTTACGCCTTCCACCCAGGGATTCGCGAGCCAGCCACGGTACGCCAATCACCGTCAGGCACGTGCCGACCGGCAGGGACGTCCGAATCCGACGGTTTCCATATACACATCCGAGGATTTCTATATACACATCACATCACTGAAGCAGATGACCAGTGGCCCAAGTCGTTTGTACGGATGAATGTAATGTTTTGTCACCTGAACTGGAGGAAGACCATATCTAACAGAACATCAATCACTAGAAACGGTTCCTATGATGTTCTTTCAAAAGCAGTTCAATGCATTTTTCAACTATAACACATCCAAGCAGTGAATGACTAGACCTTTGTACAACTACATACACTCCGTTTTTCTATAATTACTTTCAGATTTGTCAGGTTTTAACTGATATTAACACATTTCAATCCATTGGCTCTCACAGAAAGCTGAATATCTTGTGATGTCTGAAGGTGATGACGGCTTCATTCAATCCCACACTCCACAGTGACAAATAGCACATGTCCAGTGTTCCGACAAGGCGCTCTCCATCTCAACCAAGTGATGTCAGTCATTCATTCTTTGGTAAGCAACAGCACGGAGATGAAAAACATACAGTCTTCATGGGGCACTATACTATAATAAGCACCACAGTTCATAGTGTGATTAGTTTCAGCAGTTTTCCCAGCTTTCCTGTAATTTCAGTGCCAGTCAATGACACAGCAGAATGCTTCCCAATTTCTGTATCACTACTTAATCATCCCTCCACTACTTTGCAAGTACCATATACTAGATTGCGAATGTAGATAGATGACTGTGCAGTACATTCATTCAGGTCATATACTTCAAAGTATACCAGACAGCGTCTTATACTGATGCAGTTAGGTTATCAACATATTTCTAGCACATCGATCATAGTGCAGAATTTCCGATTACGACTGGCCATCTTTCCCTGTGTAGATGGGAGTCGCAGAATATTCTCACATTCGTCGGACAAATTCAGAGCCGGTCGCTGTGGTCGAGCGGTTCTAGGCGCTTCAGTCTGGCACCACGCGGCTGCTACGGTCGCAAGTTCTAATCCTGCCTCGGGCATCGATGTATGTGATGGCCTTAGGTTAGTTAGGTTTAAGTAGTCCTAAATCTAGGGGACTGATGACCTCAGGTGTTAAAGTCCCATAGTGCTCAGAGCCACTTGAACCATTTTGAGAACAAATTCAGAAATCGACAGATCCCCCTGCATTGACCTTGACCAACACTCACTGCATCATGGTCGCCTATTGGTCAACTGACTAATTTCGTCCTTACGCCATGAAACATGTACGTTTTTAATGTCATTGTAATTAAGTAACTGACGGTTACCAGAAACACATCTGTTAGAATAGGAATGGCATGTGGACATGTATTTTATCCCGATGCTTATGCATTTTGCACTGTGTTGAACTTTTCTGACTATGAAGATGTAAACTGTCAATAACTTTAAACCACAGCAAAACTGCATGAATTTACGTAACGCAAAAACTGAATCTGATGCAACACTATTTTCTCAATTAGTCCTGGTAATAAAATAAAACTTTATCAGTTTGAAAATAATGGTCCCTGTGCTTAATGAATGCTATCCCTGAAGTAACAACACTTTTTACCTTTATCTGTGCAGTAGTTACGCTCTTTGCATATATTTTCTTTAACTTTAAAACTTGTATTTTTACTGTTTGAAAATGAATAATGCTCACAATTAACAAACAATAAACTGATTATACACTAACAATTAGTTTTACAAAATCATTGTACGTGAGTGCTATACATTGTCTGAATTATCACTTATGAATACGTGCATTGCATTGGTAACAAAACAACTTTCTTTGCCTTAACTATACAATTTAAAGTACGAACAGCACAGCATGAGCGTCGAAATAAAATACATGTTCGCATGCTATTCACATTCTAACAAATGTGTTGCAGGCTACTGTCAGTTACGTTACGACAAACGTACATGTTTCCATCACATCTCTAGAGTACACCCTCCAAACACTCTTACGGCTGATATGTGTGGCAACAGTCCACTCTCCTACGGAACCCTCTAGGGAATGGCTTAATTCTGATGAACACATTGATTCTTCTCCTTAATGCTTATGGAACAACATTGCTTGCGAGAACCAACCATAATTCGGTAATATCTATATTCGACTGCCTGTGTGAGAACACAGATCCGGAATGGGATACATATATTTTGCCTGCTTTAAGACAGCCCCTCGGCTTAATACTTATATCACCTTTGTCGAAGCATATGTTACGAAAACCCACATAGTTTCCAGAGGGATGGAGGGAAGGGGCAGGGTTAAAACTGAACGCAGACACATTTTTTTACAAACAATGACCTGAATTCGAGGGACACTCTCAAGCCATGTAATTTCATCCATCAAACTAAAAGAAATCATTCCAACCTCTGCAGTTTGGTCATTTGTAACTGGCAGCAGTGTTGAACTTTTTTCGGTTTGTTGAGGAAGACAGAGATGTGAACTGTATCCTGCAGCCTAACGCAACAACTATACTGATTTTGCTTATAAAACTAAAAGGACATTGACTGCACCTTTTTCCATTGAAAGAGACCATTTATTATCGAGGTGATTATGCTTCCTTTTTCTTAATAGATGCTCGTTTATTGGAGGTGTGTTGTCAAATAAAAGTGTTCTCCATTGCAGAAGGCATACAGTTGCAGACTGGGGGCAGGCCCATTGTGTGGTCACCTGAGTCAGCTGTACTCTGACCCGTGGGCAGCTATGGGGAACTGTGCGGTTGTTAAAGGGGAGTTACGGCCTTTTCTGTGCATGCAGGCATCATTAGTGCAGAGCTGCCACCTGGACCATGCAGGTACTGACGCCCCAAGGCAGGCCAAGGTGGCAAGCCAGGTCAGACCATGAGTGCACAATTGTCTACGCACGGGAGACTGCTAAGCCGTAAACCAGAGTGTGATATGCGGAAGTGATAACAGCTGGCCATTTGAAAAAGTCTGTGTCCCCACCTACAGTGGAAACAGGGTGGGAGAGGGGAAGATGAGGGGGGGTAAGAGTGGCTCTAAGTTTGGTAATTCATGTCTGTACATTGAGGAGGAAGCATGTTCTACTGCTACCCCTCTTTCCTGATGCAATCTTTTGGGACGACGATTTTCGCTAGTCCCCAGCACATGTGTTGCATTATGGTCCATTGACTATGATTGCTGGTGTTTTTGATGACAATTTCGATATATAATTGTAACAGTGAAGCATTTTCTCTCAGTTGTGGTTGCGTGTATTCGATTTCCTGAATTTCGATTATCTGAACTGCAGGGTGATAGTCGAACAATACAGTGGCAGGCGCCTGTAATGCACACTGATTTCAAACAGTGGAAGTTACAGTCTTCAACTGCACGCTTACAGGTAACAGATTTATTAAACTTCGATCTGTCCAAAACCAGCATATCATCAGTTGAACATATTTCCCCGAAACATGGTTCAAATGGCTTTGAACACTATGGGACTTAACTTCTGAGGTCATCAGTCCCCTAGAACTTAGAACTACTTAAACCTAACTAACCTAAGGACATCACACATATCCATGCCCGAGACAGGATTCGAGCCTGCGACCGTAGCGGTCGTTCGGTTCCCGACTGTAGCGCCTACAACCGCTCGGCCACTCCTGCCGGCGAACGTATTTCCCACTACGAAATAAAGATAGAACCTTCTGATGTGTTGGCAAATGTGCCAACACCTTGTAGATAGAGGAGGCCGAAATGCACGCTATCTAACGCAGACGGGCGTGACTTCTGGAACATGATAAGTAGTGAATGCTAATAAGAAAAGTATGCAGCTCCTCGAATACTTAACTTTTATTCCTTCATGTGTTGTATACATCGTTCTTGATGAGACATTTCATACGATAACTATCAAACTATGTAAGGCTAATGGCGCCTTGTTAGGTCGTAGCCATGGACTTAGCTGAAGGCTATTCTAACTGTCTCTCGGCAAATGAGAGAAAGGCTTCGTCAGTGTAGTCGCTAGCAAAGTCATCCGTACAACTGGGGTCGAGTGCTATATCGTATCTCGAGACCTGCCTTGTGGTGGCGCTCGGTCTGCGATCACACAGTGGCGACACGCGGGTCCGACATGTACTAAATGGACCGCGGCCGATTTAAGCTACCACCTAGCAAGTGTGGTGCCTGGCGGTGACACCACATTTCTCCCCCGCAAATCGGCGAACGGTCGTGTTATAAGGCTTCCGCCCGCCGTGGGGAGGACCCCATGTTGACGTATGCGATGAGGTGGGGAGCCTAACAACAGGCGAGGCTGTGCCACCCGCACCCGGCCATTCGGTCCGAGGGGAGCTAGGAAACGCCTGAAAACCTAGTCCAGGGTGCACGTCAACATGCGGTGTATGCGCCCGTAAAGAGACAGGAGGGGCCGAAGGGTCGACCTCCATTGCGTCGGGGTACCCGACGCGCGATGACATCATGTGGTCCGGAGCGGGCAAGAGTTCCATGGCGGAGGACGGCTGGTCACGGGAAGCGATCGGCGGCGCGTGACCCAGGGAGGCGCTTGGCGGCTGCAGCGAAGCGTCGAATGCGGGCGGCGCCGGCGGGAGAACAGGCGACGGCGGCGGCGGCTGCGGCGGCGCGTCGCCATGGGGCAAAATGGAAGGCATCGTCGGTAACACCTGGGGATGAGGCGAGCCAGTAGATGGGTCCCCAGGGCGCTGACCGGACGGCACCGTCGCTGAAAGCAGACGGGGAGCGGCAGAACCCGTGCGACGACAGAGGCGCAGCTGATTGAGATGCCGACGCACCTCACCAGAGGCCGCCAAAGCCAAATACATCGCGCGGCCGAGGCAGCGAAGAATGCGCCCTGCAAGCCAACGCCGTGAACCCCGATAGTTGCGGTAGAATACAACGTCGCCTGGAGCAAAAGCAGTGGTCTGCCGCTGCACAGGAACCTGATGCGGCGGATGCAGCAAAGACATCAAGGTTCGATGAGGACGACCGTGGAGCAACTCAGCCGGCGAGCGACCATCTCGGGGCTGAGAGCGATACGAAGACAAAAAGAGCAACAACGCATCCTCCCGAGAATGCGACTCTTTCAACTTCAACATCTGTGACTTGAAAGTCCGGACCAATCGTTCAGTGGCACCGTTTGACTGAGGCGAAAACGGCGCGGATGTCAGATGTTGAATACCATTGGCCTGGCAAAATGACTAAAATTCTGCTGACATGAATTGTGGGCCATTGTCGGAAACAATAGTCTGCGGAAGACCTTCAATGCAAAAGATAGCAGACAACGCTTGGATGGTGGCAGAGGACGTCGTGGAAGACATCCGGACAACAAAAGGAAATTTACTGAAGGCATCTACCAGAACCAACCATCGAGCATTCCAGAATGGACCAGCAAAATCGATGTGCAAGCGTTGCCAAGGTGAAGTGGCTTTTGGCCATGCAAAGACTTTCCACGGCGGTGCGGATTGTTGTTCGGCACACGCCATGCAAGAAGAACACATATTCGTAATCGCAGCATCGATTCCGAACCAAGTACAGTGCTGACGAGCAAGTTGTTTCGTTCGCACTATACCCCAATGTCCTTGGTGAAGAAGCAATAAAACAGAGGCTGTAACGAGCGTGGGATCACGACTCTGGGCTGATCATTATCAGAACGCAACAGCAAAACACCACATCGAACAAAATGTCTCTCCTTGTGAGCAAAAAATCGGCGAACCAACGGATCCTTGATCCGAGACTTTGACAAAGGCCATTGCATAGCAACAAAACGCAAAATGGTAGCAAGGACAGGGTCAGCAGCTGTGGCTGTAGCTACACGACGAAAATCAATCGGAAACGATTCGACCACGTCATCGGTTTCCGAATCAATGAACATGCAAGCAAGTTCGGAAGAATCGAATGCTCTATCCTCAGCAACAGGCAAACGGGACAACGCATCGGCGTTTCCGTGCCTAGCAGTGGACCGATACAAGATATCGTAGCGGTTCTGCGAGAGGAAAATAGACCAGCGAATGAATTTCTGCGCTGTACGCGGAGGTACAGGGTTGTTCGGATGAAAAAGCGACGGCAAAGGTTTGTGGTCTGTGATGATGGTAAAGTGACGACCATACAAGAAATCATGGAACTTAGTAACACCAAATACGAGAGCCAAAGCTTCTTTCTCTATCTGGGAATAATTTCGTTGCGCAGACGAGAGCAATTTGGAAGCAAAGGCAATAGGGCGATCACGCGAGCCAACTTTGTGCGCAAGCACAGCACCGATCCCGAAATCCGATGCATCTACCATCAACAAAAGGGGTTTCTGGGGATCGAATGGCGTAAGGCAAGTAGTAGAAAGCAACGCCGATTTCAACCGGCGAAAGGCGCGTTTGCATTCCGTCGTCCAGACGAATGGAACACCTTTACGGTGTAAGCTATGAAGCGGAGCTGAAATGGAAGAGGCATTGCGCAGAAAGCGATGATAATAGTTAATTTTACACAACAGACTCTGTAGCTGTTTCATATTCTGTGGCGAAGGCAAATCTTGTATGGCACAGAGGTGCTCTGGACTCGGATGTATGCCTTGGGCATTGATGACATGGCCCAGGTATGGTAAGTCACGAGCAAAAAACACACATTTGTCCTTCTGCAAGCGAAGACCATGTTGGCGCAATACCTGAAATAAAGTTCGTAGGTGTGCTAAATGCTCGTCTGCTGTCTTTCTGGAGATCACAATATCGTCCAGATAGTTCGCAGCAGTAGGGACCGACCCACAAATAGTTTGTAAATATTGCTGAAACAATGCAGGGGCGGATGCACACCCGAATGGCAGTCTTTTGAAGCAGTACAAACCAAGATGCGTGTTAACCACCAAGACGCGCTGGGATTTGGCGTCCATTGGGATTTGCAAGTACGCATCTGCTAGGTCCAACTTGGAAAAGTATTTACCAGGGCACAGTTTATGAAAAAGATCTTCCAGGCGGGGCAAGGGAAAAGTTGCAATCACGAGTTGTGGATTCACTGTTGCCTTGAAGTCCACACAAAGTCTCAGTTTTCCGGAAGGTTTTGGCAAAATTACTAAGGGTGAGGCCCAGAGAGAAGCTTGCACACGTTCAATTACACCCTGCGATACTAAATCGTGTAATGTTCTTGCGACCTCATCACGCAATGCGTGAGGAACATTGCGCGCTCCGAAAAATTTCGGTTGCGCGTTTACTTTCAGTTCCAAATGTGCTTCATAGTTCTTAGCGCAACCGAAGCCCGGTGCAAAAATGTCTGCAAATTCTGCACACAGACGAGAAACACTGTCTGATGGTACAGTCTGATTCACTGTTAGGACCTGATTTACAATAGACATGTTAAACAACTGAAATAAATCTAAACCAAACAAGTTCACTGCAGTAGAAGAACGAAGAACGTAAAATGACACAAGTTTTGTTTGTCCCTTGTATGTTGCAAGAAGTGTGCACTGTCCGAACACAGGGATCTGCTGTCCTGAATAACTTTTTAACTGAACATTTGCGGCACGCAACGGAGGTTTGCCCAGTTGTTTGTACGTGTCGTGATTGAGCAGTGGAACTGCAGCTCCGGTATCGAGCTGGAATGGTATGACCTTGCCATTAAAGTCCAAATCTACAAAAAGTTTATTGTCCTGCTGACGACAAGAGCGACTGTCTCGTGCAATTTGAACTGATACAGGTGCAGCATCACTTGCTAATTGACGTGATTTCCGGCGACGTCGACGCACACATTCTGTGGGCGAACACAGTCACTGTTAGAGACAGTGGCACTGGACGAAGTGAAATTAACTACATGAATGTCCATGGGCGAAGGTTCACGAGCCTGAGTGTCCTTGGTTCGATTCCGGCGCGAAGCAAAGGGCCTGGAATGATTGTGATTGTCTGATCTGAGCTTTTTCTGGCAAACACTTTGAACATGTCCTTTTTTATTACAGAAAAAGCAAATAGCTTGGCGTGACGGGCAATGTTCACGCGAATGTCTAGTAGCACACCCCGGGCATGATTTCACTGCATTTGTGTGCTGGCGCGGCACACCTGGTTTATAGCGTGGCGGCAGCTGCACGGACGTGTGCGAGGGCAGTTTACCGGGCCGTGCAGTGCGCCCGGCGGGCCGGTTAATGTTACACACGGCCGGCGAAGTCGCAAATGATTCCTGAGCAAAGTCAAGCGTGTCTTGTCTATCCAATATGTCTATCACTTGTTGAAGGGAGGGATTAACTAGTTTCAAAATTTGTTCCCGTATGCGAACATCTGAAACGTTCTGTGCAATTGCATCACGTACCATTGTATCTGAATAAGGGAGTCCACATTCACACTCAAAAGCACAATCCCTTGTAAGGCCTTGCAATGTTGCAACCCACTCCCTATTAGTTTGACCGGCCGTATGTTTTGTACGAAAGAAAGTATACCTTTTTGCAACGACATTGACTGTTTCTTTGAAATAGGCATCCAATGCCGACAAAATTTCTTCGTAGGACAGAGTTGCTACGTCGCTTCGGGGAAACAATTTCACTATCACATGGTAGGTGGACACACCAACACAGGATAATAAGTGAGGCTGCCGCTCATTACCTTGAATTCTGTAGGCGGCGAGATGAAATCCAAACTGGCGTGACCACTCAGTCCAGGTCTCTTGCTCTGCATCAAAATTGCGAAACGGCGGTGCAACTGCATGGTGTGGCTGCGGTAGCGGTGAAGCGGCGGCTGCCGCATCGGTTTGAATGGCACGTTGACCCTGGACGAGCTGTCCAAGGGCATCCAATAACGCCTGCGTCTGCTGATTCTGCAAGCGATAAAATTCGGACAGTACATCTGGCGAAGACATGACACAAGGAAATGTAAGCAATTAGAAAGAACACGTTTCCCTCGTCGCCAATGATGTGTTCGCAAATGTGCCAACACCTTGTAGATAGAGGAGGCCGAAATGCACGCTATCTAACGCAGACGGGCGTGACTTCTGGAACAGGATAAGTAGTGAATGCTAATAAGAACAGTATGCAGCTCCTCGAATACTTAACTTTTATTCCTTCATGTGTTGTATACATCGTTCTTGATGAGACATTTCATACGATAACTATCAAACTATGTAAGGCTAATGGCGCCTTGTTAGGTCGTAGCCATGGACTTAGCTGAAGGCTATTCTAACTGTCTCTCGGCAAATGAGAGAAAGGCTTCGTCAGTGTAGTCGCTAGCAAAGTCGTCCGTACAACTGGGGTCGAGTGCTATATCGTATCTCGAGACCTGCCTTGTGGTGGCACTCGGTCTGCGATCACACAGTGGCGACACGCGGGTCCGACATGTACTAAATGGACCGCGGCCGATTTAAGCTACCACCTAGCAAGTGTGGTGTCTGGCGGTGACACCACACCTTCCACTCCAGTCATTTCCCCGCCAGCTTCCAGGTGAAGTGTAGAGTTTAACCGTGTCTGACACTAATTTTGAGTGATACTGTGAAACTTTTACCAAGCAGGATATCACCTATTGTATGGCATTATCAATTTTTGAACTGTAGTGTAACTTCAGGTGATCCTTGTGTAGTCTGTGCATATGGTTATGTAATTAGGACTGATATTTATACTAATTACATAATTATGAGCGATCCTTACTTCGATAATTAAATAAAGTACACTAACCTAACCTGTCTCTCCTGCATCTGGACTGTTTCCATGTGCTTTTTGGTGCACTTGGGATTTCCAACTAGAAGTATCAGCATTGAAGCATCATAAAGGGCAGTGCCATTTTTAATTTGGAATGAATTCCCATACGGGGGTGGGTTGGGACGTCAGCACAGCTCTGGGACAATGAAATTCCCGCGAAAATTCAAAATTACAGCCAATAGTGCAGAAGGAATGGAAGGGAGGGGGAGTGATGGGGAGTGGTGGGGAGTAGGAGAGGGCAGGAAAACACATAACATCATCCAGGTGTGTGGGTGGGTGTGAGGTGTGGGTGGGGGTTAATTAATTGATCAGTTTAATTAATTTGCATACCGATTTCATATGAAAATTGCACTAGTGCCACCATCATTTCATTACTCCCCTGTAGCTAAGAACTAAAATTCGCTGGCCTTGGATAGTCCAGACCCAAGCCTATGTATGGTCTCTGCTGATCCCTCTTTTTCATTTCCATCGTCTCTTATTTTGTTCCCAGTGTTTCTGTCTCCATCCATCCTCCTTTCTCTTTTACTGCCCCCACCTCTCACTATTGACTACCCTACTCTTTCACTGCCACTTTCTCTGCCCCCCCAATAACTGTCGCCTCACTCTTTCTCTATCACTGGCACTGTCTCCTGTCTCTCCCACCATCACTATCACTCTGCTACTCTCTTTCAAACAAAAAAGTTCGAATATGTTCATATGGCAACATTTTTGATAAAGAAGACGGAATGAGAATTGAGGCAGTTGGTTCCCCACTTTTCGCTCAGAGTGTTTTAAAAAGGAAAATATTCGACTTTTTGGTCTTCCGACAGAATCATTTTTCTGATGTTTCTCTTCTTTTGCTTGCTACTGCAGAATGTGCTTCTTATACAGAATAAATTCTATAGGTCAATATAGTTTTAACAGTTTATTTATACGTATTGGAATATTTATATGCTTTGACGCATATAAGGAAGACACAAGGGCGCATAATGTATGGTTAATACAAAATCATTTGCTTTAAATTTTTTCTGGATCCTTTTCTCATCGATCTCAGTTAGTCGAAAACGCTTGGTTCATAATTTGTATCTTCAAAGGTTAAAAATGTTTTTAGAAATTTTTTACGGAATTTGTAGTCTTTCCAGTTTTATATGATTTTCGTTAGTCATATTACTTCTTTTCAGACATGTTAAGACCCCTTTTAGACTATTTTTGTCTCTACACTACCACTCTGAGCATAGTAGTATTGGTGCAAAGCGACAATCATAAAGAGACAGTGCCATAAAGTTTCACTGGTGAAGAAAGGTTAACTAAAACGAGTTTGATGACCTCAGAGCTGTTTCGATTATCCTAGTGACCTTCCCATGTGTTCACTACACCAGTTAAAACCACATTTAAGCGTCAGACGGAATATTTTAGGTGTGTTAGTGCGATTGAACCCCTTGATCTCGGTAGCGGATAATGATATCGAAAAAAGTTTTCAAGTTCTCCGAGAATATGATCTTAAGAACATATGGTACAAATTCTGATGATCAGACAAGAACAGAAATTATAGATGTCGCCATCCCCTCAATTAGTAATTTTCGTATCCAGAAATCATCGTTTTTCGTTATTTTCTTAGGAACCACTCATGAAAGGATAGCTACGGTAGGCCTGTTCTTCCGACGGGTCAAGAGCTATCCAAAACACTTGACACCTTTTCTCTCTGATCAATGAAACCCAAGATATGAACCCCAGAAAAATAGCAATTTAGCCCGTTGGTTTTTGTGACATACTGGTACCGTGCACAGTCATGCATGGACGGATTATTAGATTTTCAATTTTCTGTAGTACATGAATGTTACCTTTATAAAGCGAATACAAGTAAGGAAACAACAATTATGTAATGATTTGTTGATTTGTGATTTTAATTATCATGATTTGGTTCGCCTTTATAGCGTCAGATTGTGGTCAAGTGACTATTAAGCGTATGGTTAGATATGAAACAATAATTGCTAAGAAAGAGTCTAAGGACGTAAAGGATCTCAGTCACTGGCGCATCCCATTGGCATGCCTAGTCTCATTGACAGTTACAATTTTTTCATGTTTCAGATGTCTAAAACGTTTTCCAAATAATCGCAAGACGATGAACTCGGATTCGAAACACACACCGACATACCATTACGTAACGCTTGTTTTTTGACTAACATCGGTGTTGTCCATGAACCATGGACCTTGCCGCTGGTGGGCAGGCTTGCGTGTCTCAGCGATACAGATAGCCGTACCGTAGGTGCAACCACAACGGAGGGGTATCTGTTGAGAGGCCAGACAAACGTGTGGTTCCTGAAGAGGGGCAGTAGCTTTTCCGGAGTTGCAGGGGCGACAGTCTAGATGATTGACTGATCTGGCCTTGTAACACTAACCAAAACGGGCTTGCTGTGCTGGTACTGCGAACGGCTGAAAGCAAGGGAAAACTACAGCCGTAATTTTTCCCGACGGCATGCAGCTTTACTGTATGATTAAATGATGATGGCGTCCTCTTGGGAAAATATTCCTGAGGTAAAATAGTCCCCCATTCGGATCTCCGGGCGGGGACTACTCAAGAGGATGTCATTATCAGGAGAAAGAAAACTGGCGTTCTACGGATCGGAGCGTGGAATGTCAGATCCCTTAATCGGGCAGGTAGGTTAGAAAATTTAAAAAGGGAAATGGATAGGTCAAAGTTAGATATAGTGGGAATTAGTGAAGTTCGGTGGCAAGAGGAACAAGACTTCCGGTCAGGTGACTACAAGGTTATAAACACAAAATCAAATAGGGGTAACGCAGGAGTAGGTTTAATAATGAATAGGAAAATAGGAATGTGGGTAAGCTACTACAAACAGCATAGTGAACGCATTATTGTGGCCAAGATAGATACGAAGCCCACGGCTACCACAGTACTACAAGTTTATATGCCGACTAGCTTTGCATATGACGAAGAAAGTGAAGAAATGTATGATGAAATAAAAGAAATTATTCAGATAGTGAAGGGAGACGAAAATTTAATAGTCATGGGTGGCTGGAATTCGTCAGTAGGAAAAGGGAGAGAAGGAAACGTAGAAGGTGAATTTGGATTGGGGCTAAGAATTTTGCACAGAGCATAACTTAATCATAGCTAACACTTGGTTCAAGAATCATAAAAGAAGGTTGTATACCTGGAAGAATCCTGGAGATACTAGAAGGTATCAGATAGATTATATAATGGTAAGACAGAGATTTAGGAACCAGGTTTTAAATTGTAAGACATTTCCAGGGGCAGATGTAGACTCTGACCACAATCTATTGGTTATGAACTGTAGATTAAAACTGCAAAAAGGTGGGAATTTAAGGAGATGGGACCTGGATATACTGACTAAACCAGAGGTTGTATAGAGTTTCAGGGAGAGCATAAGGGAACAATTGAGAAGAATGGGGGAAAGAAATACAGTAGAAGAAGAATGGGTAGCTTTGAGGGATGAAGTAGTGAAGGCAGCAGAGGATCAAGTAGGTAAAAAGACGAGGGCTAGTAGAAATCCTTGGGTAACAGAAGAAATATTGAATTTAATTGATGAAAGGAGAAATTATAGAAATGCAGTAAATGAAGCAGGCAAAAAGGAATACAAACGTCTCAAAAATGAGATCGACAGGAAGTGCAAAATGGCTAAGCAGGGATGGCTAAAGGACAAACGTAAGGATGTTGAGGCATATCTCACTAGGAGTAAGACAGATACTGCCTACAGGAAAATTAAAGAGACTTTTGGAGAAAACAGAAACACTTGTATGAATATCAAGAGCTCAGATGGAAACCCGCTTCTAAGCAAAGAAGGGAAAGCAGAAAGGTGGAAGGAGTATATAGGGGGTCTATACAGGGGACATGTACTTGAGGACATTATTATGGAAATGGATGAAGATGTAGATGAAGATGAAATGGGAGATATGATACTGCGTGAAGAGTTTGACAGAGCACTGAAAGACCTAAGTCGAAACAAGGCCCCGGGAGTAGACAACATTCCATTAGAACTACTGACAGCGTTCGGAGAGCCAGTCCTGACAAAACTCTACCATCTGGTGAGCAAGATGTATGAGACAGGCGAAATCCCGTCATACTTCAAGAAGAATATAATAATTCCAATCCCAAAGAAAGCAGGTGTTGACAGATGTGAAAATTACCGAACTATCAGTTTAATAAGTCACGGCTGCAAAATACGAACGCGAATTCTTTACAGACTGGAAAAACTAGTAGAAGCCGACCTTGGGGAAGATCAGTTTGAATTCCGTAGAAATATCGGAACACGTGAGGCAATACTGACCCTACGACTTATCTTAGAAGAAAGATTAAGTAAAGGCAAACCTACGGCTCTAGCATTTGTAGACTTAGAGAAAGCTTTTGACAATGTTGACTGGAATACTCTCTTTCAAATTCTGAAGGTGGCAGGGGTAAAATACAGGGAGCAAAAAGCTATTTACAATTTGTACAGGCACCAGATGGCAGTTATAAGAGTCGAGGGACATCAAAGGGAAGCAGTGGTTCGGAAGGGAGTGAGACAGGGTTGTAGCCTCTCCCCGATATTGTTCAATCTCTATATTGAGCAAGCAGTGAAGGAATCAAAAGAAAAATTCGGAGTAGGTATTAAAATCCATGGAGAAGAAATAAAAACTTTGAGGTTCGCTGATAACATTGTAATTCTGTCAGAAACAGCAACGGACTTGGAAGAGCAGCTGAACGGAATGGACATTGTCTTGAAAGGAGGGTATAAGATGAACATCAACAAAAGCAAAACGTGGATAATGGAGTGTAGTCGAATTAAGTCGGGTGATGTTGAGGGAATTAGATTAGGAAATGAGACACTTAAAGTAGTAAAGGAGTTTTGCTATTTGGGGACCAAAATAACTGATGATGGTCGAAGTAGAGAGGATATGAAATGTAGACTGGCAATGGCAAGGAAAGCATTTCTGAAGAAGAGAAATTTGTTAACATCGAGTATAGATTTAAGTGTCAGGAAGTCGTTTCTGAAAGTATTTGCTTGGAGTGTAGCCATATATGGAAGTGAAACATGGACGATAAATAGTTTGTACAAGAAGAGAATAGAAGCTTTCGAAATGTGGTGCTACAGAAGAATGCTGAAGATTGGATGGGTAGATCACACAACTAATGAAGAAGTATTGAAGAGGACTGGGGAGAAGAGGAGTTTGTGGCACAGCTTAAGTAGAAGAATGGATCGGTTGGTAGGACAAGTTCTGAGGCATCAAGGTGTCACCAATATGGTATTGGAGGGCAGCGTGGAGGGCAAAAATCGTAGACGGAGACCAAGAAATGAATACACTAAACAGATACAGAAGGATGTAGGTTGCAGTAGGTACTGGGAGATGAAGAAACTTGCGCAGGATAGAGTAGCATGGAGAGCTGCATCAAACCAGTCTCAGGACCACAACAACAACAAAAGCTAAATCTCACTGCATTGTCACAAGCTCCCAATTACCTAACATGGCGTTAGATATTTTCGTCAACTTTTAATTAAAATCAGTTTGAAATCCTTGTCAATCTTCTGTAAAAATTAAACCGAGCTTATCTTAAAACTCTTCAGTGAACTTAATTTCTGTCGTGAATTTTCTTGCCGTTAAATCTCAGTAAGGATAAGGGCTGTGGGATGGTACGTCATCAGGCGAAGTGGACGTTACGTAACCGAGTCACGTGAGAAGGCTGAGCCCTCGTAACCAGCGTCGCAGACGTTTCGCTGTGATGGGATGACTCTGCAGGATGTCACAGGATAACGCGCTACCTGCTGAGAGTACGGAGGGTCTGGACAGGACTTGAAAATGAGTTACTAAGGGTCACTGCCATGAGTACCTAAATGAGAAAGTTTCTTTAATCCTAATTCGTAAAAGTCAAAGAAAATGCCAGAGGTGAGTAAGCTCTTATAGCATTCTCAGCATATACAGTCAGCGTTATAGTGGGCACATCAGTCTCACTTACTGCGATTCAGGTTTTTCACAGATGAATGTTGAAAAACAGCGGTTCCTTGCTTTGTTTCATATTAACACATAGAAGAATACGATGCACGCAATTATATAAATTTCTTCCATAATAATGACACCATAGCATAAGTATATTATTATACAGGATGTTACATAAAGGTTTGGCCAAACTTTCAGGAAACATTCCTCACACACAAAGAAAGAAAATATGTTATGTGGACATGTGTCCGGAACCGCTTACTTTCCACGTTAGAGCTCATTTTATTGCTTCTCTCCAAATCACATTAATCATGGAATGGAAACATGCAGCAACAGAACATACCAGCGTGACTTCAAACACTTTGTTACAGGAAATGTTCAAAATGTCCTACGCTAGCGAGGATACATGCATCCACCCTCCGTCGCATGGAATCCCTGATGCGCCGATGCAGCCCTGGAGAATGGCGTGTTGTATCACAGCCGTCCACAATACGAGCACGAAGAGTCTCTACATTTGGTACCGGGGTTGCGTAGACAAGAGCTTTCAAATGCCCCCATAAATGAAAGTCATGAGGGTTGAGGTTAGGAGAGCGTGGAGGCCATGGAATTGGTCCGCCTCTACCAATCCATCGGTCACCGAATCTGTTGTTGAGAAGCGTACGAGCACTTCGACTGAAATGTCCAGGAGCTCCATCGTGCATGAACCACATGTTGTGTCGTACTTGTAAAGGAACATGTTGTAGCCGCACAGGTAAAGTATCCCGTATGAAATCATGATAACGTGCTCCATTGAGCGTAGGTGGACGAAACTAAAATGAGCTCTAACATGGAAATTAAGCGTTTCCGGACACATGCCCACATAACATCTTTTCTTTCTTTGTGTGTGAGGAATGTTTCCTGAAAGTTTGGTCGTACCTTTTTGTAACACCCTGTATATAGGAGAACTAAGAAAAAACATCTTGCACGGTGGCTGCTCTGAAACTTGTATATGCCTTGAAACTAATAAGTTCTTAATACACTGTAAGTCTCATTCATGGTTATATTTTACGTGTCCAATCGCTTTCCAGCAACGCTCATCTTTCATGCTTTATAGGAATTAACGTCTACATTACTCATATCTAACTGTCACCTTTGAAATATTTGGAGAGGCTTTATCATCACATGGCATGTTAGTCATCCATATGATAATGAAAGCTCTCCAAATACACTCCTGGAAATGGAAAAAAGAACACATTGACACCGGTGTGTCAGACCCACCATACTTGCTCCGGACACTGCGAGAGGGCTTTACAAGCAATGATCACACGCACGGCACAGCGGACACACCAGGAACCGCGGTGTTGGCCGTCGAATGGCGCTAGCTGCGCAGCATTTGTGCACCGCCGCCGTCAGTGTCAGCCAGTTTGCCGTGGCATACGGAGCTCCATCGCAGTCTTTAACACTGGTAGCATGCCGCGACAGCGTGGACGTGAACCGTATGTGCAGTTGACGGACTTTGAGCGAGGGCGTATAGTGGGCATGCGGGAGGCCGGGTGGACGTACCGCCGAACTGCTCAACACGTGGGGCGTGAGGTCTCCACAGTACATCGATGTTGTCGCCAGTGGTCGGCGGAAGGTGCACGTGCCCTTCGACCTGGGACCGGACCGCAGCGACGCACGGATGCACGCCAAGACCGTAGGATCCTACGCAGTGCCGTAGGGGACCGCACCGCCACTTCTCAGCAAATTAGGGACACTGTTGCTCCTGGGGTATCGGCGAGGACCATTCGCAACCGTCTCCATGAAGCTGGGCTACGGTCCCGCACACCGTTAGGCCGTCTTCCGCTCACGCCCCAACATCGTGCAGCCCGCCTCCAGTGGTGTCGCGACAGGCGTGAATGGAGGGACGAATGGAGACGTGTCGTCTTCAGCGATGAGAGTCGCTTCTGCCTTGGTGCCAATGATGGTCGTATGCGTGTTTGGCGCCGTGCAGGTGAGCGCCACAATCAGGACTGCATACGACCGAGGCACACCGGGCCAACACCCGGCACCATGGTGTGGGAGCGATCTCCTACACTGGCCGTACACCACTGGTGATCGTCGAGGGGACACTGAATAGTGCACGGTACATCCAAACCGTCATCGAACCCATCGTTCTACCATTCCTAGACCGGCAAGGGAACTTGCTGTTCCAACAGGACAATGCACGTCCGCATGTATCCCGTGCCACCCAACGTGCTCTAGAAGGTGTAAGTCAACTACCCTGGCCAGCAAGATCTCCGGATCTGTCCCCCATTGAGCATGTTTGGGACTGGATGAAGCGTCGTCTCACGCGGTCTGCACGTCCAGCACGAACGCTGGTCCAACTGAGGCGCCAGGTGGAAATGGCACGGCAAGCCGTTCCACAGGAATACATCCAGCATCTCTACGATCGTCTCCATGGGAGAATAGCAGCCTGCATTGCTGCGAAAGGTGGATATACACTGTACTAGTGCCGACATTGTGCATGCTCTGTTGCCTGTGTCTATGTGCCTGTGGTTCTGTCAGTGTGATCATGTGATGTATCTGACCCCAGGAATGTGTCAATAAAGTTTCCCCTTCCTGGGACAATGAATTCACGGTGTTCTTATTTCAATTTCCAGGAGTGTAGTTTGAAGCTGACTATTGACTAATACCGATGAAAACGATATTGCTTGCGTACCACTGAAGATTAACCATACGTCACCGGTTTGGTATAAAATATATATAATCAGTAAAAAAGGCCGAGCAGAAATCGTGTTTTTTTTTGGAGGCGGGGGGGGGGGGGGGCTAGGTGCACGGTTCCTATTCGAGTTACGAACATGGGGTGAAAAGTTTTTCGATTTACCATGACCAGCGGCCATTTCTGCAGCCATTCGAACAGCTATTTCATTGAAGCATTTTACAGTATATTAAGCAAAGTTTGAAAGACGAACCGGAGCTGATGGCCAGGCAAATTGAGCGAGTCGATTAATTCCTCTTGCAAAAGATTTTAATTGGTCTGAAATTAATGCTCAGCTAATTGCACCATTTCTTTGTGCACACTTTGGATTTTACGTGCAAAAATAGTCACTCTTAAATAACTCTGACCTGGAGTGAGAGTTACGTTTCAATTCTGATCTATCGGTGTATTGAACCAAGGTCCAAGATAAATTTTAAATGTTTGAAAACTTTGGCTCGTTGGATTTTACGTACAAAAAAAAAAAAAAATTTTTTCCTGGAGGTTTCTGAAGCGTATCACTTCTATACTTTAAGCTTGTACGAATCTGTTCAAAATTTACTTTAAGGTAGGTAAATGAATAAAGTCAAAACGGCTTTTTTTATCCAGTTATATTTATCCGTTATCGAGATACGATAGTCTGAATTCGAGCTAATTCGTTGTTATTTGAACTGAATAGACGGATACGGTTCAAAGTGAATGAAATAAATAAAAAAACGCTATCTTACGATATCATTGAAAACTCGTTTTCTAAATTATTGCTTCATTCGGATTTTAAGCGCAAAAAAGAACAAAAAACACGTTTTCTGTGTTTTTTCATTCGCGGCACGCTTCGATGTCTCATATTTGTATCAATTGGTTCAAATTTTGAAATAAGGAAGACAAATACATGTAATTCATGATCGTCCTGTTGTATTATGAGAGCTTTATCCGTTGCCTCGATGGTTTGAGAGACAAAAAAAAAAAAAAAAAAAAAAAAATATGTGTCGTATCAGTCGTGGCCTGAGTCAACAGAACTCTACATCAATGGCCAAGCTATGGCAGTCTAATGTCAAAATTATGGTACTGTGAAATTTGGAAACCAGAATGAAAAATACTCATAGCGTAACACAAAGAAGGCGAATATGGATGTAAAACAAATGAACTAGCTTGAAAGATAATTAAATCAAAACATTTTGACATATTTGCGTTTTTTTACGATTTAACCCTTCTTTCCTAGCGCAGTGGGCTCTCTTAGACCCACCCCCTCTAACACGTGTGGTGAGGCGTGTGAGAACAAATAGACACGAATCTATGTGCTTCTACAGAGTGGGATCCATCTAGAATAGGATGCGTCGGGGAGTGGGGCGCATCTATAACAGGAAGAATCCTGAATGGTGACGGATGCGTGCTAAACTGTAATGACAGGTTGTGTCACATTGCGCGACATGACAAATACCACGTTGGATTTTACAACTGCATGTGTCATGTTATAGGATATGTCATCGTGTATCTTGTTACTTTACGGCCACGCTGCGTTATACTCAGGTGACTAACGTATGGGACAGCGATATGCACATATAAAAATGGTGGCAGTATCACGTACACAAGGTATAAAAGGGCAGTGCATTGGCGGAGCTGTCATAATTACTCAGGTAATTCATATGAAAAGGTTTCTGACGTGATTACGGCGCACGACACGGAAATGAAGAGTCTTTGAATTCGCAATGGTAGTCTGAGCTAGACGCACGGGACATTCCATTTCGGAATCGTTAGTGAATTCAGTACTCCGAGATCAACAAAATCAAGAGAGTATCGAGAATACCAAATTTCACGCATTACCTCTCACCACGGAAAACGCAGTGACCGAAAGCCTTCACTTAACAACCGAGAGAAGCGGCGTTTGCGTAGAGTTACCATTGACAACAGACAAGAAACATTGCGTAAATTAATCGCAGAACCCGGCGGGGGACGTAAGACGAATGTATCCCACAGGACAGTGCACCGAAGTCTGGCGTTAATTGGCTATGGTACCTGAAGACAGACACGAGTACCTTTGTTAACATTACGACATCACGTGCAGCGCCTCTGCTGGGTTCGTGAGCACATCGGTTGGACCATAGACAAGACACTGTGGCCTCACCAGATGAGTCCCGATTTCAGTTGGTAAGAGCTGATAGTAGGGTTCGAGTATGGTGCAGAGCCCACGAAGTCATGGACCCACGTTCTCAAAAAGGCAGTGTGCGAGCAGGTAGTGGCTCCACAGTGGTGTATGCTGTGTTTACATGGAATGGACTGGGTCCTCTGGTCTATCTGAACCGATGATTGACTGGAAATGGTTATGTTCGGCTGCATGGACACCGTTCGCAGCCGTTCATAGATTTCATGTTGCCCAACAATGAAGGGATTTATATGGATTACCATGCGTCATGTCACCAGGCCACTATTGCTCGCGATTGGTTTGAAGAACGTTCTGGACAATTCGAGCGAATGATATGGCCATCCATATCGCCCGACATCAATCCCATCTAATATTTATGGGATGTATTCGAGAGGTCAGTTTGTGTTCGAAATCCTCACCGCAACACTTTCGCTATTACGGATGGCTATAGAGGTAGCGTGGTTCAATTTTCCTGCAGGCTACTTCCAACGACTTGTTGAGACTACAAATATAAATAATTCCTCTGTTTGCAGTCCCCTAGCAATATTTCAATCTGTTATAACTTCACTGAAGCAGTGAGGTGATTCGGCAACACCGCCGTCCACATTTGTTGCATGCTTCCCGCGATCCACCACCGTTTTCTTATGAGAGCAAAGATTCCTGATATCCTCCAGTCTTAAGCTCACAGGTAAAAATATTAGTCATCACATTAACACGACACAGTGATCGCTTAGGAACGCTTCAAAGAAGTGGTACGAGACTGTCATGTCGTGAGTTATGGCAGTGATGTGACGTCTATGTGCCAGTCGGTTATAGAAAAGAGCGCTGGAAGATTAGTCGATAAGAAGGCGAGATAAAACGGAAGAGAGGGGATATAGTGTTTGGACGAGCCCATACAGCATGTGAATGTAGTTGCATAAATTGTCGGTTTATCCACGCAGTCGGTCCAACGTGTCTACAAGGAAGTGCGTAAGACTCGCAGACGTGCAACAAGGCATAAGCACAGTTGAAAAAAGAACCTAACTGACAGCGATAGGAGCGATAGCGATGGTAGCGTTACTGATGACAGAGCCAATAAAGCAGTTACGAAACACGGTTTTCCGAAATTCGTTTATAAAAGAAAACGAAGTAAACATTCCACAATTCGAATCAATAACAACTGCCGACATGCCGATGCTGATACCATAGCATCATTGTTAGCAATCATATACAACCGTTCACACGTGGAACGATTCGTGTCTAAAGACTGAAAAGTTACGTAGGTCACACGAATGCTAAAGAATAGAAATAGGAGAAATCCGATGAATTACCGACCCGTATAACTAACGTCGACTTTTGGTAGGATTTTGGAACATATGCAAATACTGTGTTCGAACTTTACGAATTACATCGAAGGAAACTATTTATTTACAAATAGTCAACACGAATTAACAAAATATCGTCCTTGAGAAACACACTTGTTGTGCTCACGAAGTAATGAGCGCTATCGACAGTGTATCTCAAATTGATTCCATATATTTTTAAATTTCGAGAAAGCCTTTGGCAGTGTTCTTGACAAGCGACTTCTAATCCAATTGCGTGTCTACGGATTATCGTTTCGATTGTGCGAGTGGATTTCCGATTTTCTGCAAGGAAGGTCACAGTTCGTAGTAATCGACGGAAGGCCATCGAGTAAAACAGAAGTAATATCTGGCGTTCCACAAGGAAGTGATATAAGCCGTCTGCTCTTCCTGATCTATATAAACGATTTAGGAGACAATGTGAGCAGCCTCTCTTATATTGTTTGCTGACGATGCTGTCATTTACCGTCTTGTAAAGTCGTCGGCTGAAAACTCATTGCAAAATTATTTAACGAGGCATCTCTATGGTGAGAAAAGTGGCAATTTTCTTCAAAGAATGAAAAATGTGGAGGCCATCCACAGAAAGGAATCACCGGGATGGCGCCCTGGTTAGTGCACTGGACTCGAATTCGGGAGGACGACAATCTACCACACGTTCGGCCATCCAGATTTAGGTTTTCCGTGATTTCCCTAAATCGCTCCATGATTTGGCGGATAGGGTGGGCAGCAGTCTGCGCTTGTTTTCCGATGATGTCTTGGTGTATGGTAAGGTGTCGAAGTTGAGTGACTGTAGGAAGATACAAGAGGACTTAGACAAAATTTCCAGTTTATGTGATGAATGTCAGCTAGCCGTAAATATGGAAAAATGTAAGTTAATGCGGATGAGTAGGAAGATAAAACCTGGAATGCTCGGATAAAGTATTACTAGGGTCCTCCTTGACGCACTCAAGTCGGCTGCGCGTAACGTTACAAAGCCGTATGATGTGGAACGAGCATGTGAGAACTGTGCTAGGGAAGGCGAATGGCCGACTTCGGTTTATTGGGAGAATTTTAGGAAAGAGTGGTTCACCTGTAAAGGAGACCGCATAGAGGACCCTTGTGCGACCTGTTCTTGAGTACAGCTCTAGTGTTCGAGATCCATGCCAGATGGGATTCAAGGAAGACATCGAGGCAATTCAGAGGCGCTGCTAGATTTGTTACCGGTAGGTTTGACCAACATGCAAGTGTTACGGAGCTGATTTGGGAGCTCAAATGGGAATCCCAAGAGGGAAAAACTATTGAGAAAATTTAGAGAGCCGGTATTTGAAGCCGACTGCCGAAAGATTCTACTGCTGGCAACATATGATGAGCGTAAGGACCACGAAGATAAGATGCGAGAAATTAAGACTCATACGGAGGCGTACAGGCAGTCTGATGTGTTATTCTTTTGGACACATCGGAATTAAACACATAACCAGTTTGTAGTTGCCATACGCTTGTTTATTAGAAACACATGCTCTTAATGAAATTAACAGTAACAACGATTATAATGAAAGACACTTGCCCTACAGAACCACCAGCAGGACTCAGATTAAAACATTAATACATTTAAGTTCGATAGACCAATTTTCATTAATTAAAACAATGTTAATAAAACCACCATTAATCAAATTTAACTGATATTACTGAATCACACAAACCTTTTAAACATGCTTCATGACTTACATAGAAACTGGCTTTCACATAACTCAATATCAAATTCTAAAACTGCTTCCAACAACTAAGACTTCTTCCACGGACTGATCGTAAGCAATTCTAACAAATTAAAAGTGTTATCAGAGTAATACACTCAACTAGGCTTCTCTTTAGTATTACGTACAGGTACGAGGTTCACATAGATTTCATCCCCAGAATATAATAATAGCATATTAAGTAGTCTTAAAATGGGGCCGTTTCAATTTTACGTTGAAAATTTGAGATGGACGCGAGCAGACCGAAAAGTTCTAACAGTTACAGGAGATTCATGGACCAGAAGGTGAAGTAGGACTATACTCAACTTTGAGCTACAATTAAGCTTTCGGAAAACCACAACGCTCCACCGGAAAAATCGAACTGCAGGACACTAACAACGTAACCATAGACACCGACCCAGGTCCTTAAATTTCCATCTTCCACCATGATACCCCGATTGTAGTTTGCTCGCGTCGATCACTGCAACTTATCTGAAACATAAACACATCAGCGCCGGACAACATTCAGGCGCATCAGATACACAAAACACACCTGCCCAAATGGGTATAAATAAACCTTTAATCATACATGGCACAAAATGAACCCAAGCCGAACTAACCTCCGTGACCACTTTCCCAGTAACGGCTCTTAAAATTTGATTACCCGATTCTCTAGAACAAACAAATGAAATAATAAAATGGAAAAAGGCAATAGGGAAAATTATTTCGGTCCGCTTTCGAACGCCAGGCACAGAGTTGCGCATCAAGCACTGCTTAATGTCTATTTGTCATGCGTAGCTGGCACACCCTTAAATGCCGTCAACATATCAGGCGGCCAGACCAAATACAGTGACAAATAACTGAAACAATCAAGATAGTTTTCAGTGCACTCGAGTATTCAATTAACATGAACAAAACCCACCAAGTGACAATGCGACGACTTCAGTTCATTCACTTTGAGTAACGTGTAACAGACGCGAAGGAAATCTGTTCTTCAAATCTCAAGGAAATCCCAATCACCGTCGGAAGTGGATCTGCATTCCAACGGCTAAACACGCCGCAACAACTGCCCACGCTCCTCCGTCGTACCGACTCGGCCACTCGCCTCGCCGCATACATCCACAGCAACACACGTCACTGTCCCTCACACGCTGATACCCGAACTTCCGCGCAGCAGAGCGTGCGCGCAATTAAGTAGCCATCCGCCAAAGATGTGAAAAACACAAGCAGGCATCAAAACTCGACTCACAACTATCGGAATGACAATCGATGGAGACTTGCGCCAGCAGTGCACCAGCTCACGATCGTTTCTCCCTCGCTCTATTTGCGAGTGGAACAGGAGGGGAAATCACAAGTAGTGGCACAAGGTGCCCTCCGCCACGCACCTTATGGTGGTTTTCGGAGTATCCATGTAGACATAGATGTAGATGTAGACTGCTTCTAGAACGGGAAATGGAGTTGGGAGCGGTGTATGAATCGTGAAAGAGAGTATTTCGAAGGAGAGTATGTATAATAAGTGAAAGATAAGCGTAGAAAAATTTTCTAAATCCACGTGGTATGATCAATAAAGAGTAGTTCTCTTTTTCCTTACCATTATGGTGTAAGATCCTATTTCGGTAATCTTTGCACCGGTACTGAATTTCATACAGCAATCGATTGAGGAACACTACTGTTAGAGATAACCAAGGCCTACAAGAAGACGGTAGGTGGGTGAGTATGTCACACGCTTCAGGCTCCACAGGTTCCTAGATGTAGCGCTACACATGTAGATCCAAGTAGCATGGAGCAACCGAAACACTAAAATACGCCCCAGACGATGATGCGAGGGGTTCGTCTAGTAAGAGGCTGGTTGACACACTCTGGGAGGTAATGTCCACATGGTGACAGTACACCTAACCAGCGCACCAGTTCTTCTACCAGCCAAAAGGAACAAATTACGATCCGTGTAAACTCGTACGTACTCAAACATATACTGTTGACTCAAAACTTTATGATCATTTGCTTAATAGCGTAATGGTCCACGTTCGGAAATACGGGATACTGTGTGGCATGGATACGACAAGCCCTTGGTAGCTCCCCGAAAGTATGTGACAGCAGGTATTCAAACACAGACCACGCAGTTCCCGTAAATTGTGGGGGTGAATTTGTGTGTGATAGCACCACAGGTGTATTCCATTGGGCTAAGATCGGGAGAATTTGGTGGTCAAGTCATCAACGTGAGTTAAATACGAAATTCCACAAACAACTGTAGCACTACACTCACCTTGTGTGGAAGATGTCATTAACGGTGGGAAAGAAATCAAGTATGAAGAGATGCAGGCGGTCTGCAGTAATATTCTCGTTCTACACAGCTGATGTGGTTCGTTTAGTTACTAATACAGGTTCCAAGAAAGCCCAGGCGAATGTTCCACCTAATTCTGCCCTCAAGTGACTGCGTCCGTGGTGCAGTGCAAGTTTTGACTAGCCATTGGTCTGTAATACAACGTATCTGGGCATGACCATCAACGTGGTGAAAAGGAAACCTGAGTTAACCGACTAGGTGATATGTTTCCTTTGAACCACGGTCCATTGTCAATGATCCCTTCCCAACTGCAACAGCAGTTGGCGATGTCGTTGCGTCAACATGGAAACAACTGGGACTTGTCTGCTGCGGAGCCGTATCTTCGACAATGTGCGCCGAGTGGTCTTTTCCGAAACAATAAGTGCCGCACCAGTATTTACTCCGTCGTTAGATCTGCCACATATTGACGCTTATGCTGCTGCACAGAGCGGGAAAACCTCCGACGTCCGTCCAACACTTTGTCGCTTAATAGTGCTTTCATCGTCCATCAACCTCTTTCCATTGATGCTCACGACAGCAGCATGAGACAGCCGACTAGCTTCACCGTTTCCGAAATGCTGATTCTCAGGTACCGTGACATAACAATCTGCTCTTTCCCACAGATGCCTCTGTTAGGGGATTTCCTCATTTGCGTAGAGTGATTGCCTATTCGTTTCTGCTTCGCTTATGTACTTTCCTGGAAGTGGCATTATTTCTCGCTGTAAGTTGTGGTCAAACGCTTTTGCTCATCAGTGTATTAACAGGCGCAAATCTAGTAGTGGAATTATGTAACGGTTAATCATGATCAATGGTAGGTATGTGGGAGAACAGGAAGGAAGGTATATTGTTTATCAAAATTTGCCGTTTATTTAAATATGCATATATTTTACAGTATAATAGTAGGGAAAGACTGTGTTAGTGTGAGGCGATTATGTTGGACTCTTACCAAAGACACAAATCTCAAAAAAGATTACCAAATGAATACCTACCGGTGATTAGAAAACGGATATGGCCTTGAGACGAGGAAAACAAAACATTTCGAGAAATTGGAGGTGAGAAATTTTCTTCCATTACTGAACCCGTAAACAGTCAAAAGTATCTACGTCTTTCTCAAGGCAAAATAATGATACATGACTGAAACTGGACACTATTCACAGATTCTTGATGAGGCTAAATGTCGTTAGTGTATCAAAAAGAAGACTTGGTGTAGACAGAAATGGGTGACAGCGGTTAATGTGACAGCGGAATGTTGGCTGAAATAAGAAACTAAGGATAGTTCGTGTTTTGTTTAAGTGAATGAACGGTCAGCTCAGAACTGAGGAAGACGGGCAATAACCGTCTGTCACTGTAATGGCCTACAGAGGGACCTTCGACCGACTTGAGTGTGATTGACCAGCATAGCGCACAGACCTTGTAAATCACGAAGGAGCTATCACTGTCGGCCGAGGAATTTGTCGCCTGTGATGTAAAACCTTGCAGAGGTGCTTCACCATTCTCGAGGTTAAATAAGAAGGCGTAGCTACCCAATACGATCTGCATTGACTAAGGCTTCAATTCGCATCTCTTTAACAGTAACCCATTTTCTGTATTTACAGGGCAACGGACAAGAGCGCCGTTTCTGGGAAGAGAGGTTTTAGTTGAGCGTCTAGGCTATATATGTCATGACTAAAGAAGAGTTTCTGTCATTCAGCATTTAGGACGCATCCTTTTATGATGCTTTATTCTCTCTCTCTCTCTCTCTCTCTCTCTCTCTCTCTCGGTATCTCTCTATCTCTAGGGAATAAGTAGCTAAATACAAAGACTGTTCTGAAGCTTTTTGCAGCTTGGTCGTCCTCTTTACTTTGAGAATCGTAATAGCTTTCTAATATCTTTTCTGGGCCGGACAAATCGAAATATTTTATTTCCAATATTTGGAAAAGTAACTGTATCATATCCTGTGCCTGCTGTAATCATGTAGTTACATTCTACTCCAAATGTACCTCGACTACTACACTTAAGACTTTATATTGACAAAGTAACAGCTGGCATATGAAAAATGTTACTTGGCTTCAAAATAATTACTCACCTTTCAAAAACATTTAAGGACAGTATGTTCAGCAAGTGAAAAATCAATGTTATTCCACTAATTAAAACGAGGCGCCCAGTGCAGAGCAGGAATCTAGCACGGTTTTTTGACATGATTATGTTAGATGTAGTTCGCCATTACGTTACTTTCCTCAAAGACGGCATGAAACAGAGGTGAGCGCTCACGTGCGTGTTTGTGTGTGTGTGTGTGTGTGTGTGTGTGTGTGTGTGTGTGTGTGTGTCTGTGTTTCTGTCCTGTGGATAACTATGCAACATGAATATTGTATGGCTCAAACAAACATACTTACTATGCGCCTGGAAAGATAGCGGTGCATTTTTGGTACTGCTTGAAAAGTAGTCTTAAAAATAGCTCATGATTATTTTTCGCTTGCAGTGAATAAAGGAATAGTTCTATCCACTGTCCTCCAAAGCACAGCGTGCCACCGGACTATCTTCATGGCGAATTAAAAAGTTCAGTTAGTCAAGCTGTAGTGTTACGTGTTCCTTGTTTTGTGTACCATTGCAGGACTAGAAGAAGGATTACGTTGAAAGCACCTGTCGATATATGCCATAAAAAGTATCATTGCTTTTAATTAATTATTTATTCTCGTCCAATTTCTGGAATCAGAATTGATCTTTGCAGCTCAAATATACTTTTATCTAAAACTTTATGGCAATAATGTTTAGTGTGATTTACCCCACGAAATTAAGTAAACAATATGTATCATATTCCATTTTCTTTATTTATATTTGTTACTAATACTAACACTCTAACAATTTACTGCTCAAATCAGCATCTGGCCACCCTGGTGCAGATTTTCAGTGATTTCCCTAAATCGGTCTTGGCAAATGCAGGCATGATGTCCTTGAAAGTGAGGGTCGATTTCCTTCCCTACCCTTGAAGCATTCCGAACTTACGCCCCGATTCTAATGATCTCGACGCCAACGGGACGTTATATCCCAACCTTCCTTACATTTCAGTGGCTACTGGACATGCAGTTTTCCCATTCTCATTCTAATCTTCTTACCATAGCCATAGGTTTTAGTTACAATAATCTGTTTCAACTACTTTATTATTATCTTTGCCCCCACTTCTATAAATACCACAGTCTATCACATACAGTGCAGACACTCACTGCAGTGAAACTTGTTACCATCTGACAGCTGGTGGGACACTAACACCCCAAGCGGCGAGAAAGCAGCCGTAAAATTAAAATTTGTTTTTAATCATATTTCTAATCAATTAGATATTAAATCTTTGCGTTCCAAGTATACACAATCCTCAGTTATGCTGTCTGATCCAGCAGTCTCTTACTGCAGCAAGACAGCTTGGCGACAGATCAGAATGGGTCACTTGTCTTTAACTAGAGAGCTACTACTTTTCTCGGGGCTTTTGCACCCACCTACTTTCACTGACTTGTTACTCTGCCAAGCGGCAGTATATCTATAGGACTTCTTTCTCGACCCCTGTACTCTTCTACAGACTTTTCTCATATTTGCTATGGTGTCTGTTGACTGTAGCTACGCCTTTTATTTCGGCTGGAAAATTTAGAATATGGAAATCCTCTTTTCTGAAATTACGTTGTGAACCTTTTTGCCTCGTACGACATGACAAGCGGTCCTCACTATGTCTTCAGCTGGAGAATATATCCATGACACATCTTTTGCGCCCATTAAGCCGTATTTAACAATGCGTTTTGCTCTCTACCAGCTCTATACGGATATTTAGGATACGGCTCACAATCCTTAAAAGTAGTTGATCAGTTCTCTGCTGGGCTCAACATGTGTTAGACGACGCCTTTAATTATGCAATGAAGAAATGGAAAACTCTCCGTCCTTTGAGGAATTCCTCCTGTACTACCATTCTGTAAAGATTCATTTTCATGACTTCTAACGAATTTGTTGCTAGATCTCCAAGTATTTCACGTATTTTCTTACACGCTGGTTTTTCTTCGTCCAATAGACGACAGTCATCTTTCCAGATTGAATTTCGGTCTACAGCTTAGCATGCACTGATTTGAAACGTACTGACAAATTAAAACTGTGTACCGGGCCCAATTTAGAAACTAGGACCTTTGTCTTTGGTGACCAATTGCTCTACCAACTGAGCTATCCTTTTTTTAACCTTAACTACTTTTCTACGACTTAAACACTTTTTACGTTTTTTTGTGTCTGTCCGGGATTTGAACCCGGGAACTCCTGCACCTGAAGCAGAAATCATACCCCTTTTTAATTTTTCTCTTCTTCTGTTTTTCTCGCCTTAACAACTTTCTTTTTTTTTTTTGCAATGTCCTAACAACTTTTTTCCGATACCTTATCAACTTATCCAATTTTTTCACGTTGTAACCATTTTCTTTCTGAAACTTCCCGGCAGATTAAAACTGTGTGCCAGACCGAGACCCGAACTCGGGAATTTTGCCTTTCGCGGGCAAGTGCTCTACCAACTGAGCTACCCAAGCACGACTCACGCCCCGTCCTCACACCTTTACTTCTGCCAGTACCTCGTCTCCTATCTTCCAAACTTTACAGAAGCTCTCCTGCGAACCTTGCAGAACTAGCACTCCTGAAAGAAAGGATATTGCGGAGACATGGCTTAGCCACAGCCTGGGGGATGTTTCCAGACCGAGACTCGAACTCGGGACCATTGCCTTTCGCGGGCAAGTGCTCCGGCACACAGTTTTAATCTGCCAGGAAGTTTCATATCAGCGCACACTCCGCTGCAGAGTGAATATCTCATTCTGGATTTTCATTCTGGTATATATATGTGCGAAGCAAATATGAAATGATGTCTCATGGAACTTGTGGCGTTGTGTTTTGTTTAGATTTTAATTTTTTTAATTTGTGTTTGTTTTGTAAATTTTTTATTATATTTCATTTAGCGATGGGTTCAAACACTGAAGGAAGCACTCGAGCCCCGCTGCTAGAGAAAAAATATCAAACTAAATACGTCTTCAGAAACAACTCCTCCTGGGTAATAAAAAATCATTTTGAAATACAAATTTTTTCGTGTTCATAATTTCCAGGAGGCAAAGGAAAGTCTTCGCGGAGAGTATAACCCTCTTCTGCAGTACGATAAAAAACGTTATCTTCTTACAGTTGACCACGTAACTCTTTTCCTATGGCATCTGAAAGATGACGCAAAGAAAATTTTGGAGTGTTGTCCGATATCGCTGTCCAAATTGGTGGGTAGTGCCCCAGTGCTGGTTTAAGAGATAGACGTAGAAATCTAAGACATCAGGGGCACTGGTGGAGCTATCCAACCATTACACACGAGGCGCCCCCACAATTTCTCTTCCACTAGTAAATCATTTCTTTCCTTTCAAAATTCACAGAAATTATCCTGCTTACCTTTCGGAATTAGCGCTGTTCAAATGGTTCAAATGGCTCTGAGCACTATGGGACTCAACATCTTAGATCATAAGTCCCCTAGAACTTAGAACTACTTAAACCTAACTAACCTAAGGACATCACACACACCCATGCCCGAGGCAGGATTCGAACCTGCGACCGTAGCAGTCCCGCGGTTCCGGACTGCAGCGCCAGAACCGCTAGACCACCGCGGCCGGCTTTGCGCTGTTGGAAGTACGGATACTGAGGAGAAATGACAGCTGCAGCGTTGCGGATTATTTCAAGACTGATTATCACTGTGCATCGAAGTTTGCACTCATTTGAAAGTTTCGCTGTTTTCATTGTTTGTAAGTCCAAGGAACATACGCCCACCAGTATGGTTAGGACAGCTGTGTAGGCAGCGATAAAAGCTCCACAACTGCATGTTAGTATACTTCCTGTACGTTCATCACCAGCTATCATTTACACGTTCTGACACCGGCTCCCCACTCTACATTGCAGTTTATGTGAACTAGTGGTACAATCTATTAGATTCAAATGCGATATAATTCTATTCAACTCCATACTTTTCATCAATCTGAGTTCGATTGCAACACGTCCATTATTTCTGATGAATACTTTTTTTACGTCATAACTTAAATTATAAGTAATGAAAGTTGGTTCTAATGAAATATAAAAGACACTTTCGGCCACTACACAAAACTTCTTGCAATTATACGTCACTTTCTTTACCCATCATTTATTATTTTTTCTACATACTTCGTGTGCTTCACATTTTCATTTATGATTTGTCTTATCCCCAACCAAAATTAGCTCCAGTTTACTAACATGTCTTGGAGGTCAGAAGAACTTGTTATTCACGGTAACAAAATAGTTTTTTTGATATTTCCATCAACTAATTATACATATGAGAACACTGCTCCTCTTAACTTTGACACTTTTTTTTGGAAAAGCCATCTGAAACAAATAATATATTTGAATCGAAGCAAGAGATCGAAACATCTCGATTATAATAACTAGTTACAATTAAACGACGATGTTTCAATTACTATCAATTAATTAAAACACTCATAACTTTTGTAATACTTCACCTAGACAAAAGATATATTCACTTCCATAATTCCCGCATGTCACGGCGTCGTTTTATATTATGATAACATTCCGCTTTATCTCTATTTTGTCATTTTTGTAGTGATTTTTGCTCTTTTTTTGTATTTAAACCTTCCACAATCTTCAAGATTGTTTCAAACACTATATTATAGACATAAATTATACGAGATCGGAAATGGAAATTTTGTGACTCCCAACGTCGTTTGGCCATCAGACTAGCATAAAATTACGTCACACTTAAACTGAATCATAACACACGTACATTTCACGAAAGGCTTGTCTGACATCACGGGAACGACGTCACCATCGATTAGAATAAAAGCAGCAACCTCACCTGAAAGGAGGCACTTGGTATTTGAGCAGCTGTCTTGAAAATCTTTGACATGGTATCGACGGTTACCCAGGCACATATACGTTTATTTTTACAAAGTGGCGCTACTTTGTTTTTGCCTAGGATGAAGGTGGTACCATTGATTCGCTGAGACAGTGAGATAATTCAGTATATCGATGTAGTATTATTGTTTCTTTATAGGACGAAAAAAAAAACATTATTCGAAGTTTCTTCTCCTTAGTTATAAAGTAAAATAACACCTCCGCCAACATGGTAAGTCGTGGATCTACAACCCTGGTAACAAACGACTGGAAATATATTCACTGAAATTGTAGATTTGGGAACCTACGTTATTTGTAGGGGCTCGAAGGAATGCAGTTTACAATAAGCTATAGATAGACTTCAAGTGCGGAACGAAGTCTTTTTTGTCCCACATAAGTAATTCTATTCGGGATGTTATTACTTTTAATATTTATTGTATGAGCTACTTGAATGTCCAGTGTTCACCGTGATAAATACAAAACTACTTGCTGGCCATATGCTTTCGCAGCATCACATGACTTGCTCTAACTAATAGTTCAGTAATAGGTCTCACGTGCATCTTCAATTCAAAATTTTAGCGAATTTGAAACATTTATTTTCTAGGGAATCTATTTTCCTGGAAGTATACGTCGTGGGTGTACACTAAACCATTAACAACTCCCACATGTTTTGTAGTCTGTCCAGAAGTTCTTCTACCATAGCATCCCTGAATTCGAGACTACATGCAGAACTGCGGGCATACTTTGGTAAAACGTTTGGTAACTGCTGATTTAGGAATTGAAAGCGTCAAGTGCCGATCACAGTGTCGATGGCTTTCACATAGCCATTTAATTTCATGACATGGTACAAGACAACCATATCACTGTTCGACTTGAACGCAACATAAAATTAAAATCCAATTAACAAGATTATTGTATGCATATATTTGCGGTTGTAACATTAACAGTTTTTTCTTGTACTTAGAGTTTAATTCTAATGTCTGGTACGTATCATTGATGATTGAGGTACGAAGTTAAGAAATTTCACGATCTTCTAATTGCTTGATGGATTACCTCTCTGTGCACAGACAGTATCCATTAGCTCCAACTTGCATCGGTATTTCTTTCCTTCATTGACAGCCAGTCAAGAAATTATTATGTGGACAGCTGAAATCTAGGAAACTATTAGATTTGCTAAAGATACAATACACAAGAAGTGCAAAATGGCTAAGCAGGGATGGCTAGAGGACAAATGTAAGGATGTAGAGGCGCATATCACTAGGGGTAAGATAGATACTGCCTACAGGAAAAGTAAGGAGACCTTGGGAGAAAAGAGAACCACTTGCATGAATATCAAGAGCTCAGATGGAAACCCAGTTCTAAGCAAAGAAGGGAAAGCAGAAAGGTGGAAGGAGTACATAGAGGGTCTACACAAGGGCGATGTTCTTAAGGACAATATTATAGAAATGGAAGAGAATGTAGATGAAGATGAAATAGGAGATATGATACAGCGTGAAGGGTTTGACAGAGCACTGAAAGACCTAAGTTGAAACAACGCCCCGGGAGTAGACAATATTCCAGTAGAACTACTGACAGCCTTGGGAGAGCCAGGCCTAATAAAACTCTACCATCTAGTGAGCAAGATGTATGAGACAGGTGAAATACCCTCACATTTCAAGAAGAATATAATAATTCCAATCCCAAAGAAAGCTGATGTTGACAGATGTGGAAATTACCGAACTGTCAGTTTAATAAGCCACGGCTGCAAAATACTAACACGAATTCTTTACAGACGAATGGAAAAACTGGTAGAAGCCAATCTCGGGGAAGATCATATGGATTCTGTAGAATTGTTGGAACACGTGAGGCAAAACTGATTCAACGACTTATCTTAGGAAATAGATTAAGGAAAGGCAAAACTACGTTTCTAGCATTTGTAGACTTAGAGAAAGCTTTTGACAATGTTGACTGGAATACTATCTTTCAAATTCTGAAGGTGGCAGGGGTAAAATACAGGGAGCGAAAGGCTATTTACAATTTGTACAGAAACCTGATGGCAGTTATAAGAGTCGAGGGATATGAAAGGGAAGCAGTGGTTGGGAAGGGAGAGAGACAAGGTTGTAGCCTATCCCCGATGTTATTCAATCTTGTATATTGAGCAAGCAGCAAAAGAAACTAAAAAAAAATTCGGAGTAGGAAATAAAATCGACGGAGGAGAAATAAAAACTTTGAGGTTCGCCGATGACATTGTAATTCTGTCAGAGGCTGCAAAGGACCTGGAAGAGGAGCTGAACGGAATGGAGTGTGTCTTGAAAGGAGGATATAAGATGAACATCAACAAAAGCAAAACGAGGATAATGGAATATAGTCGAATTAAATTGGGTGATGCTGCGGGAATTATATTAGGAAATGAGAGGCTAAGAGTAGTAAATGAGTTTTGCTATTTGGGAGCAAAATAACTGATGATGGTCGAAGTAGAGAGGATATAAAATGTAGACTGGCAATGGCAAGGAAAGCGTTTTTGAAGAAGATAAAATTGTTAACATCGAGTATAGATTTAAGTGTCATAAATCCGTTCCTGAAAGTATTTGTATGGAGTGTAGCCATGTATGGAAGTGAAACGTGGACGATCAATAGTTTAGAAAGAAGAATGCAGAAGATTAGGTGGGTAGATCACATAACTAACACGGAGGTATTGAATAGAATTGGAGAGAAAAATTTGTGGCACAACTTGACTAGGAGAAGGGATCGGTTGGTGGGGCATATTCTGAGGCATCACGGGATCACCAGTTTAGTATTGGAGAGTAGCGTGGAGGGTAAAAATCGTAGAGGGAGACCAAGACATGAATACACTAAACAAATTCAGAAGGATGTAGGTTGCAGTAGGTACTGGTAGATGAAGAAGCTAGCACAGGATAGAGTAGATGAAGAAGCTAGCACAGGATAGAGTAGATGAAGAGCTGCATCAATCAGTCTCAGGACTGAAGACCACAACAACAACAACACTACACAAGGAATATATATTTGGTGACGGACAGCATGTGCCTATTGTAGGATAACTTCTCAACGGTTAGCGTTAGGACGTTCAAACTGGAGCGGTCGCCGCGAGGCTTGATGGGAATTAGTACGCGGTATGTGGCTTGGCTTAACGACGAAGCCCACTTTCATTTTGACGGGTTCGTCAATAAGCAAAACTGGCGTGTTTGGGGGATTGAGAAGCCGCATTTCGCGATCCTGCAGTCTCTTCTCTGTCAGCGGCTGACTGTGTGGTGTGCAATGTCAGCCACGAAATAATGGGTGCGATATTCCTTGATGGCACGGTGACTACAGAATGGTATGTGAAGGTTTTGGAAGATGATTGCATCGCCATTAACCAAACTGACCCTGATTTCGACAAGATTCGGTTCATTAAAACGGAGCTCGACCCCACGAAAGCAGGAGAGTGTTTAATGTCCTGATGGAGCGCTTTGGGGACCGCATTCTGGCTCTGGTGTACCCAGAGGCCACTGGCATGAGCCTCTATTGGCCGCCGTATTCTGCTGATCTGAACACATGCGACTCCTTTTTGTGGGACTATATTAAGGACAAGGTGTACAGCAGTAATACCAAAACTATTACTGAGCTGAAAACAGGCATTCAGAAGGTAATCGACAGCATCGATTTTCCGACATTTCAGCGGGTTATGCAAAATTTCGCTATTCGTCTGTGCCACATCATCGTCAAGGATGTCAGGGATATCGATGATGTCATTAGCTAAATCCGAATATCTGTAGTGACGTTTACATGTTGAATAAGGTGTGTGCACGCCCTAGTTTGTAATTTTTTTTTTCGTACTGTTCAGCAACTGTCACCCTATAGTAGCGCGACTATGTGCTATGTGCGATAAAAAGTCATGCGAAGCTTTTCAGTTCTAGCAGACGTGCCGAAGTCAGCTGTTTCCGAGTTCATCTCAAAGAGGGCAGACGCAACGAAGTGGTGTCCGCATTCCAAAAGTGACCGGAACGACCATACATTTTCACCTCTTTCATAGTCTCCGTCATCAAATAACTCCATCCTGCGTAAGTTTTTATTTCTGTTGGAAGCAACGGCCACAAACTTAAATGTTGCTCATTAGTGCTTCAGTAAATTTATATTTGTTTATGTTAACATGCTTTCTGTGTATGGCTTGGAAAGAATAATTTCGTATAGCTTCTTTACCTTATTGCCAACGGCTTTGCCCCAGTGCTAGCACCGGCTCCAGTCAAATCACCGAAGTTAAGCGTTGTTGGGCTTCGCTGTCACTTGGATGGGTCACCGTCCGTGTCTGTCGAGTGCTATTGGCATGTGGGTTCCTCTCAGCCTTTTTGAGGCTAATTGAGGAGCTACTTGCCTGAGAAGTAGTGGCACGGGTCACGAAAACTGACAACGGCCGGGAGAGCGATGTGCTGCCCACATGACCCTCTGTATCCGCATTCGGTGACATCTAAGGGCTGAGGTTGACATGGCGGCCGGTCTGTACAGTTAGGTCTTCAAAGCCTGTTCGGACCTTGGTTGCTTCTTTATTTACATTGTTCCGTGAGGTGTTGCAATGACAACACCGGTCACGCCCAGTCCTACTAACAATTAACTGTGAAAAATTGCTAGTTTCACAAAGGGAAATAGAATCAGTAATATGTAGCTGAAACTTCCTGGCAGATTAAAACTGTGCGCCGCACCGAGACTCCAACTCGAGATCTTTGCCTTTCGCGGGCAAGTGCTCTACCAATTTTTTTTTTTTTTTTAATTCTTTGTTGATCTCATTTTGTTCTATTTTGTTCTTTCTATACGTTCGGGACGGACGTCACAAGACATCCATTCAAGTTGATCGTTGATTCTTTGACTCATTTTGTTTTATTTCAGAGAGCACGCCTCCCTCTGATCGAACACGCTGAGCTACCGTGCCGGCACCAACTGACGTACCCAAGCACGACTCACACCCTTTCCTCACAGTTGGTAGAGCACTTGCCCGCGAAAGGCAAAGGTCTCGAATTCGAGTCTCGGTCCGGCACACAGTTTTAATCTGCCAGGAAGTTTCATATCAGCGCACACTCCGCTGCAGAGTGAAAATCTCATTCTGGAATATGTCGCTGTCCTGCAGCATACTAAGTTTTCGACACAAAGGCCGTGGTAACAGCGCATGAAATTTCTGTTTGGCTGGTTAGCAAGATTTTGACACTTTCGTTACGCTAATATCGAATTAAAGCCATGCCTGGACAAACCTTCTCGATGAAGCTGCGTATAACTTCACGTTATTTAAAGAAGCTGTTCCGTTACACAAGTAAGATCCACATCTGTCATTAAAACAAGCAGAATTTTTTCCGAGTGTTGTTACCTTTTTAATTACGATTGCCCAATGTCGACGCACCTAAACAACTGCACTGTCGCCGAGCAGCCTTGTAACGTCGCCGACCCTACCTAATAAATCGTCGCCGTGTACCGCAGGTGAGTACCGCAGCAGCATGCAAGTGCAGTGCAGCCGCGCGGCGGAAGACGCGGCGCTATCACGGAGTTGCACAGGTTGTTTACCCAGACAACAAGAGTGAGGCCAGGCGCCAGCGGGCCGGCGTCGTCGCCAGCGGTGGCGCGACGGGACGCGCCTAAGCGGCGGCGGCAATCGTCGTACGACGAGACGAGGCCGAGCCTGCACGCTCAGAGGAAGTTCTGGCGCTCCGGCCAGCCACCACCCGTGTCCGCTTTTGCATCTACATCTGTATCTGGCATGTTCCCTTATGACGTGTGGCGGAGGGTACCACTGTCACACACACTTTTCCTGTTCCAGCCCCGAGTGGCGTGCATTAAGAACGATACTTTGTAAGCTTCCGTGTGAGGCCGAATGTCTCTAATTTTTCGTGTATAATCTTCTAGGATATGCGTAGAAAGAAGCTAATTGAATCATAAAGGAAGACTGTAAGCCTGCAATTTGTTTAGAAACTCTGCCTGAGTATTATACGAGGGTCTTTCGATAAGTAATGCACCACTTTTTCTTTCTCGGCCAATATAGGTTGAAAAAACGCGGGATTTCTTCTGAAACATGATGAAATATTCCCACTTGTGATATTCGCTATTTTTGGCTTCATTAAAACAGCAAATAGTTAACACTTTCAGCCAGAAGGCAAATACTTGTTTATAAAGAATGATTAATGTCGCATAGCGACGGTGGAATTTCCTAAATAATGTAAATCGTCGTCTTTGGGCGGCAATATAACCAGAACTATACGGATCGATATGCGATCCTTCACTACTTTGTTCGCTGGAGAACAATTAAAGCCCTGAGCGCTAAACACTTGTACTGATTTTCTTAAATAAGACGGACGCAGATTTGTGGCTGTCTGATCTAATTTTTACTAAATGTATAAAAACGTGTTATGTCTAAGTTTGAGTGAAGTGTAAAAAGAAGAACTGTTATAACTTATCGTGACGACGCACGGGCGACTCAAGAGGACAATGACCATATAAAAGAGCGCTCAATGGACATGAAACGGACATAAAAATCTACCGTCATTGTTGTACTAAGCATAAGGTACGATATATATGTATCTCAGTTATAATAAATATTTGTTCTGGAAATATTGAATGTGCTCATTCCAATCATCTCCTCAGTATTATTTTCATTTTAATTATGCATTTTGCTAAGATTACAGACAGCAAGATCAGCAGTCCAATGCGCGTGTTACATTAAAAAAACTGTTTTATCGTCTCCTTGCATCAACTTCAATATTGAATTCCCCTTTTTTGTGATGTTACAGTTGTTTTTGCGCCCTTAAGAACTTTCTGGTCCCTTAGGAAATTGTTTCGTCATAACAATAACTTCACAACTGGTTATGATCGCATCTACGATCATGAAGTAATTAGAAAAGCGATAATGCAATTTCTTAATCACTAGTACGCTAGCTGTGACTGCTTCAAGCCACGCGAAACTGCAAGTAAAGACTATTCACACTTCATAATGCAATATCTTATGACAATGGTCAATCCATAATTCTTACGCCAGTTGTGATTGATAAAACAGTAAATGAAATCTCAAATTCCAACTTTTCCATTTAATATCATCACTTTAATTATATTACATCACACACTGAGCCCACATAGTTTCATGAAGTTCCGATAGATGGCGGTGCTATACATAGCCTTCAAAACGACGTCTGTAACGGCGGTGCGTTCCATGTAAAGAGCTGCCATTCAGTTTATGTTGGCAGAAAACCAGAGCATCGCAGACATTCAAAGGCGCTTGCAGAATGTCTATGGAGACCCGGCAGTGAACAAAAACGTAGTGAGTCGTTGGGAGAGGTTCTTGTCATTATCGCAATGAGGTCGCGCAAATCTGCCCGTTCACCCGCCTGCCTTCCGACAGCCTGAAATGTTGGAACGTGGGGACACTCTCATTCGAAGTGATCGAACGTTTCTGTTGGTAGTGCTGGCACACTCGCCCGTCGTTTGGAGTCCTGAAAGATGTGCGCCAACTGGGTTCCTCGCCGCCGAACATAAGACCATAAACAACAACGAAGGACTATCTGTGCGGTACTGGTTGCGCGTTGAGAGCCTGATTGTTATTACTTTTTTGTCGAACAGCTTCACAGGCCATGTTACGTGGTTTCATAATTTCCAACTGGAAATAAAACTGCAATCCACGAAGTGACGACAGACCACGTCTCCCCCGAAAGAAACATTCAAAGCCGCACCAACAGCCGGTAAAGTCATAACGACGCCCTAATCGCTTGAATCTGCTAGTCTATTCAGATAAGAATATTGCAGAGTATTTTCTTTTTCTGAATTTCTTGGTTTTACTGGAGTCAGAAAAGAATCAAAAAGTAACTGCACCGTTCGTCCATCACTGTTTCTTTGTGTGAGCATGAGAGTTTCACGGAATTTCTCAACGGACTGCAGTGCGCTACGGCGGGCCACTGTCAAGTTTCTATATGCGACCGCTAGATAACGCTACTAAGATACGACAGTACCGTTGTTTTAAAATTCGACACTTGCTGTAAGAACAACACAAAGCTCGAAGTTTCCAGACTAGTTTGTTTATGGCGAGCATTTGAATATTGTACAGAAAACAATATATTTACGAGATGGTTTTCGTCGGATGATGTTTTCATAAGGGCCCAACTCAGCAACGATGCCACGAACCGCACCATTTAACTTTTGGCTGTCAATTAAACAATCTTCATGAGAAGACTCTTTGCAGCTGGTCGAAAGAATTTTGTCATATTACTGCTTCTGTCAGCAATGAATTTGCCAAGGTCGATCAAAGTCCGTTGTTGTTCCAAAGAAGAATATGTACTAAAGGAAACAATCGCAACACCAAAAATTTATTATTGTAGACAATGACATTTTTGGAATATGTTCGTCTAGGTGATGTATTTAAGTGATTAATATTGTAAGATCACAGGTTAATGTAAGCGCCAGATAAGCCATTACAATTCTGGAATCCTGATACATTAATAATCTGTGAAACACAACACAACACAACATAACCTAAAACAGATGTAAGGTGTCAAACAAATAATACACCTTACATTGAATACCTGAAACATTTCCGGTTAAATCGATATGTCACATGACATATTATGTGAAAATGTACAAATTATTGATAGACAAAGCGAACAAACAAGCCACCATATCATGAATATAAACCACTAACACGCACACTAGTAATTGCATGCAAGTAATTTCCCAGACCCGAGCTACGAGACGCGGTTCTGAGGGAAGCACAACACTTCACAACACCAACGCCCGCCTCAGTGTTAGGCCGAAACCCACACAGCGGGACATCTAGCGGACACAGTGAGACCCTGGAGCCACTGCGCATGCCGTCGGCAAAAGCCGCCCTTGTCCCTACTTTTAATGACGATCCTTCAAAAAGTCTTTCCACAGAAACATGGCTGGAGATGGCAGATAAACGTCCAGAGAAACGAAGCTCAAAACATTGGTGACTCACTCTAGCCATCTGTGGTAAAACTCAGCTGAAAGGAAAAGCTGTGTATCTCAGTATTACGTAGTTAAACTCTGCCATACGAAAGAAATGATGCTCTAGTGGCTGGAGTTATAAAAAGTACAAACACTCTGATTGGCCAGAAAGAAAACACGTGGCCACCAGCTTTGATATCGGCAAATGTATACAGATAAATTCACTCTTTCTCTTGCAGTAAATCGTCAGTGTTTGAGCAAGGCGACTCGCGCTTTGCTGAGACAGTTGCGAGAGTCATTACGTGAGCACTTGTTCACAGGCTGGTCTTAACTCGTAAGGAGCAAACTGTAAAGTCCCCTATTATGGAGAATAGCACTAAGCACTGAGAGCTACCGCCTGCGAGCGATTTGAGGGCAACAACGTACACGCTATTCCAGCCAAATGGCGTGTACCGTGACAACTAACTTAGCTAGGGAACAACTAGGAGTCGTACGCGCTATTCCAGCCAAATGGCGTGTACCGTGACAACTAACTTAGCTAGGGAACAACTAGGAGTCTCGGCTTCACCGAAGACTTAGGAAATGTATCAGACTGGTGTTCAACAGTCGAGAGAGATTTAGAGTAGATTCTTAGATTCACAGCTCGCGCCGACAGCCGCCACTGCCGCCACCAACGAAAGGTAAACACGCGCGCTCGCGCTACGCCAGCAAGTGATATTCAATTGACACTCAGCACTGCGGTCGTCTCCGTCTCTCTTACTCTTTTTGTACATTCAACCATGACCTGTAGTTAAATATATTCACTATTGTCGGACTAAACTGGGGCAGAAACGCGAGATATCCGATTTAACGAACAGAATTCATCAGCTAGTGTAGAGTGCTTTATAACCTGAAATTATTGAATTGTTTTTCTTGTGTACTTATTTTTGATTGCTCTTTACCAACCCCCATCCCTTAATTGGTTATTTTGAAGTGCATTTTAGCTTAATTTGTATCTCTGGCCCCAGTTGTATTTAATATACTTGTATTTTATAGAACCTCAGACATGGTCATCAACCATCTTACTATTAAGGAACTTTAGAATAATAAGGAATTTCGCTTCACAGCTGGAAAAACCCAATATCAATATTTTACCATCTTGTACGTACTGTAAGTATGATATTATGAAGTCAAATAAAGTAAACCTGTATAACGAAACTATAACGTTTGCTGTGCAGGGAGTGTAGCGGAACCGATATTGAGACCATTGCATCAATGTCTATACTGCTACACCCTTCTGCACTCTGCATGCGTGAGATGGTATCGTCATAACTTGCAGGCCGCAGGTTCAACACCAAATTCCTAAAACATTCACAGATCGTCCTTGGGCAACTGTGGTAAGAATATATATCACAACCAGCCTCACACATATTAGACAGAATTAAGAAATAATACAGTAAGCAGCTTCATGATAAAATATTTGATTGGTGCAAAAAAAGAGTTTACTGGAGAAAGAAATAGAATGAATAACAGAATTTATACATACTTACTTCATTCATTACTTGGTATCTAGGAGTATATTAATATTTTATGAGAACAAAAAGTTGAATGAGGAAATATCGTTGTTCCGATATTACTCCCAGCAACTTTGATCCTAGATTTTGTTCAGAGGTGTTTATCATTCAGGATATTTAGTGTCACTCAACACCGTTACAACTTAACTTTTGCTAATTGTCACACAATCAAACTTAACAGACATTTGCAATAGTCGGAATTTTGTTACTATGTTCGAGCTGAACATATCACAGATAACCGAATATTTAATACGTAGCAGCAGAGTATATCTATCCACTTGCTCCCTGCATAACACTGATTCCAACAAACTGATACACTTAACCAGGTAGTCGGTTTTAGTAACAAACCTATAACTTCAAATTTATTTTCGATATTTGTATAAGAGTATGTGAATGCGTGAGTGTGTCTCCTTGCTGATCCCAGTCAGTCGCTTGAGGAAAGCTAGCCAAATGATGATTTCATTGGCATTTTAATTTAGGTTTGAAGAATCATGTGTTAAGTTGAATCGGTCAAAAACGAAGGTGGTATTCTGCATTAATGTCGATCAGAAAGGTTTTCTTGACGACGCTTTGTGCATTAAAGTGCTACGTTCTGGTGACAACATAGTGATTGTTTACTATCGGTGCGTTATAGACAGCGTGGGCAGAATACTGGATTCGACAGTCTTTATAATTTACAACGGGACGCTTAATGACTAACATCGACGATTTTTGAACATAATTAACAGTTGTATAACAACCTGAATTAATTCAGATGCAGCCATGACAACCAGGAAAAGGCAGTAGTTAGGACCGTTTTATTACCTGTAAATTCGTTTTACAGGGTGTTTGTAAATTCCCGTTACAGATTTCTAGGACGTGTAGAGTGGAGTAAGTAAATATTTTTTTTAATAGCTGTCCAGAAACGTACCGTTTCCGTGCTACATCCGTTTGAAAACTTGTTTGCTAGGTAGGTTTGCAACAGGATAGTCATAATGGGGCGTGCTTACGGCGAACTGACTGATATCGTTTGACGTCTGTCTTACCTCTGTGACCTAGTTCGAGCCTTATTCACATGTGTGTGCGCGTTAGCGGTGGATGGAGTGTTGAAGGTGGTATGGATGAAGTTGTTGGTCATCCACAACGTATCACACGGTGCTGGGAGCGACATCGACTTCACGCGCAATTACTCGTATACTCGTTGACGGGTTCTCTCCTACATGATGTTGTAAGGCCTCTTCCAATTCTGGTGTGCGGCATCTCCGTGGAGCGCCAAAGTCACGCCCGCACACGCCGAATACCCATGTCTCGAAACCGTTGTATAATTGCAGCGAAAAGTACATGCGATGGAGTAGGACGTTGTGCATAGCAATTTTGATAATGGCGACGAGCAGCTCTTCCATTACCGTAAGCTTCACTGTACGGAAGGATCGTGTCGGTATGTTATGCAAACGTGTATTCAGCCATGTTGGTCTAACACCGATTGATTGATATCTTAGTTCCTTATAGGAACTCCTCCAGATCGATAGCAAACGATCGATTTGGACACGCATGTACGAAGTACTGAACAATTTGTCGTTCTACACCACTCTCACAGCTTGGTCATGTTATTAATCCACATTTGTACATTGAGTCAATACATCTCAAGCTGTTTATCCTTATTCTATTGAGTCCAGAGCAGATCTTGCGATACTCCTCAAACCCTAGAGTCCTAGACATGTAGTCGAGATGCAGGGCGTCTTCAGCTGTTATGGAGTAGTGTTGTTCTGCCAGATTTCTGTCCGTCGGCTTGTTGTTAGTGCGCCTTGTAAGACGGATGATGAGAACGAAATCTGTTTTTACTGAGTACAGGAATATCCTCACATATAGAGAAGTAAATATTACCAGCCATTTTGATAAACTCCCCCTTGAGAGAAGTTTCACGGCGCAAAAACGGGGGTGCAATATGGTTGAAGACAGGCAGTCAGAATGCTGGGCTATTTCTGATTGTTCCTGTACTACCTATCGCTTGAGCCTTGAACCGCAGTTACGCAGGGTCAGACATCGTTAATCGGATTTGGCATGTTAACGTTTAAGGGGTGGCCGGATGCTGTTCCTGCCGCCACCCCGTACCCCCCGGGACGGAATTAGTGCTCTTTGAAGCTGAGCGTCCCGTCAAGAGTGACTCTCAGATAACGTGGATTTTTGTCACGGTATAGCTGTTTCCGTTCAATACATTTTTACTACTTTGTTTGCGAGTTTGTTGTTGAGGTGGAAGCCTGTGATTTCTGTCTTGGCAGCACTTGGCTGTAGCCTCGAGTTACAGATGTATTCGCCAATAATTTGTAGGTCTTCAGTGAAGACAGACTCAGTAATGCCTACGTCTTTGTGAGTCGCAGAAAAAGCACAGTCGGCTGCAAATCCAAGTTTCTTTGAAGTCTTAGACATCTCTGCTATATACAGTGAAAACAGAAGAGTGACAAGCACTGATCCCAGAATGCCGTTATTAAGTTTCCTTAGAGGGCTCGTCTTATTACCAATTAGAACTTGGAAGCTACTATCACTTAACATATCATTGATGAGGTTTCCTATTTTAAGACATGGTATGACTCTTAACAGTTTGAATATAACCGTCCTCCCACACGGTATCACGAGCTGTTATTAGATCCGTGAACACAGTTGAAGTCTTGTGAAAGTTTTGGAATACTGCTTCAATAAAAGTTATCAGAGAGAGAATCTGGCCGTTGCGGTTTGCGCGAAATCCTGCCTGTTCTGGAGAAAGATTCTGGAATATTTTATGTCTGATTCTGTTATAAGACGTTACTTTCAGAAATTTATATACAGTGTCAAGTAGAGCAACGGGTCAGTAGGTTATCTGTTTCTCATTTGGTTTACCTGGCTTTAGGATAGCTACGATTTTTGTGCTCTTTTCAAATCATTGGGTATGTTACCAATTTTGAGGATATCAGTATAGAACGCTGCTAGCCAAATTTTTACGTAGTCCCCACTGTGGATGAGGAATTATGAATGGATGCCGTCATAACCAGGTGTCTTCCCCGTTTCCATTTCCTTGAGAACTGTTGTTATTTCCTCACTGCTGAATTGTGTGGAGTAGTCTGACTCAGGGTTGCAGGCTATTTTGAGAGCCATCAATTCCTTTTTCACCTTAATTATATGTGACTGAACCTTAGGAGCTCTAGAGGTAGTCACAATGTTATTTGCAACTTGCTTCCTTAGTGCGGTCTGCTGGATTGGCACCTCTGATTTTTCTCAGCAGAGACCAGTCTTTTCCGCTTCAGGTGCAGAAGTCTAAGGCCTCAATTATTTTAGTCCACTGGATATGGCCAGCTGCGTCGACACTGTGCAGAAGCTTTTTGTACCAAGTTTCGCACTTTTCGTCCATTCAGATACATATCCCTTTCAGAGGCGCCTTGGGGGTACACTTATTTGCTGTGGATAATATAGTTACAATATACTTCTTATAGTTTGTGCTTATTATTGGGATCCATCTTACATATTTGTCCAGATTTTCAGAAAAAGCAGACCAGTCGGCTCTTTTAAAGTTCCCTCGGGGTCTGGGAAATGATATTGTGGCAGGTATGATGGTACATAATTCGAGAACCAATGGACGATGTTGGTTGAGCAGGGTGTCATCCAGGACTTCCCCTGACACTGGTAACGGCAGGCCATTGTTGTCAGAGGACACAAAAGATAAATCAGGATTGTGATCCGCTCTCCAGACGCCGGAACGAAATGTGTGCCGCTCTTTAGCATCAAAAGCAAGATGCAGGTTATTTCTTCAGATCTTTCAACCATGATTTTTCCCATTTACATCGTTACGTTTGTATTTCCATTGCCCATGATGGCAGTTGAAGTCTCCTAAGTATGCCGTAGGGTGATCGTGAGGGTTTACTACATACTCTGGCCACATAGTTCCTGGTAGTTTATAGATATTCATAACAGTTTCTGCACGAATTATGACACTAACTTCGTGGATATTATTCGTGGTGCTGGGTAGAGATAGTGTGCGTCTTTTCTATATATTTTCTAATGTACGTTGCTGCACCATAAACCATGTCACATGTGGCACCAAGAAAATAAAAACCAGGCATTTTACCTCTTTAAAGCGAGCTGCTCTTCAATTTCTACACGAATTTCGTGGATGGTTACCAAATCAATTTCATTCTCATTTAGTATCTTGTGTGGAATTTGACATTTTGCTCTACTAATGCCTTCAGTGTTCAGTAGGCACATTCTGTCACTGGGAATAAATTTTCTGTACAGATGGTCCTTAAAAGGATCGTTGCACTGCCTTGTCATATCGACTTTGTATGGCAGGCACCGTTTGTATGCCAGGAAATTACTGTGACTGTCTGGCGCCGATTGGGCACCAATGTCTAATAACTCTTCTGCATTACCGAAACTTCTGTACGCTAAAATTCGTAATGTGAACCGCTTCTGCGAAATTTCTATGCATAAAAACTGCTTCCAACAATGACGATGTTTCAGTACAAGCCCTCATGCAGTCACTTTCGTCCTCCATAAGTTGGCAGCGAAGGCGCGCGGTCTCTGTCTGGCCGCAGCTGGCAGACATAAAGCTGCGCTGCAGCGAGCCGGAACGATGGCTGGCTGTGGGGCAGGCGGCGTCTGGCAGAGCCGCGACCCCGTGAAGACGAATGCTTCTGCGGCTGGCTGCACTGGCACGTTACTCCTTAGAGAGAAGGGCAGTAGGGAGGAGTGCTACCGTCACGACTCCTCCGAGGGCACTCGCGGGAAGGTCTGCAGAAAGCTCGTGTGCAAACCTTACGGACATAAGTAACTTTTTCATGATGTGTCTTTGCCAAGTAACGTATCTCGATGCCCGCCCAGTTAGCCGTGCGATCTAACGCACGGCTTTCCGGGTTGATAAGGAGCGTCCGGTCCACGACACGAATCCATCCGGTGGACTTGTTTCGAAGTCATGGGCTGTGCGGCTGGTCCCGGCGGAGGTTCGAGTCCTCCCTCGAGCATGGGTGTTTGTGTTTGTCGTTAGGATAATTTAGATTAAGTAGTTTGTAAGCTTAGGGCTGATGACCTTAGCAGTTAAGTCCCATAAGATATCACACACATTGCCGGCCGGAGTGGTCGAGCGGTTCTAGGCACTGCAGTCTGGAACCGCGCGACCGCTACGGTCGCAGGTTCGAATCCTGCCTCGGGTATGGCTGTGTGTAGATGTCCTTAGGTTAGTTAGGTTTAAATAGTTCTAAGTTCTAGGGGACTGATGACTTCATATGTTAAATCCCATAGTGCTCATAGCCATTTGAACCATTTGAACTTGTTTCGAAGTCCGGTAAGCCGGCCAGTCTGTGGATGGTTTTCCGGCGGTTATCCACATGCGTCGGCGAATGCGGGCTGGTTCCCCTTACTCCGCCTCAGCTAAACTATGTCAGCGATTGCTGCGCAAACAGGTTCTCCACGTAAGCGTACACCACCATTACTCTACCACGCAAACATAGGGGTTACACTCGTTTGGTGTGAGACGTTCCCTGGGATGGTCCACCGGGGTCCGTACCGCACAATAACCCTGAAAGAGCGGTTCGGTGTGGGGCGGCGGAGGGGTGAAGTGGACTGCGGTAATCGTCGTGGGGTTGTGGACCACTGCGGCTACGACGGGGACGGAGCCTCTCTGTCGTTTCTAGGCCCCCGGTTAACACACAATACAATACAACATATCTCGATAAAACTTGCACCAAACATAGAAAGAAAACTTACAGTATAGTACAGAAGTAACCGAATGAAATGCGCGATGAGACGAACAGAAAGTACGCTTTCATTCAAGATAATAATTACACTTATGGTGGCGCAGTTTATGATGGTTTCCTAGTCATCACAAAAGGTGGGATTTGGCTGTTGAAATGAAATGAAATGTCGTGTGGCTAGGGCCTCCCGTCGGGTAGACGCCACTTCGGCGACTTGCGCGTCGATGGGGATGAAATGATGATGATCAGGACAACTCAACACCCAGTCCCTGAGCGGAGAAAATATCCGACCAAGCCGGGGTTCGGGGGCGGGTATTTGGCCGTTAATAGGGCGTGAGATCACCACAGACAGCAAAGCATGTTCAGCAACGTGCTCCCATGCTGGCCACAAGGCTGGTAACAGATCTTGTGTAAGGGCTTTCCGTTACTCCTCAGCCGGCCGTTGTGGCCGAGCGGTTCCAGGCGCTTCAGTCCGGAACCGCGCGACCATTACGATCGCAGGTTCGAATCCTGCCTCGGGCATGGATGTGTGTGATGTCCTTGGGTTACTTAGGTTTAAGCAGTTCTAAGTTCTAGGGGACTGATGACCATAGATGTTAAGTCCCATAGTGCTCAAAGCACTTTTTTGTCGGAAATTCCATGCGGTTTTTCGCGGATGATGCTGAAGTATACAAAGAAGTTGCAGCATTAGAAAATTTCAGCGAAATGCAGGAAGATCTGCAGCAGATAGGTACTTGGTGTAGGGAGTGGCAACTGACCCTTAACATAGACAAATGTAATGTATTGCGAATACATAGAAAGAAGGATGCTTTATTGTATGATTATATGATAGCGGAACAAACACTGGTAGCAGCTACTTCTGTAAAATATCTGGGAGTATGCGTGCGGAACGATTTGAAGTGGAATGATCATATAAAATTAATTGTTGTTAAGGCGGGTACCAGGTTGAGATACATGGGAGAGTCCTCAGAAAATGTAGTCCATCAACAAAACACTCGTTAGACCTATACTTGAGTATTGCTCATTAGTGTGGAATCCGCACCAGGTCGGGTTGACGGAGGAGGTAGAGAAGATCCAAAGAAGAGCGGCGCGTTTCGTCACAAGGTTATTTGGTAGAGGCGCTCTGCATCGCGGTGTAGCTTGCTGTCCAGGTTTCGATAGGGTCCATTTCCGGATGAGGTATCGAATATATTGCTTCCCCCTACTTATATCTCCCGAGGAGATCACGAATGTAAAATTAGAGAGATTCGAGCGCGCATGGATGCTTTCCTGTAGTCATTCTTCCCGCGAACCATACGCGACTGGAACAGGAAAAGGAGGTAATGACAGAGGCACGTAAAGTGCCCTCCGCCACTCACCGTTGGGTGGCTTGCGGAGTATAGATGTAGATGTAGATGTAGATGGTCCCCTCCCCCAAATGAACCTACCAACCAACCTTCTGAACTACACTGTACCAGTTCCTTCTATGAATAGTTAAAACTTCATCGAGCTGTGTTACTTGGCAGTGACACATCATGCCAACGGTACTTTCGTCGTTATGTCTAGCGCAGTAGTGTATTTGTGTTTTGTTTCCGTCGATAGGGTACATAACTAGAAAGCAGAAACTTGTGGTCTTCCTCAATGAAGATCATTCTCCAATCTATTGACTGAGATCAGGAACCATAACACTGACTGGCGGTCATGAAGGGGTTGGAATTTGCCATCGCAAAGACATCACAAACCGTGCCAAATGTGTGCTTTCGTGAAGTACTCTTAGCCAGGAAAGATGTGTCACTGCAATAAGCGATATCATTTCGTGAACGTTGCACGGTTGTCCCAGAACACACAGCACTCCATGGATCTCGTGTAACATATATTTATTTAAAAGAAACTGTATCATTCACAGAGGGAACACGCGACACGAAAACCTTTTACATTTAAATAATAGGGCCTCAATCCAACAGCCTCAAAATAATTAATATGTATAACAGAATACAGTGTGAGATTCATTGAGAGAATCTTAACCCACGAAAGAAGTCACTTAAACACTCGTCCCACCGATTCTCTTGATGTTCAGCAGTCTGGCGTCTTTAACAAATAGGATCAAGAGAAGAGGTAAAGAGGACCCAACGAAGAACGGTGCGTTTCGTCACGGGATCGTTTATCAAGCGCGATTGCGTGACAGGAATGCTCAACTTACTCCAGTGGCAGACGGTGCAAGAGAGGCGATGTGCATCACGAGCCGGTTTAAAGTTTAAATTCTGAGAAAGTAAAGATTTGGACAACATATTACTTCCTCCTATTTACGTTTCGCGAAACGAACACAAAATTAGACTTCATACGGACACCTTCGCCGTCAACAAACTCTTCCTATGCGCCATTTGCGAATGGCTCGGGGAAGGTCGAAGAGATTGTGGTTGCAGAAGTACCCTCCTCCACACACCATATCGTGGATTACTTTATGGAGATGTAGACATAGATACAGCAGATTCTATTTTAAGTAGCCTTCAGTCTGAAACAAACAAAAAAAAACGAGAAAAAAAATAAACACTGTCCGAATAGGCGTTGAAGGCTCAACGGTGCCTATCGGCCCTTGGGCATCAACGCATGAGGATATGGAGGGGCATGCGGTCAGCACACCACTCTCCCAGCCGTGGTCAGTTTTCGTGAACAGTGCCGCTACTTCTCAATAAAGTAGCTCCTCAATTGGCCTCACAAGGGCTGAGTGCACCCCGCTTGCCAACAGCACATGGCAGACCCAGACGGTGACCTATCCAAGTGCTAGCCAAGCCAGACAGCCCTTAACTTCAGTATCTGACAGGAACTGATGTTACCACCGCGGCAAGGCCGTTGACAAAAAACGAGATCACCGAGCCATATATCTTCTACTTTAAACGTATGTACATTTTCCTGTATTTTTTTGTTTTCTATTGGAGTGTGCCATACTATTTATACCGCAGAACTGGGCAGCAACAGTATCATGTGTATGTGAAAGCTAGTCTTCCTCCTGAAAAGGAGAGTCCGATAGACAGGCAGTTAAATTAAAAAACTAAAATTACAATTCAACAGACAATTGCATTTCGTGCCTTCGTCGTAGCAAGATTCATATCGATACGTTGGAGTTTATTTTGCTGACTGTGTGTTCGTTCGTTTCTATCTTATCGAATACGGAGATCATACCAGAGATCATCATTACGAGCAGACTCACGCTCTTCTGTAACTAGTTTTGCCATTAACTGATATCCGCCGTTACATATGACTTAGAATATCATGGAAAAATGAAGGATACTTACATATAATCTATACTCGGAACGTTTAAGAATGCTTCATGTGAACCATCGGGAAATAAGATAACTTAACCATATATTTCGTGTCTTTTGTGCGTTGTTAACCGAGAAGATTCTTTATGGTTCCAGAATACAAGGTATACAGGACCGACTTAAATATTTGTTATATTCCTTGTCCCACAAACTAGACGACACTGTTGTTAATCATTAAGAGAAAATTTCTTGTATGCGACTAAAACCAAAGACATTCACCCATGGAATTAAAAAAATTTTAATAAACAAATGGTTCAAATGGCTCTGAGCACTATGGGATTCAACTGCTGTGGTCATCAGTCCCCTTGAACTTAGAACTACTTAAACCTAACTAACCTAAGGACATCACACACACCCATGCCCGAGGCAAGATTCGAACCTGCGACCGTAGCAGCAGCGCGGCTCCGGACTGGAGCGCCTAGAACCGCACGGCCACCGCGGCCGGCTTTAATAAACATTTAAATGAAATAAACGAAGAGAGGTACGAGAGATTACAACAGATCAAGGAGTCAAAACATAAGAGATGTGTGGCGTACCATTGTCATCACCCATTTCTAACGTAAAGACTCTTCGTCAAGTGTCCGCAGCTCGTGGTCGTGCGGTAGCGTTCTCGCTTCCCACGCCCGGGTTCCCGGGTTCGATTCCCGGCGGGGTCAGGGATTTTCTCTGCCTCGTGATGACTGGGTGTTGTGTGATGTCCTTAGGTTAGTTAGGTTTAAGTAGTTCTAAGTTTTAGGGGACTGATGACCATAGATGTTAAGTCCCATAGTGCTCAGAGCCATCTTAGTCAAGTGACACCTAAACCACGCACTGAATATTGTCGTTCCATCGGTCGTAACGTCCACATGTTGTTGCCGTTGTCTTCAGTCCAAAGACTGGTTTGTTAGGGCTCTCCATGCTAGTCTATACTGTGCAGTCCCCTTGATCCCTCCGTAACTGTTGCAACCTACACACACTTGAACCTACTTAAGCCGTCGGCGCACGAAATGTGCATTCGAACATCAACGTTGAGCATGCGGAGTTTCTAACGTGTCATGACGCGGAAAAAGCACGTTGGGGACCCTTTCCGAACGTGTACAGTAATATCAAGCATGTTAGATATTGTGAACGTAAGATTAAACGTAAACCAACTAGATGAAAGAACCCCATCTACGTCCATCTCTTTCCAGTGCAGAGTCTGGAGTACCTTTTAGTTTAAGTTAAAACATACGTCCTATGAATATACGCTATATCAAAGCACCAGAAAAATAACCTCTTAAAAACCCGTCGTTTATTTGCACGATTTGTTGTGATATAATGACTGGCGATGTCACAGAGGCAGTTATATACTTTTCGTATTGTATCCTGCTTGCCGTTTCAGGGCAAAAGCGCAAGGAAGACTCACCAAAAGCACATTTTTCTTGGTAGAATTTCTTATAATTAAATGTTATTTAATAACATATCTGCAATAAAAGACTCTGAACATATTGGGACTGAGGTCATCAGTCCCATAGAACTTAGAGCTACTTAAACCTAACTAACCTAAGGACATCACACACATCCATGCTCGAGGCAGGATTCGAACCTGCGACCGTAGCGGTCTCGCGGTTCCAGACTGAAGCGCCTCGAACCGCTCGTCACCCTGGCCGGCTATCTGCAATAAAAGCCTTCAGATGATAATAACATACAAAAGAAGGAAATATGTTATGCAAGTTCAGTGAAGCATAATGAAAGGAAATGCAGAGCTACAAATTGATGCATGATACTTAGCAGGTTCGCTTATTACGACTTCGAAATTTTTTTACTCACCTTCGCGTTTTCTAGGAGGTTCTGAAACTTTCCTATTAATTTAATGTAAGTATATTCCACAATATTCGATGTTGCGTAAATATAAGTTATAACACTCGTTCAGCTCTTTATTTAAGTTCTGAAACTATTTTGTTAACCAATTGTGGTATATAGAAGCAGTACAATGTTACCCTCTGAAAGAATTTTTGCGGTTTTGACCGTGAAATGCCTAAAGGAAGTTGCCTATCAGACATGAAATTTAGAATTACGTAAATACACAACTACACTCATACTCATAAATTAAGGATAATGCTGATACATGGTGAAAAAATGCTCTGGTGGGCCATTTGCGGGTTTAAATCACCTCGGGGTATGACCATGCGGTGTATTTGACCTGCGGTCGTCGCACGGTGGCGCTGGCAGCGGTCCACATACGCAGAGGTGTGTTGGTGCATGTCAGAGTACGGTGCAACGAGAAAGTGTCCAGACGTTTTCAGACGTGCTAATGGTGACTGTGTGTTGAAAATGGCTAAAATAACACATATTGATGACGTTATGAGGGGTAGAATACTAGGGTGCTGGTCAAACACAGAAGGTTATGCCACGATCACTCCGTGTGCCACAAAGTGAGATCTCAAGATTGTGGCAACGATTCCAGCAATCAGGAAACGTGTCCAGGTGCTACAGTACGGGACGTCCACAATGTAAAATACCACAAGAAGACCGATATCTCACCATCAGTGCCCGCAGACGGCCACTGAGTACTGCAGGTAGCTTTGCTCGGGACCTTACCGTAGCCACTGGAACAGTTGTCTCTAGACACACAGTATACGGACGACTGAACAGACATGGTTTATTCGCCCAGAGATCTGCAAGGTGCATTTCACTGACAAGAGAGCCCGTAAAGCCTGGTGTCAAGAACACAGTACATGGTCATTGGAACAGTGATCCCAGGTTATGTTCATGGACGAGTCCAGGTATAGTTTGAACAGTTATTCTCGCCGGGTTTACATCTGGCGTGAACCAGGAACCAGATACCAATCCCTTAATGTCCTTGAAAGGGACCTGTATGGAGGTCGTGGTTTGACGGTGTGGGGTGGGATTATGATTGGTGCACATACACCCATGCATGTCTTTGACAGAGGAACTGTAACAGGTCAGGTGTATCCGGACGTCATTTTGCACGAGTATTTCCGCCTTTTTAGGTGTGCAGTGGTTCACACCTTCTTCCTGATGGGTGATAACACACGGGACCACCGAGCTGCCATCGTGAAGGAGTACCTTGAAACAGAAGATATTGGGCGAATGGAGAGGCCTGTCTGTTCTCCAGACCTAAACCCCATCGAGCACTTCTGGGACGCTCTCGGTCGACGTGTCGGTGCACGTCTCCAAACCCAAAGGACACTTCAGGCACTGGTGCAATCTGCCGTGGCACTAGTGGAAGAATGGGAGGCTCTACCCCAGCAGCTGCTCGACCACCTGATCCAGAGTATGCCAACCCGTTGTGTGGCCTGTGTACGTGTGCATGGTGATCATACCCTAGATTGATGTCGGAGTACATGCACAGGAAACAGAGGCGTTTTGTAGCTGATGTGTTTCGGGGCGGTTTTCTCAACCTATCACCAATACTGTGGACTTAGAGATCTGTGGCGTGTGTGTTCCCTATGTGCCTGTGCTATTAGCGCCAGTTTTGTGTAGTGCCACGTTGTGTGGCACCACATTCTGCAATTATCTTTAATTTATGAGCATGAGTATAGAAAAATATACTATTTCTAAATAGTTTTAACTATTCAAACTGCTCAAATGACAAAGAAAACGGTCGCTAGTCTAACTAGGCATAGAAATATGTAACATCTCGTTTCAAAGAATAAGATATATGGAACTTTATTGGAAAGACGCGGCCTATCCTTTTTCTGGTACGAAAGTGCAATGAACCAAGTCCCAAGAAAAACAAAAAAATTTATAGTGAGTAAAAGTAATAGCAGAAATAAATTCAAGTTCTCACAAACACAAAGGACACTGTTAAAATCATCACCATTAAACACTTTGTCAAAACTGAAATACTTGATCAACGCTGCAAATGCAAGTCACTGTTAAACTGGAAATTTGGCCTGGGCCTGGTCTTACTTCATGAGATATTTTCTGCACAGTACAAATTTAAATAAAATTAACTTATATATATATATATATATATATATATATATATATATATATATATATTCATGGAAAACGTTATTCATACTAACTTTAACTTCAGTGAAGATAAAACAGTAAGTGTGTGCTTATAAACTGTTATTATATCTCTTAACACACATAAGAAGCATAAATTTCAGCATAAATCTCAATACCGGTTAGCATTTTCTTTTATATAGCAACTTTGAGTGTACTGATTAACTTTCAACAGCGGGGGCCTTTAAACATTACCACAGTGAGAAATCAAACTGACACATTTTTGGAAACACTGACTCACCTCTTGCACTATTTCAGTAGACTGTACAATAATTGTTTGCTAAAAAGAACATTTCAAGCCAGACTTAAGTAATATTTACTTTTGGAACTAACCTCAAGATGGGTTATTACCTATCTTTATTACCACAGTCTTTTTAGTTTAGTCAATGATTAAATAGGTAACTTTGAAAGTCCACAACACTTTAAATTGAACTATTTCAATCACTGGGAGTCTTTCACAAAGCTACATTTACTACCTCTCACAATTTTACCAAATCCACAGTAAATATGAATACTCCCCTCCTACCAAATATCAAGCAACATTACTTAATTAACTGTTTGACTTTGAAGCTTTAATTCTTTTACAACAAGGACACTCGGTAAGCATAGTCAAAATGGAGGTGTTGAGATAAGGAAAAAATCAAAGTAGGTACATAAATTCAGGTATGAGTTACCTTATATTTGAACACAGTAAAACATCCAATGAGCTGAACCTTCACTTTACATATCTACAACTCCTCCGTTCCGTTACAGTGATTGCGCTATGTCTTGTCTAGTACATCTTGGCAGGTGGATCAGCAGCTGATAATGATAAACCTCAGTCATTTGTTGGTGGCGATGATAGATACCATTTCCAAAACAGAGCTAGATTATTAATCCATCCATCCGAGACTTTGGCGCATTGGAAAACGGCACAAAAAGCCTCTCTCGGCACCAGCACAATACACGACTTTTACATAAGCTACTGGCAGTTTGTTAGCTCGTCCTCGACTGACTCGTTGTCTACCTCTTCCTTCATGCCAACCACATTTTGCGCGCGCTGCATGATTTCGTTCCCGAGGAAACCACAACACCTTTTATATGTATAAAGAACTAAGAACCCTAAGTGAGGATCAGTATATACAGAGTAACAAGCAAACATTTTGAACAAAACAGATCAATTACTCATTTTGACATTTCTACAAAAAATTATTCACACGAAATTTACAATTATATGCAGTAAGTTTTGTCTCCCTCCAAATGAGGAAAAGACCTTAACTGATAGAGAGACTACCTTACATAGGATCAAACCATGACATCAAAGTGATTACAAAGGAAAAAAGCAAACCCTCTTATGGTATCGATACAGTCGAATAATATTTACAACAGTTTAACTACAGAATGTTAAATAAAACAAAAAGGCAGAATAAATTAATAGAGCCTTAGAGCTCGGGTGCTACAAAGTGCGCGCTCTATCTCTTGACTGTGTATATTCTATTGGCTTTATCTCCAAGAGAGCTTGCAGTACTTGCAGTAATAGATTTTGCACTTTCTTGTTTATTCTTGTATTTCACAGGTTCTACTGGTTCTGCTACTTAATAGACACTGCTATCAAATAATAACTACCTTAGGGTTTTACTAAAAACTGAGAATGATGAAATAAATTTTATCTTATGTAACAGATTGTTGTAAATTTGCATCGGACTATTTGCAATACAATTTTTGCATGCTGATGATCTTTTAATATTGAACTTTCTTTTCACGGGTATTGCAGTTTTATTTACGTATACTAAAGACAGAATAACGTGACTAGCGTGTGGATAAGAGAGTTAATGTGTGTTTCAATAGAGCTGACGTAGGAATTTTACACCGGGCATTTCGTAAACAAACTATGTGATTTGCAAGCCAGATACAGCCGGCAACTGCCACTGGAACGCGCTGCGATCGCATATATCACATTGAGACACGCTACCGTATGCAGAAGCCTCATCGTACCTGAGCATTCAGCAACACGTTAAACTCGGCAAGGTCAACATTGGCGTCCGCATGCACGGTCCGTGTGCCGACGGCTTTACTATAGTCCCGATTTTTGTCTCCAGCTACAATTTCTGCCTCCTACTCCACCCTCCCACCCCACATTTCCTCCATTACTGACAAATGACAGCTTGTGGATGCTTCAGGATCCCTCCTGTCAACTGAGCGTTGAATCAGGTTGTGACATGAATTTCTGTTTCCCTATTTTCATTCAGTACCCCTTCCTGCTTGTCTAATCTTCAGTATTCACCTGCAGCACGACGTCTAAAACGCTTCCATGCTCTTCTTGTCTGAACTGCTCATCATACACATTTCACTTCCAGCGGAGGTTGAACTCTGTATCATCCTTCGGCTTTTAGTGATCACCCTCTCCTCCAGAAGGCAGTTTATAAGGAGCCCCCGTCTACAGTGTAGTCTAAATTAATGTGCCGACGTAATTTAAGTTCACACCTTGCTCAGTCAGAACCGTGGAAAGCATCGGCTTGGTACCTGCTTGCAGGAGATCGCTGATTAATTATGAGACTGAGGTAGGTGGATGAGGACTGCAATTCGATTTTAAAAAAACCGAGGTTAAAGATTAAACCGAGATACACTGTTTGATCAAAAGTATCCGAACATCCCCAAAAACATATATCCTTCGTATTAGGTGCATTGTGCTTCCGGCTACTGCCAGGTACTCCATATCAGCGACCTCGGTACTCGTTAGACATCGTGAGAGAACGGGGGCCGCTCCGGGAACTCACGGACTTCGAACGTCGTCAGGAGATTGGGTGTCACTTGTTTCATACGTCTGTACGCGAGATTTCCACACTCTTAAACATCCCCTTTCCGATGTGATAGTTAAGTGGAAACGTGAATGGACACGTACAGCACAAAAGCGTACAGGCAAACCTCGTCTGTTGACTGACAGAGATCGGCGACAGTTGAAAAGGGTCGTAATGTGTAATAGGCAGACATCTATCCAGACAATCACACAGGAATTCCAAGCTGCATCAGGATCCACTGCAAGTACTATGACACATAGGTGGTAGGTGAGAAAACTTGGATTTCATGGTCGAGCGGCTGCACATAAGCCGCACATCACGCCGATGAATGCCAAATGAGGCCGCATTTGGTCTAAGGAGCATAAACATTGGACGGTTAAACAGCAGAAAAACGTTTTGTGGAGTAGCGAATCATATTACACAATGTGGCCATCCGATTGCAGGGTGTGGGTATGGCGAATTCCCAGTGAACATCATCTGTCAGCGTGTGTAGTGCCAAAAGTAAAATTCGGATGCGGTGGAGTTATGGTGTGGTCGTGTCTTTCGTGGGAGGGGGGGGGGGGGGAGGGGGCTTGCACTCCTTGTTGTTCTGCGAAGCACTAACACTGCACAGGCCTACATCGATGTTTTTAGCACCTTCTTGCTTCCCTATGTTAAACAGCAATTCGGGTATGGCGGTTTCATCTTTCAACACGATTGAGCACCTGTTGACAATTCATGGTCTGTGGCGGAGTGGTTACACAACAATAGCATCCCTGTAATGAACTGGCCTGCACACAGTCCTGACCTGAATCCTACAGAACACCTTTGGGATGTTTTGGAACGCCGACTTCGTGTCACGCCTCACCAACCGACATCGATACCTCTCCCCAGTGCAGCACTCCGTGAAGAATGGGCTGCCATTCCCCAAGAACCGTTCCATCACCATACAGAACGTATGCCTGCGAGAGTTGAAGCTGTCATCAAGGATAAGGGTGGGCCAACACCATATTGAATTCGAGCATTAGCGATGGAGGGCACCACGAACTTGTAAGTCATTTTCAGCCAGGTGTCTGGATACTTTTGATAACATGGTGTACATTAGAAAGTCAGTCATAAGTTGGGTGGAACCTTTGTTGACGTTTTGCCAACAGCGGCGGGTTTCGTCACAGGGTTATTTGGTAACCGTGATAGCGTTACAGAGATGTTTAACAAACTCAAGTGGCAGACTCTGCAAGAGAGGCGCTCTGCATCGCGGTGTAGCTTGCTCGCCAGGTTTCGAGAGGGTGCGTTTCTGGATGAGATATCGAATATATTGCTTCCCCCTACTTATACCTCCCGAGAAGATCATGAATGTAAAATTAGAGAGATTAGAGCGCGCACGGAGGCTTTCAGACAGTCGTTCTTCCCGCGAACCATACGCGACTGGAACAGGAAAGGGAGGTAATGACAGTGGCACGTAAAGTGCCCTCCGCCACACACCGTTGGGTGGCTTGCGGAATATAAATGTAGATGTAGATGTAGATGTAGATGTAGACAGAGGAGTACAAGGTACGTGAATACTAGAACGACGGAGTTTCTGACATTCCTAAAACAGCGGAAGGGGTAATTTTGACCCACATAAGACATTTTCATATTTGACTTAAACAAGTAATATGTTTTATTGTTTGTTAATTCATTGGAATCTACTGGATGTACTTTTTTCTAGTAATTACAGTAATTATTTAACACGATAATTATTAACTAATTATTTATTTCAACAACAAAAATCCACTGCGGGCCGAACCGCATAATAACCCTGAAAGAGTGGTTCGGTGTGGGTCAGCGGAGGGGTGAAGTGGACTGCGCTAGTCGTCGTGGCATTGTGGACCACTGCGGCTGCAGCGGGGACAGAGCCTCCCCGTCGTTTCCAGGCCCCCGGTTAACATACAATACAATACAATACAATAATTTCGGATTCAACTTCGGAATTCTCTAAGAGATATAACATTTTATCATTAGAACGTGCACGCTGACGATACCTGTTCGAATATGTGTTTCAGAGACGAAGACTATTGCCTTAATGACACGATATAAACTGTGGTAGATTGGATTGTACTCGTGCCAAGTTACAACAATGAGCAGCAACTGCTCTGGATGACTGCTGACTGTTGCCGCTTCATTGATGGATAATTTACATAAATTCAGAAGAGAAATTAGAGTGGGATCAAACAGACCCCTTCTCCCATTTCGAATGAAATGTCGGAAATAATATAAATATTTTGTAAATCCTAATACATCATAGCTAAGAGGAGAAAAAAATCAGGAGAAGTCATATTTCATTGACGAAGTAAATAAACTGAATATAACAATGAATGAAAGAAAAAAGTATGACAGGAGTAATTTTGACCACTTCCGCCTTTCTAGCGTTAATAGAGACCGTAACCACAATTACACAAAAAAATTAAAATATGTCTACACCACACAAACGCTAGTACTGTGCTTAGGGGAGATTGCATGAATAGATCCTTTCATGCTACAGTTAATACGTGTAACCTATAAGATAGCAGTCAAAGTTAGGGGTGGCTGCGTTGATATCTTACCGCATGAAAGGTGCTGCAGCCGTTTACCCATGCCGTGACTTAGGGGCGCACTTAGAATAACTGTGATGTTTGTGCACGAGCGACATTACGATTTTCTCCTCAAAGTTATGAACAAGCAAACTGTTACTAGCTGCAAGGCGGTATGTGCCAAGAGTTAATCGCGTTCCGGTCAGCGATTTCTGTAGGCGGTCGTCCGTCAGATTGTATGTATTGTATTGTATGGAACTGGGGACCTAGAAACGACGGAGAGACCTCGTCCCCGTCGTAGCCCTCAATGGTTCACAACCCCAAAACAGGCCACAGCAGTCCACTCACACCACCACCGCCCCACACCGAACCCAGGGTTATTGTGCGGGTCGGCCTCCAGTGGACCTCCCGGGAACGTCTCACACCAGACGAGTGTAACCCCAATGTTTCCCTGGTAGAGTAATTATGGTGTACGCGTACGTAGAGAAAGTGTTCGCACAGTAATCGCCGACATACTGTAACTGAAGCGGAATGAGGGTAACCAGCCCGCATTCGCCGAGGCAGATGGAAACCACCTAAAAATCATCCAAAGACTGGCCGGCACACCGGACCTCGACACTAATCCGCCGGGCGGATTCGTGCCCGGGACCGTCACGCCATCCCGTCCGAAAGCATTGCGTTAGACCACACGGCTAACCGGCCGGGCGTCCGTCAGGATGGAAGCAAACAGAACGGGCAGGGACAGCGGTGCTCTACAGTTTTATATCGTCAGTCATAACTCTCCACTGAGCTTCCCATCTCAAAACACTAGGGCCGTAGCGAACTATGGGGAGGATCTGCCTGTTCTGACATGGTGAACTGACCATGTCTTTTGCTGGCAGGTTTTACATTTTGCCTTAGTTCCAACAATGGAAAAACGGCCCTCGCTGTATCCCATGAAGACGAAGAATACGCTGTTTGAAACTTTAAAGTATTTTTTTAGCGGTTGCCAATATTTTGAGTAAGTTATCAACTTCTCTCTGAATGACTGCAACCGAAATCCGTTTCTGGAGTTGAGCACTTCAGGAATCTGTTTATTATGGTCTCATGTCTCACGGAAGTTCAATTAAATAATCAATTTATAAATGAAATTTAAGGAAGCTAAATATAAACTCTAAAACGAATTATCTGAGGATTGGTCATTAGGAGAGAGTCCATAATCTGTAATTAAGTGCATGGATTATTAATTATTGTCTGTTCTGTGGTAGAAGACTTACACTTGAACTCACGTACACGTCCCAGCGTATGGTGAGTCTGGGAAGGGTCGTTGTGTCATGCCTCCAGACAAGTACCTACAGAAAATACTTCCTAACATTTAAATTTGTATTTGATTTTAAATTCTTTTTTTCTGAAATGCTTCTCTTCTTGCTGTCAGTCTGTATTTTACATCCTCTCTACTTCGGAAATCGTTACTTATTTTGATACTGAAATAATAAAACTCATGCATTACGTTTAGTGCCCCATTTCCTCGTCTGATTCATCAGTATCAGCTAATTTAAATTCACCGCATTCCATTAAAAATCCTTTACCCTTTTTTACTTAGATTTTCTGTTCGTTGAACCCCATTGTAGCTCCAGGACCGTATATCGGTCATCCTTGACAGTCCACAGGGATTCTGGTGGAGCTGCATGTTGTGAGATATCACTGACCTTATTAACAGATAGTACGTCACTTGTCTCGATTCTGTTCACTTTTCTATTCCTACCATCCACCTTCTCTGTAACATTTTGTGCTGTTATGAGCTTTTGTTTTGTGCATATATTTCATGTTCACGATTAGGCGGCACAGATTAGAAACGGTAGAAGGCAACGGTCATAAACCAGTTTCTTCAGATTTGCTTTCATATTTAGTCTGAGAACGCCTGAATGATTCCCAAACGTTTGTCACTCCAGTTTAACCCCCACAATACCATGTCATTTTCAGTAACGCGTATTACCGAGAGGAGGAGGGGGTATTTTGTGCCCACCATAAAGAAACCTAAAAAATTAATAAAATTCATTAATTGTTCTTAAATTACATTACTAACATACTTTTGAAAGAACTGTTGATGCATAATCAGGATCCAGAATCTGGATATTTCTTTTAAAACTGTTTTCAAAAATGCATTTTATATCTTTCATATACTTCGTCATTTAAGATTACTAAGTCTAATTATCTTGAGAAAAATTACTGGTAAAAGCCGTTATAGTACTACTGAAGTTCATTTTACTATAATTAAAAAATATTACAAAAACTTGAGGTAATATACAAATAGCTTAGGTACACAACATACTTTTGTGAGAAGAATTACTCACCATTTTCTTCGGAATCTACTTCACAATTGGAGCATACAACAGTTTTTTTTTTTTTTTTTTTTTTTTTTGCTGTTTTTAGCACATGTGTATCTCTTACAATTGTTGCAGGCTATTGCTGTTTTGTTCACTTTGTTGTACACTTCTGCTTTTGAACGGCTTTCACTAACACACAAATGACATGTACCTTTGCCTCCATGAGCTTCCTTTCCAACGAAGTTTTGCTTGATTTTCCGTCCGAGAATGCCCTGCATACTTAAAACGACAGGCTTTAGCAGTCTTGCAATATTTGTACCCTTTCTTGTGTATGGTTTCGTGAGCTTTAGTCCAAGTTCTTGAAGAAAAAGCCGTCACTTATTACATTCTCTCTTATTCCAGTCCGGGAAGTTCAACAAATATAGTGTATAACTATTTACAGCTGCTATGTCCACAAGAGTATAGAAATCAGATAGCGGCCATCCTCTTGTAGCTCTCTTAGTTGAATATTTCCTCACCATTTGATCTATCGTGTCAACGCCACCTTTAGTCTCATTATAATTTAAATTTATAACGGTTTTCTTCTTAGTCTCAGTAGGTGAACCAATTACAGCGTCATAATGTTGAGATGATAGAAGCAGCAGATTTCTTTTCGGTGGTTCACGGGGGATATAAGAAACAATTGCGAATGGAATATTTCCAGTATTAGCATCACTGAAAGCAAATTTACTAGAATATAATTCTTGTCTTGAGATATCTTTCAGTTCTTGAGGTATATGTTTCGTATTAGTGTGTAGTGTTCCCGCGAGAGTTAGCTTGTGATTCCTTCATAGATCTTCCGCCAATCAATGTAAGTGTAATATCGGTCTGTGGTGACATTTCGCCCTGAATTATGTATAGGAAACACCATGCATTTTACCACTGATGCAGCAGAAATTGATCGTTGTGTACCATCATTTCTTATCCTAGCATAAGGCTCCATGCTGATAACTTATTTGGTTTTAGCGTCTGTGACTATGTGTATAAGTACACTGTATTCACCAGGTTTTTCCTTCATGAAGACCTAGAAGGGAGACCTGCCACGGACACTTCATCAATAACAGTGTGAGTCCCAACAGAATAATATTTTGGCAGTAATTCATTCATTTTATCAAAAACTTTTCGTATTGCAGTAAACTTATCATGTTTCCTACAATCGCTTCATGACTCTCTGTCATCAAATTTTACTATTTTATTAATCTGCTGGAATCTGGTTCGGATTTTGGCAGCAGTATAAACAAACCTTCCTGAAGTGCAGGACGCTAAATCTGTAACAGATGACTTACTGTCGTTTTCCCTTAAAGGCGCTACAGTCTGGAACCGCGCGACCGCTACAGTCGCAGGTTCGAATCCTGCCTCGGGCATGGATGTTAGTGATGTCCTTAGGTTAGTTAGGTTTAAGTAGTTCTAAGTTCAAGGGGACTGATAACCTTAGAAGTTAAGTCCCATAGTGCTCAGAGCCATTTGAACCATTTTTGTCGTTTTCCTTACCGATCATAATAAGTAGCCCTATACATGCTTTGAATTCAGTTCTGTCTCACTTGGGTATTTCCTGCCTCAATGCCTCTTCATTGGTATGCTTTATTATGATGTTGACAATTTCTGGAGACAAAAACGTTTCGAATGATTCTCTTATTGTTCCTACTTTACCTTCGTATCTTATGCCTTCACTTTCTGTCACTACGTTTTGTGCTACTCGGCTTCTGAAGTTAGGAGGTTTGAAGCTATAAATTTTTCCAGTGCTTGTAATATACCTGTCACTAACATCGCAAGTTTCGTCATCAGTTTCAGGTGCCCACAGTTCGTCTTCAGTGTCTGTATGTACTCTATTACTGTCCACATCCTAGCGCCCAACAAATTCCTCTTCAAGTTCACTCAATACATCGTCAGTTTCATCAAATACAATTTGAGAATCTGTAGAGTCTTCCAAAACCTGTGATATTTCTCTGTTAATAAGTGTCTATCGATACATTTTCAATCACAGCTGTATCTAACAATGGGTTAAGTGCCACTGAAGAGGACACAATAAAGAATAAAAGGGAAATTAATTATTGTTGAGACCGTTGTTGCTGTCAACCCAGAGAATTATAATGTCCATGTGTTCTAAGGTCACGTAATGCTATTATTTGTGGGGTAAGACGAACGTTCTGGGAAGTCGCACCAACTACCAAACCGGGAGGGGGCGGTCTTTACGGCCCCCTCCCTTAAACTTAATTTTTCCGATTAAACTTAAACAAATAATGTAATACAATCATAGAATTTGGAATAAGACTTCATTAAAGGCAATAAATATTTTTACAAAATTTTAAAAAATAAAGTCTCTGAGTAGATTTCAATATTTTCAAAAGGTGGGCATAAAGGATCCCTTCCCCCCTCCCTTGGTATTGCGAGGGTTAATGAGACAAAGGATTTCCGGTCCTATCCACATTTACGAATTGACCTATACTGACTGATGTACTCTTCAACATTTTACAGAAGCACAATGTCAATGCAATGACCCTGTTGTTGGACGTAGTTCTATACATGGACATCCGCAACTTTAACGCATGACGGACGCAACATGGAGGATGTAAAAAACAGACTATCGCAGGTGCATATAGCAGTCCTAGGTAAATTAAATGTGCAATTATCAAGTATCGGCCTTAGTTTGAGAAACCAATACCTAAGAATGTGCCTTTGTTAAGGAAACGAATCGTGGACCGTGGGTATACCGGAAATGAAGATAACTGAAGCGTTTCATATGTGGTACTGAAGAACGAAGTTGAAAAGTAGGTAAGCTAATTATACAATAAACGAGGAGATTTCTGTGCTAGATCGGCAACATATGGAGGACATTTACAAGAAAAAGGGACAGGATGATAGGAAATTTGTTAAGTCATCAGGGAATAACTTTCAAGATGCTAGAGGGAGCGTTAGAGGCAAAAACTGTACCCCAAGACAAAGACTGGTAAATGTTCAACAAATAAATAGACGACTTGGGTGCAGATACTATTCTGAAATAAAACAAGTTTGGAATGGGAGAGGAGTCATATCAAACCAGTCAAAGGACTGGTGAGCACCTTGCGTGGTGAACTGCAACATAACTGACTGGGCTTACAAAGTAACCTTTTTATTGAGAACTTTAGAAGTGTTGAATGAAAGAAATAAATGTGCGAAGAAACAAACGACTTTAAGCCATGTCCCCAAAGATGGTTTGGTGCATAATAGGCAACTGTTAGTTATACAGTACATATTGTAAGGGGTAAATTCTCCTAGTACTGACATAAACAAAGTTTACAGAGAAAAATTTGAAAGAAAACACGTTATGGAATAATCCCTCACGCTCTTAAACTAACCGAACGAGGGAATACGTAGTTTGTCTCACAACGAAGGTGAAATTCTTTGATCGACTGAAATAATATAAAAAAGTTTCCAGAATGAGATTTTCACTCTGCAGCGGAGTGTGCGCTGATATGAAACTTCCTGGCAGATTAAAACTGTGTGCCGGACCGAGACTCGAACTCGGGTCCCGAGTTCGAGTCTTGGTTCGACACACAGTTTTAATCTGCCAGGAAGTTTAACACAAAAAAGTTGTTATGATGTAGGGTATAAAATCAAAATGATGTCGCAAACGTGGTCGCTATAAGACATGTATACAAATTTCTGGTATGGTTCCTTAAAAAGATTAAGGCAGATGCTTCCTCTTTCCCCCTCTAAGTGAATTTGTGCTCAGTGTCTAGTTACTAAGACGTTAATAAAACATAAAAAGCTCATATCAATCCTCACAGATCCTTGGTTATACCATCACTAATAAGGCCAAACGGATTCAATGATTCGTGCCACTTAGACAAGTCATGCTTACTTGCTCTGATCATTCAATCCCTATTTCCTTTTTACTGTTTTTTTTTTTCAAGGAAATTGCCGTTCTGCGAAATTTGCGTTACATTCTTTTAGGTGCAGTGATACTGGATTAAAATGTTCATCTACTGTAGAGCACTTGCAATTCAGCAAATTACACCACCTCCAGTTCAAGGCGCTTTTTATTGGCCATTTGTCACCCAGCGTAGAACGCAACGTCGGGAATCGTGTCACCGAGGAATTAGGCAGTAGTTACTCGGTGGATGGTGCCAAGGGCGTTTGTCACAGGAGTAGACTTCTCCGGGGCTGGGGGCCGGTCTCAGAGCCAAGAACTGTTGCCAGCTACGAGCGTATTGTCAAATTAAGCTTGATTTGATAATGCAACCTTCTGGCTCCGAGACGATGTTGTCATAGACGAAGCAGCAGTGCTGGAGGTGCATTTAGGGCAAACTACAGAAATTAAGAAGTTTCCGTGATAAGTCGAAATCTAAGTAAAAAAAAATCGAATCGCAATATTCAGAAATTCACGGATTCAAAGTTCTGTGTACAGATAGCTGCTTATGCAATGAATACGTGTTTATGCTTGGTACTGAAGCAAATTAAATATTATTATACGCTCCAGGCAATTCATATTTTTCTCCTACTTCATTCTTGAACATTCTTGGTGATTATAATTAAAGTGTAGCTACTTACAGAGGTCCATCGTGGGTTGTAATGATCGTATGGCCACGAAACTTGATAGATATTGTAACGCGTTGATGCGGAATCGATTTACATTCGAAAAAATTAGTTCCAATATCGGCCACCAGGTGCGAATCTCCCGCTGTGAATGCAAGAAAGACGTGTGAAAATGATTCCATATGTCATGGATTAGGAACGACACGCGGGCAGAAAAGTTTAAACAAGTGAGAAAGGTATTATGTTGATATTATTAACTGACTCTTACACAATTTGTTCAATATGAGCACCGTACAGCGCGAATTTTGCACGTGGTGCTAAAAATTGGAACTTTCTTTTTTAATATCTGAAATAATTTGTGCATTAACGTATCAGAATATGTACCACGTTTCACTGTGATAAATTTATTACAGCCCACACTGGGCGTCTGAGAGTAGCTGCACTTTAAGTATAACGAGCCGGTAGTACTATCGTGAGTAGCTTTGCGGTAAGTTTAATAAACCAGAACTCGAGATAGTTTGGAAAGCTTGTTGAGTATTTCAATAAGTAATCACCTTCTTCTATAATATTACAGTCAGATTACTTCCGATATCCTTCTCAAAGTGAGAAAGTAATTTGTATTTAATATTGTTGCCATCGGTTAGATGTTAATCTTACATTACATTTTCTTGAAGTTTCTTTTCAGATGAAGAGTCCTCTTGCTTTTGACTGATATTTGAATCAGGACCTTTCCTTTTCACGAGAACATTCCTATATTAAGCCGTCAGAGAACGTCTACTAATGATACTGAGCGTTTAAATTTGCCGTAAGTTTACCTTATTCTACCAGGTCACATTGTGTATTTGATTTCCTCGCTGTAAACCGATAAGTTGGTCACTGTTTCCACGTCAGAGTTAGTGACCTCAGTCACATCCTTTTTGTTAACGTTTCAGCATCTTCGATCCAGAAAACTTCTCAACGTGGCATTCCTAAATGAAGGCGAAATTAATCGAAAGTAGTGCCGACACTGTAGACGTCACATTCATTGTAAGTACGTCTCAAGACTTGAATTTGTTGTAGCATTGACTCAATTGTTTCGACTTCCGGTTGCTTCTCCGACTCGGAGATAGCGAGTGTCGTCTGTTTCTGGTATTGCAGATCCGGCTGAGCCCAGCTAAGGCTTTTGGAGACGACGGCCTCCATAGTACGAGATAAGAGAGTTTGTCACGGCAGGTCACGTTGTCGGCTGATGTGAATCACATTGCATCACACCTCCCCACCGCCCGTTCACCAGATACTCACACTGTTTGCATCTCATGACGCAGAGCCTGTGTAAAATAGAGTACGTGTAACTGTTCGTATGACGCCTCCAGATTACGACATAATGCTGAGAATCCTTAAGCTCCGTGCAGTGAAAGAAACAAGCTCACGCCAATTCAATTTCTCTTCACTGAATGATTAACTCTCATACACATTCTGACAGTTCCTAATGGAAATGCAATCATTAACACCTCTTATATTTCAGTGGCAGAATTAGTCTTCTGTAAAAATAGGAGCCACTGCATGCTTCGCTATATTCTGTACAATAAGGTTTAATTAATTAATCAATTACTGGAGTGTAATAGACGCTATACATTTACATCAACTGAATAATTGTTGGATATAACACGCCATCGCTAAAACGAGTCAGCTGTTATGAAACATATGTCTTGTTCAGACGCAGAAATTTCGGAAAATGTACTTCTGGCATACAGTAGTGTTAATAATGCCCTGTGGAAAACATGTACAAAAGAGAGTAGAAGTGCCTGAAATGTAATGTAAAGGAACGCTGAAATTAAGTGGGTTGTTATAATAAGTAATGAGGAGGTACTCCAGAATTGGCGAGAAGGAGAATATGTGCAGTGTTAATTGGGGGATCGTATAGGATGACAGGCCATGTGTTAAAACATCAAGTAATAACTTACATGGTACCAGAGGGAGCCACCGAGGATAAAAGATGTGGGGAAGGAATGATCTCTACAGCGCAGAATTCCCATAACAAATATGTTCAAATATGTTTGAGAAGGCCGTGCTTAGAATCGCTGTTTGGTGTGTGTGTGAGGAGGGTGGGGAGGTGGGGTGGGGGGAGGAGGGAGGGGGGGGGGTCTTGGTTCTCGATTACTGTTTCAGCTAGCACTATGAGGTGAAAAGTAATTCGTTTAGCTCGTATCAGCGGACATTTGCATAACCAGTCGAACATCGGTCTTATATACCTATGTTACAGTATATTAAGCAAAGTTTGACCGATGACGAGGATCTGGCGTCCAGACAAATTGCGCGAACGGATCAGTTCGTTTTCCAAAAGATTTCAGTTGAACTGAAATTAATGTTCAGTAAATGGCATCATTTGTATTTGCACCGTTGGGATTTTACGTGCAAACACTTGCAAAGAACGCGTTTTTAGGGAGGTTTTTGAAGAGCGCCACTTCTGTACTTTAAACTTGTACTAATCGGTTAACATTTTGTACGAAATCAGATAAACGGATAAAGTCAAAACGATTTTTTTTTTCAATAACCTTTATCCTTTCTTGACATACGACTATTGAAAGTAGAGCTCAATACAGCACATGAAGTTTACTCTCACTTGAATCAAATTCGCAGAAACGGTTTAAAGTAATTTAAAAGAGAAACAAACACCGTCCGAACAGTCTTCGAAAGCACAAAGTTACCGACCGGCTGCCGTGTCATCCTCAGCCCTTAAGCGTCACAGGATGCGGATACCTAGGCGCACAGCGCTCTCCCGGCTGTGGTCAGTTTTCGTGACCAGTGTCGCTACTTCTCAGTCAAACAAATTCGCTTTCAAAAATCTAGGCTTCATTCGGTTTTTTCGTGCAAAAAACTCGTTTTCTGTGCATTTTTACGCGCCGATTCTAAGTTTCAGTCTAGTGAGAATCGGTTCAAATTTTGTAAGACGGTGGATAAATACATTTATTAATGGTCATCCAGTTCTTTTGTGAAAGCTTTATCCGTTGTCACGATATAAGCACTTGGTTTGAAAGACAATAAGAAATCTATGCCGGATCAATCTTCGTCCTAATCAACAAAAAAGTACATCGGTTGCCAAAGCTATGGTGGTCTCACGTCAAAATTATGGTAGAGCAAAATTTGGTAACCAGAATGAGAAATAGTTGTATCATCGCACAAAAAGCTGAATATTTCCTGGGCACATTTAGGGATGTAAAAGAAGGGAACTAGCTTTTCAGCTAATTTGGCAGCTTCAAAGAATTTAAATCAAAATATCTCGACATATTCGCGCTTTTTTACGAGTTAACCCAACTTCCCCAGCGCAGTGAGCTCTCTTAGCTGCAACCTGTGCCAAGAATCCAGAAGATTTTCCAGCCATAGTGAGCAGTATATAATATCATATGGCTGAAGAATACACACAGAATAGCTAAAACAGATGTTCTGGAGAGATAAAATTTTTGGTGATGGATTTGTTCCTGGGCACATATCATGTATCATGTTACTTTACCTGATTCGATGCATTATATTATGCAAAAACATTAATGCTAACACAAACAAGTAAAAAAGCACGAATGTGTAGAGATGTTTTGATTTAAGTGTCTTTGAATCTGCCAGATAAATCGAAAAGCTACCCCCCTTCTTTTACATCCCTTACACTACCCAGGACATATTCGTCTTTTCTGCGCTACAGTGCGATCATTTTTCATTCTGGTTGTAATGAACCGAGCAATTACTTTAGGTCGTTTGGAGTTTGCAAGCAAGAGGAAGTTGTGAACGCTTTATCAAACCAATGAGAATACTGAAGGAAAGAAATAGTTGTGTAAGTGCATTGCAGTGTTCATGTTAGGATAAATATATATAATCAAGGTATCAGAACAAAATTAGGATCTAGTTAGGTACAGTGAAAAATCTGACAGCAAGTACTTAATAATACTCTATGTGACTGACTTCTAATGTACAGTATGTCATCAAAAGTATCCGGACACCTGGCTGAAATTGACTTACAAGTTCTAGGCGCCCTCCATCGGTAATGCTGGAATTCAATATGGTGTTGGCCCACACATAGCCTTGATGACAACTTCAACTCTCGGAGGCATACGTTCAGTCAGGTGCTGGAAGGTTTCTTGGGGAATGGCAGCCCATTCTTCACGGAGTGCTGCATTGAAGAGAAGTATCGATGTTGGTAGGTAAGACCTGGCACGAAGTCGGAATTCCAAAACATCCCAGAGGTGTTCCATAGGATTCAGGTCAGGACTCAGTGCAGGCCAAACCATTACAGGAATGTTATTGTCGTGTAGCCACTCCGCCACAGGCCGTGCAATATGAACAGGTACTCGATCGTGTTGAAACACGCAATCGCCATCCCTGAATTGCTCTTCAACAGTGGGAAGCAAGAAGTTGCTTAAAACACCAATGTAGGCCTGTTCTGTGATAGTGCCACGCAAAACAACAAATGGTGCAAGTCCCTTCTATGAAAAACACGACCACACCATAACAACACCACCTCCGAATTTCACTAGTGGCAGTACACACGCTCGCAGATGACGTTCATCGGGCATTCGCCATACTCACACCCTGCTGTCGGATCGTCACATTGTATACCATGATTCGTCACTCTACACAAGGTTTTTCGACTGTTTAATCGTCCGATGTTTACGCTACTCACACCAAGCGAGGCGTCGTTTGGTACTGACAGGCGTGAAGAGTGTCTCAGACATGAAGTCCAAGTTTTCTCACATCCCGCCTAAGTGTCATAGTACTTGCAGTGGATCCTGATGCTATTTTGAATTCCTGTGTAATAGTCTGGATAGATGTCTGCCTGTTACACATTACGACCATCTTCAACTGTCGGCGGTCTCTGCCAGTTCAAAATGGTTCAAATGGCTCTGAGCACTATGGGACTTAACATCTGTGGTCATCAGTCCCCTAGAACTTAGAACTACTTAAACCTAACTAACCTAAGGACATCACACACATCCATGCCCGAGGCAGGATTCGAACCTGCGACCGTAGTGGTCACGCGGTTCCAGACTGAAGCGCCTAGAACCGCACGGCCACACCGGCCGGCTCTCTGTCAGTCAAAAGACGCGGTCAATCTGTACGCTTTTGTGCTGTACGTGTCTCTTCACGTTTCCACTTCAGTATCACATCGAAAACAGTGGATCTAGGGATGTTTAGGAGCGTGGAAATCTCGCGTGCAGACGTATGAAACAAGTGACACTCATCACCTGACCACGTTCGAAGTCCGTGAGTTCCGCGAAGCGCCTGATTCTGCTCTCTCATGATGTCTAATGACTACTGAGGTCGCTGATACGGAGTACCTGGCAGCAGGTGGCAGCACAATGCACCTAATACGAAAAACATATTTTTAGGGTCTCCGGATACTTTTGATTACACAGTGTAGCTTAAGTCAGCCAAATTAACCTACAACGCAACATTGCGCCCAAAAGAGTGAACAAATAATCAGTACGGAACAAGACAGGGAACAGGACACAGCCGGCCGCGGTGGTCGAGCGGTTCTAGGCGCTTCAGTCCGGAGCCACGCGGCTGCACCGGTCGCAGGTTCGAATCCTGCCTCGGACATGGATGTGTATGATGTCCTTAGGTTAGTTAGGTTTAAGTAGTTCTAAGTCTAGGGGACACATGACCTCAGATATTAAGTTCCGTAGTGCTTAGAGCCATTTGAACCATTTGAATAGGACAAATGTCAGACCACAATATAGACAGACGAGAAATAAAATTAACGAAAACATTAGACAAGGCACCTAGACTAGATAAAACAAGTCTCAACTATATGCAAGTTGTATCGGGTAAACGTGCAAATATTTCTTTTGACTGAGGGAGGTGTAATGAACAACACTACATCGGTATGTACGTCATTTGCCAACTAATAATTACAGATTTAAAATTCGTTGATTGGTATCTCCAAGTATGTGTGACAAGAGCAAGTTCAAAAATGGCTCTGAGCACTATGGAACTTTACATCTGAAGTCATCAGTCCCCTAGAACTTAGAACTACTTAAATCTAACTAACCTAAGGACATCACACGCATCCATGCCCGAGGCAGGATTCGAACCTGCGACCGCAGCGGTCGCGCGGTTCCAGACCGAAGCGCCTAGAACCGCTCGGCCACAGCGCCCGGCCGACAAGAGCAAACCATTATCCTTATTTTCCTTAGGCAGCAGGTCAAGTGCCTAAGTGTGGACACATGGATGCAAAACAGTTAGTCTACTCTGGCAGTTGTAGTCCTCTCAGTGGTGGGGTTACGACCATGCACAAACATCAGATAGTAATGCTTGTGACGTGTTGGTGGGAAGCAAAGAAAAACCAACCAACACAATGATGTGTGTACATAGTACGGCATCACACATAAAAATATCTGCACTTATTTCCGCTACACCCAGCATTTACGTATATTTTATTTTATATATTTTTTTCTTAATGAGAGTCCACTCAATTTTACCTGCGACCGGTCGAGTGAAATGGCCGGCGTTTACGTAAGTTGTAATAGGATCAGAAATAAGCTCTGTAAAGTCGCGCCGGCCGGAGTAGCCGTGCGGTTCTAGGCGCTACAGTATGGAGCCGAGCGACCGTTACGGTCGCAGGTTCGAATCCTGCCTCGGGCATGGATGTGTGTGATGTCCTTAGGTTAGTTAGGTTTAAGTAGTTCTAAGTTCTAGGCGACTGATGACCTCAGAAGTTAAGTCGCATAGTGCTCAGAGACATTTTTTTGTAAAGCCGCTTTGAACTCGCCGGCAGGTTCTATAACGTTCATCTCCGAACTCGCCGCCTCCTTTTGTTCGGAGATTCGACTGGTCAGTACCCGCACTGACCGCTTGAAACAGTAAAGACGTCGCTTGAGTCTTGTCGGGTGCAAGTGGGCTCTACCATCATAGTCAAGCATAGAAAGGAGAGGGAGTCACACGAGTACGAGAGCATAACAGAGAACTCGCGACATTGCCACTACGCACACAACGGCTAGGCATGACGATTGTCTATGCGTATTATAAGCTGAAGTCCCTCGTTTTTCTGTCTGTATGTCAGGGATGATCTCAGGAGCTTTTGCAACTATTTTGAAACTGTTTTCGCAAGTAGACAGACTGATTTACGAGGTAGATTTGCGTTTCTAATTTACTTCCACAAAGCGAGAATAGTCGCCCTGCTGTGGATACTTTGTGTCACCCGTGCGAATCCGGGACGGATTACTAGTTATTTAGTAATACTGATCAGATAGTAATACATATTATTCTATTTACACTTACATATGACGATGTATACGAGCCGATTCAGTTGCCCTGAAATCAGCGACCTGCACTGTGAAATATGGATTTCAAAAAACACTCGGAATATTTATGTATTCTCTCTCTCGCTACGCGCGAATTATTAGTCCTACAGAAAAAACGAACTGTACATTTTTTGTAGGAAATTTAATGCGGTTAAATTGTGTTCAGTGATCCGGTTTTCGAGTTATTCGAGTTAAACGTACAGATGTGCACTTCAAACGTAGCTTCGTCTCCAGACTCACCCGTCACAAGTTACTCGTGGCACTCCCTCCCACTATCGTTCAAAAATTTCCCCGGCTACAAAATCATTCCCGATATGCGATCTTTCTTGATCTCTGTGGATTGGGCTGTTAAGTCATAACTGCAGTCAGTTTTTTCGTTAACATTATTAATTTAAACTTTCCCGGTAGTGTAATGAAGAAAAACAACTTTTGTCAACGTTACGATGAAACTAATTATTGGACAGTTCGATCCAAACTTTACCATTACAAGTACTGTATTTTTGTAGTGAGAAGACCTGACGAATGCAGCGATGCAATTATTTGTTTTATCCTGTTAAAATTCACAAAATTGCTAGCCAAAATTCACATAAACATAAATTTTAAAATTTGTAAGTGTTTGACTAAGCCGGTGGAGTAATAACGTCAGTTATGAAGACCAAAACAATTCGACTGCGGTAACTCCACTGACGGAAAAAAACCGCGGAATCAAAAAATAATTAATGTAAAATAGATTTGTCCAGATAATATATTTAAGCGATTAACATTGTAAGATCAGAATTAATGTAGGTGCGAGATAAGGCATTGCAAATGTGAATTGCTGGTTCGTTAATAACCGTTGTAATCGACAGAATGTTGACTGAAAGCATGCAAACAGTCATGGATTGTGTTGTACAGGTACCGGATGTTAGCTTGAGGGATGGAGTTTCATGCATGTTGCACTTGGACGGTCAATACAGGTACGGTTAATGCTGTTTGTGGATATCGCTAAAAGTTGATGTCCGATGAAGTCCGCTACGTTCTCAGTCGGAAACAGATCCGGTGATCGACTAAGCCAAGGCAACATCTCGAACTCCTTAGAACATGTTGGGTTCTATCAGCGGTATATGGGCGAGCGTTATCCTGTTGGAAAACACACTCAGCAATGGTGTTCACATATGGCAGCACAACAAGTCGAATCACCAGACTGAGGTACAAATTTGCAGTCAGGGTGCAGGTTCTATGTCTCTCACAAGCAGACAGGTTGGTTACAGAGCCGCAACTGGCCTTCTTCTATCCAACACACGTCAATCACTGGCACCGAGGCAGAACCAGCTTTCATCAGAAAACACAACAAACCTTCACCATGCCAAGCAGTGAGCTCTCGCTTGACACAATTGAAGTCGCAAATTGCGGTTGTTTGGCGTCAGTAGAAAGCATGCTACAGTGCATCTGGTTCGGAGCTGTCATTGAAGTAACCGATTGTAATATTTCGTTGTGTCACTGGGGAGCCAACTGCTGCTCAAATTGCTACTGCAGATGCAGTACTATACGCGACAGCGACCTGCTGAATACGATGGTCTTCTCTTTCGACAGAGCCATGTGGCCGTCGTGACAATCACTGTCAGCAGTCATGTATAGTGGCTACATTCCTGCCAAGTCTTTCTGCATTATCCCAGAAGGAACATCCAGCTTATCGTAGCCCTATTATACGAACTCGTTCGAACTCAGTGAGGTGTTGATAACGGCGTCTTTGTCGCCGTAAAGTCATTCTTGACTAACGTCAACTCACCACGTCCAGTTTTAAAGATAACCAACACTCACGACTGCTACAGAAGCAAACCTGATTTGCAATCTCATGGTAGCGCTATTAGCGCCACGTTATCCGATGGGCGAGAAATTTGAATTGATCTCATCTTTCAGATGTAAAAACACGCCTACCATCTTTCGTCGCACATCTCCTTTTTCCGTACTTGTAAATTGTGCCGTCAAAAATCTTTGTGCAGCGTTAGAAGAGTGTGCCATGAACAACAGTCTAAGAATGCTGACCAGTGGGGCCTGAGTGTGGGAGTGCGTTTGAATCTCACTTTTTCCTGAATAACTCGAAAACTACGGCCTCTAACGAAAACATACTCCGGTACGAAATTTAACTTCATTAAATTTCCCACAAAAAGGGTCCGGCTTTTTTTCTGTACGACTAATGGATTCGTGTAACGAGCGAGAGAATGTGATAATTTCGTTCGTGGTTCTTGAAGGCTAGATAAAATATTGTTGGCAGCATAAACCGATAGCGGAAGCTGATACAGTTGTTCACTCACATGAAATTGTTAAACACAGAGCACTATCCGCTTTAAAAACATTGTCTCTGTCTTCACTGCTCAGCATCAAAAAATCACAACATAGGGGAGAAAAAAAGATTTGCGGTTTGTGCTAGAAGTGGAGTTTATTCTTATCATTCCTCCTATATTCTTATCACTCTTACGGTATCCGCCCTGATAGCTGAATGGTCAGCGTGACGGACTGCCGTCCTAAAGGGCTCGGGTTCGATTCTCCGCTCAGGGACTGGGTGTTGTGTTGTCTTCATCATCATTTCATCCCCATCCGGCGCGCATGTCGCCCAATGTGGCGTCGAATGTAATAAGACCTGCACCAAGGCGGCCGGATCTGCCCCGTAAGGGGCCTCCCGGCCAATGACGCCAAACGCTCATTTCAATTTCACTCCTTGGGTGCCACTATCTCATTCGTTAGAACTCAAGTGATCATTCAGAAGCTTACAGCGCCAGCGAAGTACGAAATGGAATGTTGAATACTTCTGGAATATTACCAGCTTCTTTGAAAAAAACTTAAGGAGTAAGATAAGCTAGTTTAGGGTCTGCTCATCTGTATTATGAAGTCGATTCAACTCATTTTGCGGGACCAGCTACTTAACCTCGATCAGAGTACCACATATTGAAACTAGCATGCCAGACAAAATGTTTCGTGCGACACTGACCTCTTGTTTGAGCGATTTTGTGAGTCTCCTAGAAAGATCAATGTCCGACAGTATGCCCCTAGTGCTCTGCACGGTTTTATTATCTCTCCTTCAAGAGTTAGTTCTGACTGTGATACTAAAATCTCCAACTTCAAGGTATATTTGAGCAAAGTGATAAGACAATCACAGGCCCAAGCAAGTCTAGTGAAGTCTTTCAAAGCTGCCGCTATATTGGAAATTTGATCTGCTCCGACAAAATATTAACTGCTGCGTTTGGAAGGAGTCTACTTCTGCACACTTGTATGTGGCACCAGAATAAGATAAGAATATTAATGAATTAAAATGAAACAAGTATACTATAAACTATGAATGTCTCTGATAGGCTCGATAATGCGGATCGCTGGCTGTGTACGACCGTAGAGTACTGCTTATGGTCTGAGACTTAGCGTTGGAGTAAGAGAGATGTAGGTGGCTGCCTGTGGGGGAAAGTCGATGGAATAGGCAGTTTTTGTGGTGTGCTGGGTGGAGCCACCAAGTGTTAGGTTAATTTAGGAATGTAAGTATTGTTGAACTTGGAAGGAGAAGTCTTTAGGCAATCAAGGTAAAGGTGTTAAATAATTTTGATTTCTGTTTTTGCCAGCACGTTAGTATAGATGAGTTGGCTGCTAATTTGTAATTGTTGAGTAAATCGAGAATGCATGCAAACCATTTTGGTAAAAAGGCTAGTCAGATATTTCATTTATGTTGCGTTAATGAAGTCAAATAATAATTGCTGTTTAAATCTAATTGTTTGTGAATCAATTGTGAGTACTTTATGTGTGTGTAATAAACTGGGGACCTAGAAACGACGGAGAGTATTCGTCCTGCCGTAGCCCTCACTGGTTCACAAGATCAGAACAAGCCACAGCAGTCCACCAACCCCACCGCGGCTCCACACCGAACCCATGTATATTGTGTGGTTCGGCTCCACGGATGACTCACATTTGCATGGTTTATGAAGGAAACGAGTCGAGGAGTAGGAAGTGACCGGAGCGCAACAGCTCTCAGATTCGTCATACTCGTGGAACTATAGCAGGAAGGGGAGAGGCCAGCATAACGGTCCTGACGCAACAGTGGCCCCTTCATTTAGAAAGTATGCAACCCTCAGCATTGGACTCATACCGGCTCAATTTCTGTCTCCATAACGCGGGGGAAGCTACTGAATTTAACTGTGTGCATAAACCAATCTGCCCTCTGCTTCCTATTTCAGGATCTATGGTTATTGCCCGCACTACAGTGATGAAAACCACTCAATTTTAACACAGTTTATTTATTCTTGAAACAAGTATGATTTTGGTTCCTAGTCAGTCTCACATCTCTAATGCTGCCTAGCCACAATCAAAAGCTTCAAATTTTAATGTACAGGGCGATTATAATTGAAGCTAAACTTTCAAAACGCTGTAGAAATAACACCACTGGTCAGAATGATGTCAAATTACAACGGAATATTAGCGGAGAAGGGGGGAAACGTATGGCAGACGAAAAAAATAGTGTGAAAATTGATCAATAGATGGTGCTGTATGTGTTATAATATGTAAATGAAAATACCTGTCATGCGCACGACCCATTGAAGTTGGTATAAGCACGCCAGGTACACGGCTTTTCCTCCATTTGCGTCTGCGACATTCACCATGACTGTCTCAATGCAGGATCGCGCTCTGCTTGTAAAGTTGTATTACAAGAATGATGACTGTGCACACTTCACTGTGCAGAAGGTCCAGACACTGAAGGGTTTGAAAAGGCGTTGGTCCGATGACTCCCGTGGGTCTGGAGAAAATGATTCGGAACTTCGAAAAGATGGGTTCTTTTGGTGTGCAACCTGGTAGAGGGAGGAAACGAATTGATTCGACGTCGGTGGAAGCAGTGGCCACAGCAGTACAGGAGGAGACGAATGGTGGTGTGCAAACGTGTAGTGCACGGACAGTTGCTCGAACATTGGAAATACCCGTAAGCATGATGCGTAAAATCTTACGAAACATTCTTCTTTGATATCCTATCAAAATTATCGATGTGCACTAGTTGCTTCCTCTTGAGCTGCCAGCAAGAGAGACCTTTGCTTTAGAATTTCTTGCTCGCATGGAAGTGGCCAACGATTTGCTGTGGAAGATTTTGTGGGCAAACGAAGTCCACTTCCATATGACAGGAATGTGTTAATACACAGAACTGTCGAATATGGGTAACGGAAAATCCACATCCAAATCAAGCAGTACCACTTCATCCTGAAAAGGTGACTGAGTGGTGCGGGTTTACGGCATCATTCATCATAATGCCATAGTTTTTCGAAGAGCCAGGTGCTTTCGGCCCTGTTACCTGAACCGTCACTGGTAACCGGTATGAATCTCTTTTGCACAACCGCGTCATTCCAGCTATCTAACAGCGTGTATATGTGGATAGGATCATTTTTATGCCAGATGGCGCACCTCCGCACATTACAAATCCAGTTAAGCAGCTGTTGAAACGCCATTTCGAAAATGCTAGAATTATCAGCCGCTATTTTCCTACAGCCTGGCCGTCCCGATCACCTAATCTTAGTCCTTGTGACTTCTGGCTGTGGAGCTAACTGGAAGATGTTGTGTTCAGTGTTCCGATTGCAAATGCAGCTGCATGGAAGGCACGCATTGCGCAACACGTTCTGAACGTGACCCGGAAACACTTCGATCAATTGTGGCACATGCTGTTTCTCGATTTCAACTTGTTGCATAAAACGGTGGACAACATATTGAACATGTTTTGCGCCAATCACACAAAAATTAATAATCCGATTTTATTTTGATTCATGCTTTTATGCGGTTTTTGGCCTCTGGACAGTTAACAACCGATATGATTGACGCTTTTTATGCGGTTTTTGACCTCAGGGCAATTGAAAACAGATTTTTCCCATCCGATAAGATATGACGTTGCCGTGGTGGATGGGCTTATGTAACTAACAGTATCACATCTGCACATACATGCACACTGAGTAATAAACTATGTTTAACTTCAGAAGTACACCACACCTTAGACATTGTTGTATGATTCATTTGTCATTGTAGTCGACCACTATTATATAATGATGCTTACAGCGGCATCTATTGCTACATTTTGAAACTATTTATTTTTCTTCTGTTATGCATTTTCCCCCTTCTCCTATAATATTCCGTTGTAATTTGACGTCATTCTCACCAGTGGTGTTATTTCTACAGAGATTTGAAAGTTAAATTATTATAACTCGATCCATTCAGAAAGATTTTACTGTCTCTGTAGCTCCATGGATAAATTATAAGATTTCTAGCGGTATACGGTTACGGTGACAGCCACCTTTACGGTATTCAGACTGCCATGCGATATCTATAGCTGCCACTCATGCCCTACTACACTATGCTCTTTAATTGCTTGTAACTTCCCATGTTTCTCTTATAAATTCACAAAGAAACCTTCCATTTGTACATAAACATATCATCTATTCGTGATATTTCTTGTAATTTCAGTCCAGCTAATATTTTTGAAACTATAATAAGTTATTCCGAAACCTGACCATTCAATTTGGCCACTGGTTCCTCTCCAACATCTCCCAAGTGCGCACATTCTGACAGGTCTCTTACTGATCCTTAGCACGAAACAGCCCCATATGGAACCTATTTGACGGCCAACGATATAGTAATTAGCGGAAGTAGGTGGCTGTTAGCAGTTATTAGTAAAAGTGTCTATAATGGCGTCCTTACAAACTCCACACGGGTTGTCCACCAGGGATGTATCCCTTGAGGTGTAAAACGAATGCCAGGGTTAAGAAAGAAGTAGAAACTTAAGAACACCTTCGTCGCAGCCAAACAAATAGCTAGACAAATTAGTTTATGTATAAAAGCACATAATTCAACTGAAAAATAAAATGTCAGCAACATACCAAAGCGTAACTGGCTGTAAAGGGAATAATTTTCCTTTTACGAACGAATAACATTCTAACCGTCATATTAAGTAATTGAAAACTTCGACCACTCTGTTATGAATTGTGCGGACAAATTATGAAATACTACCTAAGAAAACGAGTTATTGTTGTTGACGTTGCGTTCGGCAGTCTGACGACTGGTTTGATGCAGCTCTCCATGATAGTCTATCTTGGGCAAGCCTCTTCACCTCTGTGTAACATCCATAACCTACATTCATTTGGACCTGTCTATTTTATTAAAGCTGTGGTCTCTCTTTACAGTTCTTACTCCCCACACTTCCTTTCATTACCTTACTGACAATTGCTTGATACATCGGGACGTCCCTATCAACCTCCCTTAGCCAAGTTCTGCTGCAAATTTCTTTTTTTTTCTCCAGTTTGATTCAGCACCTCCTCGTTTTTTTATTCGATTACCCTTCTAACCTTCGACGCTCTTCTACAACACCACATTTCAAAAGCTGTTCTTCTCTTTCTGTCTGAACTGCCATATGTCCACGTTTTACTTTAGTGCAGATAACATTCCAGATAAATACTTCCAGGAAAGACTTCATTACATTTAAACTGATATTAAATTTATTAAAGTTCTTCTTGTTCAGAAACGCTTTTCTCGCTATACACAGTCAGCATTTTATATATGCGCCACGTTGACCAACATAAGTTGTTTTGCTGCTCAAATAGAAAATTTCATATGCTACATTTAGTGCTCCATCTCCTAAACTAATGTTCTCAGCATCACCTATTTAGTTCGACTACGTTCTGTTACCCTTGTTTCCACTTTGTTGATGTCCAGTTTATAATCTCTTTTAGAAACACTATCCGTTTCGAGTAGTAGACTAATTACCTTTGCATGCTGTGCTGTATGCATTGGAAAGTCAAACTCGATGATACACTCATGGTTACAATGAAAACAAAAATGTAAAGTTATCGCCTGCCATTTATAACCTAACAGCAACAGTTAAAATTAAAATGTTTATTACGCAAGTGGTCGAGTCCCTCACGACGTTTATACTGCCACTCCACTGGAGAATAAGGAAAACTGGTCAGCATTTAAAACGGATGTATTCTTTCCAATCCCTTTACACACTGACCGAAGAATTCAACCGCCAGCGAATTTAACCGAGCCTCTTCAATAAGCCTTTCCCGCTCACGCCCTGGAAGTTCGTGTCGACATTAATGATTCTATAAGAGGCTTAAGTATATTCTCCTACAAAAACTTTTTAGGTTTCATAGGAATTTAGATGTAATGGGGTAATAAAAAAAAAAAAACAAATTTGAAGCGTGATGTGGGAACCTTGGTTCCTTGCCGCTGCGTACCACACACCGACGTAAATTGTTTTGTACAAGCTACTGAACATTATCACTCATTCCCGTGTAGCACTTAATATTACAAGCAAGACATAATTTTATAATATTTTCTTCAAAAACTAAGTGATCCTCCAGAGCAACCAATTCAATTAGCAAAGTAAAGGAAAAGAAACACTGTATCGTTTTCAAAGAAAGACGCAAACATCAGATTAATGAGAAAAAAGGGCACGCACATGTTTCAAACGTCGGGGCAAATAATTCAGTTAATCAAATTGTTCAGTCTAACAACTACAAAACAACTGCACATACGTGTTAAATTCTAAGGTAAGCTTTTTCTTACATTACAAGAAAAAAATTCTTTTTATAATTTCCCCGATGACAGCTCCCTCTCTTTCCTGCTTCTTCTTTAATGAAGCCGGCTTTGTCTTCAGCGTCCCGTTACATAATTAACCCTGTTTAAGCACTTGCATGCACCGACGCTTGGTCGTCCACGACCGTTAAAGCACAAACAGAAACGCTTTCAACCAATGGTCAGACGCCACCAGAACATTTCCCACCGGTACATTGCGTATTTATTGCTATCCTCTTTATGTAGCACTTTTTTACGTCGTCAATGTGTAGTTTGTACAAAGTGACGTAATAACAATCGGTTTACCGTTACGCAAAACCATACTCACACCAACAATGACAGTTTATATCTGTTGTCATCAAGTCACATATACGACATACAGATTTCAATAACTAAACCTTATTTATTGGTTGAAATAAAAGTGCAGCTGTATAATTATCAGAATTATCAGATATTAAAGAAAGGAAAGGACCGAGGCGTCGACAACAGCTCTTTTTGAAAAGATATCGAATTGTATATGTACTGCATCGGGGCTACTAAACCTTCTATGTTTTACTGTGGATAGGCCGGCCGGGGTGGCAGAGCAGTTGTAGGCGCCACAGTCTGGAACCGCGCGACCACTTCGGTCGCTGGTTCAAATCCTGCCTCGGGCATGGGTGTGTGTGATGTCCTTAGGTTAGTTAGGTTTAAGTAGTTCTAAGTTCTAGGGGACTGATGACCTCAGAAGTTAATTCCCATAGTGCTCAGAGCCATTTGAATCATTTTTACTGTGGATAGAAAAATGTTAGACCGTTTAATATGGATCAGGTGGAAACAACCCAAAGGCCATGATGAAGAAACCGAAAAATATGAGACACGTTATCCATGGAGATAAAGTAACTGACTGGTTATGCTCTTTTATTTTTATATTTTTTTTAGTTTTTGTATTCTTAAAGGACGTAGAAAAAATTACAATAAAATGATAACGATTTGACAGAAATATGTCACAAAAAAATTATTTTTCACATGATTAGAAAATCGAAAACCAAAACACATATGTAAAATATTAAAAATTACAATGAAAACGTCTAAATATAACATCCTAACGAGCTTCAGATTTATAAGCGTCCGTATATTAACAAACAAAGCTATGTTTCTCGAAAAATTACCATAAAATATCGTGAATAAATAATTAGAATTTGTCGTTTACAGAAATTGTGTCTCACGTGATCAGTGAGTGAGAGCATGTCTCGTAGCTTAGAACGGCTGACTGTGATTTAGAGAAACAGAAGGAAAACGAAAACGCAAGAGCCAGCAGGTGAAAATTTTTGTCTTCTCAGATAGTATAAAGAAAACCAGGAACTAATATGAATGAATGAAGGAAAGCCAAATACCATCAACACATTGGTGGACTACTAAACATGCAGTAAGTATCCTGAATTCGGAGGTTAATAGCGCAGTGTATGAAAACAGACGAGTAGTTTTACGATAACCAAATCAGAATAATGTGGGAAATCAGCAGAAGCAAATACGAATTAAAGAATCAAAAAGGGCATAAAGCATGTGCTTAAATGGTCATTGAAAGAAACCTTAAACATAACAAAAACTAGAATGGGACATCATAGTAACATTTAATTTGAGAATGATAATAACAGCTTTGAAGTGAAACTAGATAAAGGTTAGCACATGAGCAGAATGATGAAACAATACAAGAAAGATGAAAGTATTTGGTAGTAGAAGGAAAGTAAATAACAAGCAGCTGAAAATGAGAAAAAGGAAAGCTAAATAGGTCCGGGAAACATGAAACGATTGCATGAGAGTAAGGTGAAAGTATTTGAAGCAGAATTTCTTCAGTAAAAGCCAATACCACGCTATTGCAGAAATGAAAAAGGCGAAGGACCGAAAATAGACACAAGAATTTCAACGATGATAGTAAAACGTTAGAAATAACACCTGAAACTTTTTAATAAAAATCAGTTCGGCTGAACACGTACGAAAAAGGAAAATCTGGAAAACAATAGAAAAGGGAGAGTCGAGAAAACTGAACGGCAGTTGCGGAGGCGAAGATTATGGATAAATACCATACATCTGCGTCTGTCTACATGTACATAAATTTTCTGCAAATCTGTGCGAAGTCCAAGACAGAGGGTACTTAACATGATACAACAAGTTCAGAATTTCTTCGCGTAATAGTCACATATGGAGTGTCTAAAGAATGACTGCCCTAACACCTCTGTGCTAGCTTTAATTACTATAATCTTGTGCTACCGATACATATGGGGATGAAACATTCTTCACTTAATACTGCGTCTCAGAACTTAGTTAAGTAGGCTGTTGCGGAATAAGGGGGCTAGTACACTATCAGATTTATTGGACAAAGAAATTTGAGCAAATATTGGACAAAATGTTTGACGTGGCACAAAAATGTGGTATTGCACTGTGAAACACGTATGTTCTGTAGCAGCGATGGCGAGCCGTGGCAATCTCTGACCAGAGAGTAGTAGCGCGTGCGAGATGATTCAGTTGCGAGAGAGCAGTTGCAAATAGGGAGTCGGCAGTTGTCGTTGTACGTAGCAGTCTGTCGGCAGTAGTAGTCTTGTACAGTTGCGGGTAGAGTTGCGAGTTGGACGCAGTCTGCGGGCGTCGACATGGGTCTCTGGTCAAGATGCTAAATGAGGTATATTGTTAAATAAGGTAACGAAGCTGCATTGCGCACATCAGATAATGTAATGTATATTTATTGTAATTAATTTTCAAGAAGTGCCCCAATAATAATTTGTTTTGAAAGTATTTTAACAAAAGAGCCATTTAATTGAAAAAAACTATTTCCCTTAACAAAAGTTTCAGTTAAATTCAAAAAATATTTGCGATGCATTTCCTCCAAGCTATGGCGAAAAATAAAAGCAGATGCAGTTATAGTGAGGTAAGAAATCAATTCTAAATTTTTGCACAGGGCCTAAGATTGACATTTCGGTCTATTTGCATTTTTTATTGTCACTGAAATTTCATTATCATTGAATTATCTTTCATTTTGTGGGAACTGACTTTGCAACATTTTGTATGTCTTTCATTATTTTTGTGGGGAGCTCACATTTGGGTCAGATTGCGATTCTCACATTTAATCATCATTGTCAGTAGAATTCATTGTTGGGAGGTTACACTTGGCTCCCATTTATTATTTTTTTATTTACATATTTCTGTGGGGACGATATTGCTTCTTGGCTCCATTTTTATTTAACTTTGCTATACTTAATTTTCGGTGGGGAGGTTACGCTTGGCGACATCCGGCCAGGATCGTATTTCTTTAGGAATCTTCTAAGAAACAGTCAGATATCTGCTCTTATTTGCTTAAATATAATTAGGATTTGGCGCAACGCTTTTACTAATTTTGTGACTTTCTTTCCACAGATCAACGGCAATTCGTTGCTCTCTGTTGTATTTGTGTGTTGTTTTTGCATTGTGATTATTTCATTTGTGAATAATTTTGACTATTGTAAAAATGCCGCGAAAGACTGTGAATAGTGTATCGCGAGGTATTTTGAATGATATAACCGACTTAAACAACTTCACCGATAGTACTTGTGACACGCGGTGTAATGATGACAATCCTGCGTTCACTGACAATCAGTGCGTTCCAACCATTAATAATGATGTAGACCTTAATGATGAACAAACGAACTCGATTGTGTCTTCTGTTGATTTGACGACAATCGATGACGCGGGGCGCCCTATTGTAATGAGCACTGCCCAGCTTAACTCACCTGGTTTGGAAAATTCAAATAACGTACAGACAAATGTTTCTAATGAGAATGGGCAGTGTACGGAAAGTACGACAGATTTATTTAATCCCGAAATAGTGACTGACAGTGTACATCCGACTGGCAAACCCTCTGGTAGCTTACAGAATGTCCAAATGGATACACAAAATGTGACACTTGCAGACACTCCATCACACAGTAAAGAGAATAGAGATATTCATTTTAGATTGGAGCAAATTATGGCAATATTGCTACAACGGGATAACAATTCCAAACAACAGAGTGAAGATCTCAAACAACACTTTAATAAAAAACTAGACAACAATGATGAAAATTTCAAACAACTTAGTGAACAGGTCAAACAAGATAACGAAAAACTCAAACAATACTTTAATGAAAAATTAGACAACAGTTCCAGACAGCTAAATGAAAAATTAGACAACAGTTCCAGACAGCTTAGTGAACAAATTAGAAACGTTGCCGCGCAGTGTCATGACACTAAGGAACAGTTACGCGAGGAAATAGAGGCTTGTTCAAGAAAAAGTAGCGAAGAAATTAAGTCTGTTGCTCAGGAATTAAGGGAATTGCAAACAGCTGCAACAGAAACACTCAGAGACGAAATAAGCGGAGTCGCTAAACAATGCTCTGAAAAAGCTACACAATTACGCGACGAGTTTAAAGCAATGACAGCAGAACTTTCGCGCACAATGGATGAAAAGATTGACGCGAAATTCGAACAACAGAACACTCAAATTAACGAACGTCATAGTCTTCACATACAAAACAATGATACGCGTTTCCGTAAATTTATTCAGGATCAAACTAAAGTCAAACGTCAAGTCATGGAAACAATCACTGCTCAGAGACAAGAAGACAAACGTAAAATGTTTGCGAAGGCAAAAACGTATGTAGACAATAATATTGCCACAGTGTCCGACGAAATTAATACCATCAAACAGTCGAACACAGAATTACGTGACGAAATTTCGGATCTTAAATCGAAAACAGACACATACACAACCGATTTTCAAACAGTGACCGACAGACTCGAACAATTAGAACTAACACAGGATTCCGATGTCGTCAAAGCTGACGTTAAAAAACTGAACGAAACTACACGTAAGTTGCAAAAACAGATTAATGCCTCTGATTCTAAAACCGATGATCAGGTAAAAATACTGACTGAAAAATGTGATGAACTGGCCAGTCGTATTGACGTTATTGAAAGTAATAATGACAGCAAATCAGGCGATACTTCACCGGTTTCATTTAACCAAACACCTGAATTTCAAAATTTACAGCAGACAATTAATGAGATCGATTCGTCTAATAACACGTTGCGTAGAAAGTTTTCAAGTTTACAACAAGAAGTAATATAACACATCACAGCAGACGCCACTTTGCGAACATTTGTCAGACTCGCGCAACGCGTATAATTTGGGTAATCCACAGAGAGTACGGGACTTAGATTCCGAACAACCACAGTTCAACAGATTCTCTTACAATCCTCAACCTGTTCCATCACACAGAGACGATAATTTCGATTACAAACATTTTCTGTCAGTAAGAAAATTTAAAATGTTTAAGAATGACAGAACACAGATTCACCCACTGGATTGGATACAACAATTTAGCATGGCTTTTCCACCGACTTGGCCCGTTACGCATAAACTTGAATTTATTTGCAGTTTTTTGGAAGGCGAACCGGCAACTCGAATGAGACCGATCGCGAGACAATGTTACTCGGTAGAAGAGTTTCAGAATGCTTTTCTGTCAGCGTATTGGTCGAAGACGACACAGCGCGGAATTAAAGATCAGTTAATTAGTTTACCGAATTATGAGAACTCAAATTTTCCGAGTGTGACGCAATTTTTTGAGCACATGGTGCAACAAAACCAGTATTTAAGTGAACCCTACAGTGAATCTGCACTCATTCAATTATGTATCTCTAAATTACCACGATCATTAAGAGTGTCACTTTTAACAGGTTAGTAAAAAGAAAATATTTCGGCATTCAGGGATCTGCTGCAGCTTTTAGAAGTGCAGCAATCAGATTATTCTTTCGTAAACAAAAATTTTTCATATAACAACCAAGGCCAACAGACGTACAGCAATTATGATCAGACACGTAATTTTAATAGGAAAGGTAACGGGCGCTTTAGGAATGACAACAACCAAAACTTTAATAACAGACAAAATTCTAATTATCAATATCGTCAAAATTTTGAGCAACAGGAATCACATTTTGGTAACAATAGACGTTTTCCACCACAACAGCATGAAAGTCAGCCGGTTGGAATACATAACCAACAATGTAATGCACAAGGTCAGCCTAACTTTAATGTTTCGCCGCATGCACGTATAGTCCCAGATCCAACAAATAGTAACGCACGGCAGCAAAAGAACAACTACGTACAGAAAACGCAGTATTTCAATTTCTATCGCAATGCACCGTATAGGAATGACTATCACGATAGACGTAAAAATGATGAGCACAATTATCAGCGTACATATAATAACAGTCGACCTTACCAACAGCAAAATCATCCGCAAGAACATATTCTCATGAATGAACCAGACAGTAGGTATCATCCAGAGCGTAACACGTCTGGAAGAAGTAATAGAACTGTTCAAATAGTAGAAATGCCGCAGCATCCTACTGATAACAATAACACGTCAGATAGAATCTGACTAGATACTGTACAGGTCGCATCTTCCAGTAACACGAGCACTACTTTAGACACGCAGAATGTTGTTCACGAAAATGTAATTATTTTTGACGATATCAGAGACACTCTTTTGCAGGAAACACCAGTTGTTCAGAAAACTATTTCACATCCTGTCATCGAACTTAAAATTGGTTCATTGAAATTTTCAGCAGTAATCGATTCCGGATCACCTATGTCAGTAATAAATGAAGAAACTTTTAACGAGTGTAACAAAGAGAATACATATCCTACATTACCTTTAGGCAAAACGAAAGTGAAAGGAGCAGTATCGAGTAAAGGAGTAGACGTTAAATTACAAACACATTTATCATTTTGTATTGCAGGTCACACATTTCACTCTAATTTTTGGATTGTTCCTTTATTGACAACAGACGTTATTTTAGGTACGAATTTTCTGGTACAACACGACGCAGTGGTTGATTTTCAAAATTCCTATTTAATGTTAAAGGATGAAAATGTACAACTTGCGTTAGAATTTCAGCACACATTATCTGCGGAAGAACAAACAATTAACCGCACAGAGGTCATTTCCGCAACACGTAACATAGGCTGTAATTCCACATTGTTCGCAGATACGTACGTACATAACTATAACACTCCAGACGAAGCTGACTACGACGTAATGCAAATGATTTCTGAAAAAGTTAAACAAAGCAGTGCAAATACAGACGACGAACGAACGCAATTACACAAAATTCTTTTACAGCAAGCTCCAGTTTTTGACAACATTCCTGGTACTATGTCCGGTTTTATGTATGAATTTCAAGTCAAACAGCACGACACATTTAAAGCAAAGCATTATCCCATTCCATATATCCACAGAGAACAAGTTAAAAAAGAATTGCAGGATACGTTTGACCAAGGAATTATAGAACCGGCAGTTAGCCCGTACATAAACCCGCTGCATATTGTTAAGAAAAAAGATGGCTCACTTCGCCTCGTACTTGATTCACGTCACATCAATGACATAATTATTAATGAAACAGATCGACCACAGACATTAGAGGAAGTTCTACAGAAATTTCATGGTACGGCTATTTATTCCACACTAGATTTTAAATCGGGATTTTGCCAAATTCAGCTTCATCCGAATTGCAGAAAGTACACAGCTTTTCTTTGTTTTGGCGACTGTTATCAATTTTGTAAATTACCGTTCGGATTAACTATTTCTTCAGCAGCTTTTATTCGCGGTTTGAACACAATACTTCCGACAGAACTTAAAGACAGAATCACGACGTACGTAGACGACATTCTTATTGCAGAAGCTAACTGGTCTGAACACAATCTGATTTTAGAACGTCTGTTGCAAACTTTTCGTGCACAAGGACTCACAGTTAATCTTAGTAAATCGCACTTTGGCAAAACTTCTATAAAATTTCTTGGACATGTAATTTCAGCAGAAGGCATTGCGCCTGATCCGGAAAAACTTCAAGCTCTACGTGACATTACTGTTCCTACGACGAAGAAACAATTACGCAGTTTTTTGGGCTTAATTAACTTTTTTCGTAAATTTATTCATCACTCTGCTTTAGACACACCTAGATTATGCCAATTAACAGGTAAAAATGCTATTTGGTCATGGCATAAGCAAGCACATTCTGAATTCGTGAATCTGAAACATGCTCTGTTGAATGCTCCACTTTTATCGCACCCAGATCTTACCAGAAATTTTTCCATTTCCACCGACAGTTCCAACACCGCTTTAGGCGTACACATTTTTCAGGAAATTGAAGAAGACGGCTCTACAGTAATTAAAAACATCGCATTTGCAAGTCGCATTCTGTCACCTGCTGAACGAAATTATTCCGTTACAGAATTGGAAACGTTATGTGTTGTATGGGCTTTTACGAGATTTCGGCACTTTCTTTATGGCAGATATACCACCGTTTACACAGATCACAGAGCGATACAATTTTTACTTTCGGCTAAATTTACTCATGACAGATTAAGTAGATGGAAACTTTATTTACAGGAATTTAATTTTACGATTGTTCACATTCCCGGCACACAAAATGTTGTAGCAGACGCACTTTCTCGTTCTCTCAGCAACAATCAGCAAGACATCGAAACCAACTTCTGCAAAGCAAATTTCAGTGTTATGTACATTCAGCAAGTTGCATTTGAAAATTTTATTTCGTCGTCATTACAGGACATAGCACAAGAGCAAAATAAAGACAACGTGTGGAAAGAAATTAAACACCTTTGGCAAGATAGGAATAATGTTACGATTAGAAACCACTACACTATACGCAATGACATTCTGTTTCGCCGCTCTCACCCTGACAGCAACAATTGGTTATTATGCATTCCTGACCAACTGGTTATCAAATTAATATGGTATACTCATTTAAGTTACGCACATTACGGAGCCAGAAAATGTTTTCTTATACTGAGACAGAACTGTTATTTTGCCAATATGGAGAAACGTATACGACGAGTTTTAGCGTCATGTAAAATTTGCCAGAAAGCTAAGTCAGACACAACGTCACACATTCCTCCATTACATCCAATTGTGCCTGTTAAATTGAGACATATGGCCGCAGTAGACATTTTTGGTCCAATTCCGAGAACTAACAGAGGTTTTTGCTACATCTTTGTCGCTGTCGAACTCACTTCAAAATTTGTTACTTTCACTCCGTTACGCAAAGCTACTGCTAAATCTGTTTCGAAAGCATTTGTAAAACATTTTCTATTTCATGTAGGGCATGTGATGAAAGTAATTTCTGATAATGGATCACAATTTCGTTCTGCTATATGGACACGCATGTTACGAGCTAGAAACATTTCTCCGATTTATATATCCAAATATCATGCTTCTTCGAACTCCTGTGCACGATTAATGAAAGAAATTGGTAAACTGTGTAGAATATACTGCCACAAAAGACATATTGATTGGGACACACACATATTATCATTCCAAGATGTAATTAATTCCATTCCAAATGAATCCACTATGCTATCTCCGTCTGTTATACTGAAAAACGCTGAACCACCTAACAAAATTAAAGAATTAGTAACATTTCCTACATCTCGTCGACTACGACACCACGAAATAATTGACATTGCGGTGAACAACATCAAATGTGCCGCCGAGCGCCGGAGAAGACAGCAAAAACAGGTTTGTACACGCCGAGACTTTCACGTGGGACAGAAGATATTAGTACGTACACACTATTTATCCAGCAAAATAAAAGGTAAGTGCAGTAAATTTGAACTTCTATACGCAGGTCCATATCGGATTCGCAGCATTCCTCACCCCAAAGTTGTACACGTCGAAACTTTGAGAACCAGAAAAAGTAAGGGGAACCACCATGTATACAATGTTAAATCCTTTATTGAATGAAACCACTTTATGATGTAACATGCTATGATGCCGTTTCCTAATCTTTATGACCACTTATGCAATTATATTCACATGACTAATTACTGATGATTATCGTATTTTTCTTGGCAAGTGCCTGGCAAGGTAAGGTTAGCAGGTCGTTTTACTAGTCGTTACACATCAGACCATGCACATTTTCCATTTTTTTTGTGTGTATGATTGTTTTCCTGTTTTGCTTGTATACATTATGAAATAGCTAAGACATAGCAAACACCAGTTGAATTTGACATTTTGCTTTATGATATCTCAACATCGTGACTGTTTTACATTTTTTTTTTTTTTTTTTTTTTTTTTTTTTTTTTTTTTTTTTTTTTTTGCTACTGCATTTTGATATTCTCTGTACATTTTTGACTTTGAATACTGTCTATGCTTTTGACATATTACGTTTTCTGTCATGTTACGCTGTATGCTTAATTATGTCACCATAAACCAGTCATTATTTATTGGGTATATGATTTAAATGCAAGACATCAATCTTTGTTCATCAATTTCAGAAAGAAATGATGCGTAAAGGAAATAAATTAAACAGAAATGGGAATTTCAACTACGGAATAGACGCAAGAAGATACAAAAACATTATGAGGAAGAGTAAATGGATCAGGATTAACAAGCATTAACAAGAATATACTATTCACATCGTAAAATAGCAGTCTTAACTAATTTTTTCTTACAGAATTCAAGGCGATTAATGCAAGCTGTCAGACAGAACTACACATTTTAGTTTTAGTGATGAAATATGCTAGAGATAAGGAATAGTTGTGTAATGAGTAATGAAGTGATTTTTTGCAGATGATAATGAATGCTGATGAATAATGATGAAGAATATGGTACTATGAATAATGAAGTTTTTCTTTACAGGTGATGATAATAATGGAGTTATGATAATATAAGTAATGAAGTGATGAATAATGAAGTTTTTTTCTTTCCAGATGAGGATAATATTGAACTTATGTATTTATGCTATGTAGTTATTGAAGTATTTGTTGCAGTTTGTTTTGACAGTATGTTTTATATCGCATGGTATGATGACTGAAGGTTTTGGAAAGGACAGCTATGGAACACATTTTTTATACACATTTCACTACCTGTTAATTCGAAGTTCACTACTTTTCAGCATAGTACGCGTTTCTTCTTTCAGCTCAATAATCCATTTTGTATTTTTTTCCAGGAGAATCCTTTCATGATACTTACTAAACTTGTTAGTTTTTAAACCTATACTAGTACTTGCATTTTTTTTTACCCAGTTGTGTCACAACCTTGCTACAGCTGACTCATGACGAATGACGTTACACATTTTTCATTTGCAGGAACAACCTAGAAGCAATTTTTTTTCTTTATGTCAACTGAAACATGACTACTGATTATTACTATATTGAAATGACAAATGATTAATTAATTATGCTTTGTAACTGGAAAATGAATATTATTAACTCATAATGCTTTGTAACTAGGAAAAGAATGCTACTACTTATGCTTTGTAACTAGAAACTGAATGCTATTCATTATGCTTTGTAACTAGGAAAAGCATGCGATTATTTAGTAATGCTTTGTAATTAGGAAAACATGATTACTGATTATTACTATATTGAAATGACAAATGATTAATTAATTATGCTTTGTAACTCGAAAATGAATACTATTAACTCATAATGCTTTGTAACTAGGAAAAGAATGCTACTATTTATGCTTTGTAATTAGAAACTGAATGCTATGGATTATGCTTTGTAACTGGGAAAAGAATGCGATTATATAATAATGCTTTGTAATTAGAGAATGAGTGCAAATATTCTATGTCAAACAATTAATGAACATTTTTCTGTAATGCTACATACATGCTACAGAAATGTTCAATACCTGGGCTATGAATCCCGCAAACTACTAATGTAATTCCTAATGAAGACTAGTATGTGACTTAATGTCCTTCACCTTCTGACCTAATTACCAGAAATTACTGCAATATCCGTTTGTCCTGTCTATCCTCATGATCATGGAGCACTATATTTGGTTTTGCACTAATTCTACGTTGGTGTGCCTTGTAAAAGCGTGGTGTTGACATGACATGCTGTCCACCACCGTGAGCGATGGAGACGTTATTATGGTCCCACTGTTTGGTGTACCTGATGTACTGCCAAAATGATAACATGGCAGATTACTACGACATTTCAGTGTCTTGGCTACGCTGATAAACACTTCTGGGAAAAGACCTTCAGATTGTCTCACTTGGTGTTGTACTTTCGTGGAAAGATATGGACTTTCAGTGCAGCTGTGTGCAACCTAAAGTGCTACAACCATGATGCAATCCTTCCCTTTCCTATACTAATTCTTGTAACATAGTGCAAATCATTTTTTGATAACATCATTTAGGTTCTTGGCCTATACATTTTTTTTCGATTTGCTGAACTCCAATGCAAGTACACTTATGTCACTTGTCGACATGATTTTTTTGCCATTATGTTTATTTGTTGTGAAAATGCTAAAGACATTTTTTTCGATTTGTTCTGAAGTACAGTATATGTGCACTCTTGATATTTATATTGTATATACATTTTGTGATTTGATGATTTTTTTTTTTGCCATTACATTTAGTTGTTGTGAAAACGTTGAAGAATTTTTCAGTGCATGTGCACTTACCCCCCCCCCCCCCCCCCAGTGGAGGGTTATGAAACACGTATGTTCTGTAACAGCGATGGCGAGCCATGGCAATCTCTGACCAGAGAGTAGTAGCGCGTGCGAGATGATTCAGTTGCGAGAGAGCAGTTGCAAATAGGGAGTCGGCAGTTGTCGTTGTACGTAGCAGTCTGTCGGCAGTAGTAGTCTTGTACAGTTGCGGGTAGAGTTGCGAGTTGGACGCAGTCTGCGGGCGTCGACATGGGTCTCTGGTCAAGATGCTAAATGAGGTATATTGTTAAATAAGGTAACGAAGCTGCATTGCGCACATCAGATAATGTAATGTATATTTATTGTAATTAATTTTCAAGAAGTGCCCCAATAATAATTTGTTTTGAAAGTATTTTAACAAAAGAGCCATTTAATTGAAAAAACTATTTCCCTTAACAAAAGTTTCAGTTAAATTCAAAAAATATTTGCGATGCATTTCCTCCAAGCTATGGCGAAAAATAAGAGCAGATGCAGTTATAGTGAGGTAAGAAATCAATTCTAAATTTTTGCACAGGGCCTAAGATCGACATTTCGGTCTATTTGCATTTTTTATTGTCACTGAAATTTCATTATCATTGAATTATCTTTCATTTTGTGGGGAGCTGACTTTGCAACATTTTGTATGTCTTTCATTATTTTTGTGGGGAGCTCACATTTGGGTCAGATTGCGATTCTCACATTTAATTGTCATTGTCAGTAGAATTCATTGTGGGGAGGTTACACTTGGCTCCCATTTATTATTTTTTTATTTAAATATTTCTGTGGGGACGAAACTGCTTCTTGGCTCCATTTTTATTTAACTTTGCTATACTTAATTTTCAGTGGGGAGGTTACAACTGTCATCCAAAATTTCGTCAATGATTCAGAATGGTGAACAAGATCTTTTTACTTTGATCTGTTGCGTGTACTATAATTGCATTGTGTTTGCATTCGGAAGAGGAGCGGAAAAAAGGGAAAAAGAACGTACTTGGGTGAAGTAGTGGGTTTCCAAGAGAGACAATAAAAGTATACAACAGAATTTGTTAGGGCAGCTGCAAGTATAGGATGTAAAGTCGTATGAAAATTACTTACAAATGAACGACAATACCTTTCAGTACGTGGTCAAGAAAGTGGCTCCTCATACTACGAAGCAGAACACTCATGTCAGAAATACTATAGCCGCAAAATGTAGACTTACCATAACACTGCGACTTCTTGAAACAGGAGAAAGCTACTCTATTTTACAGTACAGCACACGAATACCGCAGTGCACATTGACGAAAATAATACCCGAAACGTGTGAAGCTATTTATAAGGCACCTAAGCAAGAATATCTGAAGGCAAATAACTATTCGGTAAATACTATAGCCATAAGGCAATATCTTTGTTTCTGCAAGAGTTGTAGTTTTTTATATTCTCGGGGGTACATCCTGGCCGTACTTCACGGCTAATGGCATCCGCAATTTTTTTATGGCTCTCGTTTCTTCTTATTCTATTTTTGTATTCGAGATGTCGCAAGCTATACAGAGTTTCACCTGCCTCGAAAAATTCTATCAGTTTCGTTGTAGATACGACGGACCATGTTAATTTAGAAGTCATGTTACACATTAGATGTCAGACAGCGCGTAGCGGCTACATTTCTCACTGCAGGAAACAGAAGACGAATGATTTCTTTGGTCAAATACAAGACGCGGGGATAGATTTGATCAAATACATTGGATGAAAGGCGACATTTGACAGAAGTTCGCTACTACACTACATCCAATACATTGGACACACAAACTTTGTCCAATAAATATGATAGTGTAATATCAGCCTAACCCACAACAATCGACAGTTGTCTGAGAATTCAGGATTTCATATTCACGACCCTTCCCCGTGAGTTAAATAAACCCTCTTAGTCCTCTTTGACATGGATTCTACACACGTTAACAATATTCTGAGATGGGGCGCTCTAGTAGTTTGTAAGCAGTCTTCTTTTCAGACTGTCTGCGTTTTCCCAGTGTCACGTCAATGAAGCAAAGTCGTCCACATGCCTTATCTATGACTCAGCCTACGTTATCATTAAGTTTCATAGTCCTACGAATTTTTATATCCAGTTATTTGTATAACATGACTGATTCCAGCAGCGCCTCATTAATGTTGTAGTCATGGTATAATACTTTCCTGTGTTTTGCGAAGTGCATTATTTCCATTTCTGTACAATTATCACCAGTGACCCATATTAGTACCATTTTTAATTCTGGCCAAGATATGAGTGGTTATTTGTGCAGCGTTTTTTAATATTACTTCATTGTAGAGAATTGATATAATCTGAGGTGACTATTAATATTGTTTGCCAAGTCATCGCCGCGCGTGGTGGACGTTCGGTCTAGGCGCCTTGCCACGTTTCGCACGGTTACCCCCGTCGGAGGTTCGAGTCCTCCAGGCATGGGTGTGTGTGTTGTCCCTAGCGTAAATTAGTTTAAGTTAGATTAAGCAGTGTGTAAGCCTAGGGATCGATGAACTTAGCAGTTTAGTCCCATAGGAACTTACCACAGATTTCCAAAAAATTTCCAAGTCATTAATACATATAAGGAAAAACAATGGTCCTGACATACCTCCCCGAGGCACGCCTGAAGCTACTCTGTAGATGTCTCTCCATCCAAGATAACATGCTGCGTCCTTCCTGTCAAGAAATCCTCAAGCCAGTGACAAATTTTGTTTGACACTCCACCTAGTCGTATGATTTTTAATAATCGATGATATAAAACCGAGTGAAATAATTTTCTCAAGTCAATAAATACTGTAGCCACCAGATTATCCTGAATTATATCTTTCAAGATACCATATGAGCAAAGTGCATGTTGGATTGCGCATAATTGATGATTTCAGAATCCACGTCAGTTGACATAGAGGAGCACATAATCTTCTAGATACGTCATTACGTTGGGGCTGCTTTTATTATATTCTAGTATACTACGAAAGATGGACGTCAGTGAGACAGGATGGTGGTTTTGTGAATCACCCCTGCTACCCTTCTTATAGGCGGGTATGTCCTGTACTTTATTCGAATCACTGGGCAATTTTTGTTCATCAAGGAATCTACGAACTTTTTTTTTTTTAACGGGAGCTAATTCAGTTGAAAATTACGTATAGAACCTGTCACGCTCCCCATCTAGCCTTGCTTGAAGCCTTGGTCCGTTTTAGATATTTTAGCTTTTCCTCAACGCCACATCTTTGCAGTGATGCGACAAACAAACTGGAACAGTACTTCTGTATCTTGCTTAGTAAAGAAACATTTGAAAACAGAATTATACATTTCTGATCAAGTTCCCACGTCGTCCATAACTGTCTCGACACTAGCTTTACTGTCAGTGACTGCCTTTACATATGACTGGCATTCCGTTGGGTTTTGTGAGAGATCTTTATGAAAGATTATACTACGGTAGTCCTTGAAGCCTTTACGCAATGAAATCTTGACAGCCTACTATGCTTCATTAAGCATCTTTCAATCTATAGCCCTACGCTTTGTTTTACACTTGTTATGCAGTAGTCGCTGACCCTTTGGAAGTTTCTTCACAGCGTCTGTACAGGGTGGACAAAATAAAAGAGGCCCTATGTCTTATAAGTAACATGCAGGCAATTCACTCGTTTATTGTAAATGCGGAACACAGAGTAGTAAATTATTATTACGGAAAACAACGTACTGAATAACAATATGTCAGTAGTTCACATGAGGTGCTCAAAACGTTCAACATAAACTTCGATACGCAAATCAGCATAACTCAACATGTTGGTGTGATTTCCACAGCCGCATTGCAAATGTTTGTATTCAATCCTCCAATTGTATGAGGGTTCTTACAGTAGATTTTACTCTTTAAATTTTACAGTCAGTAAACGTATTGCGGGGCATTCGCAGATATTGGAAAATGCGTAATACATCACGATACACAGGACAGTAAAATATTATAATCTAGAATTTCGAATCTAATCTGATCGGCACATATGGTCTTCTATAAAGAAACAGTCAGAAGGTGGCTTAAATGTGAAACTGAAGTGTAGAAAGCGCTGATTTTTTTACTCAGATGTATTTGTAACTCTTCTGCGTTAACACGCCAAAGAAATTTTTCTTATGAAAACTATATAACACCGTGCTACTCTTACAAATACTACAGTTTTCAGTTAGTACTGCAAGGTCCACAGAAGACGGTCTTTTAAAGAGTGCAGACATTTTCTTTTACAGCGCGGTGTGCAACTAAAGCTTGTCCATAACGAAGCGGAAAAGCTCTGAAAGGAATTTTTGTCAGTTCTGCGGCTTATCTCCGATGAAACCGAGAGCATAGCTATTAGAAAATGTGCGTTTCGTTTCTGTTTGCGTTTCATTTCGAAAAACAGACTGTAACCGGAACAGCATCATCGATGAGTGCTTTTTTCAAAGTGGTATCGAGAAATGCTTTCAAATTGCTTTCAAATAAGAATTGACGATCGGTGGATCCAGTGCGTTCGTATTTGGAATGAACCTTATCCAGTGTTGTCTGCGTTATACTGACAGCAATAGTGTAACACTTACCCAATGAATGCTGGGTGCTTGAAACGAACGGTATCGCTAGATGTTTGCGTCACAGGCTGGTAGGAGTCCTCCAAATACAATACAGTCAGAGCAGCACCTGATATTAACAGAATCCTTCTATATCTACATCCACAACCACACTCCGTAAGCCACTTTACGATGTGTGGCGGAGGGTTTTTTGTATATTTTTGTTACTCCCCTCTTTTCCTGTTCCAGTCGCGAATGGTCGCGGGAAGAGCAATTGTCGGTAAGCATACGTGTTAGCTCCTTCTCATCTATATTTTGTGATAGTAGTATGAAGATAAAATTAGAGAGATTCCAGCTCTCTAATTTTATCTTCATACTGTTTTCACAAAATATACACGAGAAGAAGAAATATATTAGTCGACTCTCGTAGGAAGAAGACGAATTAAATAGTCCAGAATTCTAAACCAGAACAACTGTTAGCAAGAGTGACATAAAAGTAGATATCTTAGGTGTTGCGAAACAACTCAAATCACAGAAGAAAGGCAAATCTACCGATCCAGATGGTATAGCAATCAGGTCCCTCTAAGAGTATGCAGACACAATAGCACGTTTCTTAGCAATCATATACAACCGCTCACTTGACGAAAGGTCTGTTCTTAAAGACTGAAAAGTAGCACAGGTACCATCAATATTCAAGAAAGGAAATAGGAGTAACCCATTGAATTACAGATCCATATCACTGACATCAATTTGTAGTAGCAATATGGAGCATTTACTGTACTCGAACATTATGAATCGCCTTGAAGAAAATGACTTATTGATACATAACCAACACGGATTCAGAAAAACATCGTTCTTGTGCAACACAGCTAGCTCTTTATTCCCATGAAGTAATGAGTGCTATCGACATGGGATCTCAGATCGATTCCATAGTCCTAGATTTCCAGAAGCCTTTTGATACCGTTCCTCACAAGTTACTATTAATCAAATTGCATGAATATGGAGTATCCTCGCAGTTGTGTGACTGGATTCATGATGTCCTCTCAGAGAGGTCACAGTACGTAGTGATAGACGGTAAATCATCGAGTAGAACAGAAGCTATATCTGGCGTTCAGCAATGTACAGTCATAGGCCCTCTGCTGTTCCTGATTTATATAAATGATCTAGGTGATAATCTGAGCAGTCCACTTAGATTGTTTGCAGATGACGCTGTAATTTACCGTCTAGTAAAATCATCAGACGATCAATCCCAATTACAAAATGATCTAGAGAGAATGTCTGTATGGTGCGAAAAGTGGCAATCGGTACTAAACAAAGGAAAGTGCGAGGACATCCACATGGGTACTAAAAGAAATCCGATAAATTTTGGGTATACGATAAATCGCACAAATCTACGGGATGTCAATTCGACGAAATACCTAGGAATTACAATTACGAGCAACTTAAATCGGAAAGACCACACAGATAATATTGTGGGGAAGGCGAAACAAAGACTGCGCTTTGTCGGCAGAACACTTAGAAGATGCGACAAACTCACTAAATAGACAACCTACATTACACTTGTCCGTCCTCTTCTGGAATACTGCTGCGCGATATGGGATCCTTACCAGGTGGGATTGACGGAGGACATCGAAAAAGTGCAAAGAAGGGCAGCTCGTTTCGTGTTATCGCGCAATAGGGGTGAGATTGTACTGATATGATAGACGAGTTGGGGTGGCAGTCACTGAAACAAAGGCGGTTTTCTTTGGGGCGAGATCTATTTACGAAATTTCAATCACCAACTTTCTCTTCCGAATGCGAAAATATTTTGTTGACACCCACCTACGTAGGAAGAAATGATCATCATAATAAAATAAGAGAAATCAGAGCTCGAACGGAAAGATTTAGGTGTTCCTTTTTCCCAAGCGCCGTTCGAGAGTGGAATGGTAGAGAAGTAGTATGAAAATGGTTCGATGAAACCTCTGCCAGGCACGTAAGTGTGAATTGCAGAGTAACCATGTAGATGAAGATGTAGGAACGTACACTCTCTCAATTTTAACGGTAAGTCACAACATGATTACGTTATCTTTTTTTGTAACGTCTGCCAGTAGAGTTGTTTGAGCACTTACGTGACGTTTTCGCGCTTACTAAATGAGCCTGTGACGAAACACACTGCTCTTCTTTGGACCTTCTCTATTTCTCCAACAAACCTAATACTAGTTCCAGAATGACGAGCAATGTTTAGTTATTGGTCCAACGAGGTTTCTGTAAGCTACTTCCCTCTTGGATTCTTGCCGATGATTCTTCCAATAAGCCTCAGACTGGCATCTGCGACTAGTTTTATGTTATCGTTTCACTTTAATTCGGTCCGTTGGTATCTTCCCAGATATTTAATGTATGTGATTGTTTCCAATGAATGTTTTGCCATTGTATAGTCGTGTGACTTTTTGGCTATTTATACCCAATACGTTGCATTTGTTTATGTTGTGCGTAAACTTCCACTCCTGCATTAAGTATCGAACTTCATCAGGTCTTCACGCATTTCGTTACAATTTTCCGGCGTTGTGTCTTTTCTGTATAAAACAGCGTCAACGTTCGTCACAAGCTCATTTATATATACTGTGAAAAGTAACGGCCCAACAACACTCCCTTGGCGTGCACTGAAGTTACTTTTTAGTCTTAAGATTGACATCCGTTAAGAATCACACCTGAGTGTTCTGTTTATTCTCAACTATCCAGTCCCAACACTGAAATGGCCTAATATTCCGTAGGCTACAGTTCAGAACTGTGTCGAACGCCTTCAGGAAATCAAGAAACACGGCATCAACATGGGCACCAGTGTCTCGCTGCCTTCTGTGTGTCGTGGAAGAACAGAGAGAGTTGAGTTTCACGCGATCATTGCTTTCGAAATCCTGTTTTATTTCTACAAAAAAAACTACAGAAATATCATAACACCTCCGTAACATTTCTAATATATAATGCACACGTATAACAGCCGAAGTGACAGGCGACCCGTCGATGATAGGAGACGCTGTAAGTGTTAATTATACGGTATTTGTACTATAATAAATAGAGTTACGAGTGAAATGTTACCGATGGAGTAAAAAGAATAGAAATAAGCACCGATTTTTTACTGAGATACAGTCTTAAAGGTCAGATTTATGATTCTTTCAACATAAACAATACTAATTTCCCCGTCGTAAAAAGAACTTTAACTCTGAAGGCATTGACACCACTTTATGAACGTAAAGCACGACAAGGCATGACAGGAACGCTGTAAGAAGCGAAGCCACTGAGAAGCGAAACTCCTTCGGTGTAAATCGTTACATTTTAATTCAGTTAAAGACAAGTCGCTTACGGATATGATCTGCACAACACCCTAAACGTTGTAAAGTAAGAGCACTGTTACACTAATACAGATTACACGTCTCTCTAACAATTCATGAGGGTTATTTAGACCTCTGTTCTTGTGCTACGTTTTGAATGAATGTATTTATGAATCTGTGCAGTTGTTAAAGTATTTTCTTTAACTTTTCACTTTGTAACTGTTGAAGTTTGTAAGGAATAATTAGGTACGTCAAAGACGTAACTCTGTGACGTCATCCTGAATGCGATACTACTTTGTGAAATTAGAACATGGTCTTAGGGAACTACTTGTTAGGGAGCGGAGGTGTGCCGGCCTTAGTGGCCGAGCGGTTCTAGGCGCTACAGTCTGGAACCACGCAACCGCTGCGGTCACAGGCTCGAATCCTGCCTCGGGCATGGATGTGTGTGACGTCCTTAGGTTAGTTAGGTTTAAGTAGTTCTACGTTCTAGGGGACTGATGACCTCAGAAGTTAAGTCCCATAGTGCTCAGAGCCATTTGAACGATTTTTTGAAGCGGAGGTGTACACATTCCGCTTTTAACTTGCCCCTGCTTGCCGGTTATCCAGGCAGGCAAGCTGCCGTACGTTATCAGCAGAACGAACAGGCTGCTTTACTCTCATCCAAGGCAAGCTGTGTCCAACTCAAGAAGGCTAAATGAGTCTTGCTTACCTCCACGTTTTCTCACTGTCCTACGCTATGTAGCTGTTTATTCTGTATACTTTCATTGTAGTGTTTTGAGTAGGGTTCATAAGTTGATGAAATACCCGAGTGTCACAAGACGCCAGGCGTGGTGGCCGACCGGTTCTAAACGCTTTAGTCCGGAACCGCGCGACTGCTACGGTCGCAGGTTCGAATCCTGCCTCGGGCATGTATGTGTGTAATGTCCTTTTGTTATTTAGGTTTAAGTAGTTCTAAGTTCTAGGGGACTGATGACCTCAGATATTAAGTCCCATATTGCTCAGAGCCATTTGAACCATTTTGTTACAAGACGAGGCGCAATAAAATATATATTTTTGGGTCACTGTAGTTCAGAAAATGGTGGATTTTATATGCACCTTCTTCTTTTATGAGTATTTCGGGCTCACTTATTTATTTCGATATGAAACGTTTTCTCTGCAATTTCACCCACTTTCGACTATCACCGGCAATTCTCATATCTATCCATCAGCATTTCATCTCTAATATGTTTTCTGTAGCAATGATAGCCATCTCTGAAAGTCGAGATCCTTTGAACCTAAGAATCTGAAGATGTCTATGATACTGCAACACCAACCAAAGTAAGGTTTTGGCAGTCTAGTTTCTGTAAACGTAATGTGTTCCAGCCAAACTTGACCCTTGTTATACCAGTTTCAGTTACTTTTTCCAGGATGTGTTGTGGTTCGTTGGATTGATTCTAATTGGTCAACATAGTTCACTCCAAATTTCCGAAATGCAATTCAACAAAAACAAAGTTCGTTTTCCGTATTATGTGAATCTAAAAAGACCTTTTTCTTTCATACTAAGCTTCATTCGTACTGCGTTGCGTACCACCAAAGTGTGGTTTTTAATGCAAAAAAAAAATGGTTCAAATGGCTCTGAGCACTCTGGGACTTAACATCTGTGGTCATCAGTACCCTAGAACTTAGAACTACTTAAACCTAACTAACCTAAGGACATCACACACATCCATGCCCGAAGCAGGATTCGAACCTGCGACCGTAGCGGTCGCGCGGTTCCGGACTGAGCGCCTAGAACCGCTAGACCACCGCGGCCGTCGTTTTTAATGCAGTGAGCCGTATTTTTTCTTATTCTAGTCTGTGTCTGCCCTAAATTTATAAAGCCTATACAGTGCTAAATGGCCTCAAGTACTTAGCACACATTTCCATACACCCATCAGCCTCTAAGACTTTGACCTCTTTCAAAACATTTGTGGAGTGAGGAAATTTCTGGCCAAATTTACTAACACATTGTAAGATACTCGAGCTCACAGGATGAGTGTTTAGTAACTTGTTACACAATTTGCATTGCGAGAAACCTACCGATTTACTTGAAGCATCCTAGTAAACTCACGACGAATTTGTCACTGCGGATCTTGCGCACTGCACAATGACTGGTATACAGGGTGGTCTATTGATCGTGACTGGGCCACATATCTCACGAAATAAGCGTCAAACGGAAAAACTACAAACAACGAAACTTCTCTTGTTTGAAGGGGAAACCAGGTGGCGCTATGGTCGGCCCGATAGATGGCGATGCCATAGGTCAAACGGATATCAATTGCGTTTTTTTCAATAGGGACCCCCATTTTTATTACATATTCGTGTAGTACGTAAAGAAATATGAATATTTTAGTTGCACCACATTTTTCGCTTTATGATAGATGGCGCTGTAATAGTCACAAACATATGGCTCACAATTTTAGACGAACGGTTGGTAACAGGTAGCTTTTTTAAATTAAAATACAGAACGTAGGTACGTTTGAACATTTTATTTCGGTTGTTCCAATGTGATACATGTACCTCTGTGAACCTATCATTTCTGAGAATGCATGCTGTTACAGCGTGATTACCTGTAAATACCGCATTAATGCAATAAATGCTCAAAATGATGTCTGTCAACCTCAATGCATTTGGCAATACTTGTAACGACATTTCTCCCAACAGTGAGTAGTTCGCCTTCCGTAATGTTCACACATGCTCTGACAATGCGCTGACGCATGTTGTCAGGCATTGTCGGTGGATCACGATACCAAATATCCTTCAACTTTCCCCACAGAAAGAAATCTGGGGACGTCAGACCCGGTGAACGTGCGGGCCATGGTATGGTGCTTCGACGACCAATCCACCTGTCATGAAATATACTATTCCATACCGCTTCAATCGCACTCGAGCTACGTGCCAGAGATCCATCATGTTGGAAGTACATCTCCATTCTGTCATGCAGTGAAACGTCTTGTAGTAACATCGGTAGAACATTTCGTAGCAAATCAGAATACACTGCACCATTTAGATTGCCATCGATAAAATGGGGGCCAATTATCCTTCCACCTACAATGCCGCACCATACATTAACCCACCAAGGTCGTTGGTGGCCGAGCGGTTCTAGGCGCTACGATCTGGAACCGCACTACTGCTACGGTCGCAGGTTTGAATCCTGCCTCGGGCATGGATGTGTGTTCTAAGATCTACCCATTTGAGCCAAGGTCGCTGTTGTTCCACTTTTCGCAGCCATCGTAGATTTTCCGTTGCCCCAAAGTGCATATTATGCCGGTTTACGTTACCGCTGTTGGTGAACGACGCTTCGTCGCTAAATAGAACGCGTGCAAAAAATCTGTTATTGTCCCGTTATTTCTCTTGTGCCCAGTGGCAGAACTGTACACGACGTTCAAAGTCGTCGTCATGCAATTCCTGGTGCATAGAAATGTGGTACGGGTGCAGTCTATGTTGATGTAACATTCTCAACACCGACGTTTTTGAGATTCCCGATTCTCGCGCAATTTGTCTGCTACTGATGTGCGGATTAGCCGCGACAACAGCTAAGACACCTACTTAGGCATCATCATTTGTTGCATATCGTGGTTGACGTTTCACATGTAGCTGAACACTTTCTGTTTCCTTAAATAACGTAACTTATCGGCGAACGGTCCGGACACTTGGATGATGTCGTCCAGGATACCGGGCAGCATACATAGCACACGCCCGTTGGGCATTTTGATCACAGTAGCCATACATCAACACGATATCGACCTTTTCCGCAATTGGTAAACGCTCCATTTTAACACGGGTAATGTATCACGAAGCAAATACCGTCCGCACTGGCGGAATGTTGCGTGATACCATGTACTTATACGTTTGTGACTATTACGGCGCCATCTATCACAAAGCGAAAAAAGTGGTCCAACTAAAACATTCATATGATATTATCCGTTAATATTTGTTTATTGCATTTAACTCATGTATGTGATTCTGTTCGTTTACTAGTTTTCTGTTTAAGTAGTGGACCATGGATGGGAAACATGCTCGTTTCTGTGTGAATGGGTGGTTCAATTGATGATGAATCGTGGTGCTTATAATTATGGGTTTTCTGCCTATTGTGAAATCATATGTGTTGCTTATTCCTTGTGTGGGGACAGCTAGAAAATTTATTGTGTTTTTTTTTTATACTTCTGATATGAACTGAATTTTTGGATGCATATTGTGTAGCTGTTTTATGTTCTATGTTCGTGTTTCATCAATCAGGCGTATTATTTTTTGACATAATGGTACCAGCATGTAAGATTGTACACTTTTGGGTCTTATTATGTGTGTGAATATCTTGTTCTCTGTTTATTTCATTGTGTAGCTGTTTTATATTCATACCTCATCAGTCAGGCAAATTACGTCGCTGATACAAAGTTACAAGCCTGCAAGATGATATTGATTTGGCTTTTATTATGTGTCTGAAGATCTTCTTCTCTAGGTTGTTCACGATTATGTTGCTTAACAGGCCACTAATTAGTGATCACATTGGCAATCCTTTGTGTTGGGAATAAAATTCTTTGTTGCACACAAAACAATTTTATGCTGTTATAGATGTGAGTGTGGCTCCTATTTCATCAATGCGTATCTTTGGTGGGTATTTTCGTTGTTGGTGGTCTTGTGCGACGATGTTGATTGTTTTGTATTTCGGAGTGCGTGTGTACATTGATGTGACTGAAATGTCTATGACTTTGACCCTGTCATATAATCCCTTTTAGTTTATGAGGTCCCCATTGTTTTCAGAAGTGTACATTTTCGTTGCTAATGTACGTGTGATGGGCTAGGTTATAGGAAGGTCAATTTCTGAAGTTAACGAATGGTCTTGCGAGAGTATTTCGTTTGAGTACATTTGGTAAGGAATGTAGACTGTATGTGTTTAGATTTTTCTGTGAAATTCTATTTATTTACTTTTTTTACGAATATATCTCAATTTTTTCAGTGTTGGTTGAATGTTTTTCTGGTACCTTGTACTTACGTCACTGATATTGGTGATATTGTCGTCCTTCAGAAAATCAGCTGTTTTGTCTGTTACTCATTTTCAATCATGAGCACTGTTATATTACCTATGTCTATTTTTGCTAGGATGGTATTGGGTTGGTTTGGTCTTTGTTATAGCTGCTTGGATGTCTGTACTTTAGGTGTTCCGCTATTGCAAATTATAGAGTGTTATTGTGTTTTGTTTATTGGTTTTACTTATAAAGTTCCTTTGTAATGTGTTCAGATTCTGTTAAATGGTTTGCCATTGTTTTGTGATATATGTTTATATTAATGTTGTGGTTTGATCACTTATTACGTAGACGCTTGACCTGTTCATTGAGATTTATGTTAGATCTGTTGATGATTCTGTCGTGGAAGATACCTGTTGGACTCTAATAATCGTTTTCGACAGCTGTTATTGGGCTGTTTGTGGTCCTGTTGTGTTTTTAGCTTTGTTTCTCCTGTGTTATCCGCATAAACTCTCATTTTTGTGACTTTACTCCCTTTGCTATTCCTCAAGGCTGGCTGACATTTCGATTTTAATGGCCAGTTCTGAAAGTGTTTTGTACAATTCAGTTTTTAGCAAATGTTATTTAGCATATAGTTTCCCGTTTTCTCTTTTTGAACATATTAGTTCCACCTTCATATTAATTTTCTTCCTACCATTGCACAGTAACGTAGAGAGGGCTGTACATAACGTAACAATATAGAAAATAATTAAGGCAATGACAAAACGGACAAAAATATGTTTGGCCTAATTTCGTTACAAGCGTTATTAATCAAAAGATGTTCACATTTTACGCAACTGACAACGACATGAAGATGGTGGAACATGTTTAGGTTATTTGAGAAACATCTGTTCGCATCCAGTAATTTAGTGTGCAAACGCCACTACTAAAAGGGTTTCAGTACAAATGATGAATAAAGTGCCCTTTGTTAAAGTCGGTTATGTCAGTGGATTTACTCAGCTGCAGCCTTATCATCGGCGGTGGGGAGATGTTATGTTTTGGTTCATCAGTGTGTATCTAAAATATGGAGCGAGAATTTCATAAATCTACCGAAGTAAGGTTTCGTCCATCGGAGGCCATTTGACACTTTATTCAAGCAGAATTACTTCCAATAGCTACTACTTTACCTTTGCCACGCCACTCGTCCGTCTCGAACACGCTTCTACTCATTGATAGACCCTTTTTTTTTTTTTTGCACTCGTTCGCTGCCTGTTACAGATTGACTCTGAGCGAACAAATGGCAACCCCTTCGCGCCTTCCTAACAGAGGTATACAAATTCTCCACCCAGATTACCTGACTCTTTCTCCGCCACTACCATTAAAGCAGCTCACCGAACACAAGAGTACATGTGTACTGTGTGTACTGAAGCACAGTGGTTAAAGCAGGCCAACTTGGGTTTCATCTAGACTGGCCAACTTCACGGGACCTGTTAGCACTGACTCACTTGACAACAGGTTGCGCTGTCAGTCCAATGTAACTAAATGGTTCAAATGGCTCTGAGCACTATGGGACTCAACTGCTGAGGTCATTAGTCCCCTAGAACTTAGAACTAGTTAAACCTAACTAACCTAAGGACATCACAAACATCCATGCCCGAGGCAGGATTCGAACCTGCGACCGTAGCGGTCTTGCGGTTCCAGACTGCAGCGCCTTTAACCGCACGGCCACTTCGGCCGGCTCCAATGTAACTAGTCAGGTATATGTTTACGTAGGAAGTCTCACTGCAGCTCGTTTTACTATAACGAAGGGAGCAGCAAACTGACCAGACCAAACTTAAAGGAGAGTGAGGAGAAATTAAGAACTGGAGAGTATACAGGGTGATGGACCATTGATAGTGACCGGGCCAAATATATAGTACTTTAAAATCTGTTTCTACTGTATTTGGGTGATGGTTATGGATCGTTAAGTAGTCAGCAAATGTACTAGGAGAAGATCAATTTTTAGAACTGTGAGGTGTTCTGATTACATTATTTTAAAGTTGCTGCATGTTGGCACAACGCATACCAACTGAAAAAAACTTGCATCTATGTTCGTGACTACGCCATCTGTTGAACTGATCCGTGGTTGTTTCCTGTGTCCTGAGTATTTACTGTGTTGAGTTGTCCGTTCTGTATCCTACTTAAAGTTCTTGATCCGATAAAATGTTGCCTGTTCTGTTAATTATTTTTTATTGAACGTAAGTACAGGGTGTTTCAAAAATGACCGGTATATTTGAAACGGCAATAAAAACTAAACGAGCAGCGATAGAAATACACCGTTTGTTGCAATATGCTTGGGACAACAGTACATTTTCAGGCAGACAAACTTTCGAAATTACAGTAGTTACAATTTTCAACAACAGATGGCGCTGCGGTCTGGGAAACTCTATAGTACGATATTTTCCACATATCCACCATGCGTAGCAATAATATGCCGTAGTCTCTGAATGAAATTACCCGAAACCTTTGACAACGTGTCTGGCGGAATGGCTTCACATGCAGATGAGATGTACTGCTTCAGCTGTTCAATTGTTTCTGGATTCTGGCGGTACACCTGGTCTTTCAAGTGTCCCCACAGAAAGAAGTCACAGGGGTTCATGTCTGGCGAATAGGGAGGCCAATCCACGCCGCCTCCTGTAAGTTTCGGATAGCCCAAAGCAATCACACGATCATCGAAATATTCATTCAGGAAATTAAAGACGTCGGCCGTGCGATGTGGCCGGGCACCATCTTGGATAAACCACGAGGTGTTCGCAGTGTCGTCTAAGGCAGTTTGTACCGCCTCAAATTCACGAAGAATGTCCAGATAGCGTGATGCAGTAATCGTTTCGGATCTGAAAAATGGGCCAATGATTCCTTTGGAAGAAGTGGCGGCCCAGACCAGTACTTTTTGAGGATGCAGGGACGATGGGACTGCAACATGGGGCTTTTCGGTTCCCCATATGCGCCAGTTCTGTTTATTGACGAAGCCGTCCAGGTAAAAATAAGCTTCGTCAGTAAACCAAATGCTGCCCACATGCATATCGCCGTCATCAATCCTGTGCACTATATCGTTAGCGAATGTCTCTCGTGCAGCAATGGTAGCGGCGCTGAGGGGTTGCCGCGTTTGAATTTTGTATGGATAGAGGTGTAAACTCTGGCGCATGAGACGATACGTGGACGTTGGCGTCATTTGGACCGCAGCTGCAACACGGCGAACGGAAACCCGAGGCCGCTGTTGGATCACCTGCTGCACTAGCTGCGTGTTGCCCTCTGTGGTTGCCGTATGCGGTCGCCCTACCTTTCCAGCACGTTCATCTGTCACGTTCCCAGTCCGTTGAAATTTTTCAAACAGATCCCTTATTGTATCGCTTTTCGGTCCTTTGGTTACATTAAACCTCCGTTGAAAACTTCGTCTTGTTGCAACAACACTGTGTTCTAGGCGGTGGAATTCCAACACCAGAAAAATCCTCTGTTCTAAGGAATAAACCATGTTGTCTACAGCACACTTGCACGTTGTGAACAGCACACGCTTACAGCAGAAAGACGACGTACAGAATGGCGCACCCACAGACTGCGTTGTCTTCTATATCTTTCACATCACTTGCAGCGCCATCTGTTGTTGAAAATTGTAACTACTGTAATTTCGAAAGTTTGTCCGCCTGAAAATGTACTGTTGTCCCAAGCATATTGCAACAAACGGTGTATTTCTATCGCTGCTCGTTTAGTTTTTATTGCCGTTTCAAATATACCGGTCATTTTTGAAACACCCTGTATGTGCCGTTTTGTTTTGTGTTTCGTGCTCTCTTTTGTCTTGCTTGTGGTCATTGTCTGTGTGTTGAGTTCTTTTGGTTTGTTGTGCAAGGTCTTGTAGGCACGTGGTCTATTCAAGCTTTGTCCATATACAAATGTTTGGTTTAGTTTCTCTATTATGCTGATATCATAACTATTAGAGAATAACTGATATGATATCAGTATAATGATATCATATCAATCAAAGAGACTGGTACACCTGCCTAATATTTTGTAGGGCCCCCGCGAACAAGCAGAAATGCCGCAACACGACGTGGCCTCGACTCGACTAATGCCTGAAGTAGTGCTGGAGGGAACTGACACCACGAGTCCTGCAGGGCTGACCATAAACCCGTAAGAGTACGAGGGGGTGGAGATCTCTTCTGAACAGCACGGTGCAGGGCATCCCAGATAAGCTCAATAATGTTAATGTCTCCGGAGTTTGGTGACCAGGGGAAGAGTTAAAACTCAGAAGAGTGTCACCTGTTAGAATCGTATCTAAAGGTATCAGGGGTCCCATATCACTCCAACTGCACACGCCCCCCACCATTACAGAGCCTCCACCAGCTTGAACAGTCCTCTGCTCACATACCGGGTCCATGGATTCATGAGGCTGTCTCCATACCTGTACACGTCCATCCGTTCGATATAATTTGGAACGCGACTCGCCCACCAGGAAAAGTTTCGAGTCATCAACAGTGTAATGCCGGTGTTGACGGGCCCAGGCGAGGCGTAAAGCTTTGTGTCGTGCAGTCATCAACGGTACGCTAGAGGGCCTTCGGCTCCGAAAGCCCATATCGATGATGTTTCGTTGAATGGTTCGCACGCTGACATTTGTTGATGGTCCAGTATTGAATTCTGCAGCAATTTGCTGACGCGTTGTTCTTCTGTCACGCTAAACGATTCTCTTCAGTCGTCGTTGGTCCCGTTCTTGCAGGATCTTTTTCCGGCTGCAACGATGTCGGAGATTTGATGTTTTGCCGGATTCCTGATATTCATGGTACGCTCGTGAAATGGTAGTACGGGAAAACCCCACTTCATCACTACCTTGGAGATGCTTTGTACCATCGCTCGTGCGCCGACTGTAATACCAGGTTCGAACTCACTTAAATCTTGATTACTTGCTATTGTAGCAGCAGTAACCGACCTAACAACTGCGCCAGGCACTTGTTTTCGTATGTAGGCGTTGCTGACAGCAGCACCGTTTTCTGCCTGTTTTTGAATACGCATGGCTATACCAGTTTCTTTGGCGCTTCAGTGTATAAACTTACGTCAGAAGAAGAGCCCTGGTCTCTGCTATGTTGCGTAATATGTGTACCTACTAACGAACAGAAGCTGTATGTTCCATCCAGCTTCACACGATTGTAAGAAAATTTCATTAGTTTGATAAGCCTTGTGACATGGTGATAACCGGATTTATTTGTGCGATAGAACTTCATAATAATAACAATTGCACTGTAACTGTGAGTATGTGTGTATAATATAGACCTAATGCCATTTTCGTACTGTTTCGTTTTTACCTAATTCAGATGAGATCTTTCCGGTATTTTTTAAGACTGTATCAGCTAAAATTAGCGTTGACTGCTCCACAGCCAAAAAGTTTAATTATGAGCATGATTCTAGCTATTACAAGCATAACTGGATCAGTATAGCTACAATAACCCCTTCTGCCAGACCGTAGTCTATTGTATTACGTTGTATATACAACATTCGTGAAAATTATGGAAGCACAGCAAGAAATGCATGCTTGAACATAAATGTAATTGCTTGGAAAGCCTTCAGGTTCGCCTTTGTATCTGACCACGACCGGCGTCTGTGCAAATGTCCTCAATACGTTCAAGCGTCAGTGGTCGTCAAAGTGTTCTGCGCAGTTGTGGGTGCATTACGTCGGACGTAAGCGAATTCAAACGTTGAAAACTTTTTGGTACTCTCGTGGCGTGTGTTTCGTATTTCAGGATGAAGGGTATCGACGATTTGTAGCGGCTACAGGGAAAGCGGAGAATCATCACCCGCTAAATCACATCTCGGACGGAAAGTGTGTGTTGAATGACTGTGACAGACGAAGAGGGTTGTGACGAGAAATAAGACGGCAGCTTCAAAAGTCCCTGTAAAACTGGATTTTGTACTCGTGAATCCTGTCGGCATCAAAACAACATGAAAATAGCTGCATAAGCAGGGAACTGCAGCTGAAACTGTAAATCGAAGACCACCCACCAGTGATCAAATGCCCGTAACTGGAGAAGGTTGTAACGAACCAGGACTTTAGAACAAAGAAAGCAAGACATTTGGCAGGAAGAGTCCTGTTGCACTCTGCTTCCAACTTATGTCAGAGTTTACGATACGAGAGTGAAATATGGCAGAGGTGCCCCATGGGCACTCGGCGGTGTCACATTACTGCCAAGGATTAAGTGAGCATTTTGGCTGACGAGATAAGTCCCATGGTACAATGATTGTTCCTCAATAGTGATGCTGTATTCCAACACGACAGGTCCCATGTCCGCACAGCTCGTGTTGTCCAGGACTGCTTTTGTGAACAAGAATATGAACTGTCAGATCTCTCCTGACCGTCACAGTCACCAGCTCTCAATATTATTGAGTCTTAATGATATACTTTGGAGAGAAGGGTGTGTGATTCACCCAACTCCGTCATAGTTAACCTGAATGTGCCACGAATTTGCTAGAAGAATGGTACAACATTCCCTTAAAAACCGTGCAGGACCTGTATTTACCCTTTCCGAAACGACTGAAGACGTTTTGAATGCCAACGGTTTTCCAACTCCGTACCGGGCATGGTAATGTGTATTTTTTTTTTTTTTTCTCCTTTGTTTTAGCCCTTTCGCATGTAATTCTAAGTATTAAAGAGCAACCATACTCCATTAGAGTACATCTGTGCTTCTTTTGGCTGCATGATCTACCTTTACGATAAGAGGTAATCAGGGCAGCATTAGGTATTTCTTTCTAAAAGCAGTATGGATTTCAAATTGTAAATATTGCATTAGTATACAGACAGAACAGAATTCTCTGGTGGGGTGTCTAATTTTAAGTGTACTGGCATGTGTCCTAGAACTTGTATCCTTCAGTCAGGTTAAACAAACTAAAGTTCAATGGGAAATACCTTACATTTAAACAGAGACAAAATTTTCGTGAAAGAACCATAATATTCAGTGCATTTCAAAGCTTTGGAATTGTAATAGCCTTCTTTTGAGAGAGAAATAGAGTTTATAGACCTTCGTTAGTTCATATTGAAACATTGTAATAAGAAACACGTTCATTGTACTGAATACATTTATGGGTGCTTGTTAATTATTGCCCTAATAATTGTGTGGGGATTTATGTTCCTTTGAAAGTAGCGTAAGAATTGGGTATGTCCTCAATATAAGAGTAAGCAAACGAGATGTAAAGTGATATATTACAATGTTGCTCTACTAAATGCGCCTTATAAACGCTAAAAAGTTCCATTTATATAAGTATATAATAATCATTAGCTGGGGTGGTAAATATCAAAAACTGCATATGTTTTTATTGTTGGTGTGGTCTTTACTTCGAAGACTTCTTTACGCAATTTTCTACTCTGGCCTATCCTGTGCAGCCCTCCATCATCTCTGCATAACTGCTGCAGTGTATGTCAGTTTGAACCTTCTTCCTATATTCAGGCCTTGGTTTACCTCTACGATTTTTACCCATCACCTTCCCGTCCATTACCAAATGACAATTCCCTGATGCCTCAGGACATCTATCGTCAACTGATCCCTTATTTTCGTCAAGTTGTGCCACAAAATTATTTTCCCACGGCTCTATTTGACAGCTCCCAAGAACTGGATGAGACATGGCAAGATGAATGCTTCAGAGGTGTGAGGAAGTTCATTAAGAGGATTAATAGTGAACTAAAAAGACCGATCTTCACCTGTTTTACCAGAACACGTAAAACCCTTATTCTAGCTAATGCTATCTAATGTTTTCGATTCATGCGCTGCTCATAGAGTTAGCAGTTAGAACTGTACAGTTTGGACATATCGCAATGTCTTGTAATGACCAGGCCATTAGCAGTGTGGAAAAGAAGCACACCAGAATAGGAATGGTGTCAGTCCGATCTGGAAAATATGTTGCTCAGATGGTAGAATGCTGTGCATTTCCTGAAAAATTCGTCGGTCACAAATGGCTCTAACATATGTGTCATCGGGGAAATTAAAAATATCTTCTGAACATAGAAAATTTTTGTGTGGACTCCCGTGACTGTAGCTGAAGCGAACACCTATATTATCAAACGTAGTTATCAAACTGAGGTAGCAGAAAAATCGATGGGCTCCTGTAAGAAGACAAGAAAAGCTGTTACGGGTAACATCTAAAGGTCACATCCCCACAGGCAGAAAAGAAACAGCCATGTCATGCTTCCCGTATAACAAAGGTGCAGACGTCCTCTTTGAAAGAGAAAACTGTTGAAGAGGCAAGAAAAGAAGACACAAAAATCGATACAAAGGCGCCTGACGGCGATTTTCTGGCACTCGTGCAAGTATAAGTCGGACATCAAGCTACTCTAATTATGTTACGCGTCTTCATGTCTCATAAATAATTACGGAGGATACTAAACGTGAATTCTTTGGGTCTCGTAGGATCAACAGACAGCGAAGTATCGATATCAGGACACGTTGCTTCTGATGTCTTGAAAATACCATCATAACGGAAGATTAAGTCCGTAACACAGAATAACGTACAGCACGATAACTGCGGCAAAGTTCGATATCTATCATCGGTGGTGAAGTGTGGTATCTAGCATGTTCATACGTTTAGTGTATAACTCCTGTCAAAAACCATATGCATCTAAACAACGCATGTATGTGTGTGTGTGTGCGTGTGTGTGCGTGTGTGTGTGTGTGTGTGTGTGTGTGTGTGAGCTGACAAAATATACTTCATCGGAATAAATTTGTCGTGGATATCGTAAGACAGCGTAAAGCACGTGTCCTAGAGCATAACGATCTTTTCGTTTAGAAAAAATTACGTTAACTATTGTTATTTCCGCCAGCGTCACGGCCCTAGCGTCTATAGCGTCTAGATACACTTGGTCCAATATTCGGCGAATGGATAGAAATATGGAAACAGCGCTAGAAATGCATATTTGAAGGTACATGCAGGTTGATATGACCTAAATACGTTGTAGAGTCAGTTTTATCTATTATTTATTTACGCGTGAAGTTCCGTAGGACCAAATTGAGGAGCAATCTCCACGGTCATGGAACGTATCAGTATATAAAATTACAACATAAAAGTAATAACATATAAAAATAACATGTTTATGACCGAAAAAAGTCAATCCATAAGATTAAGTAAATGCAATTAACAATACAGCAAGAATCCGATAATTTTTTAAGGAACTCCTCGACAGAATAGAAGCAGTGACCGATTTGAAAGCGCCTGGATTACTGCTAAGATTTTTTTCAATTCTTGTGGTAGCTTATTGAAAATGGATGCAGCAGTATACTGCTTTCTGCACAAGAGTTAAGGAAGTGCTATCCAAATACTGGTTTGATTTCTGCCGAGTATTAATTGAGTGAAAGCTGCTTATTCTTGGTAATAAGCTAATATTGTTTACAAGAAATGACAGTAAGGAATATATATACATTGAGAGGCCAATGTCAAAATACCCAGACTCGTGAACAGGGGTCGACAAGAGGTTTGTGGACCTGCACAACTTATTGCCCGAACCGCTAGTTTCTGAGCCAAAAATATCCTTTTAGAAGGGGAAGAGTTACCCCACAATATAATACCATACTATATAAGCGAATGAAAATAAACAAAGTAAACTAATATTCGTGTCGAGCAATCAGTTACTTCAGATACTGTTCGAATAGTAAAAATGATAGCATTAAGTCTTCGAACAAGAATCTGAATGTGGGCTTTCTACGACAGTTCACTATCTACCTAGAAATTGGAACTATTCAGTTTTACTAATCTTATGCCCATTCTGTGAGATTAAAACGTCACGTTTGGTTGAATTATGTGTTAGGATCTGTAAAAACTGAGTCTTACTGTGATTTAGCGTTAGTTTATTTTCTACAAGCCATAAACTTATCTCATGAAATGCACTATTTGAAACAGAGCCAATGCTGCACACAACACCCTTTACTATCAAGCTAGTGTCATCAACAAACAGAAATATTCTAGAGTTAGTTACTAGAGGGCATATCATTTATATAAATAAGGAACAGTTGTGGCCCCATAACTGATCCCTGGGGCACCCCCCACTTGACAGTACCCCATTCAGACCCCACATCACAGCCATTCTCAACACTGTGAGTAATGACCTTTTGCTATCTGTTACTACAGTAAGGGGCGAACCAATTGTGAGCTACTTTCCGTATTCTGTGATGGTCCTACTTCTGGAGCAATATTTTGTGGTCAACACAATCAAACGCCTTAGTTAAGTCAAAAAATATGTTTAGCCTTCAAAACCTTTTGTTTAACCCATCCAGTACCTCACAGGAAAAAGGGAATATAGCATTTGCAGTTGTTAAAGGACTTCTAAAGCTGTCGTGGTCAGAACAGTACTCTGTCTAGCTGTGAGTGCATCATTGCTTTACGCTGGAGCTAAGTGATTTGGAACGTGGACAGATTTCTTGTGGTCGTATGGCGGGTGCTTCCCTAACAAAGAAAGCCGAAGTGCTGTTTCAAGAGGCATGCTACTCAATATTTATAGCGCATGCAGATAAAGCAAAATGGCTCTGAGCACTATGGGTCTTAACTGCTTAGGTCATCAGTCCCCTAGAACTTAGAACTACTTAAACCTAACTAACCTAAGGACATCACACACATCCATGCCCGAGGCAGGATTCGAACCTGCGACCGTAGCGGTCGCGCGGCTCCAGACTGTAGCGCCCAGAATCGCTCGGCCACTCCGGCCGGCTGCAGATAAAGCAAAAAAACATCATCCGTTAACTCATAACGCGGACTAAAGGGTTGTTGAGTGATTGTGGTGGACGCTTAGTGAAGAGGACTGTTACAACAAATAAAAGGACGACAACTGCAAAAGTCGATGCAGAACTTAATGTCGTACACGCGAATCGGTTCTGCACCAAAAAACGCGAAGGGATCTCCATAACCAGGTAATTACAGGGCGGATTAGAATTCCAGAACCATTCATCGGAGATGCATATGCCGGCAATAGAGAAACGCGGTGCCGAATCCTTAAAATCTGGACCATGGAGCAATAGGAGCAGTCATTTGGCTGGGTGAGTCTTGTTAAAAACTGCTTCCAACTTCTGGTCGAGTTTACGTCACAAGAGTGAAACATGGCTGGAGTTCGATGATGATTTGGGCAGTCATATCGTGGTATTCTGTGGGCCCCATGGCTACTCTGCGAGGTCGCATTACTGCCGAAGATTTTGTCATCACTTTGGCTGATCAGACCCATCCTATGCTACAATGTTTGTTCCCCGGTAGTAATGTTGTGTTCCCAAACGACTGGTCTTCTTTTCACGTAGCTCGCTCGCATGGTCCAGGACAGACCTTGTGAGTAGGAAGATCAGTTGTCTCATCTTCGCTGGCCACCATAGTCACTAGATCTCAATATTGTTGAGCCTTACGGTCAACTCCAGTGAGAAGACTGCGCGAAGGCTATCCACCTTCACACTGTCAACTGAACTTGCCACTATTTTGCAGGAAGAATGGTATAAGATTCCCTGGAAAACCTTACGAGACCTGTATTTGTGCATTCCGGGACGACTGGAAGTTGTTTCGTAAGCCAACGGTTTTCTTACACCATATTAAACTTGGTTATGTGTTGTATTTTTGGACGTTTCCGTAATTTGTCCACTCCCTGTTTAATGGTCCTGTAACATCTACATCTGGTGTTGTTCCTGCATCGGCTCGAACACTAGTTAATGGTACAACAACAAATCGTATCAACTTCAAAAACCGTCTGGTTGCGTATAATATGTACATAAACCGCAAACACTTACAAAGCGATAGTGTTTCTATAGATTATCTAATTACACAGTTTCCATTAAAACTGCAACTCCAGTGAGGGTGGCAAATAACAAAATTTTACTTCTCCTACGTATACGACATACAGTGTGGGGCAAAGAGAAGGAGCACGGGCGAGTGGATACGACTGGATGTGAATGGTTGCATATAACCACACCCCGTGTACGTGCGCCACATGATCCTCACCAGTTCAGAGCGTAGTGCCGGCTGTAACAGAGTGAGTGGAGCAGTGTAAAGGGGACGATGGTACTCACAGGGGAGCATCGGGTGTTCGTTGTGGAAAGTTACATGACGCCAAAGTCGTGGAAACGGTGTGGTCAGTTGTTTGCTGAGAAATTTAATGGTGTCAAAGTGCCATGCAATGCTTAGTGCGAAAATGTCATCAGACGGTATCTGTTTCCCACACACCAGAACATGTGGCTTCTGTTCACCTGGAAATGCTTCAGAGTCCCACCAAATCAACCTGACGCCTGTCACAAGAGTCCGGCATATCACGTCGATCATGCAGAGAAATACTCCACCTGAACATGCACATGTATTCACGACGAGCGTCTGTTGTTCATGCACGAAAACCAACAAATGCTTCTGAGCGCCTCCAATTTTGTGAGCGGCTGTTCACTGAGATAGCAGTGGATGGCTTGGATATGGATTTCTTCTTTATGTCTGATGAAGTTTGGTTTCAATTGAGTGGTTATGTCATCCCACATAATCAAATGTTCTGGGCAACAGAGAATCTGCATTTCTTCCACGAAAAACAATTGCAAAATCAGAAGGCTGGGGTTTGGTGTGCAGTGTCTGGATGCCGCATTATTGGTCAATTCTTCTTTCATCAGACAATGACATCGGGACGTTACATTGCCAAAATTTTGAGACCACTTGTGGCAACATTAGCAGAGAAGGAAAAGACCTGGAGTTACTTCCAAAAGGATGAAGCAACTGCCCACACGACCAGCCGAAACTTGAAGCACTTGTCACAATATTCATTCCTGACAGAGTTGTTAACAGAGGTCAGTCTAGTCGAGGCCCTGTGTGACCATCCAGGTCACCTGATCTGTCAGTGTGAGATTACTTTGTGTGGGCAGCCCTCAAGTCCAAGGTGAATCACAACAACCTTCATAGCCTTTAAGAACTGCTGCAGAACATTTCGGATGCTACTCCAACAATTCCTGCAATCCAGCTTTGATCTGCATTCAGCAATTTGCTGACCAGGGCCTAAAAGTTCCAAGAGATGAATCGTAGTCACTTTCAACTTCTGCTATCGTCAGGTTGGTGCTGTATTTCCTTTCCTCTGCTGTGATTCATTGTACGCTGGAACTCTGTTCTCCGGGCCACACTGTAGTAGGAAGAAGACATGTTGAACTTAGCAGTTGATTTTTAGCGATACAGCTAGCGAAATGTGGTACACAGAACTGCCCAAAGTGACAACGGTTCTAATGAAGTTGAACATCGAGTCAAACGGAACTCGTATGACAGATGCACCATGCTCCTTCAACTACATGTCAGAGTTGTCAGACGTAAAGCGAGCGACTGGTGGCACAGAGTCTGTCGACTACCCATGACCATCTGCATAGATGTAGATGAGGACAGCACTGATAACAAGACTGTTGAAACGTAACACCACGAAGGCCTCAAAGACAAAGCACAGCCACCATCCTTAACATCTCAGAAACGTGGTGGCCGTTGCCCTTATTACCGGATATGCAAACGAGAGCTAGCTAAGCTCCCACATTCCAACCTTGGATTGTCGATGTACAATTTCATATTAGAAGTAAAAGCAGCAAGAAAGAGATATCCATGCTTGTGGATGTTCACTGCTACCACACAATACTTATAAACGTTTGAAATAACGTAAAAGTAACAAAACACACGGTGATCTAAATATTTCATTTGCAACGTCTGACAATAAATTTCATGTAGCACTAACAACATCCTTACTTCTGCGAATAGCGACGCAGCTTAGCGACGAGTGGCACAAAAACTTTTTGTAGCTGCGTTTGTTCTTATCACCTTTACGCGGTATTCGTCCGATATTATACGTTAAGTTGGGCCCAACTGAAAACTAACAGTTTCATTTATTTAATTATTGAACCTGTTCCTTCTTCTTCAACTCTCTATCGAAAACCATGTAACATCGCCAAAAGTTGAACATTATCACGATAAAAATCGAATAAATCTCAGTGACAATCCGTGCTCTGTTAACGAGTGCGAAGTGCGTGGCAGAGAGAACTTCCCACTGTAACGCGTCATAGGTTTCTTTCCCCTTCCATACGGGTATGAACGACGGGCAGAATGTCTGTGTAAAAAACTGCATATGCACATTACTTAGTCAATCTTGATTGACGTCTTGCTTCAGGCTCCTGCCAGTTCAGGTTTTTTCAGCATTTCCGTAACCCGTTCTCGTGGGTGGAAAACGCGAGTCAGCATTTGTGCTGCCCTCTTTCACATACACACATCAAAAAAAGTTTTGCATCACCTCAGTTCTGAGAGTTCCGGAACCTTGCAGATAATTGGAACAGAGATCAACATAAACATCATTTCCGCCGATTTTACTGCTCATGAAAACCACACATTGCGTGCTGTACCACCATACACCGAGACCTTCAGAGGTGGTAGTCCAGATTGCTGTAACACCAGTATCTCTGATACCCAGTAGCACGTCCTCTTGCATTGATGCATGCCTGTATTCGACGTGGCATACTATCCACAAGTTCATCAAGGCACTGTTGGTCCAGATTGTCCACTCCTCAACGGCGATTCCGCGTAGATCCCTCAGAGTGGTTGGTGGGTCACGTAGTCTATAAAATGCCCTTCTCAGTCTATCCCAGGCAAGTTCTACAGGGTTCATGACTGGAGAACATGCTGGCTACTCTAGTCGAGCGATGTTATCTTGGAGGAAGTCATTCACAAGAAGTGCACGATGGGGCCGCGAGTCGTCGTCCATGAAGACGAATGCCTCGCCAATATGCTGCCGATACGGTTGCACTATCGAGCGGAGGATGGCATTCACGCATACTACAGCAATTACGGCACCTTCCATGACCACCAGCGGCGTATCTGGGCTCCACATAATGCCAGCTCAAAACAGCAGGGAACTTCCACCTTGCTACACTCGCTGGACAGTGTGTCTAAGGCGTTCAGCCTGATCAGGTTGTCTCCAAACACGTCTCCGACGATTCTCTGGTTGAGGGCATGTGCGACCGTCATCTGTGAAGAGAACGTGGTGCCAATCCTGAACGGCCCAATCGGCATGTTGTTGGGCCCATCTGTACCGCCCTGCATGGTGTCATTGTTGCAAGGATGGACCTCGCCTTGGACGTCGGGAGTAAAGTTGCGCATCATGCAGCCTATTGTGCACAGTTAGAGCTGTAACACGATGTCCTATGGCTGCACGAAAAGCATTATTCATCATGGTGGCTTTGGTGTCAGGGTTCCTCCGAGCCATTATCTGTAGGTAGCGATCGTCCACGGTAGTAGTAACCTTTGGGTGGCATGAGCGAGGCATGTCATCTACAGTTTCTGTCTCTCTGTATCTCCTCGATGTCCGAACAACACCGCTTTGATTCACTCCGAGACACCAGGACACTTCCCTTGTTGGGAGCCCTTCCTGGCGCAAAGTAACAATGCGGATGCGATCGAAACGCAGTATTGACCGTCTAGGGCATGTTTGAGCTACAGACAACACGAGCCATCTATCTCCTTCTTGATGGAATGACTGTAACTGATAGGTAGTTGGACCACCTCCGTGTAATAGGCGCTGCTCATGCATGGCTGTTTACATCTTTGGACGGGTTTAGTGACATCTCTGAACAGTCAAAGGGACTGTGTATGATACAATATCCACAGTCAACGTCTGTCTCCAGCAGTTATGGGAACCAGGGTGATGCAAAACATTTTTTGATGTGTGTATGTTCAATATCCGCTGTTAAACCTACTCGTTATAGGCCGCACCCACTTGAACAATAGTCTAGGATAGGTCACACTAGTGTACCGTAAGTAGTATCGTGCAAAGACTAATTACATTTTCCCATCATCCTACCAGTGAAGTCAAGGCTGCCACCTGCTCCACCTTCACCTGAGCCTATTTATTCATTCAATTTCATATCCCCATTAAGTTGTTACGCACAGGTGTTTGTATGGATTGAATAATGCCAGTTCTCATTCATTGATTTTGTTGTCATATGGTGCTACAGGTGTAAAGCTTCTAGCTAGTTTTTGGTATTCGATGAATGTGATGTAAGTTCTGTTTTCATTCGAAGAGTCCATATTTCATACACTTGCACGATGAATATTTTTCAGACAGAAGTCTTCAATAGTCGATACTTTACGCCTCAGAGGTTTTGAGCGAAACCAATGTGATGTTTGGTTGTTAGTGGTATTGTCGTTTCGTTGCCTGAGTAGCATTCTAGAATATTAGGTGGGAGAGTCTGGTGTTGGTCATGCTGCAGAGTGATCTGGGAACAACTAGCAGAACACAGACATGTAAACACAGAGAATGTTAATTTTTGGAAATATGGTTCTCTAAAGATTGATTAGAGAAGTGTGGAGATATTCAGGTATGTCATTGCATTGCTTGCTAGAACGTAAGTTCTTATGAGTTTTAGAAAGGTAAATTTTCTGTGTGATTTTTCTTTATTGATTCCGGTCGATTAGTTTGATTGTCGAGACGATATTAAACAAAATTATCTGCTCACATGACTTGCTCTCAGAGGTACAGCCTCACCGCACCTTTACTATTTCATTACCGAATTACATTTTTATAAGAAATGAATTTTGAAAAATTGTTATATTAAATCGAAGTAAGCATCATAATGTAATTTTTAAATGTTAGTCTGTTCTATATCATTCAGCGAGTTCAGTTTCTTCTACAGCCCCTTACTGAAGTTTTACTTTGTAATAGTGTGACACTGCTCTGAACTTATTGGAACACAGTTACTCAACGCTTAAAAGTGTGATGTGCTTAGCTAAGCTGTTTTTAGATGCACTGTGCTTGGCGAGTTTTTTTAGCTTGTTTGTTCCTGTGTTGCATTTTAACATTCACTAATTTCGAAAAGTACTGAGTTTGTGTTGCCACTAGGTAGGTTACAAAAGGTTGTTAGTGCCACGCATTGTAACACTGTTCACTGCATTGCACAATACAGAGTTCCATTTGATAACTTCTTCAGTGTTGTTTTGTAAAGACTTTTAGTCAAAGTTAGTTGGAATGCAGTTACACAAATTCAGATGGGTTTGGAGATTCTTTACAGCAGATACCGTTTACGTGAGGAGACCAATTTCACTGTTCAGTTGACGGAACGTTTGCATTATAATACATATGCATTCAAATATTAAGAATAAGAGACGTGTAGAGAAAAGCAAACCAAACAAAACAGTTATTCGTGTCTGCATTTTGCTAAGACAAAAATTAATATGCCGAACGAATATTCTCCAAAAGGAACAATATCGCTAAAAGCAGACACTAAAAGACGTTTAATCTAGGCCTATATTACGCATCTAAAACTTACACTGCGCAGTGACTGTATGAAGGCATGAATCGTGTGCAGCTATGGACAGAGAGACAACACGTATTTATTTTACAAGTACATATTCTTTCGCTGTTGCTGGTATAAACTGCGCTGTTATATCGACCTACACTCAAAGGACGAAATGAACAGTTAAATTGCTCTTGTGAAGTAATAACTGTTGTGCATAATAGCTTTTTGATCCTTTTCGCGTGTGAATGAAAACCCCATTCTTTTCCGATATTATGTGTCCTTTGTAATTGTTTCATATAAATTATTTGATTGACGCTTTGTTACGATGTGTTTCAAAAAACAAATGGTCTGACGTGTGATTGAAAGGGAGACGGTTTAACAGTTCACCAATCTCCGATTTGAGCCAGAGATTTTACGTACATCTGTTTTAACATCCATTATCTTCCCTAATTTCAGAGGTAATGTTGGTGGATGAATACAAATTATATCTACAGGAATGTAGAAATCTCTGGATAGTACGAGTCAAAGTGAGAATCAGCAAAGAATCTGAGGTGAATTTACATTTTGTGTAAGATATTCCTGCCTGAGAAGGAAAATTGGTAAAAACGTTAATAAATTTAATGTTATTCTCGCAGATGAACTGAAATGGAAGATGCAACTCGAACAAGATGGAAGACGAAAGTAAATCTTTGATACGAAATAGACTAGGAAGTCAACTGAAGCTACCTGATAACTAGCTCATCCCGCTGTTTAATTTCTGGTAAACACTGGAATAAATAAATGAATTACAAATTAATAGCTAAAATGCAACTTCCCCTATACTAAGGTCACAAATTATACTAGATGGGGTGTTACTATTTGGGCAATTTCTGAAAACTTTGTTTGGTTGCAAATATATCAATATTTGCTACAGTTGTTGCAACCAAATTGGCACGTGGAATTAATAGTAAATGTCGGCTACACAGTAGTTACATATGGGACATGCAACCTTATAGCACAAACAAGGAGACAACGAGATTTCAAACTGTCTAGAAAACAAGGTAAAAAATGACAAAGCCATCTTCTGAAGCTATGACTGGCTGTTTCTCTTGTTTATATTTGTTGCGCTATTACATCTTTGTCGTCTCCCGTTCAGTATTGCTCTCCAGCTTTGTTCAAGTTCTTTCATCATGCGTTTTCTCCGACATAATTAATGTTACTCGTCCTTTTGATTATAAAGTTTATTTTCTTAATTTAAGCGTTTGTAAGCGTTACCTTTCAGTAACGGCGATGATGCAATTTCCCCATCGAATTGTCTTCTTCTTTATGGGAAACGAGCCGGCCGAAGTGGCCGTGCGGTTCTAGGCGCTGCAGTCTGGGACCGCGAGACCGCTACGGTCGCAGCTTCGAATCCTGCCTTTGGTATGGATGTGTGTGATGTCCTTAGGTTAGTTAGGTTTAACTAGTTCTAAGTTGTAGGGGACTAATGACCTCAGAAGTTGAGTCCCATAGTGCTCAGAGCCATTTTTTTTTTATGGGAAACGAACCTACTTTCACAGCCTCTGTTATGGGTCAGAGGTTAGCAGGTACGGAAAGGACGTTAGTGAATTTGTGTCCACATTCTTTGATTTCTCGCGTGTAATGTGACACCACAAGAAAATTCCTGCGCCTGGGATCAATTTTAGCTCTCTGTGTATTAAATACAATATACCCTGCGTACATTATTGGTTTCATTGTGGCTACTGAGAATGCATGTAGTCAAATATTGTAATAATATGACAAGGAATTTTTTGTGGTGATGTTCTTGCACAGATGCTTCAAGGAGTTCTAGGCGCCTAACACTTATACTCTGTATCACGCTTTCAACGAGTTTCTCCGTTGCGATCGTAAGGGGATATTTCAATAAGTCGTGTGGTAGTACTTAACTCACCGAGGTATGCCATGGAGACGTCAAGAAGTCACAGAAGTTCTATTTCCTACCACAGATGATGTCTATGTCTGTGACTGAGAAACATTTGTAACGAGTCTGATTTCGTTACATGTTGTGTGACACAACAAATGCAACAGCAAATATAAATTTTAAGCTTACAATAGCTGATATGAAATTACTATTCAAGGAAATAAATATTTTAATCTCGTAACCAATTGTTGTTTCTAATCTTACAAATAAAATGTCACAAAGCTCTTCATATCATCTCTGGCGGTAATCCGGAAGGATACTGCCCTTCGGTTGGCCTTTCGGTTCTAATAAAAGCGTTAGGTGTATTGCAGGTTCCAGCCACACTGCAGCGGTCCAGCCAGCAGCCAGCAGCGGTCCCAGCCAGCAGCGGTCCCAGCCAGCGGCCAGCAGCGGTTCCTGCCAACAGCCAGCAGCGGTCCCAGCCAGCGTCCAGCAGCCGGCAGCGTCCAGCAGCCAGCAGCGTCCAGCAGCCAGCAGCAGCCAGCAGCAGTCCCAGCCAGCAGCGGTCCCAGCCAGCAGCAGTCCCAGCCTGCAGCAGTCCCAGCCAGCAGCGGTCCCAGCCAGCAGCAGTCCCAGCCAGCAGCGGTCCCAGCCAGCAGCAGTCCCAGCCAGCAGCAGTCCCAGCCAGCAGTGGTCCCAGCCAGCAGCAGTCCCAGCCAGCAGCGTTCCCAGCCAGCAGCAGTCCCAGCCAGCAGCAGTCCCAGCCAGCAGCAGCAGCAGTAGCAGCAGCAGCGTCCCCACCAGCCGGCCAGCCAGGTCGCCTCCCCCACCAGCAGCAGCAGAGTGGGGCTTCAGCCCCAGTCTCCTTCATCGTTTCTCCATCTCTTTTACTCTGTGTTTCTCGTCACCTTGTCCATCCCTCGTTTGCTTCTTTGTCCTGTCCTGTGCTTTTCCCCTTGTCACCATGTCAACCCCCATCACCACCACTACAGCCACCACCACTGCTATAGTATACACATGTCCCTCTGCCGCCGCCACTACCATCACATGGTGTGGCCAATCCCCCACCCCCTCTATCAATCCCTCCACTACTCACTCTCCCATCTCCCTCACTTTTTGTTGCTCCATCCCCAGCTCCTCCCTGCCTCGCCTCTCTGATCCCTTCCCTCCACTCCCCCCCTCTGCTCCTTCCGTTTCCATGGCCCCCGCTCGGGCGGTGGCCTGGAGGGCCACGGCCCATGCTCAACTTTCCCCTTCGCTCTCTTCATCGTCTTCATCATCACCGTCGCCATCGCCCTCACCATCTCCGGCGCCGACTCCAGCACTGGGACCTGCCCGTCCACGCCATCTTCCTGTTGCTCCCGTCCCCCACACCTCCTCTGCCGCCGTCAAACGCCCTAGCGCCACCCCTGCCTCTTCTGCATCCATAAAAGCTCCACATCGTCCCCCTTCACCTGTCCAAGATGCCATGGAAGTCTCGCCATCTGTCGCTGCCCCCTCCTCCTCCTCCTCCTCCTCCTCCCCCTCCTCCTACCGCTACATCCTCTCCTGTCCTGATCCCTTCCTTCTTGAGGCCCGGAACCTCACCCTCTTCCTTCGCCAGACTTTTCCTGGTGCCCCCATCTCCCTCCTCACTCCTCGCCGTGATTTGGTGCTCATCTCCTCCCCCAGCCCTACCCTCCACACAGATCTGCTTTCCCGCATCCCTGTCACCCACTTTGGCCCTAATGCCTCCCTCACCCCTGCTCCTTCCCCACCTCCCTCCCGCCAACCCCAACCCCTGCATCGCCAGCCAAGCCTCACCGCTGTGATCACTCGGCTTAGTCCGGCGATCACAGAGGAGGAGGTGTTGGTGGAGCTCAAGGCGCATCCCCATCTGGAGGTGCATGTGCTTCGCCACACCCATAACTCCACCGGCCCCACCTGCCTTATGCGGGTCTTTTCCGAACACACCCCCTCCATCGACTGTCTCCTGAAGGAGGGTGCCCTTCTCTTTCACCAACGCTACCAAGTTGACACTTCCCGTTCCCCTCCTCAATCCCTCTGCTGCCAAAGGTGCTTGCGGTATAATGGACACCTGACATCTGAGTGCCTTGAGGCCCCCACCTGCCTGCACTGTAGGCAAGCCCACTTTTTACGGCAGTGCCCCAATCTCCAGTCCCTCCTCCTGTAATACCTGTAACCTCCCTCATCCTACTTACTCCTGTTCGCCCTCTGATGCCCCCACCCCTCCTGGCAATTCCCTTCGCCCACCCCCTACTGCTGAGGACATCATCAGATTCCTCACCATCGCCCTTCAGAATGTTCATCCTTTTCAGCGCCCCCCACACCCTCCAACAGATATCCCTCGCCGCCCGTTCCATTTTCCACCTAAAAATGTACGCCACCTACTCCAACAACCAGGCCCATTTCACCTCGTCCCGTCTTGACACCCTCGTCTAAATCCCTGTCATGGTGCGACAGCACTGTATCCTTTTCAACAACATCCGCTCCCTTCTCGCCAACAAGAACCTCTTCCTGCACAACCTTGCCACCCACTGCGTGGATGCCTCCCGCCTCAATGAAACCTTCCTCCAACCCCACCACAACATCTACACTTCGCCCTACCTCCTTCACCGCTCCGATAATCCCCTCCCGATTGCGCGTGGCGGAGTTGCGATTGGTCACCACCGCCAGATCCCCGTTCGGCTCCAACCTCTCCTTCCCGACCCCACCGAACACCTGATCCTTAGTCTCTTCTCCCCCGGCCTTACCGTCACCTGCGCCACCATCTATGTCCGCCCTAACGCCTCTATTCCCGTCGACTTCCTCTCCCACATTGACCATATCTTCTCCTCCTATGTGATCGCCACCGACCTCAACATCCATAGTCGTTCCACCGCCCAGTTACGGCGGTGGCATTGGTTCCTCTCCTCCCTTCAAGGTGACCTCATCCCCATCCCCCAGCACACCCGTCCCGAATCCAACTCCACTCTCGATGTTATCCTTTCCTCGCCCAACCTCTTTGGCTGCATAACGGTGGATATCCTGGAGCCTATTGGCAGCGACCATCTCCCTGTCCTCCTCACCATTTCAGATGGTCGTCGCCCCCACCCCGACCCTCGTAATGACCCTCCCCCAAAGTACGTCCATGACTATTCCCGTGCCAACTGGAATGCCTACCAGGATACCCTCTCCACCCAGGTCGATAGCCACCCCTTCACCTACCACCACCATGACGGTGTAACCCATGCCGCCTCCTTTCTCCAGCAGACCTTGTCAGAGGCTGTGGAGGCCCACGTCCCTACTGTCGCCATCCACCCCCACCGTCCTACCTAACCCCCACAGGCCGTCCTCCTCCATGAATCCCACCGTCTCTACCATGCCTTCCTCCACACGCGTGACCCGGACACACTACAACGCCACCGGCAACTCCAGCGACATATTCGCACTTTGCTCGTGGCTAAGAAACGCTGGGACTGGCGACAGACATGCACCCGTTTAAATGCTACCCTACCTATCAACTTGTCCAAGTTATGGTCAGCCTTCCATCGCCTTACCGGAACTAAACCCTCCCCCTACTATCCTCTTCTCCATGATGATCACCCCTTCCCTGACACCCTTAGTAAGGCCAATCACTTTGCCTCCTACCTCTCCGATGTGTTTTCCATCCCTGATGATCCCCAGTTCGATTACTCCCTCTTCCCGGATGTCCACGATCAAACTGACACCTCTGTCCCTCCCCTCGCACCTGGTTTCCAGTACTTGGACAACATTACACACACGGAACTCAATGCCCCTATCACTACACAGGATCTCATTGCTACACTCCGCACAAAACGCAACACTGCTCCTGGTCACGATCGTGTCACCTACCGTCACCTTCGTGAAGCTCCTGTCTCTTTCCTCTCCACCCTGACCAGGCTCTACAATGTAGTCCTGTCCACCGGTTACTACCCCGACCTGTGGAAAACCTCCCGTAACCTGATGTTCCTTAAACCTGGCAAACCGCTGTCCACCATCTCCTCCTACTGTCCCATCAGCCTTACCTCGGTCTTCAGCAAGGTCCTGGAATCTATCCTCACCTGACGCATCCACCAGCATCTCCGCCAGCACCGCCTCCTTCCCATTACCCAGTGTGGCTTTCGGCCGTCCTTCTCTTCTGACGACCTTCCCCTTCACCTCACTCATGTCCTTTCTGAACAGCTTAATTCCCGTCGCTCCGCAATCTTCCTCTCCCTGGACCTCGAACGTGCTTATGACTGCGTATGGCGTTCCGGTCTCCTCTTCAAGCTCCAAACCTTCGCCCGTCCCATTAACTACATCCGTCTGATCGGCTCCTTTCTCTCCCACTGTCCTTCCTACGGATTCCTACACCTTTTTTCCCTCCACGGTGTGCCCCAAGGCTCCGTCCTCTCCCCCCTTCTGTACCTTTTGTATACGGCGGACATGCCGACGTCGTCACCTCTCGTCCACCTTCTCCAGTTTGACACTGCCTTCCCTGCCCTTGCCCCCACCATGCAGCGCTCCCAACACCTTTTCCAATCCCATCTTCACTGGTTCACCGCTTGGTGCAACCAGTGGTTGCTCAAGGTCAATCCCTCCAAAACCCAGGCGATCATTGTAGGCAAAACCACCCCTTCCTTCCGCCTCCTTGATTTTTATCTCACCATCTATGACCATCCTATCGCCCTCACCCCCACCCTCAAGTACCTTGGCGTCACCCTCGACTGTCGCCTCTCCTGGACCCCCCATCTCTGGACAATCCAAGCCAAGACACACTCCCGACTCCATCTCTTCAAGCTCCTTTCCGGGTGTACGTGGGGTCTGGACCCCTCCACCATCCTCCACACCTATAAATCCCTCATCCGCCCTATCCTTTGTTACGCCCATCTGGCCTGGATCTCCACCCCACCTACCTTTTATAAATCCCTTCAAATCCTTGAACACCATGCTCTCTGCCTCGCCTATCGCATCCGTCTCCCCTCCCGCACGCGGATCCTGTACGATCTCATTCCGTTCCCCCACCTCCTCCTTTTCCTTGAAAGGATACGCATCCTGTACACCTCCCACGAACTCGATCCTCCTCACCTGCTTGTCTCGCCCATCCTCTCCCACCTCCGCCCGCTGACGCGCCTGTATTCCCACGTCCCACCCAGTCTCCATCTCTCCACCGTCCTTACCCTCTCCCAAGGTGGCTTCCGCCAGCTCCCCCTCCCTGATGATGTCCTCCTCCCCTCCATCTACCCCTCCATCAACTTTGATCCTCCACCCCCCTCCCCTTCCTGTCTCCTTTCCTTCAGGCACCCTCCCTTCCTTCTCTTTCCTTTTCCCCCGTCCCCTTCCTCCATCCCTCTTCCCCCGGGCTTCCCCTCCCCCTTCCTCCCTTCCTCCTCTCTCCCCTGCCCATGGCATCTCTGCTCTCCCCTCTCCCTCTCCCACCCCCACCACCCCATCCTCCTCTCTTGGCAGGTCCCCGGACTCGCACATGCTCAGTGAACATTCGCGCGCCGGAGATCATCGCCATCAGTGTCTCGTGTGTGTGCCTTCGTTTTGTTTTTAGTGTTCTTTCGCCGTCACGCCACCACTGTTCACGTGTGCCATCGCCGTCATCCATGTTATGTGCGCCGTGTCAACTAGTGTTAGTGATTTTTCTCGTCCAGCGTGAACGGCTCCATGTTTTTTGTTTTTCGTATCTACAGTTATTGTCCGCCGTTTTCATTGTTTTATCTGTGCCACTTATATGTCATACATATTGTACCACTCAAGGCTGAAGAGCGGCGTAAAATGCTGCTGACAGCCCGCCTTTGTATAAGGTGATCAAAATGACAACAAAGAAAAAAGAAAGCTCTTCATATCGGACTAGCTCTTTCTTAGTGCTACGATTTATTTATCCTTTTCGTCTAATAAGACATTTTTGATATTTTACCCAGAAATTTACTATAATATTACGTATTTCAAAGGTCATTTCTTGAATATGCGAAGTGTACCAGAAATGTTGCGAAACACTTACAGGGGTTGTAGAGGGTGTCCCAAGGAACAAACCGAGGATACGAACCCTTGTCCAGAAACATCTAACGACGCTTCAGAGCGTCGAAGTTGTAGGCACCGCCTCCTACAACTAAGCTACCCGTTAGGCAGTAAAAGTGACTTTGTACGCTTACTGACTGTAGACATAATGTCTCCCACAGCTGTTTGTTATTCAGTGCTAGCGACTGATTGCCACAGTCGCCAGTGGAGAAGATGGAGGTAGCTGCTGTGTAAAAAGGCCTTGCTTCCCTATGGATGCGACAGTCTCTTGCGTCGGTGGATGACTCTTGCGCACATAAGTTTTAATCTTCAGTTTATTTTTCTCCTGTATACCGAAAAATACTGGAGGCCTTAGAGAGTACCAGGAGAAAAATAACTGCAGACGGAAACGAATGTCCAAAATGGTCGTCCAGCAAGGCAACAGAGTGTCGCATTCATAGGAGACAATGCATTTCTACGCAGCTGTTAGTTCTATCTTTTTCACTGTCGATCGTGGCAATCAGTTGCGATCACTGAATGAAAAACAGCGTTGCGAGATGCTCGTCCTACAGTCCGTCAGCGTACAAAGTCATGTTTGCTGCCGAAGGTGTGGGCTAGTGGTTGGCGCCAGCACCTGTAACTTCGACACTCTGTAGCGTCGTTGGATAACGTTTCCGGACGCGGGCCGTATCTTCAATTTGTTCCTCATGTCACCTTTTACAACCAGTCGAATGCTGTACCAATATTTCTGGGACACCCTGTAGAATCTAAAATGTAGAAACTGTTGCAATTATAGAAAAACACACAGTTTATATTCAGTTCTGAAGAGGAGGGTAATTTAGATTGTATACAGGAAGACAGATTTATATTGACGTGCATGAAGCGTTATTAAGAACGGCAATAAACTGCTCGAAGGCATAATACATTTAAAACTGAAGTTTAAGTAGATTTCAAGCAGATATAATTACTAGCTGTTATGTTTCGATAAACCATGCATGATCTTGGTACGATCTGAAATGCACATTTAATGATTCTGAAAAAGTACTCTGTTATACTTTGGAGGTAAGCACCGACGCAAACGAGGTGACGCAAAGGAGAGGAGTTGCGATGGCCGCTGGCAGAAGTCGAAAATGATGTGTACAAAACACTTTCAACTTAATAGAGCACTTTATTTCTTAAAAGGAAAGAAGCATAACTTAATTTTTCGTTATGAGGTGGTTTTCTGTGCATCCTGTACCTCCTACAGCAATTGCTGTTATCCGCTACTACTACTCGCAGAACGCAGGCTAAGTATCATCTTCCCGTAACTCAATACAGATGATCTCGAAGTCTGCGACCGAACTGGGGCCGGCCAGCGATGGGCGGCTGGTTAAGTCAGCGTTGAGAGGAGGTGCTGAACTCTGTCTTCCTGGAGATGTGGCGTTGCCACTGTTTCCACTTGCGCGCAGGTCAACGCCTTCTTTATGCCGTTTTTCGGCGCTGCGCTGGTCGGTGTGCAGTCGATACTTTAGGACTGCACCCACTCACTTATCATATTGTGCTATTAGAATTTAATGAAGTTTCTGGTGTCAAAAGCTCTCTCTCATTTCAAGGATATTCCAAAGAGCGTCGTCTTTGATCTAGAACATACATTTCTGTAAGTTTTCTGACTAACGTAATACGGCAGTTGACGCCTCTTTTAGGTGGCAGGTGCGGCCGAGCGGTTCTAGGTGCTACAGTCTGGTCGCAGGTTAGAATCCTACCTCGGGCATGGATGTGTGTGATGTCCTTAGGTTAGTTAGGTTTAAGTAGTTCTAAGTTCTAGGGGACTGATGACCTCAGCAATTAAGTCCCATAGTGCTCAGAGCCATTTGAACCATTTTTGACGCCTCTTTTAGGCACAGGTTTAATAATAAGTGATACTGAACTTCGTCTTGCAAGCTTTAAGTTTCAGTGCGCGAACTTTGGTTATGTATATGCAACACCACTAATTCTTATGTAACTCTGATCTTCATTGCAGATCTGATTATGGTATAAGCCAAAACATAGTTATATACGAAAACACACTATGCAATAGAATTAAAGAGAGACTATTTTCTTCGCGTGTGTCGATACATTGTCGTTCGGGCGTCGCCGATCCCGAGGCTGACGTCACAGAGCGTCACGCGGTTGCTCTGTTACAGAGGGAGGTTGTAGACACCTTTGAGCCTAATTTCAAACTTCTGCGTACCAATGCGGGGGGAAATGACGGGTTCCAAAACAGCGACCTTTTCATTATTTTGCGCTGTGTAAATTGAGCCATCCAGCCCGCATTATTCATAAAAATATGAAGGAAGATATTAGAGCAATAGAGTAACGAGTAGAAAGGGTGGAATACTTGCAGAAAGAAGAAAGCAGGATGAGGTGAATGGTAGATAAATGAAGGGTGACAAGGAGACGCTGAGTGTTTGGCAGAAAATATTGGCATTTGATTCACTTTCGTTAAGTGTACAATGAAGTAAAAATTAGATCATAATGTTCCCTAAATTCTAATGTTTTGAATGATTGCTACTGGCAATCATGGTTCGAGATTGACTTGCAGATGAGAGTATTTAAAGTAAATCTCAAGTAAAATTAAACATAACACTGCCGAATCAGAAGCCCCGACGGTTGTTTAGAATCAAAGCAATATAACTGAAAAATCATGTACGATTACATGACCCACATTTTGCCAAGGTTGCCTAGATCGTTTCGACCACACTGCAAAAGTTTTGCTGCCATGCCCTCCCACATCCTCCATACAGTCCCAATCTCTCCCCATGCGGTTCCCATGTTTTTAGAGACCTAAAAAAAGACATTCTTGATCGTCGATTTGTTTCGGATGAAGAGGTGCACGCCTGGACACAATCATTGTTCCATAGGCAACCACAAACATTTTTCCACGAAGGCACTGACCGTCTTATCTCACACTGGGATAAATGTATTAACAACTATGCCGATTACTTTTGAAATAATAGTTTATTTACGCTTTTCCAGCTGTTTAGTTTTCATGTGACTGCCCCTTATACTAAGTACGATCTCATGGTGACTGAGATGCAGGATAATATTAAGAAGAAACGGGGTAAGTGGGTTCAGGCTATTCCAAAGACCACACCTACGTTTTCTCATTAAATCACTTCAAAGAAACTGTAGAATGGTTCCTTCAAAGAGACCGCTGACAGTTTCCTAATCCTTTTATCGTAAACTGAGTTAATGAACACACTCGAGTGTCACTGAAGTTCCGGAGTCGTAAAATTCTAGATTGCTTTCCTTATAAGTAGATTTTGTATCTAGACGGATTAAGCACTAAAGCAAAACTAGTTATTTATTTAATGCGTTTTTCCTCTGGAAGTAATAACAGTTTTACGACTCTTTCTTAATCTTTACTGATTCTGCTAACTAGCGGAAGGACTATAAAACAGCAGTATATTTTAACAGACGGTCTGCGTAAAAGAGACGTACAACAATATACTTGAGATGTGGGTTAATTTCACAGAAAAACTTTCTGTGTTTCATGATGCATATCGTAATTTTCGGAATGGCTATACTGGAAAGAATATTACAATGCGCAACCAGTTCGCTACGGAACACTTCTGTGTGTTCTTTGTTTTTAGAATCTACACTATGTGATCAAAAGTATCCGCACACCTGGCTGAAAATGACTTACAAGTTCGTGGTGTCCTCCATCCGTAATGCAGGAATTCAGTACGGCTCTGGCCCACTCTTGCCCTTGATAACAGCTTCAACTTACGCAGGCATCGTTCAATCAGGTGCTGCAAGATTTCTTGCGGAATGGCAGCCCACACCTCACAAAGTGCTGCACTGAAGAGAGGTCTCGATGTCGGTCGGTGAGGCCTGTCACGAAGTTGGCGTTCCAAAACATCACAAAGGTGTTGCATAGGATTCAGGTCAGCACTCTGTGCAGGCCAGTTCACTACAGGAATGTTATTGTGTTACACTTCACCACATATCGTGCATTATTAACAGGTGCTCGATCGTGTTTAAAGATTCAATCGCCATCCCCGAATTGCTCTTCGACAGTGGGAAGCAGGAAGGTGCTTACAACATCAATGTAGGCCTGTGCTGTGATACTGACACGCAAAACAATAAGGGGTGCAAGCCCCTCCATGAGAAACACGACCACACCATAACACCACCGCCCCCAAATTTTACTGTTGGCACTACACACGCTGAGAGATGACGTTCACCGTGGAATCGCCATACCCACACCCTGCTGTCGGATCGTCACATTGTGTACCGTGTTTCGTCACTCCACGCAACATTTTTACACTGTTCAATCGTCCAATGTTGATAATAAGCGAGGCGTCGTCTGGCATTTACCGGCGTGATGTGTGGTTTACGAGTAGCCGCTCAGTTTGGAATTCCTGTGTGATGGTCTGGATAGATTTCTGCTTGTTGCACATTACGACCCTCTTCAATGGTCGGCTGTCTCTGTCAGCCAACAGATGATGTCGGCCTGTACGATTTTGTGCCGTACGTGTCCCCTCATGTTTCCACTTCACTATCACATTGCAAACAGTGGACGTAGGGATGTTTAGGAGTGTGGAAATCTCGCTTACAGACGTATGATACAAGTGACACCCAATCACCTGACCACGTTCGAAGTCCGTTAGTTCCGCGGAGCGCCTCATTCTGTTCTCTCACGATGTCTAACGACTGGGGACGTCACTGATATGGAGTACCTGGCAGTAGGTGGCAGCACAATGCACGTATTATGCAACACGTATGTTTTTGGTGTTGCCCGGATACTGCGTAATTCTTGTGATTAATTTTTGCGGAAGGTGTTTGGAGATTGCTTCATAGTTCAGCTAAGGCTGCGAACAATCGAGAAATTTAATTTATTCCGTACGTACTACAAGAAGTGGAAACAATAGTTCGGCGCATCTAAAGAAGAAAAACCTTTGGGAGTAATGAGATTAGAGTAGAAACGATAAAAGCAAATGAAGAGTGTTTAAAGCAAAAAATTATAAACTTGTTCATAACGACAATAGATTGCTACTCCCCATATACACGAAGGTGATAGAGGGCACGGGCTAGCGATATGCACATGGACAGATGGCGGCAGTTTAGTGAAAGAAAGGTTTAAAGGGTAGTGCATTTGAGGAGCTGTCATTTGTAGTCTGCTGATTCACTTGAAAAAGGGAATTAACAGGCTATGAATGCTGAATGGTCGATGAAGCTAGAAGCATGGGACATTCCTTTTTGGAAATCTTTAGTGAATTGAATATTCCGAGATCCACAGTGTCAAGAACGGGCCGAGAATACCAAATTTCACGCATTACCTCTTATCTCGGACAACGCAGTGACCGACAGTCCCGATTTCAGTTAGTAAGAGCTATGGGATGGTTCGAATGTGACGCAGACCCCACGATCCATGGAGTCAAGTTGTTAACAAGCCACTGTGCAAGCTCGTAGTGGCTCCATAATGGTGTGGGCTGTGCTTACATGGAATAGACTGGGTTCTCTGGTCTAACTGAACCGATCATTGACAGAATGCCGATGTTCGGCAATTTGGAAACCATTTGCAGTCATTCATGGCCTGCATGATCCCAAACAGCTATTGTATTTTTATAGATGACAATGCGCCATGTTACAGGACCACAGTTGTTCGCGATTTGGTTGAAGAACATTCTCGACAATTCGAGCGAATGGCGTGGTCACCCAGAACGCCCGACGTAAGATCCATAGATTTATGGGACATAATCGGAAGTCAGTCCGTGTACAAAATTCTGCACGAAACACACCTCCGCAATTATGAACGACTATAGAGGCAGCATGGCTCAATATTTCTGCAGGTGACTTCCAACTACTTACTGAGCCCATACCACGTCTAGCTGCTGTACTACGCCGAGCAAAAGGACATCCGACAGGGTATTACCTCACCTCAGTGTAGAGGAGACGCTGAGTTGCAGACAGGCACGACCAAAAGTCTGCTATACATTAGAGCTATCGGCCACAAGGTCTTCTTCTAAAGTAGAAAATACGCAGACATTTACAGGAGCACAACTCACACACTCATGTCCATTGTCTTTGACCACTGAGGCCGGACTATGTACAGCGAATGGTATACGCCGTCCGGCAACAGCGACCCGACACAGTGGCCACGTGTGTGTGAGTTGTGTTTGTATGAATCTGTGCGTGTTTTCTACTTTAGAAGAAGGCCTTGCGATCGAAAGCTCTAAAGTATACCAGTCTTTTTGTTGTGCCTGTCTGTAACTCACTGTCTCCTCTATATTGTGGGCAGCAATCTATCCTACCCATATTGATAGTATGTTTACGTACGAGTGCGACACCCGATAGTTGGAACGACACTAATTCTCTTAATCTAATAGAAACTGACCATGGGAGACGGTAGCAACCATTTTAGTTCTACTCTTATTCCTTATACAGAGTGATCAGAAACGATCTTGAAAGCTTGTAAGGGTGTTTCAGGGTAGGCTGTGATGCGAAATAACTCTTAAGAAAAAAATCGAACGTTTCGCCATTTCCGAATTAATTAGCATCGAAATGGCCAATCAAACCGTTGCACGCGCAAATTCAAGCTGTCCGCAGGAGACCGTGTCGCCGTACGCGTCCTTCCTTCGGTTTCCTAAAAGCGACCAAGGGAGCGGTACGAAAAATGGGCATCGGATGGTTGTAAGGACTGAACTTATGCAAGAGGTTAAGCAGTCTCGTTCACTATCATCTACATTGTGAGAACAACTGACGGTAGCTGTGTCCGGCGGGCCGCTTTAATTTGCGCGCGGAACTACCTGATTGACAAATTTTAATGCTAATCAGCTCGGAAACGACGCAACGTGTCGAATTTTTTTCCCGAGAATTTTTTTCTCAGCGTAACCTACCCTGCCACAAACTTGCAAGGTTTGAAGGTTTTCACAATGTTTCTGACCACCCTGTGTATTTGAATGACCTTCCACTTAACATTCAGTGAGCAGAATCGGCTCCTTTGCAGACGATACAGGAGAGATAGCCACAGAAGCGATTGTTGCTGATGTTTTTCAGAGAATTATTAAGTGGTTCTCTGAAAATAGACTCGCCCCAAATTTTGGAAAAACACACCATATTCCGTTCCGTATCACAAATAAAGTCATTCTAACAACGGATGTAGCATATGAACAGCAGTCAGTAAATAGATTACAATACTCCAAATGTTTGTATCTACATACTGATGTAAACTTGTACAGGAAGAATCGTATTACTGACCTTTTCAAACATTTAAATTCAGCTACTTTTGCTCTTCATATAATTGCTAAATTGCATTGTACTATTGTTTATTTATTACGACTTAGGTTTCGGCCTTTTATGCCCTTTTCAATTGATTGAGTCCATGTCATTAACATATCATCACTATCATTATGACTGAAGAACATATGTTCATCTTTTATATGCCAAAGTAAATTTGTTTTTACCAAATATGACATGTTCCCACTACAATTACTGATCTTTTTACAAGATGGCGATTTTACATCTGACATTTAAAGGGAACCAACACGTTTCTTAATTTGTGGCCAGTATTGAGCTCTATGTCCTTCAATATATGTTAATTCAGTCACTAGAAAATGGCGTAAATGTCGGAACCTAGGTTGTAATTAAATAAACAACAATACAGTCAAGTGACGGTGTGTTTATTTAAAAATAATAATTTAAAAAGAAGGTTTCATTGCACAAAAATGAGCAGTGAGAGTAACATATGGTGTACGCCGTTGATTATCATTTAGGGATCTCTTTGAGGAGGTCGACATTGTAACTGCAGCCTCGCAGTACATAAATTCGCTAATGAAATTCGTAATAAACAATCCATTGCCATTCGACAAGAACAGTGTCATCCATACCCACAACACTTGGGGAATAACTGGCCTGTATTACGTATTATTAAATCTGTCTGTGGCTCAAACAGGAGTCCAATATACAGCAACAAAAAGTTTTGATCATTTGTCCAATAACACAAAATATCTGACAATTATCAAAGCAAGTCTTAAAACTAACCTAAAACAGTTTATCCAAGACAACTCCTTCTAATCCATGAACAAATTTATATTTAATAATTGGCAGCCTGAACAAGAAGACTTCATTTAGAGTGTAGTTGCATAAGAAGGACTAAAAAAATTGTGTGTTCACTAATGTTAACCTTTAAACTGAATCATTCCACATCCTTTTGACAAAAGAACGTTTCAAAACATTTTTGGAGAGCGTAACTAACTGAGAAAAACTTCAGGCTCGTTAATCTGTTGTCTGTGACGACCAAGACTTATACAAAAATCCATACAAACAGTCTAGACACAGCTTTAGACTTCAAGCCCGGAAAGAACAACCAGGATGCGAAATGGTAATAACGCAAAGCACCATCTACAGATTATGAAAGAAGCTGTAGAAGAGTACAACGATTATCAATTGCCACTTTGCAATGTGTTTAAAGATTATGAGAAAGCGTTTAATTGTATAACACTAATAGCCACTAATGATGAAACGAATTGCCATTGCCCATCACCAGGGAAGTATATAAGCGCAGCAGAGACGAATGGGAAATCATTCCAGCAACGATACGGACCGGAAAAAGGTAATTCCACTGAAATAAGTTAAACTCATGTTCAGAAAGAGCAGAACATCTTGATCGGCTAGAGATAGTACGATCATATTCACAGGACATGTACATTTCTATGTTATGCAGAAACGATTAGCAATTGAACCATGTAGGCCCACGGGTTCAGGAACAACATCGACATCCCGGCGCAACAGCACCTGTCGGTAAACTGTGCCTGCAGCCCCCGTTGTCGCTATAAAAATGTTCAAATGTTCAAATGTGTATGAAATCTTATGGGACTTAACTGCTAAGGTCATCAGTCCCTAAGCTTACACACTACTTAACCTAAATTATCCTAAGGACAAACACACATACCCATGCCCGAGGAAGGACTCGAACCTCCGCCGGGACCAGCCGCACAGTCCATGACTGCAGCGTTTGAGACCGCTAGGCTAGTCCCTGGCGGCGTTGTCGCTATAAACAGAAGGTAATGGATCAGTGTGACTTGAGTAGACGTGTAGAATACCTCACAGACATATACGTGAGCCGTACCGTCAAACCAGTGAGTTTTAAAGAGGGCACATTATTGGCATGAGAGATTGTGATGCATCCATTCGAGAAACTACTGCTGGCGTGGGATGAAGTGTTTCGATAGTGCAACTAGCGTGTTGAATGGTTCACGGAAGGCCGTGGAACACGACGAGATGGGTCGGATCGCATCACCCAAACCACCCCCCGAGAAGATCGACACCTCATCCGATTGGCATTCCGGAACAGATTGTAGTCCTCCTCGGCTCTGACGCAGCAGTGGAGCAGTGGAACACCTTGTGCATTATCAGGGGTAACAGATCGACGCCATTTATTACGGCATGGATTGCGTGCACGTTGCCCACTTGTCCTGCTACATTTGACGAATATGCAGAAACTGATAGACGGCAATGGTGTGTGGAACGAAGTCACTGGGGACAGAAGTAGCATTAGATGGTGTTTACGGTTGGATCCAGGTTCTGTTTGTTTGTAAATGATAGTTGCATTTTGGTTCGCCGCAGACAGGGGAAGCGGCATCACAGTGACAGGTTTCGCGTAGCACATACAGCGCCAACTCAAGACCCTATGGTGTGGGGTGCTATTCGGTACAACCACAAATGACAGTTGGTATGCATCCAGAGTGACCTATGTGAATGACATCGTGCGAGGCGTAGCCATTCCCTTTCTGTACAGCACCCAGGACTCCATTTTTCAGCAAGACAGTGCACCACATGTTGCTGCATGAACACGCACATTCTTGGTATCACAGGATTAGCCTTTTGCTCTGACCCGCCACATCACAAGACTTGTCGTCAATCTAAAATGTGTGGGATATGGTGAAATGACGAGTTCAGTGGTGTGACCCGATGCCAACCACCACAGACGAACTTTGAAAGCAGATGAATGCAGTGTGGACGGCTCTACCTCTGGACGTCATTCGCGCCTTATACGTGTCTATACCATCACGCGTGCAATAAGTTATCAGGGGCCGTGACGGACCCTGTGCCTACTAGGCAACAGGACACAAGGTGAACCGAGGTTACTGAAATACTAATCATTTCTGCCGAACTTACTAACGTATATGTCCTGTAAATGTGAACAACCTCTCTCTGGTCGTTCTGTTTTTTTTCTGAACGTGAGTGTTCATTGACGAAGGGGAGTTATTTGTGGCCCCGTGCCTCGCAACGAGCGTCTAGCAAACGGCGACGCTGGTCATGAGCATCTATGGAAAGTGATGAAGGATTGTGAAATCACTAGTAGACAGCAAGACGCTGGTCGTAGAAATCTCACCATGGAACGTGGAGCTCAGAGGCTCACCCATTCTGTAAACAAGGGTAGGTGGCACTCCATGACAAATCTGAAGACAGAGTACAATACTGGTGCAACCACAAGAGTTTCAAAGCACAACGTACGGCGCCTAGTGTTGAACATAATGTTCCTCAGCATATGCCCCTATGTGTTCTCATGTTGATCCAACGAAATCGTGAGTTACAGGTGCAGTGGATCCACGTTCATAGAGCTTAGACCGTGAACCAAAGGGAGCGTGCAGTGCGCTCGGGTGAATCACGTTTCTAATTATACCAGCTCGATGGTCGTGTCCAGATGCCCTCTCATGCAGGTGAACGAATGCTCGAAACATGTACGGTAGCATGCCGGTGGGAGCAGTAGTAAACGGTGGGGACATTCACATGCGCTGTCGTGAGACCTGTGACAGTAATCGAAGGTACCATGACAACTTAAATAAAAATATAACTGAAACAATAAGAAATTTTATGTTTCATATTTTAGCACTGCTTCTTAATTTCCAGGAGACCACCTGTTTCAGCGGACGCGGCAATTTTCTTATAATTCTTCTCTCCAGTGTTTCTAGTTCCTCCAAATTGTAATTTAATATCAGACATTCATTGGCGTATAGACGTTCTGGTTTCACCACTATATTCTAGTGCTTCATTTTAAATTTCTTAGATGTGTTTTTTGTTGTAAGCTTTTTTCCTGGTACCGTAATCTCCTTCCATATTGTGGATCGTTTCCTCTGCACTAGCGAGGATACATAACATCTACACTGTGCTACTGGAGATAAAATTGAATATAAGGACGATCAGAGTACACCATCATCCTCTATTCCAAACTCTTTCTTCGAATATGTGAGAACTAAACACAGTGTCCTTATATTCCGAATTCATTGGAAAATTTTATGTTTTAACTGCAGACGAGTTAATAATGACTTCACACTGCTACAGGTGTACTCATGTCTAAGACAAGGTGGTAACAGAGTGTGTACAACTATTTGGAAGCAATCGGTCGCTAATGACATCGATCTCAACAATATTAATCTGTCTTACTCCCTTTTTTGCTCTACGTATAGCGAGGATCCTGTTGAAATGATTCTCAGTCAGTTTCTAAACTAATAAACTAAATAACTTAAGTACAATAGCACCGTACATTCTTCATGATGTTTTAAAGGCAGAAATAAGAATTTCTCCTCAGTGTTTGCATCGTGAAAAAATAAGTAAAAGACTTGTGCAGCTGTAGCCTATAACGGATTTTTTAAATCTACAAAGACTCTGCGAACAATGTACATACTGACATATTTAATGCCACAAGCAACTACATTCACGTCAAGGTTATTAAGGTTTTTTTCTTGTGTCTCTTTTAATAGTAGCATTAATATTTATGTTGTTTGCATATCGTATTCAGTTTTAGGGACTGTATTTCTAGCTACTGGAATGGACGAACATAAACTGTACAGAAAACAAAAAGCAACGCTGTACCTAGAAAGTTACCTTGAGCCGCAATTTCCGCAGTTCCATTTCATGCAGAGTATGTAAATTTAGCGTTTATGACGTTGGAACTATCTAGGGTATAATGAAACATTAAGTATAAAACGCGTGAAACTTTTATTCTGCGAGAACGTGTGACTTTTTGTTTTTCATGCAAGTGAAATATAATTATAAAAACGTCAAATATAAAAGTAAGCTGCTGCAGTCGGAAATTTTAAAGCGTGTGTAATTATTTGTTAAAGGCAATACACAGAGCATTGCAACAATTCTGTAGAATCTTTTCGCAAATTAAAGGAAAATGTCTTTGTTGTTTGGAATTTATCTGTTTCATTTTGTCCTGCAACTAGGTAAGTTTGTATTAGAAAGTTACTAAGGGTACCTCAGTATTTACTGTCAGAGTTACTACTGTGAAGATAAGAGGACAAAATGCCTTCCGTTACAAACACCTGCACTGAGAAATGCCGCGAAGGATTAGCCGAGCGGTCTAGGCGCTGCAGTCATGGACTGTGCGGCTGATCCCGGCGGAGGTTCGAGTCCTCCCTCGGGCATGGGTGTGTGTGTTTGTCCTTAGGATAATTTAGGTTAAGTAGCGTGTAAGCTTAGGGACTGATGACCTTAGCAGTTAAGTCCCATAAGATTTCACACACATTTGAACATTTTTGAACATTGAGAAATGTGACAGCTCCTGTAAACGAAGTAAGCAAATTGTTACACCCACTCTCCCTATGTTTCAGATGTTCACTGGGTGCTAGTATCGGTACAGGTAGAGAGTAAAAATGGCCGCCTTTTCAGCAGTTTACTTATGGACGAGTAGCGTCTAATTATTGAGCTTCTGCGTCTTGGCTCCATTTCTGCCTCTGGATTGTCGCTGGACAAAACTGCAGTAACAATGAATAGCAGTCGTGATTAAAGACGCAATTCACAACTCTGCACATGTAGTGTTTCAGTTTAAATGAATGTTTCATCCCCTTCTAAAAAATCTTCACGACCCTTCATCACACTCAAAAATTATAGTTTCGTAGTTTCCTTGCCTGGCTCTGGACTAGGGCATTTCGAACGCAAGCACACTAAGACCTTTGTAGCGACAGAGCCATGCTTTAGGGAAGGTCGTCTGTGGTCGAGCCATTACGTGTGTGCTTATTCTACACGCCGCTGGTAGGACGTTCTGGTCTGTTTCCTCATTCCGGCAACACTGTGTGGTGAGCAAGTCACGAAATTCACCGAGTTGGTAAGTACTGTGCACATAGCTAGCACGTGTTCGAGTCTTTGTTCTCAATGGTTTTACTCGAGTCCCAGAAAGTATTCACTCGAAGGATCGGAAATTATACCTCGCAAACATTGTAACTATATAATCCACTGTGTAAGAGAGAGAGAGAGAGAGAGAGAGAGAGAGAGAGAGAGAGAGAGAGAGAGAGGAGGAGGAGGAGGAGGGAGGGAGAGAGGGAGACAGCAAGAGGCCGAGAAATTCTGTCTTCATGGCCAAATCCTAGATCTGCAATCCCTCATCCTGTATACAATGAAATACAAATACGAGGGTGTCTTGAAAAGTATAACCCTCGAATTTTTATTTGAAAGCTCTAACAGAGTTTGGAATAAACCGACATTATTAATATTCTACATCTTTATTCTTCATGTATACATATTTATGCGCTTATCTTAACATAATCACGTTAGCGACAAACATGTTTCTCCCAACGAGAGACCAGATTGTTGATATCTTCACTGTAGAATGTTTGACTTTGTTGACGGAGGCGCAGCCTGATACTGCTTGTACAGCTTCATCGCTATGAAAGTGAGGACATCGGGGTGTTCTTTAAGGCCTGTAAACACACGAAAATCGGGTGGGGCCAAGACCCGAGTGTATCGAGGATGACCGAAGGCAGTGAGCACAAGGCATCGGGTTGTTACAGATGTCGCAGAGCCCGTGTGTAACCTGCCATTTACATGCTGAAGGAGAGGGTGCTTCACGCGTGGACGACCTTTTGGAATTCAAAACTCGATTACAGCAAGCTGTTTCTCACTCACCGACGTAATTAAGCTACACACCGCTATGTTACACGCTATAATTCGTAGCCTTCTAGTGGCAGAGGGCTGCAGATGAGTAGATATGAAAAATAAAAATGTATAATGTTAACGAAAATTGTTTTATATAAAATGCTTTAAGAGTTATCACATACATAATTCGGAGGCATTACTTTTCAGCTCGCCCGTCTGCATACACTGATGAACCATAACATAAGGACCACGTGCTCAATAGTGTGTTGCTCCATATTTGGAATGCAATGCAGCCACGACTCTGTGTGGTATCGGTTCCACACGAGCACCGTTGTTGGCCGGAGGTATGTGGAACCAGTTGTCTGCTTACAGGTCATGCGCTTTCGGTGAGTTATGTGGGCTGGTGGTTTGTGGGCGTGGAGCTTGGGCTCGGTTGCATCCCATACATGTTCCTTCGGGATGGGAACAGCAGAGTTCTGGGGCCAAGATATCAACGTGAGTTCATTATTATGCTTCTAAAACCACTATAACATAATTCTGACATTGTGGCACGGGCACTTATCCTTGTGGAAGATGCCATCGTTGCCATGGAAGACATTCGACATGAATGGATGCAGATGGTCCGCAATAATGTCCACTAGCCCACAGCTTTGATGGTACCTTCCATTACTACCAAAGGCGAATAGAAGTCAGGTGAATGTCCCCCATACCATAATTCTTCCCCTATCGGCGTGGGTCCGTGGCGCGATACATGTTTCGTGTAACCGTTCACCTAGGTGACGGAGTATTGGAATATGATACTCGACCTGGTGTAACAAGAAACGTGATCCATCTGACCAGGTAACACGTTTCCATTAACCCAAAGTCCAGTCTCGATTACCTCGTGGCCACTGCAGTTGTAAGTGGTAAAGCTGTTGGGTCAACACGGAGACATGGGAGGTTTCGTCTGCTGCGAAGCTCCATGTCTTAGAATGTGTGCTGAACGCTATTCTCTGAATCGCTTCTGCTTCTACCGGCTTTGTACTTTGTCCTCACAAATTTCAGATCTGTCACACATTGACCCATATTCTGCTTTACAGAGCGAATAAGTCTTCGACTTCGATGAGCTGCTTGAAGGAATGGACGTCCAATACCTTGTCGCCTATTCCTAGTTTCAGTGTGCTTCAATCACGACGGTAGCACGCAGACAGCTGTGCAGTTTCGCTGTTTGCAAGACGTTCGTTTTCAGGCGCCCAGTTATTTCAGCATACCCTTTGTCAAACTCGCCTATGTCCGTGGGTTTCCTCATTTGCGGCGAGTATCGTCACTGAAGTATTTGCCGTTAGCCTGTGCTCCGTTTCCATACACCGGTGTGTAAAACGTAAGGAAGAAAGTAGCTTTCGCATGATCTGTCACTGTCAAATAATATAGCCCTATGAAACTTGGTCCACATAGAACATATTACAATATAGAACGGAAGGTAATGGAAAGAAATACGCAATGAGAAACAAAAATGACACTTTTATTCATAGACAATAACTGCAATGAATAACGCAAGTTATGATGGCCCCCTAGCTATAACAAAAGGTGCAACATGGTTCTTAATAGGACGTGTGATGACCACAGACGGCAGTTTATGCTCTGCAACATGATCGTATGGTGGCCCCAAGGTTGGTAAAGGTTTCTTGAGGTAGAGCGTTCCATTTCTAGAACAGCGCGATTGACAGCTGCTGGATGGTCATTAGTGCATGCAGTCGTGTTGCAGTGTGTTTCCCCAACGCGTCTCACACATACTCTACGGTATTTAAGTCGGGGGGGGACAGGCAGATCAGTTCATTCACCGAGTATCATTTCGTTCCAAGAGCACCTCCACCTGTGTAGTTCGATGCAGTTGTGCATTTACATCCAAGAATGTAAAGTCACGGTCTAAAGTGCCATTGAAAAGATGCGCATGGGGAGGGAATAGTGTGCCACACTAACTTTAACTGGTGAGTACACGGTGTTCAAGGATTTGTAGGTGAGCACGCCAATGAAACGTTATGCTTGCAGCACGGGGTATCCGTGTCGCCTATCGGGCGCCTTGTCACGGTTCGCGCGGTTGCCCCTGTCGGAGGTTCGCGTCCTCCCTGGGGCATGGGTGTGTGTGTGTGTTGTCTTTTGCGTAAGTTAGGTTCAGTTAGATTCAGTAGTGTCTAAGATCAGGGGCCGATGAGCTCAGCAGTTTGGTCCCGTAGGACTTACCCACAAATTTCCAAAATTTCGTTGTGCCTACCTACAAAATAACACCTGAACCACCAAAACGATTATGTTCGACAGTGCCGAACGTATCTTCATATGGCCAGAGCTGGGAATACATGTTGCACCTAGTAACATTGCCGACCATGGTGGTTTTGTTGGTACAGGTTTTATGCTGTGGAGAGGATAATGTTGCATGGACATACCGATCTCCAAACCTTTGAACATGGTCAGCCACCGTAAACGTTTTCGTGGCACTGTACTTCTTCCCAGCGTGCGTCTCTTTAGGAGTGCACAGGGCTCTGACTTCATTTTTATGGATGACAATTCGCGACCGCACCGAACAGTGCACGTGGAAGACCCCTTGGAAAGGGTGGATTTTCAGCGAACACACTGGCCTGCCCTTTTGCCTCTACTTAAATTCCATTGTACTCTTTTGGGATGTGTTGTAGAGACGTATTTCATCGCGTCACATGCACCAACGACCATCCGGGAGCTGTTAACCACAGGGGTGGTGGAATGGTTCGGCCTGCCACAACAACTCCTTTCCAACCTTGAAGCCAGCATGAGAGCACGTTGCAGAGTCTGTATGATCTCCGCGATGATCACACACCCTATGAAGAACGATGTCCCACCTTTTGTGTTATGCAGCGGACTATAACGAATCGCGGTGACTTCAGTACAAGTATTTTCTTTGAATATAAATGTCGTTTTTCTTTGTCTCAATGCGTGCTTCTTCCAGTTTCTTTCTATACTTTCCTGTAGCAGTTCTTTCTATGTATGTTCCAACTTTCATCGAGCTGTGTTACTCCGAGTGACACATAATGCAAACCTTGCTCTCGACCTTACGTTTCGCACAATAGTGCACATTTATTATCTCATCACGTGCTCGCACCTACACTGGCCAACGTTCAGTCTCGTAATGGAAAATGATTACAATGTTTTGTTCTGAAAGTATATTTACCTTTGAATGTACGAGGGTTGACTGAAAAGTAATGCCTCCACCTTCGTAACTCTTCAACAGTTAGCAGCATTGGTAAGCGGCAGGTACTGGCTTGTTCCGTAGCCTCCTCTCTACAGCTCCAGTTGGTGGGAAGCCTTAGCATTGAACGGTTGTGTTGTTACAGTGTAAAGTATGGAACCCTGCGCAGGCGCTCGGTCAGTGCGATTTAAGCAACGTGCAGTCGTTGAATTCTTGACAGGAGATTCATCAGGGAATGAAAGCTGTTTATGGTGATTGTGTTGATGTGAGTACTTTGCGTCTTCATTCTCGTAATGCGAGAGGAGTTCCTGGAAAATTTCAAGTCTGTGCGCTTTCATTTCAGGAGTCACCATCCGGTGTACCCATCGTGCACAGATCTTCCGATAGCCATGCAAAGCAATAATGTGTCTAACATGTTCTTGTGAAATGCAGATTGTGCTTGCAGTTTTTCTCTGAGTGATACGACGATCATCCTGAGTCAGTCTGTCAACATTTTGCTCGCAAAACTCGGTGGTTGCTGTCACAGGACGTCCAACTCTTTATTTGTCACGTAGGTCAAATGTTCCCGCCTCAACATCTTCAAACTTACTCGCCCAACGACGCAAAGTACTCACATCAACACAATCACCATAAACTTCTTTCATTCTCTGTGGTGACACCTTCTCCTGTCAAGAATTCAATGACTGCACGTTGCTTAAATCGCATTGACCGACCATCTGCGCTGGGTTTCATACGTTACACTTTAACAACACAACCGTTCAAGGCTCTCCGCCAACTGGAGCTGTAGAGAAGAGGCTACGGAACAAGCCAGTACCTGCAGCATACCAATGCTGCCAACTGTTGAAGAGTTACGAAGGTGGAGGCATTACTTTTCAGTCAACTCTCGTATTTGGAAATTTTGTTTTTCCTGTTACACTACTTGTTAGTTACACTGAAAAAACACCAGCCTGGGACTTCAAACCAGATGACTGGACTAGTTCAACTCCTATTTTTTGTACAATCATGACTTGTGATAGCTTCCTTTTAATGCTCACATACGAACGATTTACGCAAATTTTCCTTGACTTATTTACATTTCAGGCCGTCGAGTGATTCTGTTACGCTTGAGGCCCTACCACTGCAGTACATATACACTGGTGGCAAAAAATTCGCAGCACCAAAAAATAATTAATGTATTTAAGTGATTAACATTACAAGATCGCACTTTAATGAAAGCGCGAGATAATCCATGGCAAATACGAAATTCTGGTACATTGATAACCGGTGTAAACGACAGAATGTTGAATGCAAGCCTGCCAACGTGCATGCACTGTGTTGTACAGGTTCCGGATGTCAGTTTGTGGATGGAGGTCCACGCCTGCTGCACTTGGTCGATCAATACAGGGGTGGTTAATGCTGGTTTTGGATGACGCTACAGTTGTCGTTCGACGATCTCCTGTATGTGCTCCATTGGACACAGATCTAGCGATCGATCAGACCAATGCAACATGTCACAGTCCGTGCAGCGTTTTGGGCTATAATAGCCGTATGAGGGACAGTGTTATTCTGCAGGAAAACACCGCTTCGAATGCTGTTTATGAATGGCAGCACAACAAATCGAATCACCAGATTGAAGCACAGATTTACAGTTAGGCTTCTTGGGAGAATCACGAGAGCGCTCCAGCTGTCATACGAAAGCGACAGCCAGACTATAGTTCCAGGTGTAGGTCCAGTGTGTCTAGCAAGCAGAAGGTTAGTTGCTGGGGCTAGCCTGGCCTCCTTCTAACCAACACACCACCCTTACTGGCAACAAGGCAGAACCGGCTTTCATCAGAAACACAAAAGACCTCTACTCCGTCTTACAATGAGCTCTTGCTTGACACAACTCAAGTCGGAAACGGCAGTGGTTCTGGGTCAGTGTATTGCACGTTACAGGGCGTCTGGCTCTTTCCTATCCTTGAATTAATCGAGTTATAACAGTTTGTTGTGTCACTGTGGTGATAAATACTGCTCAAATTGCTACTGCAGATGCATTGCCATGCACCAGAGCCATACGCCGAAAACGAAGGTCCATACGGTAGTGCCACGTGGGCGTCCGGAGCCCGGTCTTCTTGCGACCGTACATTCTCGTGAACAGCGGGTACACTGCTGCCAAGTCTTTCTGCAGCATCGCCGAAGAAACACGCAGTTCCTCGTAGCCCTTATTCTACGACCTCGTTCAAACTCAGTGAGATATTGATGAAGGCGTCTTTGTTGCTTGAAGGCATTCTTGACTAACATCATCCGACCACGACCATTCTGAAAGGTAACTAACGCTCACAACCGTTGTAGCGTCTGTTTAAAGCAAACGTCATTTTCATCCTCATAGTGACGCTATATGCGCTACTCTTACGCGAGTGTCGCGCTAAATTTCAATTGACACCATCTTTCAGATGTAGGGACACGCCTCCGAAGTTTCATTTCTGTCGCACAAGTCCTTATTGGTGCTGATTTTTTTCCCTCTCCATTATAGAGAAAGCAACATAGGATATTTTTAACGATGTTCAAAATGGTTCAAATAGCTCTAAGCATTATGGGACGTAACATCTGAGGTCATCAGTCCCCTAGACTTAGAACTACTTAAACCTAACTAACCTAAGGACAGCACACATATCCATGCACGAGACAGGATTCGAACCTGCGACCGTAGCAGCAGCGCGGCTCCAGACTGAAGCGCCTAGAACCGCTCGCCCACAACGGCCGGCTTTAACGATGTTTTTCAAAGAATTATGAAATGGTATTCTGAAAACTGACTCTCCTTAAATTTTTATAAAACAAACTATATTATTTTCTGTAAAAGTAATGGAGTCATGCCAACATGTGATGTAGCATGAGTCAGTGAACAGTATGAATGCTCCGAAGTTTTGGATCCGCAAATTTATAAAAACGTACACTGGAAGAAACATACTTCCGAGCAGATCAAATTATTAAGTTCAGTTACGTTTTCTCTTCGTGTAATGGCTCCTGATACATTTTTCATATTCCCACTAGTAGTGTTTGGAGATTTACAACATAAATACCGTCGTTATTTCCCGTCTACGCGATGTCTTGTAAGCAGAAGTTACTTATTTTCATGTATTATGTGGTATTGTGAATTTTGTACTATAGCACTGTGTCTCTTTCTGTCTGTCGTCCGTTGATGACCTACCGAAGCGGCAAGATGCAGTGCATATCACCAACCGAGGTCAGGTGATGGCTAGCGGCCGGATGACTTACCAGAAGACGTTGTCATGAATGCCCTGAAATACTGTAGTAAATTAAAACTAAATGAAGGAGTACTGATTTTGTACCACTTCTACACTGTATGCCATTGAGTGATAATTGAAAGTGTGTGAAGCATATTTTGTGTGGTGTACGCCACATTTACTTCTATGCCAGAACGACATATGCTAAAAAGAAAATAAGTTTCAATCATCGACGGCATTGTGGTGTCACCGCCAGACACCACACTTGCTAGGTGGTAGTTTTAAATCGGCCGCGGTCCATTAGTACATGTCGGACCCGCGTGTCGCCACTGTGTGATCGCAGACCGAGCGCCACCACAAGGCAGGTCTCGAGATACGGACTAGCACTCGCCCCAGTTGTACGGACGACGTAGCTAGCGACTACACTGACGAAGCCTCGCTCATTTGCAGAGCAGATAGTTAAAATAGCCTTCAGCTAAGTCAATGGCTACGACCTAGCAAGGCGCCATTAGTAACATTGCATGTATCTAAAGAGTCTCACTTGTATCGCCACAATCTCCAGATGTACCAAAAGGATGGATTAAAGTTAAGTACTCTTGAAGCTACGTACTTTTCTTTATAGCATTCATAACGTATCCTGTTTCAGACCTCACGCACCCTGCTTTGGCTTAGCGCGTGCCTTTCGGCTTCCTCTCATTGTGTCTAGGCTGTCTTGTCTAGACACAACAGGCATTAATATTCAGAAGTCAAAATATTATTCCTGCCGTCTCCTTGGATGAGAATAGAATGAGGGGCAGATGTAACGATTCTATTTGCAACTAATATCAAGCAATGTCTGATAATAGTGGCATTAGAAACGGATCACAGAACTACTGTGAAGAACACTGAGTAGTATTAACCCTGAAAAGTTATTGAAAACATATCAGTAATTTTACTGATAGAGTATTTCGTCATGTTTTATCGAGTCAACCATTTGCTACAGACTGTTGTAAGGACAAATCAGTTAATACTTGCATTAATAGTGAATTAAGAGACAATCACGGAACCTAATGCTAAAGATAATCTTCGGAAGTTATCGGTATTGACTGAAGACATTGTGTGATAGTTTGACAGTTCCTATAAAATTTGACTGAACAGATTTAAAAGATAAGGAATCATCTTCTGATGTCATCTAAATTAGAAAAACGAATTTGCTGCTGAGATGGAATTTATTGGAAGTTTAGTCAGCAAATACCTACAAATGTCAAGAGGTATATGGAAACGAGAAAACTCTAACGAATGTGGATTCGCGACATGGTGGCACCGGTCAAACTATTTCAGCCTTATCCAACGTATCTGAAGACCAGAATTCTACGTGAACCCGGTACAGTCAATAATGTCTCACGCAGTACCTTTATGGGGTAACTCATCACTTATAAACGAATTATTGGTTGCACGAAAGACAGCAGTAAGAATAAGAGGCGGTGTTGACACAAGGTCAACATGTAGGTAACTCTTCGAGAAGATAACATTTTAATTGCACCATCACAATACATACATTCGGCAATCAGGTTCGTCATAAATAATCCATCGCAGTTTAAGAAGAAAAATGATGTCCATACCAACAACACTAGAGGAAAAACTGACCTTTGTCACCCATTTTAAAGTTGTTATTGGAAGTAGCGAAACAAGTTTGTTTCTAACTTGTTTGTTTTCCCTGCAAAACTTCTATTCTATGGACGAATTTTAATTTAATAACTAGCACAATGCAAAATAAAACTGTTTTAACTGTAGTTGAATGAATAGGATCTAAATAGAATATATTCGCAAATGTTAATAACAATCATGTATGCTGAGGTTACGAAAGTCATGGGATACTCGTAATATAGCGTCGCGCCTTCTTTTGCCCGGCGTAAAGCAGCAACTGCACGTCTCATGGACTTAATAAGTAGTTGGAAAACCCCTGCAGAAATATGGAGCCGTGCTTATATCTACAGCCGCCAATAATTGCGAAAGTGTTGCCGGTGTATGATTTTGTGCAAAAACTGACCTCTCGATTTTGTTCCAAAATTTGCGATAGGTGGCCAAATCATTCGCTCCAATTATCCGGAAAGTTGTTCAAACCAGTCGTGAACAATTACTGTTCGATGACATGTCGCATTGTCATCCACAAAAATTCCATTGTTGTTTGGAAACATGAAGTCCATGAATGGCTGCAGATTGTCTCCAAGTTGCCGGACCTAACCATTGCCGTTACTTCCCATCGTTTGGGCATCATCACATTAGGAACTTTTTCACGTGAATCAGATGAGTATCAAATGACAACTCCGCCAGCGCACTGCCCTATTGTACCTTATGTACGTGACCCTACAGCCATCTGCATATGTGCATTCGCCATCCCATGAATTTTATCACTTCAGTATATAAATGTCCTGTTCCACATCTTTTCTATAAAAGAATTTTTAAAATGATATACGTAACATTTAACTAACGAAATAATTAACTCACACCAAGTTGAAGAATGCCGACAAAAGTGGAAGCCCATCGTCAATGGCCAAAGAGGAAAGGAGACATCCAGCTTGCGTATCAGTCTCAGACCGTAGCTCGTTAAATCCTCTGAAGCTCACACAGGTCATCCTTCCGTTGAGAGAAATCACATTTCAGCTGCAGATTGGAAATGATCGGCACAAATAAATCCTGCACCAGTTTGTTCCTACAGCATCGCAAACCGAATACTGCAAAGTGGATCAGTGTCAGCAGAGCATCCCACTGAAACTATCCCCATGCGACGATAGGTTAAGGTTATCAGGGGACTTATAAAAAGTTTTCAGTATCATATAACACAAGAGAAAATCGCAGCCTGAAACTCTGGGAGTTTGAGCCAAATTCTGAATATACGAGTATTTCGTAAGTTGGGCACCAGAGTCTCAGTGCCATGAAACTTATACCATTTTCAGCTCAGTCATTGTTGTCGTTAGCCGAAAAGACAGTAAATTATTCTATACTATTCAAGACCTGGCAATAATGACTTTCTGCTGGCGGTTTAGAAGTCGTAATTCGTAAAACATTGTGACACTCAATGTGCTGAAGGACTCAGTGACACCGAATCATTAAATTAAAAAAGATTTAACTTGCAGTGACATTTTCGCATAGCACCACACAGCAACTTTAGGGAGGACGAATGGCACGAAGCGGTCTGAAGCCGGTTCTGGTAATCGTGGAAACTATCAAGGTGATAGTAATTCATTACGTAAAGCTAAAACCATTCCGATAAAACCAATATGCATTCCCTCTTAGGTCAGTCCCGCAGCCGAGTTGTCGTTTCTCATAAATTATAATTCTGACTGCAATATAAGTTAGGTAGTTGCATGTTCTGTACATATATTTAACGATTCGCTTATCGAAATGATGTGGAATGAGTCAGTTCTGTTATTTGAACTTCATTACTTGTTTGAGTTATACCCCTTTGGTGAAGAGATATTGTCAGATAACGTTGTTGTTGTTGTGGTCTTCAGTCCTGAAACTGGTTTGATGCAGCTCCCTATGCTACTCTATCCTGTGCAAGCTTCTTCATCTCCTAGTACTTACAGCTACCTACATCCTTCTGAATCTGCTTAGTGTATTCATCTCTTGGTCTCCCTCTACGATTGTTACCCTCCACGCTGCCCTCCAATGCTAAATTTGTGATCCCTTGATGCCTCAGAACATGTCCTACTAACCGATCCCTTCTTCTTTTCAAGTTGTGCCACAAACTCCTCTTCTCCCCAATTCTATTCAATACCTCCTCATTAGTTATGTGATCTACCCATCTAATCTTCAGCATTCTTCTGTAGCACCACATTTCGGAAGCTTCTATTTTCTTCTTGTCCAAACTATTTATCGTCCATGTTTCACTTCCATACATGGCTACACTCCATACAAATACTTTCAGAAACGACTTCCTGACACTTAAATCTATACTCGATATTAACAAATTTCTCTTCTTCAGAAACGCTTTCCTTACCATTGCCAGTCTACATTTTATATCCTCTCTACTTCGTCCATCATCAGTTATTTTGCTCCCCAAATAGCAAAACTTCTATACTACTTTAAGTGTCTCATTTCCTAATCTAATTCCCTCCGCATCACCCGACTTAATTCGACTACATTCAATTATCCTCGTTTTGCTTTTGTTGATGTTCATCTTATATCCTTCTTTCAAAACACTGTCCATTCCATTGAACTGCTGTTCCAAGTCCTTTGCTGTCTCTGACAGAATTACAATGTCATCGGCGAACCTCAAAGTTTTTATTTCTTCTCCATGGATTTTAATACCTACCCCCAATTTTTCTTTTGTTTCCTTTACTGCTTGCTCAATATACAGATTGAATAACATCGGGGAGAGGCTACAACCCTGTCTCACTCCCTTTCCAACCACTGCTTCCCTTTCGTGCACCACGACTCTTATAACTGCCATCTGGCTGTTGTACAAATTGTAAATAGCCTTTCGCTCCCTGTATTTTACCCCTGCCACCTTAGAATTTGAAAGAGAGTATTCCAGTCAACATTGTGAAAAGCTTTCTGTAAGTCTACAAATGCTAGAAGCGTAGGTTTGCCTTTCCTTAATCATTCTTCTAAGATACGTCGTAGGGTCAGTATTGCCTCACGTGTTCCAACATTTCTTCTGTATCGAAACTCATCTTCCCCGAGGTCGGCTTCTACCAGTTTTTCCATTCGTCTGTAAAGAATTTGCGTTAGTATTTTGCAGCTGTGACTTATTAAACTGATAATTCTGTAATTTTCACATCTGTCAACACCTGCTTTCTTTGGGATTGGAATTATTACATTCTTCTTGATGTCCGAGGGTATTTCGTCTGTCTCATACATCTTGCTCACCAGATGGTAGAGTTTTGTAAGGACTGGCTCTCCCAAGGCCATCAGTAGTACCAATGGAATGTTGTCTACTCCTGGGGCCTGTTTCGCCTCAGGTCTTTCAGAGCTTGTCAGATAATAGGGCTGATCATTTAGCATACCCATCATCTACCAAGATCTGAACCTGTTGACTTATTACAGAAAGAAAGATTGTCCCCTATAAGGTCATGTGAAATGAGAAGACAAAGTCGCGCAATAGAAACTAATCAACATCTGAATTTATACTGGTATGGCCCAATGAAACATTTGTACGACAGCTCATATAGATGTATTGAAAAAGTTTTTCGTAACAGGACAGAATGAAGCCACAGGTCACAGTAAAGTTCGGTTTATGAGTAAGATGCATTAACTTCATTCCAGTCACCGAATAGCACAAAGAATATTCACAGGGTGACAAATATTCAAATGGATTATAAAAGAGACACGATAATGTCTTGGCACAGATGGACGGAGGTGGAAGTGAAGTGATACAATTGGTTATGTTCACTTAAATCTCTAGTGACTGCTGCATTAGTCAGCAAATTAATGAAAAAGCCCAGAAAAGTACACAACCACCAGCTCCCTTGCCTAAGAGCATGTCGAGTTTAGCTAGTTCAGCTAGCTGACTACGTGAATTACTTGAAACAGACGACTTCGCGGTCCCCTCGTTACGACGCACGCAAATGTGTCTCATGCTTACCATCGTTCTAAAGCTCATGTGCAGGGGATGGCTGTAGTGATAGCTGAGAGTTACAAGCTCGTCCGCAGCTCGTGGTCGTGCGGTAGCGTTCTCGCCTCCCACGCCCGGGTTCCCGGGTTCGATTCCCGGCGGGGTCAGGGATTTTCTCTGCCTCGTGATGACTGGGTGTTGTGTCATGTCCTTAGGTTAGTTAGGTTTAAGTAGTTCTAGGGGACAGATGACCATAGATGTTAAGTCCCATAGTGCTCAGAGCCATCTGATCCATTTTGAAGTTACAAGCTCAGCCCCGGCATCTGTGATTAGGTCTAGGACGAGGTCCTCCCTCTCTATAGCTCCAAGGCGAAGATATCTCTCCTTCTGATGGTCAAATAGGAAGTAATTCCCCCTCTGGAGATCTAAGATGAAATACGTATCTGTTTTCCTTCTCAAAATCGCCCTGGTTCAGCCAGCATCGAATCCTCATTAGCCAATCGCTGTAGAGCTTCCGAGTTCCAACCAATGAAAAATTTGTAAGAGTAGCAACTATCTTCCCTCAACTAAAGACTCTACTGTGGATAACCAGTAATACATATTTCTCTCCTAGGGTGGGGCAAAAAGCAGAAATTCCCTTCCACTATGAGAGAGGTTTCACATTTCGGGTACTGATAGTAGCTGCATGTACGCACTTGCGACTCTTCATCACCGCTACGAAAATAGTTTTGGTGAACCCCAGAACTCCATTACAAAATTTGAACATTACCTGTTGTTGGTCTCCCATGAGTCCAACATATTTGTCTCGCTCTTAGTGACTGATGTTTTCCATCCTCTTGCAGATCTCTATCCTTTTAGAAAGCATTACAGCTTTGAAATCTTTATGGCCTCAACCAAGGAGATGGGTTATCTCCTTCCCCGTTCAGTTTTGTCCTTGAGAAGATTATACGTGTGACTTTTAAAAAGATATCCGGAGGGAACCAAATCGAAAAGAAGACCCAGCATATCTAGCCTACACATATCTGCTTAATCAGCACGTCTAAAGAGGAACTGAAAGAAATGCTAAGGGCAATGAAGACGGCTCTCAGCAAATTCGGAATACCGATATACGAAGCCTAGACGGATTAACTCGTTGTGACTCGTCAACAACGTCAAGATACTGAGCAAATGCAGCCACTGTGGGCGGGAGACCTGCCCTACAAGAGAGTCCGCGAATTTAAATACGCGGGAGAACGTATTACAAAGAACTCGTCATACAAAATAGGGATCAACGCGAGGATCCAGGCGGAAAACCGATCCTTCTACAACCTAACACAGCTGCTTTAGTCCAGGTGCCTCTAGAGCCGGTTCAAGATTTTGTTCTGTAAAGTTTTGATCCTACCCATGGTACTATACAGATGTGTGACCTGGTGTGTCCGAAAGCAGACCCTTCATGAACTTCTTCTATTTGAGGGGAAAATACTGCGGGAGATTTTTGTTCCAGTGTTGGAGGCAAAGACAAGTGATGATGGATCATACACAACCGTGAGGTAGATGAACTGTACAGAGATGCCAAGATAGCAGGAATGATGAGATGGAAGCCACTGCAGTGCGCTGGGTATGTGGCTCGGATGATATTGGATGACGATGATGATGTTTGGTATGTGGAGTGTTCAACTGCGAGATCATCAGCGCCCGTACAAAGTCCCAATCTTTACACAGTCCAATTTAGCCACGTTCATGAATGATGATGATGATCATGATGATGAAGTGATGAGGGCAACACAGACACTCAGTCCCCGGGAAGAGAAAATCCGCAACCCGGCCGTGAATCGAACCCGAGACCCCGTGAACCAGAGACAGCAACTGTAGCCACTAGACCACGAGCTGCGGACTCGGATGGAGGAAGACAGGTGGCCACGGAAGCTCCTTAATTTCATTCTCACTGGTAGGAGACCCCAGGAAGAGCAAGGAAGGGGTGCGGGAGTCTACTCCATGAAGATATGCAACAGTCAACGACAGACGTAGACGGATGGCGGATGGGAGAGGTGGATAGAAGACAATGGAGAAGAAAACTTGTAGCAGCGCACTATTGATTGGACATGATCGTATACAAGTAAAATGAAGTAAGTATCATTCACGCTGCTTCTCACGATGGAAGTTTACAGTCTGCCGAGTGATGCCTCCAGAATTCTACGAGGCTCTTATCAGAAAGTGGGTCACTGTCTCTTATAGGGCCTGTCCATTCACTATGCACCTGGCTTGGGAGTCTGCATTTCAGCGAGGAACAATTCTACTATACGCTTGCAGCTTTACCCCGGAGTAATCACGCTCCAGTAGTCAGCTAGCGGACCCAGCTTACAGAAAAAGTTACACATACCGTTCACCATACAGAAAATATATTGAGAAGTGCTTACCAGATTCGCAATCTTTGGTGTTTGTTCGAATTACATCCACACTAGAAAATTGGATTGATTTGGTAATCTAATTTGAATTGACTTGCCCGTAGATGAAGAAATTACCTCCAGTACGTGTAACTGACGTCCTCCTTGAGACTTACTGTAACAGCTCAAGCTCACGATGCCGTATGGCATGAGGCCTCACTACATGACGCAAAGATGGGCCATGGTGCAAATGGGCGGTTTGTGCTGCAGTGTGGGGAGACTAAATAGACGCTGTTCATTTGCAATGACAAATTACCACAATATGTAACCATGCTGCATACTGACAGGTATTAGTTGCAGTTTCGCTTGAAATAAGTAATCAGTATCATTTATACTACTCGATCATTCGTTCGTAAGAACTTTCCGATGCCAAATCTTCACAATTTTTTTAATGGTGGCAGCAGAAGGAGAATACCCGATGAAAACAGCTGATACGGGGAGCTGGTATTGCTACAAATCTACAATAATTTCACATTATGACAGCAGTTCACTTTAGGGCACGTTGCCCAACTACAGAATGCGTACTACACGCTACCAGAAAACCATGAATCTGTGGTCATAAATAGTATTGAATGATTTATGCAGACTGTTCTTGTAATTACTCATAGACGAATCTCCTACAAATATTGTGATGGCCTAAAGGCGTTGTTTATCTAAAACCAACAAGTAATAAATTGAAAAAATGGTTCAAATGGCTCTGAGCACTATGGGACTTGACATCTGTGGTCATCAGTCCCCTAGAACTTAGACCTACTTAAACCTAACTAACCTAAGGACACTACACACATCCATGCCCGAGGAAGGATTCGAACCTGCGACCGTAGCGGTAACGCGGTTCCAGACTGAAGCGCCAAGAAACGCACGGCCAACCCGGCCGGCAATAAATTGAAACCAAACTGCTTTGGCTGTTAGGCATTATATTGAATATGTGCCCTAAGTTCAACTTGGTGAACTTTTCATTGTTTTTCGGTTTCTCTCTCTCACAAACGTCTTTGAAATTGATAATAGACTTGCTTAAAAATGACATATTAAAGACTTTACTGGCAGCGTATTGTGCTCCCTCTTACAATCCCTGCGTTCGGGTGTTCGTGTTTTGCAATAATTGCTATGTTGTTGTCTTCTCATTTGTGTTCCTCGGTATTGGGAGTACTGCCAAAGACAGTACTCTTAAGAAAAAGTTTTTTAGTATGTAAAGAACAGAAGATTTGCTACATACTCATAATGCTTGCACCATAACCATCACAGATCCTCCAAAATAGTGCATCGCTTCTGGTGAGTGAGCTTTTCAGTTTGCAGTATTCTTAGAAAAGAAAATTAGTAATAATTATGGAAGCTATTGACCTGTGATGTTCAGCTTAGAGTTTGTGCATCTAAGTGTTATTAGTAGCTATGCTCTAGCCCCTAAAACTAGTTACAAAAATGAGAGCAAAAGTGCTTAGCTTCGGTTTTCAGTATTTTGACCATAGATGAAAGTGACGGCCACGTCTTTTAGAAGCAAGCTGCTTACTACAAGCGGCAATTATGTCACTATGCCAAAAACTTATCGGCAGACCCCCTCAGGAAATACATTGCCTGTGGAACAGATTTTTTCTTGTGGCTAGTATAATTGGCGACATTGCAAAATATGTTTGAAAAATCAGAGATCGTCACTTACTTCCTGAAGTGGGACAAAATTATTCTGCTAAGTTCACCTCATATTTTCATGTGATTTACATTATGTAATTTGAGTAATTTTCATGCAAGGCGTGACACTGAGTTACCAAATTTATGATTTGAAGTCCAAAAAGTGCGTGCCATACAGATAACACAACTAATCTCATCTTTTATTACGTCGCGAATCTGTGTCTTCGCCTTCATTACGGCAATGATAGAGCAGAGATCATAGCAGTAGCTCGTTGGCTCAGTGGTAATGCGGCCATTGTCTGAAATGAGTCTTGTTGGAGCTGCTCATTTGAACCCAGCTGTAGGTCTAGTCTCCTGCACCTGAATTTCTTCTCTTCTTTAAACAAAATGCCACAATTTAGTTCCTTCTGAAGCAGAATGAGACTTCGAAGTAGAGGTAATAAATTTTAGTTTCAGACGACCTCCCGCCTTTATCCTAAACGTGAGTATGTCACGTAAATGCTGTTCCTGGCCATAATCTAATGTTGTGTTACGTGAATACCGTTCTCTGTTTCAGGTAACACCCCTTACTAGAAATCTAGTAGGAATCCTTAACGGTAGACAAACTAAAACATTTGACTTCAAACCATAAAGTCCGAAACCAAGCAAAAAGCTTGGAGCCTATTATAAAGGTAGAATAATGTCTTTGTGATAGGTACTCGTAACGTCCGGAATATCAACATGTCTCTTGGTACTATCGCTCGTCATATCTTGCGTTTGTTAGTTTTCCAGTGTTCCTATGTCCCTAAATGACTAATATGCTTCTAATACATGTCATAGATGTTTTCTTATTTTTGCGGTGCGTGATCATGACGGCTAGTGTGAATGCAGTGCCGATGGGATGAGGTGGGCAGTCTCACTACAAGAGAGGGGAAAATTTATTGGCAGTCCCAGATCAGATCCTAACACCTGACTATTAACAAAGCAGTTTAGATATGGGTCAGCAGTCTTGCCTTGACCTGCGAGACGAGTATAAAATAACGTCAGCGGATCATGTGGACTCTATGACCTATCTTATATACACACACACTCACGCACACACACACACACATATATATATATATATATATATATATATATATATATATATATATATATATCCTACTGTCTCCCTGCCGTGTCTGCGTGTGTGTGTGTGTGTGTGTGTGTGTGTGTGTGTGTGTGTGTGTGTGTGTGTTTCGGTGAGAGGGATACGGGAGGAAAGAAGGGAGAAAAATAAGCAACGCAGACACAAAAGAAAAGTGGATCACAATTCCATTTATGATATGGGAGAGAGAAATGGATACAAGGCATGAATGTTTTGAGAACGGAGCATTATGAAACAGAAGATTTAAAACTGAACAATTTCATTGTTATTTTTTAACTAATGGTACAGCACGAAAGCAAAACAGCGGTGAGAGTGAAAGACAATTACCTGCAGTAGAAAAATGTTCCACATGCATTAAAGTCTTCTAAATTAGCGTCTTCTATTCGTTTTGTTTCGTACGTGTCCTGTCTTATTGGCCTTTTTAATAAATACGCCGTCTTATCGGTTTGACAGCTCGACATTTTAAGAAGGTGTCAAATTTACAAAGTAATAAAAATAAGATTTAAAAAATACTGAAATACAGACTACGTTTTAAAATTAATTTATTGTATCGGTATATCTAGTAGGTCATTAGCAGAATGTGATTTAAGTTACCGAAAAACTCCTGCAAATCTGTTTCTTCATTGGTATATGCACCTGGTTGACTTTTTTAATGACTGAAAATTTGAATTTCTTTTAAGATATTATCTTCTTGTATTGTTCTTCATATATTGTTACCGTCAGATTTTATGTGTTCCTTAAAAGGTATCTACCAGTTTACTCAATGTACACTTTGTCACATCGAGGAAACCAACAGAAACTTTCCGATACGCTCTAGAAAGTTTAATTTATGGTTTAGTTTTACGTCACCATACGTTCTTACACTAAACAATTAATTATTATTTGTCACGTAATTTTTACTTTTTAAAGTTTTTTATCTTTCCTCAAATACACACTTGAACATCGTCATATTTCCTTTTTAAATTATTAGCCCGTGGCTAGGTTTTTTTCTTTGATATACATAACATCTCTTTAATTCCGCCTGTTATTAAAATATCAAGCTGTCAAAGCAACAAGACGGGATTTGTCTGAATCAAAACAAACAGAACACGTAATTTTAAGGATGCTGTCATTTCAATACGTATGGCACATTTTCCTATTGCAGATAACTAGCTTTCTAATACGTTATATTCATATCATCACGTTTCTATGCTTGAAGGAAACGCAGTGCTCTCTCTTTTATACAGAAAATCACTTGCAAATGGCCTAAAAGGCAGAAAATTTACTTGTACCAGTATAATAAATACAGCATAGAAGGAAAAAATTTTAATGAATGAATGTACAGAGATGACAAGAGTCATGGGATACCTCCTAATATCGTTCGGACCTCATTTTGCCCGGTGCAGTGCCAAAACTCGACATCATATGGAATCAACAAGTCGTTGGACGTCCCATGCAGAAGTATTGAGCAATGTGTGCCGGTGCACTATTTTATGCACGAACTAACCTATCGTTTATGTTCAAAAATAGTTCAAATGCCTCTAAGCACTATGGGACTTAACATCTGAGGTCCTCAGTCCCCCTAGGCATAGAACTACTTAAACACAACTAATTTAAGGACATCACACACATCCATACCTGAGACAGGATTCAAACCTGCGACCGTAGCTGCTTCGTGGTTCCGGACTGAAACGCCTAGAACCGCCCCGCCACAGCGGCCGGCCCGGAGACAAAGTGGGAATATGAAGTCCACGAATGGCTGTAGATGCTCTCGAAGTAGCTGAAAACAATCATTTCTAGTATATGATCGGTTCAGTTGGACCAAATAAACCAATGCATTAGACGTAAACACAGCCTACAGCGTTATGGACCCACCAGTAGTTTACACGGAGCCTTGTTGACTGCTTAGGTCCATGGCTTTGTGACGATGACTCATTCGTACCTTTTCTGCGGTTATTTTATTTCTGCGGTTATTTCACGTAGTGATGACTGTCTGTCTGCAATTGTCAGTTAAGTGTACTAAGTTCAAAATACGTAAAAGAGAGCAATAAATGCTGTATTAACGTGTACGCCTTAATCATTAGCAAAACCGTTTTTAACTCTGTAAGAATATAGAGGAATAAGCACATTATGTATGCAGTTCTGTACAGGTTCAACGCCTCGTGACGCTTCGTCAATAACAGCAAAACGCAGTCGTTTTCCACTTTCTTAAATGACAATACGCGTAAGACAGAAAAAAGTAATTCTTTCTGTGCAGTCGTAATTAGTTTACGTGTGTGGGTGAGGTCACGACTGCCTGCGACAAATAGCGCCACTCTGAGGTGTTACTTTCAGAGCACGTGGTGAAAGGAGCGCCGTAGTTCTTTTTTCGGCAGCCCGGCTGGAATTTACGGCGCGCAGTCGTGATTAATCTCGCGTGGTGTGGCGGCTGGGGCTCTCAACAGCCAACAGCGCGCCCCGGCCGGCCGGTAAAGCGCCACGCGACGCCTTCTAAATTGTGGATGAGGACCTTCTCGCTCTAAGGTTATTGCCGGTCCGGTGCCGCCCCAACTTTACGGTCGATCCGAGGGGCAAGGGGTAGCGCCTGCATCCGGGAGCGCTGTAAAGACGTCACTCTACGCTGCTGGGGCTGGGCGGGAGCCATTCACAAGGTGTTTAAAAAAGAAGCAAGTGCAGGCTGACCCACAGTTAACTGACAAGTTCTAGGAAGCACATTGTGTTGCCTAGAACGAACAGTAAACGTCTCACAATCAAACTGAGGGAATAGCATTGCTAATGACTTAGTTCTGTTGTTCGGTCGTGGTTGAAGTTTTTACTTGTCATACACTGGTGTGAAAAAATTATGGACGAAAGTAGCTTTCGCATGATGTGTCACTGCCAAGTTACCTTCATGAAACTTGGACCTTACACAGAAAGATCTGCTACACTATATTACACATAGTAAGTGAAAGAAATAGGCAGTGCAACGAATATAAATGAACTTTTCTCAAAGACAATAAATAGACTGAAATCAACGCAATTTAGCCGGCCGCTGTGGCCTATTGGATCTTGGCGCTTCAATCTGGAACCGCGCGCCTGCTACGGTGGCAGGTTCGAATCCTGCCTCGAGCATGGATGCGTGTGATGCCCTTAGGTTAGTCTGATTTAAGTCGGTCTAAGTCTAGGAGACTGATGACCTCAGATGTTAAGTCCCATAGTGCTTAGAGCCATCTGAACCACCGCAGTTTATGATGCTTCCCTGGACATTAAAAAGGCGGGAAATGGTTCTTAATAGCATGTGTAATCATCATGACCGGCATGCACGCTCTGAAACGTGCTCCCATGTCGGCCACAAGGGTGGTATGGTGTTCTTGTGGCAGAAAAATATTTTTATAGCAAAGATTGCATTAATTAATACAGTCTTAAGACACAAAAATCGACACACAACCTAAGGAATTATCCGAATAGGACGGAAATCGGTAGATGTAATCTACCTGTAGAGACAGAAAAGTAATTAAAATTTCTGAGAAACTGAATGAGCTTGAGCTAGTCAACAGCACGTTGGTCCACCCCTGGACCTTGTACAAGCAGTTACTCGGCTTGCCAATGGTGGATGGAGTTGTTCGACGTCCTCCTGAGGGATATTGTACCAAATTCTGTCGAATTGGCGCATAAAGTCTTCTAAATCACGAGATGATTGGAGGTCTGAACCTATAATGCTCCTAACGTTCTCAATTGGAAATAAGATCGGTGACCTTGTTGGCCAAGGCAGGGATTGTAAAGCATGAAGACAAGCAGTAGAAACTCGAGTTGTGTGAGGGCGGCCATTATCTGGCTCAAGTGGAAGCCCAAGAGGGACAACTGTGAAAGGCAACAAAACAGGGCGTGGAGTATCGTCGACCTACCGCTGTGCTGTGAGGGTACGGCGAATGAGAACCAAAGGGATCGTGCTATGAAATGAAATGGCACGCCGGGCCATCACTCTTGGATGTCGGGCCGAATGGAAGGCGACAGTCAGGTTGGTATCCCAAGGTGTCCAGAGTGTGTCCAAAGTGTTTTCGCTAGTCAACAGCGCTCAATGAGAAGTGGGGATTTTCACTGAGTCCCTTATGAGTTTATCCCTCAAATTTTTTGAAGATTGGAAAATGAAAGTTTCAACCGTCAAAGCTAGTAGTGAATAACAGGTAGCCGGCCGGGTGGCCGAGCTGCTCGGGGCACTACAGTCTGGAACCGCGTGACTGCTACGGTCGCACGTTCGAATCCTGCCTCGGGCATGGATGTGTGTGATATCCTTGGGTTAGTTAGGTTTAAGTAGTTCTAAGTTCTAGGGGACTGATGACCTCAGAAGTTAAGTCCCATAGTGCTCAGAGTCGTTTTTTTAATAACAGGTAAATGTATATCGTTTTTTCCACTTTCTCAATATGAGAGATCTCATTCTTTATCTGGTAGATCGTTCTGTTCCTCCAACAGCGCTGTTGACAGCTCCTGGATGGTCGTTGGTGCACGTGGACGTGCTGCAATACATCGGCCAAACGCTTCAAACAAATTTCTGATGGGATTTACGTCGGCGGAAATGGCAGGATAGCCCATTTACAGAACATCATCTCGTTCCAAGAGCTCCTCCAACTGCGCAGTTCGATAAGGTTCCGCATCGTCATCGATATAAATGAAGTCTGGGCCGAATGTACCCCCAAAATGATGAACATTTGGAAGGATTACAGTGTCGTAATAACGTTGACCGGTGAGTGTACCATCTTCAAACATTCGGAGGTCAGCAGGCTCAAGCAACATTATTCCTCCCCAGATCATAACACCTGGACCACCTAAACATCATATTCGCCAATGTTTCTGGGTGCATGACGATTCCCAACATTGGGCATATGAGGGTACGTCCAGGATTCCGAACCTCTGGTCGAGGTCTCATGGTGTGCGGAGGTATAATGTTGATGGACGTACTGACCTCCAAATCTTCTAACACCGTAAGCTCACAGATCAATGTTACTATAGCATTGTACTACTTTCCCAAGTGCATCTTTTGATGGATGCATTATACCCTGCCTTAATGTAATGGTTGACAATGCGCGAAAGCACCAAGCAGCACAGGTGGAGGTGCTCCTTGATCCAGAGGATTTTCGGTGAGTGGACTGGCCTGCCCGTTCCATCGACTAAAATGCCATCTAGCGCTTTTCTGATGCGTTGAGAAAACGTATTACAGCATGTCCACACGCAACAGTTGTTAATCGCGCTGGAGGAGTAATGGAACGCCCAAACACAAGAAATCCTTACCAACTGTGTGGCCAACGTGGGAGAAACAAAAGACCGCAGTAAGATAATAGGTTACATGGTGCATGTGTACGTGCTGCAGTACGTAGCAGTATCTACATGTACATTATACTCCGCAAGCCACCTAACGGTGTGTGGCGGAGGATACTTTTGGTATCACTATCTCATCACTCCAACCCTGTTCCATTCGCAAGTAGTGCGTGGGAAGAATGATTGTCGGTAAAGCTCCTTATTGGTTCTAATTTCGCCAACTTTCTCCTCGTGGTCAATGCGCATGATGTATATGGGCGGAAGTAGTATGTTATTCTCCTGTCCAAAATTTCAATAGTAAATCTCCCCACGATGCACAAAGCCTCTCTTGTAACGTCTGCCAGTGGAGTTTGTTTAGCATCTCCGTAACGCTCTCTCGCCAGCTAAACGATCCCATGGCGAAACGCGCCAATCTTCGTTGGATCTTCACTACCTCCTCTATCTGTCCTGTCTGATAGGGATACCAGATAGATGAGCAACACTCAAGAATCGGGCGAACAAGTGTCTCACAAGACATTTCTTTCGTGGATAAGTTACATCTCCTTAAGATTCCTCCGATGACCCTGGGTCCGGTGTCTGCTTTTCCCACTGTTTGTTTCATATGGTCATTCCTGAGTCGAAACAAGGCCCCGGGAGTAGACAACATTCCATTACAACTACTGACAGCCTTGGGAGAGCCCGTCCTGACAAAACTCTACCATCTGGTGAGCAAGATGTATGAGACAGGTGAAATACCCTCAGACTTCAAGAATAATATAATAATTCCAATCCCAAACAAAGCAAGTGTTGACAGATGTGAAAATTACCGAAATATCAGTTTAATAAATCACAGCTGCAAAATACTAACGCGAATTTATTCAGACAAATGGAAAGACTGGTAGAAGCCGACCTCGGGGAAGATCAGTTTGGATTCCGTAGAAATAAAGGAACACGTGAGGCAATACTGATCTTACGACTTATCTTAGAAGAAATATTAAGGAAAGGCAAACCTACATTCCTAGCATTTGTAGACTTAGAGAAAGATTTTGACAATGTTGACTGGAACATTCTCTTTCAAATCCTGAAGGTGGCACTGGTAAAACACAAGGAGCGAAAGGCTACTTACTTTTTGTACAGAAATGAGATGGTAGTTATAAGAGTCGAGGGGCATGAAAGGGAAGCAGTGGTTGGTAGAGGAGTGAGATAGGGTTGTAGCTTCTCCCCGATGTTATTCAGTCTGTATATTGAGCAAGCAGTAACGGAAACAAAAGAAAAATTGGGGGTAGGTATTAAAATCCATGAAGAAGAAATAAAAACTTTGAGGTTCGCCAATGACGTAATTCTGTCAGAGACAGCAGAGGTCTTGGAACAGCAGTTGAACGGAATGGACAGTGTCTTGAAAGGAGGGTATAAGATGAACATCAACAAAAGCAAAACGTGGACAATGGAATTTAGTCGAATTAAGTCGGGTGACGCTGAGGGTATTAGATTAGGAAATGAGACACTTAAAGTAGTAAAGGAGTTTTGCTATTTGGGGAGCAAAATAACTGATGATGGTCGAAGTAGAGAGGATATAAAATGTAGACTGGCAATGGTAAGGAAACAGTTTCTGAAGAAGAGAAATTTGTTAACATCGAGTATAGATTTAAGTGTCAGGAAGTCGTTTCTGAAAGTATTTGTATGGAGTGTAGCCATGTATGGAAGTGAAACATGGACTATAAATAGTTTGGACAAGAATAAAATAGAAGCTTCCGAAATGTGGTGCTACAGAAGAATGCTGAAGATTAGATGGGTAGATCACATAACTAATGAGGAGGTATTGAACAGAATTGGGGAGAAGAGGAGTTTGTGGCACAACTTGACTAGAAGAAGGGATCGGTTGGTAGGACATGTTCCGAGGTATCAAGGGATCACCAATTCAGTATTGGAGGGCAGCGTGGAGGGTAAAAATCGTAGAGGAAGACCAAGAGATGAATACACTAAGCAGATTCAGAAGGATGTAGGCTGCAGTAAGTACTGGGAGATGAAGCAGCTTGCACAGGATAGAGTAGCATGGAGAACTGCATCAAACCTGTCGCAGGACTGATGACCGCAACAACAACAATGGTCATTCCACTTAAGGTCGCCCGGGATAGTTACGCCTAGATATTTTACGGCAGACGCTGTCTCCAGCTGTTTGTCATCAATAGTGTAGCTGTACAGTAGTGGATTTCTTTTCCAATGTATGTGCAATATATCACATTTATATACGTTCAGAGTCAAGTTCCAGAGTCTACACCATTCATCAATTCTGTGCAGGTCGTTCTGCAAATTCTTACCATCTTCTGGCGTTGCTTCTATGGTATAGACTACTGCGTCATTTGCGAGTAGCCTTAAAGAGCATCCGACGCTTTCTGCTAAATAGTTCCTATATGTTGTAAAAAGCAACAGTCGTATCACTCTTCCCTGTGGTACATTCGTTAAGAGCGACGTGTTGAGTTCTATCTGCAAGAAAGTCTTGAATCCAATCAAGGGTCAGCTCATATACTTCGTAAGCTTGTATTTTTTTCATTAAAGGGCAATTCAGGACGGTGTCAAATGCGTTACTGAAATCAAGGAACACGGCATCAACCTGAGTGTCGTTGTCCACTGCGTTGTGGATCTCATGGAGGAACAGAGCGAACTGAGTTTCGCGGGATCTCTGTTTGCGGAATCCATGTTGATTTTTATAGAGGAGATGTTCATTTTCCAAAAACGTCAAAATTCTTGAGTGTAAAATATTTTCCATAAATCTACAACAGATTTACTATAGTTGTGTGGATCTGTCTTACGGCCTTTCTCAAAAACGGAAAGACCTATTCTTTTTTCCAGTCGTTAGGTACCTTTCGTTGCTCAATCGATGTACGATTAATTACTGCTAGCAGGGGAGCAAGTTCATTCGCATAATATTTACAGACTCTTATAGGTATCTCATTTGGTCCTCAAGCCTTTCCGCTAATAAGCGACTGTAGCTGCTTTTCAGTTCTGCGATCGGTTATCTCAATATCTGCCATGTTCGAAAATGTTCAAATGTGCCTGAATTCCTAAAGGACAAAACTGCTGAGGTCACCGGTCCCTAGACTTACACACTACTTAAACTAACTTATGCTAAGAACAACAGACATACCCATGCCCGAGGAAGCAGTCGAACCTCCAGCGGAAGGGGCCGCGCAATCCATGACATGGTGCCTTAAACTGCACGGAGTGACAGTGTTACGATTTTCCGCGGTGAAACAACTTCGGAAGGCCGAATTCAGTATTTCGGCCTTCTCTCTGCTATCTTCCGTTTCGGTGCCGGTGTGGTCGCTCAGAGAATGAATAGATGAATTTGACCCACTTGCTGATTTTATCTGTGACCAAAATCTCTTAGCATTTTTACTCAGGTCGGTTGACAATGTCCTACTTTCAAAATTATTGAACGCTTCTCTCATTACACTCCTTACGCTCATTTTCGCTTCAGTCAGCTTTTATTTGTCAGCCAGGTTTTTACGTCTCTCAAATCTGAGATGAAGTGCTCTTTGTCTACGTAGCGCTTTTCTAACACGGCTATTAAACCATGGTGGATCATTCCCATCCCTTAAAACTTACTCTGAACATACTTTTCTAGGGCATACTAAACGATGTCTTTGTATTTCTTTTTTCCATTTGTTCTCCACATCTTCGTCCTCATCACCGAATATTTGATGCTGACTGCTGAGATATTCTGAAATTTGTATCCTGTCACCCTTGCGGAGGTACCTTTCTTAACATTTCTTGTAGGACCCGTCGTCATAGCTGCTGTCACAGCCTTATGATCACTGATATCTTCCTCTACGTAAGCTGATTCGATAAGTTCAGGTCTGTCTGTTGCGAGGAGGTCTACGATGTTACCCTCACGAATTGGGTCTCTATCTGCTCAAGGTAATTTTCGGACAAAACATCCAGAACAATGCCACATAATTCCCTGTCTCTGGCACCAGTTGTGATGGCATAACACTCCCAATCTACACCTGGGAAGTTAAAGCCATCCCCTATTACATCGGCATGATCAGGAGTCTTACTAATGATACTGTGCAAGTTCTGTCTGAAGCGCACTACAACTTCAGATCCTGACCCAAGCGGTCTATAAAAGCATCCGATCACCATTTTTGACCGTTCTTTGATACTTAAGTTCACCCAGATTAATTCACATTCGGAATCCGTGATAACCTCGCTAGATTTTATCAAATATTTTACCGCAATAAACACGGTGACATCATTGGCGACTAACCTATCCTTACGATAAACATTCCAATTCGAACTTCAGATTTCTTTGTCACTTACGTCTGATTTCAACCAGCTTTCTGTATCCAATATTACTGTGCATTATAACCTTCAGTAAGTGATACAAATTCTGGGACCTTTCATTGGATGCTCCTGCAATTTACTAAAATCATAGTAATGTTTTCTATCTCTGATCTGCGAGGAACAAGATTCCCTGAGGTGGCTGTGGCTGATTTAAAAGGCAAATCGTGTCTGCTCCCAAGGGAGGGGTCCTCTAACCTGAAAAAGCACCATGTGTACGCCACACGTACTCGGCTGTCCTAGTAGCTGCTTCCTGCGTGTAGTGCACACCTGACCTATTAAGGGGAACCCTACAATTCTGCTCCGGAGAGCGGAGGTCGAGAAATTAATTAGCATTCTATGCCGTCGCAGAGCCGTCTGAGCCTCTTGTTTAGACCTTCCACTCTGCTCCAAACCAGAGGATCGCCATCAACCCTGAGTACGATGCTAGAAATGGCTTAGCCTGCACCCCACGTGCGTTGCTAGTTGCCTTCACCAAATCAGGCAGCCTCCGAAAGGAGCCAAGGATTACCTCAGAACCCAAGCGGCAGGCTTCATTCGTGCCGATATGTGCCACTATATGCAGTCGATAGTCGCCGACAGGGCCTCCTCAAAATCACGGATGATACCTCACGGCAAACATACAGAATGCACACTGGAACTCTTTCCTGCCCTATCTCCCTGAGGGTCTCCATCACCTGCCTAACATTGGAGCTCCCAGTGACTAGCATACCCACCCTCTGCGCTGGCCCAACAGGAGAGGCATCCCGTGCCGGCTCAGAGTTATCACCAACGCTGGGTAGCACCTCGAACCTGTTGCTAAGGCGTAGGTAGCTAGCCCCACGGTCTGCTCCGTCTTTCGCCTTCCGCCCAGTGACACGCGAACCCATCATTGTCTGCCACCCACTCTGGAGTGAGGACGGACCGGTCAGATGTTTCGTATCGGAAGCCGCAGCGACGCCCGGGTCGCCAGGGGATTCCACCAAAGGTGTCGCAGATCTCGTCACTGGCGCCCCGACGTCATCCTAAGTTAGAGCATTAGTTAGAAACTTGTCGACGTTAGCCAACACAGCTACCAGCTGTTAACGGACAGTAGCCAACTCTCCTTGTATCAGCTCACAACAAGCACAGTCCATAGAAATATCGTAATGTGTATAAAATAGATATAAGATCTCAAATGGCGCTACTGAATTTGAAAATACGTCTAAGGAGATCAAGGAAACACTAAAAGGTGCTGTGTAGATTTCTTACTGTACTCTGAAACTGCAACCTATTAAAGCTATCGCATTCCACACTTGTTCGATGGAGTTTAAGTAGGTTTCACTGCTACAGAATAGCAAAGAAGGTAACGGAAAGAAATATGCAATGGGACGAAAGGGAATGGCAATTTTATTCAAAGTCACTTCGATTTATAATTGTCCACTGAACATTACAAGAAGAGGGATACGGTCTTAACAGTGTGCATAAGCACTGTGGACGGCAATGCTTGCTCTGTAACGTGGAGGCCACAAGGTTGGTAAGGAGTTCTTGCGGTAGGGGGAGTGAAAACATCTGCCTGCCACCCATGAAAAATATCCCAATTTCTTTCAATTTATCTTACATGTTGGTCCAAAAAATGTTCTCGTCATTAAATGTCTATACAAAAGGTTTAGATGAGCTGTTATCATGACTGTACCACACTAATGGAGTAAATGATGTAATTATATAACATAACTTCCAAAATTCGCGATTCGAATAGTTGGATAGTTTGTGCGGAAAGTCCAAAAACCAGATCCGATTAGAAACTTCCTGGTAGATTAAAGCTGAGTGTCGAATCAAAACCTGACCCTGGGACCATTACTTTCCGCGGGTCAGTGCTCTACAGACGAGCTACTAGCGACTCACTCTCACAGCTTTTCTTCCACCATTATCTCTTCTACTACCTTCCAAAACTCACAGAAGTTCTCCCACACACATAGTGAGACTAGGACTTATGGGAGAAAAGATATAGCGAAAAAATGACTTGGCGTGGGTTGTGAATCGAGCTTGGATAACTCAGTTGGTACAGCTTCAACCGCAAAAGGTAAATGTCTCAAATTCGGCAATCTGTCCATCATAGATTTTTAATCTGCCAGGAAGTTTCAAATCTGCGCACACTCCAGTACAAAATGGAAATTCACTCCAGAGATCTGATTATTTCCTCAGAAGAATATCAGAGGTAGCCTCCATAATGGTATGTCCGCACGATTATGGTTGTTGGAGATTGCTGCTGGTGGCTCTGACTCCTAGCCTTTAATGTAAAGTGCACGTTTGGGTAATGAAAGCCCCTTACCCTCCACAAATGCTTACCCCAAAACTGCCCTAGTTTGTGAATGACTTAATTCTCATAGTATTCCCACGGAGAATAGACTTTCTGCAAGTAATTACGGAATAGATAGTGCGTCATAAGTATCCTTCACGTGTCAGAACTGTCAGGAGGATACTGAGGCGTATCTTTTCTTAACCATTGTGAACCTGACTTTTTCATAATCTAATTTTCGCACCCAGATATGAAACCAGGGATACCTTTCCCATGTATCACTCGTGATACAATGCAATACTTCAAGAGGAACATAATTACTACTAATATGAATTCTTCGATAACACGTACAGGTTAAGTATCTTTCCTCGCTAACAATCACAAGCGTAATGGTAATTTTATTAAGTTGTGTATAGGTGACTTCAGGAAGCGTTCCAGAGTTTGCGATTGAAGCTTGCATGAGTTTCTGGCTTGACAGCAGAGAGGGTTCTCTGTAATACGAATTAAAATTTATCAGAAAAAACACTACTCAGGAAAATTTAATTAGTGGAAGGCACAGCAGTACCAATGCCAAAATTCTCCAGCTCTGAACTCAATGCGTCGGTGTTCAGCTTGGTTGTCTAGAGTAAGAAGGGTTGGTAGTTTGTGTGGCGTATCGTGTAAGTTACAATATTTCAAGGATTCTGTTTCGAAGGCTAGAGTGCAATCCAGACGAATTAATCTATTCATGCCTTTAGTGTAAAGATTAAGTCATTGTCTCGAATACTTTTGGAAGCAGTGAATGTCGATTGATGGCATTTAACCAAGGAGTGCTCTACTTTCACAGTGGCAACGTATCATTTATCTTGGAGAGTTCTTCAAAACGATTCGTTTTGTTGATGATTTTACCTTATAGGGCACAGATGAAGAAGAGCTACAGTAGGTGCTTCATCATATGAATCAAATCTGTATGAAAAGTGCGAGGTAAAAGTGAAAATTAATCAAGTCCACAAGAGATGGAAAACTGAACACAGACATGCACCTGTCAGAAGCGACTACTATCAGGTACCTAATAAGTTTTATCCAAGCAGACTGAGGAAGTACAAAGGATATCAAAGATAGAATAGGGCAGGCAAAACAATCACTTATCGAGACAACAACACTACCGATGTCTCACAGTGTCTCGTTAATACTATGAAACGGTTCCAGAAGATCTATGTTTAGAACATTGTACTGTATCTCCTGGAGTGGTCATGAATTTGAAGTTCGTAAATGCCATGTATTGATAATTATTGTACGAATAACTGACGATCTATGCCAAAGAGTAAACAAATGCATTATGTTGCAATGTATGCCTTGATGAATATTCCAAGGACATTCGAGATTCTGTCTCTGAACTTTCTATTCTGGTTTACTTCTTCTGTTCTGTGACTCGAAGAGGAAAGAACGATTGTCTGAGCTTCATCTTGCTGCAACAGTCTATGTAAGTTGTAAGCGAAACCAAAAATATAGTTGTTCATGGTGTCAAACGTTTCTATGGTAAATAATTATTTGTAAACCTAAACCTTGCCTGTCCTGAGTAGACATGGCCTTAACGGAACGTTGACCATTGTTAGGGGCCATACTGGAAAATAATTAGTAATTTTCTTTCAGCTCATCTTAGAGACGTGCCGCCGGTTTCTTTCAGATTCCACGATCTACGCTGCGGCTACGAATAATTCAATATATTTCACTTACAGGTTTTCTCAAGGTTGCGAGATAACATCGTCATTAAGGTAAAGTGCTGTTTCCGGATGAACGGTACGACGCCGACACAAATGCATGACACAGGTCTTCATGGTGGAAAACTGGAAGCCATGGGCCAGAGCCAATGACTGCGCCTTGCAGATGGCTCCCTGTAGGCGACGCTTAGCAACACCAGGACTGGAGCAGCAGTACGAAATGCAGAAGCCGTCTGCATACAGAGAAGGTGAGACGGAGGGCCCGACAGCTGCTACTATACCGTTAATGCCACTAAAAATAGAGATACACTCAATACAGAGCCCTGTGGGAATCCATTCCGCTGGATATGGATGGAACTTTGGGAGGCACATACTTGGACCGGAAAGTACGGAGCGACAGGAGGTTTTGGATAAAAATCGGGAGCGGATCCCCGAGAAACCACTCATATAATGTGGCAAGGACATGATGTCGTCAGGTCGTATCGTATGTTTTACGTAAGTCGAAAAAGATGGCAACTACGTGTTGACGTCTGGAAAAGGCTGTTCGGTTGGCAGACTCGAGGGACACAAGATTATCAGTGACGCTGGCGAAAGCCGCCCTGACATGGAGGCAGTAGGCCACGTGACACCAGGACCCAAGGCAACCGCCGACACACCATACGTTCCAGCAGCTTACAAAGAACGTTGGTTAGGCTGATGGGCCGATAGCTATCCACATCAAGCGGGTTTTTACCGGGTTTGAGCACTGGAATGATGGTGCTCTCCCGCCATTGCGAGGGAAAGACGCCAGCACACCAGATCCGGTTGGAGACGACGAGGATATGTCGCTTGTGGTCAGATGAGAGATGTTTAATCATCTGGCTGTGGATCCGATCATGCCCAGGAGCTGTGTCGGGGCAATGTGCAAAGGCACTGAGGAGCTCCCACTCTGTAAATGGGGCATTATAGGATTTACTGTGACGTGTAGCGAATGAGAGGACTTTCCCTTCCAGCCACCGTTTGAGAGTGCGATAGGCTGGGGGGTAATTCTCCAACACAGAGGTTCGAGCAAAGTTCTCAGCAAAGTGCTCGGCAATCGCGTTTGCATCGGCAGACAACACACTATTTATGGTAACACCAGGAATACCTGTTGGGGTCTGGAAGCCCGAAAAGACGTTTGATTTTTGCCCAGACTTGGGAAGGTGACGTATGGCACCCAATGGTCAAGATGTATCTCTCCCGACACTCCTGCCTCCGTCGTTTGGTAAGTTAAGGAACACGGGCACGGAGCCGTTTAAAGGCTATGAGGTGCTGCAGGGAAGGGTGCCACTTATGCCGCTGTAGAGCTTGCTGACCCTCCTTAATTGCTTCAGCTATTTCCGGTGACCACCAAGGGACTGCCTTAAGGGGGCCCCATAAAGAGCGAGGGATCGCGTTTTCTGCTGCAGAAGCAATTGTTGTAGTCACCTGCTCAACAATCACAGCGATGTGGGGGAGGTTCAGCGGTGATAGGAGAGGTGAAAGTTTCCCAGTCTGCCTTCTTTATAAAGTCCGTCTGGGCAGGCGTCCGTGGGCCTGACGCTGCAGCAATGACAGGTAGTTGGGGAAGCGGTCACTACCACACAGGTCGTCATGTGCTTCCCAGTGAATAGCTGAGAGAAGTCTGGGCAGCAAATTGATAAATCAGTGGCCGAGGAATTACCATGAGCCACAATGAAATGTGTGGCAACCCCAGTATTTAAAAGATAGAGGTTGAACTGAGACAGTAAAGTTTCGACATCTCTGCCTGGGCCAGTAACCACGGTGCCACCCCACAAGGGGTTATGGGCGTTAAAATCTCCCAAAAGTAGGAAAGGTTTAGGGAGTTTATCAATCAGTGCAGCTAATACATTTAGGGACACTGCACCATCTGGCGGAACATATACATTGAAGACAGTTATTTCCTGGATCGTCCTTATTCTCACATCCTTTTTCAAGAGGGATTTGAAGGGGCACAGTGTAACTACAGACAGAGTTTAGCACATTAACGCAAACTCCACCTGACACTCGATTATAGTCGCTACAGTTCCTGTAATATCTCTTATAGCCACAGAGGGCAGGGGTCCGCATTACCAGGAACCAGATTTTCTGAAGGGCAATACAGAGAGCAGGTGTAAAGCTTAACAGTTGCAGTTGCTCAGCCAGGTGGTGGAAAAAACCGCCGCAATTCCACTGGAAGATGACGTCATCGTGAGACTGGGAAGGCATGGAACATTCAATGAGGCAGTTTACGCCTCAGAGTCACCTGCTTCCACCGACTTATTGCCTGAGTAGTCTATATCCATTGTGTCTGAGGGTCTGGCGAGATCTGTGTCCTCAGTGGACGCCAGAATCTCTACCTCATACTGAGGCATAGAGCTTGTAGGTAGCGGTGGTGTGGATGCCACTGCAATTTCCTTGGTCTTAGGGGTCTTCTTTTTGGATTTCTCTCACTGCTCCTTGGGTTTCCCTAGCTTAGAGGACTTCACTGGCTCACTCTCCGGGACTGAGGATGAGCGTGAAGCCCTGCGACCAGCTGCTTTTGGGCTCTTCAGCCACTGGCGAGTGTCATCTTTCCCACTAGCAGAAACCTGGGAAGGGGACGACACAAGGGACCCCTTCCTAGCGATAGCAGCCAAAGAAGATGTATGCTTCTTTGGCTGAGGAGTGGGGATGGACATACCCAATGGTTGGGGCGGGGGGGGATGTTGCTATTGAAGTAGGTGCTGCAGGAGCAACAGGTAGGGAAGTGTCCCCCACCATAAAAGGGCAGGGGTAGTCTTCTGGCTCTGAGAGATGACTGGGGTTGGCAGAGCTGATTGGCATAGAACAGTTGTAGTAGCGGTGTAAGACGATGTCATGCATACAGGATGTAGGCGTTCAAATTTCCTCTTAGCCTCAGTGTAGGTCAGTTGGTCCTGGGTCTTGTATTCCATGATTTTCCTTTCTTTCTGGGGAATCCTGCAGTCTGGCGAGCAAGGCAAATGATGCTCTCCACAGCTGACACAGATGGGAGGCGGGACACATGGAGTATTTGGATGTGATGGGTGCCTGCAATCTCGACATATTACACTGGAAGTACAGCGGGAAGACATATGACTGAACTTCCAACATTTAAAACACCGCATTGGGGGAGGGATATAGGGATTCACATCACTGTGGTAGACCATCACCTTGACCTTCTCGGGTAATGTATCAGCCTCAAAGGCCAAGATGAAGGCACCGGTGGCAACCTGATTATTCCTCGGACCCCAGTGGACACGCCAAACGAAATGTACACCTCTCCATTCTAAATTGGCGCGCAGCTCATCATCGTGCTGCAATAGAAGGTCCCTGTGAAATATGATACCCTGGACCATATTTAAACTCTTATGGGGCGTGATGGTTACAGAAACATCCCCCAGCTTGTCACAAGCCAGTAACGCCCGTGACTGGGTGGAGGATGAGACTGCTGGTGTTTGACCACCAGCAAGAGATGATGTACTACGCTTCATCACGTGTCATCCCCAATTGGCTCGCTTTTCGGGAAAATTTTGAAGAATGGAAGTCAAACCCTACAGGGGACCATCAAATAAAGGCCGAAACGTGTGAAACTTCTTTTAGTCACCTCTTACGACAGGCAGGAATACCTCGGGCCTACTCTTAGCCCTGGACCCGGAGGAGTGTCATAACTCTGACCGAGGGACGGAGGAGAAGGGGGAAGAGGAAGACGGCAGAGAGGACGACCAAGACAGGAGTTCGTGGATGGCAGAAGATGTGAGAGCACCAAGAAACTTTCAGATTGAGCAGAAAAGGGTGACCAGAGACCTTCTTGACAAATAATGTCAGTATCTAGGTAGTTATCCACATTGATTTTCATTATAGTGTTGGCGTTTCGCAACTACTGCCAGACGTTCCCCACTGATTACTTGTTTTCTTCTCCATAAGTATAGAACCAGCGCATGCCAGAACAGACCGTAAACAAACAAACCGCAAGAAGAGGTCACAAAGTGTAAATGAGTCAGCCATTCAGTGAACGATCACTGAACGGGCATGGCATCTAACTTGTTAAATGCTGAGTACTGACCAATATACGTAGATGTATCAGTCTCATGTTTCTCATTATAGCATAGTTTCAGATATTTTTAGAAGAAAAACGAATTGCCAAACTCAAAAAAAAAATTACATAAACGCTAAAATATAAATTTAAACAGCAGTAAATAAATAAACGATAAATATGAAAACTTTACTGTCTGTGATAGAAATAAATCCAGTACGACATCCTTGTAACATTAAATGTGGAAATGAAATATGCGAATAAAAGCGAATGTCGGAAATTAGTTCTTAGCATAGTATTAATACGGTACAGTATCTATTATTTTGTTAATTAGACTTTCATTTTATTTTGAACATTATGTTATAGCAATGCAGAATTAAAACTATAGAACAATTATTACCTATTTCTACTCATTATTTGCTAGAAGAAGAAACCAATTGCAACTCTTCAAGTGACGACGCATCAGTATTCAAGACCAGTTCCTATACAACATGTGACATAGATATGAAGTTACTTATTTACACGTCTTACAGAACAGTAAACACACAGTAACTCGCTGTTTTAGATCTCGAAACTCGCATATATACATAATAACTACAATCATTACATACTCTATGAAGGAATAAGGAAGATGTTGCTCCAATTAGTAGTGAAATACATGCAAAATTCGTCGAAGGTGTGTATTTTCATTCCTGTGGTTACACATACTCAAAACTAACTAACCTGAAATCTGTATCCAGGGCACATACTTTGCCCGTATTTCACATGTGTGTGTGCGATACTATTCGACATGGAAGTACTGAATACAGACTGCAAATTCAACGAAAGAATCTAGGCTTTTTAAATCTCGATTATTCCTTTTTAAGTATGTTTTGGCCAACAGCTATCCACCAAGTACCCCTGGCATTAATTTAGCTAACTCTGCTCCCTGCTGCTTTTATATGATGTAGACATTAGATTTTCCTGTTTTCACCTATCCTTCGTAAGGAATCGTTGGGTAACAATGGTTAAAAACTATGGACAATACACCCAAATAGCTTAAAGCCTGTCACTGTGTCACATTTAATTGCTAGCAAGTTGTAAAAATATATTGATGGATGATGTGTTTCTAACCGTATAAAATACCTTTGTTACACAGATTACCATTGAGCCAGGAGGTATGGAGAGCGAACAATTCTGCTGGATTAAAGGCAGCGATATGCGACAAGATTCTGCGTGCACCTAATTGTAACAGGTAAGTCATCGAGCACATGCCCCTTGGGAAAGAGCTACGATTGCCTGGTGACTGGCCCTTACCACACGATTCGCTGAAAATTCGATCACAAAGTAATTCTAATCGAAGTACAGATGCTGCTGTGACACTGTCTGGGCACCGATACAAACTACTCCTCACTGAATACACTTACAGTGTCACCAGATTCTGTGTGGCGTGTGTATGTTGGTGACAGCAATGGTGTGATGAATCATTGGAAGTGAAGTCAGCCAGTCATGAGTTACTTGCACATAGCCAATGAAATTACGCCTCTTCATTCTTTTCGCTTCGTAAACAAATCTCAGCAGTTTCAGCTGTGCTGTTAGGTTCCTGCATAAGCAAATCCTCGAAAATCTAATAACATAATACTTATGTAAATGAGATAAAAAGTGAGAGAAGAGGGAAAGGGAGACAGAACAGAAATTTAATAAATATTGGTAATGCTTTGTTACTTACTGAAATGAAACGAAAAACGTGTGTACTACTAAGTGAAATGAAAGTAGCGTGTAAAGAGTGTAGAAATCCACATATGAGATTATAAAATTTTCGCAGCTCCAAGAAAGATAAAAGAAAAGGTCTGGCTCGTGGTTCCATCTCCTTCTCCATATGTATTCAAATAAACGCGCACCGAAAGTGTCCTTGCGTTGATTCCGAAATGACGCTTTCACGGCAGACCAGGTTCCCTCAACGTTGTATGTATGAGTACCTATTTGTGGGGCTTTGAAATGAAGACTATGGTTGACAAATAAATGAGCTGAACCTTCTTGGTTGAGGCAGTCGTATGAAGAAAAACAACCTGAAACAACAGTATTTCCTGGGAGAACGTATTTTTCTTAGAAGTCAGAGGCTACATTTTATTACCTCTCTCTCTGTTCTGCTCAACATCCACCTGCCAACTACACGCTAACCCGTATGGAATCTGTGCTCCCCAAACTTTAGAGTTATCCGTCTCACCTACTTTTCCTACGTCAGTCTGGAGACCACTACAATCCAAGATAAGAAGCTTCTTCAGTCTACGACGACGTGTCCCGCCAAGTGTAATTCTAATGATGTGAAAGTGTTAGAACATTCGTTACCCACAGAAGTGTTAAATTCAAAATGTCACCGACAGAGTGTCTGCTCCCACAAAACCAACTGCGTCGTCGTACCACGAATATACGTGGGGTCCTTCCTTCCTACAACACCACTGGAGCCTGTCTGTACGGTCCTTTCTTGGAACGAGGACCATTCCCGCATAGCATTTTTACGTGTTCTTTTCGTGGAAATACGGAAGCGTCCAATCTAACCCGTCGGCTTTGACCCATGACGTCACAAATATAGCGGAAACGACAATTCCAATATGGCGGATATAGAAACGTTGCATACGTATCACAAAGACGAAAACACATAGAAAAACAACACACACAAAGGTTTCACAAGAACAATCTGCTAACATTGATAGCAAACAAAGATAATAATAAACAAGTGGTACTCAAGGCCAGGCAGGGGGGGGGGCTGCGCCCCCCCCTGACCCCCCCCCCCCCCCCGCCAAAAAAAAACTCCCAACCTAACCTCGTATTCAGGGCGCTACGCTACAGATCAATGTGTAGGTCAATCAAAAGATAAAAAAAAGAAACAAATAAAAAAAAGAAAAAAACAATATTGATTCATTAGACATAACGAGTAGCGACAAAACTCCGCGCCGTAATGACGTCACACACCACAACACCCTTACGTCACGGGTCAAAGCCGACGCGTGAGATCGGATGTTTCTGTTGACCCCTTTTCGTTCTAAGCACTCCTCGATTAAAACCATCGCTCTGTGACTTCACCCTGCATGTTAATTCCACTCCACATGAGTTACAACCAGTCACGGAAACTCCTAAAGTATACCCACAAATAAAGAACACATCGACAAATTCGTAAATAGCTAACCAAATTTAAAATTCATAAAAAAGTTTGCGTATTTAATCTTGAAACCATCCATCTCGAAAGAAACGAAACAAAACTATTAAACTACGACGTTTAACTGAAGAAAATTACACTCAGTGGCTATCATTAACTAGTGTAGATTATCACGCCACCAGAATAAACAAGGAATATTCAGCCATCTAAAAATATTTCAATACTATGAAACATAATAACACATCGCTAATTCCACATAACTTTATTCTCAATTCCTACGCGATAAAAAGAACCATCAGATAACTTTATTCACGCTACCAAATAAATAATACACGATATTGCCAATGATCATCGACATCTGTGCCGTCACAACGAAAATAAAATATAAGCTAACCTCGTTTACGAAGCGAAAGAAATAAAGAACATCATTCTCATTGGCTATCTGCATTTGCACGTCACGTAGTAATTGCCGATATCGTAACTGGAAGATATATTGAACACTGCACACTTGTTGCTACTTACATTCTGCAACAAATCCAGTTTCAGTGAAGCACGTTTTCAACGTCAGAACTGCGTCGAGATGAATTACCGTCTCCCAGCAATAACACAACAATCATCGACGCCAAAGATACCTAGTTGTTCCGCGGTGAACCAGCTGTCAATCTTGTCAGTGAAATTCGCTCTAGACGTGTATAAGGGTGAGGTCGTAATACTTATCTACAACCAATCTTAAGGCTATGTGTATTAATTAGTGCATTATAAATAAATAGACAGCATGGTGCAGTTAAAGTCATTTTACGATAACAATGACCGAAGTAAATGTGAAGCTCACTAATAAAATCATTGTGAACATCTTTCAAGTAACACTCAGTCGTTAAGCTAGTCGCACCGTGAATAAGTGACCGTTTTGAGATGCTCTTTGTTCAGATACATGACAGATTTAAACTGGTTAAAGAGATAATCCAAACTGGCACTATTTGGTAGGTGATTTCTTGTTCTCGCATTTGCCTCACAGCCAGCGGAAACCGCAATAATACCTTGACCAGGGAACCCAAACAAAAATTTTTGGATCTCAGATTATACGAAAAGATATTTGTTGATGTGTTCACAGTTGATGATTTGCTCGACAAGTGCAGTGTACCTATATCTCTGGTGCTGATGACATTCCTTTGTCGTAAATAGAATAAATCAACCCACAATGACAACTGTCATCGTGGAAGAAATCGTTAGACTGCTTTTAAACTCGGCAGGGTGTCAAGTATTGTGACTAAGTGAGTCCACCAAATTTTACTTAAAGAATCGACAGTCGCAGGCTGACGACTTGGACTGATGTAAATATGCAGGGTGTATGACTATTACAGGTACAAACGAAAGTGACTATTAGAGTACAATCACGCAAGTGAATAATCCTAATAAACACAGATTCCAGGATACAGCTTATTACGACTGATCACCTTACGACGATCCAAGCTACAGATATGCACATTACAACAATTGTTCCATGTGGCCAACATTCGTATTGAGGAAGGCTTCAACGTGAATCCTAAACACTTTCAAAACTCCCAAGTTTGTTCTGAATGCATTGACAACTATCCACAACTCGATCCCGAAGTTCATCGACATTATCAGCAGGGCTGGAACACACCAAAGCTCTTAAATAACACCCCCCTCCATCATCATCATCATCATCATCGTCATCATCTTTGGTGATTGTAACACTCAAACGCTCTGCAGAGAGAAAGGAAACAAGGAAACATACGAGGCGGTTGTTTTCGGTAGCTAAACAAACGGAAGGCACCAGTCTCACTTTTTAATCTTACACAGATAAGACTTTAGTCATAAATTATGATTTTATACTCAGAAAGGTATTTATAGCAATATGTTCTGCGTTCTAGATCACAACCAAATCTACTACTGTCTTTCTACAAAATTGTTAATTAAAATTACTTCTTTAATTACTCTGTCCCAGACAACTTCATGTGTTGAACGAGTTACAAAAGTCGGGGGGGGGGGGGGGGGGTCTATTACCTGTTCTCGTTTTACAGGAGCACATGTAAAGAGGTACGATGTGCTTGATGCTCAATACGGCGCTCTCTTGTAGTGGTCAGACATGGTAGGCCAGAACTTTCTCACTCCCACACAATTCCATATTGGACTACTGTCACACTCGAATTCCACAAAAAGCTGGATATTCCACGATTCTCACCAGAAGACCAGATTGAATCCCACAACGTGCCCTATTTCAAACTAAATCTTTCAAAGTCTTGTCTACTACATAGACTAAATGTAGCCACAGTTCCAAATATACTGCTTGGCAAAATAAAATAAAGCACCCAGGACACATTGCTGAATGTTAATAAAACTTTGTTAACGGTCAAACTGTCAGCGGCTTGTAAGCCATTTTGAACCCGCTCTTCCTCTCATTTGCAAATAACCCATTGCCTCCACAGACTGACCACAGAGTGAAACACATTTCCTGGGCAAGCCTAAAGCCCGTTATACAAGAGCGACTTTCTGATTAAAATCAATTACTAAAAGTGCGTGCACGTTTTGTGCCTCCATGTCAATCAGTAACCAACTACAACGTGGGCGTCTCTATGGCGCCAATAATCTACAGTCTCATAGAGTGAGAAGTTCTAAATTTCCGAGTATGCTGTACACTGCACATGTGCAGAAACTAGGGACTCTGGGGGTGTCTCCTAACATCGCAAATTATCCTATTCTGGCAGAGCTCACTCCTATTATAGAAGTCGATTCTGTACTTACGTGTCTCCATAATCCTTATTCTGTTGTTTGCTTTGTTTCCGCAGCGCTTTGAAAAGTTACACAAGGTCCTGATATTTTTTTCCTGCTGGTGTTCTCTTACAAGACATACGAAATTTCTGTAACCAAAAAGATATTTACGTAATACAGAGAAAAAGCTTACACCATGCAGAAATAAGTCTTCAGGCTGAAGATGACAGGATGGTCATTTCGCTCCCTCTCTCTTTCTCGCTCTTCTTTTCCGCCACGATTCCTGTCCTATGCCAGCCTCTTTATTTCAGAGTAGCACTTGCAACCTACTTCTTCCATTATTTGCTGGCTGTATTCCACTCTCTGTCCACATCTACAGATTTTACCTTCTGCCGCTCTCTCTAGTACCTTGGAAGCTATTACCTAATGTCTTGACACATGCCCTGTCGTACTGTCTCTTCTTCTTTTTAGTGTTTTCCACATATTCCTTCCCTCGCCGATATTGCGGGGAACCTTCTCATACTTACCACATGAGTGCACCTAATTTGCAACATCCTCCTGTAGCAACACATCTCAAATGCGTAGATTCTCCTCTGTTCCGGTTTTTCCACAGCCAGTATCTTGATTTTGCTTTAGTCTTGTTTCCATTATCAACCGCAACGTCAGAACTGCCTCTCTGGCGCCTTATCTTTCATACTCGTCCAAAATTGCCTACCGGACTAGCTCAAGAGAGCTAGTGGTTTTTCTAGCATGGAAAGTGTTTTCCTTTACAGGAAGTCGCACCTTACAGCAAGTGAAATTAACGTTAGCATCAAACAGCCAACGGATATGCCTCAGTTCTATTTCTGAGACCGTCAGCCTGAATGAGCTAATGTTAAATTTGAAAGTTGGCCGGCAGCTCTCGTGGGCTGCAGGAGGCAGTTTTGTGTCTTTTGGTGCAGAGGTAGAGGTGCGGAGTGTGTTTCGGAAATGGTGATATTCAGTGATGGTCAGTGATCAACAAAACTGTTGATCCCGAGTGGAAAGTGTCTACAGACTTTGAAAGTGCGTTTCTGTACGTGGGGGTAGAAACAGGATTAGTCACTTGCCGGTTTTCAAGTTGAGTTTTGCAGTACAGGAAGCGTACTGTAGTAAGAAGCTGCATAGCGGAGTGTAGAGCCATTAGCTAGCTGGATGTGTTGTTCAACGGGCTAGACGATCTTGGCGATGTCTGTTAATTGTTCTTGCTGAGATCTTCATCTAAACATTGACCTGATGTAGCACTCTACGCAGGCACTCTGCGCAAGACTCTTGATTATTTCGACCTACAGGAGAAATAATGTAAACAGTGGTGGTAATGGAATGGTTGTGATCGACGGTCAACAACGCATGTAAGACCCGTGTCACGCTGGACTAAGCATGTTCAGTACCAACTCGGCCTCAGTGCACCTTGTTTACGAGTAGTGCACACTTCGTATTTGCACTCAGAGACCGAGGTCGACGTTCAATAAAAGACCTAACGGAGTTCCAAAGAGAGTAGATTGTGGGGCCCCCCTTAGCTGGAGCATCAGTAGCCATGACAGCCAACTTACTGAATGTTTGAAAAGCAACTGTTTCAGCAGTCATGATAGCCTACGCAAAACAAGGAAAGACATCATCGTGTAAACGTAATACTGGGCGCAAATAAAAACTAAATAACAGAGATCATCGTACGCTAACAAGAATTGTGTCAAAGCCGGCCGGAGTGGCCGAGCGGTTCTAGGCGCTACAGTCTGGAACCGCGTGACCGCTACGGTCGCAGGTTCAAATCCTGCCTCGGGCATGGATGCGTGTGATGTCCTTAGGTTAGTTAGGTTTAAGTAGTTCTAAGTTCTAGGGGACTGATGACCACAGCAGTTTAGTCCCATAGTGCTCAGAGCCATTTGAACCATTTGAATTGTGTCAAAACAGCACAAAACTGCGGTAGCTAAAGTGACTGCAGAGCTTAATAGCCATCATTGAGACCACGTATCTATCGACACTGTCCACCGAAAACTCCATAAAGCGAATATTCATGGATGAGCTGCTCTACGGAAGCCATTAGTGACGACAACCAATGCAAAGAAGCGTAAAGCATGGTGTCAGGAGCATAGATCCTGGACGGCTGATGATTGGAAACGTTTTCGTTATTTCCAATTTCGGGCCGGGTTTACATCTGTAGAACGACAAAAGAAACCTACAATACTGATTGATTGATTCCAACGGTTAAGCGTGGAGGCGGAAGTGTGATGGTATGGGCAGCCATATCGTGGTATTCTGCTGGTCCCACAATTACTGCCGGCCGAAGTGGCCGTGCGGTTAAAGGCGCTGCAGTCTGGATCCGCAAGACCGCTACGGTCGCAGGTTCGAATCCTGCCTCGGGCATGGATGTTTGTGATGTCCTTAGGTTAGTTAGGTTTAACTAGTTCTAAGTTCTAGGGGACTAATGACCTCAGCAGTTGAGTCCCATAGTGCTCAGAGCCATTTGAACCATTTGACCCACAATTACTCTCAAAGGCCATGTTACTGACAACGATTATGTGAACATTTTAGGTGACCAGGTGCAGCCCATAATTCAAATGTTGCTCCCCCGCAATTATGCCATATTTCAAGACGATAATGTACCGATTCACGCAGCCAGGACAGAACAATCGTGGTATGAGGAGCATGCAACTGAACTGCAGCTTCTTCTACGGCCAGCACACTGCATTTTACATCTTGTCCACTTCGGCCATTGTCTGATACTTAACTGCCCAATTATCAAAACTAATCGATTGCGTTTTGTATCTCATTTCCTAATCCATTTATATAACCATCAGTTAGTTCCATTCGAATACGTTCCATTACCCTTGTTTTTCTTTTGTTGATGTTCATCTTTTATTGTCAAGATATTATCGATTTTGTTCCACTGATCCTGCAGATGTCCTGCAGTCTCTGAAAAAGTCGGAAAATCTCAAAGTTTTTAATTCTTTTATTCAAAACCTTTCCTTGTTTACCTTTACTGCATTGTCAATGTAGAGATTAAACTAATACTGGCGATAACCTATAAACCTGTCTTTCTCACTTCTCAACTATTGCTTCCCTTGCATATCCTTCCAGTCTTATAACTGCAGTTTCCTTTCTGTACAATCTGAAAATAACGTTCCGCTCTCTGTATTTTATCCCTAATATCTTCACAATTTCAAATAAAATATTCAGTTTTACTGTGACAAAAGGTTTCTCTAAATCTACAAATACCATAAATACTGGGTTGCCTTTCGTCTCCCTACCTTGTAAGTCAGGGACGGCCAAGATTTAGGCTCATGTGCCATGCCCGGGTATGAGTGCCAAGGAGCTGAGACTCGCTTCACGTTTCCCGCACCGCCACGCCACACTGTCTCTGCACAAGGAGGAGGAAGAGAGGAAAACTGCAAACGCACCGCGTTTAAATGGCAGCCCAATCTCACGGAATACTACATGGTTTTATGTTTCACATTTCTCAACAACACAGGTCGCAAACAAAACTAATTTTCTGTTATCATTTAATTATTAATAATTTTTATGTGGCCCAAACCATTGGCATGTGGACAGATACCGACAATCACACTGAGTTAATTCGATTTTCTTCGAGACATTTAAGTCTTATCTTTATCTACGACAATGATGGAAACTAAAGAAATGAATTAAAGTTTGTGCAACAACCAGGACTTGAAAACAGGTCCTCTTGCTTACCAGGAAGGTATGCTAGCCATTATACCTTCACAGAATGTAGCTAATACGCCTGCATGAGCTACACTAGTCGAATGCCAAATGATAGGAGGACCGTTACAGGGTGCACTCTCCCTCGTCAGGCTAACTACTGGACAAATTAGCAGCGTTCCCTACGTCCAAAAACCCGACAACGACCGGCAGAGCAGTATGCTGACCACAGGCCTCTCCATACGGCACCTGATGACGCCATTGCCAGAGGATGACACGGCGATCGGTCTGGCCTGGTTGGTCCATCTAGGACGACAATGAGGAACTCATCCTTTAAGTTAAATTAAAGGACTATGTTTTAACGAAGTTGTTATGTAGACGACAGCACTTCACAATTATTGAGATCATTGGTAGAGACAGCCATAACAAAACCATTCCACGTAGTATGAAACGTATATATCAGACAGGCGAAATACCCTCAGACTTCAAGAAGACTAGTAATCCCCATTCCAATTAAGGCAGCGGATGAGATGTGTGAATTTACTTAACCATCAGTATAAAACGTCATCGTTACAAAACACTTATTCGAATTAATTGTGGGAAAAAGAAGTCATAGAAACCGCCTCCGCCAAAGATCAGTTTGGGTTCAGAAGATATTTAGGAACATGCGAGACGATACTGACCGCACGACTTACAGCAGGGCCTGCGAAGGCGCGCCGAACTTCACGAGTGTAGGCTGTGTGCGAGCCAAGGCCCTCCCTATCACTTGACTTTGCTCGGTCCTTCTTGGAAATACATGGAACATCGCCATATTTCATTTAGCACTGCGGTGCGGCATTTTCCGCTCTGCAACTCTCTCATTTCGGCAGCATCGTGCTGTCAGCACTGTTTAACCTTCGCCGTTTATTCGTATGAAGGATGTTCCCTAGCCCAGTCGCAATTCTATGAAATGAATGGGAATGACCGAAGAGAAGCATGCGAATTCTCAATTCGCATTAGCGGCCCGTTAATGAATATTTACTAAGAAACGGCATTACAGCTTCATGTTGAAAGAATTTAAAGGTCTAGTTGACAATGAAAGAGCAAAGAATCACAACGAACGACAGACAGGATTCATTATTCTGTACATCAAAAAGCACTTTGTGCTAAATTTCCTGACCTGGAGCATGTGACGAAACTGGTGGTTCGTAGAGTAAAATTTCTGAAGTCGCAAACATTATACCACTGCCAGTTGCAACAGTTTTCAATGGAACTGAACTAAGAGTACGGAGACTTCATGGATTACAGACTTCGTATTTTAGATGTTCTTAACTGCACACTGCTCACATTAAGACATTCGAAAGTAACTTCTTTCTGATTTGATCCGGGTGCATTTGAAAAGAAAATTGCGTTGTAGAAAGAACGCATTCCGACAAAGACAGTTCAGTTCCGTAAGCTCGCTGACTTTAATGTAAACGCGAGCTCTGAAGAATCCATTGTGGCCTTGAAAGAATTGCAAGAATAGTTTTATACAGATTTTTAGGACATTGTCAATCTTACATCTGTTTCCGAGCTGTTTCCGAAACTGTTAGACGTTTCAGTTGACAGCGCCCCTGTGTATGTGCAGATGTAACTGACTGACCTGAAAGGTAGTTCCAGTTTTAATGACAAACCTGTTTACACTGAAACTATCCAGAACTTTATATTGCTTTCCTCAGGAAAAGTTTCCAAGTCTCCATAAAGAGTCTGCAAAATTGCTACAACATTTCCATACACATGTTTGTGTGAAAGATCTGATTTCGATTATGAAACTGAAAAGATAACTACCACGTGGCAACTTGACTGCGAAATTCAGTGAAATTTACGATAATGATGGAAGGTGAAGAAATGAATTAAAATTTGTAACATAACCAGCACTTGAACACAGGTCGTCTTGCTTACTAGGGAGGTATGTTAGCCATTATCCCGCCACACCTTTATAGCTACCTTAGTTGCACAGATTACTCTCCTCCAGTGCCATACATAACACAAACTACAATTCACACCTTCAGCATATTTTGTCCTTCTTAGATTGTCCCTACCACCGAGGCTCTCTGGTATTGGAACAGCACCCTATGGTTGGACATAATGGGGAAATCCTGTCTGTATCTCAGGCGTAAGTGTCTATAGACCTGATGTAATGACATTGAAATTTGTATCATGGACAGGACGTGAACCCACTTCTTACTTATAGGACAGGGAAGCTAGCCATTACACTACCACAGCACTCGGCCCAACATAGCTGCATGGTCTACCCCACTCCAATGCGCTCCCTAATACAAACTTCAATTCACATCTTCAGCTTAATTTCTCCCTCTTCGATCGTCACTATTGCCGAGGGGAACAGGCCCTCCCTGTCACTTTGCAGGGATGGCCTTGGCCCGCACACAGCTTGCACGTGCTGCAAACGTGAAGTCTGGCAGGCCTTCACTTGCCCTGCTTTAAGTCGATCGGTCAGTATCGTCTCACATGTTCCTAAATGTCTTCTGATCCCAAATTGATCTTCGGCGAAGGCGGCTTCTACGACTTCATTTTCCCATGATTAATTCGAATCAGAGTTTTGCGACGATGACTTTTTATACTGATGGTTAAGTAAATTCACCATTGTCATCCGCTGCCTTAACTGGAATAGGAATTACTACAATCTTCTTGAAGTCTTAGGGTATTTCGCGTTTCTGATATATCTTTCATACAAGGTAGAATGATTTTTTTATGGTTGTCTCCACCAAGTACCTCAATAATTCTGAAGGGCTGTCGTCTGCATAGGAACTTTGTTAAAACTTAGCCCTTTCAGTTAACTTAAAGGTTGAGTTCCGGGTTCTGGCCCTAGATGGTCCAACGAGGTCCGACTTAACGCCGTGTCATTCTCTGCCAATGGCGTCATCACGTGCGGTATGGACGGGCATGTGGTCAACACACTGCTCTCTCGGTCGTTGTCGGGTTTTTGGACGTGGGAAACGCTGCTAATTTGACGATTAGATCCTCAGTTAGCTTCGCGAAGGAGAGTGCACCCTGTAACAGTCCTCCTATCAAGAAAAAATCCCTGGCAGTCCTGGGAATCGAACCCGGGGCATCTGCATAGTGTAGAGCTGCGATGAGTACTCAGATACTGAGGCGGACAGGACATGCCATAGTCTGCTGCGTTCTTATTGTGGTACAATATTTCCCAATTCATATTCTTCTCTTTCTGTACTACTGTGTTCCAATTCAGTTCCCTTTACAGCCGTTGCGGAATATATATATATAAGACCTATCTGCTTTCTCTTCCTTACTTACAATCTGAACTTTTGATATTAATACAGCTGATTCCCTTTGGCGAAAGACTCTTTAATTTTCCTGTAGGTGGTATCTGTCTTCACCCTTGTTAAGAATGCTTTCAGTTGCATTTCTCGTCTAGCCACTCCTGATTTGGCACTTTGCACGTTATGGAAATCTCGTTTTCTAAACATTCGTATGTCCTTTTGCCTGCATCATTTGATACAGTTTTCTATTTTTATCTTGTCATCAATTAAATTCAATATCTCCTGCTTTATCAGTGGCTTTCTACTACGTGTTGATCCTCTGCTGCGTTCACTATTTCATCTCTCAAAGACACCCATTCGTCTTCAATTGCATTCTTTCCCCACTTTCAGTCGATAGATCACTAGCACTCTCAACAACCTTTCAGGTTAAGGCTCATCTCCTAAATTTTCTACGTTTTTACAATTTCTTCAATTTAACTCCACAGTTCCTAACCAATAAATTATTGGCGAATCCATATGTAGCATAAGACCTTGCCACACTGGTAATACCGCTTCCCACGAGATTACTAAACTTGAGCGCTGTCGGCTTAGCCAGCACTTGGATAGGTGACCGTCCACGCTTGATGAGTGCTGCTTTCAAGCGGGCTGCACTCAGCCCTTGTGACGCCAATTGAAGAGATATTTGACTGGGAAGTAGCGGCTCCGGTCACGAAAACTGTCAACGGCCGGGAGAGCGGTGTACTGACCACATGCCCCTCCATATCCGTATCCGGCGATGCCTATGGCCTGAGGATGACGCGGCGATCTGTCGGTACCGCTGGGCCTTCAAAGCCTGCAAGGGAGGAGGGTAGCCTTTTAGTTGAGAGTCCACATCTGCTCGTGAAAATGTTATGCAATTTAAAACCGGGATCGTTTGAGGCAAATGCTGGGATGGTTCCTTCGAAAGGGCACGGCCGATTTCCTTCTTGATCCTTCGAGCTTGTGCTCCGTCGCTAATCACCCAGTTGTCGACGGGACGTTAGACACTAATCTCCTCCTCCTTAAAAACGGGTACCGTAATCTGTGTCTCGCCTTTACGTAGTCCATTTAAACACTTCCGAAGTCTATTTCAAAACAATGAATTCCGTCTCTTTCAGACGAAATTTGTATTGTGTTGCTTTTGTGCACGCTCTTCCCGAGTTTTCCTAAAGACAGTAATCCTATCGGGATTATGGAAGAGATTATTGGAGGGAGATTCGGAAAACCGTCTAGAGACTGCTTGCAGAATTTTTCTTCCAGTTCAGAGGTCGGATGTGAAATCCTTTTGAAAGAAGTTGCATTTCTCCAGAGAAAGATTTGGTGGTATAAGAGTAGTGACAGTTTTAGCCCTGTCTCGTAGGTTAGAGCGAGGCTGTCTACTCTTATTTTCGAGCGGTTTTAGTAGTGTTGAAGTGTGGAGAATTAGTTCGGTCAGGTCTGTGTAGCAAACAGTACGTTTTCTAGTAGATCTGTGGAGCAGACAGTACGTTGCATAATTTTCCTCTCGCGCCGCTCGTCGGCAGTAGTGAATGGGCTCGGGCCGCGGCTGTGATCACGACTCTGGGCGAAGCAATGGCAGTTCCGAGGACGGAGGAGAAGGAACCTTTCAAGGGTCACAGGATTACGCTTTTGCATGTTATCACAGTGTTTCTTCTACAAGATTCCTTAACTGCAGCCCACACGTACTTTTCCCCTGAGTTTTCATGTCTATTTGTGTTCGAGAAAATAGTGACACAGTTACAGCACTTTTCGTAGACAACGAAGACGCTTCTCTGATCCATACATGTATTGAATAGTTGGAAGGATACTTGGTGAGTCAGTGGAGATAAAGAATGTCGCTTATCCGATCCAAGACCCCCAAGATTGAGAGATGTTCGGCATCGATTACTGAATCCGATCCTCGGGAGTAATGTGCAGTCAGGTTCATGGTTTACGGCCTACAACAGAGCAGTCCCCTTTTTCTCGGTTAGGATATGTCAGCGAAGACTACCAGTGACTGAGACACTCATTTCACACATGGAATGACGTGAATTCACAAATCGTTGCGGGAGTGTGACCTCCTCTGTACTCAAGTAAGTTGTGGTATACAGACTGGCTAGATGCAGCTCTGCACGCTATGCTGAGCAAGCCTATTCATCAGCTTGTTTACTTTAGTCAAGCGTTAGTATTCGCAATAATTTTCACCCAGCACGGCTCCCTTCCTTACCATATTAACTATTTCTTCACGTGTCAGGATGTCATATTAACTGATCTCTTCTTGTAGAAGAATTTTCTCACGAATTTCTTTTCACGCTCCATCAATTCATGACCACCTCACTCATTATTCAGTCTACCCATCTAACCCTCGGCCTTCTTCTGTAGCACCTTATATCAAAACCTTTTATCCCCTTCTTGTCTGAACTTCAAATCCTACTAGTTTAAATTTCACACAAAGCTACACTCCGGAGGAAAAGTTTCTAATTCTTAAGCTCACATTCGATGTTCATTTTCAGAAATGCCCTACCGACTGCTGCCTGTATGCTCTTCATTTCTCTCTACTTCGCTGATAGTCAGTTCTTTTGCTGCCCAAATACTAAAATCCACTTAGCTGGTCTAATTTCCTCACAACCACCTGATTGAATTTCGCTGCAATAGCGTTACGATAGTTTAATTTTTGATGATGGTAATCTCACTTCTTTCTCAAGACACATCAATCCCATTCAACTGCCATTCATTTCATTTGAATTAATCAACTGTATCATATATCCAATGTTATTGGCTGAGAGCAACAGAAAGAACATTATACCTGAATATAAAGTGTATTTCAATTAGCGATCACGAATACGTTTTAATGGCTATACCAAATTCAACTGATTAATCATTATCAATAGTCGATCAACCTTTATTAAGCGATGGATGCGTCAAAGTACGCTACGAGGAGCTTGAATCCTCTAAAAGGAGCCTCATGGGAATGTTTATTCCTAGCATTTCTTGACGCCACCACGACTAAGAAGCGTTTATGAGCTATTAATAACGACGAGTAAGCCGAATCCGGTATAGGCATTAAACAATTTATCTGAACGTTGATTCAAATAATCTTTAATAATTAGACTCAGTGTTAAACCCCAGTCTTTCTTCGTTTTTTCCCTACTTTTGACGTATTTTTATGTGCTGCAATACACTCCAGTGTATAAGATGAATAAGCGAGTGCTTTCTTGGGCGATTCCTTTGATTACGCCGTCCTCAATTTCCGCTTCCATTTTCCTCCATCGTAGTTAACCCTTAGTCTCTAATTACCTTTACGTCGACAAGATGAGAAAACTATGACCTCCTCTCCTTCCTTCCTCTTCTTCTGTAGACAATAGCGAATGAATTATCCAGAACAAAAAGGGCGGTTACAACTCCCACAGATGTTGGAGTCTAAAGTTTCATAATTGCTGGGTCATTGTTCGTTATACAGTTAATAAAGGACCAATATTCATTCATTATTTGAGCTATGAGCCTAGCTTTTTATGAGAGAATCCGAATTCAATAAAGCGGCTATGAGAGATCTACCTCTACTTCCCCTGCCGTAATTCAGCGTTTATGTTACTAGATACTGGAAGTTGTAATGTAACGCTGATTGCCATTCTAGTACGTTCCCAGTGCAGGAAATGATTAAGTGACGTCTACGTTATGTCGAAAACACTATTCTCTCGTTGACTGCAGCGAGAGTAACATAAGGGTTCACAGAGCACGCTACTTCGCATTTATAAACTGCATTACTTGAGCAGCAGCTTAAAGCGACGGTGAAACAAGTAGAGAGTCCGTCTAGAAGGTAGTCTCATAGTCCGAGTAAAATAAAGTAAAATAATTAAGGAGTGATTTCTTTCTCACAGCTTATACGAGGGAAAGAAGAGACCAACTGAAACATCTGCGAATCAGTACTCGACATATCGTACGTAGTGACTCCAGAAAGCTTTTTTTTTTTTTTTTTTTTTTTTGACAAAAAGGAACATATGAAAAAGAGTTGCATAAATTGCTGACAACATGTAAGGTATGTGTAAGATATTAACTGAAATTAGTCAAATGGATGAGAGAATAGTGAAATAAACGAACAGTTATAACGATATCAAAAATGATGTAGTCTTGCCTTTTGTAAAGAGACAAATTCGACCATGATCCAGATTTCACGTTAATCTTTGGATATCTCTTCAACTACCTAGGTGAATAACTCTCAGGTCCATGAAAGGAAAATGCTCGACACCAATAAAGTGAACATATCTGGTACAGAACTGCCGTGTTTCACCTACATTCAGGACTGTGGTGGCTTTACTTTCTGACGTACATGTTACCTGGTACACCGCACTCAGCGATATAAAAGCAGTGGGAACTCACTGGCATGTATCGAGAGAGAATGACAATGGATTCGATTACGCACTGAGTTTCGCTGAAATCCCCCCCCCCCCCCCACCCTTTATTTTACATCCAACAACACCTGAATAATTTGTACAAATTTAATACACAAGACTCATTGTATTTTATATATTTTGTGCATGTAAATGTGTGTTTCTTTTATAGTTGTAGCTACACAGTAAGAAAAGCAGGCATTTCAGTCCATTCTGGGTACAGCTAGTTGAATTCTGACATCTATTTTCCTTGGAGATTAATGTACTGCCTCTGCTTCACAGAGAGCACTAAGAGAGCTTCATCAGCCATCAGCAGCTGCCACAGACTTTGTGGTTCCCTTCCACGTTATTCGTTAACTGAATCGTGTCACGAAGTCCTCGACTGTTCTCATTTTTTGTTAAATCTCATAGCTGCAAATTTATTTCACATAGTGAATGATTTGATGAACTGTGTACAAATATCATTGTTTACACTGCTGTCTGTTAAAGCTGTGACACCAGGAACGCTAATAAATAACAAAATTGTATTTATTATGCGTATATTGTGTAACAAGAAAAAAAAACCAGATTTGTACGTAATCCGGGAGAATGCAAGGTGTGGAATTTATTACTCTGCGTTACCACCTCAGGCTCTAATATGGCGCAGAGTCAGTCTGGCTTGTTATTCCATGATGTTTCAGCTCTGCGTCAGAATTCACCAGAATTGTTATTTAGCAAGCTGTGGGGTGGGAGTCGTTTGTCAACTCGTGACCATTTGTTTTCAGTGGGAGAAAACTCTGGAAAACCGCCTTCCAGGGCAACAGTTAAACACCCACATTGTCCTTACTACGTCAGAAATCTAACAGCTGTTGTACCAGCTAAGCGAAACAGAGGTAATCATGTTGAGATAGCAATGACACCGTATATCATCACACATGGTTACGTCCATAGTGATGGTGTGTGCAGAACCAGGACTCGTCTGAGAAGACATGGTTTCCAGTTTTGTCGTATTTATTTGTATATAGCATGATGAAAACAAATACATATATACAAAACATGTCGACAAATGAGAACAATTACAATCTCGTACAATCTTACATCTCCAAATATAATTTTCTGATCAATGCGATTGTGTCATCCGATACGTGGTGAATGTCCACTATCGTTTCTTCGTATGCTCGAAGAGGCCAGCCAGCAACGCTATGCTGCTTAACTGTAAGGAGACACCGCAGTTGTAATTTGCTGAGCCAACCAATCCCCCCTTGAGCATTAAATAGATCACATCTGCCTTCTCCGGTTCCAATACAGTTCTTGGTCCTCCATTGACGTCTGGCGAGATCAAGTCCTTTCAGCACAAAGAAGGGTTCTCGACTAGATGTTTGTTGACTACAGATGACTGCTCCAACTGTATTTTGCACGAATGGTTGACTGTGAAAGAAGGCACGACAAAGTTGTTTGCTGTGGGCCACATCAGTTTTCTTGACTTCAAACGTTAGTGTTGTACTTGGGCGGTATCTTGATTAATGGGTAGCTGAGGATTCTTGTGAGTATTGCCCCAGACTATCAAGAGAGCACTTGGTCTTCTTAGTACTGGATGTGGGGTGCTGCTGAGAACAGGAAGCCATAGTGTTTTTGTACTCCGAATACATTCCGTTATTATTCTCATTGCTTGACTGAGTTGCACGTCTATCTTCTTAGTGTGAGCATTGTTGATCCAGGTCGGCGTTACCCATACCTGCTTTGTTCGGGTTGCATTAAAATGTTAATAATTTGCGTATTGAAGCATTTTATACATTTTATCCCTAGTTGACATTTGTTGCCTCCATGGAGTTACGATTTTGATGGCGAGAAGTGAGCAATCGCGATTTTCATGATTGCTGTTAGTATTAGTTATTACAGTGTGCTCAAATTACGAGGGGCGTTCAGTATGTAATGTAATACTTTTCCCTGAAAGAAGGTTGGTTTTGTTCAGTATTTCAGTGCAATATATTATCCTCCACCATTTTTGCTACAAATACTTTTTTCAAATACAATCTCCGTTCAATGGGACAGCCTTATGCCACCTTACGTTATGTTATTGTGACCCATTCAAAAGAACAGTAACTGCTCTCTAATAACCTATTTATTATGCAGATGGTTTCATCTTCAACTTCTGTACTATGTTTATGGACAAGACGAATTATTTATCTTTGCTGGTGACAGACATTTCGTAATGTGGTGGAACCGACACGTAAGGCTTTATTCAAACTTGACTTGACAGAATGGATATTCTTTGATCTGCGATGTAGATATAGGTCAAATGTATTTGACTTCGCAAGTTTATTTCGACTAATCAGAACTCTGCTCCTCTTTCAGGTATACGATACATACAGCTTACGGTTTCCAGTTTTCAGTCAGTGCAGGCAGTCAAGTCTATGAAATGTGCTGTGTTTTCTTGCTCATGAAACGAAAGTAACGGCTTAAGCTTTCGATAATAACCTTTAGCTTCATCCCAGGGTCAGCTCAAACTCTTTCTCTTATATTCTCTGGTAGTCCGCCTTCGTTGCTCAGTCGTTAGCATAATTAGTTGCCATGCAGAGGGCATGGATTCGACTCCCGATACTGCCGAGGATTTGCCCTTGGCCGGACGACAGATAAGGGGTACGCTACGCGTCGATGCCAACTGAGGAGCCATATGAACGAGAAGTTGCGGCAGAATAATCGGTAAAGTTGACCAAATGGACGGGAGAATTATATGCTGACTACTTGCCACTCTACGCAGCATACGCATGACGCTGGAAGGCAGAGGATGACTGGACAGCCGATCGACATCAGTTGGGTCTTCAATGTCTGGACGAGGAGCTCGTCTTACTCATCTGTACATTAGAACTTACACTCCCTTCGACAACGGGGTCATTAGAGACGGAACAATAGCTTAGGAAAAGTAATGTGGGGAAGGAAGTCGATTTTAGCCTTCCAAGATGCTACTCCAGGCAGGTGTAAAATGAATGTTCGCAACGGAAAATAATAAACGCTAAAATGAAGATTTGGGCCTGTCTGACTATCCCCTGAAGCAGATCTTAGGATCCCTTAGTTCTAGCCGGCCGTGGTGACCGAGCGGTTCTAGGCGCTTCATTCTGAAACCGTGCGACTGCTACGGTCGCAGGTTCGAATCCTGCCTCGGACATGGATGTGTGTCATGTAATTAGGTTAGTTAGGTTTAAGTAGTTCTAAGTTCTAGGGGACTGATGACCTCAGATGTTAAGTCCCGTAGTGCTCAGAGCCATTTGAACCATCTTACAAAATTTATAAATTACAATCTCAACATAAATGAATAATGAAAGCAACTACTCCTACTAAATGATAAACCTTGTTCCTGCTTATATATTTATTGTAGATTAAAAAACCTTCATATTACAAAGTTTACGTTTCCTAAGTAAAATTACTAGTGAATTGCCTAACTATGCCCCTTATTATGACTGCGCGATCTAATATCAATAACGCGAAATGACTGACATCATCCAGGTACCAAACACTAGAAGACACTACTTTCAAAGATGACGTGCGGTGGTGTGGAACCTCAGTGGAAATAAACTAGCGTGATCACAGCTATTAGCTTTTATAGCCCTAATAAGCGTAAGCAATTTGCAATATCACCGTATGTACTGCACCCGGTGCGTCGAAGTGTTGTTTCTCGTACTCGTCTGCGACGATGGAAGAATTCCAGCCACAAATAAACTCTTTCAAACACTAGGAAGGTCGAAGGATGTCCTCTGACTAATATACTCTAATACTGTCTTCTCCTCTCTGTGTTCTACAGACGAGGAACGCGAACTCCCATGCCCTAAGACGGAGTTCAGATAACGTATCAACGTAAGTATAGGCAGAGAAAGTGCTCTCAATTACTGAACCCTGCGTACGCCACGACGACTTCCAACCCGGAAGTGAAGCCCAGGATCGTATAGGTTCGCAGCAGTACAGTGCCTAACTGTTCTAGCTATAAACTCTCCTGAGAGCAAAGACAGCAAGTCCATCTGTACCAACAAAGCTGATGTCGAGCGACCGTCATGAAGGGCGCTCATAATGGAAGACCACATCTCTCCACCGCTGGCTTCCCAGCAAGGCTCGGCTCCCCACCATCGTAATTCCGAAAGCGAATCATACTCCCGAAACCACGGAATATTCTTCCTCTCTACAGATTCTTACGAATGTCGACCAACCATATTTTAGTCTTTTGTCGTCCAGCGCGGAACCTTTGCGAGAAAAAACCTATACTCGTACAATGGTACGCTTCTGAGTAAAAATCCTCAGAAATAATCCAACCTGCGTGGTTTCCGAGGTGCCGCTTCTTTGTTCCTCTCGCCTGCGTCCAATATTTGCAGAATTCGAGAGTATTATCCGGTTATCCTTCCAGCCCTACTACACTACTGGCCGGCCGTCACCCTATTGTGCTCCGGAGTTCAGGTGCCACGACGTCCGTCTAGCTACTTCCTGTTTTTAAGCATGACCAACACCTGTGTGGTCCTTCAACCCAGAACTTGAGTTCTGCCTGCCGTTTTATCTCCAATCTCTACTAGTATAGAATAAAAGTCTCTCCGTGTAAACGCCGCGTCAGTTCAGGATAAAACTCCAAGCTTTCGACCACTACCTACATGATCGTCGTCTGGGCTAAAACTGACTGTCGTGTACTGGGGAGGCTCCCACTTTTATATGCAAAGGACGGCTTCTGATTGGCTGGAAAACGTCATAGCAACAGCGATATGGCACGTAATGAAGTGGTGCCCTCTACTTCCATAGATGTAGTTTCTACCCCGCGTTGCTTGCAGCGCCATCCCTTGAATCAGGAGGTGAAGTGCGGGAAGTTTTACTCCGCGATTTTTCTTTATCCATTGCAGGTGTTGCTAAGTGCGTAACCGTTGTCTCTAATAAAGTTACTATCGCTAAGTCTAATTTCGACTGCTTCCGGATCACAGAGTCCCAGTAATTCGAATTACTGAAGAAATACGTCGCGAAAAACTTCATAGCCTCTACTAGTATAGGCAATCATCATTCATCACGCCCCACTCTAAGCAATAACTGACCGTGTTAAAAAGCGTTGGCTTTCCAGATTTAATCCACACACTTGAAGCGACTGACTTTCTGGCTTGTTGGTGATCACTGAAAATCCAAAACGAACGGGAAACTACCGTCGATTGGAATCAAATAAGAGACATTTTGTGCTTCACACTTTTAAAGCATTCAGAGTCAGATAATTATAGGTCATTTTCTTACTGTTTTATACTGGAGAGCCAAAGAAACTGGTACATTTGCCAAATATAGTGTAGGGCCCAGTGAGCACGCAGATATGCCGCAACACGACATGGCATGAACTCGACTAATGTAGTACTGGAACGAGACTCGTCCAACCAGAAAACATTTTTCCAGTCATCAACAGTACAATTTCGGTGTTGACGGGCCCAGGCGAGGCGTAAAGCTTTGTGTCGTGCAGTCATCAAGCGTACACGAGTGGGCCGTCGGCTCCGAAAGCCTATATCAATGATGTTTCGTTGAATGGTTCGCACGCTGACGCTTGTTGATGGCCCAACATTGAAATCTGAAGCAGTTTGAGGAAGAGTTGCACTTCTCTCACGTTGAACGATTCTCTTCAGTCGTCGTTGGTCCAGTTCTTGCAGGATGATTTTTCGGCCGCAACGATGTCAGAGATTTGATGTTTTACCGGATTCCTGATATTTACTGTACACTCGTGAAATGGTCGTACGGAAAAATCCCCACTTCATCGCTATCTCGGAGATGCTGTGTCCCATCGCTCGTGCGCGGACTATAACTCCAAGTTCAAACTCACTTAAATTTCGATAACTTGCCATTGTAGCAACAGTAACCGATCTAACAACTGCGCCAGACACTTGTTGTCTTACGTAGGCGTTGCCTGTTTACATATCTCTGTTTTTGAATACGCATGCATATACCAATTTCCTTGGCTCTTCAGTGTACGTCATTGTCACCCCGGCCTCCACCCACTCCCAACCATAATAGGGGTACTTTACTCTGACATTTTTATACAAATGATGAGTGATGTATACACAAAATTTGGTGAAACTTCTGCAGGAGTCCCAGAGTTACGCTTTCACGTGAACTCTATTCACCCAAAACCCCCAGTCATAGAGTTGCAGTGAATGTCTTGCTGTCACGGTAAATTTTTCCAGATATCAAGAAACACGTGATTCAATTTTGGTAGAAATTGCTGCAGCTGTTACAGAGGTATGCTAAAATATCACTTTGCACACCCTTCCCATCTCCAACGCTAGGGGTGAAATGTCATCATGAGTGTCTACAATAAGTCTTGCAGCCGTCAAAACTATGATCTGATACTAATCTCGGTCGTTATAAGAACATTAAATGAAATTGCTTCAGATCTTCTTGAGTTAACCGTGAATGTCACCCCTCCACCCCCCCCCCCCTCCGCCCCTCCTTTCTCACCGCCACCCTTTTCGATGGCAGTTGCTTCTTCCCCATCAGAACGATTACCGGACGTGTGCACAACAACTGACCAAAGGTTCACTGCAATCGGATGAGTGATACAGGCACGCATAGAAGACGAACAAACTAACATTCTTTTCTATGTACTACATATACTTCACCCAGGACTACCAACTAGATACGTATAAGGTATCACAGCAGTTGCACTACTTTCATAACAGATACACTTTACGTATCATCGTCTTCAACTTGGCCAACGCGGCCTACCACTTGAGAAAGGTGATGACGCCAAAACCTCCTTCTTCAATAACAATTGAGGGTTGTTGCGACACAGCAGCCTTCCTCCAACGCTACCACTTTTTTTATGATACAAGAATGGGAATGTGATCCAGTTTGCCTACATGAAGGAATACTCTGATAGCGGCATCAGTACTTATCTTATTAGTGGTACCATGATTTTCAGATTGGACGTTTCTGTAGATACTGAACAGTTACATAGCATGTAGTGTCACATATTGCTTTCAGTGTGTAGTTTACGCGGTGTGACATTCGCTTTGTTCATTAGCCCGGCTCCCACACCTTTTCTCCTCTCTTTTCTAAGCATAAAAGTGTCACTAGTATGCGACTTGGAGACTGGAATCTTATATATGGAACAAGGTTCTTGGCCCTCAACAGTAACGGGAGCTATTGATACATCGGCTATAGTATTTTTTGCCGAAAGATTACTTTTTTTTTTACTTTGGGTATTTGTAAACTGAATTTTTACAAACGATAGGATTTTATTGCATTGACTTCTTGCTCACTGCATTATGCTTTGTTTCCATTCCAACATCTCAAAATTTATTTGGTGCCGCCTAGACTACGTTAGTATCCATGCCTAATTTTCCTTCTTTTTATAAGACTATTTCCTTCGTTTTCCGACCGCGACGAAATGTATTTCAGTAACTATAAAGCGCTATGTAAAACACATTGGTGAATGGAAGTATGTCAACAATCCGTGCATAATTTTCTCTTAGCGTACAAGACTGCAAGGACCTGTGAGAGCGATGTCAGATCAAGGCTGAGTCATATTTATTGTATGTTATTTGTAGTAACTGGATTGCAAGAAGAATTTCAGTGGTGCGTGACTTTCGGAATGTTAAATACGTGGAACCAGGAAGCAGATACAAGTAATTAATACGGTATATAGCTATTGAGAAATGCCAAAAAATTAAATGTTGTCAACATCCTAGCTGCTTTCCCATTACCCCCAACTCGTCATACGCTTGAAGGACTACTCACAAACCTATATCTGAAACAAAATCAAGATTTATTTAGGAGGAGAGTAAAGTTCCTTGCCCTAACTATGCAGCACTCGCTTCCGTACACTGACACATTATCCGATGCGGTTCCAAAGAGCTTAAGGGGACATTGTATGTCCTATGCTGCCAGTGTTAAATTATCGAATTGTGTAACCCATTATCTTGGAAACTCTTTAAGGCAGCAACTTAACAATTTTCCATAGTTGTTGAATACACCTTTCTAGATACACTGAACTAGAATTATCACTAAAATTGTATAGTGGGGCATGCTATTTTTTTTCAAACACTCAATTTTTTGACAGAGTTTTGTAAATAAATGAGCATAAAATCAAAACAACTCAGGATATTTTAATTATTCTAGTTCCATATGTGTCGAATCTTACACTTGGCACGCTGCGAAAATTTCATGCCTCTACCATCAGTACTTTTTTAGAAAACAGGTCATTTATTGCAAAAAATTTAGTTCAGAGATATTGAGGTTTAAAACTTTTCTTATTACAAATTCTTATACAGACTTACATTTCTGCGTCTTTTATGCACAAGAATTGCCCTGGCCCATAGTCTGTGTCTTCTTCAGTGTCACAACAGCCTAGTGTTTGCCTCCTCATATTCTTTCTTGCATCTTTTGTGATTTGCTGAGCAGCTAACTCTGCTTCACGTAGACGAAGCTCATCCATTTCCCACAGTTCTTTAGCTGTGTTCTGTCCAAATCTTACCCTAACTTCCCCAGAACCTTAGGTCTTTCATAGTTCCCACCATTAAAAGTTATTATAGCATCAGACACTCCTAACTTTAGAGTCATAAGGCCAACAAACACATTTTTAGGCACACGGCACCACACTACAATATTGAAGCACTCATTCACATTCTGGGTCTTCCCATGTAAAGACTTCTTTAGTAGCTCAGGATTTGCCAGATCTCTGTAAATAGGTTTGATTGCCTCCATTACTGCCATAGGAACAGAATGTCACCCGTTTCTAAAGTTACTTTCCTTTTTGATGCAGTAGGGGGCGTGGTCACTTCAGAAACATTTTCGTGGTTTCCTTTAGAGCTAGCACACGTGTTTTCAAGTACTTCAGAAGGAAATGCAGGTCTCACATATCTGTTATTCGCAAATTTGTGTTTCTCAAAGTTAGTTTTGCGGTTTAGTCATTTTATTTACGTATAAAAAGCAATAGAAATGATCTTACTACAAAAATAGCTGATAATCACACTACTTTCAACGAAAACTAGTGTCAGAAACAAAAGACTGATTTGTTTATTCGTAATGGCACAAAACAAATGCGGCCCTACGATAAACGGTGCAGTCAACCTGCACCACAAAGTCACACTTGCAGAGTGAAGTGGTACCGGTTGATGTGCGTTAAGATTTTCCGTTGCCCACATTCTGCAGTTCTGCGTATTGACATGTCGCTGGAGATGGAAATGGGTTTCGCCTGTCCACAGAATATTCCATGGCCATTCATTATCCACTTCCAGAGAGAACCTCTGTCTGCAAGCAACTACTGAACATGGGTTATTTTTTATGGATACCAATGCAGGCTGTTTCGTAGGATTTTATGGTATGCACAGTGACCATAGCTATGTCCAATGTTCGGGTAGTTTCCCGTGCACTGAATATTTGCACACCGCCCCTCAACCCCTCTTGCAGGGCCGCGGCCACATCTTTGACAGACGTCAGATCCTTCCCTCTGCCATATTGCACTTCAAAAAATATGTCTTTTAGAATTTTGTAATCATTTTTTCCAGACTCTTAACAGACATCAGACCAACGCCTTCTCCACAACCGTTACTGTCCGGAGCTTTTGCAGCGCTACTGGTGCACAGTCGTTTGTTGTAAAAGAGCTTTACCCGCAGCAAACCGAATAACAGCCGTGTGTCGCGCGTCTGTTGATGTACATATTCTAACGCTAATGGTCAATTTGTGTTTGTGTGTGTGTGTGTGTGTGTGTGTGCGCGCGCGCGCTCCATGACGTTTTCCCCTGCATCAGTAATATGTCGTTAAAATCTGAGGTCAATCTGAGCAGTGACTCTTTTTCTACTGAGTTTTGAATATGGAACTTTAGTTATAGACACCCTATGTTACCACCTTTCATTATTGAGTGAATGACTTTAAATACCTGCTATATTACGAAACTAAATTTACGGCTGTGATGGACCATTTAGAGAGCGTTAATAGAACAAAATACATGTCACTTACATGTTCACCTCTATTTTCTAGGTGGCTGCTTTGAAAAAGTAATTTGTATGTGTAACAGCGTAGTTAATAACAAAACTTCAGTTATGTGATAGCGTAACTGTTAGCCTAGCGATCATTTATTTGTAATATATACCAATTTGTTATGTGTGGGTGATACTTCACATGTAAAATATGATTAGAACGTATTTGCCGGATCGCGTTTCCGTCCCTGTTAATGCCATAGCGCCACTGTTTTTTATTGATAGCATGATTCATTGAGGCAGACGTTTCCCTAGACGAGGTTATAACAGTGGCATCTTTTTAGTGATGAGGTACTAGGAGGTGGGTAGAACTGATTTCAGTGTATTTTCATCAAGGGTGCACACTGCAAAGACGGAGTATACAAAAGATCAATCCTAAAGTTGGAGTTACTGTCTATCTACTAATACGAGCTTCCCTAATGTCTCCATCATGAATTATTATTGGTCAAACAGAAATGTAGAGAATGTCTCTAAACTATCATAACGAATTTCGTGTGTCGTTCCTAGAATCAAATCAAGTCAAAATATCCCTGTAAGCGTGCATTCTATAAAGCGTTCCTATTGAGGCAGATACGTTGCACAAAAATGTGTCAGTATGTTTCCGTACTGCATATTTTATTCATTGAAGTGACACGATTTAGATGAGACGACGTCATACACATGCATGACATTCACAAATTGGCGATATCGCTTCCAATTCTATGGTTTTTGGCTGGAGTTTGGACCACGATTTTCCAATAATTTTGGGACGGTTGCCACTTACCAACACCGATTTGCTCTGATTGTGTTATTACGTCCCTGTAGACGCTTTCGGCACCAGACTGTTACGTCTCCAAATCTATTTCAATGAAATGCACACTGAGACATAAACTTTTAGGATCGTTGCTTCATATGGAGCTAGTTCAGTTAATTTATTGAAATAGTAAGCCTCGTATTCCTTTTTAAATTTAATCTGAACAGATGACTGGGATGACGTTAGTATCAATGCTCTGAAAGTTTTCCCCTAGTCTACAAAGCTCTGAGCCATCAATGAATATTAACGCAATCTGACTTTATTTATGAGACGTTCGGAGGTAGAGAAGATATTCATAATACAGAGGATCGGTAACATATATTTAAGCAATTCAAAATTGCCTGTAATGTGTGCAAAACTTATTAACACTTTATGAAACTGTATAGCTTCCTCCCTGGATGGGATGGACGCGCGCAGTGGAGATATAGACTCTACGTTGTATGGAACAACGCGTATTCGCATGAAGCATTTATTACGTTAGTCATTTTCACCGTATTCAGGACCAGAACGTGTTTCAAAGATCTCTGCAGCTCAGATTTACCTTATTGTTACTGTAATATGCATAGAAAGAAATAACTTTGCTAAAAACGATTTTACTGAAGGCAGAAGGTATTCATCTAAGCGTGGTCACGTTGATTATAATCTTCAACAAAAAGTAAATGACAAATATCAGCTGACTAAGACAACATGATTAATTATAAACGGTCTCGGGATGAGAAATAATTAAACTTTCTTTGCGGTTGGGGTCTGCAGCTGCGATAAATTTTTGAATGACTTCGTAATGATTTCAGCTGCCATTCTCTTTATTTCATGTACGATTGAACAATTTCGGCCTTAAGCCATTTTCAGGTACTAAGGCGGAAGCGTTATACATAGGATACATTAGCGTCCGTTGTGATTTTAACATAGGAGCAAGTCGTATCTCTAGATATACTAGGCGCGTTATAACTTACTTTATGGATGATTCTTTAGTGGTATATGAGCAAGGACGTACGCCGCATAATATACTACTAAAGGATCGTCCATAAAGTAAGTTATAATGCGCCCAGCATATCTAAAGTTATGACTTGTTCCTGTGTTGAAACCCAAGTGACACTAATGTATCCACTGCGTAGCACTTTCATTTTAATAAGCATAAATTGCCTAATGCCGAAACTGTACAACCGCACACGAGATAAGGAGGATGGCAGCCGAGGGCATCACGAAACCATTCAAAAAATAATTAGATGATGGCTGATTACTATTCAAGAACAATAACACGACAGCTCAGCACTCAAACTGCAGAACTCCTCGCTGGGACCATGTGGATAGAAGAAGCGCCACATAATTCTGAATCGCCGTAGTAATCCCAAATAAGTGGGAGTGTAACGTGAGACATTATCCAAATTTGCGGATGGCTTGATGAAAGATCGATATTGATTCTTGAACATAAAACAAAGTCTCGCTCCTTGAATAGCGGATTTAGCGTCGCTCACGAAGAAAGCCCATACTTCAACCTGAAAATAAGTAGAACAATACGTCAAAGAGCGCGAGAACTCAGCGTTCTCACCACAAATTATTGTAGGTTGCAGCGTAGAAATGGCACTCGAAATAAACCGTTATACAAAGTCGTAGAATTTGAACTATGCAAGTGCAGGAACCGTCCAAGTGGTGCTTCTACTTCCACCGATCCCGGAATCACAACTGTATTTATCTGTCAGTCCACACGGAAACGATAGCCCAAATTTCAACGTCCTGACACAGAGTTGGTCAGTCGGCTGTAGTCTCCAAAATGTTGCGTATAGATGTGCACAAGGTATGCGGCCCAAGATTTTGGCATTCCTAGCAACCGAAACGCGTGCGTAGTGTCTTTGCACCTCGCCAGCGACTTATAACTCGCGTAAAAATTAATGATCTGGAAGACGTTTTCTAACCAACTACTTTCAAGCTAGGCACACGGCCGACTACTGCAAGCCTTATAAAACCTGCTGCAGTGTGAAAGGTGGCTGCACATATTGTCACTTTGCTCCTCAAACTTCAACGGATGATATGTGCCAAAACACAAGAGATCTACTATCGGTGTAGCCGAAGGAGGTAAGTCTATGGGTCCAAGCCATGCATGCATTAGACTTCGGGTTCCCTTCTGTGAAGCTGGTCAGGGAACGTTGCGGGGAAGCGCAGGTAAGTGCTTTGTGTGAACAGGCACTTACTCTTTTGGTGGCAGTGCTACAGAGAAGAGCTCCTCGGAGCGCTATAGAAGGGCCGCACTCCAATCTGTGAAGCTACTGACGAAAACCTTCATTATTCATTACGTACGTCACGAAAGGCTCGCAGCCTGCTTCTCGTATAACAGGTGGATGGAAACGTTGAATTTTCTTGCGATATTAACGCGCACGTACTGAAAAGCACGTGGCGGTTTTCGGAATAAACAAACATTCTATGGATACAGCATCTTTCGTAACTATCCCTATTCTTTGTACTAGTTATCGAGTACTGTACGCGCATTTTAATTTGCAGGGTATGGGCACAAAAAAAAAAAAAAAAAAAAAAAAAAAAAAAAAAAAAAAAAAAAAAAAAAAAAACGGAAACACTGCGAGAAATACAGATGTTAGCCAAGGCTGCAGGTTGTACTGTTGTATTTAGCAGCAAAAGGCATCTGTGCAATGTCATCTGTACGTTGCAAGTGTCATAGTGGTCAGAACAATGTTTAGTGTAGTTTTGAGTGAACTATGTCGCAGCTAAGTGACCCTGGGCAAATTTTTGGTGTTCGTATGGTGGGTGTTTCCGCAACAAATGTAACAGAAGTGTTTGGTATTTAACGAGGCACGGTATCGAAAAATTATACCGCATCGGGGAAAGAAGAAACCACTACCCGCTACGTTACAACACGGATAAAAATGTAATTTGAACATTTATTATCATGGCTCTGAGCACTATGGGACTTACATTTATTATCATTATTCTGGTTACAGTGTAGTGATTAACACAAGACTGTGTAGCGGTTTCTTCCATGGTTCCACAAACTCATAATTACACACGTCTAGAACACTTAGTGCAACGCATGTCGCAAACAGCAATATAAATGTATTTTCTTGCAGCGAATAAGTTAAGTTCGTCACTGTATGAGACCTAAAAATGTGGGACTAGTGAACAGAATATTCGTTGCGTATGCAGGTCAGACTTGAAAGGTCTCAGTTACGAGAAATAATTCTGTCAGTAAATGCGTATTAAACCTAGAAGTTACTTGTTATAAAGAAATAAATTCATTGCAACATTAGAGAAACGTCCAGTTCATATCAGATTAAATTCTAGCTTACAAGCTTCTCTCAAGTTCGTGATTCAAGTTCAAGCAAGTGACTTTCAAGTTGCATACAATTCTCAACTAATATGGCGTCTCAGGCAATGAGACTTTAACTTTGGACGGTACACGTAGTGGAACTTTGCAGAAAAGCATAAAAAACTTGAGAAAAACTTTATAACTGAATGACAGCGTAAAGCAAATATTTACTTACTGCTAAGAGAGCAATGTGCTTCCAGAGTGCTATGCCATGTTGCAATAAAGCAGTATGTTGTAATAGATTTCAAGCTCTGATCTACATCGGGATGAGGCATAGGAATAGAAGAGGATTAGAGACATCCAGGACCGACGAGCAGGCACCAGAGAGATATGGACGCCCTTTTCAGTCACCTGCCCCGCATCATCAACTCATCGGGTAGGCGCGGGAAATCTCGGCAGCGTAGTGTCAGCAGGGCGGCAGCAGGAGGCATTGGCGAAGTTACCATCTCGCAGTAGCAGCGACTGGTTTGGCATTGTGATTCCTAGAGTGGTCCTCATGTGTTCTTCTCCAAGGCTCTAACCGAACTGAGCTGTTCTCCAGTCCTTGTCCCTTCCTACCCGTGGTATACCCTTGTTGGAACAAACAAGGAAACATCACCAACTTGATCTCCCCTTTTAAAGAGAAAAAAGCCCCTTGCAAGATATCAGCCCCAGCAACCGAAGCCTCGCGAAAATTTGACTCATAATTCATATAGTACGCGCTATGATCTTCTGAATACAGAGCAAGGGACAAGATGATAGTACATGTGTTGAGACACCAACAAATAACTTCCACGTTACTTAAGATGTCTGTTGAAGGTAGAACCGTAGCGGCAGACAGAGACTGTGCATCCAATAAATGATTAAGGTCGTTGTGTGTAAGAGCTACTATAAGATGAAGAGGTAGGAGTAGGACAACAACGCGTGGCGGATATTATCAAACTACTCACAAGGCTGATAAACCAAAAAATGCTTTTAGCGTGGAAAAAGTTCTTTTTTCCCCTGTTACGTCTTATCGACTCATCGACTCGTGTCTTAGGCGTAGTTGTTCTGTCATGCTGCTGGTGTAACCCAGGAACGGGCGCTTTGAGTGTACAACAGTACGACATACAGTTTAGAGAGGCCTGCCAAGCCATCTGCCTCAAGCAGCTGAAGACAGGTTCCCAGGTGCTCTCTTCTTCATTAGCAGTATCATTCCCTTTCCCCCAAACTGCCGTTGTGAAACTGAATCTTCTAGTGTCCACACCATTGCTTGGAATTAATTCACAAGGAAGCAGGCACACCGTACTCTTACCTTTACGTTTCTGTCACGGCATCATAGAATTTATAGGGTGTTGTGTAGTATTATCAAAGTTCATCTCCCAAATGTAGCTCCGACAACTAAATTGTTAGTTAAAGTTTAGTATCACTCAAAGCACAGTGAATCGGCGACCGCTGGTACAAATGGCCGTTTCGAGTGGTCGGTAACAACAAAGTTCACGTAGTCAATTATTATATCCTGTACTTCATTAACAACAACAGCGCAAAGTGACTCGGTGACCGGCGGCACAAATGGCAGTTTCGATTCGTCAGTAACAACAAAGTTCACTGTCTACTATTATACTCTGGGAATCAATTAGAACAACATATCTAACCAAATGTGCATATGTGCAACCATTTACACTATATAAATATTCAACGGCCCAGGCGAGACAAGAATGTCGCAAGACTCAATCTAGTGGAGCGTCTCGTTGAGTGCTTCACCCAAATTGTCTATTAGGGCACTTGTTTACAATGTGACTCATTGTCTGAATATCACCACAGTCACGTGTATTGCCAATTTAAAAGCCCCCTTAAACGTGTTGTATTTGCACATCTTATCTCCAATCCGGAATCTATTGATCTGCACTTGCACCTGCACCTCCCTAGGACGATGAAAATCTTGAATTTTTACAGTTCAGTTGTCAATAAGTTCGTAGTTCCGAGTTTTCGTGGTTTTCCATTCAGTTTCCACTCAGCGTCCCGGATGAATCCGGTGGACAGTATGTGGACCCCTCGTTCATGTGCTGGTCACCTGGATTTGAATCCTTTCGTAGGCAGCGAAAGTAAATCTTTGTGAAGAGGTCTTGACTAAGAAATTTGCTGCCAAAGGTTCTAGAGAGCCGCCGTTCAGCGAAGGTAAGCTGAACAGATGTTAGATAGCATTGTTAGCTAGCGTCTAGTCGTAGATCTGAATGTGTCACTGATGGTTCTCATAACTGCATTCAAATAAAAGTCAACTTTCTTCACGTGAACTTTGCGAAAGTGAAACTTCTTGGAGAACTGATGCATTTGTTCTCTGTGTACTAGCAACCAGCTTTCATATTCACTGATGTTCTTACGTTCTTACCTGTGTTGGAAGGTGTGTATTTGAGTGTCTTGTATAATCTAACACCAAAGTATTTTTGCTTATTTGGCTATGCCAAGGGGGTAAAAGCGTGAGCTGCTCTTTGCCGATGCCAGACGATTAGAGAGAGGCGGAAAAGACATACTCCTGTTTCAGAGACATTAAAGTTAAGTAGCCATGTCGTAATATATTCATAAAATTCAGTGAGGCTGTTCGTTAGGGGCTTTTCACATTCAGGAAGATTTTCACTCTGATATGAAATTACAAGGTTATCTAAATATAGAAATTTCCGGCAGATCAAGTTCGGACAGTTTGCTGTGTAGAAACACCGGAACAAGAACAGAAGGTTGACTCAAATTTCGTTAGAAATGTTCATGTGCGAACAATTTCTTTAAAACGGCAAGCTAGCCACTTCCACGTTGTGTGGCCATTGTGCACCAAAAAAGTCGGAATACAATCCATCTGCACCTGCGGCTTTTCTACATTTCGTATGGCTGAGAGCTGACACCAGTTCAGCTATCGTAAAATGAAAACAGAATTCTGGGGTAGATAGTAGAGCTTACTTAGCCTCAGTAAGTTCTTAATTTACTTGTCGAACAGTTACTTTATCTGCTGGAACCTTACAACAACTCCGATCGGAAAACTGTGCCTTGGTGATTGGACTGACAGCCAATTTGCTGTAAATCTTACACTCTCTCACTAAGTGACTGTCTGTTACGTATCATGAGACAGTTGACTTCTGTGTGTTGCAGGAAAGGTCTTCTCCGAGCTTCCGAATCAGTAACCGTGTTTTTCTACTGGAATATGCGACGTCAAGTTCTCTGCTTTGCTTGTGCTATTTTTCATTCCTTGTTTCATTCAAGAAATTCAACAGATTTGCTTCTGTTCCTTTGCGTCTATTTTCCTTCAGTTTATTACATAACTGTCTGATCTCTCGGTTTCATACGGCGCTCTCTAGTTGTGTTGTTTCTGACAGTAGACGTAACAGCCCCAGAAAGGTTTCTTTTAGACCCTAGAAACTTTGAGTTTGACTTCAGTAAGGCAGGAATCTTTTCTACATGGGAGCATCACACAAGAGGAATGAATAGACCGTAGCAGGCGGGAATGGGGTGATGTCTTCCGGGAAAGTCATGACGGGCCATTCTGACGATAGTTCCTGTATTTCTTGCAGAAACGTCCACGGTTGACCGGTAAAGGTCAGATGTACTCTTAGGTTCAAGTAATAAATAGCTGGCTAGAAACACAATAAGGTCGTCGTAAGTGTACAAGATCAGTTTAGAGCGAATACAAAAAAAGAGCACCCCGTAAAACAAATTATAGTCCAGCATTCTATAGCAAATGATGCGATCTGAAGCGATAGCAGGCAAGCAGCAGCACATGAACGCGCACTCCTACTTATAAGGGCGCGCCCATCGTTCTTTCGCTTGTGGCACTTGTGGAGCAGCGAGAAACTGTGTCTAAATGTCAGCCTTAGTAGTTAGATTCGAAATCGACTCTGCGCATTAGCAGGAAATCCGAATAACTGTCGGAAACAGAAGCATACTTTTTTTAAATTAGTTCGGAAATTGGTCATCAGTCCTCTCCCTGGTTTGATACAGTGCACCGTAATTTTCTTTCTCCTTCTTGTAAATGCTATGCAGCCTGTGTCACAAGAAAATGTGCTCTCACTCCTCTTCTCTCTTTCCTCTCTCCCTCCTCTCTGTCCTCCCCTCACTTGGTAGGTCCTTCCTGTAAAATCCTGCTTAGTCGTCAAAATAGCAAAGGGCTACATGCAAAATAAGCAATGTTCTTCAGTATAAACAATTCCCATGTCCGGGTTACATCGATTGTACCAGCAAAGTAACTAGTGTCGATGTTGCTGTAGAACTGTGCCGCGACCAGTCGGGCGTGGCGCTTATGTCCTCTTCATTTACAGGACGCTTCTGTCGCGTTGTCGTGCTGGAGAGGGGTCGGCCAGCGTGCTATTGTCTGACCTCACCGCCATATCTTCTCTGTCGTTCACGACTGACGTTCTGGCGCTTGACTTTACCTCTTAACACTTCCAATTTTAAGCCAGTCACTCTCTGTCGTGTTTTGGTGCTCGCTGGGTATGTTACGTAAGTGTAGTGAGTGTTCGGTCTCGTCGTGCCATAGTGTGAACGCCGTTTTTACCTGTGCTATTCGTGCCGCCATTGTTTATGAGCTACGTCTTCGTCGAGGGTCATTTTAATTATAAGTGGATCTTATGTAAACGTGTACCGTCAAACTACCCATTTTTTGTATGTTTAACTCCAGTTGTCTCCCCTTCTCACGTGTAAACTTCATATTTTATCCCCATATTTTATGTATGTACCGTTCTCCTGTGGTATTTTATGTAGTATCTAGGCTGAAGAACGGTGAATTATGCTACTGCCAGCCCACCCCTGTCCACATGAGCCAGGAGTATGAAATAGCAAATCTGCCACGCCATTTCGTTCATGCTTCACGGGGTCTCATTGCGCTTAATTTGGAGCGACTATAGTTTTCACACACCATCATTCCAAGATGGTGAATCGTTCTTCTAGATTCCAGTACAGTGCCCTTCCTGGTCTCCTCACTGACCATTTTTTTTGGTGAGAAAACTTAACGAGTGCGGTGTATCCTACTCTGGTTAACGACTTCAACAATCTGGCCAGTATACTCACTATGCCTCTACCACTCCTCCATAGGACCCACATATCATAGAGCGGACTCACCGGTCTGTAATGGCGCTCTATCACCAATACAAGGTGTGTGAGAAAAGTAATCAGACTGATTTTTATCCACCAGATTTTTAATATCTTTCGAAGTAGTTCCCTTTGGCAGACTTGATAGCGGCGGTGAAAGGCTTCAATTGGCAGGGCCTATAACATGTCAGTCACATTCTTTGAATATTCTCCATTGTCCCAAAATGACGTCCTTTTAAGACATTTTTCAATTTTGATAAAAGAAAAAAGTCACTAGGACTCAGTCAGGTGGATATGGGTGGCTACAGAACAACAGTAATGTCTTTTCAGGTCAAAAATTTCGTGGCAGAAGTGGCTGTATGACTTGGGGCGTCGTCATGATACAGCATCCACTTGTCCGCAGTGTCTCGTCTTACATGAATCACCCTTTTCTTAAGCCTTTCAAGAACGTTTTTGTAAAACACTTGATTCACAGTTTGTCCTTGAGGAAAAAAGCTTTTGTGTACAACATCAATACTGCCAAAAAAGGAAATCAGCATTGTTTTGGTCTGCCTTCACCGTGTTCTGGGCCTTTCAAACATGGTTTGTGTCAGCGAAAATTTGCGCTCTTGATACTGAATGTTCCTCCTAGACCTGTTTAAACTTTTCGAACGTCACACTACCGCAGTCCCCAACTTTAACACAAAATTTAATCGTGTAACGTTGCTCTAAGTTCCGCTGTTCCATTCTCGTAACAAAAAACGAAAGCACAGGTTCACTGCGAGGGCTGTATGGAGCTGAAACCAGCACTGAGAACCTGAAAGGGATAAACACACCGGTCTACACAAGTGGATCAACACAGAGTTAACGCAACTCTCGCAGTGTTGCCAGTCTCATTGCTTTTTCTTTTTCACACACTGCGTACATACACTCACTATCTGATAAGAAGTGTCTGGACCCTATTAATGCGCATTAACATGGGCTGTGTCCGCTATTCGCGTTTATGATGAGTGTAACTCTGCTGCGAACACTTTCAACGAGCTGTCTGAAGGTCTGTGGAGGAATGGTAGCTCATTATTCCTCAAGAGTACAAACTAAAGAAAGTCGTGATGTAGGACGCTGGGGTTGGAGCGAAGTACACGTTCTAACAGATGTTTTCCATCGGGTTTGGGTCGGGACAATGCACTGGCGATACCATTTCAGGAATGCCATTGTCTACAAATCATTGCCTCACAGATGTCTCATGACAAGGTGCATTGTCATGCTGAAACATTCATAATATACAGGCTGTTCCTCTACTGTACACACTACACAATGTCGTATTTTTTTTTATACCTTTCGGCATTTAGCGTTTTCTTTAGTTCAATAAGGGGACCACATCCGAACCACGAGAAACACTCCTATACTGTAACACCACCAGATCCATACTTCACTGTTGTCACTACATATAATGAAAGGCAACGTTTTCCAGGAATTCGATGTACGATATATGCACTGCACGTGCTTTTACGCTACATGTGCATCAGTAATAAAGCACTGAGAAATAAATGTCCACAACAATAAATCGTCTCGTTTTTACAGCTATTGGACGCTTCTAACAAGAGGTTACGAACAACTCATATGCGATAACTGACGTGAAGCCGTCATACAAATGTTATTCAAGCAATATTAAGGATTTTTGGTCCATTTGGAAGTTGCGTAATTATTGTCACAACGTGTTTCGGGACAACATTATCCCATTTTCAAGTGCTGAAAACACGGAAACCAGATAAAACAATCCTCCTTATACAGACAGACATATTAGGATTACAGACGTCCTGAGTTATAACCTACGATAATTTTTTTTGTGCCATTAGGCCTCGTCAGAACTTAAAAACAAGCAGGACACGTGCATTTTTAACTTATACTATAAAGCATAAAACACCGCAAGCCGGTGCATCCACCGTTCCCGAGGTACAGATGCAAACTGTCTCAGTCATGCGCATGCACGAATCCACGTTATTTCGTTTGAAATTTATGCCATATCAGTTTATCGTTACGAGACACATACGACAATGAGACGTCAACGTTGCAAGACGAATTACACTACTGGCCATTAAGAATGCTACACCACGAAGAAGACGTGCTACAGACGCGAAATTTAACCGACAGGAAGCAGATGCTTTGACATGCAAATGATTAGATTTTCAGAGCATTCACACAACCTTGGCTCCGGTGGCGACACCTACAACGTGCTGACATGAGGAAAGTTTCCAACCGATTTCTCATACACAAACAGCAGTTGACCGGCGTTGCCTGGTCCAACGTTGTTGTGATGCCTCGTGTAAGGAGGAGAAATGCGTACCATCACGTTTCCGACTTTGATAAAGGTCGAATTGTAGCCTATCGCGACTGCGGTTTATCGCATCGCGATATTGCTGCTCGCGTTGGTCGAGATCCAATGACTGTTAGCAGAATATGGAATCGGTGGGTTTCAGGATGGTAATATGGAACGCCGTGCTGGATCGCAACGGGCTCGTATCACTAGCAGTCGAGATGACAGGCATCTTACCCGCATGCCTGTAACGGATCGTGCAACCACGTCTCGATCCCTAGAGTCAACAGACGGGGACGTTTGCAAGACAACAACCATCTACACGAACAGTTCGATGACGTTGGCAGCATCATGGGCAATCAGCTCGAGGACCATGGCTGCGGTTACCCTTGACGCTGCATCACAGACAGGAGCGCCTGCGATGGTGTACTCAACGACGAACTTCGGTGCACGAATGGCAAAACGTCATTTTTTCGGATGAATCCAGGTTCTGTTTACAGCATCATGATGGTCGCATCCGTGTTTGGCGACATCGCAGTGAACGCACATTGGAAGCGTGTATTCGTCATCGCCATACTGGCGTATCACCTGGCGTGATGGTATGGGTAATATTGGTTATACCTCTCGGTCACCTCTCGTTCGCATTGACGGCACTCTGTACAGTGGACGTTACTTTCCAGGTGTGTTTCGACCCGTGACTCTACCCTTCATTCGATCCCTGCGAAACCCTGCTTTTCATACTTTTCAGCAGGATAATGCACGACCGCATGTTGCAGGTCCTGTAAGAGCCTTTCTGGATACAGAAAATGTTCGACTGCTGCCCTGGCCAGCACATTTTCCAGATCTCTCACCAATTGAAAACGTCTGGTCAATGGCCGAGCACCTTGCTCGTCACAATACGCCAGTCACTACTCTTGATGAACTGTGGTATCGTGTTGAAGCTGCACGTACAGCTGTACCTGTATACACCATCCATGCTCTGTTTGACTCAATGCCCAGGCGTATCAAGGCCGTTATTACGGCCAGAGGTGGTTGTTCTGGGTACTGATTTGTCAGGATCTATCCACCCAAATTGCGTGAAAATGTAATCACATATCAGTTGTAGTATAAAAAATTTGTCCAATGAATACCTGTTTACCATCTGCATTTCTTCTTGGTGTAGCAATTTTAATGGAAAGTAGTGTATAATGCACTAATCACTTTCTTATTGTTTTGGAATTATTATTTGTTTAAGCGCAAATACTTTTTTGACTTCTTGGGCTCTCGTCGTGTAACAACCAAACGTTCCAATCACACTGATAACGACAGACGATCAAAAACTTTCCGTTCGAAGGCTGTCCAGTCCGGAATTAGGTATGCCAGCCAGGAAAAATCGCCGTGATCACTGAGGTAATCATCTCACCAACGCACCAGGCTGAAGATAAACACCATGTCCTGCTGCGTGAAGAACTCGTCCTACAGGAATTTCCGAGCTTTCGAAGCGTTTTTTTAAGGGACCGGAGCGGTATTCGTATGGGAAGAGATCAGGATTACAACGCGGGTGCCTGAGTCGCTCCCACTTGAGACTTCCAGCTGAGGTTGGCCTCCCAGATTGACGGGCGTCTTGTGTCGAATCGTGACCAGCTCGGAGCATGGCGCACCATTCCGGAACGATTGTCTTCGTCAGACATGCTGCCCCATACACATTCCCATGGATGTCTGCCGGTGTTTGCCCATCAGCAGCCAAGAAACGACTACCAGCACATCGTTCCTATTTGGACGCATTTGGTAATAATGTAACATCGTTCATGCTTCCTCATTTACCGTAGGCACGTCGGAAAGGCACGAATATCACATTAATACCTTGCCTACAAGTCGGTGCTTATACACCCACAAAGCAGTAGCGCTACGTTTCGTATACGCTGCAGCAACGTCCTCGAACGAAAACCTTTTCATCGACCCTTGTATCATTCACATAATTCAGACTTCATTTAACTGATGGAAAAAGGAAATGTGTTTGGTCATTTAAAATTAAAGTCCAGTTAGAAGATTCCCTTTTTATTTACGTTTTACTCTTTATGATATATGGTGGAGATGATTCCGGTACAAGTTTCAGATCCCCCCTTCTATGATCAATACGCGAATGGAGAAGAACTTGCAGCATTCCCTACCCCCACCCCCCGCCCACCCCCACCGTCGTAGTCATGACGCAGAATGTATGTAGGAAGAAGTAATTTCTTGTTTGACTGTTCCTGGAATGTCTGCTCTCAGATTATTAACAGAATTCAAAGTATCTCTCATAGCTTCTGCCACTGAGAGTTATATTAGCATCTCCGTAAGACTTTCGAGGGTACTAAAGCAACCTATGACGGAACGATTACTCTTCTTTGGATACTTCGTACCTCTTCTATTGATCCTGACTGGCGAGAGTGTTTATCGAGAACCAGTACTCAAGAACCGGTCAAATGACTTTTTAGCCGCTTTTTTCGTGGAAGAATATTTTCCATCGAACCTTAATCTGTATCTAGTTTTATGTGTTCATTTCTTTTTGGATGGGTTTCTGCAGACAGTTGCTCCCGGATATTTTATGGTTGTTACAGTTTACAGCAGTAACGTAAGAGTATTTTCAGGTGGTGCCCCACAGCTGCTAAGTACTTGAAAAGTGTCAAGATATATCCAGTGATCTATTTTAAGCGTAATATATCTTTGTTTTTATTTATTTTAAAACGTGTGTAAAATAACTGTAGAATTATTTTATTCATTTTAAAACGCCTGTGACAGAACCAGCAGTACTGTTTTTATTCATTTGAATTGACAGTAAAAGTATCTGCAGTATCTGTATCGTCGTGATACCTCTCTTGCCGGCCGCGGTGGTCTCGCGGTTCTAGATCGCGCAGTCCGGAACCGCGCGACTGCTACGGTCGCAGGTTCGAATCCTGCCTCGGGCATGGATGTGTGTGATGTCCTTAGGTTAGTTAGGTTTAAGAAGTTCTAAGTTCTAGGGGATTGATGACCACAGTTGTTAAGTCCCATAGTGCTCAGAGCCATTTGAACCATTAGATACCTCTCTTAAACCTGTTGAACTTGTCGAGGCTTAGACGCACATTTTATCTGACGTTCTATTGATAAGGTTCATTCTGGTACCAAATCCACGTAAGTGTTCAAGTTACATACGTTACAACATAGTAATTTAATACACTTAACAGTAGCTCTACATTTTATACAATGTGGTTTTAATTTTTTTTAATGGTTCAAGTGGCTCTCAGCACTATGGGACTTAACATCTCAGGTCATCAGTCCCCTAGAACTTAGAACACACATCCATGCCGTAGGCGGGATTCGAACCTGCCACCGGGGCGGTCTCGGGGTTCTGAAGACTGAAGCGCCTAGAACCGCTCGGCCACAACGGCTGGCCGGTTTTAACTCAGCCTAAGTCTCTATTGCGGACTATAATTTTAATTTTTCATACGTTAGACGAAACTGCCGCTTTAGTTTGCTGCGCGGGATGTTGATCGAAATATTTGTTTATGGAATTGAGTGTGTTACACCTGTTTGACCGTAATATATTCAGATAGTTCGGTTAGACACGCATTTTATGTGTCTGTACTGTCTCTCCCTTAAATGTTACTGTACGACGGAAGCAGAGCACATGTGGAATGCGTCTGTAGCTTGTTTCACACTAGCGTCTATGTATATAAATGAGTCGCTATTTGTATGCATTTTGTTTCCGTCACGATAACTGTGAATGTCACACGCTTTAGGTGTTACAGAATGCAACACAAAAACTTCGTTAAGACTGCCACTTCTACTTATTGTAGCATACGACACACAGCTTCTAATCTTAAAATACTATCCACTATCAATATATGAAGACCTACGTGATCATCTTTGGTTCTACCAGCAAACAGTGATCAGCCGTGCAGTCGGCTGTGCGTGGTATACGTACGTTCATAGCATTAACGCCGGCTGCTGATGTAACATCACTTAGAGCACTGCCTGGCATTGTTCATATATTGAGGATTTCACGTATATTACGATGGAGCAACAGGTAATGAAGCATTTATGTTTCTATGATATGATGTCTTCGTATTGGTTATATCACTGTGTGTGTGTGTGTGTGTCATACTTTTATTTTCAGAGACATGGTTTTATTTTCTGGCGTCGAGCATTTTACATTCGCCTTACGCGATGTTGCTAACGCTTTTAAGTGAGAAAGTGACATTTTATTGCGTATTTACCACCGTTAATATTTATATCAGTTAACCGATTTGTGACTGTTTAATTTCGTGGTGCTACTTACGTTTTATTTCATTTTGATACACAATGACCTGATGATGGTCAGTCGACCGAAACTCATTGTTAAATAAAGAATTTTATTGGTGCCTCGAGGCGGTAATCTTGGCATTTTCTTAAATAACGGTAACGTGACCATAACGCAATTAAATTCATAGATAATTTTTTACAACGAATGACAATTTGATACTTTGGACACACAAACAGGTTTTCTCTACAAAGACGATAAATATCGATTTACTATTTATCTAACAATGAAATGCTGTAGTGAACTAACTGACATGACAATTGATGGCTCTGTCTGTTTCATAATTTAGCAACAGATTCTCCTCAAGTTGTCCAAGCATCTTTGGGCCAGGAAGGAATGACACGAGAGTAAAATCGTTGCTCACTGAATCATTTTATTATTTTATTGGACAATTTCTTCGCTATAACGTTGTTAGAGTGGGCCTCTGAGAATCCAGGTATCCATTTAAGCACCATCATGCAGCATTTACGTACCACACCCTGTTCCAGCAACTTTTTTTGTTTCTTTCGTATTTTGTTCACAAAAATTCTAATTACCTTTTATAAGAAGCGACATTCTAATGCCAAAAGGCAAACAAGTAGGAAAGAAGATTGTTCTTTCGCTACACGTAAGTATAATGATAAAACAGCCAAAGAAAAACCATTTGCTATTGCCTTGTTCTACAATTATAATACAGGAGTTTTCACCAGCAGGTGAACTATTTCCGACTCTCCACAGATTGCTTACTTTAGACATTTTTCAATGGAAAATTGCAAAGAAATTGCGCTGTAAGAATTGGTAGTTAAATAACAAGTAATGTGGGAGTTTACTGAAGTATACAAATAAAATACCTCATGTGATGGCGAGTCGCGACCAACCCATAGATCGCGGTTTCAGGTTTGAGTTGCAATGTAAATCGATTTTGAACTCACTGGAAGTTTCAAAACAGCACACATTCGCCTGCAAAGAGAAATAATTACACTGTTAACAGCCCCCAGGCTGTACCTAAGCCGTTACTCCGCAAAATCATGTCTTCCAATTACCGTTCCTCCTAATGGGTCCGTTATTGAGGATTCTGTTCACATCCATTACTTCAATAAAACTATTCTTCTGTGTTTCATTCTTCTCAGTAATCGCCTGTCCACATTAATCCGCCTGATATAATCACTTTTGATATTGTGTGTTTCCAATCAACATCTTCCTTTAGACAAGCATTTGGAAAACTTCAAAATAGTGGCCTTACTGATCGGTATAGTTCATGATTCAGCGCACTCTACAATCCTTAGGAAACTCTTCACTAACATTAACTTTCTTATCTAGTTACCCAAGCGTACAAAACTTATTTGATAACGTTACTCTCGTTTATTAATCTTCATCGTGTCTCTTCTCAGTTTCTGTTGTATATTGCAGATACATAAAATTGTCATCCTGTTTTTCCATTTGTTCTCATACTCTCATTTCCCCCTACGTTATTTTTCAAAGGTGCTCTTTAACATTTAACATTTTTTTCCCCTATCTTCTGATCTTCTACTAACAACCTCATCAACTTATCGCATGGATGTGATCTTACTAGCACTTTTTCCTCGATTCAGTTTATTATTGTTTCTTTCAAATACATTGAAACTAAATTATTCATAAACAATATTATTATTATAATTGCGCACTCTAGCCCTTTTAATTCTGTAATTTCTTCCTCAGTTTTCACATTAATTTGTTCTGTAATGTAGGAATTATGTAACAATCTCTTTTCTCCCCACCTCACCAGCAAAGAACAGTAGAAGTTAAAAATAGTTTCTTATAGCATAGATTTTGATATACAAACAACTTACCTTTACGTGGATTCTTTTTACAATAGCAAATATATATGTCTGAATTTTTCGGCAATTTAAACTCGCAGCGAAAAGCTTTCATGAAATGGCGGCAGTTAAAAGAACATAGGTGTATCACAGAATCGATCTGTTCCGATTACATGAAAAAAACTGACTGAATTCGATTTTAAAAAACATTAATCAGTATTAAATAATTGACCTCAGCATTTTCAATCTGAAATAAAACTATAACTCTTGCCAACAAAATCATATAAATATATTACCAATAATGGCAGCGTTACAGCTCGTCTGCAGCGAAGCAAAGGTGGAATGCAGAGAATCTAGATTGGTAATATTCTTACTAACTTGAACAACATTATTCTCTATTTTTCTCGAATAATCTACAATAGGTAGTTTATATAACAGTAATAATACTAGACCTTATTATAGGCGGCAGATTAGAGTGCATCTTGCTAGCATCATGGCTACTCGAACACGAAGAATGCTACAAAAAATCTGTGATAGTAATAATTGTTCTTATAATTAAAAGATATCATTGTTTTCAGTATACTTTCTGTGGCTTGTGAAGATATTGTTACACCGCCTCTGCACTAACAAAACCAAACTGTTTCTCTGACAAAACACTAGTCTCTCTCACGATATTACATTTTATAAAATATATTAATGTTATTAGCCACTATAAAATAGGGAAGTGTACGCTATAACACTTACTAAGATTGGAAAACAAGGGATTTGGGATCGCTGTAAATAAAACGTTCTATAGTTCTCAAGCACAATCTAAGAGAATTGCAGGCAGTCTGCACACAGGAAGGATTAGAAGCATTCTAATCACTGTATACAAGTTTGACAGAAGGAAATGTCTGAGTTCTGTCAACGACTCATTATTTACGTCCAGCACCAGTCATGGGACTAGACAATGTAGATATCTTCCTTGAACCCGTCATGGTCCGCTACAACACATCGAAGGTGTCTACATTACGTAAGACACGAAGTCTCATCCGCCCAACGTTAACGTCCGTACTGAAACTGTAGTATGTTGAAACACAAGATCTATCTCCTTCCCGAAAACTGGTATACGGCCAACAAGATCAGTTTTATAACACATTGGCCGAAGCTGTTGAGGGTTTAATTGTTAATATTAAGTAGGAAACACTTTGTAATGCAAAATTTTGCAGAACATTTGGAAGTATTTCCTGTTTTATATTATTATCTTGTTCTGCCAAGAACCGACGTTGAATTAAGTTAATGTTGTAAAGAAAAATTGTTGTTTCATGGCTTCATAGAGATGATGACTGCAAGAGGCGACCACCAGTGGCTGACCGGCGCTCGAATCAGAAAACCCAGAATGCAGAGTAAGTGAACGAAGCATCATGCACCGGCAGCTATGGTATTTAATGGATGGAGTGTATTCCCGGATGATGCCCTTCCGAAACCTGTGACTGAGCTCGCTTACTTGTTTATCACCGTAAGTCCTCAAGACCAACAGCGTAGCTCGTGGAATGTTTCTACCATCCATTCCACTGGTTTACTGTGGATAGACTGATGGGTCGAACAAACAGTAATGTGAAATTAGGCCAGAGTTAAATAAGAGAATTTTATTAATAGAAGTTGCTTCACTAATTTCTTCAATGGCTAGGATTTTGCTAGCAGCTTCAATGACAGCTTTCAGTATTCCCTAGGCAAGAATGTTCAGAGTAAGGTTTTAGGGGATGGGAAAGATCCACTGCGGTTTAATAGCTGTGTTAGCATAGCCCTACGTAAACAAAGTGTACTTCATCTCACATTCAAGACAAGTAAAAACCTAGCTGACAAACAAAAGCTGAACGAAGTGAAAATGAGCGTAAGAAGAGGAATGAGAGAAGCGTTCAGTGCTTTTGAAAGTAACACGTTGTCAACCGACCTGAATAAAAACCCTAAGAGATTTTGGTGGTACGTAAAATCATTAAGTGGGTCAAAGTCATCTATTCATTCTGTCAGCGACCACACCTGCCCCGAAACGGAAGATAAGGCCGAAATACTGAATTCGGTCTTCCAGTGTTACGGATGATCGTAACGCTGTCCCTCCTTTCAATCGTCGTACGAACATCGAAATGGCAGATATTGAGATAACTGATCGCAGAATTGAAAAACAGCTACAGTCGCTTAGTAGTGGAAAGGCTTCAGGACCAGATGAGATACCTATAGGATTCTATACAGATTATGCGAAAGAACTTGCTCCCCTTCTAGCAGTAATTTATCGTAGATCGCTTTAGCAACGAAAGCTACCTAACGACTGGAAAAGAGCGCAGGCCATTCCCGTTTTTAAGAAAGGCCGTAAGAGAGATCCACACAATTATAGACCTATGTATATAGACCTATATCGTTGACGTCAGTCTGTTGTAGAATTGTGGAACATTTTTTATGCTCAAGAATTATGACGTATTTGGAAAATGAACATCTCCTCTATCAACATCTACACGGATTTCACAAACTCAGCTCGCTCTGTTCCTCCATGAGATCCACAACGCAGTGGACAACGGCGCTTAGGTCGATGCCATGCCCCATGATTTCAGTAAGGCATTTGACACCGTCACGCATTGCCATTTAATGACAAAGATACGAGCCTACGGAGTTTTGGAGCAGACCTGGGATTAGACTCAAGACTTTCCTACAAATACAACTCAACGCCTCTCTCTCAACGGAACTAAGTCGACAGATATAAAGGTAACATGCGGAGTACCACAGGGAAGTGTGATATGACCGTTGCTGTTTACAGTACACGTAAATGGTCCAGTAGAAAGCGTCGGATACTCTTTAAGGCTATTAGCAAATGATGTAGTTGTCTATACCAAAGTAGCAACGCCAGAAGATAGTAAGAATTTGCAGAACGACCTGCAGAGAATTGATGAATGGCACAGACTCTGGCAGTTGACTCTGAAATGTAACATATTGCGCATACATAGGAAAAGAAATCCACTACTGTGCAGCTACAATATTGATAACAAACAGCTGGAGACAGCGTCTGCTGTAAAATATCCATGCCTAACTATCCAGAGAGACCTTAAGTGGAATGACCATATAAAACAAATAATGGGAAAAGTAGACACCAGACTCAGATTCATCGGAAGAATCTTAAGGGAATGCAACTCATCCACGAAAGAAGTGGCTTATAAGGCGCTTGTTCGCCAGATTCTTGAGTATTGTTCACCTATCTGGGATCCCTATCCGGTAGGACTGATAGAGGAGATAGATAAATTCCAACGAAGATCAGCGGGTTTCGTCACAGGATCGTTTAGCTGGCGAGAGAGCGTTACGGAGATGCTTAACAAGCTCCACTGTCAGATGTTACAAGAGAGGCGTTGTGCATCACGGAGAGATTTACTATTGAAATTTAGGGACAGTACTTCTTAGGAGGAGTCGGACAACATATTACTTCCCCCCATATACATCTCACGAATTGACCACGAGGAGAAAATTTGAGAAATTAAAGCCAATACAGAGCCTTGCCGACAATCATAGTGCCCACGCTCTACTCGTTAGTAGCACAAGGTTAGAGGGATCAGATACTGGTACTGAAAGACCTTCCACCACACACTATTAGGTGGCTTGCGGAGTATGATGTGGATGTTAACAAGTGACTGATTCCATTTTTGACACACGTTTAGCCAAATGGAAATGAGCTTTTGGCGTCATTAGCCGGGAGGCCCCTTGCAGGGCACGACCGGCCGCCTTGTTGCAGGTCTTAGTACATTCGACGCCACATTGACCGACCTGCGCGCCGGATGGGGATGAAATGATGATGAAGACAACACAACACCCAGTCCCTGAGCGGAGAAAATCCCCGACCCAGCCGGGACTCGAACCCGGGCCCCTAGGACGGCAATCCGTCACTCTTACCACTCAGCTATCGGGGTGGACACGCTTAGCCAGATACGGAGTCAATCATAATCAACCTAGTGGTACCTAGTAACAGACCCAGGCATGTAGTAGGATGCATTGACAAGAGAACTGGCAATCAAACTAGGGACATGTGACTGACTCTAAGTTTAAAGAAACTTTTTCAATACAATTCTAAAGTTGGTAATAACACATCGGATGAAAAGACAACTATGGGAACCCCGCAGTTGCTTGCAGCTGTGTCCTTAAAATACACTTTCGTACTGATTGTTAAACGTCTTTCTCAATGACTGCACACTTACTAGTCATTATCATTTTCGTTAGATCACTTGCACAGTTTTTATCGATACAATGTGGAATGATGCAGCTTGTCAGTGAACTGTGTTTTTTAAGCTGGTGAGTGTGACTACGTATTAGACATTTCTCTCTCTTTCTCTCTATATTCATTTAGTCATTTCCGATTCTCTGCAACCCCATGAACAAAAGGACGCCAGTTTTTCTGTACTGCACTTTCTGCTGCAGGCTCTGTAAGTTGCCATCAATCCATCTTGCCCCTTACCGCCCTCTCCTCCTTTCGAACTTCCCCATCATTAATGTTTTTTCTTGCAAATCATATCTTCTCATAACATACCCAAAGAATGTCAGTTTCATCTGCTGTAAAACTGAACTATCCGTTCTCATTACAATCCATGGAACTCTAACAGTACAATTCAAAGATTCTACGCCTTTCGGCCATTCTTACGGTCCAAGTCTCACGTCCGTTCATCACAACAGGAAAGGCCATACCCCTTACTATAGGGATTTTTGTTGTTGGACATTGCCTTTCTGACAAGTAAACAGCGTCTCTTGATTTGAGGCTGCCGTCACCATCAGCAGAAATCTGGTAGCTGAGAGCACGGAATACAGAAATGGCTTAGATTGTTTCTCTTCCTCTATACCATGAAGTGATAGGTGTAGTTGCCATAATTTTTCTTGACTATCAGCATTAGATCGGCGTTTGCTCTTTCTTCTTTCAACTTCAGTTAGAGCATCTTTCACTCTTCTGCACTTCTTTCCATGGTATCACCACTATATCTGAGATAATTTATGTTTATCCCAGCTATTTTAACACCTTTCCTTCTTCATGTAACCTTGGATTGTCCATAATGTTCACTCCACACAGATTGAATAACTAAGGCGACAATATGCAGCCATTTAAAGATTACCAAAATAGCAGAGCAAGAACAGATGTACTGTGGTGACAAAAGTCAAGGGATATCTCTTAATATCATGTCGGGCCTCCTTTTGAACGGCCTAGGGCAGCAACTCGACATGGCATGAATTTAACAAGTCTTTGAAAGTCCCACAGATATACTGAGCCATTCTGCTCTACAGCCGCACATAATTGCGAAATAGTTTCCGGTGCAGGATTCCCCATAAATGTTTGAATGGATTCATAATTGGCGATCTGGATTGCCAAATCGTTCGCTCGAGTTGCACAGAATGTTCTTCAAACAAGTCGGGAACAATCGTGGTCCAGTGACATGGAACATTGTCATCTACAAAAATTCCTTCTTCATTTCAGATGATCAAGTCAATGATGCTTGCAAATGATCTCCAAGTAGCCGAACATAATCATTTCCTCTCAATGATCCGTACAGCTGGATCAGAGGACCGCCGGCCGTTGTGGCCGAGCGGTTCTAAGTGCTTCGGTCTGGAACCGCGCGACCGCTACGTTCGCATGTTCGAATCCCGCCTCGGGCATGGATGTGTGTGATGTCCTTAAGTTAGTTAGGTTTAAGTAGTTCTAAGTTCTAGGGGACTGATGACCTGAGATGTTAAGTCACATAGTGTTCAGAGCCATTTGAACCATTTGATCAGAGGACCCAGTCCATTCCATGTAAACACAGCGAAGACCATTATGGAGCCACTGACAGTTTGCACAGTGCTTTCTTGATACTTGCGTCCATGGCTTCGAGGGTCTGCGTCACACTCGAACCCTACAATCATCTCTTACCAACCGAAATCTGGACTCATCTGACCAGGCTACAGTTTCAGAGCCCAGGAAAGGCGATGCAGGTGATGTCAAGCTGTTAGCTAAAGCACTTTCGTCGGTCGTCTGCTGTCATTGCCCGTTAACGCCATATTTCGCCCCCCTGTCCTAACGAACACATTCTTCGTTCGTTCCACATTGACTTCTGACAAGGGAACCTCCCCATCGCACCCCCCTCAGATTTAGTTATAAGTTGGCACAGTGGATAGGCCTTGAAAAACTGAACACAGATCAAACGAGAAAACAGGAAGAAGGTGTGTGGAACTATGAAAAAATAAGCAAAATATACAAACTGGGTCGTCCATGAGTAAGATAGGCAATATTATGGGCAGTGTGAGACGAGGAGCGCCGTGGTCCCGTGGTTAGCGTGAGCAGCTGCGGAACGAGAGGTCTTTAGTTCAATTCTTACCTCAACCGAAAATTTTAACTTCTTATTTTCTGTTTATGTGACAAACTCTTATGCTTTCATCACTTTTTTTGGAGTGATTATTACATCCACAAGAAAACCTAAATCGGGCAAGGTAGAAGAATCTTTTTACCCATTCGCCAAGTGTACTAGTTAGGTGGGTCGACAACATATTCCTGTCATGTGACGCACATGCTGTCACCAGTGTCGTATAGAATATTTCAGACGTGTTTTCCTGTGGAGGAATCGGTTGACCTATGACCTTGCGATCAGATGTTTTCGGTTCCCATTGGAGAGGCAAGTCCTTTCGTCAACTAATCGCACGGTTTTGCGGTGCGGTCGCAAAACACAGACACTAAGCTTATTACAGTGAACAGAGACGTCAATGAACGAACGGACAGATCATAACTTTGCGAAAATAAAGAAAGCAAAATTTTCAGTCGAGGGCAGATTTGAACTAAAGACCTCTCGGTCCGCAGGTGTTCACGCCAACCACGGGACCACGGCGCTCCTCGCCTGAGATTGCCCTTAATATTGCCTATCTTACACATGGACGACCCAGTTTGTATATTTTGCTTATTTTTTCATAGTTCCACACAACTTCTTCCTGTTTTCTCGATTGATCTGTGTTCAGTTTTTCAAGACCTATCCACTGTGCCAACTTATAACTAAATCTGAGGGGGGTGCGATGGGGATGTTCCCTTGTGAGATTATTTCACGCAGTGTTACTTGTATTTTAGCATTTTCAACTCTACGCAAACGCTGTTGCTCTCTGTCGTTAGCAGAAGCCATCAGCCAATTCGTTGGCCGTTATGAGAGGTAATGCCTGAAATTTGGTGTTCTCGGCGCACTCTTGGCATTGTGGATCTCAGAATATTGAATTCTCTAACAATTTCCAAAATGGAATGTCCCATGCGTCTAGCTCCAACCACCATTCTGAGTTCAAAGTCTTTTAATTCCTGTTTGGACCATAATCATGTCGGAGACCTTTTCACATGAATCATGTGAGTACAGATGACATCTCCGTCAATACACTGCCCTTTTATACCCTGTGTACGTGATACTGTCGCCATCTGTGTGTGCGTATATAACTATCACATGACTCTTGCCATCTCGGTGTATACTGCTCTTTGTTACACTAACATCCTTCCTAGCAGACTTCACAACTCTTGACCATGTGGGCGAGCATACTGCTTGTGAAATTCCACTTCGAAGACCGGAACAATACTGAGACTGCATAGTGGAAGACAGCAGGCCCTCGCAAAGGTGTGCGGGGTTACCTCACACGGCGCCTCTGGCTCTGTGCCGCCTCGGCACTTTCATAACTGGGGGCTTGACTTGACCATAAGAAGCTGAACAGTCTGTCGTAAATACTCGCCGCCCAGGCCTATCAGTGTCGGTCTTCGACAGTCGCCTGCATCGAGAACTACTCCAAGTGAGCGGTCGGCCTGATATGGGTCACACAGACTCGTCTACGACTGGCCACTGCCGCTGTTAGCTGTTGGTCTATGGGCTGCTTCTACACCTGATGCTGCTGGTGCCTGAATGGGCCCCAGCCAGCTGAGGTCTCTTCCACAATGTGATCATCCAGATAATGGGCACCTCCAAGGTACCTTGGTTACACGATCCACACCAAGGCGCGCCTTGTCTCTACCCATTGCCAGCTATGCTAGCGCCCAAAATATACACGCCTCGCTGTCGGAAAAACACTGACGCATCCACGTGTCCACAGGGCCACTGATGCTGCCACTTTGCCACAAGGGCGCCTGCCTGGTCAGTGTCGGAGTGCCTCCAACACCCCATCTCATGCTGGCTCTGTCACCTGTCGTCAACGCACACAGTTCAGATGCCACTTCCGGTAATTGTATGAGTATCTGATTAAATAAAGTATGATGATGTACTGATGCATTTCTTATTCCATGACCACATAGGAACTGTAGTCCGATTAAAATTACTTGATAGTTGACACTTCACGATTTGTAGCTAGTTTCCTCCAATCAGAGAGCGCAATGGCACGGCCGAACAATCCGCCATTGCCAAACAGCCACAACAGTTGATCAGTTCATTCCAGTTCGTTGTCTGGCATTCATCCTTTCTGTGTCTGGATCCAGAATGATGGATCTGGCACTTTTATTTCGAGTTTCATCACACATGATAGCCACACCAAAACAAAAGCACACATACAACTATGCTAATGAGATAGACACTTTTGATACACAGTATTAACCAAACACTTTTGGTTACCTGCGCACAAGATGCGATTCAGCGTCACATATACAGTTATCATAATCAGATACCAGCTTACATTAGGTAAGTTTTGTATGATATTGCCTGAAGGTGAATTATTTAAGGCTGCAATTCATCATTGCGACTGGGTCATATCAGTCATAAATGTTACTGTGTAACCCTGTGTTGTGGCGTACTGCAATGGTTAGCATATAAACCCGATGCATGAAAAGTCACAGATTTGAATTTCACCAAACACAGTGCAATTTTTCTAATTTCTAAACGTAAACATATGAGTTTGATCATTATTTTAATTCAACCAACTGGTTTAAAACTAAGTTTTATTTCTAATACTTTGCCACGTCATTTTTACCATCGCATTGACTTTTTCATTTTTATTTTTCTTCCTATCATTATTTCTTCATTGAAATCTGCCTGTGTCGCCTATAATCTACAATTAAGTTCCAACGAGGACTACTCATCAGTCGGTGACGTGACAGCTAGTGCAGCCAGTGTCAGGATAGTTTCAGGTAACCAATGATAGCAACAAGTTACAGTTTGCTTTTAGCACTGAAACTGAATTTTGTCCGTTTTGAGTTCGCTCACAGACGTTACTATTAATCGCCTTGAACAAAGCGATCGTGATTTTGGTTCTGCCGCAGACTGTTCACCGCCGTTTTCTCGGGTAAATTGCGTGTCACGAGACTGTGATTAGCTTAAGACATAAGTTTAAACTGACCACTACAAAACACGTTGTCTGCCTCAACACACTCATTAGTCACTTAAAATTAGCTGTCGATAGGGAATCTCGCATTTTCGACATACCTCGTGGTGGCCACTTCCAACATAGCACCGACTTACACATTAACATCGTTTTTGAGATGATCCACTGTCTCTTAGTATCACCTATAATCGAGCGGTAGCTGGCAGCCGATGTGGCAACACTGTAGCAGCAAGCGACAGGCGAGAGCTATGCGCTCGTCGCTCTACTCACCAACCTTAGTAGATCTTCCTAGTACTAACGGTGCTCTCAGCCTATAGCATCTTTAATGTCTTTCAAGAATCTAATTTTAACCTTCCCCTCAACAACTGGTTCATGCGAAATTACTGACCATGTTCGTGTGAGCTTAATAGTAACAAGAAATTTTTGTAAGGCAATTGTTTTCTAAGAGAAAACACGTGATCCTTATTCCACTTTCTATCCCCCTGCTTACTTAGAATTGGATGAATGTATGTAAGAGAGCGCTACTGTCCACGGTAAAGTACGAAACGAAAAGAGGTATAATACTGAGAAATTTGAATATTCCTCATCTGAACTCAAATCTTTTAGAAGTAATTAACTGGTAGCCCTTTCATTTGCACCCATATATGTTCACTACTTAAACGATAATTAGAACAGCAGTGAAAATCTTTATGACTAACTAAGCGTGTAGCAGCATAAGGTTCACACACACACACACACACACACACATACACACACACACACACACACACACACACACACACACACGCACACACAAACACGCTCACACGCGAGCACGCACACACACGTTCCAGCAACACAACACGGTACGAAATAATAAAGAAATTTGATAGCAATTTTTCTAAATTGTCAGTAAAATCAAAAGAAATAATTTGGAATTTGTAATGAACATTCGTTACTGGAAAGGACTGGCGAGTGAAAGCCTTTTCTGTCATTTGTTCAAAATGGTTCAAATGGCTCTGAGCACTATGGGACTTAGCTTCTGAGGGCATCAGTCCCATAGAACTTAGAACTACTTAAACCTAGCTAACCTAAGGACATCACACACATCCATGCCCGAGTCAGGATTCGAACCTGCGACCGTAGCGCTCTTGCGACGCTGAAATACGAACCAAGCCAACATAAAATAACAATTCTACGAACAGTATAAAATGAAATGTGCGAAATTAGTATATTCTTCTATTTAAATTTTAATTTACAAGTATTACTTTAATTGAAGTTAGTTAAACTTGCTTTATTTCACATTTATATTTGAAGAATGAATTGTGTCTCTGATTGTTATTATAGAACACTATGGTTACTTTATCAAGCCACCATTAATAATTATTCTTAGTTATTCTTTCAATCAAAAACAAAGTGACATCATTCTTTCTTTGCAATGTCCATTTATCTTTGTACAACTATACTCGGATGTTCAATAACAGAAAAGGATTTGGACCATATTCTACGTGACAGTGACATGCAAGAATAAAAACAGATTGTGGATCCAAAATTTTGACCCATAAGACTTATTATTGAGAAAAAGTTCATTTAGAGTCACTGGGCAATGCCTTCCAATGTTTCAAACGAGAACGAAAATAAAATGATCTTAGGGTTCGTCATAGATCTTAAGGAGGTGTATTTTTCCTTTATTTTATTTTGTTTCAGGCACGACCTAATTCACCAGATACACTTATTGCAAATAATGATACAAGTAGGACACTGGTCTTATTCCAATACAAAATATAAATTATATTTAAATGAAGATGATGTCTTCAATGTAGTCGACAGCGTTTCTATTACTCCACATAATGCAGGCACATTATGATTAACAGTGACCAATTATGGGAAAGGATCTTGATGTTTCTGTAGCCTCGCGCATCTGCCCGCAATTGTCACATGCGCTTGTGTCTCCAAAGTACCTACTTGTCCTCATATAGACCTAGCTTTTCACTCTACACGCAACTCACCCTTCCACACACTTCAGTGGCTTGCACTACAGTCCTGTACAGCACACTCGCTCTGACGTCACACCACTGCGTCCTGAGTATCTGCAATATAAAAAATTGGCAAAAATTTTTAGGTGCTACATCTTTATTAAGATGTCATATATTGATACATTTAAATATAGATTTTTTTTATCTAAGCATACTAACTGTTTTTAACAAACGAGTATGGATTAGCAGTTGCCCATAAGAAAACATTTTAAGGTAGATTTAAAATTTACTTTGGCAACTGTCAAACATTAAATGATGCTGGGAAAATTAACAAAGATTTTTATGGCTACCTATTAAACTCCATTCTGAACCACTGACAGCTTTAGTAATGGGTGACGTAGGTCATTTATTCGCCTACGATAGTAGTTGTAAAATTGTCATGTCAAATTTTAGTGGATATGTATGACGAATTTTACTAGGGAATATAAATATTGTGAAGGAATGGTTGAAAGCGTAATTCCGTGAGGAAGTGTATGCAAGATGTTTGTGGGTTAATACCACATATTATACTCACAAATTGTTTTTGTGCACTTAATACATACTTACAAAGTGCTGAGTAACCACAAAAAAATTATTCCTTCAGACATTAATAAATTGAAATATGCACAATATAATCAAATATTGATATGTATGTTTCAAAAACTAGTGATTATACGAAGAGTAATAGTTGCTGCTCTTAGTTGTTGAGTACCTCGCCAATATGTTTCTTCCAGTTCAAAAATAATTTGCGTGATCTGTACTAACTGGAACTTCATTCTAATATGCATGGAATTATGGGATTCCACAATTTGTCTACAGTCACAAAAATTTTCTTTCCTTACAAGCACCATTGTTTGACTTACTGATCACAACGTTATGAATTCTTATTGTTAAATACAACTCAAATTTGTTGACTGTAAAACAATCAGATCCATAAAACTGAAGCTTGTCTAAGAGAGTATTATGATCCACATGAATTCCTTTCATCTATCCCAAAACACTCTATGTGTTTTACTATTCAGTGTTGTAATTTATTTGATGATTAACCGCATAACTGCCTTTTTCAGTCGTGTAGCCCTTCTGGAATTTAAATTTTGACATCTTAAGTAAATTGTTCATATTTACATGTGAAACTACACTTGAGTACACTATGTACTAGAACATTTGGGAAAAAGTACACAGTAAAGAAATTGCATGATAATAACCTAGATCTTTCCTGTTAATTTTTGTATGAACAGGATTGTCAATGACATATATTAATCTGTCTGGAAAAATTCCCTGTTGTTGCACAGGGTTTAGATGGAGTGGGATTCGGTCTATGGTTGTGTAGCTGTGGAACTCAATTTAACAGTTAGTTTATTTCTGGAAAACAGAGTAGTAATAGGAAATGCTTAAGCAAAGCTCAAAACAATCAATACAACAAAATACCTTCACATAATAAACGCAATTAAAATTCAGCCATTGCCCTAGGATACGTAACGGGGCAACAACGTCAATGTTTATGGATCCCTGCCATAAACTTTAATTATAATTAATACAATTCGTGAAATTAAACATTAGAAGCCAATACAAACCTTAGGCTTAGCTAGGGTCAGTTGCGTAGCGATGTCTATAATTGGTATAGTACCACTGCCATCACCACATAGTTTCCACAACAAGCTACCGACAATGCTTATCCAATAACACAAGAATTAGTCATTCACTTAGAACAAAAAAATGAAGATAAATTTGCTACTTTTTGTGGTCTCGCTTTAACTTCGAACAGGTGTTGGTTGTGTTCGGCCACTGTACACAATTACTATACCATCACAGTGAGAACAACAACTTAGGCACACAGTAGGTTTGCATTTGTCCTTTGTTGGTAGCCTAATAATGGAAAAGTTGTAAAATAATTAAGGGATCTTGAAATATAAGTCAGGTTTGAATATAAGAGATTTTTAGTTGCTCTTTAAGATGGACACATAAAAAAGACAGAGAGCACAGTTCTCTAAAATCTCAGTAGAAATGACACAATATTATGCTAACCGTATGGGAGGTACCACATTACATGGAATGCAGCAGTATTTACTCAACTGGGAACCTCTCAAATTCCAAGTTAAGGAGGCAGAAGGAGACCAAAATTTTGATCAAATAGGCAACATAAGTTACATGGCAGAATAACTATTTCGCCAGTCAGCACCAAATAGCGGCGGGACATGAATAGATCTCTTTAGAGGGAATGAGTGAATATTGTTGCCAATTTGACAATGAGATTATCACTCATTTCACAGGAAAACAGGGCAACGGAGCAGAAACTTCCCACTATTATCGTACAAAACACACATAAACATGCAAGAGTATGCTACGGGCCTGGAGCAGTGTCTCCATCAATTGGTCAACCTCGTTTTGGCAAGTACAATGGTCGGTGCAACTCATTCGATTGGATACATCAACAATTTGGAGCAAAAACAACCAAGTTCTTCAGGTTGTTTTGATGGCATCACAGAATCCTTTCCTCTCATGTACGTGCAGAAAAGACAAAAATGACACACACAGTTATTCAGGCAATGGTGGCACAGTGGCCTCTGCCCTCATCAACGAGAGATGCTAGTTCCAACAAACAAAAGCACCAACGGACCACGGTCTCCACTTCTGCGAAAGTCCTCAAATCTCTGAGATTGATCGGTCCTCCTAATGAGACCCACTGATCACCTTCTGAAACACCGAGAGCGCCTCTTCCCAGCGAGAGAACCGAAAATCTTTTCTCTCAGGCAAACATTTCCAGTAATCTCAACAAAGAAAATCACGGAATAGTGGGGAGAATGAATCAATATCGCATAGCGTTATATATCAGTCGTGTCATAAATTTTTAGCAAAAGTTGTGTCAAGAAATGAGTTACACGTAAAGCATAGTTCAAACAAAGTCACTTTTTGTCTAATTGAATTAATTACGTTCACAGCGTGTCACTTAAGAATTTGATTTCGTCTTGTTCACTGAGCACACACCGACAAGCGCCCGCATGCCATCAGTTAACAACCACAACTTGTCACACTACAACCTCCCGCTTCCATGCGGAACATGATTTGCTAGTGTAAACACCCAATGCACGGTCCGTACTCAATATAATGAGCATTATGAAGCACTAAACCACCAGGTTTAAAATGTCAGTTGCAAAAGCACTCAGGTGATGATCTTCTTGGCGTAGGACCCCCTTTCTCTGACTCCACTGGGATGACTGCCAGCTCGGCCAGGAAAGGACGTCAACTACCGTGCTGGTGGGTCCACACAGAAGCCACACTACACGATGACCGTGATGTCCAGCTGACCATACGACAGCTTATCAACACGTCAAGGATGTTCCTCTTGGTTCTGTCCAAAATTTGCTCGCTTCTCGGTGCGCACCGACTGTCTACAACCATTCGTCTATTCCGGCTGTTGTGCTGTCCATCGCCAGAGTCCAACTTCACTGTCCAAACTCCAAGTGCAGCCTGAGCGGCAAACTTCGGCCGTCGCCACAGCCCTTCGTGCCTTGCGCTGACCGCTGACAATGCGAAGCAGGTTATCCGACCGCGAACACGGCTTTCCAAGTGGAGCAAGTGGCTGCCCAACTCTCTTCCTGCGCTGTCCGCCAGGTGTCTAAGTGATGCCAGCAGTGACGCGAACACTGACGACAGCACTTCCCATCCACCCGCCAGCATGAGAGCAGCACTAACGCGGCGAGCTCGGTGGGGAATATTATTCACGTCAGTCTGTGCTTCTGATGCAGAACAACTGCTCATAGCTCTTTTTGATGTTCTCTCAACACAATATAAGCTTTCGATATTGAGAACCTTTACATTTTTATTAATTACAGAGAAAGATTTTGTTGCTGCTTTCCATAGCTTAAGGTATTGTGGAATGACATTTTCAGTACTCTGCGGGAAAAAGTCCAACACCCTCAAGAACAAGGGCGTTTTATCGACAAGTGAGGTGACAGGTAGTTCACCTCTATGCGTGATAACAAATTCAGACCAGTAAAGGATGCTCAAACAGGGGCATCAATACTCAGTGCATCCACCACAGGCGGCAAAACGGGAGTGTATTATCGCATGCAAACTATCATAAAAGTACCAAATGGCATCTTGTAACAGACTGTCCCGAGCATCTTGTACCTTTTCTTGAGTTTGTCGACGATTATTGCAGGCCCAGGAGAACGAGTAAGTTTCCGCTTTCTCATGTCCTATAGGTATTCAATTGGCTTGGTCCTATGCGGACGTGCATTGTCCTGCTCAAAAAACACATCACATTCCTGTCGAAGAAATGACAGTAGCACGTGGATAACAGCTTCTGTAATGTAGCTGGTGCTTGTTACTTTACCGTGCAAAACGCTAAATGTTACCGCGAGTTGTTACTGATGGCCGCCAGTACCGTGAAGCCTGGGATGAGATCTACATGTCGTGGGTGAATGCTCTTTAGAATTGGCGATTCACTAAGTCTACACCATGCACGTTGACGTCCACGACTCGCATAAAGAGAGAACCTACTCTTATCGCTGAAAACAGAGTGCGATTCCACTCTTCTGTGCCGCGCGGGATTAGCCGAGCGGTCTAGGGCGCTGCAGACATGGACTGTGCGGCTGGTCCTGGCGGAGGCTCGAGTCCTCCCTCGGGCATGGGTGTGTGTGTTTGTCCTTAGGATAATTTAGGTTAAGTAGTGTGTAAAGTTAGGGACTGATGACCTTAGCAGTTAAGTCCCATAAGAGTTCACACACATCTGAACACTCTTCTGTCTATTCTTTCACACACCAGAGTAGCCATACCTGGCAGTTTCGTGGTGTCACTCGTAACCTGGCCACAGACACACGTGACCTTAATCCTGTTAGAAGCAATCGGTTCCCAGTGGTCCCTGATGACACAGCAGGCCAAACATGTGCCCGGATTTCTTTCCCGAATGGTCGGACATCTCTACTCACACAGTGTATCGATCCAGTGTGTGCCTGTACTATGCAGAACTCCACCACGTGGTCTGCAGGCGTGGGAAGTTCTACGGACCACTGCTGAAAGCAACGATACATCAGCAACAAGTTGTGCCCACAACATGCAGCGATCCGTCGATTCAGCGTGTTGCAGGCCCACTAGGTGGAGCTGTTTGAATGGGTGAAGCTGTTCCAGTAGTACCATCTCGTCGGTAGGACTCTGTTGTGCCCTAGAAAGTATTTATAAAAACTGTCCACCACTTAACTCAGCAAAACAGAGGCTGCAGAGACATTCAATCTGAGCGCGCTTAAGATATTAAACTGTTTAACTCTGGATTGTCAGCCACCCCCACCTTCTCCGACATTTGGGAAACTACTTGCTTCAGCGGGTATATAATAACAGAACATAATATTTTAATCTAACTTAGGCGGGATGCAAACGAAAATGTAACTAAATTTAAAAAATCATTGCAATCATATTTATTAATGTACAGATCTAAGACTTTTCATGTGTAAAGATAAAGAGCTGTATTTGTACGGAAAAATATAATAAAAGACGCAGACTTAATATTTTGCAATAAATTTGAATTTAGAATTTTTCATTGTCTTCTTTTTATAAAAAGCCATAACTCCCAATCATGTAATTAATTTGAAAATGTTGTAGTAGTGTTCTGAGAAGGTTATAAGACCACTGAATTGCAATCATTAATTTGCAGTACAAATTTTATTATTAACAGAGTTTTTAATTTTATACATTCAAAATTAAGTTTTTTTTCTACATACAACCCTTTACAAATCAGAATGTAATGGCAAGATCTCTTATTACTTACTTACAATGATGCGGAGACACGTTATGAAGAATTTCAAAGCATTAGCGCACATATTTTTTGAAAAAGAGCTTCTAATAATGCAAAAAATGTAAAACTGAGGAAATGGGGTTCAAAGATTTTCTTCTCATCCTTCTACAAGTTATAAGGAAGCATCAATTTTAAAATCCTCTATATTTATACTCCTCATATTCCAGTTTTCTATGCTCCTCCCTTCGAATCTGCCTGTCCTGTATTTGTAGGTAACACAGCGATCTGTCGGATATCTTGCCCCTGCTCTCATCGATGATGTAACATGCTTTTGTTGCAAACACACCTGGATCTGTACCAACTCTGCTCAGCATTTCAGTTCTGCCATTATTGGTGTCATTAAAACATAAAACTGCATCATAAACACCTATTTTTATTACTTCAAGTCCACAGAATCTCCTTTTTGAGCATCTAATCCAAATTAAATTATTAAGACTTTCATTTGCATTCTGTGTCTTCCCACGAAGCCAGTTCCTCATTAAGCCAGTGTTTGTAAGAAACCCGAAAGTGGCATTAACTGCATTCATAAAGGGTCTGGTAATAAGTGTTTATGTGATTCAGTCTCATTTCTTCTGTTGTACTTACACCAATCGTCTTTCGGAAACAGATTAAGCAATGGTGTTTTGTCAGTGGTAGTTTGTGGAAAAAACTGCCCACACAGCAAGCCTCATTGCCGCTAAATTGTTGGTGTTATTCCTGATAGCTCTCTCATAAAGTAACTGGAGAGAATCAGTTTCTTTCAGAGTACGCCTGCCTTTCCTTCCTAGTAGTTTTCCATCCTGAAACACTTCACCTTTCTTCTTCTTCAATAAATACCGATATAGATGTTAGCCAGTCATATCGAAAGAAAATAGCCTTTACACTCAGAAAACAACCACTGAAGAAAACGGTTTCCGAAATGTCTGAAAAGATGGAAGTGGCTGCCAATGCATAGTTAAACATTTTAATATATTAAAGGTTTTTCTAATCCAGATTTCACGTTAAAATTCACACACAACATAGATTAAACTCTGTAGATAATGAAAATACTATTTTTGAAAATTCCATTTTCATTTATTGTAGTCGGCCGGAGTGGCCGTGCGGTTCTAGGCGCTACAGTCTGGAACCGAGCGACCACTACGGTCGCAGGTTCGAATCCTGCCTCGGGCATGCATGTGTGTGATGTCCTTAGGTTAGTTGGGTTTAAGCAGTTCTAAGATCTAGGGGACTGATGACCACTGCAGTTAAGTCCCATAGTGCTCAGAGTCATTTTTTTTTTTTATGAAGAAGATGAAGCTTGCACATTCTGAAATTGACTATATTCTAGCTCAAAGATCAGGGGGAGGTGGATTCATCATCGGAACTGTAAGGGAAGGACCCACGAGGCTTGTGCAAATTGTGAGGGAGAAGATAATTTCGTTTGTGACTTTTGTTCTTAAGACATAAATCTAACATTATGTAATGTTAATTTCTTATTTCATACTGATTAATGTCTCTTTGGTTTTTTAAAAAATGCATGTGTATAGGATATTTTTTGTAAATTTTTCAATAATTTTTTTTTTACTTTTAAATCTTTTGGGTGTCAGTCTGGAACCGAGCGACCACTACGGTCGCAGGTTCGAATCCTGCCTCGGGCATGCATGTGTGTGATGTCCTTAGGTTAGTTGGGTTTAAGCAGTTCTAAGATCTAGGGGACTGATGACCACTGCAGTTAAGTCCCATAGTGCTCAGAGTCATTTTTTTTTTATGAAGAAGATGAAGCTTGCACATTCTGAAATGGACTATATTCTAGCTCAAAGATCAGGGGGAGGTGGATTCATCATCGGAACTGTAAGGGAAGGACCCACGAGGCTTGTGCAAATTGTGAGGGAGAAGATAATTTCGTTTGTGACTTTTGTTCTTAAGACATAAATCTAACATTATGTAATGTTAATTTCTTATTTCATACTGATTAATGTCTCTTTAGTTTTTTAAAAAATGCATGTGTATAGGATATTTTTTGTAAATTTTTCAATAATTTTTTTTTACTTTTAAATCTTTTGGGTGTCAGTCTGGAACCGAGCGACCACTACGGTCGCAGGTTCGAATCCTGCCTCGGGCATGGATGTGCGTGATGTCCTTAGGTTAGGTAGGTTTAAGTAGTTCTAAGTTCTAGGTGACTGATGACCTCAGAATTTAAGCCCCGTAGTGCTCAGAGCCAACCATTTATTGTATCCCCCCTTAAACGCAGCGCTACACTGCAAACCAATGTCTAATGTCTTACCATATTCGCTAAGGCCGCCACACCGCATACAAAGTATCACATTTAAAACTCAGCTAAATACCAGGTTGAGCAATAAACCTGTTCGTTACAACGATGTATGTTCCCAACAAGAAATGAAACAATGGGGAGCCTATTGCGGCTAAAATCTAGGGAAGTCACGAATAACATCAAACTATTTCAATTTAGTCAGTCAAAACACTTTACCCCTTCTTTCGCTTCTTGTTTTTTATCTAATACTACCGTCTCACTGGGTACGCGACACTGCCGCAGTGCCAACATATGTGTCGCAGAGTAGATGCGCCGTGGCTAACACTACATTGATCTAGACCTTTTAACACACAGGTGAAAAGTTAATAGGATTTCTGAAGCTGTTTGATACGAAGGGTAATCGTAAATGTTTAGTATTTCGTAGCCAGCACACCTGCTGCAGTTCACCACCACACCGCACGCCTGGCGTAGCAGCAGTATTCAGCGTCGGAGCTGCTCGCTTTTATGTGGTAGTAAACGCTGTCCTGTCACGCAGACAGCAGTTGCTAGAGAGGTGAATTATTACCGATAAAACGAAACTTATGTGACTGTGTCAGGGGCATTTGCAAACAAGCTACAGAAAAACTTCACATCAGGACAGGTTGTACATTTACATACTCTTTGATCGCTGTGTACATAAATTCCGGAGCTGGGCCACTCTGTACTGCCTTATGACAGTGGTAATAAAATGCCACCTGTCCCCCACCAGCAGCACAAATAGAAGCAGACAGTGTTAGTACCTTAGTAAGCAGTCGACAGTGTACTTTTAGTGCGACATACTACTAAATTACAGTCGCAGAAGTACTATTTTCCTTACTTAAATGCTACGTAAGTAATTAACTGCCGGTGTTGTGTTGCGATGAGCCAAAATTTTTTGTTTATTAATCTTTCATTGTTTGGCAACGTAATAATACATCCGCTATAATCATACGGATTCGAGAAACAGAGGAGTTCACTGAAATAGTCCCCCATTCGGATCTCCGGGTGGGGACTACTCAAGAGGACGTCGTTATCAGGAGAAAGAAAACGCGTTCTACGGATCGGAGTGCGGAATGTCAGATCCCTTAATCGCCCAGGTAGGGTAGAAAATTTAAAAAGGGAAATGTATAGGTTAAAGTTAGATGTAGTGGGAATTAGTGAAGTTCGGTGGCAGGAGGAACAAGACTTTTGGTCAGGCGAATACAGGGTTATAAATACAAAATCAAATAGGGGTAATGCAGGAGTAGCTTTAATAATGAATTTAAAAAAATAGGAGTGCGGGTAAGCTACTACAAACAGCATAGTGAACGCATTATTGTGGCCAAGATAGACACGAAGCCCACGCCTACTACAATAGTACAAGTTTATATGCCAACTAGCTCTGCAGATGACGAAGAAATTGATAAATGTATGATGACACAAAAGAAATTATTCAGATGCTGAAGGGAGACGAAAATTTAATCGTCATGGGTGACTGGAGTTCGACATTAGGAAAAGGGAGAGAAGGAAACGTAGTAGGTGAATATGGATTGGGGGTAAGAAATGAAAGAGGAAGCCGCCAGGTAGAATTTTGCACAGAGCATAACTTAATCACAGCTAACACTTGGTTCAAGAATCATGAAAGAAGGCTGTATACCTGGAAGAAGCCTGGAGATACTAGAAGGTATCAGATAGATTACATAATGGTAAGATAGAGATTTAGGAACCAGGTTTTAAATGGTAAGCCATTTCCAGGGGCAGGTGTGGACTCTGACGACAATCTATTGGTTATGAACTGTAGATTAAAAGTAAAGAAACTTCAAAAAGGTGGGAATTCACGGAGATGGGACCTGGATAAACTGACTAAACAAGAGGTTTACAGAGTTTCAGGGAGAGCATATGGGAACAATTGACAGCAATGGGGGAAAGAAATACAGTAGAAGAAGAATGGATAGCTTTGGGGGATGAAGTAGTGAAGCAGCAGAGAATCGAGTAGGTAAAAAGTAGGGGGCTAGTAGAAATATAAAAATGCAGTAAATGAAGCAGGCAAAAAGGAATACAAACGTCTCAAAAATAAGATTGGCAGGAAGTGCAAAATGGCAAAACAGGGATGGCTAGAAGACAAATGTAACGATGTAGAGGCTTATCTCACTAGGGGTAAGATAGATACTGCCTACAGAAAAATTAAAGAGACCTTTGGAGAAAAGGGAACCGCTTGTATGAATATCAAGAGCTCAGATGGAAACCCTGCTCGAAGCAAAGAAGGGAAAGCAGAAAGGTGGAAGGAGTATATAGAGGGTATATACAAGGGTGATGTTCTTGAGGACAGTGTTATGGAAATGGAAGAGAATGCAAATGAAGATGAAATGGGAGATATGATACTGCGTGAAGAGTTTGACAAGGCCCCGGGAGTAGACAACATTCCATTAGAACTACTGATAGCCTTGAGAAAGCCAGGCCTGATAAAACTCTACCATCTGCTGAGCAAGATGTATGAGACAGGCGAAATACCCTCAGACTTCAAGAAGAATATAATTATTCCAATCCCAAAGAAAGCAGGTGTTGACAGATGTGAAAATTACCGAACTATCAGTTTAATAAGTCACGGCTGCAAAATACTAACACAAATTCTTTACAGACGAATGGAAAAACTGGTACAAGCCGACCTCGGAGATATCAGTTTCGATTCCGTAGAAATGTTGGAACACGCGAGGCAATACTAACCCTACGACGTATCTTAGAAAATAGATTAAGGAAAGGCAAACCTACGTTTCTAGCATTTGTAGACTTAGAGAAAGCTTTTGACAATGTTGACTGGAATACTCTCTTTCAAATTCTGAAGGTGGCAGGGATAAAATACAGGGAGCGAAAGGCTATTTACAATTTTTACAGAAACCGGCTGGCAGTTATAAGAGGGAGTGAGACAGGGTTGTAGCCTCTCCCCGATGTTATTCAATCTGTATATTGAGCAAGCAGTAAATGAAACAAAAGAAAAATTCGGAGTCGGTATTAAAATCCATGGAGAAGAAATAAATTTTGAGGTTCGCCGATAACGTTGTAATTCTGTTAGAGACAGCAAAGGACTTAGAAGAGCAGTTGAACGGAATGGACAGTGTCTTGAAAGGAGGATATGAGATGAATATCAACAAAAGCAAAACTAGGGTAACGGAATGTAGGCGAATTAAGTCGGGTGATGCTGAGGGTATTAAATTAGGAAATGAGACACTTAAAGTAGTAAAGGAGTTTTGCTATTTGGGGAGCAAAATAACTAATGATGGTCGAAGTAGAGAAGATATAAAATGTAGACTGGCAATGGCAAGGAAAGCGTTTCTGAAGAAGAGAAATTTGTTAACATCGAGTATAGATTTGTCAGTAAGTCGTTTCTGAAAGTATTTGTATGGAGTGTAGCCATGTATGGAAGTGAAACATGGCCGATCAATAGTTTGGACAAGAAAAGAATAGAAGCTTTCGAAATGTGGTGCTACAGAAGATTAGATGGGTAGATCACATAACTAATGAAGAGGTATTGAATAGAATGGGGGAGAAGAGGAGTTTGTGGCACAACTTGACTGGAAGAAGGGATCGGTTGGTACGACGTGTTCTGAGACATCAAGGGATCACCAATTCAGTATTTGAAGGCAGCGTGGAGGGTAAAAATCGTAGAGGGAATCCAAGAGATGAATACACTAAGCAGATTCAGAAGGATGTAGGTTACAATAGGTACTGGGAGATGAAGAAGCTTGCACAGGATAGAGTAGCATGGAGAGCTGCATAAAACCAGTCTCAGGACTAAGACCGCAACAACAACAACTGAAAAAGAAAAGAAGAAGGCGAAAGACAGGGCAATAAGGAATATTAGTGTTCTTCCTTGCGATTGGAGTAATTAGGCCATTCCCAAAACGCTGATACAGTTTTGATGACCGAGAAATATTGGAAAACTATGTTGAAAAACGTGTGTCAAATGGTTCAAATGGCTCTGAGCACTATGGGACTCAACTGCTGAGGTCATCAGTCCCCTAGAACTTAGAACTAGTTAAACCTAACTAACCTAAGGATATCACAAACATCCATGCCCGAGGCAGGATTCTAACCTGCGACCGTAGCGGTCTTGCGGTTCCAGACTGCAGCGCCTTTAACCGCACGGCCACTTCGGCCGGCGAAAAACGTGTGTCCCTTCGAACAATTTACGTCTTATGAGATGAGGAAATACTTGTAACATTTATAGAGTGTTATTATGTATCCATTCAGTCACTTAGGAAATGAAGTTAACGTGAGCCTATGAAGGCAAGTTAACGCCAGCCTATGAAGGCAGCGAAACTTAATGTTGATAAAGGATATCATTTTAACAGACATAAGTAGAAAAATTTATCTCGAAGTGCCTTAGGAACATCTATTCTATTAAGGAAGATTAAAAAACATTATTTTGTGTTGTATTTTTGTTTAACTAACCTGTAGAATATCAGATGTATCTTTTGTTACTACATGACAGTTTCTTTTGTATTGCAGTTGCTCAGATTATAACACAGAAAACTCTTAAACAGTAGAATGATATATGTAACTCAAATGCTTGAATCTATAGGCCACCTAGAGTTAAGAAAAAGATGTTCACACTGTCTACTTGGAAAACCGATTTTCTATACAGCAGTAACGGGAGGAATGGCAAATATGCGGGGATACGACAGGAACCATTATTCGAAACGAAAAAGCCTAGTAAACATGGGCTCCAAAGAAAGTACCTTAAGAGCTACGAACATTTCTTCAACTTCGATATTGTGAAACAGGTCTCTTTTACAACGTGTTTTGCACATTTTGAGAGGTGGTCATATGGACTAAACCAAGAAAAGAGCCTCATAAGCACGGGCTTTAAAGTACATACCTTAAGACGTTTGAGCACTTGTTCATCTTCGCTACTGTGAAAGACATCTCTTCTACTCGACAAGCGCTCACAGCTCTTAATGTATCCCTTTCAGAGTCTATTTTTACTAGACAAATTTCTTTCCATAGTACCCCCTCGCAAAACACGGAGCCAATAGCAAAGAGCTTGCACTGGAACCGAATCTTTTCACAGTTTCATAGATGAAGAAGTTCTCATAGCTCTTAAGGTATGCAATTTAGAGGCCACGTATCATTGCACTTTATATATGTTTCCTGAGAGGTATACCTAAGATGAGGAAGCGATACGCTGCAACAGAGACGCTGTTAGAAGAGTTAGATGTGATAGCCACTTTTTTTTTAGGTCGGCAGAAAGAAATCTGTGGTGTGTCTCAATGAAGACAGAACGTGAACATTTTATCACTCTTCTTATTGTAATGGTTCTGTTAATTATACTGGATTTTGGGGTTAATATAAATAACGCGAAGTAAATTACAGTGCCTGTCTATTTATCTCACAAGCAATCGATCTCACCCCATTGAAATATAAGTTCCTTTCATTTTGAGATATTGTCAACAGTTAGCAACTTCTGCGACAGCTGTATTCGAGACGACCATTGCAACAGAAAGAAGAAATAAAGTTTCCCACTGAGAAGAAAATAAAACTAAGAACATTTACCATTAAATTTCCTATAAAGTTTAGTTTAGGTATGTTTAATGGTGTCCGTTTGGTAGCTTGCCGTAAAAGCGTTTTATTAACTTTCCTTTATGATTTCAAAATTAAAAGTGAGAAAACATTTCCAGTTCAAAAATTCTAATTCATTATCCAGCCGACTGTAAAAAGTGGAATAGAATTCACTGGTGATCGTGACAGGACCAGATCCCGCAATCTCCAGATTGCAAGTAGAAAGTGATTGTTGCAGTGATTGTAGAAATACTAACTCTGTTCTGTCTATGTTCCATGTTTTTGCCAATGAGGATACAATGAGAAAAGGAGAATGTTACCAGTAAAGACGGAACAAAATTATGGAAACTGAAGAAAATTTTCTCCAAAGACAAATAGTTGACCTTCACGAAACATGGACGGAATTATGCCAGCCAAGGATCAAGAATATTCCATTGATCATAGCACACAGTAGCAAGCAAGCCACAATATCCTGATCCTTAACCTGATTAAACCCCTTTCGCAAGAAATAATATTTATGGTAAAATTGATTTTTCATTGCAATAATAAACGATTTTACGTAAATAACAGTGACATACTGAGGAGCCACCTTGTCTTGAACTTATATCAAGACCGAAATTTTCCATAACTATTGAGTATCTACCATAGTTCAACAATTCCATTTCAGTGCGCACCTCTTATTGTTAGTGAAAACGGAATCATGTGTCAGCATGAAAATTAATACTAATGGCAGTGATCACGAAAACACTGAATCAGAATCTAATGTATTAGATAATGAAAATGACAATGGATCGCAAGAGGCTAGCAATGTCGCAGTCGAAAATAATACACAACTGAACTCACCTGCAATGAATGGACAGAATGCTATCGCAAATGGTGTCACATGGCTAACATTCGATAGAGTTAATTCACAGTCCTCAATAAGACATGCCTCTTTTCAAAATAATGTGGATAGAAACAATGCAACAGACGTAGGAAATTTTCCGAGCTCGATATTGATTGAACGGAATGGACACATGCATACTGAGGATATATGCAGTCAAAACACAGATAAGTGTAACAGAAACCATTCGGATCCACCGAAAAATGAGGGATTTAATAATCGTAGCATCAGTGATAACAACAACAACGGCATTAATAGCATAAATCAATACGGCAACACGCTATGCAGTTACATCCATACAAGCTGCCACAGTGATATAATGGTAATGGTGGATTCAAAAGTCGTCAAAATAACGGTTTCCAAGAGAGAAATAATAGAAATTACAATTCGGGGTACAGTTGCTCAACAGCAGGAAATAACAGTAATGGTTGGAATAATTTGCGCGATTCCAGTGATAATAGACAACATGGGTACAGGAACGGGTATGAACATCATGTATAAACAGCAATTATAAAAATAGGCCAATTGGAACGTCATAAACCAAAATCAGCGAACACCGCCCCCAATTATATGCAGAACACAACATGGCAAAATACCGATCACGCCGTAAACATTATAGAAGTGGCTGACAGAAGTGGCAGCAGCCCGCCTCCTCAGAGGGTAAACGGCGATCGGTCAGTCTAGATCCCCCGCCTCCGACCGGAAACGAGAGTGGGGGCATGACGCTAATAAATAATCATTTCTCAAGGTATAATAAAGAAACCGATACGCGAGATAGATAAGAAAAGTGATATAGAAGGACTAAACGATGAAATACAGGCGATGGTACATACAGGCCCTGTTATGTGAATGTGTGTAAAAATATGCGTCAGCTTCGAGAGGAAGATATTTCAGGGAAAAATGTAAAGCAACAGCTAACAAGTACTGATAAAGCAGACTTGAGAATACGTTATAAGTTACACGAAGGTGTTTTGTTTTATCGTCAAATGTTTCAGTCTGATGTGTTTGTTTACCAAAAGCGTATGTAGATAGTTTTATCAGATATATAAGTAACTCTTGGGGTCAATAAGATGTAGCCAAGTGTGCTCAGAAAATAAAGTCATACTATTATCTCCCTAACATTAGACACAGAGTACAACAAGTCATCAAGACATGTGTAGTCTGTCAAAAGATCGAACACTTAAACCGATCATGATTCAATTAATTACATCCTATTATACCAGTAATATCCCTTGACCTTATATCAGGTGATGCTGAAGGATCTTTTCCGACGGCAAAGGGAGGAGTGGTGTATGTAATAGTTTTGTTTTCGATGTGTTTTCTAAATATCTGAAGGTTTATGCCATTAAAATTCTAATGACAGTGCCTACAATCAAGCGAATCTTGAGATAATATGTTGTAGAGTGGGTAAACCGAATGCTATTCTCACTGATAATGCAACTAACTTCACAAGAGCAAAGTGAAAATAACTTGTCAAGTCACGCAACATAAAACATATTTATGTATCCAAATATCATTCTAAGGACAGTCCAACAGTATTTCGTGAATTTAACAGGTATATCAGAACGTATGCAGCACACAGGATGTTAAGTGGACTGAGTAGGTGAGGCTTTTTCAGCATATAGTAAATAATTTGCCATATTCATCTACAAGTTATACTTCAATCAAATTAATGTGCATGAAGTATAAAGTTGATGACTGAATTAAAACCTTACCTAATTCTCTGTGAAAGAGATACCATTAGAAGGAAAGGTTAAACATGCCTTAATAACACAGGAAGAAAAGGCACAAGCTAGGGAAAAATCGCATGATGAAATAATAGGTCACACAACAACTTTTCACTTTGGACAGGACGTGTTATTACGCACACATCTTCAATCTACCAAACACAAAAAGTTTAACAAAAAATGGCAGTTGTTGTACACAAGACCATTTATTATACGCAGAATACCACAACCGATTTGTTTGTTGAGAAACCGAAAACCAAAGAAAATACGCGGATGATGTCCACATGTAGGTACCAAACCATTTATGCGCTAAACATACGAGGTCAATGCACATCAATCCCTTCAGCGGCAACAGCTCATACGGAAAATATAACAAACTATATTTCTTATAGAAACTCCGCCAAAGCCGGTCCCAAGCCCGGTTGAAAAAGGAGGAGGGGGAGGAGTAACAACCTCGTTAAAAAACCTTGGTTCACCTGGCCCGGGTGATAGTACCTCGTAAGGGTCCCTTGCCAGGGTAACGGTGAAGACCTCAACGGCAGTGAAGGCGGAGATGAAGATCATCGGAACGGCGGAACTGGCGGTAGAGGTGAAGATTAACCAACGGTCCAGAAGGCGGAAGAAGACACTATATGTCCCAACGGCTTTTGGAGCGGAAGAGTTATCTTCAATCAGCAGCGTCTGTACTTCAGAGAAGCGGCTGCGAAAGGCGTCTGTACTCCAGAGGAGCGGCCTGAATTAACTTCTTAGTGTAGCGAACTAAGTCTTAGTGGAAGGAGGTGTATACCTCTGGAAACAACAGTTTTAACCAAGTATCAGAAATGGAAGGTGCAATGAGAAAGTTTCCTCCCCGTGGTGGTAATACCGCCGAAGCTGGGCATTCGGATCCGGGGGCCCAGCATCATTGCGCAACAGACCAGTCGGAGGGTCCTAGGATCCCTAACGCTAAACATAGGAACAGACATCAAACGTTCATAGGAACACTGAACGTGAACTCAATGCTGAGAACAGGTAAACAAAAAGAACTGACAAAACTAATGGATGAACACAAACTAAAAGTTCTGGCTATACAAGAAACAAGATACCCAGAGGAGGATACAGTACAGGCAGACCAGTACAGGATTTATAAAGGGAAACCAGCACAGATAGTAAAGAATACAAAAGGTCTTCGGGTATATGGCACAGCATTTGTGATACATAACTCATTTTCTACTAAGGTACTAGAATTTAAATCTAAATCACCAAGAATATCATTGATAACATTCAGAAATAAAAATAAAAAGTACACACTTATAAATGCCCATGCACCAATAAATAAAGACAACCAACAAAATCCAGAGAAAGTGCAGACATTTTGGGAGGAACTGGAAGAAACAATAGGGAAGATCCCTGAGCAACACACTACAATTCTGTTAGGAGACTTTAATGCACAAATTGGAAGAAACGAATTATCAAAAAGCACAGGGAGGTTTACAGCACACACTAAAACTAACATGAATGGCCAGAGATTAGTAGAGTTTTGTGAGAAATTCAAATTGAACATTATGACAACTAAATTCCAGAAGAATCCCAAAAAACAAACAACATGGAAATCACCGAACAAATTACTTGGCGAGTTCCAGATTGATCACGTGGTAATAAGTTATGATAATTCAAGGGACATTCAAGATGTACAGGTGGTGAAAGGGGCCAACTTTGATTCTGACCATTATCTGACCAAAATTAAGATGAAATTAACACCAGAAAGAAGTCACAAGAGTGACGAAACAAAAATAGCCAAATACAGAGTACAGGACTTAATGCTCAATCAGCAAGTCTTAGACGACTACAAGGAAAAGACAGATAAAATCAAAAGTCACAAATGGGAAGAAATTGCAACCTCAATACGAGACGCAGCAGAACAAACAATTTTACTAACCAAAAAGAAAAAGCATCCCTGGTGGAATGAGGTCTGTGAGAAAGCACTACAGAAAAGAGCCAGAACTTGGGAGAAATACAACTCAACCAAAAGGCCAACTGACTGGGAGCAGTTCAAAACGCAAAGACGTGAAACGACGAAAATCATTAAAAGTGAACGAAGGAAATATGACACACAACAAATACAGAAAATACAAGATGAATTTTCTAAGAATAATACACGCAATTTCTTTCAAACATTCAGAACTACAATAACAAGATATAAACCACCGACACTCTGCTTCAAAGATGAAAAAGGAAATCTGATCACCAGCGTGGAACAAAATTGCCAACACCTAGCGAACTACTTTGAAACGCTGCTAAGCTGCAAAAGACCTGATGAAACCTTGACATTTGAGAAGCCTAAGAATAAGCTACCAGACTCTGAACCACCTAATAAAGAAGAAATTAAAGAGATCTTGAAAGGATTGAAAAACAATAAAGCATCTGGTAAAGATTCGTTAGTCGCGGAACTACTGAAATACGCAGGAGAAAACTTAATAAATAACTTCGAGGCGCTGTTTAAAGAGATTTGGAATACAGAGAAGATTCCGGAGGAATGGAAGACAGCACTGATTCATCCGTTACATAAGAAGGGTGCCAAGACAAATGCAAATAACTACAGAGGTATCTCATTGTTATCAGTGGCCTATAAGATCCTATCCAAGGCACTACAAAACAGGATTGAAAATCAGGTAGAGAAAGAACTGGGTGAATATCAGGCTGGGTTTAGAAAAGGAAGATCATGCAGTGAACAGATATTCAGTCTACTCTCCATAATACAACTTCGCGCACGCACATCGAAAAATCTAGTAATTACATTCATAGACTTCAAAAAAGCATATGATTCTATTGATAGACCAACTCTGATTAACACATTAGAAGAATTTGGGATTGATGATAAAAGCAAAAGTCTAATCCAGGAAACCCTTACGGGAACAAAATCGCAAGTGAAGTTTTTGGGTAGATTGTCACAACCGTTTGTAATTGGAACAGGTGTTAGACAAGGGGATGGGCTCTCCCCGCTGTTGTTTAACATTGTCCTTGAAAAAGTGGTCAGGGAATGGAGAAAGAAGATGGCAGAAGCTGGAGTGAAAAATGGGATAACGTTAGGAAGAAATAAAACAAAAATTGAATGTCTGGCATTTGCTGATGACATGGCAATATTGGCAGATGACATCGAAACAGCAAAGATTCAGATAGAAATGCTGCATGAGATCGCTGAGAAGACAGGTCTACAAATATCGTATGAAAAGACAGAACTGATGATACAGGACAAAACAGACCCAACACAGACATTGCAAACTAAATATGGAATAATTAAGAGAGTTCATAAATTTAAGTATCTAGGGGAATGGATTACACCGACAGGGTTACCAAATGTTTCACTACAGGAAAGAGCAATAAAGATGGAAACGGCATACCAGCTATGCCGAAATGTATACAATAAAAAGTCGATCTCCATCAATGCCAAGCTCAGGCACTACAATGCGGTAATAAAACCAGAAAGTTTGTATGCGATTGAATGCATCCCACTGAACAGAAAACGTCTGTTGGAGAAATTGGAAATAAAAGAGAGAAAAATACTGAGAAAGATCTTAGGACCTAAAAAGGATGGACAGGATTATAAATTGCGATCCAATAAAGAGTTATACGAGAAAATTGAAAAACTGACAACATCCTTTAAAAAGAGAAGACTGAGTTTCTATGGGCATGTCAAAAGAATGGCACCAGACAGAACGGCAAAGAAAATCCTGGAATACATGGAAAGCAGAAAGACACAAATTAACTGGCTGAAAGAAGTAAAAGAAGACATTGCAGAAATGAACATTATACCAGAGACAGTTTACAACAGAATGGAATATAGGAATGCCATCAACAAAATACAGGGATTCAAAGACCGAACGCAATCAAAGAAGACGGGAACAACCTGGTCGCAAGAACGTAAAGAAGCCCACTCAGAAAAAATGAAGAAGTACTGGGAAGAACGCAAGAAAAAGCACAAGAAATGACTGATGCTTAGCGTAGTCCAAAGTTGACTGTAACGAATAATAATAATAATAATAATTTCTTATAGAAATTTGGAGAGTCTATCTGATAGCAAAAAATGAAAACGTCTCTAGGACGAGACACAATACAAATTTTCGTTTAACTACACGCCAAATATCTATATTAGGTTTGAAACAAATTGAAGAATTTCGTAATGAATGTTAGACCAGGTACGTACGAAGATTCTTTGAAATCATTGTGAAAACTTTGTAGTTCTATTCCCAGCGAAATGACAACATACAAACCCTACATTAAATACATTTTGGGAAACAGTGAATATGGACTATTACAATATAGCCTGGTAGCCTGGGAAGAGTTATCTCAACTGAGGGTGGTAAACAATTTACCCCCTCTTCTCTTCCCACTTTTGACGTACTCTGCAATGGCCATATTTGCGCATGCGTGCTGTATCCAACACACTATTGAGCCTCTTAACACACAGTGACTGAATGTAAGAGACACAGGCGCGTCGTACAACCATTAACTAGTGAAAGTGACAAAATAAGACATAATTGTGCAAAGAAAACGCTATAAACTACATTAACTAATCGCTGACGTATAGGTAAGACCAAATTACAGGAAGTTCGAACAAGTGAAGTAGCAATTTTTCCACGTTACATATACAATCAATCATAGGAACAAAGAGTGCACATGATAAATTTTGTCACTAATAAGTCTATTAACCATAAGAGTAAACATGTCTAACGACTATTATAACTGCACACTTCGTGTTTTCTACACGAACTTTGCTAGTATGAAGTATTTCATCTAATGACATGTCCATTTTGTCACGACATTGTGTGACAATCTTCAAAACCAACTTCACACACACGACCATACGTAGACGTTGATGTACTCAAGAAAGATATATCAGAGTATGAAGCCATAAACAAAAGAAATTATTTAAACGGAAAGAGCTATAGCCAAGTGTGAGGAAAGGACGATATACAGAAAGGTTACGATTATACTAAAGTAATAAATAAAACAAGACTGTACAAGTGACCTGTGAAGAGGAACAGGCTAACGAATACAGTGACGGCACTAAAATTAAGTGTGATTTATATTACACAATCTGCAGCTACCTGCAATAAGAAAGAGCTACACTATTTATATGAAACTACAACCGATTAAGCTCTGAAGATCATACAATACTTTACAGTATTCTACTAAAAACCACCTCTGCATTAAAGTGAATACGAAAATCTGGCTGAGGTATGGGCAGTTATGCATGATTAAGAAATTATGTAGTAATAAGAATTTTGTAGGGAATGATGCAAAGTAGCACGTCCCTCTTGCCTGAAGGATTGAACTAGAAGTGGAATGTACCAAATAAAAGGACCCTCTCCTTATATTAGTTTATAAGTTATATACAGTGTAATTGTGATTGTGTATGGAAAGGAGAATAAGTAGTTACATTTATATTCAGCACGTTGAAACAGCTAAAAACCAGTGTGGCTCTGCCAGCTGAAGAGTAATAACGAGTATAGTGAGTCTCACATTAACTTAGCCTGTGTGTTAAGCAATCGACGAAATACAACATCGTTATGCAAGATACATTTGCGAGTAAATTAATACTTATGTTCACGTTTTACAAAGAGTAATAGAAGAATAGCGTTGTAGACACACTCGAACATTATATACAAACAGAGAGCTGCTTGTGAAACTGAACATAAATTGCAAAACATATATCGGTCTGTAGCATAAAAAGACGGTTTCAACATTGATTAGCTGAGTGGAAAATGTAAATATTAAACAAATGATTTTGAGACGTAAATAGGAATATAAGAAACATTATGCTGTGACTAGAACATGGGTTTACAATCAGGGGGTCAAATTTCCGAAATTAACGAGATCATTCATTTCCTTACACAATCCGAAGCTGGAAATAAAAGAATTAGTACAAATATTCAAATACCTCTCTTCAATGCGTGAACATTTAGACAGACGCACTGAGGGCACGTCTGCTCACTTACCCGTCTTCTGTAACACTACTGCGAATATGGCGGGCACCCGGAGGTCTTCCTGGGCCCCGGTGGAGGGGGTGGTCGAAACACTTGGCCGTGACCAACCTCTCCACCCCAAATCTTGTGACACTGGAAAGTCTTTGACTTTTACCTGCCTGTGCTGTCTCTCTGATCCCCTACTCAGGAGTAAAGTTGGCACTACTATACTACAGAACTACTTCCCAACAAAGATTTGGCCATGCTTTACGGAAAGGTGTGAGGAGGATTAGGAAAGTTCATGTGCAGATTCACATTCACGTACAAGAAATGCATAATACACGACACATATAAATACGTATTATGAAGTCTGCCACATTTCTTTCCACCTGTCCACATGGGTTTTGTTGCACCCGCGGCCGACCGCGTCGTGTAATAAATTGGCTGCGGAGCCGCCTCTGTTTCTATTTCCCGGTGCGAGCGAGCAGCGAAACCTGCTGCTTATAGAGCGAAAACTACTGTACCGTTTCAACATATATGACATATAAAGACTTTAGTAAAAACGAAGTCTCCAGATAACTGATATACATTAGTCAAACAGTATATTAACGAGTAATAGACAAATATGCCACTAGTTTAGCAGCCAGAATAAAGGTTTTTTACCCCTTTGGCCATGAAATCAGACGACTGCACCTTGACCCTTTGGGGATAGAAAGTAAAATGTATAAAAAATAAAAGAAAATATTTTATTATGTGCTATGTATATGGATTCACAGCCGACAGCAGGAAGCAGATGTGATGACACTTGTTAGATGTTTCCAGAGAGATATACGTAAGATAAAAAAAGGAAGCGATGCACTGCAGTGGAGAAGTTGTTTAATGAGAGAAATCTGACTGTCCCATTTTTTCGATCGACGGAAAGGGGGAAGTCCGTGGTGTATCTTGATGAAGAGAGACGTGGACATTTTATCTGTCTTGCTATTGTAATAGTTTTGTTAATAATATTGGATTTCGGGTTAATACAAATAACGTGAAATAAATTGCTGTGCCCGTCTATTTATCTGACAAACAGTTCACCTCAACGTATCGAAATACGAGTTTCTTTCATGACAAAACACGGTCAACAGTTACCAACTTCTACGAAAGTTGTATTCGAGGCTACCTACGCAGCAGAAAGAAGGGTGTCCGCAGATTGTGGCCTTGGGGCTAGCGTTGCTGCCTCTGGATCACGGGGTCCCGGGTTCAATTCCCGGCCGGGTTGGGGATTTCCTCTAAAAGGGGACTGTGTGTTTGTGTTGTCCTCATCATTTCAACATCATCATCATTTGTGAGAGTGACTAGATTGGATTGTGAAAACAAAATGATCTGTGTAAAAATTGGGACTTTGTACGGGCGCTGATGACCGTGCAGTTGAGCGCCCCACAAACCAAACATCATCAGCAGAAAGAAGAGGTAAAGTTTCCCACTCAGAAGAAAATGCAACTTAGGACATTTACCATCAAATTTCCTAGAATGTTTATTTCAGATTGTTTGCTGGTCTCTGTTCGGCAGCTGGCCATAAATGCATTACATTAACTTCCCCTTATAATTTCAAAGTTAAAAGTTAGAAAACGTTTCAAAAATACTAATTCATTATCCAGCCAGTAGTAAAAAACAGAATAGAATAGACATGTTTGCCACAATTTTTAGCTTAAAATGATTGTTCATATCACCGAATATCCAACATTCTTCCTGGGACACCCTGTGTTTACCCAACAACGTCTTTTTTTTTCAGTTTCTATTTTACAAGTCTAGTTCCGTAGGACCAATTGAAGAGCAAATCTCCGTGCTCATGGAATGCGTCAATACAAGATATTAAAATGAATAAAATAAAATGTTGACAATTCGTACACATGTTACAAGTGACGAGTATGTGTTACCGTAATCAACACTAAAACGAAGTCTCCAGTCTCCTGTCAGACCCAGATTCTCAATCTATACCACAAACTACTAATATAGTGCCCTTGCTCATTAGACCCCTTACTCGCGCGTTTCCGCCAATTCCTGTAAGAGTTCAAGCTTAGTCTACTTATGCACTGAAGTGATCATTGGCCGTCCTCGCATTAATTATACACACTGGGTGTCTAAACTTTCCGAAGAGTCTGAATGAACAGACGCAATTCTGATCCTGCAGGGGGTAAGTTGAAAATTTCTGCTGGATCTGGATTCGAGCCCGGGTATCCTGCTTACTAGGCAGATGTGCTTACCACTACGTCTTCTGGACACAGTGGTCAGACTACCCTGCAACCTATTGCTACATATATATAATGGAAGAAACTTTCGAGAAACGGATCAGACAAGTAGATGGTCTCAAAATTGTTTTGGGAAAAATTACGAAACAATGGGTAGAAAAGGTAAATGGGATTCAGTTAGGAATAACGTGTGCAAACAAGACGATCATAAAATGCCTGGCATTTGCAGATGACTTTGCAATGCTCAGCGACAATAGAGAGGAAGCCGTGAAATACATACCTGAAGTCTCCGCGAGAACAGATCTACAGATATGTTATGAGAAGACGGAATACATCGAAAGGAAGAACAATAACAAACATGTACACAAAATACGGGAAGCTTACCAGAGCGGAAAAATTTAAATATCTTGAGGAATATATACAAATAGGTGGATCAAACAAGGCATCCAACATGAAGAGGACAGAAAAACTTCAGAAAGCTCAAGAACTAACATGGACGCACTAGAATAAAAGAAATATTTCAAGACAGGATAAACTCAGGCATTACGGTAGATTCGTACTACCAGAAGCACTCTACGCATCAGAAACGAACACAATCAGAGCATCTGACATCACAGAAACAAAGAAAAAATATATATAGAACTTAAAATCACAAAAAAAAAAAAATTTGGAGCAGTACACAGAGATGGTATATGGATGAATAGACCAACCAAAGAATTATATGAACACACAGACAGGCTCATAGTCATGGTCATAAAACGCCGACTAACATTCTATGGATACATTCATATGTTACCGGCCAAACCCGATTGCAGGATGAACCAGTTTCGCCTAGGTCAAACTCGTTCATCCTGTTACCAATAGGATAAAACAGTTTAGCCTAGGTCGAATCAGTTTATCCTAGATAGAATTTCCATGATTTAGGATAAGCTGGTACGTCCTAGTCTGAACTAATTTTGTCTAGTCGGAACGCATGTCGCTACCTGTACCAACGGGGAATCCCTGAATCATCTCTGGCTCGCCCCTAGCGCCTCTTTGTTTTGAACGGTATTTTGTATCGACGAGTGCGCGTGTTATGTTGTTGGTTGCGTTTAAAAGATTTTATCATAATCCTAGCATAATTACTGTGAGGCGTTTCATTATGTATGAGTCTTCGTGTAGTGACAAGACAGTCAAAAGCTGTGGAGAGAAAAGTTTCTGGAGGAAATTTTGCGGAGTGAAAACAAAAAGTCGTCTCATTATAATCTTTTATCAGTAGACGAATAAGCGGATTTGGTTAAACACGTAGAAGACGCGGAAATGTTGGAAAAAAGAACATTGCACGGTGTGAAGGAAATATAAAATACTTTGTTCCAACTGATGAACTTATGGTGCGATTGACGAAGCTCATTAGCTGTGGCTCATGGTGGTCACGATAGGATGTTAGCCGAGACATCAAAAAAATATGCCAAAATCGGAAAGGAAATGATATGCCTCTGTTTGTCAATGTGTGATGTTTGTCAACAAAAGAAGACATAAAAGAAAAGAGGGGTAGTTCAAAGCCAATTCTCCATTCGGAAATGAAGAGCAGATGCCAAGTCGATCTGATTGATTTCCAAACACATCCAGACGGGAATTTAAATTTCATTCTAGTTTAGCAAGACCATCTCACAAAATTTGTTCTCCTTCGTGCGTTAACATCAAAGAGGGCTGAAGAAGTGGCTTCTCATTTGAATGACATATTCCTAACTGTAGGGGTGACGTCCATTCTTCAATCTGATAATGGCAGAGAATTTGTCGAGAATGTTATAAGTAAACTCGCAAAGCTTTGGTCAGAACTGAAAATTGTGGATGTGAAACCAAGGCTCAATCAATGTCAGTGTTCTGTTGAACGTGCGAACCAAGATATTGAAAATACGCTAAGTGGTGGGAAGGATTAAGGTATGTCCAATTCATGAAAAATCATGCTTACCACTCTGGCATAAAACAATCACCTTAGAAAGTATTATGCGGAATCGGATCTAGAGTAGGCCTTTCCACTTCCTCGTTGCCTCAAGAAATCATAAATGATATCAGGATGAAGATGACTTAAAGAAAACAGTCGAAGGTGAGAGCTATACTGAACTGTACGAAGACAGTGATGATGATAACACTGTGACAACTGACGTAAACGACATTCAAAATGTTAGAAAAATTGCGACAGATAATTTAAAAAACAAGCTAAAAGAATGAAAGCTTCCTCTGACAAATCCCATCCACCAGGTGACACTGTAGACAACGTAACCATATCTATTCCAGATGTAGATAAAGTCAGAGGTGACATTCGAAACACAAATGGAGTAATACTTCAAAAGACTGATGACGGCCTCTACAAAATTGGCACCAAATGGAAGGACTTCAAAAACATTATTGCAGGTATAATTTTATTAAAATTTCCCACATTTTCTTGTTATAAAAGATTAAAAATATTTGTTTTACATTCTTTTTTTTTTTAGAACTGATTTCGACGTCTGCATTCAAAAGATTTAGATGTGGGAGATATTAACCAGGATATTGAAATATCTTTAAAGACTGCAGCCACAAAACATTCTGTTGGATCAGGGCAAGGCTTCGAGAAATGCAGTTGCATGCAAAACGGTAGAACAAAACAAATACAATCGTAAGAAAAACAAAGTACTCTACAATTCTAAGTGCCACCAGAGTAAACCTTGGAAAAATAAGTAAATAATCAAATAAGCAAAATGTAGATAACGTGACTTCTGTGGATGGATATATGAAAGTTGATCTAGTGATCGATGTGAAATTACTGATTAGTTAATAAATGGCTTTAACGAATCATATTGACTATTTTATTTCTATTCATTTATTAAATTTACTTTGAAAAGCTTATGGAAGATACAAACTAGGTGAAATTAGCTCAGACTAGGACGTACCAATTTATCTTAAGCATGCAAATTCTAACTAGGACAAACCGATTCGACCTAGGCTAAACTGTTTTATCCTATCGGTAACAAGATGAACGAGTTTCACCTAGGCGAAACTGGTTCATCCTAAAATCGGGTTTGGCCGGTAACACATACATACCACGAGAGACTCACAAAGAGGATTTTTAACGCTGTAAATGGTTTAATCAAATATATACCTACAACAAGCAGGGATAAGTATTGATTTCATAAATGCAAGAGACAAATTCAGAAACAAAATTATTAACAGAAAATCTGAAGTGAAGTGAAGGAAGGTAACAGATAAAATGTGGAAGAAATAAAGGAAACAGGAACACAGCCAAATAATGAAGAGGTTATGGGAAGAGAAAAAGAAGGAAACAAGAAATAAACGAATAATCATGTGATATTCATGTTTAAGAGGATGATGGCCAATGATCCCTTCAGAGTAGACGGACAACAAGCTCGAACTTTCTCCTCTCGTCAGAGTTTCTAAAGGTTGTTGGTTTAGCGTAGTGAGTAGCGTCTCTGTCCAGTAATACGATTTTACCAGCGAGTGCTGGCTACTGACGCAGCGCATGCTGGCGTTACTCTTGCGGCGATTGCCGGAGTATATCTCCCCTGATGATGTATTGCGCCCCGACGGCGTATACTTCCCATCAACCAGAACGAACGCCGTTAACTGGCTAAAAGGCATGTCCGTTTACTACATATTTTGCGATGCTCCCAAAGGCACACTCGACTTCTGGTCCCTATTGATTACGACACATGCAGCTTTCAGCCGCCACCCGAAGTACAGAACTCGTTTCGCAAATTATTTAGGTTCATTATTTGCGGATCCTCCTGCTCACTGGGGCGTTCCGGGTATGAGACGCTGAAAATGAAGAAGAATCCTGGAGCATATTGATTCTCTACGGACGGAATAGGGGGGAACCCCTCCCAACAGACGAGACGACGACTCGGACGCTCGGCTACGGCAGTTGTAGGATCTTTCTTTGTAATGAAACAAAAATAAATCTATAAATACAATACAAAATGAAAAAATTAAAAAATTTAAAAATGTTATTAAAATTAAATAAATAAATAAATGAAACAACATCGACAAACCCAGTACATCCTCTTCCTGATCCTTCGAGCCTCGAACTCGAACGCGTTGCTTGGGCGTGGCGGCGGGATGGCCAGGCTTCAGATGTCGACCCCTGCCCTACCAGTCGTCCTGCTCCTGCAGCGGTTCATTAAAAAAAAAAAAAAAAAAAAAAAAAAAAAAAAAAAAAAAAAAAAAAAAAAAAAAAAAAGAGAGATAAGGAGGAGACTGGGGTTCGAGTCCTAGTCTGGCACAAATTTTCAACTTACCCCATTGATATAAATCACTACCAACTGGTAGTTAATGTCTTTAGTTCTTTTGTATCTTATTTGTTATAGTTATTATGTAGCATTTATTCACATTCAGCGAGAGCTGCCGTTCATTAAACCAAGGGGAAATTACGTCCTAGTCTACGAGGTGCGGCTAGAAAAAAACCGGACTGATGCTGCAAAAAACATTTATTTACAATTATTTACAATTTCATGTTATCTCATTCAATGTACTCTCCTCCTCGGTCTCTACACCGCTCCATACGAATTTTCCACTGTTCATAGCAATGCTGCAGATCATTTTCGGTAAGTCCATACATTACTTCCGTCGCTTTTTCTTTTACTGCTTCAACAGTCTCAAATCTAGTTCCTTTCAAAGCTGACTTGACTTTAGGGAAAAGAAAAACGTCACAGGGGGCCAAATCAGCTGAGTAGGGTGGATGATCTAAGATGGGAATGTTGTGTTTTGCCAAAAACGTCTTCACTGACAACGCACTGTGAGCTGGGGCATTGTCTTGGTGAAGGATCCATGACTTTTTCCTCCGTACTCGCTCACGTAGGGTAGCCAGGACGCTAATGTAGTAATGCTGATTCACTGCTTGTCCCTCTGGTACCCAATCAATGTGCACAATCCCTTTGATGTCAAAAAAAAAAAACAATCATCATTGCCTTGAATTTCGATTTTGACATTCGTGCTTTTTTTTGTCGTGGAGAACCAGGAGTTTTCCAATGCATCGATTGGCGTTTAGTTTCGGGATCGTAAGTAAAAAACCACGATTCATCGCAAGTAATAACATTTTGTAAGAAGGTGGGATCACTTTCAATGTTTTCCAGGATGTCAGAACAAATCATTCTTCGGCGTTCCTTCTGTTCAATTGTGAGACACTTTGGAACCATTTTTGAACACACTTTGTTCATGTTGAAACTTTCATGAAGAATCTGCCTAACACTTTCCTTGTCAACTCCTGTTAACTCAGGCACTGCTCTGATTGTTAAACGGCGATCTTGTCGAACAAGTTTACTGATTTTTTCAATGTTTGCATCAGTTTTTGCTGACAATGGTCTGCCAGTGCGAGTGTCATCACTGGTGTCTTCGCGGCAATCTTTAAATCGTTTAAACCACTCAAACACTTGTGTTCGCGATAAACAATCATCGCCGTACACTTGTTGTAACATTACAAACGTTTCACTTGCAGATTTTCCTAGTTTGAAACAAAATTTGATGTTAACACGCTGTTCTTTCTGTACACTCAACATTTTCCGACGCACAGACAAAACGTCAACTACTTAAAACAGACGCCACGGGCAGACTGCGTGCAGGAGGCAGATGAAACTCGAGCAGTAGGCGGAGCGAGAGTCACGTGACAGGCCACGCGACTTTCAGCCTTATTGCATTCGTTTTATTGTTTCACCAGTACTAGTCCGGTTTTTTTCTAGCGACACCTCGTATTTATGATTTCTTACTATCATCGAACGTTGATGTACTCCTGTAGACAACAACATCGTCGGCGAAATGTCTTATTGCGATGATGCGCTGATGAATCGCTTCTGTACATTCAGAATATTAGTGCTTGTATGAAGCTTACTTGCGAAACAACCAATGTTCTTTCGTTTCTGTTGAATGTTCGCAGTCCAGCATAGCGTAGTGGATTCTAAAATGCAGCCAAGAGATTTATTTTGGATTTTTTGTCCACTGGCTATTTGATAATTCGACGGCTCGTCATTAGGAGTGACAGAAATTCTCAAGTAATTTTTCTCCATTGTTCCTGGTGGAAGTACAAATGATTATGTATTCGGTAATATAGGTTAAAAATTCATCGAGTTAGTCATATGTCTATAAAGATACTCTGTACAGTCATGCCTTGCATATTAGTCGACAATACTGTAGGGGCAAATGCCTTTCGGAAACCCTCTGCGGTTTAAGAAACGAGTACCTAAAAGTACTGTTATATAAATTTCTATTCACGAACTTAGTGAGCGTCTACTGGACAATGTCCACTAATTGACGATAAAGTCTTCTTAATTCTTTTTTGTAATTCAACCATAAACTATTTTTAATTAGATTACATAATTGTATCTCCACTGGAAGGGAAAGGTCATGGGCAAGAAAGTACCAAAATACTGGGTCGGAGCTGTTAGCGACAAGTTCTGGAAGGACATTATTCCTTATGGAACTCTGGGTGATGATGTTTCAACGATTCCCCAGCAAAAAAGTAGAAGCTGAAGTAAGTGCAGTTTCGTACATCTTGATCGCAATATTTATCGCAAACAGCACACACATTTAACTATCGTCTGGTTTGATTTCTAAGACCACCAAAGCGCCTTATGCTTATGGCGGTATCCATTTTTCACAACCATCTGCTCTAGTTGGTTTTGGAATGGATAGTTCCTAACTACCACCTCTGGAACACTTCTATTGACTACGGCTAGATTTAACCTATATCACTTTGAACGTAGCATTTGATACGATGCACCTAATTTCCTATTACTGATGTAACAGTTTGTTGATAATACACTTATTTTTGTTTTACACACAGCCATAGAACCTGATTACAATGTAGAAACCGGAAAAATCAGCAACCACTTGCATAAAAAAGATATTCAATTTATTAACCGGTTTCGGGCACTTGATGTCCTTCTTGATAATGTTAAACATATCGCATTACTTGCGTATGTCTACGATAAGATGCATACATTAAAATGCCGCAGTCACGTGGTTTGTAGTGTTCGTAGTGCCTGTACAAAAAGGTATAAAGAAAGCAAACAAGTGCAGACATCATGACAGAACTGGAGCTAATCAGCTACTTTATAATATAATAACGCGTTTTTTGCATGTATTTGAATGCAGAATCCGAACGGTGGACATACAAATGGTGTCATTAGCTGAGCATTAATTTCATCCCAATTAACATCTTTTGTAAAGAAATGAATTATCGATTAACACAAGTTGCCTGGGCGCCAGCTCCGGTTCGTCATTCAAACCTTGCTTAATGGACTGTAACATAGCTACAGTAAGACAGATGTTCGAATGGCTACGCAAATGGTCGTTATTTCGTGCTAAACCATAAACTTTTTCCCTATATTACCAGTTAAAAAAGGAAGCGAGCAGAAAGACCCCCCCCCCCCCCCCCCCCAGCCGCGATTCTGCGTACGGCCTTCCCAAACATATTTGTTACATCGCTTCCGTGCTGTAACGATTCCACAACAGAAGCAAACATTTGAAGGCAGCACGTGCATTTTCACCCATATGCTGCATCCCATTGGCAGGGTAGTTGTCTTGCCGTAACTTCTCGAAGTCGTTAAGTGAGCGTAGTATTTGCCCTCGTTGCAGACCACGTGTTCCTTATGTGAATGCTTACCATCGACAGCAAAAGGTTGTACTGTGCACTCGGTGAACAGCAAAATTTCTTCCAGCTCACACAACAGCACCACATACAACGACGAATGTGGCGTTTTGCCCTTTTTGAGGGTACCCTGCTGCAAGAAGATCCTTAACATGTAGTGCCACTGCTGCCAGCTTTCAACCGTTCACTAAAACCACTACGACTTCTCTGAGATGTTGTCACAGCAAAGCAAACAAATAACGTTACGTGATTGGCTGTGGTAGGCACACAAGGCTACCGTATCAAGCCAACTTCAGCTGCCAGTTGGATACGCTGTTTAGCGTGGGGGAAGAATGTCGCTGTATCTTCGTCATTCATGCACATGAGACACATTGCTATCCTCCTAATAACGCGTAAGGAGCAGAAGCTGCAGCCGAAGTAGGCAACGCAAGCCACGTTGTGGCACTCGACTCGGAGATAGCTGATTAAAATAAAATCAGTGGAATAATTTACACTACGTTTGGCTGGCAAATGGAGGAGAGATGGTAACGCAAACTACTTGATCACCAGGCATTGATATCTCTGAATTGTCTCATGGTGTGTGAAAGTATTTATGAAGTTCCGCCTGTCGGATGGAGACGTTAAGCCCGGCAATCCTTTTGATACCATTCCATAAACGTAAACTACGATCGAAGTCTTCCAGCATAAGAAACCACCATCCTTCTGCCAACGGCATTGCCGAAAAGAGCGGAGGAGCGGGCAGAGGTTCGAGGAACACTCTTGCCTTTTAGTGGGAAAATATCGTTAAAATACGGAAGATTCAGTAATGATCAACGGTAGGAGGATGTAGAAAGCAATAGAAACCACTGCATGAGGGACACATAATACGTATCTGCACGACATGTAGCCTGAAACTGAAAACGTGTCATCATCATTTCTCCATTAGTAAGGGAATGCGGATTAGTCGCGCATTCGTATTTCCGGAATGGAATTGCCGATGAGGAGGTGGGCATGAGAAAAAAATGGAACAACTAACGATAACATTCTACGAGGCGGAACATGTAATATAATAAGTCTGAAAGTACTAGGAAACGATAGAAATCTTGAAATGGAAGTGAAAAGGCTCAGTATAAATATAGTGAGGCTCAGTGAAGTAAAATGTTCAGTGAAATGAAAAGTAGATGAGGGCGTCTAGTCAGACGAATATAGGACAGTACCAACGGCAGCAGAAAATGGTATAATGGGAAGTGGATTCGTTGCGAATAGGGAAGTAGCAAGGAGAGTAAGCTACTGTGAATAGCTCAGTAACAGGTTTGTTCTCACCACTTCGACAACGATAGTCGAGGTATAAAATGTTACAAGCAAAAGATGAAGAGACAGAGGAAGTATATGAGGATGTTGAAGGGGAAATACAGCACGCAAAGGGAGATGAAAATCGAATAATCATTAGGTTTGGAACGCAGATGCAGGAGAAGCAGTGCAAGAAAAGGTTAATGGAAAATACGGACTTGGAGTTAGGAATGAGAGAAAAAAGGACTAATCGAGTTTTTCAATAAATTTCAGATGATGATAAATTGAGTTCTGTAATAAATTTCGGATGATGACAGCAAATACTATGTTCAAGAATAACAAGAGTAGGAAGTATACTTGGAAGTGCCCCAGAGGCACGGGTAGATTCTAGCCAGATTACGTCATAGCCAGAAAAAGACTCCGAAATCAGATATTGGATTTTAAGGCGTATCCAAGTGCAAATACAGAATCAGGTCACAATTTAGTAATGATGGAGAGTAGACTGAAGTTTAACAAAATCGTCCGGAACAGTCAGTATGGAAGGAAGTGGGATACTGAAGTACTGAGATATGATGAGACGTGTATGAAGTTTGCTGAGGCTCTGGATACTTCGATAACGGATACTAGTGTTGGCACTTCAGTTGAAGAAGAGTGGACATTTCTAAAATGTGCAGTTGGACACACAAACATAGATACAAAAAAAACTGCGAATCAACCTTGGGTAGCAGATGAAAAAATGGCTCTGAGCACTATGGGACTCAACATCTTAGGTCATAAGTCCCCTAGAACTTAGAACTACTTAAACCTAACTAACCTAAGGACATCAACACACACCCATGCCCGAGGCAGGATTCGAACCTGCGACCGTAGCAGTCCCGCGGTTCCGGACTGCAGCGCCAGAACCGCACGGCCACCGCGGCTGGCGGTAGCAGATGAAATATTTCAGTTCAACGAAAGAAGGAAGTACAAAAATGTTCAGGGAAAGACAGGATTTCATCAATATAAGACCCTTCGAAATGAAGTAAATAGGAAGTGGAGGGCAGCCAAGCTGTAATGGCTCCAGGAAAGATGCAAAGAACTCGAAAAAGAAATGGTGGTCGGGAGGACTGACTCAGCATATACAAAAGTGAAAACAGCCGCCGTTGGAACTAAAAGCAAGGGTGGTAAAAGCAAGGGTGGTAACATTGAAGGTGCTCTGTTAAAATCAAAGGAGAGAGCGGATGGGTGGAAAGAGTACAATGAGGGCCTGTAAATGGAGGAGGGATTGTTTGATGTCATAACAGAAGAAATAGCAATCGATATGAAAGACATAGGAGACCCTGTATTAGAATCAGAATTTAATAGAGCTCTGGAAGACATGAGATCAAATAAATCAGACGGATATACCGGTTGAATCACCTAAAACATGCACCACAAATATTGCTGAAATAGAGTTATTGATGTGCGGTTTTCATAGAATGGATTGGTAGTAGGAGGATCGTATTGTTAGAAAATCAATGAAAAATATAATAATTAGAAAGTGTATGTTTTGTGCAAACATACCTTTTTAAATGGAACAATGCCAGCTGACATTAACAAGCTAAAAGTAGGGTAAATTAGAATGTCAGTGATGTTTGTTACAGGATTCTATTGCTAGTCGTTTACGTGGTCCCGTATTTTGAAAATTTCCAACATCGACACTTGTGCAATACCTGTGGTAGCGCACACTAAAGAACAACACAAGTTATGTGGGTTCTGACCAGTAACAAAACAGCTGACCATTACAGGCTGTGTTCAAAATGACCACCATCAGCAGCAATACACGCTTTCAGTCCGCTATGGAATGAGTGTTGAACAGGTTGCACATTGCAGTAATACATCTTTGCGTATCATCGGGTATAGTTGTTAGGTACTTGTAGACAGCGTTGACGTCTGTTGGGATATGTTACCGCTTACACCGTACAAGAAAGAAACTGCATTTTTCTTACACTCTCCGTACACCATGAGCACGTTGGGTTTTTCTACATTGGTAACCCTATCGTTCATTCACGACCTACAGCGTGAGCTGCCACACACAGGCTGTCAAGTCGCAATGCATTCAAGGCACCCACAAGCACACTGTCAGCAAACAAAACATCGTAACTAGTGTCCGCACCCGGTAGCTGAGTGCTCAGTGCGACAGAATATCAATCCTAAGGCCCCCCCTTCGATTCCCGGCTGGGTAGGAGATTTTCTCCGCTCAGGGACTGGGTGTTGTGTTGTCCCAATTATCATCATTTTATCGCCATCGATGTGCAAGTCGCCGAAATGAATTCGAAAGACTTGCAGCCGGTGAACGGTCTACCCGACGGGAGGCTCTAGTCACACGATATTTACATTTATTTTTATCCTAACTAGTAATTACGCAGACTGAGTGGCACAAACAAGTGTCGGTGTTGAAACTTTTCAAAACACGATAGCTCGTAAAAGACTTGCACTACAATCATGCAACAAACATGATTGACATTCTCATTTACCCTACTTTTAGTTTGTTAATTGCAATTGGCATTACTCCATTTAAAAGAGTGTATGTTTGCGCAAAAATACGCTCTCTAAGTATTATTACAGTATATTATTGGTTTACACTACGAGCCCCAGACTACCAATCCATTCTATGAAAACTGCATATCAATACCACTTTACATACACGCAATATTTTCGGTGCAAGTTTTAGGTGATTCACCATCTACACTCCTGGAAATTGAAATAAGAACACCGTGAATTCATTGTCCCAGGAAGGGGAAACTTTATTGACACATTCCTGGGGTCAGATACATCACATGATCACACTGACAGAACCACAGGCACATAGACACAGGCAACAGAGCATGCACAATGTCGGCACTAGTACAGTGTATATCCACCGTTCGCAGCAATGCAGGTTGCTATTCTCCCATGGAGACGATCATAGAGATGCTGGATGTAGTCCTGTGGAACGGCTTGCCATGCCATTTCCACCTGGCGCCTCAGTTGGACCAGCGTTCGTGCTTGACGTGCAGACCGCGTGAGACGACGCTTCATCCAGTCCCAAACATGCTCAATGGGGGACAGATCCGGAGATCTTGCTGGCCAGGGTAGTTGACTTACACCTTCTAGAGCACGTTGGGTGGCACGGGATACATGCGGACGTGCATTGTCCTGTTCGAACAGCAAGTTCCCTTGCAGGTCTGGGAATGGTAGAACGATGGGTTCGATGACGGTTTGGATGTACCGTGCACTATTCAGTGTCCCCTCGACGATCACCAGTGGTGTACGGCCAGTGTAGGAGATCGCTCCCCACACCATGATGCCGGGTGTTGGCCCTGTGTGCCTCGGTCGTATGCAGTCCTCATTGTGGCGCTCACCTGCACGGCGCCAAACACGCATACGACCATCATTGGCACCAAGGCAGAAGCGACTCTCATCGCTGAAGACGACACGTCTCCATTCGTCCCTCCATTCACGCCTGTCGCGACACCACTGGAGGCGGGCTGCACGATGTTGGGGCGTGAGCGGAAGACGGCCTAACGGTGTGCGGGACCGTAGCCCAGCTTCATGGAGACGGTTGCGAATGGTCCTCGCCGATACCCCAGGAGCAACAGTGTCCCTAATTTGCTGGGAAGTGGCGGTGCGGTCCCCTACGGCACTGCGTAGGATCGTACGGTCTTGGCGTGCATCCGTGCGTCGCTGCGGTCCGGTCCCAGGTCGACGGGCACGTGCACCTTCCGCCGACCACTGGCGACAACATCGATGTACTGTGGAGACCTCACGCCCCACGTGTTGAGCAATTCGGCGGTACGTCCACCCGGCCTCCCGCATGCCCACTATACGCCCTCGCTCAAAGTCCGTCAACTGCACATACGGTTCACGTCCACGCTGTCGCGGCATGCTACCAGTGTTAAAGACTGCGATGGAGCTCCGTATGCCACGGCAAACTGGCTGACACTGACGGCGGCGGTGCACAAATGCTGCGCAGCTAGCGCCATTCGACGGCCAACACCGCGGTTCCTGGTGTGTCCGCTGTGCCGTGCGTGTGATCATTGCTTGTACAGCCCTCTCGCAGTGTCCGGAGCAAGTATGGTGGGTCTGCCACACCGGTGTCAATGTGTTCTTTTTTACATTTGCAGGAGTGTATATTAGTACACCGGAATTTCCATAATCATTTGGGGTAAATTGAGACCAAACAACTATTCAGGTTTGTGTGTAAAATCTATGAGACTTACGACGAACCATCAGACTTTTACAAAAGTATAGAGACGTACCATCAGACTTTTACAAAAATATGAAATATCATCCATACAATTCTGAAGATAGCAATGACAGGTAAGTGAAAGAACTATTGCACAATCAGGTTAATAGATCATTGATTCAAGCTGCTGACAAGGATATAGACAGAAGGAAAATTGAAAATCTGTTACATGGCTATCAGTTTGGCTTTAGGAAACGAGAAGGCACCAGAGAGGCAGTTCTGACGTTGCTCTAGATAATGGAAACCAGTCTGAAAATAACTCAAGAAACGCTCATAGGCTTTGGTGACCTAGGAAAATCGTTCAACAATGTAATAGTGTGCAAAACGGATGAAATTCTGAGGAAAATTGGCTCCCCAAGCGGCGGCTTGTGTTGCTTGGACCTTAAGCCGTTCGTGGCTACCATCAAGCAGCAACAGTTCCTGCTCAACTATCGGCCTTCTTCGTAGTTTGGTGGTCCTTTTAACACATATTGCCATTCTGAATGTATTGCTAGATTGATTTATCACCTTTCTTCTAATTTCGTACGTTAGATATCAGGACTTTTTTAACGAGGCACAAATTGAAATTTTCCATTGACACTCAGTGTCGCGCGAAACACGTGATTATCGTTATTTGTCTGAACTGTTTCTATCTGTACGGTGCAACAACAAAATTGGAAATACAGGAAACGACGGAGACAATGAGCACGCCGACTTTTGGGAGAAACACATAGCGTAAGAGTCGGAATTCATATACGACGGGGAATGGCCTACTGTCTTCTCTCGTTGGTAGGGCCCCTATCGTAGAGTACGTCTTATTTAGTGGCATAATTATCGAGAGCAGCTATATTAAAATTGAACTCACCTCAAGATGAGTTGCTATTGCTCGAGCTATTGCCAGTGCTCCTGTGGTCATTTTAGGATGGAGATTCTGTGATTCAGATTCAAGTGTTGACATGCTGTACTCTGCCAACAGTCAGCATGGTCTCAGGAGGTGTTACAGTCATCATACCTCCCGTTTGCTGTGAATGCCAGCTGTTGTCAACAGGAATAGTTACGTCAGACATGTGGAATGTTCGAAGGATGTCACACACAGTTACATGGACCGGGAAGTACCCCAGGGAAAGATTCCTCGTTCTCGTCTTATAGAGGGTATTTCCGTAAGAGCGTGCAAAAATTTAATAGGATATACAGGAGGCTCCACTGAACAATTTGAGGGGTCGGAGAAGCGATCTTAAGAAGACAACAGGAATAAAATCACATTACTGTGTATCTTTTTATTTACATTAGCCATAGTTAACTGCAAATACACACATCCAAAAAAGTTTTGCAGTACCTGGGTACCGAGAGTTCCGGAACCTGTACAAAAAATGGAATAGATATCAACATAAACATCATTTCCGCCCCTTTTATTGCTCATGAAAACCACACATTGCATGTTGTACCACCATACAGCGAGAACTTCAGAGGTGGTAGTCCAGATTTGTGCACACACCGGTACGTCTAACACTCAGTAGCACGTCCTCTTGCATTGATGCATGCCTGTACTTGTCGTGGCATACTACCCACAAGTTCATCAAGGCACTGTTGGTCCAGATTGTCCCACACTTCAACGGCGATTCGGCTTAGATCCCTCAGAGTGGATGATGTGTCACATCGTCCATAAACAGCCCTTTTCAATCTATCCCAGGCATGTTCGATAGGGTTCATATCTGGAGATCATGTTGGCCACTCTAGTCGACCGATGTCATTATCCTGAAGGAAGTCATTCACAAGATGTGCGCGATGGGGGTGTTAATTATCGTCCATGAAGAATGCTTCACCAATATGCTGTCAATATGGTTGCACTATCGGTCGGAGGATGGCATTCACGTATCGTACAGCCGTTATGGCGCCTTCCGTGACCACCAGCGGCGTACGTCGGCCCCACATAACGTCACCCCAAAACGTCAGGGAACCTCCATCTTTCTGCACTCGCTGGAGAGTGTGTCTAAGGCGTTCAGCCTGACCGGGTTGCCTCCAAACACGTCTCTGACGATTGTCTGGTTGAAGGCATATCTGACACTCATCGGTGATGAGAACGTGGTGCCAATCCCGAGCGGTCCATTCGGCATGTTGTTGGGTGCATCTTTACCGTGCTGCAGGGTGTCGTGGTTGCAAAGATGGACCTCGTCATGGACGTAGGGAGTGAAGTTGGGCAACATGCAGGCTATTGCGCGCAGTTTGAGTCATAATATGACGTCCTGTGGCTGCACGAAAAGCATTATTCAACATGGTGGCGTTGCTGTCAGGGTTCCTCCGAGCCATAATCCTTAGGTAGATAGCTGTCATCCACTGCAGTAGTAGCCCTTGGGTGACCTGAGCGAGGTACGTCATCTACAGTTCCAGTCTCTCTGTATCTCCTCTATGTCCGAACAATATCGCTTTGGTTCACTCCGAGACGCCTGACACCTCTCTTGTTGAGAGCCCTTCCTGACACAAAGTAACAATGCGGACGTGATCGAACAGCGGTATTGATTGTTTAGGCATGGTTGAACTACAGACAACACGAGCCGTGTGCGTGATTCCTGGTGGAATGACTGGAACAGATCGGCTGTCGGCCTCCCTCCGTCTAATAGGTGGTGCTCATGCATGGTTGTTTACTTATTTTGACGGGTTCAGTGACACCTCTGCACAGTCAAAGGGGCTGTGATACAACATCTCAACGTTCTGTGAACCGGGTTGATGCAAAACTTTTTTTGATGTGTGTACTATCACTGACACAATGAACGGTGTATGTTACAAAACGTGCTGAAACTGGCGGCCATCAACGTTAATGCAAGCATGACATCGGGTAACAAGATACTGTCGCACCCTGACAAATATCCGTGGTGTGTATCGAATCACATCACAGGCAGCTACAATTCTGCCAACTAATTCCATCTCCGTATCCACTGGGGTCTCATGTGACTTTAGATATCCTCATAGGAAATAATCAAGGGGATTCAGGTCAGGTGACCTCGCAGGCCATGCAATAGGACCTTCCTTTCCAATTCAGCGACCAGGAAATGCAGCATTGAGGCGGTTGCGGACATCCACACTGAAATGAGGCGGTGCACCGTCATGTTGTATCCACATCCTCCAACTGACAGTCAAGGAAGGGTACGTTCTTCAACAATACAGGTAGAACTCTTTGCACGAACCTCAAGTACAGGTGTCATTCAGACGGCCAGCTAGAAGATACTGCCCAGTGAGATTTTCGCCTACAATACCGGCCCAGATATCCACAGCGAAACGTACTTGATGGTGTGACTCAACTACAGCGTGAGGATTTTCCTCGTACCACATGTGGCTATTCCTGATGCTCAAAATACCATCACCATCAAATGAGGCCTCGCCAGTAAACAGCATGATTTGGAGGAAATCTGGTGGATCAATCCACAGCGACCAGTGACAAATTGTGACTGTCTGCGCATTGCGAGGACTCATTGTGGGTGTTACAGGTGTAATTGTTATTCGTGGAGTACTAGCCATACGTAAGAATGCGCAGCACCCATTTCACGGCTCGAGGGTTCAAATGGCTCTGAGCACTATGGGACTTAACATCTACGGTCATCAGTCCCCTAGAACTTAGAACTACTTAAACCTAACTAACCTAAGGACAGCACACAACACCCAGCCATCACGAGGCAGAGAAAATCCCTGACCCCGCCGGGAATCGAACCCGGGACCCCGGGCGTGGGAAGCGAGAACGCTACCGCACGACCACGAGACGCGGGCCACCCATTTCACGTTCAATACGATGAGTACTTGTAGTGGGGTCCGCTACAACACGTGCCAACACCTCCTCTTTAAAATCGTGTGTGCGAGTGGTCCTCATGTTATCAAATTCCTCTTTTTTTTCTGTCCAATGAACCAGTCTCCTGCATTCGTCGATCGAGTGAAATTAACACTCATCGTGACGGATGAGGCCTGTTAGGAAATGGTTCCCTGTTCAACCTTTCAACAGCGAGAGCATTGTAACGTACTTCCTCATACGTGCATGTCAGTGAGTTCTGCGAAAATGTACCGGTGATTCTCCATGGTATTGTACTGTGCGTCTCTGAATAGCACTTAGTAATTATTAGGTCCGTCGTTGATTCGTAGCACGTTCTGTCATCGGGCAATGTAAATACGATACAACAGAGCCACATTATGGGCAAGTAAAGAAAACAGAACCTGGATTATGACTTCCCAGGAATCAGGATCGTCTTCCTTGTTTCCTTACAGGAAGTAAAGATTGTACATGTAAATAAACAGCACAGTACATGTAAACTTGTACGGATGTTAGCTGTAAATAAGCGGGAAAGAGTGATGCTAGGCAAAGCGGTAGACAAGTCGGCTTCCATATCCCCTTAAACTATCTCCTCAGAGCCCACTTCCCTACCTGAAATTGTTCAGTGGAGCATTCTCTATGTCTGTTACATTTTTGCCCGCCCTTACGGAAACGCCCTATATGCCGACTGGATGCTTGCGATATTTTTTCATGGTGACCAACCCATACCTTAATTCCGGCAACTGAAATCAATGAACTGTGTACTCTTCTAGAAACAACATGTCAATTAATCTTTAAATGGAAGTTACACTTATCTCTTGAGTGCGCGTTGTATACAGTATGTTAACAGAGTGGCAGGCTTCCCAAACAGCTAAGCTTGAAAGGAACGCATTTCATCTCCTTTCATCATCGAGACATAAATTTCAACAAGTTTATTCATTCTCTATAAGCTATATTCGTATAAATCATTAATGGTTACAATGGTTTTGTTTATACACTGTCTGTACCGTCACAATACGATGTCCTTCTCAGGTGCATGAATGTCTAAAGGCACAGACACTGTCTGTGGTAAACATTACGAAAAAGATTCTCATTTTGTGGCTATGAAATGACGTCAGCTGTTTGTGACACATGAGATCTATTCGTAAAATCTGTGTGTATCATTTGTGGACGCGACAATGATTGGACACGCTCTGACAAGATAATCTATGGATCTGATTTCCGTGTACACGGGTTGGCCACGCGAGCCGATGTTCTTTCTAATCTTGTTCCTGCATCACGGAGTGAGCATGTCGTGGGTTCACTGAGTTGGCAAGTATTTTGCTGGTAACTGTTATTTTCCTTTACACAACTATGATTCGCTTCTTCTTCTTCTTCTTCTTACTAGCCTCATCAAGTGTCTCCATGGCGTTGGCATGTTACTTTTGGATTTGGCTTTGTTAGTGGTAGTTGGTGGCTGGATAACTTCCTGACGCCAGCGCTTTCCGCCTGGACGGAATCTGTGTACCTCATCTGTCTGAGTCTAGTGTTATCTCGTGTACAAGTGTGAGAAGTACACCTCGGTAGCTGCACGGTCAGTGCGGCGAACTGCTAAGTGACGGGGCCCGGGTTCGATTCCCATCCGCCTCAGAGATTTTCTGCCCTTGAGGGCTTGGTCTTGTGTTGTCCTCACGTTCGTAGCGGCGTACCTGACATTACGCTATTGAGATGGATGCATGGTCACTTCCTGGAAGCCAATAATTTGAACAAAAAAAGTGAGAACGGTTTCGAAATGTTTGCGAATCGCGTAAATGAGGCGGGGAGTAGGTACTACGCCGGCATTTATCTAGGAGTACCCGGGAAACCGCCTAACAACCCCACCCCGTGAGGTCCAGCAGACCGGCCTTCGTCGTTAATATGCCGAGTGGGTTCCATTCAGGGCGTGTACCTGTGCCCCGGAGGGGGGCTTGTTTCGAAACGTCATTATTTCTAGCAAAATGTCAGAGTATGCTGGCAGATGAGAAGAGAAAATCCTAACTGGGAGTACTTCAGAGAGAATACGAAGTTATGGAATTCAATTAACAGCTAAGGAAGACATCTCAAGAACAGGTCCGTTAATGAGCGATAGGTTCATCTGGCTGTTCGGGTGATAACATATGCAGAGTCAGGAACGTGACGAGCTGGTGGTGTGGCCTCGGAGGCGATTTGCAGTCGCTGTAATTGCCTTCAATTTGTCCCAGACGAAAATGTAGAAGCGCAGTGTATGTGTATATGTTTACGTACTCAGGAGATTTACCAATAAATACAGTCATCAAACAATTTGTCCCGGCCGAAATTGTGGAAGCTCTATGTACGTTTACGAATATTCAGGAGAAAATACCAATAAATACAGTTATCAAACAATTTGTCCCGGCCGAGATTGTGGAAGCTCTATGTACGTTTACGCATATTCAGGAGAAAATTGCAGTGAACTTGGATTTTCACCGTTGAGAATAGATTAGTGATGTAATCAGTCACAATATAGCTTCGTATTGTACGTGGTGCAACTGCGAGAAAGAGTAGATGAGATAATTGGCTCATGGGACCGAGAGACCAACGAGTGACTCATATTTCTTTGTTTTTAAAGTTTAATTGTCCCCAAACTATTATTCTATAGTTATATGCTGCTGCGAGTCTTTCTCGATTTCAATCATCTAACTCACATGGGCATAAGAGATAAATACTTATCCACAACATGTTAGTTATGTGATATATTAGTACAGGGTGACAGTGACTGAACTGTATGAAATAAAACATAAATTAGTTGCAAGCTATGGCGTGCACAGGTTTTATTTAACATCACTACAGATATTCGGATTTAGGTTATAACGAGTTCGATATGCCTGCCATCATTAGTGATGATGTGACGCAGACGAATAGCGAAATTCTGCATTATCCACTGAAGTGTCGGAATATCGATGTTGTCGATGACCTCCTGAACGACTGTTCTCAACTCAGCAATGGTTTTGATGTTATTGGTGCACACCTTGTCTTTAATATAGCCCCACAAAAAAGAGTCACACGTGTTCAGATCTGGAGAATATGGCGGCCAATCGAGGTCCATGCCATTGTCCTATGGGTACACCAGAGCCCAAATACAGTCCTCAAAGTGCTCCTCCAGGACATCAGACACTCATCTACTTCGATGAACTTGCGTGAATCACATCTTGTCAAAATCAGGGTCACTTTGGATAATGGAGATGAAATCATCTTCCAAAACCTTCTCGTACATTTTGGTAGTCACCGTTCCATCAGGAAGTATCGCACCGATTATTCCGAGACTGGAAATTGCACACCACACAGTCATCCGTTCTCGATGGCGAAATGCGGATTCTCAGTCCCCCAAAAGGCGACAATTTTGCTTATTGACGAACCCATCTAAATGAAAGCGAGGTTTCGTCGGTAAACCAACCCGTACATGCGCATACTATTTCCCATCAAGACCAGCGGCAAACCGTGCAGTATGAACGTCCTAACGCAAACCATTCGGAAGTTGTGACGATTTTATTTCATATAGTTCAATAATTGTCATCCTGCATCTTCAAAGAAACAAAAATTATGGCTTCTACTGGCTAGAGGGCAATTCCCAGGAAAATAATAATAAATAAATAGAAGTGATTAACATGTTCAGCTTCTTACGAAATACTACCTCATTCATGACAGAAATTAGTGTAGAATAGGAAGTAGGAGGATTTAATTACGTTAATCGAACAATCTGTAGTTTCCTGAGCACTAAAGTGAGAAAGGAAGCTCTACGCAGGCTCTGCAAAGTCATATCAGTTTCAGCCTCAACACATACTAGAGCGTAATATGTAAGAAATTGTCCACGCAACATGTAAGTACAGTTTAAAACATTACTAGTTAATAGGAAATAACAACCACCAGAACTGTTTATAACCTATAGGCACAGTGACAAAAAAGTAAATTAAATAGCAAACATATGTAGTCGTGCTCAAAAGTATCCGAACGACCTGAATTGCATTTCGCCTGATTCGCATGCAACCCACATAACGCAGCTGTCTAGCAGGTCCTCTAATCGCTCCTTGGTACAGTCGTTTCACTATTGAAAGTGGCTCCAACAAGTCACCACTAGAAAACTCGGCTCTGTATCGCAATAACTCAAGATGTAAATTATACCACGATACTGCAAATATCAGGGAACATCTTATCACAGATAAGACTGTCCTTAAGGCTTGTAAGCTCACATTTATTGCAATAAATGACATACCTCAAATGTTACCACTCTCATTATTACGTCAGATAGGTAATGCACGTAGTAAGTTCGTCGTATTCATGATTTCCTCTTCAAAATAACATACCGTACTTGGTTATTTGACACAAAATGATATTAAAAATTTAAGCTATTCACGAGCAGCTAGTTGAGAATATGTATGAACTTCAAATGACACGACGAACCGTCTCGTTCTGCATTTGGATTCAAACCCAGGTCATGCAGACTAAGATTACGCGACTGACGGAAAATAAGAGTCTTTCCTGATTAGGCATACAGAGAGTGATATACCTCGATTTTAGGCAGTATCAGTTAGCAAATATCAACTTTAAATTACATAACGTAAACGTTTTTAACGGACGCGAATTCCTACCCAGCATCTATTGTCCCTGTTAACGAACTACGAGAGATGTTAAATATTGCTTCTTCACAAGTAACTTACTTGAAATGCCGTGATGCAAGGCTTTGTGTTGGTCAGGGATTCGAACCCAGAACCTAATCGGATTGTTATCGAAGTACAATCAATTGTGACATATCGGATTTTCTCGGCTGAAATGACGAGACGAAACATTAATTTTTCCTTCCCAGGACTCCAACCCGGAACCAATCGCTGTTATTTATTAGAGGAAACGAACCTTAAATATGGGTTTGTTACATCAGCAGCGACATGTGAGCATGTTTGAACTAGAAAGAATATGACGAAGAGTTCAATGCTGACTGGGAATCGAACCCCACACATACCGTTGTTGACTACGCACAAAGACACGTCAGCTCCCGATTTTTCTCCACCAGCAGCTCAGAATAATATCCTTGAACTTAGAGTGATCTCTCAAATACTTCTGTGTCTCACTGGGAGTCAAAAACGTCAGATATCGTTAGTGTTGACAACGAATGAAAATGAATTAAAAATCAAAATTATTATATATCAGCAGATAGGTGTTCTGATGCTAGAGCTTGCTAATACATAATGAAAACTTTAGTGCCGGGCCAGCATTCAAACCTATTCACGCGCAATATGTGGAGATGTCGAGAAATCTGCAGTTTTGAACAAACAACAAATTGTAGTCGAGCTGTATTGTCACGAAGCTATCAAATTCCGCGTTAAGGGCGGTCTCAGTTGCATTCTCAGTTCAGAACCAATTTTATCGGCATACAGAAGCTAAGGTAAAAGATGGAATAAGGGACCTGTGGCCCTACACAGCGTTTGTTTCGTCACTATAAATAAATAACTAGTATAAGAAAGGTTACTGGTGACAGAGTTCCCACATTTCGCCACTCCTGACTTTATTGTGGTGCAACATAACGACTACTTGCTACAGAAGGAATATCATGTTTAATGTGAATTTAAGACCACAATGCCATTATACCTTCTTGGCGTAGGCAGAAGAGAATTGAATCTGTCTCTCCCTATCAAAAGCCGGCCGAAGTGGCCGTGCGGTTAAAGGCGCTGCAGTCTGGAACCGCAAGACCGCTACGGTCGCAGGTTCGAATCCTGCCTCGGGCATGGATGTTTGTGATGTCCTTAGGTTAGTTAGGTTTAACTAGTTCTAAGTTCTAGGGGACTAATGACCTCAGCAGTTGAGTCCCATAGTGCTCAGAGCCATTTGAACCATCCCTATTAAAAGTCATGGGCAGAAGTTGGAATCGAAGCCAGACCATCATCACAGGAACCTATCATCAATCCAACAGACCACCAAATCATCTTCTATATGACTCAATTTCTTTCATAGCACCATTGCGGCACACTCGATGAGAAATCTGACATACAGGCTCCCTGTAGTGGTTTGCAGCATGTTCAGTACATTCATTTACTTGGTTGACCGTATCGCCATGAACTAGCTGCATTGGCTACCCACTGCATACATTCGACTCTATTTTGTAATCACCGAAATAAATTCATGTAACTGCCACCTACACAGAACTTCCGTCAGTGTAGGATGCAGAAATTTGAGTGTTCCTTTCCATCTGAGCTACTCTATTGCGCTACCTGTTTGTTGAAAACGTCGTGCAGTGCAAAAGAAAAGCTGTAACTGTCTGTCTCTCAGAAGTGTAGGTCTGGCCATATGCATTATCTCACAGTACTGTGGAATGCAGAAGTTCTGGAGGAACTATTGTTGACTTCTGGAGGTGCTGTAGGTAGATGACAGCTAGTAGTGTCACGGTAAGTGTCACGCACCATAGATAAGATGTCACGAGTTCCATTTCATTCGCTGCTGCATTTTTTAGAACGCAATTCTGCTGTCTGCTGAAGTTACCAATATAATGGAACTTTGAATATAATTACCTTCACTTCTCAACACAAAATCACCGCATGTGGAAAAAGGGCTAACTTCTGCGACATTTTGTTCTTTTCAGGTTTAATAGATGGCCAGTTAGCAGATGCATCTCGAAGCTTTTGTATTATGTATGGGGAGAGCGCATCGTGCCAAAATAGAAAAGTATTTTCTACGTTAGCTGTCGTCTGGTAGTGGCATATTATTCTTCTTCAAACCTTGTTTGTCAGCTTTAACTCAGATCAAGTTTTCTACATGCATGTAATCAATAAACTGCATGTGTAATGTCAGACTGTTATAGATCACATCAGAGAATTCGCATATATCGTTGATGATTAATTTCTCTCATGTTTAGTATTGTTTTAACAACACTAAAAGAAACCTTACGAAAATTGTGCACTGTATTAAAAGAAATGAAATAAAACTACCCACGATAACCTTACGACGAATGTCTGTTTTGATAAAACTGAGTATCTGTACACAAGCGTGCCTCTATCGGCACGAATTAGTAAAATACTACTTACTTAGATTTCGATTGGGTCTCTGTTTAATTGGTATGCTGTGTCATACTCAATAGGTATGCAAATATGGCATTTCATAAATAAAGTTATGTATTCCTAGAGACCCAAAATTTGCTTGTCAGCAGCAGAACGAGGCGTTACCTGTTGTGCAGCATTGTAAGTTTTTCACCATTGCGCTATGAGCTGAAAGTATTTTCTTGCGATTTCCTTATCGATGTTTGATCTGACTACTTGTAGCTCTTTCACAGAAGGGATAAAAACGTTAAATTCAGCGAGACTGGAACCGCGAACCATAACAGACGCTTTTTCAGAGGTCAGCACGTCACCACAGAGCAAAGAGGTATGTGTTGCGCATATCTCTTACGAGGCCAATAGAGTCTAGAACTCGTAAACCGCTATTTAAAGGACGAGTTTAGTTGCGATTTACACATGCAACGACTTTCCTGGGCTGCAAACCGTAAATTTACAATCTTTTGTTACACCTGAAGCGATAATAACACAGATTATTCAATGCAAATGACAGGAATAGTCAAGTGAACTTTGAGGCTTAATTCCGTGCACACCAGGAAGTAACTCGTCGATCACAGAGTTGCCAAATATGCCTTACCTTGTTGCCAAATCTCAGTTACAGCACTAGCAGGAAGAAGACGAACCGATGTGATCCTACAGCGGGCTGGGAAGTGACCATAGCTGACGCCTCAAAGACGCGGCTGCTACGGCCTGGAATACGTAATCCGTCTGATTCACATTTCTGTAACTGGGTTTAGGGAATGGAGCGTAGTTACTAATAATACTCAGATCTGACTGCAAACTAAGCTTCATAAATCAGTAACTCTCATAGTTGTTTTTATGTATCTTTCGTAAGTGTACTTAAAACTAAGAAAATCATTGACGAACGTTTTCGTGCCTCGCCGATAGTCGAGCACAACAAACAAATAAAAATAAAAAAAGACTGTGTGCGTGTGTGTGTGTGTGTGTGTGTGTGAGAGTGAGAGAGAGAGAGAGAGAGAGAGAGAGAGAGAAGAGAGAGAGAGAGTGAGGGAGAGGGATAAAATTAAAAATAAAAATAATGAGAGAGAGAGTGTAAAAAATTGTTGCAAAGAAACTGAATCATTGTATGTAAAGAAATCTTTCATTAAAGTGACACATTCTACATCATTACGAAATGTCGTATTCATGATCTATGGAACAAGTATTAATCTAATCTCTTCTAATCATATCATATTGCTGACTAGTCATGAAGAGGCACGAATTACTGAAATTTTCGCCAATATCAGTAACCAAATCTAAATTTGAAAAAAAAGACAGTTTTGTAATAAACCAGGACTCCTGTAAAGACCCTTTCGTCCCTGTTAACTAACCACGAAAGATGTGTGATATACCTCCATTCAGAAGTAACAAAGTGTGTATGCATTTAAAGATGAAGCGCATGATGTGAAATTCTGTGACGGAGATACGACCCCAGCACGCAATCGGATTGTTAACTAAGGAAAATCAAATGTTACGTATCGGTTTTTCTTACCAGCTGCTAGATGTTTGAATCTAAAATAAGGACACAAATTTTTATGCCTGAGCGACAATCGAACTGCACTCCTATCGTTCTTCTTTATCGTCCACGAATATAGCTTAAGTAACATTTGCTTACTCACCAACAGTTAGACGTGTGCGTGTTTGACCAGAAATAACGACACCTATTGCGATTGTTGGCAACACATGAACAGACATTAAAAATGCACGTTAATTTTCACTAGCAGACTGCTGTGCACGTGATAGGGCTTGAAATGAAATTATGAATATTTTTGTACTGGATCAGGATTCGGACCCAAACGCCAACCGAAGCTCACTCAAGGAAGAGAACGATACACAGTCTAGCTTCAATATTATAAATACGCCTCAGTTTGTGGATGAACTCAGGTTGATAATCATTTTGAATATTTATCAGTGCTGTACCCACTGGTGTAAATTTCGTTTTCAACCAATGATTCCCACAGCTACAGGAACACTACTTGTGATACCTCTTAGACAAAATACTTACGCAGTGCTATCAGACGAAAAGATCAACCTGACTCAAAGTGTGGGAAGTTTGTTTTACAACCTTCGTACCAGGATAAAGAGCTTTTCCTATTTGAGATATCTGTGAACGTTGCTGCATAAGACGATTTAAGAAGAAACTAAATTCCTTCAGTTACGCCACTGTTTAAAGAATTCGTCTTAACGGCACTAGATCGTGGTTTGTGAATCGTTTACCGGCCGTACTCTGCCACATTTCGCTGGTTGGAAGGCAAAATGCTTACTGACATATTTCACACGAGGAAAAGGGAGACACCACGTCTCCCACTGGAAGGTCAAGTTGTTTTATTTAAATGATTACAAAATCAGGTAAAACGTACAGTGAGGTGGTCAGTATAAGCACATTACTGTTGTCAGTATGATGTTGCACCGCCCAGGGCCTGTAATGATAAAGGGCCCGTTTAGGTCAGTCATATTGTATACAGAAGTGGAAGAGAGAGCACCACTGAATTCAACAATCCGTATGCATTGCATACACACAGAAATTACTGTTACAGTGTACTAATGGAGCCCAATGAGTGAATTGCATATTTTCCGATGAGAAAGACCACTGGGAAACAGTCTTCGCTACATTAGGTTACTTAAACTGGTGTCACTCTGAGCTAGAATTTATGGTCAGCGACTAAGTGTAAGGACAATGAGTCAGATGCGGGTTTGGCAACTGTGAAATACTTTCCTACATTATAGAAGCGAATGTTAAATTTGAACTAATATTCCGAAAATTTTGAACTTGGATAGCTTAGAATGAAAATCTTTCTGTTTATTGCAAAGGAATACAATTGATTCTCTAAAACATTCTCTGTCATACTCAACTTGAAACAGGTCACGTCGACCAAATCATATGGAAGAACTGACTGCGACGTATTTCCGAAGGCAGTAAGATCCCTTGGCTTTTGGTTTGGCAGTATTCGACAGCCATTTGTAGGCGCAAGTAAATGAAGAAAGGCAGCGCGTTTTTGTTATCAAGTAACGTCTTCATCAATTACTTTAGTTTCAATATAATCTACGAGTAATTTCTGATGTTTGATATTAACATGAGAAGGATTCCGAAGACAGGGAAAGAACATGTTCTTGGGCAACTACTTCCATAATGACCAAAAGGCATTAAATGATCTTCAAGCACATGTGTTCCAGAAGCAATATGAAAAAAATGATAGTAATAAGTACGGTAATAATTGAATTATCCGGTAATTTCACACTTCACAGTGGATTTTCTCGAACTAAGATATTTCCTGAATTAGTGAAATTTTCAAAATGGCTTCACATCGAGGCTATGATGCCTAGAAGAGTCATAGTGCTCACGTGAGAATAGCATAATATCCGCGTCAGAAGCTTCCTTCTACTTAACCATTTAATAGACTCGCATTTTTTCCACCGTGACTAATTTTGTAAGCTAAGCACATCATCCTTTTCAGCACACTCCTGGGGCTTGGAAATGTGGTCTGGTGGAACGAACTATCACAAGTGCAATGCGTGGTAACAAGCATTTACTTTCAAGATGCACAAACAGATTTACTTTACCTCTGGTAACCTCAAGAGAAAGGCGTTATAATCCAGAATCCACATTAAACATCAAGTTCCTTCATTCCCAACTGGACAGAGCCGGTTTGCTTTGGGGAATGACATAGGCGGAGGTCACTATAAACAGAAATACTGTCGCCAGTAAACTTACTTACATTACAAAATTTTATTTCATTTAATGAACCGATAGCCATTTAAAGGAAAAGGACTCCTATTTTACTTGTACTTGATTGAACTAGAGACGTTGAAAAATTTGGTGCTGCACTATGATCCAGTATAAAAATATTCATAATTTCATTTCAAGCCCTATCGCGTGCACACCAACCTGCTAGTGAAAATTAAAGTGTATTTTTAATGTCTGTTCATGTGTTGCCAACAATTTCTGGTCAAACACGCACACATCCTACTGTTGGTGAGTAAGCAATTGGTACTTAAGCAATATTCGTGGACGATAAAGAAGAGCGATAGGAGTGCGGTTCGATTGTCGCTCAAGCACAAAAATTTGTATCCTTATTTTAGGTTCAAACACCTAGCAGCTGGTAAGAAAAATCGATACGTAACATTTGATTTTACTTAGTTAACAATCCGATTACATGTTGGGTTCGTATCTCCGTCACAGAACTTCACATCATGCACTTCATCTCCAAATGCATACACACTTTGTTACTTCTGAATGGAGATATATCAGACATCTTTCGTGGTTAGTTAACAGGGATGACAGGGTCTTGATAGGAGTCCCGGTTTATTACAAACACTGTCGTCTTTTATTTTCAAGTTTAGATTTGGTTACTGAAATTGGCGAAAATTTCGGTAATTCATGACTCTTGACAGCTAGTCAGCAATATGATTGATTAGATTACGAGTTCTAGCCACTACTGGTCTCGTAAGAGGAGACCTAGACTCATGCATCTTCCCTGGCTCTGTGAAAACGTGCTAACCTGAGAAACAGTCGGCTCTCAGCCGTGGCAGCGTGCGGACGGCCCCGCGCGCCGGCCAGTGCTCCGCTGCAGGTGTTGTTTACTTCCGCATCGTAGCTTTAAGGCTTGTGTCCGTCCACCGTGAACAACATGTCGAGCGCTTACCGCCGTGCGACCCTTAAAGTTTCCTTCCCAGCTGAACATGCGTGACCACGTGCTCATGAAGTTGAAACGTTCCTACGTGAAGAAGTTCGTTTAGATCCTAACCACGTTATCGGAATCCATTTTTCGATCACGAGTAGTGTCGTTTATATTTAAATGACAAACATCGAGGTGTGTGAAGATGTTATTCGCCGCCATGCCAATGGACTTAAGTTCAAACACTCTGATGGTTACGTTGGAGCTATAACACTTGAACTCGCAGAGTACGGTCAACGCACGATTAGGGTGTTTGAACTCCCTTTTGAAGTGCCGAAGGACGAAGATGTCTCTGCGTTACAACCATACGGTAACGTCATCGGTTACGTAGAGGAAAAATGGCAAACCTTCACGACCTACCACGTCCTTAATGGTGTGCGTCAGGTCAAAATTGAACTGAAAGAATATATACCTTCATACCTGACAATTGGCGGGGTGGGAGCCATTGTCATGTACGACGGCCAACCCAGAACATGTGTGGGTTGTGGACAAGAAGGCCACGTCAGATCCGCCTGCATGCGACACCGCCTGATCCAGACGCCGGTCGGCGAAGAAGCGTCCCCAGCGGTGATCACTTAGATCCCTGTCACATATGCCAAGGTTGCCAAGGAAGGTAGCCCCTCTACACAGGGTCTTCCGGCTCCGTTGACGTCGTCTGATCAGGTAGATGCAACCGCTACTGAGATTCCTTCTGAGGTGCCACAGACGCCAGATCCTGACCTGCCGAATCTTCGCAGCACTGTGACTGAAAATGCTACTGAGATGGACGTTGATTCGGGAGTGGTACCTACTTCTGCTTTCCTTCAGATTGGTCCGGAGTCAGACGAAAGCCACACACAATCAGACTCTGAACGACATGTTCGAAAACAAGGGTCGACAAGAAAGAGAAAGGAACGTAGCCGTACACCCCCTGATGAATCCATTCTACGGATGGATACCAGGGATGCAGACCCGAAGATGGATGACAAACCGCTCTCTGATGACTGAAAGTCTGATGCGAACGACCCGCCAGAGGCGACCACTGGCAACGAACACCCCTCCTTACTGGCGCCGTTGCCCCCACAGGTCGACGTTGAAGAGAGCCTATCCGCTGAGCCGAAAACTACGTCTCCTCTCCACGTGGATGATGTGCACATCCGATGCCCTACCGCAGTATCAGTCTTCTGGGCGGACGACGTGGAGATCGAAGGGACTGGGGTGGACGGTGCTGATGATGGGGCGCCCCCATCGGCGCCCCCGCAAACTCTCCACAATAGCAACCTCTTCAGCGGACCGGCAAGATCGACGACCTCTCACCCCTGAAGAAGGAGCCCCACCTGTGCCTGTGGGACTCCGACACCAGCATTATCGTGTCGCAACGATTAACCTCGCGACCATTCGTGCGCCCCACAAACTAGCGCTGCTCCGTGATATGATTTATGATGTGGACATAGATATTGCGCTTTTTCAGGAAGTGCATGTCTTTCTCCCGCTTCGAACACCGGTAGTGGTGTTGCCATCATCTTACGAGAACGTCTTCCTGCCGAAGATGTCCTATACCTCCCCAACGGCAGAGGTGTGGCCCTTACTCACTTTGGTGTACGCATCGTCAACATTTATGCGCCTTCGGGCTCCAGCTACCGTCGTGAACGCTATGCCTTCTTCGCGATGAAGTTACACCCCTCTTTATGGGACCAAACGATGGGTGGAGACTTCAACTGCACCCAGTGACCTCAGGATCAATTGCCGCGTCACTCACCATGCGCAGCTCTGGAAACAGTCGTCACGCGGCTACAATTTGTCGACACGTGGAGACATGTTCACGATGATCTTATGGGCTTTACGTACTACAGTGCGCACTCCTCTAGCCGACTGGATCGCATCTACATCTCGCGATCCCTAATTCAACACACTCAACAGGCTGAAATCTGGCCTGTTGCTTTCTCATTTCATGAGGCTTACTTCTGTGATGTTGTTCTCACAAGACAGGCAGAATGGCACGGACGTGGTTTATGGAAACTGAACACGGCATTTCTTAATTCACCTGACTGTCGACTTCTAATAGAAGACACTTGGATCACATGTAATAGACGCCGTCCCACGTATCCGTCTACCATATCCTGGTGGATCCTGTGTGCAAAACCTGCTCTTCGAAAAACTTTGATCCGGTATGGCAAAGATGTTGTAGCCTGGAGGAAGAGCACTATGGACTTTTACTACAGGATCCTAAGAGAATGCTCCACGATGCCATCCTCCCCTGAGCGCCATACAAGGATGAACCATGCTAAGGCACGAATCTCCAATCTCATGCGGAAGCATTTGGAAGGAGCGATAGTACGATCTCGTACTGCTGATCGTATGCCTCATGAACATCCGTCGATGTACCATATCATCCAAGAACGCCAACATGGACGCCGAAAATTGATTCACATCCTAACAGACCAAGAAGGGCGTCGCTACGTAACCCAATCTGCAATAGGGAATGTGCTTCACGCCCACTACCAGCAGCTCTACGCCGCATTTCCACATTCCCCAGAGTTGATCGAGGAAGTCTCACAGCTCAACTTCGGTGGTATCCCAGGAGATGCGGCGATTGACTTGATGTCAGAGGTGACTGATGATGAAGTCCGCGATGCGATCCGGGCAGGGACCATGAATCGCTCCCCAGGACCCGACGGTCTTCCCCTCGAATTTTATCGCACATTCCGTGATTTGTTAGAGTCCACCTTCACCTCCATCTGTCGGGACCTGATGTCTCCGGAAGTACCTGTGCCGAACGCTTTCATGGAAGGAATTATTATTCCTGTACATAAACCGCATGGTGGCAACAATATCACTTATTATCGGCCCCTCACCCTCCTTAACAGTGATATGAAAATCTTCACTCGCCTTTTGGCGGCACGACTTAAAAACGTTGCCCGATATGTTGTTTCGCCAGACCAAGCATCTTTGGGAGGGAATAATAATATCCGCACGGCTTTATGCCGCTACAGGGATATGATCGCCGTTACCCAGGCACAACGCCTGTCTGGGGCACATGCGTCTTTGGACTTTAGTCAAGCTTTTGATAGGGTTGACCATTCGTTCCTTACGGCCGTTCTCCACCATATGGGTTTCCTAGTGGCCGTTATCACGGTAGTGATGCGCCTTCTGCGGGGTGCCTCATCCAGGATTATGTACAATGGCAGATTCACTCCTCCGATAAAAATAGGTCGATCCGTACGTCAAGGCTGCCCTCTATCGGCGATTTTGTACGACTTTTCCTTGGAATCCTTGCTATGTGGACTAAGACAACGTTTGGTAGGGTTGTCCACATATCGCTACCGATTCTGTTGCACGGCCTATGCTGACGATGTAGTCATCTGTCTACGTAATGCCGACGAGGTTCGAGCTGTTTTGACGTGGGTAGCGACTTATGGTGAGGCATGGGTAGCTCTTTAAACGTCCGTAAGTCACAAGTTATGTTCATTGGCACGGGACTTCCCGTGGAGTGCGTTACACCTCTTACCACCGTTGATACCATTCGCTGTTTGGGAATACATTTTTCATCTGATCTCCGGCGTTCAGTCACCATCAACTGCCGACGCCTCCTTTTAATGATCAGAGCAGGTCTTATGGACCATCGCCTTCGATCCCTAGATATTCTCCAACGAGCTCGTATGTAAATATATATATCGCATCCTGAGTTCCCCATGTAGCACAAGTTCTACCTTTTCCGTTTACTGTGGCACGTCGCATGTTGGCAGCGATGGCATCTTTCGTCAGCTCTGGGCTATTGTTCAAAGTTAACTATGCAACCCTTACTCTTCCCCGTGAACGAGGTGGGATAGGTCTGTTTCACGTGCCGGATAGAGCTCGCGCCCTATTTGTCAGCTCCCAGATGACGGTATGGACACGTTGCACAACGAGCCTCACTGGTCTCCTCCTGTCGGCATACTGGCCGGTCTCACTGTCAGCCCCAGTCATGATCTCGGATGTTCCGGCCCAGTTCCACTATATACGATACTTCTTTCTTGAACTCAGTTATCTGCGCCTCACCTTACCAAGACAGCTTTTACTCAAGACAAAGACAGTATACAATGTCCTCCAATTAGGTCGTCCACCTACCCCGATTGAACAAACGTTTCCCCAGGTTGACTGGCGTCATGTATGGCGCGCGGTGTTCGCCTGTTACCTTGACACGAATGTTTAATCTGTCTGGTACTTAACTGTCGATGGTAAGCAAATCAACCAATGTCCCCTTCATCGTATCCACCTCGCCCAATCACCTCTATGTTCCACGTGTAGAGTGCCAATGATGAACATCGGTTTGTTTGCGGACAGGCGGCGGAGGTTTGGCATTTGGTTCGTCGTATTGTGGCTTTCCTATCGCGGGACATTCCGGATCGGATTACTACCCTTTCATTATTATTTTCGGAACGTGACTATTTTCTTCGGACAAAGACCAATGCTGTGAATTGGATTCACGGACATGCCATTCACTACCTATTTGGGCAAACTGTAGACTCTGTACTCGATTTTTGGACATACCTCAATGACCGTCATTATGTCGTTGTCCGTCACCCAAAATACAGACAATTTTTCTCGAACTTCCTTGGGAGTGCTTTCCACGACCCGCCTCGCAGCTGGAATGTGTTAAGCCAAGAGAGAAGAAGGTTTACTGTTTGAACCAATGAACATTTCTGAACAATTGAACGGAACACATCAATTTCGAGAAGACGTGACTCAACATATTTCCAGCGGGGCGCAGAAGGCCTCTGATCAATTACACATCAAAACTAAACAAATATATATATATATATAAACAAAAATAAAAACAATAAAAAAGGTAGATTTTGTTTTGTTTGTAAGGATAGCCCTAACCTTGATTTCCCATATTTATCCTGGTATATAGGTAGCTCTCTGGAGAAGGTTTAGTCAGGAGCCAACGCCTGAAGTGGACCAGATTTTTTTTTGTTATAGCATGAAAAGTGGCGGTGCCACTTAGGTTGTTTTTTTTTTTTTTTGTTAAGGGACTTTCTTAAAAAAAAGCGGTAAAAAAAGAGAGAGAAAGCGTCTGTTATGGTTTGCGGTTCCAGTCTTGCTGACTGTAACGTTTTTATCCCTTCTGTGAAAGAGCTACAAGCAGTCAGATCAAACATCGATAAGGAAATCGCAAGTAAATACTTTCCGCTCATAGTGCAATGGTGAAAAACTTACAATGCTGCACAACAGGTAACGCCTCATTCCGCTGCTGACAAAAAATTTTGGGTTTCTAGGAATACATAACTTTATGTACGAAATGCCACATTTGCACACCACATGAGTATGACACAGCATACCAATCAAACACAGACCCAATCGAAATCTAAGTAAGTAGTATTTAACTAATTCGTGCCGATAGAGGCACGCTTGTGTACAGATACTCAGTTTTATTGAAACAGACTTTCGTCGTAAGGTTATCGTGGGTAGTTTTATTTCATTTCTTTTAATACAGTGCACAATTTTCGAACGATTTCCTTTAGTGTTGTTAAAACAATACTTAGCATGAGAGAGAAATTAATCATCAACGATATATGCGAATTCTCTGATGTTATCTATAACAGTCTGACAATGCACATGCAGTTTATTGATTACATGCATGTAGCAAACTTGTCGCAGAAGTTAGTCCTTTTTCCACATGCGACTATTTTGGGTTGAGAAGTGAAGGGAATTATGTTCAAAGTTCCATTAGATCGATAATTTCAGCAGACAGCAGTATGGCGTTTTTAAAAATGTAGCAGTGAATGTACCCAAACTCGCGACGTCTGATCAACAGTGCACGACGCTTACGATTACGCTTACTAGCAGACACATAGCTACAACATCTCCAGAACTCAACAACAATTCCTCCAGACTTGCGCATTGCACAGTGCTGTGAGATAACGCATATGACCGGATATGACTTCTGAGAGACAGACAGTTACAGCTTTTCTTTTGCACTGCACGACGTTTTTAACAAACAGGTAGCGCAATAGAGTAGCTCAAGTCGAAAGGAACACTTCCTGTTTAAATTTCTGCATCCTACACTGTTGGCAGTTCTGTGTAGGTGTCAGTTACCTGATTTTATTTCGGTGATTACAAAATAGAGTCTAATGTATGCACTGGGTAGCCGAGGCAGCTAGTTCATGGCGATTCGATCACCCAAGTAAATGAATGTACTGAACATGCTGCAAACCACTACAGGGAGTCTGTGTGTCAGAATTCTCATCCGGTGTGGCGCTACATTGTTATGATAGAAAAAGAGTGATAGAGAAGAGAATTTGGTGTTGTCTTGGATTGATGCTAGGTTCATATACTTCAGGTCTGCGTTCGATTCCAACTTCTGCTGATGATTTTTGATAAGGAGAGACAGATTCTGTTCTCTTCTGGCTACGCCAAGTGAAGAATGTATAATGGCATTGTGGTCTGACATTCATGTTAAACATTATTTTCCTTCTCTACCAAGTAAACGTTAAGTTGAAACACAATAAAGTCAGGAGTCGCGACACGTAGAAACTCTATCAACAGTAACCTTTCTTATACTAGTTATTTATTTATAGTGACGAAACAAACACTATGTAGGGCCACAGGACACTTATTCCATCTTTTATTTGAGATTCTGTATGTCGATAAAATTGGTTCTGATCTGGGAATGCAACTCAGACCGCCCTTAACGCGGAATTTGATCCCTTCGTGACAATACAGCTCGACTGCAATTTGTTGTTTGTTCAAAACCGCAGATTTCTCAACATCTCCACATATTGCGCGTGAAAGGGTTCGAATCCTGGCCTGGCACTAAAGCTTTCATTATGTATTATCAAGCTCTAGCATGAGAACACCTATTTTCTGGTGGGTAATAATTTTGATTTTTAATGTATTTTCATTAGCTGTCAACACTAACGGTATCTGACGTTTTTGAGTCCCAGTGAGACACAGAACTCTTTGCGAAATCATTGTAAATTCAAGAATGTTATTCCGAGCTGCTGATGGAGAAAAATCGGGAGCTGACGTCTCTTTGTGTGCAGTCAACAACGATATGTGTGGGGCTCGATTCCCAGTCAGCACTGAACTCTTCGTCATATTATTTCTAGTTCAAACATGCTCACATGTCGCTGCTGGTGTAACAAACCCATTTATAACGTTCGTTTTCTCTAGAATATAACAGCGAAGGTGCCAGGTTGGAGTCCTGGGAATGAAAAATTTAATGTTTCGTCTCGTCATTTAAGTTAAAACATCTAGCTACTGCCGAGAAAATCCGATATGTCACAGTTGATTGTGCTTCGATGACAATCCAATTAGGTTCTGGGTTCGAATCCCTGTCCAACACAAAGCTTTACCTCACGGTATTTCAAGTAAGTTACTTGTGAAGAAGCAATATTTAACATCTCTCGTAGTTCGTTAACAGAGACAGTAGACGCTGCGTAGGAATTCGCGTCCGTTAACAATGTTTACGTTATGTAATTTAAAGTTGATATTTGCTAACTGATACTGTCTAAAATCGAGGTATATCACTCTCTGTATGCCTAGTCAGGAATGACTGTTAGTTTCCGTCAGCCACGAAAGTTTTTGCTTAGTCTGCATGACCTGGGTTTGAATCCATATGAAGAACGAGACGGTTCGTCGTGTCATTTGAAGTTCATACATATTCGCAACTAGCTGCTCGTGAATAACTTAAATTTTTAATGTTATTTTGTGTTAAATAATAAGTACGGTATGTTATTTTGAAGAGGAAATCATGAATACGACGAACTTACTACGTGAATTACCTATCTGACGTAATAATGAGAGTGGTAACATTTCATGTATGTCATTTATTATAATAAATGTGAACTTACAAGCCCGAAGAACCGTCTTATCTGTGATAAGATGTTCCCTGATATTTGAAGTACCTTGGTATTAATCAAAATATCTACGGGTGTACTGCCGGTCTACAGTGTCCAATGGGCACAATATTTCGGCGATCAAACATGTCGCCATCATCAGGTGAACTGACGGACTGAGCTCCTGTGAACGTGCCGGCATGGAGATTCGTACGCTATGGCTGCCCGAAGAAAAACTCAAGAGCGAAATTGTAAATTTTGTACAAGTTTAACAAAAAAAAAACATTATTTGCCAGGCGAATGGCGAGCTTCTTTCCAGAAAATCATGAAAGCGTAGTCGACACGCGAGCAGACCATTATGCACCGTGTTTAACCAAAACTATCTCGCGGTAGAAAACTCTGAAACAGTTCCGGTTTGTAGAAGGTGAAAATGTGATGTAATCTTAATAATATTGAGAAGGAAAGTTTCTACTCACCATATAGTGGAGATGCTGAGTCGAAGATAGGCACAACAAAAACAATTATAGCTTGCGGCCGTTAAGGCTCTCGTCAACGATAGACAGACATGCGCACACACACGCACACACACACACACACACATAAGCGCGCGCGCGCATCTCACACACACCATTGCAGTTTCAGGCAACTGAAATTTCATTCGCATAATGTGTTCACCTAACTCCAAAAACAAAAAATTTTCTGAATGTCGAAAATTCGGTAACATTATAAAACAACACGTATTCGTAACTGTCCGTAATCGTCTTAATACATTGTTGCTGCACATAAAAGAAAATCGAAATGTAGTGCAACTCTTCCAGAATATACTGATGCCAGTTCTATATTTGTACTCTGGATAGTTTGCCTGTTTGAGTGAGTTGAATGAAATGTATCATCACGAGTGCGTCGTGTGCCGGACACGGCAGACGACACAGAACGAGAACCTGCTAAATAAGGATGTGACGTAGTGGGAAGAAACTCCCTTGCCAGAGCACATGCTTCGAATTTTTTATTCGTACGAAATTTGACAACTTTATCAGAGAATTTTCTTTTGCTCTGAGAATCTACTCGGGACGATGTGTTTTTTATTCACACGACCCCGTGTTACAAGATGCCAGAACACCAAATAAATTAATGATGAATTATTACCCAGGTAAAGAAGATCCTTATGAAGGCCGAGGAAAAGGAGGGGGAGTCAATAATCTCAACCAAAAGAGCGTAATAGATGAGGGCAGAAAGAAGAAGACACCAGTAAGTTTCGTTCGGTGACGGCGGTGGAATTTACACGACAAGCCGCGCCTGTTACCGAGTTACCCGGTTTCAAGGTGGCGCCTTCCCACACGGCGCAACAATAACTGGGGAGATGCGGAATGTGGAGCGCAGCTGCGCATCTGCCTCGGGGAGGAGTTGAAAGCCACGCCTTCCTTCAGAGGGCGGCTTTCAGCGGGAAGAGTGCCGCGGGGACAGAGAGCGTAATGCAGGCGGCAGGGGGCGCCGGCCCTGCCTTTCTTCCCGCGGCGACAAGTCGGCGGCGGCGGCGGCGGCGGTGGCGGCGGCGGCGCGCTGTGGCGACTGGCGAGTGGCGACGCCCGCCTTAATCCCCGGGACACCGCGCCGGATCGATGTCCTGCCAGCGGCGGCGACAATAGTGGCAGGAGGAGCACACACAGGCTGCTAAAAGCCGGCGCCCCGCGGCTGCACTCGGGACACCTGCGGCGACCACTCCACTCCCGCCGTGCAGGGCTGCGCGCCGCTGCACCCCTCCTATAGCGGCGTCTCGTTACAATCCTTCTGGGCGTACTACCGAGTCATCCTATGAAATACTAACCACTAGTAGTGAAGGAAGCATAACTTCCAAAATAGGACAAAACTAAAACTATACTAAACTCCGTCCGAAGAGGCCTTGGAAAGCCCAACCTCAGCCTACAGGCGTCACTGGATGCGGATATAGAGGGGCATGTGGTCAGCACACCGCTTTCCCGGCCGTAGGTCAGTTTGAATGCCGGACATTTGCCACGCCGGACATTTGCCACACTCGCCCCTTCGTCAGGTAGCGTGAGTAGCGATCCCTCAGGTAAGGGACGCCCTTCCTCGTACTTCTTCTGTCCGCTTTCAAACCGCCGTCTCCACATCTTACTCGATGCAACCAGTACGTAAGGGACCTTCTTCTTCGACATCTTGGCGAAATACAGAGCTTTTTTTCCGAAATCGAAATATTTATAACTTTGGGGAAACGAAAGCAATACCTACGATTATGTCAGTATGTAATTAGTTCTGCCAAGTACAAATATAGATCCCTTTGTCTGTACGGTAGCTTCCTTTCACGCCTGATTGCGGTAGAAACAGTCCATCGCCATGGGAGCAACAAGAAAGGAACAATGTAAAGATAATGCGAATGTACGCTAATCATTACTTTTTGATCACTGCATTTGTGCCTACTTTAATTACTACAACTCCATGCCAAAAAGATAATAAGGAAAGAAAAAATGGGTATGTGAATGTTTGAAAAGAATAACGACATACTCCATATTAATTTACTGTCTAAAATCCGATATCCCTTGCGGCCAAACATTAGTTGATAAAGTGTAGCGGGACAATGTTCAAAACATGACTGAAAATACGTTCACTAAACAGAGATAAGAACATCTATGATGGACATGTCATCTAAACTGGAAGTACAGTTTTAAAATGTTAGAAATTAGGAAATGAAGTAATACGGAATGCTATGCTTTTAACATACGTTGTTGTTCTATATTGTTTAGCTCTGGTATTTACAGGGTCACAGAGAAAGCATCCTAGGTTTTGGAGCGAAAAACCATAATTGTATTGATCTGCACTAGAACAAACAAGAAGCACAACTTAAGGAAAAATAATGTAATGTGTGTTCAAGCTCACAAGCGACATTGAAGCAGGTAGTTCCTGTGACTTAGTATGGGCAGAGGTTATATTCGACAACCGGAATAAATTAATAACTGGGTCCTTTTATCCACCCCCGTTCTCAGATGAAACAGTTGCTGAACAGTTCAAAGAAAACTTGAGTCTCACCACAAATAGGACGGAGGGGAGCCGAATTTAATGCACGTTCCTCAAAATTTTTGATACGATGTTCACACCGGCCGACTATAGGAGTCATCAACTTCGTTAGGTATTTGGCAAGCTTGTAGGTAGGAGAATCAATTGAACAGACAATAGGTCTCAAGGGAACTTTATCATTGTGGATCTTCGGTAGTCCGTACAACGGAGATTATGTTGAAAAATAGGGTTTTGTAGCTGTAAGGGAGAGGGGAGATAAGGTGCATTGGAATCCTCAATAAAACCAGTCTGATTTCAGAAAAAAACATGTTTCATTACTTATTGAATACCTCTCATATTAGTTGGCCAGTGGGTGCTACTGTGTATATTTCACTTCCAACAGTGCCACTACATCACCAGTGCCTCATTTATTAAGTGCATCAGTAGTTGTATAGGCAAGGTGCTTCGCCAGAGAAGCATGAAACCAATTTTACGGAGTGGCTACACGATCCATGATTTGGTAGGGCCCACAGTGATGCAGTAAAAGCCTTCAAAGCCGAAGGTGTGTATGCGATATAGAGTGAGCACTGTGCCGCCTATACTGGGAAACCGGAAAGCTTGTTAGCGCCTTGTAACAGAGGATTAGCGCTATACATTTGGTATATAGCCAGTTAGTCGTGTCTTGGTGTGTGTAAGGACCGGGCAATGGGAATTTGAACTGCATTCGCGACATCAATACAGTTTATTAGATCTCCCAGTGCTGCGGTAAATTGACAAGCAAGTTAACAATATTAACAGCGTTATAACGAAGATCAGGTGCTTCAGCAGAGCACAATTAGCTCGCTCCCCAGTGACGCACTGGGAAGCAGGACTCAAACCCCAGCATCGCCCACTAGTGTGAACGTGCCGCAGTACATACTGGTCGAGTAATTCAAACAGCTGACACTTCTTGAACACATATACAAAGACATCTTAAAACACTTATAACGAATGGTAATACAATGGACAACTCACATTGTTAATCAATCAAACAATTTAGAAGCGTAAATGAGCTCACACAGATCAAATGTGAGTTCCTTTAAATACCTAGTGACAGAATAAAAATAAAACACTCTCAGTGAAGGGTGCTCCAGTTTACACGGCAAAGCCCCTCTCCAACAGTTCAATGAATGAACCATAACTATCCGGTAACTTTTGAGACAGTTCAAAATATACAACAACTTCTTAATGCAAACACAATTTACTCACCGACAACAAAACATAATTAACACAACAAATTATCAGTGCTGCCCAAACCAGTCTCGTGCTGGAGGTAGAACTACATGAGAAAGTCCACTTAACAGTTAGCCCACAAAACAGGAAAATTTCAGTAACCCCCCAGAAACTCACTATTAAATGAGAGAACAAGAATAAAACACATGAGTCAATGTTCAACACAAGAGACTGAGCTGTACATGTTGATCATGATACTGAGTCTTAGAACATTTCAAATTTCCACGGTGTAACCAAACAGCACTTAGGGCCACTGCTTAAACATGGATGACACAATAGTTCGCAATTCTGGATGTTAAGACGTGTTATTCACACAACATGCCCACCATAACGACATGACAAGGTGTTATCATTTCATTCCACTTAACACAATGAAGCAGAGTACGACGTTACTTGCGGTTTTCAGCCGAGTAGCAGCTCTCTAACGATCAGACCATACTAGCAAACTAATTAGAACTTTGCGTAACACTGCTCACACTTGATGTAACTTTACTATGCACGGCTCTGTTTAAAAGGAATAGCTTGATATAGTCATACGGCCGAGTTCTGCTCGTGCCCAGCAACTAACTCGTTGCAAATAATAATCTGTGTCTGTGACCCCGCAGTCAAATAATCTGTGCATTGGCTACAGGCTGCGAATTAATAAAATACGCAGGAATATTGAATAAAACATAAAAGAATAATTTAATTAAAATGATTCTATTCTGATGTCTGTAATTGATGTAGAGGACAGAGAATTATGATGAATAATTTCTACTCTTAGAAGTAAATTTCAACCAAACAGAAAGCGGTCCTATAATATCCAATTAAAATATACAAAAATAACCTAATCAAACTCTGTAGAATACGCATTTAGAATGTTTCATGACTGATAGTTTTCATGCATCTTGGATGGCTGTTTAGCTTGTGGATTCTGCTTCTATCACAATTATGGTATCACAATACACGAAATATTCACCAGCTCAAAATAGTTTAACATAACGATTTACTAGTAAACAGACACAAGATAACGAGTACAGGCCCATACTCAGTGTATTCTCAATTCCGTAATGCAATCGGAAAAAGTTGGAGTGTTGTAGCGGCTATTCACCACGCACAATCAATCACCTTCTTGATCGAATAACTCACGTCACCTGAGGCATGTATGCCTTCTTCAATAACTCGACTTCAAGTGACCAAAAGTTAAAGTATCATAGTGACCGTTCACCGCCCAGGTTCTATAATCCACTAGAATCAAACACGCACTAGATCACTGGGAGGTTTGCTATCTTCAGGAACAAACGTGAAAGTGTCTAGACTAATTCCCTTGAGCTCTTCTCTCGAAAAAAGTCTATCTCCCTTGACTTCAGACGTGTTCCGCCACTGCCTGCTTTTCCATTGCCTGAAGGCCACCCCTCCCAAAATACATCATTCTTAAGTTCTACTGACATGACTTGACCACTTTCCGTGTTAAACTAATATACTACAAAAGCATTTAAATAAAGAAATGTTATAAACTTTCGATCACCCTAATATCTTTTCCAATATATACAACTAACAGTTTTTTCCTTACAAATAAGCCAGCATTTTTGTGGAGGTGTGCTCAAAGTAAATGGCGACGGACTGTCAATAAATATTGTTTAAACAATTATTTAGGCCAGCTTGAAGCATTACAAAAGCATTTAAATAAGGAAATGTTATAAACGTTCGATCACCCTCATATCTTTTCCAATGTATAGAAGTAACAGATTTTTCCTTAATAAATAAGCCAGCATTTTTGTGGAGGTGTGCTCAAAGTAAATGGCGGCCGACTGTTGATAAATAGTGTTTAAACAATTATTTAGGCCAGCTTGAAGGAAGCATTTTCTGGTTCTCTTTTCATTAGTGGCATCAGCAATACATGTGATTGACCACGTTTTAAATTACGCTGATTACTTACTAGCAATTGCAATCAATAGTTAAACAATAATCTGGTAAAAATAGTGACTTATTCATTAAATAAATACACAAACATTACAAAGGTGAGGTATTCATGCTGCATTCGATTGCTGTGTTATTTTGGAGAATGTAATGTTCTTAAAAACATTGGAAAAATGAAAATATTTAAACACATAATAAATGAAGAAATAAAAGACATACAGGTACGCATCTTTCAGTGCAATGCTGTCATCTGAATTACTGTTTGTTAAAATCGCATGTAGGCCTTAAAAGCTGTTAATTCAGAGATTCATTCTGGAAATGTTTGGTCACTGCAAAACAAAAACTTCTGTAGTTTTATGAATATTTAAAATTTTGTTGTGTCATTGGATATGCCTCATTCTTCTGAGATCAGATATATATTCAGATTTGCTTTATTATTTGTCTTTGTCTGTCGAATTACAAAGCACTGTAAGAAGCCATCTTTCAGACTCACTAAAAGTCTGCCATTTGCCGGTGTTTCGTCTCTTTTTCTAAGCTTGCGACTGCCGCCTTATTTCGCCGTACTAGGCTTTACCAGTTCCTGCCAAGCCCTTATACCCACACATTGGCTCGCCAACAACGGTAGCTGCAGCTGGGCCAGCAGCAGCGCTTTAGATGAGCCGGCCACATCACTCCCTGAGCCATGGGCCTACTAGCGTTGAGCCATAGAAACCAGTTCGCCTCATACCAATTCTAAGCATCCAATTAACTCGCCTATATACGTGAAAGATTAGACTAGCAACCACAATTTTAAATCTGTTCAAAAACGCACTAATCCCACGTAGTCTTTTGAGAGGGGCCTTGTCGATGGTAGCAGACTGGCTTAAGTCTTGTAGCCGTCCTCCGCGTACTCAATGGTTCCTTCGTGAGCTGCAGCCCACACAAACTTCTGCCCACTCTTCCGCCTCTGGGGTGCTGTTGATCTGATGTATTCCAGGTGTCGGTGCGCTCAGCTTGACTCCACCATAAACTCAAGCTTTCATGTCTGTTCCCCAGATAGAAAACATTGCTTCGGCTCCTACAGGCAGAATGTCCTCATCAGGCAAACATGTCCTACTTCAGACTGACTCATCCCTCGGACTCCTGCCATGGTAAGAGACCTTGACACACACCACATGCGGCTCCTCATGGGTGATGTTCTCTAGTGGAGAATCTGCGGAACCCAGAAGTGTGTCATGACCTGTTGATCTTCGTTGCGCACCTCAAGGTTATCCGATAAAAACTGTACGGAAATCTACTAGTGGACACTGATACGGAATGTGACACTCCTGCATATTTATGACTGGTTGAATTCTGCTGCAACCACTTTCAGTTAGGAGTCTGATTGAAAACCCATTCTTCCACAAGAGTTGAAAAAATGGCTCTGAGCACTATGGGACTTAACTTCTGACGTCATCAGTCCCCTAGAACTTAGAACTACTTAAACCTAACCAACCCGAGAACATCACACACATCCATGCCCGAGGCAGGATTCGAACCTGCGAACGTAGCGGTCGCGCGGTTCCAGACTGTAGCGCCTAGAACCGCTCGGCCACTCCCCACAAGAGTTGAAACCAGATGTGCTAGTGATGTTGGATGCTGGGGTCTGCAGCATTCCAAAAGTATTACATTACGTTCAGGTCGGGATTCTGTTCGGACCAAACGATTACAGGAATATTATTGTCCGTCAACCATTGCTTCACAGATTTCTTCTTCATGACAGGACGCGTTGTCTTGCTCATACAATCAACCTTCGTCTCCATACTGTTCCTCTATTGTACGCAGCATGAAGTGCTGTAAAATGTGTTCATACCTTCCACATTTTGTGTTTCCTTAAGCGCCTTTGGGGGACCAAACACTAACCTCGAAAACCACCCCCATACCGTAACACCACCTTCTCTGGCATTCAGTGTTGGTACTACAAATGACGACAGGTAACATTCTGCTAGCATTCGCCAAACCTAAATCCTTCCATCAAATTAGCACAGAATATAGCCTGATTCATCACTCCAAATTACTCGTTTCCAGTCGTCCACTATCCATTACTGGCGATCTTTACAACACATCAAGCATCACTTATCACTGGTCACAAAACTGTCTGACGTATGAGGAACTGCTTGACCATAGTATCCCATTCTTTTTAACTCCCTAGGCACACTCATTGTGCTAGCTGGATTGCTATAAGCACTTAGGAATTCGCCGTACCTTTCACGGATTTCATACGATTTTTTACCCTCAGTAACGTTCGACAGTTCCTGCCCCCAGGTAGATGTCTGCCTGGTCTTGATTTAGCTGTCATTTTTCCTTCGCTTTGCCACCTAATAATAACATTATCAGCAGTAGAGTTGGGAGCTTTAGAAGGGGTTCAGTGCCGCTAATGGATCTGTTGACTAAGGGGCATCCAATGACTATTCCATTTTCATAGTAACTAAGCTCCCTTGACTGACTCTTACTGTTGTTACTTGCTACTCTACTGAAAACACAATACTGACGGGGCCACCTATCATGATACCTGGTGGTCAGTTTCGTAGTATTTGGGGTATCCGGACACTTTTCATCAGGTAGTGTGTTCGGTTGCAGTGGGGACACTGACCAACACAAGCGGAGCACTTTAGTGATTGAGAGCACTTCCAAGACAACCAAGGATGCGCACACGCAAAATACAAAAAGGCAAGCGAAAGTCCAAAGCAGCAGTCCTAGTACGATGATCCCAGTGCAACGGCCACACAGGACACGGCCGCCAACCTCCAAACATTGCATGCACAACTGGAGTCGTTTATTAAGAAGTAACAACACGAAACCTCGGCTCCCAGGAGCTTAACGCTGATTCTGGGTGGACTACCAATTGCCAGCAAGCTTCGTAACGCACAAGTAGTCTGGCAAGTATTCCGAGCCGTTTTGCTAACACCAGCCAACGTTGTTTTAGGTCCGATAAAATATAATAAACTCGATTTCGGTAGTCTAGTAACAACTTTAGAAGAACGCATGTTCAAACACCGAACCCCCAGCTAATTACACTCAGTCCAGAGAAGGTTTCCTGCAATAGAGGCGATATGTCAGCATATGTTACTGTTTAAGTATCTCACGTATTTTGCAAGATATCTTGTCAGTAGATCCAGAAGGATTTTAATCAGATTGGCACTGGCCGTTGGAATCTACGTATTTATATGTATGGTCGTCCATCACTGTTTTCAAATTTTAATGACTGTCTCTGGTTACAGATTACACTGCTTCCGTATATTTCATTTATGATAAATAGGCTCACTCGTAATAAGGCAAGTGGGCAGACTTGGGTTTGTTGAAAGGACATTGGGAATGTGCAGTCAATCTACAGTAATGGAGTTAGCGGGTCTGCTACGACTGCGTTGAGCTGTGAGTAGACATAGCTGCATTTGACCGTTTAATTACTCACCGCATAAAGTTTTAACATATAAAATTTTATGAAAAATGTTTTTCACTTTCAATACGTCACCTACATACATTCGTATTGATTGCGTAACCCGAAAGAATCAAAGCAGTAATAGTTAAAAAAACTCTCATCAGGTAATGAAGTTAAACAAAAAATGTGGAAGACAAACAGAATTCCAACGCACAAAATGCGCAACACTCAGTAATAGCTAAAATATTGAAAACAGAAAACGAATAAATCCAGTGAATGCAAATGAAAGCAGAGTGCCCAGTAATATCCAATAGAACAGGCAGGAAATTCAATTAACAGAACCCCCGGTCCTGTTGAATTACACACTGCAAATTAATCAGAATTACCACTTCACCTGACATATGTCGAACTGCTTATTACTCAGATACGTACGCAAAGACAAGACAAAGTTATTTTAATTTACTAGTAACAGCCAAGTAAGTTCACAATCCAAATTTAAGGCTTCTGCTCAAAATGTGCCCCATAATGTAACAGCAGGCGTCAAACTTATTTATTCGAGAGTCAATACCGTGGCGGTTGGCCGGCACCACTGTCGCATATGTTCTGCTCTTATTATTAACAGGTAATCTACATAAATTATTGTGTGTCCCAGACAGACCTACTACAACAAGAGCACGGTAAATCGGCTACCTGTCACTTAGTACTGATAGTCAAGAAGTGTCACTATGCGGAACGTTTCATGTTGACGGTTCCCTGTTTTAGGTTTCTGCTGTCCTCAGGGACCCCAAAGTTGAGAAAAACTAATTACCTGAAGAAGTGTTGTTGTATTGTCTCTTTGAACACATGATTAATTGATTAACATTTTGACTGCCGGCCACTTAAACCTTACATTTTCCTAGAATGTTGGTCATTTTTATAGCTGTTCAATATCATTTTACTAAGAACACTAGCCAACATTTAACTGTAATACTAACCTTTTACAGAAACTTGAAACTATTGGAACTAGTTCTTCTGGATTACATATATGAATTATTACAGAATTCTTTGCCATGGTATAATGCTTTTGTGGTGACACACAATAAAATAAGGCTTATTGCAGACGGTTATTTTGCACTCACTGCACTAGTGTGTAGTGTTTTTTCTTGCAATCTTTCAGGGTTAAAAAAATGCGGAAACGTCAGAAAAGAACGCAACGCTTTAACGAAATTATAGTAAATCAAAACGAGAAATACTCGCTTATAACTTGACGTAGTTCTTCTTGCGAGTCACCTGAATCGTCGAAATGGTCGTCCACACTCTCGTTGTCAATAAAATCTTGCTCCAATTCACGCAAAATTTCGCCGTCCGTATGACAACGTGAAGCCATGTCCTTCGTTTCTTCACGTACTGAACCATCGCGTGCCACCCTCCAGTCTGCAACACATAAAAGACAGATGGAGCTCGTCAATACACTTGGGTTCGTATCTAAAACTAGAAGAAACTGTACCACGTCACATTTAGGGATCGTCAGTCTACCGAAATTTTCGCTTCCCATCAATTGAAGGGACTAGTAGTCAGCGTTAATAACAGTAATTGTGCTTCTATTTAAGTGCATTATGCAAAATGAGACAGCTTCCAAAAATGTGTAACAAATGCTCTGAATATAATTTTCCTTGTAATTCACTCCATTGTATTACAACAGCCTTAATGTAATTTCATGTGTACAATATCCAAAAATGATTTTCTCAGTCATGCGCATGCACGAATCCACGTTACTTCCGTTAGAAATTTATGCCACATCAGTTTATCGGTACGAGACAGAGACGTCAATGGGATGTCAATGCTGCAAGACAAATTAGCAAACATTCCACTTCTCACATCAATGGCCACGGTAGTTACCCCTCTGCTTTTCAGGTGAGCGGCCAACTCTACCTAGCTCACGGCCGACCCACCACATCTTAAAATATTACTGTCTCTGTATTTTTGTTTGTTACTGAGCAGGAAAACCATACTGTTAAGAAATTCTTAATGTTAGTTGACGTCTTTGGATTCTGTTGTTAGTTACTGGATGCATAGTATTATAAAATTCGGGTGAGAACCGCGGGCCGTACGAATACTTCATTCGGACCGCAGCTTGGCGACCATTGCCCTATATGGTTCCGCCTTCTACTTTCTGTAAATACACCGTCCGTGGCACAGGCAGACTTGCAACATCCGCAGGAACCTGGAAGGAGCTGCATGCAAAACAGGTACACTCACACGGACATACAAACACACACACACACACACACACACACACACACACACACACATACACAGAGCTCAAGTCTAACGCAAGTTCTCATAACTCCAGTAAGCTCACAGCGCAGACTGCATTACAGGAACAACGCCAGACGTGCCACAATTGCATCTGTCAAGCTACACGTTCTTCTTCGTAGCCATCCGCCGCCCAGCGGCTACCCAAGTGTAGCTAAAAGTACTTCCTGCTTGACCATTTCATTTTGCCTTCTGACGGTCAGTGTTCTTTCCTCTGTGGTACTCGACATTCTTCTCTCTGTGGTACTGGACGTTCTGTCTGCAGTACACAGTGGCGTCCCACACTGGCTCCTATTATACTTCGTTCATCGCAAGAATAAACTTGATGTAAACAAAGACATACGCAGTGATTTGTCAGCTACCGTAGCACACGTACTCTGGTGTTGTTACGTTCTTGCAAGTAGATCTTAATTTTGTTCAAATGGTTCAAATGGCTCTGAGCACTATGGGACTTAACTGCTGAGGTCATCAGTCATCAGAACCACTTAAACCTAACTAACCTAAGGACGTCACTCACACCCATTCCCTAGACAGGATTCGAATCTGCGACCGTAGCGGTCGCGCGGTTCCAGACAGTAGCGCCTAGAACCGCTCGGCCACCACGACCGGCGTTAATTTTGTATTAGATATCTTATTACCACGTTACTATAAAAGAAACTTTAAGATATTCTAATGTATTAACAGCCACTATCACTTAATCGTACTTTAGCGATGTAGTTTTTATTTTGAAAGTCTCTGCAACCGGTATTTGGGCTCTGATTGTTGCACTGTTGGTACGTGCTGTGAAAATGGTTGACGGTGCTTTCTGCTCCGTAGTGAAACATTCGTGTGGAACACCGTTAAAAAGTGTTAAGAAACAGATTGGTTTTCAAACGTTTGTCACAAGTTCGCAGACAAAATCGGCTTTGAAGTTTTCTGAGGGACTTTATTTACTAAAGTTAAACTGTTTGTTTAAACAGATACATGGCAAAGCTGGTAGCATTGACGAATTGTAATAGTATATTCCATGGATCTCTGTTTCAAATCTTGTTTTGGGCTTTTCTTGACTTTTTCTTCCGTTCAGCTCGAATATCTACACCATTTAATTATAAAATGCATAAAATATATACTAATTGGCACATATCTATCATTTTCATGAAAAATACTCGTCTTCTTGTTTCTAATAACATATCGTATGCTAAATTCCAGTTTCCATTGCAAATATAGATTCTTTCCTTCCTACATTTTATGGAATATTTTAATAAAGATTATTTAAGTGATGAAAACATACAAATTAAATTTTTGAACAAAAATAAAAAATCAAATAGTCTTCATTTGGTCTGATTCCATTCATTTGTAACCACTGATGTGCTCCCACACGAGCCAGAGTCATGAACACCGTGGAAAAGAAATTTTTACGACATTGAACATACAGTACAGATGCACTTCTACATCTGCTACAGTGCTACTACAATCGGAACGCAATAGAACTTATCTCCAGCCAAGATAAATGATTTGTCATGAGAAGTACCAAGTCATTCAAGCTGCCAGACGAACTGAAACTAATGCACGAAGCTTTGTCATATGTCAATATCTAACGCTGGAGGGATGCAGAACAGCACATCATGAAAAAAAAAAAAATAGAGGAGAAAACATGGCGCTTGGATTCTTTTATATCGCATCCTCACCAACGAATCAGATGACAGTTCCAGTGCTGAAATATATTTCTCGGATTCGGATATGGAAGGAGTTCAGAGATTACCAGACGACTGACTGTAAGTAATAGTCTCAATGGCTTTAATATTTAACCAACCGGCTACATCCCTGCTATACTCTTTTTCGTCACACAAACTCACACCACAGAAAAATTACCCTGTGGGCTGTGTTTAAGTTAGGAATTTTCATCACGCTTGTTTCTGATTACGATACTATTTCAGCTTAGAATGAGTGCTTGTATTTTCAAAGAAGACTGCATAGAATTTACTTGTGCATCCCATACTGGAACATGATATGGGTGAGACACGTACGATAAAGGAATAACGAAGGAACGTGTACAAATAAAGAAGGGCAGCAGGAATGATGATGGGTTTGTTCGACTCACGGGAGAGCGTCATGGAAATGTTGAAAAACCTGAATTGGCAGCCTCTTGAAGATTGGTGAAATTGTCTCACGTAGGAAAGAGTCGGTACAACCGAACTGTTAACTTTATATTTTATGAAAATCGGACTGCTACTAAAAATATTTTGTAACATGAGGATATTAATATTATGTTCATCTTAAAGATGTGTGATATTCGTGGGTAACACATTAATGAGAATTAGTTTAATTTTGTGACTTTTTCTCGTGTTGACCAAACGACGATGTTGCCCCGTAGGGCGGGTAAGATCGACACCCAAAAGATTTAAAAGTAAAAAAGTTTATTCCAAAATTTACAAAAAAATATCCTATACGCATGAATTGTTAAAAAACTAAAGAGACACTAATCAGTATGAAATAAGAAATTTACATAATGTTAGGTTTATGTCTTAAGAACAAAAGTCACAAACGAAATCATCTTCTCCTTCACAATTGGTACAAGCCTCGTGGGCCCTTCCCTTACAGTTCCAGTATTGATTCCACCTCTCCCAGACCTTTGAGCTAGAATATGATTCATTGCACAATATGCAAGCTTCATCATCTTCATCAAAATTCATTTTAATTTCTTTCCTTTTCCTTGCTTTTTTCGTATTTTGTTTGGAGCTTAGATTGAGAAAAAATCTTTTTCTTTGAACACCTTTTATTTTTAGTATCTTTGTCCAGTGCTCCATTGCTCTTAGCTTTCATCCTTTCTTCTTTAATTTTCCTTTGCCCTTTTTTTTATCTTCCCCTCTTCCTCAAGTTCTGATATGTAGGCGGAGGATGTAAGGATGGCTGTCTTCCATTTTTGTTGTGAACTCTACATTTTTTTCCTGTGAAGGTGGCGTTAGTAATTTAGGTGATATTAGAAATACACTTGTTTTCAATGATATTTTTTGAAGGCCTATTGGTCTTGGCCCCGATGACGTATGTGCTCAACTTGCAACTTGCAACTTTGACTCTTTCCACATCCCAAAGACTCCTCTCCAAGGGATCCATGCAAAACGATAAATGTAATGTAATGTAAAAGGGAAGGCTGGCTTCCTTCTTAGTTTTGTGCTTGAGAAGTTAAAAGCTCGGAACACGTAGCATCGGTTTCTAATGACGCAGAGGGCTAAGGACGACTGTCATCAGGTCTCCTATAAGCCAGTCTCAGAAGGACTGCAGAGCCATGCGACTGTACAACATCTGGTGCACCAGAAGCTACGTTCTGACACGGTGCAGTGTTCGATGCTTATCTAGAAATTTATAGCTGACAGTTTGTAGAATCTGATTCTTCTGTTCTAGCAGTAGTTTCAGATGGAGCATACAAGCGATCATGGAATACGTTTCTATTGAATGGGTGTATTCCAGTCTTCTCAAACTTCTCTGTGGTATTTTGCATAAGAGCGGTTCTTGTAAAAGCCATACTCACAAGCTTAGCGATATTTTAGATGGTGATGCAACTCCCAGGAGGCGCAGCTAACCACTGCCTAGCTTCTTACTCATAGTATGCACTCAAAGGCGCCTTAAAAGAAACATCTAGGGGCTGAAGGCGGTGTTTTGTATACGGTGGAAAATTCTGTAAACTGAAATTGTGTTTCCGAGCTAGGTCAATAAGACCAAAATGTTGTCATGTGATTAATGAGCCAAACTGATCTCTCCTGTGACAAGTTAGAAAATTCTGTGAATTTCTTAAAGCAAATTCTAAAAGCGTCATTATTGACATACCCTGGTTCATGGTAACAGGCGAAGGATCCTGAAGGAGCATCATCCATTAATAACGGATTTTACTCCTTCCTGGATAATACTAACACTGGCGGCGTAAAGTTCCCAGATGCGCCCATACACTTTTCTACAGCAACGGGTACACTACGTTCTGCAAATGATAAGCACTCAACTTGTTTTTTTTCCCCAGAGGATTAAAACCACTGAAGGTTTGTTTGGGACTATGAGAATCCCTGTCTTATCCACACTGTACAGATCGTTTGGTTTAATTTTTTACGTTGAATAAATTGACTCCAAAAGATGAAAAAATTTCCTGGCTGCAGCTCTATTAAATCCTTTAGCTCGAGCTAAGGACGTGTGTGTGCTCTGGTGACCTCAGTTTTAATTCAAGGTATTGCTTAACGAATCAGTAATACCAGTCTTTACCTACCATTTTTCCGAATCTGTTGAAGCAGTGATTTATAATATCTTTCTCTGTTACATCAAATGCCAACCAGCGTAGATATGAAACTGTCAAGCCAAAGAGTCTTTCTTCCGTAAATAATACATACTCAACTATTTTCTTTTCTTGCGCTTCAGAAAACACAATATCACAGCGAAGCAATTGCTTTTCAGAAGCCATTTCGAACGTCAGCTCATGTTTTAGCGCTTTTTTCACCATGTCAGTCAAGGTTGTTCTGAGTATGCTGAAAGATTTCGATGCTGCAGTGTATCCCATCCGTCCTTCAAGAACAGCATTTACTGCCTCCTTCATTCCTTCTTGTGACCAGCTCTGCCAAGTTGTCTTTCACACGTATTTCCTCACTACATCTGAAATTAAATTTCAGGTGCATTAGTTATAGGAATATAAATAAATTACACATCACGTTGTTTGCTGTGAATATTAAAAAATTAAAGAAGAGGTTTCATTAATTTTCACAGAACGTTTTACTTGAAATAGAAGCTTACCTTAGGCCCAACTAAAAATATCTGTTTTCTGCAGTTTCAACCTTTTTGTGCAACAAGTAAAACTAATTACATGTTCAGTAAAGCTAAAAAAAAGGTCAAAGCCTCTTTATTTTATGTTAAATTCCTTCACCATTTAGAGTAAATTGAATGAAACACTTAATACTAATAATGTGGAGTTTTAATTAGTTTCTAAAGTATAATGAAACACTGAACTGAGTACACTGACGGTTTGGCCCTGCAGTACACAAAAAAAACAAATATGGCGATTTCAGGTTATCGATCAACAGTTACTCGGCTATGTTTACTATAAAAATACAACCAAACCCATGAATAACCATATTTACTCATCGATGGTAATTCAGACTGACCTAATAATTAGCAAAACCATAAAAACTTCATACAACTCAGAAAAGAAACTGTTTAAAACTTTAAAAATTCCTGCAATCTATAGACCAGCCAGTATGGTACCGAAACCAAGCCCGAACTGCTGATAGTCACGGCCTCTTCACTAGTTCATAATGTTACCGTCCAATAGCAGCACCTAACGGGAAAACCCATTCGGTTTTGCCCCACTACCGTTTCGAGAACCACTAAGCGAAGAACTGTAGGATACGCTTCAGCCCCATAAGGATCGCGCCCGTAGGGACTGTGAAAGCAAAATTCGACACCCAAAGAGTCATTTATGCGGTCATCCTTCACGTACCCTATACGTAATTGAAATGAGAAGAATCCCTAACACTTGGTACCATGTTATGTACTCTCTGCTACGCATTTCGCAGTCCTTTCCAGTCTATGTATTCACATGTAGATGTACATGTAGGTGTAAATAAATCACCATAATTTGATTTTGATACCATAATGGCAGCCAAATAATGCGTGGTGTTCACCCTAAACTAGGTTGCACGTACTTCTTGAAGGAGTTAAGCCTTTTAACTGCACTTTAACAACACGAGTAATTATATTACGTAATGAAATTCTTCATTAATAAATCCATCACAGTTTGAGCATGGTAGTGGCGTCCGCACACAGCAAGAATGAATGATCTGTTTTATTTGTCATTAAAGTCACCAGTGACCCAGAAATCAGCTCTACATGAGTTAACGAAAATGATCATTTTGCTCAATAACATGCAGTCTCTGACAAATAGTGAAGCAAGTTCACATCTCACCTTAAATCATCTCTTCTGTACAACTCCATCTATTCTTTAGACGAATTTTTGTTTAAAATCTCGTAGCCTGTAGAAAAACAAAAAAGCGTAATTTCAAATGTAGTTGCATGAGTAAGATGAAAAGTAATATGTTTATTAATGTTGTTAATGTTAAATCTACATCACTAAGTCAGGAATGTGTAATTAGGCAGCATGTAATTAGCAATTTCTATAGGTCGGTGCGAGAAATAAATAATCACTTCATCCATTGCTCGTATCAGTAAACTGAAAGTGTGGTGTAATAGTCATAAGACAGACTGTTGCCTATCGTCGGATCTCGTGATGTTAGATCGAGCAATATGGAGCACTAGTTACCACACTGGACTCGTATTCAGGTGGACAACAGTTCAAACCGGCGTCCAGCCATCTAGATTTAGGTTGCCGTGATTTTCCTCAATCGCTCCAGGCAAATATCTATATTATCTATTCCTATCCCTCTTCCGGGATGGTTCCTTAGGAAACACACGGCCAATTTCCTTCCCCATCCTCGACACAATCCGCGCTTGTGCTCTGTCTAAAATGACCACTATATTGACGGGACGTTAAACCCAATCTCCATTCCCTCTTCCTTCCTTCTTGGTGACAGAATTGTCTCATTTCTCGTATCCTGCTGCAATCATCTAAAGATTCTTAGAGAACCAGTTGAAATTTACAGCGTGTAACATTATTGAGCTACTTTGTAGTCGAGACTCTTTTAAACTGCTAGAGTCTCGTAAGTTGCGTAAAAAATATTTCCTCTCGAGCTAAATAATATGCTCGTAGAGACATTAATACTGCCCATCCTTGACTAAGGTCATCTCATACCCCTTTTCTGACCATTTCATGCCAGACTAGGAACAGTTACGGCAACTGCGTAGATACTATCATATCCTATGTTTGCTCAATATTTTCAATCCTTTCATTCTCTCTGTTTGTCTTACTCTTATATCTGAACAGCACAGCAGAAATACTCGTTCTCAACAAAGCAAAATTCTCTCTGTATCATAACACAGCATTTATATGTTCTCTAAATCATTTTCTGTATAGGAAGCCGACTTGGAAATGTCTTCCTCAAAATATTATAGAAATTAAAGCCCGTCAAAACTTCAAAAGACAGCTGATGGTCGATCTTCTATCAAATAGCCATCTCTCCTACATTCTGTGCGGTTCATTATCGTCAGTCACCCTTCCCACCAGCTTGTCCCTACAGCTTGTCGGCAGAGCTTTCCTAACACTGTCATTTTCACTGTCATTTCGATCTTCTTCTCTTCCTTTATCCGTTCCGCCTCCGTTAATACTAAATAGGGCTACCAATGTGCTATGCTAATCTACACTCCTGGAAATTGAAATAAGAACACCGTGAATTCATGGTCCCAGGAAGGCGAAACTTTATTGACACATTCCTGGGGTCAGATACATCACATGATCACACTGACAGAACCACAGGCACATAGACACAGGCAACAGAGCATGCACAATGTCGGCACTAGTACAGTGTATATCCACCTTTCGCAGCAATGCAGGCTGCTATTCTCCCATGGAGACGATCGTAGAGATGCTGGATGTAGTCCTGTGGAACGGCTTGCCATGCCATTTCCACCTGGCACCTCAGTTGGACCAGCGTTCGTGCTGGACGTGCAGACCGCGTGAGACGACGCTTCATCCAGTCCCAAACATGCTCAATGGGGGACAGATCCGGAGATATTGCTGGCCAGGGTAGTTGACTTACACCTTCTAGAGCACGTTGGGTGGCACGGGATACATGCGGACGTGCATTGTCCTGTTGGAACAGCAAGTTCCCTTGCCGGTCTAGGAATGGTAGAACGATGGGTTCGATGACGGTTTGGATGTACCGTGCACTATTCAGTGTCCCCTCGACGATCACCAGTGGTGTACGGCCAGTGTAGGAGATCGCTCCCCACACCATGATGCCGGGTGTTGGCCCTGTGTGCCTCGGTCGTATGCAGTCCTGATTGTGGCGCTCACCTGCACGGCGCCAAACACGCATACGACCATCATTGGCACCAAGGCAGAAGCGACTCTCATCGCTGAAGACGACACGTCTCCATTCGTCCCTCCATTCACGCCTGTCGCGACACCACTGGAGGCGGGCTGCACGATGTTGGGGCGTGAGCGGAAGACGGCCTAACGGTGTGCGGGACCGTAGCCCAGTTTCATGGAGACGGTTGCGAATTGTCCTAGCCGATACCCCAGGAGCAACAGTGTCCCTAATTTGCTGGGAAGTGGCGGTGCGGTCCCCTACGGCACTGCGTAGGATCCTACGGTCTTGGCGTGCATCCGTGCGTCGCTGCGGTCCGGTCCCAGGTCGACGGGCACGTGCACCTTCCGCCGACCACTGGCGACAACATCGATGTGCTGTGGAGACCTCACGCCCCACGTGTTGAGCAATTCGGCGGTACGTCCACCCGGCCTCCCGCATGCCCACTATACGCCCTCGCTCAAAGTCCGTCAACTGCACATACGGTTCACGTTCCACGCTGTCGCGGCATCCTACCAGTGTTAAAGACTGCGATGGAGCTCCGTATGCCACGGCAAACTGGCTGACACTGACGGCGGCGGTGCACAAATGCTGCGCAGCTAGCGCCATTCGACGGCCAACACCGCGGTTCCTGGTGTGTCCGCTGTGCCGTGCGTGTGATCATTGCTTGTACAGCCCTCTCGCAGTGTCCGGAGCAAGTATGGTGGGTCTGACACACCGGTGTCAATGTGTTCTTTTTTCCATTTCCAGGAGTGTATATGATTTTAAATGTCCTTTACTATTATAATAATAATTATTTTTACTGTAGATATTAGTGTCAATCATTATTATTATTATTATTATTATTATTATAATTTCTTTTCTTTCTCAGACGTTATGTCTGGTTAAAAATGGAAAGTGACGCGGACCTCGATCAAGCGTGACTTCATCTTAACTGTACGGTATATGTTACATTGCATTTAGGAACTTTCGGGTAATTGAACATGTATCAATAATTACAGATTTCTTTAGTTGTATATATACGTTTGGATGTAGCTGTATTGCGTTGATGTACTGGTGGATATTATGCGGTATGACTCCTGCAGTTGATAGTATAATTGGTGTAATGTCAATTTTATCCTGATGCCACATGTCCTTGACTTTCTCAGCCAGCTGGATGTATTTTTCAATTTTTTCTCCTATTTTCTTCTGTGTATTTAATGTATTGGGTATGGATATTTCGATTAGTTGTGTTAATTTCTTCTTTTTATTGGTGAGTATGATGCCACGTTTGTTATGTGGTGCTGTTTTATCTGTTATAATGGTTCTGTTCCAGTATAATTTGTATTCATCATTCTCCAGTACATTTTGTGGTGCATACTTGTATGTGGGAACGTGTTGTTTTATTAGTTTATGTTGTATGGCTAGTTGTTGATGTATTATTTTTGCTACATTGTCATGTCTTCTGGTGTATTCTGTATTTGCTAGTATTGTACATCCGCTTGTGATGTGATCTACTGTTTCTATTTGTTGTTTGCAAAGTCTGAATTTATCTGTTGTGGTTTTGGGATCTTTAATAATATGCTTGCTGTAATATCTGGTGTTTATTGTTTGATCCTGATTGCAATCATGAATCCTTCCATCCCACTGTATATATTGCCTTTTCTTAGCCATGTGTTGGAAGCATCTTGTTCGATGTGTGGCTGTGTTAGATGATATGGTTGCTTGCCATGTAGTGTTTCCTTTTCCCAATTTACTTTCTTTGTATGTGTTGATGTTATATGGTCTAAAGGGTTGTAGAAGTGGTTATGAAATTGCAATGGTGTAGCTGATGTATTTATATGAGTGATTGCTTTGTGTATTTTGCTAGTTTCTGCTCGTTCTATAAAGAATTTTCTTAAATTGTCTACCTGTCCGTAATGTAGGTTTTTTATGTCGATAAATCTCCTTCCTCCTTCCTTTTTGCTTAATGTGAATCTTTCTGTTGCTGAATGTATGTGATGTATTCTATATTTGTGGCATTGTGATCGTGTAAGTGTATTGAGTGCTTCTAGTCCTGTGTTACTCGATTTCACTACTCCAAATGAATAGGTCAATATTGGTATAGCATAAGTATTTATAGCTTTTGTCTTGTTTCTTGCTGTCAGTTCTGTTTTTAGCATTTTTGTTAGTCTTTGTCTATATTTTTCTTTTAATTCTTCTTTAATATCTATATTATCTATTCTTATTTTTTGCCTGTATCCTAGATATTTATAGGCATCTGTTTTTTTCTATCGCTTCTATGCAGTCGTTGTGGTTATCCAATAAGTAATCTTCTTGTTTAGTGTGTTTTCCCTTGACTATGCTATTTTTCTTACATTTGTCTGTTCCAAAAGCCATATTTACATCACTGCTGAATACTTCTGTTATCTTTAGTAATTGGTTGAGTTGTTGATTTGTTGCTGCCAGTAGTTTTAGATCATCCATGTATAGCAAATGTGTGATTTTGTGTTGGTGTGTTCCAGTAATATTGTATCCATAATTTGTATTATTTAGCATGTTGGATAGTGGGTTCAGAGCAAGGCAGAACCAGAAAGGACTTAATGAGTCTCCTTGGTATATTCCACGCTTAATCTGTATTGGCTGTGATGTGATATTATTTGAATTTGTTTGGATATTAAGTGTGGTTTTCCAATTTTTCATTACTATGTTTAGGAACTGTATCAATTTAGGATCTACTTTGTATATTTCCAGTATCTGTAGTAACCATGAGTGGGGTACACTATCAAAAGCTTTTTGGTAATCGATGTATGCATAGTGTAGCGACCTTTGTTTAGTTTTAGCTTGATATGTCACCTCTGCATCTATTATCAGTTGCTCTTTACATCCTCGTGCTCCTTTGCAGCAGCCTTTTTGTGCTTCATTTATAATTTTGTTCTGTGTTGTATGTGTCATTAATTTCTGTGTAATGACTGAAGTTAATATTTTGTGTATTGTTGGTAGGCATGTTATGGGGCGATATTTTGCTGGGTTTGCTGTGTCTGCTTGATCTTTAGGTTTCAGGTAAGTTATTCCTTGTGTAAGTGTATCAGGGACTGTGTATGGGTCTGCAATGTAACTGTTAAATAATTTAGTTAGATGTGAATGTGTTGAGGTGAACTTCTTTAGCCAGAAATTTGCTATTTTATCTTTTCCAGGGGCTTTCCAATTGTGCGTAGAATTAATTGCTTGGGTGACTTCATGTTGCAAAATTATCACTTCAGGCATTTGTGGTATCATCTTGGATGTGTCTCTTAATGCTTGTATCCACCGTGCATGTCTGTTATGTTGTACCGGGTTTGACCATATGTTGCTCCAGAAGTGTTCCATGTCTTTTATGCTTGGTGGATTGTCTATTTTAATGTGTGTGTTATCTATTGTCTGGTAAAATTTCTTTTGGTTTGTGTTGAACGTTTGGTTTTGTTTCCTTCTATTTTCACTTTTTTTGTATCTTCTAAGTCGTTTGGCCAATGCTTATAATTTCTGCTTCTTTTCATCTAATTGATCTATCGCTTCTTGTTGTGAGATTTTACCTAACCTTTTTCGTTTTTTGTCTGATATTTCATTTCTTATAAATTGTGTTAGGTGTCCAATGTCTTTTCTCAGTTTTTCTATTCACATCTGTAGCCTGTGTTGCCATGCTGCTTTTGTGGGTGTCTTCTGTGTGTTGGTTGGTTCTGATCTCTGCCTAGTGAGTATATTTAGTGTAGTAAGTGCTCCTATATAAACCAATAGTTGTAACTGTTCCATAGTTGTATTTTCATTTATTTTGTTGTGTATGATTGTGTTGATAGTTGTTATTGTTGTTTCGACTTGTGGGTTATTTGGTGGTCTATGCAATAGACCACCATATCTGTATTTGTGTTTTTGTATTCTATATACGACAGCTGAAACTTTTCCTCTATATCTAACATGTGTGTCACTTCGTGTTCTATTTGTGCTTGTTCTGGTGGCTGTCTTGAGGTTTCGTTTTCCTTTGATTGTTTAATTGGTGCATGTTGTTCTTTGTTTGTTTGCTCTGGGCTGTTTGAGTCCATTACTGCATTTTCTTCGACTGGGGTATCCTGTTATTTTTGATTATTACACGGATCTGATCAGCTAGTCGTTGTTCTGTTAAAAATTTTAATTCTGGGTATCTGGTATTAAATGTTGTGTATACTTGTGATCTGTATTCAGTTGTGTTGGTTCCTAAGTTTGTTGCTTGGTAATAACAGAACACGAGGTGTCGGTTAACTTCATCTGACCATCTCATCCTCTGTCTTTGTTTTCCTTCTAGAGTGGTTGCAGGAAGGATATCCTGCAAAACACCTCTATTTGGATTTAAATCATTTTCCATGTGGCTAGCAGTGTCTTTACCATTGTGGACGTGCATAGGGTTCAAGTGTCGTCCCCGACTATGACAGCGCTTTTCCAAGGCTTCATTAGCTCTGTCCTGAACCAACTAATCACACTGAAAGGGGGTTTAGCCCTGTTAGTGGTTTGTTCTTTTCGTCGCCTTTTACGACTGGCAGAACATACCGGAGGCCTATTCTTTTCCCGGGCCTCCACGGGGTTTATTATTATTATTATTATTATTATTATTATTATTATTATTATTATTACTATTTGTAATTTTGGTGGAGGTGGCCTGCAGTCCGAAGACTGTTTCCATGCAGCTAGCAACGTTACTGTATCACGTGCAAACCTATTCATCTGAACATAGCTGCTACAACGTTCATCCATTTCAGTCTGTCTGCTGTATCCATATCTTGGTCTCCTTCTACAATTTTTACCCTCTACAATACTAAATTGATGTATTAGAACAAATAAGCCCTCGGTCACAACTATTAAGTCAAAATTGACCAAGTTTCGACGCTACTATGAGCTTAGATTTTTTTAGAATGTTACTTGTAAGTACTGCATCTCTTTCCAGTCAGTACACACTTTAGTTTATTGATGTCTTATATACCTATTACGTTTTAGAACAGTTACTTTAATTCTGAAGACGACGCTCATAGTAGCGTCCAAACCTGGTCAATTTTGACTTAGTATTTGTGACCGAGGGCTTATTTGTTCTAATATAATTCTGACACGGTCACTGAACCTTAGCAGCTATGTTCAACGTTTTAAACTAAATTGATGATTTCTTAACGTCTCAGAATGAATCCTGTAACCTGCTGTAATCTTTTTTTGTCTCTTCATACCTTCTGCAATTGTTACATTCGTTTATCTGTTCTATATATATCTAGTATAGTCTCTGTGAGTCCTTAAAGTCCTCCCAGCTGTCCCTTATAGCGCACACACTAATTATTTTTCAGCGCCACTGAAAATTTCCCCATTGACATGTCCGTTATTCCTCTTAGTGTTCGATTAGTTCCACAACTGTGGTTTATAGCGCCTGTCCGCCTGTCCGCCTCCATACTTGAGTGATCAGCGTGGCAGAATGCCATGCAATGGGACCGAGTTCGATTTCTGAGCGGGTTGGAGATTTTCTCCGCTCGGGAACTGGTTGCTGCGTTGTCTTCCTCGTCATTTCATCCTCATCGACACTTAGGTCACCTAAAAAGACTTGCACCAGGCCATCTATCTGGCACTAGTCACACACACACACATTTCACATTTATTTACGTTTTCTGGTCATTTATAACATCATCATTCTATAAGACACTTCCAGTTTTTTTTATCAGGTTTTGTATATAACACACGTTTTACTTTCATCCTCCATTTAGACTTGTCACACCTAAAAGCTGTGCGAATAGGAAATTTATACCTCCTGGCAACCGTGTATAAATTATGTATCCCTACGCTGAACTAATGCATCCTCCAAACACTCTTTCGTAGTAAGTTGATTATCCAGAAAATGAAGATACACAGCACAGGAAATTATTTTCAAATTACCTAATATAGTTTATTAAATGATATTTCCAGTTATTTTCCCACATAATTACCACCGCTTGTATTAAGTACTGTGAGGCTGAATAAGAGATTGTTCCAATAATGTATTAGTCATCCACCTTCTCTGCAGTCGTTTCACAATCTCCTCTTGAATTTCATGGTCATGGTAAAAGTAATTTCGGTCATTAATTTCTTCACTTTCGCAATTAGCAAATTCACTTTGCTGGAGACTAAAATAAACTTCGTCCGAACAGGCCTTGCAGGCCCAACGGTACCGACCGACCGCCGTGTCATCCTGAGATCGTAGGCGTCACCGGAGGATTGTACAATGGATAAGTGAAAATGTCGCAACAGTTTCAGTGCGCAATGTGCAGTTCGCAGACGTGTGTTATTCTACAGCAAACAAATACCCCTTTTCGTATTTGCGCACATTTTATTTAAAACAACCTGATTCTATGCACGGTGCACTATTAATATGTCTTCGAAACAAACTCCCGGCGACAAGTAGTCTTTTTCAGTAAAACGGCTGGATAATCATGATTTTCCAGCGTTAATCTGAAGTTCTGATATTTTTCTTTGGTAAAGAATGCGGACTCTTTCCATTCATTCTTGCTTGTTTTTCCGTCTAATCTTCACCTGGTCATAAGGGAAAGTCGGGTAAAGCGATCACCCTAAGGAAAATTTGTATATGTGTATAAACCGCATATATTCTGTAACTAAAAAGCAGTTATACTATTATTCACTCTTCCTTACCGTAGATAAAGATAAGACTTGAATGTCTAGGGGAAAATTTCGTTTAAGATCTTCCTTTTGTAGTAGAACCAACTCAGCGCAAAGCCCGCAAATCGGTGATTTCGCCCGGAAGACAAGGGTAAGTAATCAGAGACCGGAGAAGGAAAAGACTCAGACGAAGCTGAATCTGGTTTTCTACGGCTTCTGTTGGGATGTCTCTTCCTGAACTGTGTCATCCAATACTTGTATGGCATTATGCTGCTCAGCAAGTTGATATGCTATCAGCTACCGGTTTCTCATCATACCGTTGTTCCCTGTGAAAATTAAAGTTAAGTAGTTATTTCTCCTTCTCTTGGTTGAAAACACATCTGAGAGTTCTAGTCTTCAGGAGCATGACACGTAATTTTTTTAACGGCATCTTTTATTTTCTTACAGCATCCAATGCCTATAGCATAGCTTGGGAATCCACTGATTATTGTAGTGATTTTCTTAAATAGTATGACGGCATGTTGGCATACAACTGTAATAAGAGAACATAACTTTTAAGCAATTTGTTTATTCGCTAATGCCGTATCACACTTACTTCGTGGGATATTCATGTCTTGTTATCAATTAAGCCTTGAAACGAGCTAAATACATTACATAATATGTGTAATGTGCATAGGTAATGGCCACATTGCTCCGTCACGCGACTGGCCACTATCCTCGAATGAACGCCATTACGCTAATTGTTGTTTGCATAGGAAGTTACATAATTTAGGCAATCCATAAAACACACAGTTTCGGAGGCTAAAAAGTTTTAACCGCATTTTAATAATTCCCTTTGACAACATATTTTTTCCTGCTTGCAAATGAATTTGACGCCTTACATCAGATATTGCAGAAAAAATATAAAATATTTTACTTCAGAGAAGTGCGTGCAGCTATTGCCACGAAACTCGATAAGAAAACGAAAAAAATCGCTGTGAAGAGTTTTCAGTGTTCGCCACTGGGCAGCAGCAGTCTGCAAGAGAATAAAACGATGCGGCCGCATTAACTGCACTGGCCACTAAAGTCGTTCTTACCCTACTTTAACCTCGAAAAAGCTTTATGCTGGGTATCGCACTATGGTATCCACTTCAGATTAAAAGCGACTGTTAATAATTAATTTCTCGTTAGTGAATCATTCTTTGATGTCATCCTTTGCAGCAGTTTGTTTCCTAAACGTGTGATGAGGTGCAGCTGTTACACTCTACTCCAAAATTAAGAACTAAAATATTCAAATTACAAATAAACTGTCACTTGGAGGAATGACTGCGTGTGTGGTGCCTGACGAATGTCTTCAAGTCAAGAAATTTCATAACATGGCTTATTATTCCATTGCGAAACTATAAACGGGTAATTAACACAGATATCGTAATTTCCCATCACAGCTGGTCGGTTCACTAAATTATACTCTACGTTTACACTATCTGATCGAAGGTATCCGGACATCCCTATGTCGTGCGGAATTTACCACTAGACGTCTTGAGACGCACACTAGACACTGTAAAAGACGAAGAGGAATGTTTTGTTGTCAGTAGAGAAGCAATATCGGTGTAACTGGCGGGTCAGGAGAGCTCAGTGCCTTCGAACATGAACTGGTCATTGGATATCAGCTGAGTACCAGATTCTGAAGCTACCCAAGTCGACTGTGAGAAATGTGATTGCGAAATGTACGCGAAGGAACAGCCACAGCTCCACCAAGACCGGAAGATTTCGTGTACTGAAGGACAATAACCATTAAGCAATGTGGAGTGTGGCTGTAAACATACGCTTCAAATCATCGGAATGAATCACTCGTGACTTCCAAAATGCAGCCAGTAGTGCAGCTAGAACTGTAACTGCGCGCAGTGAGTTAAAATTAGAAATTTGTGGTAAATTTCTATTGGAACTAACAGCTAAGGTCATCGGTCCCTAGGCTTACACACTACTTAAAATAACTTTTTATTTTTAATTTGGAACGTAAATAAAGTTAAAAACTTAGATTTCATTTCTGAAATTTTAACGTCATTGCTAATAATTCTAAAGTTATTTCTCCGATTTGTCTTGGCGACCATTATTATTTATCAGGTCACTAATCGTTAATATTGGTTGAGGAACCCAACTTCGAGTCCAGTTTTCTGTTCCTCCTCTCTTGTTAATAAAATTCAACTGCCCGATTGCTTTAACCTACAAGACACACGATCACAGTCAAGTAATCCTGTAAAGAGGCAACACATACTTATTTTGAGAGGATAGTAAACTATAGCACTGGCCGTATCACGTCTCCTGTGTGTGCGCGTACAGTACCTTATCCCACAGCGTTGTACGGAATGGCTACAATTAAAGTGCAGCTACTCACAGAGGTCCAGTGTGGGTTGTAATTGACGTATGGCAGTAAAACTTAATGGATATGCTATACATTAATGTGAAAACGATTTACGATTGAAAAAATTAGTCGCAATTTTAGCCACCAGGTGCAAATCTGGCGCAATAAATACAAGAAAGACATATAGAAATATTTCGATATGTAATGGATTAGGAATGGGACGTGGGCAGAAAAGGTCATACAAGTGCGAAAGGCATAACATTGATTTTATTACTAGCCGCAGCTTACACAGTTTGTTCATTATGAGCAACGGAGATATCGACGCGACGCTCCATCCGGTGTAATCTGACCAGTGCTTTCCTGTATACTGCCTTCTTGATCAGATGAAGACCGAACGTATCTCTGGTAAACGAGATATTTTACACATCCCCAGAGACAAAAGTCACATGGACTCAGGTCAGGTGATCCTGCAGGCCATGCATCCGGATAACTTCTGGAGGTTGCATTAAGTAGGTTTTTCACTGAGCGAGCGAGACGAGATGTTTCTCCACCTGGCATGATAACAGTGGTTTCCACACACTTGGGCTCTTTCAAAGCAGGAATCAATTGCTGTACAAAGAGGTCTTGATTACATGCAGGTGTCATGGTATACCTGGCAGGCCCTCTTCAAAAAAGAACGGACCGTGAATAAAAGTGCCGGTGAACCCACGCCACACCGTCCCTTACGGTGAGTGCAATGGCTCTTCGTGCGCAACACGTAGTTTAACGGTATCCCAAATTCGGGAGTTCTGTGTATTCACTGGCTCGTCACTCGGAAGAATAATGCCCTGCCACATGTCAACAACTTGGATCATTGCCAGAATCACTTGCTGCGCCGCCTTTATCTTGTACAGGTACCAGGGTAAAATAGACCTCAACACTTCTCGTACTGTTGACCATGGGGAGATAATTCTCGTGACGCTGCACAGGCACTAACACGACCAGGGACACATACTGCGTGGTCACTTACAGCAACAATAACCTGGTCATTAGATCTTCCAGGTGCCACACCAACCCCATGTGTTTTCGTATTTCGTTATCATCTGCATTAAACAATCTAACGACATCGGGCCTCACCTCAGAGTTTTCAGTCGGCGATGCTTTCTCAACGCACCACTGCAATTGCTGCCGTTCACACACAAGGTCATCTTTAGTTTGTGATGGCGTTAGTGTTAACAGTGCATCTGAGTGTTATCTTCCGGCAGGTTCTTTGAAAACCGAGATTTCAAATGCCACTGCGCAACGCTTACTTACCACGTTTTTGCCTTGAAAATGGCAGTGTGTTCACCTGTCGAAATATCGGAGGTTGTCGACGACCACACCCGACCATAGGTTAATTTGAACATTGAATACGCTGGGAGAAGGTTACGTCTCACAAGTCGTCAACCGCCGTTGTGCCGGCCTCCGATGCGAGTCGCCGTCGCTCTGCCGTCGTACTGAGAGGACCGCCTGCCAAAGGGGGGCCAGACTTATGGGCTGAAGGCTGAACTAGGACCCCCGGCGTCTGAGCCACTGGACGACCACCAGCGCAGGCCACCACAATCTTTTGCCTGGTGTTCATACCCAGAACGACCCCTGACCATGTCACGGAACGTGGATGCTGAGATCGACGCCAGTCTGCGACACCAAACAAAAGCAAGTATCTGTAGCTGTTCAACGCTTGCTGGAACATAGTTTGCCTGCAGATCGTCGGCCTTGCTGCATCCACCTTATTCCTGTGACAGACTCCCGTAGCGCTCGCCAGCCCATCAAACCCACAACACCCAGAACCGAGAGATGGATGCCGTCACGACAAACCGAATAACGGATCTCTCATCCCTCCACAGCAGCATTGCACATCAACGCACTACACCTCTTTTATGCTTCATAAACACGAAAATAAAGTTAGTTTTTACAGTGCAGTTAGATTTAGTTCTTTTCCTATTTAAGATTGGGATATATAACAAGTCGGTCATAACTACATAACATCATTCATTTCTCCTATTCCTAAAAGTGTTAACAGTCTCCCAGCACGATCTCTCTTCTCGATAGCCTTAGTATTCACTTTCGCATGTATGTCAGACCGCCGTATAAGCAGCGTACAGCACCAGATTTGGTCACAAATTGAACTAAATTGTTTTCCACCGTAATTCGGTTCCTCAGTAACGCATCAGCATATTTAGCAAGATTCGCTGCCATCGATAATTGCTGCCTGCACTGGACCTCAGTGAATTGTTGCACCTTAATTATACCACCCTGTACATACCGCTGCCGAGTTACAGTAATACAAATCAGTCATATTATCTCGGCGAGTTTTATAAAAAAAAATCATCTGCCGATGCCGACTTGATTACTTCTACTTCGTCCGCAAACTCATCTGTGAACTTCTCCGACACGTGTTCCAGTATGCACTTAATATACTGAAACTGCCGATGAGCTCAACATATATGTTCCACCATTCCCGCATCTGAAAGATCTAGAAAACTCTAATAAGCTACGTCCTCAACTTGGATATTTGACTCTCCTAACTGTTTTCTTCTAGTCCTCGATTCACATGCGCCATACTTCACTCTGCATGAATACTACAGTTCAACTCAAAGAATGTAAAAGTGATTCCTCGTAATTATTTGTGTAACACGCATGAAGGACCACGAACTGGCTGCCGACAATCCGCCGGAAAAAGACGGCTGCATTACAATAAAGGAAAAAGAAACCTTCTGAGGTTGCGTCCAGTTTCTCGAATAATGTGCTCCACATTTCGTTCGTATACAATGCGGACACTGAGATATAAATACACACCTATACTCTCAGCAAACTCTAAAGAGGAGGGATTTCTGAACAAGAGTCTTCAAATGTTCATTGTAGTAGTTGCAGAAGTACAGTTTACTGTAATGCTCCGTGTACGTAACCTAGCCGTTGCAGAGCACAAGGAAAAGTATTAACTTACTTAAGAAAGACGACCAATAACGTTGAATCTATGGTGCCATGCCTTTCCGCAAATTGTGAGCGAGTTCTTTCAGTAGTGTCTGATATACGTCCATTCATAGGCACGTCGGTGTCAGAAGAACCCTGGACGGAAACTACAAGACGTACAGAACAAAGACATATCATTACGAACAGGAGAGTACAGGGTGATTATAATAAAAGTTAAACCCTCTAAACGCTGTAGAAATAACACCACTGGTCAGAATGAGGCCAATTTGCAATGGAATATTATCTGAGAAGGGGAAAAACGTATGCCAGAAGAAAAAAAATAGTGTGAAAATTGATCAGTAGATGGCGCTGTATGTGTCAGAATACGTAAATGAAAACACCTGTCATGTGCACGACCCAATCAAGTTGGTAGAAACACGCCGATTACACAGCTTTTCCTCCTTTCGCGTCTGCGATGTTCGCCATGACTGTCTCAACGCAGGATCCCCCTGTGCTTGTAAAGCTGTATTACAAAAATGATGACTGTGCAAACGTCGCTCTGTACAAGTTCGGGCACTGAAGGGTTTGAAAAACGGCGTTGGTTCGATAACTTCCGTGGGTCTGGAGAAAATTATTCGGAAAATGAAGAAGACGGATTCTTTTCGCGTGCAACCTGGTAGAGGGAGGAAACGAACTGATTCGACGACAGTAAAAGCAATGGCCACAGCAATGCTGGAGGAGACGAGTGGTGGTGTGCAAACATGTAGTGCACGGAGAATTGCCCCAACATTGGACATACCCATTAGCATGGTGCGTAAAATCCTACGTAACATCCTTCTTTACTATCCATTCAAAATTACCAATATGCACGAGTTGCTTCCTGTTGACCTGCCAGCAAGAGAGACCTTTGCTTTATATGTAATGGCTCTAAGCACTGTGGGACTAAACATCTGAGGTCATCAGTCCCCTAGACTTAGAACCACTTAAACCTAACTAACCTAAGGACATCACACACACCCATTCCCGAGGCAGGATTCGAACCTGAGACCGTAGCAGCAGCGCGGTTCCAGACTGAAGCGCCTCGAACCGCTCGGTCACAAGGGCCGGTATCTTTGCTTTAGAATTTATTGCTCGCATGAAAGTGGACAGTGATAGGCCGTGGAAGATTTTGTGGACAGACGATGCCCGCTTCCATCTGACAGAATACGTCAATACAAAGAATTTTTGAATATGGGCAACGGAAAATCCACACACAAATCAACCAAGGTCGCTGTGTGGTACGGGTTTACAGCATCATTTATCGTAGGGGTATAATTTTTCGAAGATACATGTGTTTCCGGTCCTGTTACCTGTACCGTCACTGGTAAGCGCTGTGAGTGTCTTTTGCGCAACCACGTCATTCCAGCTCTCCAACAGCGTGGATGTGTGGATGGGATCATTTTTATACAAGATGGCGCCCCTCCGCACATTTCAAATCTAGTTAAGTAGCTGCTCAAGCGCCATTTCGGAAATGCTAGAACTATCAGCCGCCATTTCCCTAGAGCCTGGCCGTCCGGATCACCTGATCTTACTATGTGTGACTTCTTGCTACGGGGCTATCTGAGATCTGTTCAGTGTTCATCTTGGAAACTTAGGTGCACTGAAGGCACACACTGCGCAACACATTCTGAATGTGATCCCGGAAACGCTTCGATCAGTTGCGGAACATGCTGTTTCTCGATTTCAACTTGTTGCAGAAAACGGTGGACAGCATATTGAACATGTTTTACGCCAGTCACACTGAAATTAATAATCCGGTTTGATTTTGAATCATGCTTTTTATGCAGTTTTTGGCCTTCGGACAATTAAAAACCGATTTTTCCCATCCGGTGTGATATGACCTTGCCGTGGTGGATGGGCTTACGCATGTAACAGTATCACACCTGCATACCAATGCACACTGAGCAGTAGAGTTTGTTTAACGTCAAACGTACATCTTAGGCACTATTGTATGATTCATTTGTCATTTGTAATCGACCACTATTAAATTATGATCCTTAGAGCGCCATCTATTGCTACATTTTCCAACTATTTACAATACTGGCCATTAAAATTGCTACACCAATTGGAAATGCAGATCATAAACGGGTATTCATTGGACAAATATATTATACTACAACTGATATGTGATTACATTTTCACTCCATTTGGGTGCATAGATCCTGAGAAATCAGTACCCAGAACAACCACCTCTGGCCGTAATAACAGCCTTGATACGCCTGGGCATTGAGACAAACAGAGCTTGGATGGCGTGTACATGTACAGCTGCCCATGCAGCTTCAGCACGATACCACAGTTCATCAAGAGTAGTGACTGGCGTATTGTGACGAGCAAGTTATTCGGCCACCATTGACCAGACGTTTTCAATTGGTCAGAGATTTGGGGAATGTGCTGGCCACGGCAGCAGTCGAACATTTTCTGTATCCAGAAAGGCCCGTACAGGACCTGCAACATGCGGTCGTGCATTATCCTGCTGAAATGTAGGGTTTCGTAGGGATCGAATGAAGGGTAGAGTCACGGGTCGTAACACATCTGAAACGTTGCGTCCATGCGAACAAGAGGTGACCGAGGCGTGTAACCAATGGCAGCGCGTACCATCACTCCTGGTGATATTCCAGTATGGCGATGACGAATACAGGCTTCCAATGTGCGTTCACCGCGATGTCGCCAAACACGGATGCGACCATCATGATGCTGTAAACAGAACCTGGATTCATCTGAAAAAATAACGTTTTGCTATTCGTGCATCCAAGTTCGTCGTTGAGTACACCATCCCACGCGCTCCTGTCTGTGATGCAGCGTCAAGGGTAATCGCAGCCATGGTGTCCAAGCTGATAGTCCATGCTGCTGCAAACGTCGTCGAACTGTTCGTGCAGATGGTTGTTGTCTTTCAAACGTCCCCATCTGTTGGCTCAGGGATCGAGACGTGGCTGCACGATCCGTTACAGCCATGCGGATAAGATGGCTGTCATCTCGACTGCTAGTGATACGAGGCCGTTGGGATCCATCACGGCGTTCCGTATTACCCTCCTGAACCCACCGATTCCATATTCTATTAACAGTCATTGGATCTCGACTAACGCGGGCAGCAATGTTGGGTTACGATAAACCCCAATCGGGATAGGCTACAATGCGACCTTTCTCAAAGACGGAAACGTGATGGTACGCATTTCTCCTCCTTACACGAGGCATCACAACAACGTTTCACCAGGCAACGCCGGTCAACTGCTGTCTGTGTATGAGAAATCAGTTGGAAACTTTCTTCATGTCAGCACAGCACGTTGTAGGTGTCGCCACCGGCGCCAACCTCGTGTGAATGCTCTGAAAAGCTAATTATTAGCATCTTCTTCCTGTCGGTTAAATTTTGCGTCTGTAGCACATCTTCGTGGCGTAGCAATTTTAATGGCCAGTAGTGTACTTTTTTTCTGCCATACGTTTTCCCCCTTCTCCGATAGTATTCCGTTGCAATTTGACGTCATTCTGACCAGTGGCGTTATTTCTACAGCGGTCTGAAAGTTTAATTATAATCACGTCGTACATCGAGCTTGTGCGGCCCTCCCCGGGCCGTAGCCATGATTGCCAGGCGAACCTTGACTCCCGCTGTCCGGTCAGCCAGTGTAGCCGCACCGGGGTCCGCTGGGGTGAACGGTGCCCCGCCAGAACCCGAGTCCGGCCGGGCGCCCGTGGGACTCGGCTGCTCGCCAAGTCGCGCGCCCATTAAGCATCACACTGTAGCGGGCGCCGAACGAAATCACTGTGTGCCATTTGCAGAGAACTTTTTCCTTCGCACAGTTTTACCGACACAGTACTTCACCTCCAGCGTTGCTCGTACATTGAAATACAGGAACAAGATGCTTACTTAAATCTTGTAATTTTTAAATCAAGTTATTGTTACATGCTTGTAGAAAACTCAGTCCCTTACGATCCAGAGAAAGTAGATAATTATATTAAAGGGCTCCTACTATTATCGAATTTTTGTAATACACCGTGAGGAAATGGCAAGTATTTAAAAGTTTTTGGTGACACACACGGAAATTGCATGGTTATGTCACGGCAGAACGGCTCTCCCAGTGTACAAACTTTATCTTTCTCAGCAGGTACACATTTTCCTAGGAAAATTCTGGATTCAAACTGGCTTATTTGGCAGACATTTTGTGGAAAATTAACGGTTGCAATTTATTACTTCAGAGACAGAACACATATTTGTGTAATGAGCAAGAGTGTATCGAAACGTTCGTTCAGTTTGGGAATCAGTTTAAATTCCAATCAAATTGAGTGCCTCGATACCCTTCAAAGTTTAATAGTAGAAATTCATCTTACTTCCAACGAAAGGCCGGCCGTTGTGCCCAAGCGGTTCTAGGCGCTTCAGTCCGGAACCGCGCTGCTGCTACGGTAGCAGGTTCGAATCCTGCCTCGGACATGGACGTGTGCAATGTGTTTAGGTTAGTTAGGTTTAAGTAGTTCTAAGTCTATGGGACTGATGACCTCAGATGTTAAGTCCCATAGTGCTTAGAGCCATTTGAATCATTCGAAAGAAAATGTCAGGAACATGATGAAGGAACATTTCAAGCGATTTGAGAAAGCTTTTGAAGACTATTTCCCAGCTGTGTCTCGTAATGACAACTGGATTCGCAGTCGCTTGGAAGAGACAATAATTTTGGAAGAAGTGTAAATTAAAACGAGCAGCGCTCGAAACTTCCAGTGACTAAGTCAAAGAAAGTAAATCTTTGCCACCGATAAGTTTCTGCTTAATCTTACAGGCGGAGTTTCCTGGGCTGTCAAATAAAGCGGTGACGAATTTATTACCTGTCTTGACCACATATCTGTGCGGAAAGATATTTCCTTCTTACACTTATATAAAGATAAATACAGATACAAACTTCTCAGCGAAAGTAATCTGAGACTGTAACTTCTGTTCCCGGTTTCAAACTTATGCGTCATGAAAACTCTATGGATTCTCGTCGCCGAATTCCAGGGAAGAATTAATCCATTTAATTCCATAATGAAAACTAGCATGTTAACAGAAAAGTGTAAAATACTTTAATACTGCTTACTAGACCTACCTATTGTGCAAAAGCCTTCATCAGCCCTTTTAATGTGATAAAGCTGAAGTGCAAAGGATTATGCAAACATTAGGGCTACTAAATGATTTTTTTAAATTCAGTTACGTCTATGTTACAGTAAGTATACTTTATAAGATGGGAATCCACCCACATCAGATTTTTGTGGAAGGATGTCACAGGTCGACAAGGTTTAGGAACCACTGCACTTTGGTACGTGCAAAATTATCCACATGACGCCACATTCGCGCGATACAGTAACTAAATTACGTATTGGGTGCAAATATATTTGTTACAAATAAAAGTAAAATAATAAAGAAACACAAACTGCATACAAGAAAAACGTGTTAAGTTTATTGCAATCTTTCTTGCTTCAGCTCGTAACGCTGTAAACACCTTCTGGATCAATTTATTCCTGGAACAAGCAATTAAGACGTTAAAGATTTATGAAAATGAAATAGTATATAATGAAAATGTATCTCAAACTTACAATGGTATTACAGTGCACCATAAGCAGGTCAATCACATTTTCCGTATGTATTCCATTACGTTTATCCGTAATGACAGCGCAGATCCACTAAATACACTCTCGCTAGAGCAGTGTTTCCCTATCTTTCTGAGGCATTACCCCTGAGTGAAATCAACTATTACCTAGAACCCCACGCCACTAATGTCATGGACATCAGTGCCTAATTAAATTTTAGAATGAAAACAAAATTCTGAAACTTCCTGGCAGATTAAAACTGTGTGCCCGACCGAGACTCGTACTCGGGACCTTTGCCTTTCGCGCGAAAGTGCTCTACCATCTGAGCTACCGGAGCACGACTCACGCCCGGTACTCACAGCTTTACTTCTGCCAGTATCTCGTCTCCTACCTTCCAAACTTTACAGAAGTTCTCCTGCGAACCTTGCAGAACTAGCACTCCTGAAAGAAAGGATACAGCGGGGACACGGCTTAGCCACATCCTGGGGTATGTTCCCAGAATGATATTTTCAATCTGCAGCGGAGTGCGCGCTGATATGAAACTTCCTGGCAGATTGAAACTGTGTGCCCGACCGAGACTCGAACTCGGGACCTTTGCCTTTCGCGGGCAAGTGCTCTACCATCTGAGCTACCGAAGCACGACTCACGCCCGGTACTCACAGCTTTACTTCTGCCAGTATCTCGTCTCCTACCTTCCAAACTTTACAGAAGTTCTCCTGCGAACCTTGCAGAACTAGCACTCCTGAAAGAAAGGATACAGCGGGGACACGGCTTAGCCACATCCTGGGGTATGTTCCCAGAATGATATTTTCAATCTGCAGCGGAGTGCGCGCTGATATGAAACTTCCTGGCAGATTGAAACTGTGTGCCCGACCGAGACTCGAACTCGGGACCTTTGCCTTTCGCGGGCAAGTGCTCTACCATCTGAGCTACCGAAGCACGACTCACGCCCGGTACTCACAGCTTTACTTCTGCCAGTATCTCGTCTCCTACCTTCCAAACTTTACAGAAGTTCTCCTACGAACCTTGCAGAACTAGCACTCCTGAAAGAAAGGATACAGCGGAGACACGGCTTAGCCACAGCCTGGGGGATGTTTCCAGAATGAGATTTTCACTCTGCAGCGGAGTGCGCGCTGATATGAAACTTCCTGGCAGATTAAAACTGTGTGCCCGACCGAGACTCGAACTCGGGACCTTTGCCTTTCGCGGGCAAGTGCTCTACCATCTGAGCTACCTTTCTTTCAGGAGTGCTAGTTCTGCAAGGTTCGCAGGAGAACTTCTGTAAAGTTTGGAAGGTAGGAGACGAGATACTGGCAGAAGTAAAGCTGTGAGTACAGGGCGCGAGTCGTGCTGCGGTAGCTCAGATGGTAGAGCACTTGCCCGCGAAAGGCAAAGGTCCCGAGTTCGAGTCTCGGTCGGGCACACAGTTTTAATCTGCCAGGAAGTTTCATATCAGCGCACACTCCGCTGCATAGTGAAAATCTCATTCTGGAAACATGCCCCTGGCTGTGGCTAAGCCGTGTCTCCGCTGTATCCTTTCTTTCAGGAGTGCTAGTTCTGCAAGGTTCGCAGGAGAACTTCTGTAAAGTTTGGAAGGTAGGAGACGAGATACTGGCAGAAGTACAGTGTGAGTACCGGGCGTGAGTCGTGCTTCGGTAGCTCAGATGGTAGAGCACTTGCCCGCGTAAGGCAAAGGTCCCGAGTTCGAGTCTCGGTCGGGCACACAGTTTTAATCTGCCAGGAAGTTTCATATCAGCGCGCACTCCGCTGCAGAGTGAAAATCTAATTCTGAAAAAAAATTCTGTTTGAACACTTATTTTTAGAATGACGAAAGATAGTGTCTGTAGGTGTTTTATCATACAATGAACTATTGGTTCTGCTTATTTCTAGCAACCATTTCTTATAGAATGATGAAGCACTTATCAGTGCTGCCTATAACTCCCCTTCGGAAAAGAAAGCCAACTGTGCACATTCAGGATGGAGACTTGTTACAGAATTTGTTTCCTCTGCACCACTTCTCTCCTTAGCGAGTCTTACTTTACCCATACACCACCTCGCCTTACGATATAGTGATAATAGTAATGATCTTTTAAAAAATAATTTAGTTTCGTATCCGCAATACAAACAAATTGTTTCTTTTTTACCCCTTAGAAAATTTATTACACTTCAGGGACGACTGTCCCTCATCTGGTTTTCCCATCAACAGATAACTGGACAATTTATTTCCGTCCACACATCTGCAACGTGCTGCAGCATAAGCTTGCTTTCTCTCACATATCGAGAGTATGCTTTAGCTGGCACGCTTGTGGTACTAGATATAACGCAAGCAAGTGCACTGACATTATTACCATTTTTTTGCTTGAAAGGTTCAGTGCGCTTCCTTTCAGCAATGCTATTTCCCGCAAATGTTTGACAATATTGAGGCACGCTGTCTTTTTTAAATAGATCTCTTATCCAGTTCTGGGTGTTTAAAATATTTAACCAAAATATAAATTTTATTTATTTGTAACTGATTTTTTACATCAGTGTTCCTACATCTGCAGAGTCGAACCACGGACAACTTGAATAACCATGGTAGCATCTTGAAATACTTTGAGAAATTTAATTATTCTGTCACCCACCTGGAAATCCCTGTTTCCAAACAAGGGTATTTTCTCGAATTCATGTAAAATTTCAGAAATTTGTTCATGCTGCGTAAACACGGATATTACCATGATACACAACGTATTCCAGCGAGCCTCAAAGTGCTGCTTTACGGTAAACTACAACAGCGAGTCTTTGGCATGGCAACTCCTTTTTAAATAAGTTACGGCATATGAACGATGGGTGAACATTAGGACAATATTCCTGCAACCATTGATCCTTAACTGTGTAGCTTAGAACAGTTCTGAGGGATTGCTTGTTGTACGAAACTCGTCAATGGTTCTCTAATGCCTTTATCATATTTTCCACCTAATCGGTAACGAACATAAAACTGAAGAGATGGCTTGTAAGTATCAATAACTTGACGATGTCAGTTTCATTTTGTACATTTGTGTCATTTCTTCTCCACATTAGATGGGAACCCTGCAACAAACTGGACCCGATTTTTGCACTGCAACGCTGGCTGGACTGAATGCGTAGTAAGAGGCATTTTCGTGCACACGTCTGCCCACGTGTCAGTTGCACATGCACATACGCCATCCCTCATATCCTGCAATACTTGGGGGACCATAGCTGCACGGTATTCGTCTGATATTTCGTTTTCATATCAAGTATTTCCTGATGAATGTGGAAGTACGTCTCTTCCACTAGAAGTGTGGTACTTTACTCCACTTTGGGCAGTGTTTGTGCAAGATTTAGAAAGCCCTATGTTGTTGGTTTCCTGAACTGGCGCAGATCTCTTGTACACATTGTTACACACTTCTCCAGGACACTGAATTTTGTAGACGCCGGAGGGTTGCCATTACTATTGATCTATTAAGAGAAGCTTTGCAGGTATTAAAGTGTCGCAATAGGGTACTGGTACTGCCATAACGAAAAGCTAATAACTTACCACAGCCACTACAGTCTGCGAAACATGGACTTATTTTGCGTATCTACAGTGCGTGTAAAACTTTGCCATACCATCCTATCTCCGGATTTGGCTCAAATGGCTCTGAGCACTATGGGACTTAACTTCTGAGGTCATCAGTCCCCTAGAACTTAGAACTACATAAACCTAACTAACCTAAGGACATCACACACATCCATGCCCGAGGCAGGAGTCAAACTTGCGACCGTAGCGGTCGCGCAGTTCCAGACTGTAGCGCCTAGAACCGCTCGGCCACTCCGGCAAGCTATCTCCTGATTTCTTCAGACAACTGTCGGTTATCTCCTCCAGTTTCAGCGAAACTTTTCTTTTCTCCTCTAGATGTTTTCTAATCCTTGAAGGACCTTCACTGTTCTATTGTATTTCTGACATAACAATAATAATATTATTAATAATAATAATAACAAAAATATCATCCGATAACAAAAAGGGGCCAGTTACAGTGTCTTGCGCTGCATTGACTTGCCACACACGAGCAGATGTTAGGGTCGGGCTACTGATATTTCCGACGGATTGTGGAACACCTGCAATCATCGGCTGGGCATTAGTGGAGACAATACCTTCATGCCGTCGGCTGCAATACTCGCAACAGCCGATTCGGCTTCATTAGCTGGACGTATACGTGTGTGTTTTTGGGCCAGGCCACCATCAGAAAGTCCATCGGTTTTCTCATAGGTTTCATGTGATAGGAAGTCCGAGTTGCTTCCAGTACGGCGATCGAGTGGACACTGACCATATCGAAAAACTTGTAAAATTGTACAGCAAAAGACCTTGCGCATGGAAAATCACCCAGGAACACTACACGAAGAAGAATATAAGAAGTAGGGTGTACGAAGACACTGTTGAAATATTTCTAGACGATTTTCAATTGTGAACTAAATCCCGCTCAACTAAAAAACTTGAGGTCTGCTTGATAGGTTCCCGGGAATTACGCCGGATAATATTGCAAAAACCGCACAATATTTCAGGGAGACAACTGGCCGCCATCTTCAGGTGCTACTGTCGCGTCGCTGAGAAGCTCGCCAATTTACATGTTGGCTTTCTAAGGCAAGCAGGGAACAGGTGAGAGAAATAATCCGTTATACTAGACGAGTATTAGACCAAGTCTCCAGAATCTGCTCTCACTTCACCTGAAGATCTCGTCGTGTCTGTCAGCGGATTCCTGGGAGTGGGTGGACAGCTCTACTTGGGCGCTTTCGGACTGGACGCGGCAGCAAATCACAGCGCGTCAAATTTCTAAGTTCCAACGCCTTACACACCGGTCATTGCAAGAAGAGAAATTTAGCAGACGGACTGTGTTTAATCTCACAGATAAACCACTGAGTGACGCTGCAATGTCAGTGTTGGAAAAGGGACTTAATTTTGCGCCTACTCCCAAGACCTTGCCCATCAAGGAGTTCATCAGCGCCATTGAACAAGATGTGTTAAAACTTCCGAATGATGCTACTGAAGAAATAAGGCGAGAGGCTTGCAGATTAATAACCAGGATGGTTGCACCCAAGCAGAACGTCCCTTTTGAAGAAAGAAGAGCGCTCCGTTCCTTAAAAGAAGACAATGGTATAGTAATTTTACCAGCCGACAAGGGTAACGCCACTGTTCTTCCTGCTACATCTTATTTTGGCAAGATGATGGACTTACTACAGGATACAGCGTATCGTCGCCTCCAGAAAGATCCGACGGATGCCGTACAACGGAAGACATCCGCTCTCCTCAAATCCGGCCAACTTCCTGACCATCTGAAGAAGAATTTAAGAGAACGAGCACCAGTTCCGCCACGACTTTATGGCCAGCCAAAGATACACAAGGAGAATGTCCCGCTTCGCCCTATCGTCAGTAATATAGGTGCCCCAACATACCACCTAGCTAAACATCTGGCTTCTCTTCTGAGTCCCATGGTGGGGAAATGTGAACACCATATTCGAAACTCAGATTTTATACGACGACTGAAGAACCTGCGCCTTGAATCTACCGATTTACTAGTGAGTTTCGATGTGGTTTCTTTGTTCACACAAGTGCCTCTGATGGACTCATTACAACTCATAGGAGCTAAGCTGGAAGAGGACATCTTCCACCTTTTCAAACACGTGCTTACTTCGACTTACTTTTTATTCAATGACCAGTACTTTGAGCAGATTGACGGTGTTGCTATGGGTAGCCCTCTGTCTCCCATAGTAGCTAATCTTTTTATGGAAGATTTCGAGGACAGAGCACTTCAGATGGCGGTTTTGAAACCCAAATGTTTTTGGAGATACGTAGATGATACGTTTGTGGTATGGCCGCATGGGACAGCAACGCTTCCCTCTTTTCTGGAACATCTAAACTCCCTCCATCCAAGCATCTGTTTCACCATGGAGGTAGAGAAAGATGGTGAGCTCCCGTTTCTGGATGTTTTGGTTCGTAAAAAACGAGACTGCTCCTTAGGTCAAAGTGTGTTCCGGAAGCCTACGCACACAGACTTGTATTTACAAGCTACGAGCTGTCATCAACCCTTACAGCGCAGCGGTGTATTACGGACGCTAGTCCACAGGGCTAGAGCCATCTCAGATCAGGACGGCTTATCGGCAGAGCTTAGCCATCTCCGATCTATGTTTGCCCAGAACGGGTACTCCGAGAAGCAGAGCCTGAAAAAGGAGAGAACACCACGGGATTGGTTATCCTACCGTATGTCGGTGGCGTGTCTTTTAAGATGAGCAGAATTTTCAATAATTACCGGATTAAATGTGTTTTCCGGCCTCAAGCACGAGTGCAATCAATGCTGGGCTCTGTTAAAGACAACCGCGGCCTGAGGAGACCAGGAATCCCGTGCCGCTGTGGGAAGTCTTATATTGGCCAGACGTGTCGTATGGTTAAAGACAGATGCGACGAACATAAACGTCACACGAGGTTGGGTCAGCCAGAGAAATCTCCGGTTGTTGAACACTGCCTTGACACGGGACACGTCATGAATTATAAAGAAACCAAGACCCTCTCGTATGCTTCCACATACTGGGACTCCATCATCAAAGAGGCGGTCGAAATACGTATAAACAGTGACCTAATAAACAGAGACAGGGGGTTTCACCTGAGCAAAGCCTGGGAGCCAGCCTTGACGGCACTAAAGAATCGTCAGCCACAGATTAGCAACTGCACCGAGTCAACGCAGATGGGAAGCCTTATAACGCAGATGCTTCAATCACGCGCCAACACGTCGCGCGCGCGAACGGGGTCCGTCGCTCCCTGCCGCATTTTCCCGCGCCGAGGCGCGCTTCCTCAGACCGCGACCCGTTTCTCCAGCAGAGGGCTCTGGTATTCGACGCCGTCTACGATTGGCCTTCGATGACGTTATGCCCCGCTGGAGCCTGCGCTCTTCTAGAAAGCCAGCATATAAATTGGCGAGCTTCTCAGCGACGCGACAGTAGCACCTGAAGATGGCGGGCAGTTGTCTCGCTGAAATATTGTGCGGTTTTTACAATATTATCCGGCGTAATTCCCGGGAACCTATCAAGCAGATGCAGCGCCATGAAAGCCTCAAACAGCACAATTTGAGGTCAGTTTTCATAAAAGAGCTCAGAAAGGTTGAGGCTTTAGAAGGTAGCGGAAAAAGGAAAGGAAGAATTGTATAAATCAATAAAACGTAGCTTGTACTATGTTCGTTATTGCATGACGCATTATTGTGTTACTCCCATTACTTTACATTAGGCGTTATTTTTCTCTACAAATGATCAAAACGCCCTGTTTCTAGCAAATCCTCAAAGGACTGCAGATGGTTCAGCAAGCAGATCCGCTCGTGTGTAGTCACAAATTCCCGCCTTCCCTGCTCTGTGCGTTTCCCTTTTGCACCGGGCCCTGTTGAAATCCAGGATCTACCGGGTACCCGGCTAGCCACGGGCTTCGACGGCGCATCGCGGCTCGCTCACTCTGTTGCCAGTACAGTTGAGCTTGACTATTGCGGCACGGGTCACAGAACGGAGCGGTCGGCTGCAGGCGGGTTCGGGCGGATACTGAGATCGGTGCACGGCTCCGAATAGGAATCTAAAAGTACAGAGATACCCTAATCACTAAAATGTGTCAGTTTTCGGTATGCCTTGCAGTTTTCACCCAGTCGTCTTCTGAGCTACTTATGGATAACTCTGTACCTCCAAATGGCCAAGATGCAAAGTCTGAGTTTCATCTGAAACCACTGAAAGCAAACGATATGATTTTGTAATTTTTTCTCTTCAGAATAGTCTCTGGAGCCGACTTCAAAAGCAACGAATGTGGTAGTGCCCTTCCGCCCACGCAGGTGTGGATTTTTGCACTTTCCGAGAATCGTTCAATGAGAGTTCCGGAATGGTTTTCTTAAGGACATAGTCGATTTCCTCCGGGAATCACTCCTTTTCCTCCGTCTCTAATGACGTCGTTGTCGACGGGGACGGTAAACTAATCTTCCTTCCTTCGCTCTTTCCTTATAACTCATAGCATACGTCCTTTCCCTAGAGAAATGCCCTTTATAAGGATCGTCAATGTCTTGCTTTTATTCTTTGCTCATCGAACTGTTTGGTAACACGCACGTCCGCAATTTTATCGACACATGCTGCTAGCAAACTGCAGTACATGAATCGTATTGCCGTCTTTGCCCCTGCACCCGCATAAAAAGTTATCTACAGTCGATATGACACTAAAGTCAAACAGGTCCGCTTCGCCGCTACCGCATCCTCTGCTTTTATAACAAGACTCCCGGGTAAACTGCTGTGGTTCTCTGGAGCTGACTTCTTCCGTTCCGTTTGCAAAAAATTCTCTCGAAGACAGTAATCTCATATTATATGGGCTGTGTGCTACGTGAGAAAACAGGAGGTTTAGAGCAGGGACATCGATAATGAATGCTATTTTTGAAAAAAACGTGTAACTGTAAAACAAGTACAGCTTAACACAGGCTCATTTAGCACTCACAGCTGATGGCGCGCATCCTCAGATGAACGAATGCTCCTGCAAAGAAATGGAAGTACGTGACACTGCTCATGGTCACCCTGTTGTTCTACGTTGTACTCTTTCCATGAATCTCAATTTTATAATCACCCAAATAATGCTAACGGAAAGTACACCGGAAAACATTCATGACAGCAATCTATACGTTAAAAATAATCACTTCATAACCTACAGTAAGAATCAAAGACGGACTGTCTCACGAGCGAAAACTGACGAAAAAGGATCACTTCGTGTAGTTTCACATTTATGTTACATATTCTGTATTGTACATGTGGGTAATAGGCGTAGTCTAAACATCCAGTTGAATTTTCTGTTCTGAAGACGAATTAATGTAACTTCAGAGAGAGCTACAGCCAAATAAGCTCCCCAGACAAAATATTAGTCGCCCAGACGTAACTCTAATACTACGCCACACCACCTCTAGTCATGATAATGGCTACAGTTCAGTGAACAAGAGTGTACACAATTTCTTCAGGTTTGTCACATCCAGCTGAAGCCACTCATTGGTTATATTGTCCTATAGAGCTACCGGCTGTTGATCGCTGGGATGTTTCTGGTAGATCCAGACTTTTTTATGGATTTAAGACTGAAAGTTAACTGACCGATTTATTTATTTAACAAGTCGAACCACACTTTTGATCTACTTGTAAGTGACTACTAGTGAAGATGCATCTGACTTAAATTTATGTGTCGATGACATGTGATGAAACGCAATGGAAAATAGACTCATGAGACTCAGAGGGAAATGCGTAGTTAGTACTGCAAAAGAGAGAAGTGGAACTTGAGTGTGCAAGGATTACATACTCGTAGTGTATTGGAGATGGTCATGCGAATGATCGACCGTGCAGTAAACATGTTTTTGCAGTTTTTATGATCTTAAAAAATTCCGAACCTAACTTAGATAGAGAAACATAAATGTCCGAACGTAATATGAGCTTCCCCCTGAGAATTTTATGAGGACTCAGCTGTAACCCGTGCTTGTTGCATTGGCGTAATTATCATTTGTCCTCGGTATGAGTACTTACTTAAAAATCCTTAAAAACCACGTAATATTTAAAGTTATTTGCTCTGACTAGATGAGCATTAAAATGTTTTTCGGCTTTTTACTCAAGACTGAATCTGTTGTGGCGTGTTATAAAGAGGTTGAACTGGAATTACTAATGCGAATAGAGTGCCTCAGTGGACACATTTCCACGAAGAAAAAACTAACTGGCGTTCACTGTGCAGGAAACTAAAACAAAACTGTTACTTCAAAAGCCACTGCTAAAAACAAACTGCACTGCCCAAAAAAATTGAAACACTGAAATTACTAGAAATTACTACTAACGAAATTACAAGAACAATGACTACAATCTGCACAATGCAAACGTAAGATGAGAAACGAAAGAACCAACAAAATACGAAAAGAATTTCACCTGAAAAATTACGGCGTTTTCAGCAGCAACAGCACAACATTGAGAAATCGAGCCAGCTAAAATATGCTAAAGTAAAACTGAACTATTGGGAAAAAGACTGGGATGATTTTCTCATACTAAAAAAATTCTTACTTGAAATAAAAGTACTAATCTGTTCATTATAACATCGTAAGGTGGCTCGCGGAGTATAGATGTAGATGTAGATTTCAAAAGAACATAAAACTCGCAAAAAAACCAAAAACGTTTCTTTCTTTACAAAATTCGAACAAGGCAATGCTTTTACGATCACACAAACTAAAATGAATTAAACTAAAATGACATAAACTGAGGTGGGGAGGTGGACTGTTCTGTTGCAGGAACCGCTAACATTATCAGCACCCACCAGCAAAAAATTGTTACCTTAAAAACGTATCCATCATACAAATCCATTCTCTCTCTTCCGTAAATGCTGGATCTGTAAGTCCTTCCATCAGACTAATCTTTCCTATCAAGTTTCTTTAGCAAAATTCTTTTCCAATGTGCTCTACCCTAAAAGTTCTGCCAGCTTACTCCATGTCCGCTCTTCAACTGAGTCAAAGATACATAAACTCAGATATGCTGTTGTCACTGCCGTAAATCGGCTCTTCCACAGATGTCACACGCGATCGATTCGCTCTCGTAACATGAATTTTCCAAGCCACCAATATATGTCCACCTTTCAATATGTAATAATGCTCGTTGAGATTCGAAATTTGCAAAATAATAGTGAATGGAGATGCAGTTAAACAAAGTATGATATCATAGTGTAGCCTGTCGACATATAGGGAGTGGACAAAACTATGAAAACGTCAGAAACACAGCACACTACACGCCTAATATGGTATAGAAAACCCGGTGGCGCTCGAAATAGCTTCCAGTCGTCTAGGTAGAAACAGGTCACGTATAGAATTCAATGGAATCTTATACCATTATTTCTGCAAAATAGAGGCAAGTTTAGAGAGCGACGTTGGAGGAGGACAGCAATCATGGATCTTTTACTCCAAAGTCGACCACAAAGGCTCAATAATATTGGGATCTGGTTACTGTAGTGGCTAGTCGAGATGTGACAATTCACGAAACCTGTTCTGGACGGTGCCAGACGTATGAACAGGAGTCGTATCGTCTTGGAACAATGCGTCATCTTTGGGGAACAAACGTTGCACCAAGAGATGAACCCGATCACACAAAATGGGCACAATTTATAATCTTTTTCAGAAATGTGACCTTGCAGAGTAACCATGGGGCCCGTGGCACACCGCGATATACCTGCCCAAATCATCGCCTAACTCCCGCCACGTGTCCCTCTTGATAGCAAAAGTCTACATCGTAGTTTGGAACAGCATAAGCCAGACGTAAACACGACCAGAAGTTGGAAACAGGCTGAAACAAGACTTATCCGACCAATTTACATTCTTCCGTTGTTCTATAGAACAGGTTTTATGGCTTCGGCATCACTTTTTACTGTTACGGGCATTTTCATCACTGATGTGTGGCATTGGAATTCCAGCACGTCACGCAATTCCTATCTAATGGAGCTTCCTCCGTATAGAGCCGGCCGAAGTGGCCGTGCGGTTAAAGGCGCTGCAGTCTGGAACCGCAAGACCGCTACGGTCGGAGGTTCGAATCCTGCCTCGGGCATGGATGTTTGTGATGTCCTTAGGTTAGTTAGGTTTAACTAGTTCTAAGTTCTAGGGGACTAATGACCTCAGCAGTTGAGTCCCATAGTGCTCAGAGCCATTTGAACCATTTGAACCTCCGTATAGTTTCGGTATTGACAGGATTTGCAAATGCGACATTCAGTTCTCCAAAGACTTTTGCACCTGTCCTCTTCAACGATCGTCTTTCACGATCGTTTAAGACATACTTTGGTTCAACTGACTTGGCGGATGACGTTTTACCTCTTTGTTGTGTGTGTGTGTGTGTGTGTGTGTGTGTGTGTGTGTGTGTGTGTGTGTGTGTATGTGTGTGTGTGAATTCCTAAGGGACCAGACTGCTGAGATCATCGGTCCCTATACTTACACACTGCTTAAAATAACTTATGCTAAGAACAACACATACACCCATGCCCGAGGAAGGACTCGAACCTCCGGAGGGAGGTGCCGCGCAATCCGTGACATGCCGCCTCTAACTGCGCGACCACTCCGCGCCGGCTCTTTGTTGTATAACGTATAAATCTTCGATACGGTGCCTCTTCAAACACCAATCGTCTGGACTACGTTGGTCACGATGGCACCCACCATATGTTTACGAACAATTTGCTCACGTTCGATATCACTTAGCTCCAACATAATGCACTCACAACTGTACAGAGCACCGTTATGACTACAGTTCCCACTTGCAACGTATTGAGGCCAATGCACAGATGCCGTTCCTGGCCAACTATAGCAGCGTCACATGCAGACTTCCCTTTGATCTACATTGAGCATAAATGTAGACCAAAGCGAAGCATGCAGGTGACGCTGCTGTTGATGTTGACCAGGTGGTGGTGGTTGTTGGGATGTTTAAGGGGGACTAAACAGCTATGTTGACCAGGAATGGACCTGTCAATAACAACACAGCGCTAAATGCTTCGCTTAAATGTACATTTATATTCAAGCATGTTTTTCACATGGTGTTTCCTTATTTTTTTCCAATCCCTGGACATGGAAACCCATTAATTAGTATCGAAAGTCAAACCAAGTACAAAAGAAATCGATAACTCTACATGATACATAAAATATTGATGACAAAGAATCGAACTGACTTATTACTGAGTGAGTGGCGGATTTTGGATGACAATAGAAATCATAAATTTCCTGTTCACTCAAAGCCGTCGATAAAGAACTAAGTTCCGCTTTCAATCAGAATGTCAAATAAAAGTAAAAAGATTTCCTGTGCCTGACAGCGATACCGGAAAAATAAGGTCGTCCTTCCGTAAGGCAGTGGACTGTATTTGTAATACGCTTCTTAATCCATAGCATAGAGCGATATCACCTTCAGATTTGAAGCAGCATGGAGTGAAACAGGAACCAACGAACACGTGCACGAGAAGAACACTGACAGAAGAAAAGTAACTCGGCCTCACATCATGGTGAATTCAGATTGAATTCTCGCGGTAGCCACTCGATTGTCGCCTGCAATCCAAAAGCCTACTGTGAGACATGTTACGTGTCCAGCTAGGCCAGAAAGATACAAAAAAAAAATGGTTCAAATGGCTCTGAGCACTATGGGACTCAACTGCTGTGGTCATCAGTCCCCTAGAACTTAGAACTACTTAAACCTAACTAACCCAAGGACATCACACACATCCATGCCCGAGGCAGGATTCGAACCTGCGACCGTAGCAGTCGCACGGTTCCGGACTGCGCGCCTAGAACCGCGAGACCACCGCGGCCGGCAGGAAAGATACACAAGACAAGTGTATCTACATGCATGCTTTCTTGGATAAAACAAGAAAGCATGATGTTAAGGTATCAATGAAACTAGTCGAGGCGAAACACATACTTGTTTCAAGGAGGAGTCATTTAGCCAACCAGTTGAGGTGTAACAGGCTGCTTGAGTGTTCGTCAAACCCTGTGCGTATGCGTACAGGTCTGTGAGCAAGGCTGTAGTGTCCACAGCATACTCACCATGAAGGTGGAAGAGAAAAGGCTACATTTAGTTGAAATAAACATCTTGGTTCATGTTCGCTGTAATATGAGTGAGTGAGCCTAGGTCATGGTGCTTATAGCACCCCAGGAACATCACAGAACCACTTCCGGCCTTAACTGAAACCACCACACACTGTGGATTGAACACCTTATTGGCAACTAACAGCAAATGTCTATTGCATACATCTCCGTACGCAGTGTCTTCTCGGAAACTTGTAGGACGTCCAGCACTGTCACCAACAATTCTTGTCGGCTTTGAAACCGACTGTCGTTGACAAGGCGAGGCACTCGTCTCCGAACTTTTCATAACCACTGTTGTTACGCCATTTTACACGGTCGCGATTGGTACAGTATTCTTTTAAGGCGCGTTGATACACCAACAAATTGTGCAACTTGATTCACGTGGTGGCTATGGGAATGTCCTAGCATGATAGAATCTTTGTGCTATTCTGTTTAACCGAAGTCTCTACGTCAAGCATCACTCTACTAACGCTGTATTTAAACGAGGACTGTTTCTGCTACACATCCGGATTACCTTACTTTTTCTACATTTGGAGCAAAATGCCATTCATCAAGCCAACTATAAATTTTGTCTAAGTCATCTGGTATTTTCCTCTAATCATTCAACGACAACACCTTCCCGCACACCACAGCGTAATCAGAAGACAGCCTTAAGTTGCCTGCTCATCAGGTTATTCATGTGTTCAAAGAATAAAGGCGATCCTACCAAACTTCCCTGGGGTCCTGTTGACGATACCCTTGTTTCGGATGAGCACTCTCCGCCGAGGACCACGTCCTGGGTTCTACTACTTTAAAAAGACGTCGAGCCACTCACATATCTAAGAATCCAAATCATATGGTCGGACCTTCAACGGTCTGTATTGGGGTAACGTGTCAAGTTCTAATCATCCGGTCTTCAGGCACGCGCCGTTTTCCTTCTTTGCAGCTAATTTCTCATAAGGCCGCAGGTAATGTTGTGGTTAATGTATGAAAAAATCTGTTGCTATATCCAGTTGTCCGAAATACCATTTTTGTGTGTTACAGTTCCTACAACATTGAAACATCTATCTCATGGTGAGATGATTGGAGATTGCAGAGACTCCGTCTTTCTCATGTTGCGAGTTAATAATATCAAAGGATCACTTTATCACAACTGGTTGTCTCTCATCTATTTCGTATCGATAGAATCTTTGTGCCATTCTGTTCGCATCTGTCCAGAGAGCCATTTTACTGTTAATGACTGCATACAGCCGACTGGCACATACACACCACTTCACTGCTGTAAATTTTGTCAGTTTTCGATGGCCACAGGAGCGCCAAATAGCAGTTGTACACGTTCTACAGCGCTCCTAGGTGCACACTTCGAGTGGGCATCTAATACTCTGTGTAGTGACATTTCAAAATTTCACTGAACATAAATTTTGGAAATTTGTGGTAAGTTCCTATGGGACCAGACTGCTGAGATCATCGGTCGCTAGGCTTACACACTACTTAATCTAACTTGCGCTAAGGACAACACACACATTCATGCCCAAGGGAGGACTCGAACCTCCGACGGGGGGAGCCGCACACGGACCGTTACAGTGGGCCTCAGGCTGCACCACGCGTATAAACGAGGAAAAGTATTATTTTGAAATCTACTACCAGTTTAACGTCCAAAGACTCTCATGTAACGTCTGCCATTGGTGTTTGATAAGCATCTCCGTAAATTTATCGCCGACTAAACGAGACGTGACGAATGATGCCGTTCTTTGTTGGCTCTTCTGTCCTACCTGTTAAGGACCCCAGATTGATGAACAATACTCAATAATCGGTCTACCAGCGTCTTGTAAGCCACTCCCTTCGTGGATGGGTCACATCACAGTCTGGTATCTGCTTTACCTATAACTCGTCTTACGTGGTTGTTCCACTGAAAGCCACTGTGGGTAGTTCCTCCATGATTTTTGACGACATTGCGGGACAGTGTCAAATGCCTTCTTGAAGTTGAGGAACGCGGCATCAACCTGAGCGCTATTGTTTACAGCGCTATGCATCTCCTGGAAGAACAGAGTGAGCTGAGTTTCGCAAGATCTCTGTTTACGGAACACATGTTGATTTTTATAGAGGAGATATTCGTTCTCCAAAAACGTCATAATTATTGAGCATAAAACATGTTCCATTTTCTATAACAGACTAACATCAACGATATGTATCTATAATTATGTGCAAGTGTCCTACTACCCATCTTGAAAACGGGAAAGACCTTTCATTGCTCTAGTCATCCACGATAAACTACTACTAGAACGAGAGCAAGTTCTTTCACATAATCTTTCTAGAATTATAGGTATCTCACCTGGTCCTGATGTCGTTCCACTACTAAGCGATTGTAGTTCCTTTGCTATTATGGGTCTCAATATCCGCAGTTTCGACGTTCATAAGGTGACTGAAAGGAGGAACCGTGTTACGATATTTCTCGGTGAAACAATTTTGGAAGACCGAATTCAGTATTTCGGCTTTCTCTCTGCCACTTTCCGTTTCAGTGCCAGTATAGTCATTGAGTGAGTGAATATAGCATATCGAGCCGCTTACTGATTTTACGTAAGCCCAAAACCTCTTAGGGTTTTCAGTCAGATCGGTCGATACAATGTTACTTTCAGACTCATTGAACACTTCTCTCATTGCTCTCATTATACTCATTCTCGCTTCGTTCAGAGTTTGTTACCTAGGTCTTGACGTTTCTTGAGTCATTGATGAAGCTCCCTTTCTTTACGTAGTAGTTTTCTAACACGGCTATTAAACTACAGTGGGTCTTTCCCATCCTTTAAGACCTGGCTCTGAACATACGTGTCTAACGCATAAGTAACGTAGCTTTTGAATACTTTCCATTTGCGCTCCACAACTTCGTCCTAAGCATTTGATATTGGATGCTCTTGAATGTGTGTCCTCTCACGCTTGGTAAGAAAAAGTACTTTCCCAACTTTCTTAACATTACTTATATAACTTTCAGTCATAGTTGCTATCACCTAACTTACCTTCGTTCACTATAGGCTCTAGGGGACTCAATTTTTTCCGGCATAATTTTAGGCTGCCTAGTGATGACGCGGTGGCTTATGCGCAGGGGATGTGTGTGACACTGGTGAATGCTATTTGCCTGCATAAACAATGAAATTTAATGCTATATCTGTGTAAGTTTATAAAGCGGTTGTAGAGAAATCTCGTTTTGTTATGACCGATCACATAGCACGCAAGTGATTAGGTCTTCCTGCTACATCCTCACTCCTTTCCCCTCCTCAACCCTCCCCTGCCACACACACATCTTTGTTTCTATTGCCAATAATATCTCATTTCGTTCACGGCTGATTTTGGTTAAGCTTGTACTGCAACTGTATTTGAATGTAATCAAAACTTTTCTCACGGTAGGTTAAAATGAACAAGTCGTATTCGGTTAAGCAGGATTCTATCTCCCACGTACAGAGCGCAATCAAACAAGACGAGAGACACGTCTTTGACTACTTTTAGGCCTCCTTTCATGCCACAGAGACAAATGTGCTTCCTGCGAAAGTGGTCACATTTAAACCAAATCCCTATTCTTAAAATGTGCTCTGTGTCTTTTGAGGAGGGATTTTTACACTGAGTCTCACTAATTCCTTCTGTACTCACCAACTAATTCAAATCTCACTAAGAGACAGGTGTGTATGTTTTCATTTGGGAAACACGGAAGCTAGTCTCATATTAAAGATGGTATGGTAAGATATTGAATTGGAACACTGTGAGGCCCCAAGACATCTAGCATTGGTACTTGAAAGTTCTCATACTTTCATTAAGCATTGCCTAAACTGCAAGTCAAAAGTTTCCACCAGGATCGCAGTGGGGTAGTCAACATGAAAATTTACGAACTTCTACAATGGCACTATGCTGTTCTGCGGCGGAGTGTGCATGTCCTGCCTGGTATAACTGAAAACATACCAAGCAGGTGGTCATAGCTTTCCATGACAAATGCAGAGTCATAACGCGTTGCTTGAAATCCATTCGAGTGGAATAGCTTTACCACCTCGCAGGAATAACACCACCTCCTGTTCGAACAAACAGCTACGAGTCAGGAAAGAAAGACAGTAGACCAGGAGAGAACCGATTCTCTGAAATCAATGAGGTGTTTCCTGTGAGCATCGACGGCACTTGAAGCCACTGCTGAAAAAGCTAGTCTGCAACTACAGAAGATTACTACCTGCCTACATCCTGGCTGGAATAGAATTTCAGAAACTCTACTTCCTGGCTATGATGAGAAATGGGTGACCTGGAAGTCCCTGAACAGACTGAGATCTGGAGGTGGTAGTTTAAAGACTAGTTTAGCAAGATGGGGCTGCACTGATCAAGACGATATTCAGGGCGGCTGTAGAGAAAACCAAAATTTTCATCTTATATTTCAAAGATGACTGTGTCCAGCCTCCTGAGCCTGTGATGAATTTCATCAAGGAGCAGAAAATGGATTGGAAGTGGCGAAGTTTGGTACAAAATTAATAAGGACGTAACTGTTTATATAATATTTATGTTTCCGATACGATGGTAATAAATAAATACTCACCCTCTTCAGCCGGCACCCCATAGAGTGGATAGAAACGAGAGACGGCGACAGGGATGCAGCAGTGGGTGGCAGAGCAACAGCGGCCAGAAGATGTTATCTCATGCACCTCGCATCCAGTAAATTGAACAGTGCTGCTCTGTACCACCCCTGTGTTCATTAAACTCAGGAACCGGCCAGTAACTACCCGCACTTCATCAGCGTTGCTGCGTACAGCTGTGGACCTCTTCTTTCCCGCAGGAAACAGGGGAGCCTGTATAGACAAAGGCTTTCGTCAGTTGCGGAATGACCCCCAGCTCAATACACTGTTCTGCCTCTGTGAATAACAAAGAGAAGCGCCCTTGTTGTGTAGCAAACCATGTCAATGCGCTCTTCAGTTCCCCCAGTAGTATAACGAACGGAAACGCTTCATAACAGTGAACGGACTGTGATAGCAATAGCAGCGGTAGATAATAACCTCTCTGTAACAATATTCTACAGCTCAGCAGCGAGAAATACAATCTTCATAATAGATCTGCAGATCATTTGCATTTGGAGAACCTAGCACCAGAGTGGTTAATCCCACATGTGATTACATTTGGGAAAAACAAGATTTTACGGGAAACTTTTCGTACCCAAAAATGTATTATAACTACCCTTTTTTAAAAGTGTGCTGTACGTATTCAAAAATGGTTCAAATGGTTCTGAGCACTATGGGATTCAACTTCTGAGGTCATTAGTCCCCTAGAACTTAGAACTAGTTAAACCTAACTAACCTAAGGACATCACACACATCCGTGGCCGAGGCAGGATTCGAACCTGCGACCGTTGCGGTCTCGCGGTTCCAGACTGCAGCGCCTAGAACCGCTGTACGTATTCGTTATATGTAAAAAATACCAGCTATTGAACTTGGGTAATTATTTACTCTGATTTATTTCAACATAAGTATGATTTTTGAAAAAATAAATCATAGTTGGAAACTTATAATTTCAACGCTTTTGAAAACGCTGGAAAATAAAACAAATATTGGCGAAGAGTTCTCGGGCTTCCAGCCGGGTGGCGGTGTCTTCAAACAGCGACGTTTCGACGAGTGACATACTCATCATCTTCTGGCGAAGTGCCGAGACTTTGCGGATGCCGGTCCCTTTATACCTGCGGTGTGCCCCCCACCACCTGGCCGCGGGAGGCTGGGTCCAGAGGAGCCGCCGGCTCCTCTGGACCCAGCCTCCCGCGGCCAGGTGGTGGGGGGCACACCGCAGGTATAAAGGGACCGGCATCCGCAAAGTCTCGGCACTTCGCCAGAAGATGATGAGTATGTCACTCGTCGAAACGTCGCTGTTTGAAGACACCGCCACCCGGCTGGAAGCCCGAGAACTCTTCGCCAGCTGTATACGCCGGGAAAGCATACATTCACAAAACAAATATTTCCTCTATTCAATTTCTTCACTACGTTCACTGGAATCTGAATTTCTCGTTGGCGTTAAACAAGTGAGGGGGAAAGTTCTCATAGAGTGAAGATCTTGTAGTTTCAGTGAAACTATGTACTTGTTCAGGTAACAGTAGTGATCACTCACCCTTGAGTATTTACTATAGAAGTTACAGCTGCAGGACCTGACCGGTGTTTAGATCTTCCTCCACGCATCTTGTCCCTAATTGAGCAGTGGTAAAAATTGCTGTTTTGAAGAGCGCGCCGCAGCGCGTTCTGTGAAGCAGTCGCCTTCTGTTTCTGGCGGTGGCGCCGCTGTGGCAATCGCAGCTTTTGTGTCTCCGTCTTGTGGAAAAGGGGAAAGGGTTGCCTGTTCATGTGCATTTAAGAGGCGCTATGTACTCGGCAGTAGGGAATTCTGTCAGTCAAGGCGAGTCTGGTCAGTTGGTCAGTCCGAGTGAGGCTGGATTAGTCTCGCATTTGTGCAGCAGTGAGTGTCTGTTTGTCGTCGGAGTGCTAGTATGGATGTCGTTTGGATCAAACTTTAAAGGCCATAACATGAGAGTCTTTCGTCTTGCCTATCATCTTGCTAGGTGGTATATGTGTAATGTAGAGCATGTTGGTACATTTTATGTAAACCTGCATTTCCTGGATTTTATTTTTAATGGTCATTTTAGTATATAAAGTTGCCACCCTTCCACCATAAGAGTTCTTTTAAAAACAAGTTGCACTTTCGGTGGCAAATAATTCTTAATGTGAGTGTTTTGTACCATCTCAATCCCTCTTACGGGGTGCATAGTTTATGTGTTTGTGTGAGTTGTTAAAATTTTTAGTTTAAAGTAATCTGGTGACTTGCAGATTTGCACCAGTGTAGTCTCTCAGAGGTTGTTGGAGGTTGTTGTGAGCGGCCGTGCGGCCGTGACTACGGCCGTGTTAAAAGGGAGCGGCAAAGTTCTCAGCCCGAAAGCTCATACTATAAAAAAAAAAGCTATTTCTGCCTCTGAATAAATTGTAACTTGATATATACAGGGTGCTTTCTGACTATAATTTTAAATCTGTTTAAAAAAAACGCTTTTAGGAATAAAATTTCCATTTATTTAAAAAAATTTAGTTTGTTTCATCAGTTACCAATTGGCAACTACTTCCACACTCACATAGTGTGATTAAATGTGTTAATGTTCTTGATGAATCGCTAGTAAATAAATTCTTATGATAAGGTTTTGAAAGTGAATTCACGGTTCACTAATCTTTTCCCAGTTTGTCCAGCTTCAATGTGTAATTTGTTCCGAAATTCACTTGAGGGGTTTCATCATGGCCTGTTGAACCAGTTGCACCGACATATTGTGAGAATCTTCTTCACTGGCGGTCCATGGTAAATTTCCTCAAAGCTGTTTTGTTGTAACTGAACATATATCGTCACACTGAAGTGTGAAAAAAACATCCTACGTGATATGCAAGTGGGACTGCATCACCACGTAAGGTAAACCTTGGATAACTTAATGACGGAGGTTTTCTTCTGAGAAATAAGTGGGAAATAAAGACCAAAAGAACCGAAATGCAGACAGTCAACGGATTTTTATTCATAATGTAAGGTGGTCGTGTCATTTTGATTTTTGTAGGTCATCGATGTGCACGTCAGAGAGAGAGCAAGTTGCGATACAGTTAAAAAATATTTGGCCTTGTCGTGACAGTCTTCGCATCTGCGCAGTGTCATACATTCTCAATTGAAGTGTGGCAGGTGATGGACGTGTTTAGTAGTGCTGTGTAGACTTGTAATTGTATCTGTTGGGTGAAGAAAGAACAAAAAGGATGAATATCATGTATTCATTGAAAGGTGAAAGCAATATATATTTTGAATAATGTTTTTATTGTTTTTTGAAGGGAAGAAATCTGAGGTAAGACTACAACACTGCGCACTTAATTTGCAGGACGATTAGTTAGTGAACTTGCTCAGAGCTGAGAGAAAGGCCACCCCACTCCCCAGAATCTTGGAGTAACATATTAATTGGTTAAGCTGCTTGATTTTTATTGAAATTCTCTGTTAACATTCTACCCTTTTTAAGTCATCGTTCACTTGGTAAAGCATAGTATCGTTCGGACCACGCAGAGATTTTCTCTGCCTTTTTAATACGAAGGTTGGAACTTTAATAGTGGCAACTATTTATTTACAGCTGTGGAAGTCCTAGGATACTCTTAGCAGTGCCAGTTGTGTTGACAGTTCGAGCGGCGCGGTCTATTAACCGACGAATTTTTAGCAGTTCTGAAGCGAATACCGTGAAGTGTTTCCTTCAGTTTAGAAATCGAGTTGAACTCACGAGGGCTTAAGTCAGTGGAGTGCAGTAGGTGGTATAGCACTTAGCAGCCCCATCAGTCAAACAAATCAGTAACAGCTTGCACTGTACGTGCTTGAGCATTGTCCTGAAAAATGTTGGTCACGTCCAGCAGAAACTGACATCACTTCTGTCTCTAAACTGGGCGTAGGTTGTGTTCCAAAAATTAACAGCTTAGAGACAGAAGTGATGACAGTTTCGTCAGAACGTTGCAATAGACAGTAGTGGTCTAGTATTTTCTACTACAGCTTTTAGCTAGACAAATGAACATTGCTGGACACTGGCAGGGCGGTAAAAAGTAACGTGCCGCGCCGCAACCTGACCTACATTTTGCAGGACAATGCTCAAGCATGTACAGTACAAGCTCTTACTGATGGGACTGCTAAGTGCTATACCACCTACTGCACTCCCCTGACTTAAGCTCTCGTGAGTTCAACTCGATTCCTAAACTGAAGGAAACACTTCACGGTATTCGCTTCAGAACTGCCACAAATTCGTCGGTTAATAGACCGCGCCGCTCGCACTGTCAACATAACTGGCACTGCTAAGAGTATCCTACGACTTCCACATCGCTGGCAACGTATTATAGACAATGCTGGTGACTACTTTGAAGGTCACTAAAACTTTGAAACAATTATCTATTTTGTACGAGATATAAATAAATAGTTGCCACTATTAAAGTTCCAACCCCCGGGTTGGAACTTAAATAGTGGCAAATATTTATTCACAACCGATGCAAAAGAGTTACATGTTTGCACCTGTTACTGTCCTTCAGAGTAGTCACCAGCATTGTCTATAACCCGTTGCCAGCGATGTGGAAGGCGTAGTATACCGTTAGCGGAGCCTGTTCTGTTAATGGTGCGAATGGAGCGGTCTACAGTTATGGTGATTCTCTTGTTCGATTGTGATGGTGCCAGCTTAACGCTTTACGTTCCTCCACGGCAGACCGTATTTGATTCTAAAATCGTTGTCTTGGAATATCATTTCATAGGATTAGTCAGTCTCCCCACCCCACTGTTTGTCATTACGCATTACCACATGTGACAGTTTGAAAATGTATTTAGAATCAGAAATCTAGCTTAGCCATTGCCCGCTTGCTGTTTGCCACTGTAATTTCGAGAAATCTGCGACAGTGTTGTCAAGCCGGGAGGTAAGTGGAAATTAGACAGATAGTTGTTTTACTTACGTTGAGCATTTAATGCAAAGTCAAGCTGCACTCAGATCAGTTACAATTCAGTTCACATTAGGTTCTGTGAAGCTGAGCTAAGTTTCAGACAGAAACAAATATAGAGGGGAACTTACACTAAAACATACCGCATGTATCTTTCACTGTCTCCTTGAGCCACGTAAAACCACTACGAATTGATTTAAAAAGATCACAGAAGATAGTTCATTAAGGAAATCTACTCATCGTAAATCAATGCTCTACTTATCTCCAGATATCTACATCTTCAGCTACACCGCAAACCACAACTATTGCCGGCCGGAGTGGCCGTGCGGTTCTAGGCGCTAGAGTCTGGAGCCGAGCGATCGCTACGGTCGCAGATTCGAATCCTGCCTCGGGCATGGATGTGTGTGATGTCCTTAGGTTAGTTAGGTTTAAGTAGTTCTAACAAGGGGAGGCCGCCAATTGTGAAATTCAGATTCGATTCATACTGTGCATAATAAAAGCTCATGGCCAGAGGTGTAATGTGGCAAAGCACCAAGATGCACTTCTCAGCCGTTCTCGAGAAAATCGTTACAAGAAACCGTTGCGGTGAAATACTCTCGACGATTAATAAATTTCTACAGCGTCGTGGCGCAGCGGTAAGCGCTCGGGTTCGTAATCTGAAGGTCGCCGGATCGAATCTCGCATCATGCATTTTTTTTTATTATTAGTTTTTTGTAATTCATATATATATATATATATATATATATATATATATATATATATATATATATATATATATATAAAGTATTAATGAATTGCTTATGCATGTTGGTGAAGGCGGATCGCTCTCCAATTGTACCGCCTCCATTTTTCCGTTTTTTTTAACAGGGTGTACCAAAGCTTTCCCCTCCGCACTGATTTTCGACACTGTTATAAGTTGCGCTAGGGACCGCATCTACCTTCTTTCGAAGTTAGCAGGCAACTACGCTGTTATGCGGCGGCTCGTTTCGGCCCATTCAACATCTGTCATTCAAGTGTAACGAGCGAGTAACGGAGTTTATATTTCATACCTGCCACAGCAAATTTGTGTTCGTGGGGTCTCTATTCCAATTCGAACGTTTGACTTACGCTATACGTATTCGTTTCGGAATATCGTTTCTACGTCTTCCGTTAACTACACGTGGTTAATATTATGAAGACAATTAATAACATTCGTGAAATCCAACTTTGTTTGCGGAAAACATAATGATGTTCGAAGTCGCCAGTTTTTCCACGACAAACGACTTTGAACAACTTATTATATGCATAATTGTTGCAACTGATTGCCGGGAATTATATATATATATATATTTATATTTAAATTATAAAAAACAAATACTAAAAAAAAAGTTGTATAGCGCGAGATTCGATCCGGCGACCTTTGGACTACGAACCCAAGCGCTTACCGCTGCGCCACGATGCTGTAGAGAATTCCTCTGCTGTTCCACTCGCTAACAGGTTGAAGGAAAGACAACAGTCTAAAAGCCACCATGCGAGCCCTAATTTCTCGCATTTATCTTCATGATTCTTGTGCGAAATGTGCGTTGGTGACAGCAGAATCGTTCTGCAGTCGGCCTCAAATTCCGGTTATCTAAATTTGCTCAACAGTGGAAAGAGTATCTCCGTAATACTTGCGTGCTGATGTAATCTACCTGAAAGAAATCTAGCGACCGATCTTTGAATTGCTTCGATGTCTTCCTTTAATCCATTCTGGTGGGCCGCGCGGTATTAGACGAGAGGTCTGGGCGCTGCAGTCATGGACTGTGCGGCTGGTCCCGGCGGAGGTTCGAGTCCTCTCTCGGGCATGCATGTGTGTGTTTGTCCTTAGGATAATTTAGGTTAAGTAGTGTGTTAGCTCAGGGACTGATGACCTTAGCAGTTAAGTCCCATAAGATATCACACACTTTTTTTTCCGTTCCGGTGGGCATCCCGAAACATTTGATCAGTACCTTAGAACGCGTTGCACTAGCGTTCTATACATCGTCTTCTTTATGTATCAGACAAGCTATTCCAAAATGCTCCCAATAAAACAAAGTCGAGTATTCGCCTTCCTTAATATCAGCCTGAAGAGCTCATTCCATTTCATATCACTTTTCAGCGTTAAGCCTAGATATTTAACCAAAGTCACTACGGAAAGCAGCAGTGTACTAACGCTGTATTTAGACGAGGACTTTCTCTCCTACACATCCGGATTACCTTACATTTTTTCTACATTTAGAGCAAAATGTCATTCATGACACTAACTATAAATTTTGTCTAAATCATGTGGTATTTTCCAACAGTCACTCAACGATAACACCTTCCCGCACATCGCAGAAGACAGCCTTAAGTTGCTGCTCATCCTGCCCATCAGGTTATTTATGTGTACAAAGAATCAAGGCGATCCTATCACACTTCCTTAGGGCTCTGTTGACGATACCATTGTCTCCGTCAAGGACCACGTACTGGGTTCTACTACTTAACAAGTCGTCGAGCTACTCACATGTCTAAAAATCTAAACCATTTGGTCGGACCTTCGTCAACTATTTGTAGTGGGGTAACGTGTCCAGTTCAAATCTTCCGGTCTTCAGGCACGCGCCGTTTTCCTTCTTTGCAGCTTATTGCTTATAAGGCTGTAGGTAATGTTGTGGTTAATGTATGAAAAAATCAGTTGCTATATCTAGTTGTGCGAAATACCATTTTTGTGTGATACAGTTCCTACAACGTTGACCCACTTAACTATCTCATGGTGAGACGATTGGAGTGAGCTGTGGCTCGCTTATGCTGTGCTTTGGATTAAACCTTGCTTGCTATTCTGTGCTTAGTCTCCCACAGTTATCGCGGTTATGCTGTTATCATCTCTCTCCGCGGGTGGCAGCAGTGGTGTGTATCGATACCCGCACCTTGGACTATTTTGGCCTGGCGCTTATAGTTTCCGGCTGGGCTGTGAGCGGGCAGTTGGACGGTTGGCGTGGAGCAGCGAGGAAATCTCCACGGCTCGTAGTTTGGTCGGGCCCACTGGCGGCCCCTATCCCCGGTCGGAGTGTGTGGTGCTGTTCCCATTGCTACGAGGTTTGTGGTCCACCGATCCTGGATATGAAAGTTGAGTTTTGGCTTAATGTATCAGCAAGTGACGACTGTTCACATTGTGTCGTTTGGAGTTCGTTGTCGGCTATTGGGATATTCCCACGAGAAACATCGTGTGTATTCAAGTTGGCAAATTTTAGCCACCCTCCGGTGGAGTTTAACTGTGCTTAGTTATTCTAATTGAAGTGCACCAGCGGAATCTTCTGCCTTGTTACCTGTCCTGGCCATAGACGTAAATTCAGGAAGTGTATTTTCCTAATCGTGTTGTCGCTGTCCAGCACAGTGTGTAGTTTGACAGCTCAATGTATAATTGGTTGTGGGCGTCAATACCTTCTACGTTTTTCCACCTCAATTCCCTATTGTGTGCTGGTCAGGTGAAGCGGAGGTTAGCTTGTTGATGGGTCCATTGACTGTCTGTCGGTTGGGTTGTCATCGGATCGACAATGGTTGGGCCGACTGCCTGTCTCACCTGTGATGAGGACGAAGCAAACACCCAGGCATCTCGAGGCAGGTGAAAATCCCTGACCCCGCTGGGAACCGAACCCAAGACCCCGTGCTTGGGAAGCGAAAAAATGGTTCAAATGGCTCTGAGCACTATGGGACTCAACTGCTGAGGTCATTAGTCCCCTAGAACTTAGAACTAGTTAAACCTAACTAACCTAAAGACTTCACAAACATCCATGCCCGAGGCAGGATTCGAACCTGCGACCGTAGCAGTCTTGCGGTTCCAGACTGCAGCGCCTTTAACCGCACGGCCACTTCGGCCGGCTCGGGAAGCGAAAACATGACCGCGAGACCACGAGCTGCGGACGTATGCTACATACTGTATAACTTCATATTCAGCCACTTGAGCTTCATTAATAACGGGCACTTCATACATGCGGCTTAACATGGCTCTTAATGCCGCCGATTTATTTCATTGGGTGACACGACTGCCTGTCTATACCAAGCTTTGTCGGTTGGTTTTCGGTAAATATCGAAGCCTACATTTCCATTTTTTTGGTCACTTGGAGGTCCAAAAACGGGAAAGTGCCATTCTCAGCTCACTGCCCAGCAAACTATGTTATTTGATTCAGGCTGTTTTGCTCCCGGAGAAACGTGTCAGTATTATTACCATCATACAACATGAAAACATCGTCAACATATCTATTCCATAAATTAATCTTCTAGCATGTTGAGGGAATCTTGTCATAAATTCTTGCTCAAAGTTCGCCATAAAAATATTTGCTAAACAATAGGAAGTGGCGACTCCATGTACAAGTCTTTTTGCTGGGAGTAAAAGTCATCCTTCTATTTACAATAATTGAAATATAATTTTTTTTTAAAATAAAGCCAGCATTTCTTCCACTTCCTTAGAGGTCTCTCCAGAAAGGTATTCAGATTCTTTGTGATAATACTTTGCACTTGAACATTAGGTGTATTAGCATTTATGTTATTGACATCACCATGTGTGGTTGTTGGTATGAATGTATTCTGCAAATTGTTTATAAACTGTTTCGTATTTTTATACTGAAATTAGTAGGATGTCTGAAGCGCTTATTCAAATACTCAACGAGGAGCTTTTCTACTTCATAACCTGCACCCCCTCCAACATTCAGAGTCAAGAGTAATGGTTTAACTATTTTGTGAAACTTTACAGCACCATGGAATCCCGCTGCAGTTGGGTGCGTTTGTAAATGTCGTTTCTTTTGATTTTTATTATGTAACATTTCCGATTTACTAACAAACGTTTTTAGGTTCGCTAACATATTTTGCAGTTAAATCATAACAAAATTTCAGCTGCGGATGACCAGAATATAAAATAGCTTAGCATATTTAAGGTGTATATACCTCAAATATTTATTTTGCTTGGGCTTTTACTTTAAAATTCTAACTTATTGAGATGATGACTTTCACTGTGTAAGAGCGCTGAGGTGCTCCACAAGCCACCTTAAGGCGTCTGGCGGAGGGTGCTTTGAATATCACTGTCGTTTACCCCTTCCTGGTCCAGTCACGAATGATTCGCGAGGAGAACAGTTGCTGATGAAACCTTTGTGTGAGCCCGAATCTTCACGCTCTTTTAGCAAGATACACAAAGAAGGAAGCAATATTTGGTTGACTAGTCCAGGAATGCGCACTCTCGGTATTTTAACAGTAGACAACACCTTGATGCAGAATGCCTGTCCTGGAGTTTCTGCCACCGGAGATCGCTGAGCATTACCATGACGCTTTCATCTTACTAAATCAACTTATAAAGAAACGCAAAGCTCTTCTTTGGATCTCCTCTGTTTCTTCCATCAGTACTATTCGTTATAGATCTCAGACTAGCGAGTAATATTTAAGTATTGGTCGAATGAGAATTTTGTAAGCTACCATCCTTTCTAGATGGACTGTGCTTTCTGATGGTTCTTCCAATGAATCTGACATCTGCCTTACCTGTAAAAAATTTTATGTGGTCGTTACATTTTAAAATTAGCCGTACGTATATCCCTAGGTATTTCATGGATGTGACTATTTCTAGTGATTGCTCTGCAATCGTTTAAGCACACAGTAATGAATCTTACCTATTTATGAGCCATAGTTGCACTTCTTTATGTTGAGAGTCAACTGTCATTCCGTGCACCAGGCGTTGATCCTCTGCAGATCTTCCTGGTTTTCGATACAATTTTCAAGCATTCCGACTTCTCCGTATTCGAGAGTAGCAACAACCAAAAGCCTCAAGTCACTTCCAAAGTTATCCATTAGGTCGTTTATACAGGGCGGTCAGAAACAGTCTGAAAAGCTTGTAAGGATGTTAGCCAATCGGCTGTTGCTCGCGCAAATTCAAGTGGACAACCAGAAACGGTGTCGCCAAACATCTTATTGGTTTGGTTTCACAAACCGCACGAGAAAGCGAAACCAAAAGTGGGCTTGGGACGGTAGTAAGGATCGATCCCGAGTCAAAAGCTGAGCGTCTCTTGCTCTATCATCTACGCTACAAGAAAAACTGACAATGTATCTGGCAGACCGATTGAATTTGCACGCATAACGGACTGATCGGCTAAATTCAATTCTAAGTAACTCGGAAACGGCACAGCGCATCGATATTTTTCCTTTACAGTTATTTCTCAGCACAACCTACCCTTTAACACCTTTACAACATTTTGACAACATTTCTGACCACCCTGTATAGGGTCTTACAACACTTTCGTGCTGTGCACCCAAAGTTACTTTTAAGTCTTATCCGCGTCCTTAGCTGAGTGGACAGCGTGTCTGAATGCCATACCGCGTTCGATTCCCGGCCTGGTCGGAGATTTTCTCCGCTTGGAGACTGAGTGTTGTGCTGATCCCACAACACTAAATCACCATCGACACGCAAGTCGCCCAGTGTGGTGTCGACTGAAAGGACATGCAACTCGGCAGCCGAACTTCCCCAGGTGGTGGCTGTCGGTCATCTGTGCCATCTCATTTTAAGTCTGAAGATTTCTTTCCGTTCAAAATGACATACTGCATTCAGTTCGTTAGAAAACCGTCTATCTAACTTGAGCGTCGATATTCATTGTTTTCCGGATGTTGTTGTTGTGGTCTACAGTCCAGAGACTGGTTTGATGCAGCTCTCCATGCTACTCTATCCTGTGCAAGCTTCTTCATCTCCCAGTAGCTACTGCAACCTACATCCTTCTGAATGTGTTCCGTGTATTCATCTCTTGGTATCCCTCTACAATTTTTACCCTCCACGCTGCCCTCAAGTACTAAATTAATGCCGACCGGAGTGGCCGAGCGGTTCTAGGCGCTACAGTCGCTACGGTCGCAGGTTCGAATCCTGCCTCGGGCATGGATTGGTGTGATGTCCTTAGGTTAGGTTTAAGCAGTTCTAAGTTCTAGGGGACTGATGACCTCAGAAGTTAAATCCCATAGTGCTCAGAGCCATTTGAACCATTTGAACTAAATTAATGATCCCTTGATGCCTTAGAACATGTCCTACCAACCGATCCCTTCTTCTAGTCAAGTTGTGCCACAAGCTCCTCTTCTCCCCAATTCTATTCAATACCTCCTCATTAGTTATGTGATCTACTCATCTAGTCTTCAACATTCTTCTGTAGCACCACATTTCGAAAGCTTCTATTCTCTTCTTGTTAAAACTATTTATCGTCCATGTTTCACTTCCATACATGGCTACACTCCATACAATACTTTCAGAAACGACTTCCTGACACTTAAATCCATATTCGATGTTAACAAATTCGTGTTCTTCAGAAACGCTTTCCTTGCCATTGCCAGTCTACAATTTATATCCTCTCTACTTCGACCATCGTTAGTTATTTTGCTCCACAAATAGCAAAAGTCATTTACTACTTTAAGTGTCTCATTTCATAATCTAATTCCCTCAGCATCACCCGAGTTCTTCCGAGCTCTTCCGGGTCCTTTGCTCTCTCTGACAGAATTACAATGCCATCGGTGTACCTCAAAGTTTTTATTTCTTCTCCATGGATTTTAATTCTTACTCCATATTTTTCTTTTGTTTCCTTTACTGCTTTCTCAATATACAGATTGAATAACATCGGGGATAGGCTACAAACCTGTCTCACTCCCTTCCCAACCACTGCTTCCCTTTCATGCCCCTCGACTCTTATAACTGCCATCCGGTTTTCGTACAAATTGTAAATAGCCTTTCGCTCCCTGTATTTGACCCCTACCACCTTCAGAATTTGAAAGAGAGCATTCCAGTCAACGTTGTCAAAAGATTTCTCTAAGTCTCCAATTGCTAGAAATGTAGGTTTTCCTTTCCTTAATCTATTTTCTAAGATAAGTCGTAGGGTCAGTATTGCCTCACGTGTTCCAACATTTCTACGGAATCCAAACTGATCTTCCCCTGATATCGTGGACGAATAGAGCTATTTGGGTTCCTCAGATCATTATTTGCTAAGCCAATGTAGATCCTTACAGAGGGGACTTCTTGTCTCCAGAAATGTCATAAAACATACTTCAAAACTGAAAACAGACAGACGTCAGAGGTTTAGACCTATTGGTTTTGTGCCGTTGTTCGTCATCCTTCTTGAAAATAGGAATGTCGTATGCTTTTTCCAATCCCCAGGAACACCTCGCTCCTGTATCGGCCAAGGGTAACTTTTCTCAGTTTTATTTTAAATGGGTCTTCGACCTGATTAAAAGCTGATTTTCGTAATAATTAGTTATGAATTTCTTCATGATGTTTTATTTTTATTTGGATATCTTCACTGTTAGTATTTCTACGTCCCATTATGGTCAGTTTTGTACTATCATGCTCGCTTTTTCTCCTTCTGTTAGGTGAATGAATCTAAGGACCTCCTGCATCAAAGATCGAAACTGGTTATTCCTATAAAACGCACTAAATAACACAGTGGCCGTGATGATCCAGCGCGTAGAGCGCTAGACACCGGGCACTGAAGTCTCAGTTTCAAACTCCGGTGAAAGTGGAGGTTTTTCCTCTTTTCACTCCCTCCAGAACGGACCGAGGTCTCAACCTATTATCAAACTGACTACTGGGTGTCTTTCCCGGCGGTAAAAGGCAGTCAGGGCAAAGAGGACGCCGCCTTCACACTCCAAGGACCGCGCTGAACAAAAGAATGTAGTCTTAACTACAGTTGGTCAGAACCCAATCACGGATTGAGCGCCACTGAATTTGGTGTTTTAAATAACACAAGCGGTATTATTTTCATAGTTTACTGAAATGAAGCTATACCAGAAACTTAATTACTTTGTTAACTTTGACTTTTATCGACAATGTCCGTTTGTATGTTCGGACGGGAAATAAGTACTCCAATTATCACTGGCTTCCACATCGCGCAGCATTTATTTCCGGAGCCATGGGAAGGAGAAAGTCCTACGAGGAAATGCTCATTTAAACAGCTTTGCTGTGACGTTCATTATCGTCTGCAAGCGACCTTAGACCCCTGAACACACGAGCGATCTCTCGACGTCCTGATAAATCCCAGTATAATTGAGTCCATTAGCACTTAAAACGTTGTAACGCTGCACTTCGTGAAACTTCGTGAGAGATTAAGTGAAACTCCGATATGAATTTCCGCCAGCACAGTTACCAGAATCCAGGTGAACGCTCATTACGGTACGATTCGAAAATTCAGTCCATCAGAACCTTCATCCAACTCTTCTAAATTCCCAAAGAGTTCTTCAGTACCCGTTACAGGATTGTACCTTCTGGCTGACAGGTAGCTGTTGTTGTTTTGTAGCCTTCAGTCCAGAGACTGGTTTGATGCAGCTCTCCATGCTACTCTATCCTGTGCAAGCTTCTTAACCACTGCAACCTACATCCTTCTGAATCTGCTTAACGTACTCATCTCTTGGTCTCCCTCTACGATTTTTACCCCCCACGCTTCCCTCCAGCACAAAATTGGTGGTCCCTTGATGCTTCAGCACATGCCCTATCAACTGATTCATTCTTCTAGTCGAGTTGTGCCACAAATTCCTCTTCTCTCCAATTCTGTTCAGAACCTCCTCATTAGTTACGTGATCTACCCATCTCATCTTCAGCATTCTTCTGTAGTACCACATTTCTAAATCTTCTATTCTGGTCTTGTCTACAGTATTTATCGTCCATGTTTCATTTCCATACATGGCTACACTCCATACAAATACTTTCAGAAACGACTTCCTGACACTTAAATCTATACTCGATGTTATCAAATTTCTCTTCTTCAGAAAGGCTTTCCTTGCTATTGCAAGTCTACATTTTATATCCTCTCTATTTCGACCATCATCAGTTATTTTGCTCCCCAAATAGCAAAACTCATCTACTACTATAAGTGTCTCATTTCCTGATCTAATTCCCTCAACGTCACCTCATTTAATCCGACACCACTCCATTAACCTCGTTTTACTCTTGTTGATGTTCATCTTGTATCCTTCTTTCAAGACACTTTCGATTCCGTACAACTGAACCTCCTTTCGCACGCCATAGTGCAGTAGTTCGAAAATGCATGAACTAAACAAGTCCCCTGAAGAGCCATGCTGCCTCTATAGCCATACATAACTCCGAAAGTATTGTAGATGCAAGATTTTGTGAACGAAGCGACATCTCGCTTATGTCCCATAATTGTTCTATGGGATTCTTGCCGGGCGATCTGGGTGGCCGAATCACTCGCTCGTATAGACCCAAATGTTCTTCAAACCAATCGCGAACAACTATGGCCAGGTGACATGACCCATTGTCATCCATAAAAACTCCATCGTTATCTTGTAACATGAAGTCCATGAATGACTGTAAATGGCCTCCAGGCAGCCGAACAAAACTAGACTGAACTGACAATGAAACTGGTGGGTATTCAAATACAGAGATATGTAAACGGGCAGAATACGGCGCTGCGATCGACAACGCATGTATAAGACAAAATGTGTCTGACGCAGTTGTTAGATCGGTTACTGCAGCTGCAATGGCAAGTTATCAAGATTTAAATGAGTTTGAACGTGGAGTTATACTCGGCGAACGAGCGATGGGACACATCATCTCCGAGGTAGCGATGAAGTGGGGATTTTCCGTAAGACCATTGCATGAGGGAGCCGTGAATATCAGGAATCTGGTAAAACATATAATCTCCGACATCGTTGCGGCAGGAAAAAGATCCTGAAAGAACGGGACCAACGACGACTGAAGAGAATCGTTCAAAGTGACGGAAGTGCAAGCCTTCCGCAAACTGCTGCAGAATTCAGTGCTTGGCCATTAAAAAGTGTCAGCGTGCGCACCATTCAATGAAACATCATCGACATGGGCTTTCGGAGACGAAGGCCTACTCGTGTATCCTTGATGATTGCATGACACCCAAGCTTTACGCCTCGCCTAGCCTCTCAAAACCAACAGTGAACTGTTGATGACTGGAAACATGTTGCCTGGTCGGACGAGTCTCGTTTCAAATTGTATCGAGCGGACTGACGTGTATGGCTATGGAGACAAGCTCATGAATCCATGAAGCCTGCATGTCAGCAGCGGACTGTTCAACCTAGTGGAGGCTCTGTAATGGTATGGGGTGGGTGCAGTTGGAATGATATGGCATCCCTGATACGTCTAGATACGACTCTGACAGGTAATACGTACGTAAGCATCCTGTCTGATCACCTGCATCCATTCATGTCCATTGTGCATTCCGACGGACTTGACCAATTCCAGCAGGACAATGTGACACCCCAAACGTCCAGAATTGCTAAAGAGTGACTCCAGGAACACTCTTCTGAGGTTAAACACTTCGGCTGGCCACCAAACTCCCCAGACATGAACAATATTGAGCGTTAAGATGCCTTGTAGCCTGCTGGTCAGAAGATATCTCCACCCCCTCGTACTCTTACGGATTCATAGGTCAGTCAACTCCAGCACTACTTCAGACATAAGTCGATTCCATGCCACGTCGTATTGTGCGATTTCTGCATGCTTTCAGAGGCCCTAGACGACATTAGGCAGGTGTACCAGTTTCTTTAAGACTTTCATTAAGACCATAGGACCCTGTCCATATCATGTAAATACCGCCCAGACCTTTATGGAGCTGCCACCATCTTTCACAGTGCGTTGTTGACAACCTGTGTTCATGGGCTCGTTGAGTCTGCGCAACACTCGAACAATACCATCAGCTGTTATCAACCAAAATCGAGGCTCATCTAACCAGGCCACTGTTTTTCAATTGTCTAGGTCCGACTGATTAGGTAACGAGCCCAGGTGGGGTGTTGGAGGTAATGTCGTGCTCTTACCAAAGGCAATAACGTCGATCGTCTTCTGCTATGGCCCATTAACGTCAAATTTCTGTCCTAACCGATACTTTAGTCGCAAGGACCATATTGAATTCCGCGGTTTTTTCACGTTGTGTTGCTTGTCTTTTAGCACTGAGAACTCTACACAGACGCCGCTGTTCTCTGTCGCGAATTGAAGGCCCTTAGCCATTGCTCTGCCCGCGGTGAGAAGTAAAGGCTGAAATTTGGTATTCTCGGCGCACTCCTGACACTGTCAATTTAGGAACATTGAATTGTCTAACGATTGCCGAAGTGGAATGTGCCATGCATCTAGTTCCAGCTACCAAGTCTGTTAATTCCCGTCGGCCGGCCGGAGTGGCCGAGCGGTTCTAGGTGCTACAGTCTGGAACATCGCGACCGCTACGGTCGCAGGTTCGAATCCTGCCTCGGGCATGGATGTGTGTGATGTCATTAGGTTAGTTAGGTTTAAGTAGTTCTAAGCTCTAGGGGACTGATGACCTCTGAAGTTAAGTCCTATAGTGTACAGAGCCATTTGAACCAATTCCCGTCGTGCGGCCATAAACACGCCGAAACCTTTTCGCATGAATGACCGAAATAGAAATGACAGTTCCACCGATGCAGTGCCTATTTATTCGTTATGTACACGACACTACCGCCATTGGTATAGATGCGTATCGCCATCTCACGACTTTTGTCAGCTCGGTGTAATTTTGATGACAGCATTAACGGCATAGGCTGAAAGCATATAGATGTTTGGTATAAGTAAATACAGAAATGGTATAGACAGAACTTTGTATGATTGCTATAGCTAACGAGGACTCATATTCGGATTTCATATCGTTAGTTAACAGTTTTGACCTAGTAACAAGGAGAGTGGTTTTTTATTATCGTTTTCGGAATTGAAGTTGCTCTCTTTAGAAATGAATCCTGTGTTATGGAACTACCATGTACTTGGAAACCATGTCAAGTTGGCACTACAAGGCACTCGTGGTTCGTTACTTACAGGGTGTTTCAAAAATGACCGGTATATTTGAAACGGCAATAAAAACTAAACGAGCAGCGATAGAAATACACCGTTTGTTGCAATATGCTTGGGACAACAGTACATTTTCAGGCAGACAAACTTTCGAAATTAGAGTAGTTACAATTTTCAACAACAGATGGCGCTGCGGTCTGGGAAAATCTATAGTACGATATTTTCCACATATCCACTATGCGTAGCAATAATATGGCGTAGCCTGTGAATGAAATTACCCGAAACCTTTGACAACGTGTCTGGCGGAATGGCTTCACATGCAGATGAGATGTACTGCTTCAGCTGTTCAATTGTTTCTGGATTCTGGCGGTACACCTGGTCTTTCAAGTGTCCCCACAGAAATAAGTCACAGGGGTTCATGTCTGGCGAATAGGGAGGCCAATCCACGCCGCCTCCTGTATGTTTCGGATAGCCCAAAGCAATCACACGATCATCGAAATATTCATTCAGGAAATTAAAGACGTCGGCCGTGCGATGTGGCCGGGTACCATCTTGCATAAACCACGAGGTGTTCGCAGTGTCGTCTAAGGCAGTTTGTACCGCCACAAATTCACGAAGAATGTCCAGATAGCGTGATGCAGTAATCGTTTCGGATCTGAAAAATGGGCCAATGATTCCTTTGGAAGAAATGGCGGCCCAGACCAGTACTTTTTGAGGATGCAGGGACGATGGGACTGCAACATGGGGCTTTTCGGTTCCCCATATGCGCCAGTTCTGTTTATTGACGAAGCCGTCCTGGTAAAAATAAGCTTCGTCAGTAAATCAAATGCTGCCCACATGCATATCGCCGTCATCAATCCTGTGCACTATATCGTTAGCGAATGTCTCTCGTGCAGCAATGGTAGCGGCGCTGAGGGGTTGCCGCGTTTGAATTTTGTATAGATAGAGGTGTAAACTCTGGCGCATGAGACGATACGTGGACGTTGGCGTCATTTGGACCGCAGCTGCAACACGGCGAACGGAAACCCGAGGCCGCTGTTGGATCACCTGCTGCACTAGCTGCGCATTGCCCTCTGTGGTTGCCATACGCGGTCGCCCTACCTTTCCAGCACGTTCATCCGTCACGTTCCCAGTCCGTTGAAATTTTTCAAACAGATCCTTTGTTGTATCGCTTTTCGGTCCTTTGGTTACATTAAACCTCCGTTGAAAACTTCGTCTTGTTGCAACAACACTGTGTTCTAGGTGGTGGAATTCCAACACCAGAAAAATCCTCTGTTCTAACGAATAAACCATGTTGTCTACAGCACACTTGCACGTTGTGAACAGCACACGCTTACAGCAGAAAGACGACGTACAGAATGGCGCACCCACAGACTGCGTTGTCTTCTATATCTTTCACATCACTTGCAGCGCCATCTGTTGTTGAAAATGTAACTACTGTAATTTAGAAAGTCTGTCCGCCTGAAAATGTACTGTTGTCCCAAGCATATCGCAACAAACGGTGAATTTCTATCGCTACTCGTTTAGTTTTTATTGCCGTTTCTAATATACCGGTCATTTTTGAAACACCCTGTACAAGTGTCGGCAAAGAGAAAGACCTTCGAGGGCTCATTAACAAAGACGGAAACGGATTTTTTCCTGTAGCTTCCATGTTCGGTTCCTATCTGTACCATGAATATTTGAAAAGAGTGGGTATTTATGTAATATCCACACGGGGGAGCACTCTCGTAGCGGTAGGTTGGTAGTGATGCTCTATATTGTAGACGCCCTTCGCATGTCGCGTAACCAAACAATAGAGGTGACGCAGGAAGAGCAGTGCGGCGCAATAAAATTCCGTTTGTTTAAACTATACAGCCACTGAAACGCACGGAAAGCTGCAGCAAAAGATGCACTAGCTCGTGCAACAGTGTTTAGGTGGTTCAAGGACTTCAGAGAAGGTCGAATTGTCTATGTTAAAGCAAGGTGGGCCTGGTATTTCGGTTTCTGCTGTGACTGAAGCCAGCGTCAACACAGCTGCTGTTAATGACAGTGACGATCGGCGGATAACATTAAGTAGCCTCATTGAAGTGTTGAGAATTTTATATGGCAGTGTATTTACGATTATGCTTAATCATCTCCATATGACCAGTCTTTGTGCCCGTTGGGTGTCACGTTTGTTAACTCCCGAACAAAAAGGCTGTGCTAATGGAGACAAGCCGTGTGGTGCTGCGTCTCTTTGCTGATGAACGGGTGCGTTTCTAGAATCGATTATCAATGGTGATGAGTCATAGCTGTATCATTATGATCCTGAATCAAAACACCAACACCGTGTGGAAATCGCCAGGTTCTCCAACATCCAAAAAGGGGAAAGTTTTTTCCATCTGTTGGGAAAGTGATGGTAATCAGATTTTTGACTGTAATGTAATGATTTATCAGCATGCAGTTCCCCTCACACAACTATTACAGCAGCGTACTACACGTCAGTGATGGCTTAACTGAGGAAGCACATTGCATGGAAACAATCAGGACTTTCTCGGACTGGGTGAGGACTTTATCGTGACAATTCGGGGCTTCACGTTACTAGTCAATTTATGCAGTTTTTTTGGTTCAATTCAAAATTACCTGTGTATCGCATTTGCAATATAGCTCGATCTTGCAACCTGTCTTTTTTTGTAATTCCCATCGCTAAAGGCAAAGCTTCGGGGCATTCGATTTACGAACGCTGAAGCAGTGCTCAAGAAAAGTGAAGTGATTCTCGAGGACCTGACGAAGAATGGTCTGCATCATGTGTTCGACAACTATTGGAAATGCTATACAAAGTACATTCAAGTAGGATTGGAGAACCTTGAAAAAGATCACATATACCTTGAAATGGAGTAATGAAAATCAGTGAATAAAAAGGTCAGCTTTAATCTTTGCTGATTTGCCCTCGTGTATTAGTAAACGACTAACCCGATTCATGGATCACAGTCCAGTTGCGAGACTGATCTATTGTAGTCCTGGAAAAGTTCACAGTGTATCTGAATAAAGCACGATACCGGCAGCCTTGTGTTACGGTAGGTTAGTGTACAATGAAATGCAGAACACAGGGGGAGAAAGTAAGCTTTCAATCTGATCTGCTCGATTGCCGAGATTCATGTTTCCATTAGTCAAACAAGTTCCCGTCCCCTTTACCCTCTCCGTCGTAGGAATGAGGTCCTTCTTTCAAGTATTGCACTGTCTCTACAACTCCAATAAGTGAAGCACGTCGTGCTATTTCAGCCGTTATTTTCTAATTGCCGGCCGATGTGGCCGAGTGGTTCTAGGCGCTACAGTCTGGAACCGCGCGACCGCTACGGTCGCAGGTTCGAATCCTGCCTCGGGCATGGATGTGTGTGATGTCCTTAGGTTAGGTAGGTTTAAGTAGTTCTAAGTTCTAGGGGACTGATGACCTTAGAAGTTAAGTCCCATAGTCCTCAGAGCCATTTGAACCATTTTTTTTCTAATTCCCTTGTAAAAACTGCGAGAGGCGGTGTAACACTTGGAAAATGGGACATACTTCCAGGAGCAGCGTGTTCCAGGTTCAACGCTTACCGGACTAATTTGAACTGCTTCTTCATTGTACAAGGTGCTTCCACGTAAATTAGAGGCTGGCTGTTCCGAAAAGGCACAGCCGAACCTTTCCACAATTCTTCACCAATTAAGTTAACGTTCCTCCTCTCGACTCAACTCGTCGGCTTCAACTCTAACAATTCTTGTTTCTGTAAATATTGAGTGCTTCTCAGGCCAGCAGACCTACAGCATAGAATGTGATACTGTACTCTGAAGCTGGTATTTCTGTAATAGTTGTTCAAATATATGAACTCCCAACAGGAGACTGGAAAAAACGGCAATGCGCACATCTAGACATAACTGGAGATACACAAAATAAACAAAATAATATGAAAAAAGAACGACGCACCATGAAGGAATTATCCGAACAGAACGGAAATCGATATGTGTGGTGTAGGTACGTGCACAGCATGCACAGACAACAAAAGATTGCTATTTCCGAAAAACTGACTGATTTATTCAAGAGAAAGAACTCCAGAAATTGGGTAAGTTAACAACGCATTGCACAGTTCGCTCCGGAAAGCGGAACGGACAACAACATCGGCGAGGTACGGCGTAATCACTACGTACACGGCTAGTGCTGGTGGAGTATGTACCGTGATAGTTCAACCGGTTTTTGTTCTAATTCCATGACCTCTGCCGAATTATTGAAACTTCTGTTACGCTGCGATCACAACCATGGACGGTGGCGAATGCAACCCCCCGGCTCTACAAACTTCACAAAACCAGCCGCTCGGTTGTGCAATGGACACTGAAGCAGTTTATGGATCCATCAGTGAAGTGATTAGCGATGCAATCATCGCATCCTACAGCGCAGACGTACTCCAACTTGTTCCACCTGCCGATGCAACTATAGCAAGAGACCTGCAGCACTCCAAGAAAAGCCAGCGGGACACACACGGACGAGGAAGGAGACGACGACCATCGAGACAAAATGGAGAAAGAGCTACGTATCGAAGCCACCCAAAAAGGTACCTTCACCAACCAACATGTAAGTTAAACTGCTCATTTATATGCAATTACCTGTAAAGGGACTTTCATTTTATTTGTTGAAAACAGAGACAGAAACATAGTCACTACTCCAGCACATAACGAGTATTACGGTAACAGGGAAAATTGCGTGAAAATTGAGGCTGTGTCAGGATTAACTGCCATTGCCTTAGCTCAACACACTTCGTTAGACAAAGCAAATTTGAAGGCCAACATTCCATCGTTCTTCACTACTAAAGAAGGCATTATCAATAATGTTGAAACCTCCCTTACGGAGGACGAATTACTAACGGAAATGACGTACTGCTGCCAAGTTACTGCCATCAGGAGATTTAATAAAATACTAATTCAGAACGGGCAAAAGGTAACTAAGCTGTCTCCAGTTTGTGACATTTAGATCACAGCGGTTTCCACAGTTACTTTGTATTCACGGAGTACGCTTTCCAGTGGACGTGTATATACTGTACGTCTTACAATTCTATAACTGTTTGCGATATGGACATGGCAGCAAACGGTGAAGAAGTAACACAAAATGTGAGTAGTGTGCAGGGCCACACAGAAGTGATGCCTATGAAAGGGCAAATCAACTAACCTGCATTCTTTGTACCATTTGTTGTATGCTCTATTTCGAACCTACCCCATGAATCTTAAAAACAAGGAAATTAAGAAAATGTTTGCAAACAAGCCTTATTCGAATACAGTTACTTTTCCTCCGAACAATACAAGACAGGGTACTGGATTCCCGTACCCTCCCGACTGAACAGCTGCTCAGTGCAAGTATCAGCACCGGCACCTACGATCCGCGGCAACCAACCCATGTCATGAAGACAATGCTGCCGATTTCAGGAACGGGATTCCATCGGATTCATCGCCGATACCACCGGCCCCTCCTCCAATACAGCATGTCCACCTGCCCCACTAACGACGTGTAAATTCTGTAGAACGTAGATGACACCACCAAAACGTGATCGCACGGGAGCAGTTTTATCAACCAGAGCTCTGCCTTACTCTGCTCCAATGGATTCCAGTACCTATCCACCACAATTCCACAGACTCAACCAACATACTGATGTTGGGAACTACCTCATCAACAACATTACAATCATAATTATGCGGTGGTGAACGATATATTGTACCAGCAGGATATTAATGGGCCCACTCCAGTATTACAAATGTATTCGATCGAGATGTCAATCCAAAATACTCTGTCGCCACTCTTTGAACCACAAAATGGCATATAAGCTCATCCAATGGAACGCAAGAACGCTCAAGACAAACAAAAGCCTTCGACGGTTTCTGCACGAAAGTAGACATTTGTCTCATCATCGAAATATGGTTAAGACCGAACGAACCGTTCGCCCACCCGGGCTTCTGTGTCATTGCATAAGATACAGATGATGGCTACGGTGATGGAGCGTTGTTGGCAAACAAGATATCCACTTTTCCGTTGTCAATACTGGCACTCAGCGTGACCCATTGCAAACAGTGGTTATGCGTCTGCGGATCTAGGACCACCATCAGACTTTGATCTCAAAATACAAAGCACCTAACGACAGGTTTTCCACAGAACAGTTAATAACAATCGTTTCCTCCTTCGGTAAAACCCTTCTGCTACTGGGTGACTTTAACGGCCACCGTGCACTGTGAGGTTGCAGAAATGCCAATGCAATGGGGAAAATGCTAGTGGACATACTAGATTCGGAAAATCTTATAGTACTAAATCATGGACACCTACACGAATAGTACGGGCAAATAAAGTCTCGATGGCAGTGGATTTGAACATAGCATCCCCTGCACAGTCTACCAGAACAACATTGGAAGTAATACCGGATACTTTAGATTTGGATCACTTGCCAATTCAAATTATAATAAACGCACATCCTAGGGAGATTGTAAAATACGCGATCAGCCGGAAATAGAACACAATCAAAGCCAATTGGAATCTATAGAAAGCCCGCATCTCGTGGTCGTGCGGTAGCGTTCTCGCTTCCCACGCCCGGGTTCCCGGGTTCGATTCCCGGCGGGGTCAGGGATTTTCTCTGCCTCGTGATGGCTGGGTGTTGTGTGCTGTCCTTAGGTTAGTTAGGTTTAAGTAGTTCTAAGTTCTAGGGGACTCATGACCACAGCTGTTAAGTCCCATAGTGCTCAGAGCCATTTGAGCCATTTGAATCTATAGAAAACACTACTTGAAGCCAAACTTGAATCGATCATCGATAGAAAGACTCCATGAGGTCTTGGTATCGCTTATCAACGAAGTAGCAGAAGTCTCAATACCTCAACAGGCACGAAGGGAGACTTAAGAAAATATAAAAATTTCTCTGATGTCACAAACTTCTTTGCCTTTAAGAAAGCACAAGCTGCAGCCAAGAAAATATTCAGGCACAAAAAAAGAAAATAGTGACACAATTTCTCCACTGCAGTCTGAAAAGCGGGTCTGTAAACGAATATTTGGAATATAATACGGGACATTAAAGCCATTCTGACAATGGATTTGTACACAATCTCCACAATCCGACGATCTTTTAGAATCGTTCTTGCGGATGATAGCTAACGTGCTGGACAAAGAAGTTGAGACAGAATGTGAAGAGGACAACGGTGTCATTACGTAACCCTGTTCGGCTGGAAGAACTTCAGATTGCGTTTTCCCAAGGGAAGGGTACTGCACCTGGTCCAGTTCATATAAGCCACTCAATGCTACGACACATACCACACAAAGGGTAACTGTCGCTGCTCAAAATTTGCAATAGCGTATGGATACAAAAGATCAAAATCGACCCTTTACCATCCACAAATCGGTGAAAAGGTGTGATAAACCTTTGTCATATTGGTCTATCTCCATACTATCGTATGAGGTGAAGGCGATGGAAACGATTATTAAGCGGCGCTTAGAATGGTGGTCTTAAAACAAGAAACTATTAACGGAAAAAGAACTTAGATTTCGAAAAGGAAAAGGGACAGCGGAAATTCTTTTATGGCTAAATTTCTATCGGAATAATTATATGATAGTTGCATCAACTACTGTCAGTCTCAGGTGAAAAATTGAAGAAATTCGAAATCCCAAAATTACTCGTACATAATGCTGTAAGATTTCTGAGCAACAGGTAGACAATCATTTTGCAACATGTAACTACATTGGGACTCAAAGAAATTAGCAGAAGACTCCCACAGGGATCAGTCTTGGCTCCCTTATTATTCAATCTCTATACTGCGAACCTTCGTCACCTCTTTTCTAGTGGCATCGAAATATTACAATATGCAGACGATATATGTATGTAATCCGAAATAAGTACTCTTTAGTCCTGTCATCTGAAAATGCACACTGTGCTCATACTTCTGTATGTATGGAATTCTTGTCTCACTACCACGATACGTGCGTGGTGCATACAGATGGGGTCCAGTCTAGTGAAGGCGCTGGTAGTACTTATTGGGTACACCGAAGCAAATAACGAAGCTGATACAAACTGGATCCATAGTCCACTACTATGACAGAAGAGACGATTGCCATTTTGGAAGCCCAACAGTTCGCATTGATGTCTGCAGCTGACACAATAGTCATCATCTCTGATAGTATGTCAGCCCTACAATTGATTAGAAACCATCGTAATAGTTGTACCAACCCAATAGTTTCAGCAATTGTCGACGTTGTGTTTCGGATGCAGAGAAACTGTCGCAGCATTGTGATGATGTGGATGACAGTCCACTCTGGGATACCTGGAAATGAGAATGTAGATGCCCTAGTGAAGCAAACATCTTTTCCTGCAGATATTAAATATTACAAACTCGCTCTCACAGATATGACACCCATGCTCAGAAAGTGATTGTACTCGAACTAGCAAGAGGAATAGTCATAGACATCTAAAATCAAAGTCAGTCTTTATGCACTAGTTTATCCAACGATTCCAAGAGTACCGTGGTATAGTAGGGCATGAAAATCAGGGAATTTCACGATAGCTATAATACGGCTGAAACATATTGAAAGTTCAAAAAAACACCTCTATCGCCTCAACCTAAGCGGAGAGTAAGAATATCAAAATCATATATTTCTACAGTTTCCTCGGAACACGTATCACATAAAGATCCTTGCAAGAAATCTTCGAGCTCTTGGTCATCAGTTCCTAAGCAGCCTCCAATTCTGGTTAGCATCCAACGATGTACCAACGTATAAGCTACTGTATGTGTTCGCCAACACTGACATCAAGATATAGCTTCCCAGAACTTCGAATTCCGGGAGAAGACAACAGTGCAATTGAATCATTATATACTCACATGCTACTCTGCAGAATATAGAATGCTCATCCTCTAAATATGGAACTTACCGTCGTGGACAAATATTCAATTTCCTACCTGCAGCTCTTGAATCAGTGAAAGAATTCTCAAATGCTAAATTTAAAATTTCAGCTTTCGTTTTGCTGTCTTCCGTTCACAGGCCAGACTGATCAGTGAGTGACTGGATCAAAGCCTTCGACCCGCTTACCGATTTCACGTAAGACCAGAATTTCCTTGGATTTTCAGCAAGATCTTTTGCTAAGGTATGACGGTGGGTTGGTTATAAGTCAGCATCGCTCAATAGTTCGATGGTGTGCTTAATTTCTTGAGCATAGCATCCCAAGACACCCCAGATGCTGTGTAATAAAAGGCAGGATCCAGAGAATATGAGAAAATATGTGTTCATGTATAGACTGCGGAATTTGTTGAAAACATCTGCGACCAACGCATGTCTGTCTCCATGTGAAGCTGTGCGTAATCGTCTGAAGCTGACACATTGAATTCCCTCCAGACATTCACAACATGCTCATACTCTGCATCCGACATGGCATCGTCTGTAAGGTTGCTGCAGAACGCAGTTATGTGGAAGACTGTCTTCGTTGGGTTTTGCCATACTGTGCAGATACTCATATGGAAAAGCTCTCTTCCTAGTCACCGGCTGAAAGTGTTCCTCGTTGGGAAGGGCAGCTCGAGAGATACGCATATCCTTCTGATGCAGAGTTTCAACAAATATCTCGAGTGATGCCTGCATAAAATATAGCGAGTCAAGAAAGCGGAGTGTAATTCTTGGCATCATTCGTTTGGAGAATGTAATATATTTCTCAACATTTTCAGGCCGGACGCTGACATCGTCCTTCTCCATACCGAAATTAACCAAGTGCTCAACAAGAAAGCGAGCGTCATACCCGATTAAATTATGAAAGAAAACGTGCCTGTGCCGCGGTAATTGATACTTCAAGTTGAATGTGTTACGGGTGGCGCCACAGAACCTCCCTGTAAGATGACAGTGGTTCCTACAACGAGTTTCAGCTTTTCTTTGTAATGGTAGCCCACAAATATGGCAGCCAGTCGCATTATTGTACGAATCGACAATATGATCGACTGCACAGAGCAGTCACTAAAGTTATTTCAACGTCAGGTTGAACGTATGTGTGCGACGTTTTTTTTTTTTTTTTTATGTTATGAAATTGAGGAAGTCCCGCCAACGTTTGGGTTTAACAGAGTTAAATATGTATGATACCTTGTGTTTGTATCATGAACCATAGATCCATACGTAATACACTTTCTAAAATCGAACTGTGAATAAATTTATAAACATCACGACTTAGTGTTAAATGCCCATATCTGAAGATTTTCCTGGTGCTGCTCACTGTATTAGCTCTCTCTAATGTAATTTCTAAATTAAGGTGCAATGTTAATGCTTCTGCGCCAAAAAAAAAACGTTGAAAATAAACACTAGTACTAAAATCCTCCTTATAAAAGTACGCTGCAATACTCCCCTCTTAGATGCAATTATGCCGTGTTGCAGTCACGTCTCCGTAAGTTTACCGCACGTGCAGCCTTCGACATATAGCCGTCTCACACACACGCCTGTTATAGTTAACACCGTAAATTTGGAAATACTCGTAGTGTTGCAAGTGTTTGCCAGTTTCTTGAATGATGTACACAGCAAAGATTCAGAAAACACGAAATGGAACAATATATTTTGTTGCGGTTTTCAGGAATAAAACGGCACGTGAAAAAGTCAAATTTGTAGCTTATGCAAAGGAAGCCATTATTCAGGTTATGTGGTCGTTTCCTAATGAAATGTTGCTGTGATGTGATAGTTACCACAGTCAGACACTGTTACAGTCAGTGGTACAATGTTTAGATAACCATGTACAGACTGTTCGAAACTTTTTATCCATAGGCTACATGGTGGGCGATGTGGATTATAGGTATTTGTAGTCAGGCTTAACTTCTGTGCCCCATGAGCAGAGTTGTCCAGCCAGATAGGACACAGGTACCTGATTGCTCAATAATTTCGTAAACAAGGCCCAAAATGATTTGTTTGTAGCAGAGTATATAAATTATGTTTTATAGCTCCTCTAAACATATATGTTTATGGCATGTATTCAGTATTACTCTTCCACATACTTATCATCATAGCACGATGATACGTGACTTAAAGAGTAAACTGTGTGTAATCTATTGCAAGACTTCGTTAAATATTTTTGGGTTACTGGAAACAAGAGAAAAGTTTCAAAAGTATTTCAGGACACCAGCAGACCAATTACAGTGCGGTGCAGCCTTTGTTCCAGTTGCTGGGGAAAATACACTGGTGAGTAAACTTAAGGACGAAAGTATCTTTCGCATGATGTCACTGCCAAGTAACATAGCTCGTTGGTCAATACATAGAAAGAACTGCTGCAGTATAATACAGAAGAAAGCCGAAAAAATACACAATGAGAAAGACAGAAATCACACTTTTATTCGATGACAATATTTATACTGACGTCCCGATGATTCATGATGGTTTCTTCGACATTCCAAAATTCGCTCCTGGAACGATGTACATGGGGAAGGACTACAGTGTCACACTAACGTTGATTGGTGAGTGTGACGTGTTCAAAGATTTGGACGTCAGCACACCAATGGAACATTATTCCTCCCCACATGATAACTCCTGCACCAACAGAATGACCATATTCGACAATATTCCTGGGTGCATCACGTATTCTCACATCTCTCCATTTGAAGATACGTAATGCGCCCAAGAACATTGCGTAACATGATAGTTTTGGTAATCCAGATGTTATCGTGTGGGGAATCAAAATGTCGCATGGGCATACTGACCTCCAAATCACTGAAACTTTACTGTTTTTCCATGCGTATCTTTCTAGGAGTGCATTTGACTCTGACGTAACATTTGTGGATGACAATGTGCGACCGTTTCGAATTATTTTGATCCTTAAGTTTTGCGCATCAGTATATGTGGCTATAATCTTTTTACTTCCATGATTTGCGGATTTTGGCGGTCAGTACCACAGAGAGATATTACTCCGATATGTTTCATTTGGAACTTGAGAATGCTCAGCGCATGGACCGGTCTGCTAGTTCTGTTGACTTAAATCTCATCGTGTGTGTGTGGGTTGCGTAGTGGAGCATTTCCACATGCCCCAACGACCATCCATCAGTTGTCAACTACGCTGGTGGAGGGATGGAAAGCCCTACCACAAGAACTCCTTACCAAACTTGTGACCAACATGGGAGGATGTTGCAGAGCATCCATTGCCGTCCGTGGTGATCACACACCCTCTTAAGAACCATATCCCACCTTTTGTAATGTCCAAGGAAGCATCATGAATCTTAATGACCTCAGTGTAATTATTGTCTTTGAGTAAAAGTGTCATTTCTGTTCATCTCAGTGATTATTGCTTTCAGGTATCTCCTGTGCTACAGCGCAGCAGTTCCTTCTACGTATGGTCCAAGTTTCATCGAGTTATGTTGCTTTGCAGTGGCACATTGTGCAGAAGTTATTTTGATCCTTAAGTTTTGCGCATCAGTATATGTGGCTATAATCTTTTTACTTCCATGATTTGCGGATTTTGGCGGTCAGTACCACAGAGAGATATTACTCCGATATGTTTCATTTAAGAGTGCATCACAGTTTTGTATTATAAACGAAAAATTTTGAGGCGATAAAAAAAATGAACCGAACACGAACAAAATGTATGTGGGAATGGAAATGAGTAATGCTGGCACAGCAACAATATAACTTGATTCTCCTATTTGCTGCGGAAGTCCGACAAAATGAATGTTAAAATGGGAATGCGTAACGCAGGCAGAGCAAAAACATAAAGTAACTGCTTTATTTGCAGCGGAAGTCCGATAAATCCCTGCTGCAAAAACTGAACAGCCTGAGCTCCACTTAAAATCGCGTAAATATAAGAGGTGCGCGGAAAGTAAATATCAGGTGATTCGTTGTACTGCATAAAATAGCAGACTGCATATTCCCACACTCAAAAGTTACGTTGCGTTCGTGCGTAAAATAATATTTGACAAGAGTACACTCACCTCACAACCAAAAACGTGAAAAATTCCAACTGTTTGTGTTCCGTTGCTGGTTTCGGCAAAAATCTGTAGGATTTCTGGGCTAACTGAATACGTAGAAAAAATTACTTTTTCTCCATATGAACAAATTTTAAAAAAAATACACACGTCAAAAAGACACATAACACAAAGTAAAATATGAAGGTCACAAGTTCTATAATGTTTCATTATCTAAGTAATATGCTGTCAGAAGTTCATGTGCGAGTGGGGTTGAACATTAAGTCCATAGTGCATGAATCCATAGTGCACGATTAGAGACACCTGACTACTGATATCCTCTGTGTTCCCTATTTTGAGATAAACAGCACTGTTAATGGGATAGGTCTGTCTGCCGAATAAGCCAAAATATACCATTACCTAAATCATGATTGTTATAAAAGAATAGATCCATCTGGAAAAATATCCTGCGAAACTTGATAGCAAGTTGTGAAAGTTGATACAGTCATTTCAAAAATCTCGAGCACGTTTCAATCTGAAGGCATGATTAAGTGCAATTTTAATTCGTATAGTGACAAAATTAAAGTGAAAGTAACGAAACTTCCCGATAGGGTGAAAATGTGTGCAGGAAACAGTCCTTTCGCAAGCAGTGCTTTGGTGACTGAGCTTTTTTTCTGATGGAATCTCCTTATCAATAGATTTTCTGGATGACTTTATATTGGAAAATACACTCCTGGAAATGGAAAAAAGAACACATTGACACCGGTGTGTCAGGCCCACCATACTTGCTCCGGACACTGCGAGAGGGCTGTACAAGCAATGATCACACGCACGGCACAGCGGACACACCAGGAACCGCGGTGTTGGCCGTCGAATGGCGCTAGCTGCGCAGCATTTGTGCACCGCCGCCGTCAGTGTCAGCCAGTTTGCCGTGGCATACGGAGCTCCATCGCAGTCTTTAACACTGGTAGCATGCCGCGACAGCGTGGACGTGAACCGTATGTGCAGTTGACGGACTTTGAGCGAGGGCGTATAGTGGGCATGCGGGAGGCTGGGTGGACGTACCGCCGAATTGCTCAACACGTGGGGCGTGAGGTCTCCACAGTACATCGATGTTGTCGCCAGTGGTCGGCGGAAGGTGCACGTGCCCGTCGACCTGGGACCGGACCGCAGCGACGCACGGATGCACGCCAAGACCGTAGGATCCTACGCAGTGCCGTAGGGGACCGCACCGCCACTTCCCAGCAAATTAGGGACACTGTTGCTCCTGGGGTATCGGCGAGGACCATTCGCAACCGTCTCCATGAAGCTGGGCTACGGTCCCGCACACCGTTAGGCCGTCTTCCGCTCACGCCCCAACATCGTGCAGCCCGCCTCCAGTGGTGTCGCGACAGGCGTGAATGGAGGGACGAATGGAGACGTGTCGTCTTCAGCGATGAGAGTCGCTTCTGCCTTGGTGCCAATGATGGTCGTATGCGTGTTTGGCGCCGTGCAGGTGAGCGCCACAATCAGGACTGCATACGACCGAGGTACACAAGGCCAACACCCAGCATCATGGTGTGGGGAGCGATCTCCTACACTGGCCGTACACCACTGGTGATCGTCGAGGGGACACTGAATAGTGCACGGTACATCCAAACCGTCATCGAACCCATCGTTCTACCATTCCTAGACCGGCAAGGGAACTTGCTGTTCCAACAGGACAATGCACGTCCGCATGTATCCCGTGCCACCCAACGTGCTCTAGAAGGTGTAAGTCAACTACCCTGGCCAGCAAGATCTCCGGATCTGTCCCCCATTGAGCATGTTTGGGACTGGATGAAGCGTCGTCTCACGCGGTCTGCACGTCCAGCACGAACGCTGGTCCAACTGAGGCGCCAGGTGGAAATGGCATGGCAAGCCGTTCCACAGGACTACATCCAGCATCTCTACGATCGTCTCCATGGGAGAATAGCAGCCTGCATTGCTGCGAAAGGTGGATATACACTGTACTAGTGCCGACATTGTGCATGCTCTGTTGCCTGTGTCTATGTGCCTGTGGTTCTGTCAGTGTGATCATGTGATGTATCTGACCCCAGGGATGTGTCAATAAAGTTTCCCCTTCCTGGGACAATGAATTCACGGTGTTCTTATTTCAATTTCCAGGAGTGTATAAATTGCTCTACTGAAATGGGTATATCTCAGGAAAAATAAATGTTCCTGGACGTTAAGAGCAAATGATGATGTCATCTACTAAGATAAGGGAATACATGTGTAGATATGGAATTCCTTAATGGTACTGGAAATGGCAGAAGGCTGGATAAAATGCATCTACAAAAGAGTAAAATAACCAAAGCCACCACAAACAAAAGTATTACGTAATTTTCTATCTTAGAGAAATGTTTGTTGTCCTTTTTCTTATATTTGATCGAAATATCTTCTTGGTTCCTTAATTCGCTAATGTTGTAAACATTAGTGGCCTATGGTGGATGACGTGGACACCTTCACACACGGTGTGTTTTTAAAAAATCCTTTCTGTATTTGTAGAGTGGGGGTGCTCAAAATTTTTAGGGTTGTGTTCTTCTACACACAATTAAGTCCATTTCGATATCTGCTGACTTAAAAATTCGTAAAAGTTTAAGCAAAAGCAACACTGCAACCAAAATTAACCATTTTATTTATGTAAATTACACGTGAAAAAAATTCCGACAGTTCTGACAAAGTTTGAGGAAAGTTTATCGTGATGAATTTCTCTAACTGTGAAAAGGTCGAGTTTCTGCATGAAATATTTTATAGAAAACAAAAAAGTTATCATGGTTTCGTCTTTCTCTCGAAATTCTTTGTTTAACTTATTTGGTTTAACTGTCATGTCAATTACTACAAATGCCAGATCTAACAACCAGCTCAACTCACACAGTTGTGAGTAATCTTCCTCTCTTTCAGGCAGTAAAGATTTTATCGCTGGCAGAAGTTCTGTAAATCTCTTTGGAATCTTACTTCCACTCAGTCATTCAACTTCGGAGTGCTACAACAGGTCTTCATAGTGACATGTTTACCTGTATTTAGCTGCACTCACTTTTCACAGACACAAGTAGGAGGAAAGGCGGTTGCTCGGCACGAGCGGTAAAGGCGGTGAAATGCAGATGGAGACGAAAGAGATTAGGACAGTGTTGTCACATTTACCGCCAACAAGTACCGTGCGAAACACTCATTGTCATCCAACTTATATTGTATTAGGGTGCCGCGTAAGTTCGTAGCGCTTTTGTTTTGCATGTTGATATTCCGGTTGCTATGTGTTTATTTATCGACTGTCCTTTTTTATTTGTAGTTCGCTGTTACTATTTGAGTTCACATGTTGTCATTTTGTCATTTGGAAATAATTAGTGGAGCTATGGACGCTAGAAAATGGAGAGCCAAGTGGAGAAATCGGAACATTTACAACACATTGTTCAGTTTGAGTTCAGTAGAGGAGTGACAGCAGTGGAGGGAGCCAGAAACATTTGCACCATGTATGGAGATAATGCCATTGGACAGAGCGCGGCAAGAAAATTGATTTCTCGTTTTAAGGAGGATCTTATGACATTAATAACTCTGCACGTTCAGGATGACTTCGGGGTCTGACGAATATCGTTTAAACGCATTGATTCACAATGATACACGCCATTGCACTCGAGAACTGGCAGGTGTGATGAACTGCGATCGTTCAACCATCGCGCGACATCTGCATGCAGTGGTGAAGGTTCAAAAATCTAAACCAAAATCACAAAAATCAGCGGATGGCCATATAAGCATCTATGGTTGCTCGTCGTCAGTTAGCACCTAAACAAAACTATTTTGTATCGTTACTGGTGGCGAGAAATAGTGTCTTTACACGAAAATAAGGAAAAATAAAGTTATGATTTATCCCAAACAAAGCACCAACTCATCGTAAAACGACCTGTGCGCATCCACAAAAAATAATGTTAAGCATCTGGTTAAACAGCGACTGTGCTCTATACTACGAATTACTTACCCGGGGTTGTAACCATCACTGCTAACATTTATTGTGGACAACTGAGACGTCTTGCAGACCCAATCCAAGAAAAACGACCAGGGAGACTGAGTGACGTGATGCTATTCCACGACAACGCCTGCCCATGTTAGGCTAGGTTGATGTAAAATACACTCCTGGAAATGGAAAAAAGAACACATTGACACCGGTGTGTCAGACCCACCATACTTGCTCCGGACACTGCGAGAGGGCTGTACAAGCAATGATCACACGCACGGCACAGTGGACACAGCTGACTGACTTTGAGCGAGGGCGTATAGTGGGCATGCGGGAGGCCGGGCGGACGTACCGCCGAATTGCTCAACACGTGGGGCGTGAGGTCTCCACAGTACATCGATGTTGTCGCCAGTGGTCGGCGGAAGGTGCACGTGCCCGTCGACCTGGGACCGGACCGCAGCGACGCACGGATGCACGCCAAGACCGTAGGATCCTACGCAGTGCCGTAGGGGACCGCACCGCCACTTCCCAGCAAATTAGGGACACTGTTGCTCCTGGGGTATCGGCGAGGACCATTCGCAACCGTCTCCATGAAGCTGGGCTACGGTCCCGCACACCGTTAGGCCGTCTTCCGCTCACGCCCCAACATCGTGCAGCCCGCCTCCAGTGGTGTCGCGACAGGCTTGAATGGAGGGACGAATGGAGACGTGTCGTCGTCAGCGATGAGAGTCGCTTCTGCCTTGGTGCCAATAATGGTCGTATGCGTGTTTGGCGCCGTGCAAGTGAGCGCCACAATCAGGACTGCGTACGACCGAGGCACACAGGGCCAACACCCGGCATCATGGTGTGGGGAGCGATCTCCTACACTGGCCGTACACCACTGGTGATCGTCGAGGGGACACTGAATAGTGCACGGTACATCCATACCGTCATCGAACCCATCGATCTACCATTCCTAGACCGGCAAGGGAACTTGCTGTTCCAACAGGACAATGCACGTCCGCATGTATCCCGTGCCACCCACCGTGCTCTAGAAGGTGTAAGTCAACTACCCTGGCCAGCAAGATCTCCGGATCTGTCCCCCATTGAGCATGTTTGGGACTGGATGAAGCGTCGTCTCACGCGGTCTGCATGTCCAGCACGAACGCTGGTCCAACTGAGGCGCCAGGTGGAAATGGCATGGCAAGCCGTTCCACAGGACTACATCCAGCATCTCTACGATCGTCTCCATGGGAGAATAGCAGCCTGCATTGCTGCGAAAGGTGGATATACATTGTACTAGTGCCGACATTGTGCATGCTCTGTTGCCTATGTCTATGTGCCTGTGGTTCTGTCAGTGTGATCATGTGATGTATCTGACCCCAGTAATGTGTCAATAAAGTTTCCCCTTCCTGGGACAATGAATTCACGGTGTTCTTATTTCAATTTCCAGGAGTGTACTATATATGAGTTGGGACGGGAAGCCTCTCTGCATCTACTAAATTTACCCCATCTTGCGCGGTCAGAGTTTCACCTTTTCCGCTGCCTATCGAACAACCTTCAAGGATCTTCCTTTCCTTATTAAAATAAGCTCCGAACGTGGCTCGACGACTTCTTCGCCTCAAAACTGCGTAATTTGTACAGTCGTGGAATCGAAAATTTACCCTAGCCTTGTTAGACGTAAATAGTGAATAATAATACATTATTTATGACTAAAGTCTCAGTTGTGTATATTTATTGCGTTTATTAAACTTACGGGAAAATAGTACGAACTTATGCACGAATGCAATAAAAAAGCTCATGTAAAAAAATTTGGGACAAAGGTTTTGAATGATCCGCTGCCTATCGAACAACCTTCAAGGATCTTCCTTTCCTTATTAAAATAAGCTCCGAACGTGGCTCGACGACTTCTTCGCCTCAAAACTGCGTAATTTGTACAGTCGTGGAATCGAAAATTTACCCTAGCCTTGTTAGACGTAAATAGTGAATAATAATACATTATTTATGACTAAAGTCTCAGTTGTGTATATTTATTGCGTTTATTAAACTTACGGGAAAATAGTACGAACTTATGCACGAATGCAATAAAAAAGCTCATGTAAAAAAATTTGGGACAAAGGTTTTGAATGATCCGCTGCCTATCGAACAACCTTCAAGGATCTTCCTTTCCTTATTAAAATAAGCTCCGAACGTGGCTCGACGACTTATTCGCCTCAAAACTGCGTAATTTGTACAGTCGTGGAATCGAAAATTTACCCTAGCCTTGTTAGACGTAAATAGTGAATAATAATACATTATTTATGACTAAAGTCTCAGTTGCGTATATTTATTGCGTTTATTAAACTTACGGGAAAATAGTACGAACTTATGCACGAATGCAATAAAAAAGCTCATGTAAAAAAATTTGGGACAAAGGTTTTCAATGATCCGCTGCCTATCGAACAACCTTCAAGGATCTTCCTTTCCTTATTAAAATAAGCTCCGAACGTGGCTCGACGACTTCTTCGCCTCAAAACTGCGTAATTTGTACAGTCGTGGAATCGAAAATTTACCCTAGCCTTGTTAGACGTAAATAGTGAATAATAATAGATTATTTATGACTAAAGTCTCAGTTGTGTATATTTATTGCGTTTATTAAACTTATGGGAAAATAGTACGAACTTATGCACGAATGCAATAAAAAAGCTCATGTAAAAAAATTTGGGACAAAGGTTTTGAATGATCCGCTGCCTATCGAACAACCTTCAAGGATCTTCCTTTCCTTATTAAAATAAGCTCCGAACGTGGCTCGACGACTTCTTCGCCTCAAAACTGCGTAATTTGTACAGTCGTGGAATCGAAAATTTACCCTAGCCTTGTTAGACGTAAATAGTGAATAATAATACATTATTTATGACTAAAGTCTCAGTTGTGTATATTTATTGCGTTTATTAAACTTACGGGAAAATAGTACGAACTTATGCACGAATGCAATAAAAAAGCTCATGTAAAAAAATTTGGGACAAAGGTTTTGAATGATCCGCTGCCTATCGAACAACCTTCAAGGATCTTCCTTTCCTTATTAAAATAAGCTCCGAACGTGGCTCGACGACTTCTTCGCCTCAAAACTGCGTAATTTGTACAGTCGTGGAATCGAAAATTTACCCTAGCCTTGTTAGACGTAAATAGTGAATAATGATACATTATTTATGACTAAAGTCTCAGTTGCGTATATTTATTGCGTTTATTAAACTTACGGGAAAATAGTACGAACTTATGCACGAATGCAATAAAAAAGCTCATGTAAAAAAATTTGGGACAAAGGTTTTGAATGATCCGCTGCCTATCGAACAACCTTCAAGGATCTTCCTTTCCTTATTAAAATAAGCTCCGAACGTGGCTCGACGACTTCTTCGCCTCAAAACTGCGTAATTTGTACAGTCGTGGAATCGAAAATTTACCCTAGCCTTGTTAGACGTAAATAGTGAATAATAATACATTATTTATGACTAAAGTCTCAGTTGTGTATATTTATTGCGTTTATTAAACTTACGGGAAAATAGTACGAACTTATGCACGAATGCAATAAAAAAGCTCATGTAAAAAAATTTGGGACAAAGGTTTTGAATGATCCGCTGCCTATCGAACAACCTTCAAGGATCTTCCTTTCCTTATTAAAATAAGCTCCGAACGTGGCTCGACGACTTCTTCGCCTCAAAACTGCGTAATTTGTACAGTCGTGGAATCGAAAATTTACCCTAGCCTTGTTAGACGTAAATAGTGAATAATAATACATTATTTATGACTAAAGTCTCAGTTGTGTATATTTATTGCGTTTATTAAACTTACGGGAAAATAGTACGAACTTATGCACGAATGCAATAAAAAAGCTCATGTAAAAAAATTTGGGACAAAGGTTTTGAATGATCCGCTGCCTATCGTACAACTTTTAAGGATCTTCCTTTCCTTATTAAAATAAGCTCCGATCGTGGCTCGACGACTTCTTCGCCTCAAAACTGCGTAATTTGTACAGTCGTGGAATCGAAAATTTACCCTAGCCTTGTTAGACGTAAATAGTGAATAATAATACATTATTTATGACTAAAGTCTCAGTTGTGTATATTTATTGCGTTTATTAAACTTACGGGAAAATAGTACGAACTTATGCACGAATGCAATAAAAAAGCTCATGTAAAAAAATTTGGGACAAAGGTTTTGAATGATCCGCTGCCTATCGAACAACCTTCAAGGATCTTCCTTTCCTTATTAAAATAAGCTCCGAACGTGGCTCGACGACTTATTCGCCTCAAAACTGCGTAATTTGTACAGTCGTGGAATCGAAAATTTACCCTAGCCTTGTTAGACGTAAATAGTGAATAATAATACATTATTTATGACTAAAGTCTCAGTTGTGTATATTTATTGCGTTTATTAAACTTACGGGAAAATAGTACGAACTTATGCACGAATGCAATAAAAAAGCTCATGTAAAAAAATTTGGGACAAAGGTTTTGAATGATCCGCTGCCTATCGTACAACCTTTAAGGATCTTCCTTTCCTTATTAAAATAAGCTCCGAACGTGGCTCGACGACTTATTCGCCTCAAAACTGCGTAATTTGTACAGTCGTGGAATCGAAAATTTACCCTAGCCTTGTTAGACGTAAATAGTGAATAATAATACATTATTTATGACTAAAGTCTCAGTTGTGTATATTTATTGCGTTTATTAAACTTACGGGAAAATAGTACGAACTTATGCACGAATGCAATAAAAAAGCTCATGTAAAAAAATTTGGGACAAAGGTTTTGAATGATCCGCTGCCTATCGTACAACCTTTAAGGATCTTCCTTTCCTTATTAAAATAAGCTCCGAACGTGGCTCGACGACTTATTCGCCTCAAAACTGCGTAATTTGTACAGTCGTGGAATCGAAAATTTACCCTAGCCTTGTTAGACGTAAATAGTGAATAATAATACATTATTTATGACTAAAGTCTCAGTTGTGTATATTTATTGCGTTTATTAAACTTACGGGAAAATAGTACGAACTTATGCACGAATGCAATAAAAAAGCTCATGTAAAAAAATTTGGGACAAAGGTTTTGAATGATCCGCTGCCTATCGAACAACCTTCAAGGATCTTCCTTTCCTTATTAAAATAAGCTCCGAACGTGGCTCGACGACTTATTCGCCTCAAAACTGCGTAATTTGTACAGTCGTGGAATCGAAAATTTACCCTAGCCTTGTTAGACGTAAATAGTGAATAATAATACATTATTTATGACTAAAGTCTCAGTTGTGTATATTTATTGCGTTTATTAAACTTACGGGAAAATAGTACGAACTTATGCACGAATGCAATAAAAAAGCTCATGTAAAAAAATTTGGGACAAAGGTTTTGAATGATCCGCTGCCTATCGTACAACCTTTAAGGATCTTCCTTTCCTTATTAAAATAAGCTCCGAACGTGGCTCGACGACTTATTCGCCTCAAAACTGCGTAATTTGTACAGTCGTGGAATCGAAAATTTACCCTAGCCTTGTTAGACGTAAATAGTGAATAATAATACATTATTTATGACTAAAGTCTCAGTTGTGTATATTTATTGCGTTTATTAAACTTACGGGAAAATAGTACGAACTTATGCACGAATGCAATAAAAAAGCTCATGTAAAAAAATTTGGGACAAAGGTTTTGAATGATCCGCTGCCTATCGAACAACCTTCAAGGATCTTCCTTTCCTTATTAAAATAAGCTCCGAACGTGGCTCGACGACTTCTTCGCCTCAAAACTGCGTAATTTGTACAGTCGTGGAATCGAAAATTTACCCTAGCCTTGTTAGACGTAAATAGTGAATAATAATACATTATTTATGACTAAAGTCTCAGTTGTGTATATTTATTGCGTTTATTAAACTTACGGGAAAATAGTACGAACTTATGCACGAATGCAATAAAAAAGCTCATGTAAAAAAATTTGGGACAAAGGTTTTGAATGATCCGCTGCCTATCGAACAACCTTCAAGGATCTTCCTTTCCTTATTAAAATAAGCTCCGAACGTGGCTCGACGACTTCTTCGCCTCAAAACTGCGTAATTTGTACAGTCGTGGAATCGAAAATTTACCCTAGCCTTGTTAGACGTAAATAGTGAATAATAATACATTATTTATGACTAAAGTCTCAGTTGTGTATATTTATTGCGTTTATTAAACTTACGGGAAAATAGTACGAACTTATGCACGAATGCAATAAAAAAGCTCATGTAAAAAAATTTGGGACAAAGGTTTTGAATGATCCGCTGCCTATCGAACAACCTTCAAGGATCTTCCTTTCCTTATTAAAATAAGCTCCGAACGTGGTTCGACGACTTCTTCGCCTCAAAACTGCGTAATTTGTACAGTCGTGGAATCGAAAATTTACCCTAGCCTTGTTAGACGTAAATAGTGAATAATAATACATTATTTATGACTAAAGTCTCAGTTGTGTATATTTATTGCGTTTATTAAACTTACGGGAAAATAGTACGAACTTATGCACGAATGCAATAAAAAAGCTCATGTAAAAAAATTTGGGACAAAGGTTTTGAATGATCCGCTGCCTATCGTACAACCTTTAAGGATCTTCCTTTCCTTATTAAAATAAGCTCCGAACGTGGCTCGACGACTTATTCGCCTCAAAACTGCGTAATTTGTACAGTCGTGGAATCGAAAATTTACCCTAGCCTTGTTAGACGTAAATAGTGAATAATAATACATTATTTATGACTAAAGTCTCAGTTGTGTATATTTATTGCGTTTATTAAACTTACGGGAAAATAGTACGAACTTATGCACGAATGCAATAAAAAAGCTCATGTAAAAAAATTTGGGACAAAGGTTTTGAATGATCCGCTGCCTATCGAACAACCTTCAAGGATCTTCCTTTCCTTATTAAAATAAGCTCCGAACGTGGCTCGACGACTTCCTCGCCTCAAAACTGCGTAATTTGTACAGTCGTGGAATCGAAAATTTACCCTAGCCTTGTTAGACGTAAATAGTGAATAATAATACATTATTTATGACTAAAGTCTCAGTTGTGTATATTTATTGCGTTTATTAAACTTACGGGAAAATAGTACAAACTTATGCACGAATGCAATAAAAAAGCTCATGTAAAAAAATTTGGGACAAAGGTTTTGAATGATCCGCTGCCTATCGTACAACCTTTAAGGATCTTCCTTTCCTTATTAAAATAAGCTCCGAACGTGGCTCGACGACTTATTCGCCTCAAAACTGCGTAATTTGTACAGTCGTGGAATCGAAAATTTACCCTAGCCTTGTTAGACGTAAATAGTGAATAATAATACATTATTTATGACTAAAGTCTCAGTTGTGTATATTTATTGCGTTTATTAAACTTACGGGAAAATAGTACGAACTTATGCACGAATGCAATAAAAAAGCTCATGTAAAAAAATTTGGGACAAAGGTTTTGAATGATCCGCTGCCTATCGAACAACCTTCAAGGATCTTCCTTTCCTTATTAAAATAAGCTCCGAACGTGGCTCGACGACTTATTCGCCTCAAAACTGCGTAATTTGTACAGTCGTGGAATCGAAAATTTACCCTAGCCTTGTTAGACGTAAATAGTGAATAATAATACATTATTTATGACTAAAGTCTCAGTTGTGTATATTTATTGCGTTTATTAAACTTACGGGAAAATAGTACGAACTTATGCACGAATGCAATAAAAAAGCTCATGTAAAAAAATTTGGGACAAAGGTTTTGAATGATCCGCTGCCTATCGAACAACCTTCAAGGATCTTCCTTTCCTTATTAAAATAAGCTCCGAACGTGGCTCGACGACTTATTCGCCTCAAAACTGCGTAATTTGTACAGTCGTGGAATCGAAAATTTACCCTAGCCTTGTTAGACGTAAATAGTGAATAATAATACATTATTTATGACTAAAGTCTCAGTTGTGTATATTTATTGCGTTTATTAAACTTACGGGAAAATAGTACGAACTTATGCACGAATGCAATAAAAAAGCTCATGTAAAAAAATTTGGGACAAAGGTTTTGAATGATCCGCTGCCTATCGTACAACCTTTAAGGATCTTCCTTTCCTTATTAAAATAAGCTCCGAACGTGGCTCGACGACTTATTCGCCTCAAAACTGCGTAATTTGTACAGTCGTGGAATCGAAAATTTACCCTAGCCTTGTTAGACGTAAATAGTGAATAATAATACATTATTTATGACTAAAGTCTCAGTTGTGTATATTTATTGCGTTTATTAAACTTACGGGAAAATAGTACGAACTTATGCACGAATGCAATAAAAAAGCTCATGTAAAAAAATTTGGGACAAAGGTTTTGAATGATCCGCTGCCTATCGAACAACCTTCAAGGATCTTCCTTTCCTTATTAAAATAAGCTCCGAACGTGGCTCGACGACTTCTTCGCCTCAAAACTGCGTAATTTGTACAGTCGTGGAATCGAAAATTTACCCTAGCCTTGTTAGACGTAAATAGTGAATAATAATACATTATTTATGACTAAAGTCTCAGTTGTGTATATTTATTGCGTTTATTAAACTTACGGGAAAATAGTACGAACTTATGCACGAATGCAATAAAAAAGCTCATGTAAAAAAATTTGGGACAAAGGTTTTGAATGATCCGCTGCCTATCGAACAACCTTCAAGGATCTTCCTTTCCTTATTAAAATAAGCTCCGAACGTGGCTCGACGACTTCTTCGCCTCAAAACTGCGTAATTTGTACAGTCGTGGAATCGAAAATTTACCCTAGCCTTGTTAGACGTAAATAGTGAATAATAATACATTATTTATGACTAAAGTCTCAGTTGTGTATATTTATTGCGTTTATTAAACTTACGGGAAAATAGTACGAACTTATGCACGAATGCAATAAAAAAGCTCATGTAAAAAAATTTGGGACAAAGGTTTTGAATGATCCGCTGCCTATCGTACAACCTTCAAGGATCTTCCTTTCCTTATTAAAATAAGCTCCGAACGTGGCTCGACGACTTATTCGCCTCAAAACTGCGTAATTTGTACAGTCGTGGAATCGAAAATTTACCCTAGCCTTGTTAGACGTAAATAGTGAATAATAATACATTATTTATGACTAAAGTCTCAGTTGTGTATATTTATTGCGTTTATTAAACTTACGGGAAAATAGTACGAACTTATGCACGAATGCAATAAAAAAGCTCATGTAAAAAAATTTGGGACAAAGGTTTTGAATGATCCGCTGCCTATCGAACAACCTTCAAGGATCTTCCTTTCCTTATTAAAATAAGCTCCGAACGTGGCTCGACGACTTCTTCGCCTCAAAACTGCGTAATTTGTACAGTCGTGGAATCGAAAATTTACCCTAGCCTTGTTAGACGTAAATAGTGAATAATAATACATTATTTATGACTAAAGTCTCAGTTGTGTATATTTATTGCGTTTATTAAACTTACGGGAAAATAGTACGAACTTATGCACGAATGCAATAAAAAAGCTCATGTAAAAAAATTTGGGACAAAAGTTTTGAATGATCCGCTGCCTATCGAACAACCTTCAAGGATCTTCCTTTCCTTATTAAAATAAGCTCCGAACGTGGCTCGACGACTTCTTCGCCTCAAAACTGCGTAATTTGTACAGTCGTGGAATCGAAAATTTACCCTAGCCTTGTTAGACGTAAATAGTGAATAATAATACATTATTTATGACTAAAGTCTCAGTTGTGTATATTTATTGCGTTTATTAAACTTACGGGAAAATAGTACGAACTTATGCACGAATGCAATAAAAAAGCTCATGTAAAAAAATTTGGGACAAAGGTTTTGAATGATCGACTCAAAGCCCCAGCGATCGACCAGTCGATCGCGATCGACAAGTTGAGCACCCCTCGTCTAGAAGATTCTGATTCTCCCATCCACCGGGAGCATCTCAACGAATGTCTCCGCTGACCCGAAATATACCGTCGAAACTAGTCACTTTCGACTAAATATCTTTCTTCATGGCCTATAAGGGTGCTACAGTTAATGCTATCCATTTCAAAACTTGATGTGGGTTTTGACTGAGCATACGATGACAATCGGAGAGAAGAGGCTAACAGAGTTACATTCTTGAGATTAGAACTCTGTATTCGAAAATTCCCAAAAACAAATGTAGCCAATGTAAACAGTTATGCACTAAGTGCAGCGATGTTTTCACTAACATCTTCATCTACATGGATATTCTGCAAATCATATTTAAGTGCCTGGTAGAGGGTTCACCGTATCACCGTGTCTATTATTCCAATCTCGTACAGCGCGCCGAGAAAACGAATACCTGTATCTTTCCGTGCGAGCTCTGATTTCATTTATTTTATTATGGTGATCGTTTCTCCCTATGTAGGAAAGTGTCAACAAAATATTTTCGCATTCGGACGAGAAGTTGGTGACTGAAATTTCGTGAGAAGGTTCCGTCGCAACGAAAAACGACTTTATGTTAATGATGTCCACCCCAAATCGTGTATTATTTCAGTGACACTCCTCTCTCCTATTTAGCGATAATACACAACGTGCTACCCTTTTTTTGACTTTCTCGACGTACTCTGACAATCCTATGCGGGAAAGATCCCACTTCGAGCAGCAGGATTCTAAAAGAGGACGGACAAGTGTAGTGCAGTCAGTCTCTTTAGTACATCTGTTACATTTTCTAAGCGTCCTGCCAATAAAACTGCGCATGAGGTCAGTACTGAAATGAAATGAAATGTGCGTATGGCATTTTTGGCTGTGGAGTTCGGCCACCTGCTGCAAGTATTTTTATTTGATGTCACTTCGGTGACTTGCGCATCGATGATGACGGCAACACACACATCCAGTCCCGGGAGGAGGAAACCCCGACCATGCCGTGAACCGAACCCGGGACCGCGTGATCAAAGCACAGTAACGCTAACTACAACACCATGAGCTGTTGACATGAAACCAGTAATATGTATAAAAACTAAAAAATAAATTCAGTGGATTTAGATGAGGTATCAATGCGTATGTTGAAGCAATGCGTTCACAGTGTAGAAGCTAGCCGCGCGGAGTGACCGCGCGGTTTAAGGCGTCATGCACGGTTTGCGGGGCCCCTCCCGCCGGAGGTCCGAGTCCTCAAAATGGTTCAAATGGCTCTGAGCACTATGGGACTCAACTGCTGTGGTCATCAGTCCCCTAGAACTTAGAACTACTTAAACCTAACTAACCTAAGGACATCACACACATCCATGCCCGAGGCAGGATTCGAACCTGCGACCGTAGCGGTCGTGCGGTTCCAGACTGTAGCGCCTTTAACCGCTCGGCCACTCTGGCCGGCTCCGAGTCCTCCCTCGGGCTTGGGTGTGTGTGTTGTTCTTAGCGTAAGTTAGTTTAAGTAGAGTGTAGGTCTAGGGACCGACGGCCTCAGCAGTTTGGTCCCTTAGGAATTTACACACATTTGAACACACAAGCTACGTCGACAAATGTGTGTCAGTCAAATCAATGAAACTTCTGGCGCATTTAAAACAGGCAAGAGTTGTGCCTCTGCTACAGAAACTTAATGCAAAAGAAGTAGAAAATTATTGTCCCATTTTCCTGTTTCCATCATTCTCAAAATAAATGGATTCAGTTATGAAACGCAGATTAATGTAATACTTGAACAAACAAGTTACAATCTTCTAGTGAATCAGAGCTTGGCTCCAAAGTAGCAGAATTACAGAACCAACCACAGCTGAATTCACAGAAGTGGGTCCAGATGCTCTTGATAAGTTTGCGCGTGTGGCAGACATATTCTAAGGCTTTTGATGGTTTGACCGCAAGAATCATTATAAATAAGATGCATAACTAGTCACTGGTTCCCATTATACAATTTATTAAAAAATTTTGAAAAAAGGCATAGTTAATAACTGGTTCCCATTGCATCTAGCAGAGAAAATATAAATCTCAAATAAGGCTAAATATTGATAAAACCCTTATCAGAACCAAAATTACGTTAATACAAGTGGACAGCATGTTAGAAGCAATATTGCGCATGATATGTAGCAATACTTTTTCAATAGTGTTAGTCAAGTGTAAAAAATTATATTTCCCGATGACAGTATTTTATAGTTACTGAGAATATAGGAGAGCTCATTGCAGAGAAAACAAATGAAAGCTTCTAGAAAATTTACAACTCGTCAACATCTAGTAAGGCGACACTGAACATAAGGAAAACAAATGCCAGAATTCCAGTTTGAAGTGTTTAAATTATAGATGGTGGCCCTATGAGTTGTATAACAAACACAATGTTTCTAGGAATGAATATTTATTCTCAGCTGGATGCTGTGAACACTCAAAGATACTTGTTACATAATGTCTTAAGCATCTTATGTCCTTAGATCCGATTGCTCAATGTATAACGGTCAGTGTCTTTTAGCTGTGTACTATTCATAAGCACACTCAATTGTTAGCTTCAGAATGCATGTTTGTGGGGAGGGGGATCCACAAAATATGAACATTGTTTTCAAACTACAGAAAAGGGCCATAAAAACAATAATGAAAACTGATACTTGAACTCCTTAGTTCCTTGTAAGGATCTGTTCAAAGCACTGGGGATTTTAACTACACCATGTGAGTACATTTGTCAATAAGTTATGCACATAAAAGATAACATTGATAATTACTGCAGACATAACTCAGGCCATGATATGGAACAAGATCTAGACTGAACTCCTACTTACCGTGAAAGAATAAACATAAAACTCAAATCAGCTTTCTCTACCAAGAATGAGACGGTACAATTACATGTCCAAGGAGGTTAAAGAAATTACTGAAACGAACTCGGTTTAAAAATTAGTTAGAATTTTTTTCCGTTTCTGGACACCTTACTCTCAAAGCTATTGCACATAGATTACTTACACCCAATCACCTTTCTAAACTTACATTGTTCCTGATTACGTTTCTCAGGCTATCAAATGAGGAGTCGTTGTACACAAAACAGAAACCATACATCGTCACTATGGTTCTGATGTCAGCTGATAGTGCGTGTGTAGAGTCAGATTATGAAATAATGTCTGTATGCTGTGTGCTGAGTGTGCTGTGAAGGTGACTTAACAGTGCGGCACTAGCCTTTTATATTAGTGAATAACCTTTTTGCTGATATTGCATACTAAACATAAACCGAATGAAGCAGAACTATTTTAAAGACACCCGCCTTTTACTAGGGAGTATGAAGGTTGTTTCAATTCGGCTATCCCAGTTTAGGTTTCTCTCGGTTTTCCTCAATTACTTGAGGCAAATGCCGGGATGGTTGCTACTAAAAGGCCACTGTGAGCTACCTTTCCCTTCCTTATCGAACTACGTCTGTAAGTATGTAAATGCCTGTATATCTGTCTTATGTCACTTTTGCTTTTCTTAAATTATAACATCATGACATGTCCGATACCCTTCTAAATGTAGAATATAGCTACTGCTGCTACTTCATCCTTGGGGATTTCCACGCTGTCTGTCTGACAAGGAACGCGTATCAGCTATATATCTGTCTATCCATGCAATCAACAATATGAAATTCGAGGTATCTACTGTTTATCAACTACAATCTATCTATAGATACGTTACACCACTTTCTGGCATCTGAGAGGTTTCTACAGCTAAACCTTAACAGTTCAAATTTTTTATTTAAAATATATATTTTGCAACTGTTATCTGACGAAAACCGTCCTAAAATTATGTCTATTGTATCGAAAAAGCGAAGTTTACCTTACTACATTTATTTGCTTTGCTTAAAAATGAAATCTTCGAAGAAGAGCTATTCCTACAGCTAGACCTGTTCATTGATAAGAACATTTCGCTTGCTATGCTGATCCCAACGGTTCACTATAAAGTCAAGAATGTTTAATTTCCTGAAAGAAAACACTAATGTACTAAAAATGTTCTTTCTTACAACCACATCACTGGTTGAAATTCTAAGTCCAATTGTGGCTTTAACGTACGAAAAGTGTCGTTTTACGAACAGTCTTCAAAGGAAAAATAAATGTTTGGGTCGGACATTGTACAAACTATTCCGCCCTGCACTACTGCTACGTTGATCAAATCAGACCGTACATTAACACAGATCCTGCCTTCAGACAGCGCAAGACTGCTTCTTAGCTCCGGCGCCCCGGGAGCTTTATAGTTGCAACAAATGAGGTCATTTCTGAGTCACGTTATTCAGAGGGTGCCTCAGCTACACTCCACACTCACCTAACCGTACTACTTTAGTTTAGTTAATACTGCCTACGTTTTTCTGTTTCTCTCCTATATTGTACGCTCTGTTAGATGGGGTAAACAGCATAAAAAGTGTTGAATCCTGCCTTGACGTCAAATATGTGGGGTCGAGGAAGCCTGCCTTCTCGGATCGCTAGACAACGTTCAAACAAATCGTATTAATGAGCTTTGTTACCAAACCAACAATGACAATAACGCAGAAGTGTCGCAAGCAAAGGGTGACATGCAAATAAGAAATCTCTTCAGTATATACAATTCCCAATACAAGTGAAGTAATACAGTTGACTCTTCTGCTCAGGTCGCTAGTTGTGCAGCTTCTGTAGAACTGGGCCGTGCTTATGTTCTCTTTGGATAGAGGCTGCTGCGTGTAATTCGCTGATGTCTTCTTCGCAACCCTCTCTCTTCTCTCTCGACTGCCGTGCCGGCGCTTGACTTTTACCGTAGCAAAAAGTTCTGTATTAGTAATTTCTTTGGATGTTATTGCTCAGCAATCTAGCGGACTGAACAGAGGCGACAATATACGCTTGTTTACGAGAACAGCTGGATGTGAGAGAATCCTTTCGACAAGTATGCCGTGGAACATGAGAGTGTGCACCACTTAGGTCTCAATTACTAAGCTGCGAGCGTCCTAACGTCCTGCACCGACGCAAGAGATTTCTTCACATACCTCTTAGGTGAGAACCAGACTCACTATTGCAAAGCATTTTGTCAACAAGCGCTGATAAATTTTACGAAAGTTTCTTAGAGCATCTAATTACTATTGTTGCTCTTCCTACAAGCCTCCCACGCTTCTGCCCAAACACTGATAATTAGAAGCAGGTTCGTGGCACGTGATCAATGACCTCGATGTCGTATAGCTACTCTTTCACCTTCATTAGAATTTTTGAGTCCTTGTTCGACGTCTGCGCTCATTACTGGAAATTATAGAAATAAAAAGCCAAAAAACGATTATTTCTGAAACTGGTTATTTTGAGTAGTTTTAACAGTCAGGCTAAAACTGGGGACAAAAAATATATAGCTAAAATCGTTTGTTTCAGAGTTAACCGCCATCCCCAAGGTGAGGTCAGTCTGTATTTGAGTTAATCTCGTGAATACGCATTTAGACAGACCCCTACCTTCTGTGTTGCTGTTTTTCTGACGATATCTGACGTAGTCAGACTGCATTTGTACTGTAAACTGATAGGAATGCGGGTTGCTGTTCTACTTGACGCCTCGTAGGCAACTTGCGTGTCCGTGATGATGAGATGATATGATTAGGACAACATAAGCACGCAATCCCCTAGCCGTATTGACATGTTTTCGAGAATACTGTTTGTGGAAAATACGGCTGATTCACATTGCTAAAAAGCAGATATATCATGTACTAATTTGGATGCGTACCAAGCATACAAAAGTATATCTTGAAAAGAAGGCGTGGTCCGTGGTATGACTTTTAGGGTGCAGGACGGTTGAGCAGAATCATCTACGAAAGTCCTATTTAGCACGTCATGTATCACGTTGAAAATAACTGTTAGTACAGTGTACACATGCTCATTTAATTACCAATCATATCTCCATATGTTTTACTTCAAAGAAAGGAAATAAAGACATTCCCATTATCACATACACCTAAAAATATATCGAATGAAAAAAATAATAAAAAAGAAAACAGCACCAAGAGTTGAGCTCTAACCAACAGTTTGGCAGCACAGTGCCTCGACCGCCCATTGTTTCTTTTTAAAAGGCAAAGTGGAAAAAAGTGACCCAGCTGGGATTCCATTCTACAACATTTCAATTTCTAGCCAGACGCTATACCGCTTTTTTGTCCCAAATCGTAGCCAAACACTCTACCATTTTTTTCTGTTCTATCACGCTTTTCTCTTTTTGCCAATTCGAAATCGCACTTGCCACTCAAAAACGAATGAAGAATAAAACAAAATCCTACATGGCACCGCCCCCTCTCTCACCCCCACACCCCAAAGAATCTATCTTTCCAGTAGCTGCCTACAACTATCCTTTTCTTCCTTTAATAAAAATGAGCATTATTGCCACAAAACTGAAATAAACTGTCAACTGGAAAGAGACAATGTCACGAATACCACAAGGACTGGCTAACTCTACCGATACGTTGACGACGAAATACAAGGCGAATAAGTCACGACACCGTGTCAGGCGCGAACACTTCCAGTGTGCATTTATTAGTGGAAGGCAAGAGGGTCGTATCGCCTCCTCCATCTACTATGTACTGTACATAGTGGTCCAACAGCTTTGTAATTACACTATGTGATCAAAAATATCGGGACACCTGGCTGAAAATTACTTCTAAGTTCGTGGTGCCCTCCATCGGTAATGCTGCAATTCAATATGGTGTTGGCCCACCCTTAGCCTTAATGACAGCTTCCACTCTCGCAGGCATACATTCAATCAGGTGCTGGAAGGTCTCTTGAGGAATGGCAGCCCATTCTTCACGGAGTGCTGCCCTGAGGAGAGGTATCGATGTCGGTCGGTGAGGCCTGACACTAAGTCGGCAAACATCCCATAGGTGTTCTACAGGATTCAGGTCAGGACTCTGTGCAGGCCAGTCCATTACAGGGATGTTATTGTCGTGTAACCACACCACCACAGGCCGTGCATGATGAACGGGTGCTCGATCGTGTTGAAAGATGCAGTCGCCATCCCCAAATTGCTCTTCAACAGTGGGAAGCAAGAAGGTGCTTAAGACATCAATGTAGGCCTGTGTTGTGATAGAACCACACAAAACAACAAGGGGTACAAGCCCCCTCCATGAAAAACATGACCGCAGCGTAACACCACCGCCTCCGAATTTTACTGTTGGCACTACACACGCTGGCAAATGACTTCCACCACGAATTCGCCATACCCACACCCTGCCATCGGATCGTCACATTGTGTACCGTGATTCGTCACTCCACACAATATTTTTCCACTGTTCAACCGTCCAATGTTTACGGTCCTTACACCAAGCGAGGCGTCGTTTGGCATTTACTGGCGTTATGTGTGGCTTACGAGCAGCCGCTCGACCATGAAATCCAAGTTTTCTCACTTCCCACCTGACTGTCATAGTTCTTGCAGTGGATCCTGATGGAGTTTGGATCGTCTGTATAGATGCCTGCCTATTACACATTACGATCCTCTTTAACTGTCAGCGGTGTCTGTCAGTCAACAGACAAGGTCGGCCTTTACGCTTTTGTGCTCTAGGTGTCCCTTCATGTTTCGACTTCAGTATCACATCGGAAACAGTGGAACTAGGGATGTTTAGGAGTGTGGAAATCTCACCTACAGACGTATGACACCCAACCACCTGACCACGTTTGAAGAACGTAAGTTCGGAGGAGCGCCCCATTCTGCTCTCTCACGATGACTACCGAGGTCGCTGATATGGAGTACCTGGCAGTAGGTGGCAGAACAATGCACCTAATAAGAAAAGCGTATGTTTTTGTGGGGTCCGGATACTTTTGATCACATAGTGTATATTTGACTTTGCCCTCGGAAAGTAGGAATCTGGACGCAACAGGATATCAGCCGAAAATCCAGTCTCAGTGACTCGAGTTAAAATGCTAATTGCTTTTTAAATCAGTACCAGTTCGTTTCGTGAATATGACAGGAAAATTTATGTTGTAGCGCGTCTATGGCGCGACAGGGACTGCACTGACCCGTCGCATTAAGTCCATTATGAAATATCTGCTCATTGGTGGATATGAAGTTGTGTATCACTTCATACCACGAGGACGCCACTATCATTGGTCGAACAGGAAAGCTAAGGCGAAAGGACACCGTTTTCCAAGAAGTTTGTTGCGATGCCCGTTCAACGGGTGCCGTACAGTCAATCCCTCCAACGTGCATTAACAAAAAAGTGATAGATGCTGCCTGTATAGTATGGCAACCCCCGAATAGCTCAAATTCATGGACATGTCTTAACTGGAAATTCAGTCGGCCAACGTCGACAAGTGGCTCAAGACTGCCCAGCCGCAGACAGTAAAATAACTGAAACGTGAATGTGTGGATTGTGTGAAAGATAGGCACCACGTTGCGCTGGGCATATAACACAGACGCTTGCCTTTGAATATCGGAAACCCTCACGGCAATGAATACGCTCAACCACCGCCTATCTTAATCGAAAAATGTGATGCTTCGGTAAAAAGCGACTAGACAGCTGTTATAGTTTCTTAGCCATCATCGCGGGAAGGATAAAGATCTAAGCGATGTGATACGCGTTGCACAAATCGTAGGCATCCAGAATCCGAACTTTCTGATGCAGATTGATGGAACGCCGTTTATCTTCCAGGATTGTACCTTGAATCTTCTCCGTAACTGACATCCAACTAAAGTGTAGTCATTTGGAGTGAACGATCAACTATGACTCCCAAAGATTTATTATTACGACCACCGTTGCCCACGAAATGACAGCATTAACGAAACCCATAATTTCACCAACCGACATTTGCCTTCGTTGATGTGGGCACAAGATACAAGGCAAAAGGCATCCAGTGTTGCCTTGAGCACTGGAACCGCAGTGTGATACGGAGCAACTCCATAACATCGCCAAGAGTGTCCACCCTTGTAACTGAGCGACGATCCTTCGATGAATGGGCTCAAGAGATAGAACAAACAACGACACAGAGAGCAGATATCCCTAACGAAAACCCTTAAGGGCGGTAATCGGGTGTATCAGATGACCTTTGACAGCCACCGAAGCGTCCATATCCTAAACAAACTAGACATGTCCCTAAGCGCATAAATTTTGAATCCAACGGCTTCTGGTACCTGCAACACGAAGCCTTGTAAAAATCCAAAAAATCCAGAACACCAGGAACAGAAATAATAGCGGCCACCTACCAGTAGACCACGAGCTACGGACACTCAGTGAGAACTTTACAGGAATACAATTTTAATAATTACTAACCATATTAACTCGAAAATGCAAAGCATTAAGATCGTGATCTACACGGAGATTTCAGCTGAATGGTGTCTAATAGGCTGAAGACTGACACGCCGCTCTGTAAAATCTACTATACAATATCGTACTGTTTCGTAATGACTCGTAATCCTTCGCATTATTTCGGGTAACTTTGTCTGCGTCATTCATGCATCGAAACTCGAAGTTAACTACATATTAGTAATGCGACAGTTACGACCAATGATTCACAGACTACCCCTGGCATTCTGTGATGATTCCACGTGATTAATATTGGTATTTAAAGTTGCTACTGTTCGGCACCCATTCTACGGGTCATCCCCGAGCCATATGTTAGCTTGCAGGGTCTCCCCTCAGGCAGCGAGTTGGTCCTCACACACCACACGCACACAGACCTGCTGTACGCAGCGTATATCGTGAGACGTGTTGTGGTAAGGTTACCTCTAGCCGTGGGAACAGACTCTCGCTGCCATCCTATAGCTGTATAAGTTGCTGCTCGAGTCACTCCCGTATCGTAAGAGTCTTAGTAATAATTAAAAATAGAATTAACTAAAAATAAAAGGGCCCAATTATGACAAGGAATGGCACACCCTTTCGTCGGAAAACTACGATATTGTCAGTATACGTTTTCAAGGCAGAATAAAACACATGTAGTACTTACAGATGCAGAACTGTTACAAAGAATAGAGCTGGTGACAAAAATTTCCAAGTGCGTCTGTCGCAGAGAATGAAAGATTTCATTAATAGAGGAATTTTATTCACATCTTCCACCAGCTACACATTGAAGGGAGAGGCAAAGTAGTAAATAACAATCAGAATTTCTCCTTTAGAGGAAACACTATGCACAGATTTTAACGTCCATTTTTGTTCTGAAAATGATATACAAAATATGAAATACGCACATGATACAATGTTTATTAGATGGAAATAAGTATTTTCAATGCGTATGGTGCACTTTTCAAAAATTCTGTGCCATCTATACATGAAAGGATATGATGCTAATAAACACTGGCAATACTTTTATAATAGATAATTCTTAAAGGCGAATAGTTCTTAGGTTTTTCTCCAGAAATTATATGCCTGATTTAAATATAGCGCACTTTGCGGTGGGTGTAGGGTGGAAGAGTCAGAAAGCTTACAACTACTCTTAACTTTTCTATTGTTGGTTGTATTACACCTGGATAGGTAATTATACAGGGTGTTACAAAAAGGTATGGTCAAACTTTCAGGAAACATTCCTCACACACAAAGAAAGAAAATATGTTATGTGGACATGTGTCCGGAAACGCTTACTTTCCATGTTAGAGCTCATTTTATTACTTCTCTTCAAACCACATTAATCATGGAATGGAAACACACAGCAAAAGAACGTACCAGCGTGACTTCAAACACTTTGTTACAGGAAATGTTCAAAATGTCCTCTGTTAGCGGGGATACATGCATCCACCCTCCGTCGCATGGAATCACTGATGCGCTGATGCAGCCCTGGAGAATGGCGTATTGTATCACAGCCGTCCACAATATGAGCACGAAGAGTCTCTACATTTGGTACCGGGGTTGCGTAGACAAGAGCTTTCAAAGCCCCAATAAATAAAAGTCAAGGGTGTTGAGGTCAGGAGAGCGTGGAGGCCATGGAATTGGTCCGCCTCTACCAATCCATCGGTGACCGAATCTGTTGTTGAGAAGCGTACGAGCACTTAGACTGAAATGTGCAGAAGCTCCATCGTGCATGAACCACATGTTGTATCGTACTTGTAAAGGCACATGTTCTAGCAGCACAGGTAGAGTATCCCGTATGAAATCATGATAACGTGCTCCATTGAGCGTAGGTGGAAGAACATACTGACGAAACTAAAATGAGCTCTAACATGGAAATTAAGCGTTTCCGGACACATGTCCACATAACATCTTTTCTTTATTTGTGTGTGAGGAATGTTTCCTGAAAGTTTGGCCGTACCTTTTTGTAACACCCTGTATAGTAAAAATGTAAGAGTGAAGAGAATCCCTCTAATTATTGGAAGGCCTCTAGAAAAATTACTGAGAGAAAGGTCTCTGTCGTTGGGATTTAATGTAATATAATTATGAAACAATGAAAAAAGTATAAAATTAGAGGAAGTTTATACTTTTTCATCCCATTGTTGTACAGCTCTATATCCAGAACCTTCGAATTGCCAAATTGTTTATAATTGTAACCACCTTTTACCAAACTGCTAGTACAAGTAAAATGATTAACTATTATAAAACACTTAGGTGCTTAATAACGCACTTGAATTTATAGGTATCCAAAACATTTACCAGTCCGCAGCTCGTGGTCTAGTGGCCACCGTTGCTGCCTCTGGATTACTGGGTCCCGGATTCTATTTCCGGCCGGGTTGGGGAATTTCTCTGCACGGGGCTGGCTGTTTGTGTTGTCCTCATCATTTCATCATCATTTGTGACTGTGGGTAGACTGGACTGTGCAAAAAAATTGGACTGTGAAAAAATTGGGACTTTGTACGGGCACTGATGACCGGGACGTTGAGCGCCTCACAACCCAAACATCATCAATACATTCCCAAATCTTCAGCCAGTTTAATACAAACACTTCAGAAACATAAGTAACTAATTTTAGGATAATGTTAACAATATTGGTTTATTCTCTTAGCTAATACAGAATTTAGCTAAATTTGGCTCTGTACACAGAGTAGTACAATCTACCGTTCGTACAGTGTAACGCAAAACTTTCCCCAATTAGTACATTAACTTTCTTATCAACTTTTTCATGAAATCTGGCATACAGTTTCCTTTAATTTATTGCTTGTGATAGTTTCATACTGCCTACTTCAAATTCTGTTTTAAGTTTTATGAAAGAGCTAGACAAAGAGACACTTAATTCGTGTGATTCCGCCAGATGACTTTTCGATCAAGCATAATCAAAATGCGGGATTTTTATTTCTAGTATTAACTTGTCTTATTACTGAAAGATGAATAAGAGTGAAGGTACAGTGAGTAGCGAAAATACTGATAATATACAGCCTCTTATACAATTCAGAACTATCTAACATCACGTCATTTTCACTACGACCTTGATTTATAGTATCTCTATATGGTTGAATGTGCTGAGAATGTATCTACGAATGTTCATTATTACGTAATTAGACGCTTTTTGCAGGTACTGTTTGACATTTTACTAGTATAATGCTAATCTTTATGAAGGAAAAAGTTTTCTATTACCGGATAAATTCTGTTTGTGTTTCTTCCGTAAGAATGGTAAGTTTCAATAGATGACTTTCGTTTTCAAACTGGCGGACTTACATCGTGATGTGTTTTCCTTGTAACGGGTCCCTACAGCTTACTATGTGTTTTAGAATTGACGCCAACGTAACACAGGAGTTAAGATACAATTTGCGTGTTAATTCTGTAATTATTAGCTGTTCCAGTTTACCGCATTGTATTCGCCTATTTGGACAATCTGCTGGCAAATGATCAGGGTAGTAAGTATTACATTCAAATGTTATACTTTCTGGCATGTTCCACACCAACGAGAATCATCTCAATTTATAAGTCTATGGAACGAAAACTGAATCTAATCGAATCGAATCTGAGAAACTGAAAACATGAGCATGTGGATATTTACTTGCAAATTGCTGACACTGGAAGGTTTCTCTTGACCATTCGATCATTTACAGAACGACAGTATTATAGAATTAAATGAAAAATTCAAGTGTTATATAGTGTTAGATGGCCGAAATACGGAACCTTGTACATCTACATCTACATCTACGTCTACATGGATATTCTGTAAATTACATTTAAGTGCCTGGCAGAGGGTTCGTCGAATCACCTTCGCAATAACTCTCTGTTATTCCAGCCTCGCACAGCGTGCAGGGAAAACGAACACCTATACCTTTTTGTGCGAATGCTGATTTCCATTATTTTATTATGACGATCGTTTCTCTCTGCGTAGGTCGGCGTCAGCAAAATATTTTCGCATTCGGAGGAGAAAGCAGGTGATTGGAATTTTGTGAGAAGATTCCGCCGCAACGAAAAACGCTTTCGTTTTAATGACATCCACCCCAAATCCTGTATCATTTCAGTGACACACACTCCAGTATTTCGCGATAATACAAAACGTGCTCTCCTTGAACTTTCTCGATGTACTCCGTCAGTCCTATCTGGTAAGGATCCCACACCGCGCAGCAGTGTCCTAAAAGAGGGTGGACAAGCGTAGTGTAGATTGCCTTCTTAGTACATCTGTTACATTTTCTGAGTGTCCTGTCAATAAAACGCAGTCTTTGGTTATCCTTCCCCACAACATTTTCTATGTGTTCTTTCCAATTTAAATTGTTCGTAATTGCAATTCCTAGGTATTTAGTTGAATTTACGGCACTTCGATTTGACTGGCTTATCGTGTAACCGCAGTTTAACGGATTCCTTTTAGAAATCATGTGGATGACCTCACACTTCTCGTTATTTATGGTCAACTGCCAATTCTTGCACGATATGGATATGTTTTCTAAATCGTTTTGCAATTTGTTTTGATCTTCTGATGACTTTATTAGTCGATAATCCACAGCATAATCTGCAAACAGCCTAAGACGGTTGCTAAGATTGTTTCCTAAATCGTTTATCTAGATAAGGAACAGCAAAGACCCTATAACATTACCTTCGAGAACGCCAGATGACCTTCCGTAAATTACTACGAACTGTGACTTCTCTAACACGAAATCACAAATCCAGTCACATAACTGAGACGATATTCCATAAGCACGCAATTTCACTACAAGCCGATTGTGTGGTACAGTCTCAAAATCCTTTTGGAAATCTAAAAATGCTGAACCAATCTGGAACACCTTGTCGAATGCACTCAACACTTCATGAGAGTAAAGACCTACAGTGGCGGTCAAAATAATAGAGCCACCTGGCAAAGGTTTGGAATAAAGTGCACATTTATTACTTGACATGTTTGAACTATGATGGCAACCATTACAACCGAGTCACATTGTACTATAGTCAGTTATATCGATAACACAACACAAAATAATCAGTAATAATCGATAATATTCAAAAGAATACCAGACCACAGGGTCAAAAAAATAGAGCCAATTGAAACAAATATATTGTACTTGATCTCAGTCTTATGAAACGTATAGGAACAGTCTTTTTTGCATAGGACTGCATTAGTACTTCGTGGGGTAACCCTTATTTTTGAGGATTGCCCTGCACCTCTTACCCATAGAGTCTACTAAACGCCTGCATTCGTCACTACTGATCGCATACCAGGCTCTCTGGATTTCTTCCCACAGTTTTTCTGACGATGTAGCTTTTGAGCGGTCAATTCTCTTGTCTAAGATCTACCATAAGTTCTCAATGGGTGATGCGTCAGGGGACTGAGGTGGCCACTCTAATACTTCGATATTGTGCTCTTGAACAAACTGCCTTATGATCCTTGCAGTATGCTTTGGATCGTTATCGTGCTGAAATTTCCATTTCAGCGGCATTTCCTCTTCAGCATAAGGCAGCATCACATTTGCCAAGATGTCTTTGTACATTTCTGCGTTCATTATGCCGTTGATACGGTGTATTGGACCAATGCCGTACCACGAAAAACATCCCCATACCATAACACTTCCGCCACCGTATTTCACAGTTTTTAAAGTGTACTTGGGATTAAATTCCTGGTTTGGTGGGCGGCGCACATAGACTTTTCCGTCTGAGGCAAACCTATTAAACTTGGATTCATCGGACCAAAGGATGTTCCTCCACCAAGTATTAGGTTTTTGTTCATTTCTCCGGGCAAAGGCTAACCTTTCCCGAACATTAGCTTGTGAAACATGTGGCTTCTTTCTTGCAATGCGCCCATTCAATTTTGCAGATCTCAGTCGTCTTTGAATCGTTGAGGTTGATGGTTGAACATCATGTTCGTCGCTAAACAAAATGGCTTTCAGTCGTGGTGTTGACAAAAATGGGTCTTTCTTCACTTCCCTAGTGATGAGTCTGTCTACGCGAGGAGTAGTTACACGAGGTCGCCCCCTGTTCTCCACCTGCGGCTTTGTTTGTTTTGACCGTCTCATGGCGTTCTGGACTCGTTTTCGCGAAACGTGCAAGACATTGGCTATTTTATTCATGGACATCCCACTTTTGAACATCCGGAACATTACTATACGCTCATCTTCACTGGTATGCTTTGCTCTGCCCATCTAGACGAATGTAAACAAAACCACACGTCAATTTACATACAAAACAACTGCATAAAAATCAATTTAAAGGCACATGTGTAAAGCGGCTCTATTATTTTGACCCATAAGATTCTTACCTTTATGCCTCTTTTCACACGTCTAGCTCAAATGCTTCCTTTCGGACGACTAAAGATAGCAGCAACGTCTTCCCTGATGTTGTCTACAAGGGACTGACAACACGGCACTCGTGGCGATTTCGCGAACTAATAGATATCCTAGTTCTTAATCTCGTCAATAGAGGTGGCTCTATTATTTCGACCGCCACTGTATTTGTGTCTCACAAGAACGATGTTTTCTATATCCTATTGACTGTGTGTCAATAGACCGTTCTCTTCGCGGTAATTCATAATGTTCGAACACAATATATGTTCCAAAATTCTGCTGCATACCGACGTCAATGATATGGGCCTGTAATTTTGTGGATTACTCCTACTACCTTTCTTAAATATTGGTGTGACCTGTACAACTTTCCAATCTTTGGGTACGGATCTTTCGTCGAGCGAACTGTTTTATATGATTGTTAAATATGGAGCTATTTTATCAGCATAGGCTACTCTGAAAGGAACCTAACTGGTATAGAGCCTGGACCGGAAGACTTGCTTTTGCTAAATGATTTAAGTTGCTTCACTACTCCGAGGTTACCTACTTCTACGTTACTCATGTTGGCAGCTGTTCTTGATTCGAATTCTGGAGTATTTACTTCGTGTTCTTTGGTGAAGGGATTTCGGAAGGCTATACAATATTTAGTAACTCTGCTTTGGCAGCACTGTCGTCGACAGTATTTCCATTGCCATCGCTCAGAGAAGGCATTGATTGTGTCTTGCTGCTATCATACTTCGCATACGACCAGAATCTCCTTGGATTTTCTGCCAGGTTTCGGGACAAAGTTTCGTTGTGGAAATTATTATAAGCATCTCGCATTGAAGTCCGCGCTAAATTTCGAGCATCTGTAAAACAGCACCAGTCTAGGAGATTTTGCGTCCGTTTAAATTTAGCATGTTTTTTTCTTGCCCCTGTAACAGTGTTTGACACGCTTTGTGTAGCAAGGTGGATCAGCTCCGTAGTTTGTTAATTCATTTGGTACACATTTCCCAATTGTTGCTGATATTATGTCTTTAAATAAAAGCCACATCTGGTCTACACTTACATTGTTAATTTGGATGGGGTGTAGATTGTCTCTCAGGAGGGCGTCAAGTTGATTTTTATTTACTTTTCTTAATGGTTATATTTTTCGTCTATTTTTGGAGAATTTGGGGACTAAAATACTCAGTCTCGCGACCACCTTCTGTTCACTAATTCCTGTAGCCGTTTTGATGCTTGTTACTAACTCAGGATTATTTGTTGCTAGGAGGTCAAGTGTGTTTTCACATTCGTTTACTACTCGCGTGGGGTCATGAACTAACTGCTCGAAATAATTTTCAGGTAGAGTATTTAGCACAATTTCGGGTGGTGTTTTATGCGTGCCTCCTGGATGAAACATGTATTTTCGCCAAGATATGGAGAGTAAATTAAAGTCACCACCAACTTAAATTTTATGAGTCAGGTACGTGCTTAAATTAAACTCAAGTTTCCTTTGAACTTTACAGCAATTGTATCATCTGAACTGGGAGGTCTATAAAAGGATCCAATTATTGTTTTACTCCGGTTGCCAAGAATGACCTTTGTCCACACTAACTTAGAGGAACTATCTACTTCAATTTCGCGAAAACATAAACTACTTCTAATAGCAACAAACACGCCACCGCCAACTGTGTTTAGCCTATCTTTTCGGAACACCGTTAGATTCTTCGCAAAAATTTCGACTGAACTTATCTCAAGCAATTGGCAACTTTCAGTGCTTATAACAATTTGAGTATCAGTGCTTTCTATTAGCGCTTCGAGGTCTGGCACTTTCTCGGCACAGCTAGCACAATTTACAGCTGTTTTACCGATGGTTCCTGTATCTACGTTCTTCCTGTGTTCGGCCTGGACCCTTTGAGACTGAAGCCCTTTTTGTATTTCCCCCAAACCCTCTAACCTAAAAAACCTTCCAGTCCACGCTACGCAGCCCCTGCTACCAGTGTAGCCGCCTCTTGCGTATAGTAGACTCCTGACCTATTCAGCGGAACCCGAAACCCAGCCACTCGATGACGCAAGTCGAGGAATCTGCAACCTACACGGTCACAGATCCGTCTGAACCTCTGATTCAGACACTCCACTCGGCTCTGTATCAGAGGTTCGCAATCAGTACTGTCGACTGCGTTGCAAATGGTGAACTCTGCTTTCATCTCGCAAGCAACACTGGCAGCCTTTACCACTTCTGTTAGCCAGTCGAAACCAGAGAGAATCTCTTCCGATCCAAAGCGACACACAACATTGGCACCGACGTGAGCCACCACCTACAGTTAGCTGCACTCTGTGCTCTTCATGGCCTCCAGAAGGATCCATTCCACATCTGGAATGACTCCATTCCGTATGCACACGGACTGAACATTGGCTTTTTTCTCCTTCTTGGCTGGCTTGTCTCTAATGGGCCCCATAACGCGCCTAAAATTGGAACTCCCAACTACCAATAATCCCACTCTCTGTGATTGTCCTGATCTTGGAGGCTCAGAGGTTTCCTCTGAAACAGGACAGGCGACGGCATGTGACTGAACGACAGTGTCAGCCACAGACAGCATCTGGAACCCATTTGTTAGACTGAAGGGCTGAAGGGTCAACCTCTGGGCGACGAGTAACAGGGCTGGCCACCGGTTAGGACCGATCGGAGGACTCGGACGTGCTGGACGTCCGTTGGATCCCCACGGCCGGCCCGCAACAGTGATGGCCGTCCACCGCAGCTTCAAGCTTTGTAACCGAAGCCATCACAGCCTGAAGCTGCGAGCGAAGTATCACCAACTAGGCTCGCATCCTCACACAACAATCACAGGTCCTATTTATACTAAAGACCGTGGAAGACAACTCAGACAAACGGACTATCGACACGTGCCGCGGAACTCTACTGTAGACAGTGACGAAAACCCTGGAACTGTGTCTAATTGATTAACACGCAGAGATTCAAAATCGAATTAGCGATGCACTCAGGTGACACTAAATAATTCGCCTCTGATTAGGAACTTGTAACACGTCACAAGATCGGTTTACTTTCCGACGCAAACGAAAACGCCAGAACTGTGTCTATTACATATTATGTTAACACCCAGAAACTCGAGAAACTATTCTAGCAAAGCACACAGACGAAATTATACAACTCGCTCCTGGTTAGGAACTCGTAAAAATCACAAAATCAGTTACTTTCCTGTTGCTACTTCTTTCTCGATTGGTTGCTGCTGCCTGATTGAATATTTATTGCGATGTTGTAATGATACGAGTTAATTCGTAAGAAATGGATTTTGATACTGATGACAGACTGAAGCCAACTACTCGTGTTGGGCGAGTGGGCCGTCCTTCGCTTCCTCTGTTTGCGGCAGACACCCGTTTCTGCTGCTGATACGTACAGTATTTTCGTAGTTTCATGTTGAAAGGTTATTAATGACTTTGTCTAGAATACATGTCTTTATTGCTTCATGTCAGGAAAGGTCTTAATATGGTTGACACGATGACTACGTCCTCTTCACAGGAATAAATGTGCATTGAATATCTCATAGTGAAGTAGGAATTGATTAACAGTAGCAGGGGAAACATGTAGTTTCTAAAATACTCCAGTACTCTGGACCCAAGTAAATAAATTGCAATGAAAAATGAAACTACCAGCCCACACGCTAAAATAACTTCCGTCTGCGTTACAGATCAGTCTGTCACGAGAGTCAAGATTTCACACTCACATTCGTTGACATCACGCACCGTACTCTCGTTTTCTTATCACACCTAGATCTCAGGCTACGCTAAGGATCATTCCATAACTACGGCCAAGACTCCTTCGTGGAAATAAAATTTTTAATAATATTTCAACGTAAATAGTGCAAAAGAGTTGTATGTCTCAATAACAGAAATACGTATATGCAACAAAAACCTGAAATCACTATAAGGCCGTCCAAACATTTCGTATGAGTCTGTCACCTTTAATTTGCGCGGTAATCGTCTTTCCTGTTTACGTTGCTAGCTTTTGCTGCTTGCCTGCTTGGTTGTTTGGTGCTCATACGCTAGTATGACACAAAATTCCTATCTCCCCTACTGCATGCTGTGGTTGAATGTGAGTGATAATATTTCGTGTGAGCTCGACGTGATTTTTATTTACTGATGAAACACTGGTGCACGCAACGCATAACAAGACACACACACAAAAACAACCCAGCCAGGGGGCGATAAACCGCTAGCATTTTTTCAGGCCTACGCCCATATTCCTACGGCGTTATCAAAACGAGGGATACTAGTTGTTTTGGAATTATTTGCTAAAGCAATAAGGGAGTTCTTGCTCTTACAATTATGGATTTGAGCTCTGGGAGACTAGAGGTAATTATCTGAAAATTCCAACTCTTCTTTTTACGTGACTGAAATTTTATTACAAATTTAGATGTTATAATTGAGTATAATCTGTAATCACTGGTCCACACTATTATCGGTGTTGACAAGTACTGAAATAGTTAACTGGTCTCGTATTATCAGCCGATCAATGGTCACACTACAGGGAGGCTGAAGGGAATTAATAATCACACACCAGGGCACAACTCTCCCATGCGTCGCCACGATGAAGCACACCGCGAAGCACTGCGAGAAATGCCGCTACTGTATAAATTAATGAACAAGTGCGACCGCACAGAGCGGGGAAGCTACCCACAGAGATGCTTGAGAACATAATTTTCAATGGGCTCGTGAGACGATCCAAAGAGGGGTAGTTGGTTCGTGAACTGTATCTACTATGATTACAGCATTTCACCTCCTACCACCTTCCAGACGGAGCGTCTCCGCACTGCATCCTCTCCTCAGCACGTCCCGGCTACCCGTCTCTCCTCCACGCAACCGACCGACAACCCCGGCCGTTGTTCGAATCGCCACGTTCCTATTGGCTGACGGCCAACCTCCGCCCTCTACACTCCTCAGAACCGACCTTTCCGAAGTGCCTGAAGCAATCCCTGTGTTCGGCTTCCCTAGTTTCTCTTTTAAGAAGCTTACCGCATCTACTGACAATCCTTTTAAATAGCAGTCACCTTTCTAAGCCCAACAGAGCATACCCTCATACATATTGGAAAAGTGCAGAGAGGACGAGGAAGCGTGACACAATGAAAAGAAATAAAAAACTTAGTTGCCTTCTACATGTTATGTAGCCACTTATTCATGAAGCCTAGTCACAGTGCCGCTTCGACCTGAGTTACGTATTTCACATGAATTAAATCACATGAGTCGTCACTCCAGCCAGATACCGTGTTTCAAACGGACTCAGTAATGGACGGTATATCCCACCTAAAAGTAGGCCCTCAAAGTGAGGAAAATTGTACGTGTCACCTGTTCGTGAATCGTGTAAACCTTGTTCTGTGATTTATCCTTTTTTAACTGTATATATTTCGAATTATCTGAATCGAAGTTGGAAACCCATGCCGCCATTTGCTCAACGAGTGTGGGAAAGCACCCAGAAATCACTGGTTGTCTGACCGCTGTTCCACACGAATGGTCGCTAACGGAACCCACTGTATCGTAAGCTAACGATGACGTTTGGTGTTGTGGGTTGGCTGGAGAGTCAACACCGTATTACTAGAGGAAGCCGAGAGGCACGCGTTTTAGCTCACGCAGGCTGGCGTGAGGTCTGGAACAGGACAAGGAAATTAGACTTTAGAAAAACGGACGTAGCTGGTGGAATACTTAACTTTAATCCATAAATGGTGAACGTCGCTCTTGACGGTACATTATTCATAATCTCAATAGTAACTGGTAATGGCACCTTGCTAGGTCGTAGCAAATGACGTAGCTGAAGGCTTTGCTAACTATCGTCTCGGTAAATGAGAGCGTATTTTGTCAGTGAACCATCGCTAGCAAAGTCGGTTGTACAACTGGGGCGAGTGCTAGGAAGTCTCTCTAGACCTGCCGTGTGGCGGCGCTCGGTCTGCAATCACTGATAGTGGCGACACGCGGGCCCGACGTATACTAACGGACCGCGGCCGATTTAAAGGCTACCACCTAGCAAGTGTGGTGTCTGGCAGTGACACCACATTTGGATTGTGAGGCGCTCAACTACCCGCTCATCAGCGCCCATACAAAGTCCCAATTTTTTCACAGTCCGATCTACCACCTTTCACGAATGATGATGATGATGATGAAATCATGAGGACGACACTAACACGAAGTCCCTGGGCAGAGAAAAATCCCCAACCCGGCCGGGCATCGGACCCTGGACCTGTGATCCAGAGGTGGTAACGCTAGCCGCTAGACAACGAGGAGCGAAATCGTAAGCTAACGAAGTGTGCATTAAGCTATACCGGCAGCACACAAATGTAACATTTATGGTTCCGGATTAACAGCTACAGATCACCAATCAAGTATAGAGCAACTGACATTGTGGATAAGTACGCATACGATGAAAGGATAATTAAATCAAGACCCTAAGCTGCTGACAGGCGTTGATATATATCAACGGGGACAGTTGAAAATGCGTTCCCCGACCGGTACTCGAACCCGGGATATCCGACTTACATGGCAACGCTCTATCCATCTGAGCTACCGAGGCCACAGAGGATAGTGCGACTGCAGGGATTTATCCCTTGCACGCTCCCTGTGAGACCCACATTCCCGACTTAATGTCCACACACTACATTCGAAGCGCCCCTGCCCATTACGCTCATTACTCGCGGCAGGAAATCTTACCGAGTCCCGTAGGAGTTCGAACAATGCGTGTTCATCCGCACAGAAGAAGACCAATGGTCGGTTAGCCTTAACTATATGAAGATGGTATCTGTTGTTTCGGACATGTCCGAAATGAAAGTACGCATTCGTCTGTGACAGCTACTCGTCCTGTGTTCAGCGTGTACATATCCCATCCTGAGTATTTTTTCGACCTATCTCTTACCACTAGCTCTGTACCTTTTAAAGAAACACGAATCAGAATGCTGAATACATGTCCAGGTCCATATTTTCCTTGCAAAGTGGATTCAGAGGTGTGACATACGCTAAGGTGACAGAAATCACGGGATAGTGATGTTCACATATACAGATGGCGGTGGTATCGCGTACACAAGGTATAAAAGAGCATTGTACTGACGGATCTGTCTGCACTCAGGTGATTCATGTGCAAATGTTTCCAACAAGACTATGGCCGGACGAGGAAACCAACGGACTTTCAGCGTGAAATAGTAGTTGAATGCCTACGCATGGGACATTACATTTCGGAAATCATTAGGGGCTTCAGTAGTCCGAGTACCAAGAATACCACATTTCAGGCATTACCTCACACCACGGACAACCCAGTGGCTTATGGTCTTCAGTTAACAATCTAGAGCAGCGGCGTTTGTGTTGAGTTGTCAGTGCTAACAGACAAGCAACACTGGGTGAAATAACCGCAGAAATCAATGTGGGACGCACGACAAACTTATGTTAGGACAGTGCGGCGAAATTTGGCGTTAATGGGTTATGGCGGCAGATGACAGAAGCGAATGCCTTTCCCAACAGCACGGCATCACCTGCAACGCTTCTCATGGCCTCATGGGCATATTGGTTAGACCCTAGATGACTGGGGAACTGTGGCCTGGTCAGATGAGTCCCGATATCAGTTGGTAAGAGCTGATAGTAGGGTTCGAGTGTGGCACGACCTCACGAAGCCTTGGATCCCAGCTGTAAAGAAGGCACTGTGCAGCTTATTTGTAGCTCCGTAATGGTGTAAGTTGTGTGTACATGGAATGGAGTGGGTCCTCTGGTCAAACTGCATCGATCATAGACTGTAAATGGTTCTGTTCGGCTACTTAGAGACCATTAGCAGCCGTTCATTGTCATCATGGTCGCAAGAAACGACGGAATTTTTACGGATGACAATGAGCCATGTCATTGGAGCACAGTTTTAGAACTGGGTTTACCCACTTGTGCATTGATATTTTACACTGAAAAAAAAAAAATGGTTCAAATGGCTCTGAGCACTATGGGACTTAACTGCTGGGGTCATCAGTCCCCTAGAACTTAGAACTACTTAAACCTAACCAACCTAAGGACATCACACACATCCACGCCCGAGGCAGGATTCTAACCTACGACCGTAGCGGTCGCGCGGTTCCAGACTGTAGCGCCTAGAACCGCTCTGCCACATCGGCCGGCTTTTACACTGAACCTGATCTCTTTGTTCCCCCTTCTCATAGTAGAGAAGCACACTACATTACATGCAGTGTCGTCTATGCTAGGTTCTTGCCAACACCTCTGTCAAGTGAGGACCATTTACATCTTTGGTTTACGTTAATACACATGATTGTTCCTTGTACAGATTCCTGATCAATTTTGTGTTCCATTTAAAGAAATTAAAAGTAAATGTAAATATTTAGGATAGCATTTGTCTGTTAAACAGAATCCTTAGCCACCATCATTTTTGGAGGAGAACTCTGATCAGTTAATTTAACGAGTAAATTATATGAAACTTTTGCCACCCCACGTAAGATTTATATCAGGGCCACTATAAGATTGCGCTTGCAGAGTCAATATAGATCCACTTGGTTGTGATGTGTATAATATGGTGATTCTGCCTCCTAATTTGTATACCACTTAAGGGCCCCACAATAGCAAACACGCAGTTAGTTTCCAATCTGACTCCACACCACTTGGCTTATTTCAGCGACGTTTTACAAATGATTAAGTGTAGCGAACCAGCGTTACAGACCTACAAGACATGAATACAGGCATTCGCCGTGCATTTGAGCATGTCGCTGTGAAATTCCTGGAGATGGCGAGATACTGACTGGAGGTTGTTCGTGAAACGAGGGGTATAAATGTTAACGTTTATGAATGGAAAAAATACCTCTATGGGTTACTCTTTCATATTTTGAAAGCCAATGTATGTGTTACAGTTTTAAAGTTATTAAGCTCTAAAGTTATAAAGATATCTTATACACACCCAGTATTTTGCTGCAGTATATGTAATAGCAGAAAATGTTTACTGAAATTACATTGTACCTCTCTTTTTCTGTCTCTCTGTAGTAGTTAGCAAGGTGGACCATAGGCACCAAATGCCTAACCTTTACAGTGATTTGGTAATAAATTAATAATCGCGCTCACTCGAGGAGCAAGTAACTACACGTCGTCCCTACTTGAATAGACTGTTACGTTGCCGAAGAGCAACGTAGTCCTTTGCAACTGACTACACGAAACAATAGTCGCACATCACCACAGTGTAAATAATTCAGGTTTTTTCAGTCAGCACTTTCACCGTAGTAACTCGTGACTTCACTTTTTCAGCTGCTTAAGGAAAATGTTTTTGAGGTGAATAATATCTGCACAACGTAATCCAAGGTCTTTTTTGTTTGTGTTGAAGTTAAATGTACCAATTTGGTACAGCGGCTGAAATTCTAAATATGTTTACCGACCTTCAGACAATATCGGAGTAGCGTTCCGTATGCAGAAGCGTTGGCATAGTTGGTTCACCACCGGCTGTACTCTTTCTTAGAATGTTTGAAGGATGGGGATTTGGAAAATTATGGTCAGATAATCGGTGTAGTCTGATGTCTACACTTCAGTCTCTAATGTGTCTGTCACAAGTAGATTGGAAAGCAGAGGTGTCAACATGGAGCTATCAGGTGGGCTATTTTGGATTGACTCCAGTTATCAGTCTCTAAAAGACACTATTTCTAGTACTTTGCTGGCAAAGGTCAACGGCCAAGCATTTGCGTTCTACCCGAATGCGTCAGGAATGTAAATGAGGTACCATGAGCTGTAGCAGTTTCTAAACCTTGATGTGACTAAGCAGGTTACAGATCTTTCTGACTGAAGGGAATGAGTTAGCTTCACGTTCCATAGATTGTTTGTACTATCAAACTTAATGGTGTTCAACGACTCACTTTACATTCACGTTACGCATTCATATATAAATATGGCAACCTGGTGACAGTTTACACTGGAAGTTGTGTGGCTACTCGTTGTGTTGGCAGTGTCTCCTGGGCCTGTATTATGGTATGACATTGCTATAATGATAATGTTACTTATTACGTGTGAATACTGCAATGTCATCAGCCAACTTATAATCTAACTACAAACCGCTAACCTATAATCATGAGGGAAATTCACACAACTCTCCCCGGGCAATAAACAAATCTATAATAACGCACGATGAGCGAGTGTAGTGCTCGTTACCCTCTCTGAATAACAACAGATCGTTGAGTTTGGCCTCTGCACACTGCGGTAACACCATGACAGTGAGAACAACAAAATTAGGAGTACAGTGCGTTATATTTATTATCAGTAGGTCGCCTAACCGTGAAAAAGTTGTGAACTATTAAAGGTTTTTGAAATTTAAATCAGGTGTCAATAAAACATATTTTTATTTGTTCTAAACATTGGACACAATTCACAAGAAACTGACTGAGAGCAAAGTGCTTTCACATCTCCATTGAAATGACACAGTATGACGCTAACGCTGTGGAGAAGTGACAATTTATATGGAAGTCTGTATGGAGGAAACGCAGCAACAACATGTCTCTACCTGCCCATCTCACAAATTCAGAGTGAATCAGACAAAATCGCAAATTATAGTGAAACAAGGCACATGTCGTATGCCTGAACAGTTCAGCAGCTAGCTGCTCAGAATATGGACCGCCCTACGGCAGAGTGTGACAATTACCTTTCCCCAAAAAACAGCAAGACGGGCAGTCATCAGCACCAGACGCCAGGCAGGAAACACAGTAGCACAGCGGCCTGGGAAAGAATGCCATGAAGCTCCGTTTTCCGCCCCTACTTTTGAAAAAACTTTACACCGTGGGATGCCTCAATGCTGTTGCCAATGTGATGGATGACACTGCCATTTAAGCACTCCGTCTTCAGGACACGAGTGGCCTAGCGGGACCATCCGACCGCCGTGTCATCCTCCAAGGAGGATGCGGACAGGAGGGGCGTGGGGTCAGCAAACCGCTCTCCCGGTCGTTATGATGATATTCTTGACCGAAGCCGCTACTATTCAGTCGAGTAGCTCCTCACTTGGCATCACGAGGCTGAGTGCACCGCGAAAAACGGCAGCTGGATGGTCACCCATCCAAGTGCCGGCCACGCCCAACAGCGCTTAACTTCGCTGATCTCACGGGAACCGGTGTATCCACTGTGGCAAGGCCGTTGCCACGCTGCCATTTACTTCGTGCTACATCAAGGGAAAGCAGCAGAAACTTCCTACTCCTGGAGTACAAAATGCACTTCAATCGACTTGGAATTGATACGCTGCTAACAGCCTTTAGGAATGTATCCAGGTTTGGTCGGCTTCTTCTACATCTACATCTACATCTATACTCCGCGAGCCACCTTACGGTGTGTGGCGGAGGGTACTTATTGTACCACTATCTGATCCCCCCTTCCCTGTTCCATTCACGAATTGTGCGTGGGAAGAACGACTGCTTGTAAGTCTCCGTATTTGCTCTAATTTCTCGGATCTTTTCGTTGTGATCATTACGCGAGATATATGTGGGCGGTAGTAATATGTTGCCCATCTCTTCCCGGAATGTGCTCTCTCGTAATTTCGATAATAAACCTCTCCGTATTGCGTAACGCCTTTCTTGAAGTGTCCGCCACTGGAGCTTGTTCAGCATCTCCGTAACGCTCTCGCGCTGACTAAATATCCCCATGACGAATCGCGCTGCTTTTCGCTGGATCATGTCTATCTCTTCTATTAATCCAACCTGGTAAGGGTCCCATACTGATGAGCAATACTCAAGAATCGGACGAACAAGCGTTTTGTAAGCTACTTCTTTCGTCGATGAGTCACATTTTCTTAGAATTCTTCCTATGAATCTCAACCTGGCGCCTGCTTTTCCCACTATTTGTTTTATGTGATCATTCCACTTCAGATCGCTCCGGATAGTAACTCCTAAGTATTTTACGGTCGTTACCGCTTCCAATGATTTACCACCTATGGCATAATCGTACTGGAATGGATTTCTGCCCCTATGTATGCGCATTATATTACATTTATCTACGTTTAGGGAAAGCTGCCAGCTGTCGCACCATGCATTAATCCTCTGCAGGTCCTCCTGGAGTACGTACGAGTCTTCTGATGTTGCTACTTTCTTGTAGACAACCGTGTCATCTGCAAATAGCCTCACGGAGCTACCGATGTTGTCAACTAAGTCATTTATGTATATTGTAAACAATAAAGGTCCTATCACGCTTCCCTGCGGTACTCCCGAAATTACCTCTACATCTGCAGATTTTGAACCGTTAAGAATGACATGTTGTGTTCTTTCTTCTAGGAAATCCTGAATCCAATCACAAACCTGGTCCGATATTCCGTAAGCTCGTATTTTTTTCACTAAACGTAAGTGCGGAACCGTATCAAATACCTTCCTGAAGTCCAGGAATACGGCATCAATCTGCTCGCCAGTGTCTAGGGCACTGTGAATTTCTTGGGCAAATAGGGCGAGCTGAGTTTCACATGATCTCTGTTTGCGGAATCCATGTTGGTTATGATGAAGGAGATTTGTATTATCTAAGAACGTCATAATACGAGAACACAAAACATGTTCCATTATTCTACAACAGATTGACGTAAGCGAAATAGGCCTATAATTATTCGCATCTGATTTATGACCCTTCTTGAAAATGGGAACGACCTGCGCTTTCTTCCAGTCGCTAGGTACTTTACGTTCTTCCAGCGATCTACGATAAATTGCTGATAGAAAGGGGGCAAGTTCTTTAGCATAATCACTGTAGAATCTTAAGGGTATCTCGTCTGGTCCGGATGCTTTTCCGCTACTAAGTGATAGCAGTTGTTTTTCAATTCCGATATCGTTTATTTCAATATTTTCCATTTTGGCGTCCGTGCGACGGCTGAAGTCAGGGACCGTGCTACGATTTTCCGCAGTGAAACAGTTTCGGAACACTGAATTCAGTATTTCTGCCTTTCTTCGGTCGTCCTCTGTTTCGGTGCCATCGTGGTCAACGAGTGACTGAATAGGGGATCTAGATCCGCTTACCGATTTTACATATGACCAAAACTTTTTAGGGTTCTTGTTTAGATTGTTTGCCAATGTTTTATGTTCGAATTTGTTGAATGCTTCTCTCATTGCTCTCTTTACGCTCTTTTTCGCTTCGTTCAGCTTTTCCTTATCAGCTATGATTCGACTACTCTTAAACCTATGATGAAGCTTTCTTTGTTTCCGTAGTACCTTTCGTACATGATTGTTATACCACGGTGGATCTTTCCCCGGCGTCTAGCACAGTGGCAGGGTGACAGATTCAATTGGATAAACAAAATTTTTTTGAAGCGAAAGCAACTAACTTTCTCTCAGTGACTGAATGGCGTCACAGGGTCTCGTCTTTCCGCTTTCATACAGAAAAGACGAAAATATTTTGCTCAGTTATTATCTGGGGACAGCAGTGGCCTGCAGTGCGTCCTTTGTCCTAAATGAGGACAGGCACTGGCTCTGCCCACAAAAGAATGAAGCAGGCTACAGCCCCTACTTCCACGAACGCTACCCAACACACTGCGGAGGCTCGCCTCTCCTAATGAAATTCACTGACTTCCTCCCTCTACCAAAGAGGATGCTGAGACCACAATGTGAGGGCATCTTCCCACTGAGAAAAATGCCAAGCTTTCCGCAAGAGCTTATGCGTCCAGTACTCTCAACATCATAACAACAACACAGTGTCAGAAAAATGAAAAAATATCGCTTAATGATACGTGAATAATGTCGCAACACATTATAAAAATAGACATTCTTCCACAAAATAGAAAAGTTGTCAAGGAGAAACTTTTTCGGTTTGTTTTCAAATGTAACGTCGCTTTCTGTCAGATACTTTATACTACTAAGTGATGAAAAATTTGGTAGCTCCATTGTGCAGACATCTTTGTGCTAAAGACAACCGTAGCGTGGAGTTATGAACGTCATTTTTCTTCTAGTGCTGTAAGTAAGTACATTATTGCTCCTTTCCGTTACAGTTCATTTTTCACAGCCAACTTCGTGAAGGAATAGATATACCATGAAGCAATAGTCAAAATGCATATCTCCTTAAAGATGATCTTTGGTGAGCACCATATACTATTCTTACAGCACGTTTTTGACCAATGAAGATTATTTTGTTAAGATGAGTTATCTCAAACCATTAATCCGTATATTATTAACTGAAAATACGCAAACATGAAAATTTACTTATTTGTCCCTCCCCAAGATTTGCAATGATTTGAAGTGCAAATGTTGCTAAATTAAGTTTTTGTAGCTCATTAGTTTGTACACATAAAAACATTGAAGTTTCCTCACTAGTTATTATTTCCTCACCATGTGTTACTCTTACTATTGGTGCACTACATTTACATGCGCAAAACTGAATATGTTTCGTCTTTTTGAGACTGAGAGTGATAGCCACTCAATAATACTTTTAAGAACATAATTTACCACTTCCTCTGTTACTGTATGTATGTCTGGATTGATTACGATACTACTGTCCTCCCCCTAAAAAACTAATTTTCCTCGTTTACTAGACGGAAGGTCGTTTATGTACATAAGATACAATGGTGCACCTAAGGTTGGCCTTGTGGAACCTCATAAGTAATTTTTCACCAATCAGAAGAATCTCCTCTGCTTACATTGGAGACTTATTAAGTACAATTTTCTGCAGTCTTTTGGTTGGGTCTGGTATTACATGTTGGTTGACTAAACCAGTATAACCATAAAACCCCAGTTTATCTAGGAGAATATTGTGATTCACGCAGTCAAATGCTTTATTGACTACAGGAAATATCACCGATACTACACTCCTGGAAATGGAAAAAAGAACACATTGACACCGGTGTGTCAGACCCACCATACTTGCTCCGGACACACCAGGAACCGCGGTGTTGGCCGTCGAATGGCGCTAGCTGCGCAGCATTTGTGCACCGCCGCCGTCAGTGTCAGCCAGTTTGCCGTGGCATACGGAGCTCAATCGCAGTCTTTAACACTGGTAGCATGCCGCGACAGCGTGGACGTGAACCGTATGTGCAGTTGACGGACTTTGAGCGAGGGCGTATAGTGGGCATGCGGGAGGCCGGGTGGACGTACCGCCGAATTGCTCAACACGTGGGGCGTGAGGTCTCCACAGTACATCGATGTTGTCGCCAGTGGTCGGCGGAAGGTGCACGTGCCCGTCGACCTGGGACCGGACCGCAGCGACGCACGGATGCACGCCAAGACCGTAGGATCCTACGCAGTGCCGTAGGGGACCGCACCGCCACTTCCCAGCAAATTAGGGACACTGTTGCTCCTGGGGTATCGGCGAGGACCATTCGCAACCGTCTCCATGAAGCTGGGCTACGGTCCCGCACACCGTTAGGCCGTCTTCCGCTCACGCCCCAACATCGTGCAGCCCGCCTCCAGTGGTGTCGCGACAGGCGTGAATGGAGGGACGAATGGAGACGTGTCGTCTTCAGCGATGAGAGTCGCTTCTGCCTTGGTGCCAATGATGGTCGTATGCGTGTTTGGCGCCGTGCAGGTGAGCGCCACAATCAGGACTGCATACGACCGAGGCACACAGGGCCAACACCCGGCATCATGGTGTGGGGAGCGATCTCCTACACTGGCCGTACACCACTGGCGATCGTCGAGGCGACACTGAATAGTGCACGGTACATCCAAACCGTCATCGAACCCATCGTTCTACCATTCCTAGACAGGCAAGGGAACTTGCTGTTCCAACAGGACAATGCACGTCCGCATGTATCCCGTGCCACCCAACGTGCTCTAGAAGGTGTAAGTCAACTACCCTGGCCAGCAAGATCTCCGGATCTGTCCCCCATTGAGCATGTTTGGGACTGGATGAAGCGTCGTCTCACGCGGTCTGCACGTCCAGCACGAACGCTGGTCCAACTGAGGCGCCAGGTGGAAATGGCATGGCAAGCCGTTCCACAGGACTACATCCAGCATCTCTACGATCGTCTCCATGGGAGAATAGCAGCCTGCATTGCTGCGAAAGGTGGATATACACTGTACTAGTGCCGACATTGTGCATGCTCTGTTGCCTGTGTCTATGTGCCTGTGGTTCTCTCAGTGTGATCATGTGATGTATCTGACCCCAGGAATGTGTCAATAAAGTTTCCTCTTCCTGGGACAATGAATTCACGGTGTTCTTATTTCAATTTCAGGAGTGTATTTTGTTAGTTAAAGAAAAAGGCACTGACGAACTACCATCGTGTTTAAACTGTCTTCTGTTACAGTAGTCCTTTTTTCGTATTTCATTTTATATCTCCTTCTCATATTGCGCTAGTATGCTTTTTTGTTTCGTATTTTTCACTTTTTAATATATTCGTTAAACTATCTGCAGATCTTCGATGGTAATTAATCTAGTACCTGCAGACTTTCGTAATTTTCGGTTTATCTGACATAACTATTCGGTTACTTCTAGTCAACAGTCTTCCGAACTTTTGAAAGAAACGCAGAGTTATAAGCAAAACCTATACTTTCCATTTCTGCAGTGTTCAGTCAACATTCAATTCAAGCAAACTAGGAAAAATCATCTCAGTATGATTTAACATTGACTCCGACATCGTAGGAACACCAGCTAGCATCCTATTGGGAAACAGCTGAACGGCTAAATAAACCAGGGACAACCAGACTCATAGTTATGAGCGCATGGAGATCCAAAGGAGACAGGTGGAGTTTATACCCATGCTAACAATGCTGCATTGATGGATAAGAATTTTTGTTAACAGTACTGAAGATGGCCTGCAGTTAATTGGTGACAGGTAAATTTCTCTTGTGAGTCCCGTTTTCTGCATGATGGGGCGGACTAGATATGGCTTGTCAAGTGGATGGCATGACTCCAGGGACTCCCGAAGCCCTTTCAGTACTTGTTTAGGTCTATTCGGGTGTGATGGTTTTAGGCATGTTACGCCAATAGAGCAGAAGGGGGGGCACTCCTACAGTCTGAATGGAACAAATAGGGACCAGCTGCTACAAAATGTTTTATTTAAATACAATGCGAATATCTTTTCACTCATACAAAAATTAGTGGTTTGGAAAGGAGTTGCACATTGGGTCTGATTGCGTTCTTCATTACTTGTCGTAGACTCGACTGCTTCAAGAGTAGGTTTGAGTCGTACAGAGATGCCATGTGACTAGTGGACGAGGTATCTTCAGTTTGGAACTGGATGTAAGTGTGGGAGTGATAATCGCAGAGGGAGACCAACACAGAAAATAGGCTAAAATGGATGTGGGCTACAGTATTGCTAAGTGGGCACCACTGCTTAGTTTCGGCATGCTCTTTCCTCAATCGTTTTATGTTTTACCTACAATATTTTGAGCATCCTGACAGCGTCGTCATGGGCAGATTGAATGAGCGGCTCTTAAATCAAAAGTATTTTGGGGATATGTGGACGATACTTCCACAGTGGGGCCTCATGGAGACGATAAATTTAACGGTTTTTACGTTACCTCAACTTTATTCATAATGCCACACGGTTCGCTACAAAAATGATCGATGTCTGCTTTCTCTGATGTTTTAATTAAAAGGAAGTGTAGCGGCTCCTTGGAGCACTCAGTTTATCATAATCCCTCTAATACCTATTTGTATTTACAGTCGACGAGTAGTCATCCCCGTCGAGAAGTGTGATTGTGCTTAAAACACTTGATACGTAACAGTCCTTTGACATACTGTGCATGTTACAGTTAACCATTCTTTCGGCGTAATCACGCAGTTATCGAGCAGGCACCACGAGTTAAGGTAATTTTTAGATGACTACCTTACATGTTCCCATTACCTTCTAGTTTTGCCAAATGATTAGACTCTAGCGTGTTCTCCGCATTTCAAAAATTCAGTTAGATCTTGAGATAAAATTTATAACCATATATTTAAACAGAAGAACGATTGCAATAAATACACTCCTGGAAATTGAAATAAGAACACCGTGAATTCATTGTCCCAGGAAGGGGAAACTTTATTAACACATTCCTGGGGTCAGATACATCACATGATCACACTGACAGAACCACAGGCACATAGACACAGGCAACAGAGCATGCACAATGTCGGCACTAGTACAGTGTATATCCACCTTTCGCAGCAATGCAGGCTGCTATTCTCCCATGGAGACGATCGTAGAGATGCTGGATGTAGTCCTGTGGAACGGCTTGCCATGCCATTTCCACCTGGCGCCTCAGTTGGACCAGCGTTCGTGCTGGACGTGCAGACCGCGTTAGACGACGCTTCATCCAGTCCCAAACATGCTCAATGGGGGACAGATCCGGAGATCTTGCTGGCCAGGGTAGTTGACTTACACCTTCTAGAGCACGTTGGGTGGCACGGGATACATGCGGACGTGCATTGTCCTGTTGGAACAGCAAGTTCCCTTGCCGGTCTAGGAATGGTAGAACGATGGGTTCGATGACGGTTTGGATGTACCGTGCACTATTCAGTGTCCCCTCGACGATCACCAGTGGTGTACGGCCAGTGTAGGAGATCGCTCCCCACACCATGATGCCGCGTGTTGGCCCTGTGTGCCTCGGTCGTATGCAGTCCTGATTGTGGCGCTCACCTGCACGGCGCCAAACACGCATACGACCATCATTGGCACCAAGGCAGAAGCGACTCTCATCGCTGAAGACGACACGTCTCCATTCGTCCCTCCATTCACGCCTGTCGCGACACCACTGGAGGCGGGCTGCACGATGTTGGGGCGTGAGCGGAAGACGGCCTAACGGTGTGCGGGACCGTAGCCCAGCTTCATGGAGACGGTTGCGAATGGTCCTCGCCGATACCCCAGGAGCAACAGTGTCCCTAATTTGCTGGGAAGTGGCGGTGCGGTCCCCTACGGCACTGCGTAGGATCCTACGGTCTTGGCGTGCATCCGTGCGTCGCTGCGGTCCGGTCCCAGGTCGACGGGCACGTGCACCTTCCGCCGACCACTGGTGACAACATCGATGTACTGTGGAGACCTCACGCCCCACGTGTTGAGCAATTCGGCGGTACGTCCACCCAGCCTCCCGCATGCCCACTATACGCCCTCGCTCAAAGTCCGTCAACTGCACATACGGTTCACGTCCACGCTGTCGCGGCATGCTACCAGTGTTAAAGACTGCGATGGAGCTCCGTATGCCACGGCAAACTGGCTGACACTGACGGCGGCGGTGCACAAATGCTGCGCAGCTAGCGCCATTCGACGGCCAACACCGCGGTTCCTGGTGTGTCTGCTGTGCCGTGCGTGTGATCATTGCTTGTACAGCCCTCTCGCAGTGTCCGGAGCAAGTATGGTGGGTCTGACACACCGGTGTCAATGTGTTCTTTTTTCCATTTCCAGGAGTGTAGGACTGATTTGGAACCCTGTTTCATTTCGATTTGTAAACCTGTTTCTTTTCGATCTGGGAACATGTTTCATTCCTTAGTCATATGTTCTCCTTTTTTGTTATTACATATTGTCTTGTGCTTGATCTATGATCTTATTGCCGGCCGGTGTGGCCGAGAAGTTCTAGGCGCTTCAGTCTGGAACCGCGTGACCGCTACGGTTGCACGTTCGAATCCTGCCGCGGGCATGGATGTTTTTTTTTTTTTTTTTTTTTTTTTTTTGTGGTTTTAGGGCGCAAAACTTCTATGGTCATTAGGGCCCAGCCCGTGACGTAGAAAACAGGAAAAAAACGAAATTTAAAATCAGCAGCAATGGAAACAAAGTCAGAAAATTTGAGAAACTAAAGGCAGAAGGAATGCTTAAAAGTCCACTATAGAAAGGGGTTGGTTGTCCCCCAAAAAAAGGCTTCAAATGACTGACGTCATTTCACTGTCACTAATAAACTGTAGAACGCGGTCAGCTGAGCGCGTGTCATCTGCTAAAATCGACGATAGATCAGGCGATAGCTGTAGACGGGAGCGTAACGGATTAAAATAGGGGCAGTCAATTAAAAGGTGTCTGACCGTCCACAGCTGAGAGCAGTGGGGACAGAGTGGGGGAGGATCACCGCTTAAAAGATGTCGATGACTAAAAAGACAGTGCCCTATCCGGAGTCGAGCTAAAATTACCTCCTCCCGACGACGCGTTCGGGAGGAAGAGGTCCAAGCGCAAGGAAGGGCTTTCACTTCCCGCAATTTATTGTGGGGAAGTGTTGACCAATGCACATGCCATAAATGAGTAACTTGGCGACATAAACCGCTCCGTAGATCGGTAAACGGAAGAGACTGAAGAGCTGGCCGAGGAAGAGAGACTGCAGCCTTGGCCGCTATATCGGCCGCCTCATTTCCACAGATACCAGCGTGTCCCGGGAGCCACAGGAACGCCACTGAGACGCCCCCCAGGTGGAGCAAGCGCAGACAGTCCTGAATCCGGTGGACCAGAGGGTGCACAGGGTAAAGAGCTTGGAGACTTAGGAGAGAGCTGAGAGAATCTGAGCAGATTACGTACTGTATCCGCTAATGGCGGCGGATGTAGTGGACAGCCTGGAGAACAGCGTAAAGCTCCGCAGTATAAACCGAACACTGGTCGGGAAGCCGAAAGTGATTTGGGGTGTCGCCAACAATATAGGCACTCCTTACACCTAACGATGTTTTCGAGCCGTCGGTGTAAATAAATGTGGCGTCCGTCATATGTGCACATAGAGCAGCAAATGCCCGACGGTAAACAAGTGTAGGGGTACCATCCTTGGGAAATTGACATAGGTCTCTGAGCAAGTCGATCCGGGGACGGAGCCAAGGCGGTGCTGTACCCCAAGTTGTCAAGAAGGTTTTAGGAAAGCGGAAGGAAAGAGAATGGAGCAGTTGACGGAAGCGGACTCCCGGGGGTAGTAGGGAGGAGGAGCGGCCTGCATACCCGACATCAAAGGAGGCGTCGAAAAAAAGGTTATGGGCTGGATTAGCAGGCATGGAAGACAGATGGCTAGCATAACGACTCAGAAGGACTGCCCGCCGATTGGACAGCGGAGGTTCAGCAGTCTCAGCATAAAGGCTTTCCACAGGGCTGGTGTAAAAAGCTCCAGACACTAAACGTAATCCACGGTGGTGGATAGAGTCGAGACGCCGAAGAATAGACGGCCGAGCAGAGGAGTAGACTATGCTTCCATAATCCAATTTCGAGCGCACTAAGGCGCGATAGAGGCGGAGAAGGACCACTCGGTCCGCTCCCCAAGAGGTACCATTCAGGACACGGAGGGTGTTAAGGGAACGCAGACAGCGAGCCGAAAGATAGGAAACGTGGGAGGACCAGCACAGTTTTCTGTCAAACATAAGACCCAAGAATTTAGCGACGTCGGAAAACGGAAGGTTGACAGGACCTAGATGTAAGGAGGGCGGAAGAAACTCCTTACGTCGCCAAAAATTAACACAAACGGTCTTACTGGGTGAGAAACGGAAGCCGGTTTCGATGCTCCACGAGTGGAGGCGATCGAGACATCCTTGAAGACGTCTTTCAAGAAGGCTGGTCCGTTGAGAGCTGTAGTAGATCGCAAAATCGTCCACAAAGAGGGAGCCCGAGACATCAGGAAGGAGACAATCCATAATTGGATTAATGGCGATGGCAAACAGTACAACACTCAGCACGGAGCCCTGGGGTACCCCGTTTTCTTGGGAGAAAGTACGGGAGAGAGTAGTGTTCACCCGCACCCTAAATGTGCGCTCTGCCATAAATTCGCGAAGAAAAAGGGGCAGCCGGCCTCTAAAGCCCCAAGAGAACAGTGTGCGGAGGATGCCTGTCCTCCAACAGGTATCGTACGCTCTCTCCAGATCAAAAAATATTGCTACCGTTTGGCGTTTCCGGAGAAAATTGTTCATGATATAAGTGGAGAGAGCAACAAGATGGTCAACAGCAGAACGATGCTTTCGGAATCCGCATTGGGCTGGTGTTAAAAGACTGCGGGACTCCAGCCACCAAGCTAAACGGTAATTCACCATACGCTCCAAAACCTTACAGACACTACTCGTGAGAGAAATGGGGCGATAGCTAGAGGGGAGATGTTTGTCCTTTCCAGGTTTCGGAACGGGAACGACAATAGCTTCCCGCCATCGCCTGGGAAAGGTACTGTCGGTCCAAATTCGATTATAAAGGCGAAGGAGGTAACGCAAGCTATGGGTTGATAAATGCAGCAACATTTGGACATGGATACCATCCGGTCCCGGGGCGGAGGAGCGAGAAGAAGAGAGTGCATGTTGGAGTTCGCGCATGGAGAAAACAGTATTGTAGCTTTCGCGATTTTGAGAGGAGAAAGCAAGATGTCGCACTTCCGCTGCACGTTTCTTCGGGAGAAACGCTGGCGGGTAATTTGAAGAGCTCGAAATCTCAGCAAAGTGCTGACCCAATGAGTTAGAAATTGCGACGGGGTCCACTAAGGTATCATGCCCGACAGTGAGCCCAGAGACCGGGGAGAAACTAGGCGCGCCTGAGAACCGTCGAAGCCGACTCCAAACTTCCGAGGAGGGAGTGAAGTTGTTAAATGAGCTAGTAAAGAATTTCCAGCTTGCCTTCTTGCTATCGCGGATGACGCGACGGCATCGCGCACGGAGCTGCTTATATCGGATACAGTTGGACAAAGTTGGATGGTGACGGAAAATGCGAAGAGCACGTCGCCGCTCACGTATTGCGTCACGGCATGCCTCGTTCCACCAAGGGACTGGAGGGCGCCGGGGCAATTCGGAGGTGCGTGGTATTGAACGTTCCGCAGCTGTGAGAATAACGTCGGTAAAATGTGTGACCTCATCGTCGACGCTGGGAAAGCGACGGTCATCGAATGTCGCTAGAGACGAAAAAAGTGTCCAATCGGCTTGGGCAAACTTCCAGCGTCGCGAGCGCATAGATGGCAGTTGAGGCTGCAGTCGAAGAACACATGGAAAGTGGTCACTCGAGTGTGTATCATCAAGGGCGAACCATTCGAAGCGCCGAGCTAGCGGAACAGTACCGACCGCAAGGTCCAAATGGGATAAATTTGCCGTGGAGGCAGACAAAAATGTGGGGACCCCAGTGTTGAGGCAGACTAAATCCGCTTGGTGGAAGACGTCTAGCAATAGTGAGCCACGTGGACAAGGATGTGGAGAACCCCAAAGCGGGTGGTGGGCATTGAAGTCCCCAACCAGCAAATATGGGGGTGGAAGCTGATCAAGAAGATGAAGGAGATCAGCTCGTGCCATTGGTGTAGACGATGGAATGTATACCGTACAAAGAGAGAACGTGTATCCAGAAAGGGAAAGACGGACGGCGACAGCTTGGAAGGAAGTGTTTAAGGGGATTGGGTGATAATGGAGAGTATCATGGAGCAGAATCATGAGTCCTCCATGGGCTGGAGAGCCTTCAACAGAGGGGAGGTCATATCGGACGGACTGAAAATGAGGGAGAACAAAGCGGTCATGGGGACGCAGCTTTGTTTCCTGAAGACAGAAGATGACCGGCGAGTAGGATCTTGATCGACAATTCCTCCCGATTGGCGCGAATTCCGCGGATATTCCAGTGGATAATGGACATAGGGTGAACAGAAAATGGAGGAACGTGACCAAGGGTGCTGTCAACTCAACGACTGCTCAGAGCTTGCGACCGACAGCATGGAATGGCATTCAGTCGAAGGCAGAAGATCCTGATCCATAGGTTGGTCAGGAGCAGCTCCTGCCACCAACGATCGGTCAGTTGACCGGCCACCAACAGTGCGCCTCGGCGACACAGAAGATGGCCGAGGGCGATTTCCGCCAGGTGGTGCTGTAGATGGGACACGCCTTGGCGGAGAAGGAGAGGAACTGTGTTTCTTCGTAGCCTTCTTGGAGGTATGTTTAGATGATTGAGGAACCGATGGTTGTGAAGTTGCAGTACGTAAAAACTCTTCACGAGAATGCTCTTTTTTTGAAGACTTGGCGTCTGACTTTTGGGCTCGAGATTTAGCAGAACCCGACGAAGGGTGAGCCATAGAGTGGGCAGGCGAAAGAGGTGAGGTTGAACGGGCGATCTTTGCGGTGGCCGATCTGACGACCGTGGTACTAAATGTGAGGTCGCAAGTCTGCGTGGCCGCCTCCTTTGTTGGCCGAGGAGAAGCAAGGACAGTGCTGTATTTTCCTTTCTGAGGCACGGTGGGCTGTCGACTGGCGAGTAACTTTCGAGCAGCAAAGGTCGACACCTTTTCCTTCACTCTTATTTCCTGGATCAGCTTTTCGTCCTTAAAAACAGGGCAATCTCGAGAGGAAGCAGCGTGGTCACCCATACAGTTGATGCAGCGAGGGGATGGAGGTGGACAAGCACCCTCATGGGCATCCCTGCCACACGTAACACATTTGGCCGGATTGGAACAGGACTGGCTGGTGTGGTTGAACCGCTGACATCGATAGCAACGCGTAGGGTTTGGGACATAAGGGCGAACGGAAATTGTCTCATAGCCTGCTTTGATTTTTGATGGGAGTTGAACTTTGTCAAATGTCAAGAAGACAGTGCGGGTTGGAATGATGTTCGAGTCAACCCTTTTCATAACCCGATGAACAGCCGTGACGCCTTGGTCAGACAGATAGTGCTGAATTTCTTCGTCAGACAATCCATCGAGGGAGCGCGTATAAACGACTCCACGCGAGGAATTTAAGGTACGGTGCGGTTCCACCCGGACAGGGAAGGTGTGGAGCAGAGAAGTACGCAGCAATTTTTGAGCCTGGAGGGCACTGTGTGTTTCTAACAACAGGGTGCCATTCCGTAATCTGGAACAAGACTTTACAGAACCCGCAATTGCGTCGACACCTTTCTGAATAATGAAAGGGTTGACCGTGGAAAAGTCGTGACCTTCGTCAGACCGAGAAACAACAAGGAACTGTGGCAACGATGGAAGAACCGTCTGTGGCTGAGACTCAGTGAACTTACGTTTGTGAGCAGACATAGTGGAAGGTGAGGAAACCATTGCGGAAGAATCCCCCATGATTACCGGCGTCTCCGATGGCGCGCTCCTCCCTTGTGGGGGCCCTCACCGAGGGCACACCCGCTTTAGGTGATTGTTCACACCTCAGGTCACACCTCCCGACAGACGGACGGAGGGACCAATCGGCACTTTCGGAAGGTATCAGCTCGGGTAATCACCCCTCCCTGGGCCTGGCCGTTACCAGGGGGTACGTACGTGTCCTACCTGTCTACCCGGGGCGGGGAATTACGCGTTACCCCGTCACCGGCTACGCATGGAAGTGCGTGGGTCGGCCTTCAGACACGCACAGGGAGGAAAAAAGAGAAAGGGAAAGGAAAGAAAAGGGGGTCTCAAACGCCGCAGCGGAGAAAAGGGCAAGGAGAAGAGGGAAGGAAAAGAGAAGGACAGAGGAAGGACGAGGACTTGCAAGTGTAAAAGCAAGGAATTTGGAACAGTTTCGAGCGTCCGTCTCCGGACGTAGGCACAAACCATACTCCCAGAGGGGGAGAAAGGGAAGGAAAGAGCCAGAGGTGAGGGGGGGGGGCGAAGATGGGGGACGGGGAGGGATGCGGAAAGGGAAGGGAAGGTATGCAGCCCGGAAAGGAAGGAGGGCCACATTAGCTCGGGGCCCCGTGCTCGCTACGCACGTGTCCACAAAAGAGTTGTGGACCCCCTGGGGGGGCGGGCATGGATGTGTGTGATGTCCTTAGGTTAGTTAGGTTTAAATAGTTCTAAGTTCTAGGAGACTGATGACCTCAGCTGGTAAGTCCCATAGTGCTCAGAGCCATTTGAACCATTTTTTTAATGATCTTATTTCATCTGGGCCACCTCTTTCTCTTGTACACAGTTTTAATTAAATTACATGATCGTATGGAAGAATAACGTAACAAACGTCCACTAGTATATCTGGTGATGTCTGCCTATGTTTGTGAATGCCTTTGATCTCTGACCTGCAGCTAGAAAAGTTAAGACTGAGAGGAAAATCAAAAATAAATTGCTCGTGTGAATAATTAATTAATGTGTTTCCTTTTCATCGTTCTTCTAGACTGATTGGTTTGTATTGCCCATGTTGTTGCTGTTTCCCGGCGCTGTCTTACTTTAGGGGGGAGATCAGTGTATTGTGTGAGAGGTTAGAGAATTTGTGATATCGTTTTATGTGAGGATTTTACTTAGTTGTTCGAGTGACAGGAGTGTGTTGTAGAGTATGAGTTGACGCTTTATTAGGCAATGCCCACATTGACAACGACCAGGGAAAAGATTTTAATTACGATGAGCGTAGGGGAACAGAACGCATGTGATGTGGAGAAGGTGGATACTGAGAATAGTGATATGGAGAATCAATCAGAGATTAACATGCAGGCTAACGTTAGTCAAAGACAGAAAGAGTTTCCACAAAACTGAGGGAGTGAAGACGACGGGATGTTGAAGGCAGCTCAGGCCCGGTTCCAAGTCGAACGACATCTGTGGTAAATCTAATCCGCAGATATCAGAAAAAACAGTCACTGTGTGCGAGGGAGCGATGTGCAGGTTGTGCAGACCAGCGGTTTATGAATCGGCTCCGTATTCACCTCCTGCATTGGATCTCGGTGCCGTTCAGGTGTTTTTTTTGTATTTACCGACGAGAAAAATGAGGAACACTTTAAAAAATTAAGTAAGGAAAATAAGGAACAGTTTGAGAAGATCGACAAGAGATTCGAGACCCAGTGTTAATAACATCGGGCTAAATTATTCAGTCTTAAGCTTCAACCCTAAGGGAACTCATTGGAGAAAATCAAGGAACAAGCAGAACGGATATATAAAAAATTTAAGGGTTCAGTAGACATGAGCTAGGAAACGAGAAAAGAAATAAGGACAGAGGTTGTGGACTTAAAAAACAATGCTGCAACCATTAGTACACGACAGCATGAAGTGGCAGAGCAAGGTAACAGAAATATTGTGAAGAGTAGTTAACAATGACTGGTTGCAAATCTGAAATCTCTTACTATAATTTTATTTCAAGAAGCGAAGATGGTACTAGTTTGTCTGTAATTAATATAGCTATACAAAGAGACTATTTACTAAGGAGTTTTTCACAATTCATTTGGTTGAAAACAGAATTACAATATATTAAATGCTTCAAGCAGTACCTGAGATAAACAATTTAGCTGAATCACACTGCATATTGTACGGTAACAATTAGAATTGAGCTATGTCAAAACTCCCGTTCTATAGTTTTGATAAACTACATAAATGACGCAGCATATGGTGCATTACCGGTAATACTGGTAGCAGTGGTAGTGAAAGAAACATAAATGAATGTGTAAGAGAGGAACTGGGAGCCGACGACTTCTATTTGTATTTTTTTTTTTTTTGTTCATAATTAGAACCGCACGTCATTCAGTGTACTCCACTGTGCATTTTAGATCCTTACAGAATATAATTTTCTTTCATAAGTAACATAAATTATTTGATCGCACAACTTCCTCGCTTTTATGTAACCAAAGCAATTTCCATGCTCAAACATAAAAAATATATATAATTATTGTTGTTATTTGGTACTCGGTAGAACGTTCTTCATTATGATCTAAAGCAAGTGGTTCCTATTACTGTTGACAAAAGCGAATGTTGTTTGTGCATGACAAAAATATATTTTATATAAGTCGACGAAGTACTAAAATTATATTTACGGAGACAATCACAGAAAAGATTAGAAAACACAGACTACAATTCTATGGACACCTATACAGAATGCTACCACACAGACTGACTAAACAGATCTTTGAAACAACAAATGGGTGGCAGACATAAAAAACGACCTGAACCAATTCAACATCACGCCAGACACACTAAACGACAGAATAAAATTCAGAAACATCATTAAGAAAAGTAAACTACAAGAGATACACTTTAAGAAAGCAACAGGCGTAAAACGGACCGTAGAACGCAAACAAGATCACAGCCGGAAGATGAAAGAAATATGGGCAACCAAAAAGGCAACCAAGATCAAGCCGTAGAAACTAAGCCGACCAGAAGCATGGATAGAGGACCGGAAGCAGAAACACAGCGAGTGAATGAGGGAAGTTTGGGCAGCAAGGAAGGCAGCAAAAGGAACTGGCCATGTAGTTTAGTCTAACTGCGCTCTTTAAGGGCAAAACACCAATTATATATATATATATATATATATATATATATATATATATATATATATATATATATATATATATGTATGTGTGTGTGTGTGTGTGTGTGTGTGTGTGTGTGTGTGTGTGTGTGTCCCATTTACCTTGACCACCCTAAGTAACTGTTTGTCCAGATTACAAAATGTTTCAGGCAAATGTTCTTTAGCCATCAGGGTAACATCAATCAGCATGATTGCCTTCGGAGTAGCTCTGTTTTTCAAAAAGATATGAACAGTGGTATGACTTTTTTAAATGGCACCTTGTATTTTTTATTGGGTAATTCATTTCCTCTCCTGAAGACCTATTCGAAAATTTATCACAGTGTACCATTTACTGACACACAACGTTATTAATTACATAACACAACATTGACGTTGACGCTCCCAGCGCTTAGTGTAGGTACTCGGGGTAATGGAACACATCTACGTGCTGACGTTGACAGAATACAAATGTAAACATAAGTAGAATGCACACCCGCCATTCCGTCAACCATCGTCAGTTGAAGAGTTGTGTGAGTAGAATGTGCACCAACGAAGAGAAGGTAGAAATGCTACTCACCTATCTGGAATGTAAATTAGCAGAACAGTAATTGCAATACTGTTTTCTTATGTATGGTTATATATAGTTCAGTAGTTTAGTCCTTTCAAATACTGTTGTGTAGAGTAGTCATACAGTAAAGGCTGTCCTTCCTGCAAACTGCATCGACATAACGTTTCTTTTATTGTTTTTGTTGTTCTTGTTGTTGTTGTTGAAGGTAGGCGAAATGCTACGCAGGCAGCGGAACTGTACAGAGAGCAATATCCTGACAAGAACCCACCTTCCCGACTGATGTTTTCTCGTCTTGTTGCGACGCTTCAGGTAACAGGAAGTTTCAACCCATGACAACGCAATCGTCGTAACACTCGCATAGACGAAGCTGCCAAAGTTACTGTTCTCGCTTCCGTTGCTATGAATCCACATGTGATCACAAGACAGCTTAAACACGAGATTGGTATTCCTAAAACCAGTGTACATCGTATTCTTACACGTCACCGGTTCCATCCTTACCATGTACACCCACATCAAGAATTGCATGGGAATGATTTCCAGAATCGTGTACAGTTCTGTCAGTGGGCACAGCAGCAAATCTTCGCCAACCCGAACATCTTCTCCAATGTTCTATTTATCGATGAATGTTCCTTCCCAAACAAAGGACAGGTAAATACAAGGAACATGCATTATTGGTCCAGCGAAAACACACAGTTGGAACATTAGTGTCAATGGAGAGTTAACGTCTGTTGTGCGATGCTTGGTACTACAACTATTGGCCCTTATTTCATCAATGGTAGTCTAAACGGCACAGCGTATACCAACTTCCTCAGACGAATTCTTCCTCCTCTTCTGGGTGAAGTGCCGCTAAGAACCAGAATCCTTATGTGGTATTAACAGGATGGATGTCCAGCAAATAATGCCTTGCGTGCACGTCGTGTTGTGAACCGAAGGTATCTTGCCATATGGATTGGTCGAGAAGGAACAGTTACTTGGCCTGCTAGATCTCCTGATTTAAATCCTTAGGATTTTTTTTCTTTGGGGATTCATTAAAGACGTTGTCTAAAGCGCTATTCCATCAACTCCAGACGACATGCAGGAACGTATCGTGCTTGCTTGTAATCCTCTTCAGCAGGCAACACTGGAAGCAGTAAATAATTCTTTCATTGAACAAATGCACGAGTGTATCGGTGTCCAGGGTCACCACTTTGAGCACCTTTGAATGTTCAACACCTGGGCAATGGTACAGGAGAGTCAAAGTCAATGTTGTGTTATGTAATTAATAACTTTGTATTTCAGTGAATGGTACACTGTGATACATTTTTGAATAGATCTAGATGAGAGGAAATGAATAACCGAATAAAAAATACAGGGCGTCGTTTAAAAAAGTCATACCGCTGTTCATATCTTTGTAAAAAAAACTAAAACGAAGGCAATCACGCTGATTGATGACCCCCTGACGGCTAAAGAACATTTGCTAAAAGTAAAAGGACGAACCCCCGCAGAGTTACAGATCAACATCTCTAACTTCGGTTTGCTGTAAAATCCTTGAATATGTCCTCAGTTCGAATATAATAAACTATCGTGAGACTGAGAAACTGATGATCACGAATCAGTATGGTTTTAGAAAGCATCACTCGTGAGAAACTCAGCTTGCCCTTCTCTCGCATGATATACTGTGAACAGCAGACGAAGAGAAAGAGGCTGATTCCAATTTCTAGATTTCCGGAAAACATTCAATCCGGTGGCCCATTACACATTACAAGCTGCTAACGTGGGTACAAGTGTATGGAAAAAGTTGGCAGATATGTGAGTGGCTCGAAGACTACCTAAGTAATAGAATCCAGTATGTTGTTCTCGACTTCAATTGGTCATCAGAGGCAAGTGTATCACCAGAAGTGCCCCAGTGAAATGTGATGGGAGCGTTGTTGTTCACTGTATACATGAATGATTTGGTGGGCAGGATGGGCAGCAATCTGCGATTGTTTGCTGATGACGCTGCGGTCTGCAGTTAAGTGTCAAAGTTGACTGACTGTAGTAAAGATACATTACAACTTAAACAAAATTTCGAGTTATTATGATGAATGGCAAATAGCTCTAAATGTGGAAAAATGTAAGTTAATGCGGATGAGTAGGAAAAACAATCCTGTAATGTTCGGATACAGTATTACTAGCATCCTGCTTGATACAGTCAAGTCGTTTAAATATCTGGGTGTTACGTTCCAAAGCGATATGGTGTGAGAACTGTGGTAGGGAAGGCGAATGGTCCACTTCGGATTATTGGAAAATTTTTAGGAAAGAGTGGTTCATCTGTAAAGGGGACCGCGTATAGGCCGCTGTTATTTCCTCTTCTCTAGTGTTTGGAACACGTATCAGGTCGGATTGAAGGAAGTCATCGAAGCAATTGAGAGGTGAGTAGCTAAATTTGTTACCAGTAGATTCGAACAACACGTAAATGTTACAGACATGCTTCGGGAACACAAACGGGAATCCCTGGAGGGAAGGTGGCGTACTTTTCAAGAAAAACTATTGAGAAAATTTTGAGAAGCGGCATTATAAGCTGACCACCAAACGATTCTACTGCTGCCAGCACAAAATTACGCATAAGGACCACGAAGGTAAGATACGAGAAGTTAGGGCTCATACGAAGTCATACAGCAGTTGTTTTCCCTCGTTCTATTTGCGAGTGGAACAAGAAAGAAAATGGCTAGTGGTGGTACAGGCTACCCTCCGCCACTCCCCATGCTGTGGCTGCGGAGTATCTATGTAGATGTAGATGCAGCTATGATAAATCTATATTCATTTCTTTATTCTTATTACAACATTTCTCTGTTTAACGTTACAGATCAACAACTGTCGGATAAAACTTGAATTAAACATTGACAGTTTCAATTTTGCTATAAATACAGTTTACGTTTTAAGTAACAGATAGGAGGATAACTATGTAGAGCAAAAATGCCTGCAGATTATCAGGCTCTTTATGAATCCTAACTCAGTTTCTAGACGATACACCACTTCGGATTTTTAGAGAAATTTAGTAAGGCACTGATTTAAAGAAAGCGATCGCTATGGGGAGGTAACACCCAATAGGTATGCAACACACCTAACTTACAGGAAACACGGGCATAACCGTGACTGACCGAAGCCACCAGGAAGACTACTGTAATCTACTCTTACTTATGATAGTCTGCGATAGCCCACGGTACTTTCGCTGCTCTATAAATAATCGAATTCAAAGACGAAACCAGAATTAGAATAAATGAAGGAGGATATTAGTGTCACCAAGCGAGAATCACATTGCTAGGAAACGCTAACGAGCTCGTAAAGTTCGACGCCAGGATAATTAGTGTTCTCATACGAAGGAAAGCGTATTTCAGCATCGACGATTTCACTTCGCATCTGGTGCAGTAACTCGATCACTGCCGCCGTACGTTATGTTTCTAGGTCACGTGAGCGCATGAGAGGGGTGCACGCCACATTGGCTGCGCACAGTACAGTACTGCAAGGCGCGCGCGCTCGTCTGGAGCAATTACGGCGCGCGGGAGGAGCAGCGGCCGAGTCGGCGCACGCGCCCGAGCGGCGGCGGAAACAGCCGAGCACCGGCGGCCGTCGTCTATAATTGAAGCGGCGGCGGCCGCGTCCCGGTAGTCTGCGAGGCTGGCGGTGTGGTGCGTAGGCGGGAGCCGAGAGGGAGTCAGGCATGTCCACTACCGCTGCGGCGCGCGCGTGCGGCGCCCGGTCGCTCTTGTCGCTGATGCTACTGCTGCTGCTGGGCCTGGCCGCCTCGCTGCCGGGGGCGGTGCCCGCAGGTGGGGGCGGCGGGGGCGGCACGCCGGCCAGCCAGCACCTGCTGGTCTACCGGCTCGTGCTGCACACCTTCTGGGACAGGGCGCGCTTCCCCAAGCACTTCCCGGACTGGAGGCCGCCCGCACAGTTCTCTGCACTCATCGGTGAGTCCACCACTAACTGCCCTGTTTTTTTCCTGTTTTCTTGCATCTTTCTGACTGCAACTACATTCTCGCCGTCTATTACGTACAACAATCTACGGTTGCACCTCAAATGCCACCGTGAGGCGTGTGGCAGAGGGTATGTAGTGCACCACCAGCACGTTGTCACCTTCCTACTCCATTCCAGAGGAATACCTAAAAGTATACAGGGTGTTCGGAAATTCCCCTTACTGACTTACAGGACTACATAATATTTTGAATAGGAACCCATGTTCGGGAACGTACAGTTTCCGTTCTACTACGGTTTCAACTCAGATGTTTAACTCATCCACTTCAGCTTGAGGAACTGAATTAGGCGTAACACAGTACAATTATTAGGTAACATTTCGGGAGCACACATAAAGAAACATCCATTTATTACTTAGGCGCATTTGTTTGTATTAACATTTAAGCACTACGTGTTTACAGTATTCCAAAACAAAAAGAACACAACATAATTAACGTACAGAACAGAACTGATGCATTACAACAGCGGCTCGATGTGGTGACCACTAACGTCAGACACTGCACATACGAAGCATATTCTACACATTCTCCATCCATCCTGGTGTCTCTTCAATTTCAAGCGCAGTGGCCAGAATTCGAGCCATCAGACCTTCTTCTGTCCCTGCAGAAGCCTCATAAATTAAACATTGCACGCGATCCCAAAAGAAATAGTCAATATGAGTTAAATCCGCCGATCGCGGTGGCCACGCGGTTGGCCCACCTCGGCTTGGCCACCATATAGCCTGTTGTGATGTCTCAGAACGGCACGTGAGAAGTGAGATGCTGCACCATCATGTTGAAACCACATTTGCTTACGGACTTTCAGTGGCACGGTTTCCAAGAATGAGTCCAGTGCGTTTTGTAGTAAGATCAAGTATGCAAGATCAGTTAGATTGAATGGAAGGAGGTATGGCACATCTGAGTTGAAACCTCGTAGAAAGGACACGGTACGTTTTCTGACATGGATTCCTGTTCAAAATGCTACGTACTCACTCCCCTCTACAAGTTCTAGAAGTACGTAAAGCAAATTTGCGAACACCCTGTTTAGGTGCTTTATTACAATTCCTGACTTGAATCAGGATGTTTATTTTTAATCAGGCTATTAGTTTTGGACGAAAATGAACATCTTCAGACCTGGAAAATATAAGGACATACAGCTATCTTAATTTACAATACACTCCTATCTGAATGTAAGGCAGAAAACGAGTATAAAACAAATGTACAACATATCCATGCCTGAGTCAATACATGTTGCGTTACATATATTACACCATTACCTGTGATGGTGAAGTCAAAATTATTAGCCATTTCGTCTTCGTCAAAGAAATAAAATTATGGTATTTAAAGAGCACCATTCAAGCCTACATACGGCACATGAAGAGAGACTCCGTCATACTACCGTGCAGCGGCAAGAAACATGGCACTATCCAAGTCTGCTAGATGTTGCCGCCCCACGTCAATTTACATCATTTCAAAGAAGTACATTCCTTACACTCACACATACAAAAACTTAGTTCAAATATAATAAAAGGAAATTTAGAAGATAAAACGGAAATCACTGTAGGTACATGTCATATAATAAATGTAGTAGGAAAGGAGGCTATATTAAAACAAACAACTACGAGGGTTGGAACTTTAATAGTGGCTACTATTTGTTTACAGCTCGTACAGAATAGATGCGTGTCGTAGGTTGTGTTCCAAAAATGAACAGCATAGAGACAGAAGTGATGACGCTTTCTGCAGGACCTGAGCATCATTTTGCAGGACAATGCTCAAGCACGTACAGTGCAAGCTGTTACTGATTTGTTTGACTGATGGGCCTGCTAAGTGCTATAACACCTACTGCACACCCCTGACTTAAGCCATCGCGAGTTCAGCTCGATTTCTAAAGGAAACACTTCACGGCATTCTCTTCAGAACTGCTACAAATTCGTCGGGCAATAGACCGCGCCGCTCGAACTGTCAACATAACTGGCACTGCTAAGGGTATCCTACGACTTCCACATAGCTGCAACGGGCAATACACAATGCTGGTGACTACTTTGAAGGTCAGTAAAACTTTGAAACACGTATCTATTTTGTACGAGCTGTAAATAAATAGTTGCCACTATTAAAGTTCCAACACTCGTATATTAGAAGTTTACATAATCTCTACTTCGACGGAGGCGCGTTTCTTGTCTCTGCACAGTAGTATAACTGGTTTCATGTGCAGTGTGTACGTTTCAATGGTGCTCTTTCCGTACCATAATTTTATTTGCTTGACGAAACCGAACCACACCTTAGAACTTAGAACTAGTTAAACATAACTAACCTAAGGACATCACACACATCCATGCCCGAGGCAGGATTCGAACCTGCGACCGTAGCGGTCGCGCGGTTACAGACTGAAGCGCCTAAAACCGCTCGGCCACACCGGCCGGCGATATGTGTAAGGCAACACATTTTGACTTAAATAAGCATATGCTGTACAATTCATTTCTGCCTTACATTCGTCTAGTAGGGAGTAATTTGGCTAGCTCTATGAAATTACATTTTCTAGATCTGAAGGTAGTCGATACCGACCAAAGTTAACTAAATTGTGATCCAAGACTGGAATTGCAATAACGCAAGTATTTTTCCGGATCGGTGGAAAATTTTTTTGTGAGTACGCCGCAACTTGCAAACATGTGAACAGGGTGAACCCGAAGACTATTGACAAAGTTTCGGAGACTGATGCGAGATATTTTCAGAATATTTTAGTACAAAGGGCCTGCGGCCCTCATTGGCTTTTACTGAATAATTGCATTTCGTTTGGCTTCTTTTCCCCGATTGTCCCGATAACTTTATTGCTCTGAAAATACATGCACAACAGTACAAATGTCGACGGTATGTCCTGCGTGTCTTTTTCAGAAACAAATGTGTTTCTTTCATTCACAGTACTCCCTGTTGACATCTGTAATGCTCACTTGATTCTGCGCAGTCAAAATTTTTTTCAGTACGACTTGTTTATGTTTTCCAGTCAACAGTGATACATAGCAGTATGGATAGGTTTACTCATGAGGAATTGAGTTGTATGGACGTCATGTATGGGTACAGTCAACGCAGCGGAAAAGCGGCTCAACACCATGATGACGTGTTCCCGCAGTGACGGCCACAACATCACTGAAGCTTAGCACCAGCAACTCGTTAGTGAACGTACTCATCCTGCTGGATGTAACTTTTAATCTACATCTACATACACTGATAAGCCAAAACATTATGACCACTACCCGCTGCGACGCTGGACGCCGCCTGGTGGCGTTGCGCGCAAGTAACGTGGAAACAATTGCATGTAAGCAGAGCAGATACAGACGGGGAATCACACTAGCGAAGATATTGGCTGCAAATGCAAAATTCGTTGAGGATAATTATTGCGCAGAGCCTAAGAACGACTATCTCGAAAACGGAGAAGCTGGTCGAATGTTCACGTGCTACTGTCGTGAGCATCTACGGAAAGAGGTGGAACTACAGTCAAATATCTACGAGGCGCTAAATGGTTGGACGTCCACGACTCTTCTCAGAAGGTTGGGTTCAGATGCTTGTCTGCTCTGTAAAGTAGGACTGACAGATTGTGATCTGTGGCATCTCTGGCGAAAGAGCACAATGCTGGTGCACGCACAAGTGTTTCGGAGCACATCGTTCGTCGTACGTTGTTGAACATGGAGCTCCACAGCAGACCACCCATACGTGTTGACACTCTGACCTAGTGACATTGTGAGTTACGATTGCAGTGGGCACGGGACCATCGTGATTCGACTGTCGATCAATGGAAACGTGTGGGTCCTTCGGCTGAATCACATTTTTGCTAAAGTACGTTGACGGTCGTCTCCACAAACGCCATCATAGAGATGAACGGCGCCTCAAAACATGCAGCGCGTCACGGACGCAGGCGGGTGGGAACAGTATTATGCTATGGAGACATTCACCTGCACTTTGGGACCTGTGGTGGTAATCAAAGACACGCCGACAGCTGCGAACCAACTTCATCCCTTCATAGCCGATATCTTCCCCAACGGCGATGTCGTCTTTCAGCAGCATAAGTTTCCGTGTCTCCGAGCCACAACCGTGCCACAGTGGTCTAAGGATCATTATAGTGAACACACGTTGATGTTCCGACGACCAAATTTGCCTGCTAAACCCTGTGGAAACCATCTGGGTCTCGATCAGGTACGATCGCCGAGAATGCAAATCAGAGGCCCGTTATTTACGCGAATTACATGACCTGTGTGTAGACATACAGTGCCACGTACCTCCACAAACCAACCAACAAACAGTCGTACTCCTGATACTCATAAACAGTGATGTTCTTCGTTCCAAAGACGCACAGACAATTTGTTAAGCAGTTGGTCGTAATGTTTTGGCTCGTAGGTACTCTGCAAGGCACGATACAGTGTCGGCCGCAGGGCGCTTTGCGCCACTGTCAGTCACTCCCTGCCCCGTTACATTGGCTAAATCCTTCCATATGAACCCTGACATCTCTAATCTTTTCTTCGCGACCCTTAAGCGAGATGTACGCGTGCTTGTGACGATACAAGATACGCGAAAGAACTTGCCCCCCTTCTAACAGCGGTGTACCGCAAGTCTCTAGAGGAACGGACGGTTCCAAATGATTGGAAAAGAGCACAGATAGTCCCAATCTTCAAGACGGGTCGTCGAGCAGATGCGCAAAACTATAGACCTATATCTCTGACGTCGATCTGTTGTAGAATTTTAGAACATGTTTTTTGCTCGAGTATCATGTCGTTTTTGGAAACCCAGAATCTACTATGTAGGAATCAACATGGATTCCGGAAACAGCGATCGTGTGAAACCCAACTCGCTTTATTTGTTCATGAGACCCAGAAAATATTAGATACAGGCTCCCAGGTAGATGCTATTTTTCTTGACTTCCGGAAGGCGTTCGATACAGTTCCGCACTGTCGCCTGATAAACAAAGTAAGAGCCTACGGAATATCAGACCAGCTGTGTGGCTGGATTGAAGAGTTTTTAGCAAACAGAACACAGCATGTTGTTATCAATGGAGAGACGTCTACAGACGTTAAAGTAACCTCTGGCGTGCCACAGGGGAGTGTTATGGGACCATTGCTTTTCACAATATATATAAATTACCTAGTAGATAGTGTCGGAAGTTGCATGCGGCTTTTCGCGGATGATGCTGTAGTATACAGAGAAGTTGCAGCATTAGAAAATTGTAGCGAAGTGCAGGAAGATCTGCAGTGGATAGGCACTTGGTGCAGGGAGTGGCAACTGACCCTTAACATAGACAAATGTAATGTATTGCGAATACATAGAAAGAAGGATCCTTTATTGTATGATTATATGATAGCGGAACAAACACTGGTAGCAGTTACTTCTGTAAAATAAATGGGAGTATGCATGCGGAACGATTTGAAGTGGAATGATCATATAAAATTAATTGTTGGTAAGGCGGGTACCAGGTTGAGATTCATTGGGAGAGTGCTTAGAAAATGTAATCCATCAACAAAGGAGGTGACTTACAAAACACTCGTTCGACCTATACTTGAGTATTGCTCATCAGTGTGGGATCCGTACCAGATAGGTTTGACGGAGGAGATAGAGAAGATCCAAAGAAGAGCGGCGCGTTTCGTCACAGGGTTATTTGGTAACCGTGATAGCGTTACGGAAATGTTTAATAAACTCAAGTGGCAGACTCTGCAAGAGAGGCGCTCTGCATCGCGGTGTAGCTTGCTCGCCAGGTTTCGAGAGGGTGCGTTTCTGGATGAGGTATCGAATATATTGCTTCCCCCTACTTAAACCTCCCGAGGAGATCACGAATGTAAAATTAGAGAGATTAGAGCGCGCACGGAGGCTTCCAGACAGTCGTTCTTCCCGCGAACCATACGCGACTGGAACAGGAAAGGGAGGTAATGACAGTGGCATGTAAAGTGCCCTCCGCCACACACCGTTAGGTGGCTTGCGGAGTATAAATGTAGATGTAGATGTAGATGTACAATAATTCTGCAGTCAGTCGCAAATACCTGTTCTATTAAACTTTCTCAATTGCGTTTCGCTATAATAGCGTCTAACATCCTCCAGCAATTCCCACCACCAACAATTCCGGAAAAGCATATCCGAAACGGAGTCGACTAGCACTGAATGAAGGCTTGAGGGAGAAGATCAAAGCCGGCGTTATAACAGTGAACAGCAAGTATCTTGGGAAAATAGAACAAGTTTGTTTCCTAACACAATCCACAGCGCATACCGTCGCTTGCCGCACGGAGTGGCCGCGCAGTTAGAGGCGACATGCCACTGACTGTGCGGCTACTCCCGCCCGAGGTTCGAGTCCTCCATCGGTCATGGGTGTGTGTGTTGTTCTTAGCATAAGTTATTTTAAGTAGTGTGTAAGTATAGGGACCGACCGAAGTTTGGTCCCTTAGGAATTCACACACACATACATCGTCGCCAGTTGCATTGTTGTCCAGATGTTTTCAGTGCAGTACAGATAAAAAGATAAAAGATGTAGCAAATCAAATGTAATGAGTCATCGGAGACTAGTGGGGCCTCATATCAAAATATTTGTAAAATATCCCTAAACAATCGGAGTTTTTTAGTGAACCACATATTGAAGTTCCTTTCTAAATCAGGATGAGTCTGTCTATTCATCTGTGCAAGCTGTTGTTAATCATTTGTATTTTAAAGGTCGCTACGGATCAGGAGACTTAAGAACGTTGGTAGCTTTCAGCCTGAACATATTCTGCCTCGGCTTTCGTCTGTTATTACATGGCTTTCTTCAGTTGGATAACAATGTTGCAGTATACCTTTAACGCCCTCCCGCCAATCAAGTACATCTGTGACAATTTGGGCTGCTGTTCTTTATATACCCTCTTTTCTCTCCCAGATTTCGGGTTTTTGCTACATTAGATCAAACAACGACAAATTACTGTTTAAACTAACATTTAATAATCTCACACGTCTAAATAACGTGCAATCGACATTCATTTTCATTTTATATTCTATATCTGTTGCAGACATGGTGAGTAACGCACTTTCTACTGAGTGCCCCTCCTAATAGTCGTAAGGCGCATTTTCTAAGGTATTTCAGCAGATAATTGCAATTTTGTTATTGCGTTGTGTAGCTGGAGTCAGCCGAAACAAATACTGGTAATAACGCCTTCAATGCGACGACTAGTGTCGGCGGAAAGTTTCGATTTGTTTCCCGTTAACATGAAAAATGATTTGTAGAGCGGAGTTTTACGTGACCATTCCACAAACCTGTCCCACATTAGTCTAGTGCGATATTTGTTTATCGATATGTATTAATAGGGATAGTAAAACACGAAAAATAATCAGTACTCCAGCAGTCGCTCAGTATAAATGCATACTTGGCGGTAGCAGTCAGCGCGGACCAGAGAAAAATTGTCGCTTCTGGAATACTCGTTATTCTTGATGTTATACCATCCTTGTTAATACATATCGATAAAACGGATATCGCACTAGACTAATTTGGGACCGCTCTATCAAATGATCACGTAAAACTCCAGTTCAAAAACAATTTTCTTTGTAACATTTAACAAATCGACGCTTTCCGTCGACATTGGGCGTCGCTTGAAAGACGTGATAAGCAGTATTTGTTTCGGCTGACTCCAGCTACGCAATCCGAAAATGAAATTGCAAATACGGTGTGAAACATCACAGAAAATGGGCTTGACGACTCTTAGGAGAGGGACCCTGTATATCTATCGTTAACCGTACGCTCAGAGATATTAAATTCTTATATTTTTCAGTGTACAGAGATTCATATTTCTCCATTTTAAGAACTAATTTCCAGTATTTGTATCAGGTTGATATTTTGTCAGTATGAGATGGATATTACTACAGCTTTCGTAGGGTAAGACTTCCTCATAGATAACCATCACATCTACGAAAAGCATGAGTTTACAATTAGCCCTGCCCGCTAAATCCCAAGAACGCTTTATCATCAATACGTTTCCGTATAAGCGCACATTTCTATGATTTAAAAGTCAGAGTTATACTGTGTGATGTATGTAGGAGGAATGAAAATGTCTCTTGGTCCGTTTTAGATCGTTCGCTGTCGAATGTATTACTGTTAGTTTTTGGCACTTGAGGTCACTGAACATTCCGGCTGCGCTCTCGCGCTTACTATTGTAAACAAGGACGTGTCAATTCGCGGAGCCCTTCTTGTTTCGTCATTTCAACTCTGTAAGAGTACCACACTGTCGGATAATACACAAATATCGTCGCTACTCCACTTCAAGTGGCTGCAGAGGGACATTGCTACACATTTGGCAGATTCAGCTGATTGATCGTTGGCGGATAAGCAAACAATGTCGTGCCTTTGCACTGATTTAGTCACATGTTGCAAAATTTTTGTTCGCAGTCAGTCATCTTTTCATGAAACGTTGATCATCTTTAGGTTTCCTTGCATTTTACCATGATAAAAAGCTAAGTCGCACTGTCATTAAGAATTTTCGAATCACAAGAACAATTATACCTATAAAAAGATTACTAAACTGCTACATATCAACATTTCAACACAGCTATCCAGCATAAGGTGACAGAAAATAAGGACAACTATAGGTCAGTACCAACATCTATTATATGTTTTATCACACCACTCGTCGCTACCAAGGAAATCTTCGGAAGGATCCATGTAGGCATGCGCAGGACATGTTGATACAACATTAGTAACTCTCTGTCGCTCTGCACCACTGTCAGAGGATGGTGATGAACTTTTGCCCCACTTATAGAGAGTGTCGGTACATTTTCGATGGCCCGTTTGGATGTGGTTCTGGGTAGATCAGATTGCCCGAGGGTGGTCCCACGAGACATAACTAGGATTTAATCACCCTCGGGCAATTTGATCTACCCAGAACCACATCCAAACGGGCGATGGAAAATGTACCGACACTCTCTGTAAGTGAGGCAGTTAGCTGCGGGGGAGGACACTTTTGTTGTCAACGCCGTTTCCATTCATCAGTGGCATTGACTTCATTTTCAGTAAGAGTCCTGGCTCTGATAAGAGTGGGATGTATTGATCATCTTTTCCGCTTCACAGGAATGCTTCATTCAATATTGGAAGGTCGAGATTATCAACAATACACCGTCTGATTTCAGGAGATGATACGTTACTGAAGATAGGTAAGTTAATGGGGTCTGCTAACAGCACGCACGTCTACGTTAAATTGTACATTTGTCTTTCTCACACACGGACCATTAAGTCACACAGAGGCGCAGTATTCTGCTTTTGAGTTTACCAATCCGAGCGCTGATACTCGAAGTGTGTCTGCTAACGATTTCCATCTAATCCCACAGAGTTTATGGAGAATGCTATTTCTGCTTTTGAGTTTAGCAGATGTTCCTGTCAAGTGCTCGTTAAAAGAAAGTGTCCTGTATAATGTGATCACAATGTATTTTGGACCTGTGACATGAAGAAGTTTATCACCCTCAAAACAGACATCAACGCCCTGTGTGCCAGTCCATTGGACTGATAAAAAATAAAACTTTTTTATCTGAATTAGGTTGTGACCTCCATTTACGGAAATACTGACATAAAATGTTGAGATAGGAATTTAGGATTTCTTCAGTTGTTTCGGAGCTCTTGTGAATGGTAGCTGGAGGGTGCTGGATAGATCCGTGTGAATCCATTACTTGTGAAAAATTCATTTTAGCCAGGAGATCTTCGAGATTATCTTCCTACCTCTGCTTCATGGCTTCAGATATCTGCCTCGAAATGACTGTTCTTTAGCATCACACTGAAGACACGTGTGACTTATGTAATGTCACTTAAGTAATGTCACGGAGGCGAACAGTTGTTGTTCCGGCAATGTCACGGACACGACCAGTCGCTGATGGTCAATAGTTAGGAAAAGGCTCCGGGCAGGTTGTTGATTGTCGGCTGGGAGTAATGAATTCCGGATGGCACGCACTGAAATCGCTGACGATCTCACTGAAAGTTGCCGGCTAATGCTCCACATACTTCTGCGGAAACGATGTAACGTCACTTTGTCAAATGCTTCGTGCTGCGAGTGTGGATGCATTGTCTTTGCGATGCTGAAAACCCACCCTAGATGGTGTGAACATTGGAAATACGAAATCTTGTGTAATCTCCGACATATCGTAGCCCATGCGTCTTACCGATTATCGTGCAATGTTTAAGCTTGGAAACTCGCGAACTGCTGGCCCTGTTCGCTACACACATGCCTGTAACAGACTCCTCAGATCCCACATCTGCAGTCAATGTATATCTTCAAATGGCTAAACACTTCCGCGTGTCGTTTGTCCATTGAGTTTATTACACACAGCTACTGCCCTGTCTGACCAGTTCTCTCAAATGGAAACAATTTTCTAACATCTGTTTGACGATTAGTCTTTAATCGAACTGCGTACCTCGTCTTTCATTCCGTAAGCATTCACTTTCTTTACAAGGCGACGTCCCGGAAACCTGGGGATACTCCGCGGATGTATGGAAATGAAGCATGAAATTGGTCTGTGCCATCAACATTGTGTGAACCTAGCGATAGGGAGCGCGTGTTGGGTGTCTTTCGACCTAGTATTGTTAAATTCGTTGTCTGAATATCTTGACAGCCTGTAGAATCTATTCATTCACCGGTTTCCATAATATAAGCGTTCTGCTCCCTTCTTGTTCTATACGCAACGGTCAACAATATATGGCATTCTTTTCGCCAACACTATTTAGCTAATACTTCTGAGCCACTGATACATAAAGAGAGTTTCAAATCAATTACTCCAGTAATGCTTGTAAAATTCAACAGCAAAGCTTTTCCCAGCGTTCATTATAATTGTGTAGTAGAACCACATCAAGCAAAGAACTACATCCGCTCTGTACCTAAGCAGAGGATCAGCAATGCACATTATCAGTGCCGATAGTTTTCCAGTAAGAAGCTAATACTCGCTAAACAAAAAAGAAAAAAAAATATGACGCACCACAAACGAATTATCCGAATGGGATGGAAATCGTTATATGTGACGTACATGTGCAGTCACACATGCGAGAGTATCAGTGATAAGATGAGCAAAGATCTGAGAAATCATTCTGCGCTAAGAATAACTGAGACAACTCGCTTTTATGCCCTGTAGAACGAAAGCTGAGCATAAGAAATTCAAGTTATATTTTTGCTGTTATTGCTGTTGTGATTAAACTTAAATGTCATTCATGTGTACAATTATAACAGCAGTACTAATAACATAAAAGTTTTGATATTCTTATTATTACATTGAATTCTGTTTCCAAAAAACGTGATATTTCATAGTTAACCTTTGTCGCAAAGTCTTCCCTCCTCTACATTTAATGTTCAGAGTTAGTACTCCATTCTATGTAGCACTCGTGTTGTTTTATTAATTTTGTTAGTGTTTCCGTGAAAGATCGTCGTTTGTTTCCTCACATTTATATTTGATGAACATATTTCGAAAGTTTGTATAGTATATGGACAATAACAGAGACAAATATATCATGTGTACTGGGGTGCTTGTTATAGGCTTGGAATAATTAGATACAAAAATGATTGGTTCACTGCTTCAGTCACTTTTATTTTAATTTTTAATATCGCTACGCATTTCGATGGTCATGCCTTCATCATCACGTATATTACACCACTCCTATGTCGTTAAATTTGTTCGCGACGTACACGTGTTGGCTATTTGGCATAGCATGACCATCGAAACACGCATCGTTCTTAAAAAACAAAAATAAAATTGATTAAAGCAGTGTGTCAATAATAGTTTGTAATAATAGTGAATTACTTCATGATACTGACTGCTTCATAAACTACGAATTTAATGCTTTAGCGAAAAGTTGTCGTAATAACAGCGTCTGAAATAATATCATATTCACTCTAATTTAGTTTCACGTAAAGGCAAACACACAAAGCTGTCATGGAAATGTAGAAGGTGGAGTTCTCATTCCGAGGCTTCCTTTTTCATTTCCGCTGACATTTCTCATCTTCCCGGTTCTCTTCCTTAGTCCTCTAGTAGGAGCCTCAGTGAAATTTTGACTCCCAACAGGTTTCGATGCAGCCATCAACCGGACAATATTTATGAGTTGTTGATTACGACTAGGCAGACGAAACCGGTACAGCCTATATCAGTTTAGTGAACATTAGCTATAATATGCTTTATACTGAAAATTTACCGGATTGTTAAACTTATTCTCTTTACTTTTCTTATTTTTCTTCGACCGAGCCGGCCGGAGTGGCCGAGCGGTTGTAGGCGCTACAGTCTGGAACCACGCGACCGCTACGGTCGCAGGTTCGAATCCTGCCTCGGGCATGGATGTGTGTGATGTCCTTAGGTTAGTTAGGTTTAAGTAGTTCTAACTTCTAGGGACTGATGACCTTAGATGTTAAGTCCAATAGTGCTCAGAGTCATTTGAAACATTTGACATCACACACATCCATGCCCGAGGCAGGATTCGAACCTGCGACTGTAGCAGCAGCGCGCTTCCGGACTGAAGCGCCTAGAACCGCTCGTCACAGCGGCCGGCCGTAGGTGTTCGTCCGGAGTAATAGACTCCGGCTGTCGTCGCAACAGGAGCGCGAACATATCCACTCAGCCAAGGGCGCGGACGTTTCTTTTGTAATCTTTGTGTATCCTGCTATGTTTCATTTTTTTTCCCATTACACAAGGGTCAGTCCCATACATTGATGCTGATAACGACATAACTTTATAAAATTTAACGGAAATTTCTTATCTTACTTTCTTGGGAGGGTCCTTCTAATGGCACTGTTTATGTGAATGAGTTTCTCAGTTCCGTCATTTCGACCTATAACGGCTCCATGTGTTCTCAATACAATATCATGGCAGATATGAGTCTTAGTAAATATTAACCTTAATTTATTTCGCTAACCAGTGAAAATAAATAAATACAGACGAAGTTCTGTATTTTACAACGCGTACCACCAGCAACAAATTCATGCACAGAGCTATAGATTCCTGATTTGATTATCAGACAATCGACGAAGAGAATCTGCACTACCAGCGCTACAATTTCATTACTGAAACATATCCAGTAAATATTTCAACAAACGTTTGTTAGAACCAGTCAATAAATAAGTAAATAAGTAAATAAAAAATAAAAAGCATTACAATTGCAGTGAATACGCGAAGCGGAACCTCCACAACGGATAAATTTCTAAATCCCGTAGCTCCGTATGATGCAGTGTTTACAGCGCTCGATTACGGTAGAAGTTCAGACTAGTCCTTCTGTCGGTACAACATCAAGTGGAGGGAAGCGAGTCAAAGTACCTTCGATTAGTGTGTGTACTTCCTAGAGTCCACTAAGACCGAAGAGCAGCTTATCCCTCTGCCTTAACGGATAGGGGCGATACCCATTAGCGTGATTCGCTAAAGCTTCAGCGAGGGGGCGCACGAGGGAGGCTGCTGTGCCACTAATCGCCTTCAAGCCGCTGGCTTCGGGGCCCACGATCTCTGGCGATACTGTGCAGAGCAGAGCAGGGAGTGTTTTCTCGACTCCGCGCCACCTATTCCCAGCTGCAGTTACACGTAAAACGAGCTTCTAAGACTCGGTACGTGGAGGAAGTCGCCAGAAACACAAAAAAATTAAATACGTACACTAAGAACTGAACCGTAAAATTACTACTGGTTCACCAAAGGTCATTAATCACAATTAATACACAAAATGTAAAGTGGAAGTAGGCGCCAAGGAATAACTGGTGAAATTACACACAATTTTCAGTAATACTCTTTATTCAAATTTGTTGCAAGACTTTACGACATTTAAAAAAAACCAACAATCATTTAACGAATAAGTCACAATTTACGGTAGGAAAGGACTTTTAAATTATTAAATTATTATCAAAAATTTCACGCCAGTAGAAGGCAAGTATAGGCAAGCAATTAAACGTATACAACGCGACGCTGTATAATGTTTCAAGCTCAGCTAAATTACAGGTGAATTTCACTCTATTAATAAATGAATACCAATTGAATATATGGCTTCACTTTTGAGCAGACAAATTTCCCATTTGGTTACAACAGCCGTAGGTACGGCCGCCCACAACAGCCTCACTCAGGCTCATTAAATGGCGCAGAATCTAACTTGTCTGCAACATGTAAAGACAATCCTGTTCACAAAAGTTCTCAAAATAGGAAAAATCAAAACGCATGAATCATGCTCACTGGAGGGGGGGGGGACACTCACAGTTGATAACATTAACATTTCCAAAATATATAAAAAAACAAATTTTATAAATTTCTGTCAGTTAACTTAGGGCAAACACACACGCTCGCAAGGTAGGACTTGCGAACCTTTACAACATTCTCCTTTCAAGGCATCAATTTCTACCCGTAATGAAATGGCAAACTTTTGCATGGCAAGAAAATACATTAATAACCAACTATCTGTATAAAACACATAAGCACGTTGAGTAAATGCCTTAAAAGGTATTGAATTAGAAAAACACACAATATAAAAAATCCACTACGGCGTACATTAACAACCTTGCTCGATTATAGCCAAATATACATAAACACAAATTTACGTATGTTACAGCTTCCAGATGAGCAGGGATTCGTTATGCAATTGACTGTTTCTTACCACGAGGCAAAAGGAATTTTTCTTCTTTATTAGAGTATCTTTTACACGTGAGTCTAGTAATACTAGTTATGCCAGGCGAGAGAATGGATCAGGTCTTAGTCCCTTGCATTTAAAACAGTACAGCCATTGGTGCGTTCGACTTTCACAGACATGGCAGAGGCTAATAGTCGAATAAACCCGTAGGTAAGCTCGGAGGGGAAAGAAGCAATTCGAACCACAGATTTACTCTGACTCTCCCTCCTTTCGTCCTCAAAAGGGGACAAACGGACCACCCCTCTAATATTACCATCTTCCCGCGGGTGGGCAGACGAGAATGAATGGCGGGAAACCCCCAATCAAACCAGAATCAAAAAGTAAAACAATGTAGACGATAGGCAACGTAATTATAATAATGTCGAATAATGACAGATGCTTTCAACTGTTCAGTGGATTACAATACGAATAACAGTACAGCAGAAGAGTAAAATAAGAAATAATTAGTTCCTGAGTCGTAGTAAAGTTATCTTTGAAAAGTGCGCCGCAGCGCGTAGCGTGAAGCAGTCGCCCTCCGTTTTCTGGCGGTGGCGCCATTGTCGCAATTGAAGGCTTCGGTGTCTCCCCCTTGCGGGAAATGGGAAAAGTGGGCTGTTCGCGTGGGTTTAAGACGGCTGGTATAATTAACAAGAATAAGTAAAGTGAATTCAATTAAACTTCGTAAAATCTGTTAACAATCAATACTCAACTTCTGGTGCGTTACGACTCCCAGGACTCCTCCAAATGTTCTGCCGAGCCACCCGCTGCCGGCCGCTTCAACGGACGCAGGAAGGCACGCCTATTTCCAGAACCTCCTCGCCGGTCGACAGCATACGGCCGAACTGCAAATTAGGCCCCTCGAGGACCCACGCTCAGGAAGATTCCTTTCGCGACGAGCAGTTAACGCCCATACCACGGAGCCGCTGCTCGCGTTGCTTACGCTCATGCCGAGGTCTGCGCGCTGTCCCTCTAGCAACGGCAGAGAAGTCGCTTCTTGATGCCCCGACTGGTAACTCTCCACGAGAGCCCATACAGCCACTTCTTAAACCCACGCGAACAGCCCACTTTTCCCATTTCCCGCAAGGGGGAGACACCGAAGCCTTCAATTGCGACAATGGCGCCACCGCCAGAAAACGGAGGGCGACTGCTTCACGCTACGCGCTGCGGCGCACTTTTCAAAGATAACTTTACTACGACTCAGGAACTAATTATTTCTTATTTTACTCTTCTGATGTACTGTTATTCGTATTGTAATCCACTGAACAGTTGAAAGCATCTGTCATTATTCGACATTATTATAATTACGTTGCCTATCGTCTACATTGTTTTACTTTTTGATTCTGGTCTTTAGCACACAATGAGGTTACAAAAGTCATACAATAGCGATATGCACATATACCGAGGGAAGTAGAACCGCCTACGCAAGGTAGAAAAGAGCAGTCAGTTGGCAGAGCTGTCATTTGTACTAAGGTGATTCATGTAAAAAGGTTTCTGGGGCGATTATGGCCGTACGACGGGAATTACCAGATTTTGAACGCGAAATGGTAGTTGTAGCAAGACGCATGGGACATTCCATTTCGCAAAGCGTTAGACCTGCCTCTGGCATGGATGTGTGTGATGTCCTTAGGTTAGTTAGGTTTAAGTAGTTCTAAGTCTAGGGGACTGATGATCTCAGATGTTAAGTCCCGTAGTCCTTAGATCCATTTGAATTCTTGAAAATCGTTAGGGAATTCAATATTTCGAGATACACAGTGCAAACAGTATGCCATGAATACCAAATTTCAAGCGATGCCTCTTACCACGGACAACGCACTGCCCGACGGCCTTCACTTAACGGCTGACAACTGCGGCGATTAGGTACAGTTGTCAGTGCTGACAGACAACCAACAGTGTATGAAATAACCACAGAAATGAATGTGGGGCATACGATGAACGTATCCATTGGGAAAGTGCGGTAAAATTTGGAGTTAATGGGCTATGGTAAAAGACGATCGACCCGAGTGCCTTTACTCATAGTGCGACATCGCCAACAGCGGCTCTCCTGGGCTCGCGATCATATCGGTTGGACCCTAAACGATTGGCAAACCATGGTCTGGTCCGGTGTGTCCCGGTTTCAGTTGGTAAGAGCTGATGGTAGGGTTCAAGTGTGTGCAGACCCCACGCAGCCATGCACCCAAGTAGTCAACAAGTCACTGTGCCAGCTGATGGTGGCTCCACAATGATATAGTCTGTGTTTAGATGGAATTCACATGGTGCACATGGCTCTAAGCACTATGGGACTTGATCGAAGCGGACGAAATGAATTATAGAACTTAACATCTGAAGGCATCAGTCCCCTAGACTTAGAACTACGTAAACCTAATTAAACTAAGGATATCACACACATCAATGCCCGAGGCAAGATTCGAACCTGCGACCGTAGCAGCCGCGTGGTTCCGGACTGAAGTGCCTAGAACCGCTCGGACACAGCGGCCGGCTTACATGGAATTGAACGGGTACTATCGACGAACTGCAATCACTGACTAGAAATGAGTATGTTCGGCTACTTGGAGACCATTCGCCGCCTTTCATGGTCTTCATGTTCCCAAACAATGATTCATGTCACTGGGTACAACTTTTCGCTAATGGTTTCAAGAACATTCTGGACAATTCGAGTGAATGATTTGGTCCTCCAGATCGCCTAGCATGGATATCACCGAACTTTTATCGGACATAATCGAGAGATCAGTTGGTGCACAACATTCTGCACCGGCAACATTTTCGCAATTATGGACAGCTATAGAGGCAACATGGCTCAGTATTTCTGCAGGGGACTTCCAACGACTTGTTTGGTCCATGACACGTCGAGTAGCGGCACTCCGCAGGCACCAACAGATGTTAGGGGGTTCCCATGACGTTTTTCACCTTATTGTACTACGAGGGCGTGCTGAAAAGTGATGCTTCCCAACTCTTTATGTGAAAACTCTTCAAGATCAGAAGATCAAAACAAATTGGAAAACGATTTAGAAAAGATATCTGAATGTTCCGGAAAGTGGCTGCTGACCCTAAGTAAGGAAAAGTGTGAGGTCATCCACATGAGTGCTAAAAGAAACTCATTAAACTTCGCTTACACGATAAATCAGTCTAATCAAAAAGCAGTAAATTCAACTAAATACCTAGGTATTACAATTACGAACAACTTAAATTGCACGGAACGCATGGGAAAAAAATTGTTCAAATGGCTCTGAGCACTATGGGACTTAACTGCAGTGGTCATCAGTCCCCTAGAACTTAGAACTACTTAAACCTAACTAACCTAAGGACATCACATACATCCATGCCCGAGGCAGGATTCGAAACTGCGACCGTAGCGGTCGCGCGGTTCCAGACTGTAGCGCCTAGAACCGCTCGGCTGCTTCGGCCGGCGGAATGTGAAAAAAATTTTGTGGGGAAGGCTAACCAAAGACTGCGTTTTATTGGCAGGACACTAATAAAACGTAACAAACCTACTATGGAGACTGCCTACACTACGCTTGTCCATCCTCTTTTAGAACACTGCTGCACGGTGTGGGATCCTTACCAGATAGGACTGACGGAGTACATCGAAAAAGTTCAAACAAAGGCAGCACGTTTTGTATTATCGCGAAATAAGGAGAGAGTGTCACAGAAATGATACAGGATTTGGGCTGGACATCATTAAAAGAAAGTCGTTATTCATTGCGACGGAATTTTCTCACGAAATTCCAATCACAAACTTTCTCCTCCGAATGCGAAAATATCTTGTTGACACATAGGGAGGAACGATCACCACGATAAAATAAGGGAAATCGGAGCTCGTACGGAAAGATATAGCTGTTCGTTCTTTCCACGCGCTATACGAGCTTGGAATAATAGAGAATTGTGAAGGTGGTTCGATAATCTCTCTGCCAGGCACTTAAATGTGATTTGCAGAGTATCCATGCAGATGTAGATCGGTGAGATACAATGCTGACTGTCGCCCACCGTGCGGCCTGACAACGAGCTGTGATGGTGTGGGGAGCCGTTTTATTTCATAGCAGAACCGCTTTGGTAGTTGTGCGCGGCACCCTTACTGCACACCACAACGTCGATGATATTCTGCTCCCCGTTTTTTTGCCCTTCATAGATATCCATCCTGAGCTAACAATTTCAGCAAGATAAATGCCCATCTGCACGCGGTGAGCGTTTCTACTTTCTTTTAGCACTCATGTGGATGACTTCACACTTTCCGTTATTTAGGGTCAACAGCCACTTTTCGCAACATTCGGATATCTTTTCTAAATCGTTTTGCAATTTGATTTGATCTGCTGATGACTTTATTAGCCGATAAACGGCAGCGTCATCTGCAAACAACCTAAGACGGCTGCTCAGATTGTCTCCCAAATCGTTTATATAGATAATTAACAGCAAAGGGCCTATAACACTACCTTGGGAACGCCAGAAATCACTTCTGTTTTACTCGATGACTTTACGTCAATTACTACTAACTGTGACCTCTATAACAGGAAATCACAAATCCAGTCACATAACTGAGACGATATGCCATAAGCACGCAATTTCACTATGAGCCGCTTGTGTGGTAGAGTGTCAAAAGCCTTCCAGAAATTCGGAATCGATCTGAAATCCCTTGTCAATAGCACTCAACACTTCATGTGAATAACGAGCTAGTTGTGTTTCACAGGAACGATGCTTTCTAAACCCATGGTCACTGTGTGTCAATAGACCGCTGTCTTCGAGGTAATTCATAACGTTCGAACACAATATATGTTCCAAAATCCTGTTGCAGATAGACGTTAACGATATGGGCTTGTAATTTAGCGGATTACTCCTACTACCTTTCTTGAATACTGGTGTGATCTGTGCAACTTTCCAATCCTTGGATACGGATCTTTCGTCGAGCCAACGGTTGTATATGATTGTTAAGTATGGAGCTAATGCATCAGCATACTCCGAAAGGAACATAATTGGTATACAGTCTGGACCAGAAGACTTGCTTTTATTAAGTGATTTAAGTTGCTTCACTACTGCGACGATATTTACTTCTACGTTATTCATGTTGGCAGCTGTTCTCCATTCGAATTCCGGGGTATTTACTTCTTCTTCACGGGATGTCTCCATACACGACTTCGCTGGTCTTCAGGGTTGAATTCGAAGTGGTACTCATCACTGAAGACATTTCTACTCCAATCAACGAGACTCCAGGCCGAACACGCTAAACCCTCTCAGAAGTGTGGATACATAATGACTTAAGATGGTTCAAATGGCTGTGAGCACTATGAGACTTAATATCTATGGTCATCAGTCCCCTAGAACTTAGAACTACTTAAACCTAACTAACCTAAGGACAGCACACAACACCCAATCATCTCTAGGCAGAGAAAATCCCTGACTAATATCGAGAAGCAATACCAAACGACACGTGTTGCCAGTAGCACTCACACTCTGTGCTACTGTCCGGACACTTTTGATCAGATATTGTATATCTCGCGAAGCAACCATAAGAGTAAGACGAATGAGATTATGGTGCATACAGACTCATTCAATCATTTTTCACCCGGCCAGTATGTGAAGAGAGTATAATAGAATATTGCTAATAGTGGTACAGAGTTCCCTTCGTCGCGCACTGTACGGTGACTTTAACAGTATTAGGTGTAGTTATTAATGTGGATCTGTGACAGGACCGACAGATGAAAATGATCGCAGATCTGGAGATAACCGGTTCCAATTCTAGAATCTGAAGATTCTGATAGACAAGGAAATCTCTAGACTGTGCTTTACTGCACGTAGTTTAACTTCAAACTTTGAGATCTGCGAACATCATAACATTTAGATTCTCTGATACTTCTCGAAAACACCGAGTTTCCAGTGAGTTCCACACTCCCTTTCTCCAGTCCTCATCACAGCAAAAAGTCATACGACGCTCACTCGTTGCCGTCTACAATGAAGGCATGTGGGAGACTATCTCATATCCCGCATGTCAAGAGCGAGATAGACAGTCAGAGCCTCCAGTTAGCAATTTGAACCAGCCCAAGCGGGCATGGAGCCAAACTGTTGCATTGCTTCGGTTACACTGCTATTTCCTAATAGCTGTCATGGAGTCCAATGAAACCAGATCGCTGGGATGTTCACTCGCGAATTTGTCCTCCCACTGTATTTTCATGCAGGCTCGATAGGTTATCAGCACGGTATCTTTCATAATGCATTTCAGATTCGAATGGTTCAAATGGCTCTAAGCACTATGAGGTCATCAGTCCCCTAGAACTTAGAACTACTTAAACCTAACTAACCTAAGGACATCACACACATCCATCCCCGAGGCGGGATTCGAACATGCGACCGCAGCAGCAGCGCGGTTGCGGACTGAAGCGCCTAGAGCCGCTCGGTCACAGAGTCCGACTCATTTCAGATTCTTTGGCGTGCTGAGATCGGTGTAAACAGAGCCTATTTTTTTCACGACTACAGAAATATGGAGAGCGCTGCAGCATTAACTAGCGTATTTTGGTGGCTCCGCTAATAATAGGCATCTGCCATATTTTTGTCATTGTGTTATCGCTGTCTTAGCTCTCCGGCTAATTTCCTCGCTACGTCTATCCTTATTAACTACAAATAACACGAAACAAATCACCTCCTCGGTCTTTATTTCTTTGTTAGATGTCTGCTGCTACGTATAGCTGAATTTTTTAACTTCTAAACTCAGAAGTTTTCCATTACTTGCATACGCTCTTACAAAAATGTGATAAAACAGTCATTAGTATAGTATTTCTGAACAAAGAAAAATGTTCATTCATATTTATATTCTCTTCGCTGTGTAACAACTTTCATTCCAAATAAAAGAGAGTGATGACAAGAGATGTTTCTCTGCAAATGGCAATTTTCTTTGTGTCTAATCCGATACTAAATCCATTTACTAGATGTATTAAAGACGCATTGGCAGGTTTTAATCTTTTTAATACACCTAATCTACATTGGTCTAAGTACATTTTCAGCATTGATACACACTTCATTTGAAATAAGTTTACTGTTCTAAAATTAATGCGTCGTACTATGTTGCAGCTGCTTATGTAGCTCTGGGAGATTTTCGTTTGCAGTACAAAATGAGAATAATTGTTTTAAAGCAACTCAGCTTCAAAGATATTTGAGCTAGGGAGCCTTCGCAGTTTAAATTTTATCGCCTCTTCAGTGATCTGTTTGCCTGTTTTCTTTAAGATAAGAATTTTCTAGTTGTAGTAAACATGAAGCAGTATACGTTACATGTCGGACAATACAAAAAATGTTCAGATGTATGTGAATTCTTATGGGACTTAACTGCTAAGGTCATCAGTCCCTAAGCTTACACACTACTTAACCTAAATTATCCTAAGGACAAACACACACACCCATGCCCGAGGGAGGACTTGAACCTCCTCCGGGACCAGCCGCGGAACATGTAATATAAAATTATAAAACGCTGTATAAGCACAAAGTTCCGCTAAAGAGAATATTTTATTGTTTTTGAGTGCAGTCTTAAGTCTTAAACACACAATAATCATTTATCTTATTTTGGAAGTGTGGTAGATCTTGAAGTTATAGTACTCGTGTGACAAACATTACTTTCATGTTTTTGATACGAAATATCACCGTAACAGAATTTTCATACACGGTTGCAATAACTACTGAAATGTAGGAAAGCTACGTTTTCCCATCTGTTTCTTTTGCAATATTTTAAATTATTTTCCTATTTTGTCTCACACGGACATATGCTAAGAGAATTGTAAAAAAAGTGTATTAGAAAGGTAATGTTATGTGACAGAGGAGAGTAATAAATCACATCAGACGAGACCACAAAAAACGACCTTTGATAGACGGAATAAAGGAATAATTGCTCGTATAAATACTAATGCACTAACTTTCTTTGAATACCTGCTTCCCCCCCCCCCCCCCCTACTGAGTGCAGACGCTGCTACACAGACCGAGGGCGAATGAACACCGCTGTACTGTATACTGCCATCATCCGCTGCTGTCTGTTGTGTAACTTAAGTGAAGCAGAAGGCAAGAGAAGGCAAAGGTCCCGAGTTCGAGTCTCGGTCCGGCGCGCAGTTTTAATTTGCCAGGAAGTTTCATATCAGCGTAGACGGCGCTGCAGAGAGAAAATTTCATTCTAGAAGCAAGACAGTTAGCGTAATTTCTCTCTCTCTCTCTCTCTCTCTCTCCATTTCTTCCGACACGCTGAAGTGCAAATTATTCAACTGTTGGTCTTTCTCTCATTGTGGATAAGATATACATTTCTGCGGTACATTTCAGCGGAAATATACCGTCTGCTTAATGGAATTATGGATGGGTTATCGTATTATGTCCGGATGGCTTTGAGTATTGCCTGTCTATGAAGGAAGTGGACAGCCAACCCGAATTTATCCGAAAGGAACTGAAATAACATCTCAAGTCGCATTCGAGTTACATGTGCGTACTGACCAAATGTCATGATGATTGTGAAATGATACCTGCACGCCTAATCTGCTGCAGATCTTGTACACAATTTACAGGAGTACGAGGACAACAAATCGAAATAAATGCAGTTGCTGCTGTGGATCGTTAACTTTACAAATAATTTCAAACCTTTATGCTTGTGTTTCGAACAGAGTTAGTAGTAGGAATGTTGTTAACTGAAACGCCTGAACCGCTACAGTCGCAGGTTCGAATCCTGCCTCGGGCATGGATGTGTGTGATGTCCTTAGGTTAGTTAGGTTTAAGTAGTTCTAAGTTCTAGGGGACTGATGACCTCAGAAGTTAAGTCCCATAGTGCTCATACCCATTTGAACCAAGTCAGTGCGGGGCACACGCTGGACGTGTCCGCTTGGACAGTGCGGTGAAATTTGACGCTAAAGGGCTTTGGCAGCAAACGACTGACGCGATTGTCTTTGCTAACAGCGCAACATCGCCTGCATCGCCTCTCCTGGGGACTTGACCACGTCAGTTGGACACTAGCCGACTCGAAAACCTTGGCCTGGTCAGATGAGTCACAATTTAAGTTGGTAAGAGCTGATGGTAGGGTTTAAGTGTGGTGCAGACCCCACGAAACCATTGACCCAAGATGTTAACGAGGCACCGTACCAGTTGTTGGTGGCGCCATAACGGTGTGCGCTGTGTTTGTATGGAATGGATTGGTTCATCTGGTCCAACTGTACAACTTGAAGACCATTTGCATTCATTCAAGGACATCATGATAGCAAACAATTTTTATAGGTGTCGGTGCGCTATGTCATCCCCTCGCAGTTGTTCGTAACTAATTTGAAGACATTCTGAACAGTTTGAGAAAATGATTTGGCCACCCAGATCGCCCGACTTAAATCCCGAACATTTATGGTAAATAATCAAGAGGTCAGTTCGTGCACAAAATATTGCGCCGGCAACACTTTCGCAACTATGGACGGCTATAGAAGCAGCATGGTTCAATGTTTCTCCAGGGGTCTTCCAGTGACCTGAGTCCATGTCACGTCGAGCTGCTGCACTACGTCAGGCAAAAGGACATCCTACACGATATTAGGAGGTATACCATGACTTTTGTCCAGTTTATACTTCATATGAGAAGATTACTACAGATTTTACATTTTTAGTTTCGGGCAATAATTTTCGCCCCTGGAAGCTGGTAGATCGGGTATCGTGCACTTGAATCGAGATAGCCATATAGTACACTACTGGCCATTAAAATTGCTACACCACAAAGATGACGTGCTAGAGACGCGAAATTTAACCGACAGGAAGAAGATGCTGTGATATGAAAATGATTAGCTTTTCAGAGAATTCACACAAGGAAGGCGCCGGTGGTGACACCTACAACGTGCTGACATGGGGAAAGTTTCCAACCAATTTCTCATACACAAAACTGCTGAAACGTTGTTGTGATGCCTCGTGTAAGGAGGAGAAATGCGTACCATCACGTTTCCGACTTTGATAAAGGTCGAATTGTAGCCTATCGCGATTGTGGTTTATCGTATCGCGACATTGCTGCTCGCGTTGGTCGAGATCCAATGACTGTTAGCAGAATATGGAATCGGTGGGTTCAGGAGGGTAATACGGAACGCCGTGCTGGATCACAACGGCCTCGCATCACTAGCAGTCGAGATGACAGGCATCTTATCCGCATGGCTGTAAGGGATCTTGCAGCCACGTCTCGCTCCCTGAGTCGACAGATGGGGACGTTTGCCAGACAACAACCATCTCCACGAACAGTTCGACGACGTTTGCAGTAGCACAGACTATCAGCTCGGAGACCATGGCTGCGGTTACTCTTGACGCCGCATCACAGACAGGAGCGCCTGCGATGGTGTACTCGACGGCGGAATGGCAAAACGTCATTTTTACGGATGAATCCAGGTCCTGTTTGCATTATCATGATGGTCGCATCCGTGTTTGGCGACATCGCGGTGAAGGCACATTGGAAGCGTGTATTCGTCTTCACCATACTGGCGTATCACCCGCCGTGATGGTATGGGGTGCCATTGGTTACACGTCTCGGTCACCCTCTTGTTCGCATTGACGGCACTTTGAACAGTGAACGTTACATTTCAGATGTGTTATGACCCGTGGCTCTACCCTTCATTTGATCCCTGCGAAACCATACATTTCAGCAGGATAATGCACGACCGCATGTTGCAGGACCTGTACGAGTCTTTCTGGATAGAGAAAATGTTGGACTGCTGCCCTGGCCAGCACATTCTCCAGATCTCTCGCCAATTGAAAGCGTCTGTTCAGTGCTGGCCGAGCAACCGGATCGTCACAATACGCCAGTCACTACTCTTGATAAACTGTGGTATCGTGTTGAAGCGGCATGGGGAGCTGCACCTGTACTCGCCATCAAAGCTCTGTTTGACTCAATACCCAGGCGTATCAAGGCTGTTATTACGGCCAGAGGTGGTTGTTCTGGGTACTGATTTCTCAGGATCTATGCATCCAAATTGCGTGAAAATGTAATCACATGTCAGTTCTAGTATAATATATTTGTTCAATGAATACCCGTTTATCATCTGCATTTATTCTTGGCTTAGCAATTTTAATGGCCCGTAGTATAATATGGCTAAACGATAAAAAATCAACTACCAAATCTTGCAAGCTTCCTTCATAGAAATTTGTCTTTGCCTAGGTCAGATGATAATTCCAAAATGCTGCCGAGAGCTACTTCTCCATAATCTTATCTGCCGTTCGACAAACTTAATGATCAAAAAGGAACTGTTATAGTTTTCGTAAATGATTCTAGCAAATGCAATGACCGATGGTAACAGAACGGCACGGCTTAGTCAACTTTTCGCTCTTTCTCAATCCGATTAGCGTTTCAGCCTCAATGAAAACGCCGTTAACACCACAGAAAAAGAAGAAACAGCGACAAAACTGTTGCAGACATTATGAGGCAATCAAGGTTAGCACTCAGCACGTAAATCTTGACCGAGAGAATTATTGCGAGGAAGTAACGGCCTCTTCCACGTGCGGGAATAGGCAGCAGAGTAGCGGGGGACACACGGATTCTCCGGGGAGAGCGCTACGATAAACCACCGTGTTGCGCAGTTGTCGAGTTCTCGGCGGCGAGTTGCAGGTATAGGGTGGAGTGGGGGCGGGCTACGGCACCTTTTGCGGTGGGTGGGCAGGCTGTGCGGACGACACCGGAACCCCCATCGATCCTTAAAGGCGAGCGCCGCCGCCGCCGCCGCCGCCACCTCTCCGGGCTCCAGTGCCTGGAAATTAGTGCTGCTCCCCAGACGTGGCGTCCTTCATTAGCTGCCAAGTCTCGTAAACTACTTGCCACGCTAACAGAGCGCAGGTGAGATTTCCCCGCATATCGGATGAGACCAAACTTCGCCGATAACGTTTCGGAACTGTTTCAGCGATATTTTCCAAGTATTTTGGGAAAAGGGACCTGTAGTCTCCGGTGACTCTTTACAGAGAATTGCATTTCGTTCGATTACTTACTCGCATTTATATTTGTATCCCCACACCGTAATGGTATTTGCATAACAATGCAAATGTCGACTGTATGTGCTGTGCCTTCTTTGGAAACAAAGTTGATCCATTCTCTGTACTTGTTGCTGACGACCATAATGGCCACTTGACTCGTCGCTATGAAGTTTTCATCCAGCACTGACCGGTTCTGTCTCGGGCGTTTTTTTAATGATTATGGTTATAATGATTGTAGCGATACGAATACTTTGATTTTTCACCGTAAATCTGCATGTGTTATATTGAGGAGATTTGTGTTTAACGTCCCGTCGACATCGAGGTCATTAGAGACAGAGGATTAGGGAAGGACAGGGAAGAAATCGGCAGCACCCTTTCAAAGGAACCATTCCGGCATTTGCCTGAAGCGATTTAGAAAGATCATGATAAACCTAAATCAGAATGGCCGAACGCAGGTTTGAACCGTCGTTCTCTCGAATGCGAATCCAGTGTGCTAAGCAATAAGCAACCTCGCTCGGTGTTGTATTGAGGCAATTGTGTGTACCTATACAGAACTTCGAGTGGTTTTAGCAGGTGTTTTTAGCGACAGATCGAGGGTAGGAGCCTGTGTCCGGAAACGTCATCCAACGACACTACACAGTATCGAAGTTACAGGCACTGGCGCCTGTCACAAGGCCACCCTTTCGGCAACAAAGATGACTTTGAGTACTAATTGTCCACAGACGGAACGTATCACACAGTTGTTTGTTATTCAGTGATAGGGACTGGTTGCCACGGTTGCCATTGGAGAGGATGGAGGTGTCTGCTGCATAAAAAGGCCTTCTCTCCTATGGATGGGAGGCTCTGTTGCCTCAGCGGACGATGCCTGCAGACACGAGTTTCCTGAAGCCCTCTAAAATCTCCATTGTCTTTCGTTATATGGACTCGAATGTACAGTACATATGACCGTCTAGGGTAATGCACAGCAGCGATGGCAAGCTGTGGATCGAATCCACGTCGCAGAGTAACGGCAGTCGGTGGTATACCGGCCTCCTTGAATGTGGTTTTTAGGTCGTTTCCCACGCTCATTTAAGCAAATTCTGGGCTGTTCCCCAGTTTTCCCCTTATAAATAGTTAAAATACGATACACACAGAACAAAGCTTACACAATTCACAAACAGATAGCGCAAACAACTTCCCTCCTGTAACTGACGGCTACAGGCGACAGGAAGGACAGGTGCTGCAAAGTTAAATAAAAATAAATTTGTCAGGTCTTGAGTACAGCGGAGCACGTAATTAGGCCAGATTAACGCTGAGAAAAATAAGAAAGATTCGAATCTAAATGCGACCTCCACGGTTCAGTATTTGTGAAGCTCTTTTACTGTGCTATCATTTTATATGTAGCTGTAACAAAGGCAAATGTGAAAGATCTGAAACAATGGGCTTAATTCCATCCCACCAGCAGCATAATATGCCAACTGCCTTGCCGCAGTCGTAACACCGGTTCCCATAAGATCACCGAAGTTATGCGTTGTCGGGCTGGGCTAGCACTTGGATGGGTGACCATCCGGTCTGCCTAGCATTGTTGGCAATCGCGGTGCAGTCAGCCCTTGTCAGGCAAACTGAGAAGCTACTTCACAGAGAAGTAGCGGATCCGGCCTCGTAAACTGACATACGGCCAGGAGAGCGGTGTGCTGACCACACGCACCAAATGTCGCCGGTGGGCTGAGGATTACACGGCGTCCGGTCGGTACCGTTGAGCCTTCATGGCCTGCTCGGGCGGAGTTTTAGTTTTTTTAGTAGCAGAATAAGGTACTGTTTCAGTAAACCACAGAAAGGGTGTCCGTCTAAAAGGGGGCAGGTAAAACACAGTAAGGTAGTTGTAGAAAAGATCGGTATTGCAGTTGTAAATTCTCTTAGCTGTGTTGGGACAGAACCAGAGCTCCAAGCCCTAACAGAGAGCACTGAAGCTCAAATAGGTATAGGTACAGAAAGCTGGCTAAAGCCGGAAATACGTTCAGCTGAATTTGTTTCAAACGACCTAACAGTGTTCAGAAAGGATGGATTAAATACAGTTGATGGTGGAGTAGCCCATTTATTGCTGTCAGAAGTAGTTTATCATGTAGTGAAATTGAAGTACATAGTTCTTGCGAAATACTATGGGTAGAGGTTATATCTGACAATCAACTAAACTACACTCCTGGAAATGGAAAAAAGAACACATTGACACCGGTGTGTCAGACCCACCATACTTGCTCCGGACACTGCGAGAGGGCTGTACAAGCAATGATCACACGCACGGCACAGCGGACACACCAGGAACCGCGGTGTTGGCCGTCGAATGGCGCTAGCTGCGCAGCATTTGTGCACCGCCGCCGTCAGTGTCAGCCAGTTTGCCGTGGCATACGGAGCTCCATCGCAGTCTTTAACACTGGTAGCATGCCGCGACAGCGTGGACGTGAACCGTATGTGCAGTTGACGGACTTTGAGCGAGGGCGTATAGTGGGCATGCGGGAGGCCGGGTGGACGTACCGCCGAATTGCTCAACACGTGGGGCGTGAGGTCTCCACAGTACATCGATGTTGTCGCCAGTGGTCGGCGGAAGGTGCACGTGCCCGTCGACCTGAGACCGGACCGCAGCGACGCACGGATGCACGCCAAGACCGTAGGATCCTACGCAGTGCCGTAGGGGACCGCACCGCCACTTCCCAGCAAATTAGGGACACTGTTGCTCCTGGGGTATCGGCGAGGACCATTCGCAACCGTCTTCTCCATGAAGCTGGGCTACGGTCCCGCACACCGTTAGGCCGTCTTCCGCTCACGCCCCAACATCGTGCAGCCCGCCTCCAGTGGTGTCGCGACAGGCGTGAATGGAGGGACGAATGGAGACGTGTCGTCTTCAGCGATGAGAGTCGCTTCTGCCTTGGTGCCAATGATGGTCGTATGCGTGTTTGGCGCCGTGCAGGTGAGCGCCACAATCAGGACTGCATACGACCGAGGCACACAGGGCCAACACCCGGCATCATGGTGTGGGGAGCGATCTCCTACACTGGCCGTACACCACTGGTGATCGTCGAGGGGACACTGAATAGTGCACGGTACATCCAAACCATCATCGAACCCATCGTTCTACCATTCCTAGACAGGCAAGGGAACTTGCTGTTCCAACAGGACAATGCACGTCCGCATGTATCCCGTGCCACCCAACGTGCTCTAGAAGGTGTAAGTCAACTACCCTGGCCAGCAAGATCTCCGGATCTGTCCCCCATTGAGCATGTTTGGGACTGGATGAAGCGTCGTCTCACGCGGTCTGCACGTCCAGCACGAACGCTGGTCCAACTGAGGCGCCAGGTGGAAATGGCATGGCAAGCCGTTCCACAGGACTACATCCAGCATCTCTACGATCGTCTCCATGGGAGAATAGCAGCCTGCATTGCTGCGAAAGGTGGATATACACTGTACTAGTGCCGACATTGTGCATGCTCTGTTGCCTGTGTCTATGTGCCTGTGGTTCTGTCAGTGTGATCATGTGATGTATCTGACCCCAGGAATGTGTCAATAAAGTTTCCCCTTCCTGGGACAATGAATTCACGGTGTTCTTATTTCAATTTCCAGGAATGTATTAATTGGGTCGTTTTACCGAGCACCCGACTAAGAAGATGTTGCTGCTAAACACTTCAAAGAAAACTTGAGTCTCATTTCAAATAGGTACCACACTCATATAATTATAGTCAGTGGTGGCTTCAATCTGCCTTCGATACGCTGGAAAAAAACGTTTAAAGCCGGCGGCAGGCATAAAACGTCATCCGAAATTGCTTTCTCAAAAAAATTGTTTTGAACAGTTAATTCATGAGGCCACTAGAAGCGTAAATGGTTTCGAAAGCATACTTGACCTCTTAGCAACAAATAATCCTGGACAAATAAGGAGTATCGTGACGGCCGGCCGCAGTGGCCGTGCGGTTCTGAGCTCTACAGTTTGGAACCGCGAGACCGCTACGGTCGCAGGTTCGAATCCTGCCTCGGGGATAGATGTGTGTGATGTCCTTAGGTTAGTTAGGTTTAATTAGTTCTAAGTCCCAGGCGACTGATGACCTCAGCAGTTAAATCGCATAGTGCTCAGAGCCAGTATCGTGACGAATACAGGGACTAGCGATCACGAGACAGTTGCTGCTAGGCTGAATACCGTAACACCTACAACCATCAAAAAGAGCCGCAAAGTACGAGTATATCTATTTAAAAAATGCTTTTTAAGAGACAGTCTTCACTCCTTCCGATTTGAACATGTAAGCATAGAAAAGAAGTGGAATGATTTCAAAAAGATAGTATGGACGGCAATTGAGAGATACATACCACATAAATTAATAATTGATGGTGCTGATCCCCACATGGTACATAAAACTGGTCAGATCACTGTTGCAGAAGCAACGGAAAAAGCATACCAAATATAAAAGGACACAAAATCCCCAAGATTGGCAAAGTTTTGCAGAAGTTCGAAAGATAGCGCGTACTTCAATACGAGATGCTTTTAATAATTTCCACAACGAATCTCTGTCTCGGAATCTGGCAGAAAACCCATAGAGATTCTGCTCATACATAAAGCACACTAGTGGCAAAAGGCAATCAGTACCTTCACTGCGCGCCAACAATTGTGAAGTCACTGATGACACTGCCACTAAAGCAGAGTTATTAAACACTGTTTTCCGAAACTCCTTCACCAAAGAAGACAAAGCAAATAGTCATGAATTCCAATCAGCTACCAAGATGAGAAACATAGAAGTAGATATCCTCGGTGTGAGAAAGCAGCTTAAATGGCTTAATAAAGGCAAGGCCCCCGGTCCAGATTGCATATCAGTCAGGTTCCTTTCAGAGTATGCTGATACAATAGCTCCATATTTAGCAATTATATACCGCTCGGTCACAGAAAGATCCGTACCTAAAGACTAGAAAATTGCTCAGGTCACTCCAATACCCAAAAAGGAAAATAGGAGTAATCTGCTGAATTGCAGACCCATATCACTAACGTCGATTTGCAGTACTGTGTTCGAACGTATACTGTGTTCGAACATTATGAAGTACCTCGAAGAAAACGATTTATTGACAAATAGTCAGCACGGATTCAGAAAATATCGTTCTTGTGAAACGCAACTAGCTCTTTATACTCATGAAGTAATGAGTCTTATCGAGAGGGGATGTCAAATTGGTTCCATATTTTTAGATTTCCAGACGGCTTTGGACACCGTTCCTTACAACCGTCTTCTAATCGAACTGCATGCCTATGGAATATCGCTCAGTTGTGCGACTGGATTCGTGATTTCCTGTCAGAAAGGCCACAGTTAGTAGTAATAGACGGTAAATCATCGAGTAAAACAGAAGTAATATCCGAAGTTCCCCAAGAAAGTGTTATAGGCCCTATATTGTTCCTGATCTATATTAATGACACAGGAGACAATCTGAGTAGCCGTCTTAGATTGTCTGCAGATGATTCTGTTATTTACCGTCTTGTAAAGTCATGAGACGACCAAAATGAATTACAAAATGATTTAAATAAGATATCTGTATGGTGGGGAAAGTGGCAATTGACCCTGAAAAGTGTGAAGCTATTCACATGAGTACTAAAAGAAATCCGGTAAATTTCGGTTACGTGATAAGTCACACAAATCTGAAGGCTGTAAATTCAACTAAATACTTAGGGATTACAATTACAAATAACCTAAATTGGAACAATTACATAGATAATGTCGTGGGTAGAGCAAATCGAAGACTGTGATTAATTGGCAGAACACTTAGAAGGTGCCACAGGTATACTATAGAGATTGCTTACACCACGCTTGTCCGCACTATTCTGGAGTATTGCTGTGCGGTGTGGGATCCGCATCAGGTGGGACTGACGGACGACATCGGAAAAGTTCACACAAGAGCAGCTCGTTTTGTGCTATAGCGAAACAGAGGAGATAGTGGTACAGACATGATATGTGAATTGGAGTGGCAATCATAAAACAAAGGCGATTTTCGTTGCGACGGGATCTTCTCATGAAATTTCAATCTCCAGTTTTCTTCTTCTATTGCGAATACATCCTGCTGGCACCGACCTACATAGCGAGAAATGATTATCACGATAAAATACGAGAAATCAGGGCTCGCGCAGAAAGATACAAGTGCTCGTTTTTCCCGCGCGCCGTTCGAGAGTGGTTCATTGAACCCTCTGCCAGGCACTTTATTGTGAATAGCAGAGTAATCTCGTAGATGTAGATGTGCTGTGGTATCGTCGTCCCGATAGGAATTGTTGAGCCAGGTTCCCACTTGTAGTCACTGGCAGAGGATACTTGAAAGACTATCCTGCCTGAACAGAGAGGCCGGCCGGTGTGGCCGTGCGGTTAAAGGCGCTTCAGTCTGGAACCGCGAGACCGCTACGGTCGCAGGTTCGAATCCTGCCTCGGGCATGGATGTGTGTGATGTCCTTAGGTTAGTTAGGTTTAAGTAGTTCTAAGTTCTAGGGGACTGATGACCACAGACGTTAAGTCCCATAGTGCTCAGAGCCATTTGAACCATTTGAACAGAGAGAGAGCTTCTACATGCTCGGTTAATACAGGGCTAATATAGATGATTCTGTCATTTCGAAATTTCTATATTTTTGAAAACAATTAATGCATAAATAAAACGGTAAACTCATAATGTTTGCATTTTACACTCTTCAATTGTCCTGTGGGTGCACTTCTGCTCACACGTCACATGTCCAAGCAATAATCAAGTTAGTTTAATACTTTATGTAGCAACATCCCGTCAGTGGTCATCACTGCAAAATGGCTCAAATAGCTCTGAGCGCTATGGGATTTAACTTCTGAGGTCATCAGTCCCCTAGAACGTAGAACTACTTAAACCTAGAATGAGATTTTCACTCTGCAGCGGAGTGTGCGCTGATATGAAACTTCCTGGCAGAAGTAAAGCTGTGAGTACCGGGCGTGAGTCGTGCTTCGGTAGCTCGGTTGGTAGAGCACTTGCCCGCGAAAGGCAAAGGTCCCGAGTTCGAGTCTCGGTCGGGCACACAGTTTTAATCTGCCAGGAAGTTTCATACTTAAACCTAACTAACCCAAGGACATCACACACATCCATGCCCGAGGCAGGATTCGAACCTGCGACCGTAGCAGTCGCGCGATTCCAGACTGTGGCGCCTAGAACCGCTAGGCCAGACCGGCCGGCTCATCACTGCAGCACTGACGCGTTCCTTGAGCTGTTCCAGTGTTGTTGGCACTGGGCGTACGTATACTTGGTCCTTAATGTACCCCCAAAGAAAGAAGTCACAAGGCGTTCAGTCAGGTGACCTGGTGGGCCAAGGGAACAATCCGACGACATCTTAACCACGGCGCCCAACCCAGCAATGCGAATGTTCCTCGTCTAGGTAGCGAGAGGCGGTGTCGCAACTTGAAGCAAGACGAATTTCTCGACGGCCGGTGTGGCTGAGCGGTTCTAGGCGCTTCAGTCTGGAACCGCGCGACCGCTACGGTCGCAGATTCGAATCCTGCCTCGGGCAAGGATGTGTGAGATGACCTTAGGTTAGTTAGGTTTACGTAGTTCTAAGCTCTAGGGGACTGATGAACTCAGATGTTAAGTCCCATAGTGCTCAGAGCCATTTGAACCATTTGTAGGAATTTCTCATAATCAGCAGTCAGTTGCGGGAACAACCAAATGCAACATGGCAACGGAAGGTGTACCCGTCACACTCTTCTCACAGAAGCCTGGAGAAAAGAACGTTCGTCTTAATTTCGTTCATCGTATTCGATGTTTTAGGAGAGCCTGTAACTGTGTCATTCATGTTGTAAATAATGAAAAACAGCAACAGTTACTTACACGCTTACAAGTAAATGGTGCAGTTTGAAAGTGTTGTTAATAAAAATTCTCTATTTAAACTAGACTGAACTGCATGTGACTGCTTTAGTCTTTAGTAAAACTTGCATCTGACTGCGTATTTAACTGAACTTTATCTGACTGCATGAAAATATTGTTGGAAAATTAATACTCAAAATACACATGTGACTGCATGAAAGTTTAATGGTAAAAATAAATTAAAGTCACCAACCTGCATCTGACTGCGTCTGTGGACTTAGCTCGTGTACTCCTTCCCGTTTAGCTAATAATAAAACATATATTCAACACAGCCGTAGTAATATAAATTCTGTCCTGATCTGAATAATTTGCCAACCGTGCAATGGCATATAGATTATTTTACTCTGATAAATGAAATTATTAGCTTTACTCATGGGAACTTTACTTTAATGTACCTTTTGGTTCAATGCAAGCACAGGATGCGGAGAACGACATAAGGTGTGAGATGAAACTCTAATTTTATCTAAAAAATATTTATTGTTCAAACTTTTAAGGCACATGTGAAAAACTAAAAGAAAACTTCTATAGCATGGATTTACGAGATAGTTTCACAAAACGCTTATTGCATCAACAATGGGATTTCTATCTAGCTTTTAGACATTATTTAACCAAAGAAAACCTATTTTATTATTTATTCTTTCTAGTTTCCCCAGGTATGTGCCGAGTTTCGCTCAATATATAGCTTATTATGTGCGTGGCGCCAATTCTTACTTCGATGCTGTCACGACCCGGCTGCCTCCTGCAGGCATCTAGCTCCGACTCGAAACACGGCTGCTGTCTCTGCGCATCTCCTCACCACTACTCAAACTTTTACCGCGTGCACCTAGCTCTGTTAGCTGTCAAAGATCTTACTACTCGAAGATGTACTACTCGTCCAACCTTGCGGTTGGGAACTATCGACATTTTTCACTGGCTCTATCCTGATCGAATGTCAGCACATACCTTTCAAGTTTTTCGTTATTTAAATAAAAAATTAAAAGGCAAGGAGACCCAGGTTCGAGTCCCGGTCATAGCATAAATTTTAATAATTAATCCTTATCGTAAATAAAAATGTTCATTCTAAAACGCTTCCTGCGTTGTGATGCAAAACTGAAAGCGCCAGCCGTAATATTCCTGTTTTAGTAGTTGCACAAGCTGCAGAAGGTCCCGTTTGAAATGCAACAGCCATTTCAAAATCTTCCAGATTGTCTGATGTGTATTCCAAGGTCGTTTCCATGGTACACTTGATCGAATGGTACTTTTCTGTTTACAGAGACAACCAGAGTCTCTAAATGTCGATACCAACACACAATGCTCTGCTTGCAGTGCTTTTCCAAAGAACCCGCTGAATGCGTGTTGCACTGTTGCAGCAGAATATTCCAACACACAAAACTCTCTTCTTGCTCTGTCGCCATTTTGTCAAAGCACTGTACTCGCAACGCCAACTGGTGAGCACAGTGCAAACTCGGTGAGTTTACGGTTTTGCATATGCATCAGCCATATTTGTTCTTGTAGTGCTTTGTAAAATATGTAACTCTGAAAACTATATTTATAATAGCTCTGTACTGTGAGATAACGCCAAAAGAAGCATGACGACATAGTTCCTGTATGGCAGGATCTCTAGAACAACAGATAACCGCAGGAATTGACATATCCGTAACGAAGCTCCGTGCAGTAACGATCGTCTGAATGCAGCCTGAACTACATTCCGGACGATGGGAATCAGGTCGCGATACGGTTATTTTGAGACACATTCTCGCTATTATCCGATACACCAGCCGAATGCCGTAAGGCTTCATTAACGGATCCGGCAGCGGGATCTGCCCGTTTGGAACGGGCCGCATTTCTAATTATCTCTATCGTGCGGGAAGATAAACACGAACGGCACGAACATTCCGCTCCCGGGCGCAGCCATTAATTCCCCAGCTGATTCTCTTTGTGGTTTCACCGGCGAGCGGCTGCAGATGAGCGCAAATGGCGTCCACTGTACAGCACTGCGGTAGACGGCGCCCGTCCCGTCCCACTGCCAGCCACTGCTTTCTCTGCGCAGAAATTCCTGAGCTCTTTAAAGTCTCCAAATTACAGCAAGCTCTAATAAGGCAGAGCCAGTCCAGCGAAGAGTTTCCATGGTAATTAGGGTCAGCGAAGGACAGTGTAGTGCTGTGCTTCGGAAAGTATTACACAGCAGTATTTGGAAATTCAGCGTCAACCGAATATGGCGCATAGACATAACCGTATACAGTCAGAGCAAAATTCTTCTTTGGAAAAAAAGAAATAAAGTTCACCCTGCCTCCAAAGCAAAATATGTCACTGTCCATGATTCCCCTCATAACACGGATGCTGTTCTTATAGCCCTCAGTAGTCCACTAAACTGTAACTGTTGTCACAACAAACGACCACACTTGGCGTTTGTCCGGTATGTCGAGCCACAACATAAGCTACCGGATTTTCAAATTACAAAAACACGCTATTCGTATAATGACCCAGAGCCCACCTCAAGCACATAGTAGGCCCCTTTTTAAAGCATTGAAAATTTTAGCAATTCCATCACTAAACATTCTGAAATGTCTGTTGGTGATCAAAAGAAATCAGGACAAAATGAAAACCAACACAGACTATCATAATTACGATACACGGCAATATAAAGGTCTCCACTTACAACCTGTAACAAGGACCCGAATCCAGAAACAGGTATGTAATCAAGGCATCAAACTTTTTAATGCACTACCAAAACATAACAAACAGCTGGAAAATGAGGATAAATTTAAAACCGTTATAAAGAATCACGTGCTTGACAAATTTTATTATAGTGTAAGTTAATTTCTATGTTCAACTGTATTAGAATAAAAAGAACCACATGATTGACAAATGTTATTACAGCACAAGTGAATATCTCTGAGCAGCTGTATAAGAATATGTGTTTAAATTAATGTGACAAATGAAATTACATCAATAAATATGTCTGTCAAACACATAAGAAGATTAAGATCCACACTCATGACAAATGTCACTACAGTGTAAGTGAATAGCTCTGGTCAACTGTATAAGAATATATGATATCATAAATGTGACAAATAAAATCACAACATCAAGGAATAGGTCTGTCAAGCACATAAGAAATTATGTTATAAAAACACTTATTAGTTGTATATTCTATTAAACCATAAGATATATTCATATGAATTCAGCATAGAAAAAATATTTTGTAAAGATATTATATAGTTGTTGAAATGTATCTTGACAAATCCTATACCACAAATGTGATCATTGGGATGATAATAAATAACTAAATAAATTGCGGCCATCGTAGCATCGGCTAGTAGAGTAGGGTTAAATTGAAGCATTAATGTCCGAAACACGACATTTTTACCATCAAGCACGCCGTAGCCACGATCCACTTGCCCATTGCTCCCTGTCGAATAGGCTACCGGACCAGAGCCGTATCACCAACCAGTTCCGGAAGACCACATCAATTTATCGACACAGACACGTTCACACACTGCAGAGCAGAGTTGTCGAGTAACAAATGGTTCGAATGGTTCTAAGCACTATGGGACAACACCTGAGATCATCAGTCCCCTAGACTTAGAACTACTTAAACCTAACTAACCTAAGGACATCACACATAACCATGCCAGAGGCAGTATTCGAACCTGCGATCGTAGCAGCAGCACGGTTTCGGACTGAAGCGCCTAGAACTGCTCGGCCACAGCGGTCGGCCTCTCGAGTAATACTATGGACGTAACTCTACTGTTTGCTAGTGTCTTCTCCATAAAGCTGCGATCGTTCCGTACCTCGCTCAAGTGGTCCAGATCCCATAAGTAACAATGTACGATCTTCTTCCATCCACTGATTACACGTACACGTAGCTCACTTCACAACAGGTAATATGCGACACCAAGTGACACAACATGGAAGACTGATTTTCCAGAGACTCAACTTTCTCCCTGATGCCAACGTACTCTCAAGCAGATATTCCGCCCACTGATCTCAACGGATCAAACTTAGTTTCATATCCATGTCCTTGTCTCTCCCTCCCCTTTCTCTCTCTCTCTTTCCGAATGGTATTATCCTATCTGTACTAGTTTCTCCCTCTCTTATGAACACTTACACCTAACGCGCTCAACTGTTCATTGAATATAGCTTTTTATCTATAATTTTTGCACGCTGTGGTCCCCTCAATTACAATGTCCATCACATTGATGTGAGCACCTAACAAAAGCCTGAATAACCAATCACTGCGAGACATGCAAGAAGAGTCATTGAGGTTTTGGAAGTTACCGACAGGGATATCGACCCCAGTGCCGTAGCCAGCTGCCCTAGGTTTGTCAGCGCAATGGCTCAGGAGCCATGGGGCTAACAGCCCGATCGAAGTAGCCCCACATATTCTCGACTGGGCTTAAATCTGGGAACTTTGGTAACCAGGAGGGTACGGTAAACTCATCCTTGTGCTCTTCGCACCACGGACGTACACTGCGAGCTCTGTGACACTTTGCGTTGTCCTGCTGGTTGAAGCCATGGTACTGTGGAAAAACGAGCTGTGTGTAGGGGTGGACATGGTCCTCAATGGTAGATGCATACTTGTATGGATAGATTGTGCCTTCCAGACTGACGAGATCACACAGGTAATGCCCTCCGGGCTGGACCCTTCCGACGATTGTTGGAAGATGTCTACTTTCAAAAGTTTCACGTCGCACACGTTTACAGCCATCTGCCCGATGGAGCATGAAAAGTGATTCGTCTGAAAAGGCCACCTGTCACCACTCATTGGACGTCCAGCTGCGGTAATGGTGTGCAAATTTCAGCCTAAGTAGCCGATGAACAGTAGTCAGCATGGTTTCAAGATCCAGGCGCCTGCTGCGGAGGATCGTACGTAGCAACAGCCGCTGAACCATCGTTGAGGAGACACTGTTTGTAGCCCCTTAGTTCATCTGGGCAGTCTGTTGCTTAACATCCGCACTTCTGCTAGGCCACACGCTCCACAGCCTCTGGTCACGTCTGTCATCTATGGACCGTGGTGCACCGCAGTTGCCTTGGTGCCGGTTTTGGATAGCATCATTTTGCCATGAACCGTATACTTCAACCAACGCGGCACATGAAAAATTTATAGTCTTACCCGTTTTGGAAGTACTTCCAGCCTTGATCTGAAAGCCAATGATCATTTCCTTTCGATCGTCGGATAAATCGCTCCGTTTCCGCATTACGATAAAACCTGCACAGTTTTCCGCTCCCCTCCGACACGCTTTATATACCCTCCAATGCTAGTGCTGCCAACTGCGATCTGAGAGTGGTTGTTGCACATTGACGCTGAACGTAGGCGATGGTCACATTAACGTGACTAGACCGTGTACCATGGAAGTAATTTCTTGATCGTTTAACAAATTTTCTACCATCCTTCTGTTTCTTACAGCCAATGTATTCCACACACTCCTTTCCTCTGATTCTCTGGAGGACTGCGTCATTTTTTATCAGAATACTTCGAGTAACACATCTCAGATGCATCAATCCTCTTCGTTCTTGATTTTCCCGCATTCCATGTTCCACTTCCATAATATGCTTGGCTCCAGACGTACACTCACGGAAATTTCTTTCTCGGTGTAAAGCCTATACTTAATACTCGTATGCTTATTTTGGCGAGAAATGCTCACTTTGATTCTGCTAGTCTACTTTTTTGATGTCCTCATTACTTCACCTGTCACGCGTTATTCTGCTTCCAAGGCAGCAGAATTCTCCTTTCATCTATTACTTTGTGCCGAATCGTTATGTTAAGATTGACGCTGATCTCACTTATGCTACTTCTCAATTCTTTCGTATTTCATATGTTTACTTCCAATCCATATTCTGTTGTCGGTAGACTGTTCATCCCATTCAACAGGTTCTCTAATTCTCACTTTCACAGATTATAGCAATAACACTTTTGAACTTTAATTTTATTTTCTTTCTTGCTGTTTGAATACGCTTGTTGAATAGTATCGTAGAAACTGCATTCCTACCGTAATCTCTTTTTAATCCGACTACTTCTCTAATGGTCCTTCATTCTTATTGTTCCCTCTTGATCTCTGAAGATATTATATACCACTCGTCTTCTTTAGAGCCTATAGCTATTTATGAGAAAATGTACCACCACAGCTGTATCTTGAGAATGTCTTCATTGTCTCACACGGCTAGTTTCGGCGGCACATTACCGCCATCCTCAGGCCCCACCACTGCCCGAAGGGTATTAGATTTTTATGGCGCATTTATTTTGGAGTCCTTGTTACTAACAAATTTGGGCTAGCTTTCCTCAGGAGTCTCTACTCGACACCGTATTGTCTCCACCGTGTTTTTCTCTGAGAATTGCAAGTTTTTGAGACCGATTCAAATACATAATCATCTAAAATGCAAAATGCCTTAATTTTCTTTTCCATTTTTCTGCGTATTGTTCTGGTCGGCAACTCGGATGCATGAGCTGTCAATCTAACTAGATTTCTCAAATTTGTATAAGAGAAATCGGAACTCATACGGAAGCATAGAAACAGTCGTTTTCCCCTCGCTTCATTTGGGAGTAGAACAAGAAAGATAATGACTAATGATGCTACAAAGATACCCTCTGCCATGCACCGCATTGTGGCTTGCGGTGTACGAATGTTGAATAAAACATTCAGTAAATATACGTTTTTTAGCTCCAAAGAGTTTTATCACAGTCGCTTGTAGTAGTATACAGACGACCGTTCCCATTGGAGCATTTAAAAGACCAACAACGTTCCACGCCCGGACTGACCCACGCCGTACATCTCGCTGATTGCCGGCCAACTGTTTGGGAACGATCCGTTGCCGGCAGCGTCGGTAGCGTTCCAACGGCGCGCTGTTGGCACATAATTTATTGCAGCCAATAATCTTGACCATGGGCCTGTTGCCAAATCGGTATTACCGCTAACAGGCGCATTAAATGAAAGTTCTACTTTCACAGACAAGGGATATAAATCTCATTCGCCGAACGATCTCTTCAGTTACGTTATCTTACTCCAGTCTGAGTCTTCTGCATTCAGGTCATAAGCAAGACCGTCCGTTATGAGCAGTGAGTAGGCATTTCCTTTGCATACAGTTCTGCAGCGCGCTTTGCTATTGCTTCTGATTGACGGAGAGTGCAGTCTTGTTGGTTAGAGCAGTTTCGTAATTCCGAAATACATCATTCTCATTTGCTCGTACAGACAAATATCCAACCACGTCTTGAAAAACATGAGTTTGGAGATTTTTACTGCAATTTGCGCATACGCGTAATTTACCTCAACAATGTCTTCATTAACACATAGAAATACCATTTGCAAGAACGCAGAAAAACTAAATTTCCACTTTCTGATGAATAGCAGCTATAAAAAAGAGAAAGAATTAGTAGCATCCCATTATAAGATTAAGGGCTATCTTCGGGAGAACATCAAACCAATAATTGTTCAGGGATAAATTTAAGAAGTGACATGAAATGGGTTAGGAAAGCGAAAGCAAGATTTAGAATTTTTGGAAGAGTCCTCAGAAAGTGCAGTGTATGGGTAAAGGAAACCACGTAAGAGACGCTGATGCGACAAGTTCTAGAGTATTATTCAAGTGTTTTTTACCTTTGTCAAGGAGACATGACAAAACGGCGAAAGAATTCCAATACGCACTGCTAGTGTAACGCATTGCTCGAGGGAACTTACAGGAGAATCTTTAGATGAAAGGCGACAGTATCTTTGCGGAGCCTAGCAGGGCACGGAAAGTTATCTGCATCTTACGCAGGAAGCATGCTACAGTATATAAGACACGAAATAAAAATAGTAGTGAAACAGGGTTTCAGCCTCTCCCTAATGTAATTCAGTGTGTAGATCCAGCAAGTGTTAAAGGAAACAAAGAACAAATTTGGAAAGGGAATTAAAGTTAACTGAGAAGAAATAAGTGCTTTGCGATTGGCTTACGTCAGTGTAACCCTGTCCTCATGGCATAGAACTTGGAAGAGCAGTTGAACTAGTGTCTTGAAAAGAAAATATAAGATGAATATGAACAAATCACGTGATGCTATCAGAATTTGATTACGAAATGAGACGATAAAAATAGTAAATGAATTCCGCTCTTACGGCAGGAAAATAACTGCCGATGGCCAAAGACGAGTGGCTAAGAAAGTAGACTGACAGTAGGAAAAATGATAAATTTTTAACGTCTACTATAAACTGAACTGTTAGGAAGTCCATTCCTAAGGAAACTCTACTCCGTTTCTAGAAAAAGAAGTCGGCATGAACCATGACACGTGTACTGCAACAAAAGAAAATGAACAAAGAACAGAAGTATCGGGGCTCCGGTTCCTAAGAGGAGCAGTTGGGTACACATTATCCGACAGGGGGAGCAAAGATAACATCAGAGAAGAACTGGAAGCGAAAAGTTTAAGTGAACAGATTAAAGAATACAGAATAAACTGGAAGGGCCATGTCAAAAGAGTAAAAGACGACGGAATGCAAAAATTAATGACGAAGTATTATCCAGTGGGCAGAAAATGTTTAGGAAGACCGAGGAAACATTGAAATACTGAACTATGTCAACCGGCGGGAGGGAGGAAGGGGGACTGCTGATGTCTAATACATGCAGAAAGAATAAAAAGGGTGGAGGCTTTTCTGAAAGGATATGTCCAGAGTGTAGCCTTGTATGGAAATAAGGGATGGAGAATAAGAAATCCAGACGAGAAGAGAACAGAAATGTGATGGTACAGAATAATGTAGAAATTAGACATGTAGATCGACTAACCGATGAGGAGATGCTGATCAAATTAGGTAAAAAGACATTTGTGGAAAAACTTGGTTGATAGAGGAATAAGTTGATAGGATAATACCTGAGGCATGAGGGAATCTTTATGCAGGAGTAGGCTTCCGTGGCCGTTGACAGCATCAATAAAATTTTAAACGTGTGTGACCGCATTGTCAGTACACACCGAGGAGACGAAAGTCATGGAACACCTTCTAATATCGTGTCGGACATTCTTTTGCCCGGCGCATTGCAGCACCTCGACGTCGCATGAAGTCAACAAGTTGTTGGAAGTCCACTGCAAAAATACTGAGCCACGCTGTCTCGCCGGCCGGAGTGGCCGTGCGGTTCTAGGCGCTACAGTCGAATCCTGCCTCGGGTATGGATGTGTGTGATGTGCTTAGGTTAGTTAGGTTTAATTATTTCTAAGTTCTAGGCGACTGATGACCTCAGACGTTAAGTCGCATAGTGCTAAAAGCCATTTGAACCATTTGAACCACGCTGCCTCTATAGACGTTCATTAATGCGAAAGTGTTAGCAGAGAACGATTTCGTACACGAACTGACCTGTCGATTAAGTCTCATAAATGTTCGATGCATTTGTCGGGCAATCTGGGGTACAAAACCTTCCGCTCGAATTGTCCAGAATGTTCTTCAAACCAGTCGCTAACGTTTGTGCACGGTCGGTGACATGGCGCATTGTCATCCATAAAAATTTCATCATTGTTTGGGGACATAAATGGCTGCAAATGGTCTTCAAGTAGCCGAACATAACTGTTTCCAGTGAATGATCGGTGCCACTCCACGTAAAGAAAGCCCACACTATTATGAATCCACCACCAGTTGGCACAATCCCTTATCGACAACCTGGGTCCGTTGCTTCTTGGGGTCTGCGACACACTCGAACCCTACCATCAGCTCTTAGCATATGATACTAGACCTCATGTGACCAGGCCACGGTTTTCCAGTCGTCTAGGGTCCAACCGATGTGGTCACGATCCCAGTAGAGGCGCTGCAGACGATGTCGCGTCGGTAGTATGCTGCCATAGCCCGTTAACGTCACATTTCGCTGCACTGAACGGATGCAGTCTTCTACATACCACGTTGATTTCTGCAGTTATTTCATGCAGTGTTGCTTGTCTGTTAGCACTCTACGCGAACGCCGCTGCTCGTGGTCGTTAAGTTAAGGCCGTCAGCCACTGTGTCGTCCGTTGTGAGAGAAAGTGCCTAAAATTTAGTATTCTCGGCAAGCTCTTGACACTGTGGATTTCGGAGTATTGGATTCCCTAACGACTTCCGAAATGGAATATCCCATCCGTCTAGTTCCAATTACCATTCTGCTTTCAGTGTCTACTAATTCCAGTCGTGTGGCCAAAACCAAGTCGGAAACTTTTTCAGATGACTCACATGAGTACAAATGACAGCTCCCCCAATGCACTGCCGGCCGGTGTGGCCGAGCGGTTCTAGGCGCTACAGTCTGGAACCGCGCGATCGCTATGCTCGCAGGTTCGAATCCTGCCTCGGGCATGGATGTGTGTGATGTCCTTAGGTTAGTTACGTTTAAGTAGTTCTATGGTCTAGGGGACTGATGATCTCAGAAGTTGTCCCATAGTGCTCAGAGCCATTTTGAACGCAATGCACTGCCATTCTACATCTTGTGTACACGAATCTACCGCCATCTGTATATGTGCTTATCTTTACCCCACGACTTTTGTAACCTCAGTGTATAAACTCAAGCGTTAGGAAGTCTATTCCGAAGTAAATTTAATTTCTACAAAAAGACGTCGGACGAACCGTCATATGTGGGAGAGACCTGTGTACTGTGATAGAAAGAAATGAACAGAGAATAAAAGCATCTGAGATCCGCTTTCTAATAGGAGTAGTTGGGTACATACTGAAACTTCCTGGCAGATTAAAACTGTGTGCCGGGCCGAGACTCGAACTCGGGACCTTTGCCTTTCGCGGGCAAGTGCTCTACCAACTGAGCTACCCAAGCACGACTCACGCCCCGTCCTCACAGCTTTAATTCCGCCAGTACCTTGTCTCCTACCTTCCAAACTTCACTTTCCCGCGGAAGGCAAAGTCCCGAGTTCGAGTCTCGGTTCGGCACACAGTTTTAATCTGCCAGAAAGTTTCATATCAGCGCACACTCCGCTGTAGAGTGAAAATTTCATTCTGGGTACATACTATTCGACAGGAAGAGGAATACTGACATCAGAGAAGATCTGCAAATGAAAAGCTCAAATGAGAAGATTAAGGAGTATAGAAACAACTGAATAAAAGACGTCGGAGTACCAAAATTAATTATGAATTATGAGTGATTGGGCAGAAGATCTTTAGGAAGGCCAAGGAAGAAATGAAAAGATCAATAATGTCAACCAACAGGGGGTACCAAGCAAAGGCCTAATACACGCAGAAAGATGAAAAATGATGAATTCTCTTCTGAAAGTATTTGCCTGGAGTGTAGCCTTAAGCGGAAGTGAAACCCGAACGGTAAGTAGTTTAGACAAGAAGAGAAATGTGACGCCACAAAAGAATGTAGAAAATTAGTTGGGTAAATCGAATAACAGATGAGGAGATGCTGAATCAAATTAGGTGAAAAAGAAATTTCGTTGACACAGAGATCTGTTGATAAGATGCTTCCTGAGGCATGAGGGATTCTGTATGTGAGCGTAAACATCCGCAACCGTTGACAGCGTCAATAAAATTTTCTTGTGACCGCATTGTCAATATACAGGGTGAAAAGTATTTAAACCGACAAACTCTGGGAGGTTGTATGGGACATCAAAACAAATATTTTTCCCTAAAGTCATTTTTTCCTATGAGGAGTATTTAAACCAGTAGAGGAAGATTTCTCTGGCAGCAAATTAATTAAACTAACAAACACTTTTCCATTTTTTTACGACCAAGAGACAACAATTAGGTAGCAGATACGGCCCAATTAAACAGTCCCCAACACCGACCCACACATTAACGAGGAACCGCACTTGATGAGCACTAGTAACTGTGGCATGTGGGTTATCCTCACTCCAAACATGCGAATTGTGCATGTTGAAGACTCCATCACCCCCGAACGTTGCTTCATCGGTAAACAACACAGAGGATGGAAATGTAGGATGCATTTCACACAGTTCCAAGTACCACTGCGAAAACCGTGCTCTGGGTGGATAATCAACTGGTTCCAGGTTGTGGACACGCTGTAAGTGAAATGGACATAACAATTGCTCTCGAAGGACGGTTATTACATTCGTCTGATTCGTCCCCATGTTACGTGCAATTTCACGAGTGCTGATTGAAGGATCCCGCTCCACATGCTGCAAGACAGCTTCCTCAACTTGCAGCGTTCGTATGGTGCGACGGCGTCCCTATCTAGGTAACCTGCTAAATGACCCGGTCTTACGCAGATGTTGGTACACAGCAGCAAATGCCGTATGATGCGGGATACGGCGATTAGGATATTGTTGTTGATAAACCCGCTGTGCAGCTCGTCCGTTGTGGTGCGCTACGTAGTACGCACCAACCATATCAGTTGTAAGTAGGCTGTTTAGGATTTTATACTGGTAACGCCACGTAGCGCTATGTATGAAAATCACTGGCTGTGCTGTGTGCAGCCTGTGGCTGGGTGGCATTGTTGTAATATTCGCTATTGTAGTGTGGGCTGTTGGCTGTTAACAGCGCGTAACGTTACGCAGTTGGAGGTGAGCCGCCAGCAGTGGTGGATGTGGGGAAGTGAGATGGCGGATTTTTGAGAGCGGATGATCTGGACGTGTGTCCATCAGAAACAGTACATTTGTAAGAATGGATGTCGTGAACTGCTATATATGTTATGACTTTTGAACACTATTAAGGTAAATACATTGTTTGTTCTCTATCAAAATCTTTCATTTGCTAACTATGCCTATCAGTAATTAGTGCCTTCAGTAGTTTGAATCTTTTATTTAGCTGGCAGTAATGGCGCTCGCTGTATTGCAGTAGTTCGAGTAACGAAGATTTTTGTGAGGTAAGTGATTTGTGAAAGGTATAGGTTATTGTTAGTCAGGGCCATTCTTTTGTTGGGATTTTTGAAAGTCAGATTGCGTTGCGCTAAATACACTCCTGGAAATTGAAATAAGAACACCGTGAATTCATTGTCCCAGGAAGGGGAAACTTTATTGATACATTCCTGGGGTCAGATACATCACATGATCACACTGACAGAACCACAGGCACATAGACACAGGCAACAGAGCACGCACAATGTCGGCACTAGTACAGTGTATATCCACCTTTCGCAGCAATGCAGGCTGCTATTCTCCCATGGAGACGATCGTAGAGATGCTGGATGTAGTCCTGTGGAACGGCTTGCCATGCCATTTCCACCTGGCGCCTCAGTTGGACCAGCGTTAGTGCTGGACGTGCAGACCGCGTGAGACGACGCTTCATCCAGTCCCAAACATGCTCAATGGGGGACAGATCCGGAGATCTTGCTGGCCAGAGTAGTTGACTTACACCTTCTAGAGCACGTTGGGTGGCACGGGATACATGCGGACGTGCATTGTCCTGTTGGAACAGCAAGTTCCCTTGCCGGTCTAGGAATGGTAGAACGATGGGTTCGATGACGGTGCACTATTCAGTGTCCCCTCGACGATAACCAGTGGTGTACGGCCAGTGTAGGAGATCGCTCCCCACACCATGATACCGGGTGTTGGACCTGTGTGCCTCGGTCGTATGCAGTCCTGATTGTGGCGCTCACCTGCACGGCGCCAAACACGCATACGACCATCATTGGCACCAAGGCAGAAGCGACTCTCATCGCTGAAGACGACACGTCTCCATTCGTCCCTCCATTCACGCCTGTGGCGACACCACTGGAGGCGGGCTGCACGATGTTGGGGCGTGAGCGGAAGACGGCCTAACGGTGTGCGGGACCGTAGCCCAGCTTCATGGAGAAGACGGTTGCGAATGGTCCTCGCCGATACCCCAGGAGCAACAGTGTCCCTAATTTGCTGGCAAGTGGCGGTGCGGTCCCCTACGGCACTGCGTAGGATCCTACGGTCTTGGCGTGCATCCGTGCGTCGCTGCGGTCCGGTCCCAGGTCGACGGGCACGTGCACCTTCCTCCGACCACTGGCGACAACATCGATGTACTGTGGAGACCTCACGCCCCACGTGTTGAGCAATTCGGCGGTACGTCCACCCGGCCTCCCGCATGCCCACTATACGCCCTCGCTCAAAGTCCGTCAACTGCACATACGGTTCACGTCCACGCTGTCGCGGCATGCTACCAGTGTTAAAGACTGCGATGGAGCTCCGTATGCCACGGCAAACTGGCTGACACTGAGGGCGGCGGTGCACAAATGCTGCGCAGCCGGCGCCATTCGACGGCCAACACCGTGGTTCCTGGTGTGTCCGCTGTGCCGTGCGTGTGATCATTGCTTGTACAGCCCTCTCGCAGTGTCCGGAGCAAGTATGGTTGGTCTGACACACCGGTGTCCATTTCCAGGAGTGTATATTGTGCGTCAGTTTAGTTCAAATGGCTCTGAGCACTACGGGACTTCACATCTTAGGTCATCAGTCCCCTAGAACTTAGAACTACTTAAACCTAACTAACCTAAGGACATCACACACATCCATGCCCGAGGCAGGATTCGAACCTGCGACTGTAGCGGTCCCGCGGTTCCGGACTGCAGCGTCTAGAACCGCACGGCTACCGCGGCCGGCGTCAGTTTAGTGTTGAACACAATAGGTAAAGAGCGAAATGTCTGAGTACGTTCAGTTCTGTTCAGCTGTTTGAAAATCAAATAATGTGAGAGATTTATCAGCACAGTAATTCAATAATGTTTCGAAGGGGATGTTTCACAGTGTACTCACTCCAGGTGTATCGCTAGGTTAGTAAACAGAGACAATGCACTACTGCACTGGCGGACAGCAGGTGCCTAAAACTTAAGATCGTAATACGGCCTCTAACAACTGAAGAGCGTAATACGGCCTCCACCGGTTTAAATAATCCTCATAGGAAAAAATGGCATTAGGGAAAAATATTTGTTTTGATGTCCCCTACAACTTCCCAGAGTTTGTCGGTTTAAATACTTTTTACCCTGTATAAAATTCTGCCACGTTTCCACCACTTTGCTCGTGGCCTTCCTCAGACCCACAGGAAAGTAGCCGGCCGGTGTGGCCGTGCGGTTCTAGGCGCATCAGTCTGGAACCGCGTGACCGCTACGGTCGCAGGTTCGAATCCTGCCTCGGGCATGGGTGTGTGTGATGTTCTTAGGTTGGTTAGGTTTAAGTAGTTCTAAGTTCTAGGAGACTGATGACCAGAGGTGTTAAGTCCTATAGTGCTCAGAGCCATTTGCACCATTTGAACAGTAAAGTAAGGAGCGTAAATACTATAGAAGAATACTGAAGAGTTAACCAAATTAACAGGTTCAAGTGGATGTAGATTGCAGTACTTTGATGTAGGGGCTTGCTCAGGAGATTGGAGAGCCGCCTCAGACCCGTCTTCCGAGTGAGCACTACAACAACAGCGACAACAAAAGGCCTTTCACTACCGTAGGTTTCACGCGTTCGTTCCAGCTCGACCTCCGCGTTGTTTGAACCACAGGAGAAACAGGCCACGCCAGCTGCCAATTGTGGCGGCTGATTCGCCGCGTCATGCCGCAGCCGCGGCACAATGCGCGGCCGATAGCTATCAGCTGGGACCTCTCTCGCTGCTCACTGGGACGAGTAACGGCCCAGTCTGCTCGCCTGCCGGCCTGCACGCCATCCACGAGCTGCTCTAGGGGAGGGGGGCTCATAATAAATAATGGCGTGCAGGGTCGGCGCGGCGCGCGTGCTGTTATGCGGCGGCGGCTTTCCAGAAGAAACCGTGGGAGTGCCGGCGGGGCGGCACGAGGCGAGGGCGCCGGGTCGAGCCCCGGCGCCGGAGAAAGCCAGCCGCCGGCTACCGTGGGACGCGGCGGCGGGTACAGGGCGGTATCCGGCGAATTCAGCGGAGCGTACGTCTTAGGCTCACCGGTGCCTTTCGCACTACACATAGGCCGGTATTGCATTACCAAATTTTTAGACACTGGACTCGCATTCGGGAGGACGACGGTTCAATCCCGCGTCCGGCCATCCTGATTTAGGTTTTCCGTGATTTCCCTAAATCACTCCAGGCAAATGCCGGGATGGTTCCTCTGAAAGGGTACGGCCGACTTTCTTCCCCATCCTTCCCTAATCCAATGAGACCGATGACCACGCTGTCTGGTCTCCTTCCCCAAAACAACCAACCAACCATTATCAAATTTCGTTGCCAAAAATTTGATCAAAGATATGGTCAAATATTCCGTCAAATATATTTGACAAAGATCTTTGATGTAGTGCTAGAAGGGGTATTACCACAGTCTAACATAACAGTCGCGACACTTCGCCTCGATTTTGTTGCCTACAGCGCCAGCAGCGCCCCAAGCGGCCGGTAGGTTGAACTGTGAGTTCGGCGCGATCGTGAAAGCGAATAGTGATTGTTTATTTTGATTTATACAATGGTTTTTACCATCGGGAGCGTTTGTAGCGCAATAAATTGCAGCAACAACAGGAAGAAGACACCACAGCTGTCTCTTTTTAGGTTTCCTAAGGATCCTGAGAGGTATATACCGTCATGTTACTAAACTGTATCGTCAGGATTCACTTGCAAACTATATGTGTATAAATGATGAATGTTTCGTTTTAGGAGCAGAAAATGGCTAGTTAATAGCAGACGAGAAGACCTTATGAAGAAAGACCCAGTTTACCTGTATAATAATATTAGGTTTTGTCCGCTACATTTCGAAGAAAATCAGTTCATGAACGCAGACAATAACAAACTCGTGCGGAATACAGTACCCACACTGTTTGACATCCCAAATAAGCCACCTCAACTGACGATGAAGAGGAAACCGCCACAAAGATTCGACAGTCAATCTAAAACTGTAAAACAGTCGTATGACACAGAAGCAGCGAGTTCAGCTCTCCATGTATCAGTGCCAGATTCGTGCGAATCGTCACCACAGACGTGCTTTGACGATAAAGTTATTAGATTAAGTGCAGCTGTCCGTGTCTTACAAAAGCGTGTGAAGTGTGAGAATGTGCAGGTCGAGCGAAACTATTACGGGACGAGGAAAGTGCCTACAGACAGATTGTTTGAAAATTATTCAAATATTTGGTTTTTCGTGAAATGTAATGTAATCAGCTCATTATAATATTTTCAGCATATTTCTGCCACTATTTGGCAGTTGCTTGTCCCACTTGTTTGTTTGTTGTTGTTGTGGTCTTCAGTCCTGAGACTGGTTTGATGCAGCTCTCCATGCTACTCTATCCTGTGCAAGCTTTTTCATCTCCCAGTACCTACTGCAACCTACATCCTTCTGAATCTGCTTAGTGTATTCATCTCTTGGTCTCCCTCTACGATTTTTACCCTCCACGCTGCCCTCCGGTACTAAATTGGTGATCCTTTGATGCCTCAGAACATGTCCTACCAACCGATCCCTTCTTCTGGTCAAGTTGTGCCACAAACTTCTCTTCTCCCCAATCCTATTCAATACTTCCTCATTAGTTATGTGATCTACTCATCTAATCCTCAGCATTCTTCTGTAGCACCACATTTCGAAAGCTTCTATTCTCTTCTTGTCCAAACTATTTATCGTCCATGTTTCACTTCCATACATGGCTACACTCCATACGAATACTTTCAGAAATGACTTCCTGACATTTAAATCAATACTGGATGTTAACAAATTTCTCTTCTTCAGAAACGCTTTCCTTGCCATTGCCAGCCTACATTTTATATCCTCTCTACTTCGACCATCATCAGTTATTTTGCTCCCCAAATAGCAAAACTCCTTTACTACTTTAAGTGCCTCATTTCCTAATCTAATTCCCTCAGCATCACCCGACTTAATTAGACTACATTCCATTATCCTTGTTTTGCTTTTGTTGATGTTCATCTTATATCGTCCTTTCAAGAAACTGTCCATTCCATTCAACTGCTCTTCCAAGTCCTTTGCTGTCTCTGACAGAATTACAATGTCATCGGCGAACCTCAAAGTTTTTATTTCTTCTCCATGAATTTCAATACCTACTCCGAATTTTTCTTTTGTTTCCTTTACTGCTTGCTCAATATACAGATTGAACAACATCGGGGAGAGGCTACAACCCTGTCTTACTCCCTTCCCAACCACTGCTTCCCTTTCATGTCCCTCGACTCTTATCACTGCCATCTGGTTTCTGTACAAATTGTAAATAGCCTTTCCCTCCCTGTATTTTACCCCTGCCACCTTTAGAATTTGAAAGAGAGTATTCCAGTCAACATTGTCAAAAGCTTTCTCTAAGTCTACAAATGCTAGAAACGTAGGTTTGCCTTTCCTTAATCTTTCTTCTAAGATAAGTCGTAGGGTCAGTATTGCCTCACGTGTTCCAGTGTTTCTACGGAATCCAAACTGATCTTCCCCGAGGTTGGCTTCTACTAGTTTTTCCATTCGTCTGTAAAGAATTCGTGTTAGTATTTTGCAGCTGTGACTTATTAAACTGATAGTTCGGTAATTTTCACATCTGTCAACACCCGCTTTCTTTGGGATTGGAATTATTATATTCTTCTTGAAGTCTGAGGGTATTTCGCCTGTTTCATACATCTTGCTCACCAGATGGTAGAGTTTTGTCAGGACTGGCTCTCCCAAGGCCGTCAGTAGTTCCAATGGAATGTTGTCTACTCCGGGGGCCTTGTTTCGACTCAGGTCTTTCAGTCCTCTGTCAAACTCTTCACGCAGTATCATATCTCCCATTTCATCTTCATTTACATCCTCTTCCATTTCCATAATATTGTCCTCAAGTACATCGCCCTTGTATAGACCCTCTATATACTCCTTCCACCTTTCTGCTTTCCCTTCTTTGCTTAGAACTGGGTTTCCATCTGAGCTCTTGATATTCATACAAGTCGTTCTCTTATCTCCAAAGGTTTCTTTAATTTTCCTGTAGGCAGTATCTATCTTACCCCTAGTGAGATAGGCCTCTACATCCTTACATTTGTCCGCTAGCCATCCCTGCTTAGCCATTTTACACATCCTGTCGATCTCATTTTTGAGACGTTTGTATTCCTTTTTGCCTGCTTCATTTACTGCGTTTTTGTATTTTCTCCTTTCATCAATTAAATTCAATATTTCTTCTGTTACCCAAGGATTTCTACTAGCCCTCGTCTTTTTACCTACTTGATCCTCTGCTGCCTTTGCTACTTCGTCCCTCAAAGCTACCCATTCTTCTTCTACTGTATTTCTTTCCCCCATTCCTGTCAATTGTTCCCTTATGCTCTCCCTGAAACTCTGTACAACCTCTGGTTCTTTCAGTTTATCCAGGTCCCATCTCCTTAAATTCCCACCTTTTTGCAGTTTCTTCAGTTTTAATCTACAGGTCATAACCAATAGATTGTGGTCAGGGTGCACATCTGCCCCTGGAAATGTCTTACAATTTAAAACCTGGTTCCTAAATCTCTGTCTTACCATTATATAATCTATCTGATACCTTTTAGTATCTCCAGGGTTCTTCCATGTATACAACCATCTTTCATGATTCTTAAAACAAGTGTTAGTTATGATTATGTTGTGCTCTGTGCAAAATTCTACCAGGAGGCTTCCTCTTTCATTTCTTAGCACCAATCCATATTCACCTACTATGTTTCCTTCTCTCCTTTTTCCTACACTCGAATTCCAGTCACCCATGACTATTAAATTTTCGTCTCCCTTCACAATCCGAATAATTTCTTTTATTTCATCATACATTTCTTCAATTTCTTCGTCATCTGCAGAGCTAGTTGGCATATAAACTTGTACTACTGTAGTAGGTGTGGGCTTCGTATCTATCTTGGCCACAATAATGCGTTCACTATGCTGTTTGTAGTAGCTTACCCGCATTCCTATTTTCCTATTCATTATTAAACCTACTCCTGCATTACCCCTATTTGATTTCGTGTTTATAACCCTGTAGTCACCTGACCAGAAGTCTTGTTCCTCCTGCCACCGAACTTCACTAATTCCCACTATATCTAACTTCAACCTATCCATTTCCCTTTTTAAATTTTCTAACCTACCTGCCCTATTAAGGGATCTGACATTCCACGCTCCGATCCGTAGAACGCCAGTTTTCTTTCTCCTGATAACGACATCCTCTTGAGTAGTCCCCGCCCGGAGATCCGAATGGGGGACTATTTTACCTCCGGAATATTTTACCCAAGAGGACGCCATCATCATTTAACCATACAGTAAAGCTGCATGCCCTCGGGAAAAATTACGGCTGTAGTTTCCCCTTGCTTTCAGCCGTTCGCAGTACCAGCACAGCACGGTCATTCCCACTTAGAATAATATAAAGATGAAGATCGTACTTGTGGCAACAGGCGACAATGTCACACACAGTAGGCCTACAAAACGATAAACGAGCTGTCGATCGCTTTTGTATGTAGAGGAACATGTCTGTGCTTCTTACATGTGAATCTATGTGTTTATATTCTTTTGATATCAACGTGGTAAGCTGCAATTCTGTCCAATGTCACAAGTGTTTCTTCACGAATGTGTTGTAGCTTGCCACTCTATTCATGGTTTTTAACCATACTTTCGCTTCTTTTAGAATCATTAATAGAAACATACCTGTATATGCCTTCTGATCCTTCACAAGCTCTTGGAGGCAAGAAAATAACTCGAATAATTCTGAAATTACGTAGGAAATGGGTGCAAACAAACATTATGCTTACGACACGTCTGACGTTCACCTTACCTGCCGCTTGGAGCGCTAGTGTCGCTCCAGCTGTCAAACGGCAACAACTTTTACAGCAGTGAGTGTCGCAACTGTTATGTTAGACTGTGGTATTACACTGTCATCATATTTTTCGTCAAAGTTCAAGATGGCTGACAACAACAACTTGTTATTAACCGTAGCAGTTGCATATACCACAACTGCACTCTGTTCACATGCGGATGAGAAGCGGAAGAAAAAAAAGGAAACATACCTGGGTGAAGCCGTAGGTTTTACGGCCACACGATAAAAACATTCAGCAAGACTTGTTACGTGAGCTTATAGTGGAGGACATCAAGTCGTAGGGGACTGATGACCACAGAAGTTAAGTCCCATAGTGCTCAGAGCCATTTGAACCATTTGACATCAAGTCGTACATCAATTACTTAAGAATGGATGAGCATACATTTCTGCATGTGCCCAGTGAAGTGTGTCCTCGTATCACAAAGCACAATATTCTCTTAAGAACTGCTACATCTGCAAAAGACAGGCTCACTGTAACACTCCGATTCCTTGCTACAGGAGAGGGTTAGGTTAGGTTAGGTTAGGTTAGGTTAGGTCAGGTCAGGTCAGGTCAGGTCTCCAATCTTCTTAATCTATTTTTGTATTCAGCGTGCCTCACGTTGTCAAGCGGATCATCAGCTTCATACATCTCTATTAATTTTGTCGTTGTCGCCAATGTTTATAAAAACACTACAGACGACAGAACACTGCAGCGATGCCAACGCTCCACGTGGTAACATGTCACACTGCAGTGAACAGAAGACAAGCGACTTCTTTGATCATATCTACAGCGAGGCCCTAGATTTGATCAAATATTGGACGACATTTGACAAAGTTCCCTATTACACCTTTGACAAAGATTTTTGACAAACATATTTGTCAAAGAAATTTGATAGTGTAATACCGGCCATGTCGAGGGATTATTGGTGATTCTCAGGGAATGTCCGACGAATATCGTGGTACGTTACAGGGCAGCGCTGTATTGCTTGGGATTGAACTATAAGATTGTGTGTACAGGATCACAGGAAATCATATTACTGATACATTTACGAACCCGGAAGTCAGATGAATGGCAGTCAGATTGGGACACTAGGAGCACTGCAAAGCGTGTTTACTATATGTTCACAAGCCTTAAGAACAGGCTTAAACTGCACCACATTGCCCCTACTCAAGGTCTGATGCACCCATTAACAAGTCATGGTCCATATCCCAAACATTTGCATCGAGTGGGATGTAGTAACACATTAATCTGTGAATGTGGAGACGAAGATTACGATAATTATGTGGTTCTTCGATGGCCCCTTTTTCAGATAGAGAGATACTGCAGACAATTTGTCTGCGATCTGCAGACAATCATCAGTAACCAAAGCTTGTGGACGACAGTTAACATGATTGCACATAGAATATCTAAAAGGCAACTGCTTAAATTTCAGTCTATAGGATCAACTGGGCGCTGTGAATATTAAAATAACGTCCACATATCACAAGAACCATTATCGACTGGCCACCGTAAATGCAACACCCTGAAGGAAGCATCCGAATCAAGCGAAATTTACACCATGAGTTTGCAGCGATGAGATATGCAACTGATTAGAATTTCAGCGCAGATGCACATCACGCGCGCCTGTGGCGCCACCTCATAGCGCCATTTAAGGCTTGGCGATTTCGACGAGTGTACGTTCGGCACGTGTGTTTACCTTGTGGTTGTTTCACAAGACGATCAGCTATGCCTCGTAGACAACAGCGAACATCTTTTGATCAAGTATCCGAGTTCGACAGAGGAAGGATAGTGGCTTACCGAGATTGTGGATTATCATACAGAGAAATCGCTAGTCGTGTTGGACGAAACCAAACAACTGTAATGCGGATATGTGACCGTTGGATGCAGGAGGGTACGACGGACCGACGTGGTCGATCGCATTCACCTCGGTGCACCACTGCACGTGCTGATAGGCAAATTGTGCGCATGGCAGTGACGGATCGCTCAGTGACATCCCCAACCATAGCACAGCACATTGCGTCTGTAACGCATCATCCAGTGTCTGCGCGTACCATTCGACGCCGTTTACAGCAGAGTGGTCTGTCCGCAAGACGTCCATTGCTTCGTCTACCATTGACGCAGAACCACAGACGTCTCCGTCGCCAATGGTGTGATGACAGACGGATGTGGACGGCAGAATGGAATGACGTTGTCTTTCCTGACGAGGCACGCTTCTGTCTGCAGCACCACGATGGTCGGATTCGAGTGTGGAGACACCGTGGAGAGAGGATGCTGGACAGCTGCATTATGCACCGCCACACTGGTCTTGCACCGGGTATTATGGTATGGGGCGGTATTGGATATTACTCTCGCATGCCTCTAGTACGCATTGCCGGTACTTTAAATAGCCGGCGCTACATATCCGAAGTGCTGGAGCCAGTTGTCCTTCCTTGCCTTCAGGGCTTGGCCACAGCCATATTTCAACAGGATAATGTGCGACCACACGTGGCACGCATTGTCCAAAGGATCTTCGTCAATAGCCAGATTGAATTGCTTCTCTGGCCGGCTCGCTCTCCGGATCTTTCGCCGATAGAAAACATGTGGTCCATGGTTGCTCAACGAGTGACCCAGATTACATCCCCAGCTGCCACACCAGATGATCTTTGGCAACGTGTGGAAGCTGCTTGGGCTGTTGTACCCCAGGAACACATCCAACGTCTCTTTCAATCAATGCCGAGACGTGTGGAAGCGGTGATCTCCAACAATGGCGGCTACTCTGGCTACTGATTCTGGCAGAAACCACATGTCACAGACGTCTGTAAACGTAATCATTTGATACTTGGTCAACATGTTATCTACAAAATAAATTTTGTTGTGCTACCTCTTGTCTTTCTTGGTGTTGCATTTACGGTGGCCAGCAGTATATATATATATATATATATATATATATATATATATATATATATATATGTGTGTGTGTGTGTGTGTGTGTGTGTGTGTGTGGTGTGTGTATATATAAACTCACAGGCGAAGGATACCGTCTACTATCACACACAGTCACAGATAAATGTTGTAACACCGAAACCGATTTGCCCAAACGCTGACTGAAATTCTATGGACGCATTATGAGACCTGATGACAACCAACTAACAAAGAAATTTTTAACGTACTTACAGAAACTGGAAACAACAACAGTCTGGATAAAATAGGTCCACATTGATCTAAAAAAATGCCAAAATCTAACCAACAGACATCGAAGATCAAAACGTCTTCAGAAATAAGGCTACAGCTGGGAAATTTCATCAGAAGACAAACCCAAGGTACCTAGAAGAAAGTTGTAAGATGAACGTCGAGCTAAGCATAGCGAGGCCGGCCGAAATGGACGTGCGGTTAAAGGCGCTGCAGTCTGGAACCGCAAGACCGCTACGGTCGCAGGTTCGAATCCTGCCTCGGGAATGGATGTTTGTGATGTCCTTAGGTTAGTTAGGTTTAACTAGTTCTAAGTTCTAGGGGTCTAATGACCTCAGTAGTTGAGTCCCATAGTGCTCAGAGCCATTTGAACCATTTTAAGCATAGCGAGGTGGTGAAACAATTCTGGAAGAACAAGAAAAATAACAACCACAGGTCATAGTTTGCTTTATGTTATCCTCTATGGGTCTAAACAATGTAAATAAATAAATAAGAAACATTAAACTAAGGAAAGAAAGAAAAAATGCTATGACCAACTAGACGGATACGTGTACACTCGAGGATTGCCGAGGCACGCGCATACTGGTGCGAGCAATGTAAAATAGTGTAGCGCCAATAGGTTTAAAAGTAGTTATACTCGCAGTTAGTCAGCAAACCTCGAGTTACTCCGAGGCTGCCAGTAACGTATCTATAGTAATATGAGCTGCAATTTATTCACTTGAAACTTGAGTTAATTCCTTTGGTTTACTTTTTTTTTTTTAATTGATTCTTAGTTTCAGTTTCTGTTTTATTTCTACATTAATGTTTCCGACGGTTCCTGTTAACTTAATTTATTACTATATACAAAGTATAAATCTTTTATATCACCATGGTTATTGAATACTCAAGACCTGTTTCGAATTTCCAACAATGTACGGTGTCTGATCAAAATTATCGGACGCCCCAACGTAAAGCGGAATTGATCATTAGGTGTCACTCTAGGCGGATCAGCCAGTATAAAAGGAAGCAGGGAGTATTGTGTAGTCAGTAGAGAAGAAGTGACAGCATAATGGATCGGTCAGGGTAGTTCAGTGACTTCTAAAGTGGAAAAGTCGTTGAATGTCACCTCAGTAACAAATCCAGTAGATACATGTCAACGTTTCTAAGGTGGCCGTCTTGGCTGTTGATGAAAAGATTGCGAAGTGAAAATGCGAACTAACTACCACAGCTAAACCAAAACCAGGAAGACCTCATGTACTGCTCGACAGGGACCATCGGGCATTGTGGAGAGTTCAGTGAAATCAGCGAAAGATCACTCTTGAGTTCCAACGAGGTACCAGCAGTTCAGTCAGCATAGTGACTATGCGTAGGGAGTTAAAAAGAGTGGAGTAAAATGGTCGAGCAGCTCCTCATAAGCCACACACCAAAGCGATGCCTGATGTTCTTAGGTCGACGCCTATGGACAATGCATGAGTGAAAACTGCTGATTTTGGTGATGAAACATGCTATACCATTTCGCAGTCACATGGAAAAGTTGAGTTTGGCGAGTGCGTGGAGAACGTTGCCTGCCATCGTGTGCAGTGCTAGCAGTAAAGTACGGATAAGGTGGTGCTGCGGTCGTCGCGGTTAGGGTGTATTCCACCTACTGTACTTATGAATACGCTAAATGCGGAAGGATATGAACAGTTTTACGGCATTGTACACTGCTTACATTTGAGGAACAATTCGGAGACGATGACTGTTGGTAGCAGCATGGAAATAACATTCCTGAAACGAAGTGGCCTACCCGCGCTCCCTACTTGAACCTAATGGAACAAGTCTGGAATGAGCTAGAACGTGTGATTCTCGTTTACTTCCCACTAGCATCCAACATCATTACCTTTTCTGGTTTCTCCTCTTGAGGGAGTTGGTCTGCCTTTCTTCCAAGCACTTTCGGATGCTTCATGAAAGGTGTCCACATCAAAGTTCAAGTCGCCATAAAGCCCAAGGTGTACACACTAGAGCTGCTCATAAAACATCAGTATATCAGTATTCTTCACAAGAAAATTATCGATATACATCGACGATATTTATTTCCACAATATAACGATATGTCGATGCCTAAATGGTAGTATTGAGGGCCGATATTTGTATTTTATATTATATTTTTTTCTTTGAAATCGTTCTTTTGAAATTGTTGTAGAACATAATTTTACTATCACTGTGTGAAGGAATCCTGCAATGTTTTGAGCTTTCATCACATGCAGTCGTTCTCTTTATGTGAAGCAAGTGTAGGTAACACAAGGAAGATGTACGATTGCACTGGGGGCGGGGGGGGGGGGGGGGGGGGGGTTGGCGATGTTATTGGACTAACTAGATTCCAGTAGTGAAGAAGCAGCACAACCGTTAGGTAAAAAAATAAAAAAAAAATTCACGAAACTAGGTGCTGCATCTTCACATCAGCGCTCTTCAGAACAAATTGCTCAAAATCATGAAGAAAAATCTAAATGACAACATTGTTCTCTTTGGTGGGCGAAGACGTGTGATAGGAAAGATGATGTAATCTGTGCTCGCGCTACCAACACAAACTGTAACATTCAACTTCACCGCGCAGTTTTGACACTACGACTGCTAGCTCGCTGGCGTTGGCAGAAATTAGAAAACAGGCGTCGACGTCAAGCGTACCGCACAGTTCCAGTATGTGAGGAAACCGAACAAACCAGCACCTTTTGTTGTGCCACATACATGCAATTACCATTGTTAGCAAAGTGGTTATTCACATGCGTGAACGTGCAGTTCTTGCTCTATGGGGGGATAGGCAAGCCGCCAGCTTGTTGATGTACAGAATACCTAATAATAAATCACTACTTGGATATGTAACTTTAACACTGGCATTATATTTACAATGTGCAGCCGAAATTTTTATAGGCCGGTACGCCGCTGTTTCGTTCGTCGATAAATCGATACTTTTTAAGTATCGATATATCAGACTACCGATATTTTTAAAAATATCAACAATCCTACTACACAACCACATTCATGTTCACTAACAAGACAATCGATCATATAGTGCAAATTGCATTTCTACAAGATAACACTCAACACGTTACTACATGCAATGGAAATTGAATTAAACGATCGAGAGAATTGGTAAGTGGGTGTAGTTCGTAAAACCTTCGGTGTAGGCACTACGGTCCAAGCAGCCATTTATTAACAGTGGGAACTATAGGTCTCCAAATTACCAATCAATAAATTACAGAAGAATGGAAGAGAAAATACGGATACGCTAGTGGACGATCGTATTGACTTTAGGAAACGTAAAGGCACTATAGAGGCAGTTATGAGATTCTGCTTAATAATGATAATAAGACCTAAATGAATTCAAGACACATTAATATGATCTAACAACCTAGACAGAGCATTCGTCAGTGTAAAGCGTTGCAAGATGATAGAAATGCTAAGCAAAATGTATGTAAGCTAAGGGCAAAGACGGGCATACAAAGTGTGTGCAAGCATAAAAAGGAACAAGAAAACCGACAGACAAGAAGGAAGTGATCTGATTAGAAAGTGTGTAACACAGGGATGCAGTCATGCTCCGCTAACGTTCAATCTCCGTATTGAATAAGCAATGAAGGAAGTAAAAGAATGGTTCCGGAGTATACCAACGATAAAAGTCACTTATCAAATTTTAATCCTCACTGAAAGTGAGGGAGAATTGAAGGACCTGCTGAATCGAACGATCAGCGTAATAAGGACATTATGTGGATTGAAACCGAAGAAAGACGAAGGCAGTGAGGAGTAGCAGAAATGAGATCAGCAATACTAGTACTGGGGACTGCAAAGTAGACGAAGTGAACCAGTTTTATGACGTATATATGCAGACTGAAGAAATGAATGAAAGCTGTACCAAGGCCGGGATGCCGTCAGGGCTGTCGATTAATCCGTAAGAGTACGATGGGGTGGAGATCACTTGGGAACAGCACGTTGAAAGGCATCCCCTGTATGCTCAATAATGTTCATGTCTGGAGAGTGTGGCGACCAGCGGAATTTTTTAAGCTCAGAATAGTCTTCCTGGGTCCACTCCGTAGCAATTCTGGACGTGAAGGGTGTCGCATTGTCCTGCTGGAATTGCCCAATTCCGTCGGCATGCACAATGGACATGAATGGGTGCAGGTGAGCAGACAGGATGCTTACGTACATGTCACCTGTCAGAGTTGTATCTAGACGTCTCAGGGTTCCCATATCACTCCAACTGCACAAACATCATACCATTACAGAGCCTCCACCAGCTTGAACATTCCCCTGCCGACATGCAGGGTCCATGGATTCATGAGGTTGTCTCCATACGCGTTCACGTCCATCCGCTGTATACAATTTGAAACGAGACTCGTCACAGTAAAGTGTCGGTATTGATAGGCCCAGGCGAGGTGTAAAGCTTTGTGTCGTGCTGTCATGAAGGGTATACGAGTGGGCCTTCTGCTCCGAAAGCCCATATCGACGATGTTTCGTTGATTGGTTCGGACACTGGCACTTGTTGATGGCCCACACTGAAATCTGCGGAAATTTGCGGAAGGGTTGCACTTTTGTCACGTTGAACATTTCTCTTCAGTCGTCGTTGGCCCCGTTCTTTTAGGATCTTTTTCCGGCCGCAGCGATGTTGGAGATTTGATGTTTTACCGGATTCCTGATATTCTCGGTCCACTAATTAAATGGTCGTCTGGGAAAATTCCCACTTCATCGCTGCCTCGGAAATGCTGCGTTCCATCGCTCTTGCTCAGACTATAACACCACGTTCAAACTCACTTAAACGTTGATAACCTGCCATTGTAGCAGTAGTAACATGTGTGACAACTGCCCCTATCTGACTATATAAGACACTTGTCTTATATAGGCGTTGCCGACCTCAGCACCGTATTCTGCCTGTTTACATATCTCTGTGTTTGAATACACAAGCTTATACCAGTTTCTTTGGCGCTTCAGTTGAAGAAGTTACACGACGCTGCTTAAATCCGAGCTGTATCTGCGGTCGTGTTGAATGGTTAACCACGGAAAGCCATAAAAGACGCTCCGGACAGAAATTCTTGTGAGGAGAACTAAGGAGAATAGCGTGTACGGTCCGCATTTCTGTGCGGAGAAAATACCAGAAGTTGCACACATGGACCAGAAGGCGACCGTCTAGCAGGTGCCAGGGGACAGCAGCAGTGGAGAAGTCTGGCCTGGGCTCTGACTCAGAGGCGCGCAGAGGGGACTGGCGGCTGGGAACTGGCAACTAGCAACTGGGACACAGCCAGGCTGGCACGCCCCACTCTGAAACAGGTGCGGGCGCCGGCCGCCACGTGTTCACAGCAATGGACACCACACCACGGCTGGCTGAAACACGTGCTACGTAAGTGTTCCAATTCGTAGACAACGAAGATCACCTGTATAAATACCAACATGGGTTCCGTAAAAGCTGAGAAGCACAAAGCACTCTATTCCTAAACTAAGTATAGAGCGCAGTAAACAAAGACGACATGGTTGATGATGTTTCAATGACTTCCGCTAGGTATTCAGTAAATCCTGCACTGTCGTTCAGTGAACAAAAAACGAGCTTACCATACGACTACATTTTTGACTGGACTCAGGAGTTACTGAGTGTAAGAGGCAAAATCAATTCATTTTTCTTGCCACGATCGACAGCTTAAAGGCAATTCCGAGTTCCCCAAGGGAATGCTGCAGGGCCGCTTCTGCTTACAGCGCTATAAATGATCCATCAGATAACGTCGAAAACTTCACGAGGCGCTACACAGAAATATTTTGGAACTCCTAAAACAGGTTAGTTCAGCCACATCAACACTTAGAATCATTGTAAATCTCGGGAAGACACAAATCAGAGCCGGCCACCGTGGCCGAGCAGTTCTAGACGCTTCAGTCCGGAACCGCCCGACTGCTACGGTCGCAGGTTCGAATCCTTCCTCGGACGTGGATATGAGTGATGTCCTTAGGTTAGTTAGGTTTAAGTAGTTCTAAGTCTAAGGGACTCAAGACCTCAGATGTTAAGTCCCATAGTGCTCAGAGCCATTTGAACCATTTGAGCACCAATCAGACGGTTAAAAATTGCATTGAGCAGTACACAATTGTACTGTATTATTTTTATTGCTGACAATCGATTTCCGTCTTGAACCAAAGAAAGTTCTGGTGCTACAGCAAAAGAGAAAACCAAATACCAAGTGCACACAACTCTAAAAAATAAACAGTTACTCATCACGTGTATAACCATTCCATTTAGAGAATCACATGTCATTACATTATACCAAACTGTAACTAAATTCCGGCCGAACAGGCATCAGAAGGCCCAACGGTACCGACCGACCTCGTGTCGTCCTTAGCCGATATAGTCACTGGATGCGGATGTGGAGAGCATCTGGTCAGCACACCGCTCTCGCGACTTGAGCTCCTCCATTGTCCTCACAAGGTCTGAGTGCACCCCGTTTGCCCACAGCGCTCAGCAGACCCGGACGGTTACCCATCCAAGAGCTTGCCAAGCCCGACAGTGCTTAACTTCGGTGCTCTGATGGGAACCGATGTTACCTTTTCTCCCTAAAATTTACTACCTTGGTCTGTAAAAATAAAATAAAGAAATTGTCTTTGTATCTCCACACCGGCAGAAGATAACAAATGAATTAAAGTATTTAATCATACGTGTGATTCAGGATCGAGATCGATTATCTTAAATAAAAATAAACTAATACAGCTGTGTATTGTACACAGCAAGTTATAACATCACTAAAAGCACCGCCTGCACAAAATAGGTGTCATTAAGTTGACATAATTTACGTATTTCATTCAATAATGTCCTGTGTGAACTTACCTTTAAGAAGGAAAGTCTTCATTGCTGAAAAACGTACTGTAAGAATAATATGTCGTGCTCTCCAATGACCATCTTGTAAACATTTCTCTCAGGAGTCAAGCATTTCAACGACTGCTTCACAGTATATTTATTCCTTCATGTGGTTTGTGGAAATAATCCAGTGCAATTCGAAAGGAAAACTGATGTACATAATTGCAACACCGGAAGAAAGGATGGCATTCATCACTTTAGCACATAAAGGGGTGCACAATGCTGCCACCAAAATTATTGATCATGTACCCAATTACATAATACGTCTGACGGACAGAAAAGTTGAATTTAAAAAGTTTTGCTTTACTCTCTCTCTCTCTCTCTCTCTCTATCTCTCTCTCTCTCTCTCTCTCTCTCTCTATGCTATAGAAAATTTCTACTTTTGTAGTGTGTAAATGGTGATTGTTAAGAAATCACTAACTCACGTCTGTATTAAAAAGTGTATTAAAAAGAAGAAATCTTGTAAATATCTAGAGTATTTACATATGAACGTGTAAATTGGTTGTAAAATGACTCGCACCACATCGATACGATTGATCTTACGAATGACTGATGGACGTGAAACTAACTAAAGAATCGTTGTATATAGAAAGACTGGAAAGCCAGAAAACTATGGCAAAATACAGGAAGACGTGCGGAGGATCGATGACTGCTGCAGGCCTTGGATTTTGACCATGAACGTAAATGAATGTAACGTATTGCTCGTAAATAGGCGAAGAGATCCATTATTGTTCGATTATGCTATCGGCGACAAATCAGTGGAAACAAAATCAATCATAAATATCTAGGAGAATCCGCTCGAAGCCGCCTCGAGTTGAATGACTTCATTAAACAAACTGTGGGAAAATCGGATGCCAGACTGAGATTAATTGGGGAAATCCTAAGAAAATGTAATTCGCCCACTAAAGAAGTGGCTTACAAAACTTTTTCTGCCGTTTCTTGAGTACCTCTGATCAGTCTGGAACCCTTTTAAAACTGGATAAATGGCTGAGACTGCTGTAGCGCTTTGGATTCGCCTGACACATCAGCAACATTTCAACTGCTGCCGAAAACGATATGTCGCACGATACTACGCTTTATCAACGGTGTGTGCCGATTTACTTTGGGCTCAGAAGCGGCGTGCTACCGTACTGTGTTAATAACTGGGCAGGACTGCTACTCATTTCTTGTACACTATACCACTTTCTTTATGTATGCCTCGATTCGGCAATGAAATTAGTCGTTTAATTTGACTCCATATTTAAATCCTGATTCAGTTCTTCCAGTTTTTGAGCTCAACTGCTCTCTCTCTCTCTCTCTCTCTCTCTCTCTCTCTCTCTCTCTCTCTCTCTTGTCAGATTAAGCAGACTTACCTGCTTCGTGTCATGGCTAGTCTTTCTGTCAGGAGTCTTCACTTGCATCTATTCTAGTATTCCTCTCTACGTTTCAGTTCCGTTCTGCACATACACTGAAGAGCCAAAGCAACTGGTACACCTGCCTAATATTGTGTAGCAATTCTGGACGTGTGGGTGACGCATTGTCCTGCTCTAATTTTCTAAGCCCGTCGGAATGCCCAATGAACATGAATGGATGCAGGTCATCAGACAGGATGGTTGCGTACGGGTCACCTGTCATAATCGTATCTAGAAGTATAAGGGGTCCCATATCACTCCAACTGCACACGCCCCACACCATTACAGAGCCTCCTCCAGCTTGAACAGTCCGCTGCTAACATGCAGGGTCCATGTATTCATGATGTTGTCTCCATATCCTTACACGCCCATTCCCTCGGTACAATCTGAAACGAGACTCGTCCGACTAGGCAAAATCTTTCCAGTCATCAACAGTCCAGTGTCAGCGTTAACGGGCCCATCAAGGCGTAAAGTTTTGTGTCGTGCAGTCATCAAGGGTACACGAGTGAGCCATTGGCTCTGAAAGCCTATGTCGATGATGTTTCGTTGAATGGTTCGCACGCTGACACTTGTTAATGGCCCAGAATTGAAACCTGCAGCCATTTGCGGAAGGATTGCACTTCTGTCACGTCGAATGATTCTCTTCAGTCGTCGTTGATCCCGTTCTTGTAGGATCTTTCTCCCGCCGCAGAGATGTCGGAGATTTGATGTTTTGCCGGGTTCCTGATATTCACAGTACACTCTTAAAATGGTTGTACGGGAGAATCCCCACTTCATCGCTATCTCGGAAATGCTATGTGCCATCGATTGTGCGCCGACTATAACACCACGTTCAAACTCACTTAAATCTTGATAAATCTGCCACTGTAGCAGCAGTAACCGATGTAACAACTGCGCCAGACACTTGTTGCCTTATACAGCCGTTGCCGATCGCAGCGCCGTATTTCCCTATTTACAGTATCTCTGTATTTGAATATGCGTCAATATATCAGTTTCTTTGGTGCTTCAGTGTATTTATAACTTGCACGCTGGAGGTAAGGTTATCGTAAGTGTATTCCTTTTGCTACAAATTATTTTTTCTTGTGTGCTAGCCTTTGCTTATTAGTGTCTTCATAGCGACAAAGTTAAGCGATAACAGTAGCCACTAACACTGTATTTCTTGTACGTAACCGAGCGAGGTGGCGCAGTGGTTACCACACTGGACTCGCATTCGGGAGGACGACGGTTCAATCCCGTCTCCAGCCATCCTGATTTAGGTTTTCCGTGATTTCCCTAAATCGTTTCAGGCAAATGCCGGGATGGTTCCTTTGAAAGGGCACGGCCGATTTCCTTCCCAATCATTCCCTAACCCGAGCTTGCGCTCCGTATCTAATGACCTCGTTGTCGGCGGGACGTTAAACACTAACCACCACCATCACGTACAGGAAGACGTGGAAATATTAGCGCAGAATCGAAAGAGACGGACGATTGCGGTAAACCAGTGGAAAGACTGACGACTTTAAATAAATCGTTCATTGGTTTCCTACACAACTGATAAGCTGTACAAGCAGTTCGACGTGCGGCCTTTGCCTGCTAGCACACCGTGTGCATTCAGCTCTACAGTTCCTCCCCGTCAGGGCTTCGGTGTCTCGTTATCTCCTACATTTTCTTCCTGGATTTTATGTGGAGTCAGGCGAATTTCTTGAGTTTGCGAGTGTGAGAGGATTTCTATGCATGTGCCATGCCCCAAAAAGTTTGCGCGGTACAAATCGGAAAACGGAAAGACGCGTTCCAAAACTAGTGATCAAGCCAGTTTTAAAAAGTCTAAAAAGTTGCATGTAAATAAAAATAAATACGACTACTCTTCGGTAGAAGATGACCAACAGCTTGCAAATACATATCACAAATCACATATTCACCATCAGCTGGTCTAAAAAACGTTTACTATTGCTGCCACTTCCTAGTATCACAAGTCAATTGTGGTTCTCGGGTCCAACACAAATGTTTTTTCCAGGTATTCGCAATTACCCCCGAATTAGATGCGCTTCAGTATTTTGTTATTGACACGCTAGGTCTTCTAAACAGTGTTTAAACTTTGTGTATCACTTTCTGACTTTGATTTTGCCCTCTTCGCGTTATACGTAGTAGAACTGAACCCAGTATGCATCGCATGAGATGTATATATTTACACAGATACTGTCATTACTTTCTGAGTCCGACGGTGATAAGTAAGGTTCAGTAACAAAGGTTTTTGACAGGAGCTGGTAGTGGGCATCACTATTATCGATAAGTAAAAGACTGATGTAATCTCAGAAGAACTTATCTATTAAATCTGGAGTGTGCAGATACATAGGTTCCGATTCTTCTTCTGATATTTCAGCTGTATATCCTTCAGCCGTCTTCAGAGTGAGCCGAAAGACCGACACCCCAGCACTTGTTCTGTCTTTTTAAACTCACGGATCGCGCCACTGCGCATGCGGCGACAGAAACACAAGATCCAGAGATGTTGATCGACGGTCAAAAGCTTCAAGATATATGAATTAGGTCTGTAGCCGCGTAAACTGCCAGGTTAACCGAGAGCGCTGCGGCGCTGCTTCCTGGGCTTCGGTAGGAGCGCCGGCGACGGTTCGGATTAACAACGAGGGCCTGTGTGCTGGCCAGCCTGGATGTGGTTTTTAGGCAGTTTTCCACATTCCCCTAGGTGAGTACTGGGCTGGTCCCCAAGTCTCGCAGACATTTGAAAACGTTCGCACTATTTCATAGTTTACAGTAGATACAGACAGCTGGGGTACTCTAATTCTGTCCTGAGGGGTACAGGGTGGCGACAGTAAGAGCATCTGGCCAACCTCTTATCCTAACATCGCTAAATCTATAGTAACAAGGCCGACCCCGCGTTGAAGTGTGGCAAAGGCCCAAAGAAAATTATGATATGTGGCTGCATAGTCGATCCACGCTCGGATGTCATTCTTAGCTGAACTGTGGCTTCGTCTCTACGAGTTTATTAACACAAAGCGTCGGATTCCGAGATATCCAAGCTGAAGTCGCTATCTCTACTAATTAAGTTCGTCGCCAAGCGAATTTAAACGGACCTTTCACCATCCTGTCCCAAAAAAAATGTAGTAGACGCTAAAGTTTCGACGTTTTAGTACAACATAGAGAGACCACAATCAACACAGTCCTTGATATAGCCGATTTATTGGGCTATAAGACCCGTGTGTTTCTGTCGTCTGTCCGATATACGAAAAGCGATGTTGCGGGACACCCGCGTTGAAGTGTGGCAAAGGCCCAAAGAAAATTATGATATGTGGCTGCATAGTCGATCCACGCTCGGATGTCATTCTTAGCTGAACTGTGGCTTCGTCTCTACAAGTTTATTAACACAAAGCGTCGGATTCCGAGATATCCAAGCTGAAGTCGCTATCTCTACTAATTAAGTTCGTCGCTAAGCGAATTTAAACGGACCTTTCACCATCCTGTCCCAAAACAAAATGTAGTAGACGCTAAAGTTTCGACGTTTTAGTACAACATAGAGAGACCACAATCAACACAGTCCTTGATATAGCCGATTTATTGGGCTATAAGACCCGTGTGTTTCTGTCGTCTGTCCGATATACGAAAAGCGATGTTGCGGGACATGTGAGACCCAGCATTCAGGAGCATCAAATCACCTTTAACGGAATTCGAGAGTGCTACTGCCTTCGGTGGAGGACGAAAAATCACCTTTTCATTGTGCTTGCTGAGAATCCATCTTGTTCTTGACGACAGCCTTCTCGCATATGGCAGGGAAGCCATGGATTTAAATCTTTCTGTGTCTTCTTCTACAAGGCTTACGTTCGTCTTCGGTTCCACTCGTAGCGCCTTACGATCTGCTGTAGAGACTACCCATTAGCTTCATAAACTCTCTTTAAATGTAGAAGTTTGTCCTGCAGACTGCCCTCGTCAATAATGATGGCTGCTCTCTGAATCTAAATTCTGAAAACACTCATCGTCTGAGAAGGATGGTGGCAGATATTTGCACGTAAATATAAATCAACGTGCTTCAGTTTCCAACGTATTGCATGTCCCAAGGTGCTATCATCTTTGCGCCGAACGAAAGCACCCCTCATTTTCAATTTGCACTGTAAACTGGATTTGTCCACGGATGGAATTCAGATTGTTTAAAAATTATTGTAATTTATCTCTGCCGCTGGGCCAAACTACAAACGTTTGGTCAACGTATCTCGAAAGTACCGTGGGCCTAACCTACCAGATCCCTACGCCTTTTCCTCAGAATCCTCCATAAATAAACAGGTCACTAAGACTGAGGTTATAACATGCCTGAACAAAGTTTAATTCTCTTTATAAACTTCTCAGATGCACTAAGAAGAATTTTTCGTCACTGAGAGTAGATCAAGCGAGCTTTAGTTATTATTTTTATTTCAATTTGGCCAACTCAGGATCACTTGGAACAACTGATTTATGACCTTTATATCAACAGCCCACAAGCCACCTTACGTTGTATGGCGGTGGGTAATTCTGGTACCATTAGTAATGTTTCCGACTTTTCCAGAATGTTGTCTCTCTGGATTTCAATTATAAACCAGTCCGTGATGCACAACGCCCCTCTTGCAACGTCTGCTAGTGGCGTTTGTTGAGCATTTCTCTAACGTTCTCGCGTCGAGTAAACGGCCCTGCCACGAAACGAACTGCTCTTCGTTGAATTTTTCTATCTCTACTATTAGTCACACATGGTAAGGACCCAAAAGTGATGAGCAACACTCAATAATCGGTCTTCTTTCTTCTGTTCATATCTCTCATCTCTTCTTTTGTATTTTCTTCCTTTTCCCTCCATGTATGTCTGTTTTCTGTGTCTTTGTCTGTTACTTCCAACTCCTGCACATCTTTCTTAACTTCTGCAAACCATGACTTTTGCTTTTTTTTATTTTGGTCAAAGAAATTGAATATATTTTCGTCAGCAGCTCTCGTCCATTCTTTTCACATAAAAGTGATACTCCGCGTTCTCTTTGTATCTATTATAGTCTTAGTTTTTCATATACATACTTGCCACTTATCAATTTCCGAATCCCATTTTCATTCTCTGGCTTCCAATTTTTGGAATTATTCTCTTTTCTTCTTCCACAAATTATTCAACTGTTTGACTGTGTTTATGGCGAATCATTCTGAGGCTTAGAGAAACCCGGTTTTAGTTACCACATTGTAATGCCTCAGTTTTGTGTTAATACACAATAATTTCTTGTTGTACATGTTATTTTTTAAGTGGAATGGCATTTCCGTTTTTCTGCTTCTATTTATGTTAGTTGCTTTGTTCACAGGATTTGATTGGCTGGGTTTATCCTCCCAAGTATTTATGTGCAGAAACTTTCTTTATTTTTCCATATTTTGTCTCCGTATATTTTGGTATACCTTGTACACCGTTTTTTGAAACGATATTCTACTGCCTATTGGAGAACGTTTACTCGAAGCTACATCAGTCAGTTCCAAGTTTCTCTTTCCTTCTTCAAAGTTTCACATTAATAATTTCCTCTTCCTGTAATCTTTGTCTCTTTTCTAGTACTAATTTCCCCAAAACACAGAGAAATAATTAAGGAGATAGTCCATCCTCCTGATTCACGCCTGTTTTAATTTAGAAAGCTGTTGTTATTTCACTTAAGCTTTGGAAATTGTATTAGTCAAAAATTTCTCAATGATTGACATTGTTTTATCGTCAGCTGCGGTTTTTTCTCGGACTGATCCACATTTCATGAGGTAAGTAAAAGGAGGACTTATTGTAGTGGAGTCGTAATCTGAAGGGGTCGCGTTGAAGCCTTGTTACAGTCTCGTGATTTATCTTTCACGTTATTGCCGATCCCGACGCGACGGAAGTAACATAAGAAAATTCATACGGAAGTAGCGTGTAATAAAAGTTAGAACTCAGTATCTCTAGAGTCATAGGCACAGTTTTCACCGTCACAAGGTGAAAACTGTTTTTCTTCCAGTACCATAAAATATTACGCCTTTTACAACCAGAACGTTCCCCGTGGACATCCCACAGCGTCCGTTATAACAGCGTGAAGTTTCTGCAACATCCAATCGATATGGCTTGCAGTAAATGCTTGAATAGGACCCAATCAGCGATGTCCAGCTGCGGCTCCACTCGAATGGCGGCAATAGCCACGGCGGCAAGGCTATTGTCAGCAACACTGTTGTCCTTTCCCCTCCGCCTGCGTCCCGTTCCACGCCGCATTCAACGTATAGGCGCAGTCTCTGAGAGATCAGTATCCACTGTCAGCTATGTTTCACACTAAGTGAATGTGGGCGTGGTTTTAGAAAGAGTCTACATCTACAACTACATCCACACTCCTCAAGCCATCATAAGGAGTGTAGTGGAGAGTACTTCGGATACGGCTGTCGTTTCCCCCTTATTCTTGTTCCAGTACCGAATAGAGAGCGGACAGAACGATTATAGATAACCCTTCGTGTAACCCTGAATCTCTGTAATTTTACCTTTATGGCTTTTCGTGGGAACTGTATAGGAACACGCAGTACGTTACTCTACTTTTCTAGGAATGTACACTCTCGGAATTTCAACAGTAAACGACTCCGTGATACACAGCGCCCCTCTTTTAGAGTCTACCACCTGTGTTTGATGAACATCCCTGTGACGGTTTCGCACTTACCAAATTAAAACCGTGTCGAAACGCATTGCTCTTCTTTCGAGCTTCTCTAATTCGTCAATTAAGAGGCAATATTCAAGTTTCAGTGGAACGAGGGATTTGTGGGCTACATTCTTCGAGGATGGACTACACTTCTTGAGAATTCTTCCAGTCAAACTCAGTCTGGCGGCTTCCTATCCTTCAATTAATTTTATGTGGCCACTTCACTTTAAATCGCCCTATACGCATACTTCGAAATTGGTATTGAATCGACTATTTCTTGTCACTGTTCATCAATTGTGGATTCATACAGTTACTGTCTGTTTACGCTCAGTACATATATTTTTGTTGAGGGTCAACTGCCAGTCCCTGCACGAAGCATAAATGCTGCGGAGATTTTACTGCGTTTTATATGCGTGTTAACTGGTGATATAATTAAGGCAATGACAGCCAAAGATCCTTTCAGTGCAGAAGCACGCCACGCACCAAATCTTGCGGAAATGCCCTGAGTAATGAGGCTAATGAGTAGGGGCACTACATCACTAATGTATAGTATAAGCTGCGTTTGACAGTAGGTCTGCTAGGGTAGTACGTGCTGTGGCGGTGACTAATGTGTGCGGATGTCGTAGTGGTCAGCACATCTGCCTAGTAACGCCGGCACGGTAGCTCAGCGTGTTCGGTCAGAGGGTAATGTGCCCTCTGTAATAAAAAAACTGAGTTAACAGATCAACAACGAACTTAAATGGATGTCTTACGACGTCCGCCCCGAGCAGATGCAACGAACTAAAGCGAAAAAAATGGAAAAAAATAAGCAGGAGACACGGGTTCGAATCCCAGTCCGGCACAATGTTTCAATTTGCCACATTGATATAAATCAATGTCCACTTGCAGCTAAAGTCTTTAATTCCTTTGTGTTGTCAACAATTTTCTAGCGTCGCAACGTCTCTGTGTATAGCAGCATCAGCAAGGAGTCTCTGCAACATCAGATGTTATCCACTGAGTCATTTGTGGATGTTCTGAACAATAACGGTCCTACAACACTGCCTTACAAGCGCGTACCCAGCGGGGATGGGGGTGGGAGGGGAGGGTGGGGTGCCGCTCCTACCTATATAAAAAAAAAATCTCAAAGCGAATTCGTATCCTCCCCTGCCAAAGCCAAAGAGACAGACCTATGAAATCAGTATTAGTTTGAGAGCTTCAAGAAATCTAGAACATGTAATGTACATTTTATACTATCAATCGTACCTGAAGCAGGATTAAAACTGTGTGCCAGACAGGGGACCCCAAAGTCTGTTGTAGATTGACAATTCATTCTGGGTAACTAGACCTATTTGTTCTGAAATCTCAACACTATTTCGTCAATCACTGCGATACTAATAGGAGCTCAGGTCCTGGGTACACTCTCGTCCCTTTGGAATCCTAGTTTTTGGTCTGAAGAATTTCTTCCGTGAAGAAAGAAATGATGCGTTCTGCTTGGGAGGAACGCTTCAGTCTACTCACTAGTGGTTTTTGAAATAACTTATGATTGATTCCCTCCGAAACACTTGTTGTAGAGAGGTAGTGAGTGCTGTGTTTGTAATGCCACTGATACCTTTCGGCCACTAAACTGTGTCGGAGAAAGATGGATAAAGCACTACAAAAAAATCATGAAAATGAACTTTTGGTTTGTATCGTTATTAAGTGATATATTGAAATGTCTACAGTTTCTCCTCTAAAGAATTAATAGGAAATATGTTAGTCGATACGATTTTGTGATCCGAGGACAAATTACTCTTAGATAAAAGATGAGCCACAGACAAATAAATATTTATAAAATGACGCTTTTCCGGCGTCAGCCACGATTATTTTCCGATATGTATTGGCGCGATGGAATGCGGCAGCTTGCTGCCGTCACAGGTGCCTTTGTGTTGTTCATACAACAATTCTAAATTAAAAATTTCCCTTAAGTGAGGAATGATTTTTTCTCTGTGTACCAGTGAGCTTATGATCGAAAATGTTGCGTATAAGCGCACCAATCAACTTAACCTGAGCAGTGTACAATTTCTCCTCCATTTGCTTCTCTTTGAACTGCAGTACGGCTGCTACCGACGACGGGCATTATTTCCAGTGTTCCCAAATCAGCTGTCTTTTAGAGGTAACTCTGAGTTCTTTTTAACACAATTTAGCTGGCAAATGAGTGATTTAGTTGGCGTCCGGAAGTATTGTTTTCCCCCACAATCATTTGGCGTAATTTCTAGCTTTTTCCCCTTCACAGCAGGAAAGCATTAAAATCCATGTTGACTAAAGGAAAATTGTTTGCTTTGAGCTAATATATCAAAAGTCGTTTCCGTATTATTAGACTGAATTAAAAGGCACAATAAAACAAAGTTCAGTCGTAATTATGTGTGTTATAGGCTCGTCAGCATACACATACAAAAGACCAGAAACATAACTACGATAAATAAACAACTGTCAGCCTTACTGAAAATGCTGTTGTAGCCCAGTATACTATCACAGCTTCACAATGATGAAAAAAGTTGTTCTAACCAAAGCAGCCTCTGATTTACGCAGGATGAATCAGAAGTCATCCGCTTCACTACTGCAATAAACAATGTACCAGTGAGGAGAAGAATAGCAAACTTGTACTCTGTGTAGTAGTTTGCTAAGTGTAAGAAGTAATGTAATATTACAACGCAGATATTGTGAAAGAAATCCACATAAAGCTATTTATTGAAATTCGTTATTGCGTCAAAAATGATTCAGATGGCTCTGAGCACTATGGGACTTAACATCTGAGGTCATCAGTCCCCTAGAACGTAGAACTACTTAAACCTAACCAACCTAAGGGCATCACACACATTCATGCCCGAGGCAGGATTCGAACCTGCGACCGTAGCTGTCACGCGATTCCAGACTGAAGCGCTTAGAACCGCTCGGCCACCCTGGCCGGCTATTGCATCAAAATATTGAGGTTTTAAAAAGTGGGCTTCCATTTTATTTGCATATTACAGAAATAAAATCTCAAATTGTTATATCTGCATTCGAAGTAGAAGTGAATCCAGAAATCATTTCTCTAGTGGTATGCACGAGACACACCTCTAAATTTTTGTTCTTTTGTGCTTGTCTCTCCGGCTATTAAAGCCTTCAAAATGAAACGTCGTTACCTTGTTTCAAATATAAGACATACGCGAAATCATGAAATTATTTTAAAATGAACTACATACCTGATATGAGCAAATCTAATAAATTATTTTTCAAGAACTTGATTAAAAAAGTGTCAGTGTTGATTACATTTCGGCTTGCTCGTGTGTAAAATTTGGTGTTATCTAATACTACGTACGTTACCGGATTTTCGAATATAAGTTCCTCCTCCAATTACCTACCTTACACAGTATAAATCAGTCAGTATAAGTACTGCAAAAATAAATGTGCAGAATATTACGCATTGTTTCATGTCAGCTTTTTTACTGGCTATTTTCGTGGACACATTTAGCTTCTTTCGTTTTGGAGACTTGGCGACACTCATTGTTTCAGTGAACAGTGTACTGTTTGTCTTATTTGGATACGGAGCATGGAGACGAAGTGTGCTGTCGCGTTGATGACGTGGAAATAGATATAACAGAAATACTTAACAGGGAACAAATTATACGATATAACGAGTAATTTACGCAGAATGTTATCTTGAGTTGATTATTATAGACAACTGGAAGAATTGTCACTGGTAAGGCTCCTACGTGTATGAAAAGTAGAAACATGACTTCAACAATGTGCGTGTGAGAGCCAAAACCATAGCGACTGATACTGATAATAATTAAAAATTAAAATCCCTCACTGCGTTTTTCTGTCTGTATGTGAAGGATAGTCTCAGGAGGTACTGCAAGGATTCTGATACGGTTTTCAGGAATATACAGACTGATTCACGGGGAAGATTGTGTATATAATTTATTACCGCCACGCCAGGCAAATCGTCCGGCCGTAGTTAATTATTGCTACATATGCGAAGCCTGTCTGGGTCTCTAGTTTGGCAGTAAATTTCAAAGTGCCATTAAACTTGACTTTAACTGTTTTCGACATTACCTCTTTCATTAAGAGTCGCTATAATGAATATAACTGTCGTTTGTGGACACGTGGTCATTGTTAAGAGCGAATACAACCAAAGGATGTGAGCTCTAGTACTAATTAACCAGCCCAATTACCGAAAATTAATTACATTGTGATAATTTATTAGTAGAGATCTTGTATACATACTCACCGAAAAGAATTTCGGAACATAGCCTCACTGGTAACCACAGCGAAAATTCTTCAAGATGATGGCAGCATGCTGCCGAAATTCTTCGTATCAATAAATTGTTGTAAAGTAAATGTAACTGGAGCTGGAAGAGGGCTAGTTTATCAGTTTGGTAATACAGTCGTATATCTCAACCACTTCAATGCACTGTGGACAAGTATAACAAGAGAAAATATCTCTTCAACAACATCTTCGCACAGATTTGCGTGCACATTATTAGGCGTAATATGTGTCACAAAATTCCTACGGTCATTTTTATATTGCACTATGTGTTAAATTCTCATAAATAACTGTAGTACTGGGCAGTCCAAATCAAGTATTTGCGTATTACGTGAGAACAACTTCTTCGTGATAGCTGTCATTCACTCGTTACAGTTCCTTTCACTTTGAAAAACTAAGACTGATTTATTCCCTGACCTTCTGAACAAAGCAGAGTGGGATACTTGCACTTCGTTTTCTACTCGTTACTTATAGGCAAGATTATTTGATTAATAATGTACGTTCTGTTCGCGAGACTGCAGTCGGCAAGTTATGCCTCAGCAACGTGGGTTCTGGTATAGGAGCAGAACACGCTAGCCCTAATTATATGTTTACGGAGATCGATGAAGAGCCATGTTTACATTTCCAGTGAAAAAAACATATCTCTGATTAAAGTAGGACAAAGAGATAACATGTAACAATGAAATATTGTCAACAAACAAACACTGTACTGCCACCGCGAGTGCTTGCGAGAGCGTTGTGTATGTGAATAATGAGAGACCAGAAAATGTTCCTATTTTTCATATTTAATAAGGAGTTTCAATGGAAACCTACACCCTAAAACATACAGAAGCAAGTATAAAGCACCAGCAACGAAAAAGTGGCGTTACTAACCATTAGAGAGTTACAGGTAATACCTCTGGGACTAGGTTTTCCAATGTTGCATATGTAGAGAAATAGGTGTTACTGATTCTTCTCACGAAGTATGTGATAGGATTATATATATATAGGGTGGTCAGAAAATGTGTGAAACGATTGTAGGGATGTTACAGGGCAGGTAGTACTGAGACATAAATGTTAAGAAAGAAATTCGATACGTTGCGCCGTTTCCGAGTTATTTAGCATTGAAGTTAGCCAATCAGATCGTCGCGCGCGTATATTCAAGTTTCAGCTAACGGGACAAAGCACTCGTTGGGAAACCGCGCCCCTGGCAGGCCGCTTGAATGTGAGCGCGCGACGCCCCGACTGGCTAAATTCTATGCTAAATAACTCGGAAACGGAGCAACGTATCGAATTTCTTTCTTAACATTTATGTCTCAGTACAACCTGCCCTGTAACATCCCTACAAGCATTTCACACATTTTCTGACCACCGTGTGAGTGTGTGTGTGTGTGTGTGTGTGTGTGTGTGTGTGTGTGTTTTGTGCTCTGTAAAGTAAGATATTTGGTGGTCTGTGGAATCTTTGTGGAACGAGCACAATGCTGGTGCAAGCATAAGTGTTTCGGAACACACAGTTCATCGTACATTCTTGAACATGGAGCTCAGCAGCAGACCACCCCTACTGGTTCACATGTTGACCCCACGACATCGTCAGTTACTATTGCAGTGGGCACGGATCCGTCGGGATTCGATCCTCGATCAATGGAAACGTGTTAGCTCTTCCGGTTAATCACATTTTTGCTACAATAAGTCGATGGTCGTCTCCACAAACGCCGTCATCGAGGTGAACCGCGGCTCGAAACGTGCGGCGCGCCACGGCGCAGGCTGGTGGGAGCAGATAATATTCCGCTACTGGAGAAATTCTCCTGTGCTTGCAGTGGAGCTGTGGTAGTAAATTGAAGACACTCTGACAGCTGCGAACCGCCAGCATCCCTTCAATACTTCGTGGCTTCCCCGACGGCGATGTCATCTTTCAGCAGTATAATTGTCCGTGTCTCGGAGCCAGAAACGTGCCACAATGGTTTGAGGAACATTATAGTGCACTCAGATTGATGTCTCGACGACCAAATTCGCCTGCTGTAAATCCTATGGAACCCATTTGGGTCGATATCGGGTGCCACCACCGCAGTCCGTCATTTATGCGATTTACATAACCTGTGCTTAGATATGTAATACCACATACCTCCACAAACCTACGACTAAACTGTCGGATTCCTAGTTCACAGTATCAGTGATGTGGTTCGTTTCAAAGATGGACAAACAAGCTATTAAACAGGATAACATAATGGCTTGGCCAACCATCGTGTGTGTGTGTGTGTGTGTGTGTGTGTGTGTGTGTGTGAGTGTACCTGTGCATGTGCGTGTGTCTGTGTAAGAAAATATTAATGGAAATAATGAAATAGAGAAGTTGTATAGATTACACACACCTCACATCGTCACTCAAAAGAAATTTAGGAATATGTGACTGAAGAGAAACTAGCAGATTACATACGATTGAGGACGGCAGGGCTACAGTTTGCCCCGTGAAAAAATTTATTACGGAGATACCATTCCGAGAAGTCGCCGTAGTTGTGAATGATTGTCATCCTGGAGTGAATGATACAAAGAAAATTGTAACCTCCCACTCACTTATCGACCTTAATGACAGTAAAAATTAAACCGCGTGTACCTAATGGAAATTTGGGAAAAGCAATCGTCACCGAAGTTAATCTGTCGTAAAGAGGGAGGAAAGGGTTACATCTAAATGAAAGGAAAAATGCAAATGAAACTGGTGGAAATTAATTTCGAAAAGGGGTAAAGTTAATGAAGAAGATAAATGTGCGGTCGTTACGTTAACAATTAACTGGCGTTAATTAGATATGTGAGATTTGGGAAATATTACGGTCGCCAGTCCTATGGACAACTACTATAATAACTGAAAAAGAAAGGTTATTACACACATAATTAGCACTAAAACCGTGGCAACTGAATGTTGACATGTGTTGTGTGAAAACTGAATGTTTGTCAGAAGTAATAAATTTCCGTAACTCTGACTTAATTTAGCAAAAGAATTAATAAAACCGGAAATTGAAAGTTAATTTAGTGACTGAAATTAATAGTGAACTTTGTTTCTCAAGCACTACGAAATTCAATAAAATAAGGTTAGCCTTGGGCTACCTCAACAATCATTTCAAAAGCTACTTGAATCTACCCAATTTAGAAATAAGAGATTTAACTTTGAACTTGAATTAAATGATTCTGAACAATTAACAATAGTAAAATCTAGTACGTACCAAGCAGAGCTGCAGTCACAGGTCAGCTAGAATATGGTAACAAAACTCGTACTCTTAATTTGTGCTTGTGTAATCTAAATATTGTAGCCAGCTATGAATACCTTAACTGAACTTTGAAATTAAAGCAGTGAAATCGAATGATATTACTTTAATGCTGGCGTTTGAATTTCAACGACACTCGAGTTCATTTCGGAAAAGGAAGGCACCCTGCTTGGTAATGCAATTAGGACAATGAGCAACAAAGGTTCATGCTAAGTTGCTGTATTTTAGTGATGCTAATGGAATAGTTTGCAAAGCTGAGATCTGCCATACAGTTCTAAAACTTTACGTGCTTTCAGTCTTCCTTGTTGGCTGATTGAATGTTTGAAGTCGTCGATCGAGGAGGTGACGACAATCACTTATGTCAGCTGTAGCTGTTGCAGAAGCTGGATGTTGGCGCGTCTTCTTCTCGACACGGTCACCAGGCGAAACGGGCTCTTGATGTGCGCCAGCTAATGCTTCCCGTCCGCGACACCGTATCAGAAACTATCATAGCAAGTCGAGCGCAATTACATGCTGCCAATCCCCGAAAGCGCGGCAACTCGCGGGAGCGTCACTCAACACACCTGCTCCACCGCCCTACTCCCGCCAGACTCCACTCTGCCCGCGCATTTCCGGCGCTACAAAATAAAATTAATTAGAAAATTAAAACAAAGTACGCATATAATTCTAATGATCTCCCCACTCGCTGACGTAAGAGTGTGTCATTTTCAAAACAGCGAAGAGAATCCTTTTGAGACGAATGAAACTAATTTCTTAGGAATTAATGAGTCATGTAAACCTTAATAGGAGTTATGAAAAGGACCAGGCATAGGCGATGTACTGAGAAACTACCTAAGATTGATCGAGAAATGCTACTTATTGCAGCAGACAAAAGTTTATGTCACAAGGGGAAAGAGAGATGAAAAGCAACCAACAACTTTCCTAGTACTGAAAGTGAAGGATATAAAAAACCAAGAAAAATTTATGCTGTTCAAGAGGCATTGTTAGAGCCCAGCGATATAGTGCAATTACGTCACCATGTAAATAAACCACCATTAAGGCACTGCAGTCTTCCCCAATGCACTTAACATCCCATCGACAGCGAGTTCATTAGACTAGTAGCAAAATGTGGGATAGGACAAGGTCAGGGAGGAATATAGGACTTAAACTCACCCCAAGCAATGTAGGAAAACCACAGTAAATCGAAACCTGGAAGTTCGGACGTGTATTTCAGTACCGCTCGACCTAGATCATGTGGATCTTATAAATAACTGCATTGAAATACTGAACGATCAAAGATGCCCGTTGCTTCACACATACACAAGCGCACACACACACACACACACACACACACACACACACACACACTCGAAAGCTATCCTCCTCAGTTATCTCTGCATTTTGTGTATGCACGATACTTGCGGCCACTGACCTGTAGTAAAATGTCCCATACGTTTAGCAGGTAACGGGCGTCTTATCTCCGTATGCGCACCTTAATTGCAGTTCTTGTGCTCCACGTCCCGCAATCTCCCCGCCTGCTTATCTCGACCAAGTCGTGCAGCCTATCTTCAGCTACTACCTCTACTATCACTGCGTTTTCCCTGGCTGTGCAGAGGAAGACTCCTCTCCTTCGTATGCTTACACTCTGTGTGTGCACTCCCAATGCTACCAGCATGTGACATCCGTGGTGTAGAACTGCAAGCCGCCAGTAAGCTTAAGAGCGCTTCCCTCCAGTCTGTTAATAAAGTGCAACCGCAGCGCAACATATGCGTGCTAGCGAAGTTACTGTTTCAGACTGCTGCTGTATTCCTGGCAATGAGTCCTTTTACTAGGTAGCTGAGTGTGGTGATAATGTAGGGACCCAGTCACTGCCTTAAGTCTTAGCGTAGCTTTATTGCCTCTATCTTCCTTCTATGTTTAGTTTATTGTGCCACGTGTGTTACTGTATAGTGTGATGAGTTCTGAGGAAGTTCCCAGCGTGCATTATTACTTTCGGTATGTTCAATACTGTCTCACAGGAAAAGGTGAAGCATCAAAAAGCGAAGGATAAAATGAAATCAAACACCACGATTTGACAGGGTATGTGATGCTATTTTAGTGAGTACAATATCGACTCAAATTCACAAAGAGCTTAGCGATATGAGTCCATTTATCGGTATGACGTTGCACCAGGTGTGGCCTGGATATATGCAGAGATTCGATTGGGAAGGGTGTCATAAAGCCCTCCTGAGGCAATATGGTCCACATCTGTGCAACTGGTATTTGATATTCTGGATACTGGCACTTGGATGGGCCTGTCGCACACATTTACTATGTGGGACAGACCTAGGGATCTCGCTCGCCATAGGAGAACCTCAACAGTTCAGATAGTCCATAGAGAATGTACGATGCGTGGACCAGCATTGTCTTGCTGAGGAATGACACCCCGATGGTGTGGCATGAGGGTTGACACATGAGGGCACAAGATGTCCTACGTACTTTATGACCTCAGTGACCAGCAGCCATGACCTGAAGTCATACCCGATGACTCTCTACACAATACCACAAAAACTTTTGGAAGTATGGGACCTCTTTACAGGTCGGCGCCGTACTCGCCGCACTCTTGACCTGTTGATAAAATGTCTATATATTGATGTTTCTTCCACAATATTTCATATATACGAGGGTTGTCCAGAATGTAAGTTCCGATCGGTGGCTAAATAGGAACCGCAGTGAAAATAAGAAACATTTTATTTGCAAGAGTTAACTACACTTTCCAGATACTTCTCTACATGGTCGCCGCTGCGACTTAGACATTTGTCGGAGCGTTATACCAAATTTCCAACACCATCGTCATAGAAGGCAGCCGCCTGTGCTGGTCTATAGCGCGTAGCCTCGCCGAAGTGTTGTCTTCGTATCCAGCGTTTCATGTCAACAGAAATGATACTCAGGACGAGACAATTAGGACTGTATTGTGGGTGATCGAACACTTCCCATCGAAAAGGCTGCAGGAGCGTCTTCACTGCCCCTGCAGAATGCGGCTCAGAATTGCTATGAAGAAGGAAGTTCGTGGCAGTTGTTTTAGGTGAGCTGCATTCATTAAGGGGAAGCCTGGCAGTGGCCCTCCTACTTGGCGGGAGACATCGTTGTTCTAGGCGCCTTTACTCGCTCACAATGCGCTCACAACTGAAAAGAGCGTCTTCATGCGATCGATGGTCATACTGGAGACACTACCCAACACATCTGTGCATAGCTTCATCGGGTTTTCAATGTGGTGTTCATTTCGCTACCGATCGGAACTTACTTTCTGGACAGCCCTCGTATATATCGGCGATACTGCTACCCCCGATATATCGAAATCAAAAAGGAAATATCGATTGACGATATTTTGATTTTATATTATATTTTGTCATAATTTTCGGAAAATATTTGAAGTTGTTCTTTTGAAACTGTGGTAGGACATAATTTTACTTTCACTGTGTGAAGGAGTCTTTCTACTTCTTGAACTTTCATCACGTCTAATCTTTGACTGAGTGAAGCAAGTATATGTGGCACAGGAGAAAAACTCCGGTTGCACTTGGAGGGGGGTAAGGGGATTGGCGGTGTGAATGGAATAATAAGATTTCCTATGTGACGAAATAGCACATCAGTTGATTTAAAAAACAATTTTTAACGCAATTAGCGTGCTGTTTCTTCACATCGACATTCTTCAAAAACAGCTGCTGAAAATAATGAAACAATCTAAATCACAAGATTTGTCGTTGCTGTGGGCGGAGAAATGTGATGGGAAATGCTGACCTAATCGGCACTCGGCGCTACCATCAGAAACTGCAACTTTAGCTTCACCACGCAATTTTGACGATACAACTACCAGATCGCTGGGGTTTCAGAAATGAAAAAAAAAAAACAGGGAAGTCGACATGAAGTGTTCCGGAAAAATTCGATACGAGACGAAACCGAATGATGGACCTATCAGACAACTTTTATTGTTTCACTTACATTCAGCTACCATTCTTAACAAAGTGATTATCACTAAGAGTGAATGTGCGCCATTTTCCTGTAAATTATTGTTGTAAGGGGGATAGGCGGGCTGCTAAACTTTTTGATTTACAGAATATCTAATAATAAATCAATACAGCCGATAATCTTACAGACAGGTACGTCGCTATTTTTGCCGCCGATACAAGATGAACACCTGATAATCATATTGTCTTAAATATCTATATATCGGATTCCCTATATTTTTAAAAATATCCACACTCCTACTGTACACAATGCGACGCCATTCATCAGCAGACCGTGCCCCCAGTCACGGCAACACTCCAATCTTAGTCTATCTGCTGCTCGTCTCCAACCAGTGCTGCAGGACGACGCATAATGTTGCAGGTAGTCAATTTAATTGTCTTCAGATGGCAGGCGCTGATGTGAAAGGGCTACGATATTCTTGTCACGCAAAACGACGATCCTCCTATGCGGTGGTCACGCGTGGTTGACTGGAACCATGACGGCGACTATGCCTCACGTTCTCATACAGTACAACATCAGGCAACTGCTAGAACTGAATGTCCCACAAACGTGAACACTGCCCGATTCGGCCATCCGGCCAATTGGACACTCATAATGAATCCTCTTTTGAACTCTTGCAGGTGCTGATATCGTTGTCTCACGCAAGTAAGCGTCAACTCCGTGTTCTTCAGAGTGTTCGTGCCCTGTCTTCTAGGCCTGGAAACAACACTAAACTTGCACTACGCGAACACTCACTGGTGGCCGTTTTACCAGTCACATAGGAAGGCGTCTCCAACCATTTAAATGTCCGCCTATGGCGTGCATGTGTACAAATTTACGTTAAAACCCGAACATGTCTTCTGGATGACTCACTTCTTTTGTTGGGCATAAAGTTGAAAATGAAAGTTATATGCTGAGGGGAATTGCTATTCCGTGCATAAGCCTATCACTCTCTAATGGTTTAGACGCCTACGGAGCGGTAGATACTATCCCATCATCAGATTCCTACGACATTTTATCTGAATGAAAATAGCTTATTCCCACTTTAAACCACTAAAAACGCTCTTCAGGGTCAAAGGAAACATTTTGGTTTCTTTTTACGTATACAGAGCGATGCTTGTAACTCTTTACAGTATCTTGTCATTAACATATGAAAGCCGCGATAGCCGGCTCTGCCCAGATCTCCTAAAACTAACATGCATTACTCCATCACAGTCCTGTCGACCATATACTAAGTTCAAAAGGCGTACGAAGACAGGAAACGATACTTCAAAAGCTCGTACCCTCTACCAGCTACAAATGTACAGCCTCATTGTCTTGGGACAAATTATACTTTTTAATCGTAATGGAACATTGTCTGCATCTCTGTTGACCATATGGTACATCTTAGTACCAGAAACAGACGTATGTACTGCATCAGTAGTACCCTGTCTCTAAACTACCTATTTCTATTTCTCCTTCTTCAATCTGCGTTTCCCACAGTGATCTCCTGGTTCCCACTCTCTGTCCTATCTATCCATCTCTCTCTCTCTTTCTTTTTCACTCTTTCTGTCTCTCACCCACTCACTCATTCACTGAGTCACTCTGCACTCTGCCTCTCATCCCCTCCTCTCTCTCTCTCTCTCTCTCTCCCTCTCTCTCTCTGTGTGTGTGTGTGTGTGTGTGTGTGTGTGTGTGTGTGTGTCTGTGTGAAGCACTAAACCCCCAATTTCTTCAGGTACCGAAGAAGATAACGAAGTGGTCGAGCCACCAAGCCATTGGACTCGCCTGTGGGAGGTGACGGCCAGTATCTTCTTCAGGCCACCCATATTTCAGTTTTCCTTAATAACTTAAGGCAAAAACTCTACGGGTCCTTTGAAGATGCTTCGGCCTTTTACCATCCCCATCCTCATCCAACCGCAACTTGTTTCCATCTGCAATTATCTCACAGTTTGAGAATGTTAAACACAAGTCTTCGTTCGTCTTCCTCTTCCCTGTAGTCATAACTCTTTTGACTAGTTTAATCCGTCTTGCATGTTTCAGTGTTGAGGTAATCATTAATTCTTTACGTACGTGTTAATACTATAATCAGCTTAAAAAAAATGTTCAAATGGCTCTGAGCACTATGGGACTTAACTTCTAACGTCATCAGTCCCCTATAATATAGAACTACTTAAACCTAATTAACCTAAGACATCACACACATCCATGCCCGAGGCAGGATTCGAACCTGCGACCGTAGCGGTCGCGCGGTTCCAGACTGTAGCGCCTAGAACCACTCGGCCACCCCGTATAATCATCTTCCCTCGTACTCTAATCTTCATATGTTCCTATAATTTTTCGTCTGTAGCACTACTTTCCGTGCCACTTTAGCCAATCCAAGACTTGGCGAGACCTCTGTCAATAACTTGTCAGTTGCGGTATATTGATAATTTTTACTGTTTGTACCGTCTGACTACAACTGAATGAAACACAATTTTCGTGCCATTCAGTTGTAGTCAGACGGTACAAAAAGTAAAAATTATCAATAAACCGTAATATTGCAGGCAACTGAAGAAGACAGGGCTGCAAAACTTGAAGTGTTAACTTGTCACTTCTTTTGATCAGTCATATTTTGTCTCTAAATCATCTCTAAACTTCCTTCTCTTGCTCTCACTGTTCCTCTCCGCCGCTGAAAATGCACTGACAAAATCATCGAAATTTAGTCGCTTTTTTTCCAAAGAAAGAGAGGCACAGACAGTTGAGAGACTCAATCGAAGAATACAGCTTAGTTTGTATTAAGTTCCGTATGTCTCCATAAATGCAAAGAAGAACATTTTAATCTAATTAAGTTAGACTATGCAGAGGATGTAAAAGTTCTACAAACACGTCACCAAGGAAATCGTTTGCATGCAACGTTCATGAAATCCATGCGCGTTTAATGCTTCCGACGTTTTATTGTGAAGCAATAACTCCGTTATGTTCTAGCGCGTTTAGTTGCTCAAGTGGCATATAAAACGTTACAGTACGGCATTTTATGGGATGCTTCGCAGCAAACAGCTCATATTTTTGCTAATATTACCAGTGACGTGTACCAGCGACGGCTTCTGCACAACGGCGAAAAGGGGTTGTTCGTGTTGCACGAAAGACATATTTATTCGGTTCGTCGATGGAACTTTGCAGCTGTTGTTCACAGCAAAATAATACAATAACAAAAAAAGTTCAAATGTGTGCAATCAGTCCCTAAGCTTGCACACTACTTAACCTAAATCATCCTAAGAACAAACACACACACCCATGCCCGAGGGAGGACTCGAACCTCCGCCGGGACCAGCCTCACAGTCCATGACTGCAGCGCCTCAGACCGCTCGGCTAATCCCGCGCGGCAAAATAATACAACACTTTCAGCAGTAAATCGTCTGACAATATATGTTTAATCAGTTGACTAAGATAGTTGTAATTTAAGTCAAAGATGTCCGGTTTATCTAAATCCTGTTATATCGTCTCAGTCACGAAAACTACCTAAATACATGTTTGCCTAAACTGAGATTCAGTCTCAGGGACATTTTTACATTTTAATATCATCGACTATAGCAAACATTGCGCTATATAGTTGACTGACATTATTTTGACACCATATACTTGCTTGCTGCTGTTTGTACACTGTAAGGTGGTGAAACGTCCCCTTAGAAAAATTAATGAATTATTGTGCTGATAAACCTCTTACATTATTTGATTTTCAAACAGCTGAGCAGAACTGAATGAACTCAGACATTTCTCTCTTTACCTGTTCTGATCAACACTAAACTGACAGCCAATATTTTTAGCGCAAAGCAATCTGACTTTCAATAATCCCTACAAGAGAATGGCCCTGACTAACATTAACCTATTCGTTTCACAAATCACTTACCTCACAAAAATCTTCGTTACTGGAACTACTGCAATACAGCGAGCGCCACTACTGCCAGCTAAATAAAAGATTAAAACTACTGATGGCACTAACTACTGATAGGCATAGTTAGCAAATGAAAGATTTTGGTAATATATATATCAGTCCATGATATCCAATATTGAAAATTTACTCTTTTTGATGGACACACGTCCAGATCGTCCACTCTCAAAATTCCGCCATCTCTCTCTCCACATCCACCACTGCTGGCGGCTCACCTCCAACTGCGCAACGCTGCGCGCTATTAACAGCCAACTGCCCAACGCTACAATAGCATATACTCCAACAATGCAAACCAACCACAGTCTTCACACAGCACAGTCAGTGATTTTCATCTTGAGCGCTACGTGGCGTTACCAACATAAAAACCTAAACATCCTACTTACAGTGGCTATAATTTTTCACCTTACAAGCACTCATCGACATACTTTGCCGTGATCTACAACCACAATTAGGTATCATTTGATAGGTTGTACATCGTATATATGAATATTTAAAGAAGACTGATATTGTCACATACGCCTTGTAAATAATTGTTAACGCTTTTGCATGAAAGGTGACGGAGTGTCTTTATTATCAAAACGGCGTAATGAATGATTGCCTCTACTAGTAGAGGTTGGAACGCCAGTGGAGATGAAACGGCTCGCAGAATTCAAGCCCTGGGTGGAAAAAGACCGCACAGGTGTTGGTCCTGCCTGACAGGGGAAATGCCAAGACGGACAGTCTGGACACCTGGGCCGGGAAACACAATACAGCGCGGTTGGCCGGTATTGTAGGTAGGCCAGAAGGATGATCGGGACCTCTGCAAATATTGGACGCACCTGAGGGGAACGAGAAAGCGTCACCTCGGAAATCATGCAGGCTGGGTTATTTCCAAGGATTTTACTAAGAACCATACCATTGTATGTGTATAACTATTTCCTCGCAAACTTTCCGCGATGGACGACAAAAGGCTTAAATACGGTTGGTCTGCGTTCGGAAGATCTGTAGAGTGTGAGAGAATATTCCCTGGTTTCGTGAAGATGATTCGGCTTCTGGAGTTGCGAGGGAGGGGAGCCGAGTCTTGCTGGGAAGCCAGCGGTCGAGAGGAAGAGGTCTTCCGTTTTTGAGCACCCGTGTGTGACGGTCGCTCTGTATCAGCTTTGTTGGTACAGGCGGACTTGCTGTCTTTGCTCTAAGGTGATTTTATAATTAGAACGGTTAGCCACTGTACTGTTGCAAACTTATTCGATTCTGGACTTCACCTCCGGATCGGAAGTCGTCGTTGAGTACGCAGCGTTCAGTGATTGAGAGCACTTCTTCTGCCTATACTTCGTTTACACGTTATTTGTACTCCGTCTTTGTGGCTGGGAGTTTGCGTTTCTCGTCTGTAGAACACAGAGAGGAGAAGACAGTACTAGAGTATATTAGTCAGAGGACCGCCTTTTGCCGTCCTAGTGTTTGAATTTCATTTTGTGGCTGGAGTTCTTCAATCGTCGGCCGCGCGGAATTCGCCGAGCGGTCTCTGGCGCTGCAGCCATGGACTGTGCGACTGGTCCCGGCGGAGGTTCGAGTCCTCCCTAGGGCATGGGTGTGTGTGTTTGTCGTTAGGTTAATTTAGGTTAAGTAGTGTGTCAGCTTAGGGACTGATGATCGTAGCAGTCAAGTCCCGTAAGATTTCACACACATTTGAACATTTTTCTTCCATCGTCGCAGACGTGTACGAGAACCCTCACTCCGACGAACCGGACGCAGTACATACGGTGATATTGCTAATTTCTTCTGATTATTAGGGCTATAAAGCTAAACAGTTGTGATCACGCTAGTTTATTTCCACTGAGGTTCCACACCAACGTAGATAATCTTTGAAAGTAGTGTCTTCTAGTGGCTCAAATGGCTTTGAGCACTATGGGACTTAACATCTGTGGTCATCAGTCCCCTAGAACGTAGAACTACTTAAACCGAACTAACCTAAGGACATCACACACATCCATGCCCGAGGCAGGATTCGAACCTGCGACCGTAGTAGTCGCGCGGTTCCGGACCGAGCGCCTGAACCGCTAGACCACCGCGGCCGGCTGTCTTCTAGTGTTTGGTACGTAGATGATGTCAGTCATTTCGCGTTATTTATGTTAGATCGCGTGGCCATAAAAAGGAACAGAGTTGGGCAATTCATCAACTTTTAATCAGGAAATATAGACAATTGTAATATAAAGGGTTGTTTCTTAATCTACAATAGATGTATAATGAGAAACAACATTTATCATTTAGTAGTATTAGATACCTTAATCATTCATTTATGTTTAAGTAATTTATATGTTAAAGAGCATTAAGAGATCCTAAGATATGCTTCAGGGGGTAGTCAGAAAGGACCAAATCATCATTTTAGCGTTCAAAAATGGTTCAAATGGCTCTGAGCACTATGGGACTCGACTTCTGAGGTCATCAGTCCCCTAGAACGTAGAACTACTTAAACCTAACTAACCTAAGGACATCACACACATCCATGCCCGAGGCAGGATTGGAACCTGCGACCGTAGCGGTCTCGCGGTTCCAGACTGCAGCGCCTAGAACCGCACGGCCGCTCCGGCCGGCTTTAGCGTTCAATATTTTCCGTTGCGCACATGCATTTTACACCCGCCTGGAGTAGCATCTTGGAATACAAGTAGTAGGTGTAGTGACTAAGAGAAACTCCATAAATCAATGGCTCATTGCCACAGATCTCGGTAGATTTGTTTCGTCCCGAACGACCAAGCTAGATGAAGCAATGCTAACGCACTAGACTCGCTTTTGAGTGGACAGTGTTTTAATTCCCTTTTCGGCCATCCAGCTTTATGTTTCCACAAAAACAGGAACAGTTGCTATGAGTAGAATACGTCCGATTTTCTTCCGTACTCCTCCACATTGCCAATTTACGCTCCTCTCTAATGATCTCTTCATCGACGAGTCGTTAATTCTTAATCTTCCTTCCTTCGTCAACAACTACATGTCAAACCTTAGCTATCCGTTCGTCTTATCTGTATTCTTATTGACTACGTAGGTGTCATAGGGGCTGAAGATGGAAACTAATGAGCGCACTCAGTGATCGAGAAAGACCCCTGAAAGTCCAGGTAGGCAGAGTCAGGTAAAATTATTGACCGATTTAATTAGCCAGTTGTGTTGATCGAAATAGTCTCAGTCTTGTGACATTTCTTACTTTTTCGGCGAAACATCCACTGACAAAGTGTAAGGGTGTATATGATAATGAGAGTCTGGTGCATAAAGAGATGTTGGCACTTGCTGCCTAACGATGACTTGTTCCGAAGAATAGATTGAAAATCTGTCAAGTCTTAGGAAAGTGGAAACAAATGAAAAGAATGTATGAAACACAATGAAGTAAAATGTGTGTTTGTTTCATTTCAAATAATATGGGCACATTTCGTAGAGATATAATGGTTCACTACTGCGTTATGAATCTCGTATGGAGAATGAGGTTGGGCAGCATCTTCCATGTCGTCAGTAGCGCATAAGAGCACAGCATTTAGTTTTTGCGCAATTCGGTTGTTGGGCAGCAGTTTCTGTATCGTTATCAGCACAAAAGAGCACATCATGTCGTATGTGAGTTGTAACGAGTTTCGAATTACAAGAAGCGGCTTGCTTTTATACTTACTGCGTACATCTTAGTCTAAAATCTTAAACCTTGTGTATTTGTGTATCTAGTAGCCTCAGTTCAACGTTTTGTCTAGTCTGTACTTCAGCCGTCTTTAGTATGTATAGGGACTGTGATCACTCCATACAGATGCGATCTGAGTTAGTGACGCTTCACTCACAGCTCCAGGCGGTACTGGCCTCGTCATACAGCCTGACGCTATTGCCAATGGGCATCGCTATGGAGGGGCTGGACGTTGGGATGCAACGTCCTTCCAGCACATCCTCCATGTCTCCCGATCGGTCCGCTACTGTGATCGCCCTGATTACTGTTCGCATTGAGAATAACCCCTCACATGCGGTCGAGTGAGAGGTTATTTCAAAATATGGCAGGCAGCGAAAGACTTTCTGGGGTGCCGATCGAAGGACCTCCCTGGTTCGTCTGACGAATCGGTTGTGGGCACTATCTGTGGCTGACGAAAGTCGTGAGCCAGTTGTCGTCGCCCACGCTCCTCCAGAGGAAGGAGGTGTACAGCACAAGGCCTGGCCTTACCATTGTAAACAAATCAGGAAATGAAAAAGAATATTCTAAATTTTTGGGTATTCATACTGATAAGAAACTATTGCAGATTATATTAAAAGTTAAGCTCAGCAAGTTTTGTATTACATATAATAGCAGATTTACGAGATGCAAAGTAAAATATTCACTTACTTTTTCATATTTTTATTCACTGATCTTTCATGACATAGTATTCTGGGAATACTTCATTAAGGAAGAAAGTATTTGCTGTGCAGAATCGTGTAATAACGACAATATGTGATGTCCACTTAGAACTTTTTCCCTTTAGTTGTACTTACTGGCAACAGCCTCATAATACGTTTACTCCCATTCAGCGTTTGTTGTGAACAATCAGTTACTATCCAAAAACAACAACAGCATTCATAAAAACGAGGATAATTCCGTAAGTCACGGTAATTACGATATATCGTGCGAAAGCTTGGCACTGCTATATTCGCAGTAAATACACTCACCAGATCTCAGTCCACGCGACTTCGACCTTATTGCACAAGTGAGGAAACCATTGCTTGGGAGACGCTATGCAAATGGGGCCAAGGTCTTCACGGCACACATCGACGACAATTCCATTGGTAACCCGCGCCTTCCTCATCATTGGCAATGCTGCGTGTATGAACAGTAGTTGATTTTTACTCATTTTTGCTCCATTTGTATTCGTGCATGATAAATTTACACAGAGTTCCATTGCAAGCGTTTCATTTCAGCCGCGCGGGCTGAGACGTCTTGTCACGGTGCGCTCCCCCCGTCGGAGGTTCGAGTCCTCCCTCGGGCATGGGTGTGTGTGTTGTTCTTAGCGTAAATTAGTTTAAGTTAGATTAAGTAGTGTGTAAGCTTAGGAACCGATGACCTAAGCAATTTGGTCCCATAAGATCTTATGACAAATTTACTTTTCAACCCTTACCTACCGCGACCCCTTGTACTGGAACCCTAATTTATGTTGATATGGAGATACACACTGGCATACCGGCTCAATTGGCAAGATATTCCATAGTTTCCATGAGTTATGAAATGACCCTCTTACAATACTGGAAGGAGAAATGACGTAGTATCTATCATTCAAACTTGGTCTGAGATAGCACGGAGTGATATATTTACCTATAAAAATCTCTGACCTTTCGCCTAGAGATGCAAAATATCTAATTGGTAACAAAATTAATTTCATTTTTGTCGCATGGCAGCCACACTTTATTGCTCAAACACAAGACACAGTAAATGACAGGATGGAATACCGAGTTCACGCGGCAGCGTAACACTAGTGTACACACTTCGGAAACCAGTTCGTGGCGCAGAATTGTCTGCAGTACAAGCACCAATAAATTAAGTACTGTCCTTGAGAGAAAATCATGTATGGTAGGATCGTTGATTATCGTTGAGTACGCCCGGCAGATCGCGACCGTAAACAGCGTAGGCGTAGTGCTGTGAGAGTGCCGAAGCTGCTGCCGTAGTACCTTTCCCCTCTCCCGCCCCGGTACGGGGCGATAGGCCACGGCCAAGCGACAAAGAGTGGCCTATGAAGCCGTCGCCTCGTTCTTACGTTCCTTCGTTCTTGTGTGGCGAGTCTGTATCGACAGCGCTATCGGATACTAAAACATCTGAGAGAGACACAGAGAGAGAACATACATTGATGAGACAAAAAATTATGATCACTGCCAATCACGAAACTGAATGCTGTCTGATGGCACTGAGGACAAATTACACAGTAAGGAAAATATATACTGTTTACGGTATAACATTGATGCTGGTAACCTTAGTGGTTTATTTCCTCCGGAAGCTATGATGCACCTTCAGTGCTTTAAGCTTACTACCCCTTATGTAATGGTGGTTTTGTCACGATGTATGTTTGCTACTACATCGGCCCTTATGTGATTTTGCCTGGCTCTAAAATTTTGGTTTTCCCTGTGAATGTGTATTAACAGGATCGTGTACCAGTGTTCGTAATTCTTTCTTAACAAGAGCCATTATTGTCAATTTTAAAGTTCTGAGATGTATACCGTTTGTGGACTTCACTAATATAGTAATGTAATTTTTTATACGAGTATTTTGGCTGTATATGCCACTGGGCGTAAGTTTCTCGGCGTAAGCGCCACCTGCCTTTTATGGTGTGTAACTACATTATTTGTACCATTGCTCCCATACTGTTATAATGGGAGTGTTAATTTCCTTCCTTTTTTATTCTTACTCTACCTAAGGACGTTATTAATACTGATAATTTACACGTTGCCGTTGTACGCCAATTGGCACATGTTTCTCGGCACGAGCGCCACCTGCCCTGTTTTCAGAGTAACTACGCTCGCCGATTACACTCATTCGGTTGTGAGCGCTGCAAGATTCATGAGCTATTTTACATTTACGTGACAAACCCTAATTCTAGGGCGATATTTTATTTTTGACACATGGATCTATGCCGACAATTGTAAAAACGGCGATGGTACATTAGTCCTTACTAATTTAAAATTGTAAGTACCAGTCGTCGTTATCATACTTCTGTAATGCAAGAGTTCTCTAATTTGTGATAAAATTTATTCTTGGCTTATAAGTTTCATACTTTCCTAATGTAAGCTATGATGTTCATTGTCCTTAGGCTACCTTCTGAAGAAGACAAATTTATAATTGTCGAAACCTAGGTAAAGAATTTCTTTATCCATTGCAACTGGTCGGCTGTTTATATTTTTATTGCGTGAAACCGTTGCTGTTGTGCAGTTATGTTTAAAATATAAAAGGATATATAACAAGAGGAAATGGAAATGGTTCTAGAGACGCTGCGGCCCACAGATGATGAGGATGTGCACTGGCGTAAGCGCCTTTTACAAAGTGAAGATTGCTATGGCCCCTGCGCCTGGGAAAGGACATCTCGGAAATGGCGAAGCTGGTCACCTGTTCGCGTGCTACTGTCCTGAGCATCTACTGGAAGTGGTTGAAGTACGGTAACACCACGAGTAAGAGACACAGTGATGGACCTCTACACCGCATCACAGAACGTGGATGTCGGAGGCCGTCCCACTCTGTAAAGCAGAATAGGCGGCCATGTGTGGCAGATCTGATGACAGAAAGAAATGCGGGTACAGGACAAGTGTTTCTCTGTAAACGCTGTTAAAAATCGGGCTCCAGCGCAGACGATACCTAGGTTTTCCAGTGTTAACCCAAGCCGCCAATTATTATTGCAGTGAGGCACGGGAACATCTAGATTCGACGCACGGATCAACGATATGTGTTACCTGGTTGAATGAGTAGCGTTTCTTGTTACACAAGGTCGGTAGTCAAGTCCGTATGTCGTCATTCAGGCAAACGGCTGTTCAAACGGTGCACCGGGCCAAGACAAAGACTGGGAAGGCGGTGGCAGTGGGGGGCGGGGGCAGACTTATACTGTAGCGGTCATTTACCTGAGTTTCTGTGGGGCCTGTGCTACCAATCGAAGGCACCGTGACAGCGGTGACCTATGTGAACCTTAACGGGGGCCACTCCATGCCTTCGTTCTTGATATCTTCCTTGCATCTCCCAGCAGGATACCTGTCCCTCTCACAAGGCCAGAATCGTTCTGTACTGGTTTGAGGAGCATGGTAGTCAACTTCTGATGATGTTTCGACCAACAAATTCAACTGATATAACACGCTGGAATAGATCTGGGATGCCATGAGACGCCAGCTCTGCACCCGTAACCACTGGACCGTAATTTACACGAACTGCGTGAGTAGTGCGTAGGCATCTGGTGCCACATGCCTCCTGAAACACACCAAGGACTTGTCGGAAACATGATACGCAGAGTCTCTGCTGCATTACTTCGGAAATGTGCGCCATTTCACTATTAAGTCGGTAAGCATAATAATTTTCTCATTTTTTTGGGTCATAGTCATGTAATAATGTTTGAGTCTCAATTCCACGATTTGACTGTACAATCTTCTTCATTTTATATTAAGCCTGAAGTCATCATTAAATACAGCAATTTTGGTTATAATTAGACTTTGTTAAGTGTAGTCATTGTCAGGATCTGTTGAACTGGGAGTCCCAGCTTGTGGACGAGTGCAAAATCAAAAATGTATGACAGACGGGTAGCAAAAATACTTTCTAGCCATAGAGCAACTAAACCACAGAATCGACATCAATACAGTGGTTACATCTGGAGTGCAAATGATCTGAAACCTTTCTGGTTGACTGGTCCACAATGTATTTCCAGACTGTGTTCACTGCACTTGTAACGACTATATCGATATTCATTCTGTGGCTCACTTGTTATGTGGCTGGAAAATATATTTGCTACTTGTCTGTTCTACGTTTTTGTGATTTTGTACTTACCGACATGTTGGGACTCAGTTCAATAGATCTTTACGATAACCTTACTTAAAGTGTAATTATACTTAACATTGTTGTATTTGATAATGGCTTAAGGCCGAAATAATGATAATAATATAAAAAAAAGAAGTTTGTATTCACAAATGACGGACACATCATTCAGACAAATGTTCGTAACGTTATGGCTCATCAGTGCATCAAAGTGCAAATAATTGTTCGTCAAAAGAAAAAAAAAAGTCGTTTAAGAGAATCCTGTAGAAGGTCAGCATTTCGTAACATTTTTCAGTCCTAAAGTGTACTATATTCGCAGCTCGTTCCGCGTCATAGTGATAAATTACAGTGGAATATGTATAATTTTAATTAATATAGTGTTTATACTGGTTGCTGGTGAGGAGGAAAGTTAGTTATTAGTATTTTATTAATGATCTCATTCATAAGCAGCCATATCACAGTCATCACAGTCACCCAAGAAAGTTATAATTAAGCTTTACTTGTTTAATCAGAATCGGACGATGACTCTCCTTGTCCGCAGTCTCGATGATTCGAAGCAATCTGCAATCCTGTGTGAAATAAAATGTCTTGGTTTTCTTGCGTTGCGTAGTCGGTCGGGAAACCTCAGATCAAGCGAAAAGTTTGCTTTGATAGAGTTTAATTATCCGATGAAATAATGGAGCTCTTGCATCTAATAATTGCAGGTTATTTTCTAATTCATCGGAAGTTCCCTTCTGATTACCAACGAAACGACACCTCCGTGCAAATTTCCAATTAGAGACTACATATATAATGAAATTCCTTACACACCTTTGATGTAAATGCTCAGTATATATTTTCTTGAGTAGCATACAATATATTTTCAATCTCTTTCTTCCAATAATCTCCATAGCAAAATTACAATTATTCAATGCGGCTATTCGGCACGGAGAAGATCCTAGAAGTCCCCTCAACACACCAGAGAGAATATTACAACGAGTAATTTTGCGCTCATGGAATAGTACACTACTGGCCATTAAAATTGCTGCACCATGAAGGAATGCAGATGATAAACGGGTACTCATTGGACAAATATATTATACTAGAACTGACGTGTGATTACATTTTCACGCAATTTGGGTGCATAGATCCTGAGAAATCAGTACCCAGAACAACCACCTCTGGCCGTAATAACAGCCTTGATACGCCTCGGTATTGAGTCAAACAGAGCTTGGATGGCGTATACAGGTACAGCTGCCCATGCAGCTTCAACACGATGCCGCAGTTCATCAAGAGTAGTGACTGGCGTATTGTGACTAGCCAGTTGCTCAGCCACCATTGACCAGACGTTTTCAATTGGTGAGAGATCTGGAGAATGTGCTGACCAGGGCAGCGTTCGAACATTTCTGTATTCATAGAAGCGCGTACAGGACTTGCAACATGCGGCCGTGAAACGTAGGGTTCGCAGGGATCGAATGATGGATTGAGCCACGGGTCGTAACACATCTGAAATGTAACGTCCACTGTTCAAAGTGCCAACAATGCAAACAAGAGGTGACCGAGACGTGTAACCAATGGCACCCCATACCAACACACCAGGTGATAGGCCAATATGGCGTTGACAAATACACGCTTCCAATGTGCGTTCACCGCGATGTCGCCAAACACGGATGCGACCATCATGATGCTGTAAACAGAACCTGGATTCATCTGAAAAAATGACGTTTTGCCATTCGTGTACCCAGGTTCGTCTTGAGTACACCATCGCAGGCGCTCGTGTCTGTGCTGCAGCGTCAAGGGTAACCGCAGCCATGGTCTCCCAGCTGATAGTCCATGCTGCTACAAACGTCGTTGAACTGTTCGTCCAGATGGCTGTTATCTTGCAAACGTCCCCATCTGTTGACTCAGGGATCGAGACGTCGCTGCACGATCCATTACAGCCATGCGGATAAGGTGCCTGTCATCTCGACTGCTAGTGATACGAGGCCGTTGGGATCCAGCACGGCGTTCCGTATTACCCTCCTGAACCCACCGGTCTCCATATTCTGTTAACAGTCATTGGATCTCGACCAACGCGAGCAGCAATGTCGCAATACGATAAACCGCAATCACGATAGACTACAATCCGACCTTTAGCAAAGTCGAAAACGTGATGGTGCGCATTTCTTCTCCTTACACGAGGCATCACAACAACGTTTCACCAGGCAACCCCGGTCCACTGCTGTTTGTGTATGAAAAATCGGTTGGAAACTTTCCTCAAATCACAGCATCTTCTTCCTGTCGGTTAAATTTCACGTCTGTAGCACGTCATTTTCGTGGTGTAGTAATTTTAATGGCCCAGTAGTGTAATAGTACTGTAGTACTTTGCGCATCGATTCTGCGAGTATATAGATGGTCAAGTAGGAAACGTAATTTACTCGTAGAATTGTGCAGGGATAATTAGTGGAATATAAAGAGATGTTACATATGTATCATGGGAATGACTATCAAACACTGGTTCCATCGTCAGGGCGTGGCCGGCACGAAATCCAGGCTTGTCCAGCTCGGACTACCCTTAGTCTCTCACATTCGTAACTCACTACGCATTGCGGACGTCCGACGTGCAGGTTGCGCAGATTAACGTATCCGGAGACTGTAATGCCGCAGACGTCGCCAGTGGCACCCGGCACGCGCTAATTGGTGACCAGCAGAGCGTGGTCGCTGAGCAGGTCTAATCCCCGGCCGATCCCTCTGCCTCAGTGTCCGCGCGGCGCTCTTCATAACACAGACGCGTCCGCCCGCACTCCGCACCGAACTCCATCTTCGACGCCAATGGCGACGCCGACAGCAGACGCCAATAGCTGTGGGTCTATTCTGGGCGCGGCTTTTTGTCTCGGCCACACAGCCGGCTTACGGCCGGAAGCGTCCGACTTTTTCTCCCATTGTTCTTTTATGACAAAGACGGGGAGGCTTTTCTTTAAAAAGCATTTCTCATCCTTTTTTGTGGTGTGGAAGCGTCTGTCTCGTTGCGTTAATTTTCATTCCTTGTCCTCTGTCCCACTTCCGTCTCTGTGAATCTCCTTACTGGAAGATATAATGCCGACGTTGTTATAATTTATTTTGAAATAAGTCGCAACGTGACGCTATTAAACCAGTACCTCCTGTGTTATTTCCTTTTTTTTCGAAGGCTGCGTTTTACTGCTGCTGTTAGTCTGCTCTTCGCATCAATTTTTATGCCATCATCTTGCCTTTCGCCTCATCTGCCCTTCCAGAATAAAGTATCACGCGTCAGTCGTTGTGTGTGTCTAAATGAATCATCTAGGATTACATTTTTTCGTAAGGCTCTAAGTATAGCGGTAAATTTCTCGTAATTAGGATGCCGCTGATGAGAAACTTTTCACCGTGAATTCAGTCGGCTTTACACATACTACTTGCTGCTGCACCATACATTAAGTTTCTGTAACAACTTTTCATGAACTGTAAACATTAGTAAACTCCTTCCATTTCCAGTACAGCACCACCATCGCCGAACATGCAGGTCGTTATTTGTTATGAAACGTAGTTTCAAGCACGTTCTTTGTATGCGTAGATAATGTTAGAGCTCGTTTCGCTATATATATTCATTTCGGGTAGTTGGTTCCGTATCTAAAAATTTTCACTTTAACCTCGTGCTCTACCTATATAATTTTGGTACTAAATGCTGTGCTACCCCACATACGTAGAGGAAACTATAAAAAAATTTCCCGTAATAGCAAAACAGTTCAAAAAATGTTCAGATGTGTGTGAAATCTAATGGGACTTAACTGCTAAGGTCATCAGTCCCTAAGCTTACACACTACTTAACCTAAATTAATCTAAGGACAAACACACACACCCATGCCCGAGGGAGGACTCGAACCTACGCTGGCACCAGTCGCACAGTCCATGACTGCAGCGCCTGCGACCGCTCGGCTAATCCCGCGCGGCTAGCAAAACAGTTACTACATGTTATGAGTACAACTACCTTTAATTATCATACTCCGTGTCAGTGACTGTTAGTTGTTCCCATTCTTCTTAAGAGACATCCAAAGGACTGGAAGTGGAATTGGCGTCTCACGGACTACTGCTGGTGTGCGCAGATAACGTCAGATACACTCTACACGATTCATATCCTGAGTTCTCATTGGGCAGCTCACGTGACTGATATCCTCAACAGATTATCTGGATATGAACAGATGTAATGGTACCTACCTAAATCCGTACATCTCATTGTAGTACCTTAATATCCTACTTATGAGCACTTGACAGTGTTCCTCCGACCAGCAGAAACAATCTGATACTCGGTACATTAATCCTAAATGATTCTTCCTGGCGCCAGAACACTGTCACCATTATACTGGTCTCTTTCCAAGAGTCTCCTGTGATTGTACGGGTTCTTCTTCTTCTTCTTCTTCTGTGGCGCTACAGTCCAGGATGGAAAACTGGAAATTTGTGGTAAGGACTATGGAACCAAACTGCTAAAGTCATCGATCCCTAGGCTTATGCACTATTTAATCTAACTTAAATTAACTTACGCTAACGACATCACACACACCCATGCCCGAGGGAGGACTAGAACCTCCGACGGGGGAAACCGCGCGAACCGTGACAAGACGCCTCAGTCAAGGATGAACCTTAGCTTTTCCAAAGAGGCCGGCCGGTGTGGCCGAGCGGTTCTAGTCACTACAGTCTGGAACCACGCGACCGCTACGGTCACAGGTTCGAATCCTGCCTCGGACATGGATGTGTGTGATGTCCTTAGGTTAGTTAGGTTTAAGTAGTTCTAAGTTCTAGGGGACTGATGACGTCAGATGTTAACTCCCATAGTGCTCCGAGCCATTTGAACCATTTGAACCTTCCCAACGAGCTTCCGCCATCCGTCATGGTCATTATTAATCCCTCCAGCTTCTGCTTTACTTTTTTTGCAGGAAAAGTACAGGATCTATCTATGAAGAGCACTTTGACGGTTTCATTCATGGTCTTATATCGATGTTGCAAACTCGAGAACGAAGGAAGGAAAACAGACCAAGAGCTATGAGCCTCCGATACAGACTATACCAGAATGCGCAAGTCCTGGAGCAGCTCTAAACTCTGAAGACGACTGAGACGCACACGTGGATACAACTCAAAATAGTGCAGTTTAGTCCAGAGATTAGTTTTGTTGTAGATTGGTCTACTTTGTACTAACGAAAACAATTTCTTGTGCCTCAGTACCTCGACCTATGCAGTAAAATGACACACTGTACCATATTCTGCATGGCAGTAACTGCCTTTTGTCTCGTTTATTTCGAAATGTACTCCGAATTAATGCTGCAAATAAGTTTTCTAACGACGTCTTTGTTTCGTTAGTTACTCTAATAAACTTCCTGGCGTTGATATACTGTTATTGTATAACCGATTCACATGTTTTATTAATGAGTATATATGGCTTGACGCCATTAAGATCATTTCAGTGCTGATAGACTCCGTCTGCTGAACTCTTGGAGGAATTCAGTGTCATACCACGAGCAATGAGCATGTTGGTCAGAGGGTGCTACTTGAGTAGCGTGCGACTAGTTGTTGAGTAGGACGGAAAGTGTGCTCGGAGAGCCGGCCGGGGTGGCCAAGCGGTTAAAGGCGCTACAGTCTGGAACCGCGCGACCGCTGCGGTCGCAGGTTCGAATCCTGCCTCGGGCATGGATGTGTGTGATGTCCTTAGATTAGTTAGGTTTAAGTAGTTCTAAGTTCTAGGGGACTGATGACCATCGAAGTTGAGTCCCATAGTGTTCAGAGCCATTTGAACCATTTTTTTTTGTGCTCGGACAACCGAAGCAGTTAAGGCAACCGCTCGCGTAAAGCGGGATATCCGGGTTTGAGTCCGGTCCGGCACAAATTTTTACTTGTTTCAGTGGTCATTTGCTGCCGACGTCAGAGCTTATTTTATTTCAAGGTGTTTGATTATGTGATATAAACGCCGTTAATCAATTTCCAAATTATACAATTTCGTTTCCTGGCGCGCTTGGCACAGTCGAACTGAAACGAAAATTTGAGATTCATAAACTGATCCAAAACGTAACCACAATGAAAATCATTTGTGGTGCTGTAAGCATGAAATACGGCAGTTGTTATGTGGACCCAGTAGGAAGGTCAAACCGAAATTTCATTCTCACTCAAGGAAAACCAAAGCAGGCTTCAAACATACGTGAATACGATATTGCAGTACCTTTGTTACGATGCAAAGTTCCTTTGGACATGCATGAATATCCAAAGGAACAGTCACTGCGGGGCTACACCCATTGTGAAGTATCAGCTGTTGAATGGAATTCTGACAACGAAAATTTGTACCGGATCGGGACTTGTCCATTTTATGTAATGTATGAAGATTAATCGCAATATCGTGGAATAGGTGGCCTGTGTTTTTTTTATATGGGTGGCTATTGCTGGTTTATTATAGTTGTTAGTGTGGTAGGCATTTGTATGTTCGTTGTATCCTATTTGGGAGTCTGTTGCGTTTTGGCCTACATGGAGGGCTTTGCAGGTACTACATTCTACGTATTTTATAAACGCCTGATTGTGTTTATCTATATGTGTGTCAGTATAGTATCTGTGTACGTGTTGCTGTTTGTTATTGCGACGGCAATGTTAAAGTTGTGTGGTCTGAACATGTTTGCTGTTTTGAAGGAGATTTTGTCTTAGAAAGGAATGGAAGCAGTGAGTTTGTTTTTCATTGTCTATGTGGAAGTTGGTTTAATATAGTTTTTTCTTTTTTATATGAGGCTATTTGGTGTATCACTTTTCATTTTTATTGTGTCACTTTTCTTCCCGGTAGTGCTTCGCAAGCTCTTCACAATGACTCCCGAATCAATGATGTAGTACAGCGCCTTTGCGCGCTACTACAGTTTACAACTTTGCCCAAAATTAACTCGTAACCATCATGCGGATGCACGAGCACAGGTACGTTGACGTCACAGGTAAAAGGAACAGTGCTCGACAAAGAAGTACAAACACGACCTATCCGTGGTGGTCTCACTCATTATTTGCGCATTATTAGTCTCGTAGTTAACAGCAATGCAGGACTGACCATATTTCGTCAGCCAAGAAAGTCCGACCGAGTATCACTATAACGAGCGTATAGACACTTCCTTGTCATTATATTCAGAAAAGACTTCCTAACATTTAAATGTACGTCCTTTGTTCAGAAAAACCTTTCTGTATTTGGCCAGTCTATATTTTGTATCATCTAGAGGAGACACACCAGGACAAATTCCATAGTGTAAAAGCAAAAACTCCATTAAGGAAAAATCGTGGTAGTACTGGCAACCGAACCTGTGTCTTTCGCGTTGCTGTCAGATGCCCTCAACGTTTTTTTTTTTTTCAACGTTGTTATGTCACCAGTGATTCTTGAGACTTTTCTAGTACGTAGGGTGGCCAGCCCCATGACCGAACACACTTGGCTACCGTGCCTGCTGTTCACTTTCGGAGACGGACTACAGCTTACGATACACTACGCGAACGAAAAATAATTACCGAGGAAAGAATGCAGAACAGTGAGCTCGGAGTAACAACTTGGCCGAAGGGAAGAGCACGAAATGGCAATAGTTCGTATGTAGCTTCCAAGTAGAAAAGTCTAACAGAAGAGTGGAGTGGTAAAAGAAATTCCCAGTGACAAGGAGAGTCGGGACTCGCGCTGACTCGTGGTACAAAGTGCTTCCGACTCTGCTTGCGGTGGCTAGTCTGTGTGTGTTGTGAGAGGTTTGAGGTTTGGCTGGTAATGGACGTGGTCGTTTGGGGGGGGGGGGGGGTGGATTGCGGGAGAGGGGGGCTCGACCTGGCGTGTTGCGTGTGTGCGTGGTGCGTCGGCCAGAGGCACAGCAGACGCGCTGGCTGCGGCGCCCGCCGCGGTCAGGGGTCAGCAGCAGCAGCGCAGCGGGGTCACTGGCCGTTTCCCGCTCGCCGCCGGCCTTATCGCCGTTCGCGGAAACCGCCAACTACAGCAGCGTCCCGAAGACGGCCGTAGTTGGAAAGGATGGCAAAGGGGAATCTAACGTCCGGTCGACGGCAGCGTTACTAGGTACTGGGCACAAACGGTAAGGAAAAAAAACACCGTTACTAGGTACTTAGTGACAAACGGGAAGAAAAGAAAAAGTACAGACAGAACGGATAATCAGTCAGTGCAGATAGGCGTATCGGTTTCTTCGCAGTTCGGAATTCCACTGTCTTTGTAGGTAACAGGTACACTCGTAACTATTGAACGTATTGATATTAACTGTATACTTCAAATCATATCATGAGAGAACGGATAATCATTCCCCGCAAGTAGCCTTACCGGTCAATATTTCTTTGCATATCGGAGATGAACTGTCTTTGCTGGAAACAGGCTCTTTCGGAAATACTGAACGTAGCAGTTCCACCCGTCACCAAAATAGTGCGGCAAACCGTTCGTCTAATTTGGGCGTTATCATAATGAAAACTGTCATGGAAAACTTAATAATAAATTCCATCTTCAGGTACTTTCGGAAATACTGCAAGTAGCAATTCCACGCATGTGTGATTGTCTATGACGTCATCAAAACTGTGCACAAATGGTTCAAATGGCTCTGAGCACTATGGGACTTAACATCTGTGGTCATCAGTCCCCTAGAACTTAGAACTACTTAAACCTAACTAACCTACGGACATCACACACATCCATGCCCGAGGCAGGATTCGAACCTGCGACCGTAGCGATCGCGCGGTTCCAGACTGAAGCGCCTAGAACCGCTAGACCACCGCGGACGGCCAACTGTGCACACAAACCGTTTATAACTCAGTATTTACCTAATATCGGCACGTTGTGTATTATCGTAATAAAAATGGTCTTGGAAAACTTAATAAAAATATCGTCTACTGACTTTATACCATTGTTATTATTCCGATGTACATTTAGAATTCACAGTTTCGTCAACAAGGCTTATCGCGAGCGGGATTTATATAAAGATTTGGAAAGATTTATTCATAATATAGTATATGGGGACATGATGCTAAAAGATAAACTTGAAAGTAATTAACTTCTCTAAAAAGTCCTCCAATATCGAATGACTATTTGATTGGAAAGCAGGTATTTACCAACCGCTCACCTAATATATCCATCTGGATATAACTGTTTTGCCTTCACTGTATGCTACGGTTTTAGGAATAAAAACAAGTTTATCTTAGCTCCTAAGACTCTTTGGATTGACGTACACAAATGATTGTGAAAATGTTAAGTTGTGATGTACTTGCTGCTGTATTCTGTATGCCAGAGAAGGAAATTACCAACAAAAATGTAAATAAGTGCACTAACAAAATGACTAATCATCCTTAGCACATAAGACACTCGCTATAATACATTAATCTTTCTGAACAGGTGTCTTTTTCAACATATGACCTCACCGACACACACAGCAGAGGAAACGAACCTCACTTCATATTAATTACAACGTAAAATTAGCTGTGAATGCACGTGATGGTAGCAACATGTTGTCGAAAGACGTAGTGCTAATAAAATATTGGTAACAAGTGGCTTTGCAATGTATATTATTTCATAAAAATCTTACAATACAATTACAGCACTCAAATAACATTTATACGACATGTATAAATTAAAGTAAAAATTATTCTCCATAAGGATTGGCAAGAGGAAGGGCATTCGGCCAGCCTCTACGATTAACATAACCAAATCGAGAATAACACACCGAAACCGAGACGATACTGGATAAGGTCAAGAAAAAGAAGTTTGGACCTGACGATGCCAGCAGTCGAAATGTCGTTATTAATGAAAATTAAGTAAGCTATCCAGACGGATTTTTTCTAAAATAAATTCTTTTTGTTTAGAACCAGCTATCAATTTTTAACTAGGCACTGACAATCTACTAATAACTCTCCACTTCGTAACCGGTTTCTAAGCATGTCACCTCCATGCACACAATTGCGTAGTCTGCAGAGAGCGTCATTGAGCTACAAATGAGACCATTTTGTTTCTCTGGAACATCAGTGGTTCTGCCACACTACCTTGAGTTATGCTGCACTGTACCTTCACTTCTGAAGGACTCGCATTAAGAATGATACATTCAATTTTGTTTTCTAGGAAGCCTTCGATGCAGTCACCTATCTATTCGGATATTCCATATGGGAGTATCATACTTATCAGATAACGATGTGGAACCATATCGAAGGTACTTTGAGTTCACAGTCTACTGCTTTCATGCCTTAAAAGTGGAATTATATTTTTGAAATGATTGTAGGATCCTCATTTCTTTTGTGGACTGTCCTTGTGACATCCTCGTAATGTCTCAAGTTAATTTCTGATGAAAATGGGATCAATATCTATTTCTCCCCCTCAGCAAAGAGTCTAGATGTAGAAGATGAAAAACTAAATTAGGCTGAGCACATTGCTGCGATATGCAAGCAGGCATCTGCATCATTCTATGCCCTACAAAAATATAAAAACTGTTTACCTCTTGACCTGAAAAAGAAAATTGTTCAAATGTTCAAACTTCCAGTTGATAATTACAGGGATGTTACCCTGGAAGGTCTTTCCCGAGAAAGGTCACGGAGCCTCGAACTAGTGATCAACGCCTGCGTTCGGTGCATCTGTGATGTTAGAATCTTTGATCATATTTGACCATCTTATGGACCGCTATCCTGGCCGCTACAAAAAATGGTTCAAATGGCTCTGAGCACTATGGGACTTAACTTCTGAGTTCATCAGTCCCCTATAATTTAGAACTATTAAACCTAACTAACCTAAGGACATCACACACATCCATGACCGAGGCAGGATTCGAACCTGCGACCGTAGCGGTCGCGCGGTTCCGGACTGTAGCGCCTACAACTGCTCGGTGGTCGCTACAGACAAGCACAAGAATTCCATACACTCTTTCTCTTCTACCGTGTTATCAACGTACACAGTCCGTGATATCTCTCCTCTACATTTACACTCTTGTCAGAGCGTCGTAGCAGAAGCACTTATTCACATCAGGGCAAAATCCTTTCAGCCCCACTCTGTCACTCACCCGTTCACTGGAAGTCCTCTTCAGTAGCGGGAACTCAATTCTGGAACGACCTCCCTCATTATGTCAGAGAACTGAATAACGTCTCCAGCTTCAAATGAAGGTTAATGACATGTCTACTGAAGCGATAATAATGTCTGCCTTTGTCCCTGTACAGAACTGTTACCCCATTAAATCGTTCTTTCCGTATAGATTTTCCTCGTTTCCCAATGCTCTTAGCTGGTGCAGTTTACCTAGATTTCTTTCTCTCAAAACTCGCTGTATCAGAGAATATTATTCTCCTGCACCTATAAATATGTTTTGTGTATACCACTATCACTGTTATTATTATTATTATTATTATTATTATTACCACTGCTACTACTACTATTAGCGGCGACAGCAGTAGCACAATGAGTGGTATTAGTAGTAGTGCTAGTATTAGCTTTATTAGTTTTTATCCAGGTCTCTTTATTCATACTGTCTCTACATACAATCAAAAAATTATTACTTCTATTAATACTATTTTATTATCACTTGTCATACTAAAATTATTGTTATTTCTTTCTTAACTACGGTGCAAAAGCGTGCTACAATCTGAAGTCCTGGTATGATGCAAGACAGGGCCTGATCAAGTTAAATACATGAATAAATATGTCCACTGCGTACAAATGATACCAATGTAATTTCGAATTTTTATCGTGGCTGGCGTTTGGGGTCGTTAAGTTCTGTCTTCCACTTTTACGCTTATATCTCAAGTTTCTTTTATTATTATTATTTTTCCGCGAGCTGTATTGCTGGTGAATGGCTACTGGCCCCTGTTTGCAAGTGATAAGTATCATATCGTCTAGCCGGCCGGTGTGGCCGTGCGGTTAAAGGCGCTTCAGTCTGGAACCGCGTGACCGCTACGGTCGCAGGTTCGAATCCTGCCTCGGGCGTGGATGTGTGTGATGTCCTTAGGTTAGTTAGGTTTAAGTAGTTCTAAGTTCTATGGGACTGATGACCACAGCAGTTAAGTCCTATAGTGCTCAGAGCCATTTGAACCATTTTGATCATATCGTCTACATGTATATCTTTGTTGACCCCTAACAAAACAGGCGGATCAGCCATGAGATATAGACATGCGCCCAGACACAAGGCTTCCACGTTAGCTAGCCACAGCGTCCTGTTGTCTGGATACTTTCTTTTTAAATCTCATACCTTTATGACATTATTACAAAATATTTGGTATAATTTTTTCAAATTCTTGGTAACAGAAATTAATGGCTGAAATCCCCTGACATTTTGAGGCAAAACGGACGCATCAAGCGATCATAAGCAAAGATTGTGGAACATTGCTCTATCACTTCTGAAATATGACGACCCAGAACCTTGACACTTAGGCCCGACAGCTGGACCAACTTGCGAAATACAGTGTCCCATTCTTCTCTCACCACTTACAAAATTGCGCTCAGAATCTAACAATCGTAGACGTGTAGAAAGACATGGAATATCAAAATCTGCGAATCCTTTATTGCTGACGGTGCGTAGAAGTACGTTACAAAGATTGGAATATCTCAACCACTGTAAATCAAATAAATATGTAGCAGATATTCGGAGTGAAATTAAACATGAAAACGTTTATATGGAAAACTCGAAAACTCAAATTGAGGCACATAACGATGAAACGGTATATGCCTTAGCGATGCAAAGTATTACAAAAGGCTGTTTCCAAATCACTGGGCTCCCTTACACTGACTTCACCCCTTTGATCAAGAAACACACACACACACACACACACACACACACACACACACACACACACACACCAAGAGATGAAATTTCTATGCCCGTGTTCAACCTGTTATCACAAGAAAACGATATCGCTCTATTGAATTTCAGTAAATGGCCTATTGCATTCATCATTAGAATGCATGTAGGACGTGGATTAAAAGTTAAGGACGATCCATTTTGCGCCAAGAGAGTTTTCCAAATACCCGATCCACAGTCACATAATTGTGGAATATAAAAAGCACAAGAAAAAGTAAAAACACTTGTACGAGGAACTTCGGAAACAAGAAGCAACATTCCTCACTTCATTATTTGTTTTATTGTATGGCAGCATAACACTATTTAAAAAATTTTGGCTGTTATTTGTCTCAGGCAAATATTGTTTTATACACTGTAGCGTAAAAATCTGGTATAGGCATGCGTATTCAAATACAGAGATGTGTAACCAGGCAGAACACATCGCAGCGGTCGGCAACGCCAATAAAAGACAACAAGTGTTTGGCGCACTTGTTAGATCAGATACTGCTTCTCCTATACCAGATAATGAAGATTTGTGTGCGTCTGAACGTGGTGTTACAGTCGGCTCACGAGCGATGGGACACAGCATCACCGAAGTACGGGTGAAGTGGGGATTTTCCCGTACGACCATTTCAGGAGTGTACCCCGAATATCAGGAATCCGATAAAACATCAAATCTGCGACATCGCAGATACTGCAAGAACAGACAACAACGAATCACAAGAATCGTTCAACGTGACAGAAGTGCAACCCTTCCGCACATTGCTGCAGATTTCAATGCTGGGCAATCAACAACTTTCAGCGTGCGAAACATTTAGCGAAACATCATCGATAGGGGCTTTCGGAGGCGAATGCTCGCTCGTGTACCCTTGATGACTGCACGACACAAAGCCTTACGCCTCGCCTGGGCCCGTCAACACCGACATTCGACTATTGATGCCTGGTCGGAAGAGTCTCGTTTCAATTTGTATCGAGCGGATGGGCGTGAACGGGTATTGAGACAACCTCATGAATCCATGAACTCTGCTTTTCAGAAGGGGACTGTTCAAGCTGGTGGAGGCTCTGTAATGGTGTGGGGCGTGTGCGGTTGAAGTGATATGGGACCCCTGCTACGTCCAGATACGACTCTGACAGGCGACACGTACGTAAGCATCCTGTCTGATCACTTGCATCCATTCATGTCCAATGTGCATTCCGGCGAACTTGGGCAATTCCAGCAGGACAATACGATACCCCAAATGTCCAGAATTGCTACAGAGGAGCTCCAGGAACACTCTTCTGAGTTCAAACACAAACAGACATGAACATTATTGAGCATACCTCGGATGCCCTGCAACGTGATGTTCAGAAGAGATCTCCACCCCGCATACTCTTACGGATTTCTGGACAGCGCTGCAGGATTCATGGTGTGAGTTCCCTCCAGCAGTACTTCAGATATTGGCAGAGTCCACGCCACGCCATGTTGCGGCACTTCTGCGTGCTCGCGGGGGCCCAAAACGATATTAGCCAGGTGTAGCAGTTTCTTCGGCTCTTCAGTGTAAATTAATGTATGATTAGACAGTATTCAAATGTCAAACCTTGTGACGAAAGTAAATGAATTCCACAGAATTTAATTTCATTACAACCGTAACAACATACACTCCTGGAAATGGAAAAAAGAACACATTGACATCGGTGTGTCAGACCCACCATACTTGCTCCGGACACTGTGAGAGGGCTGTACAAGCAATGATCACACGCACGGCACAGCGGACACACCAGGAACCGCGGTGTTGGCCGTCGAATGGCGCTAGCTGCGCAGCATTTGTGCACCGCCGCCGTCAGTGTCAGCCAGTTTGCCGGGCATACGGACCTCCATCGCAGTCTTTAACACTGGTAGCATGCCGCGACAGCGTGGACGTGAACCGTATGTGCAGTTGACGGACTTTGAGCGAGGGCGTATAGTGGGCATGCGGGAGGCCGGGTGGACGTACCGCCGAATTGCTCAACACGTGGGGCGTGAGGTCTCCACAGTACATCGATGTTGTCGCCAGTGGTCGGCGGAAGGTGCACGTGCCCGTCGACCTGGGACCGGACCGCAGCGACGCACGGATGCACGCCAAGACCGTAGGATCCTACGCAGTGCCGTAGGGGACCGCAACGCCACTTCCCAGCAAATTAGGGACACTGTTGCTCCTGGGGTATCGGCGAGGACCATTCGCAACCGTCTCCATGAAGCTGGGCTACGGTCCCGCACACCGTTAGGCCGTCTTCCGCTCACGCCCCAACATCGTGCAGCCCGCCTCCAGTGGTGTCGCGACAGGCGTGAATGGAGGGACGAATGGAGACGTGTCGTCTTCAGCGATGAGAGTCGCTTCTGCCTTGGTGCCAATGATGGTCGTATGCGTGTTTGGCGCCGTGCAGGTGAGCGCCACAATCAGGACTGCATACGACCGAGGCACACAGGGCCAACACCCGGCATCATGGTGTGGGGAGCGATCTCCTACACTGGCCGTACACCACTGGTGATCGTCGAGGGGACACTGAATAGTGCACGGTACATCCAAACCGTCATCGAACCCATCGTTCTACCATTCCTAGACCGGCAAGGGAACTTGCTGTTCCAACAGGACAATGCACGTCCGCATGTATCCCGTGCCACCCAACGTGCTCTAGAAGGTGTAAGTCAACTACCCTGGCCAGCAAGATCTCCGGATCTGTCCCCCATTGAGCATGTTTGGGACTGGATGAAGCGTCGTCTCACGCGGTCTGCACGTCCAGCACGAACGCTGGTCCAACTGAGGCGCCAGGTGGAAATGGCATGGCAAGCCGTTCCACAGGACTACATCCAGCATCTCTACGATCGTCTCCATGGGAGAATAGCAGCCTGCATTGCTGCGAAAGGTGGATATACACTGTACTAGTGCCGACATTGTGCATGCTCTGTCGCCTGTGTCTATGTGCCTGTGGTTCTGTCAGTGTGATCATGTGATGTATCTGACCCCAGGAATGTGTCAATAAAGTTTCCCCTTCCTGGGACAATGAATTCACGGTGTTCTTATTTCAATTTCCAGGAGTGTATTTCATAATATCTCTGTATTCCTATACATTAGAAAATGTATAGTACGCAACAGTTGTTATATTTTATGTATAGTGTGTCAATAACTGTTGAGAGGCTGACTTTATAGTTTAACTGAGGCTAACAATAATTTCAAAGTGTCATAATACCTCAAAAGGATGTCTGGAAGATATGCCTCAATGTACACTTTAAACGAGACATTTTCCGTAACGACAATAATTTCTCTGTTATTTTGTCGCGTCAAATTGGAATGAAACTCCAAACTTTTGACACCTTCATCAACTGTCTCCCTCAGGAGAACAACTGTCCCAGAGACTATGGAAATATCCGATGAAATCTGATATTCGTGATGCGTCACCGTTAGCGACACTACTGTCAACACGATGTAAACTACGCCTCAAATTACTTTGTAGTCTATTTGCATCAAGCGCTTGCTTCTCTGCATTTCTGGGTGCATATCACATAGCTCATTTAGGTTTTGAAAGTTACGAAGCGTTTCAGATGGAGTATTACACAGGACATAAAGAAATGAAGCGGTGGTCCGCAGAATCGGCGGGAAATGAATTTGTGGATGGCAAGGACTGTAGAGAACGTCTGAGGCTGGAATATATCCAATAAAACATGTGGTGTAATTGCTGTTTTGAAGGAAGGAAGAAATATTATAGTTTTACGTCCCGTCAGTAACTATGTCATTAGAGACGGAGCACATGTTCGGATTGTTAATTTGGATGGCCGGATGTGGATTTCAATCGTATCCTCACGAATGCGACTCTAGAGTGCTAACCACTGCGCCACCTCACTGGGTGAGGAGATTATACAACTACCATATTATAATATTTCGGCTTCCCTTGAAAACAAACCAGTATTAGCGTCAGAAGTAGGTTATGGTGCGAGCGTTTGGGCTCAAAGATTGCAGCTAGAGAAACCAGTCTCTTTAGTTAGAAGAGTTCAACGAGGAGTGGTGCTAAAATTAACGGGCCGCTATTGCACTACCCGGAATAATGTTTTGTTAGTAACCCTAGGAATATGCCACTGGACATGGATACTAGGAAAAGAGGCACGTTTCACGGGCTAAACAAAGGCCAACAAATGGAGGGACGAAGGAAGCTTGGAACTGAGGCCAATACTAAAAGGGTAATAAAAGATCGCATATTACACCCGTGGCAAAATGGATGGGACACTTCGGACACAAGCAGGAGAACATATGAATTTCTCCCTAGTGTCATTGAGAGATAAAAATGAGATTTCTTAACCCGGCTAGTGGATTGATACAGTATCCGATTGGCCATGGCCTTTATGCCGCCGATCGAGTTGGCGAAGTGGTTAGCACATTGGACTCGCTTTCGGGAGGACAATGGTTCAAACCGGTGTCCAGTCATCCCGATTTAGGTCTTCCGTGATTTCCCTAAATCGCTTCAGGCCAGTGCCTGGATGGTTCCTTTGAAAGGGCACGGCCAGCTTCCTTCCCCATACTTCCCTAATCCAATGGGACCGATGACATCGCTGTTTAGTCCCCTCCCCCAAATCAACAAACCAATGTATCTGTACAAAACCAGGAGGCAAGTGAATGACAGATGTGGCAGTGTGGGCACATCAGAATACAGATTGTGGGACTGCACGCTCTATGAAGATGCGGCGCGCAATGGATGTCAGGTATTAAGGATGTTGGAAACCAAATCAGCACTAAGGAGCCAGTCGATCTGGCGCATTTTGAACGACACTGCAGTCCCGGTAATCCAGGAAAGCCAAGCAAGACTTCACGAGGCATTCGACTGTAACTCAGCATGCTGCCATCCAGACCAGACAACGTACTCAGAAGATGGAGAGAGGATAACCTAGGTCGGCGACCACCGAATGAAATAGTGTCCCAAGAGTCTACATTGGTTTGATGCAAGTGATCATTAAAGTGTGGAATTTAGGACGTAACCGAGATGGGTGGAATTACTTGCTATAGCGGAAACGCTGCTGGCGTGCTTCCCGACGCCCAAGAAATCCAGCAGACAATGACTGTTGACATGGGATATTGTGAGGGCGGATCCAGAGAGGGAACAACTATTTACAAGTTAAATGCATTAACATAAATACACAGAGAATAAATTCTGTAGTGTTTGTAATATTATTAGTAGTTGGTTAATTGGTTTAGAGTTTCATTGTTGTTTTTAGTAGTAGAAGTCGTTGTAGTATTTTAAAAATTAAGTATCAGACATATGTAGTTGATACATAATTTATTACCATCCAAGGAAATGTGACTTTCATGGCTTATCTTAACTTTTCAGATAACAGCCTATAATTAATTAATTAATTATCTGTGATATCAGCTATTTACATTTATGTGTTTTCCCATGCAATCGTAGTAATTATTACAACTGTTGCATATTCGCAATAAATGTGTTATAATATTAAAGAGGAAAACTCCTCCTAATGTTCTGCAAAATTGTATTGTCACCTGACGATTGCCTGAGAAGCCGAAAGTCGGTTCGTGAAAAACAAGTACAATTTCGCAGAACATTAGGAATTGTTTTCCTCTTTAATATTATTATCATGTTATGCCAAGCACCGACGGAAAATTCAGTAAATGTTAAATGTGTTATATGTAATTGATGGAATTACTTACCTTTCAATAGCATCATTTGTGTAGGATGTGATTTTGTCCTTCAGGAGTGAAGAATTAAACATCCGGGTCTATTCTAGTAACAGACTGAAACAGTTTTATTGTCCACGTCACAGTTTATTCCGATATTTTCATCCAAGAACATGTTAACTTCGCAGCTGGACTTATAAAGAGCAGTTCACATGGAAGGTGTCCAGAGGAAACTTCTTGAGACAAGTTGATGCCTCTTATGGGCGTTAATGTTTCTTAACAACTGAGATAAAGAATTAACTTTGTGCGAAATTATACGACCTTCGATTACGAACCAGAACATTCCAAAAAAATAATCTTCTGCAACTTTTTACAATCTCCAAATTACAAATTAGTTACAGTTTATTTGTAGGTTTTATGAATTTTTAATTAAAACGTTACAAAATTGCGGTCTTTTCATTTTGATTTATTTTTTATTTTGCTATCGACCGATCTAGAGTACTAGACTTACGCCATTTTTATGTATGTTCTTACTCTTGACTTTTACATTAATGGTCTAACGTGTCGAGTGTTTTATTTATAAAAACGTATCTAAAATTGCAAGTCTCGAACCGTATCAGATATTACGAAACAAAGAAGTTCGTTTTTTCAACTTGACCTATTTTCAGATACCTCACGAGGTGACGACGTTGGTGCAAAACACAGTAGAGGAAGACGCGATGGGCTGTGTGAAACCGAAGGGTAAAAAAGCGAGAATGAAAGGGGATGACGCTGGATGGGGGTGGGACGTTTGCATTTCCACGTCTGCTTCCAGGGAGCACCACCATATCATTCACATTGGTGAAATCCCAGCATATCTGAGACAGTTGGTTACAATTCTGTAAGCTTTCGCTGCCATTGCCAATGAAGGTAAAAATTCTTACATGTTAGTCCACGCCATGTTACTCTTCAGACTGTTTCTTGACAATCGATGCTTCTGCTGCGATTATCTTCAGTACCTTCCAGTATCTTCTAATAACCCCGGTTAGCCGAACATTAACTAACCGGAAGCACCAGTAGATTCTTGAGATTATTCCAACACAGGACAGAAATGTAGGTTGAGAAGCAGAAATTTGAAATCGAACGTAACACGGCGTAACATGTTACCTTTAGTAAGTTCTTGGTGACGTATACAATAAAGGGAATTCTTATAAACTTGAAATGTTGTCCTAGTTTTATACAACAGGTGAATCGAGGACATAATATCCAGATGTACAACTTGAAACTGAATCCAGTGCTGTCTGACTATTAGCCCACAGCCATTTTGTTACATTTCCAAATACGGCGAAGCCCTGGAGAACCTGTGGTAGGCTCAGTGTTGCTGCCGCAAGTTCAGCTGACGTGGCAATCATTACGACAGTCGTCGCTCGCAAACTGCATGGGAGCAATAATCTCGCCATAATGACGTGGCCGCAGCGCGCTGTTTCGCGTCGTGAATACTGCTACAGTAAATTACTTTAGAAACACCGTATTTGGTCGCACTCGTTATTTCAATGCCACCGCGGAAATACGAGAATCGAATGTAGCGCTAGAGGTGGCGAGGTCGCCGTAGCAGCGATAACAGGCGCTCTTAGAACCCTGGCGCTTTGCCAGTGCGTTCGGTCCCCATTATCGGAACGCAATTTCCTTTAAACTCATGCAGGTGCAGATTTATCGCGCCGTGCCTGTATTACTGTAGGCGGCTGCTGCAATAAATTCTTAATTGGAGGCATGATGGCTTCCTCCCTCGAAACCAATTTATCATGCGAACCCTAATGAGGGAGCCGACGATGTGCCCGTAGACAGCCTGCGCACATTTGCTGACGCAGGGGGGAGGGGCAAGGCGCAGATATTTTCATCGCTGGCCTTCGACGCAGTCACAACTTTCACGGCTTACACACCGAGAGTACAGTTTCTTCTTACCATTTCCCCGAACACCAACGTCAATAATGGTTTACACTATTAGGAGAAAATGAATATGAAACGTGCTCTCGAAATATCTTCCGTCTTATATGTCAGATAGCTCTTCACTTATGCACCGTAGCTCTCCCTAAGGTGTTTGGGGAAGGTGCTATGTGTACTACTGCTGCCGTTTTCTGTTCAGTCGCGAATGGTGCGTAGGAGGACGAGCGCTGGCAAGCTCCCGTGTAAGCTCGAAGCTCTCTCATTTTTACTATTAGTGGTAGTTTCGCAACACATGTGTAGGAGGAAGAAATATATTGGTTGACTCTTCTAGGAACATATACTTCCGGAATTTTGTCGGTCAATGACTCTGTGCTTCACAAAGCCTGTCTTGTATTGTCTTGCACTAGAGATGCGTGAGCGTCCGCGTGATGCTTTTATTCTTACTAAACGAACCTGTGACGAAAAGCGCTGCTCTTCTTTGAATCTTATATTTCTTCTGTCAGTATTACACTGAAGAGCCACAGAAACTGGCACACCTGCCTAAAATCGTGTAGTGCCTCCTAGAGCACGCAGAAGGGCCTCAACACGACGGGGCATGGACTCGACTAATGCCTGAAGTAGTGCTGGAGGGAATTGACACGATGAATCTTGCAGGGCTGTCCATAAATCCGTGAGAGTACGAGGGGGCGGAGATCTCTTCTAAAACACCACGCTGCAAGGCACCCGATATGTTCAATAATGTTCATGTGTGGGGAGTTCGATGGCCAGCGGAAGTCTTTCAGCTCAGAAGAGTGTTCCTCGAGCCACCATGTAGCACCTCTCGACGTTTGGAGTGTCGCATTGTCCTGCTGGAATTGCCCAAGTCCGTCGGAATGCAGAATGGACATGAATGTATGCAGGTTATCAGACAGGATGTTTGTATACGTGTTACTTGTCAGAGTCGTATCTAGACGTCTCAGGGGTCCCATATCACTCCAACTGCACACGCCCCACTCCATTACAGAGCCTCCGCTGCTGACATTGATGACGTTGTCTCCTTACCCGTACATGCCCATCCGCTCGATACAATTTGAAACGAGACTCGTCCGACCAGGCAATATGATTCACTCGTTAAATGGTGGTACGAGAAAATTCCCATTTCATCGCTACCTCGGAGATGCTGTGTGCCATCGCTCGTGCGCTGATATAACACCACATTCAAACTCCTTAAATCTTGATAACTTGTCATTGTAGCAGCAGATACCGATCTAACAACTACACCAAATACCCATTGTCTTATATAGGTGTTGCCGACTGCAGCGTCGTATACTGCCTGTTTATGTATCTATGCATTTGAAAACGCACGCCTATACCAGTTTCTTTGGCGCTTCAGTGTATATGGTAAGGATCCCAGAGTGATGGGCAGTGCTCACTATCTTTCAATCGAAGGTTTGGTAAGCTACCTCCTCTGAGAGAGGACTCCACTTATTGAGGATTTTTCCAATCTATCCCATTCTGACATCTGCCTATCCCACGATTATTTTTATGTGACTATTCCACTTTACATAGTTTCCTACATCTAGTCCCAAATATTTCATTAATGTGACTGATTTCAGTGATAAGTCGGCAGTCGCATTATCAGACAATAACGGTTCTTTTAACCGGTTCGTTCACAAGACTTCAACTTTATTTATGCCGTCCCTGCACCAAGCGTCGATGTTCTGCAGTTTATATTACGTTTCGCCACGATTTCCTAGCTTCGTGACTGGTCTATAAACGTAAAACGTCCTTCGTCGTCTGCGGACAGTCTCCTAGAGATAGCAGTAAAGCCCTGTAGACAATTTGTGCTAACTGGGAACAGTAATAGTTCTATAACAGTTCCTTGGGAAACGGCGGAAATTTTACGTCTGAAGCGTCCTTTCGTCAGGAATGCTATGCTATTTACTAGGAACACTGCAGTCGAAACCGAGCGAGGTGGCACAGTGGTTAGTGCACTGGACACGCATTCGGGAGGACGGCGGTTCAAACCCGCGTCCGGCCATCCTGATTTAGGTTTTCCGTGATCTCCCTAAATCGCTTCAGGCAAATGCTGCGATGGTTTCTTTGAAAGGGCACGGCCAACGTCCTTCCCCATCCTTCCCTAATCCGATAGGACCGATGACCTGGCTGTTTGGTCCTCTCTCCCCAACCAACGAACCAACTTCAAAAATGATTCAAATAGCTCTGAGCGCTATGGGACTTAACATCTGAGGTCATCAGTCCCATAGAACTTAGAACTACATAATCCTAACCAACCTAAGGACATCACACACATCCATATTGCCTGGTCGGACGAGTCTCGTTTCAAATTGTATCGAGCGGATGGACACGTACAGGTAAGGAGACAGACTGAAGCGCCTAGAACCGCCACAGCGGCCAGCAATAGGACAATCCTCGTCAATCATGGCACGTGCCTTTAGGAACTATCTGAGAGAGTTTTATGTTTTATCGTTTTTTTCTGTTGCTCATGGAGAGATTGTAATTTCGCCACTGACATAAGTCATTCTTCATCCTGTTTCATTTCTTTGTCTGTGTTAACTTTCTGTAGTTGCATTGTCTGGTTGTCTGTTATCATTAACCTAGTACACAGTGAAGGTCAGTGATAGTATAGAGTAAATGTTTCATAGGAGCCGCTTGTTTCAGTGCTCAATGTGTTTCTGTAGGCCCATTTGAAAATTTGTTAGCGGCTGATATTAGTTCTCTTTTGTTGGTGCCCACACGTAAATTCACCTGGACTGAGTTAAATTATTATCTAAAATATTTTTATTATATTTATTATATTTTTTATTATATAACTGTGCCCACTCTGAGCAAGAATCGTACTAAATTTACAGTGCTGGGGAAGAAAAACCTAGCACACCTGGAAAGGCGACGTCGATTTTGATCCGATGACGGAATATCCCACCTGGGGGATAGTAGATGTACTGATAATAGTTTCAGCGTCGTCCGCCAACAGCGAGTGGGGCATAGCTACCAGAGTGGCATCTAGATCTATCCTTTAACAGGGAACGCTCACAGGCAGAAGGCTCAAGCCTGATGCAAACATGTGAAGTAAGCAGGCAGCTGTGCCACGGAGACACGATCGTTCTTCCTGCAGCGAAGTGAGTTTTAAAGGGGTCAAATTGTGGCCTTCCGAGTGCCGCGATGGTGTTTTCAGAGCTGTGTCAGCTGTGCAACGATGCTCTTATCAACAGTCACGAGAAGACTCTCACATGTGTAGATGAGGTGCTGGATGTCAACGTAGGACAGTACTGTCGTATTCTAAGGACAGCAGTGCCAGATCAGGCAGCAACCACAGCACAGATAAGGGGGCTTGTGAGCCAAGACGTGTCAATACGAACTGCTGTGAATCAATTATTGTCACTGGGACTACGGGCACGCACACCTTTATCCCATCTTCCACTCACCTCCCAGCATCGAACTGCACAGGCCCACTGGTGCCGGCAGAGGATGACTTGGAATGTCTTCAGTGATGAAAGCAGATTCTGAAACTTCCTGGCAGATTAAAACTGTGTGTCGGACCGACAATCGAACTCGGGAACTTTGCCTTTCGCGAGCAAGTGCGCTACCATCTGAGCTACTCAAGCACGACTCACGCCCCGTCCTCACCTGCCAATATCTCGTCTCCTACCTCCCAAACTTCACAGCTTGACTGAAAGCAGATTCTGCCTGCACTCGGGTGATAATAGTTCGCGCGTACGACGTAGACCTGGTGAGTGCTGTCTCGTAGAGTACATTCGTCCACGACACGTCCACCCCAGGCCTTATGGTCGGGCGTGCGGTAGGCTACAGCTCTCGTTCACCTTTGGTGTTTCTGGAGGGACCCTAACCAGCGCTCGGTACATGCAGAATGTTAAACGCGTTCTTTTGCTGTTCTTGCAACAGGAATGTGATGTGTTGTTCCAACAGGATAAGGCTCGTTCGCACGCTGTCTGTGAAACCAAACGTGCTCTGCAAGACATGCAGCAACTTTCTTGGCCAGCACGATCTCCAGATTTGTCTCCAATCGAGCACCTATGGGATTATGGTGGGACGAAAAGTGACTCCAGTGACTCATTAGTCAACATGGTTGCAGAGCAGACGCCTGCATTGCGACCTGTCAAGGCTACACCACGTATTAGTATGGGTGTTTCATCATGGGCCGATACCTGGTACCTCAGAACGGCGTGAGCTATTCATCTGCAGGTGTAATCATTTCATGTTCTCCATATTCACTGTTCCAGCAATAAAATTTGAGTGAATTGGAAACCTCTAAAAGGTGTACCAGTTTTTCCCGGCTGTATACAGGGTGATCCATTGATTGTGACCGGGCCAAATATCTCAGGAAATAAGCGTCAAACGAAAAAAACTACAAAGACGAAACTTGTCTAGCTTGAAGGGGGAAACAGATGGCGCTATGGTTGGCCCGCTAGATGGCGATGCCATAGGTCAAACGAATATCAACTGCGAGGCAAACTGAGGAGCCACTTGATTGAGAAGTAGCGGCTCCCGTATCGGAAACTGACATACGGCCGGGAGAGCGGTGTGCTGACCACATGCCCCTCCATATCAGCATCCGGTGGCGCCTGTGGACTGAGGATGAGGCGGCAGCCGGTCGGTACCGTTGGTCCTTCACGTCCTCTGTTCGGGAGGAGTTTAGTTTTAGAACTACTGTTTCGCGAATGTAATTAACACCCATCTAGCCGACGTTCCACAATGCTGAAAAGAAAAAGCGATGGAGCTCGTATTTGGGAGAAATATGTTCACACTCCTCTCCCCTGTTTAGGTTATGTGAATCAGATCAAGCTAGATAAGCTGACAAGTTTCGTTCTTTTTTCGTTTTATTTCGTGAGATATTTGGCCCTGTCACGATCAATGGACCACCTTGTATATCCAGGCATAATAGTGATTATACGAATGCACTGTGTTTGTTCTTTCGGGCGTGATTCGCTTCGATGGACGATGAATCCACCATCTTCATTGCGGATGCACAATTGCGTTAGATTTCCTGCGGGAATCTCAAAGTAGCGAACATGGGAGACATGAATGGGGACTGGGGATATGTGTTGCCAGGTGGGGTTGTGGGTTGGCCGAAAGGCGTGCCGAGATAGTTCTCGCATTTGCGATAAACAATGTGTCCGGGTGGCGCAGTGGTAACGCAACGGCCTAGCAAGCAGGAGATGTCGGGCTCGAATCCTGATCTGACACATATTTTCACTCATCGTCGCTGATTACGCATAAAGCCCCGATGTGCCTGACATCAATAATTCCTTCTCTTTCCTTTCTCCCCCCCCCCCCCCCACCCCCCTCTTTCAGTTTACGTAATAACGATTATTTCTGCTATTATCAGCTTTAAGTTATTTTTTTCTATCAAGCGGAAAGATTGTTATTTGTAGGCCCTTCCAGTTATAATTTTTGATTATTAATAAAGAGGTATTTAAGACCACGCTTACGTCACTCCAGCCAAACCCTTCGTTACAGTGTTGTAGAAACACAAAAACAGAGAATACACTTTAGTACGATACATTCCGTTAAGGCGGAGGAGAGCAGGAGAATGAGTGATTGTGTGGGAGGTGGAGGCGGGCGGCGTGGGAGGCGCCGGCGCGCCGCGTTCCCTGGTGACGCTGGACGTCGCGGCGAGGGGCGTCGCCGGCGCGACCGTAGCGCGCGCGCGCCTATTTCCGGCCGTCTAATGATAGCGAGAGCTCTTCCCACCGGGAGAGCCGTCGCTGTCACGGGCTCGCTTCCTTCCTCCACAGCTAACGAGTTTACTGCGGCTAAGTTGGAAACTTTGCTCGCTGCAGGCCAACCGAAAATACCTTCACCCCTACCTTATGTTACAGTGTAGTAGACACTGTGCATCGTCGAGAGAGTTTAGGCGATACTGGTACCATCAGGAACAGGTACCATATTACACAATTTCCAAGTTCCTGGGTTGTGTCTACTGAAGGGTATCTGTCTGTGCTCATGATGAACGTGTCCGTAAAAATGAGTTATCTATTAACGTGGAATGTGGGAATTCGTTATTGGGATATACATGAAAGAAAAATCTTTGATATTTAGATGAAATGAGTTGCCGTATCCGCACGTTTATGATAGTTAAATGAATATTAAACTGGGGCCACCAAGACGAAGTTGTAAATGTAATTTTGTAACTCAGCCAAGAGCGTTATGTAGAACAGCAACCATCACCCATTTATTAGTTGTTTAGTTTATTAGTTTGTTCAGTTGTGTCTTCAATGAACGTGATATTTCTATCGGAGCATATACTTACGTATTCCCTTGCAAACTTCCATTTTTACGTGCTACTGCTATCCGTTGTACAGCATATAAATATGGCCAAGACGTAAATTTTAGCTGGAGCTGAAATCTATAAAAATAAGATAATGAATTAACTATGAATAGGCACACTCACATTTAGTCGGTGTCACCCGTCTCGCGTCTCCAGGAACACTGAAAAGATGTAATATGGATTTACGCCAATGCAGTGCAAGTGAGCAAAGATCGTATCAATGATATTCACCTCAAATTGGAAATCTGTGGTCAGTTCCTATGGGACCAAACTGCTGAGGTCATCGGTCCCTAGGCTTACACGCCACTTAATCTAACTTAAACTAACTTACGCTGAGGACAACTCACACACCCATGCCCCAGGGAGGACTCGAACTTCCGACAGGGGGAGCCGCAGAACCGTGGCAAGGCACCTAAGACCTCGCGGCAACCTCGCTCGGCGAACAGCCTGACATCAACAGTGTCCGACGCAGTCCGGGACAAGACAAAGAGTAGAACAGAGTGTACGGCAGGAAATCTGCCCAGCCGAACTTGAAGCTCTGCGTCAAGTATCCTCATTGGCTGACAAGCTCTGCACTCAAAGTTCTGCTTGAAGACAACAAGGATGTAAAGTCTGTACGAGTGATTTGCAATTCGCTCATTAATACATAATTTTAAAGACGTTTGTAACAACTACGCGCTATGATACACTGCATAGAAGACGGTTATAACAGGCTACAACTTTAAGACGGAAGCGAATCACCGAAAGCATGCACAAGTGTTTGAATTTAAACTAACTTGCACCAGCAATAATCCCTTATGCTAAAAAGCGTAGCCACTAAATAAATGAGGTGAAGATAATGATTGTAGCTTAATAGTCAAAGGTAATCGAACTTTAGATTCCTGTCCATGGCTGTTTACCTCAGTTGCAATTTTATGTGTCGCTTACTGGGTAAAGGATAATTACGAAATAGACTGCGCTAAAAGCGTAATAGTGCAAATAATGTGCTAAGATAACGAACTGTACTAGAGAAATGGCACTTCAGTAAAATAGTGTTGCCATGTGGTAGTTTAAGATGGAATGGTACTAATGATGAAATCCATACATGGGATGGGCAAACATATGGAAACATAGTGAGAAACGTATGGTAGAATATACGAGGGTTTCCCAAAAAGTAATGCACCACATTTTGTTTCTACAGCAATTCTTTATTTAACATAATGAGAATTACACACAGAAAAGAATTGCGTTTTATCTTCGCCGTCTATTTTTCCACGTAATCTCCGTCCTGTTCTATGTCCTTCCTCCAGCGCGAAACAATGGCGTCTATGCCCTGTCGGTACCAATCCCTGTCCTGGTGGTGGAGCAGTACTCCACTGTGGGAATCACGTTCTCATGGTCCTCAAAATGTCTTCCACGAATGGCATCCGTTAGGGGCCCAAACAAATGGAAGACCAAGGGGGCTAGGCCAGGTGTGTCAGGAGTGACAGCCGTGGATGTCCCCCCCCCTCCCCCCCCCCCGGCCCCTGTAAATCGTGGAGCTCCGACGAACCGCCTTCTGATGACCTCAGCCACCGTGTCCAGCGACTAACTGTACTTCTGTAGACAGCTAGATGCTCCATAGACATTGCACAAGCGTTTGTGAATATTTCCCACGCTTTCTTTCTCTGCAGTCAGAACCGGCCGCTGTGTGCTTAGAGCTTTTGGATCAAGTGCCATGAAACTTAAATTCTCTCTCTGGAACTGTATTATATTTTATTCGTCAAATGTTCTACATTTCGACAGTTCCATCACTTACATCTTTTTAACGTATCATTTATTTATGGGAGCCAGTGTGCCATCTCATAAGAGGAGTAGATGTAATCTCTGTGTCATGGTGGATGCAACAAACTGTATACTGCAGGACCAGCCATGGCGAGACAAACGGCACATGCACATGGTGTGCGAGCCGTGTGTGGCCCACGTCTCGATCTGTCTCTGCTTTGTTTGTTCCTTCCCTGCAGTATTCGCTACAGCGTAACATTTCATTCAGCATTGCCCCGTGATATTTTTCGCCCGGCACCATTCTTTTCAGTTCTATAGAATCGTGGCGCTGTTTGCACTTCGCTATTTCTTCTTGTCATGACGGACGTTCGCAGCTCCAGTGGCTGTTTGCACAGAAAGAGACAGTCCGGCCATTTATGTTCATAAAATGTGAAAAACGAATGTGGATGTCAGAAGAGAGCGATGAGAACTCTTAATGTGCATAATACAGTTGTGTAATCAACGCGTAGTGCATATTTGCCATGAAATGACATTAAAACACCGTGTAGAAAGAATTAAAAGACTTATTTAACATTGAAAGAGCAAAAAATTACAACGATCAAAAGATACGGTTCATCGTTCTTTGTAGCGAAAAGCACTTTGTGCTGTATTTGCAGGTGTGGACAACGCGAGGAAACTGAAATGAATTTTTGATGTCGGACGCCTTATTCCACAGTCTATTGCAACAGTTTTCGGTGGAACTGAATGAAGAGTATGCACACTTTATATATTACTGAGAAGTGCGTTGGTTAGGTCAAGGAGCATACCTGGAACGAGTTTTCGATTTAAAGCCTACTATTGTTGAATGTTTGAGCCAAAAGAAGGCAGGTACGAAAATTAGAACATCCGGAATGTATTGCAGATCTCGCATTGAAACGCAACATTTTTCTGATTTGATGCGGATGCATTTTAAAAAGAAAATCACACTGTAGAAGGAACAAATTCTGACAAAAAACCACAGGCCAGCTCCCTGAGCCCACAGGCTTTGAAGAAAACAGGATGTTTGAAGGATTCATTGTTGCCTTAAAAGAATTACAAGAATAGCTTCATAAAAGTTTTTGAGGACACTGCCAGTCTCACATGTATCTATGAACTGTTTTCGATACCGTTTAGCGTTTCAGTTGAAATCATTCCCCGAGAATGTGCAGTTGTAACTGATTGATCTGCAATGTAATCCTTTACTTTAAGCCGGCCGGAGTGGCCGTGCGGTTCTGGGCGCTACAATCTGGAACCGAGCGACCGCTACGGTCGCATGTTTGAATCCTGCCTTGGGCATGGATGTGTGTGATGTCCTTAGGTTAGTTAGGTTTAATTAGTTCTAAGTTCTAGACGACTGATGACCTCAGATGTTAAGTCCCATAGTGCTCAGAGCCATTTGAACCTTTTTTTTTTTTTTTTTTTTACTTTAAAACTACCCAGGACTAGATTGTTTTCCTCAGGAAGAAATGTGTGAATTCCTGTGGGACCAAACTGCTGAGATCATCGGTCCCTAGACTTACACACTACTTAAACTATCTTAAAGTAACTTATGCTAAGAACAACACACACATCCATGCCCGAGGGAGGATTCGAACCTCCGGCAGGAGGAGCCGCGACTCAAAAAAAGTCCATGATGAGTTTGTAAACATCGATCAAAATATGTGAAAGGCTTTCTTCGATTACGAAACTGAGTGAGTCACAATTACGCTGGTATCTGAGTGCGAAAATCTGTTCAAATGGTTCAAATGGCTCTGAGCACTATGGGACTTAACATCTATGGTCATTAGTCCCCTAGAACTTAGAACTACTTAAGCCTAACTAACCTAAGGACATCACACAACACCCAGTCATCACGAGGCAGAGAAAATCTCTGACCCCGCCGGGAATCGAAGAAAATCTGTGAAACTGTCTCCGTCCGCCAGTATACCGACAGTATGTATCAGATAAAAATTGTATTGTGCCTTCAGCGTGCCAAAAATAACCAAGCAATTCTGAGAATTTGTTTCGTTTGTGATAGATGTTGTTGGGAAATATGGAACCGAGACGTATGCTGTACGACTACATTTTCATTTAAATACTGCGAATTCGCCGTATACCCCACTTCTCGTTCAGCGTGGCGTGGCCGTGAGGGAAAAGTAGTCTCAGTGACAAGGGAAACTTCCCACTGCAACCCCCTGGGATTTAGTGGCAGGACGGCCCAGTGGATAACACGTCAAAAACTGAACACAGGTCAAGCATGAAAACAGGAGTAAGGCGTAGTGAACTGTGAAAAAAAGCAAAATAGAAACAGTGAACTGTCCAAGGACAAGAAGTCAAATATACAGCCGGAGGTCCAATATAGAGCAGGACGTAAGTGCAACGGCGTCGTGGTTGTTAAGTTCAAATGGTTCAAATGGCTCTGAGCACTATGGGACTAAACATCTGGGGTCATCAGTACCCTAGAACGTAGAACTACTTAAAACTAACTAACCTAAGGACGTCACACACATCCATGCCCGAGGCAGGATTCGAACCTGCGCCCGTTACAGACTGTAGCGCCTACAACCGTTTGGCCACCCCGGCCGGCGGTTGTTAAGTGGTGACGGTGTTAGGGAGATACGGAATCCTAACAACAGTCATCGTTCCCACGAACAATTTACAAATGAATCGGAAATGGGAGGGAAATGATAGTGAGTGACGAAGCATCCTCAGTCACACATTATAACGTTCAATGGGGAGCTTAAGTGTAAATCTGCCAAAAGCCACTTTTGTTTTACAGATTTGAAGCAACTGTCGCGAAACTTAAATTCTCTCTCTGGGACTGTACATATTATATTTGTTATATTTTATTATTCCTTTAATCGTGAAATGTTCACCTCCATCATCGTTACCTGAATTTGCTGGCCGGTGTGGCTGTGCGGTTCTAGGCGCTTCAGTCTGGAACCGCGTGACCGCAGCGGTCGCAGATTCGAATCCTGCCTCGGGCATGGATGTGTGTGATGTCCTTAGGTTAGTTAGGTTTAAGTTCTAGGGGATTGATGACCACATATGTTAAATCCCATAGTCAGCAGAGCCGTTTGAACCATTTGTGTTACCTGAATTTGCCGCTATTTTGCGTGAAGAATGATTTCCCTGAAAACCATATAGGACCTGTATTTATCCATTCTGAGAAGACAGGAAGCTTATTTGAATATCAATGGTTTTCCTGTACGATATTAGACATGGATGTGTGATGTGTTTTTGGTTGTCCCATGTGTTTGTCCACGCCCTCTAGGTTTCTAAGTTTTGCTAATGTATAGCATCCGCTGGCGTAGTGTAACGAGCAGAGCGCTAGGTTGCGAAATAGGATGGTAAGCCTGACCAACATCGAATCGGCACGGCAGATTAACGATTGTGACTGGTGTACTGGCCGGCCTAAGTGTGGATCTCAGACGTCTTCGTCGCGCGGTGTAGCCGCGTTATCTTGAGCGTCTTGCCAGGGTCCGCGCAGTTCCCCCCCGTCTGAGGTTCGAGTCCTCCCTCGGGCATGTGTGTGTGTGTGTGTGTGTGTGTGTGTGTGTGTGTGTGTGTGTGTGTGTGTGTGTGTGTAAGTGTGTGTGTTGTCCATAGCTTAAGTTAGTTTCAGTTAGATTAAGTAGTGCGTAAGCTTAGAGAACGATGACCTCAGCAGTTTGGTCCCATAAGACCTTACCACAAATTTCCAAAAAAAATTTTCTCAGACGGCTTCGCACGCTCGTTTGGGCAAATGCTACACTGGTTCCCAATTTCCACCTCATGAAATGCGATACACACAAACAATTAAAACACCATCATACACAGATCGAAGATTATACAATACACAGACAGGTGGCGCACAGGACTTACGACCCTTAAATAACTGACGAATGCAGCGACAGAAACGGCATCCGGCAGCAGTGATACCTAAGACAAATTTTCCAAATCTTCAGCACAGCAGGGCTCGTAGAAATACCAGAGTAACGATAAGGAAAGCACAGAAAGAGTCAATGAATTTTTATTCGCTGCAATTTGCACGAAAATGCTATGAGACGCAGCGGCCATTTAGTTACACTTTAATAACTTTCTGTTATCTTGACCACACTTTTCATTATTTTCAAAACTGCCTTATGCATTTCGACATTCCGTCATCTCCAAACGCTATACGATACAATACAAAACTGGTATTCAACGATATGAATATACGTTACATTCCACCATTAATTAGAGACATAGTATAATGAATACAGTATGACTTTCTACGTCACCAATGTTATGTCAATCACATAAAATTGTTCTTTAGATATATTGTATCTCGTCAACATTCTCAGTCAGTAGACAAATGCAAACTACCACCAAGGGACAGTTTGGAAGCCAAGTTGACTAAACCGCTAGGCGCCGCTGGGTACATGGTATACGCTGCATTTGTTTGTTCACAACTACATTTTCATCGTTACATCGTATTAAACAATTTGATCAGTAAACAATTCATGGAAATTACTTAACAGTGTCTTCCAACAAGGTATTTCTTTTCGAAACAATGTGTAACAGATCTACTGAGTGTTCGAAAATAATACATAGGAAGAGTCTGCTGAGTAGCGGTAGAGTACATGAGGCTAACTGTATGTTAATAAACAATTTTTGACAATTCTAAATTGCTAGGATCAGTAAAATTTATAAATGTAATTTTATAAGTATTTACAGACTCCAGAAATATCAGTTGAAGCATGATGCGCACTCACTTATGAGGAATAAATGGCACCATATATTGCAGTTTCCGCCAATGAGACCAAAGGCATAAAAGTTATACAGGAAATTCAAAAAATTTGGGAAGGCGTAATTTTCGAATCCCATATACGAGAGTCGTTCAATAATCAATGCCCCACATTTTCTTTGTTGAGAGTCAGTATTTGGTGACAGTATACATCAACATGACTTGTCGATGTCCTATTTTTCTATGTAGTCTCCATCACGTTCTATGACCGCGCGGCATCGTTGTGGAGAGCATGTATTCCCTGCTGGTAAAAGCTCTTGTCCGGTAGACCTAGCCATGAGCGCCACGATCCGTGACAGAAAGGCTTCTCCATACGTCTCAAAACGCTCCAACAATACAGAATCAAATGGCGTTTCTTTGAATGTTGTAGTCATCTGTGAGCATTCGTGGATCTCATTGTGAGCACCTCTTTTAATGTCCGAGGGTTTCGACCATTACAGACGCACTTCCAATGCTGACCGGCAACTGTAGAGCCACTTGTCGAGTTATGATGCGCCAGTCGGCACGAATAATGGCATCCGCACAATTCAGCATGTCTGGAGCAGTGGCTGTGACAGGACGACCCGAGCGTAGCTGATCATGGAGCTCTGTTTCTGCATTTCCTGACGCTGTAACTTTATTTACCCATCGCCCAACTATACTCTTACCAACTGCAGGATCAATATACGAATGGCTCTGAGCACTAAGGGACTTAACTACTAAGGTCATCAGTCCCCTAGAACTTAGAACTACTTAAACCTAACTAACCTAAGGACATCACAAACATCCATGCCCGAGGCGGTCGCGCGATTCGAGATTGTAGCGCCTAGAACCGCTCGGCCACCCCGGCCGGCGATCGCTATACACTGCACCCAAACGTTTATGGATGTTCACCATGGTTTCTTTCTCTGCACACAAGAATTCAATAACAGCACGCTGCTTGTAACATGAGTCGTATGTAGGCGCCATTTTGACGATGTACTACGGCTCTGCCATCCGTCAGTGCCAGTACGGTTCGAAATTTCACCGGTACACAAGACAAACATCAAATCTGAAGCACCAACCAGGACGTGTGTCTATGTATATTAATGGCATTATGTATATTAATGGCATTACTTATTGCACTACCCTCGTAACAGTTTCATCAATAGTATATGGCAACCGCAACCATCCCAGATTGCCTTACCTAATTAACACTTCTTAACCCCCAAACATCAGTTTAATTAAAGTACTATCCTAAATAAAATTTTGTACAAACTATTGCGACATTACTGCTTCCAATAGTATTAATATTGCTGATCACGATGAAACGCTATTCATCGGCAGTCGATGTTTCCCGCTCACGGCACCATCCGAAACACAGACATTCTGTTCTGATTTTAAAGGCAGCCCACGCAAGGTACAGTAATTTCGTCGGCTGCTACTACTCGGCAGTCCATTGTTTGTTCTAGGATGACACGCGGAGATATGAAGTGGTTACGATGGGCTTGGAGCACAATATGACGATTCTCCCTTGTGGTGTACAGATATGGTCAGCCCTTATAGCGAGTGTACCTGCCACCGCGTTCCCACGCCGTCCTGCATTTTATGATTCGACCACCCAGCCAAGTGGAAGCCCGAAATAAGTCCTCTTTCAAACTCTGTCAGATGATGATAACACTGTCTCACATGAGCATGTGGCATCTTCGTGTCCTTGACAGCGATCACGCAACATGCGATGCCGTTGACGCCCGTATACGCAAATCAACCAGAACATTATGACCACAGACCTGCTATCGATATAAGCCCGGCCAGACGATAGCAGCGTCATCTTGCGAGGAATGACTGGTTAGTCAGACGCACGCACGGTGCATGTACACCCATGCTCATAGATTAAGGATAATTGCAGAATCTGGTGCCATACAACGTGACACTGCACAAAACTGGCGCTAGTAGCATAGGCACATAGGGAACACACACTATACAGATCTGTAAGTCCACGGTATTGGCGATAAGCTGAGAAAACCATCCCAAAAAACATGTGCTACAAAACGCCACTTTTTCCTGCTCATATGCCCTGACATCAGTATGGGATATGGTCACCATGCACACGTACGCAGGCCACACAACGGGTTGGCATACTGTGTATCACCTGGTCGAGCAGCTGCTGGGGTATAGCTTCCCATTCTTGCACCAGTGCCTGTCGGAGCTCCTGAAGTGTCCTAGGTGTTTAAAGACGTGCGGCGATAAGTCGACCTAGAGCATCCCAGACGTGCTGGATGGGGATTAGATCTGGAGAACAGACAGGCCACTCCATTTTCCTGATATCTTCTGTTTCGAGGTACTCCACCATGGCAGATCGGTGGGGCCGTGCGTTATCATCCATCAGGAGGAAGGTGGGACCCACTGCACCCCTGAAAAGGCGGATATACTGGTGCAAAATGACGTCCCGATACACCTGACCTGATACTGTCAAAGACATGCAGGGATGTACGTCCACCAGTGATAATCCCACCCCACACCATCAAACCACGACCTCCATACAGGTCCCTTTCAAGGACATTAAGGGGTTGGTATCTGGTTCCTGGTTCACGCCAGATGAAAACCCAGCGAGAATCACTGTTCAGACTATACCTGGACTCGTCCGTGAACATAACCTGGGACCGCTATTCCAGTGGCCATGTACTGTATTTTTGACACCAGGCTTTACGGGCTCTCCTGAGATCAGGGGTCAATGCAGTGCATCTTGCAGGTCTCCGGGTGAATAAACCATGTCTGCTCAGTCGTCTGTAGACTGTGTGTCTAGAGACAACTGTTCCAGTGGCTGCGGTAAGGTCTCAAGCAAGGCTACCTGCAGTACTCCGTGGCCATCTGCGGGCACTGATGATGAGATATCGATCTTCTTGCGGTGCTGTGCATTGTAGACGTCCCATACTGTAGCGCCTGGACACGTTTCCTGTCTGCTGGGATCGTTGCCATAGTCTTGAGATCATACTTTGTGGCACACGGAGGGCCCGTATTACTACCTGCTGTGTTTGACCAGCCTCCAGTCGCCCTAGTATTCTACTCCTCATAACGTTATCAATATGTGTTCTTTGAGTCATTTTCAATATACGGTCACCATTAGCACGTCTGAAAACGTCTGCACACTTACTCGCCACGCCGTAATCTGACATGCACCAACACACGTCTGCGTATGTGGACCGCTGCCAGCGCCACCGTGCGACGACCGCAGGTAAAATGCATCGCATGGTCATACCCCGAAGTGATTTAAACCTACAAACCGCCCACCAGAGCATTGTTTCACCTTGTATCAGCAAGATCCTTAATTTATGAGCATGAGTGTATTACCAGTGAGCGTGCTGTCCGTGTGTAGAATGGAGAAGGCGCGCGATCTATCTGACCTTGACCAAGGGCAGATTGTGACGGCCCGGAGGCTCGTCACGAGCATCTCTGAAACTGCACGACTTCTCTGATGTTCCAAGAGTGCTGTGGTGAGTGTTTTCAACACGTAGCGAAATCAAGGTGAAACCACATCCAGACGTCGTGGGCTTGTACGGCTACCCCTCATTACACATGTCGGAACCGTAGATTGAGCAGACTGGTAAAACAGGACAGGCGGCGAACTGTGGCAGAAAGGAACATCAGACTTGACAGACGGGCAAAGTGTGTCTGAACACACAGTGCACTGAACACTCCTAACGATGGGCCTCTGCAACCGATGACCTATGCATGTGCCAGTGTTAACACCACGACATCGGAACCTACCACAGAAATGGGCACGTCACTATCGGAAATGGACGTTGACACAGTGGCAGAGCTTTACATGGCCTGATGAATCCCGATACGTTCTTCAACATGCCGATGGGAGCGGGCGAATCCCTCTTCTTCCAGGGACGGCACGGAGGCAAACTGGCGGCGGCTCCATTATGCTCTACATCTACATCCATACTCCGCAAGCCACCCGACGGTGTGTGGCGGAGGGTACTTTGAGAACCTCCATCGGCTCTCCCTTCTGTTCCAGTCTCGTATTGTTCGTGGAAAGAAAGATGGTCGGTATGCCTGTGTGTGGGCTCTAATCTCTCTGATTTTATCCTCATGGTCTCTTCGCGAGATATATGTAGGAGGGAGCAATATACTGCTTGACTCCTCGGTGAAGGTAAGTTCTCGTAACTTCAACAAAAGCCCATACCGAGTTACTGAGCGTCTCTCCCGCAGAGTCTTCCACTGGAATTTATCTATCATCTACGAGACGCTTTCGCAATTACAAAATGATCCTGTAACGAAGCGCGGCGCTCTCCGTTGGATCTTCTCTATCTCTTCTGTCACCCCTATCTGGTACGGATCCCACACTGGTGAGCAGTATTCAAGCAGTGGGCGAACAAGTGTATTGTAATCTACTTCCTTTGTTTTCGGATTGCATTTCCTTAGGATTCTTCCAATGAATCTCAGCCTGGCATCTGCTTTACCGACGATCAACTTTATATGATCATTCCATTTTAAATCACTCCTAATGCCTACTCCCAGATAATTTATGGAATTAACTGCTTCCAGTTGCTGACCTGCTAGATTGTAGCTAAATGAAGAAGGATATTTCTTCCTATATATTCGCAGCACATTACACCATGCGTCAATTCGTTGCAGATCTTCCTGCATTTCAGAACAATTTTTCACTGTTGGACAACCTCTCGATATACTACAGCATCATACGCAAAAAGCATCAGTGAACTTCCGATGTTATCCACAAGGTCATTATGTAGCAGCGGTCCTACGACACATCCCTGAAATCACTCTTACTTCGGAAGACTTCTCTCCATTGAGAATGACATGCTGCGTTCTGCTATCTAGGAAATCTACAATCCAATCACACAATCGGTCTGATATTCCATATGCTCTTACTTTGATCATTAAACGACTGTGGGGAACTGTATCGAATGCCTGCGGAAGTCAAGTAACACGGCATCTACCTGGGAACCCGTGTCTATGGCCCTCTGAGTCTCGTGGACGAATAGCGCGAGCTGGGTTTCACACGATCGTCTTTTACGAAACTCATGCTGATTCCTACAGAGTAGATTTCTAGTCTCCACAACTGATCGACGTTAGAGATATATTTCTATTGTTCTGCACATCTAGGCAATATTCAGGTGGACATCCATGGATACAGTGGAGCTCGTGTAAAGTACCATTACGGTCATGGAGTATCGTGCATTGGTTTCAGGCCACGTACACCCCTTCGTGACGACCATGTTTCCTGACGTCATTGGCATTTTTCAGTAAGATAATGCGTCATTTCACAAGGCCAGGAGAGTGATGGAGTGGTTCGAGGAATACAGTGGCGAGTCAATGTTCTGGCCCCCAAGCCTCCAGATCTGAACCCGATCGAACACATCTGGGTTGTGATTGAACATGGTATCAGAGCTCATCGCCTTCCTCCCCGAATTTTACGGCAGTTAGGTGACTTGTATGTGCAGATGTGGTGCAAACTCGCTCCCGGGACTTACCAATCCTTCACTGCTTCCATGTCACGACGCGCCGCCACTGTTATCCGTACCAAAGGCGGACATACCGACTATTAGATCGGAGGTCATAATGTCCTACCAGTCCTGGTAACAACACTAAACGCAAACACCAATGCACTCTGGTGGACGTTCTATCTATCGCAGAGAATAGCTCTATTCATTTACTCGTTCACCGATGCCATGTACGTGAACGACTTCTGGGAGCTTCTCTTTTCTGTCAGTGAATGACTTTTTATTACAGTTTTATTCGCCGTTTTGGACTTCGATTTCTTGACTACTAAATGTACTTCTCATCAGTTCAGACAGGAAAGCCATTGATAGACTCAGCAGACTAAAGCTATACTTCTCACACACCTGCCCCTTTGTCATTAAGATTCATGTGCCGTTCATTTCGCGAGACCGGCTCACGGACGCTTCGAAGTAAAAGTGTGTCTGCAACGTGTCTGAGCTCAGCGTTTGCACCTCACCTCGCCTCGGGGTCAAGGCAGTCGCGCCGACGCCTTCCGGGATACCTTCCAAGGATTTTCCTGAATAGAAGTGCACACAGTAGTTCTACGCACAACCAAATATAGACGTCTGAAAACGTGTGACATTTTAAAAATCATCAGCCTAACATATACATTGTGCGAATGTCACCTAACTGCTGCCATCTTTCGGAAGCTTTTGGTGAATTAACATTGCTTAACCTGAGTCCACAGCCCGTATGAATCGTTCAGATGCCGTCAGTTTCTGATTACGACGGAAAAACTTTTATTCTGCTACTGCAGTTTTCTTTGGCCTTAAGCCATTGTCAAGCCTAAATGCCCGAGGTCATATTACGACTTTTATCTGTGCCGTAACACGATATCGAATATTTGTGCTTGACAATGGCGTAAGCCGAAATTTATAGTTGCGCAATAAAAAACTTAGACGGCCGTGTGCAGAGGATGACGTCATTTAAACAATCGTTTTTAGATGCCGTGCTGAAAACTTTCGGAGACGTATGCAATGGTTGTTTTCTCGTCGCGATGGTGTAAACAATAAACATAGTGGACGAAATTTCGTTACGAATTGCGGAAATCGAAACACACAAAAAATACGACTTAGCTCTAACATTTTTCGTTTTCGACTGACCAGAGGCGATCAGCTGAATTTAAGCGTGAACCGGATCTCCGACACCAACTACGACAAAAGAAATTATCGTAAAAATTTACGCTTCCGTATTATGACTGCTGCCTGCTGGTATTTCGAAGATCTTGGCAAACCGTGTGCACCATGTTTAACATGAAGTTATGCGTAAGGCCAAATTCTAAACTAAATGAGAACCGAACATATTAACAACTGAGCAAAAACGTTTTCGAGTCAGCATGGCTAAAAAAGTGTTTGAAGGTAATTCAATGGAGATCCAGTGAGTTCCTCCGACTATTCGTAACAGCAGATTCCACATGTATTCACAATACGCCAGAGATAAAAGTGCAGTCGAAACAGCTGGTGACAAAAGCTGATGAGTTTACTAATGAAAACAAAAATGCTTTCTTCTGTAGAAAAAGTTGTGAATATTGTTTCTTGTTTTAACCTGGTGCGATGCTCACAGACTACCTTCACAATGACAGATCATCGGCAGGGAGTATTAAGGCTCATTATTGGACAAATTCAAAGATGTTTATCAAGGTAAGCGTGTATATCTTGCAAGATAAAGCTTTCTTCCCTCACGTCTCGGAGAGTCTGCATCTCATGCTTGCACTATACCCACTTGAACCTGAAGACGTGCGTCAGAGGACACTTAAATGGTTCAGTAAACATGTATGAGTACACGCACAGATACTGAAGTCCAGAGACTCAGGTGTCTGGTCTCAAGTTCGTTGAATTCTTGGTCATGATCTTCTGACCTATTGTCAGACCATCACAACTTCTTGCTGGAAGATCCCACGCACCTTACAGAAAATCATAACGAAACACATAATCATGAAACTTCCTGGCAGATTAAAACTGTGTGCCGGACCGAGGCTCGAACTCGGGACCAAATTGTGGGTTATTAGATCCATCCTACAGAAAACAATAAGCAAGCACAACGCCATAACCAAATTGTTACCAAGTTCCTCACAAGCGAAAATTCGTTTATTTGGTTAGATAATAGTGCTACTGTTCCCATCTTGTACTGTTCTAGGATGGGTCTCCTACTGGTGCCTGGTGTTAAGGTGTTCGATGAGAGCCTTATTGAAGACAACTTTCGCAGTATCTCTTTCTCGTGTTATCGTAAAAATAGCGACTATATTACCATAGGTGAAGTCTGAGAGCCCGTAATCGACAACGTTTGCCCACCATGTTCCAAAACCGTATCGTAGATTTACTCCGTTGCAATATGATCGGCTGCCCCACAATCACCTTAGAAACTGACATTAGCCCCCTCATTTCCATGATGTGCGGTGTTCAGTAGTGCATCCCAGTTGTTCAGGACGGCGTTGTGTGATACACATTCGGCCAACGGCATGCGCGTTGTTCGCCAATAGCGATGCTTCACAAATACCGTCAGTCCTAAAGCTGATAATCATCGCTTTTTGCCGCCCGGATAAATCGCCCGTTTAACTCGCGAGAGCGATGAGCGATATGCATACAGACGGTCTACTGCGCACATGTGCCCGTCAGGGAAATTCACGACACGTGACCAGAGCTTCATGATCCACGGTTTGCTGACGTCAGACATGGGAGGGTCCATAATAAAGTGATACAACTGTGTACTTCCACGTACCGTGACGCATGCTCGCTATATTTTTAACCCACGGATTCACAACCTTATGGAACATAAATTTAACATTTATGTCACCGTACCATCCGTATATGCTTTCCAGCGTCGTAAGTGGCGACATTTTAAGTCAATAAAACTAAATGCACATGGTCACGGAAGTACATACTTTCCTCGAGTTGCATAGTCAGATTTTCAAATAAATTTAATAATTACGGGACGTAAGAGCACAATGTCGAAAATCGACTGTAGTGGGCATCATATGGTTTTTTAACTTAAATTTCTGGATGGACACATTTATTAATGCATATAATGTATAAAATTAACTCCAGAACTACGATTTGAACATATACACACTCGACTCACATTCGGGAGAACGACGGTTCAAACCCGCGCCCGGCATCCTGATTTAGGTTTTCCGTGATTTCCCTAAATCGCTTCAGATAAATGCTGGGATGGTTCCTGTGAAGGGGCACGGCAGAGTTCCTTCCCTATCCTTCCCTAATCCGATGGGACCGATGACTTCGCTGTTTGGTCCCCTCCCCGGAATTAACCAACCAACCAACACCTAGAAATTGTTGTTTACGTAACTTCTTTAAAGTAACTAATTAGCTAATGATACATTCAGAAATTAACATGGTATAAATATTCTGTATACTAAATTTAAATCTCAATCTCATTGTGACTTTCATCGCTGCACTTCATTGCTCATTGCTTCGTAGAATTCATCAAGATTTCCATTTGTTAGTCGAGACCCGTAGTATGATTTTGTGACATTCATTGCTGAAATTTATTCATGGAAGCGTGTGAAACAGAAAAACGATTGATCTTCTCTGTTGTTTTTCTGAAGAATCGGACTCTTTTTCTGTCGACTATATTCTAAGATTTTTCATTTGATATACACTCCTGGAAATTGAAATAAGAACACCGTGAATTCATTGTCCCAGGAAGGGGAAACTTTATTCACACATTCCTGGGGTCAGATACATCACATGATCACACTGACGGAACCACAGGCACATAGACACAGGCAACAGAGCATGCACAATGTCGGCACTAGTACAGTGTATATCCACCTTTCGCAGCAATGCAGGCTGCTATTCTCCCATGGAGACGATCGTAGAGATGCTGGATGTAGTCCTGTGGAACGGCTTGCCATGCCATTTCCACCTGGCGCCTCAGTTGGACCAGCGTTCGTGCTGGACGTGCAGACCGCGTGAGACGACGCTTCATCCAGTCCCAAACATGCTCAATGGGGGACAGATCCGGAGATCTTGCTGGCCAGGGTAGTTGACTTACACCTTCTAGAGCACGTTGGGTGGCACGGGATACATGCGGACGTGCATTGTCCTGTTGGAACAGCAAGTTCCCTTGCCGGTCTAGGAATGGTAGAACGATGGGTTCGATGACGGTTTGGATGTACCGTGCACTATTCAGTGTCCCCTCGACGATCACCAGTGGTGTACGGCCAGTGTAGGAGATCGCTCCCCACACCATGATGCCGGGTGTTGGCCCTGTGTGCCTCGGTCGTATGCAGTCCTGATTGTGGCGCTCACCTGCACGGCGCCAAACACGCATACGACCATCATTGGCACCAAGGCAGAAGCGACTCTCATCGCTGAAGACGACACGTCTCCATTCGTCCCTCTATTCACGCCTGTCGCGACACCACTGGAGGCGGGCTGCACGATGTTGAGGCGTGAGCGGAAGACGGCCTAACGGTGTATAGCCCAGCTTCATGGAGACGGTTGCGAATGGTCCTCGTCGATACCCCAGGAGCAACAGTGTCCCTAATTTGCTGGGAAGTGGCGGTGCGGTCCCCTACGGCACTGCGTAGGATCCTACGGTCTTGGCGTGCATCCGTGCGTCGCTGCGGTCCGGTCCCTGGTCGACGGGCACGTGCACCTTCCGCCGACCACTGGCGACAACATCGATGTACTGTGGAGACCTCACGCCCCACGTGTTGAGCAATTCGGCGGTACGTCCACTCGGCCTCCCGCATGCCCACTATACGCCCTCGCTCAAAGTCCGTCAACTGCACATACGGTTCACGTCCATGCTGTCGCGGCATGCTACCAGTGTTAAAGACTGCGATGGAGCTCCGTATGCCACGGCAAACTGGCTGACACTGACGGCGGCGGTGCACAAATGCTGCGCAGCTAGCGGCATTCGACGGCCAACACCACGGTTCCTGGTGTGTCCGCTGTGCCGTGCGTGTGATCATTGCTTGTACAGCCCTCTCGCAGTGCCCGGAGCAAGTATGGTGGGTCTGACACACCGGTGTCAATGTGTTCTTTTTTCCATTTCCAGGAGTGTAGTAGACTTTAGAACAAGATCCTAAATTTCTTGGCATACTTATTTTTGCCGAAATTGAACAAATTCTTCAATGGAAGGACATATTTCGGTTACACTTACGTGACCAGTGAAATGACTATCAAAGAGGTGGTCAGTGGTTTAGTTATACTCTGCCGGAAAAAATCTTGACGCCCTCTAGGGGCAGGTCACTTTATTGACAACTGAGGTGCAAGTAGTTCTTCATTGTATGTGTGTATGGCGGAAAATCCATACCAAATGAAACATATATGTCGCAGTAAAAGGTACCTCAACAGTCGCATCAATACACTGTGTACCTATACTGTCTGATCAAAAGTATCCGGACACCCCCAGAAACACACGTTTTTCATATTGGGTGCATTGTGCTGCCAGGTACTCAATCTCAGCGACCTCAGTAGTCATTAGACATCGTGAGAGAGCAGAATGGGGCGCTCCGTGGAACTCACGGACTTCGAACGTGGTCAGGTGATTGGGTGTCAGTTGTGTCATACGTCTGTACGCGAGATTTCCACACGCCTAAACATCGCTAGGTCCACTATTTCCGATGTGACAGTGAAGTGGAAAAGTGAAGGGTCACGTAAAGCACAAAAGCGTACAGGCCGACCTCGTCTGTTGACGGACAGAGACAGCCGACAGTAAAAGAGGGTCATAATGGGTAATAGGCAGACATCTATCCAGACCATCACACAGGAACTCCAGACTGGATCAGGATCCACTGCAAGTTAGGCGGATGGTGAGGAAACTTGGATTTCATGGTAGAGCGACAAACATTCAGTGTACACAGACGCACGCCCGGGTGTGGACTCGGCTTATAGCTAGCCACGGCTGCCACAAGTTGTCAGTGTGTAGCAGTTATTGGCTCTGAGCACTATGGGACTCAACTGCTGTGGTCATAAGTCCCCTAGAACTTAGAACTACTTAAACCTAACTAACCTAAGGACATCACACACATCCATGCCCGAGGCAGGATTCGAACCTGCGACCGTAGCAGTCGCACGGTTCCGGACTGCGCGCCTAGAACCGCGAGACCACCACGGCCGGCTAGCAGTTATTCAGCAACAGTTGAGTACGATATATTTACAGGCTGACAATCATTGAATTATGTGAAAAGAAATGTAAATTAGTTACTAACTACGGCGTGCACACACTTCATTCAACCTGTAAATGTCACTAAAGATATTCGGATTTGGGTTATGACATGTTTGATACGCCTGCAATCATTGGCGATGATGTGGCGAAGACTAAGAGCGAAATTCTGCATGACGTGCTGAAGTGTCGGAACATCGATGCAGTCGATGACCTTCTGAATGGTTGCTTTCAATGCAGCAATGGTTTTGGGGCTATTGCTGTACACCGTGTATTTAATATAGCACCACAAAAAGGAGTTGCACGTGTTCAGATCCGGAGAATATGGTGATCAATCGAGGCCCATACCTGTGGCCTTTGGGTACCCCAGAGCCAGCGTGCGATCCCCAAAGTGTTCCTCCAGGACGTCAGACACTCTCCTGCTTCGATGGGTCGAACTCCGTCTTCCATGAACCACATCTTGTCGAAATCAGGGCCACTTTGGATAATGGGGTGAAATTGTCTTCCAAAATCTCCACGTACCGTTCGGTAGCCATCGTGCCATCAAGGAATATAGCACCGATTGTTCCGTGACTGGACACTGCACACCACACTGTCACCCGTTGACGGTGAAGAGATTTCTGGATAGTGAAATGCGGATTCTCGGTCCCCCAAATGCGCCAATTTTGCTTATTGACGAACTCATCCAAATGAAATACATGAAATGAATTCGCAGTTGCGAATAAGGACAACCATCAGCTGTAGAAGGGAATGACGACAGCGAAAATTTGTGCCGGATCGGGACACGAACCCCTGTTTCACGCTTATCGCGGCCGGTCGCTTAACCATTTGGCTATCCGTGCACGACTCACAGCCAGACCCAAACTTCCATTTGTCGTCAACTATGTGTTAACGACCTTTCTCGTAGATCCATTATGTATATTCCGGTAGAGGTCAGACGTCAAACTTGACAGTCGCTTGACCGGTATTGGCAGATAAATACGTATTGCAGTGCTTCTGTTATTCTGATTACGATGCAAAGTTCCTTTGTATAAGCACAGACACTGCAATATCGGATACATCCAAATGAAAGTGGGCTTCGTCGCTAAACCACGCGTGCACGCGTATACTAATTCCCATCATGCCCGCGGCCAACCGTGCAGTTTGAACGTCCTAACGCAAACCGTTCAGAAGTTATGACGATTTCATTTCATATAGTTCAATAATGGTCTCCCTGCACGTACAGTGCACTTTTGTCAACTAATCGCTTGCTTACCTGTTCAGGTTCCTATAGAAACAGATCCCTTTGGGCACCTTCCACCCATTTTAAGCCGGCCGGAGTGGCCGAGCGGTTCTAGGCGCTACAGTCTGGAGCCGCGCGACCGCTACGGTCGCAGGTTCGAATCCTGCCTCGGGCATGGATGTGTGTGATGTCCTTAGGATAGTTAGGTTTAAGTATTTCTAAGTTCTAGGGGACTGATGACCTCAGAAGTTAAGTCCTATAGTGCTTAGAGACATTTGAACCATTTGAACCCGTTTCACATTAACAACGGGCACATAACATTTGACTCCTTGAAACATAAAGTCTGCCGACTCATAACAGTCTCTTCGAAAAAACGTGTTGTTAATGTCGTTTTACTAATAATTTTGCGGATTTCTTTGACTCATCCTGCAAAACTTACAAAGATGATGATGTCTGTAATGGTACAAAGATAAACACCAAAGACTTATGTCTGTAATGGTACAAAGATAAACACCAAAGACTTTACTACCACCAAATAAATTAATTGCTAATATTAAGTGTGCAAAATAAGAAATTCTCAATCACTTAATGCCAAAATAAATTTAATAGTAGGCAACAAGCTAATAACCCGAACCCAGCTCGCAGAATTATATAATTCGTTATACAAGTGCCAAAAAAGTGTGTTTTCCCCTATAATCATTGCAAACCAAGCACTCAGCCTGAAACTGAAATTTCTTATGTATCTTCTATACATCTGCTTTGCTTGAAATTCCTGGACGAAACCGACAACAGCAAGAGCTTAATCGAGATCTGTGTCGAGAAGAAACGGCAGTGAGCAAAGATAATTATAAAAAAACTGTCTGATATCATCCTCCTGACTCTAGTTCGCGGGAAGGTGTTCTATTCAAGTGTATGAAAGTGTTAACGTTGCAGGGCCCCTTTATCCGGTTATGGAAAAGACTCCCAAAGTTCATAATGCCTTTCGGCCACATCATTCAATGGACTTCACATGAGAGACTGCTCATGCCTTCGACTTTCGAAAGTGAAACTATTCAGAGGGTCATTCAGAATTACCGAGCGCTTGGCGCAGTGGCTAGCACGCTGGATTCGCATTCGGGAGGACGACGGTTCAATCCCGCGTCTGGCCACCCTGATTTAGGTTTTCCGTGATTTCCCTAAATCGTTCCTGGCAAATGATGGTATGGTTCCTTTGAAAGGGCACGGCCGACTTCCGTCCCCGTCCTTCCCTAATCCGATGCGAGCGATGACCTCGCTATCTGTCTCCTCCCCCAAACAACCCAACCATCATTCATGATTCTTTGGTTTGCTTCTGTGTCAGTATCGGAGCACAAGCCGAACTCTGACCTTTAAATGCCAGGAAGAGAGGAGGATGTTTATTTTCGTGATGGAGGACGCAATGATACACGTTTGTAATTACTCAGTAATGGCGCGTTATGTATGTTAAACGTTGTGTGAGGAACGTTAAACTAAATACAGCTATTCTCATAACCAAAACATATCGATACATCATATAGTACTGTGTTCCAGTGTAAAGAATTACATCGTCGAGGAACATCCCGACATCGCCATTTCATTTCCCACTTTTTGGATCGGTTTGTATACGGTAAAAAGTAAACTGCCAGGAAACGGTTTGAACATTAATGTTTCTGATGTTTACAGCCAGTGCATACATGGACTGTATTTCCCGTTTGCTCTTGCCACCGTTAGAGACACAAACAACAGATGTTTACTCATTTAGTTACAGGCTGCAGCGTCCGTAGCTGAATCTGTTCGTGCTTGCTGTAAACAGTATACTATCGGAAATTACAAGTAGGATTTATTTTTAAAAAAGTCTTTGGTTTACGGAAATCTCTCGAAGCCAAACATTTATCAAAAAGTTATTTTCCTCGACAGTCTCGTTACGTTCTGTTGTATCTGTGTGTACAATCTCGACATTTTACAGCATATAGGGATTTTTTTTATTTCTTTTGGGATTCCTTCCAGGTTCATACAGAGTAATAACACACATTTGCCACACACAGGTAGATTACAACACTGAATCACCTAAGTAAAGTACAATTTCGCTTGGGTTAATCAACACTCAGCCTTACAGCAGCGATGCTTACTGATTATTTGTTTGCTTGGCTTTGTTTATACCGGACACTTATCGTTGTGACCCGCTCTACAAATTAAGTGAAGGTAATATCCCCTCATGACAGAACAGTAACCGATTGTAAACTTTACAGCTTATCTGATTTACAGTCCTATATTCATTGGTATAACGTGACAAATGCTCTATGCTAGCTCGATACTCTTATAATAAACTTCCAAGCTCACAAAAATTGCATAAGGTAGATGTTACATCTTATTGGGGAACTTCAAACGGTTTCTCATCATTACTCGTTGAATTAGATTCCGTACAGGAGAGAAAATTGAGACAAAAATGTTATCACTGAAAACAGCTGCACTGTATTCCTATTTATAAACTGCTTCACTATTTTGTAGGTAAATGTTTCCGCTACAGGAGCAGTTCGCTGAGCATTAAAGTCACAGTCGCCAGAGAGATCATGGTTAACTGCAGATTACCTTTATAACATATACTTGGAGTTGCTATTACCCTTGATGAACTACCATCCTATGCGCCTACGCTATTAGTCATTTTACATTTATACTCCAAGGTGGCTTAGCTACAAACTGAGCTCGTTAAGCGTTAAAGGCACAGCCACGCGACAAATCATAGAAGCACAAGGCAGTCATCTTGGCAGACGGGTTTTACTGCCCTTGCTGAAACGGGCCGACTGTGAATAGCGGTGTCTCATTTGAATAATATACACTTAATTGAGACCTTTTCAGTATAAACCGTGCAGTAAAAACGGTACCCGTCGTACTGTGATGTAATTCTGTTGAATTTATCGTGTTTTAATAGGCGAATGTCTCTACCTTCATGCAGTAAGGGTCCGCAGCGTTATAAACTGGTTAGGTTATTTCCCGCTTACGTTAGTAGACTTTATTTTTCTACTACTGCGGTTTCGGCGGACGTCATTATCACGCATAAATATTCGATATCATGTAACGGCACAAATGTAAGTAACCGTACCCTTATGCCACTAATCTGAAAACTAACGAATGACAGCAATTCATATTTCCATGTAAACTAATGAACTATGGACATTCAGAATTCACAGAACCATAGACATTAAGTAGATCAGTATGCATCGATCACTCTTTGCGTTATTTTCTGGTTACTTGGTAATATCGCCTTGCTATGAAGCAGCTAATATTCACTGCTCCTTCGCCCGAACCTAATCTAAAGCGAGCATTAACTTTTCGTAGTTGATGGGATACATAAGTTCCATTAAAGTAATACGCATTTTTGAGTGTTGGGACATACGTATCTCAGTGCTAACATGTAACGAGACACTTTCGTAGCTTGGAGAAAAATACTATGGACCATGGGGTGGATATATAGAAAGCTGTGAGCGATCAAATGGGGTGGCGTGTGTTTAAAATAGGTGACACAGTGCGCCTGTTTCACGAAAATCAGATAAATTACAGTCTTCTCCATTCAAACAATGTCTGAAGTAAATAATTGTGTTTTCGTATACATCATACACATTGTTTTGAAATATTTGCACACAGCTCAGTAATTCTGCTGGTCTGTACATTGTTCTTATGTAATGGGACGTATATGCCAAAGAAAACTTGGTAGAATGTAGGAAACATTGGTGTGTGGTATGTCAATCACTTCTTCATAAGTTGTGTTGACAGCTTGTGTGCCATATTTCATGTTTTTCATTGTCAGAGGTATAAATGTGTTTTGGTATCGATTTGTTATACGTTATCCATAACTGTCATCCTGTCAAAATAATTCTAAAATTAACAATGTAACCCTGAAAATCTTATGTTCACATGAAAACGTGGATATAGTTATGTTAGTGGTACATTTGTGTCCCATCTCAGCGATTTTTAAGATTGGTCAGGTCAAATGTGGTGAATGTATGTTTTTTATCGCAAAGGAAGACAGTTTTCGGTCTTTTATTTTTCAAGTATACGTCAAATAAATTTTAAAAGTGAAAGAGTTAAAATCTTCATAGTTACGAAAGCACATCTGTGTTAGTAAACCGAGCGAGGAGGCGCAGTTGCTACGCACTAGACTTGTATTCAGGACGTTGGTTAAAACGACCTGTTCGGCCATCCAGATTTCATTTTTCCGCGGTTACTCGATCAGTTTAAGGCAAATGCCGATATGGTTTCTTAGGAAAGGACCGACCCGATTTACGTTACGTTTTTTTTCTGTCAGCTGAGTTTGTGCTCCGTCTGCAATGACGTCGACGTCACCTGATGTTAAACTGTAACCTTCCTTCCTTCCTTCCGTTATCGGCCTGCAAACAATGCGACGTCTACCGCGTTTACTTCTCCTATCCCGTATCTGAAAGTCGCGGCAAAAAGCGTTTGAACGTTTTTCTTTATATGGAATGCAGAGTTGAGGATATCGTTCGGCGTATATCGGCATGCACCAAATAATTGACGCAGTTGTCTACAGACAATTGTCTAAAGGAAATAGAATACCGTAACATGTTCGTCAATACCCGTGTGAAATAATGTGAATCTGCTTCTCACTGTAGTTGTTCACATTCCACGAAATCACTAATGCCAACGCAACCTCAAAAACTATATGCAAGGAAAGGTAAATGTTCTAGAAGCTGACACCAGCATCACAATCAGTGAACTAAATCCAAAGAGGAGCACAACAAATCAGAAATTATCAATGAACGTTAACCGCAAGAAGCCCTACTCCACAGAAATCTAACTATTCCTGACACTAGCAGTAAGGCCTACCTTCTAAAAAGCATTCGTTTCTCGTACTTTCACAGGACCATCTTCTGCACTGCTCGTCATTAAAACTGAAAAACGAAGGAGGACAGCAAATATTGAAACTTTACTTACTGCACGTATACACTGTAGTACGGAGAATGAACGATTAAATTTATTCTACACCTGTTTAGCGTCCAACTGCTTCGCTCGAGTATAGTGTATGATCTGCACAGTTTCTTTCTTTCCTTCTTTATTTTAAATCGAATTTGTATGTTGTTACGCCCATCGCTCACTTGCAAATCTATACACTGTGCAAGCAGTGTACCGATTCTACACAAACTAAGCTGCAGAAAGTGTATTAAAATTTAATAATGATTAGGGCCAGTCTTACACCAGGTACTGAATTCCCTCATAACAAATGGATATTCCCCTGCATGGAATCGCATTTTAACATGGTACCTATTTTGTCGCTAGTATTGATTAATTTGAGTACTAATTACAACAAAAATAATTTTAAAAGCATATGTTAGGCCTACTGAAAAATTAATGTATTAAAGACCCGTTTCATTTTCTTAGCAGTTCTGATAAAGTTGATTTGTCATGTTGACTGTTAGATAATTTTCATTGGTTTAGTTCACAAACTGCAAAATCTTTTTAACTTTTCACTCATTAATCCCACAGAAGCATAGTCTTTTCTGAATGTACTTTTAACTCAAAATCGGTGCTGGCAGCCAGAGTCGGAGGTGTTTCTTAATCCAAGTTTTTGAACCCCTGTGGTGTTATTTCCATTGTAGCTTTCATCCCCTAATACATACATATCGAAGAGTAAAATACCAATTTTCGTAGATTTAGCTTTAAAAATATTCAGATTAAACGATGACTTTCCAACAACAATGTAAACTGTTGTTTTTTTATTTCCAACCGAGAAACCAAATACAAATTATCTTAGTTTTAGCTTAAAAAAATTTCCCTAACGAAATATTTTCATAAAAACTTTCACAAAGGAAATTTGGAAGTATCTCTGCCTCAACAATGCCTACTGCGTAAGATCAACACCCTCCCCAATTATGTACGAGGGCAGTTCAATAAATAATGCAACACATTTTTTTTTTCTCGGCCAATTTTGGTTGAAAAAACCGGAAATTTCTTGTGGAATATTTTCAAACATTCCCGCTTCGTCTCGTATAGTTTCATTGACTTCCGACAGGTGGCAGCGCTGTACGGAGCTGTTAAAATGGCGTCTGTAACGGATGTGCGTTGCAAACAACGGGCAGTGATCGAGTTTCTTTTGGCGGAAAACCAGGGCATCTCAGATATTCATAGGCGCTTGCAGAATGTCAACGGTGATCTGGCAGTGGACAAAAGCACGGTGAGTCGTTGGGCAAAGCGTGTGTCATCATCGCCGCAAGGTCAAGCAAGACTGTCTGATCTCCCGCGTGCGGGCCGGCCGTGCACAGCTGTGACTCCTGCAATGGCGGGGCGTGCGAGATGATCGACGGATCACCATCAAACAACTCAGTGCTCAACTTGACATCTCTGTTGGTAGTGCTGTCACAATTTTTCACCAGTTGGGATATTCAAAGGTTTGTTCCCGCTGGGTCCCTCGTTGTCTAATCGAACACCATAAAGAGCAAAGGAGAACCATCTGTGCGGAATTGCTTGCTCATCATGTGGCTGAGGGTGACAATTTCTTGTCAAAGATTGTTACAGGCGATGAAACATGGGTTCATCACTTCGAACCTGAAACAAAACGGCAATCAATGGAGTGGCGCCACACCCACTCCCCTACCAAGAAAAAGTTTAAAGCCATACCCTCAGCCGGTAAAGTCATGGTTACAGTCTTCTGGGACGCTGAAGGGGTTATTCTGTTCGATGTCCTTCCACATGGTCAAACGATCAACTCTGAAGTGTATTGTGCTACTCTTCAGAAATTGAAGAAACGACTTCAGCGTGTTCGTAGGCACAAAAATCTGAACAAACTTCTCCTTCTTCATGACAACGCAAGACCTCACACAAGTCTCCGCACCCGAGAGTAGCTCACAAAACTTCAGTGGACTGTTCTTCCTCATGCACCCTACAGCCCCGATCTCGCACCGTCAGATTTCCATATGTTTGGCCCAATGAAGGACGCAATCGGTGGGAGGCACTACGCGGATGATGAAGAAGTTATTGATGCAGTACGACGTTGGCTCCGACATCGACCAGTGAAATGGTACCGTGCAGGCATACAGGCCCTCATTTCAAGGTGGCGTAAGGCCGTAGCGTTGAATGGAGCTTACGTTGAAAAATAGTGTTGTGTATCTAAAAGATTGGGGAATAACCTGGTGTATTTCAATGCTGAATAAAACAACCCCTGTTTCAGAAAAAAAATGTGTTGCATTACTTATTGAACTGCCCTCGTGTATATCAAATACGTATTTTCTTAGATGTACCGTTACAAAAGCTTTAGTAGTTCTTTGATAATGATTTACTTTCAAAAGAAATTTCACTCACTATTTCACGCCCTTAGGAGCTGAATTTCTAAAAATGTTGAACCACAATTTTTTTCTGTTCAAGAAATCAAATACCAATTGTTTAGCTTCAAAATTGCCGTAATAGTGACACGTTTTCAAAAAGCTTATAGTCTTCTATGTCATTTCCTTATGGGTGAAATCTCGAAATATCCCTTCCTAAACGATGCCTACTGTGTAGGTTCAACACCCTCCTCATTTTTCAAGTTTCCATCCTTAGTGGATTGGGCTGGCTGACAGAAACTGTGTCTCCACCTAGCCAGGCTTGAGATCAAACTGAGGTTGGATTACAAATCAGCTCATGCTGCTTCAGCTCTCTGCAAGAGTTCGTCAATATTAGAAGGTGGCGGTTGATGATACACCAGTCTCTCGGCAACCCATAGCCAGATCTTTTCAGTGGGTGAGATATCTGGAGAATATGCTGGCCACCGAGCGTCAGTCAGATATCCTCGGTATCGTCGTAGGCCAGGACAGCACATGCAACATTGTTGAAACGTAACATCGGCCTTAAGACATCAGAAGTGTAGCAGATGCGTCCAAACTACTGGCTAAGTAAATCAGAGGTGATAGTATTTTGTACCCAATGGAATCACATGGCATGGCGACAGGCACTCGGCGTTTGTAATGATGACGAATGCAGTCTGGCAACGACCGTTTTCCTCGGAGCTTCCACACACATATACCTCCATAGCGATACTGTATACAGAATGAGGACTTATGTGGAAAGAAGGCAGGGTGTCTCTCCTGCACACGTTGCTGTAGTTTGGTGCAAGACTGTCAGTTCGCCTCTCTCTGCTGTCGCATCAAAGAATGCGGCAACAGTGGCCGCCTTGCTTGAAGTCTGCACTGCTCCAGACGTCGACACACTGCCCGCGAGGATACTTGTCTGTCCGCAGCTCGTGGTCGTGCGGTAGCGTTCTCGCTTCCCGCGCCCGGGTTCCCGGGTTCGATTCCCGGCGGGGTCAGGGATTTTCTCTGCCTCGTGATGACTGGGTGTTGTGTGATGTCCTTAGGTTAGTTAGGTTTAAGTAGTTCTAAGTTCTAGGGAACTGATGACCATAGATGTTAAGTCCCATAGTGGTTAGAGCCTTTTTTTTTTTCTTGGATACTTGTCTCACGATAAACAACTCCATTTCCTGACTCAAGGTATGTGATGTGGCTGTGCCGTCCTGAATGGATGAGTGGCCAATATACTCAGCCGGCCGAAGTGGCCGTGCGGTTAAAGGCGCTGCAGTCTGGAACCGCAAGACCGCTACGGTCGCAGGTTCGAATCCTGCCTCGGGCATGGATGTTTGTGATGTCCTTAGGTTAGTTAGGTTTAACTAGTTCTAAGTTCTAGGGGACTAATGACCTCAGCAGTTGAGTCCCATAGTGCTCAGAGCCATTTGAACCATTTGAAGCCAATATACTCATATCTGTCCTCTCGGGCGCTAGTCACAGGGTACCGTTTACATCCTGGATGGTATTTAGTGCAGCCCACCTGGACGAGTCATTGGATCTCGATCAAAAAAAATAAAATGGTTCAAATGGCTCTGAGCACTATGGGACTTAACATCTATGGTCATCAGTCCCCGAGAACTTAGAACTACTTAAACCTAACTAACCTAAGGACATCACACAACGCCCAGTCATCACGAGGCAGAGAAAATCCCTGACCCCGCCGGGAATCGAACCCGGGAACCCGGGCGTGGGAAGCGAGAACGCTACCGCACAACCACGAGCTGCGGACGGATCTCGATCAACGCGAGCAATAATATCGAGGAACGACGAACCGCGCTCGCCTTAGAATACGATCATATCGCTGTCGATTGCCGATGGATGGTAATAGACGCTGCTCCTTCTTGCTCAGGGCATAACACGATTTTCTCAGAAATAAACAATGTTCAAGTCCGATTTATATGTGAAAAAAGGTAAGGTAAAGTAAGGACGGTCAGTCGGATACGACCGACCTCGGTGTCATCCTCTGCAGTCGATACATTATGAAGGGCTGAGTGACAAAGGCGTTGCTTAATCTTTCTTTATACACGATCCAGTCACATCGATGTGACTACAGACCATGTTCGACGTCAACGTGCAAAATAATCACAGACAGCAGCAGGCAATACTAGTGCGGTAGGTGTATAAAGAATATCGGGGGGACACAGAAAGTAGTGCAGTGGCTGTCATAATCCGGAAACGGAGCGACTTATCTGACGTCCAAAAGGGTGTGGTCATTGACTTTTGGGCCAAGGGTGGAAACACTTCCGAAACGGCTAAATTTGTAAACCGTTCTAATGCCGCCGTGATTAAGATATGTCGTGTAGGCAAAATAGCGCTATCCAAAACCGACACTGAGGCAACAGTGGTGCACAAAAATGACAGGGGTGAACGACGGTCTGCGGAAATGTGTACAATCGATTAGAAGTGCAACTGTTGAGTGGCTCACTGCCCAGATGAACCAAGGGGCTACCAACAGTGTCTCCTCAATAGCCGTTCATCGAACGTTGTTGTGTATGGGTCTCCGGAGAAGGCGCCTGGTTCATTCACCCATGCCAACTACTGTTCCTCGATGACGAAGGCTGCAATTTGTACACCAGTACCGCAGCTGGACGTTCAATGAGTGACGAGAGGTGGCCTGTTCAGATAAATCACGTTTTATGCTCCATCGGGCTGCGGGCCACTGGCGTCTACGGCGTGAAACCTCTGAAAGCAAATACCCTAGTTAGAAGGATCCCTCGTTAGAAGGATCCGCTGCCCGCGGCTCTGGGGTCGACATGGTTCCACATCGCTGTTGGTACCTTCCAGAACATCACTCTTCCTGCACCTCTCACAGTGGTCCGCACTGCAAAAGGAGCTTACTCGGGCTTTTGACAGGCGGTCACCATTAATGGAAGGTTTATGAAGAACAGATGACGTTATTCGAAACTGCTTTGTACCGTTGGGGTGAAATGCGTATTACAGTAGAGCAGGGCTTCCCAACGCGTGGTTTGCGAACCCCTTAGGGGTCCGCCGGCTCTTTCTAAAGGGTCCGCGGCCACCTTTCACCAAATCGTGTAGAATAATGGGTAAAATTATTGAATAGAGATGTGAACATCAAATTCATCACCTTTTTTCGTGTGAAAAACATGTTTACTTTTACTTCAGGTCGTATTCCCAAGAAGCCTTTGCGGTTCTTAAGCGAGAACGCATACACAGTTTAGTGCCGGAGAATGCGGCTTCTCTGATCGACTGTTTCGTTAGTGCGCCGGCTCACGGCGCTATATGCGCTGAAACCTTTAACGCATGCGCGGAGCGAGCTTTGTCGACGAATCAGCGAACAATTTGAACTGACGTTGATTGCTCTTGGAGGAAGGCAGCTCCAACGTGTGAAATGTCAATTACAAAGTAATTTTAATCAGGCTATAGTGTGTTGAAAAAAGGGAGTAAATCCACTAGCAAGTGCCTGGATACAGTCAGAATTCAAATCGGATCGTTAATTTCAAGTTGCTTTCATTCATCTCTAAACCAAATACTATTCATACTTTGGGGGGGGGGGGGGGTTCATTTGGAACATGGCCCTTGCATTAAGAAGCTTTCAGTTCCCATGGGTTTCTCTCTGAAAGTTACTGTGCTCTTGACTGATTAGGGGTCCGCCATGGATTTTCGACTGAAGAAGGGGTACGCCAGCTGAAAAGGCTGGGAAGCCCTGCAGTAGAGCGTCGATTATCCGAATGTCGGTCAGCCGAACGACCGCTGAAGCGAACTGTGTACTCGCTCGCACCTGTTACTCTCCCACCCTACCATCCATCACCCCCCCCCCCACTCCCAAACCAAGTTTCCCACAGTAGTCGCCGCACTGGGCCACCGCTGGCGGAGCATTGCTTCTAATGGGGCCTTCACAAGGTGCTGCTGACCTGCCAAGCCGCCAGTCGTTGTGATTCAACAATCAGCACACTTCTGTCGGCTTGGCACTGGCAGTAGAAGTAGCGGCAGTATCAAAATTGTTCACAGCAACAGCTGCGCCAGCTTAGAATTGAGGCGTGTCGCTCCGCGCAGTTTGAAGGATTGCGCGCCCCCAACAAGAGCTTCTCACGGTGCAATCAATCATGCAATCAGTCACCTTCTGTTCTCTGTTACGACCACTTGTGTGCCGCTGCGTGAAGAAGTGAACTTGACGATACAAAATGCTTTAACGTAAACGTGTTGTCCTTTCTATGAGGGACAAGTACGAGATTATTACTATATATTCCTACTGGAGTTGCCTTTGTAGCCGGCCGGAGTGGCCGAGCGGTTAAAGGCGCTACAGTCTGGAACCGCACGACCGCTACGGTCGCAGGTTAGAATCCTGCCTCGGGCATGGATGTGTGTGATGTCCTTAGGTTAGTTAGGTTTAAGTAGTTCTAAGTTCTAGGGGACTTATGACCACAGCAGTTGGGTCCCATAGTGCTCAGAGCCATTTGAACCATTTTGCCTTTGTATGTTACTTTGTAATACTAAAAGAGATGCCTGTTTTTATGAATAAATTTACTGTACAGTACTTCTTTTTGGCAAATAAACATGTACAGTTCGATTATCCGAACAAAGCAATTTTCCGAACACCCATGTCCCCCAATTACTTCGGATAATCGACGCTCTCCTGTATTTGCATTTCCGAGGATGTAGTGGATTCGTGCCAATTAGAAGTGTGTTGCATGTAACCTTCTTAATGTTGCAGTTTCATGTATGGTAAACTTTTCCGCAAGCGACCTGTATGGCACTGTAGTTACTCTGTAACTGGAGCAGCAGCCTGTGGAACGCAGTCTGAATCACCAGACAGCCTGCGTTGCGTCATGTCACGTAAGAGTATACACCGCCTTTTCGTGACTACTCCCAGTGGAAGAGCAATGTGTTCCGATGGATCCGTCAGGCACAACCGAAGGGCACACGTGCTGACACGCGTGACGGCAAGAACCGCCGTCACCAGAGGCGCACCGTATCAGTCGAATGCCTGCGGGCGCCTTCATCTCGCTTCTGGCTCTTTTTTGGCAGCCACGGCTCTGTAAAGCGCCGCCGTCTCGCTTCCCACTCTTAGCGTCTCTGCTCTCCGTTAAGTAATAATGGAGGTCTCTCCTTATCTCTCTCTCTCTCTCTCTCTCTCTTTCTTTCAACGACGTCCAAGGTCACTGCTTCTTCCGCCCGGGCGTCTCAGGTTTTCTTTTGCTTTTGCGAGTCGCATTAACTACAAAAGCTGCTTTGATGCTCTGAAGGAAGCGACGGCCCGCTGCAAAGTCGACGTAATGCGTAGAGTAACGCACACTAGAGCGCGAACGGCTCAGGGATAGCAGAACGCAATTAAAGCAGCGTTAGCGCGGCGCGAAAGGTTTATAAATGGGGTTGAGCACTGTCAGGTCTTTCAATAGGACGTCTTTTTCTTCTACAGAACAAAAATGGCACCTAGGTTCTTACTTTCGGTTTTTTCATTGGCTCAGTTGCGGCACACGTCAGCGTGCTCATTAGTGCTCATACGCTGGCAATTAGAAAGTCGCAACAAATAAAATGAGTTTCAAAGAAAATTAACCATCATGAGCACCGTCTCTGAAGTTTTGACCACGTGGTCCTGTTCTTCCGTCAACGGAAATTATCACCCCGTCTGGTGATCAGTCTTCCTACATTCTGTCGTCCTGTCAGTACTCATACAAACTTTGTTTTCTGCCTTTACTGGTTTCGACTCTTCACTCATTATCACTAACACTATAAAACAAGAAACGGTATACAAAAACAGACATTACATAAAAAACTAAATAAACTACAGACTTCTAGGGGTGACAGATAAACATAAAGTCATGGAGAACAATTTTCGCCATAGAGTAATTGTTCGATGCCGCTTCCCGGTGACGCTAGGATCTCATAGTCTTCGCCAGTCTCGGGATGACGAGTGTCCACTGAACTGGGGTAGGTATATAGAAAGGTGTGATCGATTAAATGGGGCGACGGCTGTTTACTGGTGTCACAATGTGCCTATTCACGAAAATCAGATTACATCACCATCATCTCTATTCCAAGAACGTCTGAAAATGGTACAAATGGCTCTGGGCACTATGGAACTTAACATCTGAAGTCATCAGTCCCCTAGAACTTAGAACTGCTTAAACCTAACTAACCTAAGGACATCACACACATCCATGCCCGAGGCAGGATTCGAACCTGCGACAGTAGCAGTCACGCGGTTCCGGACTGAAGCACCTAAAACCGCTCGGCCACCGCGGCCGGCGAACGTTTGAAGCACCTAATTTTGTTTTCTTATACATTACAGACATTGTTTTGAAACATTTCCACACATCTGCTAGTTTGCACATAATTTGTATGTAATGGGACGTCTATGCCCCAGAAAACTTCGTAGAATGTAGAAAACGATGGTGTGTGGTACGTCAAAGCCATCTTCAAATGTTACGTTGAAAGCTTCTTCATTGTCTGAAGAATGAGAGTTTTTACCAATTTGTTATACTTTTTTCCATAATTGCCATGCTGATGAAATCATTCCAAAGTTAACCATTTAACTCTGAAAATCAAAGGTTCACATGAATACATGGATCTAGTTACGTTCGTGGGACACATGTGTCCCACCTCAGCGATTTTTAAGATGGGTCAGCTCAATTTATTTTTCTTTTTTGTGATGAAAGTGTATTATTTATCGCAAAGGAAGACAGTTTTTGACCTTTTATTTTTGAAATAAAAATAAAGTAAATTTTAAACGTGAAAGGGTTAAATGTGTATGTCGTACGAAAATACTGAGATGGGCGAACTATTGCGCTTCGCGCCTGTGGACTGTAGGCAGCGGGTGTGACCTTGAGGTGTCTTTAATTTCTTAACGGCCACGTTAGCAAGGTCTGCTGATAAAGTGTACCGGATACTACGTATACCAGTAAATTGATAGTGATTTTCAATAAGAAAACTTTATGAATGAGTTTCTTCAAGCAGAGGCAGAACTTTTATAACCGAACCAGGAACTTTAAATTTGCAGGACCTACCACCTTGATTTCTGGAGGAGATGAGTTAATTACAGGCAACACACAAGGCATACATACGCCACTGAGCCCTTATCCTCTATCGTCTCACAGGGACATCACCAATACAAATGGATACCTACCGTCGCTAGGAAGTGCCAGTGAACAGTTTGTCTCTAACAAACGTTGATCCACGAGACTTGATCCGTTATTCCTCGACTTTTGATAAAAAGACATTGGAGTACCCTGTACAGCCAAACATATCAGTGTATGTGTCAGTTGAAACAGATACAATGACATCAATGTTGTTTGTAAGCGTGATATAACATAAATTTCCTGTAAAATAATTTCGACACGTCTGTTGTAGTATATTGTTTCCCATTTTATAGTATCTTTGATTATGATATAAATATCGAAACTGACATATACAATAAATGAAAATTGTGTGAGCATTGACTGATATAAAATTTATGGTCAGTACTATTATTGTTTGTTTGTTCAACATGCTCTTTCATTTTTCAATTGCTGTCTTTCATTCTATGATTTATATTTGAACTTCCCTGTTCCGGCCTTATTTCACTACTTAGTTTTTCACCCAGGAGTACGTAGCCTACCACAGACCTTAAGAATCTCATCTCGGTACTTTCTAAGTTCCTCCTGTCTGCTCTGCTTATGGTCTGCTTTCCGCTGGGGTATGTGGTCATGGGGAATTCCCTTGTTTTGTAAACTTTATTTTGCTATTCGCCTGAAATGTCCTGTTGTCATGAAATTAGAATTTCTCTGAAATTTATTTTATAGTAAATTCCGATCTTTCGGAATAAAATCATGAACTTTTTTGAAATTGTAAAACAAGGAGTGAAAAATATATAAGACAGAGTCACTTTGGTAGGTAACTTGATATAAACTGGAAACTATTGAAATATTGTATTACTTATTTGGCGCAAGGACAATATGGCCTAGCGTATATACAGGGTGTTACAAAAAGGTACGGCCAAACTTTCAAGAAACATTCCTCACATACAAATAAAGAAAAGATGTAATGTGGACATGTGTCCGGAAACGCTTAATTTCCATGTTAGAGCTCATTTTAGTGTCATCAGTATGTACTGTACTTCCTCATTCCAACGTGATCAAATTGTAAATTTTCACAATCAACACGTATGGGCTGACGAGAATCCGCACGCAATTGTGCAATCACGTCATCAACACAGATTTTCTGTAAACGTTTGGGCAGGCATTGTTGGTGATGTCTTGATTGGGCCCCATTTTCTTCCACCTATGCTCAATGGAGCACATTATCATGATTTCATACGGGATACTATACCTGTGCTGCTAGAACATGTGCCTTTACAAGTACGACACAACATGTGGTTCGTGCACGATGCAGCTGCTGTACATTTCAGTCGAAGTGTTCGTACTTTTCTGGAGAGACCCTTCGTGCTCGTATTGTGGACGGCTGTGATACAATACGCCATTCTCCAGGGCTGCATCAGCGCATCAGGGTTTCCATGCGACTGAGGGTGGATGCATGTATCCTCGCTAACGGAAGATATTTTGAACATTTCCTGTAACAAAGTGTTTGAAGTCACGCTGGTACGTTCTGTTGCTGTGTGTTTCCATTCCATGATTAATGTGATTTGAAGAGAAGTAATAAAATGAGCTCTAACATGGAAAGTAAGCGTTTCCGGACACATGTCCACATAACATATTTTCTTTCTTTGTGTGTGAGGAATGTTTCCTGAAAGTTTGGCCGTACCTTTTTGTAACACCCTGTATACTACGATGGATCCTACAGTTTGTTAAGGAACAACTAATAATCATGGTTTGAATAAGTAAATCACACACACCTTGAGACAAGAAAACAGAACAAAACACGACGTGCCACGAAGCAATTATCGAAATGGGACAGAAATCGATAGGTGTGATCTACATGTACCAACAACAGGATTCCTCCTGAGGGATACTGAGCCAAATCCTACACAATCGGCACGATAATGCCATTTAGTAAAGTGCAATTCTGTGGGAAAGAATGTTTCACTCTGCACATATTAAGATTTTGTGGCGCACACGGATTCAAACCCAGACCACTGCCGTACAAGAGCAACGTTCTTACAGAAGGTGGTATCCACGCACCACACACAGCCTTCCCGTACAACCTCAGTTATGCCATTACCTCTCTACTACTTTCACAACTTCACATAAATGTTTCTACTTCGGAGAAGAAGAAGTATTGCAGAGGAATTAGTTGGATACAAGGACTTGTTTAAAAAATTAGTATTTCACTCTGCGTCGGTGTCTGTGCTTTTGTGAAACTTCTTAACCGATTAAAATTGTGTACCGGACTGCGACTTTACCTTTCGCAGTGCGGCTCGTCCGTTGTGTCTAGGTGGCACAGTCGGTAATGAGTACTTAAGTCTGAACGCGGTACTACACCATTCCTCGCAGATGTCGCCACACGTTTCACAACTGATATTCATTGGTCTCATATAACAGATAAAATCTGGGTGTGAAGTTCATACAGCTTCTGACTGCTCAAATCATATGGAGGTCCACTTTGTCGTGACTGAAGTTTATGAATTGAATGCCATTATACACTCCTGGAAATTGAAATAAGAACACCGTGAATTCATTGTCCCAGGAAGGGGAAACTTTATTGACACATTCCTGGGGTCAGATACATCACATGATCACACTGACAGAACCACAGGCATATAGACACAGGCAACAGAGCATGAACAATGTCGGCACTAGTACAGTGTATATCCACCTTTCGCAGCGATGCAGGCTGCTATTCTCCCATGGAGACGATCGTAGAGATGCTGGATGTAGTCCTGTGGAACGGCTTGCCATGCCATTTCCACCTGGCGCCTCAGTTGGACCAGCGTTCGTGCTGGACGTGCAAACCGCGTGAGACGACGCTTCATCCAGTCCCAAACATGCTCAATGGGGGACAGATCCGGAGATCTTGCTGGCCAGGGTAGTTGACTTACACCTTCTAGAGCACGTTGGGTGGCACGGGATACATGCGGACGTGCATTGTCCTGCTGGAACAGCAAGTTCCCTTGCCGGTCTAGGAATGGTAGAACGATGGGTTCGATGACGGTTTGGATGTACCGTGCACTATTCAGTGTCCCCTCGACGATCACCAGTGGTGTACGGCCAGTGTAGGAGATCGCTCCCCACACCATGATGCCGGGTGTTGGCCCTGTGTGCCTCGGTCGTATGCTGTCCTGATTGTGGCGCTCACCTGCACGGCGCCAAACACGCATACGACCATCATTGGCACCAAGGCAGAAGCGACTCTCATCGCTGAAGACGACACGTCTCCATTCGTCCCTCCATTCACACCTGTCGCGACACCACTGGAAGTGGGCTGCACGGTGTTGGGGCGTGAGCGGAAGACGGGCTAACGGTGTGCGGGACCGTAGCCCAGCTTCATGGAGACGGTTGCGAATGGTCCTCGCCGATACCCCAGGAGCAACAGTGTCCCTAATTTGCTGGGAAGTGGCGGTGCGGTCCCCTACGGCCCTGCGTAGGATCCTACGGTCTTGGCGTGCATCCGTGCGTCGCTGCGGTCCGGTCCCAGGTCGACGGGCACGTGCACCTTCCGCTGACCACTGGCGACAACATCGATGTGCTGTGGAGACCTCACGCCCCACGTGTTGAGCAATTCGGCGGTACGTCCACCCGGCCTCCCGCATGCCCACTATACGGCCTCGCTCAAAGTCCGTCAACTGCACATACGGTTCACGTCCACGCTGTCGCGGCATGCTACCAGTGTTAAAGACTGCGATAGAGCTCCGTATGCCACGGCAAACTGGCTGACACTGACGGCGGCGATGCACAAATGCTGCGCAGCTAGCGCCATTCGACGGCCAACACCGCGGTTCCTGGTGTGTCCGCTGTGCCGTGCGTGTGATCATTGCTTGTACAGCCCTCTCGCAGTGTCCGGAGCAAGTATGGTGGGTCTGACACACCGGTGTCAATGTGTTCTTTTTTCCATTTCCAGGAGTGTATAATCTCTCCTTATTAAGGTATACTCCTGTAATTAGAAGAATTTCGTACTATACCTTTATATAAAGTTGGTTGTTACTTACGATTTGTCCTCAGCTTGTCTAGGAACAATTTATAGTTAAGCAATTCACCTCAATGAGCCAGTCGCCAAAGTTCCGGCAGTTTGAAGTTCTGTGCCAGTCGATGAAGTGAGAGTGGGTGACAAAGAATGGTGAGCGATATAGAGGAAGGTATTGATGTAGGTTCTAGCCTTGTCCAGCATACAGCTTTAACTTGCCATAAAAGTTCATTCCAGAACAGTATATATCCAATCTAAGTGGTCTAATTCAGGTAACTTTTTACTTGATTACACGAATACAATCAACACAGCAACAGTCCCATTTATTTCTTAAGTCAGATAATACATTATCACTAACGACCACTGGTACTACTCCTGAGAAATAATAAGCAAATGAAACCTTTCTACAAAGTTCTAGCGAGAAATTGGCCCCAGGCGGAATACTGCAGAGTAAACCACTTGGCGTCTTTCCTTCTACTAACTTTTCTTTACAGCCCTCTTGAAGTCCGTGAACCGCTTTACTTCGTGTTTCCACAACTTACGTAAACGCGCCGTTGACAGCTTAACAGGTTTTCTCCCTTCATACGTCCGGAAGGAGAGTGGTAACTTAGCTCCGCTATCGATGGAATCTCTAGCAACTGTTTGCAGATTTTCTCTTCGATAAAGACGGACAAAGTAGAGACCTGAGTTTCTCTCGGCAAGTTCAAAGAACTTATGGAAATACAGCCGAGTGACGTCATCGACAACCGCCGATATTTATATAAATGACTACCCTGTCGTTTTCAAGGCAAAACTGCAGCATGTAAGTGCAGTGCAATGGAATTTAAAAGCTCAGTTTGTAGAGCAATCCTGGAAAAGAATACCACGCAGAATTTAAGCTAAAACGTCTATCTCTATCTACATTGTTACTTGCTAATTCCATTTCAACTGCTTCATTAATAACACCGTCCCAATAGCTGTTAGTGCAGCCCGGAATCTCCGTGTTATATTCCGTAGGATGACCGGTGCAAAGACAATGTTCTACAATAGCCTGTTTTCTTGCTGTTGTAAGCGTTTACGTTCTTTCCGCTCTCCGTCATTAGGGCCTCTCGCCACCGATGCCTCTATAGCCGGCCGTTGTGACCGAGCGGTTCTAGGCGCTTCAGTCCGGAACCGCGCTGCTGCTACGGCCGTAGGTTCGAATCCTGCCTCGGACATGGATGTGTGTGATGTCCTTAGGTTATTTAGGTTTAAGTAGTTCCAAGTCTAGGGGACTGATGACCTCAGATGTTAAGTCCCATAGTGCTTAGAGCCATTTGAACCATTTGATGCTTCTGTGACGTCATCCTTTCAGCATCGCGAAGGTCTGCCACGCTTTCTCCCTTGGTTTAGAGTCCTGTGTCGTATTAGTTTTGGCCATCTTGTCTCTGGCATACGTCGTAAATGACCACACCAGAGTAGGCGCCTCCTTTCTACGCCGTCTAGACATGTGTTTTCGATGTTTATGATATCTCTGAGTGTTATTTGTAACAGGATTAGTCCTGATTGTTTTATGGTTCACTGGTGCTCTCGCCAGTTTTATTGTTTATACCATTCATACTTCTACCGTTTGATGATAGTGTCGCTCCCACTTGCGCGTCGTCAAGCATACTTTCACCCATATTCAGAAGTTCTGCTTCAGGTAAGTTCCCAGTTCTCGTATTCTTCTTTTAATTGGCGAAGCAAGTAATTACCTTCTTCTTCATTCCCAGCTACTATCGCTTGGTCGTCAGGGAGTTTGCCGATGACTTTGTAATTCTTTCATAGGTGGAAAGGGACTCTGAAACAGGGATAATGAAATGTCATGGAATTAAGTCAGACGACGCTGAGAGAACTAGATGGCAAGACGAGACCCTAAGAGTATTGCTATTTGGGCAGCAAAATAAAAGAATAAGGCCAAAGTAGAAAGGATAGTTAATGTAGAAAGAAAAGATAGTATAAACTACCAACAAGAAAAAATGCGTTTCTGAAAACGAGAAATCTGTTAACATCGAATACAACTTTAGATACTAAAGGGTACATTCTGAAGGTATTCGTTTGGATTGTATCCAAGTACGGAAATGGAACGTGAACGATAAAATGTTCTTAAAAAGAGAGTAGAAAAGTCTCAAATGTGATGTTTCAGAAGAATGCTGAAGATTGAATGAATGACTAGGATTAGCCGAGCGGTCTATGGCGCTAAAGTCATGAACTGAGCGGCTGGTCCCGGCGGGGGTTCGAGTCGGGCATGGGTGTGTGTGTTTGTCCTCAGGATAATTTAGGTTATGTAGTGTGTAAGCTTAGGGACTGATGACCTTAGCAGTTAAGTCCCGTAAGATTTCACACACATTTGTACATTTGACTAGAATAACTAAAGATGAGGTACTGAATACAATTGGAAAGAAAACAACTTTATGGTTCAACTTGACTAAAAGAAGGGATCCGTTGATAGGACGCGTGCTGAGGCATCAAGTAATAGCCAATATTGTACTGGAGGTAAACGTAGGAGTTAAAACTATATGGAGAGATCAAAGCTTGACTGCAGTAAGCAGTTTCAAATGGCCATAAGTTAGAACAGCTGTGCAGACATGAAGAGGATTGCGCAAGACAGACAGCGTGGAGAGCTGTATGACAGACCACAACAGCAGAGATGGTCGAATTCTTAGGACGTTCTTACGCTACATTCTATACTCTTTTCCATAAACCTGCGACTTTAACGCTGCTTACAAAACTCACACGTATCCGACTGTATCTTAATTGTGCGTTTTTATGCTTTTTCGTCAAGGGAACTTCATGGATACATTTCGCTTAATTTTTTTTCTTCAGTTGTTGAAGTTTCAAAAGATTAATTGAGGTGAGGTACATCACTTTCGAACAGATCGAAAATGAAAGTAGTGCCTCCTACGAGTTCGTAGACAGAGACGTTATTTCTTTCATCATTACGTCAGTTCGGCTACCAAATTGCTACAACCTGTTTCACCATATATTAACTTCAAGTATGCATATTACAGCAACAAATAAAGCTCACTCATTGACCCCCTAGTAAAGAACTGTAAACATTGACTACACCATAGATTATTTCACTCTTTTTTTTTTTCAGGGCAAGACCACCAACATGAAGCAGTAGTTTGGTGTGGAACGGTTATTGATTCATCATCTCAAATATATTTTAGGCTCCTACACTGTCTGTAAAATTTTGAACATAAACATTTGTGAGACACGTCATAAGATACAAGAGGAGGCAGCGGAGGAAGGTGATAAAGGCAGAAAACTGTAGCGAAATGCAGGAAGACCTTCGTGGGATAGATGATCGCTGCTGGGACTGGAAACTGTCCCCTGATGTAAATGGATGTAACGATTGCGCGTAAATATGCAATGAGATCCATTACTGTTCTGTTACGCTGTCAGTGAAAAATCACTCAAAGCAGTAAAAATTGGAAAATACTTGGGCGTAACTGCCCACGGCGGCCTTAGGACAATGTCGACGTAAAACAAAGTGTAGGAAAAGTAAGTGGCAGCCTGAGACTCTTTGTACGAGTTCATCCAGTAAAGAAGTGGCTTACAAAACACTTGATCGACCGATGTTTGAATATTGTTCATGACTCTGGGAGCATTACCAAGTACGCTTAGCAGAAGAGAGAAGATCCAACGAAGAGCGGCACGTTTCGTCGCGGGACCGCTTAGTCGACGCGAGAGTGTCACAGAGACGCTCGACAAACTCTAGTGGGACTCGCGACAGGAGAGGCGTTGTGTGTGAAGGATAGTGTTGCTGTGAAATTCCGAGATCCTACGTTCCGAGAAGAGAAGGACAACATATTAGCTCCTTCCACTACTGTCTCTCGAAATAACCACAACCAGAAAATCAGGGAAACGTGATCCCATACTCAGATTTCTATATGTACAATTTTTCGTACGCACCATTCGCAAATGGAAGAGAAAAGTGAGAAAAAGAAAGCTGTACCAGAGGTGCGCACCTCTACTCCTAATAAGGTCGCTTTCAGAGTATTTGTGACGGTTAACAATAAATTACACTCCTGGAAATTGAAATAAGAACACCGTGAATTCATTGTCCCAGGAAGGGGAAACTTTATTGACACATTCCTGGGGTCAGATACATCACATGATCACACTGACAGAACCACAGGCACATAGACACAGGCGACAGAGCATGCACAATGTCGGCACTAGTACAGTGTATATCCACCTTTCGCAGCAATGCAGGCTGCTATTCTCCCATGGAGACGATCGTAGAGATGCTGGATGTAGTCCTGTGGAACGGCTTGCCATGCCATTTCCACCTGGCGCCTCAGTTGGACCAGCGTTCGTGCTGGACGTGCAGGCCGCGTGAGACGACGCTTCATCCAGTCCAAACATGCTCAATGGGGGACAGATCCGGAGATCTTGCTGGCCAGGGTAGTTGACTTACACCTTCTATAGCACGTTGGGTGGCACGGGATACATGCGGACGTGCATTGTCCTGTTGGAACAGCAAGTTCCCTTGCCGGTCTAGGAATGGTAGAACGATGGGTTCGATGACGGTTTGGATGTACCGTGCACTATTCAGTGTCCCCTCGACGATCACCAGTGGTGTACGGCCAGTGTAGGAGATCGCTCCCCACACCATGATGCCAGGTGTTGGCCCTGTGTGCCTCGGTCGTATGCAGTCCTGATTGTGGCGCTCACCTGCACGGCGCCAAACACGCATACGACCATCATTGGCACCAAGGCAGAAGCGACTCTCATCGCTGAAGACGACACGTCTCCATTCGTCCCTCCATTCACGCCTGTCGCGACACCACTGGAGGCGGGCTGCACGATGTTGGGGCGTGAGCGGAAGACGGCCTAACGGTGTGCGGGACCGTAGCCCAGCTTCATGGAGACGGTTGCGAATGGTCCTCGCCGATACCCCAGGAGCAACAGTGTCCCTAATTTGCTGGGAAGTGGCGGTGCGGTCCCCTACGGCACTGCGTAGGATCCTACGGTCTTGGCGTGCATCCGTGCGTCGCTTCGGTCCGGTCCCAGGTCGACGGGCACGTGCACCTTCCACCGACCACTGGCGACAACATCGATGTACTGTGGAGACCTCACGCCCCACGTGTTGAGCAATTCGGCGGTACGTCCACCCGGCCTCCCGCATGCCCACTATACGCCCTCTTTGTCACACAAACATGTACAAAAGAGGGGAGAAAACGCCATATTAACACAAACGCGTGTAAAATTATAATATGTGGGATGATAATGAGGTAGATGTCTTGTATGTCCGGATGACAGAATAGAAATTAGATCTCGATCCCCACGCGTTCTAACCATGACGTGAATTCGAACAACGAACTAGCTTTGCTCACATGAAATACAACTATAAAATGTTATATGTTAACCGGGGGCCAGAAACGACGGAGAGGCGTCGTCCGCGTTGTGCAACCGCAGTGGTCCACAACCCGACGACGACTACCGCAGTCCACTTCACCCCTCCGCCGCCCCACACTGAGCCTAGGGTTATTGTGCGGTTCGGCTCCCGGTGGACCCCCCACCCCCAGGGAACGTCTTACACCAGACGAGTGTAACCCCTATGTTTGCGTGGTAGAGTATTGGTGGTGTACGTGTACGTGGAGAACTTGTTTGCGCAGCAATCGCCGACATAGTGGAGCTGAGGTGGAATAAGGGGAACCAGCCCGCATTCGCCGAGGCAGATGGAAAACCGCCTAAAAACCATCCACAGACTGGCCGGCTCGCCGGACCTCGACACAAGTCCGCCGGGCGGATCGTGCAGGGGGCCAGGCGCTCCTTCCCAATCCCGAAAACAGTGCGTTGGACCGCATGGCTAACCGGGCGGGTTGCTTCACGTAAGTAATCTCGAAAATTCACACAATTTACAAATACGCAAACGCAGCGCGAGCCAGCAACCTTCTTACCAAACTCTTACACGTTGTAGCTTCAATGTGTCCACCTTAGCGGCACAAGTCAAAGCGTCTATTCGTTACAAACCAGTGCATTCACGGCAGCAATCGAGGAGAACTGTTCACAGCTGCCGGAGGAAGACGAGACTGTCTTTGTTAGGGTTAATACCTGTAGATTATAATAAAATATCGTACGTTATTTCGGGCAATTGTGCACCATACTTTATGACAACAATGAAGTATGCGAAAATATTTTATTACACATAGTTCATTTTTTTCTGGGAATCATTTTACCTAAATCATTAAAGGCCACAAAAGTTGACCGTAATTTTGAATATAATGAATCAGCTGAACAACTGAACCATGAACTGAGTACTCATTTTTGAACGCAACCTAACCTCAAATGAAAATATCGTCAATGTCAAAGTTTCAATAGAGAATGAGTGAGAACCTGTTGATTTCCTATTCCTTGTAACTGATAAGTGCCGCATATGTGTCTGCTATACAATATAAAGTAAGTAAACATTCTGCGAACTGTTTACTTCACTAAAAGTTATGCGACAGTCTCGAAAGTACTGCTCGTTACAACGACGCTAGTTCCAACATTTCACGTCCTTACTGGGCGACTACTGCCAACCTCAGCGAACTAACAGTAGTATTGTAGCGTGGCAAAACCTTGGTGTTGCGTGTTTCAGTATGTGCTTTGTGAAGCGGTTTGAGCGCAATAAGGTTCGATTTATCAGCTTTATAGTTTTATTTATTAGTTAATCATGGATAAAGGCAACTTTCTTACACTGATTAATGCCTGTGCACGTACAAAACGAAAGAAACAAAGTCTCTGATTCTGAGAAAAAATGAATTATTTATTCATCTTAACATAAGTACAAACTGCAAAGATGCTATGTAATTATTTGTCAAATATTGCTAAAAGCAGTAAATAACTATTTTTTTAACGAAAAAATGTGCAAAGTAAATGACATTATATTTTGATACGTTGTACATCTTTCCCAGTTTTAACAACCAGTGAACTTTAATTTCTAAAAAAAAAAAAAAAAATTAAAATAAATAAAAAACTCAAAGTGGCAACCCTAGTCACAGTCCACGCTGCCCTAGGGAACTCATGCTTCATAATTATGCAGTATGATTGGCTAGTTACACCGTTAGACTAACAATAAGAGTCTTTGATGAATACTCGCCGTCGAGGACGGTATAATGGGTTCTGTTACTTACGAAGTCTTTGAGCCAGTCACATACCTGGGATTCAATTCCGAATGCTTGTACCTTCGTGAACAGTCACAGTGTGGCACCGTCTCAAATGCCTTACGGAAATCTGGGAATATGGAATCCACCTCTTGCCCTTCATCCATGGTTCGCTAAACATCCTCCTAACTTCCCAATCAAAGATATGGCTATACTAGCTGGCGGAAATATTGACTCAGCAGCAGCTTGCGTACGATTACATGACATGAAATTCGTCAACAGCAAGCGGTTTTCAACTTTCACTGGTATTAATTTTCAGGATTAATTATGATACGCCAGTTACACAACTAAAGGAATGGAAAAAAATAAGTCGCCATGTCCGGATGGAATCCTAATCCTGTTTTACAGAGTTATTCTGCAGCATTGGCCCTTTTCTTAGCTTGCATATCTCGCGAAACTCTCGCATAGCATAACGTACCAAGCGACTGGAAAGAACGAAGGTGGCACATGTATGTAAGAAAGGTACATAAGAACGGACCCGTAAAAGCACAGACCGATGTCTCCACATCTGTTTGCTGCAGAATCCTCGAACATATTCTCACCTCGATTATAATAAATTTCTGAGTGGGAAAAGCTTCTGTTGACTAATCAGCACGGTTTTAGAAAGCATCGCTCATGCGAAACTCAGCTTGTCTTTTTCTCACACGAAAGCCCGCGAACCATGGATGAAGGGCAGTAGGTGGATTGCTTATTCTTAGATTTTCGTAAGGCATTTGACACGGTGCCACACTGACGGCTGTTCACGAAGGTACAAGCATACGGAACTGAATCCCAGGTATGTAAGTTGGTCGAAATCTTCTTAAGTAACAGAACTCAGTATTTCTTGATGTTAAACATAGCTGCGAACCAGCAACTGTGTAAATATGAAGAGGTTGAAAAATCAGCCAACCAGTTGCAAACAAAGGTTTATTAGCCCTTGACCTATATTTTCTTCAGAAGAAATGGGCCTTCTTACATCACATGATGGTACATTAGATTAGATGAAGTCGAGCGGCTCTTGTCATATACGTATAAAATTGACAAAACAAGAACTATCCTAAGCCATGGCTTTAGATAGCAGCCAGATAACGTGAAATTTCAGAATGAATGCTCACTAGTAAATGCCCACAGGATGAGGTTCTTGTCAAAATAGTAATAGACGCCACAGGATAAAATATTTGCGTAAGTTACGTGTACATCATTCCAGAGACTAAGACCTGTGACGCCTATTACAATTTTATGTTGGCAAGAGCCTCTTCCTGTGTGCATTTACTAGTGAACATTCATTCGAAGGACGATATATGTATGGCTTGGGATGATTCTCGTTTTGTCAGATTTATATACGACAAGAGCCTCTCTGATTCATCCGATCTAATGTACCATCATGTCATGTAACAAGGCCCGCTCCTTCTTAGGAAGATATTTTTACAAATATTGAAACCTAGGTCAAGGGCTAATAAACATTTGTTTGCGACTGGTTGGCTGATTTTTCAATCTCTTCAGAACCCAATATGTTGTCCTCGTGTTCATCGGAGACAAGGGTATCATCTTGAGTGTCCCAGGGAAGTGTGATAAGACCACTGTTATTTTCAATATACATAAATGATCTGGCGGACAGGGTAAGCAACACTCTGCGGCTAATTGCTGACAATGATGTGGCGTATGTGAAGGTGTCGTCGTCGAGTGGCTCTAGGAGGATACAAGATGATTTTGACATAGTAGTTTGGGTGATGAATGGTGGCTAGCTCTAAACGTAGGAAAATGTTAGTTAATGTGGACGAGTAGAAAAAATAATCCTATAGTGTTTGAGTGCAGCATTAGTAGCGTTCTGGCGGACACGTTCACGCACATTAAATATTTAGGTGTGAGGATGCAATACAATGTAAAATGGAATGTGTGTGTAAGGAATGTAGCAGGGAAGGCGAATGGTCGCCTTCCGATTATTGGGATAATTTAGGAACGTGTGGTTCATCTGTGAAGGAGACGGCATATAGAAAACTAGTGCTACTCGTTATTGAGTACTATTCGTGTTTGGGATCCGCACAAGGTCGGATTAAAGGATGACATCGGAACAATTCAGAGGTAGAACGCTAGTTTTGTTACCAGTAGGTTCGAACAACACACATGTGTTCCGGGGAAGCCTCGGTAACTGATATGGGAATCACTGGCGGAAAGGCGACGTTCTTTTCGAGAAAACTGTTGAGGAAATTAAGGGAACTGGCAATTGAGGTTGACTATAGATAGATTCTACTGTTTCCAACGCACATTTAGCGTAAGGGCCATGAAGATAAGATCAGAGTGATTACGGCTTATACGGAGGCATACAGGCAGCTGTTTTGCCTTGCTCTGTCTACGTGTGGAACAGGTAGAGAATAGTAGTTGTACAGGTCATCCTGCAGGCCGCACCATATGGTCGAGTATGCAGGGTGCTACAAAAAGGTACGGCCAAACTTTCAGGAAACATTCCTCACACACAAATAAAGAAAAGATGTTATGTGGGCATGTGTCCGGAAAAGCTTAATTCCATGTTAGAGCTCATTTTAGTTTCGTCAGTATGTACTGTACTTCCTCGATTCACCGCCAGTTGGCCCAATTGAAGAAAGGTAATGTTGACTTCGGTGCTTGTGTTGACATGCGACTCATTGCTCTACAGTACTAGCACCAAGCACATCAGTACGTAGCATCAACAGGTTAGTGTTCATCACGAACGTGGTTTTGCAGTCAGTGCAATGTTCACAAATGCGGAGTTGGCAGATGCCCATTTGATGGATGGATTAGCACGGGGCAATAGCCGTGACGCGGTACGTTTGTATCGAGACAGATTTCCAGGCCCTAGGTGTCCCGACAGGAAGACGTTCGAAGCAATTGATCGGCGTCTTAGGGAGCACGGAACATTCCAGCCTATGACTCGCGACTGGGGAAGACCTAGAACGACGAGGACACCTGCAATGGACGAGGCAATTCTTTGTGCAGTTGACGATAACTCTAATGTCAGCGTCAGAGAAGTTGCTGCTGTACAAGGCAGCGTTGACCACGTCACTGTATGGAGAGTGCTGCGGGAGAACCAGTTGTTTCCGTACCATGTACAGCGTGTGCAGGCACTATTAGCAGCTGTTTGGCCTCCACGAGTACACTTCTGCGAATGGTTCATCCAACAATGTGTCAATCCTCATTTCAGTGCAAACGTTCTCTTTACGGATGAGGCTTCATTCCAACGTGATCAAATTGTAAATTTTCACAATCAATATGTGTGGGCTGACGAGAATCCGCACGCAATTGTGCAATCACGTCATCAACACAGATTTTCTGTGAGCGTTTGGGCAGGCATTGTTGGTGATGTCTTGATTGGGCCCCATGTTCTTCCACCTACACTCAATGGAGCACGTTATCATGATTTCGTACGGGGTACTCTACCTGTGCTGCTAGAACGTGTGCCTTTACAAGTACGACACAACATGTGGTTCATGCACGATGGAGCTCCTGCACATTTCAGTCGAAGTGTTCGTACGCTTCTCAACGACAGATTCGGTGACCGATGGGTTGGTAGAGGCGGACCAATTCCATGGCCTCCACGCTCTCCTGACCTCAACCCTCTTGACTTTCATTTATGGGGGCATTTGAAAGCTCTTGTCTACGCAACCCCGGTACCAAATGTAGAGACTCTTCGTGCTCGTATTGTGGACGGCTGTGATACAATACGCCCTTCTCCAGGGCTGCATCAGCGCATCAGGAATTCCATGCGACGGAGGGTGGATGCATGTATCCTCGCTAACGGAGGACATTTTGAACATTTCCTGTAACAAAGTGTTTGAAGTCACGCTGGTACCTTCTGTTGCTGTGTGTTTCCATTCCATGATTAATGTGATTTGAAGAGAAGTCATAAAATGAGCTCTAACATGGAAAGTAAGCGTTTCCGGACACATGTCCACATAACATATTTTCTTTCTTTGTGTGTGAGGAATGGTTCCTGAAAGTTTGGCCGTACCTTTTTGTTAACACCCTGTATATGTAGATACAGATTTTGTGCTGTGCATTGCCAATTAGTGAGGATCGAATATCCTACGATCCTATGAATCGCACAAGTCTGGTGAGTGGTCCGGGCAAGGCAAACACGGTGTACGGCCGGGTGCCCGACCCTGGCAGTCCCCTGGCGTCTCGTTAGAGGACAGGCCTGGCTTCGCGGCTTGTCCTCTGACAGCGACGGACCGCCGTCATCCATTACGCGGGTCACCGGGCACAAGGTTAAGCGGGCGCACCGACGTACGTATTAGGGAGGTCGCGACGTTGGCGGTCTTCTTAGCGGCGAGGTCGCGTCCGAGCGAGGCGCCGTCCCACAGGAGATGTCAGAGATACGGCGCGTAATCACCGGCGGCCGGCAAAGCCGCAGGTCACGAAGTCTTACAGCGGACCGGCCGGTATATACTCCTTATTACCATTACTAACTGTCCCCTTCTTGCGAATCAGGTTTCTCGAAAGGAGAGCGACGCGTATAAATAATTCAGCTTTTCTAATATACTATGACATAAGAAACACTATAACAGAAAAGAAATAAGTCACTGATGCTCGAAAATGGGCTGTCGCATTCAAGGACGATGGAGTCGTTGTTCCTTCGGTATTCTAGATTCGTGCATTTCATTTTGACTAACTGTGTCTTTTCATTACTCTTGACCAGACCAAAACACAAACAAAAATAGTCAGTGTCCCACAGAAAGACCACACATCTGCATTTTTTTTTTTTTGTATTATTGTTAGCCCTACTAGCGACGTCGCAGACAGTAAACACTGTACTTACTTTTTACTTACATTATCACGCTTTCCGCCGTTACTATTTTATCAGTGTCTGTGCTACCTCTTAAGTGATCAGTTTTACGTGTTGTAGAATTCATTTGTGCCTTTAATTTCTTCCCTTTCATGCAATTGATAGTGCCAAGCTTATTGTTTCCGAAGGGCGTATACCGTATTGTTCTTCCTCTTCTATTAATTACTTACATCTGTATTTTTAGCATCCTTCTGAACTATAACATGACAAAAGTCTCAGCTTCTTCTTCTTCTTCTTCTTCTTCTTTTCTAGTTTCCTCAAGTTTCACCAATCACTTCCGTAAGTTACTGTACACTACTTACACTTTCTCAATAACATTTTCCTCAATTCCATCTCAGTATATGATACCAAAAGATTTCTTTTCTGAAGAAAACTTTGGACTGCTCTCCTTCAGATAACTTACTTGCTGTAGCCACTTTGCTTCCTAGCTAGCGGACTACATACTGTGTCTGCATCCCATTACTTTTCACATTCAACAAGTCGCTGTTTTCCTCTCTCGTGCTTCTGATTAATTTCAGTTTTGTTTTATTTATCCTCGATGCAAATTTTGTGCTGAGTATACTAACCACTTCATTGAACCATTCTTGCGATATGCCCTTTCTTGGTGAGATGCGTCTTCTACACCACATAGCACTGATTTTATTTCCTCTTACGCTTTCATTATTATTATGAAATATTTCTTTCATTGCGTCCTCAACATAAAAGTTATACAAATCGGCCATTAGATGACCGCACCTGCACATTCCTCAAAACTAAATTGTGCCTCTCGATTCCTCCTGTTTATGGCAACTACTTCTTATTACAAAACTATGATTCATTCGATTACGAAAATTCATGATAGTATTAATTTCTGTATAAACTTTATGTTTAAAATTATTTTCAGAATGTAATTGTCATCCATTCCTAATTCATTAACTTCTGCACAAACGATAAGAGCGTAAAAGTCCCATTTTCCTGCGGAGAAAGGGAAGGAAAAAGCAAGATGAGGGCTTAGCTAGCCGGTCGCTGTGGCCAAGCGGTTCTAGGCGCTTCGGTCCGGAACCGCCCTGCTTCTACGGTCGCAGGTTCGAATCCTGCCTTGGGCATGGATGTGTGTGATGTCCTTAGGTTAGTTATGTTTAAGTAGTTCTAAGTCTAGAGGACTGATGACCTCAGATGTTAAGTCTCATAGTGCTCAGAGCCATTTGAACCATGTTTTTAGGGCTTAGCTTCCTAACGATGTCGAAGAAAATATAGATGAAACATTACTTCCGCAAGGAAATGGACTGCAGTCATGTTGATGGAAACATATCGCAGTTAGCTTCTAGAGACTTAAGGAATTACAAAAACTTCTAGATCAGAACTTCCTGATGGGGATATGAAGCTTATTCTTCTAGAATAGGCGTCTAACATGTTAAAGTCTTAAGCAGGGATAAGGGGTTGAGGTGGAGGGGGGAAATTAAGGATGTGATTTTGAGATTTGCTGGTGCAGATGCCCCAGTGTACAAGGATCGGAGGTTAGGGAGGAGACGATGTGATGGATGACTACAAGCAAAGGTACGAAGTATTTGGAAATTTGTGGTAATGTCTTAAGGGACCAAACTGCTAAGGTCATCGGTCCCTAAGCTCACAAACTACTTAATCTAACTTAAACTAACTTACGCTAAGAACAACACACACACCCATGCCCGAGGAGGACTCGAACCTCCGACGGGGGAAACCACGCGGGCCATGACAAGGCGCCCTAGACCACTCGGCTACCCCGCTCGTCACCGTGGTACGAACCAGATGATCGATTTTGTTTTTAGCTATACACTTAGTTAAATGTAATTTACGGAGTGTTTACAGCTATCTGTGGTGCAAGGATGTGTGATCAAAGTATATTCTATGAGAACGAAGTCTTTCGCGACGGCACTGTTGTACGAGCTTTCGTCGATTTCCACAATTTTCTTCGTCAAGAGCTACTGACTGTCAAAACTATTGCTGTGGTGGCCTTATATAGTCCAAAGACAGCTTCTGTCTTCCGATCTGTCCGTGGTTACGTCATGCTGTCGCAGGTGGTGTAAACGTCTGAGCTAGTTGCTCCACCGCTCCCGCCGTAGCGTAAACATTGCGACAAATATCTCTGGATCTTCTCTGCAACGAGAGGTCGCTTCCATTCATAGTTACGATTAAATCCGCCGTCACTGTTGAAGGTATTCTCAAACATTGTTATTTCTACAGCCTCCTTGATTACAGAGTCCCAGTAGGTGGAAGCATGGGACAAAACTTTTGGTTCTTCAGTAGTACTTTATGTTTGTTTGTGAGACTGTGCCTTTGCAACTGCAGATTTATCCAGTTCTCGATTTTTAATACGCCGTTGATGTTCTGCACAACGGTCGGAAACAGTGCGGATGGACTGACTAATGTAATTGTTTCCCCACTCACACGGGATGTTCAAAATCACAGGAACCCTGAGGCCGAGACTGTCCTTAACAGGGCATACTATATGCTTCATCTTCTTAGGAGGTCGGATAATACATCTGATACCTCGTCCCCCCAGGACGCTCCTATTTTGCTGGATGCAGCACCGCAAAATAGAAGGAACGCAGTCGGTGGTTAATCACGTGAATTTTCAACATTTGCACGTTTCCTTTTCTTGTAGAACGCTGACATGATATCACGTGATCTTTCGGAATACATACTTCAGATGATTAATTTCGGAATGGAAGTGGTATTCGTCAGAAATTGTTTCTGTTCTGTGTATCAGTGTATTTGAAGCTGCTCTCTTCTGGACTGGATGGTGAAAACTCCGGGCGCCAAGATATACGTCAGGATGCGTTGGGGGTACAGTGTGTGGCCGAGACGTCCATCCGACTTCCTTTGTACCGGAAGATCTAAAAACGGCCACCTTCCGTCTTTCTCTGTCTCGACGGCGAACTAGATGTTTGGGTGCATGCAAACACGGGGTTGTATCCTGAATTAACGCTGCGAGAAGTTCAAATGGTTCAAATGGCTCTGAACACTATGGGACTCAACATCTTAGGTCTTGAGTCCCCTAGAACTTAGAACTACTTAAACCTAACTAACCTAAGGACATCACACACATCCATGCCCCAGGCAGGATTCGAACCTGCGACCGTAGCAGTCCCGCGGTTCCAGACTGCAGCGCCTAGAACCGCACGGCCACCGCGGCCGGCCTGCTGCAAGAAGTCCGAGAATGTTTTATACAACGGTGTATTCTACTTGCAGGAACTGTAGAAATTCACTATTTGGTCTGTACGTAATGTAATGAACTCATAAGACCTGTTCGTTGGCCACCCCTTATGGGATGTAGTGGGAAAGGCCCGGACATTATATTCTATCTTTTACGACCATTTCCTCCCATTGCATCCTCTTCAATCCAAACACCATACGCATTCCTCGCAATCAACTACACAGTACAGCCACGCATCTGACAATCTACCACCTCCACAAACTGTACTAAAATAAATCACAGACGACCTCTATCAACACTGAAGAAAGAAAACAGTTAGGCATTCTTACGTTGTTTTTAAGCACCGCATTCCATTTCACTGCTCAGTTTAGAAATATTGCCGTTAAAGTGATTGTACTTGTAGCCAAGTGGGACCATTAAGATGCCTCTCCGAAGATATACAGAGTTAAAGACAAAAAAGAAGAGGAAAACATTCGAAGAGAGTATCATCTGCATTCTTTTGTACCTACAATTCCATGGTGACAGGGACTCTAAGAGACACACCCATATTTAAGAGCAGCTGTATGTTTCTCCTGGAGACGGCTGCAAGCAATCAGCCCGCCAACGGATGTCAGCTGCCTGTTTCTCAGAGTTGTCCCGGTGCCCTAATAGCGTCACTTGGGCTTGTTTACACGGCGCCAAAGAGCCGTGCTCTGTTTGCCGTAGCGAGATCCATTGTGCCTTCATCACAGATTGTGTAACGTACGGCTCCTCCTGCAACGGCTGTTTCACGGAAAAGCGTCTGAGCAACTTTCCAGGAATATCTGTTGCAGACTGTAGCTGCACTCACATCAGCATCAGCAGAGCGCCTCGGCCCTGTAATCACCCCATATTTCATTCTACTATTTCTGTAGCCATAGCTGGTTGTTCACCTACGCGGAAGCTGTTTGTGGTAACTGCTGGTCTGATAGGAAACAGCTGCAACTTTTTTAAAGGTTGATTATTTACGAACCTCCCGTAAGCTGCGAGAGTACCAGGAAGTGTTGTTGCAGCTCTGGACTTCAACTGAACCTCCTTTTCCTCGCAAATCCCCTCGGTGATAGACGATATTGCCCTGTGCCCTCTGTTTTCCGTTATTTAATGTACAGTCATCACCATAAGCCATTTTACATTCCCTATGACTGTACTGTTGCAGTTCCTGTGTTGTTCAGTGGAACGATAGAATGTTACTTCCACAGCAGTTATGAAGTACATGAAATGTATTCGCCGTCGTGAATATGGACAACCATCAGCTGTGTAATGGAATGACGACGACGAAAATTTTTGCTGGACCGAGACTCGAAACCGTATTTTCCGCTTATCGCGAGCGATGGCCTTACGATTTTTTTTATCTCATTTTGTTCGCTTTTGTTCGTTCTGTTTGTTCGGAGTGGACGTCCCATGACGCTTGTTCAACTTCATCATTGATCCATTAACTCACTTTATTTATTACAGAGGGCAGCTAACCCTCTGACCGAACACACTGAGCTAACGTGCCGGCGCGATTAGACTACCCGAAGACCAATCAAGACCAGATCCAAACTTCCACATGTCGTCAACCATCCGTCTGCAACCTGCATTCCTACATTCATTTTGCATATTCCCATACAGGGGAGACACGTTAACTGAAAGCAGTTTGCCTGGTGTCGGCAACTAAATGTCCGAAGGAACATTACATCTTACTTCTGAACAACAGAGGCCCTGCAATATCGTATTTAACTTCCCACACTAGGCAAGCGACTTTCAATTAAAATGTCTCCCCTGTACGGGAATGTACATAATGAATGTACTAGTGCCGGTTGTAGACAGATGGTTGAAGACATGGAAGTTTGGCTGTGGCCATGATTCGTGCTGCGGTAGGGTACCGCTTGCGGTAAAGGGGAAATCCGGGTTCGAGACCGGGTGGCACAAATTTTCGTTGTCGTCATTCCATTATAGAGCTGATGGTTTTCCATATTCGCAACTGCGAATTAATTTCATGTATTTCATAACAGCTGTAGTCACCGCAGCGCCTGATCCTTTGGACATGCATGCATGTCCGAACGAATATTGCAACGTAATTTGGAATAACGCAGACTCTGCAATATCGTAAGAAGAAGTGCTGTCACTCATGTGGCAAGTTGATGCTATGAGCATTTGCCGAAGTTGCATGTGACTTCGAGCAGGTGTGCGAGTTTCTATTCTAACAACATACATGCCCGAGAAGGACGTCACTCGCATTTTATGGAAGACAGCCTTCGAATTTTGTCTGCTATTTGCATCTACAGAATTCAGGGGCAAAGTGGGATCAGTGAGCCGTAGTCATAGGCGCTTGTTGGACTTAGTTGGTCGGCACTTTAGTGTGTAGACTTTACGAATGGTAATCCGGAGCTATCGGCTGTGCCGGGAGAGGTTTGTTACATTCTATGTTTGAGTTAACCCCATTTTTTTTTTAAAAGTTTATCAGTTCCAGCTTGGCTAACTTAAACTGCTAAAAATCCATATGCTGCATTTATTTGTGGTGAGTTGTCTAGTTCCTGTCTATTGTGTTTCATTCCTGTTAGTAGTTTATAATTAATAATAGCTGACGACATTCTCGGGTATTCATTTCCCCAGTTTTCCGTTGCTAATGAAAATAAAATATGCACTGTGTGTTGAAGTATCAAAAAATCTTCATTTCCATGTATTCGTGAAAACATCTGTGAAATTTTAAAAAAAAAAACAATCGTACAAAGAAATACGCGTAGTGTACAGATACGTAAGTACAGTATTCATATTAAGTAATACGATCCCGGACAGTTCCTGTACGCTGGGCGCAGCTGCTTCGCATGCCTACAACACGATTTTGTAATCTTCTCCATGGCAACGCCTCTTCACGGCTCTATAAACGGCTACTGTTTTCGCTTGAAACTGTTTTCGCTTCGCACCTGAAACCTGTCAAAACTGCTGCCAGGCGTCAGTGATTTCTATAGTTCTAATCGATTGTACGAGTGCCTTAGTGGTAACGCATACACGTATTAAGACTTCATGCATGATGCGGCAATTTTTCACACATCTCAGTGCTTATAACGTCATATCTCTTGAACTATGTGTCATACAATGATGTATTTGTGTAGGTACTTTCAGAGGCATAACTGTATACTGTCTAGGAAATTTGTAGCGAATAGAGTTAGTAGCAAAGGCGTAATGAACTTAAATGTCATGCATAATGCAGCAGTTTTCCATGCAGCTCAGGGCTAATGACATCATATCGCCTGATCTGTGTGTTATACAGCGATATAATTTCGTAAATAAATTCAGCGGCATATGTGGGTACTGTGTGCAAAATGTGTTGAGAATACAGTTAGTGGAAAAATAAGTAATAAATTTAAACATCATGCATAATTCAGCAGTTTTTCATGCATCTCGGTATTTATGACGTCATTTCTCCTGAACTATGTTAGATAGGTGGTTCTTACCCCCTCCCCTCCCGCTTTCCCCACAGCAGATGTTGGCTGACAGTAAAGGCTATGTGTACCAAGTCTGGAAATCACTCCTGCGGTTTGGAAGAAAGGAACACACACACACACACTTTTATATATATATATATATATATATATATATATATATATATATGTGTGTGTGTGTGTGTGTGTGTGTGTGTGTGTGTGGATTATATGTGCTGGATATGCGTAATTTATTTTGTTCCCCGCCGGCCAGTGTGGCCGAGCGGTTCTAGGCGCTTCAGTCTGGAACCGCGCGACCGCTACGGTCGCAGGTTCGAATCCTGCCTCGGGCATGGATGTGTGTGATGTCCTTAGGTTAGTTAGGTTTAAATAGTTCTAAGTTCTAGGGGACTGATGACCTCAGATGTTAAGTCCCATAGTGCTCAGAGCCATATTTTGTTCCCAGAACTAAAGTAAGTTCAATTTTACTACCTGCTATTTTAATGCAGGCCATTTGGGCGTTGTTATTTAAGCTTTATTTGTTCATTCTTTTATAAAACCAGCCAGAGCTTGAGCAACTTAAAATACATCTACGTACATTCTTTATTGCTTGAGATTCGCGTTCTGCCTAATTCCACGTTCAGCTATTTGTTGCGAATCTCAGGCTTTTTAATGGGACAACTGCTACCTATTTCTAAAGGTTCAAGTAACGCTCTTCTCATTTATATAAACATTATATTTCACATTGGTTTTATATTTGCTCTTTGCCTTTTGTGACCTGGTGTGATCACCGATGTTAACAGATGTTAATTTTATTGTTGCCTAATGTATTATTCTGAAACATTCGTTAAGCGAAATGTTTTCTCTCTGTTCTAGCAGTACTTGAACTCAATCTTTGCTTTACTTAATTTGCTTTGAGACAGAACTACCCGAGCGGGATGCATCTCTACGCAATGTCACGATTTGAAATCATAATCTAATACTGAACTAATATGGAATTCTAAATTTTTATTACTGATTTTATTGGAGGAGTTTGTCGGAAATTCACAATACATATTTGCATAACTTGTTAAATGAAATCAGTGCATTTTTCCTGGGTGACGTGTTAATTGTGTTGTGGCGTGGCACCAAATCACTCTCAGCTCCGAGCTTGCTGCCGTTTCCACACTGCTATGAGAGGCCAGAAAAGAATAAAACAAAATAAAAAGAAAACCCTGAATTGTTTGCCTCTCAAAGCAGTGGCACAGTCTTAGGGAGGCAGGTCCGGACGCTACGGAGTGTGACTGAAGACCTCTCATTTGAATGTCTGTAACAGCTCCTTTACTGCGTCTGCTGTATGGAGCCTTCCACTGTCGTTGAATGGAATGATCCCGCTTGCCCGGTCATATCGATTTTATCGCTTCGTGAAGGGTGGTCAAGGTTTGTGGGTATTGATGAGTAAGTAAGGCTGCAAGTCGATGAGAAGGTGACCCTTTTCGTCAAAGAATAAGGTGAGCATAACCTTTCTCTCTCTCTCTTGTGCCGACGGCCGTGAATTTTCCGGGTGGCGGCAACCGTTCAGGCTTGCATTGACGAGTTCCAGGTAATGACACCATCTCTCGTCTCCGGCGATGACTCACACCAAAAGTCATTCCCTTTCTTGGCATAGCGCTGCAGATATTCAAGAGTGAGTTACATTCCACATGCTTCCTGCCAGTGTTGGTGAGGTTTATCTGCGCTAGAGATAAACAGTTCAGTATCGTCAGTGGAAGCAAGACGCAGTCCATTAACACGTATCGTATGTCTACTTAGTTTCCCAAATTTAAGAGTCTGGAATATCTTGCACAGCTGAGAACAGTTTTATTGACGTGGGTGCTCCGTGCCTGACTCCTTGTTCGACTCTTCATATTTGAAGCGGCAGAAACGACAAACCGAAAACACGAAACTTTGTTAGCATTGTTGAGACCTAATTTCTAAACTATAAATCTCACCGATGCGGGTAGGGGTGACATGTGATAGAACGACAGTCCAACGAACGTCGATAAAGCTATAACATTCGAGGCGCTATATTCTCATCTCACCGATCCCTTCTTCCTCTCTTGTCCGAAAGCGGAATGCGGAAAAATTGAAAATCGGGAAAAATTAAATTTAACTGCCTTACACGAGTGTTCCGGCTGTCAATAACCATTTTCTTTATCACTGACAAGGCTCTCCTTCATATCAAGTTTCACAAAGTATTATGTGCAGCAAACTTTAACTGACCTATTTACAGCCAATTAAATTTAATTATCTGAATCCATTGTGGCTCTTCCTTTGAAAGAACAGACACCACACAGCTGCCGCAGCTGTGAAACACTATATGTAAATTGGAGGGGGATCACTGCTATCAGCTGCAGCGGTACATTAAGAGGAATCAGCGGTGACGAGTGAAGGAGTGTACCGTACCGGGATACGAACTCAAGATCTCCTGCTTACTAGGCAGGTGCGGTAACCACTGTGTCATCTGGGACACAGCGTTATAGCAACTGCACGGACTATCACGGTCTGGTACACATATTCGCTCGCCGCCGCTGATTCCGCTTAATGTCCCTCGGCAGCTGATGGCAGTGAAAATGGTTCAAATGGCTCTGAGCACTGTGGGACTTAACATCTGAGGTTCAAATGGCTCTGGGCACTATGGGACTTAACATCTGAGGTCATCAGTCCCCTAGACTTAGAACTACTTAAATCTAACTAACCTAAGGGCATCATACACATCCATGCCCGAGGCAGTATTCGAACCTGCGACTGTAGCAGCAGCGCGGTTCCAGACTGTAGCGCCTAGAACCGCTCGGCCACATCGGCTGGCTGATGGCAGTGATCCCCCATCAATTTACATATAATTAAATTAAACCCTGGACAGTTTCGTGCGACCAACTTCTTTCTTATCATACGAAGAGAATCAATTAAAAGCCAGTCTCGCGACTGACCCTTACGAGCCGGCCTGTGTGGCCGAGCGGTTCTAGGCCCTTCAGTCTGGGACCGCGCAACCGCTTCGGTCGCAGGTTCGAATCCAACCTCGGGCATGGATGTGTGTTATGCCCTTAGGTTAGTTAGGTTTAAGTACTTCTAAGTTCTAGGGGACTGATGACCTCAGAAGTTAAGTCCTATAGTGCCCAGAGCCATTTGATTTGACCCTTACGATCATTCGCTACGACAGCTCGCCGACGAATCTGCAACACGACTCCTATTGTCCCTGGCGCTAAACACAGGGCAAACAAACGCATTGCTCAAACCAGAGATCCTGTTTTACTTGTTGCCACAACCTGGCAACGCTGTTTCCCACTAGTCTCTTATGCACACATCAATATTCAGACAAGCTGTGAGATCATGAGATCAACGACGTTATTAGGTTTTCTTCGCTCTCCCTAAACCATCTTACGTGTACACTATCTGGTCAGAAGTAACCAGTCACGCATGTATACTGGGTAATTGACCACCAGATAACACGACAGGTGGACCCGTCATTATAATAGTATGTGTGGAGTATTATGCTGTAGGTAGAGAAGCCATAACAGCAGAATGAGTCGGCCAGAGGATCTCAGTGACTTCGAACGTGGACTAGTCAGTGTCTGTTACTAAGTAAAAAATCCATCAGGGACATTTCGACCCTTGCAAAGCCGACCAAGTCTACCGTTGATGATGCGATGGCGAAGTGGAAACACGAATGAATAACTACAGTTAAACAAAGACCACGCAGAGATCGTGTACTGACTAAAGGGGGCCGGCCGCGGTGGTCTAGCGGTTCAGGCGCTCAGTCCGGAACCGCGCGACTGCTACGGTCGCAGGTTCGAATCCTGCCTCGGGGTAACAAACTCGCATCGAATCAGCGTAAGGGATGAATCGTGAGTTCCAAAGTGCCATCAGAAGCACAGTTAGCATAGTTACTGTGCGAGGAAATTAAAAGAGTAGAGTGCAACGATCGGCCAGTTCCTCATAAGCCACACATTTCTGTAATCATTGCTAAGCAACGCTTGAGGTGGTGTACAAGAATGACGACCCTGGGCTCTCGTTGACCGGAAAATAATGGTATGGAGTGTTGAATCACTCTATACGCTGTGACAATCCGATGGAATGGTTTGAGTTTGGCGAATGACTCGAGAACGTTACAAGCCGTTACATGTAGCGCCAACAGCGGAGTATATGGATGGTGGTGGTTACGGTGTGGAAGTTTCTTTACGTGCTCCCCTTATTGCGTTAAGCAAACACTAAATCCGGAAGGACGTGGACACGTTTTAAAGCATTGTGTGTCAGCATGACAATGCGCTCTGCCTTAAAGCAGTATGTATTAGGGAATGGTTTGCGGACAATAACATTCATGAACTCAATGGAACACTCTACGTCAAGCCCCAACGTCCAATTCCGCTACCTACTCTAGCTACCCCTCTTGAGAAAGAACGCAGACATTCAGATACCACATTAAGAGTGTTCCAACCAGGATTCAAGAGGTCATAAAGATGAAGAGTGCATGCACCACGTATCAATGTCCACCAGTATGCATCTGTATACTTTGGACCAGATATCAAATGTCTGGACGGCTCATGACACACGAACAATGTTGGTTCCTCCTCCAAACAAACGGCTGAAACATATGTGGACAAAGATGATAAAATTTTATATGCTAACATGAATTGTGTTGTCACTCTTCTCGGCGGTGAAATGTACTCTAACACGCACATACACACACATAAACACAAAATGTACATTTACAGACGAACAAACGATTCAATTGTAGAAAAATTGGATGTTTTATTCAAGGGAAAGAGCTCCACAAATTGAGCAATCCAGTGACGGGTTTGTTCGCCACTGGCCCTCATGCGAGCAGTTATTCGGCTTGGCATTCGTTGACAGAGTTTCTGGATGTCCTCCTGACGCATATCGTGCCAAATTTTGTCCAGTTGGCACATTATATCGTCAGAATCCCTAGATGGTTGCAGGGTTCTGCCCATAATACACTAACGTTCTCAACTGGAGAGATATCCGCCGATCCTGCTGGCCAAGGTAGAATCTGGCAAGCACGAAGACAATTAGTAGAAATTCTTGCCGTGTGGGGGCGGGCATTATTTTGCTGAAATGTAATCCTAGGATTGCTCGCCTTGAAGGGAGACAAAACGTGGCGTAGAGTATCGTCAGATGACAACCAGTGTGATCCTTTTATGAAAATAAATGGCACCCCCCTGGTTGTCGGGCCTTATGGCGGGCGACAGTCAGATTGGTATCCCACCACTGTTGGAGGCGTCTCGATACACGTCTTCAGCCTAGAATCTCATTGACTGGAGTATAATTGCGTTTAGTGATGAGTCAGCTTTGAACTAAGCCCCGGTGACCAGCGAAGACGTGTCTCGAGAGCCTCAGACAGCGATGGGATACCACCCTGGTTGTCGCCAGCCATTTGGTCTGACAGCCTGGGGTGCCATTCCCTTTCACAACAGGATCCTTTGGTTGTCATCCGCGAGACCCTTACTCCACAGCGGTACCTCGACGATATTCTACGCCCCGTTTTGGTGCTCTTCATGGCAAACCATCTCCGGTTTATATTTCAGCAAGATAATGCCCGCCCGCACACGGAGAAGTTTCTTTTGCATCGTGCTTCCCACACGCAACCTCGGCCAGCAAGGTTGTCGGATCTCTGCCAGACTGAGAGTTGTGGGCAAAGTCTTCCAACCAGCAGCAGATGTGCAAATTGGACATAATCTGGCACGATATCCCTCAGAAGGACATCCAACAACTCCATCAATCAATGCCAAGCGGAATAATCGTTTTCGTAAGGCCCAGAGGTGGACCAACGATTATGACATGCTCAATCTCTGATAATCTTTCCTTGAATAAATCATCCAATTTTTCTCAAATTGTAATCATTTGTTTGTCTGTTCATGTACATCAAATCTACAGATTTCCGTTGCATTCGCATAATTCCTTCGTGTTGTCTTACAGTGTGTCCGCACATAGATACAATACTAATCTCTTAATAGTATAAACAGATGTATACGTGAACTCTGAGGCTGTAATAGGGTCCAAACCGTTGGTGAATGGGTGATCCGCTGAGTTTTTTGAGTCGGGCAAGTGAATTGTTAATTTCGAATGAAAACATGCAAATAACGAACTAATTTCAAGGTAAGTGGGAAGGGGAGGGTGGAGGTAATATGTGGGACAGTGAATGGTTACTGTAAACTTATTGTTTCCAGCGAATACGTTTCTGGAGAGGTCCCAGGAAACGCTGGCTTCCCAATCTGACTGTCGCCCGCCAATACGGCCCGACAACCAGGAGTAATAGCCTTGGGTGCCATATCTTTTCATAGCAGGACCCCTTTGGCTGTCATCCGCGGCGCCCTTACAGCACAGAGGTAGGTCGTCGGCCGGCCGGTTTGGCCGAGCGGTTCTAGGCGCTTCAGTCCGGAGCCGCGCGGTCGCTACGGTCGCAGGTTCGAGTCCTGCCTCGGGCATGGATGTGTGTGATGTCCTTAGGTTGGTTGGGTTTAAGTGGTTCTGAGTTCTAGGGGACTGATGACCTCAGCAGTTGAGTCCCATAGTGCTCGGAGCCATTTCAACCGTTTTTGTAGGTCGTCGATACGCTACACCCCGTTTTGTTGCCATTCATACGAAGCCATTCCGGTCAAATATTTCAGCAAGACAATGCCCTCCCGCACACGGCGAGAGTTTCTACTGCTTGTCTTCGTTCTTGATAAACCCTACCTTGCCCAGCAAAGTCGCCGGATTTCTCCCCAATTGAGCACGTTTGGAGTATTAGGGTCAGGGTCATCCAAACAGCTCGTTATTTTGACGATCTAACTCACTAGTTGGACAGAATTTGGCACGATATTCCTCAGGAGGACATCCAGTAACTCCGTCAATCAATGTGAAGCCCAGTAAATGCTTGTATAAGGGTCAGAGGCGGACCAACGCATTACTGACTTGCTCAGCTTGTGAAGTTCTTCCCCTTGAATAAATAATACATTTTTCTGAACCTCTAACCAATCAATGTCTGTATATGTACAATAAGTGTGTACAAAGAACAGACTTGGGGAGGAACCTTCGAGGAAGATCTTTCACATTGTTCGTGTCTTCAGAATTTTTGAACCACCTCATTATGTTTGTTCTTGTGAGTGGTGCCTCCCATACTGGCATCGACAGTTCCGCAGTCGCAGATTTGGATTCTGCATAACAGATGACACACCGTGTCTTCTCCTGGTCTGTCGCCATTTGCATGCCCTCCAAGTCAAACCTCCAACAATGGACAGAGGAAAAAGAAAAATCCGAAAAAAACCCTTGTGAGCTGCTATAAGTTTTATAGCAAACCACGATTCTCTATCTCTGATAGTACCCAAGTAACGATTTTTTGAGATTATAGCGGGACGTTAAGGAATAGCATTCATTTTAAAATGAGACGTGACTAAGAAGTATGGGTGTCTGTGTAATGGCCTCTCGAAACAACGTTTGCGTGCCCGCTTGACCTCTTACAAAGTAAGGAAATATATACTGATGTTGTCTACTGGTGACATTAAGAAACATTGTCCTCTTAAGCCTGTAGTATCCACGCGTTGCTTTGTAGCATTCCCCCGCAACATTGTATGTAAGTGACGCGGATGAAAAACAACTTCAGTATCCGTACAGAAGACAAGTGTCTCCACCCGACAGGAATTGTTTTCTTCTTGTTGGACGTTCTTTCCAGCCCCCACTACCCTCTGTGTAAAATTCGGTGTGAGTTATTCTCAATGGCACGTGGAATCAAACTTTCACATGAAACAAATCTTCTCATTTCACCGTGATCTTGACCGCCGCTGTGCTCGTCCTTTGATCTCCAAGGACAAACGGCAGGAGATACCAGCCGTTTCCAGCCGATACGGTTTATTTTAGGGAATATTTGTTTGGCTTTCAATCAGAGCAGAGTGGCGACCCGTTTCTCAGTATTTTGAGGCGAATGTTTACGACCACCGCCGGCGTATTACAGAAGCGGCTGCGGTTATCTTTAGAAACCTGCGCCCGAATGCAATGAGGGATGGGCTATGGATCTTGACTAGCACCGCAAATAGCACATAGGCCATGTTCTCTCTCTCGCTCTTCCTTTCTGTTTATTCTGAGTCTGCCGATAATTCGAATTGATTTGCAAAATGGGGCTGCGACTTGAAAGTTGCTTTATTTTGAGCCCGCAAAAGAGGAATTGTGCACAAAAAAATGTACGCAGACTCAGTAAACTGTATTAAGCTGTACTTTTTGAAAGTCTAGGTGATAATTCTGAGATGGGCTAAACTCGATAACAGAGCGTACTATAGGACGATCTACCAATACGTGAACTTTTTGGAATACCGATTTCGGTGCTGTATTTTTTTTTAACTATGTGTCTTTTGTACGCTGGCGTAAGGACAACCTTCTACGTGACAGGAGATCTGTCCACCATCATTGTTGAAAATAACAACAGTGTAACACCCATTTTAAAATTTGAATTTCTGTCAAAACTGTTGTGAGAGAAAGTCAATGACCTCTCAGCGGATAGTTAGGCCTTTTTCAAGTCATGAAGATGTTGTTTCCAAAGGAATGGTGTATTCTAATAGATACGAAACACAAATCTGTGACGACGTAGCAAGACATTCTGAAAAAAATCTGTTCCAGAGGAACCATGGGAGCAATTTCACTTGTGTAGACTGGCATCGTTCACACTACAAGATGTGTGATATCCAGTAGGGGAGTTGATGATTATTCCGTTGAGTGTCCTAAATCCAATGTCATTATAGTGATTCCAAACAGCTCAGTGCAGAAGCTATCAGACGGCCCATGAGGCCAGATGTAACGATCCGAAGAGTGCTTCCTCCAGAACCCCCAGAAATCAAGCCTTCATATTCAGATCCCAGCCGGCAGCTCAGATTTAATCACTCAAAAAAAATGGTTCAAATGGCTGTGAGTACTATGGGACTTGAGGTCACCAGTCCCTTAGAACTTAGAACTACTTAAACCTAACTAACCTAAGGACATCACACACACCCATGCCCGAGGCAGTATTCGAACCTGCGGCCGTAGCGGTCGCGCGGTTCCAGAATGTAGCGCCTAGAACCGCTCGGCCAATCCGGCCGGCTTTAATCACTCACAAAAGCTTAACAACGAATCCCCTATATATAAGTGTAAATACATCCGAAAACATACATTTGTACTGGATGGTCAGGGGCTGCTAATACAAACGATGCAGGTGAAGCCATCACGTGCACAGGGCTAGAATATACTTTAGGATGTCGTGCTGCAAATTACGTCACCCATGTCGATAGACACCACAACCAATTCAACTGACAGCCTACATGAAGCCCAAGGGTATTTCTGTCAGTAGTGGTTTCTGTAACTAAACGCTGGTTGCCGTTAACCGTTATGAAGTGCTATCCTCCAACATTGAGACAGACACAGAGTACTACGTGAAGAGATAGTTTTGTGGCCGCTTGCGCGTAACTACCGTTAGCTAATTAGTATCACACTGCCGATTCAAAACACGTAAGATGCACTTCGCCAAAATGAAAGGTATGCATCTCGTGTATGACTCCACCGGAGGTGTAGCAATACGTAATACGTCATTTCCTGACAGCCGCTATCTTGGCTACCGGCTGCTCATGAGAGACAACAGGCAGTTTTACAAGAATGGAATATATACAGTGTATGAGCACGATAACGGTGTGCAACACAACGTCTGAACGCAAACTTTGACGGGGAAGTGTTTGATCGCACGGCCAGTACGCCATCAAGGAGTACACGTGGACTAGCTTGCACAAGGCAAGCGAGCCACAAAAGTGTGTTGAGCCTTTTTTCTTTTTAACATCTAATTTATGCAAGAAAAATGGATATGTTTCTGTAAATAAGAAACTGTTATACTGTACAACAGGCTCATTTCCGGCCACTGGTCAATTTCGCCTGCCGGCCGCTGTAGCCGAGCGGTTCTAGGCGCTTCAGTCTGGAACCGCATGACCGCTACGGTCGTAGGTTCGATCCTGCGTCGGACATGGATGTATGTGATGTCCTTAGGCTACTTATGTCTAAGTAGTTCTAAATTCTAGGGGACTGATGACCTCAGACGTTAAGTTCCATAGTGCTCCGAGTCATTTGAACCATTTTGAACCAATTTCGCTTGCTGGTATCTACATCGATACACTGATTAACCGCTTTCCTCGCTACATCCTGTGGAAACATGAGGCTTCTGTCGTGATGGTGGGTTGATGATATGAACCGTCGGTAAGGTCGCGTTTGGAGTGACTTAAGCCCTGATGTAAAGACTGAACACCATCCTTAATAGGCATTCGCTGTAACGTATGTGCTGGTATTTTCGACGAGAACTCTACCATACTTTTGGCCGTTCTTTTATCTTTATCGACTGTTCTTGGAGAAAGTAGAGCGCGTTCTGTTGTAGGACGTGGATTTAGATAAACCATCACGTGTAAGGTGAACATATCGTAAACCAGTGCGTGATTTTTAGTTTTTACGATTCAAAAAAATGGTTCAAATGGCTCTGAGCACTATGGGACTTAACATCTATGGCCATCAGTCCCCTAGAACTTAGAACTACTTAAACCTAACTAACCTAAGGACATCACACAACACCCAGTGATCACGAGGCAGAGAAAATCCCTGACCCCGCCGGGAATCGAACCCGGGAACCCGGGCGTGGGAAGAGAGAACGCTACCGCACGACCACGAGCTGGGGACATTTTACGATTCACTTAGATTGTAGTACAAGCACTTATTAATGACCTTCATAAAGATGATTTGAGTCTCCTACGTTTTCATACGGGTGATTGCGTTTGACTGGCACCTTTAAGGGGCAGTTCATAGGTATTTCCAAGGCTTGAGAATACGGCACCATAAAAACTAGAAGACACAGAAAAGTGACACACATAAACGGATAGGCCAGCTCTCCGATTCGTAATACGCGCCGTGGCTAGAAGCAGGCGCGTCAGTATGATCAGAAGATATACACTGATGAATAAAAACGCAACATTTTCAAGAACTGTGTTCAATGACACCAGGGTATAAAATATTCATAGTGACGGCTTGGGGGTCATCGACGATTAGACGACGCTGTGGAGGCCTGGTTTGATTCTACAGGCAGAGACTAAGTTTAGAAGTGAATTATGTTTGCTACGTTCATTTTAGGGAACAATTATGCCCCGCTGACGAATATTTCCAGATGGCTTTCGACACCGTTCCTCACAAGCGTCTTCTAACGAAACTGCGTGCCTACGGAGTATCGCCTCAGTTGTGCGACTGGATTCGTGATTTCCTGTCAGAAAGGTCACAGTTCGTAGTAATAGACGGAAAGTCACCGAGTAAAACAGAAGTAATATCCGGAGTTCCCCAAGGAAGTGTTATAGGCCCTCTATTGTTCCTGATCCATATTAACGACATAGGAGACAATATGAGTAGCCGTCTTAGGTTGTTTGCAGATGATGCTGTCATTTACTGTCTTGTAAAGTTATCAGATGATCAAAACGACTTGCAAAATGATTTAGATATCTGTACGGCGCGAAAAGTGGCAATTAACCCTGAATAAGGAAAAGTGTGAAGTTATTCACATCAGTACTAACAGAAATCAGCTAAATTTCGATTACTCGATAAGTCACACAAATCTGAAGGCTGTGGATTCAGCTAAATACTTAGGGATTACAATTACAAATAACCTAAATTGGAACGATAACATAGATAATATTGTGTGTAGAGCAAACCAAAGACTGCGATTCATTGGCAGAACACTTAGAAGGTGCAACAGGTCTACTAAATAGTGCTTACACAACGTTTGTCCGCCCTATTCTGGAGTACTGCTGTGCGGTGTGGGATCCGCATCAGATGGGACTGACGGATGACATCGAAAAAGTACAAAGAAGGACAGCTCGTTTTGTATTATCGCGAAATAGGGGAGATAGTGTCACAGGCATGATACGTGAATTGGAGTGGCAATCATTAAAACAAAGGCGTTTTTCGTTGCGATGTGATCTTCTCATGAAATTTCAATCTCCAGTTTTCTCCTCCGATTGCGAAAACATTCTGTTGGCACCCAACTACAAAGGGAAAAATGATTATCACGATAAAATACGAGAAATCAGGGCTCGCACAGAAAAATTTATGTGCTCGTTTTTCCAGCGTGGCGTTCGAGAGTGGAACGGGAGAGAGACAGCTTGAAGGTGGTTCATTGAACCCTCTGCCAGTCACTTTATTGTGAATAGCAGAGTAATCACGTAGATGTAAATGTAGATGTAGATGTAGAATAGTTACTCCTGTAGAACAACTTCAGCCATTTGAACAGAGTCGCTTTATGGACCTGTGGGAAGTTGAATGGACGTTTTGAGGGGGACTGCACGTGTTGAGCGCTGTGTTCCGGCTTCCACCTGTGGTCTGTGGAACATTTTCCACACCTTTAGACCATGTTCTGGACGTCCGCGTACTACAGACGCACCTCAAGATCGACGCATTGTGAGCACAGCAGTGGCCGACCGAACATCATCTAGGAAAGAAATCTGGACAACATGTTACACCTGATGGGTCACCGAAGACTATTGGGAACCGCCTGCTTGCAGCAGGACTAAGATCACGTGTTCCCCTGGCCATGTCACCACTGACACCACGACGCAGCCAATCACAGGTACTTTGGTATCATGAAAGAGTGAAAGAGAGAGTTGAATGGTGCACTGTCGTCTTCAGTGATGACACGTTTCTGTAGGTTGGTGTTTCTTCAGGTTAAAGTAATCAGTGCCCGCTACATACCATTTCCCCTGCTACTGCCATTTCTTCGACAGGAAGCTGATGTGCTATTTAAACAGGACAGTGAGTGTCTACAAACGCCCGCTGCAACGCATCGTGCTCTCCAAAGACGTGCAACAGCTCCCTGGTCAGAAAAATCACCAGATCTCTCTTCGTGGGGAATGGTGAAGCGTGAACTTACTCGTTCTCCGTAGCCTGCAGTAACCATTGCCGAACTGGAATAGAAAGCTTTGAGGTACTTGGGACAATCTCTCCAAGTTTCCGGCGCCTTTACGACCGTTTGCATGCTAGAATAAGCGTCTACATGGCTGCCAACTGTTTGGGCATCCTTTCCTGTAACATGTATATTTCATTTCGTCTGAATCTGTTATCATATATTGCTACAATAATATTCTACCTGTCACATCATTTGTCAAAATCCGCTGTATACAGTCGTATCGAATTCGTTCGTGCCGACAACTGGGCAAGCCAGTTAACGGATTTACATAGCGAGATGCTGTCGCTGGGCCTTCCCGTGCTGCTGCACTAGCGACGTCAGCAAATTTCACGTGCATATTGGCGTTTATGCGTCACGAAGTTGCCCATATTAAGCACCTGTAACGCGAGTTAAGAAACTGCAGAGATGCTCTATCCACTATGTGCCTGTTTTCTGTGTACTTTTTTTTTCTTCGCACAGTCGTCTTCTGAAACCCTGCCGATACTTACGAATAACCCTATATTTCGTCGATGTAACTCGCCGACATCATCAAAGCGCTCCTGAAGTACTGCGCTGTCGCAAGAGCTGCTCGTCCCATCGTAGCTGCCTCATGTGGTCCAGCTAGCGTACTCCGGCATGCCGCCCAAGTCTGCGGAAGCGCTTGCAGCTGCCCGCACGTGCGTATTGTGCTAATTCACTATGCTATCTCTTGTGAACCCTACCTCATCTGTCAATAAATTTCAGGTGCTGAACTGCGGATCTTTACGAGCCCATATCTCAGCGGTATTGATTTTCTGTTGTTCTATTATAGGAATTTTTCTTCTAATGTTGTCCAACATTACCTCCTATAGAACTTTGTGACATTTTTTTTAAAATAAATTTCTTTTATTTCGGGTCTAAGGTCACAAACTTGTGGTTCCTCAGACTACTCGTTTCAGTCAGCAATGACAATCTTCAGATTTGCAGCAAAATATGGAAGAAAACACAAGTACAACTAGTGGATTGTTACAGCTTAAAACCATAGACTAGACCATGATGGAAACTATTACTGATATAAATGTCAAAATTCAGCTATTTAAATATGACGAGGCACACCTATTTTATAAAAAGCTTGTCCTAATATACTGGAGCCATAGTGGCATCGTCAAATGCTAAACACAAAGTCAGTGCCAGCATCGTCACACATACACAAATTATAGTATATTCATTCATTTAGCGTCTTTAGCTATTTCTTGTATCTTTTATATTATTCTGTGTACTCCGAAAGGTGTATATTATATTTGTTATTATCTAAAATATCGCCACCAGAGCGTATCAGATCTACTGTCACTTGACTTTTTCCTTTTTAATAATATTACTTTTGTCGTCTTTTAATTTATTGCATTTTATTCTTGTAACGACCTCTACACCTTATAAGCCCAATATAGACTTTACTGATTGTATCCCTCTTTAATCTTACATTGTACAGTTATGTATGGGTAGCATGATCAAGCACCTGGCGGCTGAATCAAGTGAGAGCCGGAGTTAGGGAGAAGGTATGATGGGAGAAAAATCAAGACACGTTCCTAGGAATTGCCGACCTAGAAAAAGTGTTCGACAAAGTAAAATGGTGCAAGGTGTTCGAAATTCTGAGAAAAATCGGGGTGAGCTGTAAATACACAATATATACAAGAGCCAGGGGGGACAATAACAGTTGAAAACCAAGAACGAAGTGCTCGGATTAAAAAGGGCGCAAAAAGAAATATAGTCTTTCGCCCCTAGTCTTCGATCTATACATCGAAGAAGCAATAACAGAAATAAAAGGAAGGATTCAAGAGTAGGATTAAAATTCAATGTGAAAGGATATCGGTGATAATGGACTCTCACGTTCCTGTGAGCATGGGAGGCCATGCTAACCGATACCCTCGACCCATTCGTCGTCCATGAAATACTGCTGTGACGTACTGTTCCACGAACAGTGGAAAATGGAATGGCACCTCTTCGTGCGCAAACTACAGCATGAGTAACGTTCTACAATAGCGCCGGTAATTCATCGGGTAGAAATCGATATAACACAGCACCTGTTAAGCTGTCTGGTGAAGTGTATGGCCCTATGAGTCTGTCACGACAATTTCTGCACATATATTCATACTGAATTGACTCTGATGCGTCACCTCCACGAATGCTTGTGAATTTGCAGCTGCCCGCACGTGCGTATTTTGCTAATTCACTATGCCATCTCCTGTGAATCCCACCTCATCTGTCAATAAAAATGTCCCAAATGGCTCTAAGCACTATGCGACTTAACTTCTGAGGTCATCAGTCGCCTAGAACTTAGAACTAATTAAACCTAACTAACTTAAGGACATCACACACGTCCATGCCCGAGGCAGGGTTCGAACCTACGACCCATAGCGGTCCCTCGGTTCCAGACTGTAGCGCCTAGAACTGCACGGCCACTCCGGCCGGCTGTCTATAAAATACAGGTGCTGAACTGCGGATCTTTAGCAACCCATATCTCAGCGGTACTGATTTTCTAATGTTCTATTATAGGAATTTTTCTTCTAATATTGACCAAAATTACCTCCTACAGGACTTTGTGACATTATTTAAAAATAAATTTCTTCAATTTCACGTTTAAGGTCACAAATTTGTAGGTCCTCAGACTACTCGTTTCAGTCAGCAATGACAATCTTCAGATCTGCAGCAAAATATGGAAGAAAACACAAATATAACTAGTGGATGGTCTACAGCTTAAAACAAAACAATAGACCATGATGAAAAGTATCACTGATATAAATGTTAAAATGCAGCGATTTAAATATGACGAGGCATACTTATTTTATAAAAAACTTGTCCTGATATAGTGGAGCCATAGTGGCATCGTCAAATGCTAAACACAAAATCAGAGCCAGCATCGTCACACATATACAAATTATAATATATTCATTCATTGGACTTCTTTCGCTAACTTTTTATATTTTTTATATTATTCTGTGTACTTCGAAAGGTGTTTATTATCTTTGTTACTAAAATATCGCCACTAGAACGTATCAGAATTACTGTCACTCAACTTTTTCTTTTGTAGTCTTTTAATTTATTGCATTTATTATTGTAATGACTTTTAGATCTTATAAGCCCAATACAGACTTTACTGATTGTATCCCTCTTTTTAATTTTACATCGTACAATTATCACTGAAGAACATATAAAAGCCTACAGTAGTGGGCCGGCCGAAGTGGCCGTGCGGTTAAAGGCGCTGCAGTCTGGAACCGCGAGACCGCTACGGTCGCAGGTTCGAATCCTGCCTCGGGCATGGATGTGTGTGATGTCCTTAGGTTAGTTAGGTTTAACTAGTTCTAAGTTCTAGGGGACTTATGACCTGAGAAGTTGAGTCCCATAGTGCTCAGAGCCATTTGAACCTACAGTAGTGACATCATTTTGTGGCTAGTGCACGGCAGTTCGCTTTGAACAGTAGCGCTGCTAACAAGCTGACTCTTGTATATACTATAATTTCTATATGTGTGACGATGCTGTCGCTGATTTTGTGTTTAGCATTTGACGAGGCCACTACGGCTCCAGTATATTAAGACATGCTTTTTATAAAACAAATATGCCGCCTCGTATTTAAAGCGCACAATTTTCACATGTGTGTCAGTAATACTTTTCATTATGGCCTGTTTTTTAAAGCTGCAGATACTCCACTAGTTGTATTTGTGTTTTTTCCCATATTTTGCTGCAGATCTGAAGATAGTCATTGGTGATTGAGACCGGTAGCCTGAGGACCTACAAGTTTGTGACCACAGACGCGAAATAAAAGAAATTTATCTACATTTTCGGGTCATATTCCATTCGTAACTATTTCGCAGCTAGTAAGACATTTTTGAAAACCTCGAAAATCTATTTAGACACCTGACTCGTGTGAAAGGAGATGATCTGGCAAAGTATCATGGCTCACAACTTATCACTGTTACGGCTGAATTCGGCAGTTTGTACTCAGTTTGTCGAATCATGCGTCACCAGGCGTTCTCGCGCTCTAGTGTATAATTAATCGTATTAAAGTGCTATAGTTACATCTTCAAGAACTACATAATGTGTAGATTGTGGTGTCACCGCCAGACACCACACTTGCTAGGTGGTAGCCTTTAAATCGGCCGCGGTCCATTAGTATACGCCGGACCCGCGTGTCGCCCCTGTCAGTGATTGCAGACCGAGCGCCACCACACGGCAGGTCTAGAGAGACTTACTAGCACTCGCCCCAGTTGTACAGCCGATTTTGCTAGCAATAGTTCACTGACAATTACGCTCTCATTTGCCGAGACGATAGTTAGCATAGCCTTCAGCTACGTCATTTGCTACGACCTAGCAAGGCGCCATAGCATTTGATATTATTTTATGAAGCATGTACAATCAAGAGCGATGTTCTACAATTATGGATTAAAGTTAAGTATTACATCAACTACGTACTTTATTTGCTACTAAAAATTCCCTTAACTGTTCCAGACCTCACGCCAGCCTGCATGAGCTTAAACGCGTGTATTTCGGCCTCCTCTAAAAACACAGTGTTGGCTCTTCTGCCAACACTACATAGATAACAAAACAACATTGAAAGCTTTTATTTATGTATCGACAGCGTATCATCTATGTAATCCCAATTATTTTCACTAGTGCCACGATTCCAGCAACTAGCGACCCTTGGTATCCGTCCATACATATTATAAAATTGATATATGTACTTCTACTGTGTATGTGTGTGCATACTCCACATCTCCTCCTAAACCATTCGACCGATTTCAAGCTATCTAGATACACATTTCCCTTACTGTCAGGCAAGAATTGCTGTGGAAGTAGTAACCGTCTACCTATCATAGTTCAGGAAATCTGACGTCATAAACACTAGGCTGTGTGAAAAACTGCCATTATCATACGTTTGAATTTATTACTTCTGCTCTATCAACTGTATTCACAATAATCAAAATATCCACGGGTAAGCTGCCGGTCTATAGTGTCCAACGGGCACAATATTTCGGCGATCATACATGTCGCCATCATCAGGTGAACTGACGGACTGAGCTCCTGTGAACGTGCCGGCACGGAGATCCGTACGCTATGGCTGCTCAGAGGGAACTGGGTTCGGTCGCGGCGGCGGCCGATTTAAATACCCTCCGCCCGCGGCGCGCTCCCTCCGCCGTCCACGCCCCGCGCCACGGTTGCGCGGTGGAACAGATTGCGACGGCGTCTGAGATGACGTCGGTGTGATGGCTCTGTCCGCCGTGGTCGTCACAACTATACGTTTGCTCGATTTACTCTTGATTAACCCGATCGCTGGTTCCCAAGCCTTGCTAAGATTATAGCCACAGTCACGGTTTATGAGGTCGTCATTGGTGCGAATTTCGATGGCCTCTCTAACAACGCTGTCCCATTATCTCGACGTCTGTACCAGAATCCTCGTGCGGTCATACTCCATGGCGTGATTTTCCGACAAACAGTGTTCAGCGACCGCCGACTTGCTCGGATACATCAGTCGAGTGTGCCTCTGGTGTTCACGGCATCGATCCTCGACGGTACGCATCGTCTGACCAATATACGACTTGCCACATTGACACGGAATCTGGTACACGCCGGCCTTCCTCAAACCCAGGTCATCTTTGGCGCTCCCCACCAGTGCACGAGTTTTATTTGGAGGACAAAACACAGTTCCGACTCGGTGTTTCTTCAGAATGCGGGCGATTTTCCCCGAGAGTGCGCCTGTGTATGGAATAAATGCAGTGCCTACCTCCTCCCTCGTGACTTCATCCATCTCAACAGGTTGTGCTGCAGTGGTTGGGCGGAGAGCACGTTGAATCTGCCACTCTGAGTACCCATTTTTTCGAAATACAGTTCTCAGATGTTCCAATTCCTGGGGTAGACTCTCTGCGTCAGAGATAGTGCGCGCCCTATGTACTAGAGTTTTAAGTACCCCATTCCTCTGTGAAGGGTGGTGGCAGCTGTCTGCGTGCAAATACAGATCAGTGTGCGTAGTCTTCCGATACACCCCATGACCTAGGGTGCCGTCAGCCCTTCTCTTGACCAAGACGTCAAGGAAAGGTAATTTACCCTCCGTTTCAGTCTCCATAGTGAATTTGATGTTGGGGTGTATGGAGTTTAGATGTGTAAGGAAGTCAAGGAGTTTATCCATACCATGTGGCCAGATGACGAACGTGTCGTCCACGTAACGGAAAAAGCAAGTAGGTTTCCATACGGATGACGACAGGGCTTCCTCCTCGAAGATCTCCATGTACAAATTCGCTAACACCGGTGAGAGTGGGCTACCCATGGCGACTCCCTCCGTTTGTTCGTAGTATTCTCCATTAAAAAGAAAATACGTGGAAGTCAAGACATGCCTAAAAAGTTCAGTGGTCTTCTCGTCAAACTTCTGACTAATCATTCTAGTGACTCTCGCAGGGGTACCCTCATAAACAAGGAAACGACGTCAAAACTCACCATGATATCTGACTCATCCAACCTGAAGCTATCAAGGCGTTTAACAAAATCCACGGAATTACGGATGTGATGAGGGCATTTACCCACATAAGGACTTAATATTCCCGTCAGGTATTTGGCCAACAAATATGTAGGTGCCCTGATGTTGCTGACAATGGGACGTAATGGTACCCCCTCTTTGTGAACCTTCGGGAGTGCATATAGTCTAGGCGGTACCGGACCTTGGGGTAACAATTTCTTAGCGTCACCCTCCGGTAAATCTGCGTCCTTGAGAAGCGCCCTCGTCTTGTTCTCCACCTTCTTTGTAGGGTCAACGCTGATCTTCCGGTAGGAATCGTCATTTAGCAGGCTCTGCATCTTATCAGTGTAGTCCTTATGGGAGACAACAACTGTAGCATTGCCTTTGTCAGCCGGTAAGACAATTTCAGAGCCCTCTCTCAGATCACGAATGACCGCCCTCTCTTTACTGCTGATATTTGACTTCATCGGCTTGGATTTCGTCAACGCACGACAAGTTTCACGACGTATTTCCTCGGCTGATTCTGGCGGAAGTCGAGCTGCAACCTGTTCAACAGCACTAACAATTTCTGCGACCGGAGTGAACTTGGGGGTGGGAGCAAAGTTGAGACCTCTCTGCAAAACCGAGACCGCATCATCACTCAACACCATGCCACTCAAATTGATGACAGTCTTGCCCGGAACCTACAGGGATGGTTTGTCAAGGAGACGTGAGAACTTAGCTGTTTGACGTCCCGTAGCCTTCTTACGGGCGGAATCAGCTGACACCCAGGTGACACCATCAATCCAATCCCAGGAACAAGAAGTGAACTTACTAGCCAGTTGCAAATGTAGTTTGTTCCTCTAAGCAGCCATAGCGTATGGATCTCCGTGCCGGCACGTTCACAGGAGCTCAGTCCGTCAGTTCACCTGATGATGGCGACATGTATGATCGCCGAAATATTGTGCCCGTTGGACACTATAGACCGGCAGCATATCCGTGGATATTTTGATTATCAAATACGCCGGGAGAAACTCAAGAATCACAATGTATTCACAATAAATTTTGCAGTCAGTGTCCACACATAGCACTAAATGCACCCACAAAAGTATGTCATGGTACCACACATAAGGAGATATGACGTCATTAACATTCCGATGCGTGGAAACTGCCGTATTGTCCATGAAGTTTAAATTTATTACTTATTTGGTACTAACTCTATTCGCAACGTATTTCGCTGACAATATCCACAAATGCCGCTGGATGTACCTACACAAATACATCATTGTATGGCACAAAGTTCAAGAGATATGACGTCATAAACACTGAGATACGTGAAAAAATGCCGAATTGTGCATGAAGTTGTAATACATTTATTCTTTACTACTAATGCAGTCCTACAGTCGAGTCAACTTAAGGAGATTCTTGACACCTGGCAGCGCTTTTGACAGCTTTCAACCGCGAAGCGCAAACGGCTGAAGACGAGAACGATAGCTGTCTATAAAGCTATGAGGAGACGTTGCCATGGAGATGTTTACACAATTGATTTGTAGACACGTGAAGCAGCTGCTCTCAGCGTACAGAAAGTGTCCGGGACCATGTTTCTTAATTTAGATACTGTACTTGCACATTTGTACATTACGCATACATCTTTGTACTACTGTTTCACAGTTGTAAAGCTGCTTACAAGAACACATTGCAATGAATTTTTTTTTATACTTGAATACAAACACATTTCATTTTTTGTTTGTTTTCGTTAGTAATAGAAAACTGGCAAAATGAATACCAGGCAATAACGTACTTTTGAACTAGTAAAGTATGAAATGCCCTCAATCTGAGAAGACACGAAACGTTTCGTAAAATGGAAATTTTACTGTCGAAAGTGATCAAAATGTCTCTGAATTCGACCATTTTAAATTCTTAGGACTGAGGTTAATCGGAAGGCTTTCTTGAAAATATTACGTTCAAGATATCGGCAGATACTGTATGCTGCTGTCTTCACTGGAAGAATGAATTCCACTGCCTCTGAAAAATGCGAAGGCTTGTTTGCTTTTCTTACTGTCACTATCAACTCCTATGGTGTCACCATTTTGGGCACCTCTGTGTACTCACCAAGTGTGTTCTTAAACCAGATACACGCGGTCAGACTAGTCCGCTGTGTCAGTTCGCGAGCTTCATGCAGACCTTCGTTCGGGTGTCTCGAATTTCTAACTTTGTCGTTCTGTAGAAATATTCCTTCATGGTATTTGTTGTTGACAGTACTGACTCAGACAGAAGAAACTGGTACATTCATTCAGCAAACACTAGACGGAAATACAAGGTATACTTGGATCATACTTCCTGAATCATTGTATAGAAAGGTCTGCAGTATTCAACACGTATCATTTCCAGGGGACTTCCAGCAGAACTGAAGAAATAGAATGATAAACCCCAAGTATTCAAACCCAATCTGGGAGGTTTCCTTGTGGCGCACTCCTATTCTGTAAAGGAATTTCTCGCCATAGTTTTTCTCTGTGTTGTGTTACGAGGTGCGTTCAATAAGTAATGCAACACATTTTTTGATCAGTCAGTTTCGTTTACAAATATTTTTTGTTAGACGTCGTGGAATATTCTCGCTTCAGTCCCTATAGCTTCATGAAGTTCCGATAGATGCTGGCGTTATACTTCGCATTCAAAATGGCGTCTGTAACGGAGATGAGTTCCAAGCAGAAAGCTGTCATCGAATTTCTTTTGGCGGGAAACCAGAGCATCGCAGGCGTTCAGAAGCACTTGCAGAATGTTTACGGATACCTGACAGTGAAAAACCACGGTGAGTCGTTGGGCAAGGCGTCTGTCATCATCGCAACAAGGTCGCGTGAAACCTATCCTATCTCCCGCAATGTTGGAATGCGCTGACACTCTCGTTCAAGGTTATGGACGGGTCACAGTCAAAGATCTCACCGCAGCACTGGACGTCTTTGTTGGTAGTGCTGTCACACTCGTCCACCAGTTGGGGTACTCGAAGATGTGTGCTCGGTGGAATCCACCCTACCGCCTGGATCTCTCACCTTCCGATTTCCATCTGTTTGCCCCAATGAAGGGTGTACTCCTTGAGAAGCAGTGCGTGGATAATGGAGACATTGATGCAGCAAGACGTTGTCTCCGGCGTCGACCAGTGGGGTGGTACTATGTGGGCATACAGGTCCTCCCATTAAGATGGCGTGAGGCCATCGCATTTAACGGAGATTAGGTTGAAAAGTAGGGTCTTTTAACCAAAAGAGTGCGGAATAATATGCAGTATGGGTATCCTGAGTGAAATCAACCTCTTTCCAGAAAAAAAATGTGTCTCATTGATTGCTGAACGTTCCTCGTATTTATTCGTATAGGGGAGGGCGTTGAACTCGAAATGTTCCCTCAACAATGATTCAGTCCAATGACTGATTTTAGAATCACATGAAGAGATGCAGAGTAGATACTGCCATAATCAGTTTCTGGCATTTTCTACTATTATTGTTGCTGTGTGATATGAAGTTGCGCTTTGTGTGGCGTTTGTAAATATTCTGAGTTCTACACATTTAACTGCTGTACAAAATATTAAATCAATTTGGAGGATAAGTTAATTCTTCACTTACAGAGTTTTATGATTAGTAGAATTCAGTATATTTTTAAAATAATTTACGTAGCCAGTGGTCGTGCACTATCTTGTACCTCGAATTGGAAGACTGTGTTCCACCACGGAAAACGTCATATTTGTAAATCAACTAAGTTTCTTTAATGCCTAACCAATTTTATCTGTCTTGAAAATGGAAGCTGGTGTCAGTTTTTTTACTTTTAACTGGTTTTCTTAGTTTGATTTCACTTATTGTTTGCTGGTGAATAGTAACTTTGTTAAACATAGATTATTACACACATTATTTACGAGGCTTTTACGATTGCGACACTCTTGAGTTTGAATAGAATATCCGTTCCTAGCTACGTGACCATGAAGTGACATAAATAAAAGCTTTCAATGTTGTTTTGTTATCTACACATTATGTAGTTCTTGAAGATGTAACTATAGCACTTTAATTCGATTAATTATACACTAGAGCGCGAGAGCGGCTGGTGACGCATGATTCGATAAACTGAGTACAAACCGCCGAATTCAGCTGTAACAGTGATAAGTTGTGAGCCATGATACTTGGTCAGTATCTAAGTTAAGAAACATGGTCCCGGACACTTTCTGTACGCTGAGAGCAGCTGCTTCACGTGTCTACAAATCAATTGTGTAAACATCTCCATGGCAACGTCTCCTCATAGCTTTATAGACAGCTATCGTTCTCGTCTTCAGCCGTTTGCGTTTCGCGGTTGAAAGCTGTCAATAGCGCTGCCAGGTGTCAAGAATCTCCTTAAGTTGACTCGACTGTAGGACTGCACTAGTAGTAAAGAATAAATGTATTACAACTTCATGCACGATTCGGCATTTTTTCACGTATCTCAGTGTTTATGACGTCATATCTCTTTGGAACCGTTTTTCACATTTGGTAAAACCTTACCATCCCAGAATTATTTCAGGAAAAGACTTCAACAATAAACTGAGTGCTATCATTTCAGAATGTAATAAGCAAATATATTACACCTCCATTACACGGCTGGCTCGAGGCAAAGGTCTGTAAAGTGAAAGTGCATCGCTCTCCCCTACTCTCTGTTTTTCGTGTCTTATTTATTCTTTAATTCTTTGTCTATAAATTTTGTGATCAGCATTCTGTAAATCATGTACTGACGCATTCCATGAACGAGTACCTTTGGTTCGCATAGTCCCATGGGATCACATAAGTAAATAAATAAATAAACAGATAAATGGAATTCCCAGAATTCAGGCAAAATGCATCCAGTATCTATGTTTTCATAGGAAAACGCAAAAATTATAAGGCAGCAGTTCAAACAGGTACTGAATACCATTTACCAAAACAAGCAGTAAAATATCCTTGAGCTAACTCCGGAAATTTATGGCTGCAGTTGGGCTACGCCTTACATAACTGGCTAGGAAAATTATAAATTCGTGACCAAGATGACACTTCCGAAATATGGACGAGAGGATAAATGCTCATAAATTGACTACTATCAGAACTTTCTGTAGATTTATACTTCGGTGGAGTCATCTTTAAAGTCCTGACGGCGAGTAATTTCATTCACAAGTTCTGTGTATTTGAGAGGAGGCGGACTTGCGTGTGCCGTAGAGCCCTCAAACGCGCCGTCGGTCGTGGCCCGGAAGAGCCGTGCCAACGCGTGGCGGGTACGAACGGAAACCCCCACCCACAGCTCTGAGCCGCAAGAAATGCTCTGAAACACGGCACGTCATCCGTCACCTGTTGTCAAGGCGTTCTGCACCCTTTCGATCGATCCGCAACGTTACCGTTTCTGTAGGATTGGATATCAGATGGCAACTGGAACACATAAAACGTGTGACACATCTTCAGAAGAATCTAACAAAACCTGCTCTGTAACACAAAAGAAAATAACATCTATGTTTACACTTCGCAGGCATGTGGGACAGAGTGCATTCCAGTTGAATGTGTAGATAGCACACAGAAACACCTAAGTCAGCCTTCTTTCAAATATGGCAAACGTCAGAATGAAATTATTCGCCGTCTAACTTGAAATATTACTGCGGAGAAATACAAATCTACGGATATTTCTGATGGCAAATTTATGAGGATTTATGGTCCCTTCCATATTTTGCCAGTGTCATCTTGCTTCCGAATTTCTATTGTACTGAGCCATTTACACAAGGCGTAGCCCAACTGTAGCCATAAATTTGTCGAGGTAGCTCAAGGAAGGTTGGTTGCTTGTTTTGATGAAAGTAATTGTGATGTTTGTTGTGAAGAATGGTAGTCGAACTCCCTGTACAAGAACCTAATGTGTCCAATTTGACATTCTCGATCTTACATGTTGGAAAGAAGGTGTAGACTCTAATTGGGTACGGAAACTCGAAATTTTGACAAGGGATCTCTGTACGATGGACAAAATTTTTTTCTGCAGCCTCTCCAACTTCAGTTTAATATGAATTTCTGTGAAATTCTTTCCCTAAGTAATCAGAGATATAACAGGTTTTTGTAATAACGCGTAACATATCGCACCACCCCTGCAAGAACAGTGACACAGCTCAGAAATGCTATATTTGGGAAAAATCGACTTAAAGAAGTCTATAAAACTTATAATGAAACAGTAAAAGTTTCCTTTAAATTTTAAGTATGTGTGGCTGTAAATTCCAATGTACTCTATACAACAGTAATATGGACATGTTCTGTTCACGTCGAATGTGGGGTGTGATCAGGTAATTATTAATTAGTTCTTTGGACTGTGTCACTTTTCTAACTATTCTAAAAACATATTTTTGTTTTTTTATGATCTTTCATATAATACTCACATAAGACATATATTTTTATTTAGTGTAAAATAATACGGTATTCGAAGCTCCCTTGGACGAAATTAGCATTTAGTTTAGAATAAAAATGAAAAATAAGCTGATACAGTTTTATTAGAAAAATACAAAATGCAAAACGTTAATTTGTGAAAATTAATTTAATTTGTTAGGAAACATCAATTATGTATAATTTACAGAACACTATTTTCGAAAACACAGAATTATAAACGTGCTTATATACTGTGCGAATATATTTCGCCGATAAATGAGAGTCAATGTGAACTTACTTTACAGCAGAAATTTCCATTTTGTCTTGTGCGCTGCAACGCACGAAGTTTCGTAATATTTACAAAAATTTTAATAGTCAAAACAGTGTCTACTCCTTCAGACATACGTCCACGTGTGAAGGACATTGTAACGTAAGATACAGGCACTTCATAAACACAGACACTGTAATAATTAATGATATTACAAAGTACATTCAACTTCTCTTATACATGATAAGTGTCACAATTCAGAATGTGCTGTTCTTCTTGAATGACCCATTTATACCTGCCAGTAGCAAATGTGAAGCGACATTGTTCTCGCCGTGGTAAATCATGATGTAGCCAACAACAAAACTGAAACTACTGCCCTGAACTGGACAAATTACGAGATAGAGATTCAACATTTTCCGTGCACTTTGGGGCACTTTGCATGTATTTTTCAGTGACATAAACTAAAAAAACTCTTATTTTTACTTGCGTCACTTTTCTTGCTGGGGTGCGACATGTTAAAAGGAAATGCCGAAGATATGAGCAAAAAAATGTTTTATTGTGACGCTAACTAAAGAGAACATGAAGAGGTTTGAGTACCACAGTGCTTTACTGCCTTCGGTCCTACTGGAGACCGTATGTTGTCTTTCTTCAATCTTCAGAGTGACTAATCCAGCCATTGTGTAACAACCTACAGTTTAACACTGTTTTTGTAGCACGATACAACACCGTACCTATGTTTGACATTAACAGATTATAACCAGATGTACAGTACAGGATAAGATCTGGTCAAATCCCCGGAAAGACTCGGGATCGAACTCCGGCTATCGTATGATTCGTAGTCTGACACGTGTTAAGTTTGTCTCAGAAAGACTAGCACAACGTCAATATCTTAAAGCATTCGTGTTGTGGGCATTGCAGTTTCGACATCATAATCTACGAGGTGCACATTTTTCTACCAGTTTCGGTTGAACAAATGCGGAATTTGTTGTGGGGCATCGACGAACATTCCCGCTTCAGCCTCTGTAGTTTCATGAAATACCGATAGGTGGCAACGATATATATAGCCTTTAAAGTGGCGTCTGTAACAGAGGTGCGTTTCAAGCAGAGAGCTGTCATAGAGTTTCTTTTGGCGGAAGACCAGAGCATCGCAGATACTGACATGCGCTTGCAGAATGCCTGCTGAGACCAGACAGTGAACAAAAGCACGGTGACTCGGCGAAGCGTCTGTCGTCTTTGCAACAAGATCGCTCAAACCTTGCAGATCTCCTGCATGCCGACGGGCCGCACACAGCTATGATTTCTACAATATTGGAACGTGTGGACACTCTGATTCGTGTTAAACGATGATCACAAGCACCTCGTTGCACAGCTGGTAGTGCTGACAACACTCGTTCACCAGCTGGGGCCGGCCGATGTGGCCGAGCGTTTCTAGGCGCTTCAGTCTGGAACCGCGAGACCGCTACGGTCGCAGGTTCGAATCCTGCCACGGGCATGGATGTGTGTGATGTCCTTAGGTTAGTTAGGTTTAAATGGCTCTAAGTTCTAGGGGACTGATGACCTCACAAGTCCCATAGTGCTCAGACCCATTTGAACCACCAGCTGGGGTCCTAAGATGTGTGCCTACTGGGTTCTTCGCCCCGTAACAGAAGAACATAAAGAGCAACGAAGGATCATCTGTGTCGAATTGCTTGCGTGTTACGAGGTTGATAGTGACAATTTGCTGTCGAACATCGTGACAGGGAAACAAAGCGGCTGTCTATGGAGTGGCGCCACACCACCTGTCCTCCGAAGAAGAAGTTGAAAGTCGCCCCCTCACCCGGTAAAGTCACGGGGACGGTCTTCTGGAACTCTGACGTCGTCAATCTATTTGATATCCTACTTCATGGTGTAATGATCAACTCTGAGGTACAGAGTGCTACCTTCAGGATACTGAAGAAACGTGTTCAGCGTGTACGTCGCCACAAAACGGCAAAAGAACTTCTTCTCGAAGTCAACGCAAAGTCCCACACAAGTCCGTGCAACCGAGAGGAGCTCACAAAACTCTGTTAGACTGTTCTTCCTCACCCACCTCGGATCTCCCACCTTCCTACATCCTCCTGTATGGCCCAATAAACGATGCATTCCGCGGGAAGCAGTACATGGATGATGGGGGCGTTACTGAGGCAGCAGGACGTTGACTCTGACGTCGACCAGTAAAGTTGTACCACAAAGGCTCTCCCAGTAAGGTGACGCATCTGAAATGTACCATCCACTGTTCAAAGTGCCGTCAATGCGGGCAAGAGGTGACCGAGACGTGTAACCAATGGCACCCATACCTACACGCCAGTATGGCGATGACCAATACACGCTTCCAATGTGCGTTCACCGTGATGTCGCCAAACACGGATGCGACCATCATGATGCTTTAAACCGAACCTGGATTCTTCATAAAAAATGAAATTTCCCATTCGTGCACCCAGGTTCGTCGTTGAGTCCACCATCGCAGGCGCTCATGCCTGTGATGCAGCGTCAAGAGTAACTGCACCCATGGATAAGATGCCTGTCATCTCGACTGCTAGTGATACGAGGCCGTTGGGATCCAGCACGGCGTTCCGTATTACCCTCCTGAACCCACCGATTCCATATTCTGCTAACAGTCATTGGATCTCGATCAACGCGAGCAGCAATCTCGCGATACGATAAACCGCAATCGCGATAGGCTACAATCCGACGTTTATCAAAGTCGGAAACGTGATGATACGCATTTCTCCTCCTTACACGAGGCATCACAACAACGTTTCAGCAAGCAACGCCGGTCAACTGCTGTTTGTGTATGAGAAATCTGTTGGAAACTTTCCTCATGTCAGCACGTTGTAGGTGTCGCCACCGGCACCAACCTTGTGTGAATGCTCTGAAAAGCTAATCATTTGCATATCACAGCATATTCTTCCTGTCGGTTATATTTCACGTCTGTAGCACGTCATCTTCGTGGTGTAGCAATTTTAATGGCCAGTAGTTTTCGTACATCCTCCTGTATGGCCCAATGAAGGATGCATTCCGCGGGAAGCAATACTTGGATGATGGGGACGTTACTGAGGCAGCAAGATGTTGGCTCTGACATCGACCAGTAAAGTGGTACCACAAAGGCTCTCCCAGTAAAGTGACATAAAGCCTCCGCATTGATAGGACATTAGCCGGCCGATATGGCCGAGCGGTTCTAGACGCTTCAGTCTCCGGAACCGCGCTGCTGCTGCGGCCGCGGGTTTGAATCCTGCCTCGGGCATGGATATGTGTGATGTCCTTAGGTTAGTTAGGTTTAAGTAGTTCTAAGTTGTAGGGGACTGATGACCTCATATGTTAAGTCCCATAGTACTCAGAACTGTTTGAAACTTGTTTTTTTTTTTTTTTTTGACTGATGACCTCAGGTGTAAAGTCCTATAGTGCTTGGAGCCATTTGAACCATTTTTGATTTGAAAGGCCATTACGTTGACAATTTGGGCTTTGTAACCAAAAGAGTGGGAAATGATATTGTTATCGGGAATGCTGAATAAAACCAACCCGCGTGTAGATGTAAATGTGCTTATTACTTATTGAACGCCTCTCGCAAATGATACATGCCAAATGCAAGACACTGTCAGATAAGAAGGCTAGCTAAGATATTTTGGTTGCTTATGAGCGTATGATTACGTCAAGAGGATGCTCTAGAGTGCTCTTCTTTCTTAGCGAGCAAGGCCAAATCGCAAAACGGGAATGACGGCCTTGCAACAGGGAAATTGGCTCCCGCATCGTGTTCAGCTTCGTCGATTACGACTCCCACCGGCTGGCAGCCCGGCACGTCCCCGGCAGCGCTCGCGCATCGCCGCAGTGACGGGGGCCGAGTGCGGCCGTTCCCCAGAGAGCTGGCCGCATTACGGTGCGTCACAACGGATTTAGATCGCCTCTCTCCTCGGACGGAGTAAACGTAGAATGTGGAGCTGCACTTTGTGGCTGTCACTCATTGTGACCCGGTTAGGAGGCGCGTCTGGAGCTGTGAGGCGTTGTCTTACGATCAGCTGCGATTGACTTCAACTGTATGGGCACCCTGTTGTACGTCTCTTGCGCTGATACCGTACGTTAGACTCACAAGGGATGTAACACGCCATCGACACAGGAACACCACGGAAACTGGCATAGGCATGCGTATCTAAATACAGAGATATGTCAACAATCAGATACGGTGCTGCTGTCGGAAACGCCTATATAAGGCAACAAGTGTCTGACGCAGTTGTTTGATTGGTTACTGTTGCTACAACGGCAGGTTATCAAGATTAAAGTGAGTTTGAACGTGGTGTTATAGTCGACCCACGAGCAATGGGGCACAGCATCCCCGAGAAACGATGAAGTGGGGAATTTCCCGTGCGACCATTTCACGAGTATACCGTGAACATCAGGAATCCGTTAAAACATCAAATCTCCGATATCGCTGCGGCCGGAAAAAGATCCTGCTAGTACGTAACCATCGACGACTGAAGAGAATCGATCAACCAGACAGAAGTGCAACGCTTCCGCAAATTGCTGCAGGTTTCAATGCTGGGCCATCAACAGATGTCAGCGTGCGAACCATTCAACCAAACATCATCGATATGGGCCCACTAGTGTATCCTTGATGACTGCACGACATAATGCTTTACGACTAGCCTGGGCCCGTCAGCACCTACATTGGGCTGTTGATGACTGGGTACAGGTTGCCTGGTCGGACGAGTCTCGTTTCAAATTGTGTCGAGCGGATGGACGTGTACGGGTACGGAGACGTCATGAAGTCCAGGATCCTGCATATCAGCAGGGGACTGTTCAAGGCGATGGAGGCTCTGCAACGGTGTGGGTCGTGTGCAGTTGGAATGATGTGGGACACCTGATACGTCTAGATAGGACTGTGCCATGTGACACGTACGTAAGCATCCTGCCTGATCACCTGCATCCATTCATGGCCATTGTGCATTCCGACGGACTTGGGCAATTCCAGCAGGAAAATACGACACTCCTCACGTCCAGAATTGCTACAGACTGGCTCCAGGAACACTCTTCTGAGTTTAAACACTTCCGCTGGTCTCCAAATTACCCAGATATGAACATTATTGTGCATCTCTGGGATGCGTTGCAACGTGCTGTTCAGAAGAGGTCTCCACCCCATCGCACTCTTACGGATTTATGGACAGACCTGCAAGATTCATGGTGTCAGCTTTCTCCAGCACTACTTCAGACATTAGTCGAGTCCATGCCATGCCGTGCTGCAATTCTTCTGCGTGCCCGCGGGGTCCTACACGATATTAGGCAGATGTACCAGTTTCTTTGGTTCTTCAGTACTAGTACTCCTGGAAGAAAGGATGCTGCGGAACCTTGGCTTAGTCAAAGCCTGGGGAAATGAAAAGCACTGATCTCCGTAACATGGAAGTCACTTGTTCTAACGTATCCTGTTCCTAGCGCCTAACTACTTTTAACTGCTCGAGAAACATTCATACCAGAATTCAGCCACTTTTATTGTCCTACTTCAAAAAAACTTCCTCTTGAGATGGTTATTAATAAGTAGCAATTAATATCTTCGCTGATCAGTGACTGTGTTGGAAATTTGGATCATGTTGAAATATACTCTTTTAGTTCTGCAGTTATTATATAGTGACACAGATCATGCCATTATTGTAAACGTGATTTGTTCAAAATACTACATTAACGGGTTTTCGAAGCAGCTTAGCCTCGAAATCTATGTGTAGTAGTCTCGTCTTTCTTATTGCATCGGAAAGAATTATTTATCATTTGGCGATTCGTATGTAATACTTTGAGTGTAGAAGACCTAGCATAGTCTTTTATATTGACATGCAATTCTTATAATGTGTTTATTTACGAAGTGTGTTTTTTTTCTTTTGCAGGTAAGAGTCTCTTTATGGCATTGGAACAACTGAGGATAAAATCAGAAAAAGTTAGTGAGTACGTTAATAAATAATTAGGCATTATCTAAGCGTCTGCCATAATTATCTAGTGAATATGTATTATTAATAATACAAAAAGAATTTACTGAACACTTTAAGCAGGCTCCTTATTATTAGTTTGATGCTGTGGTTTAACTGACATTATAGTTTCCTTAGAGCAAAAAACCCAGGGCCGATTCTTTAAAGAATCAAACTCCCATGTATAAAATAGCTTCAAATGTCTGATTACTTTACACATGAGTTAATGAGTTAAATATTTGATGTTAAGCACGTAAGGGATAAAACCTTTAGAAAATCTCTGAAATAATGATTAAAGTTTTTCGGAACTCGACAACTGCTATCATTATCAAACACTTGATGTTGTAGTCTGGGTAATTTGAGCCCCGTTTCAAAAAAATGGCTCTGAGGACTATGGGACTTAACATCTATGGTCATCAGTCCCCTAGAACTTAGAACTACTTAAACCTAACTAACCTAAGGACATCACACAACACCCAGCCATCACGAGGCAGAGAAAATCCCTGACCCCGACGGGAATCGAACCCGGGAACCCGGGCGTGGGAAGCAAGAGCCCCGTTTCAAGCAAAAGCTAGTTTTTCATGTATTTCAAAGTAATATCCCCTGAACATATTTGGTAAAATGATATAATTTTGCAGGTTCATTCAGTGGTGTGTGTGGATATTGTCTGCAAAATATCCTGTGAATAGAGTTAGTAGCAAAGAAGTAGCAAGTTAAGACGTCATGCCTGATGCATAAGTTTTATTGCATGAACAGCGGAAATGTAGTAAACGACGAACTTTTTATCTTTCATCCTTTTGTGCAGGATGTCAGCGAAAAATTTTTTTGTAAAAGTCTTAAATTGCGTGTAAAGAGTACTGGGAGTAGCTAAGCGCTCTCATTCCAAAATACTGGATGAATATAGTCTGGGTAGTTTACGTGCTGTGAGCTGTTCATTGCGATGTTTCTAACTGTAATACTTGCCTTACTGTGTTGAATTTTGATATAAGAATATACCTCTTAATGAGAAGATTATGACACGATTTTAAATTTTTAAATTTGGTAAGTAATTATTTGAAATATTGAGAATCAAATTTTTGTTTCTCCTTGAAGCCATAGATAGGCAACCTTCAACTCGGATCATGGACCAGGGACCAGGTTAATGGTGTAACAGATGCACGTCAGGGAAACCAATGACAACCGATGCGATTTAATGGAGTGCTGGTAATTCAGCTGTAATTGCACTGGACTTACGCATCTGATTCTGCCGATATCAGGAGGTATTAGAGATAAGAGGTGGGATAAGCAGTTAGAAATTAGTTGTAGTTCTAATTTAATTTTATAAAAAATGGTTCAAATGGCTCTGAGCACTATGGAACTTAGCATCTATGGTCATTAGTCCCCTAGAACTTAGAACTACTTAAACCTAACTAACCTAAGGACAGCACACAACACCCAGCCATCACGAGGCAGAGGAAATCCCTGACCCCGGCGGGAATCGAACCCGGGAACCCGGGCGTGGGAAGCGAGAACGCTACCGCACGACCACGAGATGCGGGCTTAATTTTATACAAACTATTTACAACATAAGTCTTAAAACACATCGGCGATATGTTACGCTGCAGTTTTTGTAACAACACAGACTGTATTCTGAAACTGTACCGTTTCTTTCTCTGTTGTCTAATAGTTGGCATGCTATGCGGTAATCACTATATTACAAACCTGACCATTTATTCAAACGAATTAATAAGTGGTATGGACAGCGAATCTCTAGTCGATTCCATATTTCCACATTTACAGAAAGCTTTTGACACCATCCCCCACAAACAGCTACTAATCAGATTGCGTACTTATAAACTATCGTCTCAGTTGTGCGAACAGGTTCGTGATTCGAACTGATGGGGAGTCGTCTAGTGGAACATGAGTTTATATCTGGGTTTACCAAAGGAAGTGTTACAGCCCTTCTGCTGCTCTTAATCTATATAAACGAATTAGGACAGTATCTGAGCACGCCTCCTAGATTCTTTGTAGATGATTTCGTGGTTTACCGTTTAGAAAAGCCACCCTAAGGTCCAAACGAATTGCAAAATGATTCAGACAAGAGATCTATATCTTGCAAAAGGGCCTGTCGACCCTAAACAATAATAAGTGTGATGTCCTCCACATGACAACTGAAAAGAACCTGTAAATTTCGGCAGCACGATACATTACACAAATTTAAACATAGCTGATTCAAACTAAATTCCTAGGGATAACGACTACGGACAGCTTAAGTTGGGGACATCACATCGAAGATGATATAGGAAATGCAATTCACAACTGCGTTTTATGGGCAGAAACTTAGAAGAAGCAGCAAATCTACTAAAGACACTGCCTACACTATGCTTGTCCGACCTATTGTAGAATATTATCGCACGATGTGAGAATTTTTACCGGATAGGATTGACGGTGGACATCGAAAAATTCCAGTGAGGGGCAGTTCGTTTTGTATAATCGCAAGGTAGGCGAGAGAGTGTCACGAATGTGATACGCGAATTGAGGTGCCAATCATTAAGATACATGTGTCTTATTACGGCTCGATCTTTATAAGAAAATTTGAATCACCACCTTTCTCCTCTTAATGCGACAATATGTTGTTGACTCCCAGCAACATTGACATAAAAAACGACTATCGCAATAAAATGAGATAAATCAGAGCTCGCACGGTAAAATTTGTGCTCATTTTACTCACAGGCTATTTGAGAGTGGGACGGTCGAGAAATAGTCAGAAAGTGTTTCTATGAATCCTCTGCGAAATTTTTAAACTGGAATTGCTCAGTAGTGGTGTAGATGTACGTCCCATAAATATCGCAAATAAATGTTTAAAAACGTGTCCTCTCTTCATTGCGCTATTATCTGTTTAAAGCGGATGAATGAAGGCCACTTAGATCATTTTTTCCGCAGTTCTCAAGGACATAGTGCCTTCTGAATGCCGTGCCTCCCATTTCTAAGCACGATTTCCTCATTTAGTAACCCGTCACTCTATGGTCGCGTTAGTTTAGGACGAAGAGTACATAATCAATTGACCAATTCACACAGTACAACAGATTGACAACCAACAGACATCATACGCCGCGATCGCAGTGCAGACACTTTTATTGCTCCAAGATCACCGGTTTCGACAGTCTTATGCTAATATAATTTGATATTCACGAACTTGCTGTAAAACTGCCATGTGTCGTTACATGAAGTCAAAGCATACCAATCACTCTCCACGTATACATGTCCTGATATGAATCCAATGGATAAAATACACACAGTTGGTGAAATACCACAAACGATAAAACGAACGCACTTAAAATCCTCGTAACGTCCATGTATGATGGCGGCGAATCTGATTCTCCAAGCCTGCAGCAAAACACCCCTTTGCGGCGAAGTGTTGCAGCGGCAGGCTTGGAGAATCAGATTCGCCGCTATCATACATGGACGTTACGAGGATTTTAAGTGCGTGAATTTTAACATTTGTATGCATTTCACAAACCGTGTGCATTTTATCTACTGGATTTTTATCAAAACATGTGTACGTAGGGTGTGATTTTTCCGCTTTCACTTCATGTAACGTAACATGGCAATTTTATAGCAAGTTCCAGAAGATCAAATGATGGCAGCATAAGACTGCTCAAACCAGCCATCTTGAAGCAATAAATGTGTCTCCACTGCGATCGCGGGGTATAAAGTATATTCTTTGTCACCATACCGATCGTCCCATAGCGCAGCATGGGTACCTTACGGTATAGCAGGTGTTTACGTACGGATGTTAAAATTGTTAAAATATGACACTAAGTTAAAAGTTCAATAGTCTGTTGTAGCTGTATTTATTTAAGTCGATTAGAGACTCTCATTACTGGTATCGCAACTTTTAAGTTGCATCTTCTGGTGTATCTAGTGTTATGTCACGAGGTATCGAGAGCTATTACAGAATGCCACAGAGTAACAGTCGCTGTGGACAGGCTAAGTTCTCAGCCTTGTTCAGTTCCTGTGGACTCGTGTCAAGCAACAGACGATGTCCGTCGTAAATGAGAGGCATCGTTCGTTGCTTGACGTAGACCCACAGGAACACAGACTGAACATTCATCATTGATGACGGTTTTTAACTGTTGAAGAAAGTTAAGAACTTTTCCTGGCCCCGTCAACTCCCGATATCACATGACATAGCATTATATACACCAGAAGATGTAACTTAAAAGTCGCGAAACTGGTTACGTGAGTCTCTAATCGACTTAAATAGATATAGCTACTGCAGACTATTGGAATTTTCTTTCACTTCTGTATTTTAATAAACTTAACGCCTGTGTGTAAACGCCTGTTTACTGTATGAATTGGTCAGTCAGTTACGTGTAGTTACTTTAGATGTGGCAGCCCTATCTTTAAAATTATATGTAGGCTGAAGTGGCCAAAAGAGAAACTGTTGGAATTACAATGAAATGAATACGCCTAGCTGCATATAGGTGTTGATATAAGTCAACGTGGACAGATGAAAATGTGTGCCCCGAGCGGGACTCGAACCCGGGATCTCCTGCTTCTATGGCAGACGCTCTACCCTTCTGAGCCACCGAGGACGCAGAGGATAGTGCGACTGCGGGGACTTATCTCTGGCACGCCTCCCGTGAGACCCACATTCGCAACTTATTATCCCGCACTATATTCATAGTGCCCCTGCCCATTATACTCATTACTCGCGGCTTTACTGCCGATTCCTGTAAGAGTTCGGGCACTGTTTGTGCGTCCACACAGAAGAAGATGGTCAAATGGCCGGTGAGCCTATATGTATATGGCCGGTGAGCCTATATATATATGGCCGGTGAGTATATATTTTCTCGGGTCCACAGCTCGTGGTCGTGCGGTAGCGTTCTCGCTTCCCACGCCCGGGTTCCCGAGTTCGATTCCCGGCGGGGTCAGGGATTTTCTCTGCGTCGTGATGACTGGGTGTTGTGTGATGTCCTTAGGTTAGTTAGGTTTAAGTAGTTCTAATTTCTAGGGGACTGATGACCACAGATGTTAAGTCCCATAGTGCTCAGAGCCATTTGAACCATTTTTTTTGTTCTCTCGGACATGGCTGAAAGAACAGATACCACCTTCATATATATATATAAACTGTTGGAACAAATGCTTTCATCAGGCCGCGAACCACACAGCATAATTTTTCCATGTACATCTAAAGCTCAAGGTTTTTCTATTTTCTACGACGCCCCCAAGTCGCATTGCACAGTGTTTCAGTGGAAACTTCGCTACTAATGGTAAATGGAAATTAGGGAAGAATATCCACCCACTTCACCAGCTAGTTTTCGGATTAGTTTCAAATTAAAGTAATAGTATCATCACATTTGAAATTCAATATGTTTGCGCCATGGTTTATATTTAGATAATTTGAACCTCGTCATTACATATTTTGTAGACTATATCTGCTACCGGGAATTCTAGTGGTGTGGTGGAAGAAATTACCCGACGGCACTGGGAGGGTTAAGGAAATGGAAGAATCTGGTGTAACATTTAGTTGGTTTTCGTCAGATTTCACTATGCAAAGGTTACAAATTCGCCATAGTCTCCTATGATATGCTCTTTCGATGGGGACGGAAAATCTGAGAACTCAGCAGTTTCCTCAATAATCCTCTCCAAGCTACTTCTTATGTCTGTAACTCGATCCAGGACATTTAACTTCAGAGTTTTGCGCGATAGTGAATGGACCGTATCAGGGATCCGTCTGACAAACACTTGTAATTTCTCCTAAAGTTTTGTTCGTTAGATACGTAACAAAGTCAGCAGAAAGCGTAACAAATCAAGACTTGTTGTACCGACGTTGAGGATATGCTAACCCCCTACGCTAACATATCATGTCAAGTGTATATTTATTATCTTCTTTACTCATCCAAGGATAATTTCACAATGATATAGAAATTGTGAGGGTAGTACAATACACATCCATAGCTCAAAATAAGCAACACACAGAATATATAACATGCTTTATTAGCGTAGGACAAGTCGCCCATGAGGTGAGGTCAGATGGTCAGCAGGGGTCTTCATTAAGGAACCATCCTGGCATTTGCCTTAGTGATTTAGTAAAACCATGGAAAATTCAAATCAGGGTAACCAGATAGAGCAACTTCATCTTCCCGAATATGAGTTCAGTGTCTTAAATGTTGCACTGTCCCATTCGTTTGGTCCCTATTGTACAATGTCCGTTGAGTTACACACAAATTGTTTCAGGTAGCTCGTAACATAAAACGCGGTTCCATTCTTTATCGCTGAAATACACTAAGGACATCCAGCGGACACTCCTCGATTATGAATATGCTGCTGTGACTCTTGCAGCGACTCTAGTCTGTTCAGAAAACAGATTCCATGCTTGCACACATTGATCTATGCTCTTCAGATCACCTGAAAAACTCATTCAGCATCCCTCCAAGATGAGTGAGATGTTGAACCCAGGAGACTGACAAGACATTATTATTATGCATTTTACATCTTGACACATGTGAAAGCAGTAAATCGTGATCGTGCATTGAAATTTGACAGGGTGTTGTTGTTAGTGATCTTTCACTGCATATTATCCGTTATTATAAGGAATCCTTCAGCTTCCAAGAGTACTTTAGAAAACCTTTCATTTCCTTTGGCAATTTATTATATAGTTTTCTTTGCTGATAGTAAATGTTGTTTTGAGTTTTTTTTTCTTGGTAAACGTAAGTCCAGACTGGCTCTTGTCCCATGACTGTGTAAAGAACTGTTAGTGAAATATCTGGCAACGTTTTCCCTGACATGCACTCGAGATTGGTAGATGTACTCAATGTGTGTAGTAAGGTTGCCCAATTTTCTTAAATAGCTCCTCTCAATATGCCTGTCTACTAATTCTAGCTAGCATTCTTATGGTTTCCTTCTGAAGTTTAAAAACGTGCCTCTGTTCGTGTTTCAGTCCCCAGAAAAGAATCCCATAGCTAAGAAGTGAGTGTGTGTAGGCATACTACGTAACCACAAGACATTAACTGTTACAAATTGATGGTAAAACCGTAACGGCGTAACATGCTTACGATATTCTTTTTGCCAGTATCTTTGTGTCCTCATTCAATAAACTGGAGCTGTGCCCGAGACACATTCACTACGACTTTTATTTTCTTTAACCACATCCTTTACCAGTAGTAATTTGATCTACTTCATCAGCACATATTGGATGCTGTCCATTGGTTTTTAACAGGGACACTGACTTTACAGGAAGGTCTGTTTTTTAAGTACACAGTACCGCTTTTTTAAAGTGGGCTACGTCTGCGTTCTTCCAAAAGTAAGATCCAGATTTTGACAAACTGTCTTGAAATTTCTGCTCCGGTAGTAATTTTAGCCAGCTAATCAAAAATATGGACGGCTTATGGCAGGAAATAAACTTATCATACCGTTTTCGGTGCACAGACGTAAAGACTGAACTGTCCTTAACTGCGATTTTACGATAGTAGAGCGCTGGAAATGCTGAAAATTTATCAGACTTCGTATTCTTTGCTGTACGTTGTCTTCAGCCTGAATGTAAAATGTCGTTTTTCGTTTGATAGCATTTGCAACTGTGTTTCGTTATGCTGCCAAAATCCATAGGACTTTCGGTTACGTGTTGTACAGACCTTCACATTCGAATCTTGTCGCAGTGTTGCCCAGTGACGACTGGTACTTCTGCAGTGAGCTCGCAGACCAAGCGGTGGCAACCCATTTACGTCGTCGCTCCCTCCATAACGCCCTTCCGGTCTTTGTTTGACACTGCCTGCATAACAGCCGCGTACGTTTTAAAGCTAGTAAACCAGTATGCAAAGGCGCTCACTGCCTCGTCTACCATCAACGAGACTGATGCTGTCAGAGAAGTTTTATAGTCTCAGATTTACGTACAACTCATACGACGGCTGCATGAAACGGCCACGCACTCACCCCCAAGGAAGAATGATAGGAGCATGCTAACGGGTTTCGCTGGCAGGCTACTTGCCCATTCACTAAATTAAAATTTTGACCTTCACGAAACTGTACAAAAATGTAGGTGAAGCAAGTGTCAGACTTTGGTCCATTGGTGGAAAATACAATCAGTCTACAATCTATATTAGATTAAAAAAAAAACACTCGTGCGACCCATGCTAGAATATTGCTCAAGTATGTGGGACCCTAATAAATAGTACAAGAGTAATGAAAGTATACAAATAAGGACACCAAAAATGGTCGCAGGCTTGTTCGATTCATGGCGAGTGTCAGGGAGATGCTGAAAAACGTGAACTGGAAAACTTCTGAAGACAGAGGGCGACTACCCTTTGGTTGCCTACAAGAGAAAACCATCACCAAAATTCAGTAGTTAGTCGCTCTGGAGATGACCTCTTCAAAGGTCTGTCGAAACGTCGGTATTTTAGTTGTTTTAGTGTTTCCTAATGATGCATACCTCGTAATCGCCATACAGAAAGGACAAAAGAAGGCACCGACCAACTTCCAGTCTTTTTTTACAGGCATTTGCGAAATTATTCAATTTAAGGACCTGATAGTCTCCAACGATTCGAGTTGTGCTGTAAGACGGAAAGAGTGGTAGTCTGTCCGAAACTTTCGTGCTCACACTGCGATCATATGAGGCAAGAAACCAGTGAAGATTTAATTGCACTGACACGTCGCGAAAACCTTGAAAGACACACATCACAAGAAGGTGAATAGGTTATATGGAAATAAGAATCCTGTACGTCTTATATCAAGCTAAGAATGAAACAGCTCTGAACAGCTCCTGATAGTTCATCAGGAAAGTTCATAATCATTTTGTGGAGCTAACTTACAAACTACATTAGAGCTACTGATAGCCTTTGGAGAGCCAACCTTGACAAAACTCTACCATCTGATGAGCAAGATGTATGAGGCAGGAAAAATACCATCAGACTTCAAGAAGAATATAATAATTAGAATCCCAAAGAAAGCACATGTTGACAGTTTAATAAGTCGCAGCTGCAAAATACTAATAAGAATTCTCTGCAGACGAATGGAAAAACTGGTAGAAGCCAATCTTGGGGAAGATCAGTATGAATTCTGTATAAATGTTGGAACACGTGAGGCAATACTGACCCTACGACTTGTCTTAGAAGATGGATTAAGGAAAGAAAAAGCTACGTTTATAGCATTTGTAGATTTAGAGAAAGTTTTTGACAATGTTGACTGGGATACTGTCTTTCAAATTCAGAAGGTTGCAGAGGTCAAATACAGGGACCGAAAGGCTATTTACAATTTGTACAGAAACCAGATGTCAGTTACAAGCGCCGAGGGGCATGAAAGATAAGGAGTGGTTGGGAAGGGAGTGAAACAGGGTTGTAGCCTATCTCCGAAGTTATTTAATCTGTATATAGAGCAAGCAGTAAAGGAAACAAATGAAAAATTCCGAGTAGGAATTAAAATCTATGGAGAAGAAATAAAAACTTTCAGGTTTGCCGACGACATTGTAATTCTGTCAGAGACAGCAAAGGACCTGGAGGAGCAGCTGAACGAAATGGACAGTGTCTAAATAGGGGGATATAAAATGAACATAATGGAATGTTGTCGAATTAAATCTGGTGATGCTGACCGAATTAGATTAGGAAATGAGGCAATTAAGGTAGTATATGAGTTTTTCTATTTGGGGAGTAAGATAATTGATGATGGACGAAGTAGAGAGGGTATAAAATGTAGACTGGAAATTGCAAGCAAAGCGTTTCTGAAGAAGAGAAATTTGTTAACATCGAGTATAGATTTAAGTGTCAGAAAGTATTTTTTGAAATTACTTGTATGGAGTGTAGCCCTGTATGGAAGTGAAACATGGAAGATAAATCGTTCAGACAAGAAGAGAATAGAAGCTTTCGAAATGCAGTGCTACAGAAGAATGCTGAAGATTAGATGGGTAGATCGTGTAACTAATGAGGAGGAACTGAGCAGAATTGGGGAGAAGAGGAATTTGTGGCGCTACTTGACTAGAAGAAGGGATCCGTTGGTAGGACACGTTCTGAGGCATCAAGGGCTCACCAATTTTAGCGCGGAAGTTAAAAACCATAGAGGGAGACCAAGAGATGAATACACTAAACAGATTCAGAAGGATGTACGTTGCTGTAGTTACTCGGGATGAAGAAGCTTGCACAGGATAGAGTAGCGTGGTGAGCTGCATCAGACCAACCTCTGGACTAAAGACCACAACAACAACAACTTAAAAACTATTTAACTCTATGAGAAGGGGTCAGATCTAGTTCTGGTCCAAAGCATTAGTCGCATATCGAGCGATAAAAGGATCTGTTTTTTTTCCAAATGTATGGTTTTTCGTAACACATACCGTATTTTCTAGTTAATTTGTAAGAAGTGATATAGAATTTTGTGAGCCTTGTGAATTTCAAACAAATTTGGAGTGAAGATGAATGCTGAAGTCAGGAACATTTACTGCGATTGACTACTATTCGTTAAGGGTCCCATTTAAGTTATTTAACAGAAAAACTTCTTCCGCCTTTCCTAAGTTCGGAACTATTGGCTGCAACGTTACATGCAGTACTGGTCCGTATTCATACGTCGTTAGGCAGCTTTATTTTAAATCAAATAGAAGCTTCGTTAAGCGGTTTTTGCTTTATGAGGCTGTTTCAGTTTTATTTATCAGCAGTAATTGCGTGGAATTCCATTTGCAGCGCGATTAACATCAGCGCGGCAGTAATATATTTCTACGAGAATTGTATGCAGCTAATTGTGTTCCTAATATTATATGTAGCTACCTCCATACATTATTCATTGTTTAACAACATTTTCTGATTCCCATTCCGTTTCTACAGTACTGGATGTGGCCGTGTATTCCTAGACACTTTTTGTGCAACTTCGGTGCCCTCTGCTGGTTTTCTCATCCACTTTAATACAGTGTTATCTCCAGTTGTGTGCAAATAATCCAAAGCGCGACAACCATTCCCTGGTCGCTGTCGGTTTAGTTCTTTCCAGGCAGTGTTATATGGCTGCTAGTGGTACACCATTCCTTGTACACACTGTTAGACAGCCTATATCGATACACCACACAATCAAGGCAACTTCAAGCACGTCCAAACACAATGACTTCTTTCTTTCTGCCACTCTGTCAAGTCTCCATGTTGACCAATGTTACTCCGTTGATTCTGTATAATAGACAGGCGTTTACAGTCTGATTTACAGCTACGACAGAGTCAGAGGTGGCGGTTCACATGACCACATGGCACTGGCTCTACTCCAAGTGCAGCTCCACAAAGCCACCAGTGTAGTCTTTCAAATGGTTGACAAAAAGGAGGGACAATCAATAAGTAATGCAGCACAGCTTTTCATCGCAGAGTTTCCTTTGATAAAATGCCAAATTTGTTGTGGAACGTTGCGGAATATTTCCGACTCTGATATTCCGATAGGTGGTGGCGCTATAGGAAGCCTTTCAAAATGGTATCTCTAACGGAGGAGTATTCCAAGCAGAGAGCTGTCACTGAGCTTCTTTCGGCGGAAAACCAGAGCATCGCATATATTCAAAAACTCTCGCAGTATGTCTACGGAGACCTGGGAGTGAACAAAACCACGCTGAGTCGTTGGGCGAGACGCCTGTCACTCATCGCAAGGTCGCGCAAACCTGTCCGACCTCAAGCGTGCCAGCCGCCCGCGCACAGCTGTGACTCCTGCAATGTTGGAACGTGCGGACACTCTCATTCGAGGTGATCGAAGAATTACAATCAAAACACCTCGCTTCCCGTTGGTAGAGCTGGCACACTCCGCCACCAGTTGGGATACTCAAAGGTGTGTGTCTGCTGGGTTCCTCACCGGCTAACAGAAGACCGTAAACAGCAACAAAGGACCATTTGTGCGGAACTGCTTGCGCATTACGAGGCTGATAGTGATAATCGATCAAAGATGGGTTCATCATTTCTAACCGGAAATGAAACGGCAATACATGGAGTGGGGATAATCGATCAAAGATGGGTTCATCATTTCTAACCGGAAAAGAAACGGCAATACACGGAGTGGGGCCACAGCACTTTTACTCCGAAGAAATGCCCAAAACCGCACTCTTAGCCGGTAAGGTCATGATGAAGCCCTTCTGGGAACATGAAGGGGTTATTCTGTCTGTTATCTTCCGTCATGGTGCAAAGGTCAATTACGAAATGTATCATCAGAAAACGAAAGAAATTGCTTCAGCGTGTTCGTCGCCACAAAAATGCAAATGAGCTTCTCGTTCTCCATAACAACGCAAAGCCTCACACGAGTCTCCGCACTCGAGAGGAGCTTACAAAACTTCATTGGACTGTTCTTCCTCATCTGTCCTACAGTCCGAATCTCACACCTTCCGACTTGCATTTGTCTTGCCCACTAAAGCATGCACACCGCAGGAAGCTGCACGTGGATGGCACGGTGATTGACGCAGAAAGACGTTGTCTCCAACGTCGGCCAGTAGTGGTACCGTGAGGGCATAAAGGCTCTCTCAGCAAGGTCGCGTAAGACCGTCGCATTGAACATAGATTACGTTGGGAAACAGGGTTTTGTATCCAAAACAATGGGGAATAATATGGTGTACTCGAATCCTGAATAAAACCAACATGCTTTCAGAAAAAAATATATTGCATTACTTATTGGTCGCGCCTCGTCTTTTGTCTGGGGAGCTTGCAAGCATCTATTTTAATTTGTCACTGACAGGTAACGTCTGTAAAAATTATGAGTAAGAGCCACGGGTTCATCTGGTCGATTCTTGTTGTGGCTGTTCAAAAATTTGAGAACTCTAGTAAGATACTTTTGTTGCTCACTAACAACCACCATGCCGGCCGCTGCGGCCGAGCGTTTCTAGGCGCTTCAGTCGGAACCGCGCTGCTGCTACGGTCGTAGGTTCGAATCTTGCCTCGGGCATGGATGTGTGTGATGTCCTTAGGTTTAAGTAGTTCTAAGCCTAGGGGACTGATGACCTCAGATGTTAAGTCCCATAGTGCTTAGAGTCATTTGAACCATTTTTGAACAACCACCATACCTACTTCAATGGCTGAAAATCACCGCTTATCAGTTCGAACACAGGACGAACGGTGCACCAAAGACTTACACTAATGTTTCTTCAAAATCCTTGTGGATGTTAGCCCATCTCATTATAAAACATGAAAACATGAAAAACCGACGTTTCGACCGTCGTTGCCGCTGTCATCTTCGGTGCTAAACACATGAAGAAGACATCTTCAAACACACTCGAATCGTAGGTTGTTTAGTTTTATGGCGTATTTTAACGCCCTAGTACCCAAAAGTATTTTATTCGAACTGACACCGACCGTGAAAGCCTACGAGTAAAGGAAATCTAAAGCTTAGTTGAGGCGTCAGCTGCAAGGCAACACCTCGCGTGAGTGACTGGAGCTTCCCGGCGCTACAAGTTGTGTTCCATCCGGCTGCCCCTCACGGCAGGACAGGGCAGAGCGCCAAATGAGCGAGCGCCGGCTAATGTTATCCGCTGCTCCACAAACCGCCCTCTCGCTCCCGTGCGTGACGTCATACCTTAAACTGGACACACTGCATAGCCTGAGGGATCGTCTTGCACCCGAAGAGCAGCGAAAGAGGCGCAGTAAAGCACGCTACCGACTGGAGAGCCTCACTCAGAAAAGCAATAAACTGTTGTGAAACTTTTTATATAAAATGATTGTATTCGGTATTGACAAACTGTGTCAACTTTACTTTTCAATGTTCCCTTCAGTGACAACGGTATGATATACTCACAATCGTTTACGAATTACATCTTCGCAGTGGAGAGAAACAGAATCTAGGGAGTGTTAATTTTAATTCTAGTAAGGCCTGGCTTTATGAAGTGGTGGAGAAACGTAGTCCTATGGTCTTTTCACAATTTTTTTAAAATTTTTTTACAAAATCTTTTCTCTTGTTTGCAACAGTATGGTGTTGGCCTTGATCACAGCTTCCACTCTCGCAGGCATACGTTAGGTCAGGTGCTGGAAGGTTTCTCGGAGAGTGGCAGCCCCTTGATCACGGAATGCTGCACTGAGGAGAGGTATAGATGTCGGTCGGTGAGGCCTGGCAATAAGTCATCGTTCCAAAACACCCCAAAGGTGTTCCGTTGGATTCAGGTCAGGACTCTGTGCAGGCCAGTCCATTACAGGGATGTTATTGTCGTGTAACCACTCCGCCACAGACCGTGCATTATAAAAAGGTGCTCGATCGTTTTGAAATATGCATTCGCTATCCCCGGATTGCTCTTCAACAGTGGGAAGCAAGAATAAGCTTAAAACATCAATGTAGGCACGTGCTGTGATAGTGCCACGCAAAACAACAAGGGGTGCAAGCCCCCTCCATGAAAAATACGACCACACCATAACACCACTGCCTCCAAATTCTATTGTTGGCACTACATAGGCTGGCAGATATCGTTCACTGGGCATTCGCCATATCTACACCCTGCCATCGGATAGCCACATTGTGTGCCGTGATTCGTCACTCCACACAACGTTTTTCCACTGCTCAATCGTCCAATGTTTACGTTCCTTAGACCAAGCGAGGCGTCGTTTGGCATTTACCGGCGTGATGTGTGGCTTATGAGCAGCTGCTTGACCATGAAATACAAGTTTTCCCACCTCCCACCTAACTGTCGTAGTACTTGCAGTGGATCCTGATGCAGTCTGGAATTCCTATGTGATGGTCTGGATAGATGTCTGCCTATTACACATTACAACGCTCTTCAACTGTCGGCGGTATCTGTCAGTCAACAGACGAGATCAGGCTGTACGCTTTTGTGCTGTACGTGTACCTATACATTTCCACTTCACTATCACATCGGATGCAGTGGACGTAGGGATGCTCAGGAGTGAGGAAATCTCGCATACAGACGTATGACACATGTAACACCCAATCACCTGACCATATTCGAAATCCGTGAGCTCCGCGGAGCGCCCCATTCTGCTCTCTCGCGATGTCTAATGACTACTGAGTTAGCTGATATGGAGTACCTGGCAGTAGCTGGCAGCATAATGCAGATAATATGGAAAACGTATGTTCTTGGTGGTCTCCGGATACCTTTGATCACATAGTGTATCTGGTAAATCTGATAATTAATGAGACAACAGCTGGCTACACCAACGAAGTTACAGAGTGCTTAGGTACACTTAATAAGCCTGATTCAGAGCTGCACTCTGTAGCTTCCTTGAGTATAACGAGCAGCTACGTTCAGAGATACAATATCACACGATGGTGTTCTAGCGTATAGTGTATTTAGAAAAAAACGTCTTTACTGTGAATATTCCGAAGACGGCTGTTTAGCAACCGAAACTTATAATTGGTTGTAATACAATACATGATTTCTCAATCAAGACAGAAGATCTTTGTGAAATTTTGTAAATTTTTACAAACTTAAATTCTCCTTACTGTTAGCATTTGAACGCAGACTTAATTTCGCGATCAAGCACTGGAATTTAAACAGAATTAAAATCAATGCTCTCAAATTCATTGAGAGCAGTTCACTTTCCATACTTCCGTTTATGAATGTCACATACAGCGACATTCTGAGCCCCATTTATGGCCTAGAAACTATAACGTGGGCATTTTTACTTTGTTGTGAAATAAAAACAATTCTTCGACCGATTATTGAGTATTTCTCGCCAGATTGGTACTCTTATCACGCTGTAATAATACAAGAGATACAGCAGATCCGCCGAAGATTGCAAAGTTTCGTTGCGGGACCGTTTAGCAATTGCGAGGGCGCTACGCAAATGCCCAACGTGCTCCAGGGGCAGTCGCTAAAAGTGAAGCGTCGTGCGTCAGTTACAGTTTTACTAGTGAAGTTCCCAGGGCGTATATTCCAGGAGGAGTCTGGCGACAATTTACTCCTCTCACGCATGTTTCATTGAAAGATCACGACGACGAAAATAAAAATTACAACTCACGTTAGGTTTACTGACAGTCGTCCTTTCCACGCTCCATCTGTGAATGGAATAGGGAAGATGGGAAATTGTAGTGGTACCGAAAGCACTCTTCGCTAAATGCAATAACATTGTTTGCGGAGTATACGGGGTGTTATAAAAAGTTATATCCTGTGCCGGTTACTGAGCGGTGAGAACACAGCCGACGTTAGCGATATAGAACAGATTTGTTATAAAGTACATGCACTAGAGCTCCTCCTTGGAGAAATTCAATTACAAGGACTGTTTGCAATAGTTAGGGGAAATAATGAATTTACGATTCATACTGACAGAGGAGGATACTCGTTTGCGCACGAGGAGAAATGCAAGGGAGAGGAAGAAGAATTGCAGTGTAGCCTACGAGCAACGGGATTAGAGGTGGTACCAGCATACATAAGGAAATGTAAGCGGGTTTATCGTGCAAGAATAGCCTTGTGAAAAGTACAATTTGGTCATAAACAGTAGCTTCACTGTTAAGATAACATTCATAGGTCAATACAGAAGTTGCAGACACAATTGCACATTACAAATGATACAGTTCATCGTTTGACATATTACTACGGATCTTCCTCTGTCACTGTTTAGGCGCACAGAACACATTTACAAAACACCCCGTCCTGGTGTCTTCATTTCCAATACCCGCATCTGTTTCAGACCCACTGGCAGTGTCATTTGAGTCACCGTCATATTGACTTGCGAAATCAGTACTGCTCCCATCACTATGACTATTGCTATTCGAATCTGCACCACTTCCCACACTTGCTGTAGACAATTGGACGACACTCATCTCTGTACCCTGGGATACTTTTTGGAGTAAGTAATTCATTTTGCCCTGATACTAATTTGCTCCTGGAGAACTTATCGATTAATCTCCATCTTCTTCCACATAAATCCTAGAGTATGCAGAATTTTACAAAGTACGTTTGTACTTCCTTCAAAATTTAAGCTCTCTAACTTTTTATGAATTTCCTTCGAAGTGGGTCTTCTTTTATCCGTAATGTAGGAATTATTCGCCACACGGCGAACGACTTGCTCAATGAAATTGTCTAAATTGGCCTTCCAGGACGATCTGGACACCTCCTTGGGAGGTCTTAAAAATGTCAAGGATTTACCACCCTGGACTCTTTCCACTTCTCTCTTGATGCTTGAGCAGAAGTAAATGATATATCAGTTGCTTCGGTCACTCGTTTCAATGTGGATTTTAGCACCGCTTCTTTCTTCATAAACTGGTAGTTATTTGCAACCACTTCACATGTTTGTCTACGAAGAACATTGCACGTTAATTTGCTTCGTGTTGGTGGCGTCTTCAACTATGAGTGTTTTCTCCCAGAGTATTCACTAATGGAGCGCTCAGCCTGACTCGGTGGCAACACGCCCTACGCTGGTGATAGACCGAGCGGCGTCAACTGTCCGTCGTGTTTACCCTGTCTCCGTCACATTTGCGTGAACGGTACGTAAGTTCGTGGTGGTGGTTAAGTTCCTATGGGACCAAACTGCTGAGGTCATCGATCCCTAGGCCTGCACGTCGCTTCATCTAACTTAAACTAACTTACGCTAAGGACAACACACACACCCCTGCCCGAGAGACGACTCGAGCCTCCGGCGGGGACAGGCTCGCGAACCGTGGCTACCCTGTTCAAAAAATGGCTCAAATGGTCTAAGCACTATGGGACTTAACATCTGAGGTTATCAGTCACCTAGACGTAGAACTGATTAAACCTAACTAACCTAAGGGCATCATACAAATCAATGTCCGAGGCAGGATTCGAGCCTCTGACCGTAGCAGCCGCGTGGTTACGGACTGAAGCGCCTAGAACCGCTCGGCCACAGTGGCCGGCGACTTCCCTGCACGGCATAAGTTCGTAATAGGGCAGATGGCTCTAATGAAAGACAAAATCAAAAGTATTAGATTCACTTTGAAACTAGAACAGTGCAGCAAAAGGTAAGATCGACGGCCGATACCAATGTTCTTTGCAGTATCAGGTGTGGAGGCCATGTCCCTGCGATATCTGAGGTAGTTACTGGCAGCGTCCATGATAGGCAGTGACATGAGTAACACAGAATCGAACGTTCCAAAGACTTCCTTCGAGAGCTCTGAATGATGGACTGTGAGCGCAGTCGGCGCCTGGCCGAGAAGACACGAGGTAAAGTCTGCCTCGAGTGGCTCTGCATCGGCCTAAGTACCCTCGTAGTGTCAGGATATAGCACGAACTATTTGCGGACACGTGATCCACGGAAGCAGGCAGGTCCGCCTGGTCAGTGACTTCTGGTGGCGCTCACGTTGCTGCGTGTCTGCTTCGTGAGCGGGCACGATCGTTAACTTGTCTTCGTCTGGCGTGACCCCGGCCAGCATAGGTCACTCGCATACCAGAGATGTGTGAGGGGTTGCTGGTTGACAGATTGAACGGCCCATACACCAAAAAATACCGTCCGAACAGGCCATGAAGGGCCAACGGTATCAACCGACCGCCGTGTCATCCTCAGACCACAGGCGTCATTGGATGCGGGTATGAAGGAGCATGTAGTCAGCACACTGCTTTCCCGGCGTAAGTCAGTTTACGAGACTGGAGCCGTTACTTCTTAGCCAAGTAGCTCCTCAGTTTTCCTCACAAGGGCTGAGAGTACCTCGCTTGCCAACAGCGGCCGAAAGACAGGATTGCCACGCATCCGGGTGCTAGCCCATCCCAACAGCGCTTAACTTCGGTGATCTGACGGGAACCGGCGTTACCACCGCGGGAATGCCGCCGTACACAGCAAAAGGTACCCATTCATAGTGAGTCAGACTTCCGTCCGATTTCTTAGGGAACCATGCACACTCTGAGAAACTCCACGCTAGTCACGGATGCTCTGGCAGGCACGTATTATGCGTTCTTGTAGTACCTGTACATCATTAATGGAGACCAAAGGTTCCAGGTGTTCCCACAACCAAAAATCCAACGTATTGAGAAAGGAAGAACAAGATGGGCAACATACTGCACCTCCCAGATCAGTCCATTGGCCATCAATTGTCTGTATGAGGTGTTTGTGGACATCTAGAAGAAACAGGGATTCTGCGTCATCATGCACGAGCCCACATCTCCAGCCGTTGTTGGGATGATACCTCCTGTAGCAGGGCAGGCAAGAAGTTTAATAGGTACTTATGCTACCTTGAACCAGTCAGCCTGTCTGGTAGAATGTAAGGACGTTCGTAATAGCAACGAGCTTACAGTAGAAGAGATGTGCGTTACAGTAGCGAAGATCGACAAAAAGTGCTAATAGCTCTTCAGGTATGTCTTTTAGATCCCATGTTCAAAGAATATTTTGTCTTGTCTCGGTTCACACACCACCTCTCGAAATACGGAGTACTTTTTTTAACACCCTTTGCATGTAAATTAAAGTTCCCGTTCCAAAACGCTATAGAAAGAGAATGACGTCAAATTTGAAGAGTTCATTATTGTCACAGGGGGAAACGTCATGAAATAAAAGAAAATTTCATCCATAGATAGCGCTGTAAGCGTCAGAATATGCACAACATCAGACTCACGGCACACAGCTGTTCCTCAATTTGCGCTCGAGATGCTCCACAAGTCTGTTTCCATGAATGATCGCGCGCTGCTGGCAAAGCTCTTTTAAAAGCAAGGTGACTGTGTACCCTTGAATGTTTGGAACACTCCAGACACTCAATGGTATTGAAAAAGACGCTGGTCCGATGTCTGCTAAGGGTCTGGAGAAGATGATTACAAAATTGTAAAAGACACGTTCTTTTGAAGTGCAACTTCGCAGAGGGAGGAAATCAGATGATCCGACGCCTGTCGATGAGGTGACCAGAGCACTGCAGGAGAGGTCGAGCGTTGGTGTGTAAGCGTGCAGTGCATGGGGAATTGCCCGAACGCTGGACATGCTTGCGAGCGTAGCGCATGTAGTCCTGCGACCCATCCTACATTGGTATCCACACCAAATCACCCTTTTTCAGGATTGGCTCCTTGCCGACTTGCCAGCAAGACAAGCGATCGCTCAGGAATTTCGTACTCCTCCCATGAAAGTGGACGATGAATGACCATGCAGCATTCTGTGGACAGACAAAACTCACTTCCAAGGACATATCAATACGCTGAAATGCAGAATATGGCAACGGTATTCCCGCACTCATATCAATCCGATATGCATTCTCCAAAGGTGACTGTGTGATGTGGGTTGACGGTATCATTTTAGGATCGTATTTCTTCGAGGAGATGAGTCGTGAAGGTCCTGTTACTTGTACCAGGAAATGCTGTGAGAGTCTTTTGCACAGCAACTTCATTTCAATCCTTCAACATCACGTGTGTTTCGATAGGATCATTTTTACCGAAGTTGGCGCTTCTCCGCGCATTGTACAGCCGGTAAAGTGGCTGTTGCAAAGCATTTCGGAAACGCTGAAATTATTAGCCACCTTTTCCCTACAACATGGGCGTGCAGATCACCTGATTTTAATCCATGTCACCTCTGATTGTGGCGTTACCTGAAAGATGTCGTGTTCGATGTTCCAGTTACGAAAGTGTCTGAATCCAATGCACGCATTGCTCAACGCAATCTGAACGTGAGCCTCTAAATACTCCGATCTGTTGTTAAACATGTAGTTTCTCACTTTCAAGGTCTGGCAGAAAACGATGGACAGCACATTGAAAAGTTTTGCGCCAGTCTCACGAAAATTAGAAACCGACGTCATATTGCTTTTTATGCAGTTTTTGTCCCCAGGACAATTACAAACAGATATCATTACGCTTTTTATGGATTTTTTACTCCCAGGATAATTAAAAACCGACGTCATTGTGTTTTTTATGCTGTTTTCGGCCTCAGGACAGTTGAAAAGCGATTTTTCCCATCTGATGAGGTACTAACTTTGTGTGGTGGATTGGCCTAACCAACTCCGCTACGACTGTTGACTGCCAATCTTTGCAGTCATAAACATTGAACAGTGCGGATGGTGAAATGTGCATCTCCAACTATAGCCGTCGTATTGCGATTCATGTGTCATTTTGTAGGCGACCCCATTTCCGTTAAGACGCTTACAGTGCCATTCATTGCTAGAATTTGCGTCTTCCATTCCATTTATTCTTTGTTTTTGTTTTCGTTGACGATTCCTCTTCCGTGAATAATATCCTATTCAAACTTGACATCATTCAGAGTTGTGATTCTCTTTCTACGGCGTTTTGGAAATAGAACATTAATTGCCGGCCGGAGTGGCCGAGCGGTTCTAGGCGATACAGTCTGGAACCGCGCGACCGTTACGGTCGCAGGTTCGAATCCTGCCTCGGGCATGGATGTGTGTGATGTCCTTAGGTTAGTTAGGTTTAAGTAGTTCTAAGTTCTAGGGGACTGATGACCTCAGCAGTTAAGTCCCATAGTGCTCAGAGCCAGAGCATTAATTATGTACACCCTGTCCGTACACTTAGAAACGAAGTATTCATTGGAAGGAAACAAGCAAGATTAGCTGTCAAAGTCCCATGACGACGAATTAGAGTAGCCGTTAGAAAGTAATTGATCGTGTGTTTTTCAGGGGGACGGTTTAGGGAAACCTGGACAGACTGAACCGTTCAGATGGCTCTGAGCACTAAGGGACTTAACTTCTGAGGTCATCAGTCCCCTAGATCTTAGAAATACTTAAACCTAACCAACCTAAGGACATCACACACACCCATGCCCGAGGCAGGATTCGAACCTGCGACCGTAGCGGTCGTTTGGTTCCAGACTGTAGCGCCTTGAACCGCTTGGCCACCTCGGCCGGCGACTGAACCGTCACGTAAAGTATCGTTTAGTCAAGTTTACAGAAAAATAATAGTCTCACAGTGTATTTTTTATCCTGCAAAGTTTTTTCATTAATGCCCTGTCACAATTTAAAAATAGCCGTAGGCTTGAGTGACCTAAGACTTACTTACCTAGTTGGCCACAGGAACAGAGCCGGGTCATTGCCTCACACCTTGACGCTCCTTGTTGGTCTCTGTAGCTTTCGATGTTCTCGTGGGCTCCCAGGGTCTCAAGGTCTTCCTTGATTCCACCAGCCCAGCTCAGTTTTGGTCTACCAAGGGCTCTCGTACCTTGCGGATTCCCTTCTAGCACTGCCTTGAACATTCTTTATTCTCTTGTCAGTGTATGTCACAACTATTCAGATCTTTCGCTCTTTATTACATCTGATACATTAAAAGACTTCTCGACTTAGGTGTTTTTCATTCTTCTAAAAATTCCATTTTCTGACACACGTCCAAAGATTTTTCTTCCACCTTGTTTCCGAGGGTCTAATTTTTTCTCAATCGTCTTAGCAAGTGTCCATGTTTCAACCCCATGTATAAGGAATTAAAATTACCTGCTTTGTCCATGACATAATCTAATTCTGTTACTGAAAGTAGAAAAAGTAACCGCAGGAAAATTTATCCACCACTCTAATGAACTAAATGTGCTTCTCAACGATACAAATAGTTTAAAAACAAAAGATAATTATTATTTCTTGCCAGTTTTAGGAAATGTAATATTCGTGTGTATGTACTGTTTTTCAATAAATCACCTCAAACATTAATTAGTGTAAACATAGATACAATATGATAATGTTAAAAAAAATTGGTCGGAAATTTCCGCAGAAATGGGCAAACACGTAATTCGAAAATTAGTTATTCATCCTTCCTGCAGAATGACACCTCACCTTCTAGCTGGTTACTGCTGGTCTCATGTTTAAGAAATCCTCTAGAGAATACCACTTCCACGCAGGTTCTCCAAAAATGGTTCAAATGGCTCTGAGCACTATGGGACTCAACTGCTATGGTCATAAGTCCCCTAGAACTTAGAACTACTTAAACCTAACTAACCTAAGGACATCACACACATCCATGCCCGAGGCAGGATTCGAACCTGCGACCGTAGCGGTCGTGCGGTTCCAGACTGTAGGGCCTTTAACCGCTCGGTCATTCCGGCCGGCGCAGGTTCTCCATTCGTTCACTTTGGATGCACTCAATTTGATGTCTTCCAGTAATGTTAAGAAAACCGATTGCAGGTAACACAAACCCATATCTGTAATGAAATAAAATTTTGCTATCTTATAGTAATATTCACGGTTTCTTCCAGTTTCCCACTAATAGGGAAAGAGACACGCGAAGTGTGAGATAGCACAACGGATATTCTCCCGGCGAAAACATTACCTTTCCATGTTGCATCAACGACGGGTTATCGAAAACGGAGACCAAGGTCTTACTGAAGCAGACTGTGGCAAGACATCATCCATGACCTTCTGTATAGGACCATGCATTCGCTTTAAATGATTTACATTAGTGCGTGGGATTTAGGTGGAGTGGGGTTCGGGCAGGGGATTGTGTAGACGTGGGCTTAACTTTAAGGGGGGTAGGACGTCAAACGGGCCGACTTGGAGCAGTAGAGGCACCACAGGACATTTTAATTTCCACTGTCTATACTTTTACAAGTAAATTCATAAAACATTGTCAGCATGACCAGGAAGGATTCAGGATTCACATTCGTAGCAGCGGAAGTTCAAAAACAAAACAAAATAATTTTTTTTACATGTGGAATTTCATCATTTTTTCACTTACTATTGGCTGCATTTTTTGCTATAGGTACACTTTTCTTCATAAGTAAGAGAGACTGTTCTATGAATTTTGCTGTGGTATATCGAGAGGTTGTAACAATGGAAAATTGTAATGCAGGAGGATCTGCAGCGAATTGACGCATGGTGCAGGGAATGGCAATTGAATCTCAATGTAGACAAGTGTAATGTGCTGCGAATACATAGAAAGATAGATCCCTTATCATTTAGCTACAAAATAGCAGGTCAGCAACTGGAAGCAGTTAATTCCATAAATTATCTGGGAATAGGCATTAGGAGTGATTTAAAATGGAATGATCATATAAAGTTGATCGTTGGTAAAGCAGATGCCAGACTGAGATTCATTGGAAGAATCCTAAGGAAATGCAATCCGAAAACAAAGGAAGTAGGTTACAGTACGCTTGTTCGCCCACTGCTTGAATACTGCTCAGCAGTGTGGGATCCGTACCAGATAGGGTTGATAGAAGATATAGAGAAGATCCAAAGGAGAGCAGCGCGCTTCGATACAGGATCATTTAGTAATAGCGAAAACGTTACTAAGATGGTAGATAAACTGCAGTGGAAGACTCTGCAGGAGAGACGCTCAGTAGCTCGGTACGGGTTTTTGTTGAAGTTTCGAGAACATACCTTCACCGAAGAGTCAAACAGTATATTGCTCCCTCCTACGTATATCTCGCGAAGAGACCATGAGGATAAAATCAGAGAGATTAGAGCCCACATAGAAGCATACCGACAATCCTTCTTTCCACGAACAATACGAGACTGGAATAGATGGGAGAACCGATAGAGGTACTCAAGGTACCCTCCGCCACACACCGTCAAGTGGCTTGCGAAGTATGGATGTAGATGTAGATGTACTTACAGGTGTCTGAAACTCTAGAATCTGTTTAATTTATGAAAAACTGAATGAGTTGTTACGTTTTAAACTTTATGTTTAGAAAAAAATCAAATTTTGTTGTTAATTATCTCAATTTTTACCGCAGTTTTTAATAGATTTGGAAAATTCTATAGTTTCATACACCTGTAAGTATGGTTTGTGTGCTGTGCAAAATTCATCAAAGAATCACTCTTACTTGTGAAGAATAATTTACCTATAGCAACAAATGCAGCCAACAGTAAGTGAAAAAATAATGAAATTTCATATCTAAAAAAAATTTATTTTGTTATGTTTTTGCACTTCCACTGCTATGAGTGTGAATCCCGAATCCTTCCTGGTCATGCTGACAAAGTTTTATGAACTTATTTGTAAAAGTATAGACAGTAGAAAATAAAATGTCCTGTGGTGCCTCTCCTGCTCCAAGTCGGCCCGTTTGACGTCCTACCCCCCTTAATAACAATTTATTTCAATTGGAGAATATCAATATGTAAGACATAAATCATTCTGGTAAAACAATTAATTCTTTGTAGCCAGAATAAACCTCAGCAGACCTCAAATAATAGCACCGCTGTCCGCTGCGTCCCCAGACACACCTTCGCTGTTCCCCGAGGCTCACTTCGAAGCAGGATTCATTATTAAACACAATCCTACCCAATACATGCGATTCCAGGTCGAAGACGTGTCTGGAAACGCCGCGGACAGCGGTGGGATATCAACCTGACTGCCACCCGCCATGCGGCCCGACAACCACGTATCATAGTCTGGGGTGCCATTCCTTTTCATAACAGGACCGCTTTAGTTGTCATCCGCGACACACTTGCAGCACATAGGTACGTTGGCGATATTCTACGCCTCGTTTCCTTACCCTTAATGGCAAGCGAGCCTGGGCTTAAATTTCAGCAAGTTAATGCCTACCTGCACACGGCGAAGTTTGTACCGCTTGTCTTCGTCCTTGCCAGTCCCTACTTAGGCAAGCAAGGTCGCTGGATCTCTCTCCAATTGAGAACGTTTGGAGTACTATGGGCAAGGTCTTCCAACCAGCTCGGGATTTTGAAGATCAAACGCGCCAATTAGACGAAACTTGACACGTGGTCCCTCAGAAGGACCTCCAACAACTCTGTCAATTAATACCAAGTCGAATATCTGCTTGCATAAGGGCCACAGGTGACCAAATCGTTATTGATTTGCTCAATTTGTGAAGCTCTTTCACTTGAATAAATGATTAGTTTTTTCTGAAATTCTTATCATTTGTTTGTATGTACATCATATCTACCGATTTCTGTCCCATATGAATAATTTCTTCGTGGTGAGTCTTTTTTTTAGTGTATTATTTTAAACCGTTCTCACTGCCTTACTTCAATCCTTACTTATTTACAACATGTAACAGCCTTAATCGTAATAAACCACAGACCTGGTATAAAGGTAGTTTTTCTCTTCCTCTGCCACTCTTTCCGCTCTCTGTCTATACACACACACACACACACACACACACACACACACACACACACACACACACACACACAATGTGACATAGTAGTAACATGCCATGTTGTTTATACACAAGTTTTGATCACTAATGGCAACATTGTAGTTACACTTAATCTTTCTGCCACCTTGACTACATACATATGTTGAAATTATCAACTCTATAAACTTCAATGAAAAGAATTTTTAAGCACTGGAGATATTTACCCTTGCATATCTATTCACCTACACGATTTGTGACCACTGGAGGTATTTACGTTTATATATCTATTTATCTACGCAACGAAAAATTTCGTTAAAAATTATTCCGAAATGGTGTTTGTACTTTTAAATAGCGTTTTTGCTTCTGTTATGTTTTTTGCACTTATTAGTTTCTAGACGCCATCTTTATTTCACTTGAGTTTACAAACCGTGATGCTATGTATATGAAAGAGAAACGAGCCTGTGACCATTGGAAGTATTTTATTTTACTAATTTTACTTTCACGTTTATATTTTCTTTCAATCTCGAGTCCAAAAGTTTCACAAAAATGTGAGCCTCGTTCTGAAATAGCATTTTGTTTTTGTCTGTAAGATAGTAGCACAGGTTATCTCAAAGTTGTAACACAACACATACGAGCCATACTAATCCACATAAAACCATATGGCGAAGCAGGTTTAACCCTTCGAAACGCGTTGTGGGGATAAATAAGCGATGACTGGTAACAGTAAGGATTTTATTTCATTCGATAACAAGTCCTCTTTCTGAAAGTAGGTGTTTCAGGAATCAAAAAAAATCGAAGTTATATACCTATATTACTGAATTTTGAAAATTATCACAAATTAAGATTGGAACATTCTGGAGCAGGAACTTTTTTAATATGAATAACTTTTTTAAATAGGAAGTCTTTGGGCAATGCGAGACATTTGTCGAGAAGTGAAAACTGTTTTTTTTAAATTAACTCTTTCAATTTAGAAACAAGCAGATATTTTCTGTATGAAAATTTCACCTCCACGTGGTTTTAATAGTTCCACACTTACGAATTTTCTTTTAAATTAATTTTTTCAATGTAAACTAACTGTACTGATATCATTAGAAATCAGTAAATGACGCCGTTAATAATAAAATTTAATGAATTCTTGCTTGAATGAGAATCTGAACACTTTACATACCTATGGATTGCTTAAAAAATTAATTATCTAAAGGTTACAATTGCATAAATGTAGCCATCCCATCTTGCTACGCCTCAAGTTGCTCGATTTTGATCAAACTTGCGATAAATCACTGTCGAAAACATCAGTCGCGCACTAATATGCCAGGCAAATGATTACTTCAGTGCGAATATTCTTGTTTCTTTTGTCTAGGCCCTCCTAGGTAGAATAGGAGATGGTTTCGGAATGTTCCCGACAATGGTTCGTTTATTTGCCTGTTTATGGGAAGTAATGGCCATCTTCCTAATCTTTGTCGAGTAGGTGGCCTTGTATAAAGACGTTGATTTTGACGGTACATTAACCCTGACCACTCTCAGGCAGATGCGATGAGTTCACGAAATATGCTGTAGAAGGGATTAATCGAGGACACTTTAGTGGAAGTCAAGAACGGCAGTAAGATAGTCGTGTCTTGCCAGTTGTAAGCAATCCACCAAGGAAAGATGGATAGTGCGCTAAGCTGTTTTCCAGACAGGTCCTTTGCTTTGTCAGCGATGCAGAGGTTCACAATAAAAATCCAGAGGGTAAAAAATATGTTTAGTAACAGTAGTAATAGAATACGAAAGGTGACCCATAATTCTGTGTGATTTAACGCGTACTGCGAACAATCTAACAGAAACCGCCATTCCCCTGCGGGTAATAAAGGAAGCTGGCGGGTGACAAAGGACGATGGCGCTTCTTACTGGAGTCGTGAAGTTCCTTTGTACGTGACGCCTGCGTCTGTGGGTAGACAATCCGCTTAATCAGTAGTCCTCGTAACACCTTCGTGGTCTGACAGCGCCGTTCTGCAAATGTGTCGCTCAAGGCCGCACCTTCACTCGAAGAGAGGTTAGAGTTTAACATCCCGTTGACATCAAGGTCATGAAAGACAAGCACAGCTAGAGGAGACCGCTGGAGCGAATCAGTTGTAACCAAATCGAAAACGACAATCCCAAATGATTTAGGGAAACGAAGTGGAATGTATTTACTGACGGCTGGCTGAGAATTTTCAGGCTAATCATCTTCAGAACGATTCCGCAATCTTGTGTGTGGTAAATGAAGAAAGTGTGTAAATGCGTTACTGATTTCTTTACCCTAACAAATGTACTGCGATCTTCTAAGCATTTCGTCATTCTTCTTCTCAAACGTATTGTCTTTATTTTTCCCGCTGCAGTGTCATTTCCTGTGGCGGCTGTATTGCTAAAACATCTTTGTAAGCAATCAATGGATAACATATTTCGCCTTTGTGTCAGTGGCAGTCCATTGTTTGCTTCAAAAGCAGTTTATTGTCCTATCGACAGAGAGGCTGTTATAGACAATGTACCCACTAAGGTCTGCCCCATTCGGTTTCATCTCTATGACAAGAGACAAACATCGTACACTTTCCATTTCGGTGTGTGATGTTTCTTGTTATTCCGACTACAGGCTTGTTGGCAAAGTTACTTAAATTCGGACTCAATCTACGGGCAGGGAACAGTGAAAATAGCGCATCCAGAGGGAATAAAGGCAGTAATACGAAACTTTGCAAATATGTACAGTGAGATATGTAAAAGAGCCACGTCTGGTGCCAATACGCATGCACATAGACCATACAGTGGCACTGCAATCGGGAAGGGGACACTTTTTCAGCGACGCAAAGAGGACAAATCATGCACGTGACGATCAAATCCTGATTCGAGGAGGACGTTAGTAGGTATGTTAGGTAGACGTATTAAACGACATTTCTCACAATTTAGACAGTTTCAGATGGGACTAATCATCTGCATGAAAACTGCAGGCTGGTCGACACCGATAGTGGTTCGCCAGGTCGATCGTTCGTAGTGTTCCATCAGGTGATATTGGGAGCAGTGGAAATAAAATGAAATGAGCGTAAGGCATCCTTGGCCGGGAGAATTATTCGGGGAAGTTCGGTCGCCAAGTGCAAGTCTTATTTCATTCGACGCCACATTGGCCGATTTGCGCGCCGGTGATGAGGATGAAATGATGATGAGGACAACACACCAGCCAGTCCACGATCGGAGAGAATCTCCAACCCAGCCGGGAGTCGAACCCGGGCCAGCTTTTATGGGAGGCATGCACGTTACCACCAAGCTAAGCAGGCGGACGGGAGCAATCGACACGAGGTGACACTCAAGTGCGACGTACCGGCTCTGGAGCGACCAGGGAAGAGGTCTAGAGGCATCATGCGGCAAACCATCAGAGATACTACAGTGTACGGGATGCGAATTTGCAATCCAGGCGGCCTTATCGTGTACTATCGTTAACACTGAGACATCGACGACTCCATGTACTGTGGTGCCCAGCCTGATCGACGTGGACAACCCCAAATCGGCAAAACGCGGTGTTTAGTAGTAAATTCCGATTCGATTTGGGGACGCATGATAACCGCGGATGAGTGTGGAGGCGGCCTCGTGAACGGTGAGGTTCCACCCAAGCTGTAGCTCGCTACACCGCCGGCACAGCCGCCGTAATGGTCTGGGGTTCATAGCTTGTGGCACGTGGAGCTTAAATGGGACGGTAGATGACATCCTATTCTTCAACCCCCATTTGGGACCTTCCCTAAACGGGCTACCAGGGGCACTTTTCCAACAAAGTAATGCTCGTCGGCATACAGCTCGAGTTACTCAAGACTTCTTACGTCATGTTCCCACTCTTCCATATCCGGCCTACTCTCCACACTTGTCAGCAATAGAGCATGTGCGGGACCATCTGAAAAGCCAGAAGCCGCCGTGTCACTCCGCACATGATTTAGAGGTGGCTGTTCAGGATTTGTGGGCCACTCTGCCTCAGGACAACGTCAGTTTGATACCTGACCGTGTTACGGCACGAATTCCAGAAAAACGTGGTCCAGCGCGTCACTGATCTAGCACTGTATTTGTTCTCAATCCATCTGCTTATTTTTCTTCATTCTGAGATCTAGTGAATCTCTCATATGTATCGTAATGTCTAATAAATTTCAATTGTATCCGATATTGCCTCCTCGGTGCTCTATTTTGAATGTTCATGAACGATACTACACACATTTTACAACCTCTTCAAAGGCAAAACATTTTTTTTAAAGATTGCATACACTTGACGTATGATAGTAAGAGTATGAACTGCCTGTCTTTATAAACTGTGACCAGACTTTCTGTATTTTTGGATAACCCTCTTCTTTTTTCCACTACGAAAACACTCTACGCGAAACCTTCCGCATAACGAAAATGTTCATATATGTGTGAATTCCTAAGGGACCAGACTGCTGAGGTCATCGGTCCCTAGACTTGCGCGCTACTTAAACGAACTTAAACTAACTAATGCTAACAGCAACACCCACACCCATGCCCGAGGAAGGACTCGAACCGCCGGCGGGAGAGGCCGCGCATTCGTGACATGGCACCTCTAACCGCGCGGCCTCTCCGCGAGGCTCCGCATAACGCACAGAGCTGCAAAATAATTCTTTTCATTTTGGTAGGGTTTCGTATTTAGCTGAAGTTCATATGATTTTGGAAGAAACAAAAACCCAAGTTCTGTTGGATAGGAAAAAATAAATTAGTCGTTTGTTAAAGTATCCCTTTCTGATTTTACGTGATGTAATTTACGAGACGAGTGAATAATTTAAACGGGAATAGCCGGATCGAAGTTCTTACCAGTTTTTCACAAAGCCCGCGTCCAATGGATTAGCCGTTACTTCACCTGAAGTGTCCCAAGATGTGAAGTAAAAGACGAAATGGAGAAATTATCTCGTTTCCACAGAGTCAATAACAAACAGAAAATTAAACGTTGGTTATCATACTACACGGTAAGGTGATTTAATAGTAAAGAGAAAGATGCTATGAAAACATCTGCTGTACCCCGCGCTGCAATTTAATACACACCGCAGACGGTCCACAATAACGTCGAAACATTTAAGTATTTGCAATATTTATGGCCATGCGTGCGTACTTTAAGAGCAAAATTGCATCCCGTGTTCCCTCACTGGAAGTATCTAATAAACTTTGCAAAAGAGTAATCGTGAATCTTATAAGTATGTCATTAACGACTCAATGGTAATTATCTTGCAGTTCCTGCAAGAACATGTCAGGAATTTCGCAGTCAAGTGCGTCACAATATCAGCTCTGGATCTAATTCGATGATATGAATTAATAGAGCTATTTTTACCTCATCGTCGATGGGAGAGGAGAATTTATGTGGCATTATATTCTGGTTACAAAACTACCAACCGCAGCATGTCGCGTGTGAATAACATCAGAAATGATGCCGCGCCAGTCGTTTGTGAAACTTTTGGCGAAACGTTTCCGTCTCTTTACTAGCTCGGCCACCGCAGGAACCGCAGCACCGCTTTGCGCCGATAAAACCGCAGGTCTACTGTCAGGTATGATGCACGGATACCTCGAAATACGAGCGAATTTGTTCAACAGTAACGCCATCCCTTTATTGCTGTGTTTATGGAATGTGGTACCAGTTTCCATGACCCTTTGAACGTCATCCATTGGAAAAAATAATCTGTGGCAAATATATTGCCCATGTCGTTTAATCTGATCTTCTCATACAAACTTTAAATTCATTTACACTAAATGTATCTGATTTTTATTTTTCATATCGTGACATAATTTTCACGGTCGATTAGGGTGCATAATTGCATGGTCTATTACGATTTTCAGATAGCAACAGGCAGAAGATACATACAGATTTTCTTCTGTCAGTGCCGTTTTAACTCGACAGTCTCATACCATATCATCGTATCATTGTCTATCTTTGCTTCAGTTACATCTGTAACGTATAAGGAATTTGAAATGATGCGATCAAACATTGTTGTGTAGTTACTTGTGGCGATGCTGCAGGGCTGCCATATTGTATTAAGTGTATACTGTTTAAATCGATGTAAAATGTGTTTGTGCAGTGAAATACGTAGAAATCCGTGTCAGATTAAACATTGCAATAGTATGACATTACACCCTGTCCCCCTCCCCACTATTGCTCCAGTATATTTGGACATGTTTTTATGAAACAGCCCTGAATATGGTCATTATAGATCGAAACCTGTAGCCTGATGACATAAAAATTTGTGAACATAGACGTGAACTAAAGGAAATTTATAAATAGTGAAGCTGTACTCATTCTGAAGTTTGGTCTAAACACCACATTACTTTTACTTACGGCACTTTTGGAGGTAGTATGGCCTTTCGTTCCTCCGACCGTCAAACTGACTTATCCAGACAATCATAATGGGAGCTACAATTCAATCTTGTGTCGGAACCCTGGTGCGTCTCGGTATCGTTCACGTTTGTAAATCGCTGTCGGTGGTGAAAGAAGTGATAGCTCACAAATAAGAACTACTGTTGGCTAGGATCAACTATAGACCTTTAGATTTAGTCTGACACTTACCACTGAGCTAACGAACCACTGAAAGAAGATGGAACTACAACGCTACAGTACTGCAACTGTTCACACTTCTTGACTATTAAAAGCTTCAGAGTAATATTACAAACCTACTACCTAGTAACTAAACGTACAATTAACAAATATCAGTAAACAGTGATGAAAAATTTCTTGTTTCAGTGCAGTAAGGTTAAATAATTCGCTAGCACTAGTGGGAATTATTAAATTACCTAGAGCTATTGTTTCGCGATTGTAATTAACACCCATCTAGCCGACGTTCCACAATGCTAAAAGGAAAAAGCGTTGGAGTTGTATTTGGGAGAAATATGTTCGTACTCCTCTCCAGATGACTCTGTTTATGTTATGTAAATCAGCTCTTCTCCAGCTAAACTAGTGTCCAGTGTTTAGTGACCTCGATGTCAGAATCAATACAAAAGCCAAGGTTTAATCTTTCAGCCGTTCTTCCATCCCCTCAACTGTCGCAACTTCACTAAATGTCCTGTGACTGCCCGAGCACAATACATCTGTTACTTCCCACAACGTGTAACACTTATAATGGCCTCACTTTAACACGCGAGTTATGCTATTTGCCACATACACATACACTGATCAGTCAGAACATTATCACCACCGAGCTACTATCGTCATAAACCGGTCAAGGGGATAAGAGAATCAGCCAGCGAGGAATGACTGCTAGTCAGATACACGCACTGTGCGTGTAGTATCAGTGAGCGCGCTGTCCGTGTATAGTAGGAGCGCGATCTATCTGAGTTTGACCGAGGGCGGATTGTGATGGCCGGGAGGCTCGGTGAGAGCATTTCAGAAACTGCACTACTTGTGTATTCTAGGAGTACTGTGGTGAGTGTCTTCAACAAGTGGTGAAACGAAGGTGAAACCGCGTCTAGACGTTGTGGGGTTGGGCGGCCAGCCGCGCGGGATTAGCCGAGCGGTTTGGGGCGCTGCAGTCATGCATGGACTGTGTGGCTAGTCCAGGCGGAGGTTCGAGTCCTCCTTCGGGCATGGGTGTGTGTGTTTGTCCTTAGGATAATTTAGGTTAAGTAGTGTGTAAGCTTAGGGACTGATGACAGCAGTTAAGTCCCTCTGGGAAAGACTGCACTCACAAATAATACATGTATTAAATCGACAGCGAATTATGTCAGGAGAAGTTGTAATGCCATCTGCTTTTTGTTCCAAATAGCAGAAGTTGCGCTGGCAGTTTGCTTATAAAACTGGTTTAGATTTGGAACAACTGAATGAAGAAATTTATTAACCCATACGGTTGTCGTATTAATTCTTACAAATGGAAAAATAAAATCGGGTAAAATATCGATTCATATTCTAAGAATCTCTGTAAAGTGTGCCTCCATATATAAGTCGCCATACCAAGACGCGACTATCGTTCGTGAGTAGTAAGTCAGCATTTTTTCCCGCCTATTGACACTTTTGCGGAAGATAGATGCGGAAAGCAGCGCTGTTTTCTGAGATTCCGCCAATAGAGAAGAAACACAGGGGCGCGTTCCGGCACTGGTCGGCAGCGGCGAGCACATGCTCGGCTGACACACGGCAGCGGTGACAAATACAGTCGTAACGGGGCCCTAAATCAAACGGAAAGCGGCGCTCTCGCTCTCTCTCTGTAGCACCTCCCGCCTCTCCGCCGTGAATCTTTCGCAGCGAGCGGAGCCGTTAAAGAAAGTTCCGCACTTGGACTTTCTTACAGCTCCCAAGTTTTGTTCTCCGCCAGAAAGGGTCGCACAGGGCCTCCGCGTTTCCCTGGATATACTAGGACCCGCACTCTGTCAAACTGTGGCCTGCATTTGTTCCTAAGTCCTGCTCAGTGAGCTTATGCTGGTGACTTACAGCTCACGGGCCAAACCTATTCAGACATACGAAATTCTGTACAAACAGCTAGTTTCTGACAGGAATATAGTTATGGTTAGGCACTACCATGACAAGTGAACGCTTTATTCGGTTATTTTTTCATAGTATCCTGAGAAAGTGACATGCTCTGATATTATCTTATGGTACCTCTAGCAGAAACCTTGTGTTCATTTTTCACATCAACTTCAGAGCGAGTAACGACGTTATACAGTAAACAGAAGTCTATTTTCATAACAAAATTATTACCTTGAACAAAATATCTAGTACAAGCTCCCGTTTATACAAAGGGGTCCAAAAGAATGTGTCCATTGTTTAAAAGTCCATAAATTGCAAACTAATTGACGGAGTTGTCTCATTTTTGGTGAAAGTGTAGCTTAAAGTCCAACTTAAAGATATCACAGTAGGTGTTCGAAATGGTCACCATTAACATCCACACACAAACGATGCCGCCGAAATGCAGCACGAACTACCGACTGGAACGTGTTCAGTTGGATATTTGCACATGAATGTACAATGGATTCTCGAAGTTCATCCAATGTGCGTGGCTTTTATCGATAACCGACGTCCTTTAGTGTTCCCCACAGGTAAAAGTCCAGAGGAGTTAGGTCTGAGGAACGTGGTGGATACTCCACAGCACCTCTACGGCCTATCCATCTTCCTGGTAGATTTTCATCGAGCTACGCCCTAACACGATTTTGGTAGTGGGCTGGGGCACCATCTTGTTGAAAGTAAACTCTTCCGTCTCCATACAAGTCTCGGATGGCAGGTAAAATGGATGTATGAATCTTCTGAAGGTACACCTCACCGGTAACTGTGCCGTCAAAGAAGAATGGCCCAATCAAGCCCCGATTAAGACAACCCACACCACACATTTATTCCTGGCAACTTCACGGCTTTATCTACATGGACTTTCGGATTTTCGGCGGCCCAGTAATAGCAGTTGTGGCGATTTACTGTACCATTGAGTTTGAACTGTGCCTCATCAGACCACAGTATCATCTCTGCAAATTCTTCATCGTTGCGCACCATGTTAGTAAACCACTGGCAGTACTCCATTCTACGATCTGGGTCGTCCTCGTTCATTGCGTGAAACAACCGTGGGATGTAGCACTTCCGCTTTGCTGTCTTCGAAATTCGCCGTACACTTGAGCGATTTGCTCCAGTTTCAGGGGCACACTGTCTCACAGACTTCTGTGGTGAGCGAGTGAATTGTTGTAACACACGACGGGAGTTAGCTGGACTTGTTACTGTTACAGGTCGTCCAGATCGTTGTTTGTGTACATCTTTAACACAGTCTTCAGCTTCAAATTTGTCTCGAATGCGACGAATCGTTAAACGTTGGTGGCTCTGTTTGATACTCATTTCGCCATTGCCGTTGAACCTCATTAATGTTTTCGTGCTTGAAATACCACTTCAAAACTGACTTCCTTTCATCGAATGTAAGCCTTGCGCCAGCCATGTTTACTCGAGTAACTAGGTGCAACTAAGAACAAAACACTACCTGTCTGGCGACTGTCATCTGACAAAACAAACAACGCAGTACAACGCTTGTGTGGTGATTGCCAGAACTACAGACTATTGCACTACCAAAGATGAGACAACTCCGTCAATTAGTTTGCCAGTTATGGACTTTTAAACAGTGGATGCATTTTTTTGGAACCCTCTCCATGTCCACTTCCGCTATAGCAACTGGTTGAATTTTGAATTCTTCAACCAAGGGCTATTCAGAAAGTAAAGTCCACAGCGAAAATAACAAAGGTTTTATTCGCAACAGTTTGCTACATCTTCCAGCGACTTATCTACACAATCGTCGCTCCGACTTAGACATCTGTCGTAGCGTTGTACCAACTTCACAATACCATCGTCATAGAAGGTAACCGCCTGTGCCTTCCGCCAATTCTCTACACTGATCAACAGCTCATTGTCTGTGCCAAAAGGTTGTCTTCGTAGCTACCGGTTCACGAGAGCAGAGATGAACCTCAGGGGGAGCCAATTATGGGCTGTAACGTGGGTGACCAAACACTTCCCATCGAAAACGCTGCAGGAGCAACTTCATTGCCCCTGCAGAGTGCGGGCAAGAATATGTCTAATATCAGTCCAAGGAAAAAAGTGAGGAATTCCCTTAGCTTCTCAAAAATCTTGATCATTTTATTTCTGAAAATGAAATTGACTTCTTCTTATTGATTAAATGTCACTGACTTCCACATTCTATTGTGACTGCCATCTCCTTTTCGCATTTGTTTTTGTTTAGTTCTGAATGAATGCAACACCATCTTGTAAAAAATTTCTTATAGCTGTATTTGTTCATGCTAGACACTTGTTATTTTGTCCATAAACGACGGAATTCTTATCCATTATAACCGTCTTTTTTTCTCTGTGATAGTTACGGTATTGCGATCTTCATCAGATGGTACCTCGATCACAACGAACAAAAACTACATTTAGTGATGTACCAGTGCAACTGATAATATTTTTTCTCCAGTAGTAAACGCATACAAAGGCCTGTAACTGAAAAATCGGTTTTATCCATTTAGTGACACTTATTTTATTCTGCGACTGTACACCTAGGAAACCTGTGCTCTCAATAACTGAAGCATTTATACATCACTCATAGTAAATAATGCGTGTAAAATGGTATACTCTTTGTTCTGACAAGCTTCTAGCGTCTTCTATTTCACACGCATTTAACAGCAAATTGCCCAATACCATACTATGCTATTTCTCGTCGATCTTGAAAGGAGCCTGTCTTCCCTTCATTCATCATTGCTTACTTTCCTCCATCATCCATGAATTTGGCTAGCTAAATTTCTTCCTCTCCAAGCTTGCAACAACTGAATCATTGGCAAACTAAGTTCTTTGATGAAAGAGCGTATCGCTGTTATAAAGCGATCTTCTACTTTGCTTCCGTCGTAAGCAGTAAGAGGACTCCGTGGTATGCAATCTTTCCGCAGTTTGGTGGGGTCCGCACCGCTTAGTGGTTGGAACCACAGAGCTCCGGCATCTTTCACACTGAACCAATTTCCCATCAGTGGCATCATATTCGAGCTTTTATTCAGTCATGTTTTCTAAAAGTTGTTAAATGAAGCAACTGGGAATTACCTGTATCTTAACTAGGGAAATAACAGGACCACATAGCGTACAGAGGCTTCTCACACGCTTAATATTTATTGCGCAGTAATATTGTACCAGTATATTGCTCTAAGTGCGAGGCTGAGAACAATAGAACATTGCTGGAGAAATTCAACGATAAAATTAGAATATTTAAATTGATTATGAAACATTGTAGATCGCAAGCCACGTTTATGAAAAGGTGACCGGTTTCGATCTTCACGTGATCATGTTCAGACCTTAAAAATCATATTGATGGACAGTGGCTATACACGAAGCAGGAACCGCTAATCGGCGATAGTCAACAACTGACAATCGCCATCCAGCGGTTCCTGTTCCGTGTACAGCCATTGTTCATCAGAATGGTTTGATCATGTGATTATCTAAACCGTTCACCTTGTAGTAAACGTGGCTTGTTATCTATACTGTTTTATAATCAATTTTAAACCAAAACGCTACGTTTATGTCCAGGATGTATTAGTTACAGCTGTGCCTTCGCAGCGAACATGCCGGCGCTCGACGATGTAGAACTCGTATATACCGCGATTGAGCTGCTTGCCCTGCAAAACACAAGCAGTAATTATGCAGAACGGGCAAAATAAGTCTGAAAAGCTTCCAGTGCACATTTCAATGAACCATGGTCTAATTAACTGCAGCATAGATTCGTAAACCACAACGAAAGTTAATTACAAATTAAACAAGGAAACTATGTAATTTATCGTGTTAAAGTGCAGTTTTCTACGCATTTCTCTACTTTAACAGATGTTGCAAACGAAATAAAACAATTATTTACAGACAGCTGATTTAAATGTCAGTACTGTGACAACAACTGCAAGGAAAGAAACATGTGTGCCCACAGCTGGCCTGATCTTATTTGCCAATATTGAAAACTGCTACAAGTAAAATAAACAACACGCAGAAATGTCAGTATGCTCAGCTGTTGTACACTCAAGCTCCAGAACGCTCACTGGTGTGTCATTTACTTTCCTCGGTTCTTTGTGGAAGTTCGTTCGGAGAGAATAGAAATTTGGCAGGAACTGCAGTTTATTGCGCAATATTAACATTACCCGGTACGATAGTTCGCTCAATATACTGAACTCTGCTCAGAATCACGCTTACAAAGGAATATGTAAAAGGTAAAGACAAAGTTTTGTGTTCTGTTCCAATCGGACCGGTCGGCCGTTGTGGGCGAGCGGTTCCAGGCGCTACAGTCTAGAACCGCGCGACCGCTACGGTCGCAGGTTCGAATCCTGCCTCGGGCATGGATGTGTGTGATGTCATTAGGTTAGTAAGGTTTAAGTTCCAGGGGACTGATGACCTTCGATGTTAAGTCCCATAGTGCTCAGAGCCATTTGAACCATTTTTTTTAACCCAATCGAACTCGACCGACAGCCGTGTCATTCTCTGCCTATGGTGTCACTCTATGTGGTATTGTGGAGTATATGGTCTGCACGCCGCTCTCCCGTCAAAATCTTCTTTCCCTCCGCCCCCCCGCCCCCCTAATAGTCCTCTCGTTCGCTCACCTTTAGCTACCTGGCTTCTGTGCCTTTCATATTGTTTGGTAGAACATAATAGTTCACCTCGGAAATGGAAGAAATTAACTAACGTAAATATCTCAATTTTTCTACTTAATTGTGAATTAAATAATAGTAAGGAACCATTTCGTGGAACTGAAAAAGAAAAGTGATAATTCTGTAAGGTCCCTTTGAATTGTATATTCTTCCATCCTTAAAATGTAAAGTAGTTCTTCCTTCTCCGAAATTCTTCATGTCTCTCTACCTTCCAAAAATGAAATGTACTTTCCTTTATAAATGCAAAGCAACATGATATTTTTCCTAATTCCAGTAGCTTGTCATCTATAGAAGCTGAGTTTCTGCTTTGTCTGTCAGGAAAATCAGAGAAATAAATCAAGTAAATTTATTCTCCTTCGCTGTAGCACATTTTCTTTGGACTACCTGCAGCCAACATCGGTATCGTAAGGTGCGTTTAAAATATAAGCAAAATAATGAATAAAAATATTAACCCTAAATACAAAGTAAAAGGAAAGTATTCAGCAATCTATGCACTGGTTTTACTGCCTTAGATGGAGGGATACCATCCCTTTGCGCAGCTAACAAAATTATTTTTATGATATCATTTGTTATGCAGTTGATGGTCTAATATTTTCAGGTTGAACTTCAACTCCGTTAACCCCGTATTTCTGACGTTATCACGGGGTGTACGAATTGTCCCGATAGCCAGATTACCATTTTCGTCTTTTTTTCTTTCTTTTTTTGTGGTTGGGGCGGGGGGGGGGGGCGGGGGGGAGGATCGCTTTTGGTCTGCTATCACCATTTTTATCTTGAGGTATTGCAGTGCCGTCTGCAGTAGTGATGCCAGTTTTTGTTAAATCCGTTACCAGATTTCACGTGCGTGGTTACAAGTAAACCGGTGTATAAGCGTATTCTCTTTATTAAAACTGTCACAATTAGCTGAAGTTGCAAGATGGATAGAGTACAACTTTGTGCGTATTGGAATCGTTTCATTGACAACTTTGTACCATTCTGTTCTGACATTTGACGTAAGCGCTCTGTTGTGAATGTTCTTCCACACCCTAGGCCAACGGACGTACGGGTGCTTAGTGTGCATTCTGTCAGGAAATGAACAACTTTTAATATGAAACTTCCTGGCAGATTAAAACTGTGTGCCCGACCGAGACTCGAACTCGGGACCTTTGCCTTTCGCGGGCAAGTGCTCTACCATCTGACCTACCGAAGCACGACTCACGCCCGGTACTGACAGCTTTACTTCTGCCAGTATCTCGTCTCCTACCTTCCAAACTTTACAGAAGCTCTCCTGCGAACCTTGCAGAACTAGCACTCCTGAAAGAAAGGATATAGCGGAGACATGGCATAGCTGATATGAAACTTCCTGGCAGTTCGAGTCTCGGTCGGGCACACAGTTTTAATCTGCCAGGAAGTTTCATATCAGCGCACACCCCGTTGCAGAGTGAAAATCTCACTCTGGGAACTTTTAATATAGTCGTTACAAGTGTAATATCAATTAAATGAAACAACAAGTTTACTGTTACCAGTCACTATTCATCTCAGCGACGTATTTCAAAGGTTTAAATCCCCATCACCAGGTGGATTTACATTTGTTGGTATGACATGTGTGTGTGTGTGTGTGTGTGCGTGTATGTCGTATTACGATTTTCTTTTTTGGAGGAACTTATGGCGCACACACGCACACCTTATTATTTACCATAAATATTTAGTTATGTTGCCATGACATTCCCCAAATGTACAAGGGATTGACCTCATTTACAAATATAGCATCACATCAGCAGCTTGTAACTTCTGTCAGCTGTAAACTATACGTACATCAACTGATGGCACGAATTGTACATCCATCTGCATATTTTAGAGCATTAACCAACGTATTACCCCAACCTTTAGGCAGTTATTACATGTAACAGATATAATCTTAAGAACCCCCCGCTTTGGAAAGTTTGCGCTCATCCAATCACTCCTTCCATCCTCTCTCTTCCTCTCACTTTCTCTTTCTCTTCCTCTCCCTCAGCCTCCAGCCTTTCATTCATATCCGTGAATTCCAACCAAACTTGTTATTTATGTATGATTTTACCATTGAAGCCAACATAATTATTGTAATTAAAGTCTGCAACATGTCACCTGAGTATATAAACGAATATGAAGTTTAAGCTATATTAACTTGACAAAATCGGATTTTATATACCACCTGAAATATTTATTCCAATGCATGTATTCAACACCTCAAGACAAAGGTCACCAAAATCCTTTAAAACTTATTCAGTAATAATGTTACGATATAGGCCTTCATTCTTTCTACTTTGTGATAATGTTTGTCTTCTGCTATATGATCCTTGCACCTAATCGTTTCCAGACGCCGTATTTGTTTACAAAATATGACAGTATACATGTGATGTGTTATGACAGTGAAAGGAACCTGTGACCAATAGAGGTACTCTATTTTACTTATTTTATTTTTACCTTTAGATATACGTTTAGGTTTTTGTTAAAAGACGTCCAAAAACATGTTCTCAAATAGTGTTTTGATCCTCCACCAGACAGTGCCATAAATTCCTCCAAAAATCGTAGCACAACACACACACACGTCATACTAACAAATGTAAAACCACCTAATGATGGAGGTTTAAGGGGGGGTAGGACGTCAAGCGGGCCGACTTGGAGCGGAGAGGCATCACAGGACATTTTAATTTCCACTGTCTATACTTTTTCAAATAAATTCATAAAACTTCGTCAGCATGACCAGGAAAGATTCAAGCATCACACCATAGCAGTGGGAGTTCAAAAACACAACATAATACATTTTTTTAATGTGAAACTTCATCCATTTTTACTTACTGTTGGCTGTATTTGTTGCTAGAGGTACACTTTTCTTCATAAGTTAGAGAGATTCTTCGATGAATTTTGCACAGCATACAAACCATACTTACAGGTGTATGAAACTCTAGAATTTATTTACTTTATGAAAAAGTGAATGAGCTGTTACATTTTAAACTTCATGTTAAAAAAACTTAAATTTTATAGTCAATTATCTCAATTTTTACCATAGTTTTTTTATAGATTTGAAAAATTCTAGAGTTTTGTATTAAGGAGTTTCTGTTTAGTAAGCAGTGCAAAATTCATAGAAGAATCTCTCTTACTTGCGAAGAAAAGTGTACGTACAGCAACAAATGCAGCAAACAGTAAGTAAAAAAAATTTATGTTGTTATGTTTTTGAACTTCCACTGCTATGAGTGTGAGTTCTCAGTCCTTTCTGGTCATGCTGACAAAGGCTTATGAATTTATTTGTAAAAGTACAGACAGTGGAAATTAAAATGTCCTGTGGTGCGTCTTCTGTTCCAAGTCAGCCCGTTTGACGTCCTACCCCCCTTTAAACCTTTGAAACGCGTCGTGGGGATAAATAAACAGTGTCTGGTAACAGTAAACTTGTCTCATTTGATGTCAGTAACAGTCACGGCAAAGTCTAACCTAAGATGTTCACGTACAACTGTAGTATGTGAAGAGCTGAAAATTGGCTAAGGGATGGATGTTAACGTTTAAAACCACCAGAAAGCTCTGCTCCCAGTGGTAGTGAAAGGGTTAAGTTTCGCGGTATACCTGTTTAAGACACCCGCCGCTGAATTGGTGGAGAGTGCACTGAAAGCTCGGGCTCCCTGTGTGTCGGCCGTCCCGGCGGCTCCGGTGTAGGAAGGGTGGCGGCCACGGCAGGCGCAGAGCGGAGCAGAGGATGGCTGGCGGCAGGCAGCGGCAGCCGCCGATCGATGTTGCCGCGGAGACGGCCGCCCGGAAACACAGCGCGGCGCCGCGCGCGGCCCAGGTGGGCGGCGTGCCACGCCGAGGGCCGAGCTGCACCAGGCGGACGCTCGCTATCTCGGCCCCGGTGGGAGACACAACCAATTACGTGCCAGCTCTCGCACAGACGGCCTCTGGCCAGCAGTACCCTGCATAGTGAGCGCCGCAGGTACGCAAGTCGCCGTAGATTTTGGCAAGGTGCGTTCCGTAACTATCGCCTCGTAGGCAGCTTGCTAGAATGTGGCGAACGATGATCACGATCGAAAGAGCCTGAGATTTGCCGAGAGGTCATATTTACGAGACTTTTTTTAAATTCTTTGTGTACCAATAAGGAATGCATTACATATTATTTAGCAACCTTTCACTCCTTTTTGGGAAAAACAAATTGTCAAAAAGTCAAATCTATTAAAGTTCTCCGGATTATTGAGCCGTAGTTCTATCTGTTGGATAACGCAGTATTTCGTCACCGTCTTCCTAGGACAGGAGGATGCAGGGGGGGGGGGGGGGGGGGGGGCGTGATGGCAGCTTCCACGTAATGAGGACGAAACGTTCGATTATCCAACAGATCCCAGAAGACCACGATTAATAGCCCGGGGAATCACTCAGGTTACCCAGATTTTTCAGTATCTCTTCTTTAAATCACTCTGTTTTTTCCTACTTTCTCCTTTCCAGGTGTGCATTCGTCTTTCCATTCTATGCTACAACAAGTAGAGTGGGCTGTTTAAGATCCAGCCCACAATGGCGTCGCGGCTACATAGCCAGATGATGGTGGGGTTAAGAGAGTCCCAATTTGAGGTAAAACTGATGTGTTACCAGTTACAGCACTTGCCTTATAACCAAGGGATATCTCTCTGAAAGTCTTGGTCGAAAACAGATATTGCAGTGATTTTAAATTATATCTAGAACAATATTCGCTACTATCCCACTCAGAAATTTAAATGTTAGGTATGTGTACGTATGTATATAGGTGTGTTGTGTTTCAGAGAGAGAGAGAGAGAGAGAGAGAGAGAGAGAGAGAGAGAGAGAGTGTGTGTGACTGAGTGAGTGTATGTGCATCAGTGTCAGTCCATCATGAATGTTGTCAGGTAGGATTTGTAGAGCTTAGTTTCCAGAACAGATGTTAGAAACTGTAGATGCCTTCCCCTTTTTAAAGGGATATAACATATTATAAAAAATAATAGGATATTGCCTCTTGGAGAAATGAAAGGCTCGCATATGAGAGAGACTTTCGCGAAAAAGAATTAACCATTTTTCTATCATTCCGATGTATGTGTCCCACAGTAAGTTACCAGAGAACCAGTGGAATTTGCTGTATATTATTGCAACGTATCAATGTTCCACTGGTAAAAGGAAGCCTGCTGCCTGTTTGCAGAATTCTTATATTTCCATATTGCACCTGCAAGTTGCGCTGTCTTCAAGTTTCATTGTTAACATTCTGCTCCGTATTATCGGATCGAAAGAGTTCGCGCCTGCAGATAGGCAACCGAATTAACACGTTTGAAAAGTGGGCCGCTGTTGTGCCTTTCGTGTCAATGAACTGCTCCTAGATATTGAGGTTTCCCTCGTCACGAACGGTGCCTGAGCACCTGTATTGTGAGTTACAAACTTGGACAGACGCTATGCACGCTGACGTGTGTCTGTTTTCTGTATATCTTGTAGTCGCCCCGGAGGTACTTAAGAATAACTCTTCCCTGTGTTAGGAACACTGAGGACTTTTTTTTGGTATAGTTAGTTCTGACTATGAGATTAATTAGAGTCCTTCACTCTTGAAAAAATTGATAGTGAAAGAGTTTAATAGCAATCCCACATTCTTCGAGTACCAAATATTCCTTCGCCAATTGAAAATAAAAATTGTAAATTGCCAGAAAAGCTAGTCACCTCACTAAACTGTTTCCTACGTCTACTTCTGTCCCATCATGTGTGACATTGATAGGACATTGTTAAAGTCAATATTTGATGTAAGTGAGGGAAAGCTTTTTCCAAAGTCTTGGTACGGAAAAATGGGACGCTGATTTCGGCCGTTAGGCTGAAGAATATCAGGTGTTTAGACAGCCTAGCGCCAAGGGTAGAGCACACAGAACGCGTCCGCTTTACTCTGCACTATGTGGCCGTTTCTTGTCAACTGAGGGACGGTGCTTCTCCTTGGCTTGTGCAAGATAACACCGAGGAGAGGGAAGGTGGGGGGGGGGGGGGCGGTGGTATGATGGTGGTGGTTACTTTAGATCACCCTCTCGAACTGGTAGCCAGAGCTGTATGGTGATAGAGTCGTTCAATGGACTAATTTGAACAGTGAAACTCTATTGCCGCCAGTATTTCGTTGTCGAAAAAGCAGTTGCTCATGATGTCTTGCTCGCTTCCGCAGGAAGTCGGTACAGAGCCGCAGCAATACGGAAACATCTTTTCTGCATGAGATGGCCCAGCCTCGCCTTTCGTGATATCTGTCCATGCTGCATACTCGATCCTATCTATTCTTGTTCGACACTATCTTTATTACTCTTTTGGGTGACAGCCATTGAAAATCAATGTCTTCTTTCTGCGTTTGTGTGTGAGTGCGTGTGCGTGCGCGAGCGTGTGTGTGTATGTGTGTGTGTGTGTGTGTGTGTGTGTGTGTGTGTGTGTGTGTGTGTGTGTGTGAACGTGCTTACGTGTGTGTGGGGACGGGAGGGGGGGGGGGGCGCTCTATGGAACGAGGTCGATACTATACCCCTTTTACGTCACTGTCAACGGTAATGCCGTTGTCATCTAAACCGCAGGACTCAACCCTTTACAACAATAACGTAAAGAAGTCTAGTCTTCTTGTGCAAGTGAAGACGTAAATTGTAGTCGCGTGAGATTAATTTTACCAACATAGCAACACCTCCTGAAAGCCTACTTCTCGCCTAACTTCCTACCGTCCACCCCCTTCTCGTCCGCGTTAACACGGCTTCTCAGAAAGTTTGTGGCGTGTTGCAAAAGCCGTCAGGCGTCGACGTCACACTACAACACACCGCCGTCGGGGTGGTTGCCTGCTCAGCGCCTGCGACTACACGACGTTCTGCTCCGCCATTTGCAGTGTGACCTCCAGAGGGCTTCCGCGTGCACCGCACCAAAGCGCAGAGGGAGTGTAAATCAGCAAGAGAGGTCGCTCCTGCCACGACCCCTTGATGCATCCGTCAATGTCACTTGCAGCCAATCAGAAGGAAACGCATCTCCGCCCTGCTGGTATCTAGAACCGCGCCCCGCTCGCCTCTCTCGCCGCCAAGAGACCTTGGCAACATGCTCGCGGGCCTGTTGGTATTAAGTCAGGCTCATTTGGCAAGACTATAGAAACTGTGAACTTCTATTGGTCGTAGTTTGTGTGTTAGTCTGTTCCACTGTGCTCCGCCCAAGAAGAGTGAAGACTTAAACATTTAGTAGTCAAACTAGTAGAGAGCGAACTCTGACTATAGAATCTTTCATTATGTTATTTCCTAAATCACGACTTGTATTCCAAGTACTTTAGGTGTGAACGTATTTTCCTGTTAGGAACTAGATACAACGATTGTTACTTGTTTGTGACGGTCTACGAAGATCATTTGTGTTGAACTCATTGTGTTCTTAAATATAGAGGATGAACTACATGCTCGTGTGTTTCTTGTGGAAGTGTTCAAAGTCCAGGATACTTCAATTTGTGCCTGTAAAAAGTCGCATTGCAGCTGCTTGAACTTTACTTCTGTTTTTAGGCATTTCGCTTCCACAGAAGGCCCCATGGTAATGCCAAGGTTCTCTAAAGCTACATTTGTGTGTCCTCCTTGGCTATATTTTTCAGTGTTTTCCTAATTGCTTCGCACACTGTGTCCTACGTCAGAGGACAGGGAGAACTCCTGCAGGCGCAGTGAAGCCAATTTCCCTGGGGAAGTCAACCCCGAAAACAAATCCTGTTGGCTCACAGGCAGCCAAACGACTCCTCTCCACCTTCCCCGCTTCTCCTCCCCTACCCCCCTGTGCGCCCCTCCAACAGCTACTGGGCTTACCGGGCGCAGCGCCCGTAACGACGTTACCAGAACTTATAAGCTCCTAAAGAGGGAACAATAGTATAAAGATCTTTAATTCTACAAAATACAAAACTCAAACTGGAGACTTCTTAAAAATCTAAACAGCGATTCAATAAAGTCAAATTAGCACGTCATCGTCACAGAAAACGAGATAGCACACCAGTTGCCTCTGAAAGGCAATCTCTACATCTGCATATTTATTCTCCAAGTCACGGTACAGTGCATGGTGGAAGGTACTTCGAATCAGTATATTGATTTCTCTGACCTGTTTCACTTGCGGATTGAACGAGACAGAAATGACTGTCTATGCCCACGCTACGTAGCTTTACATCTCTTATTATCAGGGAAGATTTCAAAAGAACCAAACAGAACAAGAAATGTGAGGAACGACGAGCTTGAAGTCAGTAATCCAAGTACCCCAGTCACTCTACTTTATATGGAAAGGGAGAGCCAAGATGGTGCGTAGGGAGAATGGCTGTTGGTAAACCTCTGTAATACTTCTGTAATTTTCCCGTCGTGATCGTTTCACGAGAAGCAATTTCCTCTGTATTAGACGACTCTTTTTAGGAACGTATTGTCCAGGAATTTCTACAGTAAACTATACATCATGCACAACCCCTCTCCTGTTGCGTCTGCCAGTTAAATTTGTTCATTATGTCCGTGACTCTTTCGCACTAAACGCACTGGACGATCCCGCAACGAAATGTGTCGTTCTTCGTTCCATCTTCGCTATGTCTTTCAACCTGATGACGGTGCCACAATGATGATCTACCAGAATCGATCAAACAAGTGTTCTGTATGCCATGTCTTCCGTAAATGCACTGAATTTCCTTAAGGTTCTTCGAATGAGACTCATCCTGATATCAAATTTTCCTACTTTTAGTTTTATATGATCACTGTAACGTAGATCGCTGGAGGCAGGTAATTGTAGGAATCATCAGTAGTTATTGTTTCCAGTGATTTAATACGCAGTACATTATATTACTTCACAGTCAGGATCAACTACAAGTCCGCTACAGTTTTTGGTGTTGCTGCCTTTCTTTAACAAGAGCGTATATTCTAACATGTTTGGGTTCATGTTGGAGCAGACCTATTAATGTAAGGATATTATAAAAAAAGAAGAAATTCCAGAAAGCTAAGAAAGAAAAGAGATGGGATCTGAATAAACTGAAGGAACCAGAATTTGTTCAGAGTTTCAAAGAGAGCATTAGCCAACTTCGGACTGAAACAGGTGAAATCAGTATAACAGAAGACGCACTGTTAGCTTTGAAAGGTGTAATAGGGCGGGCAGCAGAGTATTACACAAATAAAAAGACAAAGTCTTGTAGAAATCCCTGGTTACTCAGGAGACACTTGCTTTAACTTTCGAAAACAGAGAATATACACACATCAAAAATAGTTTTGCATCACCTCGGTTCCGAGAGTTCCGCAACCTGTACAGAAAATTGGAATGTAGATTTACCCTAGGCATGTGCGATAGGGTTCATGTCTGGAGAACATGCTGGCCACTCTAGTCGAGCGATGTCGTTATCCTGAAGGAAGTCATTCACAAGATGTGCACGATGGGGGCGTGAATTGTCTTCCATGAAGACGTATGCCTCGCCAATATGCTGCCGATATGGTTGCACTATCTGTCGGAGGATGGCATTCACGTATCGTACAGCCGTTACGGCGTCTTCCATGACCACCAGCGGCGTTCGTCGACCCCACATAATGCCACCCCAAAACAGCAGGGAACCTGCACCTCGCTGCACTCGCTGGACAGTGTGTCTAAGGCGTTCAGCCTGACCGGGTTGCCTCCAAACACGTCTCCGACGATTGTCTGATTGAAGGCATATGCGACATTCATCGCTGAAGAGAATGTGATGCCAATCCTGAGCGGTCCATTCGGCATGTTGTTGGGCCCAGCTCTACCGCGCTGCATGGTGTCGTTGTTGCAAAGCTGGACCTCGCCATAGACGTCGGGAGTGAAGTCGCACATCATGCAGCCTATTAAGCACAGTTTGAGTCGTAACACTACGTCCTGGTACTATACGAAAAGCACTATTTAACATGGTGACGTTGCTGTCAGGGTTCTTGGGAGTCATAATCCGCAGGTAGCGGTCATCCACTGCTGTAGTAGCCCTTGGGCGGACTGGGCGAGGCATGTCATCGTCAGTTCCTGTCTCTCTGTATCTCCTCCATGTGCGTACAACATCGCTTTGGTTCACTCCGAGACGCCTGGACACTTCCTTTGTTGAGAGCCCTTCCTGGTACAAAGTAACAATGCGGACGCGAATGGTTCAAATGGCTCTGAACACTATGCGACTTAACTTCTGAGGTCATCAGTCGCCTAGAACTTAGAACTAATTAAACCTAACTAACCTAAGGACATCACACACATCCATGCCCGAGGCAGGATTCGAACCTGCGACCGCAGCGGTCGCTCGGCTCCAGACTGTAGCGCCCAGAACTGCACGGCCACTCCGGCCGGCTATTGCGGACGCGATCGAACCGTGGTATTGACCATCTAGGCATGGCTGAAGTACAGACAACACGAGCCATGTACCTCCTTCCTGGTGGAATGACTGGAACTGATCGGTTGTCGGGCCCCCTCCGTCTAATAGGCGCTACTCATGCATGGTTGTTTACATCTTTGGGTGGGTTTAGTGACATCTCTGAACAGTCAAAGGGTCTGTGTCAGTAGTACAATATCCATAGTCAACATCTATCTTGAGGAGTTCTGGGAGCCAGGGTGATGGAAACCTTTTTTTGAGGTGTGTAAAAATGTAGCGAATAAAGGAGGTGAACACAGAAGTATAAAAAATGAGGTTGACAGAAGGTGCAAAATCGCTAAGCATGATTGGCTAAAGGACAAATCAAGCCGGTAGAAGCATCCATAACTAGGGCAAAGATAGGTACCACCTTTAGGAAAGTTAACGAGATTTTCGTTGAAAAAACAAGGAGCTGTATGAATATCAAGAGCTGAGTGTCAAGCCCGTGCTAAGCAAAGAAATGAAAGTTAAAAGATGGAAGAATTACCTAGTAGGTCTACGCAAGTGAAATAAAGGTAGTACCATAGTAAGGGAAGAGGAAGTACATGGAGCTGAGCTGGGAGATATGGCACTGTCAGAAGAATGTGACAGAGTACTGAGTAACTTTCTCCCAAAGTTATTGATATCCTTGGGCGGTCAGCGTGGCAAAACAAACATCTGCTTTACAAGATATATGAGAAATACCCTCAGACTTCAATAAGAATGTAATAAATCAAATTCTAAAGGAAACAGGTGCTGACAAATGTCCCTATATCCGACCTATGACTTTAATAAATCTTGGATGCAATACACTCACACGAATTATTTACGGACGAATGGAAAGAATGGTAAAAGGTGAAACCGGGGAAGCTCACTTTGGGGTCTGGAGAGATGTAGAAACACGAGAGAATACTGGCTCTAACGAATTATCGTAGGAGGCAGCTTAAGGAAGAATAAATCTATGTTTTTTATAGCATTTATTAATTTAGAGAAAGCTCTTCACAACGTTGACTAGAATATATTCCTTGAAATAATAACGGTACAGGTTTATTCACCCCATTCACTGTTACGAGGGGCATTCAATAAATACTGCGACATTTTTTCCTTGAAAGCAGGTTCCTTTTATTCAGAATTCCAATACACCACATTATTCCACACTATTCAGTAATTAGAGATCTACAGTGTTAAAGAATGCGCCAAGAATAATAAAATTCCAGGCATTAGCTCTCACAACGAATAACGCAGTGGTCGACGGCCTTCTTTTAACGGTTCAGAGCACCGGCAGTTGCGTAGAGTTGTCAGTGCTAACAGATAAGCAACTCTGTGTGAAAAACCACAGAAATCAACGTTTCCGTTTGACTACGAAACCCTATTTTTCAACATAATCTGCGTTCAATGCGACAGCCCCGCGCCACCTTACTGGGAAGGTGTGTGCGCCCACAGCGTACCATTCTTCTGGTCGATGTTGGAGCAAACGCCTTGCTGAATCAATAACATCCCTATCATCCACGTACTACTTCCCGTGAAGTGTATCCTTCATAGGGCCAAACAGACAGGAGTCGGAAGATGCAAGACCGGGCTTAGGGTGGATGAGGAAGAACAGTCCAACGAGTTGTGTGAGCTCCTCTCGGGTATGTCAGCACTGTCAACAGAGATGTCCAGTTGTGCAGCGAGGTGTTTAATTGTGATGCGTCGGTCACCTCGAGTGAGAGTGTCCGTACGTTCCAACACTGCAGGAGTCACAGCTGTGCGCGGCCGGCCGGCCGGCCGCCTCGCGGGTGACAGGACAGGTTCGCGCGACTCTCTTGCGATGATGACAGACGCCCCGTTCAAACCTCACCGAGTTTTCGTTCACGGCCAGGTCTCGTAGACATTCTGCAAGCATTTATGAATGTCTGCAGTGTTCTGATTTTCCGCCAAAAGAGTGACTGCTCTCTGCTTGGAACGCACCTGCGTTACAGACGCCATTTTGTAGGGTAGGTACAGCGCTGCCACCAATCGGAACTTCGTGTATGTTTATGGGCTGAATTGGGAATGTTCTACTATGTCCGATAATAAATTCCCCATTTTTTTTTCAATCGGAACTGGGCGACAAACCAAAAATGTGTCGCATTACCTCGTATGAGGCGGTAGTGAATCGAATTTGGAAAAAAATTTATGGCACAATTATACTAAAGGGAGGTATCCGTTCCTAGTAAATATCCTGAGTAATAAATAAACCATCAATTAGGTAAGCGAGGGGACTGCAAGGGGGTGGAGGGAGTAAAAATTGAAGGAGGAGACCAAGACATAAACACAATAGACGAGTAATAATGGAAGTGGTTTGCAGTAGTTATTCGGAGATGAAGAGCCTTAAACCAAATAGAGTGGCATGAAGAGCTGTACTAAACCAGTCTTCGAACTGAAGACCATGATTAGAATCAGCTGTAGGAAACAAAATAAAGCGGTTGGTAGAAAATAAAAACAAGAAATAACCAAGTTAGGCAGTCCGTTCAAAGTGAAAGTAAAATGTGCTGTTGTGTAACAAGCAAGAAACGTGTTATTCCACTTCGCTCATTGTTACATAATCGGATCGTCTTCGATGTACTTTGGTTAGAAAACATAGCAGACGTATGACAGGGAAAGAAAAATGATCATTCTAGCAGAGAAGACAGACTTCAAGACGAATATAATAATTCCAATCCCAAAGGAAACAGGAGTTCATAGATGTGAAAATTACCGGACTATCAGTTTAACAAGTCACAACTGCAAAATATTAACGCGAATTCTTTACAGACGAATGGAAAAACTAGTAGAAGCCGACCTCGGGGAAGATCAGTTTGGATTCCGTAGAAATATTGGAACACGTGAGGTAATACTGACATTACGACTTATCTTAGAAGGAAGATTAAGGAAAGGCAAACGTACGTTTCTAGCATTTGTAGACTTAGAGAAAGCTTTTGACAATGTTGACTGGAACACTCTCTTGCAAATTCTAAAGGTGGCAGGGGTAAAATACAGGGAGCGAAAGGCTATTTACAATTTGTACAGAAACCAGATGGCAGTTACAAGAGTCTATGGGGATGAAAGGGAAGCTGTGATTGAGAAGGGAGTGAGACAGGGTTGTAACCTATCTCCGATGTTACTCAATCTGTATATTGAGCAAGCAGTAAAGGAAACAAAAGAAAAATTCGGAGTAGGTATTAAAATCCATGGAGAAGAAATAAAAACGTTGAGGTTCGCCGATGACATTGTAATTCTGTCAGAGACAGCAAAGGACTTGTAAGAGCAGTTGAAAGGAATGGACAGTGTCTTGAAGGGAGGATATAAGATGAACATCGACAAATGCAAAACTAGGATAATGGAATGTAGTCGAATTAAGTCAGGTGATGCTGAGGGAATTAGATTAGAAAATGAGACACTTAAAGTAGTAAAGGAGTTTTGCTATTTGGGGAGCAAAATAACTGATGATGGTCGAAGTAGAGAGGATATAAAACGTAGACTGGCAATGGCAAGGAAAGCGTTTCTGAAGAAGAGAAATTTGTTAACATCGAATATAGATTTAAGTGTCATGGAGTCGTTTCTGATAGTATTTGTATGGAGCGTAGCGATGTATGGAAGTGAAACGTGGACGACAAATAGTTTGGACAAGAAGACAATAGAAGCTTTCGAAATGTGGTGCTACAGAAGAATGCTGAAGATTAGATGTGTAGATCAAGTAACTAATGAGGAGGCATTCAATAGAATTGGGGAGGAGTTTGTGGCACAACTTGACAAGAAGAAGGGATCGGTTGGTAGGACATGTTATGAGGCATCAAGGGATCACCAGTTTAGTATTGGAGGGCAGAGTGGAGGGTAAAAATCGTAGAGGGAGACCAAGAGATGAATACGGTAAGCAGATTCTTAAGGATGTAGGTTGCAGTAGGTATTGGGAGATGAAGAGGCTTGCACAGGATAGGGTAGCATGGAAAGCTGCATCAAACCAATCTCTGGACTGAAGACCACAACAACAACAACAACAACAACAACAACAACAACAGCTGATAGGACAGTTCACGACGGGACAAACGTCAGCATCCTCGTCTGGGCAGGTGCCGTAGTCGGCCGCGACTGTACTGGGCACTGAGCAACGGCCGCAGCGCGACGAGGCGCAGCTGAGCGGAGGCAGGCGTCCCCGTATGGCGACCAGAATACCCCGGGAGGCCGGCGCGGAGCTGAGTCAACCGCAGCAGCCGCCAGCGGCCATCTGACGCACCTGAGCACCAGGGCAGCGCGTGGTGTAGGGTTGCCGTCGTAGCCGCCACCACTGGTCCGCCGCCAAACTCCCCTCCCGGGAATCCCGCTTCCTGACCACCGACAAACACTTGCCGTGGGGCGCACAGGCTGCTCGTAACCTTCAGCCGTGACTTCTCCGCGTAAGTTCAACACAGATCCAGCGATCACTGTGTCACACAGGGCTGCAACAACGCACCTTATATGTGTCTGCAGGTTATCATCGATAATAAACCCTTTTGAACTGCTAGCCTGCATCACATTCCCGTACAAAAATCTAATTCTGCACGACAGGCATAAACAGACTTTGAATGCGGGATGGTAGTCGGGGCTTGAAGCATGGGATATTCCACTTCGAAAATTGCTAGGTAATTCAGTATTGCTAGCCGGAGTCGCCGTGCGGTTCTAGGCGCTCTAGTCTGGAACCGCGTGACCGCTACGGTCGCAGTTTCGAATCCTGCCTCGGGCATGGATGTGTGTGATGTCCTTAGGTTAGTTAGGTTTAAGTAGTTCTATGTTCTAGGGACCTGATGACCACAGCAGTTAAGTCCCATAGTGCTCATAGCCATTTTGAACCAATTCAGTATTTCGAGATCCACAGTATCAAAGAGTGTGCCGAGAATACCAAATTCCGGGCAGTACATCTCACCACGAACAACGCAGTGGCCGACGGTCTTCACTTAACGACTCAGAGCAGTGGCGATTGCGTAGAGTTGTCAGTGCTATAAGATAAGCAACTCTGTATGAAAAACCACAGAAATCAACGTTTACGATAGGATGTTGCGGCGAAATTTGACGTAAATGGGATATGAGAACAGACGACCAACGCGAATGCCTTTGCTAACAGCACGACGTCGCCTGCAGCGCCTCTTCTGGGATCGTGTCCATATTGGTTGGACCATAGACGACCGGAAAACCGTGGACTTATCAGATGTGTCACTATTTCAGTTGGTAAGACCTGATGGTTTGGTTCGAATGTGGCTCAGATCCCACGAAGTCATTGACCCAAGTTCTCAACAGGACACTGTACAAGCTGGTGGTAGCTCCATAGCGGTGAGGGTTGTGTTTACATGGCATGGACTGGATCCTCTGGTCAAACTGAATGTTATGAGAGCATCTGCAGTAATTCATGAACTTCATGTTCCCATGACAATGTGTCACGTCACCGGACAATTGTTCGCAGTTGATTCGAAAAAATTCTGGGCAATTCGAGAGAATGATTTGGTCACCCAGATCACCCGACACGAATCCCAATCCAACATTTATGGGACATAATCGAAAGGCCAGTTCGTGCACAAAATCCTGCACCAGAAACACTTTCGCAATTATGGATGGCTATAAAGGGAACACGGATCAATAATTCTACAGGGGACTTCCAAAAACTTGTTGAGTCCACGGCACGTCGAGTTGGTGCTCGACGCCGGGCGAAAGGAAGTCTTACACGGTATTAGGAGTTATGCCACGACATTTTCCACCTCATTGCAGTTCGAACAACAGCAGACAAGAGATCTAACGGCCGAATTTTCAGATCGGGCTGTGTCGCGCCTTTCCGCGTCAATCACGTCAGCGACTTCAGTGCACTGCTCGCACGTATTAACACCTGCCGCGTTACGAACGCTTCCCGTGTTGAGCACCAGTATTGTGAGTTAAGAACTTATAGAGATGATATATCCTTTGCTATGGGTCTGTTTGTCTAGGTCTTGTAATTTGCACGCAGTCGTCTTCCGAAACGCTGGAGGTACTTTGAACAATCCTATATAAAGGGCTAACTAATCATTACTTTATGAGAAAAGGCGGAGAGCTAAACTCAGTAGAGAGGCATGTAACGTACTCTTGAGAATGTACGCCGGCAACTCTTCTTTACATAACTTTCAAATACAGCACATGGTAATTTCTTCCACGGCTTCTCTTTCGAAAGTCCATGCAGAGCAGATGCGCAAAACTATAGACCTATTATATCTCTGACGTCGATCTGTTGTAGAATTTTAGAACATGTTTTTTGCTCGAGTATCATGTCGTTTTTGGAAACCCAGAATCTACTATGTAGGAATCAACATGGATTCCGGAAACAGCGATCGTGTGAGACCCAACTCGCTTTATTTGTTCATGAGACCCAGAAAATATTAGATACAGGCTCCCGGGTAGATGCTATTTTTCTTGACTTCCGGAAGGCGTTCGATACAGTTCCGCACTGTCGCCTGATAAACAAAGTAAGAGTCTACGGAATATCAGACCAGCTGTGTGGCTGGATTGAAGAGTTTTTAGCAAACAGAACACAGCATGTTGTTATCAATGGAGAGACGTCTACAGACGTTAAAGTAACCTCTGGCGTGCCACAGGGGAGTGTTATGGGACCATTGCTTTTCACAATATATATAAATGACCTAGTAGATAGTGTCGGAAGTTCCATGCGGCTTTTCGCGGATGATGCTGTAGTATACAGAGAAGTTGCAGCATTAGAAAATTGTAGCGAAATGCAGGAAGATCTGCAGCGGATAGGCATTTGGTGCAGGGAGTGGCAACTGACCCTTAACATAGACAAATGTAATGTATTGCGAATACATAGAAAGAAGGATCCTTTATTTTATGATTATATGATAGCGGAACAAACACTGGTAGCAGTTACTTCTGTAAAATATCTGGGAGTATGCGTGCGGAACGATTTGAAGTGGAATGATCATATAAAATTAATTGTTGGTAAGGCGGGTACCAGATTGAGATTCATTGGGAGAGTGCTTAGAAAATGTAGTCCATCAACAAAGGAGGTGGCTTACAAAACACTCGTTCGACCTATACTTGAGTATTGCTCATCAGTGTGGGATCCGTACCAGATAGGTCTGACGGAGGAGATAGAGAAGATCCAAAGAGGAGCGGCTCGTTTCGTCACAGGGTTATTTGGTAACTGTGATAGCGTCACGGAGATGTTTAATAAACTCAAGTGGCAGACTCTGCAAGAGAGGCACTCTGCATCACGGTGTAGCTTGCTCGCCAGGTTTCGAGAGGGTGCGTTTCTGGATGAGGTATCGAATATATTGCTTCCCCTTACTTATACCTCCCGAGGAGATCACGAATGTAAAATTAGAGAGATTAGAGCGCGCACGGAGGCTTTCAGACAGTCGTTCTTCCCGCGAACCATACGCGACTGGAACAGGAAAGGGAGGTAATGACAGTGGCACGTAAAATGCCCTCCGCCACACACCGTTGGGTGGCTTGCGGAGTATAAATGTAGATGTAGATGTAGATTACTGCGATTTTTTCACCAATGTCGTACCAATGACTTTACATCGTAGCAAACCTCCCTTTGCAGATATATATAGCCTGCTAGTGTTTGATATTCTCCCCTCGCAACAGTGGCCACATTGGTGAGGGGTGATGCCTTGCAGTTCCGAAAACGCTCTACATTGGCAACAGTGACTCACCTACAAGTAGGCGCCCGCCTCTGCACTCGGGGCGCGCCCGGTGGTTTGTTTTCCTGCCTTTCCCGGCGCCTTGGCGGGAATCTGCTCGTGATGAGCGTCGAGTGCGTCTGGCTCAACGCCAGTGTTTCCCCGGCGGCGGCGTCGAGACGGGCTGACCCTGGCCTCGGGATTCGCGCGCAGAACGACGCTCGCTTTCAGCGCCATTGGCCGCGCGCTTACGTATTCGGGGGCGAGTTATCGGCGGTTCCAGAGGTGGGGAAGGCGCTGCTGCGGGGTGTTTACCGCCGGAGAGGGCCCAGGCGTGAGTCAGCGGGCGGGCAGGTAAACAGCGCCGGCGTCCAGCAACAAACAGGCGCCGCCCTCCACGTAACACCGACGCCGCGGCTGTTTCTTCTCCAAGCGGCGCCGTGCGTCACTGCCCGCTGTCTGCGCCGTGGCTGCTCCTCTTCATAGGGGTCCGCGGAAGTGGCCTTGGCCGAGCGGACCCGTGCTTATACTATGGCTGTGCCCGAATATAGCCTCCGGGAACATGGACTTTAGATGCTGGCAGTGAAATTTTGGAAATCAAGTTTTCAAAACACTAAACGTTGGGAAAATTCACAATACTTGCGGACGAAAGTAACTTTAACGTATATCTCCAGATTGAAGCTACGAATCAGAATTGGTACTAAGACCGGGATTCGAACTGAGGTCTCCTGCTCAATAAGGAGGTGCACTAACCACTACGCCACCCTAGCACAGTGGCTGTTCACAGTGGCAAGGACTACTCTACTACGCCCCCTCCTCAGTCCAAATTCCCAGTCACGCTCCAGTCAACTTTGTATCCCCCCCCCCCCCCCCCCCCCTTAACTTGAGCAGCATTGCATCGGCTCTCTAATTGTATTGGAAAAGCATCCCAGCAGCCAACAAAACGGAGGATCTTGCCTGAAACCTAGGCATAGGTCTTTAAACAAATAAAACTACATGGTTCCAGAGAGACTCTCAAGCTTGAAACATCTACATTGAAGAGCCAAAGAAACTGATACACCTGCCTAATATCGTGTAGGAGCCCCACGAGTATGCAGAAGTGCCGCAACACGACGCGGCATGGACTTGACAAATGTTTGAAGTAGTGCTGGAAGGAACTGACACCATGAATCCTGCAGGGATGTTCATAAATCCGTAAGAGTACGAGGGGGTGGAGATCTCTTCTAAACAGCACGTTGCAAGGGATCTCCATTATGTTCAATAATGTTCATGTTTGGGGTGTTTGATGGCCAGCGGAAATGTTTAAACTCAGAAGAGTGTTCTTGGAGCCACTGTGTAGCACTTCTGGACGTTTGAAGTGTCGCATTGACCTGCTGGAATTGCCCAATTCCGTCGGAATGCACAATGGACAAGAATGGATGCAGGTGATCAGACAGGATGCTTACGTACGTGTCACCTGTCGGAGTCATATATAGACGTATCAGGGGTCCCATACCACTCAAACTGTACACGCCCCCCCCCCCTCCAATTACAGAGCCTCCACCAGTTCCAACAGCCCCCTCCTTACATGCAGGGTCCATGGATTCATGAGGTCGTCTCCATACCATAACACATTTGAAACGAGACTTGTATGACCAGGAGACATGTTTCCAGTCATTAACAGTCTAATGTCGGTGTTGACGGGTCCAGGCGAGGCATAAGGCTTTGTGTCATGCAGTCATCAAGGGCACACGTGTTGGCTTTCCGTTCCGAAAGCCCATATCGATGATGTTTTGCTGAATGGTTCAAATGCTGACATCTGTTGATGGCCCAGTACTGAAATCCGTAGCAATTGTCACATTGAACGATTCTCATCAGTCATCTTTGGTTCCGTTTGTGAGCGTGGGGTTGATCTGAGATTCTGTTATTCTGCGCAACGGATTAATCTGAGATGTACCCTTTACCCTGCGGCTCCTGCAAGATGCAATTTCCACCCCCACACTACTACATAAGTCAGACAGACGCTTCTAACGTTCTAAAGAGAAATGCCTGAAAAACTTTCAGCAATAAATATCTTCTGGAGTCGTCCACTGTAAGGAAATGACACAAAAATTCACAAAATTTCTTACGTAACTAGTGGGACACTTGGGTACTGGAGTAGTGCTAGGTAGTGTGAGAAAAACATGGAACTAACGAAAGTTATTATTTATTTTGCAAAAATTCTGAGAAATCACAATGGCACTTTTAGTTATGAATTGAACAAGTTATATCCTGGTTCTTTTTGGAATGTGAAGTTACCTCTCAAGGATAGGATTCGCTAATGAAATTTCTATACAAAGTTTAAGATTGTTGTTGACTTGGCAGAACGGCTGAGAGGCATTCCCACTCAACTTGAATAATTATCCTTTAGAATGTTGCTAGGTAGGGTCGAGGCTGTCACGTGTGAAATGCAGTGAAGTGCACTGTTGTGGAGGAAATATGGGGCTCGCAATAGCTGTAGCACACAATACCGTAAGCTGCGATGACTGTTGTCTGCGCCGCTCGCTGCTGACAAATAAGATAACTCTCGTTCTATCTGGATTGATCTTCGCCAGTCAAACTCTCACTACACCTTCATGAAGTCAAGGATTCTTATTCGCCCCTAGTCAACTATTGGCGTGGTACACCGGTCAGATAACCAGTCCACTGCGATGTCACTCAAAAATTCGCTCGCAGGCGTTTAACTATAACTCTGTCCGTTCACACCACACAATAAGTGTGTCGGCCAACAATGCTTAATCTCAAGGACTCAATATAGAGAGTCGCCCTTCGATTCGCTCTCGACAGAGGTGCTCTCCCAGTGAAGTACTGAGGAGAGACTTGTTCCTCGCTCCAACAGCGACAACGGAACAGCGCCTCTCCACGCCAGATGTGAAGGGGTATATCTTTCGGTCTCTTCCATTACTCCTTCAGCTCAAGGCGTCAGAAATATCGTCTGCCAATCAGCATTGCTCTTCTAAAACGGGAGAATGACATTTCGTTTAAGGCGACCAAAGCGGAAATCTGTAGTATCGGCGTTTGGCGTTTGCTGTCTCCCTGTGAAAATCTCTGAAACTGCGTGCTATGTGTAAAGAATGCGTAGGCTGGCTGCTCCCACACAATGTAGCGGAATTTGCTTTTAAGCCGAACACGAGGTCATTCCTCCTTTCCCTCGGGCGAACGCTGTCCGCTCCACGGGCGGCCACTGGCCGACATAGATGGGTTGGGACTGGCCTCCCGGCATGCAGTTGCCTCTCTCGAACTAAAAGTTCCTGTGACCGTCGTGTCTGGAATGTATGTGTGTACGCCAGCCTCGAGTATTTCAACCACGGTGCGCACTTGCGATTTATTAGTTATTTGCATATCGTTTAAATGAATTAATGCAACATTGACTTTATCTTATCGAGTTTGGGTTCGAATGAAGCGTCTTGATGTGCGGAATATGATTGTGAGGACGGAATATGTAATCAATGAAGGTCGGGAGACTACGATGTCTTACACGTTCTTGCAGGATCTTTTTCGGGCCACAGCGATGTCGGGGACTTGATGTTTTACAGGATCCCTGATAATAATAATAATAATAATAATAATAATAATAATAATGGCGTGTGACGAGGGCCTCCCGTCGGGTAGACCGCTCGCCTGGTGCATGTCTTTCGATTTGACGCCACTTCGGCGACTTGCGCGTCGATGGGGATGAAATGCTGATGATTAGGACAACACAACACCCAGTACCTCAGCGGAGAAAATCTCCAACCCAGCCGGGAATCGAACCCGGGCCCTTAGTGTGGTGTCACCGCCAGACACCACACTTGCTAGGTGGTAGCTCTAAATCGGCCGCGGTCCATTAGTACATGTCGGACCCGCGTGTCGCCACTGTGTGATCGCAGACCTAGCGCCACCACAAGGCAGGTCTCGAGATACGGACTAGCACTCGCCCCAGTTGTACGGACGACTTTGCTAGCGACTACACTGACGAAGCCTCGCTCCTTTGCCGAGCAGATAGTTAGAATAGCCTTCAGCTAAGTCCATGGTTACGACCTGGCAAGGCGCCATTAGTAACATTGCATGTATCTATGGAGTCTCACTTATATCGTCAATAACGATGTACCAATGATGGATTAAAGTTAAGTATTACTGAAGCTACGTACTTTTCTGTATAACATTCATTACGTATCCTGTTACAGACCTATAACTTGCCTGCTAAACGCGTGCCTTTCGGCTACTTCCGTGGCGTGGCTGTCTTGCTACGCCACAACACTTAGTATTAACAGTCTGTCGCGCAGATCACTCAGCTACCGGGGGCAGACAGGATCCCTCATATTCGTAGCGCACTCGTGAAATGCTCGTACGGGAAAACCCCACTTCATCGCTACCTCAGAGATGCTGTGTCCTATCGCTCATGCGCCGACTCTACCACCACGTTCAAACTCACTTTAATCTTGATAACCTTCCATTGTAGCAGCAGTAACTGATCTATAACTGTGCCAGACACTTTTTGTCTTATATACCGAGACAAAATGTTTCATGTGGGTACTGACCTCGAATTCTCTGAAAACGGTACACTTACCCCTCAAGGTTACTGTGACGCTGTAGTCCTTCACCTTGTGCATCCTTTAAGAGGCGCATTCAGCCCTAATTTCATTTCTGTGAATGACAGTACGCTACCGCACCGAACATCGCAGGTGGAAGACATCTTGGAACAAGAGGATCTTTGGTGAACAGAGCGGCCTGTCCATTCCCCCAACTTAAATTCCAACTATTACGTGTAGGATTAGATGGGGAGACGTACTGGAGCCCGTCTCTACGCGTACGAATGTCCATCCAGCAACTGCGCTGGTGAAGGAATTGAACGGCCTACCATAACAACGCCATACCAAGATTTGCCCAGCATGGGAACATGTTGCATAGCATGCAATGCCATTCTTGGCGATCACACACCCTATTAACAACCATATCTCGCCTTTTCTAATGCCCAGGGAAATATCAAAAATTGTGCTGACCTCCATGTAATTGTTGTTCTTGAATAAAAGTGTCATTTCTGTTCGCCTCATTGTGTTATGCACAATACTGTAGCAGTTATTTCTACATAAGGCCCAAAGTTCATCGAACTATGCCACTTGGCAGTGACACATTCTGCGAAAAGTACTTTGGTCTTAAGTTTTGCATACCAGTGTAAATACACCAAATTTTTACCTATCGTGCAAACCAGTAAAGTAAGAAGAATACTTGATTAAATTTGTAGGTCATTTAGGATGTGAGATTAACAACACACATCAAGTACACTCTGGCTAATCCGGCTGGGCATCGAGTCGAATTGAGCTTCGTTTGCAGATACAAATACGTCATTCCACTGCTGCAACTCTCTATGCCAGAGTTCATCAATCGCATTGGATGGCGAATGGTGGCCTTCAGTCTCTCGGCAAACAGCGGTCAAATGCTGTCAGTGGTTGAGAGACACGGGGAATGTAATGGCCAGAGCAACAGTCGAGCACCCATACTGTAAAAGCAGGTTCAAAATGGTTCAGATGCCTCTAAGCACTATGGAACTCAACATATGAGGTCATCAGTCAGACTTAGAACTACTTAAACCTAAATAACTTAAGGACATCCCACACACATCCATGACAGGGGCAGGATTCGAACCTGCGATCGCAGCAGCAGCGCCGTTCCGGACTGAAACGCCTCGAACCGATAAAGGCAGGTCAGGGCGATGCAAGTACGAAGTGGTCTTGAGTTACCTTGTTGAACTATAACGTCACGTCCGGCCGCTGTGGACGAGTGGTTCTAGGCGCTTCAGTCGGAACCGCACTGCTGCTACGGTCGCAGGTTCGATTCCTGCCTCGGTCATGGATGTGTGTGATGTCCTTAGGTTAGTTAGGTTTAAGTAGTTTGAAGTCTAGGGGACTGATGACCTCAGATGTTTAGTCTCATAGTGCCTAGAGCCATTTTTAACCATTCTTTTTTTTTTTTTTGATAACCTCACGAAGACTTTGAAGGTAGGAGACATCCTATCCTGCAGACTAGAGGCGATACCACTGGCACTCACATACCATCTCATAACGTGTCGGACCATCTGACGACTAGAGATGCAAATTGGCAATTCATTCCGCTCGAAGCCCCCGCTTACGGATACAACTATTGTGATGCTGTAGGCGGAACTGGGACTCATCAGGAAACATGTCATGGCGCTGCTCCTGTGGTCAATGTTGTCATCGAGCGGACCACTGTCAGTGCGCATTTCTCTGCTGCCACTTAAAGGGAAGCCGAGACAATGGTCGCCGTCCTGACAGTTTGTGGTGCTCCAGCAGACATCGTTGCACTGTACATGTGGCTACCAGTCCTAACGCATATAAGCCAGCTTCCAAACTCAAGATACATGACGTAGCTGTACGATCCTGCACGGCCGAGAGAACAGTACATCTGTCGTCTCGGGCGCTAGTCGCGTGGGGCCATTGACATCCCGCAGTGGTTTGAGTATGGCCCTTCTGAATCGATCTGTCCATAGTCGCATGGCAGTCGTAGTATCTTGACCAACGCGAGCAGTAATGGTGCAGAATGCTAAACCACTCCGTTGAAAGGTCACGATCCACCTGCCGTTGAATTACGCTACTTGCTGGTGCCCGTTCCTCCGTCACCTTCAAGATGTTGCAATTTGAGATCCACCCTGATTCTGGTGTTACCTACGCTGTCATGCCTTCTTTCGTAAGCCTTATATACTGGTAGACCTGTTTCAGGTCGTTATCTGTCCATTCTGATTTAGATTTCCGTAGTTTACAACGTCACTTAAGGCAACTGCTGGGATGTTTCCTTCCAGAAGGCCGCTGTTAGTTCCATACCCCTTTCTTAATTCAGATTTCATGAACCGACATCACCAACAAGTGCTAGTGCGGAGGTTCTCGACGCAGAACAGCTGATTCGAATGCTGATAGTATATGCATTTAGACAGTTGAAGAAGAACTCGTAGAGTGAAATTTCTTATCGCCAGACTAAGCAAAAGTACCTTGCAGTAAGATTCAAATGCTTCTCTGTTCTCTCTTGAAATGAAGAACATGACAATGTTGAACGTGACTGTCAGTTACTGGTGTTACGCCAGTGGCCCCATCATACAAACCAGGAGAAGTAGGCTCTGTGTTCTCACAAGGTTCAGTTTCTCTTGCCTCTCACTGTCATTAATGACAAATCTAGGCCACACTAGATAAATATTCGTCGGGGTGACCCACAAGATATAGTTACACTTAAGAAGACATTCAGGGTGGGAAAATGAATGGTTCCCAACGACTGAATGATGATAGTCTTCCCAAACGTGACTGATCCACTACATGAGTTCTCCCCTAAGAACACTAGACTGCTTTAGTCGCCAGCATGTTTTCAGGGCAATCTTTCCGGCTCTTTCTCTGTAGTTGCATTATTGTCATAGCCTGTTGGCATGAGAATCAATGCCATTCTTCAGTCCCATGTTTCATTACCTCATTGCTCGTAGTTCATATTCCTTCAAGTACATCTTCGAAACAAACACTAATGTTTCATATTTTAGCATTTTGATCCAATTTTCTGTGCATCATTTATTTAAATTTCGTTGCAGTTTGGGTGTTATTACAAATTACAGCTTGCTCCAATACTTCTTTTTCATTAGTGATGGGACTTGTTTGATGCGAACCGCCACGAATTCCTGTCCTATGCAAACCACTTCATCTCCGAATACCACTTGCAGCCAACTTCGTCAATTATTTGTTGAATATACTCAAATTCTGTTTTTCCCTACATTTTTCACCATCTATATGTCCGTCAGGTACCAAGGAACTTACTCTTTGATGTCTTATGACAAATCCTACCTTTCTGCCCCTTCATGTCACCAATGTTTTCCACATGTGCCCCTCCTAGTCTAGTCTGCAAAGAACCTCATTTCTTATCAGCCCACCTGATTTTCATCGTCATCCTGAACACCACACCTAAAACGTTTCGATTCTCTTCTTTTCCGATTTTCCGCAGCTCATGGTTCACTTTCATAAAGTGCTGTGACACAAACGAACAGGTTCAGAAATTACTTCTTCAAATTAAGGAAGATGTTTTGTATTAGTTCAATTATTTGTCACATAAATGATACAGGATTTGGGCTGGAAATCATTAAAAGAAAGGCGTTTTTCGTTGCGACAGAATCTTCTCACGAAATTTCAATGATCAACTTTCTCCTCCGAATGCGAAAATATTTTGTTGACACCGACCTACATAGGGAGGAACGATCACGACGATAAAATAAGGCAAATCATTGCTCGTACGGAAAGATATAGGTGTTCATTCTTTCCGCACGCTGTACGAGATTGGAATAATAGAGAATTGTAAAGGTGGTTCGATGAACGCTCTGCCAGGCACTTAAATATGATTTGCAGAATATCCATGTAGATGGGGTTTCCTCTTAGCCTGTGCTAGTCCGTTCTTTACGTACTGCTTGCTTAGCTCCTCGTGTGTTATTTTGCGCTTGCAGCGCAACAAAATTCATTTAGTTGGTCTACTTCATGATCCCCAATTTCAGTAAGATTATCGCTGATCTCATTTCTAAAACTCCTCGTTATTTCCATCTTTCTGCGGTTTAACTTCTATCTACAGTGTGTGTTCACTGGACTATTCCATTCAGCTGGTCCTGCAACTCGGTCATAGCTAAGTATTGCTTAAAACTAATCTTATTGAGTTCATTAGTATAACCAGATGATTATGCAGCAATTTTATTTCAGAACAAATTAGTGCTTTCGTACTATTCTCTACCGTCTCATCCTTAGTAGTCTGGTTCAAATGGCTCTGAGCACTATGGGACTTAACATCTATGGTCATCAGTCCCCTAGAACTTAGAACTACTTAAACCTAACTAACCTAAGGACAGCACACAACACCCAGTCATCACGAGGCAGAGAAAATCCCTGACCCCGCCGGGAATCGAACCCGGGAACCCGGGCGCGGGAAGCGAGAACGCTGCCGTACGACCACGAGCTGCGGACTTTAGCAGTCTAAAAGAATTACATTTACTGCTTGTCACCATGATACACCATCAGTTATAATCTACTCTCTAAGCCATTACATTATTTTTATCATAAAATGTCCCATCTTAGGTAATATGTTGCTATTTGCATGGTATCTGTACCAATAATTTATTATAATGAAAAAACATAAAATAAAAAGCTCAGGTTAGATAAGGACGGGACAGAGCAACAACCGCGTTATATTCAAATAAAGCACCTCAACATACATCACTGATTTCCACTATGCTGTTCGCGCTACGTGAATCTTTCAGTCTTAGACCTCAAATCTAAATATGACAGTGAAGTTAACGAATAAACAGGTTACCATTTTCTGAGAAAATCATTCTTGAACGGTGTTAGTGGGCATCTTCGGTCAGTGTATTTATGTAAATTTAGTTTTTTCTTAACTAAAGTATTAGGTGTAGCGTGCAGGGATAAACACTTTAAAAATAAAATTCAATAAATATGGAAATAATCAACATACATACGTTTCGTCTCGTACCTGTAGATCAAAAGGGAACGTGTAGCATCCCTGTCGGCGCTATTGTTGACTGAACCCAGTTAATTACTATTTGTGGTCCACTAATTGTTTGTTTACCCTCTTTCTGTTTGTTTGAAACTTCTGCTGCACGCTCAAAGCCCCAACGAGAACGCAAACGGGGTCAGTAAACGAGGCAACTATGAATACCCGCCTACGTTGACAGGCGTACGTCGCTCCCGTCTGTGCTCGCCTAATTCCCAGACTTTGTTTCACAGATACCTAAGACAAAGTTAATAGACCGCAAGGATTTCTTAAAATCCGAAGCACAAATCTATAAAAGGGTGTTTTACAACAATCGAATAAAAATATTCTTATCTGATGCCAGAAAAAAAATTCATATAATTTCCAAGCAAAGTTTGGACTTGTTTTACAAGCCACGGCTAGCTTCCTGAACCTTCTGTAATTGATGAAAACCGACCGATCTGTTCTTGAAGAAAAATCAAACCTCGTGTATTTTCGAGATGACCACCACCATGAATCAGAGAAAGTAGAGGCCATAAGGGAGCTTACAGAATGTAGTTCTTGCCACGAAGTATTCGCAAATCGAACACTATGTCCGCACACCCACCAACGTCACCGTCGTCGCTACACAGATATCGCTTCGCCACCCCCCCCCCCCCCCCATCCCCACCACCACCACCACGGCAGCGGAGCTGATCTCAAAAGTTTGAGTATGTATTGTCCCGGCTAGTTAGAGAACCATTCCCTGCCGTGTGAGTCGGGCATAAAACATCTCTGAATCACGTTGTGAACTTACAGTTGAAAATTGATCGCGTTTTTCCAGAGAGGTTTCACACACCTTTAACCACGACAGATCGAAAGACAGTTTTTTTTATCACTCTGGAGTAAGAAATCAATTGAGTTCCAGTCTATTTTTACTAGTTTGTTTCCCTGAGTAATTTGATTTAGTTACTTTAGCAGTCTGTATTCATTCGTTGAATCGTATTACAAATGTTTGTAAAAAGGTTTATCAGCTTCCTTCAATAATCCTTGAATGTTCACAGATATTATTTTCTATGTACTAGCTGATTATGGAATTTAGTAAATACTGGGAATGTCTCGTATATTTCTGTTTTATTGACACAATTAAATTCTTAAATTAATGAGAGTTGGCACTGGGGGATCAATGAAAGGAGAGTTGATCCTAGAGTGTATTGTTTCGGTATGATATCAGTCAGTCAGTACTACATTCCTTCGTGTACCTATCACGGAAGATATTCTTTCCCATGAAACTGTCCTTTGCCATTGTCCGATAAATTATAAATATGTCTCTGGGCCTTACAATGTCTAAGCTTCCCAATTCTCACGACATGATATTAATTATGGTTTCGAATCCTTTCAATGTCTGTTCACTACAAGTTTAACCTATTAACGGGCACTATTTTTCACTTCTAGTTTATTAGCGGAATCACCTTGACAACGAGCGGCAAAGATACTACTGTGATAAGGTCCAAACTACTTTCGGTCGCCGGCCGGGGTGGCCGAGCGGTTCCACGCGGTACAGTCTGGAACCGCGCGACCGCTACGGTCGCAGGTTCAAATCCTGCCTCGCGCATGGATGTGTGTGATGTCCATAGGTTAGTTAGGTTTCAGTAGTTCTAAGTTCTAGGGGACTGATGACCTCAGAAGTTAAGTCCCATAGTACTCAGAGACAGTTGAACCACTTTTTTTTTACTTTCGGTCCCAATACTCTTTAATAATTCGCATATAGCGAACAAAGTCCTAATTCAACATAAAAGTTTCCGTATTGTCATTAAATCTCTTGGCAACCGTAAGTATACTATCGTAGCGTTTCGTTTAACACGTACAATCACCATTCACTTGGGCCGAGCGGTTCTAGGCGGTACAGTCTGGAACCGCGCGACCGCTCCGGTCGCAGGTTCGAATCCTGCCTCGGGCATGGATGTGTGTGATGTCCTTAGGTTAGTTAAGTTCCAGTAGTTCTAAATTCTAGGGTACTGATGACCTCAGAAGTTAAGTCCCATAGTGCTCAGAGCCATTTTTTGAACCATTCACTTGAATATCAATGTTCGTACACCCTATCACCTCTAATTGAGTCCGTCTCTGAATTTATCCCAAAATAATCTATTCTCCACCACTCCAATGTCTAATCCAGTTCTAAGAATGCAGTTTAATTAGGCTTCTAATCCCAAAATTTCGACTACCACGGAAGAACTGTGGACACACACGCCACCGCTGAAAACAAAAACTCAAGATACCTAACAGTTGTGCGCATTGGTTTATATACTACATTCAAAACAAAACGCAGCTCTGTTATGTCTTCCTTGGATTCTCTTCGTACTACTTTGCGTTACTCTATTTTGAATATCTACTTCAAATGGTTCAAATGGCTCTGAGCACTACGGGTCTTAACTTCTAAGGTCATCAGTCCCCTAGAACTTAGAACTACTTAAACCTAACTAACCTAAGGACATTACACACATCCATGCCCGAGACAGGATTCGAACCTGCGACCGTAGCGGTCGCGCGGTTCCAATATCTACTCTTTGTAAAATTTTAGCTAACTATTACTTCGAAACACTGTTAGCGTTTTTTGGCTCTTAGTTCATTTCGTATTACAGAATTTAATCTAATACTCGTTTCTGTCTAACCACTGTCTAAAGAGCTGTTACAACAGTAAATGATAATGTTACCAGAAACACCTTCTCCTACCCACCGTGTAGTGTACTGCGATGTTTCGCTGCAGATTTTACTATGGTTTATCCAGTTTCTTGTCTTTTCCGAATTTTTTAATGCGACAGTAAACAGAACACAGTGTGTAGTCATTGTCACTTCAGCACCGCTCACAGCTCTGCCAGCAGCAGTAATTCCACGAGTTGGCCTACACCTACTTCTTTATCAAAAATCTTGCTGGTGGATTTCCATGAGACTACTTTACAAATGCTGAGGTCCGAAATTGCTCACAGATTCTCTGCGATGTTTTCCCGTTTAGTAGATCATACTAATATCTGCAGTTCGTTCGCCTCGGTAGCTGCGCGGTCAGAGCAGAGGTTACTAACGAGAGGGGCATAGGTTCGATTCGCTGTCGGCTCGTAGACTTCCTCCGCTCGGAGGCTTGGTGTTGTGTAGTCTTTGGGTTCGTATCGTAATAACTGACATTCAGCTATTGAGATAGCTGTGTGGGTACGTCCTGAAAGCCAATGAGCTGAATAAAAGTTTGCAGTTGCTGTTGTTGGAAGCATCTGCCGCGTTGCTGTTAAATTTTCCGCCACAAGGAAAGAGGAAGAGTAGCTTGTCAACGGCCTTGCGGTGTCTATAGCATCGCGGGGCACGCTGTCACTCAGTTTGTTGCTGTATAGCATGGAGCGGTTTGTTCCCGTCACTTGCCGATACATCTGACGTCGTCCATCGCCCGTAGTCCAATATTTCATACGTGGCAAGCTGCTGACCGAGCAAACGCATGGTAGAGGAAGAAGACGGGCTAGTGGCTCTATGGGAAAGCGCACGTGCGCGCAGTCACACACGCACACACATATACAAACAGCGACGAAATGCATAGTGGGAGATAACCTTATTTCATTCTATGTTTTGCCGTTGTGTAATGGTGTAACGCACACGCTCTGTTTTACGAGTGGCTGGCGCCACCGTAAAGCAGTTCTTGCACTATCATACTGTGCCGTATCTCACACGGCTAATGCTCGCTTGCGAACGCTGTCTGGAAGCTTGTGTTGCACATCGGGAGTCGCAACGTGTTCTGAGACCGATAGCTCTTGGTTCTTGCACCGGACCCTTCGCCGCGTATACATACGCGACTTTTACGGCTACAGCGTACTCAGCTGTTTTTCCGTTTTTCGTTGTTCTATCGCAGTGGAACTTTGAACACACGACTGGAGACAAGTCACTCTCGGAACAGAGTAACTATACTAACAACGGTCATCGAAGACAAAACAAAAAAAGAATACTGTCTTACACTCTTTCCACACCTCTATTGGAATATACACTTACCTGATGGACTGTTTTCGTAACTGCTGAAAGTATAATTAAAAATAAATGATTATGAATATGAAAAGCTAAAATGCAGTGCTCTGGAGGAACGTCCACAACGAAAATGCACAGCACTGCACGTAATTCGATCTTGTTGTCATTGTTATTTTCTTCAGAAGCAATGCACCTGAGCTAAACACAAGATCGGCCACATGATGGAGCAAAGATTCCTAAACATGTGTAAAAAAAAAAAAATTAACGTTTTGGCACCGGTTATATTGTTTTTGTTTTGTTTTTAGTTACATTCTGTTGATACACGCCAGTAGTGTGGTCCATTCCACGAAAGAGTCCTGTAGCCTCGGTTCTATTAATGTATGTGCAAAAGACACCCTTTCACGAAATTAAGTAACAGTCGCAACCTGTTGCGTAGAACGGCATTTCTCTTCATTTTCATTAAATTAAACAAATGCAGCCCCAAAAGGTCTGAAAACATTGTAAAAGTACTGCGTTATTGGCACAACAGTAAGACTCGGCAGGCTGTGCGGTTTCGATCCATACCAGCAACACACACACACACACACACACACACACACACAAACACACACACACACACACACACACAAACAAACACACGCACGAGCACACACAAAATTCTTTGTTAGTACTAGAGAAGTGTTTAATTAATAATCTTAACCATTCATTCCGTTTTGTCGTTGGCTTCGTTTTCTCCGTACGCTAGAGGAATCGCTTAATAATCTGTGCTTCCTTTTTTCAAATTGTTTTTTGTTCGTGTAGTTAGAGTGCAGGTAATGCCGTTCAAGGTATTTGTGAAACGCCAGATGGATCTGCAACTTCAATCGTTCCATTAGCTTTCACGATGACTTATCTCTTAACAGACTCTGTCGTTAGCCAGCCAAAATTAATGGCACATACTTGGCCGCAGCAACATTAGCAAGGTACATACCATCCCATTAAAGTAGTAGCCGAAGCAGTGTGTAAATACTTCCATTGTCTTTGGATTATCGTAAATGTTGTTTGCTTTATTATTGTATACCTGCACGTTGAGCTTACTGTACTCTTTTAAATTGTAATGTCTTTCCCTCGCAAAATTACCTTTGTAATATAGAAAAGTTTTCTCAACCAGTCACTAAGCATTTCGCGCCTTGCGCTTACGCCATAAGCCTCCCTCGCTGTATCTCATTCGGGATCATTTTTCATGAACTAAGAAACTCCCACTGCGATGCTGTAAAAATGTCTTTCATCCATAAGTTTGGTATCGCAATCTGAAAACTACTTAAACCTAACTAACCTAAGGACATCACACACATCCATGCCCGAGGTAAGATTCGAACCTGCGATCGTAGCAGCAGCGCGGTTCCGGACTGAAGCGCCTAGAACCACTCGGTCAAAACGGCCGGCGACCTTGTTTCGATCCTAGACGCCACCAGGCAATTTCTGTTAATGCAAGTACCTGAACGAGGTCACTCTGACTCTTGAAGGCAACATCGATGTTACTTAAAAGAGAAGCGGTGGATTCAGGTTGTAGAAACGACATGAATGAGAATAGAACTTACTGCAGCCAAGCTGTTGCACGTAGCACAGTGTGGTATTCACGGTTACATTCTGAACGTATTAGTTAAGATTGTGCTCTACCAAAACTACGGTTCTGTATTTTTGGTACCGTACAGAAATGAGGTAGTATATGATAGAATTAATGATATTATTGGCAGCACTGACAGGGAAACGAACATAAATGAGTGTGCTAGAGAGGGAGTGGGAGCCGACGACTTTTCATTTTTGTTTTGTTTCTTTGGATGTTTGTTTTACACATAATTAAAACCGCACATAATTCAATGTTACACCATTTTGTATTTTATATCCTTACAGAATACAAACAGAATTTTATTCGTAACAATCTTAGTTGATCCTGTAACTTCTGCACTTCTATGTAACTTAAGCAATTACTTTTGATGTAAGTATAGATTACATGCACAAACATAAAAACTATGCAATTATTGTTGTTATTTTGTACTCAATGCAACGTTCTTCATAATGATCAAAGGCAAGAATATTCTGTTATTACTGATAAATATGAAAGTTGTTTATGAATAAAAAAAATATATTGAAGCAATATTTGATACATTTTCGTTCTGCGGTTTTTGAAAATTTTATATTTCTTGAGGAAATTACGTTTTCAACAACTGTATAATAAATCTGTATTGCATTTTTATTTTTGCTATAAAAGTTACAAATCAACAATTTTCGAATAAAATCTGAATTAAATAGTGAATAACTTCAGTTTTGCTAAAAATACTGTTTATATTTAAGTAACAGATAGGAGAATAACACTGTGGAACAAAAACGTTCCATAGATTACGCAGCGATTTATGTACTTTCATTCCCGTTCTAATTGGTTCACTGCTTGCGGTTTCTAGCGGAATCTAGTAAGACACTGATCACATATGTAAGCAAAGCGATCGATATCACGTAAAGCCCGATAGATATGCAGCCCATCTAATCTACAGGTAATGAGGGTACTATCTTAACTGACCAAGGTTAGTAAGAAAGCTACCGTAGCCTACCTCTACTTTTGACAGTCTAGGGTAGCCTACAGCAGTTTTGCAACTCTAGTATTAACGATGTTATTACTTTTTTATTAACATGTAATGGTATGGATGCCCCGGAGTTGCTGACCATCTTCATGCAAATAAACAGATCGAGGTGGCGCAGTGGTAAAAGTCTGGACTCTTATTCTGGAGGGCAGGGTTCAGTTCCCCGACCGGCCATCCAGCTTTTGGTTTTCCGTGGTTTCGCTATATCACTTAAGGCAAATGCCAGAATGATTCCTATGAAGAGTACACTTCCGATTTGATTCCCAGCCTACGCCAATCCGAACGAGTTCTCTGTCTCTAATGACTTGGTCGTCAGCGGGATGTGAAGCCCTAAACTTCTTTTCTTTCACAAATTCACAAGCCATAGTGGATATGCCTATCGTAATTCAGCGGCTAAGAAGTCCGCTTTCAAACATGCGCTTCTCTTTTTTTTATCTTTATCTCAATATCTAATCGTGATTATTTTTCCTTTCATGGAAACAAATTTGCCAGTTGTCACTCTTCGCACTCTGCTCGGATGAAAGCATTCATTAAACGTGGGTCCTATTAAAATAAGCCATGGTATATCACGAGATGAAGATCATTGTCGAAACTATATTACAAGAAATCCGGAGGTACATATACAACGTCGTGCTCAAGTCGTCATAGGTCACCAATCAAAAATGCAAAGAGAACGAGTGCTTGTTTTTCACTGAAGGCTCTGATGGGAAGTTTGAAGACACGTGCTGTTCGGCAGCATGTGCAAGGTGTGAGAGACGCAAACCATCTGTCGATATGCTACTCGAGGTGTTACACTAGGCCAAGACACAAGCAGCAGCTTCTGCACGTGGTCAATACAATACGTGTCAGAAATTAGAGATTATCTTGTGTTCATACTGGATTGTGCGCGGATTTCTTGAAATCATCCTCGTGAGGTATCGTTAAAATTCTGAACTCGTCCAGGAACTGAATCTATATGAATCGTCATGAGTTTACAAAAGTAGATGTACTGTAAGAGTGACATAGAGTGTCCTGGCTGTTAACCATCTCGCGAGTAGGTCTGTCGTGTTTTTCACTTAATGGGTGTTGCTGATGCATTGCAAGATCTGGGCCACAGAATATTCAGCTGAATACATTGTTGCGACAATATTACATTTCTTCCACGAGTTACAAGTCTCTTTTTTCTTGGGACGTATTCACGCAAATTTATTTAAACAATTCCTGTCAGCAGTAAACAGGAAAACCTTAGGATTATTCTCTTCCTTAAGAGTAATAAGCACCCCATTCTATCAGTTGCTTACTGAAAAGGCCCCTCATCGTATATTCGATCCAGTAACTGTTACGACTGCGGATAATAGTGCCCTCAGTCGCTCTTTTTCGCACATATTGTCACCCAGGATCCGACAACATGCGACGTTTGAATATAAGACTATTTGAAACGGCAGATGTATAAAGCTCGCCTCACATTACATGTCAATGAAAAAATAATTATTTTTTATAGAAATTTATGGTTAATAATTCTTGTCCTCTTCAGTGCTGTTCAACTTTCAGCTTCGTCCGACCATTTTCTCACAACTGAGGGGCGTTACACTGAACATCTGGGATATTAGTTGCGCTGTGATTCGTACAATGTTACTGAAAGGCTACTGACAGTTCAAATGTAACCTTCCGGTAAAATATGTAACTATTATAGTAATACATTTTTATTGTCCCCTTTACCTTTACGCAGTTTTACACGAGAGACTTTATTATCAAAATCAGCTACTCGTTGTGGGTGCTCGTAACGTAATTGCTTGTAAATCAGCCGCCAGTCACATCACGAGTGAATCGTGCCATCAATGGTCAACTGACTGTGACCAGTCTGGACTTGCAAAATCTTGAGTGTCCTGCCGACTGCACGTACGAAGAACCATGGGAGTGTGGCTATTTTCCGTTACAGTAATGGATTTCTTGTTCTTTTGTGAAACTTTAAACATTGTTTACGTGACATCTCGCAAATACTGTGTGAGGACTTGGTATTTTTCGTACTATTGCCCTCCCGCAAGAGACATGAAATATCTGAGAGCATAAAAGTATTTCAATACATGGACAAAGAAAAGCCTACATTATGCACAAATAAATAGATAATGGCTTTTAATGAAAATTGATTCAACAGTTAACAAACAATATCTATTTAAGGCGGAAACTCATTTTTGATGTTATTTTGCACTCAGAATGAAAACAAGATACAAACGATAAAATAAAAAGGTGCTATGTACTGCCTTGTAAATATTATTTCTTGTATTTGTAAATATACAGGGTGTAACAGGTACAAATTCAGTTGTTTTTATGTGGTGCTTTAATGTGTACATCAGTGTTTGTTGTCTTCCCACAAACACATCACTTAATTTACTACGTGATGTGTTCTGCATGGCCGTAACTGCACCACTAAGTGCACTACATCTGTTACCATAGACTGACCGTTTTGCATCCACGTGTCGACACGTCAACACCAGACCTGTTGCCCAGGGGAAATAAGCATCAACGTCTTTGTCTTACCACATGTAGTTGGAAGTACTAACAAACCTAAAAACATTCGACTTGTAATAGTCACAATTATTAGTCTGTAAATGACGTAAATACTGATGTTGTTGAGTTCGCTGTGCTCAGTCAACATCAGAAATCTCGGCACTTATGCTTATTACACTCTGTATATATTCTCTCGAGCAGGTACATTAGAGATACTGAAATGTATGGATCAGACCTTTCCTATTTTTTCAATTGAGAGTGTGGACCTTTGTCAAGAACATCCAATACGAATTTCGGTTCAGTCATTAATAAACTCTATTATCATCGCATGTAACTATATTCTGCTACTATATTTAGATTTTGTCGTAACAAGGATTATCTCTCTTAACTTCACTTCCACCTTTCAGGTGACAAACTGCATAGCAGATAGCTGTCAAAACATACGCAGTTTCGTCGCTGACATGTAAACGAAAATGAAAATTCGTGATATGTGAGACTCAGTACAGGAATAAAATGCTAGATGCACTGCAGTAGACTTCCTTGCCACAAGTTGTCGATTGTGTTCGTCTAAAAAAAGGGGCTTCAACTACTTGGTACTCTTCACTTGCCTGTTCAGAAGGCAGTACTCAGATCTGCACAGGATACCACTCTCTAGGTCTGATCCATTCGATATCATATCTGGTTTTCAGTGTCTCGTTAGTTTCTTATTTAACAAATGTCTCCTTCATTTAGTTGCTATTTTTACAAACACTTTTTTCTTCGTAAATTTTCTGACTGGTATGATATGCCCCTCCACGATTTTTTGCCTTGTCCCAACTTCTCCATCTCAGAGCAACACTTACACCCAGCGTCTTCTATTATTTTTTTCTATATATTCCTACCTCTGTTGCCCCTTCAATTTTTGTACTTTACGGCCACTTATAGTAATGTGAAAGCTGTTCCCTTGTCTTACACACATCCTATCATCCTGTCCCTTCTTCTACCCACTTATTTCTTCCCTTGTGGATTCTGCAGTCAGACATTTCGTTTTTTATCTTATCAGTTAATTTAATTTTCAGCATTCTTCCAGCACATATCAAACGGTTGGTTTCTCTGTTCTCGCGGTTTTTACAAACGGCAGCTTATTTTATAGGGCCCACCTACTAAATTTTTCATAACCGATGAAAAAATTGCAAATAATTCGCGCCGAGAAGCAGAATTCGTATTAAAACAGTGCCAGCAGACGAATGGATACGGCGTTCAGGCAGTTGTGGCAACGGGACAGAAACTGCAGAAATTCTGGCTGTCACGTCAGTTCCATTAGTCAAGAGTAAGGAAGTCGAAGAGTGCTGCTCTCTCCCAAGCGCGGCGACAAAGTGATTTTATTTCCGTTACATTAAGCGCTGTCCATGGAGCCGAAATTAATAGAAGCTGATGAAAGCGGTAACATCCATTATTTTATTCTCTCTCCAGCGTTAACACAATGATGGCAGGTGCGTAACTTTCTAAAATTTCCCTGTAAGATTTACGATCTGGAAACGACGAGAATGAAAGTGAATGAGCGAACATTCCAACTCGCGAGTCAGATCCATTACTCAACTGTAAACAATCCGAATTTTCTTCACTGTTGATGCGGCAACGGAGGCTCGGATTCGTTACATTAATTTAAGTTCCAGTGCTGAAAATCAGTTTTATTCCGTTCGCTACGACGTCATTAGTCAGAATAACATTAGTAATACTGTTATCTTCAAAAGTACTTCACAATCGTGATCAAATGAAAAAAGAGAAGCTTAATTAATACATCTACAGTGGCTGAACAAAATTTATGGATTCAATGTGAGAAATGCATGCTTAGAAGTAAACACAGATGCTAGCCAAGCCTGCAGGTCACCCATTAGTATTTGTCCACGAACGGCATCTATGCAATGTGCTTAATGCGATGCAAGAGTGCGCCGTTTCAGAACAGATCTTTGTAGTTGGGTGTGCTTGCTGTTTCCAAGTTTTGGCCGAGTTTACGTCACAAGAGTGACAAATGGCGGGGGGATGGGGGGTGGGTTATGGTTTGGGCAGCCATCTTGTGTATTCCATGGGCACCATGGCTACTCTGCAAGATCGGATTGCTGCGAAAGATTATGTAACCATTTTGGCGGATCAGGTCCATCCCATGGTACAATGCGTTTTCCCCAGTGGTGATACTGTTCCAAGACGACATGAACCATGTTCAAACAGGTCGTATCGTGCAGGACTGATTTTATAAGAACGAGGATGAATTGTTGCATCCGCCCTGGCATCTCCAGGTTTCAATTAGGCGTTCCGGCACCTCCCAGGGATTCGCTTTGGACACACTGAAATATGTCGGCACTGGAGACTGAAAATAAAACACGTCTATTAAACCGCAACGTAACTACAATGCACCGCGCCTGCACAGGCAAACGTGACTATAGGTGACCAACGTGAGGAAGATGTTGAGCTCAGTTCCCAAGCCGTGATGCGTACATATCGCCTTTACATTAAATCTTATGGCTTTGTTGTTTTGATTACAAGACTGGAGTTAGCCGCTTCATCTCGGAGGATGACTCTCGAAACTGGAGACAAAACGTTAGGGGAAAGGGGCTGCGTGACGGAAGATGAATCCTATGATTGTGGTGACCTGCAGGACCCACAGTATCTCGTCTCCAGAAACCTGCCCGATCCTTGCGCCACAGAAGATCTGTATACAGCAAGTGAGAAGGCCTAGAAGACAGTGGAATTTTGGAGCTTAACGTCCTCTAACAACATTGACTGGCAGAATTTTGTTATTATTTTTATTACTTTGTATTATATAAGTCCTGAACATGTAAAATAATAAATAAATAAAAATAAATAATAAATCACAATTCCTTATTATACATCCATTATAGATCGCCAAGAATGTTCAGGAAAGACTATCATTATCATTATCGTTTTTGTTTCTCAATGAAGAAAAATGATTCGTTGTAATGTTACTAACATTTGATAGAAGCTCAGAAAAAAAAAAAACAACAACGAGGCTCGATTGTAGTACAGGCACACTTTCAGTCCGCCACCTAAAGCTAGTAGCGGTAACGCTGCTGCTAGACATTTGCAGCTGTTATACACTGAAGGAAAAAGAAATTGTAACACGAAGAAGCAGTTGTGCGTTATAAACGAAAGCTAGTAGGCATGTTTCTACATCTGTAAGATGATGTCTATTCAAATTTCGCCCCAGTCGCATAAGAGCGGCGCTAGAAGCGCCACTATTAGGATACAAACCAGGTCGTGAGTGTTGGTTACCAGTGGGACTGGACGTGGCGAGTTGATCTTAGTGAAGAATGCCTATAAGACGACAAAGACGCAATTATCAACAACTCATTGCGTTTGAACGAGCTTTTGTGTTGGGGAACGAGAAGCCGGGTGTTACTTGTGCGATGTTGCAGCAAGACTTGACAGGAATTAAGCCACTGTAAATGACAGCGGTGGTCATGCGAAAATACTGTCGCTAGAAGAATGGGTTCCCGATGTCCACGTGACACTACCGAGAGAGAAGACCTTCGCATTCGGCGTATAGCTCTGCCGCATGGTACTGCATATGCAGCAGCAATCTGAGCAGCAGTTGCCATCATAGTGACACAACGAACTGTTACAAATTGGTTACTTCAAGGACAGCTCCGAGCCAGACGCCCTGTATCGTACATTCCACTGACCGCCACTCGCGACTTCAGTGGTGTCAAGCTAGAGGTCATTGGAGGGTGGGGTGGAAGTCTGTTATGTCTTCTGATGAAAGCTGGTTCTGCCTCGGTACTAGTGATGGCTGCGTGTCGGTTAGGAGGCCAGTTGAGGGCCTGCAACCAAACTGTCTGTTTGCTAGACACACTGCACCTACACCTGGAGTTATCGTCTATGGTGCGATTTCATATGGCAGCAGGAGCACTCTCGTAGTTATCCCACGTGCCCTGAAAACAAATTTGTACGTCAGTCTTGTGATTCGACTTGTTGTACTGCCATTTATGAACAGCATTTCAATGGATGATTTCCAACAGGATAACGCTCGTCCGCATGCTGCTGTTGTAGCCCAACATGCCCTACCGAGCACTGACATGTTCCCTCGGCCTGCTCATCCACTAGATCTCCAATCGAGCACACAGGGGACATCGTCTCGTGCTGATTTTAACTTGTGATCTTACAGTTTTAATCATTCAAGTATGTTACCTAGATAAATGTATTCCCGAAATTTCATTACTCTACGTCAATTATTTTTTGGCGTTGCAATTTTTTTCCGTCAGTGTATTTTACTTCGTAAAACGTTGATTCCTCGAACAGAGAAGCGCATGGTAATAGATTATCATTTGTTACGTCTATAAATGTACCGCAGTCAAACGAGACAGGAGCAAATTTAGTGACCCGTTGGCGTTTAGTTGCCTCATCAGTTTGACGGGCAGGATGGTTGTAACAGCTCTTCACGCGAGGCACCTCACGTGCGCACTGCAAGAGGAGTTTAGCCGCGGCCCGGAGGCGGACTGCTAATAGGATCCGGAATTAGGGGGTCCCTGGACTGCGCAGTGGCTCGGAATACCAATGTCGAGTCTGAGGGCAGGGTCAAACAGGAACAGGCACACTCTAGGCGGAGCCTAGCCACCAGCCTCCTGGCGGACGCTCTTACCGGAAACGCTACTTGACCGACGACATGTCTTATCGCTCCAGCTCAGCAGCTTAAAGTTCCTCATGGGAGAAAAATACCTCGACTCTAAAGCTTACAGCCGCACCTGACCAACTCTCCCAGTAGTCTTGCTGGAAAATATGCAGAGACAAGCACTTCTCAAGAAAACTAATGGTAATGGGTACTATGAAATGTCGGTAACAAGCTAACGTTTATGTGAATGAAGGGACACGCAAACATGAAATATAATGAAATAGTCGACTACTCAGCGAAGACTGCCTCTCAAAATGACACATTTGAAAACATATTACCTCCATCAGACCTGAAGACTACATTATAGAGAAGAACAAGGCACCAGCAGGGAGACGAATATCAGTTATCGATATGCAGTAAAAAGAAATATTAGGACAAATACAGCGAAACATGTTGATGGTGTTAGGACAGCAACCAGCCACAAATTTACTTCAGTTCTATTATTCAAAGGGTACCGTTACCGGTTTCGAATCGTTGTGATTCATCCTCAGACGGTTTACATGCTTTCTTTATGACATGTGGTGTGTTTTTTACATATCAATTGTCCTAAAATATAAATACATAATTATAAACAAGCCACACACAGATGGTTGCGTTACAGATTTTCGTTGCATGTGACTTACGTGAAACGTCGGTTTCGAGTGTTCGTTTTCATAAAATTCGTCCAACAGATGTAAATGCATTCCCACTGCATACGTATTATGGCACACGTAAATTGTTCTCACTGAACACTTAAGAGTTGACACTGAGCCGATTTCTACCACGCACCACATGTTTTCATACATACAAAGAGCTTACATACATATGTGTATCTCAGATGCTATGATACGTTGCAATTTACGTGTGCAACAATAAGTATGCAGTGGGAATGCATTTACATCTGTTGGACGAATTTTATGAAAACAAACACTCGAAACCGACGTTTCACGTAAGTCACATGCAACGAAAATCTGTAACGCAACCATCTGTGTGTGGCATGTTTATAATTATGTATTATTTATATTTTAGGACAATTAATATGTAAAAAACGCACCACATGTCATAAAGAAAGCATGTAAACCGTCTGAGAATGAATCACAACGATTCGAAACCGGTAACGGTACCCTTTGAATAAAGGAACTGAAGTAAATTTGTGGTTGGTTGCTGTCCTAACACCATCAACATTTGTCTTCAAACAACAGCCACGGTCTCCATATGTCATCATATGACAAAATTGCACAGCGAAACATTCCATCGAAGCCTAGCCATCATCATCGGATACATCAAAAAATGGCTCTAAGCACTATGGGACTTAACTTCTGAGGTCACCAGTCCCCTAGAACTTAGATCACACACATCCATGCCCGAGGCAGGCTTCGAACCTGCGACCGTAGCGGCTGCGCGGTTCCGGACTGTACCGCCTAGAACCGCTCGGTCACCCCGGCCGGCTCATCGGATACATGTTCGAGATGATAATTACTTTGTATATGACGGAATAACAGCAGGAGACATCAGTCACATTTTTTTCTGATGCAAACTGCATGCAAATCAGCAAAATTGATTTCGTTCAATAGCTATTCGAATCTCGCCAATCATTACCAACTAATACACTGAGCTCGTGCATAAGTTCGTAGCGTTTCTCCATAACTTTAATAAACACAACAAATACACATAACAGAAACTTCAGTCATCAACAATATGTACTCCTTCACTATTTACAACTGTCTGACGACAATGGGGTAACTTTCCGCTTGCCGGCCGCGGTGGTCTCGCGGTTCTAGGCGCGCAGTCCGGAACCGTGCGACTGCTACGGTCGCAGGTTCGAATCCTGCCTCGGGCATGGATGTGTGTGATGTCCTTAGGTTAGTTAGGTCTAAGTGGTTCTAAGTTCTAGCGGACTGATAACCACAGCAGTTGAGTCCCATAGTGCTGAGAGCCATTTGAACCATTTTTAACTTTCCGCTTCCCCGACTGTAGAAATCACGCGGTTTTGAGGTGAAGAAGTGGTCGAGCCATGTTCGGAGCGCGTTTCCATCCGGAAACGAAGTTCCTTGAAGGTTGTTGTACAGAGAGCAGAGAAGGTGAAAATCCGAGGGTGCAAGATATGGTAAATAAGCTGTGTGTGTGGAATGAATTCCCAAGAAAACTTCCGTATAGCGTTTTTGTCAATCTAACAGAATGTGGTCGGGCGTCATCGTGGAGTAGTATCACATCATTCAGTTTTCCTGGTCGTTGTTCTTGGATTGCTTCTGTAAGACGTCTCAGTTGTTGATAATAAACGTCAACAGTGATTGTTACACCTCGGGGAAGAAATTCGTAGTACATCACACCTTCACTGTTCCACCAAATGTATAACAATATCTTTTGTGGAATTACGTTGGTCTTTGTACGAGGAGCTACTGCTTTGTTTGGGCTCAACCATTCTTTTCTTTTCCTTATGTTAGCATAAAGACACCATTTACCGTCACCAGTAACGATACGGAATAGGAATGGTCGGTGTTGTTCACGAGCCAATTGATGACGAGCAAGCAGAGGTGCAGATATGGCCACACGCTGATTTTTATATTTTGGTTTAGAGCATGCGGTAACCATACACCCGATTTTTGAACCATCCCCAAGCGTTTAAACGCTCTTCATCAAAGTCAGAAAGTCTTCCTGAACGTGGAGAGTCACTTATGTCAAAACGATCCTCCTGAAAACGAGAAGCCTGCCGTTGTGTCCGAGCGTTTCTAGGCGCTTCAGTCCAGAACCACGCTGCTGCTATGGTCGCAGGTTCGAATCCTGCCTCGGGCATGGATGTGTGTGATGTCCTTAGGGTAGTTAGGTTTAAGTAGTTCTAAGTCTAGGGAACTGATGACCTCAGAAGTTAGGTCCCATAGTGCTTAGAGCCATTTGAAAATGAGAAAATCATTTTCTTCCCGTGTCTATAGCATTATTCCCATACACGGCGCAAATGTTGCTGGCTGTCTTCACTGTTGTCACCCCTCTACAGAACTCAAACACAAGTATATGTCGTAAACGTTCCTAGTTCTCTATTTGGAACACCATTTTCTAGCGTCCATAGGTCCACTCAGTATTTGCAAGTGACAAAATGACAATACACTCATGAGGCAAAACATTATGACCACCTGCCTCATAGTTTGTTTACGACTTTGGAACGAAATACTTCACTAATCCTGCGCATCAGGGATCCGGCATTTTGTTGGTAGGTCTGTGGCATTAGATGTCTAGGCACAAGTCACGTAATTCGCGTACACGGTGATGACGCCCGATAGCGATCCAGATGGGATCCATAGGATTTTCATCCGGCGAATTCGGTTAAAATGGTTCAAATGACTATGAGCGCTATGGGACTTAACATTGGAGGTAATCCGCAAGACCGCTGCGGTCGCAGGTTCGAATCCTGCCTCGGGCATGGATGTTTGTGATGTCCTTAGGTTAGTTAGGTTTAACTAGTTCTAAGTTCTAGGGGACTAATGACCTCAGCAGTTGAGTCCCATAGTGCTCAGAGCCATTTTGAACCATTGGAGGTAATCAGTCCCGTAGATAGAACTACTTAAACCTAACTGACCTAAGAACATCACACACATCCATGACCGAGGCAGGGTTCAAACCTGTGGCCGTAGCACTCGCGCGGTTCCGGACTGAAGCGCCTAGAACCGCTCGGCCACCCGGCGAATTTGGTCGTCGAGACATCAACGTGCGTTGGGTATTATACTGTTCAAACCACTGTAGCTGGGTTCAGGCTCCGCGAAACGGGCAATTACATTGCTGCAAGGTGACGTAGCCGATGGGGAAGACATTTTGCATGAAGGTACGCAGGTGGTTCGCATGTGTCAGCGTGTCTTCGTTCTATTACTACCATATTCCCACGCAAGTGCAGGAGAATATTTCCCACAGCATAATACTGCTCCCACCAGCCTGCATCCGTCGCGCTGCACGTTTCAAGCCGCCGTTCACCTTGGCGCCGCTTGTGGAGACGATCATCGACTTAGTGTAGCAAAAATGTGGTTCACCCAAAGAGCCGAAAAGTTCCGATTGCTCAAAGTCGAATGTCGATAGTATGGTGCCTACTGCAATCGTAATTGACGATGTCGTGAGGTCAACATGTGAACGCGTAGGGACGGTCTGCAGCGGGGCTCCATTTCAACAATGTACGATGAACCGTATGCTCTGAGACATTTGTACGTGCACCAGTATAGTGCCCTTTCGACAGAGATGCCACAGGTTACTGTCTATCCTACTTTAGAGAACAGAGAAGCTCCCAAACCCCATATTCTGTGAAGAGTAGTGGACGTCCAACGTTTTGGCGCCCAGTGGGGTTTTACAGTCCTATATCTTTCGGTAGATGCTCACGACAGTAGCACGTGAACAATCGACCAGTTTCGCCGTTTTCGAGGTACTGGTCTGCAGGCTCTGCTTAATAATAATCTGTCCTTTGTCAGAGTCTCTTATCTGAATGGATTTCCCCATTTTCAACCCATATCTTCGATAGGGCGATCCCCCGTCCGTGTCTCCGCTTACAGACTTTTGTTACCGCATCGCGCGCCCACAACGTCACAGGGGGCATCCAATGTCGCGGTGGGCAGTGGTCATAAGTTTTTGGCTAATCAGCATGCGTAAACTGAAATAACAACAGTGAACTACAAATAAAAATAGCAATCGAAATACGCCCACAACATCCGGAATACCAATATGCAAAAGAAAAACGTTACGAATTTACGCAGCAACATAGAAACAGCACTTCTTTTTAAAAATAATAAGTTGTTATGAAACTTCTAAGTGCAGGTAGGGCTACACTGTAAAATTGTAGAAAATTCCTGAAATACTGAGACGGCTGTAAGACATTCAGACCACGAGTAAAAGAAAGCAAACTGCTTCACTGTTCTGAAAATGTTCGTCTACGCAGCGGTGCCGGCTCCCCACTGCACCGTTACGGTGTAACGGGAGAGGATACGCGCACAGCGTTTTGCGATTAACTCCTGAGAGCCGAGCCAGAGCAATCCGAGTTAAACGGCAGGGGCTCCCGTCTGATGGATGAGGCCATCAGTCAGCGCGTGCGGCGGCGCTGCCCAGCCAGCCGCCGACCGGTACGTCCGCGTGGCGTTGCGTTGCGTTGCGCAGCGTTGCGTCGCGCGGCTGGTGTCAAATTTACGAGACTCTCAGGCAGAGCGATGAGCCTCCGCTCGGCAGTGTGGAATACAGCGGCGCCTGCCGGCTATTCGGGGCTCCGGCTAAACTGGGCGTGGCAGCTGGGTCCTGTTGCAGCAGCAGCAGCAGCAGTAGCTTTGCATCTGGACACCGTGCGGGCTTCAGCGCTTTCACGTCCAGACTGGACCGTTCGCCTTTCACATGCCTTACCAAGGACTGGACGTGAGCAGTCTACAAAACATATAGGCTGTTTCATTGAGCACGGCGCAATCCACACGCGAACTTAAAGCGAGTTGCTTTGGCAGTTTACAGTTAATTAGTTACTTAGTTTTATGTTCCACGGATCATTTGTATAAGTATCAATCAAATAACAACAACATAGATGGAAAAAATTTATCCAGGTGCAAGTATGACTCGCGCACTGAAAGTTCCCAGCAAGCTTAATTATGTATATGGACATTCCATCAATTACTGGAATCGAGAATACCGATGATGTTTACCTGTTGCCGACATTCATACTCATAAGATGTCGGGCTCGGGGACTACAAATCTTCCGACAAACTTTTAATTTCAAGTTCCAAGTCCGATAACAAATGACCAAAGAAATAATTTTTCTTGTGATATAATTACAAATTAACAGGATGTATATGTAGCTACATCGGTTGCACAAAATAATTGTCAAATTAACCGTGGTTTCAACTGCACTAGGGCAATCTTCATCAGAATAAAAAATTGACATGGCTTACATGTAATCACACCTTGAGTAAAAATGTCTGAGCAAACGTGCTCTTTATTTGAAGAGAGAATCCAATCCATGTAAATTTTTTATTGTGATGAACATTGCCCTAGTGTAGCCAAGCCGCGCGGGATTAGCCCAGCGGTCTAGGGCGCTGACGTCATGGACTCTGCGGCTGATCCCGGCAGAGGTTCGAGTCCTCCCTCGGGCATGGGTGTGTGTGTTTGTCCTTAAGATAATTTAGGTTAAGTAGTATGTAAGCTTAGGGACTGATGACCTTAGCAGTTAAGTCCCATAAGGTTTCACACACATTTGAACATTTTTTAGTGTAGTCGAAACCATGGTCAATTTGGCAATTATTTTGTGCAACCGATATGGCTATATACTCATCCTGTAGCAAAAAAATGCACTGTTTCTGGATCTCTGCCAATAAAAATCTTTAAAATTTTACAAATTAACAGGTTTCGGATTTTTTTTCTTTACTCGTACTGTGAAACCTTGTTTTTGGCAGATTTCATAATTCCACATCAAGGGTAAGTACCCACAAGCTTTTAATGAGTGAGTTTGCGAGCATCAAAATGCGTGACATAAATGGCTGTATCTTTTGACTGCACTGACTTAGTAGCTTCACTTTTTTACGTCGCTAACGATTCGTAGACTATAATATGTGGCATAAATTTCAGGTTGACATATCTACCCGTTCCTGCTGAAAAGGGTCTTGAGATGTCGCGCACACAGACAGGCAGGCAGGCAGACAGACAACTAAGTGATCTTTTAAGGATTCCGTTTTTACGAGTAAATAAAATTGTAAATTTGTGGTAAGATCTTATGGGACCAAACTGCTTAGCTCAGCGGTCCCTAAGTTTACACACTACTTAATCTAACATAAAGTAATTTACGCTGTGGACAATACACCCATGCTCGAGGGTTCCGGCACGGCAGCTCAGCGTGTTCGGTCAGAGAGCCGGTTGGCCTCTGTAATAAAAAAACTGAGTGGAACGATAAACAAAACGAACTTGACCGAATATCATGTGACGTCCGCAAAGACCAAACACAACGATCAACAACGAACAAAATTTAAAAAAAAGGAGGACTAGAACGTCCGATGGGGAAAGCCGCTCGTTTTTACTAGTCTGGATACTCTCCACCCGAACAGGCCTTGGAAGGCCCAACGGTACCGACCGGCAGCAGTGTCATCCTCAGCCCAAAGGCGTCACTGGATGCGGATATGGAGGGGCATGTGGTCAGCACACCGATCTCCCGGCCGTATGTCAGTTTCCGAACCGGAGCCGCTACTTCTCAATGAAGTAGCTCCTCAGTTTGCCTCACAAGGGCTGAGCGCAGCCTGCTTGCCCAACAGCGCTGAACTTCGGTGATCTGACGGGAACCGGTGTTACCACTACGCCAAGGCCGATGGCTGTCTGCATACGGAACCCTAAAAATAAGTAAACTGTTTATTATTTCAAAAGTAATCGCCGTAACTGTTAACACATTTATCCCACTCTGAGACAAGACGGTCAGTGGCTTCGGGGAAAAAGTTTGCGGTTGGGTTCGGAATCATCATTGTACACAGGCCTGCACCTCTTCGTCCGAAGTAAATCGACGGCCACGAATGTGTTTCTTCGGGGCTCCAAAAATGTGGTAGTCGCGTGGCGAGTGATCGGCACAGTTTGGTGGATGTGTAGGGGCTTCCGAGTGTAACTTTTGCAGCGTAGTCGAAAGAATCTCGGCAACATGTGGACGCACTTTGCAGGAAGAGTTGCATGCCTGGGTGAAATCATGGTCTCGTAGGCAACTACAAACATTTTTCCATGAAAGCACAGCTATTTTGTCTCACAGTAAGACAAATGTATTCACAGTTATGGCGATTACTTTTGAAATAATAAACAGTTTAATTAGTTTTTTTATGTGTCTCGCTTTCATTTGAGTGTGCCATATAATATAAGGATAACGTTTATTGCCGCCGCTCATAAGGCGTGATATACGAGCATTTCAGGTATGATGCAAATTTATCGTCTGTTTTTGTAACAATAAACGATGCAGCTCGTCGTCATCGTGACAGTACGTACACAGATCAGCCAGAACATTGTGACAACCGAGCTACTATCGTTATAAACCCAGGCGATAACAGCGCCACCTGGTGAGCAATGACTGCTAGTCAGACACACGCACAGTGCGTGTAGTATCATTGAGCGTGCTATCCGTGTGTAGAATGGGGAAGGATTGAGATCTATCAGTCTGACCGATGACCCAGAGGCTCGGCACGAGCATTTCGGAGACTGCACCGCTTGTCGGGTATTCGAGGAGTTCTGTGGCGAATGTCTTCGACGCGTGACGATACCAGGGTGAAACCACGTCTAGACGTTGTGAGGTTGGTCACCCCCTCATTACAGATGCACAGATGTCGGACGTCGTAGGCTGGGAGAATGGTAAGACAGAAGACATGGCGGAACTAACTTCAGACTTTATTGCCGGGCAGAGTATAAGTGTGTGTGAACACACGGTGTACCGAACATTGGTGACTATGGGCCTCCGCAGCCGACGACCCGTGTATGTGCCAATGCTGACACCACGACATGGGCAACTACGATTGATTCAGATGGCTCTGAGCACTATGGGACTTAACATCTCAGGTCATTAGAACTACTTAAACCTAAAGACATCACACACATCCATGCCTAAGGCAGGATTTGAACCGCCGACCGTAGCGGTCGAGCGGTTCCAGACTGAAGCGCCTAGAACCACTCCGGCCTACCACGATTGAAATGAGCACGTGATCATCGGCACTGGACGCTGGTGCAGTGGCAGAGCGTTCCATGGTCTGATGAGTACCGATACCTCCTTCATCATGCTGATGGGAGGGCGACAATCCGTCATCTTCCAGGGGAACAGTTCCTTGACACCTTCACAGCGGGACGGAGACAAACTTGTGCCGGCTCCATTACGCTCTAGGGAACATGCAGGTGGGCATCCATGGGTCCAGTGGACCTCGTTCAGGACACCATGGCGACCAAGGAATACCGTACACTGATTGAAGCCACGTACAATCCTTCATGACGATCATGTTTCGCGACAGCAGCGGCATTTTTCAATAAGATAATGCGCGCCGTCACAAGGCCAAGAGTGTGACGGAGTGGTTCGAGGAACCGAGTGGTGAGTTCCAATTGATGCGCTGCTGCCCCCCCCCCTCCCCCTCTACTCGCCACATCTGAACCCGATCGAACACATGTGGTATGTAATTGAACGTGGCGTCAGAGGTCATTGCCCCCTCTTCGGAATTTCCGGGAGTTAGGTGACTTGAGTGTGCAGATGTGGTGCCAACTCCCTCCGGAGACGACGAGTGCCTCATTGCTTCCATGTCACGATGCGTCGCCTCTGTTATCCGTACCAAAGGTGAATACACCGGCTATTACGCAGCTGATCGTAATCTTCTCCCTGATGAGTTTATACATACGACTACTCTGCAGTTCACACTTAAGCATCTGTCAGAGGGTTCATCGAACCACTTTAACACAATTTCTCTACCGTTCGTCTCTCTAATAGTGCGTGGGAATAACGAACATTCATATCTTTCCGGGCGATCTCTTTTTTCTCTTATTTGATTACGATGATGATTTCTCTTCATGTAAGTGCGCGTCAACAAAATATTTTCGCATTCTGAGGAGAAAAGTGATGATTGAAAAGTCGTGAAAATGTCTCGAGGCAGCGAAAGAGCCGTTTTTTTTTAACGACTGCCACCCAACTCACGTGTCATACCCGAGACACTCTCTCCCCTATTTCGCGACAAGACAAAACGAGCTGCCACCTTTGTTTTCGCTGACCTCCGTCAATGCTATCTGTGAAGGATCCCATTACGCACAACAGTACTCTATCAGAGGACATACCTGCGTCCGGCCATCTAGATTTAGGTTTTCTGTGATTTCCCTAGCCGGCCGCGGTGGTCTAGTGGTTCTAGGCGCGCAGTCCGGAACCGTGGGGCTGCTACGGTCGCAGGTTCGAATCCTGCCTCGGGCATGGATGTGTGTGATGTCCTTAGGTTAGTTAGGTTTAAGTAGTTCTAAGTTCTAGGGGACTGATGACCACAGAAGTTAAGTCCCATAGTGCTCAGAGCCATTTTTTTGATTTCCCTAAATGGCTCCAGGAAAATGACGGGATGTTTCCTTTGAAAGTTCACGGCCGATTTCCTTCCACAACTTTGACACAATCTGAGGTTGTGCTCCGTCTCTGACGAACTCAGTGCCGACGGGACGTTGAACCTAATCTTGCTTCCTTCTTCCTATTAGCAGACGACGGACAAGAGTAACGCAGGTACTTTCTTTAATGGATTTGTTGCATCTTCTAATTGTTCTGCCAATAAAATGCAGTCTTCGCTTCGCCTTAACTACACAATCATCTGTCCATGTGAGCGCTCCAATTTACGTTGTTCGTAGTTGTAGTCTCTAGGTTTTTGGCTGAACTGACAGCGTTTAGATTTGTGGGACTTATTGTGCAACCAAAATTCAACGAATTCCTCTTAGCTCTCATGTGGATGGCCTTACACGTTTCGTTATTTGGAGTAAATTGACACTTTCGTACCATACGGATATCTTGTCTAAATCATTTTTCAGTTTGTTTCGTTCTTCTGATGACTTTACTAGACTGTAAATGACAGCATCATCTGCAAACAATCTAAGCTGGTTTTTCAGATTGTCTCCCAAGTCACTTACATAGATTAGGAACAACAAAGGGCATATAACAGTTCCATGGGGAAAGCCATATCTCACTTCTCTTTTATTTTATGACTCTCTCTTAATCATTACTAACTGTGGCATTTCTGATAGGAAATCAAGCATCCAGTCGTGTAACTGAGACGGTATTCTATAGGCGCCGAATCTGATTAGAACCCGTATGCGTGATCAGTTATCGGACAAATTAAACTGTTAGTTAGTGAAACCACTGTATGAAATCAAGAGGACATCAAAATCTAATTTCTCTTTCCTTTTCCTTTTATGTCACAAAAATTGGGAAGGAAATGATGTACACATTTACAAGCTGACTTTTTGCAGTACTACTGTTTTAGAAGGGGACAGCTCAAAGGGTACGTTGGCTAACCAAGTCATGCCAGCGTCTGCGTCAGACTCAGAATATCAGTTACTTGTATCTGGAAGGTTTGCCGAATGTCGTAACAGCTCGAATGTGACAAACGTGGCAAATTGTGCTTCTGCCAGTACATAATATCGAACGTCACTGCGAAAGAAACTATGTACATCGGGCCAATGTTTATTGCCCGAGCATTGAGCGGAAAATTTCACTACGGCTTTGTAAATGATTCAGATTTTTTCCACAAAATTCCTCCGTCAGTCACATTTCAAGATCGACGTTTTATGATTAAAAGGCAATATTGGCAGGAACCACGATGCGTTCCTGACAGTCGCCGAATATAAAATTAGTGCCGAAATCAAATTAGCATATATTATCGAAAAACGATGCGGTTCACCGACAGCATACGCAGCACGCTGTGAAATGCCTAGGAAATGAAATTCATTGTTTCACGTTCAGAATTCGACGCTCTGCGAAGGAAACAATACAGCAGCGGTAAAAAGTTTAGTTGGATTACTTGAACAATTCATTTACTGTACCCACCTCTTACTGCAACATTTATTTTCTATCTCATTCTTTTGCGAATGAATAAACGTGTGCACGTTCTTCCTGTGGTCTTGTAAAGAGGAACATTTTGCTTACTCTCTGTAGACTATAAATGAATATATATAACTAAAGTAGTGGACATTAAGGAAATTGAATTAACAAATACTGCTGTTCTTATCCAACATGAAAAGTCAAAAGAGAAGCTAGAAGATAACAACTGGATTTTCACTTTACCCTTTCCGAGACTGTTTCGTGTTCCTTCCTCCCTGCCAGTGATAAAAGTGAATTTGTTTTATTTTTAAAAAAATTAGTTACTACCAAATATCTCTTACTTCCTCTAAAAACAGTCATTTTAGACCGTATTTTGACGCGTTTGTCGTTGACGTACAACATTTACATTAAAATTAGTACTGTTTACTTAATTATACATATCGATTCCAAAATGGTATTACAGAAGGAAGTTACAGAACGTTTTTCTTCTTGTAGCGGGGAATTCCCTCTGGATATTACTGGTTAGGTTACGTAATTTCAATATTATTAAAGAGTTATGTAATATTTCTCAAAATGACCTACTTATATTGATTTAAATACCCATCGTTAAACATTTATAAATAATTTGTGTTTCTTTCTTACAGAAACTAAGATACTGCTCGACCTTCCCGCTAACTTACAGCTGACTCTAAGCGATATAGCGAATTGGTGTCTGAACGTAATAATTTTCGGACTGAGTCTTTATCTGTGCCTTTGAGGTTCTTGTAAAATAAACACAGAAGATACCAAACTACAGTCGCATGAAAACTCTGTCCTCCCCGATTCCTTCAGACCTAAACAAAGATTCCGACATATGTTGGAGACAGCTGTATCGTGTCCTGATTCCAGATGCAGCATCTTTCGTAATTACTTTACCTCGAAGGAGAGATAAACAGACTGTTGCGAAAACCCATCCTGTGGACGCCTTCCGGAGGAGATTTCTTTCCCTGTTTACTGATTTACTCCATGGGTTTGTATGTTTATATGCTGAATAAAGCTGTGTATCACACACAGTTTGCGAAGCGCGATGACAAATACCGAGCTACATCCACAATTGCACATATAATTAATTATACGTTCTCGTTGTGAGTTCACCCACGGAGTCACTAAAACAGAACAATACATCGTCGTCTACAGAAAGTTTTACGATCTAAAATCTGAGGCAGACAATCGCATCACCAGCTGCGTTGACTTAGCAAAGAAATGAAATACCGGGTGGTTATAATTAAAGTGCAGCTGTTCATGGAGGTCCAGTGTGGGCTGTAATCATTTCATGGCAGCGAAACTTAGCAGATATGCTAATGCGTTAACGAGGAACCGATTTACGCTGGAGAAAATTCATTCCAATCTTGACTACCAGGTGTAAATCTGATGCTATTCAGCATCTTGTGGACGTCTTCGGGAGGAGGGTATTAGTGTTAACGTCCCGTCGACAACGATAACACTAGAGACGGAGCACAAGCTCGGGTTGGGGAAGGATGGTGAAGGGAATCGGCCGTGCCTTTTCAAAGGAACTATCCCGGCAATTGCGTAAAGCGACTTAGGGAGATCACGGAAAAACTTAATCAGGACTATCGGACGCGAGTTTGAACCGTCGTCCTCCCGAATGCGAGCCTAGTGTGCTAACCACTGCTACACCTTGCTCGGTCGTCGTCTTCGGTGGTCATATTGAACAAATTGGGCAAGCGGTGATTAACGATAAAGTCAAAAAAATGGTTCAAATGGCTGTGAGCACTATGGGACTTAACTTCTGAGGTCGTCAGTCCCCTACAACTTAGAACTACTTAAACCTAACGAACCTAATGACATCACGCACATCCATGCCCGAGGCAGGATTCGAACCTGCGACCGTAGCGGTCTCCCGGTTCCAGACTGTAGTGCCTAGAACCGCTCGGCCACTACGGCCGGCAACGATAAAGTCAACACTACGCCTTTTCAGTTGTTTGACCTGATCTACGAATGTCCCGTTCCTACTCCATTACACATGGAAACATTTCTATACGTCTTTCTTGCATTCACAACGCCGGATTTGCACCTGGTGGCCAAACCGCAATAACTTTTTTTTTTCCATCGCAAATCGGTTCCGCATTAACATATTAGAATATCTTCCAAGTTTCGCTGCCATACGATAATCACAGCCCACGCTGCACCTCTGTGAATAGCTGCAATTTCATTAAAACCACCCGGTACATTGTGGCCCGCTATGCGTTATCCGAGCGTTAAGTACAACAGACACTCATCTGTATTCATTGTAATGATATTATACAGTTATGCTTCGATCTTTAATGATTTAAAAAGCCTACTACAAAATAAAACACGGATCTCGTGTCTTTAGTTATACCAGCAGAGCTCCAACGTAATTTGGGTTCAGTTTAATATGCTTAAGTAGTAAACCTCAGTGGCCAGACGTCAAAAGATTGGTAAAAAGTTGGAACAAGGTAAAAGGGACGCATGACAACACTTGGGAATGATGATATAGTGGGTGCATGAGCAAAGAAGCTTCAGCGTTATGTTACGTTTTTATTGTTCACGGATGTAATTTGTTTGTTTGGACTTTACTGCGCAAACGTTAAAAGTACAGTGGCCAAACGTAAAGGCTCCAAGAAAAGATCGGAGAAAATTAACGATTTTATTGAACTATTGCGCAAAAACAGCAGTTTAGAAGTCATAAAGAGGTCTGGAGCTGCAATCGAATGTCCAAGTTGATGGCAGTTAATACTTAACACTAAAGTTTCAATGTAAAACATAAACTTCTGCCTTACTCTTGAAGAAATGAAGACGTGGGAGGCAACTATGCCGACGTAAAAATAAATAATGCCACCTTGAGAATTCTTATTTACTCTATGTTTAAGAGAACGATTGTAGCAATGAAATAAAAAAACTGTAGAAACATTTATTAAACGAAATGATATCTCACTGAGCATTAGCAGTTCAAGAGGCTTATACGAGCTTTCGGCACTGTGTGGTTTTATGCAGTTCTTTTTTATAGTGTACGGTAAAATTTTCTTAATTTATCAGAACTTTTTGTTGTTTTCATGTCTAGCGATTAAAAAGTCAGTGGAATATTCGACTCTGATAACTAAGTTTGTACGTAATTCATTATCGTACCTAGAGTGCCTCGTTTCTTGACAAACCGGGTACGTAAATATCTTTTGAGCAGTAAAACTTCTCCACAAATTATGGTATCATTTGCATACATTATGAGAGTTGTTTCCCCAGGAGGCGACGCTGTATTCGGAGCGCAAAGTCTCGCTGCTTAAGAAGGTCGCGGCTCAGTTGGAAACTTTTAACGCTGCTGGCTATTTGCTGAAAAGCGGCGGCGATAAACTCGGCCTGTTTTCTCGCCCCAGTATTCTCGGCACGCCAACTGCGCAAAATTTCTCAGGAAATGTTGTTTCTGCAAGCGGCAAGAAACATTCGCTATAAAAACAGCCGAATGTTTATGCTGGCGGGAAGTGGCGGCTGCGATCGAAATCGGAATATGAAGTCGGCCAGTCACTGTTTGCTACTGCACAGTCCGTGAGCTGTTCCAGTAAAACCATCCAGAGATTGAGGAGAAACGCACCGTAAGATTCCTCTGAAGTTTCATGAACGCTTCAGACGCAAGTAACATTAACTATTTTAGTAAAAGAATAGTGAAATATAAGCTCATGTGCTACTTAATAGCGAGCGAAACAGAAAATCTACGAGGAAATCTCTAGTGACCTAATAAAATTTCTGCTCTTTAGGAACAAGTAGGTCATAACGAAACTTCTTGGCTGATTAAAAGTCTATTCTGGACATGGATTCGAATGCGAACCTTTGGCTTTCATGAAAAGAATTCTTTTTGATCACTCACATTCCGAGCTCGAATTTCAAGAAAAGCCATATTGCCTATTGCCAAGTGCAAGTTATCTGCTGTTTCCTTTTGATCCTATGAATGAACTTAGAAATACGTACATGGATTTTATGCCTAGTAAGCAAACAAGCTGCCATATACCATGGACTTTAGTAATTGCCCTACTTCGATAAAGGGAGAACACAAGTACCTCACATGTCATCCACGTCTACCGTATATGCAGTGCCGGCCGATTGGGACGATTTTTGAAGATGCCTGATTTTAAATAACGCAACTCTACGGTCCCTGTGATGCCGTCAGACTACATGGAGGCCGCGAGTGCGTCACATACTGGAGAAATGCCATTGTTTATCATACTGATTATACTGAGCTTTCCCATTATCTTTTGAGGGGACCAATTACAGGAAAGATATTTGTAAATCAGTTGTTATCATTGCTGCTGGCGATTCAATATTGTAGTTCGCATTCCGCATCAAACATATGAACTAACGTTGAACCAGAAATGAAATGACAAATGGTTCAAATGGCTGTAAGCACTATGGGACTTAACATCTCAGGTCATCAGTCCCCTAGAACTTAGAACTACTTAAACCTAACTAACCTAAGGACATCACACACATCCATGCCTGAGGCAGGATTCGAACCTGCGACCGTAGCGGTCTCGCGGTTCCAGACTGAAGCGCCTAGAACCGCTCGGCCACCAGCGGCCGGCATGAAATGACAACCCCTTACCTATAAAAAGGTTATGTTTCAAACAAATATTATGAGGTAAACCAGCATAATGAACTCAAAGATGGGAACAAGAAAAACTGGAACTACATAAAAGGAGAATACTCCTGCATCGATATTTAAATAAAATCACACTTGACAAGTGAAAGAAATAGAGCTTGCGACCAATACTGAAACTACACGGATGAGCCACAGAAGTCCCAAAGTCAAAATCAAAGCCAGTACAACGAAAAACCAGCTGAAAGTTGCAAATTTCATTTTTTTTTATTCACTCTAGGACTAGTTTCGGGCTGGGACCCACTTTCGATTCATCGTAAAACAGTCAGAAGTGGTATTTTCGAAAATTCAAAAACATGTCAAAAATGTGCAAACGAACAGTTACATTGCATACAGATAACAGATACAGTTATCCACAGATAATAGCATGCGCTGTAACTGATCGTTTGCATGTTTCGGCATTTTCGGTAATACCATTTTTGACTGCTACCGTGATTCGAAACTAGTCATCGAGTGAATAAAAAAAATTGAAATTTGCAACTTTGGATCGCTTTCTCGTTGCAATGATTAACAAAAGTTACTGACTCACAGCTGTTCCAGCATGCTGGAAGTTCTAAAAACAAAACCTTCCCGGTGCATATGATAAATTCCATAACCGTCATTCTGTTCGAGAAATATTATTCAAACTGGGATTCGATCGATGTAGAATTAAGTGTCCTACACAACGGGACAGCATGCGCTTATAGTATCATTGCTCAATTCTCATGTGACTGTGAAGCTGCACAAATGGAAAACCAAATCCCCAATTCCAAAAGCTGATTCATGTATTTACATGACAGGAATACAAGCGATTGTTGAAACCAGTAACTTGAATAAACAAGTGATCGACACGTGGTTCATCATACAGAAACTTATCCGGTTAGGGTAACGAAAACGATTTAAATCAGTACTGTTATTCTTGCAGTTTTAGAGGGTACATTGTTCTTAAGCAAATCACAGTAGACAATCAAGGGGCCACCAATGCTGATACCACATGGTCACCACCAGTATGAACAAAGACAGAGTAGCAGTTTAAGTATTATTCATAAAAATTAAATTTCTTCATAACTGACAAGAACCTATCCGCACTAACTAGTTCAAATACCTAGAGATGTTCCAAGGAACATAAATATTACCAGGATGGTGGCAGGATCCAAAGCATCGCTTCAAGAAAGACGACGAAGGCGGTTGCCTCGGAAGTCCGGTTTTTTATGATGGTGGAGGAAGGGGCACAGTTCCAAAAGTGAGAAAAATCGGGAAGCATTATGATTTGCAAAGGAGCAACTGTGCTAGATCTCTCTGGTAAAAGCTATCGATATCGGTACTGCACCGTCCAGACCACATAAGAAAGTCTTTCTTTCCCTGGCTGTCAGATTTACATACATTCATCCATCGATATTTGCTTTGCAGAATTTATCCAGGAAAACGGAGAGGATATGGAGAGGGTGAATAAATATAGTAGCATAATGTGTGCTGTCTTACAGTGGGAGTACAACCGACGGAAAAACTGTGTTTGCAGCCTATACGGGGTATTTAAGCAGTATCAAACACTAAAACTGAATGTTGGCATATACAGCCGCCTTTCAACAAGAACATAGTTCAAATCAAAACTTCAGTCTGAAAGTACCTCTCCGATAAGCTTTCATATTCTTCACAGAATCTCTTCTTCTTAACTTTCTCCACGGGCGCCCAGGAAGAGAGGATTTGGAGAGCTGCAATTCAGCCACGGCTCATGGGACGGTTTCGAGAATAAGCCTTTCTATCTGAGAGGTGGACTTCAGGAGTCTGGGAGTCCATGTTCTGTCTCTAGTCTGCGTCCGCAGCTCGTGGTCGTGCGGTAGCGTTCTCGCTTCCCGCGCCCGGGTTCCCGGGTTCGATTCCCGGCGGGGTCAGGGATTTTCTCTGCCTCGTGCTGACTGGGTGTTGTGTGATGTCCTTAGGTTAGTTAGGTTTAAGTAGTTCTAAGTTCTAGGGGACTGATGACCATAGATGTTAAGTCCCATAGTGCCCAGAGCCATTTTCTCTAGTCTGCCCTTACGACACACTTAAAGTCATGAATCAAATGTAAGTCAAAATTAATTATTTCGTACGGGACTTTCATTGCTTGCCTCAAAAGCTTGTTTATGTCTCACTACATGAACCTAATTCTGATGTGGCGATGATATAAGGTGCAGTAAAATGGAAACGAAACAGATGGAAAAGAGGAAGTAAATTGTTTGTTACACTTTAAGATATGTACACACAAATAAATGATTACAATTTCAGAATAGTTGGATGATATATTCAAAAGAAAGAGCTTCACGCACTGAGCAAGTCAATCACGCGTCGGTCCACCTCTGGCGGTTATGCAAGCAGTCATTCAGTTTGACATTAATTGATAGAGTTGTAGCATTTCCTCCTCAGTGATATACAGGCTGATTCAAAAAGAATACCACAACTTTAGGAATTTAAAACTCTGCAACGACAAAAGGCAGAGCTAAGCACTATCTGTCGGCGAATTAAGGGAGCTATAAAGTTTCATTTAGTTGTACATTTGTTCGCTTGAGGCGCTGTTGACTAGGCGTCAGCGTCAGTTGATGCTAAGATGGCGACCGGTCAACAGAAAGCTTTTTGTGTTATTGAGTACGGCAGAAGTGAATCGACGACAGTTGTTCAGCGTGCATTTCGAACGAAGTATGGTGTTAAACCTCCTGATAGGTGGTGTATTAAACGTTGGTATAAACAGTTTACAGAGAATGGGTGTTTGTGCAAAGGGAAAAGTTCTGGACGGCCGAGAACGAGTGATGAAAATGTAGCACGCATCCAGCAAGCATTTGTTCGCAGCCCAGGAAAATCGACTCGCAGAGCTAGCAGAGAGCTGCAAATTCCACAATCAACTGTATGGAGAGTCCTACGAAAAAGGTTAGTTATCAAACCTGAACGTCAACTACCCGAGGCGATGGATCGGCCGCCAGGCAGCCCGTGACAGAGCACTTAATCACTGGCCTCCAAGAAGCCCTGATCTTACCCCCTGCGATTTTTTCTTATGGGGGTATGTTAAGGATATGGTGTTTCGGCCACCTCTCCCAGCCACCATTGATGATTTGAAACGAGAAATAACAGCAGCTATCCAAACTGCTACGCCTGATATGCTACAGAGAGTGTGGAACGAGTTGGAGTATCGGGTTGATATTGCTCGTGTGTCTGGAGGGGGCCATATTGAACATCTCTGAACTTGTTTTTGAGGGAAAAAAACCTTTTTAAATACTCTTTGCAATGATGTATAACAGAAGGTTATATTATGTTTCTTTCATTAAATACACATTTTTAAAGTTGTGGTATTCTTTTTGAATCATCCTGTAGTGCCAAATTCTGTCCAGCTGGGGCATTAGATCGTCAAAATACCGAACTGGTTGGGGGAACCGGTCCATAATGATCCAGACGTTCCCAGCTGGGAAGATATCCAGCGATCTCGATGGCCAGGGTAGGCTGTGGAAATCACGAGGACAAGTAGAAGAAATTCCAGCTGTGTGCGGATGGGCATTATCTTGCTGAAATATAAGATGGCTTGCCTTTAACGGTGGGGGGGGGGGGGAGGGGGGGGAGCATTCATAACATAAATGTTGAGGAATGATGTTCACAGCACCCTATATAAATATCATACTTAGGTTAAGAATTTCAAAAAATTGTTTATCGTACATTAAGCTTTGTGTTTAATCTTTTATTAATTCAGCTGAGTACAACTTGAATCACTAAGTTACTCCAATAATTTATCTACAATTGATAAACCAATAACACATGTAAAATGATTGCAAATGTTAGGGTACTATTTCTCAAATTAATAAAATAAGAAAGCTTTAACTATTTTAAAATTATAGAGAGATGTTAACAGACAAAGGAACAGACATATTTGTATCAATTAAAACAATCATTATTGTCATAAGTCAGGCGAGAAAACACATTTTAGCACTGATCCTTTTCATCATTACTACAAGACGTTTCTGAATCGATACAGTTACTGCAGGTGTTTCTCATATGATTTAAACACACAAACTGTTTTTAGTTGCAACAGAAGAACATGATCTTTTATCAGCATTTCTTAGGCAAACTGTGCGACTTACTGATTTACGTATATCGCTTTGAACTGCTGGAATAACCTCTTCAGTGTTTGAGATCTTGACTGCCTTCATCCGGATGGATCTTTGAACGGCTGCGTTTGAGGCTCTCTTTAAAATATTAGAACGTACAACCTCCTATTCCAGCTGCCTTATAAATTGCCTTCTTTCCACAGCAAAATCTAGGATGTTGCATCTCGGTATAAGTTGAGCATTAATGCATTCAACATCAAATATCCGAAAGAACACCACTAATGCTCATAGTCTGTTCTTCTTGCTACGGAGTATGTTGCATACAGCTTGTCAACAGTGTCAACTCCACCTTTTGTAACGTTCTAGAAGGTAACGATCTCAGGTTTTCTCTCGTCACCTGTTGTATCAGTAATCTTGGGATTTAGATGCATTGTTCACAGAAGTATAACGTTTCAACATTTTTTTATGCGTATGAAAGGCAAGTGACAAAATTTTAGTTTCTCTCCCTCTTATGACAGGCAGTTCTTTAGGAAGATGAGGCTTAATTTTTCTTATCGTGCCAACAAGTATCAATAGTTTCTTCAGTAATTCTTCAGCAAGAAAAATACTAGTGTTGTGATGTTTCGGCTAGTATCTTGAATCCCCTCAGTAAGTCTCAAAACAACGTCTTTGCCTGAATTAGAAATTTGGGTTTTGGAAAGGCCCTTCAGGCTGCTTTCCGGCACACACTTCTATTTGTGATGTATACCAAGTCCTCGCATCACATAATATTTGTATCTTGATTCCGTATTTAGCACGCTTCCTTGGGATATACAAAAAGTAACATTTGCTTCTGAAGGTACCAACTGTCCATTAATAGCTTCCAAGGCTGGATAAATTTCTGCAATTTTCGTCGAACAAGGTGAATACTTCCGGTATTGCAATAATTTTACGCAATTACTTACGTTGTGCCTGCCATGATTATTGCCAAATCTCAAGTATGTCATAAGGAACAAAAATCCGTCCAATGGCATAATAATGTGAAATATTTCTACTAATGCCTATGAAGAAAGCAGATCTTGTTGATTCATTTTAGCTGCTCTGTAAGAATCAGCAATTTTAAGTAATCCAATGAAAGATCGTACTTCTATTACATCAGTTTCCCAGCGTCTATTTTTGTTTTTATAGAAGAGCTCCATGCGTTCAATGTGAAGGTTGGTGCACTCGACGACTGAGGGAATTATTTGCGCATTTATGCGGTTGCAGGCGGAAGCCATGTCTGGAGGCGCCCGGGACAGCTGTCGCCCGCCATACGGGCCGAGAACCAGAAGTGATTGTCTGTGGTGCCACCTTATTTCATAGCAGAGCCCCTTTGATTGCCATCCGCGGTACGCTTGAAGCACAGCCGTACGTCGACGATATTCTAAACACCGTTTTGTTTCCCTTCATGGCAAGCCATCTTAGGCTTACATTTAATATAATGCCCATCTGCGCATGGCAAGAATTCCTGTTCATTGCCGTCGTGCTTGTCAAACCCAACCTTGGCCAGCAAAGTCGCAGTAACTCTATCCATATCCAAATGAGAACCTTTGGAACATTATGGGCTCGGCCCTCCAACGAGGTGGGGATTTTGACGATCTGAGGCTCCAATTGGACAGAATTTGGCACGGTATACCTCAGAAGAAATCCAAAAGCTCTGTCAATCAGAGCCAAGTCGAATAACCGCTTGCATATAGGACAGAGGCGGGATCAACGCGTTATCGACTTCCTTAGTTATGAAGCCCTTTCTGTTGAATAAATCATCCAGTCTTTCTGAAATTGTAATCATTTGTCTGTCTGTACATGTAAATCACATCTACTTGTTGGCGTCCCGTTCGGATAATTCCTTCGTGGTGAGTCGTGGTCTTTGCCTTAAAGCAGGGCTTCCCATCGTGTGGTCCGCGGACCCCTTAGGGGTCCGCCGGCTCTTTCTAGGGGGTCCGCGGCCACCCTTCACCAAATCGTGTAAAATAATGAATAAAATTATTGAATAAAAATGTGAAAATCAAATTCATCACTACTTTTTTCGTGTGAAAAACATGTGTACTTTTACTTCAGGTCGTATTCTCAAGCAGCCTTTGTGGTTCCTAAGTGAGAACGCATACACAGGTTAGTGCCGGAGAATGCGGCTTCTCTGATCGACTGTTCCGCAACAATACGGGGATCGTTTGTGCGCCGGCTCACGACGGTAGATGCGATGAAACCTTTTACGCATGCGCGGAGCGAGCTTTGTCGACCAGTCACAGTGCTCGCTTGCACGTATGCGGTTCCAGGCATAATTAAATGTTAAACTTGCTTTGTCAGAGCACTTCCTATTTCATAAGTCGATTTTTGACCTTCAAGTTGTTTTCATTCATCTCTAAACCAAAGATTATTGATACGTCGGGAGGGGCGGGGGGGGGGGGGGGGAGGGGGCGTCATTGGGAACATGGAACTTGCATTAAGAAGCTTTCAGTTCCCATGGGTTTCGCTCTGAAATTTAAAGTTACTGTGCTCTTGACTGACTACGGGTCGAGCGGTTCTAGGTGCTTCAGACTGGGACCGCGCGACCGCTACGGTCGCAGGTTCGAATCCTGCCTCGGACATGGATGTGTGTGATGTCCTTAGGTTAGTTAGGATTATGTAGTTCTAAGTTCTAGGGTACTGATGACCTCAGATGTTAAGTCCCATTGTGCTCAGAGCCATTTGAACTGACTAGGGGTCCGCCATGGATTTTCGACTGAAGAAGCGGTCCACCAGCTGAAAAGGATGGGAAGCCCGGCCTTAGAGGGTATTCCAAATATAACCGCCATAGTTGTTAATGTATTTACCTTCCGTAAGGCAGGACGCTCATTAACTTGCTGGAAACATGTCTGCCGTAGTCTACGGAACCATGCTTAAATCCGGGCACGCATGTCTTCGTCTCTAGGAAATAGACGGCCACGTGTTTCTTTAGGACTACAAAAATACGGAAATCGCATAGGGAGAATCGGGACTGTATGGAGGATGTGTATGGGCTTTCCAGCAGAGCGTCTGTAGTGTAGTCGAAACAACGTTGACAGCATGTTGGGCAGCACTGTCTTGCAACAGAATGATCCCGTCCATCAACATTCCTGGCCGTTTGTACTTGATGGCGCGCTATAATTTTTGCCACGTCCACGTACTGCTGTTCGCGGAAGTGCTAATCTTTTGCATACTCAGCTATGTGGTACACTTCATTCCAGTTTAATGTTTGTTGCAAGCCACCTTGATGATGTTGCAGTTTTAATAGCTAGCAGTGTACTCGGGAGTGAGTGCGTAGCTGAACACACCTCTTTCCCGCACCCCAGCTGCGACAGGCCGCGAGGCCACTGAGCGACACAAAGCACGCCCTGCCAGGCGGTTAACAGAGATTCGCGCGCCCCGCGGAGGTGTATGCGGCCGTAGGAGTGGCGACGACATCTCGTAACGCAGTCACACACCTAGCGGGGGCAGAGGTAGGGAGCGTGACCAGGGGAGGGATCTTGGCCGCCTCCGCGCCCGCCCCCGCCGCCCCGCCCTGCCACCGTCAGGGCGTGAGTAACGAGTCTGCAGGGGCATACATGTTGCATCAGGCGCCTCATATTAGCCCCCTGAATAATTCACGCCCCCTGAGTGCGGCGGTCGCAGCCTTTATTGGGCTCCCCGGGCAACAGTGGCAGTTAGCGCGCCCCTAACTCTGCCCGCGATGATGGCCGCACCTACCGTACGTACGAGGCGCACTCGTAACCAGTGTCCCTACAAAGCCGCCACTCCCCTCCACTACCCTACCCACTTCTGTGCAACGTCACTAGCCCACAGGCGGTCTCCAAGCCTTCACGCTCTACATCTCTTTCACACATCGCCACTGCCAACACGTCGCACACGTGGGCAGGCGTGTGAGATGGAGAACAATTATCTCGTGCTAGCGGTTTCATTTGTTCGTCTACGCTCCCGCGACTATGGAGTGAATAGTGAACAAGGTACAAGAGATACAGCAGGGACGCTCGAAAGGTGAGACTGAGTGAGATAAGTTCGATTAAACGTTGTCTCGCGTCTTCAGTTTTGAAATTTTATGTTCCCTGCAACGAAAGTCAAGCTGATACGGCTGCTACAGGGAGGCCCACAGGAACCACAACATTTTCATTTCACTGTTATGAGATTTAGCATATATTTACACCAATAAATCTTCAAAAACCAAAGACGTTCATTTATTAAAAAGTATATGACAATTGGTATCCATCATTGGCGACAAATATCCTGAAGATGTTCGCGGAAGCTTCTCACTACGTTCTCAATCATTTTATAAGGAATGGTGTCTATCTCTTCACGAATTGCGGGCTTCGTCTCATCATTACTGCGGAATCGCCGTGAAAGAAGTTTGTTCTTGAAGTGGCCCCACAGAAAAAGATCAGGGGCTGAAAGTTCAGGTGATCTCGCCGGTCATGGGAATCACCGAATCGTGAGAGTAATCGACGAGGAAAATGGCGCCTCAGCGTAGTCACTAATGTACAAGCCATGTGCCGCGTAGCCCCGTCATGCAAATATAACGCGTTTAGACGGCAGTGCCCCTGCAGCTGTGAAATGAAAAAATTGCTAATCGTGGTGGCAGATCGATCGGCTGGCCGTCTTTGCCTTAAAAGTAATTATTTAAATGAATAGGAATTTTTAATCTAGTGCTTTTTCAAATCGGGGTAAATAGTGTAAAACAATTTGCCCTAGCACCTTACACATTCCTAAACATATACAGAGAGCCCCAAAAATTTGTGATTATGAATTTTTAGCAGCTATGGTAATCCTTCTACCATTTAAAACAAAAACCGTGGGTCGCATGCAATAGATAATAGTAATGAAGTGAATTATTCATGCATCAGTTAGCAAGTAGTGTAATAGTCCTGAGGCGAACTACTCAAGCACGAATTATGTAATATATGCACCCCTCGTTTTTCGTTTTAAATCTTACACGTATTTTCATAGCTTCAAAAAGTCAATTACAAATTTTCAGGATAATCTGTGCGGCTTCGGAAATCCTTACGAGCCTGGGAGAAATTACTTTATACTCTTTTGTCCGGTTAAAGAAAGGCGTACATTAAATACTTATTTTCATTTAAATAATTATTTACTTGGTTTTATTCTTATGTCTGTGAAACTTTTCAATCGATTTCAAACTTTTGGAGCCGACTGGAACAGAGACACGCGGTAAGTCTCAGGTTTATTCCAGTTTCTCTTCACCTGACTCAAGCAATACATTGCTTCCTCCCACGCATATCTCGCAAAACAACCATGAAAGAAAAAATTAGAGAGATTCTAGCTCACGTGAGGGCTTACCAGCAGTCGTTCTTTTCTCTAACCATTCGCGGGTGGAACAGGAAAAGGGGAAATGGCAGTGCTACACAAAATACCTCCGCCACACGAGACAAAAAAGAGAGGTAATATCGCACAGTCATCCACTTATGAGCTATATTTAAAAAATTTAAGTCCTTAGCTCACTGGAAAATTTAAAATCCATTGCAAAATTTGCATCCAACATACGGACAAGAATAATATAAACATTCTAAAATTTCGTCCAAAGATTTCAGTAGGTTGCCTACTCGCACGCCATAGAAGGACCTTTGGGCTACCAAGAGCATTGTCTGTTTCCGAGCAATATCGGAAGTTTTGTATATTGACACACCCATTCAGATGAAAGTTTGCCTTGTCAGAAAAGGGTCAACCTGGTCTATTTTGTCCAGAAATCTTGTGCTGAAACTGCGCCCGGCTAACTGTTCAGCCAGTTGCAGCTTATCGGGATGAAACTTTAAATCGTGTTTACAAATAGCTCTCACGGCTTTGCAGAGGAATGTCACTGTTCTGAAATGGCAACGGAAAGACCTCTGTAGGCTTCAATACAGAGCTTTTCGAAATCGTCGGGTAATTTCCAGCTTTCTGTCATTTCAAGTCTCTTATGCTTTACGTTTGTTACAGGACTCGCCTCATGCCATTACTTTATTCACCTCAATAACGTACGTCTGTGCGGAAATGGCTGTCTCCTCAACAGTGCATTCGGTGTTGGACAGCCGCAACACATTTCATGCATCAGAACCCTTCCACTTCCTCAGTAAGCAGCTGCACTGGCCAACGTTCCAAACTAAACTGAGTAGAATACTATATCGGTCCGATTTGTAGCCGTAGATAGCGTGAGCACACCTACATATTAGCAGGGTGGCCAATCGAAAATGTGCTACTTGCTGCTGCGGTCTTGGTGTGGTTTGTAACTTGCATGTGATTACTGCCAGTGCCATGCAGTTCTGGTCTCCATCGCCAGCGATCGGTTTTTTGGACCCGTTCCCAGTCACTCGTCGATACCATTCCAGTCCCTGTGTTGTGGCCTGACGGTGATCTACTTGGATCTCGCAGTTAATCTGCTTCACTATCTTTTCATGTTATTTTACTTATCGTTATTTATATTCTCGATACTGAGAACAGACCGGCAGCGGGCTGGGCGGGGAAAGAACTTATAGAAATATTCAAACATCTATGTGACAAAACTTCGTTGATTAAAATTCTTTCATGATTTTGACGGTATTCGCATTCCTACAGCCTACGGGGGACGATTGTGCTGACGGGCTTGACAACAGTGGATTACGAATTTCGGTGGGGAAAGGTTGTAAAATGTTTTATGGTACGTATGCTGAGAGGGCGGGGGGAGGCGTTGTAGGATGGAACGTGTGTAGGTTTCTAGCTACAAAAGAGGAAGATCATTTGGAGCATGGGAAGTGAGGGGATTCGTAGATTACGATTGATAGGACGGGTATATTTTAAGTTTGATTTCATGTCCTGATAGGAAAGATGATTAAACTTACCCCGAGAAAGATGGTTCAAATGGCTCTGAGCAGTGTGGTACATAACATCTGAGCTCATCAGTCCCATAGAACTCACAACTACTTAAACCTAACTAACCTAAGGGCATCACACACATCCATGCCCGAGGAGGGATTCGAACCTGCGACCGTAGCAGTCACGCGGTTCCAGACTGTAGCGCCTAGAACCGCTCGGCCACCGCGCCCGGCACCTGAGAAAGAATGTACGAAGTTTTGAGATAGAGGGTAAGTGGGATTTGTTGATGCGGGTGCAGCAGAAGGCCGGGGTTTCCAATGATGGGATATCGGGATTCAGTTTTGTAGGGGAAGTATGTAGGCGAAGATGTTCCACTGTTTGTCATTGTCTCCTTAAACACAACCTGAGATAAGGCCGTAAGGAATGGTAACTTAGATATAACTTGGTGCCGGCTGTTGTTAATAGCTCGAGCTTTCAGGCCACTGCCGATGTAATATTATCTTGTAGAAAGACTCGATTCGTCGGTTTCCACTTTCTGGTGTTTCCTGTCTTTCGACTGTTATCAGGGAGTTATCAGCAGAAAAGCAACGTCACATTAAAATTACACTTTCATCTTCGGGAATGACCTTCACTGCGCTCTGGCTTCTTTCTGTACACGCACAATTTCTTTAATTATAAATTCACTTACTGCGGCTCTATATTTTCCGTTTTCTCGCCACTATCGTATTGTCAACACTCTATCGTTCGTCATCGTTAGCACGCCTTCCACTGCTGCTTGCTAGTTGCCCTCCTACTGTCTTGCAAACGATAAATACTTCGGCCTGGCATCCACATTCAATTCGCGAATAATAATATGAATAACGAAGTTCTACCAGCAAGTAACATCCAAATTTAGATGTTAAATCGTATATAACAGTCAAATTAAATATGTACTGCCGAGAATTGTGACAGAAACTTTAAACTAGACATATGTTTATTGCGATGGCTGTAGAAAGGAAACTGCCGCTGTCAGGCTCAATCACAGTTGAGGGACGAAGAAAAGTCACAGTAAGCTGCGCGGAGTGCCCGCGCGGTTTGAGGCACTATGTCACGCATTGCGCGGCCCCTCCCGCCAGAGGTTAGAGTTTTCCCTCGGGCATGAGCGTGTGTGTTGCTCGTAACGTAAGTTAAGTTAAGTTAGTTTAAGTAGTGTGTAAGTCTACCGATGACCTCAGCAGTTTGGTCCCTTAGGAATTCACACACACACACACACACACACACACACACACAAATCACGGTAGACGCTGTCCAGTCGTGACGGCCGAATACGAAGCAAGAGGTAGAAAGTAACCGAGCGTCAGATGAACTAAAAGTGTCTGTTGGCTCGGAAGCAACATTTTGGAAGATGAAGCGTCAGGCAAACCTAGAGCAAACTGGCACCTGTGATGAAATCTACTCAGATAAACCACTGGTCCACGACTTACGGAGCCTCTGCTTGGAATATACTTTTGCATTAGAACGCTAGAATACAGTGAATCGTAAAAGCCATTGGCCCGCTTTCAATACTATCCTGTACGTTAAATTTCAGGAAGAAATATCTGCCGACAAAGGTGTTGAATTTTCATTCATTATTTTTCAGTGTTCATTTTCTGCATCTAGCTGTCGTATGCAGCACGTACATTTATGATAGCTGTAGCTTCATGCAACCTACTGAGTAAATAACGGTTTTAAAATTCTGCAGGATCAGTAGCTAAACATATTGATTACAGCAACAGCTGCAACACTGGCAGATCGGTAGCGTATACACTAAAAGAAGACGTAAACTCTTATTTCATGATAATTCGTGGTTAAGTTCCTATGGCTCACACACTACTTAATCTAACTTAAACTAACTTACGCTAAGGACAACACACACATCCGTGCCCAAGGGAGGACTCGAACCTCCTACAGGGGGCAGCCGCGCGAACCATGGCAATGCGCCAGAGACCACGCGGCTACCCCGCGTTGTTACACTTTTATTCTTTCTGTATCTGTCACACATTGACAAGAACCAAGGAGCAGCGACAAATAATCGTGCAGCCTCCGATATTTGGACAACATTTCAAATTTTCTAAAGAAGTTAAACTATAACAAAAACCGACCGCGCGTAATAATAATAGCATCAATCCACAGTTTAGTTACATTAAAGCTTTTAGAACAGAGTAATAATCGTAGAATCATTTATAGACACCGTGGAAAAAGTTTTGCGGCGGCCAATTAGGCAAAGCTGTCGCAGTTGTCACGGCTAACCATGAGATAAGTAGGAGACCTTATAAAGCGACTTCGGCTTAAACTAAGCACTATATAACTAAATTATGTACTAAGAGATGTTTTCCATACTGCTGAAAACGATAGATTGATGGCACAGCTGCCGGCCGCGGTGGTCTAGCGGTTCTGGCGCTGCAGTCCGGAACCGCGGGACTGCTACGGTCGCAGGTTCGAATCCTGCCTCGGGCATGGGTGTATGTGATGTCCTTAGGTTAGTTAGGTTTAAGTAGTTCTAAGTTCTAGGGGACTTATGACCTAAGATGTTGAGTCCCATAGTGCTCAGAGCCATTTGAACCATTTGATGGCACAGCTGTACATATTAGAAACCGTAACGATACTGCAGGGAAATTGTGCTTAGTCTTAAGCTAAAAATACAAATAATATATCTTCGCTTGTAACACCAGTATTTTATCTCATACACGTATGAAAAGACCGCATGCACAAAACCCCAGAAAATGGTTAGTTTCCAAAACGAAAATGTTTTTGTATAAAATTTGCACTTGAAATCAAGTTTCCATTCATAAACATAGTAAGATCAGTAACTCAGTCTTATGGCTGTTTTATCTTGACAATGGCATAACAATATTCAACCGATTCCTCGACTAGTCAAAGTTGTTGCAAGTATCAATATAGTCTTTTTTCCACTTACTTTTTACAGACAAGGGCGTTTCCTCTAGTTTTAATCAGGTAGAAAGAACGTAATAGTACCACAAACGTTTGCACAATGCTAGATGCATAGCGATGCTTACAGATAAAAAATATCCTAGATTTTAGTTCTTATCTCTACAATATCTTGACAGTTATGTGAGAAATTTGTGGCTTCAAGAAGTATTACGCTACTGGCAGCAGTCTCTCTGTACTCTCGTTTGTAATAACGTCAAACTTTATCAACACATCTAGATTCATAATGCTGGCAAGGATGGAAGGAGGAAAGGAAGATTCAGGGTTTAACGTGGCGTCGTTAACGAACTCATCAAAACTGAGAAACAGCATTAGAATGGACGGAGTTTGGCAACGAAATCGACAGCACTACCCCGACTGCTACGCTCCCATGGTAGCCGTCTCCTTGGCAGTTTACGCCCACATCACTTCATACGTCTATGTCTCTATCATAATCATCAACACATCAGCTTTTATCGTTTAACTTACGCAACTGTCCACTATCTTTTGTATTCTGTGAAACATTGGTTTGTCATTTCATCTGTGCCAATATTATAATTAATCACCAAATCAACCTTTCATATTTTAGCATATGCAACTGACTGTCTTTTTATCGTGTCACACATTCATTTTGTCACCCACAATGACCAGTTTTATACTATGTTTTAACTTTTTAATCTCATGTCGCTGAAGAGCAGCTACTTATATCCCTGACTGCCCACCACCCACCAATATGGGGCGATGGAGATTAAATGCCAATAAAGGGGAAAAAGTGCATAAGAGATTTGTAGATGTCTGGCAGTTGTATAGAACACACGCTTCCTTCTACGGTTCTGAACGCATTTGAAGTCGACAGCTCGGGACGCATCTTGTGGAAGTGGCAATCAGGATGATTTGACGGAGCTATCTGGGATACACGGCCTCGTCAAGTGATGGGCGGTCTCGGAAGCGTGGGACTATTTATAGCTAGCGGGTGGTCGATGCGGACGCGTGCATAGGCCAGTGGCGGCTGACGTCACAGCGCACGTGGGCTTGTCGGCGTGTCCTCGTTCCGGTGTCAGCTTAGCGGCTGCAGGCTCGCTTAAGTCCTCTGCCCCTCAATGCATTTTTCAGCAGTCCGCTGCCTCCACCGGCTGCGACGTTTAGTCTGGCGAACTGGCTTCGCCTCTCGCGGGACTCAGCGAGTGGTTATGTACACAGCGTCAGGTTTCCGTCAGGTTTTAAACACGGATTATTATCTGTCTGGATTTGCCCTCAGTTAACCCTATAACACAGAAGGGAGGAAAAAATCTTTCGGTGTTACTAGACCATCGTAAATTTTACTACTCCATATTTTATTCAACGTAATAATTTATAGTCTATGCAGTAGTTAATTACAGTTATAAGGTCTCTACTGTCATGCGACAAACAAAATGACCTCTTTTGACGCCCTATACTGACTATACCACATTAGCCGAAATTGCGAATTGGTACCAATTACAATCGTAATTTTTACGGGGATTTAGTAATCTAGGGTTAAAAGAAATAACTCTCACACAATGGTTAGCCCTATGAAAGAATCTAGTAATGCGATCTGATTGCTAATTTTGTTTAATATTACAGAGACAGTGGACACTTACTTTCCGCAACAATGTATAACGGACATAGCAGAATGAATCTCACTTTCATCTACACCTACATCTACGTTTGTACTCCGCAAGCCACCCAACGGTGTGTGGCGGAGGTCACTTCACGTGCCACTATCATTACCTCCCTTTCCTGTTCCAGTCGCGTATGGTTCGCGGGAAGAACGACTGCCGGAAAGCCTCCGTGTGCGCTCGAATCTCTCTAATTTTACATTCGTGATCTCCTCGGGAGGTATAACTAGGGGAAAGCAATATATTCGATACCTCATCCAGAAACGCACCCTCTCGAAACCTGGACAGCAAGCTACACCGCGATGCAGAGCGCCTCTCTTGAAGAGTCTGCCACTTGAGTTTGTTAAACATCTCCGTAACGCTATCACGCTTACCAAATAACCCTGTGACGGAACGTGCCGCTCTTCTTTGGATCTTCTCTATCTCATCTGTCAACCCGACCTGGTACGGATCCCACACTGATGAGCAATACTCATGTATAGGCCGAACGAGTGTTTTGTAAGCCACCTCCTTTGTTGATGGACTACATTTTCTAAGGACTCTCCCAATGAACCTCAACGTGGTACCCGCCTTACCAAAAATTAATTTTATATGATCGTTCCACTTCAAATCGTTCCGCACGCATACTCTCAGATATTTTACAGAAGTAACTGCTACCAGTGTTTGTTTCGCTATCATATAATCATACAATAAAGGATCCTTCTTTCTATGTATTCGCAATACATTACATTTGTCTATGTTAAGGGTCAGTTTCCACTCCCTGCACCAAGTGTCTATCCGCTGCAGATCTTCCTGCATTTCGCTGCAATTTTCTAATGCTGCAACTTCTCTGTATACTACAGCATCATCCGCGAAAAGCCACATGAAACTTCCGGCACTATCTACTAGGTCATTTATATATATTGTGAAAAACAATGGTCCCTTAACGCTCCCCTGTGGTACGCCAGAGGTTACTTTAACGTCTGTAGACGTCTCTCCATTGAGAACAACATGCTGTGTTCTGTTTGCTAAAAACTCTTCAATCGAGCCACACAGCTGGTCTGATATTCCGTAGGCTCTTACTTTGTTTATCAGGCGGCAGTGCGGAACTGTATCGAACGCTTTGCGGAAGTCAAGGAAAATTGCATCTACGTCGGAGCCTGTATCTAATATTTTCTGGGTCTCATGAACAAATAAAGCGAGTTGGGTCTCACACGATCGCTGTTTCCGGAATCCATGTTGATTCCTACAGAGTAGATTCTGAGTTTCCAGAAATGACATGATACTCGAGCAAAAAACATGTTCTAAAATTCTGCAACAGATCGATGTCAAAGATATAGGCCTATAGTTTTGCGCATCTACTCGACGACCCTTCTTGAAAACTGGATCTACCTGTGTTCTTTTCCAATCATTTGGAACTTTCCGTTCCTCTAGAGACTTGCGGTACACGGCTGTTAGAAGGGGGCAAGTTCTTTCGTGTACTCTGTGTAGAGTCGAATTGGTACCCCGTCAGGTCCAGTGGACTTTCCTCTGTTGAGTGTTTTCAGTTGCTTTTCTGTTCCTTGGACACTTATTTCGACGTCAGCCATTTTTTCGTTCGTGTGAGGATTTAGAGAAGGAACGGCAGTGCGGTCTTCCTCTGTGAAACAGCTTCGGAAAAAGGTGCTTAGTATTTCAGCTTTACGCGTGTCATACTCTGTTTCAATGCCATTATCATCCCAGAGTGTCTGGATATGCTGTTTCGATCCACTTACTGATTTAACGTAACTTTGAGTGAAACTGTGTAACGAAGTAGCTTAAAGCCTCGTGAAGTGCTGTCGGCAAGTGAACCCAGTCTGTATAAATTCTCAGAAATACGAGATATCATACAATCAAGTTTTATATAGGTGGAAGAACTGCAATTCCGCCAGCTGCATCATCAATACGCACGCGGCAGCATGCGCTACACGATACGTTCCAAAACGCAGTGCATAAAAACGGGATTCTTCCGGGGCTTATACGTCGTCTTCTGTTGGTGTTTGAGTGGTAGGGTCAAGTGTTTTGGATAGCCCTTGCTCTAGGACCCATTTGTATATCCAACAGAAAGATCGTCTTAATGTCACTACCCTACAGTACAGGGTCAAAGTATGAATGAAATGGAGCAAATCGGTTGGTCCTTTTTACATTTGATGTGGTCACACTGGGTCTTAAGTAGCTTATGGAAGCACCAACACTTCATTGGCAGTTCCTTATTAAACCCCAAAGAAATGTTTTTTATTATTTCGTACTAAAATTGAAAATCAGATTTGTGGACAACTACCCACACCAAATGGCTGAAATGCCTACGATATCTACATCTACATCTACATTGATACTCCGCAAGCCACCCAACGGTGTGTGGCGGAGGGCACTTTACGTGCCACTGTCATTACCTCCCTTTCCTGTTCCAGTCGCGTATGGTTCGCGGGAAGAACGACTGTCTGAAAGCCTCCGTGCGCGCTCTAATCTCTCTAATTTTACATTCGTGATCTCCTCGGGAGGTATAAGTAGGGGGAAGCAATATATTCGATACCTCATCCAGAAACGCACCCTCTCGAAACCTGGACAGCAAGCTACACCGCGATGCAGAGCGCCTCTCTTGCAGAGTCTGCCACTTGAGTTTATTAAACATCTCCGTAACGCTATCACGGTTACCAAATAACCCTGTGACGAAACGCGCCGCTCTTCTTTGGATCTTCTCTATCTCCTCCGTCAGACCGATCTGGTACGGATCCCACACTGATGAGCAATACTCAAGTATAGGTCGAACGAGTGTTTTGTAAGCCACCTCCTTTGTTGATGGACTACATTTTCTAAGCACTCTCCCAATGAATCTCAACCTGGTACCCGCCTTACCAACAATTAATTTTATATGATCATTCCACTTCAAATCGTTCCGCACGCATACTCCCAGATATTTTACAGAAGTAACTGCTACCAGTGTTTGTTCCGCTATCATATAATCATACAATAAAGGATCCTTCTTTCTATGTATTCGCAATACATTACATTTGTCTATGTTAAGGGTCAGTTGCCACTCCCTGCACCAAGTGCCTATCCGCTGCAGATCTTCCTGCATTTCGCTACAATTTTCTAATGATGCAACTTCTCTGTATACTACAGCATCAGCCGCGAAAAGCCGCATGGAACTTCCGACACTATCTACTAAGTCATTTATATATATTGTGAAAAGCAATGGTCCCATAACACTCCCCTGTGGCACGCCAGAGGTTACTTTAACGTCTGTAGACGTCTCTCCATTGATAACAACATGCTGTGTTCTGTTTGCTAAAAACTCTTCAATCCAGCCACACAGCTGGTCTGATATTCCGTAGGCTCTTACTTTGTTTATCAGGCGACAGTGCGGAACTGTATCGAACGCCTTCCGGAAGTCAAGAAAAATAGCATCCACCTGGGAGCCTGTATCTAGTATTTTCTGGGTCTCATGAACAAATAAGGCGAGTTGGGTCTCACACGATCGCTGTTTCCGGAATCCATGTTGATTCCTACATAGTAGATTCTGGGTTTCCAGAAATGACATGATACGCGAGCAAAAAACATGTTCTAAAATTCTACAAGAGATCGACGTCAGAGATATAGGTCTATAGTTTTGCGCATCTGCTCGACGACCCTTCTTGAAGACTGGGACTATCTGTGCTCTTTTCCAATCATTTGGAACCCTCCGTTCCTCTAGAGACTGGTTGTGCTTCTATATTTCTAAAATCCCGATTTCGAACAACCTTGAAATTTTTTTTGATATCTGCATCCGTTTCCGAGATACAGAGGTTCAAAGTTACCCTACTTGCGAAAACGTAGTTTGTAGTGTGACTTAGCAAGGAGAAATATCCTGTGAAATGCCTCCTGTATCATCAGAAGGGTGTTTGGAAACCCCATGTTATAATAATGAAGCACATTAAAATTTTTGTGTGCGCAAAGTCCGGTCTGAGGATTAAAATTAGTTTTACATTATTTCGATTTCAAGTATGAAAACTATCAAAATTTTACTGACTCAAAAAGTTCTTTTCATCAGAATGGCATGCCCTGCTGTGGCAGGGAAGGAAGGCAACCAGTTGGGTGAATTGCAAAAAGATTTTGAGTCAAGTATCGGAACGTACACTTCCCACAAAAGCACGAAGACCGGATCTCCATGTTGTAGACATGACTCCATGCGAAGAAAGTTGCAGTCAATTTGCATACATCCAGTTGCGCAGTTGGAACCGAGAACATCATTACGCATGAACTATGCAATTTCCAGAAACGAATCGCAAATTTATACTAGAAGTGTGCTCACAACGCACACCATTAAAGTACGACTTAGCACACTGCAAAGATGCAAACAGCGACCCGCTTCATCAGACTGGTAACTTCTGCAACGCTCAGCAGAACATAACAGTGTGTTTTCTTCAAACCCACGACCGAGCATCCTCAGCGTGTCAGTCTGTGAATTTACTGGTTGGCTCAGCCAGAACTCAAAGAATATTTCCTGAATACTTGAGAGACTTCATCTGGTAAACCTTCCAGGATGTAAGGTCGTGGTCCATGAAACTCTTCAGCTCCTAACGTTTCGTCCAGAGCTGCGCTGGACGTCATCAGAGGGGTGTTTCTCCTCCGGTGAGTCTTGTCGACTGACGGGTCGGACGTCTGAGAGTGACTTATATATCGTAGAAAGTGGGCGTGGCCAGAGTTACACGTGATATGCAGAGATAATCTTTGTCAAAGATAAAACTTAACTATCGATCGTAATCTCGTCACGGATAAAACTGTCTAGCAATTCTGTAGTGCTACTCTCCAAATATCACTAAGTTTCATGGTCTCTTCTTTCCGATTATAATTATCCTTATATTTATATATTTCAATTGCTTCTCTACAAAGCCGTGGGTAATAGTTCGTCGTCGTAGATAAAATTTTTGTTTCGGAAAACTTCACTTGATGATTTCCTGACTGAAAAGCGTGTTCTGCTACAGCCGATTTATCTGTTTCTTCTGGAAAAATATCTGACTGCTCTTTTCAGACATTGTCTTACTTCCAGTCAGTTCCAGTGGAATAATGAATTTTATGAGCAACTTAATGGCGTAGCAATGGGTAACACATTGGGTCCTGCAGTAGCTAATTTCTACATGGAGAAATTCGAACAGTCAGCCTTGGAAAAAGCAGATAAGAAACCATCTCGCTGGTATCGGTATGTAGACGATACATTTGTGGTCTGGCCACATGATAGAGAAGCCTTAGATGAATTTTTTGATTACCTTAATAATATAAATCCAAGAATCCAGTTTACCACGGAGAGAGAAAATGACAACAAAATACCGTTTTTGGATGTTTTAGTTATGAGACAGACAGATGGAAGATTGAAACAACAGATTTTTAGAAAAATAACGCACACAGACAGATACTTACATAAAAACTCTAACCACCATCCACAACAAAAGAGAGGTGTGATTAAAAGTCTCGTTGACAGAGCCAGACGGATTTGCACGCCGGAGTATCTAGACGCCGAATTAAAACATCTGAAGCACGCTTTTGAGAAAAATGGCTACTCAAAGAAAGAAGTAAGCAGAATTCTGCACCCAAACAACAAAAAAGCTAAGGACAAGCCCGAAAATCGATGGAAGAATACAGTCTCTCTCCCTTTTATAAAGAAAGTAACGGATCAGATTGGAAAGATTTTAAGTAAACATGATATTAGACCTGTTTTTAGATCAACGAAGAAAATTTGTCATGTTCTCCGGTCTGTAAAAGATAAACGCGGTCCTCTATCAGCTAGTGGCGTATATAAAATTCCGTGTACATGTGGTAAAGTTTATATTGGAACAACGAAAAGAAGCGTAAATACACGGTTAAAAGAACACATCAGTCTTTGCCGATTAGGGAAAACAGATAAATCGGCTGTAGCAGAACACGCTTTTCAGTCAGGAAATCATCAAGTGAAGTTTTCCGAAACAAAAATTTTATCTACGACGACGAACTATTACCCACGGCTTTGTAGAGAAGCAATTGAAATATATAAATATAAGGATAATTATAATCGGAAAGAAGAGACCATGAAACTTAGTGATATTTGGAGAGTAGCACTACAGAATTGCTAGACAGTTTTATCCGTGACGAGATTACGATCGATAGTTAAGTTTTATCTTTGACAAAGATTATCTCTGCATATCACGTGTAACTCTGGCCACGCCCACTTTCTACGATATATAAGTCGCTCTCAGACGTCCGACTCGTCAGTCGGCAAGACTCACCGGAGGAGAAACACCCCTCTGAAGACGTCCAGCGCAGCTCTGGACGAAACGTTAGGAGCTGAAGAGTTTCATGGACCACGATCTCACATCCCGGAAGGTTTACCAGAAGATATGTCATCCGGTCGTGAAAGCTTTCATACTATGACTTGAGAGATTGACTAGGAGTTAATTAAGCTGTTATGAATCGACATTACGCACAGAACTGCATCTTTGCAGTAAGACTACAGTAACTAGTACACGAAATAACTGGACCGTAAAGATAGATATATTAAAACTTGCAATGTAACAGACAACTACCAACAGTAAACGTGTATCATCGCCTACTGTTGCTACTGTGTGCCTTCAGCGGCAGTCGCTGAAGGTTGAAACTGGGAGCGATAGAGAAAAATATTTCTGAGGTCTTTATGTGAATTGATCATGAAAACACAAAGTTAGGAAAGGGAAAAGATAGTAAATGAAGATCACAGGCGAAATGTGACAGTGCGAGAAGAATTTGAGAGAGCTCTGAAGAAGAGACAAGGACCCAGGAGTAGATGACATTTGCTTAGAATTATTGTGGTACTTGAGAGAGCTTGCCAAACTTCACTACCTGCTGCGGAAGATAAATGAGACAGACAGTATATCCTCGGGCATCAAGAAGGATGTAATAATTCCATTTCTAAAGACGCCAGTTGCCAAGGTGTCTGAATATTGACGAAATTTCAGTGTGTTAAGTCGTGAACAGTTTTTGATGTTGCTTAGCAACATGATAGTGGGAGCACGTTATATTTAAAAACCAGGTTTTACTGGTGAGGGCACGTCATATTTCATAAACCCAGGTTTTGCTGGTGGAAGCATGTCATATTTAGTAAAACCAGGTTTCACTAAGTATGGTTCAAATGGTTCAAATGGCTCTGAGCATTAAGGCACTTAATATCTTAGGTCATCAGTCCCCTAGACTCAGAACTACTTAAACATAAGGACATCACACACATCTATGCCCGAGGCAGGATTCGAACCTGCGACCGTAGCAGCCGCGTGGTTCCAGACTGAAGCGCCAAGAACCGCTCGGTCACAGCGGCCGGACTACTAAGTATGACGTGCTCCTACTATCATTCACTGATTTTTCTATAAGATGGTTATTTTACAGCAGGCATTTCGTGAGGAGCCAATATTTTTCTTAACTTAATGACCAATTTGAAGCTTGATGTCCTGCAATATACTACGTTAATGATATAAACTCATTCACTTGAAAATGGCATGCAAGGCCGAAACCTGGGTCGTAATTAAATATACAACAGTACAGTCAAATGTCGGTATGCTAGGTCGTGGATCAAAATACTGACAGAAATTATTTTCAGCAGAGTGGAAAAGCTGACTTCCGGAAAAACGTAACAATTATTTTAGAAGAGAAGTTAAAGAAAAGTAAACCTCTGTTTATATATAGCATCCGCAGACTTAGAAAAAGTTTATGACGACGTTGATTGGACCACACTCTTTGAAATCCTGGGATAAAATACAGGGAACTGTAGGTTACACACAACTTGTACAGAAACCAGAGAGCAGTTTTAATAGTAGAACGTAACGAAAGAGAATCAGTGATTGAAAAGAGAGCGACAGACGATTTGGTCGATCCCTGATGTTATTCAGTCTGTACACTGAGCAAGCAGTGAAGATAAACAAGGAGAAATTTAGAAAAGAAATTAAAATTCAAGAAGAAGGAACAAAAACTTTGAAATTTCCTGATGACATTGTCATACTGTGAGAGACAGCAAAAAGTTTGGAAGAGCAGTTAAAGGGAATGCGTAGTGCTTTGAAACGAAGTTATAAGGTCAATATTAACGAAAGTAAAAAAATGGTAATGGAACGAAGACGTATTAAATTAGGGGATGTTAGGGGAATTAAAGTACGAGAAGAGGCATTAAAGGTTGTAGATGGGTTTTCTTGTTTGGGTAGAAACTAATGAAGGTCAAACTAGAAAGAACATAAACTGGCACTAGCAAGAAAAATATTTCCAAAACAGAGAAATTTGTAAACATTGAATACAAAAGTAGGTGTTGAAAAGGTATTTGTCTGGAGTGTAGCCTTGTGTGGATGTGATACGTGGACAATAGAAGTTCAGGAAAGAACTGAGCAGATGGTTTTGAAATGTGAGGGTGCAGGAGCTCGTTGAAGTTTTAATGGATAGATCAGGTAACTAATGAGGAGTTATTGAATCGAATTGAGGAGAAAAGAAATTTATGGCAGAGAGGAAGGAAAAACGGTCATATTCAGAGGCATCAAGAAATGGTCAATTTGATAATGGAGAGAAGAGCGTGTGTGTGTGTGTGTGTGTGTGTGTGTGTGTGTGTGTGTGTGTGTGTATGTGTGTAGTGGGGGGGGGGGATGTAGTAAAAATTGTAGAGGGGGAGCAAGACTTGAGACTGCAAGCGGGTTCAAATCTATGTAGCTTGCAGTAGTTATGGGACATAAAGATGCTCACATCGTCTAAAATACCGAGGCAAGCTGCATAAAACCAGTCTTCGGACTGAATATCACGTCAAAAATAATGCGAATTACTACAGCTTTACAGACATGCTTTGTTGTCTTGTTCTATAAGTCTGACAGAGCCAGGTGTCGCAGTGGTAAGACACTCGTCTCGTATTTGGGAAGCTGGTAGTTCAAACCCTCAATCCACATTACGTTCTCCGTGATTTGCCCAAATTTCTTGAAACGAATGCCGTTGTGGTTTCTTCCAAATGTCGCGGCAGACTTACTTCCCCATCGTAGCTCAATCCAAGACTGTGTTCCGTCTTCCACAACTTCGTCATAGACAATTTTATCACCAGAGTCTAAATTACTATTTCAGTGATTGATTGTGGTGAATCAGCAGATATAGATCTCCAGTAACAAGCAGAAAGTGTCATCAAAAGTCAACTTCTGACGAGGTCCATCTACCAATCTCTCCGTCTTTTGTATCTGAAGATGGCCAAATTCGGCTGTAACCAGCTAGTACAACAAAAATTCATGATCTAGATTGTTTCATAAAAAAAAATATGATAGCTTTGTACATTATGCAAAATACCCTGTGAAAAACAGGGTCCTATGAACGTCAAGCCCAGTTCCTGTACACGCTCCACGATTTTTATTTAAATTAGCGTTAACCACTGATTACGTTACTGTTGGTGTAAAGTTTTACACCTTACCTGTAACATAGCTCCAAGTTTCTGGCGAATAAGTTCCATAAGTTGCCAGACGAGTACATTCTCCTTGAAATATCCTCTAAGGAAATAAACACATGCTTAAAGGTCAAGCAAGTAGCCGTTGGCAAATGACGTGACTAGAGAAAATTTCCTAGATAATCTCAACGGAAGATCTTGCTGCACTGGCGACTGTTCGGTCTTGCTGACATCGTGTTTGATACGTCGTCAACCGGATGTATCAAAAGGGAGTTCTCTGACTTTCTGATAAGCAGTCGTCACAAAATAAGCGCTGGCTTATGGCGTACGCGCACGCAGCGAACATTGTCAGTACAGTAAACACACACGAGGTTACCATAGTTTCTTTGATTTGTGACAGTGCTTTCGCGGCCGGAGCCCATTTTAAAACAGTACTTCTGGGCGTGTGATCGCGTCAAATGCGATAAAACTACCGATGTTTCGGCTGCTATTGTGGACAGCCTTCATCAGAATGACGTTATATCTTTATATAGTGTTAATCCATGATTCGAAAATGTTTGCTTGACGAAACTGGTTGTTCGTGAATAAATACACATTATACCAGCTTCCGGTGATTCTGTGATGGCGTTCTTTAAGTACATTGAACCGGGCTGAACAGTCTACGGGAAATATTTCAAGGCATTTGTAGATGCTGCATACTATGGCGTGACTGGGTAATGACGAAATTGCAAAAGCAATGACTGTGAGATTTAATTAAATACTTTGAAATTGTAACTAACTGGAATCAGAAACAATAATAAAATCTGCTACACTTGTAAATATTGTTTGTTTCTGAAAAGGAAGTCACAATCCGATTTCAGGCCAAGTGGCTTATCTTCAGTTGCAAATTAAAATGTGAGTCCACGAATGATGCAAAACTGAGATTTAAACGGGCTAAAATATGTTAACATAGTGCATCGTTGGTACATGGCATGCAACGGATACCCTCTTCAATCCTAGGTTTTGCATAAAGCCTCTCGCGGAGAACAACGGCCCGGGTCTACGGGCGCGCCGCACATGGATCCGCATGAAGACAGATAGGCGGTCTCTCGTACACAGTGCTGCATAGACACCCATCAGTCACGTACGAAGAACACCCCAAACCTGAAATGCTAGCGGGAGCAGCCGTATAGCCGCATTGTAAGCGAGTTAACTGCTCACATCATCTGACGGTCAAAATTTGAATTAACGCAGCCGACAACAACAGGTCTAAGAAACCACTAACTATCGTCCGCTACATGGAATCTAACTTCTCTCGTGTACCGCTGATTACGGCGTCTGCACTTGTATACACTGCAAACCACCAATAGGGTCGAACCAAAGGGAACTGACACAATTCCTGTAATGTCACACAAGATTTAGAAAGCATAGTTCCAGATTATCACTAATTTGTAGATGTACAAAGTTGTGGAACAACTAATGCGAATGGAAAGAAACCAATAAAGGACTCATGGCATACCAGCAATTAGAGTAGAAGCAGCTAGTTCAGAGCACTATTGATCACTTTAAGAATAGCTATTACAATAAAAAGCACAATGCAAGATTTTTAAGGAACATTATTCACAGCAGTATTGAACACATCAGTAAAATCCAAAATAATAAAAGTCACTAATAACAATAAAAGCCATAAAAACATAGTTATCTCTAATAAGGACGCCCGTAAACGTGCTGCGGTGCAAAGACCCCCAACATCTGGACACTAGACACTAGCAAACTCTTGTGGCACAAATGCAGAGCCACGTCAAAGCTTCAGAGACGAAGAAACTTGGCATAACGGGAGATAAAAAATACAGTATGACTAACGATCAGGGTGCCACCGGAAGCATCGCTGAGCAATCACAACCGAAATAATCCCGAGCCGTGTCACATATCAAACGTGATACTTACACGTGATAAGCGGTCCTTGGTGACTACCAGGTACTTGAAGTATGTATGCAGACGCGAAAATGGTGATATAACCCGCACTAGTGCTCATCGCAAGGTGGTTGCGAATAAGAAATGCGACCCATCGGGGTGGCAGAGTGTCTCTCGTCAGTTTCGCCACTGCGAACGCCGTACACAGTATGCCTACGCCGGCAGAAAGAAGAACCCATGGCCAATCTAATAAAGGTGGCCACTATGATTTGTTTCGACCAGCTATAGCCTCACTACTCAATTCGGAAATCGGAGCTACGGACTTGGCAGCAATTCCACGAAAGGTGATATAGTCTGGTATTCCTTCGCCTCGTATTATCCGTGACTCGAAACTTAAAGTCACGGTTCCGCAGCCTTCGTAGAATTTAGCCATATTGCAAATTATTAGGAGTAATTAAAACAGGTTCCAGAAAATTATTCTACCCTCACAAGACGATAGGCTCTAATTTCCGGGAAAACTGGTTTAATGTCATTTACCGATTATTTAATTTCACTGAGTTTTTAATTAATAATCTGAGCAACCTGTGCCCTATGTAATCAGATTCGTAATTCTACGGTGCAATCCAAACCTGTGGTAGAAATTTTAATTACATTTTATTTAATCACTCTCTCTTTCTTCTGGAGGCTGGACAGGACTGCAGATGAGGATTTTGCACGCCTTGTTGTGGATCAAAGAAAAGTCTGTGCTCTAGATATTGCCTATGGAATGTATTGAATGTCTCATTAGAGTAGAATACATGACACGGCGTCACGTAATATTCCACCCACTCCAACCCAGATGCACGTCGATATATTTTATATTTTCCATCGGTCACCAAGTGCAAAAAATTAGCAGTCTATTACTGTGTTCAGCATATTATGTGGCCAGAGGCGAATTATAAAACTTCAATTAATTTGGTGTAGTGTTCAACTTTGACTTGAAGATGGTCGCTTGACCGAAACTTAGAGTCCCCGAATAAATAACCTAAAAATTTATTTCGTGAACAGTTCGAGATACGCAGGATAATCGTAAGGGGTAATGGATAAAGGTAAAACACATCAATTTGAGGAAAGTAACCTGGTCCGAAAATGACCATTTCGATAGTTACCAGCGGAAATCGTTCTGTTACTTGTAATGTTGGAATACATGTGCCGGTAATGTTGTTGCTAAGACTGTAGGGTAAGTAACTTTCAGAAGTGATAGTATGGACCAAAACAAGTAAAAAATGTCGAGTAAAGGTGGGTTCTAAACTGCATATCTTAACAGCTATGAGCGCTTATCACCTTCACTGCTATGAAACATCTCTTCTACTGGACAAGTGCCCATAGCTCTTAAAGGATGCATTTTAGAGTCCACGTTTTCTAGATAACGTTTTCTTGTTTTGCTCCATATCATCGCCTCTGAAAGTTGCCTACCCTACAATCTCAGCAACAAGAGTACCTGTATATGTATTGTACCGCCATAGGTACCGCAACGATTTTCGCTTATAACTTTCGATTCGGTCGTTTATGGATCAGGACCTCTGACCTCAAAGTGATACGTTCATCCTTCTCGATCATGCCTGAAAGTCTCTAACATCAGCACGGAATCTCTCTGTAAAAAGGAGATTTCCGCTAAATTATAGCAGGCAGAGGGGCACGTAACTGTGGATAATGTTCTCAACTCTTTTATTAACTGAGATCCAGAAGCAAGTGTGGTTCTTTAAATGGAACGATGTGGTAATTAAGGACAATGGAAAGCGCTTTGAAAGGTGAGTGCAGCGATACAACGTTTGTTAAATTTTTCGCAAAAATATCGGAGAGATGTGCTACAATTGAAAGGCAAGGTCGACAAAGTTGGCTGTTGCAGCATAAATACGGACAAGTCGAGGTCTCCAGCCAGGTTCCGCTGTTGTATCAAACTTTTCCACTGTTTACACGTTTCCACAAAAGCTGTTCACTTAAATACGAGTATACACAATGATTTCAAATAGTTGTCCTAAGCCTTTTCTGATACAATAGAAGATAGGCTTACATTTAAGACAATCGGACCTGACCACATATCTATGTCATCCAAAGTACTGTAGGACCAAGATGAAATACGTGCCATCTTAGTGTATACGCAAATCTTATTTCTGCATATGACAACAGATCCTGTTATGGAAGCACAACATAGCGATGTTTACACAGAAATAGCCGATTTCGGCCGCCTTGTCTTCCAATTTTAGCACATTATTTGGATGTTTTTAAGAAAAGTTCCAAGGGGAATTCCACCTTATGTAGGACATCGTTTTACAGTTGTTATTGCGGTATGGATGGCTTCTTCGCTGTCTGCACCCGGCTGGCTGCACGCTTCTTACAGCTACGCGGACGACGGTACGTTAAAGGGGGAAACCACATTAGGAGGTTCAAAAAACCCAATTTTTTTAATTTCATAAATCGTTAGCTTAACTATCCAAGAATACCCTGTCAAAATTTCAAAGCGAAATTCGCATTCGTTTAGATTTTATGAACATACAACCGAGTCACATCGATGAAAAAAGCAGTTATGGCGACATACTACCATATGAATTCCACGGATATTGCCCAGAGGGAGAAGACAGCTGGTGCGAGTGGGAGAAACGAACAGCCCTTGGAATGGAACATGAACCGCACCCTACTTCATTGCACCCAGACGTACAGAAGGAAATTCTTCCAATATATGAAGATTTATCAAGGGATGAATTACTCGAGAGATTTTTAGGTGGCCACGCACAAAATGCGAATCAACATTTTAATTCCACTATTTGTCGATGAGCTCCTAAACATTTACACTCTGGACCAAAAGTCGTTGAAATGGCATTGTATTTAGCAGCGGGCTTACTCAGTGAAGGAAATTCATTTTTTTTATGGTCATGAACAAGGTAGGAATTGCAGTAGGCACGCAAGGCTTCATTTATGCCGAACAAATGGATAACCAGAGCTTGAGCCGGCAGAATCGATATTGTTCATTGGAATCGATGGAAGGTCGGAAAGCTCGGAAAGCACTGCTGCAAGTGTAAAACGAAGCCAGTGAAGAAGAAGGAGGATTACTATGTGGTGCTGGAATGTCAGATTAATATGTAAGCGTTTTATATTATTGTTGATTCCTTGAATTTCTAGTTTCCGAGAATTTTTTTTTCAAAGGCATTTATCTCGGACAACCAATCATTATGAAAATAATAGTACGATTCTTTATAAAATTACGAATTGTATGAACCAACTTGTGAGGTGATATCATGATTTTAAGAGTATTTTTCTTTGCATACTTAGAGAAAAAAATCGTGAAAATCGAAGTAAATTGTTCCAACGCCTGTAATTTTTTTAATTTTAATTATTTTCACCTGCATTGGGGTTCATATTCTTAGAAAATTAGTTATTAATGCAAAATCAAAACCTTTTTGATTTCAGATGTAAATGGGAATGGCTACACTGCACGCAATTGGAGAACTATACTCACAACCTTCAGCGGTCATCACAGAGTAACTTAGTTATTTTTGGCTATAATTAATCAAAAAAATTAACAAAAACTGTTGGAAATAGGAATGAAATGAAGTCGAAATTTGATTAAATTCTAATTAATTCTTCCCACCAAAAAAAAGTCCCAAAAAATCAGTGTCAGACAGTATCGTAATGTGGGGTTTTAAAGTTTTGTGATGTGTCTGGACTCTGGCGTAAACTTTTAGGCTAGAGGTTTTAGTGTATTGCAGAGTTGCTGGCTTCTCCCTTTTTTCCTTGTCGTCAGCCAGCCACTTCCATCTGCTATATTGTTTTAGCTTCTTCTCCCAGTTTGCTTCCTGTGTTGTCCATGTTTTTCCTGCTGACGACAAGCTTCGTCCCATGCTTAGGTGTGGATAGGCACATATTTTTTTCAAAATTGTTACCTGTGTTTTACATTCTGTTTTATCTTCCTGTTCTGAGAATTTTCCTGCCACCCGTTTGACACTGTTATTGAGCGGGCGCTGAAGACCTTGATGTCGTGCGCCCATACCAACCTCTCCATCCATCCACCTCTTAATGTGGTTTACCGCTCAAATCTCCACCGCCAGAGCACATCTGGGCGAGCTCGTTTTTGCCTCGCTCGGTGTCGCCGATATGGCACAACCTACCCTGCAGCACTTTTGCAAGCTTTTCAGACTGTTTCTGACCTCCCTGCATATGCACGGAGAAGTGGTCCAGGTAGTCTTTTGCTAGACTAGCCTTGTCCTTGATTTGTGGAGAGGGTACGACGGTAAGTGTATACAGCGCCGCGTTTCCCCGTGTTTCCGCAGGTCGGTCGCACAGCGGGCAGGCGGCGCCGCTGTTCCGCGTGGGCGCCGTGGCGTCGCCGGGGCTGCGCGTGCTGGCGGAGACGGGCCGCGCAGACTTGCTGGACGCGGCGCTGGGGCAGCCGGCGGCCGGCGTGCTCGACCAGTTCACCGCGCCGCCCGTGCGCGCCGGCGTCGGCCGCACCGAGACGCACTTCTTCGTCGACACCAACCACTCCAAGGTCAGCAGCGGCTTCTCTCTGTTGATTTATCACAGTCTGCTTGTCAAATGTGATTCTTGAGTTTCTCCTGGCGTATTTGATTATCAAAATATCCACGGGTGTACTGCCGGTCTACAGTGTCCAACGGGCACAATATTTCGACGATCATACATGTCGCCATCACCAGGTGAACTGACGGACTGAGCTCCTGTGAACGTGCCGGCATGTCGCCATCACCAGGTGAACTGACGGACTGAGCTCCTGTGAACGTGCCGGCACGGAGATCCGTACGCTATGGCTGTTCAGAGGGAACTGGGTTCTTTCGCGGCGGCGGCCGATTTAAATACCCTCCGCCCGCGGCGCGCTCCCTCCGCTGTCCGCGCCCCGCGCCACGGTCGTGCGGTGGAACAGATTGCGACGGCGTCTGAGATGACGTCGGAATGATAGCTCCGTCCGCCGTGGTCGTCACAACTATACGTTTACTCGATTTACTCTTGATTAACCCAATCGCTGGTTCCCAGGCCTTGCTAAGATTATAGCCACAGTCACGGTTTATGAGGTCGTCATTGGTGCGAATTTCGATGGCCTCTCTAACAACGCTGTCCCAGTATCTCGACGTCTGTACCAGAATCCTCGTGCGGTCATACTCCATGGCGTGATTTTCCGACAAACAATGTTCAGCGACCGCCGACTTGCTCGGAAACATCAGTCGAGTGTGCCTCTGGTGTTCACGGCATCGATCCTCGACGGTACGCATCGTCTGACCAATATACGACTTGCCACATTGACAGCGGAGGGAGCGCGCCGCGGGCGGAGAGTATTTAAATTGGCCGCCGCCGCCGCCGCGACCGAACCCAGTTCACTCCGAGCAGCCATAGCGTACGGATCTCCGTGCCGGCACGTTCACAGGAGCTCAGTCCGTCAGTTCACCTGATGATGGCGACATGTATGATCGCCGAAATATTGTGCCCGTTGGACACTGTAGACCGGCAGTACACCCGTGGATATTTTGATTGCTTGTCAAATGTTCAAATGTGTGTGAAATCTTATGGGACTTAACTGCTAAGGTCATCAGTCCCTAAGCTTACACTCTACTTAACGTAAATGATCCTAAGGACAAGCACATACATCCATGCCCGAGGGAGGACTCGAACGTCCGCCGGAACCAGCCGCACAGAGTCTGCTTGTCACTGACACATTATCAGCCATAGAATTACTGATGAAACAGTCCACAGGTGAACGGCTGGCTGTCAGTGTCCAAGGGGTACAATATTTCGATAAGTGGTCACGTGACTGTCATCAGGTGCGCTGATGAAAAGATTGCCCAAAAGTCGCACGGGGCTTAAACACTATGTGATGAGAAGTATGTTGACACCTGGCTGAAAATAACTTACAAGTTCGTGGCGCCCTCCATCGGTAATGCTGGAATTCAATATGGTGTTGGCCTACCCTTAGCCTTGATCACAGCTTCCACTCTCGCAGCCATACGTTCAATCAGGTGCTGGAAGGTTTCCTGGGGAATGGCAGCCCGTTCCTCACGGAGTGCTGCACTGAGAAGAGGTATCGACGTCGGTCGGTGAGACTTGGCACGAAGTTGGCGTTCCAAAACATCCCAAAGGTGTTCTGTAGGATTCGAGTCAGGACTCTGTGCAGGCCAGTCCATTACACGGATGTATTTGTCGTGTAACCACTCCGCCACAGGCCGTGCATTATGAACAGGTGCCCCATCGTTTCGAAAGATGCAATCGCCATCCCTGAATTGCTCTTTAACAGTGGGAAGCAAGAAGGTGCTTAAGACACCAATGTAGGCCTGTGCTGTGATAGTTCCACGCAAAATTACAAAGGGTGCAAATCCTCTCCATGAAAAACACAACCATACCATAATATCATCGCCTCCGAATTCTACTGTTGGCACATCACACGCTGGCATTCGCCAAACCCACAGCCAGCCATCGGACCGCCACATTGTGTACCGTGATTCGTCTCTCCACACGACGTTTTTCCACTGTTGACTCGTCCATTGTTTACGCTCCTTACACCAAGCGTCGTTTGGCATCTACCGGCGTCATGTGTGGCTTTTGAGCAGCCGCTCGACCATGAAATCCAAGTTTTCTCACCTCGCGCCTAACTGTCATAATACTTGCAGTAGATTCTCATGCAGTTTGGAATTCCTATGTGATGGTCTGAATAGATGTCTGGATATTACACATTACGACCCTCTTCAAATGTCTGCGGTCTCTATCAGTCAACAGACGAGGTCGGACTCTACTCTTTTGTGCTGTACGTGTCCCTCACGTTTCCACTTCGCTATCACATGGGAAACAGTGGACCTAGAAATGTTTAGCAGTGAGGAAATCTCGCGTACAGACATATGACACAAGTGACACACAATCACCTGACCACGTTCGAAGTCCGTGAGTTCCGCGGAGCGCCCCATTCTGCTCTCTCACCATGTCTGTTGACTACTGAGGTCGCTGATATGGAGTACCTGGCAGCAGGTGGCAGCACAAAACACCTAATATCAAAAACATACGTTTTTGGTGTGTTCGGATACTTTTGATCACATAGTGTATCTCCTCCTCTCGTCCCGTCCCGCAGATTCGTTGCTCCGTCCGGGGTTTGCATCCAGGGACGCGTGTTGGCAGCGTCTAAGCTGTTGCGCCGCCTTCCCCCGAAGTCTGTTCGTTGAGCGATATCTCCTTGCTCCAGAGACTAATTGCCGGTTCCCAGGCCATATTAAAGACGTAACCACTATCGCGACTGATCAGCTGTTCCGCTACTCGAATCTCGATTGCTTTTTTTAATGACACAGTCTCACATGTTAGACCTCTGTGTCAGAACCTCAGTATAAACGAAATCCATTCAGTGAAGTTCTGAGAGGCAATGTTCTGTGTTTGCCGACTTTTTAGACTGCGACGATCTGGAGTGCTGCTGGCGTTTACGGCAGCAATTTTCGATAGTAAGCGCCATCTGACCTATGCAGGTCATGCCACTGCATCAGTGGAGCTGTTGTAACCTGTGGTAGTCTTAGACACTACCAAGCAGTGCCTGTGTTTCAGGTCGTGGGCGCCACGAAACATTATATAATAAACGCAGTTGCCGCGTCCTCTTCAGTTTCCTCTTCTGTTTTTTGGTGGATGTATAGGCGGAATGGGTCGTAGGAGTCTCCGATGATGGCAACGTTGTCACCTGCCGAAATATTGTGCCCATTGGATACTCGTGTCCGCCTGTTCACCTGTGAATTATTTCGTGATGAGTTCGCCAGAAGTTGAAGAAGCGTATAGAATTATTATTTTTTATTTGCTGACATCTTCGTATGGCACGGAGATCCTACAATCGCAGCTGAACACGAATATAGTTAGTCATCAGTGCAATTCTCTTTTCCGTGTTACCGCAGAAGACACATAACTGCCTCCGTTTGTATTGGATTAGCAATAAGTGCAAGGTGCCTAGTTGTAGCTTGCCATGTCAAAGCAAAACACAGAATTTCTAATATGTCCATACAAGTGGCTTTTTTTAAGTGATGCCATCACCTCAGCACAGAGGTAGCCCATAGATCTTGATTCTGCTGATTTTACTGAAAGGCTTTAACAGAACTAAGAAGAAACTGAAGTAATGAGGCCTGTAGTTTATTGGGACGCCAGCTTATGTTTATTATACACATTTCTTCAGATAAAATAGCAAACCAAACAGTAATATTGCGTAGCGTTACGCATGCTTATAGAACTCACACGAAAAGGTTAATCAAACTTATTAATAAAACATAGTTCTTTTTCGCTTTCAAACTGAGAAATAAATACTGTTAATGCATGAATATGCATGGATCGTGGCGTTATGAATTAATAAAATCTTTTCGGGCTTTCAGCCGCGTCAGGTGGTTAGCACCCCACGAGCTTTCTATTTTGTTAAATATTGTTAATATTTCTAAAGCCAAATTACACTTTCCTAAACCCATCAATTATGAGTCTTAAATGGTCACTGCAATTCATCCAACTTAACTGTACCGACTTAACACACGACCGTTTGGCGTAAACCAACTTGGCCCGAAGCCGATGATACACGGAATGATTCGGCTTTCCTTATTGTTCAAATGTGTTCTAAAAGTTCGCAATAAAATGATTTTTTGACTATTTAATCATAGCGCAGTATCATAATATTCCATCATGTTATTATAAACACAAAGTGAACATTAATTTGGTAATAATTAATAAGTGTAAAACTGAGATTTCGCGCGCAGACCGGACGCCTATCCCTTTATATTATGTTATTACGGCAGCCAGTCAGAACACAAGTCGATTCAGCTGTCGCAGTTTTTCACGACTGCTGTAACTATGTGGCAACATCTGTCATTTCTGTCTCCCTCTGCCTTATGACTTCATACATCAGTCACTTCATGTTCACTCAAGTGAGATATTATATATGGGAATAAAGCTATGGCATCACGATTCAGTCAGGTATGTTACAACTGATCGAGGATCGCGCAACAACTCCCCTTTTGTTTATGGTTTCCTGTTCTTCCATTTCTCTCTCATCTTGTTCCTATGTCCTGTTTTCCTTTCATCGGCTGTATTTTCCTGATTTCTCATTTTTCTCTATTTTGAAAGCGTTCTAAATTTAATACTTTATTCTTTCTATCATCCACAATTATTTTACATTGTTCCTTTCTAGTTACTTTCTTTTTTCTGTAATCCATTCTACACTGAATCGCCAAAGAAAGTGCTATAGGAAAACGTATTCAAATATAGAGATATGTGAACAGGCAGAAGACGGCGCTGCCGTCGGCGACGCCTATATAAGACAGCAAGAGTCTGGTGCAGTTGTTAGATCGGATCCTGATGCTACATTGGCAGGTTATTAAGATTTAAGTAAGTTTGAACGTGGTGTTATAGTAGACGAACGACAGATTGGAAATAGCATCTCCGAGGTTGCGGTGAAGTGGGGATTTTGCCGTAGGATCATTTCGCGAGTGTATCGTGAATATCAGGAAAACGGTAAAACATCAGATCTCGGCCGTCGCTACGGACGGAGAAAGATCGTGCAAGAACGGGACCAACGACGATTGAAGAGAATCGTTCAACGTGACAGAAGTGCAACCCTTCCGCAGATTGCTGAAGATTTCAATGCTGGGCCGTCAACAAGTGTCAGCGTGCAAACCATTCAACGAAACATCATCGATATTGGCTTTCGCAGCCAAAGGCCCACTCGTGTACCCTTGGCGACTACACGACAGATAGCTTTGCACCTTACCTGGACTCATCCACACCGACATTGGACTATTGATGACTGGACACATGTTGCCTGGTCGTAAGAGCCTCCTCTCAAAATATATCGAGAAGATGGACGTGCACAGGTATGAAGACAACCTCATGAATCCATGGACCCTGCATGTCAGCAGGGGACTGTTCAAGCTTGTAGAGAGACTGTAATAGTGTGGACTGTGTGCAGTTTGAGTGATTTGGGATTCCTGATACATCTAGGTACGACTCTGACAGGAGACACGTACGTAAACATTCTGTCTGATCACCTGCATTCATTCATGACCATTGTGCATTCCAACGGACTTGGGCAATCCCAGCAGGACAATGCGACTCCCCACATGTCCACAAATGCTACAGAGTGGCTCCAGGAACACTCTTCTGAGTTTAAACACTTCCGCTGGCCACCAAACTCCCCAGAACTGAACATTATTGAGCATATCTGGGATGCCTTACAACGTGCTGTTCAGGAGAGATCTCCACCACTCGTACTCTTACGGATTTATGGACAGCCCTGCAGGATTAATGGTGTCAGTTCCCTCCAGCACTACTTCAGACATTAGTCGAGTCCATGCCAAGTCGTATTGCGTGCTCGCGGCGGCCCTACACGATTTTTTGTTTTTAATTATGCGGCAAGCTGAAGAGACCGAACGAATTTATAGTAAGAGAAGGTATATACAGGGTGGACTGACAAACTTTCAGAGTTCGTTCCGGGATACCTTCTGAGTATTTTGGTATGAAGAAGCCACGGTCTCCAGCGGCTCATTTTAGTGTAATATTATAATTAAGGCTTATTCGGTTTTGTTACCGCTGTCACACGTGTTACTGTGAAAATACGTTCACAAGAGTGAAGAAGCCTGTAGTAGGTAATCATCAAAACGTACAGTGTAAAAGGGTAGAGTAATGCAGCGACCTTCAGAAACAAAAGTACTGATATGTCGCTCTTGATGCTGCGGTACAAGCTCAGCGCAGCGTCGTCGTGTCGCCTTTCCGTAGCATGCAGTGATCCAACTCACGAGATGCGTGTCGGCCAACTTTCTATCAGCAAACCTTCCATACTGCAGAATGGCAAAGTAACTGTGACGAAAAAACAAGCTCAAGACAGGACGGAGTAGTATTGGATGCAAGTATGAGGGCGAAGAGTAAACGTCGCGTTATTGTTGTCGGCAGCAAATACTGTAAACGAATGGATCAAACTGGTTTCCAAACAAGATACACAACGTATACCGTCTGTATTTGTTTTGTTTGCAGTGCTATAAAAATATAATGCTAATTGGTCCAAGAAACCAAACAGAATGCAATGTACTGTAACGAGCCGCTGGAAAGAATGGGTCCCGTGTACACAATCCCCCAACAATTGTCTGTAGAGTTCTGGTTCACCCTGTGTAAATTGACAAAGACGGGGGCTAAGTCCTCGGTTGTTGAGGCCCTAGATTAGTCACCGAGACTACACCCCCACAACTATGAGGGTTGTTCGGAAAGTAAGGAACGATCGGTCGCGAAATGAAAACCACAGTGAAAATCAAAACTGTTTTCTTTGCACATTTAGCTACACCTTCCAGGTACTTCTCTACATAGTCGCCGCTCCGGCTTAGATATTTGTCGGAGCGTTATACCAAATTTTCAGCACCATCGTCTTAGAAGGCAGCCGCCTGTGCTTTCTGATAATTCTGTACACTGGTCTATAGCGCCTAGCCTGCGCCCAAGTGTTGCCTTCGTATCCAGGGTATCATGTGAACAGAGATGATACTCAGGACGATCCAAATACGGCTGTGTTGTGGATGATCGAACACTTCCCATCGAAAAGGCTGCAGGAGCGTCTTGACTGCCCCTCTAGAGTGCGGCTGAGAATTGCCATGAAGAAAGCGCGTGGCAGTTGTGTTAGGTGGGCTGCATTCATTAAGGCGAAGCCTCTCAGCGGGCCCTCCTACCTGGCGGGAGACATCGTTGTTCTAGGCACCTTTACTCGCTCACAGTGCGCTCACAACTGGAAAGAGCGTCTTGATGCGATCGACTGGCAATCTAGAGACACTGCCCGATACGTCTGTGAAAAGTCTCGTCGGATTTTCACAGTGATTTCCATTTCGCGGCCGATCGTTCCTCACTTTCCGAATAGTCCTCGTAGTTGCCTACATCCTGTTGCTGTTTCCACTTCTATGTAGTCCTGTCGGTGTGGTTCAGTCTCTGAAGATATAGGGACTTTGCTACCCTCACAAGGCCATTGTTAGTACTAACGATGGAGATATTGAGTCCACATGCGTAAACGTCGTAACTGAACTATTCGCTTTCACTACCTTCATTTGCACTCACTGTTGGATCCTACTACCTAATTTGCATCTGCGGCGTCTGTGAGTCCGTGATGGCACGTTTCCTTATATTCTGTTAACAGGCTGTTTAATATTTTGTTGTTATGTCGTCAGTATGACACCACTTTTCAGGATCCAGTATAGACTTAAATGAAATGGAACACCCTGTGTAGCACAGTGGAAGTCAACATGTCAAAAATGGATCAAATGGCTCTCAGCACTGTGGGACTTAAAATCTGAGGTCACCAGTCCCCTAGACTTAGATCTACTTAAACCTAAGTAACCTAAGGACATCATACACATCCATGCCCGAGGCAGGATTCGAACCTGCGGCCGCAGCAGCAGCGCGGTTCGGGACTGAAGCGCCTAGAACCTCTCGGCCACAACGGCCGGCGGCAACATGTCCTGGAGTGCCTTTGTCTCTGCGCTTGCACTCGCCTCTCTGTCTGGTTGTGATTTCTTCAAAATGACTGGTATAAGGACGGTGTCCTGTCAAAAGACTCACTATTCCACGACTAAGATTGGAAAGAAGCATTTTCAGTCTTTCCCAGATGTCTGTAAATAAAGAGTAAACTCTTGATGGTATTGTGCATCATCTTATTTTTGCGGCGCAGTGACTGTCTCATAAAATTTCGGATTTGCAGCCGCATAAATTTCACTTCTTCTGATATTTCGGCTGTATACCGTCCAGCCATCTTCAGAGTGGGCCGGGGGACCGACGCTCCAGCACTTGGTCCGTCCTTCTAATCGGCCGACCATGCGGCCACAGATCCGCAAGGCGCCAGAGACGTTGACCGGCAAGGGAGAGGTAAAACACACGCATGAAATTAGATCTATGGCTGCATGGTCGATCTACAGGGTGACAACGATGTATCACTGCTAGACTTCGCAACGGTGCAGCTCGCAATGATACATCGATTCCACCGTGTGAATCCACCGTGAAGCCATAGACCTAATTTCATGCGTATGTTGTAGTTCCTTGCCGCCGATCAACGTTTCTGGTCCCTTGTGTATCTGTGGCCGCATACACAATGGTGTGGTCCGCTGTTTTAAAAGGACGGAGCAAGCGCTGGAGCGTCATTCCCCGGCTCACTCCGAACATGGCTGGACGGTAAGCAGCTGAAATATCAGAAGAAGACATCAAATTTATGAGGCTGCACGCCCGAAATTTTATGGAACATCATGTCAGTATTGTCCGCGAGGTATCTTACCGTCCGCATCTTTTGTATGGAGGGTTCTTTTTTTTACTATAATAACGTATTCTGGCCATTACCTATGTTTCCTTCATTTCCTTTCGTTAGACATAACCCTAATGGTGTGGTTCAGAAAGCCCCAGGCAGCCTCACAAGCACACCCCTCTATCCATGGCACACAACTATTCTTTGTCGCTCTCCGCTGAGACTCGGTGCGCCCATTGCTGGCTTATATGGCCCTCCCGTATGATCTCATGGCGGGCTGTGGTAGCCTGAACTCAGCACTTCCTGTACTTCTTATCTTGCAAATTAATATAGCCTTATTCACGACTGCTGACATGTGATCAAATAATTAGTCTTCACATCGTTTCTACCCCAAGTTATCAGCAGATTTTAGGTATTCCCTAATTTAAATGTTGAATTTCTAGTTTCGTGTGATCTACGTTTTCGTAGAATGTGGGTAGCTTTTTCTCCTTCATTTGTAAATTTGTTTCCTCCACACCATAGCAGTGGAAGGAAACATTCACAAGGGGCATGAGAAAGTCCGGTGAATGGTCTCATAAAATAAAGGAAACAAGAGTTACAAACGGATCACCATTTGCTACAACACACTTTTGACCCCGGTTGTAAAGCTGTTGGAAAATGTCAACAAACATTTCGCCCTAAGCATCGTGGTCACGCGTTGTTGGACATCTGCATAATTACAGGAGATAGGACCTGGTGGTACCAATAGGATGCGCAGACGAGCCGACAGTCAGTAGCGCGGTGTTCACAGTTTTCCCCGGCTCCCTCGGACAGAAAGTATGATGAACCCAGCCATTTCTGTCGAAAAAGATGATCAGCATCGTCTTACTATTGGATTTTGTCGGACTACTTTTTTCGGAGGCGGGAAAGATGGTTAGCAACAAGCCATTCACTGTCGCTTGATCTCCTGATCGTATTGGTGGCACCAGGTTTCACTTCCATTTTTGTGATGCGGGTATCCAACAGTACCTCACCACGGAGCTTCGAGCAGTTTCACAAGAAGCGTTTGCTGGAAGTTCTCAACAGCGTATAACCGATGTCAGAAGTGTGTTGCTCATGACGATTACCTTGAAGGCCAGTAAAGGTATTTCGTTTCTAACTCTTGTTTCCTTTATTTTCTTAGACCATTCATCGAAGTTTTCAGACGCTCCTTGTATTTCTCGATACTGATAGCATAGAGTATTTAGATTTGTGACCGACCCTGTGTTTCATGGCCTAGATTAGATCTTACCATTGAAATTGTTACATATGAATAAAAAAAATACCGAGTCTAGTAGCGACACGCCATTTGCTCTCAATGAGCACGATGAGTTCTTTTTTTTTTTTTTCTCGCACAGAGTCGGCCATCTCTCCTTTTTGTGTGCGTGTTTTTAACTGTTTCTTGTCGGTGATTGTGTTCGATGTATTTAGACTGCAGTGTCGTCTTCGTGTTGTTAATGGCAATGAGACAGGAAAGATAAGATGATTCGTGGTGTCCGTATACTGATTTCTCCATTCGACTACCGTCAAAGCAGCGGTCGAGTTCAAGCCACTTGTCAAAACGACGTCTCTCCACAATGAGGAGCGGAGGGGTAGAGCAGTGGTTCTAATTTAGCTCTAGACGGTGATAGCCGTCCTAGCAGTCAGCTAGGTACTATCGATTACCTTCGATTCAAGAAGAATTTCTCAATTGTGTGCCAGCGCCATGAGCTGTGGAGACAAAGACATTTGCCGATAATTCATACAGTTGATACGTATAATTTACTTCCAAAGGTTACAGTTTCAGATCATATCTTTTATTACTAACCTTTTATAATCTCCTGTGGTACTGGAACATGAGTCTATAGTTTCCTCTGTTCAGTAGCATCTTAAACAGAAACGAATGCATAAGACAAGACATAACTTTTTTTGAAGGCACAAGGAAAGACTCGAGGCTTATAATGTTATTGCCTGCCTACATTTAGCAAGCAGTAAAGTAAACCAAGGAGAAATTCGAATAGGGAATTAAAATTTAGGGGGGAATTGACGTTAAGGGACGAGCAATAAAGGGAGAGGAAATAGGAGACAGGAGGAATAATTTTCTTATGATACTGTATTTCTGTTAGAGACGGCAAAGGAATTGGAAGATTATTCTAACAAAACAGAAGTGTTGGAAAGAGATTATAAGGCGAATGTCAACAGAAAAAAGTTAAAATAGTGGAACATAATAGAATGAAAGCAGATGATGCCGAGGGAAGCAGATTAGGAAGCGAGATAAGAGGGCTATTTGGAAAGTAAGCAACGATAGGTCGCGAAATGGAAATTATAGTGAAAATCAAAACTGTTTTATTTGCAACCTTTAGCTACAACTTCCAGCTACCTATTTCCACAGTCGCCGATCCGACTTAGACGTTTGTCGTAGCGTTGTTCCAACTTTCCAATACCCCCGTTGTGGAAGGCAGCCGCCAGTGCTTTCCGCCGCTTCTCTACGCTGGCCTACAGCTCGTTGTCCGTGCCAAAATGTTGTCTTCATAGCCAGCCGTTCATGTGAGCAGAGATGAAACTCAGAGGGATACAATTTGGGGCTGCATTGTGGGCAATCAAGCATTTAAAGTGCAGGAGCATCTTCATTTCCCCTACAGAATGCGGCTGAGAATTGTCTTGAAGAAGACAACGCACGACAGCTATGTAATGTTGGCTGCATAGTCTCAGGCGAAATTTCTCACCAGGCCCTCGTACTTGGAGGGAGACACTATTGTTCTACGTACTTTGTGTGCTCCCTGTGTGCTCAGAACTAAAAAGAACGACGTAACGCGATAGACTGGCATACTAGAGACACTGCCCAACACACCTGTGCAAAACTTCATCGGATTTTCACTGTGTTTTCCATTTTGCGATCGATCGTTCCTTACTTTCCCAATAAACCTCGTATAAAGGTAGCAGATGACTTTTGCTATTTGAAAAGCAAAATAAATAACGATGACGGATGTAGAGAGAACATAAAGTGAACCTGGCAGTAGGAAGGAAAAAGATTCCGAAAAAGAGGTATTTTTAACATACAGCATAAATTTAAGTGTTAGGGAGCCTTTTTGTGAAAGTAACCGTCTGAAGTGTAACCTTATACGAAAGTAAATCGAAATGTGGAGGAAAGATATTTATGACAGAAGATGACTAAATTAATGATTCAGTTGATATGACTCCTCTTGAGGCATCAAAGAATCGTCAATTTTGTAGTGGATAGGAGTTGTTGGAAGGGGGGGGGCGGTGGTAACGATTGTGGGATCAATATTTGACTATAAATTAAAATGGATGTAGGTTCAGTAGTTACACGGAGATGAGAAGGCTTGCATAGGATAAACTAGCGTGTAACATTACGTCAAACCAGTCTTCAGATTGATGTCCATAACAGCAGCAACACATCATGCTGGAGCAATCGAATGTTTTTGAAGCTCTCATTAAGAAGAAGAAAATATGAGAACGGTTTTTCGATAATGTTGTTCTTTAGGTGTCCGATTGGCAATGCAAGGAGCAGGATGATCAGAGCTGTAGCTTCATACCTCGCCTCTGAAAAAAGAAAGGAAAACCAAACCTGCGTCATAACGTGAGGAGTTGTGACAAACGAGTTGGCCATATCGTGTTAGATGTTTTGGTGAAACAGAAGACAGAGCTACACCTTTGTCTGCCAAAGCAGAACTTCCTTTACGACAAGTAGTGTGGGTTGTGAGCAAAGAGGCAGAAGTATCGAAGTTTCTGCTAACCTGACCGTTGCAGAGAATAGAGTCGCAGGAGAGAGAACCGAAGGCAGTCTGAACGAAAACTTGCAAACGTTTCCTGTGCGGAGAACTCGTAGCTGCAGATGTAACTTCCCACGCTGTGAACAAGTCTAGACAAGAAAGTTTTGTAACGGGACACCATTGCAGGCGAGGGCAGATGCACTGCTCTGGTTTCAAAATGGGAAGCGAGTCTCTATGCACTACCGTGAGATGGTTCTAACTAGGCGCTTTCCAGAAAGTTCTGCTTTGCGAGGGAACAACAGCACTCCCAGCTTCCGTGAAACGTAATTTGCAAATATTCTGGAGATCTAGCTTGCAGACATTGCAGGGGCCATCAGTGGGAGTCTCTGGTTTTCACATTCAGCAGTTCTAAAACGAATTAACTAAAGGTCGTATCTTGATTTTTATCTACATTTCTTTAACCTCTGAAGCCAGTAAAATTTCCGTTTCCAGTATAAATAAAAGCTCTTTTAATAAATAAGCTGCTGACTTACGTACATTCTTTATTGACTTTGATACCACCTACTCAAAAACTAAAATAATGCGTTTTTTATTACCATGTGCATTTCGTTAGTTCTACAGTTTATAAAGTTACCTTCACTATTTCCTACCTACCTCTTACTCATTCATCTACAGAAAATTTCAAAATGATGAGGTGAAAGCTTAATTAGAGTGAATTAAAAATTTATTGGATCCGAAAAAAATTTTTCATTTGAGAATTCACCATCCTTACAAGTTTTATGAAAATTAGGAAGCATTCTATTGAAATGGTGGTAGAGACCGAATGGAAACGTCTGAGATATTGTCGTTATATTCTTCATTTTTGTCGTGGTCGTATAGGTGCTTCGTATATATTGTAGAATAGAGGAAATGCATGTGATGACATTAGTTTAGAAGTTGCACACACGGTATCGGAACCAATAATCTATATAGCAGCTACAGAATCATGGCCACATATTTCAGGAATTCGCTGATTTAGACTCTAAGTCGTTCCGTACCACATTCTTGCTTCCAAAAGTGCCACTCCAACAATAAATCCGTAAGTCTGAAGTAGAGGAAGAGCATTACCGACCGATTACAGGTGTGAAACTCAACATGATGATGGCTCAGTTGGAGGAAAAATATTTTAGAGACCCACTTCTGTAAGTCAGAAAGATGTCACAGTTCTCTGCATTGCAATATACCTTGGAGAGACACGTAACTTCTTATTTGGCACCGAAAATGCAATGCCGAAGAGCTAAGTTAAAAATTTGGAAGCAATGTACACTATACGGCCATTACACATAGACATGATACATACTGATTATACACATGTTTTACGGCATTATATACACTTCAGTTACTTGCAAACACACAAGGCTTGATAATCAAAAATATATACAGCGAGCTGACAAAAAACCGCCTTAGGAATCCGATGGTAACTAAATGCATCGGATGCAGCTGGACGAAAATATGGAAAAAAATATGCAATCAGATTTTGAAATCTTGCATAAGACCAAGTTATTATCAAGTAATAAACAATACGACCCTCTTTTACTGTAAAATTGTATAGAATAAAATGAAGCCCTCTCCATTACGCCAAATTTGTCGACTAGTGGCCATAGTAGAACATAATGTTAAGTTTAGCTCCAGCGAAGCGCAAATATATTAGGGTGGTGCATAAGGTCATAGCGTTCTTTGTTTTGCATATTGGAATTCCTATTTCTATGGGTTTATTTATCGATCTTTATTTTTTATTTGTAGCTCACTCTTGCTGGTTGAGTTGACATATTTTCATTTTGTCATTTGGAGATAGTGAGTAGATCTGTGGAAGCTAGAAACGGAGCGCCAATCTGAGAGATCTGAATAGTTCCTATATATTTTTTCTCTTTGTGCTCGATAGAGGGGGTGACAGCAGCCAGAGGAAGCCGGAAACTTTAGCACCGTGTGTGGGGATAATTCCATTGAAAGAGCACGGCAAGAAAATGGTTTTCTCGTTTTAACGAGAATCGTTTTGACATTAGTGATTGTCCAAGTTCAGGAAGACGTTGGGGGTTTCATGAATAGCGTCTAAATGTAACTCCCTGTACAAAATACCTGCGCGCATCCAACCCCGAGGTGTAACCATCGCTGATGACATTCGTTGTCAACAACTGAGATATCTTGCAGACACAGTCCAGGAACAACGACCAGGAAGATTAAGTGAAGTGATGCTACTCCACGTTAACGCCCGGACACATTCTGCTGGACTGACAAAAAACACTATAGAGGAGTTGGGTTGGGAAGCCGTTCCGCACCCACTTTATTCACCTAATCTTGCTCCTAGGATTTTCATTTTTTCCGCTCTCTATCAAACAACCTTGAAGGAACTTCCTTTCCGGTTTCAACTGTACTCCGAAAATGACTGGACAAGTGCTTTGCCTCAAAACCACGTGATTTCCACTGTCGCGGAATCGAAAAGTTATCCCAGCGTCCGCAGGCAGTCGCAAATAGTGAAGGAGAATGTATTATTGATGGCTAATGTCTCTGGTAAGCATATATGTTGTGTTTATTAAACTTATGGTAAAACGCTAAGGAGTTATGCACCAACCTAATATGTTTGTCAGAGACTCCATATTGGCTGAACACGCTACTCGAGAACAAAAAGTAATAATTTCTTCTGGTCCACATGCTTGTATTAAGAAAATAAGGTTACGAGCATTACTCACCACAGCACGAGCACTAGTGATGGGATCAAAACTGAATTTCACCAAGGTAAACTTCCTGTGTATCGCCAATATGCACAGAAACAGACTTAAACCGTTGTATAAATCTGCACAAAAATCTTTAAGTCAGAAGAAAGTATGTGGCCCCTATCGGAAGTTTCAGAGCGTAAACAGACGTATTTAATCTATATTCACTATCTCTAGCCATAAACTGGGTACAAAAATTTGCTTTCTAAAACGATTATGGAGATATTGGAACATCTGACACACACTGACAGAACTGAACCTGCATAACATCTGAAGATTTGGTGATTAAAATTCTTCTGAGTATTATGCCGCGTCATTGCTAAAAACTAACAACAATAATAAACTAAAACCGACGTTTCGGCCGAACTGCAACGGCCTTCCTCAGGGCACGAATCGAATAACTTTTCGATTGAGTCGTGCCCTGAGGAAGGCCGTTGCAATTCGGCCGAAACATCGGTTTTAGTTTATTATTGTTGTTAGTTTTTAGCAATGACGCGGCATAACACCCAGAAGAATTTTAATCACTCTGACACCGGCCGCAGAAGCCTACGTTCTTATATCATCTGAAGATTTCATTAGCATTCTGCACCAGTTCTGTTGACGAATTTGGGAAATAAATGGAGTGGGGAAGAAGAAAATGCCTGCTGATACTAATAATATACACAGCAGCGTACAAAATGAGATAACTGCGTGACACTCACTGTCAAAGAGCGTTATTCGAGATTGGCAGCAAGAAGACGACTACTATTATTCTCTCACAGCCCCATCAGCAAATGTTGACCATGGTACAACAGTCAACGGTGTCGTACACCTCCGATACAAAATCGAATGAAAATATCACATTTAAATATAAATGGCACTTTAATCCCACCGCAACATGCGCTGCAAAAGATACCTGAAACTCTTTTATATGCTATCAGTTGTAATAAACGATCTTCACGTGTTTTTTCCATAATTCAATACCATCACCACTTCCACCAGCAACTTTCAATTTAGACGACAGCAGGCAGAAGGGAAATTGATGACCACAGCCTATTTCCGAAGCCAGCGGCTGTAAAAACAATTACTGCAGCTCTTGGCTACTCAAATCACTTGTTGCACTATATGAGCAGCAGCAAACAGCTGGTTCATTTCCGGCTATGTAAATAGGACAGACCCGTTATAGTTTTTCCCAGTAGATTATTATAATGTAGACTGGTTCCAGAGAAGCTCTCGTAATACAATATTGGTCAATTTCGCAGTAGGATACCTATGACACGCCTGACAAAACATTACAGACGTGGAATGAAGAACACAACAGCGATTGTAATATTTTAAATTACTACTGCTTTCAAGGTTAGTAATGGATCAGAGAATCATTGGGTCGTGCTGCGCCCGACCGTCTTAAGAATTTTATTTTCTGCTAAACTCTAAGGAAATGAAGAATGAGAGTGAGTTTCCAGAAGTAATATTTCTCTCTCCAGCGTATATTGTGTAACGTTCAAATGGTTCAAATGGCTCTGAGCACTATGGGACTTAACTGCTGTGGTCATCAGTCCCCTAGAACTTAGAACTACTTAAACCTAACTAACCTAAGGACATCACACACATCCATGCCCGAGGCAGGATTCGAACCTGCGACCGTAGCGGTCACGCGGTTCCAGACTGTAGCGCCTAGAACCGCACGGCCACTCCGGCCGGCTGTGTAACGAGGTACTGCGACTACTTTTGTATGTGTGGTAGATGAGTCTTTTCCCCCTGAGAGAAATGAACTCATGTCAGTGACGTAAGTTCGAAAACAGCGCGCGGCGATTTGCGACAGTGACACCACGAGACTGTGGACCTGATGTTTACTGCGTGCGTGAGGATGTAGAAGAGTAAGGCCATTTCACACCACTTCGCGCGAACGTGACGTCATTTTGACGTCATGTGCAATATCGACGACCGCATATGTTGTCGACTTAGTGACAAGGAAGAATATTAATTTTATTGGTGCTCGTTTCAGTCGCTGCAACTGAAGCTGTCCTCTTCGGCTCCTGCATAACAACACACTCGGAAATCGCTAGATGTTTATTTCCTTCTTTCGCTCACCACACGGGACTGTAAATAACATCGAATATTGCAGGACATACTTTATTACATTCATAACAAAGTCCCAGAATGTATTAACAATACTAACAAGAAAAAAAGATTCATGTGTCTAAATGTGAACCTACAACCTGCAACTCTAGAAACCACGAATTTTATCTATTACGCTAGCCCTTAGTCAAGTGGCAGTTGCCTCATGTCTTAGTTATCATATTAGCTTTTGAAGGCTTATATTGTTGATGCGTTATTACCTGACATTTAATGATAATGATGATGTGTTTGTGATAAGTTTTCAGTGCTCCATTACCTTTAAACATCTTACTTCAAATTATAACAAACCACTTCTGAGAGAGCATTCTTATATGAAGACATTAATCGTTGGTAAATCATTATGTGATATTTAATTATAACAATAATTATAATAAATCATTGCGAGAATTGCGTATTTTAATAAATCTCTAATATGTGTGGATGAAGTCTTGTGAGAGGCACGTATCGAACGCTAACGAAAGTCGATAACAATTCCTGCATTCGGCGATATTGATCGTGACATCAAAATTACGTCACATTTGCAGGAAACAGTGTGAAATGAGTGTTTCCCTGGAGAGAGAAAGGAAGAAAATTAATTTTGGGGGCAAGACGATTGAACTTCGAGGAAAGTATGTGAATTAGGAGAGGGACTAAATCTTATAGTGACATTGTTGAACAGCTATTGTGGAAATCTTGTATCAGCTGTAAAGTTATTAACTCATATTATGTTGTCAGCTTTAGCGCTTTTATGTATCAACAGTTTCAAAATACAGTTTGACAATTATCAAAGGTACGTCGTGTCAAGTTTCATTTCATGGAACCCACGTACTTTTTATGGGTTTAGTTCGTTAGTCGTGTGGAGCTATCGCTTCTTGATGCTAGTGAAGAACCTGCAACACACGGTCTGTTCCAATCTGACAACAGTTGTTTTTTCCATTTTTTTAGTTCAGAATTCTTTAGTACAGCACTAGTTTAGGTGGAGTGTGCGCTGTTCTGATACTTCCTGGCTGACTAGAAAGACTGAGAGACGTACTGGAGAAAATAAAGTTGTGGGGGGCATGTCGTGAGTCTTTCCGGGATACCTCAGTAGGTAAGAATATTTCTGGGTTTGGGTCGCGATCTGGCACACAGTTTTAATGTGGCACGTAGTTCCCAGGAGGACAGAGGTTTAGCGGCGTGATGCTCAGTAGAGACGGAACCCAAGGCCTAAGTGAACAAAAACAGAGTAAGGTAATGGCAGCGCCTTCTTTAAGGAATAATCTTGATACGAAATGCAGTAATTTAGGTAAACTGCGGAAAGCACGAATCAGGAGACATGATAGGGATTTGAACCCCACACCTTCCGAAAACGAGAACAGTGCCATGAGCACAGAACGACTTTCTTATTGTGCTGCGTTTCTAGACATTTCTTCTCTTCAAACCAAACAAGATGACTCAGTGTTTAGCACTCTGGAGTCGCATGCGGGAGGACGACCGTTCAAGTCCTCTTCCGACCATCCAGGTATATATTTAGTGCGATTTGCATAAATCGCTCCAGGCAATTGCTGGTATACTTTCTTTGAAAGCTGCACGGCCCCAAACTTTTGTAATTCGAGTGTTTACTCCGTCTCTAGGGTTGTAAAACTAGGCTACAGTAGATCATCGTAAGTGTAAACTACGGTAGTGTACCTGGTAGCTTTGGTCATTTGAGATCATAACAGCGTTACCTGGATGTTAAGTGTGTTGCATACCTGTCAGGCATTACCTCATGTCCATCGCTCTGCTTGAGTATGCGATCAGTGTCTTACTAGATTCTCCTAGAAACCGAAAACAGTGAATCGTCTAGAAACTGAGTGAGGATATATAAAGAGCAGTGTAACCTACAGACCATATTTGTTCTACATAGCTATCCTCCTGTCTGAAACTTATAGATAAACGGTGTTTACAGCAGAATTAAGATTGTCGATGTTCAATTCAGACTTTATTCGGAACTTGTTGATTTTCAACGTGAAACAGAAGGATGTTGCAGTAAAAATTCTTTTTAAAAATGCAGATTTGTTATGTTGCGCTGTAAAAAGCGATTTCCTCAAAAAAAAAGAAAAAAACATAAAATTAAAAAAACACACATAACAAAACGTATCAAATATCGCCTCAGTACTCGAGTTTATGTAACACATACTTCTGTTACTGCTTAATAACTTTCGCACTAATCAATAATAACAGGTAACTCTTGCCTCTGATCGTAATGAAGAATGTTCTATCGCGTACAAAATAATAACAATAATTACATAGATTTTTTTGCTTTCGTGCATGTGAACTATACCTGCATCAAAAGTAATTTCTTTGGTTACATAAAAGCGCAGAAGTTATGTTGCTGGCTAATTTTTGTTATTGATAAAATGCAACTTATATTTCATAAGGATATACGATATACAATGGACTACCGCTTAACGGCGTGCGGTTTTAGTATGTGCAAATCAAACAAACAAAATAACAAAAACAAGACATCAGCTACCAGCTGCTCTCTTACACAATCATTCATACTTCCTTCGTACCAATGCTAACATTACCACAGGTAATCCTATCATTCACTACTTGATTTATGTACAGTACCAAAACTATCGAACCGTAGGTAGGCAACTCTGTCCGTCTCTAATAAATGCCCTGTCGATGGAACGCTGAACTGTAATCTTCCTTTCTTCCTTCTTCTCTTAACATAGCAGTGTTTCGGAGCAGAATCGTTGTAAAGAATTCTGGTCGTGTATTTAAGTGAACTTATTAGTCGACTAGTACTAGCTAAACGTGCGTCTACGCGAGCAGTAGAAATTGCATACTGCCCACAATATAGCACAGCAGTATTATACGGGAATATTGCCGGCCACACGATTGCTACCGCAGCGTTGCTGGTCACTATTACCCAGTAATGTTTGCAGTAATACATTTCTGAGCCACAAGCAGTTATACGGGCCTTACTATGGCCGTGCAGTAGGCGAAGGCGAGCTAGTGGAAGTGAGGGCGGTTCTCCTGAATTTGTATTCCACAAGGAAAAGAAAGTTAGTAAGAAAAACAGAAAATGGGTTTCGTATACGGATGCATTATTTTCTACGTAAGCGAACAGCTTCCGCAAATTTAACTGGTGAACTGATGATGGTTACATATTTCCTTAGGAAGTTGGCTGTATTTTTATTTTTTATTTGTTTTAAATCCGTGCAATCTTCCATTTTCAACTGTGGATCATTTGCAAGTACCTGTAATACGTCCAAAATTGTGTCATTGGTTTATACATCAATTACCTAGAAGCTCTCGCATATATACGAATGCATGTATGTATGTACTGAATTGGGGACCTAGAAACGACGGAGAGTCTTTGTCCCCGCCGCAGCCCTCAGTGGTACACAACCCCACAAACAGGCAACAGCACTCCACTAACCACACTGCCGTTCCACACCGAACCCAGGGTTATTGCGCAGTTCGGCTCCTAGTGGACAAGCTACAGACCAGTGTAATAAGTTGTTGGAAATCATAGGCGTGCTGCCTTACACGACGAGGGTATGGGAAAGTTTATAACACGCTACGATAAATGTCCAAAACAGAACGGCGATTTTGTAGATAAGTAGCTTAAAGGTGCAATTAAATGTTGAAAATAGTTTTGATTTTCACTCTGGTTTCTCTTTCATGACCGATCGGAGGCTGAAGAAAAAGCCCTCGTATAAATGACATAAATACCGCAATTAAAAAAAGACAGTTGATGAGTCGATACTCCTGAACACGGAAACAAGTGATTAAGCTTCAGAAAGTTTAGAAGTCTTACGAACCAATGTAGAATAAAATTATGGCTCATTGCTGCAGATCTTCTACTATGATGGTAGCTGTAAAACTGTACGTTATCGGATCTACGTGTTTGTATATATTACTTTCTGTGTTCTAGAGCTCTGGTTATAGATGTAGGTGTCATAGAGTTCATAGTTGCTTCTTTCGTCACTTCTACACTCCTGCAGGCAGAAAAAAATATGTTGGTCCGCGTGCAAACGCCACCTTTAAAACTGAAGTTTCATGATATTGTTCAATATTACCCGAGTTGACACGGCAGCGCTGTCGGCGTGAGAAGGAGGAACCAATCTCGAGAGCCAGAGGGAAGCATTTAAGAGACCAAGGTCAGATGCAGATAGGGCTCGGCCACATAAAACGATCTCCACCCTTGATGGACAATCCCGGCACATTGCAGCGAATTTGAACGCACCATTTCTGCGGCCACACATTGTAGTGATATATGGCTTTTGTAAGCTAAGAGAAGACCTTGGCGTTTCATGTTTACTCAAGTTGCGTTGAGTCACGAAAGATCCACACTAATATTCTTACAGATTGTATCGTAAAACAACGAGAACGCTTAGTATGTTGTGCGGAACAGCCTACTTGTCATCTTTCAAGAGGAACCCTGTCCGGAAATGCACAATTTGCTCACTGAAAAGTAATAAATTTCGAACCGGCCGGGTGGCCGAGCGGTTCTAAGCGCTACAGTCTGGAACCGCGCGACCGCTGCGGTCGCAGGTTCGAATCCTGCCTCGGGCATGGATGTGTGAGATGTCCTTAGATAACTTAGGTTTAAGTAGTTCTACGTTCTAGGGGACTGATGACCTTAGAAGTTAAGTCCCATAGTGCTCAGAGCCACTAGTCAATAAATTTCGAGAACGTTGTCATCAATGAGTCTTCGGGATGCGTTTGATATCCTAATCATTAATGCAACCTAGTAGCCATCGGTGCAAAGTGGTTGCAGAGATCTCGTCTACCGATAGCCCCATTTCCTGACGTAAGTTCCATCTTGAAAAATAACGAAGGTTGTCCGGAAAGTAAGTTCCGATCGGTCGCGAAATGGAAACCACTAGGAAAATCCGGTAAAGATCTGCAAAGATGTGTTGGGCAGTGTCTCTAGTATGCCCGGCGATACTGTCGCGTCGCTCTTTTCAGTTTGAGTTAACAGTGAGCATGTAAAGATGTGTAGGAAATAACGTCTTCGGCCCAGTATGAGGGCCTGGTTAGAGGTTTCGCCTGTGCCATGCAGCCCACATGACACAACTACCGAGCAGTTCCTTCTTCATGCCAATTCTCGGCCGCACACTGCAGGGGCAATGAAGACGCTCCTGCAGTGTTTCCGATGAGAAGTGTTTGATCACCGACAATAAAGTCGGTAATTGGCTCCCCCTGAGTCTCATCTCTGCTCACAAGAACCGCTGGCTATGAAGACAATTTTTTTCCATAAACAACGAGCTGCAGATCAGTGCTGATAACTGGCCGAAAGCACAGGCGGCTGATTTCTATGACGAGGATATTGGAAAGTTGATACAACACTACGACACCACTCGAAGTTGGAGCGGCGACTATGTAGAGAGGTAGGTGGAATGTGTACCTAACTGTTGCAAATAAAGCCTTTCTGGTTTTCATTGTGGTTTCCATTTCTCGACCGATCGGAACTCACTTTCTGGACAACACTTGTATCAATTGGACACCTTGCATACAAAGAGTCTCACAGGCGCAGCAGCCTATCCACTTCACCGTGATGGCTGAAGGGTTGCCTACCTAATCTGGATAGAAAGTCAATCTGAAGCCAGATTGATTCCATCGTGTCTAATCTTCAACGCTCCACTGCAGCCAAAGAATGCATCTGCGGACAGGTGTTCTGATTTTCATGGTGGGTAAAATGAAACTGGCCTAGAAAATATTTAATGCTCCTTAAGACAGGCAACCCAGCTTACTTCATCTTCCGCAGGTGCAAAAGACTTGAGTTGAACTGTCTATCTTAAGGTAAATGAAGGACGATGAGAAAGTTTCCGTTTGAGGGAATTGCTGCAGCGTATATGCAAAGTAGCGCGAATCCGATGCTGAAATATAAGCACTGACCTGTAGGCAAGGTGATGATGATGAGCGTTTGGCGTCATTGGCCGGGAGGCCCCTCGCGGGGCAAAAATGGTTCAAATGGCTCTGAGCACTATGGGACTTAACTACTGTGGTCATCAGTCCCCTAGAACTTAGAACTAATTAAACCTAACTAACCTAAGGACAGCACACAACACCCAGCCATCACGAGGCAGAGTAAATCCCTGACCCCGCCGGGAATCGAACCCGGGAACCCGGGCGTCGGAAGCGAGAACGCTACCGCACGACCACGAGATGTCGCGGGGCAGGTCCGGCCGCCATATCGCAGGTCTTATTACATTCGGCGCCACATTGGGCGACCTGCACGCCGGATGGGGATGAAATGATGATGAACACAACACAACACCCAGACCCTGAGCGGAGAAAATCTCCGACCCAGCCGGGAATCGAACCCGGGCCCAGAGGACGGCAATCCGTCACGCTGACCACTCAGCTACTGGGGCGGACTGTAGGCAAGGTATTACTGTGGCATTCGTGTCTTTCCCACGTGCGTGCGGTGAATGCTTAAATGTGGATTATGGCGACATTATTACCAAATGCGCCCAAATAGGATCAACGTGCTGTTGTTCTTTTCTTGGCAGCCGAAGGACAAATTTGAAGAACGAATACCGGGCAGCATGTCTTTCGAAAATCACCATTGTGGAATGGGGTGCTGCTACTCCATGACGACGCGTGTCCCCGTGTCATATAAGTTACGTCAACTCAAGTGGGAGACACCCGAGTACCCACCCTCTGGTCCTGATCGCTCCCCATGCGATTGTCATGCATTCGTTCCCTTTAAAAACGCCTTGTAGGGTCGACGATTTCTATCTGACGAGGATGTGCAAGTAGCAATTACGGACTTCCTCGTGCAGCAGGGCGTGGTGTTTTACCAAATAGGTATCTCCAACCTCGTGCGACGGTGGGATTCTTGCCTCAATGCTCACAGAGATTGTGCCTGACTGGCATACCGATTCAGGACTGTACGTCCTTGGAATTGAAACATTCTTCACTCTATGTATTACACTATTGGCCATTAAAATTGCTACACCACGTAGTTGACGTGCTACAGACGCGAAATTTAACCGACACGAAGAAGATGCTGTGATATGCAAATGATTAGCTTTTCAGAGCATTCACACAAGGTTGGCGCCGATGGCGACACCTACAACGTGATGACATGAGGAAAGTTTCCTACCGATTTCTCATACACATACAGCAGTTGACCGGCGTTGCCTGGTGAAACGTCGTTGTGATGCCTCATGTAAGGAGGAGAAATGTGTACCATCACGATTCCGACTTTGATAAAGGTCGGATTGTAGCCTATCGCGATTGTGGTTTATTGTATCGCGACATTGCTGCTCACATTGGTCGAGATCCAATGACTGTTAGCAGAATATGGAATCGGTGGGTTCAGGAGGGTAATACGGAACGCCGTGCTGGATCCCAAAGGCCTCGTATCACTATCGGTCGAGATGACAGGCATCTTATCCGCATGGCTGTAACGGATCGTGCAGCCACGTCTCGATGCCTGAGTCAACAGATGGGGACGTTTGCAAGACAACAACCATCTGCGCACGAACAGTTCCACGACGTTTGCAGCAGCATGGACTATCAGCTCAGAGACCATGACTGCCGTTACCCTTGACGCTGCATCACAGAAAGGAGTGCCTGCGATGGTGTACTCAATGACGAACCTGGGTGCACGAATGGCAAAAGACCTTTTGCCTTTTTTCGGATGAATCCAGGTTCTGTTTACAGAATCATGATGGTCACATCCGTGTTCGGCGACATCGCGGTGAACGCACATTGGAAGCGTGTATTCGTCATCACCATATTGGCGTATCACCCGGCGTGATGGTATGGGGTGCCATTGATTACACGTCTCGGTCACCTCTTATTCGCATTGACGGCACTTTGAATAGTGGACGCTACATTTCAGATGTGTTACGACCCGTGGCTCTACCCTTCATTCGATCCCTGCGAAACCCTCCATTTCAGCAGGATAATGCACGACCGCATGTTGCAGGTCCTGTGGGGGAGTTTCTGGATATAGGAAATGTTCGACTCCTGCCCTGGCCAGCATATTCTCTAGATCTCTCACCAATTGAAAACATCTGGTCAATGGTGGCCGAGCAACTAGCTCGTTACATTACGCCAGTCACTACTCTTGATGAACTGTGGTATCGTGTTGGAGCTGCATGGGCAGCTGTACCTGTACACGCCATCCACGCTCTGTTTGACTCAATGCTCAGGCGTATCAAGGCCGTTAGTTCCGCCAGAGGTGGTTGTTCTGGGTACTGATTTCTCAGGATTTATGCACCCAAATTGCGTAAAAATGTAATCACATGTCAGTTGTAGTATAATATATTTGTCCAATGAATACCCGTTTATCATCTGCATTTCTTCTAGGTGTAGCAATTTTAATGGCCAGTAGTGTATGTATAGCAATAAGGAAACACTGCTAGCGTTATACACGGAACGCTGTAGGTATAATTTGTTTGTACATCATTTACTGAAGAGAGCATCTAAAGCACAGGCAGGAATCCACTGCAATTTCGCCAGTTTGCTCTCTGCTTCTCTTGCTGCCTTAGCGCCACCCTACGTTTATGTACACCACTCTAATGACCAGGCGATACGAACTGTAACACATTAACTGTGAAGCTCTGGCCGCAAGTACAGCGGACTTGGGAAATAGCTGATCTACTTGCCATAGAATGCGGTTCAAAAACAGGCAAAACAGACGCAAAAGGAATTAATAGCAATAGAAACGAAGACAGCGGCCCAGTTAATATCAGATTTGGACGTGACACAGTGATATAATATCAAGATGGGCAGATTATACAAAATGATCGAATTAAGGGCGGGAGAAGAAGATATAAGTGCCACTGCACTAAGTTTTCATCTAGGGAAGAGCTGTTCTCCTATCGACTATTGACTTGGAATCGAAGAACAACGTTCTGAAACTGAATGCCAAAAGCTTAGAAGGAATTTTAACCGTCTACAGTGTTGAAATGCCTAGAAACATGATGGCAACTATAATATTATTTAATCTCTTACGTGTTGTTAAGATTAAATTAGACCAATGATAGCCCAAGCAGAAACGTAGAAGCAGTCATTCTCCCCATGTTCCACCTGTGTATGGGACAGAGACTTCATTGTTTGATGCCATGCACGAAAATGTAGATGTTAAAAGTGAAGGATGTTAAAAATGAAGTGGGCAGATAACATACAAATAAAGAGCGTTAGGTATCCAGTCATACCATAAAAATGTACATATGTATGAGTGTTCCATATCTCCTCTTAAACTGATTCCACTAAAACCAAACTCACTGCACATATGACATACTGATTGGGAAGTGCCACTATGATTGTAAGAAACATCCATCTCTTAAAGGGATGGGTGATGGGCGCGAAAACGAAGATCAAATTGCCATAATACAGGGCGAATCACCTAAACCTTCACCGCAAATATCGCGGAAAGTAAATTACTATTGACGTGCGGTTTTCACAGAATGGATTGCTGGTCAGGGACTCGTATTATTAGACAATACGGGGATGGTATTATTAGACAATACACAGATTGCAGTATTACTTACAAAGTGTATTTTTGTGCAAACACATTTTTTTAAATGTAACTATGCCTATTGACACTAACAGTCTAAACGTATGTAAGTTAGAATGTCAGTAGTGTTTGTTGCAAGAGTCTAGTGCTAGTCGTTTACGAGATATCGTATTATTCAAAGTATCCACACCGGCAGTTGTTTGTGCCATTATACATGTTTAGTTGATAGGTACGACGTTAGTGTGCTTGCTGACAGTGTGCTTGTGTGTTCCTTGAGTGCGTTGAGACTTGCTAGTCACTCAGTGTGTGACAGTCCAAGCAGTAGACCGCTAGTGGACGATGGGATTTATCAACGCAGAAAAAGCCGACGTGCTCATGGTGCATGGAGAGTGCAGGATGTAGTTTGTTGTTGCACGGTGTATGCGGCAAGATATCCCAAAAGGCGTCAACTACGTCGGGAATTATTTATCATCCACTTCAACCACTTACGAGAAAATGGTTTTGTAACACCTAGACAACATAACACTTTCGCCGTTCATGCAGTAAAACTACCACATCGGACGTGACGTTTTAGTTTATTACTTCTTTACTTTTAACTCTATTCGCAGAACAATTTGATTACAGTATTTTCGTATACAACTGAACGTACCTTCAAAACTATATAATTTTACGACGCTTAAGTTAGTAGATATGATGCCGTAACACAGAGCTGCTTGAAAACTAAATTCAGGCCGTAATTCGCTAGGTGTACAAGTGAAATATATGTACAAATATGTGTAAAATATCGTAAATACAAGTGAACTATCGTCACGTGTGCGGACACGAGCGGATAAAAAGCCCCTCCTAAATTCACAGGCCGATTTCAACCAAACTTGGTGCACAGATTACTTACCATCTGCAAAGAAATACTGTTGGGGTGAGAACCACCAGCTTCCGATTGGGATGAGGATGATAATGTGGTGATGGAGAGAGAAGGAGATGGAAACGGAAATCGACAGATAGGGATAGAGGAGGATATGGACAGAGAGGGGGGGGGGAGGTGAAGAAAGAGAGGGGAGGAGAAAATGGTTTGGGGGAGAGGGATTATGTGGACAGAAAAAGAGGGTAGGAGGATGTGGGTTTAGAGGGGGAGAGGAGTGGAAAGAGACACAGTGGAGGAGCTGATGGACAGAGGATGGAGGAGTAGATGTAAAGAGAGAAGGGAGACGAGCAGACGTACGGAGAGGGAAAGGAGAAGACGTACAGAGAGGGGCAGGGGGTGTGAGATGGACAGAGAGAAATGCGTGGAGGAGATGGACAGAGAGGGGGATGGAGCAGACAGATATGGAGAGGCGGTCGGGCAGATGAACAGAGAGAGAGGCAGGAGCTGATGGAGAGAGAGAGAGAGAGAGAGAGAGAGAGAGAGAGAGAGAGAGAGAGAGACAGGGAGGAGGAGATTGTCAGAGAGTGGGGGGAGGGGGACTGGAGCAGGTGGACCGAGAGAATGGGACGAGCAGGTGGTCACAGGGGGTGGAGAAGGACGTAGACTAATAGAAGTTTGGAATAAATACATACCGATGCAACGCCGGGTGCTCAGCTAATATACCAATGAAAATAGTAGCACAAACTGGGAAGAGGTGAAGAATGACAGTAAACTGGACGGAGCACTGATTACTTTAGTAGAAACAGTACGAGGTTATTCAAGCTCTATCTAAGGCTCACCGATAAGATTCTAGAATTGTTGACATGAACATAAAATAAATAATGCTAAGCACCCAAGCATGACAGGGATCAATTTTCCATCACGCCATTGCAAATATCACAGGCACTGTTGTTACAGCCATGTACGAAGCAACAAGAACCGCTGCCCTGTTCTCACTTTGAAACGTGAGCGAGAGGAGCGGTTCATCATTATGTGGAATGATAGGCGCATTCTGTGAGATCAGTTTGTATGCCAAAGAGTAAGTTTGTCCATCCACAGTATGAACACATGTACAACTCTTCCTTATTAGCTAAAAATAAATTTCGTCCGTGAACAACTTTCATTGGTTAATCGCCGTCAAATTTTACTACATTATTACGAACAAAGCTAGCGTATTTTGCTAATTAGAACATAATCATCTCGGCGATATAGTGAATAATTTCCTATCAAGACCATTTTATTTAATTTTATCGTTGTTTTCCCAAATGTGAATTGTAAATGAAACTGCATAGCAATTCATGCAGACAATAGTCTAAAAAGGACTCTACGTCTAAAACGACTTTTATGAAGACGGGATAATTTTTCGCCTCACTAAAGGTTTTTACTACATCGAGGTCACGGAAGTCGCTTTGGTGATAAATCAACCGCGTAGTTCAGAAGTTTCCGTTTTATTTCTCCAGCAGTCTTCTCAAATGTGGCCCTTTACGGATTAATTCTGTTAGTTCCGAGAAGATAACACCCAAACCAAAAAACACAGCGTTCAGAACTTTTCGCTAATATGAGGGAAAGGTGAAAAGTTCTCGGTCCATCGGATACAGATTGTGTGTTTAAATATTAACGTGCTCTTCTTTCGAGGTAGTTTAATGTACTTTGATCAACTTTTTTTCAGACAGATTTCATTCTCGGAGTGTGATTATGAGAGAGGGGGCTATGCAAAACAGCCCCGCGCGGCCTGCAAAGTTTTCCAATGGAGTCGAACCGTTTACTCTTTTCTCGGGAACGAGTCGACGGATCAAGTTGAAATTTATCTGACGTTTATAAGCCTATGGTTCCTTGACGGTGTAAAAATTTAAGCTTATAAGTCCATGTAGTCAAAAGAAATGGCCAATTATGTCACATATTTTGATACCCGCAAACTCAGTCATCAAAACCTATATTATACATCCCGTTGGCCTACAATCATGAGATGTGGCAAGAAGTAAGTTTCACAGTATAACCAAAGGAAAAAAAATCCGAAAACCGTAAATCTGTTATTATATCACAAGAACAAAAATTTTCGTCATTTGTTATTTCATGTCAAACTCTAAATTAAAACAATCAGTATTTCTGCATTCAGGCTGACTGGGTCGCAATGGTAAAAATCAAACATCAAGCATGGAATGACTTTATTGCTCATCTGAAGCGTTTCGCAGTTTATCCATCAGATATCCAGGAACGATTAGTGCACATAGAAATGGCATTTCTACTGATTTAAACGTCGTATCTACGTGCAATAAACGCTCCTGGATACCTGATGATGGATAAATTCTGAAGCGCGTCATGTGAGAAATAAAGTCATTTCTTGTCTGATGTTCGACTTTTACCATTTAGACCCAATCAGCCTGATTGGAGAACTACTGATTATTATAGTAATTGTGGCTTGCGTTCTACATGACTTTATGTAACATTTATATTACTGAAATTAAAACATTCTCGAAAATCTTGGAATCCGTGGGAAAGTTATCTTGCCAGTATTAATGATGATAACAGGCAAAACTGGATGAGATTCTCGATTCCCGGAATAGATGAACTTTCTGTACCTGTAATAAAATTTCTACAGAATCCTCAGTGTGCAAATTCTACTGGCATCCGGCCAATTTTTCCTGGCACAACGTAATTTTGATGTGGAAGTTCGTAAAACTCAGAGAATAATAGAGCCGGCAGGATTGTTTGTAATAACAAATTTGCTGGCTACGCTGGATGTTTCAATATTTTCTACTTTATATTCATCAGGTATATCACCTCTAAAGAAACTTTCGATATCCTGACGAAAGACTTTCACCCTGTAGAATCGAGTCTTCGCTTTAAGAACGTTTTCACACAGTTATTGCACCCATGCAAGGAAAATAATAAGAATAATCTGATTCGAATCCCTGAAAACATTAAGCATTCTCTCCGACAGAAGAACTCGATATGGCCTTTTCGGTGCACAACAACGAACTTCTCTCCACTGCTATATTCATCGGTTCGTTAATAGCGTGAGCGATGAACTCACGTCCCATCGATTGTAAGAAACTCGAACTCAAAATAATGTGGCTTATTTTCAAAACGATTCAGAGATGCATTTTCATATTTCCACTGATCAGCCAAAACATCATGATCACTGAGCACCACGATATTGGATGCCCATGGTGGCGTTGTGGTAATGTGACGCGATAACAAAAGTATGTAAGAGGAACAGTCACGAATGGGGGATCACCCTAGCAAGATAGGGGTTGCAAACTGGGAAATCCATTGAGATAAACGACCGTGAAAAAGAGTGGATTATTACTGCGCAGAGCTGTGAACGAGTGTCTCGAGCGCGGCGATGCTTGTCGAGTGCTCACGTGCTACTGACTCGAGCGTCTACAGAAAGGGGTAGAAACACAGTGAAACAATTACTAGGCGCTAAATGACTGGACGTCCACGATTCTTCAGAGAACGTAGGGTTGGGAAGCTTCTCTGCTCTGTAAAGTAGGATACACGGTGATCTGTGGCATCTCTGCCGAAAGAGCACAATGCTGGTGCACTCACAAGTGTTTCAGAGGACATCGTTCATCGAACATTGTTGAACATGGAGCTCCACAGCAGAACACACCGACGTCTTCACCTGTTCACCCATCGACATCGTTAATTACTATTGTAGTGGGCACAGGACCATCGGCATTCGACCGTCAATCAATGAAAAAGTGTCGGCTCCTCGGGTCAACCACGTTTTAGTGTAACTAGATCCATGGTCGTCTCCATAAGCTTCGTCACCGAGGTGTACAGCGGTTCGAAAAATGCTGCGCACCAGAGACGCAGGCTGGTGGAAGCGGTATCATGCTATGCTTCTCCTGCGTTTGCATGGGACCTGTGATAGTAATCTAGGATACATTGACAGCTGAGAAGCATGTGCACCACTATATGCTTGCTGTCTTCCACGACGGCTATGTCATCTTTCAGTAGTATAATTGCTCGAGTCTCTGAGCCAGAACTGTTCTGCAGTGGCTTGAGGAGCATTATAATAAACTCAAGTTGATCTTTCAGAGACCAAATTCCCATGATGTAAATCTTACGGAACCCATGTGGGTCGCTATCGGGCGCCATCACTACGTACGTAAATCAGTAGCCCGTTATTTATGGGAATTACATGACCTTTGCGTAGACATTTAATGCCGCATACCTCCACAAACCTGCCAACAAGCTGTGGAATCCCTCATACGCTGATCAGTTATGCATTTCGTTCCAAAGACGGACAAACAAGCTGTTACGTAGGTGGTCACAATGTTCTGGCTCATCAGTGTACATATGTCAGTTTCAACAAATGCAGTATGCGTGTCGCTCAAAAGTTCCTCATTTTAGTTATTTATTTATTGTATAGAACATGCCAGCTGCACGTATTCAAATATAAATTCAGAATCAAACAAGAATACAAACGTGCAACACGCATAAGAGAACATAAAGGACGTAATAAATGTCACTTAACATACACATTCATTAAGATATGTAGCATTCGAGACTAGTTGTTGACTAAACATCGATGTTCAGACCTCGTATCTACTTCATAGCACGATGTATGGCTTCCATAAAGTCTCCATCTCACCCACCGTATTTTCTTATATGACATACTTTTATTATATGGTCCAGGGTCTGCTCAGGTGCTCACAGTCACAAATCGGACTGTCCACAGGGTTTTATGAACAACTCATGGTCTTGCATCTTGTGTGACCGCTTCGGATACGTTTGATTTTAGTCTAGTATTGCTTTGGGAAGTTGAATCATCGCAGTGCTTTGAATAGGAAAATTTTTAGCGTGGTCTGTCTGTAACGTTTTTCATAGCTGATTCTTGGCATAAAATGATCTGTAGTCTTTCTTGTAGTATGGGTTTGGTGCTATCCGTTGCTCACGTCTTAAATTGTCTGTCGCCCATTAGTGTACTGCACGTCTTTCCATTGTTTTCATTTTTTGGTTGCACTTTTGTACGTCCCACATTCCGATCGTATTTAAAAGAAGTGCGACCACGTGCAGTTTAGCTGCCCATTCATGAACTTTGAAGGAAGCAATACATAAGAACCGCCAAGAGCTGCTGATTAAATAATTATTTGTTTCTTACCAGTTTCAGTCAACCAGTCATCATGAGGTAGCACGATGTTACTCACATCAGCCTGTCTTGCTACGGTGACAAGAAGTAAAATAAAAAAAACTATCCTGCATTCTGGGTCTTTATTTTACTATTGGGCGCCACAGTAAGGACGATACTACAAAACCCGATGTAAATAACGTTGCCTCATGATGTCTCGTCTGATCGAAACTGGTGATGAACAACAGGTTTATTTCAGCAACAGCTCTTGATGGTTGTTAAATATAATTTTCTTGAGACGTTTGCGAGCTATGGGGCGACAGCTGCTCAAAAGATTCTTAACCTGGTCAAAATGAAGGAACAGTCTCCCCACAAAACGGGACAGAATTCATATTAATTTCCATCGTCAACAAAAAGCTCAAAACAAAGAACGATACGAACAAATGTTGAAAACTGAAAATTTTGTTCCAGTCTGGGAATCTAAAATGGATTTCCTTCTTTTCACGGGCAGTCGGCTTAACCATTAGGCTATCTGTGCTCGCCTCCAGAACTGCCTCAAACTTTCATTGCTAGCGATTTCCTACCTAGGACTTCTAAACACAGTTACCAGACTGTCTCCCATGAGGTATGTGTCATATGGAGTCAATGGACGACAGTGGCTTACCCTCCCAAAAGGCGTACACAGCGATTAACAAGGTGTTGGTCCTCCTTCGGAACTCAATACGGCAACGATTCTGCATTGCAATGATTGGACAAGTCGTTGGGAGATTTCCGTAGGTATGAGCCACAAGATGTCTAAGCACGTCACACAGTTACGAGCAGGTGGTTTGCCGACGAGGGCCTGGAGACTGATAGCGTCCACCACATATTCCATCAGATTCAAATCAAGCGAATTCCATAGTGAAGACATCAAGGTGAGTTCATTATTACGCTCCTCAAACCAGTGTAGCACGATGACTTTGTGACACGGACAATTATCCTTCTGAAAAGTGCCATTAAGAGTAGATTAAGCATGAAGCGACCCAGATGGTAGGCCATAATGTTCACGTCGTCCACAGCAACCATGGTTCCTTGCGTTACTACCACACGTCCCAAGGCAGCCCAGGTAAATGTCCCCCATGTCACAACACTACCCCAGCCCGCCTGCATCAGTGGCGCGGTACATGTTTCGAACAACTGTTCGCCTGGATGGCAGCTTATTCACAGACGACCATCGACCTGGCATAACAAGAAATGTGATTCATCAGGCCAGGTGACACGTTTCCATTGATACACTCTCCAGTCTCAATTATCCCGTGCAGATTGCAATCGTTATTGACGATGTCGTTGGGTCAATACTGGAAAACTTAGGGGTCGTATAGTGCGGAGCCACATATTCAAAAACTGTGTGCTCCGAAACACTCGTGGCTGCACGAGAATTTAGCTCTGTCGTCAGACCTGCCGCAGATCGCCCTGGCTGCCTATCGTGCTTTACAGGGCGGGCGAGCTTCTGATTTACATGTTCCGTAATGTGGCGTAGACGTCCAACACCTTGTCGCCCAATCGTGGTTGCAAGTCCTTCAGCCTCTTTTCATAAGCGCGAACGACAAAATCACGCAAACAGCCAACCACGTTTACCAATTGAAAGACGCTCATTCGGAGGGGCCGAGCCATACATAACACTCTGCCTTTGTCAAAGTCGGTTACGTCAGCGGATTTCGCCATTTGCGGCCAGTCTCGTCGCCAGAAGGATCACTCATTCGCCTCTGGTGCGCATAAATTGGCTGCTTATCTCGTCAAGTGCCTGCAGACCCATGGGGCGGTATTCAATGAAATCAATTAAGTGCACTGAGATGCATTTTCGCGACGTCTTCTCTTCTGTTGCAAATGTGAGTTGGTACGTTGACGGGCGTGTACCCCTGTCAGAACACCATCTGCAGCGTACAAACTCGCGTAAGCTGTCGAAGGGGTGGCCCCACTCAACGCGCTTGCGCCTGCAGCATACACTCCAAGGCAAAAAGCGACGCACCACGAAGGAATTATGGGAATGGGACAAATGATTACAATGTCGGAAAATTCGAATGATTTATTTATGGGAAAAAGCTTCGCAAATTGAGTAAGACGGTAACGCGTCGGCCCCCCTCTGACCCTTATGCAAGCACTTATTCGGCTTGGCGTCGATTGACAGAGTTTTTGTATGCCCCCTGACGGATGTCGCGTCAAATTCTGCCCAACTTTCACGTTATAGCGTCAAAGTCCCGAGGTGGTTGGAGGGCTCTGCTCAGAATGCTCTAAATGTTCTCAACTGTGGGGAGATCCGGCCACCTTGCTGGGCACGAAAGGGTTTGGCAAGCACGGAAACAAGCAGTAGAAAATATCTCCTCGTGCGCGCCGGCATTATCTTGCTGAAATGTAAACCCAGGATTGATTGCCATATCCTCAGCACCTTTACCGCATTTCGGTACGTCGTCGATATTCTACTCTCGGTTATGTTGCTCTTCATGACAACCAACCCTGGGATTAAATTTCAGCAAAATATTGCCCGCCCGCACGTGCTTGCCAAACTCTACCTCGGCCAGAAACGTTGCCGGATCTCTCCACAATTCAGAACGTTTGGAGCAGTAAGGGCAATGCCCTCCAACCAGCTCGGGATTCTGTCGATCTAAAGTGCCAGTTGAATATAATTTGGCACTATATATGTCAGAACGACATCTAGCAACTGTATCAATCAATACCGAGCCGGATAACTGCTTGCGTAAGCACCAGATGCGAACCAACGCATTATTGACTTGCTCAATTTGTGAAGGGGTTTCTCTTGAATAAATCATCCAGATTTTCTGATATTGTAATCATCTGTAAATGTACGTCACATCTACTGACCCGTACCATTCTGGTAAGTTGTTTGTGGTGCATAGATTTTTTTTACTTAAGAGTGTAGAATTTCCTGTAGCGTCATTGGACGACCTTTCCATACATTGGTTCCTAACTTCATTTCTTTCCTGGTGACCGGTTCTTCAACCCTTCGAGGTTTATCGGTATAGATTTCATCCTGAACATTGCAAATACAGCACTAATGCTAATGTTCAGAAGTGCCTCAGCAATTTCAGACATATCTGTAACACGTAATGCAGTGCTAATGGCGGTGTTGAGTTCCTGGCAAAAGAGAAAAAAAATTCGCGGCGAGATAAATTAGAAATGTCCGTGTTTGTGAAAGGTTTATGTACGAAAGCCACGATGTCATCTTTGAGATTTTGGTTCGTAGAAAAATGATACGTTGTTGGATACGTACCAGAAAGTGTTCATTAATATCAGTCGTGAAAGAACTGAGGACAACTGACTGGATGTGAGGTTCATCACTTCTGAAATAAGTTCACAGCCACAGCCCGTAAATCAATAGTGGTCGTATTGGCCTGTGACTTTCGTGTCAGTCTTGGAATGAACAGCGCTAGTACACATTCACAAGAACAGTGTCCGAACTGTTTCCGAGGAATGCCCTCGCTTGTGGTGAAGGATGATGTAGCAGATTTCCTTCTTAGCATTTTGCCTGCCGTTGATGAAACGTTCTCATCAGAGAAGTACAGAACGCAACGGCATGTTTATACATGTGTTTAACCCATACTTCCACACTAGTTGTTGCATAATGTACACGTTGTATAATGTATAGCTACTTCAGTAGCACGATGCCTCACTTGAGATGCGCACTCCTCCCCTTTCCCGTCTGTAGGCACTGCACCTCTTCAAAATAATCACTGATCTTACGTTAATCATCGTTTACTGCCGTCACAGTCTTCCTGGAGTTTTACGAGAAAATTAATATTTAAGCAAAATAAATATAGTTCCATGTAGTAGATTATAATCTTTTATAAATCATTGTGCCTCTTTTAAACTTTGTGTTGGGATGGGACTCGAAACCTAATCCTTGTTTACTTTGGTTGCGACTCATACCGGGATATCACAGAACGTAAGAAAGCTTCCACAGACAAAAATGTCTCTGAGCACTATGCGAGTTAACTTCTGAGGTCATCAGTCGCCTAGAACTTAGAACTAATTAAACCTAACTAACCTAAGGACATCACACACACCCATCCCCGAGGCAGGATTCGAACCTGCGACCGGAGCGGTCGCTCGGCTCCAGACTGTAGCGCCTAGAACCGCACAGCCACTCCGGCCGGCTTCCACAGAGAGATAACGTTCCAATTCGGGTCGCAGTCTGACAGTTTTAATCTGACAAGGAAGTTCCATATGAAAAATTCATAATCTGTAGGATTCATCAGAAACACATTACCACACTGTCGTTAGGTTAACATGTAGGTATCCCATTTCTGGTTCTAAAAGATTAACTAGGCACGTGAGGATAGAAATGTGCAAATCCGTAATATTTCACGACTGTTCTGTGTAACCCACTAAACTTTCTTCTTCGGAGATTCCCCTAGCTGCAGAGGAAACGCCAAGCCGTTGCTTCGTATAGATGTAATTGTGAAAATTGGAGGAAATCCTTAACTAATTTGCAGTAAAGAGCACAAAGTTTATCTTTGTCCGAGGATGCTTTTAATTAATTCATGTGGTTTTAATCACAGCACAGTCATCACTGCACTCGATGCGTTGCACAATAAATTGTTTGTTCTTAAAATATTGAAATCACTCTCAAATTACATCTGTAATTACTTTTACGTGGCATGCACGAACGCGCTGATCACCTGTCAACGATGAAGCCTTTTCAATACAATTATTAACACGTTTTAGCAAACAATCGGCAAGAGCCACCACCGATTCGATCGTCTACTTTGCCCCCCCCCTCCCCCCGGCTCCAAGACTCTTGATAAACAACACTTTTCATGAAAATGAAAATTCCCAATATTCACCGTCGATCCCACTTTCTACCGTGGTTCCCGCTCCCCGACTCTTAATCTATTTTATACTAATAATAAAACAGTTGAACTGCCGTGCCTGTTCATCTGTTCGAACATGCTTCTCCAAAACTACTACACGAATTTTCATGGGGTTTTCGCATATAACTTGAGCATATGTTGGGTACCGTTTAGGCTTTATTTCATAAAAATCGGAACACGAAATAAATATCCGTTCATGTTATAAAAACGTATGTATGTGTGTCCGTGTGTTCTCCTCCTAAACCACTACACCGTCTTCAGCCTGACTTGGTACACTTATTCTCTGAAAAGAATCGTTGTGGAGTAAGAACAACCTACCACTCAAAGGGTGGAGGTGGAGGTGAAAAAGAAGTGTAGGCCACGACGCGCAAATACCCAGATTTTATTTAACCAGAATTCGAGAATGAGAGTACATAGTGACCTCAACAAACTTTGCACAAAACCTCAAGCCTTTACGGAACATTTTCGCTGATACAGCTCACACAAAAAGATGACAGGAAAAAAATTTATCGTTTACTACATTTTCACTGTTCATGCATTAAAGCTGTCGCATCAGGGATGATGTTTTAATTGACTGCTTCTTTATTAACTGTATTCGCGACACATTCTGCAGACAGTGTTAAAATATATCAGCGGATGTGACTGCAAAATTATATCGTTGTACAACAAGTAGTTCAGGATATAACACGTCATAAATAGTGAGATGCATGAAAAATTTTTGCGTCATGCGTGACATTTAAATTTACTTCTTCTCCGCTACTAGCTATATTCTTAATACATTTTGCGGAAAGTATCCACATTTGCCGCTGAATCTACTTGTAAAATTATATCATGGTACTACACAAAGGAGTCCGCAGCTCGTAGTCTAGGGGCTAGTGCTGCTGCCTGAAGATCACGGGGTCCCGGGTTCGATTCCCGGCCGCGTTGGGGATTTTCTCTGCCAGGGGACTAGGTGTTTGTGTCGTCCTCATCATTTAATCATCATCATCATTCGTGACAGCAGCTAGATTGGACTGTGAAAAAAACTGGACTGCGTGGAAATTTGCACTTTGTACGGGCGCTGATGACCGCGCAGTTGAGCGCCCCGCATACCAAACATCATCAACATCACTACACCTAGTTCAGCAGATGTGACGTCATAAACATTGAGCTGCGTGAATACGAAACTGATTTATTACTAACAATTGGTGAGGGCACGTATACGGAAAAAGATGGTGAAATCATTATGCGTGGTAATTAGTGCCGTGCAGTACTTTCACTTCAAAATCTCATAATACTTTAGAAAGCGTACAGTACAAGATATTTATTGATTTGAAGAAACAAATATTGATGGCCGGTGTGGCCTAGCGGTTCTAGGCGCTACAGTCTGGAACCGCGCGACCGCTACGGTCGCATGTTCGAATCCTGCCTCGGGCATGGATGTGTGTGATGTCCTTAATTTAGTTAGGTTTAAGTAGTTCTAAGTACTAGGGGACTGATGACCTCAGATGTTAAGTCCCATAGTGCTCAGAGCCATTTGAAACCTTTTAAAAAATATTACTAGAATTAGGAAAAATTATTTAGTCTTTGAAAAAGCTGTTTACGCTTTGAATTTTGAACCTTTTTACATATTTGCGAAAATGATTGATACGTGCCGAGCGATTCGATTCTAAGTTATGAATATCATGCTTATGCAATCTTCAGTGTGTTTCACCCATGCTTACACACTATTTGTTGCATAATGTACACATTGTATAGTGTATAGATAATTTAACAGCACGACGCCTATCTTTAAATACGCACTCCTGCTCCTGCCCATCTGTAAGCACGACTCGATAGCGACTCTGTGTATCACGACAGATCTTAAGTTCAGACAGCTTCGGAGAGGGAAGAGCGCGGAGTACATCACGAGCTATACTTACCCAAACATGTAGGCAAGTGAGGGCAGCTGATGTCATTATACGTACGGTAGCTTACTTATTCACAATCAGTAGTAAATAAAATTGCCCACAATAATTCTCAACAACTGACGAGAGCCACAACCGGTCCGACCGTGTACTCTGGCCTCCACTCCAAGACCCTTTTCCAATGCAATAGTTAACGTACTTGGCGACAGCCACCACCAATATTACTGTCCACTGTGACCTCCGCTACCACGCTGAAGCTACCAGCCATGACCTTCTAGTTCCTGCCGGCACAAGTGAGGGTCTGTTCGAGCGTTTTAGCCAGTCACAGCAAAGAAGATTTTCTGCCACTACATATAGCGTAGCCTTGTTTGGCCAATTCCAAGCGAGGACGTTGTGCCACACTGGGATCTCCATGTCATTCTGCCCAGACTGTAAGTCTTTTGACATATTGCACCATATTACAGATATTTGATACTTGTTTTAACATAAGTGTTACAACATTGTAAACCTAGTTAACTAAGTTCATATGCATGAGTTTGCACTTACCCACTTTCTAACAACCCGGCTGCTTTAGGACACAATCCATGCATATACGAGGGTGAGTCAAATGAAAACCTTAAATTTGTAGTAACAAATCGAAATTTCGCGCTGTTATCCTGTAAGTTGGTAAGAGTGCTACAAACAGCGTGCAGAATGGCCTGTAGGTGGCAGCATACTGCAGATGCACACCTACCGTCGCAGTATCAGTATAAAGATGGCCGCTCTACTTGCGACTTGCACCAGGGAAGAACAGCGTTCTGTTATTCGGTTTTTGCTTAGTGAAGGTGTGAAGCCTATTGAAATTCATCAACCAATGAAGGTTCAGTACGGTGATGCATGTTTGTCACAGCAGCATGTCTACGAATGGAGTAGGAAGTTCGCAAATGGTGTGACTTCAGTGGAAGATGCTCCTCGTCCAGGTCAGGCACAACGAGTTGTGACTCCACAGAACACTGCAGCAGTTGAAGCCATAGTGAAGGTAAACCGCCGAGTGACACTGAATGACATTGCAGCATGTTTACAGATTAGTCATGGGTCAGCACACCACACTGTGCATGGTGTGCTCCAGTTTCACAAAGTGTCTGCAAGATGGGTGTCACGGCAGCTGACTCCAGAAATGAGAGAACGACGTGTTGATGCTTGTGAAGAACTTCTTCGGCGCTTTGAACGATAAGATGATGGCTTCCTTGGAAGAATCGTTACTGGGGACGAAACCTGGGTTCACTTTCACCAACCGGAAACGAAGAGAGCGAGCAAGAAATGGCACCATTCCTCATCACCAAAACCAAATAAGTTTCGAACAGAAGTATCAGCAGGTAAGGTTATGCTGACTGTCTTTTGGGACAAAAAAGGCATCATTTCGGAGCATTACATGCCTAGAGGGACCACTGTCACCAGTGCATCATGCACAGATCTCCTAAAAATCATCTGTCTTCCTCATCCACCATACTCACCAGACCTCGCCCCCAAGTGATTTCCATATGTTTAGACCACTCAAAGACGCAATGGGAGGAAAGAAGTTCCGTTCTGATGAAGAGGTACGCCACGTGGTGCATGAGTGGTTGCGTGGACTATCAAAAGAATTTTTTCTAAAGGAATTTATGCACTTTGTAAGCGCTGGAGGACTTGCATTAAGCGTAGGGGAGATTATTTTGAAAAGTGATACAGCTTTGTACCACTTTGCACAGTATATAATATTTCAAAAAAATTTTAAGGTTTTCATTTGACCCATCCTGGTACATTACACATTTAATTTATTAACGTATCATCGTTTCCAATTGTAATAGCTAATATTACTTAAACATCTCTTCCACAGTTTTCTGCCTCTGCGGTAAGAACCTGTCAAAAAGAGAAAAACAGTGTAACACAAAACTCTTGAGATATTTAACGGTCTACGACTACCCTCTCATTCGTTGCACGAAATCTGTTACATGACACAAGTTTCCATGTGAAAATTCTGTTAACATAATCCCCTGATTTCCGAATACGTGTGGTATCGCCAGGTTTTTACATGGAACCAAACCTTGTATTTCATCACCTGACCTCGACAACATTTTTATCAAAATTTTCGTAACGAGTTTAAGAAAAACCTAGCGAATGGTTGAACATTACGGTTTAAGAATGAAAGCGACGAAAGAGCGTTACCATAGGGTAATGGGATCTTAATTAGTGGTACGAGAGGAATAATGATGTCCTTCGTGTAATTACATTTCATTAGGGCTGTTGTTCGGAGAGAAACTTTATTATATTGACCTGTAACGAGCAGTTTGGGATAAGCGAGACTTGTTCCTTAATTCTCCTGGTGGTAGTTAAATTTCCTGTCGCAGTAGTTAACACCACTCTTAATACTACGGTGCGATTCGGCTGAGGAAAATTCTATGACTTCTCCTTTGTTCTCAGTCGTAATAAATTTCACGGCAGACTACTGTGTGCAATTTGTTCATTCGCACAGCTCTTAAAACCCTGGTTTAATACGTACGTTGGGGGACGCTGCGATAATTATACGGCACCAAGCTTGGCCGCCTCGCGAAGCAAGGGGACCCCTGCCGCCGAGATTCTGTTCTCCGAGTGTCGTCTCCCCCTTTCACTGTCGGATGTTAATTGCTACGTATGAGCGCTGCAGATGAGATTTTCACATAGTATGAATATCCGCAATTACATTACGACCGCCTTTTAAACGCAGTCTTCTCTCAACGTTCTCGTCTCATTGTCCTTGGTGCAGAGAAAAAGTAATAGACACTATGCTTTTGTACCCTGAGCTGGGTTTGTAAGTGTCAGAGTATGCCTGTGCGTTTACACGTGCGTGCATGTGAGCGTGTATATATGTGTGTGTGTGTGTGTGTGTAGGGGGGGGGGGGGGGGGTGCGGGTGGGTGGGGGGGTGTTTGTGAAAGTGACAGAGGAAGAGAGAGAGAGAGAACAAACGAAAAGTAAAGAAAGAGAGGAGGAAAGAAGGAAAAAATTAGGTGGTAATGTGATGAGAAGAGGCTGCAGGTAGACAGGGATGGTGACTAAGATAGAGCCTGTCTCTTTCCGTCAACGTAAGGTAAATGCAAACTTTAATGGAGGTCGCTTATGAAGTGAAATTTAGAACGGCACACTGACTGAGAGAATTTGTCTAACATGGATCCTAAATTGAGTCTGTCTTTTATTCTTCTTTTCTTTGTGTCTTCACGTCACGTTGGCGCAGTGTCGGCATAGTTATTAACATATTTGGCCCGGTTAGTTTAATGGGTGGCCCGATGCCCTTCCTGTCACCACATTTCTATTTTTTTTAGAATATTCCATTTTAATTTTCTTCCATATCACATATGTTATTGCCTCTTTGGTAAGCCAGTGGCTGAGACTGGGCCAGCGTAAACTGGATGTTTTACATAACGCCCACGCTCAGTCCACATGAACATCATCCCACGGTAGTACCGCTGATTTGAGACGCTATGTTGAGTACCACCGACGAAGGGATAGCCACTGAAGCACCCTCTGCCCACCAATAGGAGCACTGGGAAATGGTCAAGTGGGGCGCGCCGGACAGGTTGCTGAGAATGCGTCGGTATTACGAACGTTCTCTTGCCTTCCAGCTCTGTCCGCGACCGGACGTGTCCACTAGTTCCTTCCTTTGGGGGACGCAATGACTCTCAATTTAATTGCGGCAGCCTCCTATTGCGCACTGGTGACTGGAAACAGCCTTTTCTTTCGAAGGTTTTCTCCTAACATCACCGGACGCTCCGCTTCCTGCTCATTTCCCCATCCTGGCCAAATTTAGGATGTACAGTGTGTACTGCAACCGCATGCGCCTACTGTTATTCATATGAAAGAGCGGAAGTTTTGCAAATGTTTGCGAATCGTGTAACTGAGGTGCGACTTGGGCACCAGTCTGGCATTCATGTAGCAGGGTGTGGAAAACCGCCTGAATACCACATCAGGCTGGCCAGCACACCCACCTTCGTCGTTAATCCGGCGGGCCGATTCGATTTGGAAACGGCGCACTTCCACGTCCCGAAAGAGGCGCTTCGACGTGCACAGCTATCCGGTTGAGTGAAACTGACTCGTACCATTGAAAAGTAACGCCCTGTTAGCTAAGCCAGCAGAACACACCTCTGGACCCGAGTTATAGCCATAATCCGATAATTTTAATGTGTCAGCTGAACCAACGTGATCTAACGTTTATGATTCTAGAATCAAGACATTCTTCTCACTATCTTTTCACATTGTGGGAAAACCAGAAAGGAGGAGAATCTAAGCATTAGAGATGAGCTGTTACAGAAGGGTGACGAAAATTAAGCGTATTGCTAAGACAAGAAATAAGAAATTTCTCCACAGAATCAGTGACGAAAGAAATACGTGAAAAACACTGACTACAATAAGGGACAGATGTAGGACATGTATGGAGACATCATAGAATAATACCCATGATTGCTAGAGGGAGCATTAGAGGACAAAAACTGTAAAGGGAGATGGAGACTGGAATATACCCAACAGATAATCGAGTACGTTGAGTGCATGTACTACTCTGAAAATAAGGTCTTGGCACAGGAGAGGAAGTTGTAGAGGGTTGTATCAATCCTGTCTCCCGACTGATGACCCAAAAAAAAAATCCTTCCTCTCGGGGTCGCAATTTTCACATACAGCCAACTTCTGGGTTCTGCAGTTTTAGAAACTACAGAGCAAAGTACTGATTGATGTCGTTACTTGCATTGTTGGGCATGCTCTGACAGTTAAACATTTAGACACATGCTCGCTTAGTCTCGCTACAAAAAACAGTTTTAATCTGCAGTTGTGTCAAATTCACTTCCACAGCGGAAGTAATGCTCTATTTTGGAGAAATGATTGTAGATTTTTACGTTCTTTGTAAGTATGTTAACATTTGACCTCTCTGTCATGACAGGTAAATGTCACAGTTGTTTATGTACAAAGAGTTTATTAAATTGTGTCTTATGAATTGTTAAAACATGGGGAAATTTCAATTGCTTTCAATTATTATGGTTGAATACCTTCACTGCTTTTATTGCTCTTCTTCTGATTGTCATTCCCACATAGCCCACCCCATAAATCAAGATCAAATGACTGTATACAACTGATCTCTCAATAGTACTGTTCACCTACAATTATAACAGTGTCTTCCCCCTTATTTCTTAAGAGTATTAACTCTCAAACGTCGTTCACGAAACCATTCACTGGAAGAAACGCCAGACTACGGAAGGAAAGTTACGGAATTCTCTACGGCTTTCGACAACTGTACTCCGCAAGGCACCTTATGGTTTGCGGCGGAAGTACTTTGTGTACCACTGTTATTTCCCCCATTTCCTGTTCCAGTCGCGAATGCTCCGTGGGAAGAGCAGTAGGCAGTAAGCCTCCGCGTGGGTCCGAATATCTCTGATTTTATCTTCAGGTCTTTTCGTAAGATATGCGTAGGAGGAAACAATACATTTGTTGATTCTTCTACAAATGTAATTCTCGGAACTTTGACAGTAACCCTGGCCGTAACATGAGGCGTGTGCCACTGGCGTTGACTGATCATGTCTGTGACGCTTTCATGTTTACTAAATGATACTGTAACGAAACGTGCTGCTCTTCTTCGAATCTTCTCTATTTCCTCTATGAGTCCTATTTGGTACTGATTCCATACGAACGACCAATATTCTAGGATTCAGTATTTTCGTCCTGGTTTACTGTTTCAGTACCCGTTTTACAAGTTATGAAACATTTTAGTATGGCTTATGTTTAAAAAATCCTGATATTTATCATGATCAATTGAAATAAAAATAAACAAAGTGGTACTGGAGTTTGTGGAATCGTGGGTATGAAAAATATCATAGTCGGAATATAGCTCGTAAAGTATGGATTAAAATCGTAGCTTTATTTGCAATCACAAGTAGGTAAATTATTTATCGGAAGTTTCAGGCGTAAATTATAACCTTAAAAAATAATTTGTTGAAGTGAAATGGGTGGCGTATCCTATGATTGAAGTTACAATAGTGGATCTTCTTTTTGGTAAATGGGCATTAGTTACCTACGAATTATTATTGCTGCTTACTTGCGGTTTTATGGCCCCATGGTGGTGATTCTGTTATAGGAGGTCGTTCGAAAATATGGTGCATGTTTATCCACTTTTCAGCGCTTTTGGCGTTCAAAGTGTCTCGTTCCAAAATTTATGTTTGTCTATCAAATTTACGTTGAATGACGGACATTGAAGGACAACTCACTTATGTTTCTAGAAAGAGCGCACACTCCGCTGCAGAGTGAAAATCTCATTCTGGAAACGTCCCCCAGGCTGTGGCTAAGCCATGTCTCCGCAATATCCTTTCTTTCAGGAGTGCTAGTTCTGCAAGGTTCGCAGGAGAACTTCTGTAAAGTTTGGAGGGTAGGAGACGAGGTACTGGCAGAAGTAAAGCTGTGGGGATGGGGCGTGAGTCGTGCTTGGGTATCTCAGTTGGTTCCAGCACGATAGCTCAGCGTGTTCGGACAGAGGATAAGCAGCCCTCTGAGTTAATCGATCAACAACGAACTTAAAAGGATGTCTTACGACGTCCGCCCCAAGCAGATGCGACGAACGAAAGCGAACAAAATGAGATAAAAAAAAAAGTTGGTAGAGCACTTGCCCGCGAAAGGCAAAGGTCCCGAGTTCGAGTCTCGTTCCGGCAGACAGTTTTAATCTGCCAGGAAGTTTCACTTATGTTTGTTTTGCTGAATTTATTTTAAGTCGTGCAGAGTGCTTGTAATCTTGCTTTTCAGTGACATCCCGAATCATCAACACATCCGTATAACAGAACGTCTCCCTGTTCATCTCATACACTATGTTCCTAGGCATCTATGGTTACTCCAACAACTGAAAAGAGTGTCAGAACTCCCCACGTTCTTTTAGAGACAAATATAGCTCATTCACTTGCATTCCGTTTCTCATCCGTAGCAACAGCCTCCAAGCATAGAGGCATCGTGGTATTCGTCCCACCCTGGGAAGATAAAATGTAAACTACTTCAAAAATGCAATAGATTCTAACGTAACATCCTTGAGCCCGCCAAAACTGCTGAAAAAGCGCTCGCCAAAACTGACGGAAAAGATCGTACGCGCTGAGACCGAGCTTTGGTCGATGTTATCTGGCGAGTGACGACCGTTGGCAGAGGTCGTCCGATAACATCGGCCGACAGCTCGGTCACAGTGCGTCCCACCTTTTCCGATTATGGAGGGGGTTACAATCTATTGTAACCAATATTTGTCCCGAAAAGGACGGGGAGAGGTAATGTACACTCTTTCGTCACCTACTGGAATAACTAGACAAGTTTTATGAATAACTGAACCGAAGAGGAAACGTTCTGTTATGCTCGCGAGATGAGTCTTGTGACAATGAAAAGCAAGCTTACAAAAACTCTGCATCACTTCAAACAAATTCAACAATACAGACCTATGTTAATTAACCTTCAGCAAATGCCATTCAGAATGTAAGATTACGTTTCAACGTCCCATAGACATCAGGGTCAATGTAGGCAGCTGTCAGTCAAGGTACCTGTGAAAAGGAAAGAAAAATTTTAAAATAAGATACTGTGAACACCAAAAGCACTGAAAAGTGGAAAGACATATACACCATTTGCAAGCCACCTCATATAAGAGAATCACTACCTTACTGGTATAAAAACGACGGTAAGCAGTAATAATGATACGTAGACAACTAGTGCCCAAGTACCACAACCCAAAAAAGAGCCACAACAAGAACTAACAATAAGCATCAAAATGGTCGTACACCACATGTTTCAATTGAACAATCACATTTTAAGGTTATAATCTGGGCGTAAAACTTCCTGTACTGATTTTGCCTGTACTGCGAAAAAATGTTCAAATGTGTGTGAAATCTTATGGGACTTCACTACTAAGCCCATCAGTCTCTAAGCTTACACATTACGTAACCTAAATTATCCTAAGGACAAACTCACACGCCCATGCCCGAGGGAGGACTCGAACCTCCGCCAGGACCAACCGCACAGTCCATGACTGCAGCGCCTTAGCCTGTATTGCGGATGAGGAGCTGCATTAAATATAGACATGAGGGTGACACGGCTACGTAGGCACAGGACATGCATAATGTAATATAAGGAACCTCTCAACAAATGACTAATTTTTTAGTTTGTTCCAAATTTGCGGCTTCCAATGGAATAGCGATTTCAGACCACAGATTCCGAGACGTATCCTCGTTATTATGTTTCCCATGCTCAGAGTGGTGTAACCGCCAGACACCACACTTGCTAGGTGGTAGCCTTTAAATCGGCCGCGGTCCGGTAGTATACGTCGGTCCCGCGTGTCGCCACTATCGGTGATTGCAGACCGAGCGCCGCCACACGGCAGGTCTAGAGAGACGTCCTAGCACTCGCCCAGTTGTACAGACGACTTTGCTAGCGATGGTTCACTGACAAATTACGCTCTCATTTGCCGAGACGATAGTTAGCATAGCCTTCAGCTACGTCATTTGCTACGACCTAGCAAGGCGCCATTATCATTTGCTATTTAATTTGTGATGCATGTACCGTCAGACAGATGTTCACCAATTATGGATTAAAGTTAAGTTTTCCAGAAGCTACGTACTTTATTTGCTAGTCTTCATTACTTGTCCTGTTCCAGACCTCACGCCATCCTGCGTGAGCTTAAACGCGTGCCTTTAGGCTTCACCTCGTAGGGGCATGGCTGTCTTGCCAAGTCACAACACTCAGTATGACACAAACTTCTTTCTTATATGAAACTTAAAATTTCCTCACAATCAGTAATTTGAGTGTTGGAACGTCAGCCGATTTGATCGAAGGAAACAAATCGATTTGAGTCCTACCAACTGTAGTTCGAAATCTATACTTTCCGCCGTTGAGATTGGTTCCACTGAGACCGCTCACGTACTGGTGTACAGATTTGGAAAGATTGGCGGTTTTCGGTCGTATACGTACGATGTCGGTCGAATCTTCCAATGTCGGCACCAGTGTGACCACAGGCTAACTCACGTCAGCCCCTTCCCATCAAAGACTGGGCGGTCTGAAAGCCCGAGCTGCACAATACGGACCCTTCGCTACATTTCTGCACTGAATTCCTGTTGCGACAGAGTCGGCACTGAGCGGTGAAGCGTCTGCACGTGACCGCATGGCTGCAGAGTGCCACGGTCAAGCCCGCGGCGCGCGCGGAATGCGTACTCGGTCTGTCGGCAGCCGGCGCATGCGCCGTGCGCCGCCGCCGACAGCTGCTGCCGGGTCGCCCACCAGAGGACAAGATAGGCATCTGTCCGCCCTGCCCTCGCACTGCCCGCTGCCCGCAATGGACTCCGCAGTGTCCGTGCGATGCGCTGCAGCCAGACCGCGCTTCTCTGCCGGCGGGCTCAAAGCAGCTGCCGACCTCGTATTGACAGTTCACCCAGTACAGCCCAGTACAAAATAACTTGGCCCACGTGCTAAAGGCATTCTCCTCGTGAGTGCCGGTTGATTTCATCCCTTGGGCCCAAAGGGCGGCCGCCTCAGTTGACTGTCGTCATCCGACCAGAACATTTTGAGCCTTCTCGTTGCCATCTCTTTACTAAAGAGCATGGCACCGCAGTCTTCCATTAAAATTGCTACACCAAAAACAAATGCAGATCATAAACGGGTATTCATTGGACAAATATATTATACTAGAACTGACATGTGATTACATTATCACGCAATGTGGGTGCATAGATCCTGAGAAATCAGTACCCACAACAACCACCTCTGGCCTTGATACGCCTGGGCATTGAGTCAAACAGAGCTTGGATGGCGTGTACAGCTACAGCTGCCCATGCAGCTTCAACACGATACCACAGTTCATCAAGAGTAGTGACTGGCGTATTGTGACGACCCAGTTGCACGGCCACCATTGACCAGACGTTTTCAATTGGTGAGAGATCTGGAGAATGTGCTGGCCAGGGCAGCAGTCGAACATTTTCTGTAGCCAGAAAGACCCGTACAGGACCTGTAACATGCGGTCGTTCATTATCCTGCTGAAACGTAGGGTTTCGCAGGGATCGAATAAAGGGTAGAGCCACGGGTCGTAACACATCTGAAATGTATCGCCCACTGTTCAAAGTGCCGTCAATGCGAACAAGAGGTGACCGAGACGTGTAACCAATGGTACCCCATACCATAACGCCGGGTAATACGCCAGTATGGTGATGACGAATACACGCTTCCAATGTGCATTCACCGCGATGTCGCCAAACAAGTTTGCGACCATCATGATGCTGTAAACAGAACCTGGATGCATCCGAAAAATTGACGTTTCTTCATTCGTGCACCCCGGTTCGTCGTCGAGTACACCATCGCAGGCGTTCCTGTCTGTGATGCAGCGTCAAGGGTAACCGAAGCCGTGGTCCCCGAGCTGATAGTCCACGCTGCTGCAAACTACGTCGAACTGTTCGTGCAGATGGTTGTTGTCTTGCAAACGTCCCCATCTGTTGACTCAGGGATCGAGATGTGGCTGCATGATCCGTTACAGCCATGCGGATAAGATGCCTGTCATTTTGACTGCTAGTGATAGGAGACCTTTGGGATCCAGCACGGCGTTCCGTATTACTCTCCTGAACCCACCGATTCCATATTCTGCTGACAGTCGTTGTACTGACAGGATTTTTGACCCATTTGTGATAGTTAACTTCTTCTGCTAAGTATATCAAAAGAAAATCACTGTGCCCTATTAAATGAGCCACAAATTCGGGCTATATTTCTTCATTCAACAGAAAGTCCTTGTATTCCAAAACCGTGTGAAGAGCATCCAACTTTATCTTCCACAACAGATTTTGTCTGACAGCTGCACAATGTTGCTCTCATTACTTCAAAGGTAAACAATTAATAGAGTTTTCCAAAGACGTCACAAACTTACGACAGCTACAAAACAAACTCACTCCACGAACTTCTCGGATCACAAATGTTTCTCTCGGCAAGGTAAGAGTAAAGTTCATTCCTGAGTATATATACTTTTTTAAAGGCATTCCCCAGTGAAAGCCAGGGAGACTTACTGAACAAAATAAGAAAATGTGCTCAGCTCCTACATCAACACATATTTGTTGAAAACATTTCGATTTTAGAGGCCGACTTGTAATGAAGCGTATCAGTTACATTAGTCTTTGAAGAACCTCATGAAGGACAAGGTTCATGTATTTTTATCCCAGTCCCTCTCAGTGTAAGGAACGATGTGTCCAAGAAACATAAGGAGCATTTCTACCGATCAGAGATTGAAAGCCGGGGTAACCGCCAACAATACTACGACCATCTTCTCAAACGCCTGCAAAATTTCCTCATTTAATGTTTTATTTCATTATAGAGTGTAGTTTTTCAAATTGTCAGTTTCTTTTGTTACAGGAGTTATTTTGCTGCAGAAAAGAAGATCTTCACAAAATTTGTTGTCATGTATGAACAACACACACGCAACAATTATTTACGCATCATTGTGGTTGTCTCTAAGTTCATATAAATGAAGAGGGATATCAACATTACTTTTCAGTTTTCCAACCAAATGATCATTAATGTCTTTAGCCACATCGAGTATTCGCCGAGTTTTGTATTTTGGCCCTCTCAACACCATGGTCATCAAAGCCCTTACAAAACGACCAACAGCGTTGTCTGGCAAAGCCACACTTGGCAATTGATTGGAAGCGGACTCGCGTATAGTAAAGATACCATGTCCAGTCAATATGACTTCGAAAACAAGAAAAGGAAATAATCACAGTGAAACACACTCACGAGAAACGGTGCGTCTAGAAATATGCAGGTATGAACGTCAAATTGTACAAAAATCACTCGTGAAATTTTATTAGAACGACAGAGTTTACAAGCGGTCAGCTTACAGCCAAACACCGTGCGCCGAGATAGTTCTCTTCGACTGTAGCCATAATAGTACAATCTGGAAATAGTTAATTACTGATAACGTTTAGCCAAAGCAGTTGAATAATGATGGTGCTCGAAAGACAAACGCTGAATGTAGGCTACTACGAAGGCCTATTTCTGGTATTAATAAATTGAATGTGCAAGTTATTTCGTGGAGACATGAAAAAATACACACTGTAGTAAATGTGGAACAACAACACAGCAATGCAGGTATCCGCGAACAAAACCTGTCTTTCATGGCCTGAAAGCTGTATGCGCAACAGAGCGGGATATTTACTACTTTCATGGGAAACTGCAGTGTATGAGCTGAACTATTTCACTGTACGTACCACTGGCAGTCATTGGCTAGACAAAAGAAACCCCTCACAAAATGTGTGCGCAAGATGGCGTCACAGAAAATGGTTCAAATGGCTCTTAGCACTATGGGACTTAACTTCTTAGGTCATCAGTCCCCTAGAACTTGGAACTACTTATACCTAACTAACCTAAGGACATTACACACATCCATGCCCGAGGCAGGATTCGAACCTGCGACCGTAGCGGTCGCGCGGTTCTAGACTGTAGAGCCTAGAACCGATCGGCCACTCCGGCCGGCGCGTCACAGAAAGCGTGGATCAGAATTACCTACTGTAATTCAATGAATGACTTAATAATGCGAAAATGAGTAACAGTAAATTTGAACTGATATTTTATACTGACTTCAGATTAATCAAACATTGAGCTTTTTGCGGGTAGAAGTCACAATAAACGTGAAACACGAGTCGAAATTCTGGCAACCACAAAAATTTAAGTTTCTCTACATGACATCCAGCAACGCGTTGCATAAGCTCAAGTGCACAAGATAATGACAAAATTTTATTCATAACACTTTGGATTCAACAACTAAGACCTGATTCTGCAATCAATTTTCAACATACGGAAAACCAGCTATTCCTGGAGCTCTGTAATATCTCACGTCTGACTAGCTAAACATATCTGCAAGACACCAGAAATACGGCATGCGAAATTATCGCAAAATAACTGTGCAAATGCAAATACCACACGAGTGAAATTACTGTCAATGTCGCCTGTTAACGATCGCGACAGATAACTGAAATGGTGTCACCAGAGCTTCAACTATGACCGTCACTTCCGAATTCTAACGACAGCGGAACACAGTGTGTATACAAAGTCAACCGCCAGCGTGGGCCAATACCACCTGCTGTTCTGATTAGCTGGAAGCGACCGGAACTCACCAGCGATCCAGTGTCAAACGGCTCCGAGAACTATGGAACTTAACATCTGAGGTCATCAGTCCCCTAGAACTTAGAACTACTTAAACCTAACTAACCTAAGGACACCACGAACATCCATGCCCGAGGCAGGATTCGAACCTGCGATCGTAGCAGTCGCGCGGTTCCGGACCGTAGCGCCTAGAACCGCTCGGCCACCGCGATCGGCCACTACACCGTCTCAAAGAGACATAAACACCGTGTTCCCAACATACCGCTACTGATTACAGCATATCTCAGCGAAAACTTTGCAAAGATTAGTTGTGCAAGATATAGAAACTAATTACAGCACAACTAAGAGTGGTGTTTTAACTATTAATCATCATACAGCAACTCTTTCCCCATATAACCTCACAACCAGGCAAAATTATTAACACTAAACATTCGTAAATCTTAATATAGCAGTTTTTAACCTCAGCATGTAATGTTGAGTGGCTGCCCAGAAAGAAAAATACATCTTGTTTGAAAGTGTGATTTGTTCGTTTGCTGGTCTGCTGATAACACGAACATGAAATTCACCACTCAATATTTTCATCAGATATAGCTGCCATATTGTCCTTCCTCCATCACAGTCGCCCACGATTTTTCTCGTCCACTGTTTCGATGTTGGTGATATCTGTCACTTTGTATTGTCTTCTGCATACTTCGGAGAAGGAGCATTGGTGTTAGTACACTGAAGCGCCAAAGAAACTGGTACAGGCATGAGTATTCAAATACAAAGATATGTAAATAGGCAGGATACGGCACTGCAGTCGGCAACGCCTATATAAGACAACAAGTGACTGGCGCAGTTCTTAGATTGATTACTGCAGCTACAATGGCAGGTTATCAGGATTTAAGTGATTTTGGACGTGGTGTTTTAGTCGGCGCACGAGCGATGGGACACACTTCTCCCAGGTAGCGATGATGTGGGGATTTTACCGAACGACCATTTCACTAGTGTACCGTGTGTATCAGGAATCTGGTAAAACATCAAATCTCCGACATCGCTGCGGCCGGAAAAACATCCTGCAAGAACGGGACAACGACGACTGAAGTGAATCGTTCAACGTGACAGAAGTGCAACCCTTCTGCAAATTGCTACGGATTTCAATGCTGGGCCGTCAACAGATTTCAGCGTGTGAATCATTCAACGAAATATCGATATGGACTTTCGCAGCCGAAGGCCCACTCGTGTACCATTGTCGCCTGAGCACGTCAACACCGACATTGGACTGTTGGTGACTGGAAACATGTTGCCTGGTCGGACAGGTCTCATTTCAAATTGTATTGAGTGGATGGACGTGTACGGATACGGAGACAACCGCATGAATGCATGGACCCTGAATGTCAGCAGGGGACTGTTCTAGCTGGTGGAGCCTCTGTAATAGTGTGGGGCTAGTGCAGTTGAGTGATATGGGCCCCCTGATGCGTCTAGATACGACTCTCACAAGAGACACGTACGTAAGCCCCCTACTGACCACCTGCATCCATTTATGTCCATTTTGCATTCAGACTAACTAGGGCAATACCAGCAGGACAATGTGACACCCCCCAGGGCAGAATTGTTACGGAGTGGCTCCAGGAACACTCTTCTGAGTTGAAGCACTTCCGCTGACCGTCGAACTCCCCAGACATGAACATTATTGAGCATATCTGGAATACCTAGCAATGTGCTGTTCAGAAGAGATCTCCACCATCTCACACTCTTAGGTATTTATACAACACAGCCCTGCAGGATTCATGGTTCCAGTTCCCCCCAGTACTACTTCAGACATTAGTCGAATCAATGCCAATTCGAGTTGCGGTACTTATGCGTGCTCTCGGGGGCCATACACGATATGAGGCAGGTGTACCAGTTTCTTTGGCTCTTCTGTGTACATGAACTGCGTGACGATAAGGAATATAAACTATTTTCTATCACTAATTACAAACACACGCTTATTCTAAAACCTAGAAGAATATGTGTGTAGTTATTGAAAAAAAGAGGTCGATACATACTACTGATTATTATTACAGATTATCTAATTCAACGTCACTGAATTGAAATTGGAGAGATTAAAGTTGTTGAGACTATGATATCCGTCAGTTTATTCAGGAGTTAGTTTTTCCATTTTTAGCAATGGCTGAATATATGTATTTGCTCAAGAACTACACACTTTGGAGAAGGAGCTTGAAAATTCTTGGAGGGGCTCCATATGAAATGCGGATTCTATTTTTCCACCTCTTCCAAAGTTTCAATGCTTTAAACAAGATAACAACGAATTGTGACTTCCAGCGTTCTCTATAAAGCCTGTTTAGAATTTCAACAAACGGTCGCGGTCGGCAGTACGACAGTCAGTTGTTACCAACGACCACTGACGCAAGATACTCTTGTCACCCACGGCTCCAGCGCACTGACAGGTGACTCCATCAGCTCAGAGGAAGAGGCTTAGGGATTAGCTCTCGTCGACACCGATATCATTACCAACCGAACTGGGTCAGCTCATAATCAAACAGTTTGGCGGTATAGCGAGTCGGTAACAAGACTAATTTAGACCGGCGAGCCTCGTAATCTGGTCAGCCTACAGGGAATGCTTTCAATTACTCTACGTGCTAAATTGTCACTCCGAAATGTAGCTGCTCATGGAGGCACTGGTTCACTGAATTTAACAACATCTGGTGCATTATGAATGATTGGATCATCTCTGCTACGTTATGCGATCGTTACTGTGACGCGGAAATGATTACAGCCGTGAATAATTATTTAAATTACTTGTTCTTCCTCCATACTTCAAGCATTAAGCATTTACCTCTTGCGATACTAATGTACTCCTACGTCTTCCTTGATTCCTTCTCCTTTTGGGATTGTATCTTATGATTTTGAGAGATAATCTTTGGCTACTCATCCTGTTAATGTGTTCTTTATATTACGTTCTGTTTTCATGGATTTTATTCACTAATACATAGATTTTCAATACTTTACTCTCTTTTCGTTTACCTGTGATCCGTAACTCATTTCCGCAATAAAATAAGAACACCCATCTCTTATAAAATTTCAGTAGTGTCCCATCCTTTGTCCTGTTTCCCAGGCACCTGTTGCTAGTTACACGAATATTTGAGAATTTTTCTAGTATTTCTTTTGTATCTCAGCCTGTTCATAAGTAATATAACATCCTAGATAGTTAAAATATTTAACGTGTTCTAGTATTTTACCGTCAATATTCACGATATTTTGGATTATTTTCCCTGAAACTTCTACAATGACCAATCTGTATTTATATCCGAAAGGCTTAACTGAGACTGCCTACAACCACTACTCTCTATCCGGAAATTACCTAAACAGAACGCATAACTCATGAAACACTGGTATGCGCTACCGTGGACTAAATTTCGCTGTGATCAAAGCAAAGAAATTAGGAAATCTGTCTTTCGTACGGCAAGAATCATTAACGTGGAGGAGTTGATATCACATTCGCGGTCTTCACGCATGCAGCTTCAATTTGCTGCCACACTCAGAAATAAAGACTTGTTTTAAGCAATGATATTTGTAAACTATATCTGTAAATTATAGTTGAGAGAGTGGAGCGGTTAAGACATTGGACGCACAGGCAGTAGTTCTGGCGTTCAAATCCTCGACCGTCACCAGGATTTAGGTTTTCCGTGATTTCCATACATCGTTTAAGGTCAGCATGGTTGCTTTCAGAACAGTACGTTCGCTTTTCTTACCATCCTTTGCCTCATCCATTTATGATGAGTAGCTGGTCGACAGGGCGTTGAATCCTAATCATCGATCGTTATTTCTGCGAACGTGTACTGATTCGCCATCTGTGTTGCAAATGATTTAAGTTAGCCAGTTTCAAATAAGAATCACATCGCTGTCGTGAAATTTGAAAAAGAACGAATACTTCAAAGTAAAGGCTGTGGAGATCCAGGAAATGTAGTTCTTGTGAAACACAACGGGACCATTATTCACACGAAGTAATGAGTGCTTTCGACAGCGGATGTCACATTTACCCCGTATTTCTAGATCTCCAGGAGAATTCTGAAGCTGTTTCTCTCAAGCGACTTGTAATGAAATTGCGTGCGTGTGGAGTATTGTCTCAGCTGTGTGACTGGTTTCGTGATGACAACTGTACGTGGAATCTTACTTTACAAAAGTTCTATAAGAATTATTGAGAATTCGTTTCCTTGACAGAATTAACTATATTTATGACTCCATCAATAGACTATAATTCACCATGTTAGTTCTTTATTTTAGGTTGTCGAGAGTGTTATTAGTCAAGAGAGCTGTAGCCAAAAACACAGCTGTAAAAAAAAATTCATATTTGTAAATGTTAACGGTACTATTTCTTTTTTAATTCTTCTCATTAATGTTTTCATCGTGACAGGTCAAAATGCAGCTTGTTATCAAGTAACACAAAGACTAAATCAAAAATATAAAGTGAGAAGACGAGCAGTAAACAACTTATGCAGTAATTTGAAGCAATGTTTGGAGGGAACCTAGAGACAGCGCTGCTTTACGAAGAATATGCGTGGTATAAAACGATCCTGAAAAGGAACATAAACAAACTATAGATTCCATGTATGCTTTAAGGAACGCAACTGAGGCTATTAAAATCTAATAAAATTCTTATTTACATGGATAAACTGAAATCAGATCTAAAAGAGAAAGTTAAAAGTAAATTTAAGTGTTCACAGGTAACGTTTGCTAAGAAGTGGAGTTCTGCAGAGTACGTTTCTGAAATATGTTTCCATAATGAACACGTGAAATCTTACGCATTTCTGAACGAGTGTTAATAGGCTAGTGTGACAGTAGGATCTTATATTTTAATCGAGCTTGAGGTCAAAGTAACAGTACGTTGTAAGCAGCGAACGTGTTCAGGCTTTCCACTCAGTCTAAGAAATGGATTTAACGTAGGGAACATGTTGTAGAAAAGGAGGGTGCTCTGATCCAGACAAATGTACATTTATGACTAATGTACAGTTTCATTTGAAGCGATCACTGCAGTGATTAATGCCCTGTTGAAATACACCATCATACACGATGTTATTTTGAGACATGTAAGACATTAACAAGGCCAAAAACAAAGATATGCGCCGGATTTCCAATCTTTGGCCTTTACACCGCTCAGTTTTAACGCCGTTTATGGTATTACATCAACAGAAGTTTGGGTGAATGCCGGTTTGGTGCACATATACGCTGGAACTGTCCAGTCCGTGAGAGTCGGAATACATGATCTCTCTATCCAAGACTGCCACTTAAGTGAAGGATTTAGCATGGTGCTGGTAAGGCCTTTCTATTACAGAATGAATGTACTAAATCCATATCGAGCAATGCTGCAAGGCTACTGCTGTCCGCAGTACGTATTTGCAGTTTGTATTAAATGGATTCTGCAATTAGCAGCACCTGCTAGTAGGCAGCCCGCTACACTGCCCTGTCGTTAGAGTTGCCAAACCGACACTGTGCAGGAGATTAATTGGCAGCAATTCTGTGGTACTAGAGCAACGCTTACAGGTTTACCCATCATTTTCCTGGGAGAAACTTGCCCTCACACTCATCCACAGCTCATGAAAATTTACTGTTCCATGCGATTTTTTATGTAATGGAGCAAGACGTGAAGCAGTTGTGACAGGCAGTATTCAGATTTCATATTGAAAACGGATTCTAAAATTTTATGAAATGTGTTCCAGGATACTGCATTCTCTGCCTAATGAGGCTATTTACTTTAATCACATCAGTTGAACTATCTATACTCAGGCTTCATGACCCGGTTCCGTGCTCTACAGTGGTTAAGGCACTGGGAGGATCTGTGTTCGAATCCACATCTGGTCATCCACAATTACGTTTTCCATACTTTCCCGGATTCGAATAAGGCAAGTTACGGGTTGGATCCGTTGATTTCCTTCCTCAGCTTTTTCCAATCCGAGCTTGAGCTCCATCTCTGATGACCTCATCACTGACGAAACGTTCACCCCTAATCTTCATGCATTCCTTTCTTGTTCTACCAAAATTCGTCACAAATGCTGTCTGAAACGAGTTTTATCTACTAGCCGTCAGTGCATGACTACTTGAAAGAAAAAAATGTAAATGTCATATGGCATTGTTGCCTGGTGTATACGACGAGATGGGTTCAACAGCCTGTCGGAAGGGATGTTCCGCCTCCGAGAAAAAGACAATGGGTTCAATCCGAGCTTGCGCTCTATCTCTGATGACCTCATCATCAACGAAATGTTCACCCCTAATCGTCTTGCATCCCTTTCTTGGTTCTACCAAAGTTCGCTATAAATGCTGTCTGAAAATAGTTTTATCTAGTAGGCGTTAGTGGATGATTACTTGAAAGTAAATAAATGTAAATGTTGTATGACATTGTTGGTAGTGTATACCACGAAATGGATTCGACAGCCTGTCGGAAAAGATGTTTCGCCTCCCTGCACAACGGCCCCTGTCGCTGCGGGTATGTGAGAGTTGCGTGATAAGTGGGTTTGTAGAGCGTAGCTGAGTGTAATAGATGCGTGTATAGGGTCGTGTTAAATATGTATTGTATTGATGAGAGAACGGAGAGGGTAAAACCCGGTGCCACTGAGTAGCCTCCTCCTCTCGAACAGTACCAAGGGGCCGCAGAGTTTAAGGTCTCCATCCCACGGACTGGTCACCGTCAATTGTGTTACATGCCCTTACTTCATGAGACATTGCTGAGACGTTTGGAATTTAATCCACGACATTTGGCCAAAGAATGGTGATCAGGAACCTAACGCCATCTACGGTCCTCCTATTTACGGCTAAATATTGGAAGCGGAAATTTCACCCACTACCAGAATTCGAATCAGCTTATCTATGAGCCGAGCACATCGCACAGGCGTGCGTTAGCGACTCCGGCTGCAGGGGTTCCACAAAAAAAGTCCTGTCGCTATGATGAGAAGTCTCTACGGATTTTGCACGTAGAGTGCGCTTGCAAGTTGGAGATAGTACTGAAATAATTTTTTTGCTTTTATTCTGGCGACGAAATTCAAGAAAAAATCAAGTGCATTACAACTGATTATTAAGTCTGTAGTATTAACTATTCCAGTCATGTAATTGATATTTAAACCTATGCTGCCCAAAGTTTTTATTTTGCTGCAATCTGAATCCTTATTGTTAGTAAAGAATTTATGACATGTACTGATGTCTGTTCTTCAATACTGAAATCCATTGTCCTCATCTTGAAAGTGTATCTTGATCTTTTCTCTACGACGAAAGTGATGACTTTCGGAGCATGCCAACAATGTGCTCTGTTTCAGTTGCATCATGACAAAGAACCCAGCCTGAGTGCATATCTCCCGTCACGGCACTGTAAACTTTGGACGTGATACCCGTGATATCGAATAAGAAGTTCACAATTTTATTCGTTTTTTAATTACGAGTTATTAATAATCACAAAGATACCCAGCACCAGTTTTTAATGTAGACAGCTAGTACCTGGTGCTCCGTCTTTGATCGAACATCGAGTGAACACAGTAATTTGCCTATTATTTAGTCGTGATAGTCGCACTTTCTGTGCGCGCTGGGCGATTTGCACAGTCGTTAATTTTGGTCAGTTCTGCACACAATCCTGACTGCAATTGCACTCCGTTCACGTTTGTCTCTTCGGCCTGTCTCTCTTGCCTCGCCGCCTACCACGGCCTGGCTCACTAGCGTCCTCTTTAGCACGGTATCTCCACTTGCGTGTCACGCTCTAATCACGTGAACGCAGCGCAAGGTTTCGCAGTAGCAAAACAAGCGTTTCTCAGGGGATGATCTGAAGAGCACAGTATTTATCTGGACAATTCCTTTTTATCATAGTACTTTTGTAATTAAAGGAGAAAATTCAGATATTAATTATTTACATACTGAAAATTTAAAACATGTATTAATAACAGTGTACGTGTCATCTGATGTGTCAAATAATAAGGTCACCTTACACTGTACTTTGCACATCAATAAAAGTCACGAACAACAATTTATGTGGGATAGCTTATCATAACTGCTCTTTAATTTGAACTCCAGAGAGGTAATCAAAGAAATAATGAAAATTTGTGCACAAGAATAAAAGCAAGATTTAGCAGATACCAGTATTAAGATGTGCAGACAACAGTGCTCTGCAGCCTGAATAGGCTTAGTACCTAACTTCCACGGTATTTCGAATGAGGTTAAACGAAATCCTAAGCAGGAAGGACGAGGATCAGTAGAGAAAATAATAACGACTACGTAAACGGAGGAACAGGCTAGAAATAGTGTATATGACTTAGAGATTTAAATAATTTTTTACGTAAGAACTTTTAATACATAGAACGGAATTTTCCTGTCGCAATTGAAGTTCGACTACTAGTTTCGGTTGCTATCTGCAACCATCTTAAGATCGTTCACAACATGAAAAAGCGGTGAATAACCATAGAAAAGCATCGTTAGCTGTAGTCATGTAACAACATACTTTCGTAAGTACCAAAACAATAATAGTACGTAGTTGAAAACGTCATCGCGAGCAAGCCAGGTTGTAGGCGGTAATTTAGAAGGTTGGCGGTCATATAGGAAATTTTCCAGTTGCAAAAGTAGAAGCTGGATCAAATGCTCATTACTTGCAACAGTATAACAGGTATTATCACGAGATCACTATATGCAACGGTTCCAAAAACAGTCAGCTATTTCGTAGCCTGGCTTACACAATACCGATCTTGCGTGGCGCATAACTTGGTCATCTTTATGAAATATGTACAAATTGAAGGATGTATGAGAACGCTGCACGTCCACCAGTCTAACAAGGCACGTCATAACGAAGTGCTGCGATCGTTGTGTATACTGTTCTCACGATAATATCTGTTCTACTGTTGCAAATAATGAGCTTTTGATCCAACTTGTATTTATGCAAGTGTCCGCCCCGGTAGCTGAGCAGTCAGCGCGACAGAATGTCAATCCTAAGGGCCTGGATTCGATTCCCGGCTGGGTCGGAGATTTTCTCCGCTCAGGGACTGGGTGATGTGTTGTCCTAATCATCATCATTTCATCCCCATCGACCCACAAGTCGCCGAAGTGGTTTCAGATCGAAAGACTTGCACACGGCGAATGGTCCACCCGACGGGAGGCCCTAGTCACACGACATTTCCATTTACTTATGCAACTGGACAATTTCCTATATAATCGTCAATCTCTGCGACTTTACCGCCTACAACCTGGCTTGCTCCCGGTGACGTTTTCAACTACGTACTGTTATTGTTTTGGTACAAAGCATGTTATGCATGACTAAAGCTAACGACGCTTTCCAATGTTTATTCATCGCTTTTTCATGTTTTGAACGAACTGAAGATGGTTGCTGGTATCAACCGAAACTAGCTATCGAACTTCAAATGTGTAGAGAAATTTTGGTCTATGCACTGAAAGATTTAACTTAAAAAATTATTTAGTTAACCAGATTAAGACCGCCGTTTTCCCCCTGACCACGACACGGACTTAAGGAATACTTTTATCTGAAATCAAGATTAAACAATACAGTCAAAATGAGGGAGGTGTGAGAAATACATCAGAGCAGACGAAGAAACATCTTTCCAACGAAATAAGGTTACTGATAACAACTACTATGATAACTTTAAGGAAGAAATTACTGAAACTAAAATCGTATGCCTGTGGGGAAGATGCAGACGTTGGAATTGGATTGTGGTGAAACCTGAATAGAAAGAGGGGGAGCGCTTGATATGTAGTATTACAGAAGGACTTTAAAAAGGAAGTGAGCAGGCAAAATAGGCACTGGGATGATACTAGACAGAACAGCAAGGAAAAATGTTCATGGAAAACTTAGCAAAACAATGGACAGGTTTGTGGAGCATCTACTGCGGCATGAAAAATGATGAACGTAGCAATGAATGAAAAGTTGGTGTGAATCCGTGACCGATATTTAGACAAAGGGCTCATTAATGGAAAAAGTAAGGGAACTTTGGCGTAGGAATATGCAGCAATTCTCTTTCCATCAGACTTTAGGACCACATCGACAAATTTTGAAAGTGAAGGTGAAGCAATTTCAGCTGCATCAAATCATCTAAACAACATTCTACATACATTCGACAAAGCAGCCATATTTTGTCATTCCAGAGCGGCGCAGTTATCAAAAGAAAGATAAAAAAACCTTGAAATTTAAGAAATAATTAAATCACTACAACGGAAGAACAAGACCATTGCAATTCAGTGAATGACATCTCATTGTGACTTATATGGTAACGAATATGCAGATTTTCTACACAAATAGCGCACCATGGTTGAAATGATTGGGAAAATAAATTGTCGTATTTTCCAAGGAGACACACTGTTAACAACATATTGCAAGAAGAATCAAAGCGATATAATAAAATTTCATGTCAGGGAAAGATCTGGAAAAACCTCGTGTGCGAGTTAGTAGTAGCCTATGGACCAAGAAGAGAAGCAAGAGCCATGTTCCGCTTGAATATGGGACATGACTGTTCGGACTCCCTCTTATATAACGTCTCTATCCTGTCATCTCATAATGTATTGTGTGTCACAAGATCGCTTTGGTCATGAACAAAGATAATTTAAAACAGTGTGTAAAATTAAGTGAATGTAATTCAGGCGAAACATCACTGTACTCCAAACCACGGAGGCGAACAACGAAAAGTCAAGTGCCAGAACATTAAGATAATAATAATAGTAATATTTTGCTTTGATTTAGTCACTGTTAATCGACAGGCGGGTCTCATGTACGTCGAACGAATTCCGCCGAATTGCATCTGAAAAAAGGGGCAGGAGGTTTGTCGAGAAGTTTACAGAAACGGGGAAATTCGCAACAAGCACAAGAGATCGCACATTTAGCACGCCCCGAAAGGAGAAGAGAGCGTGCGATGAGTAGAACGTCCTGAAATAAGTATGCGAAGAACTGAAGTTGCTGAAAGCATAAACCGCACATGTGAATGGAAAATTAAGCACAAGCAGTTGCTTCTTCCATATCATGTACCGCGTGTACAAGCTCTCAAGCCACAAGCCCAGCATTGCAGATTAGAGGTCTGACAATGAATTCTAAGACGGACTGCAGAAAATCCATAGCACACTGTTTGAAGTTTATTTACGGATGACGCGGGCGTCTCACAGAGTAAGAAAATAAGTTACCACATCAACAACGTGTGGGCCGATGTACATTTTCGAACAAGCATGACGGCAGGATTCAGATTCCAGCATGGCAGCAAATATCTAGGCACGAACTGAGGGCAACAGACTTAAGGCCCATGCAATATACTGAACCAATTAATTTAAGGGACAATCAAACCAAAACGAAACACATGAATAAAAGTAAGTAAACTAGAATGAGATTTTCACTCTGCAGCGGAGTGTGCGCTGATATGAAACTTCCTGGCGGATTAAAACTGTGTGCCGGACCGAGACTCGAACTCGGGACTTAAGTAAACTGTATGTTACTTCAAAAGTAATCGTTATAATTGTTAATACAATGATCCCATTGTGAGGTAACATGGTCTCTGCCTTCATGGGAAAACGTTTGCGGTTGTCCACAGAACCATGATTGTACCGCAGGAGTGCACCTCTGAGTCAGATGCAAGTGGACGGTCACAAATGTTTTTCTTCAGGACTCCACAAATATCTAAACCGCATGGGAGGTATCGTGACAGTATGGAAGATGTATAAGGACTTTCCAACGAAACTTCTGTAGCGTAGTCGAAACAACCTGCCAACAGAATCCCCGCTGATATGTTGCCAAGATTACTTCCCACAAGCTGCATAAGTATTGCTGGGAAGCCCTTACACTTTCTCCTTGCAGTCCCTATCCCTCCCTCCCTATTCGGTCTCAATGTTTGTGGAACGCTGAAGAACATCGCTCGTGGCTGTCAATTTGCTTCGAACGAAGAGTTGCATGCCTGGATACAGTCATGGTTCCGTAGGCAACCGCAAACATTTTTTCCATGGATGCAGTGATCGTCTTGCACTGCCTTTGAAATAATAAATAGTTTACTTACTTTTCTCCGTCTGTTTCGTTTTAATTTGAATACCCCATATAGATATTTCTTATGTCTAATTGTTTGAGACAAAATTCCTCGCGTCATTGGAGAACGTTGCCCTTGAAGAAAGAAAGAGACTGTAACTTTTGCATGCCGCATGTAGCTGCACCTAACACAAACGTTTAATTTGCGATAGATTAGAAGAAGAGGCCCAGCAGCATGACTTTCTGGTTCTGCTTCACTGTGGCACGTACCTCGGTGTTATTTACAGAAGAGTAGACGCCACGATCGACTAGTTAGGTTGTTCTCTTTCTGCAGCTGGATGTGGTCCAGTCTCTCTGTTGTAAAGAAAATAATGAAACACGGTTTGGTTTGTTTTCACTGCCGCCTGCTCACCTTTTTTCACTCTCAGTATTCAAACGCCTGTTGTAAAGCGACTCAGAGCAATACACGCCATGGAGGAGAACCTAAGTGGCGACAGGTGTAGATGCTGCTTGGCCCCCGCCTCTCGCGTCTCAGCTCAGAATAGCGCAAAACACGGCGTTATAATGACGTTTACGTTCGCTTCTGTCATCGAATAAACAAGCGTGATAATTCGCCGTTGGCTCCCCCTCCTGTTTACGGTGTGAGATGCCCGCTGCAGGGGAAACAAGGGAATTGCGCATGCGCAGGAGGCTGGTGTTTTCAGGGTTAACGCCCAGCAGCGCAAAACAGGCTCTTGTTGTTCAAGGCGTGGAGTAGGCCTCCAACACGAGCAAGAAGCGCCCACTAGTCATATCATATCTCAAGTGAAATTCATGGGCACACACGAAGTTGTGGCGCCGGCCGCGGTGGCCGTGCGGTTCTGGCGCTGCAGTCCGGAGCCGCAAGGCTGCTACGGTCGCAGGTTCGAATCCTGCCTCGGGCATGGGTGTGTGTGATGTCCTTAGGTTAGTTAGGTTTAAGTAGTTCTACGTTCTAGGGGACTTATGACCTAAGATGTTGAGTCCCATAGTGCTCAGAGCCATTTGAAGTTGTGGCGACGGCTTGTGTACTACTACTACTACTACCACTACTACTACTCGAGGTAATAGTAGTACCACTAGTAGAAGTTAAATTTATGCGCGGAATACTTTCACAAGAATGCTGGAAATGTGGAATTGTAGTTTAAAATATATACAGACATTTCACATACCGTGGACCGGATATGCTTTGATCACCGTGATTACTTTGACCAGTCATACAGCAAAAGATTTGCACCTCACTGCTGGCTCTCAGTTGGGAGTTCATTATATACTGTTTGTTACATCAATATACGCTAAAAAGTGCCATGTAGTGCCAATTTTCTTGCGCAACAGTTGGCGACGAATGAGAATTATACACACAAAAGCGTGTTAAAATAAGGTTGTAAAAAATCTACCGATATCATTTAACTGCAAAGCGATCGGTGTTTTCAAGTATATCATTTATTTTACTCGATTAATACGCAAAAAATACCACTGATTAGTTTTTCGTTCACACGTATATACGAGTCAAACGAAAACCTTAAATTTTTTTAAAAAATATTATTTATTGTTCAGAAGTGGTACAAAGCTCAATGCATGTCCTCCAGCGCTTAGAAAGTGCATAAATTCCTTTAGAAAAAAATTCTTTTGGTAGTCCGCGCAACCATTCATGCACGGCGTGGCGTACCTCTTCATCAGAAGGGGAACTTTTTTCCTCCCATAGCGTCTTTGTGTGGTCCAAACATATGGAAATCACTAGGGGAAAAATCTGGTGAGTATGTTGGATGAGGAAGACACTCAAAATGCAGGTCTGTGATTGTTGCAACTGTTGTACGGGCAGTGTGGTGCCTTGCGTTGTCATGTTCCAAAAGGGCACCTGCTGACAGTAATCCACGTCGCTTTGATTTGATTGCAGGCCGCAGATGATTTTTAGGAGATCTGTGCATGATGCACTGGTGACAGTGGTCCCTCTAGGCATGTAATGCTCCAAAATGACGCCTTTTTCGTCCCAAAAGAGAGTCAGCATAACCTTACCTGCTGATACTTCTGTTCGAAACTTATTTGGTTTTGGTGATGAGGAATGGCGCCATTCCTTGCTCGCTCTCTTCGTTTCCGTTTGGTGGAAGTGAGCCCAGGTTTCGTCCCCAGTAACGATTCTTGCAAGGAAGCCATCACCTTCTCGTTCAAAGCGCCGAAGAAGTTCTTCACAAGCATCAACACGTCGTTCTCTCATTTCAGGAGACAGCTGCCATGGCACCCACCTTCCAGACACTTTGTGGAACTGGAGCACATCATGCACAATGTGGTGTGCTGACCCATGACTAATCTGTAAACATGCTGCAGTGTGATTTAGTGTCACTCGGTGGTTTTCCTTCACTATGGCTTCAACTGCTGCAATGTTCTGTGGAGTCACAACTCGTTGTGCCTGACCTGGACGAGGAGCATCTTCCACTGAAGTCACACCATTTGCGAACTTCCTACTCCATTCGTAGATATGCTGCTGTGACAAACATGCATCACCGTACTGAACCTTCATTCGTCGATGAATTTCAATAGGTTTCACACCTTCACTACGCAAAAACCGAATAACAGAACGCTGTTCTTCCCTGGTGCAAGTCGTAAGGTGGGTGGCCATCTTTATACTGATATTGCGACGGTATGTTTGCATCTGCACTGTGCTGTCACCTACAGGCATTTCTGCACGCTGTTTGTGGCACGCTTACCAACTTGCAAGATATTGGCGCGAAATTTCGATTTGTTATTACAAATTTAAGGTTTTCATTTGACTCACCATCGTATATGCCACTGTATGACGATTTCTGAGGTTCTGTGCACGATTTCACCGTTTCGAGGTTACTTTGCCAACTAGTCATTGTTACCCCACGATTACAGATACACAATTTATTACATAGTGTTGATGCCAATGACAATGTGGAACTAAGAAATACATATATTAACCATCGGTATACTCATTTGTAACTGTTAATGTTCCTACAACTAAGAGAAACTAAAGTCCGTTGTATATTGCTCAAACTGCAAGCTGTTGAGGTGATTCATATACGACATATGTCAAGCATCTCTGGAATCGAGGTCTGAAGTTTGTTTGACCACAAGTGCCAGATATTGACTCGTTAAATGAAGAACAGATGTTATTAATTCAAATGGGTGTTCTCAAACGAGGATTCAGGACTAAGATGAATGAAATAAAAAGTACAAGTACTATGGTCAGTTAAATTTGGAGCAATGTGAGTTGTACTACATCTTAGTAACGTTCATTATATTTATAATTTTGATGATGGATCGCTCTGATTTATGTTCCGTAGTAGTTTTTCTTTCACGAAGTTTAATTAAGCACTTTAAAAACTTTAGATCAACGTATTTATTTCAAAGTTTCACCGCGTTTTTGAAATATTGGCCACAAATCGAATAGTAGCTGACGTGTTGTGGATGTGTAGGCCAGCCAACGTATCCCTAATCGATTCTAACTTTGACCATCCTGCATTTTTTACCATTACTTCCTCTGTATTTTAGAAAATGTATTGTACTAATCAGTACGTAATCCTTTTATACAACCTACTGTGTTCACTGACATAAATATCACAGAAGTTAAAAAACAGTCATGACAATCACATTTTAGTCTGAAAATCGGTCAAAGTATACCCAGGTTACGGTACATGTCTAGTTTAACAAGGACGGGACGCATAGTTGGCTATGATTTTGAAGTAAGAACCATCCAGGCATTTGCCTGACATAATTTATGGAAACCGCGGAAAATCTAAATCGGGATAGCCAGAAGTGTATGAAAGCCATTTTGTTAAAATGCCATTCTATTAAAGGTACAATTTCGTTCGGTTTATCCCCTTTGCACGACACTGTTTCATTTAAACATTCTGGGCAAAACTAAACAGGGCTGGGAAATCTTAAGACAGGCAACCCAACTGACATCATCCGCAGCCCAGGAAGGTGATGTGTGATGGGTTGCCTATCTTACGATGCATGAAACATTTTCCGCGCCAGTTTAATTCTGCCCACCTCGGACGTCGTTAGAAAGAAGATACTTCATAATATAGACAGCTAATGCTATACTGGTCATTGACTGCACACAATATACACGCTGTATTTCATCTTGTAAGAGACGACTGTCACAGCATGCAGTTATATTTCAACATCAGTCACTACAGACACTATAAGCCGACAAAAGCACAAAGACACTGTAAATCTGCTACTACCCTCCAGATAAAAGTATTTTTTTAACTGTTGCCTATCACCGTGGCCGATTTAAGACTGAGAGATTTTGTGAACAAGCTCTTAATGACGACGACAACGAAGTGAAAAAGAAATTTCACAGATTTCAATACAGGCGCGATAGAGTTCGTCGAACACTTAAGGGTAAAGTACGAGTGGAGACTCAGATTAAGTTCAGTGTAGCTATGGCTGTACCGCGTCTGCTGTATGGAAGCGATACGTGGATGAATAAAATAAATTACAAAAATTAAATACGAGCTTCTTAAATGAGATTTCTGAGAGCAATAAAAGGTTACTCCCTAAGGAATGACAAAAGGAGTGAAGAAATTAGACAGTAATAGGAAGGTACTCTAACAAGACCGAACTTTGCCTGTAACATCTTTATTGCACATTGTACTACATTATAAGCACTGTCCTCCTCAATCTACTCCTCCCCACTGGCTATACACTGTTCTCAAAGTTTCTTCCATTTCAGAAAAGCCTCTGGGAATGCCCTTTCTGGGATGTTGGGCAGGTCTTTTGTTCCATTGTTCCGAACCTCATAAACTGTATGGAAACGAGTTTTAGGGTTGGGATGCAGGAAAAAATCAGCAGCGGCTAAATCCGGAGAACAGGGCGGATGGAACACAAATCGAGTCTGATGTCTTGCCAGAGAGCAGCGGATAAGGCGCGAAGTGTGAGCCAGTGCAGTGTAATGATGCCACTGAAAATTTAATGGCGCGCCCCTACGCTGATGTCCACTTTATCAGCATCTTCTCGAACATGTAAACGACGATTTGCAGGATTCGCAGAACGAACTTTCTCTACGTGGTCATCGTCTGTTTATGCGGAATGTCGTCCTGGCCTGATGTCCTTACCGCCGACATTCTGCCGTGTTCAAAAGGCTTCAGCCACTGATGGCACTGCCTGTGACACATACAGTCCTCCCTGTACGCTCGACAAAACAATCAAAATGTGTCTGTAAACGTTTTGTCAAATCTGTAATCAAATTTCACACACACACAGATGCGCGCACGCACACACACACACACACACAAACACACACACACACACACACACACACACACATTGTTTTCCAAGCTCTTCTATTAGCATTTTGTCACTTATCCGAACAACAGCAGGTCCACGTGGCCATTTCGGCGGCTAACGGTCACAGCGGGAAGACAGTAACGGCAGTTTGCTCCTAAGCGCGCCACTACGTTTTCTGCGTAGCCGCAGCGTGGTCCCTCTACCGATTGACGCGATATTTCAAAAGCTCATTCTCTTTCTGAACGCACTTCTTATTTTCCTTGAGTGACAAGTATCTCAGAGTAAAGAGAATTGAAAAGAACACGTACTACCAGATGTTGAATCTCCCCCCCCGAGAATAATCCTACTGGAAGAACAGGCATTGGCCGTCCCGCGAAAAGGTGGTCTGAAACCTGATGGTGGAACAAGATGAAAACCTGTCATGAGGAGGAAGTAAGTAACTCAGTTTCCTACCCGATGATTCAAATGGCTCTGAGCACTATGGGACTTAACATCTGAGGTCATCAGTCCCCTAGAACTTAGAACTACTTAAACCTAACTAACCTAAGGACATCACACACATCCATGCCCGAGGCAGGATTCGAACCTGCGACCGTAGCGGTCGCGCGGTTTCAGACTGAAGCGCCTAGACCCGCTCTACAACACCGGCCAGCCCTATCTGATGAACACGAGAAGACACGATCAATAAAATTATGTGTTTGGTTGCGTTCAGCGTCAAGGCTCCACTAAACGTCCAAAAAGGTTTTTATTTCTAATCATTTCATTTAGAAGTAATAAACGATAATTATCAGTATTGGTGACAACAGCGTCTAGAATTGAGGCAGAATAAGTGCAGACTCGGAATTTGTTGTGAAACATCGTGGAATATTCCCTCTTCAGCCCCTGTGGTTTCAGATGCCTAGTGGCACCACACGTAGCCTTCAAAATGGCGGCTGTGACGGGGCTGCGTTCCAAGCAGAGAATTGTCATTGAGTTCCTTTTGGAGAATGTCTACGAGACCTGGCAGTGAACGAAAGCCCAGTGAGTCGTTGGGCGAGGTGTCTGTCACCATAGTAACAAGATCGTGCAAACATGTCCGGCCTCCCGCGTGCCAACCAGCCTCACACTGCTGTGATTCATCCAATGTTGGAACGTATGAACACTCTCATCCGAGGTGATTGACGGATCAGAATCACACATCTCCCTGCACAACTGGACGTCTCTGTTGGTAGTGACGGCCCACTCGTTCACCAGTTGGGGTACTCAAAGGTCTGTACCCACTGGGTTCCTCGCTGTTTAACAGAAGACCATTAAGAGCAACGAAGGACCATCTGTGCGGAATTGCTTGCGCTTTACGAGGCTGATCGTAACAAATTTTTGTCGAACATTGGCACAGGTGATGAAATGTGGGTTCATTACTACGAACCGGAAACGAAACTGAGAATAATGGTGCGGTACCACACTATTTCTCTTCTGAAAAAAAGGCTCAACGCCGTACCTTTTGCAGTTAAAGTCATGGCGAAGTTCTTCTGCGACTCTCTTTGGTGCAACGATTATCTCTGAAGTGCCTTGTGGCACCATCAGGAAATTGAAGAAACAACTTCAGCGTGTTCGTCGCCAAGTTTCCTTCTCAATGACAAGGCCTCACACAAGTCTGGGACCCGAGAGGAGCTCACAACATTTCCTTTGACTGTTCTTCCTTTTTCACCCCATAGCCCGGATCCCACACCTCCCGAGATCTGTCTGTTTTGTCCATTGAAGTACCCACTCCACAGATGACGCAGCAAGAGGTTGGCTCCAACGTCAGTTAGAATGGTACCATGCGGGCATAAGAGCCCTGCCAGTAAGGTGGCATAAGGTCGTCGCATTGAACGGAGATTATATTGAAAAACAGGGTTTTGCAGGGAAAGTAGTGGGGAATAATACGGTGTATTGGAATCCTGAATAAAACCAACCTGCTTTCAAAAAAAAAAAACTTTTGCATTACTTATTGATCGTAGCTCGTATTGGAGTCTCCTCTCTCAGGCAGAGGTTCGATACCAGGAATTAGGAAAATTGCTAAAAATGCTTAATTCGAAACAAGTAGCCGGCCGGTGTGGCCGAGCGGTTCTAAGCGCGTCAGTCTGGAACCGCGCGACTGCTACAGTCACAGGTTCGAATCCTGCCTCGGGCATGGATATGTGTGATGTCGGGAGTGGCTCTGAACACTATGGGACTCAACTGCTGTGGTCATAAGTCCCCTAGAACTTAGAACTACTTAAACCTAACTAACCTAAGGACAGCACACAACACCCAGCCATCACGAGGCAGAGAAAATCCCTGACCCCGCCGGGAATCGAACCCGGGAACCCGGGCGTGGGAAGCGAGAACGCTACCGCACGACCACGAGATGCGGGAGCGTGGGATGTCCTTAGGTTAGTTAGGTTCAAGTAGTTCTAAGTTCTAGGGGACTGATGACCTCAGATGTTAAGTCCCACAGTGCTCAGAGCCATTTGAACCTTTTTTTTTTTTCGAAACAAGTAGGCAGAATAAAACTGTACAATGAGTAAGACACTCGGCTTTCACATCAAAGGAGTAGGGCTCAATTTCCTGTGTGGCCATCCAGGATTAGGTTTCCGATTACTCGTGTAAATAGTTTAAGGCGAATGCCAGGATAATTTTAAAAAGAATCTGACGAACGATTCCTCCGTCTGTGCTTCTCTGAACGAGCCAGTGCCATGTCTCTAATGACGTCGGTGTCGACAAGGAGTTGAACTCTAAACTTCTCTACTTTTTTTTCGAAGCGGCTGACACGGCTCCTCTTCAGGCCTAGCATGATTTACAGCGCACTCTGCCCCCAGCAGTCACTCCTTGTTGCCGACAAGCTCGCGAGTGTAGCCAGGGAACGCTTTCCGGGACAATTATGAATTATTCCGGCAGCTCGCCCCTCGCCCGGTGTCTGCACGCGGCGTGTTGCCCGCGCAGACATGCGCGCGCGTGCCAGGCGACGGCCTCGGGCAAATGCATCGCTACAGTATTCATCTGAGCGCCAATCTGGGAGCGGGGCAGTGCAGGGCGCATTGTTTGTCCGCGCTGTAATATTCTACGAGCGCCTCGCGGCCGCAGCTGTGAGAGGGCCACTTTCCCACGGCCGCGGCGCGAGCGAGCACTCCCTGGCCCTGAGATACCTGTGCGAACCGCGGGCCACCAGACGTCATTCCCAGAAACTCAGGTGCGCGGCATACGTCGCGCGTACCTCGTACAGTCTTCATTCAGGCTGCTTTCGCGGACACCAACAATGTTTCTTGAGACCGACTTACACTGTACAACACAATTAAACGGTCACTTTCCCGAAACCTGTAATTGTCTCCCGCTACGGCGCACAAGTCTGAAAATTAGCTCAAACGTGCCTACAATGTTGATCTGTAACGGTAGCGCCCTGTGACGTTATCCTCGGACTCGGTGTCGCTTCACACACCAAGATCTCGACACATGTGACAATGGGCCAGAATTCAGAAGTACGAGGGCTATTCGGAAAGTAAGGAACGATAGGTCACGAAATTGAAACCACAGTGAAAAGCAAAATTGTTTTATTTGCAACAGTTGGCTACAACTTCCAGCTACTTATCTCCATAATCGCCGATCCTACTTAGACGTTTGTCGTAGCGTTGTACCAACTTTCCTATACCCTCGTTATAGATGGCAGCCGCCAGTCCTTTCCACCAATTCTCTAAGCTGGCCCACAGCTTGTTGTCTGTGCCAAATTGTCTTCATAGCCAGCGGTTCATGTGAGCAAAGATGAAACTCAGAGGGAGACATTACGGGCTGTATTGTGTGTAATGAAACATTTCCAATTGAAAACGATGCAGCAGCATCTTCATTGCCCCTGCAGAATGCGGCTGAGAGTTGTCTTGAAGAAGAAACCGTACGACAGTTGTCTAAGGTTGGTTGCATAGCTTCAGGCGAAATTTCTGACCAGGCCCTCGTACTTGGCGGGAGACACTATTGTTCTAGGTATCTTTATGTGCTCCCTGTGTGCTCAGGACCAAAAAGAACGACGTAAAGCGATCGACGGGCATATTAGAGACATTGCCCAACACATCTGTGCAAAACTTCATCAGTTTTTCACTGTGGTTTCCATTTCGCGACCGATCGTTCCTTACTTTTTCTGAATAACCCTCGTATAAGGCAAGTTCAAAAAGAAACGAGCCGGAGGCATAATTACAGAAACCAGTACCTGTATGTTAGAAGTACTGACCCTGACTGTTGAGACACTTGTCCCACTGTGGCACAAGGCGGTGAATAGCTGTCTCATAAAATTCCGGGGGCTGTGATGTTAACCAGTTCCGCACGTACAGCTGGACATCGTCGTCCGCGATGACGTAACGTGACGTCCGGGCTTCATCAGGGGCACCCCGACCTCTGGGTAGGCTGAGTCCTAATAGGCTGTCCCTACTTTGCCTCCTGGTGTTTTCTTCTCGTTGTCTTCTTGTCTTCACTTTGCCCTTCTGAGTATTTATTTGCTGGCTGTGTTTCAGTCATCTGTGGCGGCCCAAGGCAGGCCGACTCGTCGGAGGTGAATCGTTTGCCCCTCAAAGCCTTTTTCAGGGGACCAATAATGGCGTAATCACAGGGAGAGAGGTCCGGACTGTATGGAGGGAGGCCGAGAATCTTCCATTTGAATTTCTGCAGGAGTGCCGCGGCTGTGATGCCCATATGAGCCTTTGCACTGTCGTGGAGCAGAATGACCCCATGGGTGAGATTGCCTGGTCATTTTGATTTGATCGCTTGGCGAAGGGTGGTCAATGTTTGCGAGTAACGCTGGGCATTTACTGTTGTCCCGTGCTGCACGAAGTGAATCAGAAGGGGGCTATCTTGGTCAAAGAAGAGAATCAGAATAGCCTTCCCTGCAATCGTGTGAATGGGTTTTTTTGGTGGTTGTGACCCTGGATTCTTCCACTGGAGACCTTGTCGTTTTGATTCTGTTTCGAAGTGATGACACCATGACTCATCTCCAGCCACCACTCGTGCCAGGAACGCGTTCCCTGCCCGAGCATAGCGCTGCAGATGAGCAAGACAGTGGGCCATTCGACATGCTTCCTGGTGTGGTTGAGGACTGTGGGGAACCCACTGGGCGCACACTTCCGACGCTCAATCCGACCACGGTGGCTGTGGATTTCACAGTCACTCGGCGGTCCTGCGCAATGAGTGCATCCACCAGCTGGACGATGTCATCGGTAATGCAGTGCGGTGCTCCAGACCGTGCATCGTCGGCTAACGACACCCGTCCTTCCCTGAAGCGCTTGTGCCATTGCTTGACCCTCGCAAGGGACATGCAGTGTTTTCCGTACGCTTGTGACATTCGTCGATGAATTTCCGCTCATCCTACTCCTTTCGCTGTCAGAAAACAAACAATACCTCTTTGCTCTTCTGTCGACGCCTCCATCTCACTGTTTGCAATGCGACTTGGACGATGATGCATGCTGCTGCTAGCTCTGTATAGTCATTTGACGCGCACGAGTGCCCTCTAGCGACGGGCTGTGAACTTCCACTCTCTGGTCGGAACCACACCTCACGATACTACCCTCCTGTCACCTGTTTGAGCATTCCAGACTGCGGCTCATTTCTTTTTGAACGCCCCTCATACATGTGAGCTGTAAGATTTCGCATGCGGCCAGAACGCGTAGTTCAGTGACGTACCGCCACTGATCTGAAGTTTCTCGAAATGGTTGGCTGTCACATTGGCGGCTAGGAATCACGAATGGCTTTCTCTGTACAGGGACATTTCTGAGGTGCGCAACAAAGGTGCGCGGGTAGCACTGGGGGTGTTGCCCAACTGGGAGCTCTTGCAGGAACCTTTTTTGTTTTATTTTCGCTTGTGGCAATACTGCACTCCCCTCCCCCTCCCCGGTGATCAGGGCGCCAAACAAGAGGACTGAACAGGCATAAAGACCCGATTGCTGCTTGGATTCACCTTCATGTTTTGTCGAGCAGTTTTGAACGGTTCTTTGTGGTTCCACACTGAATATCGGAGCAAAAATTGCCATCACGCTGCATCCCAAAAGGCTGTGATCACGTTTAATGGCGTTGCGGGCCCACAGTGTCCTTCGAGAAGGGCTGAACCGTCTGTGGATTGTCAGCAGAGTAAAAAGTTATAAAGAACTAGGTCCTGTTGCTTATCGCAAAACGTGTGGAAATCAAGGCCCCAATGGAAGTGGTAGCTGCATTAACGTCCTTTATGCCACCCTCTGTAGCATTTTTGTGTCCGTTCTGAACAGTCGTATATCTGGGATGTTTTTCAAGGCCTCCCATAAGAAGACCCCATATTTTCAACGCTGGGCGTCGCGGTTCTGACCTTCACCACAGGGGCGTCAAGAGAGGAGGGAAGGAATGAAAGAAGATTGGGTTTAACGTCCCGTCGACATCGAGGTCATTAGAGGCGGAGCACAAGGTCAGATTGTGTGAAAGATGGGGAAGGAGATCGGCAGTGTCCTTTTAGAGGAACCATCCCGCCATTTGCCTGGAACGATTTAGGGAAATCACGGAAAACCTAAATCTGGAGGCCGGACGCTAGTTTGATTCGTCGTCCTTCCGAATGAGAGTCCAGTGTGCTAAGCGTCAAGAGGGGGGTGAAGTGTGGTAAGAAGGTGTATAATGACCTTTGCATCATGTGATAAGATCATGGAGGCGTTCGGCAGAATTGTGATTTTCGTGTCAATGTGACATCATTAACCCACCTTACAACTCACATGAGCTTCAGAGCTTTGGCCTTTTATCCACATACGTCGACGCTTTGCTGTTTCAAGCGTCGCGTGAGCCCGAGCATGAACTCGCAATGTGCCACGATTTTGTACCGTATCAGGTCAATGTTTTAGGCACCTATAAAATGACTTTTGATCTTAACAATATGAATATTTATATATGTGTTTGGAGAGAGAGATTGATTTTCGATTCAGATTTTTACTTTAAGTCGTAACTGGTGCTCGAATTTTGGTTGCTGCCTCCTTGAATGATCAGCTTCTGCACCAGTTAGTGACGTATTATAATTTGAGGAAGTTATTGTTCTTTAAGGTTTAAAATACTACTCTGTTGGTTACTTGGCAGTATTGCGGATAGCTATAAGCCCCAGTTTTCGTAGCTTTTCATACCTAAGGGACCACTGTTATAAGTAAATAAGATCAAATAGCAATCTGCTTTTCGTGAGAAAAAAAGGAGATTGCTTAGCACACAAACTTCCTTCAAACTACGCGTCCTGCTGCATCAAAATTGGTCAGTGCAGCACCATACTATTATACAAGAATGGCTCTGAGCACTATGGGACTTAACATCTGAGGTCATCAGTCCTCTAGAACTTACAACTACTTAAACCTAACTAACCTAAGGACACCACAAATATCCATGCCCGAGGCAGGATTCGAACCTGCGACCGTAGCGGTAGTGCGGTTCCAAACTGAAGCGCCTACAACCGCTCGGCCACAGCGGTCGGCTCTCCCAGAAGACCAGATGACATCCCTACTTATGGCCTCAATTCAGAGAGGACAGACTACTATTTTGACGACATCTTTGTTGTGTAATCATCTATGGAACTTAATAAAGTTAATTCATACACGTTGCCTCACACCCTCTTCTTCGATACAAATAAGCATTTGTCAGATGTAAAAAGTTTCGCACTACTTTGTGTCTCCCTCTGCACGGGTGAAACGGACGGTCTTATTCTTTCAAGGAAGAGGCGTCGTCGCAAGAAAACTGCATTTAAATCTGAGGAACTGTCGGCTGTATTACTCCGCCAATTCGGCTGGAAGCTTCGTAATGCCCACGTACCCCTTTCCCGGCAAGAATACGCTATAAAATCGGTATTGTTAGCTCTTAGTACTTTCACTCGTATTCTCTGCTCTCGTGCATAATTCGAGCTCACATTAGCTCATGAAATGAATTACATGCAAATAAAATATTCAATTACGTTTTTTCTACCATCTCACCTTTTCTCAAATATGAATAATTCGGGCTTGCGTTAGCTCATGAAAGAATTATTCAGTAATTATTACCAAACTGGAACGAGGCGGAATGGAGCGTGTAGTCCATCTCGGCGCCTCAGCGCTTGCGTTTGCAGATTTGCTAATGCAGATACCCCATACAAATATTTCATATACATCAACCAGCATCTATTCACAGCCAAAATGCAAATAGAATATTTCGCACTGACAGGAATGTGAAATATTACTCCATGAACGCCTGGGCGAATGACACAGGGCTGATATTCCGGTATTACCATGCCCGTCGGATGTGTTCATTAAAATTTCGTCCTTGCACGAATTTACTTTCAGTACTTTCTGCACAAAAAAGAGAGTGCTGCGATTAGTTGATGTCTATTGGATGTTTCTAACCTTATTGGACATTCCAGATGCATAATGCAACACACCATGCGGACAGGACACGCACGCGCACGTGGAGCTTTTCGTGATCGGACATTCAGAACGGTCGAATCATTGGCATCACGCACTGAGATGACGCAAGTCATGGCATACCTCGTAATATCGTTTCGGGCCTCGTTTTGCTCGACATAGTGCAGAAACTTGACGTGGCATCGACTCAATAAGTCGGTTGGCAGTCCCTTCAGAAATCCTGAACCATGCTGCCTCTGTAGTCCCCCATAGTTAACGAAAGTATTGCCTGTAAAGCATATTTTACACGAACAGACCCTCCATTATGTCTCATAAATTTTTGGTGGGATTCACGTTGGGTCATCTGTATGGCTAAATCATTCGCTCGATTTGTTCATAACGTGCTTCAGACTAATCGTGAACAACTGTGGCCCGCTGACATTGCGCATTGTCACTCATAAAAATTCCATCTTTTTGGGAACATGAAGTCCTTCAATCGTAATGAATGGGCCCCAAAAGAGCCGAACATAAGCATTTCCAGTCAATTATCGGTTCAGTTGGACTAGAGGACACAGCCCATTACATGTAAACACAGACCACACCACTATGGAGCACTACCAGTTTACACAGTGCCTTTTTGACAACTTGAGTCCGTGGTTTCATTAAGTCTGAACCACATTCGAACAATAACAATAGCCTTTACCAATAGAAACCTGGTCTCATCTGACTTTCCCACGGTTTCCCAGTCCTCTAGGGCCCAAACGGTATAGTCACCAGCCAAGGAGGGGCGTTGCAGTCCATGTCGTGCTGTTAGCAAAGCCACTCGCATCCGTCACCTGCTGTCATAGTCCATTAACGCCAAATTCCACCGAACAGTCGTAAGGGATACGTTCGTCGTATGTCACACATTGATTTCTGCGGTTATTTCATGCAACGTTGCTTGTCTGTTAACACTGACAACCCTACGCAAACTCCGGTGCTCTCGTCGTTAAGCAAAGCCCGTCGGCCACTGTGTTGTCCGTGGTGAGAGGTAATGCCTGAAGTTTGACATTCTCGGCACACTCCTGACGCTGTGTATCTTGGAATACTGAACTCCCTAAAGATTTCCGAAATGGAATGTACCACGCGTCTAGCTTCAACTATCATTCCGAGTTCACAGTCTACGAAGCCCCGTCGTGTGGCCACAATCACCTCCCTATCCTTTTCTATCTTGTGTACGTGGTACTACCGCTGTCTGTATATGTGCATGTCGCTATCCCATGACTTTTATCACTACATTATACGACAGTTCGCACAGACAGTTAGCAGTACTGCAATGACTGCAGAGCGAGTGGTGGCGAGGTGGACTCAGGACATCAGTGTGGCAAGTAGACTCTGCGGCAAGACTGCACCACGAGGAGACCGTAGCATTACTCGACTGGCTCTAACGAACAGACAGATGGCAGCAGCGGAAATACGTACAGAGATAACAAGCACTGTGTCGCCTTGAACTGTCAAGGAAGTTACTGGAAACTAGGTTCAGATCTTCAGAGACTTAAATTGTTAGAACCCGAGAAAACGGGAGAATGAGTGGCATTTTGTGATCTCAGATCTGTTTATGTTGGTTATATTGACGCTAATGTGCCCGCAAAATACATCGTAGAATGTTACGGGAAGAAGCGATCGAGTGCCATACCTCTCCAACTTCTGGATTCGTGAGATGCATAGATATTGGATATGACCACAGGACTGATACGATAGTTGTTGAAGAAAGGCTGAACGTCGCCATTATATGCCAAAAATGGTAAACCCTGTTGTCACACTCTTCACGAGCAAAGTACAGCAGGATAGCGCAAGACCTCCAGTGCAGTTCACAACATTAACGCCTCGAGGAATGCACAGGACCTTGAATGATTTTCCTAGTCCCCTGATTTGTCACCCATAGACCGTGACTTGGATGCAATGGGAGATGTATACTTCCATACCAGTCGCCAGCGAATAATTTTCATGAACTGACACAATATGTGTTTTAGGTACGCCATGAAAACCCTCAAGATGACATTCCAAGGCTGTTTGCTTACATGCCACAGCGAATACAATAGTGTGGTCAGACGTCATAGTGCCGGCCGGTGTGGCCGAGCGGTTCTAGGCGCTTCAGTCTGGAACCGCGCGATCGCTACGGTCGCAGGTCCGAAACCTGCCTCGGGCATGGAAGTGTGTGATGTTCTTAGCTTAGTTAGGTTTAAGTAGTTCTAAGTTCTAGGGGACGGATGACCTCAGATGTTAAGTCCCACAGTGCTCAGAGCCATTTGAACCATTTACATGTCACAGTGATGCTGATGCTCGATATCAGTTCTCAAGCATTGAAAGTTTAATCGTTTAATATCTGATATGTGATTAACATCTAATCAAAGTTTGTAAAAAATGTAATGTGTGCCTCATGGTGTTATACTATCCATTTTCGTCATTGTATTATGGTAGTAATTTCTAGACATCAACACAAGACATGGTTCTAGTGACCCTCTCACCAGTGACTTTTTTTCTTGCTGTAGGAGTGGGGATGGAGAGCTATGCCAATATATAGATGAATCGTCTATAACAACATTGAAATATAAAAGGCATTCTAGAACCCCATGCTCAGTGACAGAGTGATCAATAAAACACAAAACTCTCAGGCCTTGGAGTGGAACGTTATCCGAATGAAGGGGAGAGTTGACAGATTAAGGAACTCCGTATTAGATGAAATCTTGAAATTTTCAATTTCTGTTTTCTTCATTGACATTAATATACGTAATTTCCCCTTTCCAGTGACATACTTGGTGATCAAAAAGTCAGTACAAATTTGAAAACTGAATAAATCACGGAATAATTCCGTGGTTTATTAAGTTTTCGAATTTATACTGACTTTTTGATCACCCAGTAAAACACATACACTGAAGCACCAAAGAAACTGTTATAGGAATGCGTATTCAGATACAGAGATATGAGACAGGTAGAATATGGCACTGCAGTCGGCAACGCCTATATAAGATAGGAAGTTCAAATGCTCTGAGCACTATGGGACTTAACATCTATGGCCATCAGTCCCCTTAGAACTACTTAAACCTAACTAACCTAAGGACATCACACAACATAAGACAAGAAGTGTCTGGTGCAGTTGTTAGACCGGTTACTGCTGCTACTATGGCACGTTATTAAGATTTAAGTGAGTTTGAATGTCGTGTTATAGTCGGCGCACCAGCGATGAGTCACAGCATCTTCAAGGTAGCGATGAAGTGGGGATTTTCCCGTATGACCGTTTCAGGAGTGCACCGTGAATATCAGGACACAAGTAAAATATCAAATCTCCGACATCACAGCGGCCTGAAAAAGATCTTGCGAGAATGGGACCACCGACAACTGAAGAGAATATTTCAGCGTGACAGAAATGCAAACCTCCCGCAAATTTCTGCAGATTTCAGTGTTGGGCCATCAACAAGTGTCAGTGTCCTAACCACTCAACGAAACATTATCGATATTGGCTTTCGGACCCGAAGGCCCACTCATGTACGCTTGATGACTGCATGACACAAAGCTTTACACCTCGCCTGGGCCCATCGATATCGACATTGGACTGTTGTTGACTGGAAGCATTTTACCTGGTCGGACGAGTCTCTTTTCAAATTGTATCGAGAGGATGGACGTGTACGAGGACGGATACAACGGCATGAATCTGACAGGTAACAAGTACGTAAGCATCCTGTCTGATCACCTGAATCCATTCATGTCCGTTGTGCATTCCGGCGGACTTGGGCAATCCCAGCAGGACAATTCGACACCCCACACATCCAGAATTGCTACAGAGTGGCGACAGGAACACTCTTCTGTGTTTAAACACTTCCTCTGGCCATCAAATTTGCCAGACATGAACATTATTGAGCATATCTGGAATACCTTGCAATGTGCTGTTCAGAAGAGATCCCCATCCCCTCGTGCTCTTAAGGATTTGTTGACAGCCCTGCAAGATTCATGGTGTCAGTTCCCTCCAGCACTACTTCAGACGTTAGTCGGTTCAATGCTACGTCGTGTTGCGGCACTTCTGCGTGCTCGCGGGGGCCCTACACGATATTAGGTAAATTTGCCATTATCTTTGGCTCTTCAATGTACATTATTACCCTACTTTTCGTTTTTCATTCATCTAAATAAAACACTGTGTGGACATGACCATTTTCCATGAATCTGAAGTACTGAAAAAGGTAAGATCCGTCAGTTATTTAGGACATGGGGATTTAAAAGCTTTCAAGACTGTTGAGGAAGAGAAGCCACTTGGAGAAAATGTAACTATCACTAAACTGGATTTCACAGATCATGAACAAAGCAAATGAGTACGAGATTGCGACGACTGAAAACTGCATACAAGAGAAATTAATTGGAAAACGGCAGAGGATTAAATGGTAAGAACAGAATCTATCATAAATAAAACCTAAAATTATCATGGCATGGCCATCAAGCAAAACGTTAGTAATGTAGAAGATATGAGACAAACTGTAGGGGTAGTTTTGTTTCACTTCCCTTCAACAGAAGAGAAACTGATTCACGGCCTATGTCCTTCAGGAAGTGATTCATGGTGCAAATTCAACATATCGCAGCAAAACTATAAGAAATTTATTCATAAACCAGTTATACCATTTGCAATAGTGGAGGTCCTGAAAGAAAGTTTCAGAAATTTGCCAGGTGTAAGACTATTGAAGAAATGTCTTCATGGCCAAACCCAGAATACTAATGGGTCCATCAGCATAGTAATGTTGCCCAGAATTATACTGAATTAAACAGAAAAAGACGGTGGGGAAATGGGGAAGGTCTTGAAATGAAGACTGTACATTCCCTGAAAGAGTTACACTGGTAAAGAATAGTTGATATGAATGAGAAAATTAAAGGTTTTTAAGATCTGTATGCAAATAAAGTGGTTATGTGAGTTCTAATGATGCGATGAGGAGGGGGAAGGGGGCGATGCAGGATTTTAGTAAACAGAAATGGAACAGAGGCTGGGATGTGGGCTGGTCTATCATTTGTAGAGAAAAAGATTAGGGAAAGTTGGAGAGAGACTGGGTGAACCAAGTTGTTGGGTACGAAATTGAGGGATGAGTTAGAGCAGTTCAGACAGGAAGAGAAAAGAAGCTTCTGAAATGTCGTGTTACAAAAGAATGCCGAAGATTAGATGGTTAGGTCGATTAACTAATGAGGAGATACTGAATCGAATTTGGGAGAAAGGAAATATGAGGCACAACTTGACTAAATGAAGGGATTTTTTATTTAATCGTATGGCAAGGGTCCCCCCCCCACCCCCCCGGGTGCCGGTCTTTCAATTTGTCGCCACTTCGGCGACCTGCGGTTGATGAGGATGGTATGATTACGATAAGGATAGCACAACACCCAGTCCCTGGGCGGAGAAAATTCATCGAACCCAGCCGGGAATCGAACCCGGGCCCAGAGGATTGACAATCCGTCAAGCTGACCATTCAGCTACCGGGGGCGGACAATGAAGGGATCATATGGTAGGACACGTCTTGAGACATCAACGAAACTTAATTATGTTAACGGGGTGACGTGTGAGAAGGTAAATATTGTAGAGGGAGACCAAAGATTGCCTATAGCAAGCAGGTTCAAATGGTTGTAGGTTGCACTACTTAATGAGACATGAAGAGGCTTACTTGGAGAGCGGCGTAAAACCAGTCTATAGACTGAATATCATGATAACGCAGTCATATTTTTGGATTCATCTTCCAGTCGTTTTTATAGTTGTATATATAATTTTGTCACTTACGTGTCTGACCTATTTTGGAATTCTCGGCACCACAGGTTGCTAATAGCCTAGAAGTTACATAATTATGTATTTTAGTGCGTTTTCACCGCAGATAACACAGAATCTTTGCTTCTACTTAATGTAAAACTGACTGAAGGTATTCCCTCTGATGTCTGTCGCAGGTGTCCGCCGTAAGTCGCATCACGCCGTCTCCTGACTGGTTCATCGGCATAGACAGCGTCGACCTGCTGGTGGCCGGTTCCTGGCTGGACTCCATCACTCTTGAGGTAAGACACACGACGGATGGCGTAGTGAAAACCGCGGAACTACAGTGTACATTTACGTTGGTGGTTCGTAATGCGCTCACTGTTTTCGAAGTGCACCGCCTGATAAAGTGATGCATCCAGAAGACATGGTCATACGTAGATTCGTATATGTACACATCTTCCACCGGTGTGTACATGCTTAGTAATGTCACCAGGATGCAGCAGCGTTGTTCGTCTTTAGTAATGTTACCAAACCAGGCTGAATGTACAGTGCCGGCTGGGGTGCCCGTGCGGTTCTAGGCGCTACAGTCTGGAACCGCGCGACCTCTACGGTCGCAGGTTCGAATCCTGCCTCGGGCATGGATGTGTGTGATGTCCTTAGGTTAGTTAGGGTTAAGTAGTTCTAGGGGACTGATGACCTTAGAAGTTAAGTCCCATAGTTCTCAGAGCCATTTGAACCATTTTTTTGAATATACAGTGTGTCCGGGCTAGAGGTGTTCACAGACAAATTCTTATAACGAAAGAACTCGACATTTTAGTTGTTGGGTAAATACACAATCCATAGAGACACTCCAAGAGAAGATCCTCACCTCATTACTTGATGAATAGCGCTGAGTCGCATGGTACATTCACGCCAGTGACCGAGCACACCTATTTGGACATGTTGATGGACTTTGCAGTTCCACAGATGCCTCCCGACGTCGTTTTCTAGCAGGATAATGCCCCAATCCACCATCATGGGGATGTTATAACATTTATTTGCCCATGAGACGTTTCCTGAGCCTTGGATCGGAAGGGGGAGGGGGGTTCCCATTGCCTGACCATCTCAGTCTCCGATCTTACTACGCTGAATTTCAGTACTTGGGAGTTAATCGAGGACATTGCTCACAGAAGAAGGGTCAAGACCTGACAGATTTGAGACGCCGCAGTAGAGGCCGTAACATCTTTCATGCTTATGAATATGTGGGGAGAAGTGGAGTACGTTTTCGATATCTGTCGAGCAACAAATGTCGTCCCTACTGAACTGTACCAACATGCATAAAAATGTTTGAGGTCATGTGCACAGTGTTGGACAAGTGGACTTATAAACTTTAATAGGCACTGAAATATAAATAAATGTATTTGTATACTTCTAGCCCAGACACGCTGTTCAGTACCTGACAAAGTTTGAAAGGGGCCTCAATGTGGGGGTCTCCATTCGGCTGGTTAGTCGAAACGTGAGATACCCAGATTTGCCCAGATTTGTGGGGGCTAGGACATCACAGTGGCTCGTTGGCGGACTGCATCGGAACGTGTGGGCAGGCAAGTATGTCGTCCAGGTTCCAGTTGGTCACATCTGACCACCACAAGGGAACATCGTCGTGCTGTGCACCAGGCACATTGTAACCCCCTTCACATAGACGTCTGCCATCCAAGAACAAGCGTTGGACTCCGTGCAACATTCTGTGTCATCCCGCTCCATAGGTCGGAGGCAAACAGCAGCCGAACTAGAGGATTACCGTCCCGTGTGTAGGCTATCGTAAATATAAACGTCTGCGTTTAGAGTGGTGCCGTGATCGGTGAGCACGGACTGCTAGGGAATGACCATAGTCGGCGAGCATAGCGTCGACATGAGCAAGAGGTCTCGTTCTTTCAGTGTTTTTGAGAGGCGCAGCGGTGTTACTCCTGACGTCATAGTGTGGGAGTCCATCAGATATGATTTCAGGTCAAGGCTGGTACAAGGCTAAGTGAACAATGACGGCATAACAGTATATGATAGAAATCCTGTGTACTCATGTATTACGTCTGATGCGTCTGTTTTCGGTGCCATTTTTCAACAGGACAACGCTCGTGAACACATGGAAAGTGTCTCTAAGAACTGTCTGCTTGATGTTGAGGCAATCCCACATCTGTCTCTGATAGAATATGTATGGGACCAGCTCGGACGTCGACTTCTTTCCAGAGCCAGCATCCACGATGTTAAGGACGAATTACAGCAGTTGTGGGGCATATTGCTTCAGGAGAGAATACAACGGCTATATGAAACCCTTGTCAAGTGAATCAGTGCATGCATCCATCCTATAGGGAGTGGGTTCATACTGTCAAGTTCTTTGTAAATTTCATTCAGTTTTGTAATCATTCTAATAACATCATAAACACCCCCAAACGATTGCGTTTCATTCCGGTTCCTGTCTCCCCACCTCCGCCCCTCCTCCTTTGGATGCGTTACTATTTTTTTCTGACAGCGTACATATTGGAAATAAAGTATCGTAAATATCCATAGCATTTCATAAACGCATCAAGATTTTCGACAATGAATAGTACAGTACGTAGAATGTAGGTATTCTTCGTACTCTTTTAGTCTATCAATGTAAGGAAGGAAAACTGTCTTCATTGGTCCAAATGGTTTACCTCCCAAAAGCTTTCGAGAGTTCTTGGCAACGGAATTCTAGAGATGTAACGACTGACATAGTTTGTAGTGAAGCGTTTCCGGAAAACGGCTGCTAAGTGAATTGTTCATAGAAACTAAGACTCCTTAACGCGATCTTTACTTGATGAATCTGTGACTGAAAAGCAATGTTAGCATGGTATGTTTGCTAAAAATTTCACTGCAAGTTTTAATAGGCGTTATATTTCTAAACTGTATTTTTCAAGCTCTGTAAACTGCTAAAAAGTAAAAGCTGTATGTAAATAACTTGTTTCTACATTCAACACTGTGGCAGTTACACCCGTTATTAATGTACCAGCATTTCGCATTTGCGATGGCTTTTGTCTCGCGTTCATTAACCTGTGATCTTGCGACATTAATCACTTAAATATTCTGCCTAGACAAATGTATTCCCGGCATTTCATTTCTCTACATCAATTATTTCTAACTGCAGGGATTTTTTTCCCCTTTAGTGTATAATGACGTCATCCGCGGTCCGTATCGTGTACGGCCTAAACGATGGTCGGTGGGTGTTGTTAGAAATCAGCGCGCCGCCCAGTGTGATAAACGGTGACCGCGACACTGGCCACCGACCCAGCACTGCTGACAGCCGCCCATCAGCGGAACACGGCGGTCGCAGCGGCGGCCACAGAGCTGCGCCGCTGACAAAGTGTCGCCCGGCGACTGCCGTCAGCCGCGTCGACTGCGCTGGGCCGGACTCGACTGCGGGGGCGGCGATTATCGATCCCCGGGGCGGACGCTACGCCCGCCGTGTCCTCTCCTCCCCTGCACTGGCCACGTGCGAACCTCTGCCCCCAACACCGACACGCTCACTTCCGGCGCTGCGCATGTTTTTCGTACCATTTGATTAATAGCGCCACAGCCGGTCATTCGTAGACAAACAACCATCCACGTGGCACGGTGACTGTAGAAGCTGATCCCTTTCAGTTTCTTCTTGAAAAATACTGACACGAATATCTTATAGAAGGATAGAAAAATCTGTAGAAGCCCATCCTTAACAAGACCAGTTTGGGTTCCGGAAAAACGTACGAACGCACAACACCGTGCAAACCCTAAGACTTATCTCAGCAGAAGAATTTCACTGTACCAAAACTACGATTCCATAGTTTAGGCACAGTACAAAAATATCGTAATAAATGATAGTATTACCGGTAGTTTGGTAGCGCAAGTAAGCCAAAAAACATAAAAGAATGTGAAAGAGCGGAACTGGGAGACGACGACTTTTCTTTGTTATTTTGTTTCTTTTGCACATATTAGACTCGTACATCACTCAGTGTTAGTCCATTGCGTGTTTTATATCCTTATAAAATACAAATTACATTTTATAAATAATAAAAATTAGTTTATCACGTAACTGTAACCAAACCAATTACTTTTGATGCAAGCACAAATGGTTCAAATGGCTCTGAGTACTAAGGGACTTAACTGCTGAGGTCATCAGTCCCCTAGAACTTAGAACTACTTAAACCTAACTAACCTAAAGACATCACAAACATCCATGCCCGAGGCAGGATTCGAACCTGCGACCGTAGCGGTCGCGCGGTTCCAGACTGTAGCGCCTAGAACCGCTCGGCCATTCCGGCTGGCGATGCAAGTACAAATAACATGCAAAAAAATAAAGAAATCTATTTAATTGTTCTTGTTATTTTGTACTTAATAGAATGTAGGTCACCATAATCAAGATAAGAGCATCTTGTTATTACCAATACATACGAAAGATATTTATCAGTAACAGAAACATGTTTTACATAAGCTCTCTGAAGTGCCGAAGAAACGTTTAATATGTTTTTGTTATGAGTTATTTAATATTCTTTTTGCTTTCGTTTTTTGTTGAGGAAATTGCTTTTTGTAGCGCTATATCATAAATCGCTATTGCCTTTTTTTTTACTTTTACTACAACGTCCCACTGTTTTGGAATAAAATCTGAATTTAATATTGACAATCAGTTTTGCTACACATATTGTTTATTTTGAAGTAACAGACAGGGCGATAACTACATAGTACAAAAACCTACTGGGTTATGTGGCGCTGTATATATCCTCAGTTTCTAGACGGTTCACCACTTCCGATTACTGAGAGACTGATTGCGTATGCAAATATAGGGATTGAAATGAGGTAACGCCTGTTAGGTATGCAACCCACCTATCGTACAGGTAATGCGATTACAATCTTAACTGACCAAAAAAACTAAACTAAACTCCGTCCGAACAGGCCTTGGGAGGCCCAACGGTACCGACTGGCCACCGTGTCATCCTCAGCCCAAAGGCGTCACTGGATGTGAATATGGAGAGGCATGTGGTCAGTACAACGCTCTCCTAGCCGTATGTAAGTTCACGAGACTGGAGCCGCTACTTCTCAATCAAGTAGCTCTTCAGTTTGCTTGCCAACAGCGCTCGGCAGATCGAATGGTCACTCATCCAAGTGCTAGCCTAGCCCAACAGCGCTTAACTTCGGTGATCTGAGGGGAACCGGTGTTACCACTGCGGCAAGGCCGTTGGCCTTAACTGACCAAGCCTACTACCAAAACTGCCATAGTCTACGTCTGCTTATGACAGTCTACGGTACCTTACCGATGTTTTACAACTCTACTCACAAGGTAAACTGAAGAAAGGCAATCATCAGTTTATAACAATTATAGACTCAGAGAAATCTTTTGATGTTGTTGAGTGGATCACACTCTTTGAAATTATCATGGTAGCAGGAGCGAACTGCATAAAATGAAATGTTATTTAGGTACTTCCGAAAGGAAGTTGCACTTATCACTCTGTCATATCGATAATATCTAGACGACCGCACACAGAGAGCTCCGGGACGCTCATATCTCAGCTGAAGACGCAACTCATAGATGGTCCGCCAGCTGGCACCAGCGCGAGTCACGTATTCCTATTCTTATGGGTGGCGCTACAGACGCCACCACAGGACGCCGCCTTCGACTCCACTCTTTGCGTGCTAATATACCTGACCGCATGTCTCGTTAAGACGCCTCTCACTGAGTTCCATGCTCAAATACCGGAAGGGTCTCAATGACGTTACAACGAACAGGTCTAAACGCTACTACTCTTCAAACTATATCCAAAACTGCTGTATGGTCCATTCACACTAATGCGACCACCTGTCAAAAGCCCGAATAACCTTTTGCATCGCAGAGGTGCAGGAAGAGAATCAGTGAGGTTCTGGAAGGTACCGATAGGGATGTGGGGCCATGCAGACTCCAGTGCCGTGGCCAGCTGCAGCTGAGGATCCATGGCGTGAACAGCCTGGTCAAGGTTGTCCCACAGATTCTCGATTGTGTTTAAATCTGGAGAGTTTAATGGCGAGGGGAGAACGGTAAACTGAACCTGGTGTTCTTTGAACCACGGACGTACACTACAAGCTGAGTGGCATTACGCATTGCCCTTCTGGTAGATGATATTGTGACGAGGAAAAAACAACCTGCATGTAGTGGTCGACATGGTCCCCACGGATAGAAGCATACGTGTGCTCATCCACTGTGCCTTCCAGAATAACGAGATCACCCAGGAAATGCCAGACCATAACTATTCCTCTATGGCCTGCAACTTCCGACGATTTTTCAGGGTAGTACACACCAACAGCCATAAAACGTGATCCATCTGAATAAGCCATATGTTGTCACTCAGTGGACGTACAGTTGCTTTATTCACCCTTCGTCGCCGATGAACAGCAGACAGTAAGGGTGCGTGAACAAGGTGAATGCTGTGGAGGCCCATACGCAGCAACGTTCTCTGACTGGTGGTTGAGAAGACACTGTTGGTAGCTCCGTGGTTCATCAGGGCGGTCAGTTGCTCAACGGCTGCACACCTGTTCACCTGTACACATTGCCAAAGCAGTCGTTCAACCTTACCATCTATGCCCTGTGGTTCATCACACTTGCCTCAGCGCCGGTTTTGGATAGCGCCATACTGTCATTCACAGCATAGTTTAACCACTGCGGCATACATACATTTTACAGATTTAGCCGTTTAGGAAAGGCTTGATGGTGACTTATGGTTTGTGAGGCGCTCAACGACGTGCTTATCAGCACCCGTACAAATTCCCAATCCTTACGCTGTCCAATCTCGCCATTTCCCGAATGATGACTGAATGATCAGGACAGTACAAACACCCAGTCCCCGGGCGGAGAAAATCCCCGATCCTCCCGGGAATCAAACCCGGGGCCCCGTGATCCAGAGGCAGCAACGTTAACCACTACACCACGAGCTGCGGACTAGGAAATGCCTCCACCCTTGGCCCAAAAGCCAATGATCATGCCCTTTGGTCGTCAGGTAAGTCGCTCAGATTCCGTTTTATAAGAACGGCTGCACTGTTTTCTGTCACCCCGAAAGGCTTTACATACTCTCCACTGCTAGTCATGCCACCTGCCGTGTATGAGTGGTTATTGCACGTTGATGTCTAACGTATGCGGTGGTCACATGTGACTGGACCCTGTATTTTGTGAATTACGGTTCAGACAGTGCTGCAACAGACTCAGAGCTTCAAAGTTATGTATTCGTTGTTAGGACCATAACAGGTCAGTACAGCCGATACAAATAGAAATGTAACAGAAATGATTGGGGCATATAAACGAGTATCTTCGGAACAAAGGGAACGTCGAGGAAGCCTGTTGTATAAATTTAGAGAACCGGCATTCGACGGGGTCTGTGCTTCAGTCCGACCTCTATGGTACTAATCATGAAAACAACATGTGAAATATTAGGGCGCATACAGAGACATTTAGACAGCCATGTTTCCCCTCACTCGGTACAGTATTGGAGTCACGGAGAAAAAGTCTAATATTGGTGGGATGAACCCTACTCCAGGTACTGTGCTGTCGTTTGCGAAGTGTAAGGGTGAACCAGAACTCTATTAACAAATTTTCAGATGTTCTTCAGGGATGCCTTCTCAGTGTTTTGGTATAAGGGGGCCACGGTCTCTGGCGTCTCACAGACTAATCCTGTGACTGCGATTTACATTCTAAGACAAAATAGAAGCGACGCACGACTGAGGAATTATCCTAATGGGGCGGAAATAGGTAGATGTGCTGTACATGTACAGACAAACAAATGACTAGAATTTCTGGATGATTTAGTCAAGAGAAAGAGCTTCACAAATTGAGCAAGTCAGTTACGCGTTGGTCCACCTCTAGCGCTCATGAGGCAGTTATTCGGCTTTGCTTTGATTGATAGATTTTTGGATGTCCTCCCGAGGGACATAGCGCCACATTCTGTCCAACTGGCGCATTAGATCATCAAAATCCCGATCTGGTTGGAGGATCCTGCCGATAATGCTTCAAACGTTCTCAATTGGGTAGTGGTCTGGAGACCTTGCTGGCCAAGGCAGCGTTTGACAAGAAATGAGGAATATTTATATGACGTAGGCCCAGTCTTGTTTTGCTAAGCACTGGCTTCTGTCGTGTGAGCCATAATACAACGATTGCTTGGACATCAAGCAATCAAGCCATCCAAGCCGTAACGGCTCTGCCTTCCTGTGCGTCAATGCCACTGCGCCTCTGGTACTTCTGTCTGACGGTAGGACGTGGAAACAGTCTCTAGAATGTGGGGTGGCACTCTTCATATCAGCAACTAGTCTCTGATGTAACTTCACCTCGGCGACCCATATTGGCCCGTTTCTGCGGCCCCATGCATTAGCCATGCAAAGTGCTTCAACTTCATTCATCATTATCAGTAAATCACACCCTAGGACAGCCTCTTTTGTCGTTATCCGCTGCACCCTGAAAGCACAGCGGTACGCTGACTGTATTTTACAACCTGTTTTGTTGCCCATCATGGCATGCCATCCCGGGCTTACATTTCAGCAAGATAATGCCCGCCCGCACACGGCGAGAGTTTTGAGTGCTTATCTTGGCGAGGAAGGTCGCCAGATCTCTCCCCAACTGAGAACTTTTGGAGTGCCCCCCAACCAGCCAGGGATTTTGTCGATGTAACGCGTCAATTGGAGAGAAATTGGCGCGATATCCCTCACGACGAACTCCACCAACTGTGTAATTTAATGCCAAGCTGAGTAAATGTTTGCATAAGGGTCAGAGGTAGACCAACGCGTTATTGACTAGCTCAATTTGTGAAGCTCTTTCTCTTGACAAAATCATCCAATTATATTTGAAATTTTAATCATTTGTTTGTCTGTCATATACATCACATCTACTTACATCTGTACCATTCGGATAATTCCTTCTCGATAGGTTCCGCTTTACTTACTTTTTTCTTAGAGTGTATTTGCGGTGTAGCACCGCAATCGCTCTTTATTCTGTCAAAATATCTACACAACAGTGGAAAATCTTGTAATATGCAATCACCAGAACTGCTATATATAACACGCAGTAATGCTTCAAGCATGGAACGTTAAAGTACTACGCTGTCGTTGCCCCATCTGCGAGAACAGTTACGGCGTCATTGCGTCGCTTTTCGACTGCATTCAGTGAACCCATACAAGCGGAGCGTATCAGCCAGCTCTCGATCAGTAAACCTATCCATAGTACTGACGTGTATCACTGTTGACGCACAACTAACAGAGCAGGACAACAAAATCCTAGACAGAAGCGAGCAGTACTGAGTGCTAACTCAAGGCATTAATGTTGTCAACTGCGGTTATGGTGAGCGGTCGGAAGCAAGACAGTGTATACCGTCGACACTTAACTGTTTGTACTGTTTTCAGCGCAACACAGACACAAAGCTAATTGGGGGGGGAGGGGGGGGGGGGAAGAAACCAAAAGAAGTGCAGTGACTCTGCAACGAGTCGCCGGAGACCGTGAGTCGTTAGGTATCCCATTACAACCTCTGACAATTTGTCGGCGGACGCCCTGTTCACCCTGTAGCCTATATGCACATGTACCTGGGCGTAACGGTCCGTACACAGTCTTCGACAATTAAAATCATTCATAACGACCTTATGGTAGATGTGTCCAGAGCTATGTACAATATAAAAAGAGGTGTTATTTTCTAGCAACGTTGGCAACGAAATTTGATACTTAATGACTTGGTTATAAAGTAACTTCGACGACCGCTATCAGTTTTTTTTTAATGTGGTGATATATTTTATGAGCGGGTATTTATATTTCTTTCGCTGCATTCATTAAGGAAAGCGAAATATTATAAAACATTTTTACTGTCGTCATTTGCCACATTGCGACGCACCACATATACTTTCGCGGTGAATAACGATCAAAAGTTAATGTAGCGGAACCCACTCACAAAGCGCTGTTCACACCCGAATGCAAACACTCTCTAAAACTGTGGCGCTCATAAAATTATGCAAATTTCACAAAATTTTATCGCACATGAATTGCCGCCCAACGGCGAAATGAAAACATATAACGCTAGGCCAGGCCGTGAATCATAAAGTTTATGTAATGATTCGCCAGGTTAATCCGCAGAAAAATATTTTTTCCTGTAACTACTTTGATTTTCAGCTACGTGCAGCATGTATGCGTCAGTATCCAGAGTGTAACGCGTGTAAGTGCATGTATTTCTATTTGTGACGGAGGACGGTGTACTGAACAACATTACACTAGTATTTACTTCATTTTCAGACTAATTTTTATAGCTGTTAGAAGTAGTACGTTTTATTTTGGTTAGTATCGCCAAGTACATATGGCAAAAGCAAGTCACTAATGAAGATTTTCCTGGGGTAGCAGGTCAGGTGTTGAAATATTCAAATGTGTGCGGATTCCTAAGGACCAAACTGCTGCGGTCAACGATCGGGCCGTGCAATCCGCATCAGGGCAACTCCGCACGGCCAGATGTTGAATCATTCATCTATGGACGTAATACGATTAGTCTATACTGATAGGCGTAGTCCACTTACTGGTGCAGTTACGACCTTGCAGAAAATACCAGGTAGTCAATTATGTGATGTGTTTGTGGGTAGACTGTTAGACACAGAGAAAAAAGAACTATGGGCACTTACACACTGCCGACCGGAGCGGCCGAGCGGTTCTAGGCGCTACTGTCTGGAACCGCGCGACCGCTATGGTCGCAGGTTCGAATCCTGCCTCGGGCATGGATATGTGTGATGTCCTTAGGTTAGTTAGGTTTAACTAGTTCTAAGTTCTATGGGACTGATGACCTCAGAAGTTAAGTCCCATAGTGCTTACACTCTACTTAAACTAACTTATGCCAAGAACAACACACACACACACCCATATCCGAAGGAGGACTCGAATCACCGACCGTGTCAGGGCCATTCTGCGCGGCCATGTGTTGAAGTATTGATGCAGGGACGTAAAACGATTAGCCTATACTGACAGGCGTAGTCCACTACAAGGGGATCTTCCATACTGTAAATCACGGATATGTTGCAGAGGAACTTACCCTGACTACCTACCTGGCTATCCAGTTTTTTGGCGACGGGCCTTGGTTTTTGAGAAAATCGATTTTGAAGTTCATTGCGCCCTTCGTATACCCGTAACATTAGATGTATTTCGGGCAAGTCAGCGTAGCGCAGCGGAAAAGGTTCATGGTTACCGCGGTGGAGGTACCGTGTTCGAATCCTGCTCCAGTGCCTATTTTTTTCAAAATCGACAGCATATTTCAATTTTATTTCAAATAATATCACAAACAGTGTTAGGTGTGCGAAATTATAAAGATATATTCAGTTATTAAATTTTTCAAATATTCATTCCGTTTGTGGTTTGCAGTTGGAGTTCCAAATGTTCGTACAACGGTCGCTTCTTGTATTACCTGAAATCGATCTCCGCACATTATCGTCCCCTCTCCCGTGAATACCGTTAGCCGTAACGGCAACCCCAGCTCCTAGCTGCGGCCAATGAGGATGGCAGTTGCATTCCTTTACGTTCGCATCTAACTACAGCGTGTTGCTCGCAAAGCGTCTCTAGTGTTAGAAAAATTCTGTGAAATGGAAGAACCAAGTGTTTCTGCAGTAGTGCAGCTAGAAGAAGATCCACAAGTAGAGGAGTTGAACGAATAATCAAAAGGCGAAATCACAAATGCCATTAAATACGCTGAACACCTACTCCGCGAGCAGGATTCGAACACGCTACCTGTAGCGCGGTAGCCGAGAACCTTTACCGCTGCGCTACACTGACTTGCTCGCAATATACGTAATGTTACGGATATACAAAGCGCGCAATGAACTTCAGAATCGATTTTCTCAAAAACCAAGGCTCGTCGCTAAAAAGCCGGATAGCCAGGTACTCAGGGTAAGTTCCTCTGCAACATATTTGAAGCGCATCAAAATCCGTGATTTACAGAATGGAAGGTCCCCTTGTTAGTGGTGCAGTTACGACCTTACAGAAAAGACCAGGCAGTAAATTATGTGATGTGTTTGTGGGGAGACAGCTGGGCACAGAGAAAAAAAAACTATGGGCACATGTTAGGGTACCACATACCAAAATATGTGCACCCGTGCAGTTAAACGCGTTAATCCTGAATATCTGTCCAAAACTGGGTCATATAATAAAAAACTAAGTATAAGTAATAATTTGCCGTGAACCCTAACAGCGTAGCAAACACATCTGTAGTAATCTAGTGGCAGTGCGAAGCTCATGCACAATACCGTAACTGGATCCTTTTTAGTTCTGCCTTTTTAATTCTACCTTTCAGTGCTACATTTTTAGATGCTTCAGGTACTACTTTGTTTACTTGCAATTTTGCCAATTCAAAACAAACATTAATTAGATTTCCATTTAAAAATACCTGCTAACTAGTTTGAACTTACGCCAGGATGTGTGTTCTCTACTTGTTTCGCTCATGGGAGTGCGTTACGGAAAAGCTGAAGAATCTGGTCTGACCGACGTCAACTGTCCAGTGAACGCTTACGCATAAAGTTTCAGTGTTCAGAATTTAGTGTGGAATCTTGGAATATTCTACAGCCCTCTATGTACCACTTTCGAAAGCTGCGAAGACAAGGTTTGACTAATTACAAGGCGCTCAGAAGCAACTAAGCAGTCATCGTTCCAGCACTCCAAACGCGAATGTAACTGGAAGAAAAACCAAAAGATGGTTCAAGGAAAGTATTTTCAGAGTATGGATGTATACGAAATCACCACAGACTAGAGGTACAGGCAAACAAATGTTTATAATGAAAGAACTCGAAATTTTATGTTGTTGGGTAAATACGCAATCGATACAGACACTCTCCAAGATGTGAAGCTCACCATTTCATGAACAGCGCTGAGTCGTATGCTGCATGCGCATAAATGTTTACTGTAAAGTACGTAGACGTACTCCTGACAGTCAACACGTGTACGACACAACAAAAGGTGCAGTGTATGCTATGGTTAGCAGAGTTAAAATCTGTGACTCGTGTTCGACGCCGTGCAAGAAGAGAATGGAACGTGGGTCCTCGCTTGCAAAAATCCATTTGTCTATGGGACAGAATTCCTCGACAAAGAGGAAGTTTGATTTTATATGCTGGAAAACATCCTAAAGCGCTGGTGAATTAAGAGGCTGCGGAACGCGTGCTCGAAGACTTCGCTGGAAGCCAACGTAAATCCATTAAGGAAGTAGCCGCCACCATCTGTCTCCCAGTCTCACTCCACTGGATTTCCGTGCACGGCGGATTTGTCAAGGACATTGTTCACAGAACAAAGGTTCGAGATGTGGCAGATCTGAGACAACTGATTTACGCCACAATAAAGACCATAACGCCTGTCATGCTTATGAACATGAAGAGAGAAGTGGAGCACCGTTTCAATACCTGTCGAGCTACGAACGGTGCCCACATCGAACTGTACCAAGATGCGTAAATGTTTGTGCTCCTGTGTACAACGTTGGACGAATAAAGTTATAAACCGTAGTGTGTACTGGAATATAAACTAATGTTTTTTACACCTCTAGTCTGGATACAGGTAGAGGAGAAGCTGATTTGGTTGGTATCAAATGTTATTCTATTGCGTTGCGTCATGAATGTAGTTGTGTCTTCGTAACCCAACACACTCAAAAAATTATACGATTATTAGGTAGGAGCATCAGAAGTCGGCGTTTCTATATAAAAGTCACAAAGACAAAGTACACGAACAGTCCCCATGTGTTTTGGAGGGATCTGTTCGAATTTATTTGCAGTTGATTAGGAAAACCGCAGACACCTAAATCAGATGTACTGGCGTGACATTGACCACCATTACTATCATATACGATTTGCTACGACCTTCCATGGCGTCAGTATTTGCAGTAACTTCGACCATTAATAGACCGCCTCGTGCTTGCGTACGGCGCTCTATCAAACTGTGTGCCTGACTGTGGAAACACATCGGACGTCAAATGTATGATGGCTGGAGCAGACAAAGGGACGGTCATTGGCCGCTGGGTGCACACGCCTGTTCTGTATTCACCGTTCGTCGTAAAGACTTACAGGGACACAATTGGCTTACGTTTTATTTGAGAATGTAGTTTTTCACAAGATAAGCTCTTATCAATTGTTTCGAGTAGAAAATTTTCTTTATCAATGTAAACCAGTTTATATCCCTCAAAATGTAGTTGCGATCTAGACAGAAGAAATCGCCAGATATTTACTGACTGCAATGTCTGTTAAAATATATCACAGTCATATCTCTTATTATTCAACTCCTTCTATGGCGCGAACAAATTTAACTGGAAGATACTGGATACGGTCTAACATATCTAATGTCTGGATGACGACTTGGTTGCTAAAATCTCTTCATAAGCCCTGAATCTCAAGGGAGTAAGAAATGTCTCTCTGAGAAATTGTGTCGAAATCAGAATCATTGTTTATCACAAAACTGTGTGCCATTGTCTTACTATATATTACAAACCACCAGGTACACTGTTGTGTTGCAGGGTCTAAATGACTGACATAAATAAATGGAACCTGGTGAGAAAGTTAGCTCAGTAGCCTTCCTTATGCTTGTGTCTGTAGCGACGGCCCAGAAAAGCCCACGAGACCCAAAGAAACCATCTTCTGGAAAACTAGCTGCTTTAGTTCCGGGTCTGGCTGACCCATTCAAGAATTGTACTTGTCGACCTTGATAGTTGCACGGTCAGCGCGGCAGGTTGCTACCGAAGGAGCCCGGGTTCCATTCCCGGCCGGTCGGAGATTTTCTCCGCTCGGGGACTAAGTGTTGCGTTGTCCTTACGGTTGTATCGGCCTAATTAACATTCAGATCTTGAAATGGCTGTATGGACACGTACCGAAAACCAACAAATTAAAATAAGAAAAGGGCTGTATTGACCTGTAGGTCAATGATAATTTGGAGACGCAAGTGTACATGTCAGGATCGCGTATGACTTACGACTTGACAGGACACGGGTTCGGGTATATTTCGAGGGATCTTAGTAAACGAGACAATAGTCAGAAGTGAAACGCCAAGTAACGAACATCCTTGTCTAGAGCGTACTCCGTTATCGAAGGTAAGGAGTGCTTTCCGCAATAGCAACTGCTAAGTCGTGCCTAGTCGTGAAAGATGGGGTGTCTGGGAAACCAGCTTTCTCGGATCGCTAGACGTCAGTTCAAGCAAATCGTATTAAACTTGCTTTATTACAGAAAGTAAACGATATAATTAACTTTGAGAATTACATAGATGTGTCGCAAGCATAGGGAGACAGGCAAAATAATCAATCTTCTCCTGTGTAACAATTCCAAAGTCTGATACAAAGAGGGTTCAAGCGAACTAAATGAGCTTTGACGCTTCTATGCAAGTCACTAGACTTGAGGCTGCTGTTCGACTGGACCGCGACCAGTCGAGCGTGGCGCTTATGTCCTCTTCACATAGAGGCCGTTGCTGTCGCGTTGTCGTCCTGGAGAGGGGTCGCTAAGCGTGCAACTGCTGACGTCTTGTCACAGCACTCTCTGCTCTATTGTTCCCGACTGGAGTGCCGGCGCCTGACTTTACGCCGCAACAGTAACAAATGTAACAGGCGAGAAGAGAGATGTGAGGTGGCCAATGAAATTTAAGGACATGTCCAGACCAAATTTTATGGAACACAAGAATGCAACGTGCGGTTTTAAGGTATAGATAATTATTGTGAAATGGATCTTCTGTTGAAATCAGTTAGCTGCTACTTTACGACCAGATGTCCAGTGGACAATCTTGTCTCTGCTTATGGTTCATTTACTAACATACGGTTTTGGGTGTGTTCTGTTGCGTTGCGCCCTTAAAGAAACATCAGTTACATAAATCAACTGACCAGCCTAAAGAACTATCAGTGATATATATAAGAGCACATAAATGAAGATGATATGTTGTGTTCTGCTTTTGAACTCACAAGTGCACAACTGAAACAATCAATTAAACGAACACTCAAACGACAACACTTTATTTGATGTATAAACTGAAATTATGTTTACCAATTCACTTCTGTGGCTGTGGGAATACGAATGGAATTAATTATTCAATTGAATAACTTGCTGTCAAAATACACAAGAGGCACCTGAATACCTTGAGCCGCATGAAATTACAAGCTGCAGTTAATGAACTCTGAATGACTACTGCAGCTACGACAACACATGTCCTTTGATGGTACTCGACACGCTGTACATTAATAACTGTCAAAAGTCTCGACTGAGCGACGATACAATTACTCTGTCCTCTAGAGGCGGCAGTAGAACCTCTAGTCAGAAATAATGACAGATCTGCGAAACTAATAGAACTGCCACGCTTGTTCTTTGCGGCCGTATCTGAAGAGCATTGCGCGCGGTAATGGCGCCTGGAATCTCTCTGGAGGCGTGGCTTATTTCTTCTTCCTGGTTGGTGCCTGATGGTGCTGCCTGGCCATGCAGCATCTGTGCAGTGGTCGACTACTGATGTGCTACGATCGACCACATGAGATATTTAAATAAGGGAAATAATAAATGATTTATCAGGCTATTAATGAATGCTAATTACGGTATTAAAGTTCACTATCAGTTTATTCAGATTAAGCACAATATATTTTCAGAGGTTCCTTACACAGACCAACATTATAAACAGAGAAATATGAAAGAACTGACCTAACAGAGCAAGCAGGTATTTGCAGGCAATGATTATTGTAAGCCAAAGGCTTTGTGGGATGGACCAAATCAACTAAACTGAATAAGCCCTAATGCCCAATATGCTAATTCAAGACTATATTCAACAAAAAACTTACCAAAGCAAAGAACGTGACCCAACCAGCTACGAACTTCAGAAGAGCATGAAATTTGCCCTATTTTCCCCTTCATAATTTCCTCCCCGTGACCAATTACTTGACTCAAGTGAGTATCTGGAAGTTAGACTAACTTTCCACTGTACATAAGTGATAATAATTTTAAGTATTTCAGATATACATTATATACATTTTAACAGTTTGCAGAGGTTTGTTATCTCAATATATGTTAAACATTGTAGAGTAAACAATTTAATTATATTTTGCAGTTCACACCAAACGGGTAATGGCAAGCACTAGTCAAATACACAACTTTATTCAGTCTGGCGGTTCCTCACTACATTGCTCAAACAGATGACGTAAAAAACACTCACTTTTCTTGTTAATCAACTATAAATGAATTGGAGTAATAGTAGCAATCTGTCATGTTGATCTATCGTGTAGCTGTGAAAAACTCTTCGTTTTAGCACTCATTTAATACTTATTAAACAATTTATTGATAACAGTTCATGTGTCTGTTCTGTTCTGTAATGAATATACTCATCTTCCAGATAACTTAAAGATGGTGTATCGCACCAATTTTTAGCATGCTTGTAGCTTTTGTTAGTGTTGTTATAAACTGTTATAAATGTTAATAATTTTTCATAACAGTTGTTATACGAATACGGAAGTAATTTTATTTAACTCATCACCTTAGTATTATTTCAATGGTTTCTTCAAATTTTCTGTCGCTCTTCTGGAAGTGATTCTTGCGTTTGTAGTGAATATTTGAACCTTTAATTTTAACACAGTCAGAGTGTTGCCATACTGCTTAGCTTCCACAGCCACACGGTGACACAGTTTAGCCTTGCCCCTGTGGCATTTCCACTACACTCAAATGAACTTCCAGATTTTTGCTTAATTTATATGTACAGCGGGCAGACTTCTCGTAATGTTGAAAAGAGACAGAGAGACTGGAATATTTTGCAACTACATATGGTGAGGCACATATCAAAGCCTGTTGAGAGGTTGTTGAAGACTTAGGTCATGGATGCAAACTATGCCACTCAGTTGGAATTATTGCCAGCAGATGCCTGATCCAGCTCAACAAAGTCGCTGTCATACACACTCCTGAAGGCTGAGTTTCTATGGGTGCACAACATAACTGTCAGACAATGGCCGACAAATACCACAGACCAGTCACAACCTCGAAATTAAATGCTCTATTTGATGAAAGTAAAAGTCCACCAGCCAAAACTCTGTGTCTCAAAGCTATAATTAAAACCCACGAAAGTTACCCTGAGATAATTTAAAACATAGCTGAAATATTAATGTTTCATTTTACATTTTTAGCGTGAAATTAAAATTTGTTTACTGTCTTGCAATGTGTTTTGTAAAGGGTTACTGTAGTCAGTCTAACTGAGTGCAGAACAGAATATTTCATGGCAATAAACTTGCGTACACTATTCAGTCTCTTAACATTCCCCGAATAATCATAGGCACAGATTGTTCGTACATTGTTATTTTGCCGTGACAAGGGATGTTAGCAAGGAGAGTTTCCCGCGTGACGACACACTGCAAGCATTTCATCGCTATCGTGAGACGCAAATCATTGAAGATTCTAATGTCTTCAAGCACATGAAACATTCGGAATTCTACGATAGGAACGAGTATCGGTATCTTCATTTACAAAACGAAAAGTTCACATAAAAACTATGCTCATAATAATTAATTATTTTATGCTTAAATGTTTGTATTGCATATCATTAGAAGTATGTTGCAGATTCAACACAACATTTTGTAAATTCAGTTCCAAAAATTTTGCTAAAGATATCCCAAGGATTATCTCTGACAAATATGTGTACCAACGATTATCTCTGACAAATGTGTAAACACCTTGATTTGTATAGTATCTCTGTTCTTGTTCGGTGCGTTCGGATTTGGCGGGCAGACGCGGTGAATGGTGGTCAAGTCTCTGTGTGAGACTGCAGGAAGCAGACATATAGTCCGAATTGTTACTTCATATTGTGTCTTTACAATGTGTGAAGAGTTTAAGAATACACTCGGTTAAAAATTCATGTACTTTACTTCATTTGGTAATCTGAGAGTTACCAGATTTCCAGTTCTTTCATCAGTCAATTTTCTACACACCAGCCCAGTCCGTGCGCGTTATCATGCCTCTAAAGAAGACAAATAAACCAACATCAAGACAATCAGCTAAATAAAAACTGTATATATTAGTATATGGATATGCCCTTCGATGCAACTCACATCAAATTAATAACAAGCATCCAGTTTGAGGACAAGTCACTGAATATGGTGCATTCAATAGGCCTATGACAAGATATATCTCTTTGTGGTCCTCCACGATGACTGCTACCTGCAAATTACGGTTCACAGGTACTGCAAGAAGACTATAGCAATTGTGTCAGCTATGTAGACACAGACATGATGCAATCGTCTCGAAACGGTCAATTTGGCCTCCATGCGTCTACTACCGACAACAGTATATACCGTCCAGCAGCGTGATGAACGAAGGATGTGGGCAAGGGAACACATTCAATCGAAACCAGATCAGTGCCATTGCGCTATATCCACTAATGAGTTCAGGATTTTCCAGGCCGCTGATGATCGTCGTAGGAGGACTTGAAACGCAGTCAGTGCACATTTCAGACGTAAATTACAACGGATAATGCACATAAAGTCAGCCATGGTCCGGCCAGTATCACACAACGATGTCATATGTCTCTTGTCGCTGTTGATGGTTATACAGTTTTGCGAGAAGATCATCCAGTCTAATACCCAGCCCTGTAGTCAACATTCCGGCGAAGATTTCATCTTTCAAGAAGATAACGCACAAGCATATTGCGTCCATCTTGTGAACACCTTCCTGCAGGAAGAAGGAGTAAATGGAATGGGACGGGCCAAGGTATCTCGTGACGTGAACACAATTGAGGATGCTTGACACAAGTTGTAACTTGCAATGCATTGTCGCAGGTACACTTCTCACACAGTGGATGACCTCAGGTTGGCTGTCATCGAAAACTGGAACAGATGTGAACAGCACCTTGTGTCCAGCTTGCCAAGGAGGATCACAGCGTGTTACATTGCACGGGCTGCTGCAGAGCGGGCGGTTCTGTCCCCTATAACCACCCGGCGGAGGAATGCTGCCGTGACGTTCAGTGAACGCGTGATCTCCGAAGGAAGGACTGGTGCCCACGATGGCAGGGTTAATTGCGGTGAGTCTCGCGCCGCTAGCGGCGAAGCTGGCGCCACGTGTTACCGTGGCGGCTGCTGGAGACGCAGTTGACAACAACTCGATGTGTGTATGTTTTCGGAGTACTGTTTTCCTACGATCTCGCTAGCGGTCAGAGAGGCGGCAACCTGCAGTACACGCTTCTGTGCTTGGTAGTTGGACCCCAGACGGATACAATTCAGACATTTCATAGTCAGTGTGGGAGAGTGATTTACACTGAAGTGCCAAAGACACTGGTACACCTGTCTAATATTGTATAGGGCACCCGAGAGCACGCAGAAATGCCACAACACGACGTGGCTTTGACTCGACTAATGTCCGAAGTAGTGCTGGAGGGAACTGACACCATGAATCCTGCAGGGCTGTCCATAAATCCATAAGAGTACATGGTCATCCAGATATGCTGAACAATGTTCATGTCTGGGGAGTTTGGCGGCCAGCGGAAGTGTTTACACTCAGCAGAGTTTTCCTAGAGCCACTCTCAAAAAAAAAAAAAAAATAAATAAATAAATAAAAAAAAGTAGTTCAAATGTGTGTGAAATCTTATGGGACTTAACTGCTAAGGTCATCAGACCCTAAGCTTACACACTACTTAACCCAAATTATCCTAGGGTCAAACACTCACAACCATGCCCGAGGGGGGACTCGAACCTCCGCTGGGACCAGCCGCACAGCCCATGAGTGCAACGCCTTAGACCGCTTAGCTAATCCCGCTCGTAGAGCCACTCTGTAGCAATTCTGGAAGTCTGGGATGTCGCATTGTTCCGCTGGGATTGCCCAAGTCTGTAGGAATGCACAAAGGACATGAATGGATGCAGGTTATCAGACGTACGTGTCATATGTCAGAGTGAAATCTACACGTATAGGAGGTTCCATTTCACTCCAACTGTACACGCCCAAGACCATTACTGAGCCTCCACCAACTTGAACAGTCCCCTGCTGACATGCGGGATCCATGGATTCATGAGGTTTTCTCCATACCCGTACACGTATATCCGCTCTATACAATTTGAAACGAGACTTGAACAACCAGGCAACACGTCTCCAGTCATCAACAATCCAGTGTCGGTGTTGACGGGCCCAGGCGAGGCATAAAGCTTTGTGTCGCGCGGTCATCAAGGGTACACGAGTGGGCTCCTGAATCTCATATCGATGATGTTTCGTTAAATGGTTCGCAGGCTGGCACTTGTTGATGACCCAGCATTGAAATCTGCAGCAATTTGCACTTCTGTCACGTGGAACGATTCTCTTTAATCGTCGTTGGTCCCATTCTTGCAGAATCTTTTTCCGGCAGCAGCGATGCCGGAGATTTGTTGTTTTACCGGATTCCTGATATTCACGCTGCACTCTTGAAATGGTCGAACGGGAAAATCCCCACTTCATCATTACCCCGAAGATGCTGTGTCCATTCGTTCGGCCGCCGACTATGACACCCCGTTCAAAATCACTTAAATCTTGATAACCATCCAGTGTAGCAGCAGTAACCGATCAAACAACTGCGCCAGACACTTGTTGTCTTATATAGGTGTTGCCGATCGCAGCGCCGTATTCTGTCTGTTTACCTACCCCTGTATTTGAAGACACATGCATATACCAGATTATTTGGCGCTTCAGTGCAAATGTTACTCGAAAGAAAGACTACCGTGACTGTTTTAAAACAGTTTCAAAACGACTCCAGCTCTGTTTTGATTCAAGGGGAGACTATTTTGAATAAATACAGTGATTTTTGTGAACATAGTTCATGACTTTTTTTTTCATAGCCACAGCCCTAATGGAACTGGGACAAACTGTGTATGACATGAACATGACATGTACGGTTCACCAAAAAAGAGGAATGAATCGGCAATGCCCACAGATAATCCAGATAATTTGAACTGTCTGACCAGAACTACCAGACCGCGCCGTCACTTTCAACACACGTAGCCACGATCAAAATAAGCCGTACACACCGCGCTACGCCAGGAACCAGAACACCACTGGAAGCAGAACAGAACACCGAGAGCTTTTGAAACTATAGGCAGCTTCGAATAGGGCTGTCTGCGCTCTGATGGGCGCATTCTAGCGGAAAACTACATCATCATGGCTTCCCGTAGAATATAAAGACTCTACGAGTTGATCAAGGTATTTGCAATCGACCTGTTGCACTGAATACTATCTTCGCAAAATTTTATGCGCGAGATGAAAAAGAAAATGCATTTGAAAAATGGAAATGGCAACATGAGACGCAAGTTTAAACTCATTCGGAAAAACTGTCTAAATTTTGTTAGCTTTTGCTTTTACCTCACAGTAAATTTTTTAGTTTCATATGGCTTATTGTTACATTCTCCTTTCCTTTTGGACCTAACATCAGAGCCATTCGCTGATATGTAGCTGGTTTGGCAGTTTATAATATTGCTGCAGACGGTGAGAGCCTCCTGTCTCCAGGTAGCAAGGTGAGCTACTCTGGAAGTCACCTTCACAGTGAAGTTATTCATAACCAACCCCACTTCGCTAATTTAATGACAACCCACATTTTAAAACTGACACTGAACTTCAGTGTTAGCAGCACTAGTGTCTCCTTTCTTTTTCATGAAATTGTAAAGACCCTGATGTAGTCTCGTGACTGCACTTAATAAATCATTTCAAGAATGAAGCAACAAACTTGTACTTTACCTCAGCGAAATGGACGAAACAAAAAACTGTGAAGAAACTCATTATATGAATTTCCTGTTCTTATTTTGATTGCTTTTAATAAAAACACTGACCTATCCCCCGACTGTGCAAAGATGTGGCGATGAACCCTTCTCGCCATCAGAACTCAGCAAACGACTGACGTAGCTACGAGGTGGCGAAAACGCTGCTTGGACGACGTCCTCACAGTTACTGCAATGAGTAGTGTAGTATAGCGAAACGTAAGCCGCACAAAGGGATCATATCAAATAAACTTTCCCTTTAAATGGCAGGCCGGAGTGGCCGAGCGGTTCTAGGCGCTACAGTCTGGAACCGCGCGACCGCTACGGTCGCAGGTTCGAATCCTGCCTCGGGCATCGGTGTGTGTGATGTCCTTAGGTTAGTTAGGTTTAAGTAGTTCTAATTTGTAGGGGACGGATCACCTCAGCGGTTAAGTCCCATAGTGCTCAGAGCCAATTGAACCATTTTTGAACCCTTTAAATGGCGTAGATATACTGCTCTATGTATCTAATCACGACGGGTTTTCTATCACCGCAATGGTAAATATTATGCCCAACTCTTGGCTACGCGTCACAGTGGTTGAAATACTGGTCTGGCATTATGGTGTTGTGTGTCTACCCAACCAACGTAGTGTGATCTATATTTGCAGCGGATTCCTAAATTATGGCCGGCCGATGTGGCCGAGTGGTTCTAGGCGCTCCAGTCCGGAATCGCGCTGCTGCTAAGGTCGTAGGTTCGAATCCTGCCTCGGGCATGGATGTGTGTGATGTCTTTAGGTTAGTTCGGTTTAAGTTGTTCTAAGTCTAGGGGACTGATGACCTCGGATTTTAAGTCCCATAGTGCTTAGAGCCATTTGAACCTAAATTGTGTTTAGTCAAATGCTTGGACGCGGACACGAAAAGGAACGATCGATTCTTTGCACAATTACGCTCTGAGACAAAAAAAGAAGTGAAGCACCAAGTTGCAGTTATCCGAATGGAACGTAAATCGGTAGATGCTGTGTACATCTACGGGAAAACAAATGATTACATTTTAGAAAAATTGGACGATTTGTTCAAAAGAAAGAACTTCACAAATTGAACCAGCCAATAACGCTTTGGTCCACCTCTGGCCCTTATGTAGGCAGTTATTCGGCTTGGTACTGAGTGACAGAGTTGTTGGATGCCTTTCTAACGGATATCTTGACAAATCATGTCCAATTAGCGCGTTAGTTCATCAAAAACCCATAACGCCCCAAAGTTCTCAACTGGAGAGAGAAGCGACGACCTTTCTTGCTAAATTACTTAATCTGTTAAGTACGAAGACAAGCAGTAGAAATCCTCGCCGCATGGGGGGGGGGGGGGCATTATCTTGCTGAAATGTAAGCCCAGGATGGCTTGCCATGAAGGGCAACAAAACCCGGCGTACCGTTGTAGTATAAGGATGCCGTGGATGACAACCAAAGGGATCCTGCTATGAAAAGAAATTGCACCCTAGACCACCACTCCAGGTCGTCGGGCAGTATGGCGGGCGAATGTCAGGCTGGTTCCCACCGCTATTCGAAGCATCTCCAGACACGTCTTCGCTGGTCGTCGGATCTCAGTTCGAAGCGGAACTCATCACTGAAGACATTTCTACTCCAGTCATTGAGATTCCAGGTCAAATGTGGCCGACACCACTGAAAACGTGGCTGTTGGTGTACAGAGGTCAATGGCAATCGGCGCAAGGGGCGCCGTGAGCTCAGACCCCTTTCTGTGAACCATCTATTAATGGAGGTTGTGGTGACTGAAGTACCAGTTACACGTCGGATCGGTGATAATGATGAATACGGGGTTCTGAGTGCTTCTCCGACGATTGCTCGGCCCTCACGTTCTGTCGTCTCTCTAGGTCGACCGCTTTCTTATTGCCATTGTGTTCGACCACGATTAACCCATTCCTCCCGTCCGACCCGATAGCTGAGTGGTCAGCGTGACTGATTGCTGTCCTACGGGTCCGGGTTCGATTCCCGGCTGGGTCGGGGACTTTTCTCCGTTCAGGGACTGGATGTTGTGTTGTCTTCATCATCATTTCATCCCCATCCGGCGCTCAGGTCGCCAAGTGTAGCGACGAATGTAATAACACCTGCACGTCGGCGGCCGGACCTGCCCCGCAAGGGGCCTCCCGGCCAATGACGCCAAATGCTCAAACCCATTCCTGCCCCCATCGTCGAATAATGGCATCTCTCCTATCCAAATGTCGAGCGATTCGCAGATTACTCCAACCGGCGTCTTTGAGCCAAACTACACGTCCTTCCTCAAATGCTGACATACGCGTATACTGTTCACGTGCTTATTATAGTTGCTGTGAAACTGAGTACACGGAATGAAATTCGCAAAGACTTTATGCCCTCGTATCGACATTCCTTCCTAGTTGCGCTGTGAAACTGCGCTGCAGCGTCACACTATTATCCATCGGCAGCCAGAGTTTACAGTTTTGTATCGTCCGTCGATACCTGTATGAATATCAATTTGTGGCCAATCTGCATAACTCCTCCGTGGTGCGCCATTATTTTGTCTTACAGTGTATATGCATGACACACTGCAAGTCTCGGCAGTCAGTGTTTTTACTACTTATCACGCTGGGGAAGACAGCCGTGGAAAGCTGGACTGTTTTATTTGTATTGATGCCGCTTGTAAAGCGAGTAGATCTTATTCAAAGTAATGCATATTTTATTCAGGATGGGTAGACTGGAACATGACTTTGTTCTTACAGGAAAAGTGTCCAATGTATTGAGGGGAGACGGAAGGCAATTTTTATCCCTATTCTACCAATGCTATTTTACCCTTTGAACAGGTGCACTTTTGAAAAGAACTATAAATGATAAAACAATGAAATTTTTACTGCATATATATAACATATATGCCTCAATTTACAAGTAAAATGAACATAATATCTCTTATGGTTTTTAAGAAAAAAATTATTCTTTCACTAGTAAAATTTCACTCTTTATTTTTACAGTAATTATTGTAAAACAGTTTCTGATTGTTTGGTGGTTCGCAATTTACGTGTAATAACTTATTACCATCTGCAGTGTAACTGACCAAATTTGATGTTTCTAACCCCATTCCTTCATCAAATAATGGTACCTGAAAGTAAAAAAATGTAGTTTTGAGAAGAATCCATTTACAGCTTAATATTGCAATTGTAGTATCGTTATTGATAAGAATTACTTACCACTAATATTCTCCTGCACCATACTGAGCATCATCTGAATCATGCTGATCTTTTCTCCTCTTGGTCCCTCTTCTTTTCTGTCTGGCTTCTTTTGCGCATTTTAAATTAGCAATACCTGCTTTGCGGATTCTCTCTTTCTCTATTTTCACCAAGGATTTCGCAGTATTTCGACTAGATTTTATGCCCAATAATTCCAAAACATCCAGTTTTCTAATTACACCACCACTGAAGCGTAAAATAACATAAACACCAAATTTGAGGGTTGTAAGCTGAACAAATACAGTTTTCGGTAACCGGTTCCAAATGACAGAATTCACGCATTCATTTAAATTTAGCGTTTTCCCGTGAAGACATTTCTTCAACAAGGTATCTTTACAAAGGTCTCTAAAAATGGTTAAAATGGTTCTGAGCACTATGGGACTATCTTCTGAGGTCATCAGTCCCCTAGAACCTTGAACTACTTAAACCTAACTAACCTAAGGACATCACACACACCCATGCCCGAGGCAGGATTCTAACCTGCGACCGTAGGGCCTAGAACCGCTCGGCCACTCCGGCCGGCAAAGGTCTCTAAATAACGGGTTTAATGTCATTCATTACTGATGCAGGTAAAGAATGTTTGTGGTCATATCTGGCACTTCTCCTGTACCTGCACCAAGTGTCAGGATCATTCGGGCAAAGACCATGCAATGCATTTTAATTTGTGGAAATCTTATGGAAAAAGATAGCCCATACTTTTTCATATTTTCTAAATTACCTTCATTTCTTCTTATGGCCAAGCCATAATAATTGTGTAATCTATCTATTTCAACATTTGTCAGGCGACCTTTACCACCTATCTTCTTACCATCTTCCAATACTATTTTTTACTTTTCTTTCAATAATCTTCTCAACCTAGACCGCATTCCCTTCTGGACATGTCCAATGCATTCAAATTTAGAAATTGTGACATTAGGACCATAGGGTTGTTCTGCACATACCCGGTCATAAGCCTTGCTGTCACTGTCCCCAGATTGCACAGAGCGTCAGGAAAGCCATCATATCTCACGAAAAAATTGTCGTATTTACATAAAACAAAAACTGTTTCACGCAGGAAACACCAGGCATTTCAAATATGCTAAAATCTAAAAATCGGATTTTTGAAGCCCACTTGCCTTCCGTCTCCCCTTAACGTGGTGGAACACCACGTGAATTGTGCATCAATTTTAGACGAAACATGCGAGACAAATTTCACTAAGCAGCTCAGGATTCCACAAATCCGGCCGTAAATTCGTATCATAGAGTGTAAAGTATCCCACAGAGAATCGTTGGGTCTCCAACTCCATTTACCGCTCAGCCCTGAACGACGGGATTTGCCGCATCGTATTAACACTACGAATAACAAATTCGTTGCGTACGGAGAAACGTCGCGTGTACGTCACTGATGAAATTCATTGTTATTCACAAACTATCTAGTGTACGTGCAATACCTAAAGATAGTTGCGTATCTCGCAACTCGTCATCCACGCGATTGACCTCCGCCGCCCGACGTGACACCCGTGCACAGACAACAAGGGCCACCACAGAAGTGAAGCTAACCGTTCCGTAAAAGTGTCGTCCGGCAAATTGAAGGCGGCGGGCTGACGTGACGTGGCGCTGCAGCATCTGCAGACCGCTCCCCGGTTGGAAAGGGCAACTGGTGAAGGAATGCGCCGGGAAGTGTGTGTTTGTGTTCGTGCGTGTGTGTCGTCAGAGCGGCCGCGGTCAAGTGGACCGGCACTCGAGAAGCGACGTCCGTACTGCAACTCACGTATCTTCAACGAGCAATGGTATGCCTTCATTCATACTCCATACTGGCTTGTCGTCTCTATCCAAGGGCAAATTCATTTCTGCTTCATGTAATGCTACCCAACAGCTCAGTGGAATTGGTATGAAGACGTGAATCGCAAGAGGGAGTAGCAACGACTCTGCTGCAAACTAGCGCATGCAGGTGTCATCGTTCTTGAGAATGCTACTGGACTGCATTCACACATCCTTAAACTGAACTGTGAAGATTATCGTCAACCTCACAGTTCTCACCATTCCCTTGCAGAAAGTTCTTCTATGTTCAGAGTCCACAAAAATCTTTACAGTGTGGAAACGGCGTAACAAATACACTATAGGATCAAAAGTATCCGGACACCCCCAAAAACATACGTTTTTTATATTAGGTACATTGTGCTGCCACCTACTGCCAGGTACTCCATGTCAGCGACCTCAGTAGTCATCAGATTTCTTGAGAGAGGAGAATGAGGCGCTCCGAGGAACTAACGGGCTTCAAACGTGGTCAGGTGATTGTGTGTCACTTGTGTCATACGTCTGTACGCGAGATTTCCATACTTCTAAACATCCATAGGTCAATTGTTTCCGAAGTGATACTGAAGTGGAAACGTGAAGGGACACGTGGAGCACAAAAGCGCACAGGCCAATATCGTTGACTGACAGAGACGGCCGACAGCTGAAGAGGGTCGTAATGTATAATGGGCAGACATCTATCCAGGCCATCACACAGGAATTCCAAAATGCATCAGGATCCACTGCAAGTACTATGACAGTTAGGCGGTAGGTGAGAAAACTTGGATTTCATGGTCAAGCAGCTCAGCTGCTCATAAGCCACACATCACACTTGAAATTGCAAACGTCGTCTCACTTGGTGTAAGGATCGTAAACATTGGACTATTGAACAGTGGAAAAACGTTGAGTGCGTGACGAATCACGGTACACAATGTGGTGATCCGATGGCAGGGTGTGGGTATGGCGACTGCCCGGTGAACGTCATCTGCCAGCGTGTGTAGTGCCAACAGTAAAATTCGTAGGCGGTGGTGTTATAGTGTGGTCGTGTTTTTCATATCGGAGGCTTGCACCCCTTGTTGTTTTGCGTGGCACTATCACAGCACAGGCCTACATCTACATCTACATCTATACTCCGCGAGCCACCTTACGGTGTGTGGCGGAGGGTACTTATTGTACCACTATCTGATCCCCCCTTCCCTGTTCCATTCACGAATTGTGCGTGGAAAGAACGACTGCTTGTAAGTCTCCGTATTTGCTCTAATTTCTCGGATCTTTTCGTTGTGATCATTACGCGAGATATATGTGGGCGGTAGTAATATGTTGCCCATCTCTTCCCGGAATGTGCTCTCTCGTAATTTCGATAATAAACCTCTCCGTATTGCGTAACGCCTTTCTTGAAGTGTCCGCCACTGGAGCTTGTTCAGCATCTCCGTAACGCTCTCGCGCTGACTAAATGTCCCCATGACGAATCGCGCTGCTTTTCGCTGGATCATTGATGTTCTAAGCACCTTCTTGCTTCCCGCTGATGAAGAGCAATTCGCGGATGGCGATTGCATCTTTCAACACGATCGAGCTCCTGTTCATAATGCATGGCCTGTGACGGAGTGCTTACACGACAGTAACATCCCTGTAATGGACTGCACAGAGCCCTGACCTGAATCCTACAGAACACCTTTGGGATGTTTTGAAACGCCGACTTCGTGCCATGCCTCACCGACCGACATCGATACCTCTGCTCAGTGCAGCACTCTGTGAAGAATGGGCTTTCATTCCCCAAAAAACTTTCCAGTACCTGATTGAACTTATGCCTGTGAGAGTGGAAGCTGTCATCAGGGCTAAGGGTGGGCCAACATCTTATTGAATTCCAGCATTACCGATGGAGGGCGCCACGAACTTCAGGTGTCCGTATACTTTTGGTCACATTGTGTACGTGTGAAGAGTCAGCGCGCACAATTACGGCTTGCGGGGCTATTTGAGCTAGGAATACGGAGTCAAAGTTTTTGGTTTAGCCCAGACCATCCGCTATCTGTATAGGCATTCGTACATTTATATTACTATAGCTGTGTTACATTCTTTTACATTATATTAATTGTGCAAATCGATGAATTTCTCTCGCAAACGATTTTAATTGGGCTGAAATTAATTCTCACCTAATGGCACCGTTTGCATGTCCACCCTTCGGATCATACGTGCAGAAACAGTCACACTTAAATAACTCTGGACTGCAGACTGAAGGTTCAGATTTGACTCGTTGGTATGTCAGACCTTGGTCTAAGATAAGTTTTAACCATTTGAAAAAGTCTTTCTTCGTTTGGATTTTACGTACAAAATCACATTTTTCCGGGACGTCTATGAAGCATGCCTCATCTGTACCTTTAATTTGTACGAATAGGTTCTAACATGGCACGAAGGTAGATAAATGGATAAAGTCATAAAGAAATTTTTCTCCAATAATATGTGTCCATTGTCGAGATTCTGTGACTTGAAGTCGGTCAAAATGTAGCATGTAAACTTAGTTCTTACGTGAAATGAATGCTCGGAAACGGTTTAAAGTGAATGGATTCTTACGATAAAATTAAAAACTTGCTTTTAAAAATCCAGTTTCATTCGGGTTTTACTTGCAAAAAATATTTTTGTGAGTTTTTTTTTTTTTTTTTACACGCGCCACTTCTATGTTTCTAACTTACGCCAATCGGCCCAAATGTTGTAAGAAGGAGACAAATTCACATAATCAATGTCCACTCTGTTGGTTTGTGAAAACGTAATCCGTTGCCCGACATAAGCAACATTATTAGAACGACAGTACAACGAAAAAAATGCCTATACGGATCATTCGTCGCACGAATCAACAAAAATATACATCGTTTGCCAAGCTGTGGCGGCCTACTTTCAAAATTATAGTAGAGTAAAAGTTGGGAACCAGGATGAAAAATGCCTCTGCGGAATCAGAATAGCGGGTATTACTGAAAGCACAAAAAAGTCGAGTATGCCCTGGGCCAATTTAGGGATGTAAAAGAAGGGAACTAGCTTTTCGATTATCCAGCAGCTTCACAGACATTTAAATCAAAACATCGTTACATATACACGCTTCTGCAAGTTAATGCTACTTCCCCAGCGCATCTTGCAATTCACAGGGTGAAGTCCCTGATTCTGTGACTGAAATCCTCTAGATACGTCAGCCATGGTGAACAATATATAATATCATATGGCTGAACAGCATACACGTAACAGCTAAAAATATTTTCTGGGGAGTCTTCAAAACAAAAGTTTCATGCCTTATGGTTTAGAACCACTGCGTGTATGATGAACAAAGGCTTTCAGAAATGACTGCAACCAGTCGCCTTTTGTGATGACCGACTTTTTGTTTTCCCAATACTGGTTTTAATCGCCCAGCGACTCATCATTAGACAGTCCACAGCTCTTAGTGACTGTAGCTCTGGGGGATTGTTGTATGGCTATGGAAAGACAGAAAAAGATCGAAACAAATATGTACTCAACGGAGCGAGGTGTCTTCAGTTAGTTACATCAAAAGGTTGACTTAATGCTATTACTTTCACTTCTTTGATTTGACAGCATTACTACTTGTGCACACATCACTTCGGAGAATATTGGTTACGTCTTCCAGCGGTGTTAATTACACGGCACTACACATGCCTTGCAAAAGATAACAGCTTCCACGTGCTGTACAGGATGTAAACAAACCACAGAGTGTGACATAAGCTAATGTTCAAATGTCTTGCGCTAGATTAGCGACTGTTCTTGGCTGAACTTTCACACTTTTGAAAGTTGCACATTGATCTTGAATGATAATACATTTCATTCGTTGTTAAAAAATAGGCATATGTTATTTCCAAAATAAGACCATATTTCGAAATGACATTCCTTCTGTTCTTCTTTATTACATGTTAAAGTCGTTTTTGTCGTAAACGGCAGGGAGACCCCGAAGGCCAGGTTCAGCCGCCTAACTAGAAAGGTTTTCGCTATCCTCCTCGCCCGCAGGCACCTTTTCTTTGCGCGAGAGCAGAGTGTGTCGTCTCACTTGGTGTAAGGATCGTAAACATTGGACGATTGAACAGTGGAAAAATGTTGTGTGCGTGACGAATCACGGTACACAATGTGGTGATCCGATGGCAGGGTGTGGGTATGGCGACTGCCCGGTGAACGTCATCTGCCAGCGTGTGTAGTGCCAACAGTAAAATTCATGGGTATCAGAGGTTAGCGCCGGCGCTAACCTCTGCTACCCAGTTCATAATGGATACGTAGTAAGTAAGTAGAAACCAGCGTTGTGTAATTTCAGCACCAAGTAATACAGAAGAAATGTTACTCCGTATCCTGCTTTTATTGAATTAGTAAAGAACATAAGTCAGTATTTTAAAGAAGAATGTAAATTACTGTCTTCAAATATCAGTACACAACTTCCAAAAATGCGAAAGTTGACGAAAGAAAATCTCCGCTCCAGCTCCAAATATTTGGACAATAACTTACCTAACACTCTGTGGTTTGTTTACGTCCTGTGAAGCTTGTCTCAGCTGTTACCTGCGGCAAAGCATAAGTACTACCCAACCACGACAGTGTTACATTTTTCCTCCCGTGGTGCGTAACATAAACACGCGGTGACTTTAAACAAGTACAGTGGTGACTAAGGAAAACGCATCACACTGTCAATGTTTCCAGGTCATTTGTGCGTATGCTGTCACGTGGCTCTGTGTGTACTCGTGAGGTATCAGATAAAAACTCACGATACGACGAGCGGAGCGCCTTCACTCCTCGGTGCAAAAATATTGTGATCGACTGATAGTGCCGCATGATTAACGTAACTAGATGGCATAATCAATGTTATCCAAAACGATCTGTGCATTAGGAGTAATCCGGGAAGTAATGCCATCATGTCGACCTTATGATGTAAATAATGCCGTATATATCGCAACATTCAGTGCTTACTTGTTTCGATGTTTTCCATTCCGCCACAGCTACACAACGATCTCCAAAATGCTGTAAACAATCACAAAGAACTGTGTGCTATCTGATGAAGACCCGCTAGGCGATTTGAAACCGGTAATGGGGAAAGTAAATTTCAACCATCAAAAAGACGACTTTTTTCAGTCATTTATGGAAGCAGTTCCCCCATGTAGTTTTCTTCGTCTTCTTCTTCTCTCATTTCATTGGCTATTAAACCAATTGTTGCGTCCTCTTCCAGCCGTGTTACTCTCTCTCATAATTACTTTTTCGTCTCAGTAGTCATCCAAACTTTGGTCGATACGATTTTTTTGTGAGCGTCTTTGTGGCCTATTCCACCTAAGTAGTAAATCGTTTTACTCCAAATGTTGTATGCTATTACGTCGTGATCCTAACCATGTTTCCACGTTTTCTTTCTTGCCTTTCCTCGTGTAACATACTGTTCTCTTCAAAAATCTAATTTTTGCCATCTGGAACCTTCTTTCCTTCTCTTTCATTGTAACTCACCCTTCCCTCTCATATCGTAGAGTATGAATAGTTATAATTGTATACAATTTCGTGAGGATTTCTCTTCTAACGTTACTTTAAAAATTTCTATAAGATATATCACTCACGAATCTCATTTTTTCTTTTTTTATATGTCTTGACACTCACAATTATTAGGCATACTCTAGAAAGCAAAATGAATTTACCATCTTTGTTTATATGCAACGCTTATCTATAAACCTAAAACGTTTTGTTGCACTAAATTCCTTGGTCTATTACCGGCTTAACATAACATTATATTGTTCTCTTGGTTCCTATTGATTAATATAGTTTAAATTGGGGAATTTTATAGCTCTGTACTTTTTCTAGTGTTTATTTTAAAAAGGAGGAAAGAGCAGTTCACTACTCTGAACGCTCGTGGCTCTTCTTTTGAATTAATTAATCAAGTTTTAAGCTCTTCTCAGTTCCAATGATACATTTTAATTAATTTCTGGAACTTTACAGTTTTTTCGCTAATTGATTCAGCTCTATTGAATCTAGTGTCATTTTCTTTTCTTTTCTTTTTTTACGTACTATGGTCTAGCATACCGTTGTCTTCTTTTTTAAAATTATTTCATAAATTGAACAGTCTTACAATTTGTTTCATGTCGCCCTGCATCTCATCCTTCTGGATGTGCCTAAGACTCCCAATATGTCAGATAATCTATTTTACGTATTTGTACTACTCTTTGCCTTTGTTACTTTTCCTCTCTGTAGCTCTTGTCAACACCAAGCTGATGTAGGCATCATATTACATGTCACAACAACCTGTTTCTGATTTCGCCTATTTAGACTACTGTTTGTGCAGTCACGATTGTTCATTATACAGCTGATGAACAATTGTATCCGTCTCAACATTAAGACGAAATGTTTCGAAACACATAATAAACGTTACTAACAGTTCCTACTGACGTAGATAGTTATTTTGCTCTCTAAAACAAAAGAGACGACGCAACACGAAGGAGTTATCCTGACTGGATTGAAATCCGTAGATGTGATGTACATGTTCAGACAAACAAATGGCTACAATTTCAGAAAAACTGGATGATTTATTTAAGAGAAACAGTTTCACAAATTTAGCATGTCAATACGCGTTGGTCCACCCTGGCTCTTATGCGAGCAATTATTTTGCTTGTCACTGGTTGACAGGTTTGTTGGATGTCCTCGCGAGGGATATCGTTAATTAAACAGTTTCTCACGTTATCATAGAATCTGATTCATGGAGGATATTTTAACCAGACGAGCGGCGTCGGGATGGAGAGCCCATTAGCTCCAGTTATAGCTCACCTGTTTGTAGAGCACTTTGAGGATACTGGCCTGGGCACAGATGCTGCGAAACCTAGTTGCCTTTACTGTTATGTCGGCGATACATTAGTTGTCTGGTCTCATGGACGTGAAAAACTGGGAGAACAGTTGGGCCTAATCAACAACATCAATGACAACATCAAGTCACGATGGGGGAAGAAACAGACGGTGCCTTGCCGTTCCTTGACGCCCTTGTCTGCCGTTAGGGAAATGAGTGCCTCGGCCACAGTGTTTAACGGATACCCACCCACACGGACCTACGTCTGCACTATAACAGCTATCACAATCCGCCGCATAAATATTCTCTTCTGAGGACCTTGATGCATCGAGCGGAAGTCGTCTCAGACGCTTGAGACCTGACCCATTTACGGAAAGTATTCATGGGAAACGGATACAACAATTGCCAAATTTCGCAAGCCGTCATTCCGAAAATACATAAGCAGAAGGATCCCGAGGAAAACACGAAGCAGCTTGCGTTTTCGCCGTTCTGTGGCTCAGTAATAGCAGTGATAGGTGGCTCCTAACGAGGCATAAAATCGACTCCGACATCAGGGCTCCAACAAAAATTGGACCACTTATGAGGCCGTATTATCGAAAAGCGCTATGTAGAACACTAGAGATGTTTTCGCCTTCGGTATCCTGATACATTAGAGGTAGCAGAGCATGCCCTAGAAAGCGGAGATTGCACTGCGTTCGACGAGATATCTGTTTTACACAGACTAATAGTTTCTGGGATAGCATCTTAAAAGAAGCTCATAGAGATAAAAAATTGGGACATCACCCTCAACAAAGAAAGTGGCTCGCAGCTAAACACGGCTTGGGACTCGGCCATCGGAAGGATGAAGCGGATGCGGCGGGAGCGCAATGAAGACATTGCCTTACATGGCGCCGTAGCGAGCACCAGTAATGTCATGGAACGCAGCGCGGCTTTATAAGGTTGGTAGCAACAACCAAAAGACAGACACCACTTGACAATGAGCGAGGAGCACTCAGCCGAAAGCTAGAGGATTTTAAACCACTTGATGCGGCTCGAACCTCGAGGGAATTTTATCAGTATATATAGTCGCGAAACTGTGCATTCGCATACTTCACAGTTTTTATGTGTAATATAACTTATTTTGAACCATATAAACTTTGTTTCTTATTCTAGATCCAAAACATATTTTGGCATGTCGCTATTCATCTCAAAGATATATATAGAATGAAGAATAGAATTAACACCGTTGTTTCTAATCATCTCTCTTTGTGGGGTTAACAGATAAGCAAAGCTTTTATTTTTTTATGCCAAAAGCATGCGCTAGGTCCCAAATTTTGTTATAGGTTTAAAGTTAGGCCCAAGACCTTTGATCCTATATAATTCTGATTTTCATATTTATTTTTCAAATTATAATTTTTTTCTTTTGACGTTAAAAACTATTTCTGTTTATACTAATTTACGGTACTGGCCGCATGAGGTAAATTCTTTGCAAAAATTCTATAAAGGTCACATTTTTCAGTCAGTACAATAAAAAGGACGTATTTAGGCGTAAAATCGAAGCGATTGACCATCTCTATAATGCAGTAGTCTGTGAACTCATGTGTGCCTGTGGCAAAGAGTATGTAGACGAAAATGGAAGGATAATTAAAGCAATGATCGGAGCAAAACGCCTCACACGTTACGGACAACTTGTGAAATTTTTGGTAGCTGACCATCAGGAGCACGTATATTTCAAAACGTGAATGCCTGCCAAAGAACGTAACGTTTATGGAAGGAAAGTCTGGCATGCGGCTCAGGTCTCTGGGAACGAAGAGGTGACGGCTACACACCTTTAAGGATTTCTTAGCACCTTTAATTACTTGACAAAAATCAACAGTATTCGTGACAGACTTCCTTTTACAACTACAGTCAGGAAACGAGGCACTACCACAGAGACTGTGGTGAGAAGCATCCTACAGATTGACAAACTGGGACCGTGACTCACAGACGGGAGACGGTCGTGAAGGTCGAGAGGTCCAACCGAGGACAATCGTTGGGTCATCCGGCTAAGCTGACTCATTTCAGACGCGCCGTAGACGGATCGCGACCGATTGACTTCCGCCAGCTAGCCAACTATCCTTTAGATACACTTGGAGGCAGGACTCAGATACTGGCGTCCAACAAGGAAGAAAAGCTCTTGTAAAGAAACGCAAACCGTGTCACCATTGTTTGCTGAATCATACGTTTTATACTGCTTTTTGAGTGCTGTTGCCGTAAGAAGGTACAAATGATGTGGATTATTTCGATATCTGTGGCCGGCGGGTATTTTCACCAGCCGCAGTTCACGCATCAAAGTTCGCACCTATACAGCTTCTCGCTACGATTACGACTGTAACAGTCTGAATTGATTGATGTATTAACTCTTATTTGAAGAGAGTGATATTTACCTCTTCTTTCTTGAAGAAAAGGATGCACCGTCCAGCTCTGTGATAAAGAAAGTGGTATAATACATTCATAAATAATGCCGCTGTGTTTGCCGAAGTTTGCAGGCTACACTATATCTAGGTATCACTTTCAAGAGAAGCAATTTAGAAATCAAATAAACATCCTCCTTTTCCAGAAGATATATTCTAAAAATTTTTACGTCTGGTGACGTCAACACGTTGCAGGTATCCCGATTATACGCGTCACGTCAGGTGCGTACCCACATGTTCATAGAGTGCAGTGTCGTGGAGCGTTTAGTTTGCCAGAAGGGGAACGGATGAGTAATCCGAACACTAACTTAACGGTGCTACGTCAACACCTTCCACCGTCGGTGAAAAGCCCCACCTGTTTAGAGGACGGATGTCACAGTACAATTACATTTCTAAGTTATGCAGGGTGGTTATATACTGAACCGCCAAAGAAACTGGTATAAGCATGGGTATTCAAATACAGAGATATTGAAACACACACCGAAGCCCCAAAGAAACTGGTATTGGCATGCGTATTCAAATACAGGGATAGGTAAACAGGCAGAATACGGCACTGCGGTCCGCAACACCTATATAAGACAAAAAGTGTCTGGCGGAGTTGTTAGATCAGTTACTGCTGCTACAATGGCAGGTTATCAAGATTTAAGTGATTTTGAACGTGGTATCATAGAAGAGAAATTTGTTAACATCCAGTATTGATTTAAGTGTCAGGAAGTCATTTCTGAAAGTATTCGTATGGAGTGTAGCCATGTATGGAAGTGAAACATGGACGATAACTAGTTTGGACAAGAAGAGAATAGAAGCTTTCGAAATGTGGTGCTACAGAAGAATGCTGAAGATTAGATGGGTAGATCACATAACTAATGAGGAAGTATTGAATAGGATTGGGGAGAAGAGAAGTTTGTGGCACAACTTGACCAGAAGAAGGGATCGGTTGGTAGGACATGTTCTGAGGCATCAAGGGATCACCAATTTAGTATTGGAGGGCAGCGTGGAGGGTAAAAATCGTAGAGGGAGACCAAGAGATGAATACACTAAGCAGATTCAGAAGGATGTAGGTTGCAGTAGGTACTGGGAGATGAAAAAGCTTGCACAGGATAGAGTAGCATGGAGAGCTGCATCAAACCAGTCTCAGGACTGAAGACCACAACAACAACAACAACATCATAGTCGGCGGCCAAACGGAGGGACACAGCATGTCCGAGGTAGCGATGAAGTGGGGATTTCCCCGTACGACCATTTCACGAGTATACCGTGAATATCAGGAATCCGGTAAAACATCAATTCTCCGACATCGTTGCGGCCTGCTAGAACAGGGGGCCAATGACGACTGAAGACAATCGTTCAATGAATCGGAAGTGCAACACTTCCGCAAATTGCTGCAGATTTCAATGCTGGGCTATCAACAAGAGTCAGCGTGGAACCATTCAACGAAACATCATCGATATGGGCATTCGGAGCCGAAGGCCCTCTTGTGTACCCTTCATGACTGCAAGACGTAAACCTTTACTCCTCCCCTGGGTCCGACAACACCGACATTGGATTGTTCATGACTAGAAACATGTTGCATGGTCGGACGACTCTCGTTTCAAATTGTATCGAGCGGATGGACGTGTACGGCAGTGGAGACTGCCTTATGAATCCATGGACACTGCATGTCAGCAAGGGACTATTAAAGCTGGTGGAGGCTTTGTAATAGTGTGGGGCGTGTGCAGTTGGGGTGATATGGGACCTCTCTTACGTCTAGCTACGACTGTGACAGGTGACACGTACGTAAGCATCCTGTCTGTTCACCTTCATCCATTCATGTCCAGTGTGCATTCCGACGGACTTATGCAGTTCTAGCAGGACAATGCGGCACCCCATACGTCCAGATTTGCTACAGAATGGCTCCCGGGTTTAAACACTTACGCTGGCTATCAAACTACCCAGACATGAACATTATTGAGCATGTCTGGGATGCTTAGCAACTTACTGTTCAGAAGAGATCTCCACCCCCTCGTAGCTTACGGATTTATGGACAGCCCTGCAGGATTTATGGTGTCAATCCCCTCCAGCATTACTACAGACATTAGTCGATCCATGCCACGTCGTATTGCGGCTCTTCTGCGTACTCGCGGGGCCCCTACACTATGTTAGGCAGTTGTACCACTTTCTATGGCTTCTCAGTGTATATACACAGATCAAAAAAGTTTTGCATCACATTGGCTCTGAGAGTTCCGGAACCTGTACAGAAAATTGGAATAGAGATCAGCATAAACATAATTTCTGCCCTTTTTATTGCTCATGAAAACTACACATGGCATGTTGTACCACCATACAGCGAAACTTTCAGAGGTGGTAGTCCAGATTGCTGTACACAGTAGCACGTCCTCTTGCACTGATGCATGTCTGTATTCGTCGTTGCGTACTATCCACAAGTTCATCAAGGCGCTGTTGGTCCAGATTGTCCCACTCCTCAACGGTGATTCGGCGTAGTTCCCTGAGAGTGGTTGCTGGGTAACGTCGTCCATAAACAGCCCTTTTCAATCCATCCCATGCATGTTAGACGGGGTTCATGTCTGGAGAACATACTGGCTACCCTAGTCGAGCGATGTTCTTATCCTGAAGGAAGTCATTCACAGATAATTGCATCCACACTTCCTTTGCTTACTGACAGATGCAGCGCCAACTGCCGAGCCGTAATGCGTCTGTCCTCTAGAATGACGTCAGCTCGCTGCAACATGTCAGGTGGGACAACCATGGTTGGTCTCCCCGACCGTGGAGCCCCGCCGTACCGCCTTCTGATTACCTCAACCTCGGTGCCCAGCGACTAACTGTACTTCTGTCGACAGCAGATGCTCCATAGATCTTCCACAAGCGTTTGTAAATATTCCCCACAGTTTCTTTCTCTGCAGTGAGAAACTCGATGACAGCACGTTGCTAGTAACGTACATCTTCTACAGATGCCATTTGTAAACTGACCTGCAGCCACGCTCTCTGTCAGAAGTGTTGGAAACTTGGCGCGCTCACTCAGGAGACTTCAAATAATATATACGTATCATTTCGCATTCGTAGCATTGTTTTCGAAAGTAATGCCTTGTACATTTCATTTACGAGGTAAATATAACTATTTGTGCTCTAACGGTAGATACTGACGGTCAGACGTTACTTGAGTGTCGCAAGTGTGATTGAACAGCAGAAATTATATGTCTAGGCTTTGACATTTCTGGCACATAAGCTACTCGTATAGTAACATGCTTTCCTGTTTTCACGAGGTTGATTGTGGTGAGTCCACAAGCCATCAGAATGCTTAATTTTCCGTGCCCAGCCTCGAAGCCTGCCATCATGGTGACTGATTACGGCGTGTCTGTGCTATCCATCCGCCGTAGCTCTGGCGCTGTCCGCTACGCGGCTACAGGCGGAAAGCATACCTCAACCATTTTACCTTTAAAATGTCCATGAATCGATAGTAACAGGCCAACCTACCATAGATATTCACCGAAATCAAGGACCCCAATGGTGAGACGCAACGTGTCTCTCCGAAATCAAGCATTTAGATGGGGACAGAAAAAAGTTTAACCATACTGGTACATGGAATCAAATATGCAACACTAAAACAAATTTCTGAAATTAATATCAATCGTTAGAACACAAAGGTTTACATTTACATCGGAAATTAAATGTAGAATCAAATGCGTCAGTTCTTAATGGCAAAAACAGGCAAACTTGATATTTTCCGATTACAGCGCCATCTACAACGAATGGAAAACAATTGTTCGAGTAAATCGCACGTATTTTTTGGCATAGAATGTAATATGCAATAAAAATGGGGGATTTACATTTGAAATTGGAAGGTTGGCCCGGCCAGCACAGGAGGGGTGGTTAGAATACGTCTAGTTGTAGCACAGACATAGGTCCCTTTTACTAATACTAACTTCTCACGTACAATATTTTTTTCGTACGATGCGTCGTTTTCGAAATATTTACTTGTCTCAAGTTATAATAAGCACCCTACATACTCATAACACATTCAGCTAAGAGTAGGAGAGGTAACGTACCTTGTTAGTTCATGAACACCCATGTAAATGAGCGACGTCTTTCAGATTAGAGATAGTGATACGGGGTGTTTGTGTAAATCTTGTTTGCGTATCTTGGTATTTATCAGTAGAATATGCCGAGGAAGACCAAAGGCCTTGCCGCAGTGGTAACACCGGTTCCCGTCGTGTCACCGAAGTCAAGTCCTGTCGGGCTGGGCTAGCACCTGGATGGGTGATCATCCGGTCTGCCGAACGTTGTTGGCAAGTGGGATGCACTCCTTGTGAGGCAAACTGAGGAGCTACTTGATTGAGAAGTAGCGGCTCCGGTCTCGTAAACTGACATACGGCTGGGAGAGCCGTGTGCTGGCCACATGCCCGTCCATATCAGCATCCAGCGACGCCTGTGGGCTGAGGACGACACGGCGGCCGGTCGGTCCCGTTGGACCTTTCAAGGCCTGTTCGGACGGAGTTTAGTTTTTTTATATGCCGACGAAGTCTACATTCACACTGAAATGCGGAAGTCCATTAACCTTTCATATAATTTTGTGGCTTTATCAAGTGCTGCAGAGTTTCTTTTCTCTACCTGTGTTTTCTCACATTGAGTCCATTACGGAGACGACGATCACGCTGGGAACCGAAATTGAGTATGTTTTATTTTAATTTCTATTACATTTGATATTCAGTGCACCATATACCAGTAACCAAATTTCCTAAACATCGATGATAGGTGGACTGAATGAATGTGGGTGTGGTCTGGCGTAACCGCTAGCGCCGGAACGAAGATGAAGAACGCAAGAGAAGAGAAGGCGGTGAAACGACTTCGGCCAGTGGTACGCTGATCAGTAGTCGCACCCCTCTACAAGAGGAGAATACAAGCGCCGCTCCTGCCAGCCACGGCAGCTCAGTATTCGCTTAGTATCGGCTCAGTATTCGGACAGTTGTAGACCGGCACCCGCAGAGCAGTTATTAGTGATCCATATCCATTGCTTGTTTGGACATTGTCTATAGCGAAGAACATTACTGTTTTTATAACGCCCATCGCTTTCGATACTTGTTATAAATACAAAGTTAAGTAGTGTCAATCTGCTTTAATGAAATAAAACTATAAATGTGATTTTGCTTGAATTGTTGTATAGCATTCCGAGACCGCAGCATCCTTTTAGGCACCCTATACGGGACGAGTCGGCAGGACCCCACAGGGTGTAATTTAAATCGCACGGAACTTGGTGAAACGAGGTGGACTTTCTTGGTTCAGCCTTGCAGTGGGGACCCGAGAACAGCAGTTGAGTTCAATTATCAAAATTAGCTTGAGGCGCCACTGAGGCAGGATGTTTCTGCGGCGACTTTCTCAACTGACGGCCTTGCGATTACTTATTTCAGATCCACGTGCAACTGACGCCTTTGTTCAAATTTTAGACGTTGAACCGATGGAATATTTTGGAATATAGGCAACAGGTGTTGCTTCACCAGTCTTCTAATTGGTGGAGACGCTTGATTTCGCTGGAAAATTCGCCTTATTGATTGGTCAAGCTCGCCTCCTCCAAGCTTTTTTGGTCTCTCGGCACTGAAGCGAGACAATACTGTGTGGAGTTGGTCAGTCTCAGTAGAGATGCTGCATTGGTGTGGGGTGATTATGATCTACCGCTCTTGTGCGGACGTAGACTGTGATTCTGGTTGAGAGTTAGTTCAGATTTCTCTAATAAGGAACTCTGAAATTTTAATGTCCCCTGTTAGGAGCACTATGGGCTTTTCATAGGTGACGGTTTTGCTACCATTTAACGATATTCAGATGGGATCTCGAGCCGGCCGCGGTGGTCTAGCGGTTCTAGGCGCTCAGTCCGGAACCGCGCGACTGCTACGGTCGCAGGTTCGAATCCTGCCTCGGGCATGGATGTGTGTGATGTCCTTAGGTTAGTTAGGTTTAATTAGTTCTAAGTTCTAGGGGACTGATGACCACAGATGTTTAGTCCCATAGTGCTCAGAGCCATTTGAACCATTTTTTTGTTAGTCAGTCCCAGAAGAGTTGCTTCGCTGGTGTGGGGTGATTATAATGTACCGCTTCTGTGCGGACTTAGATTGTGGTTCTGGTTGAGAGTTAGTTGAGATTTCTCTAATTAGGAACTTTCTGCAATTTTAATGTCATCTGTTAGAAGCACTATGGGGTTTTCACAGGTGATGGTTTTGGTACCATTTAACGACATTCAGATGAGATCTAAGTTCTTCGTCATGCTGTCACGGGTCACTTCATGCATCTTGATCCCAACTGAGTGTCGTGTTTCTTTCCACTGCAAATCTCAAGCCAGTTTTGACAATTCAACTTTTACTGGAAAACGTTAATATTATCCTTCGTTATTCCCTGAACGTTTGAGTCTTTAGAAGTGAGAACATGAGCGTGGGTGAAGCGTCCCTGAGCCAGCCTACGTCTTACTGAATAATTACGATTTATACATTTTACCAAGGAACCATAGCGTTAGTATTTTATATATATTCGATGTTTAATTACGTTCAGGGGTATGCTTCGTCTTGTTAATAAGCGACCTCTAAGCGTCAATTTAGTTTTTTAAACTTTCCCCCAATGTGCATCCCAGCACGCCTTCTCTCCTCCTATGATCACTAATGTCTTGTGGTCTGTAAGAGAAAGTTACTAGAAAGCTTTTAGTAAAGTCCAGTCCGTGGTCGGTCGATCAGAGTCCGGTAGTTAGATTTCTGTAGCGTGATTTGTTTATGATAGAACCTAGGGCTAAATTCAGTTAATATTTTTAGGTCATCAGATGACTTGGCATTCAGGGGAAGACAGAAGATGTTAAGCACTGCTTTGTTCAAAAGCAAGCTCGCGGCGATGAAAAGTCCGTGATATACATCAAAAGAGCGTCCCGCGGAAGAACCAGTTCCTAATATTTGAACCTTCTATTTAGACAATAAACAGTGAGCGTCTTTTAACACATATCTTACTATTTACTATTTTCACGGACGTCACTAAATACGTACTATTGTACTGTATACTGTCTGTTTCAGATAAAGTGTTTTCCTCTGCACCTTACAAAGTAATATGTGAAACGAATATTTATTTAAAAAGGTAAACGTAAAAATAATACTGTTTCTTCAGATTTATGAAAAAGCTTATTTACCAAATGAAATTATATTGTTCCAGATATCTTTTGAAGTTTCAAACATCTATAACGTATGTATGCAGACGGAAGCGACGAATGAAAATTTGTAAGGCCAGGCTTCAAACCTGGGTTCCCTGCTAATTAGGCAGATGCGCTAACAACTACGTCATCCTCACACAGTGGCTTTGCATAACTGCACAGACTACCCTGGCACACCTCCCTCCTCAATCCTAATTCCCACTCACGTCACAGCTCACTTGGTATCCTCCCTAAACCGAAACGGCGTTCCAGAGTTCTCCAGCTGTACTCGAATAGCACCGTGGCATCCAATGAAACGGTACGAATTTCTATTCCTCGCTGAAGTTTGCAAATATACATCACAGATATTTGAAACTTGAAAAGGTCTCTGGAAGTTTCATTTGATTAATGCACTATTCCTGGGTTGCAGACAGGATCCCCCGTTTCTTTCGATGCTGAAGTGCTATTCCACTGGGGGCCGAACCGCACAATAACTCTGGGTTCGGTGTGGGGCAGCGGTGGGGTGGGTGGACTGCTGTGGCCTGTTGTGGGGTTGTGAACCACTGATGGCTACGGTGGGACAAGGCCTCTCCGTCGTTTCTAGGTCCCCAGCTTAATACATACATACTGCTTCATGCTGCTAATATGCGTCAAAATGTCGAGAACATTCCACGACGTACTCACTCACTCACAGCAGAATAAAACAGGAAAACATGGCCTGTAACTGAATAGGGAGGTGGAGCACACATTAGCAGAGCTTCTTGCAGAAAGTGTAGGGGGAGGCGGGGGCTCAAGCACACAGCCATTACTGGAGTCAGAGGATCACATTTCTTAGCTTAGAGTCGGGTTACAGAGACACAGTCTTCAAAGAAATTACAACAGAACAGGACCACAATATTTGTAACAGTTTCCAGAAAACTAAATTTAGTTTCTATCATCAGAACGTAATGGGCCTGAAAATCGAGATAGACTAGCTTCTTCCGTGTCTAGAAGATGTAATAAATGTTGAAGTGATCGATGCTCTGTGCCTCTCTGAACACAATGTAATCAAAGGCATAGAGAACTTAAATATCAAAGATTATTTAGCGTCATTTTCCAGTAGAAAAGCCTGAATTGCAACATTTGTTGGACATATAAAGCCAAATATACTGAAACAAGCGGTTTTTATGTAGATCACTACCTCGAAGCAGAAGAGTTGTTAATGCAGAATACTTCTCTTGTAATTGTAACAGTCCGTGTCTTCCTTTAAGAATATTTTCAGCTATTAATGAGATATACAGATACATTATCGAGCTATCTGTTCTACAAGAAGCAGTTTCTCGAGATTTCAATACATATTTATTAAAAGATTGTTCAAACAAAAATGTTCTCTTCTGAATGCACTTCTTTAAATAAAGAAATGTGGCGTCTAATACGATGTACTTGAGCAATCATGGTTGACATATTCAATTCGGAATATTTTTTCATGTTAAGCTGGACAATGAAGTGGAAGCTACAAGCTAGTTTAATTAACATTGTTGTGACACTAAGAACTCACTGTGTCGAGTGCTACTTTGAAAGGAGTTTTTCGAAATTAAAGCTAACAAAGAACTAGTAGAGACTGAGGTTAAGTAAGTTTCCTATTTTATCAATTGAAATAAAAATATATGTAAATTTTAACCATGTCACTGAACAAGAATAAAATCCATAGCATTTTAAGCAAATGCAATTTATATGTTGAAATTTCTAATACTTGATGTCTTCTGACTCCCTATTCGGTTATTCTTGCGTTGATACCTATAAGCTGTTACATCAATGCTGCTTAGAATTAATGGGGTATTACAATTGTAATTTTAGGTTTAAAAATGAATAGTTTTAAAACTTGAATTTGTAATAGCGTAAGAGAGGACGCAATATTTTAAATTGCCCTGGACTCTCAAACCCCACGGTACGTAAATTCCTATGCAGTGGTCAAGGATTGGCAGTTTACATCGTGTCTGAAGAAGACGTAAAAAACGCTGTTGTGTATAAAGAGATGCAGCACGATTCGATTGTGCAAGTCAGCGCTTCGCCAGCCAGCGGCTTCAGCCTTGATAGGATTAATATTTGGCAACAACCACCACGGTGTAATTTGTTACGCGATTTGCAGGGGTCGCATTCCTGGTCGTCGGCGACGACATCGTAAATCTGAATTTGGCGAAGGACGCTTGCGCAACTTCCACTGGAACAAGTCGGCATCGTTAGCAGTTCGTTAGCCGGACACTGTTTCGAAATTAATCTCCATCAAAGCGGTCTTCAAGAAAATCTTACCTCCTCGGCTCAGCGTAACAGAAGAGCTAAATGCGTATCTCCGACAAGCTTTTCTGTTGACGTAATGTGGCTGATAGAAACAGTACTATGAAAAAGTAGTGGAGGTAAACCGGAGAGCATCGTCCCGTTGACTTCGAGGTCATGAAAAAGAAGTATGCGCTTTGGTTGGACAACAACTTAAAAAGAAACCGGCCCTGATATCGTTCAATTGCTTATTAACTTACGGAAAATCTCAGCGCTTAGACAGGCATTTGAACAACTTTCCACCCGATTAGACTGATTATGAAAGTTCTATTATTCAAATTCTCACGATCGTTGTTTGATTTATGGTTTACAGAATTTAAAGATGAAAATAGTGTAGGCTTTTGTAAACTAGTCGTATACTTGCTAATTTCACGAACATACGAATAGGTACAGAGTATTTAAACATGGATGAGACGACTTAATTTGAAGAGATTTACTATCGTATGCTAGTGTCGTATCAAATTTGCAATATGAAAATATCGCCTGAGAATGTTCCACCTTAGAAACTGGTCTCCAAACAGCCAGAGTGCAGATCACCTAGACAGCGTGGTTGCTGTATGGTAGGGGAGTGCCACGTATGTCTGATAACTGTATGACGGTAACGGTTATTATGAGTTCTTTTCCCAAAGAGCACGATAGTTTCTCCTCACAGTAGTTAGTGACATTGTGTCGCCTTTCTTTATGGTCATATTTCTTTTCTCCCGCTATTGTGAGCTGTTTCCACAGATCTAGGCTACCCACTTCTTCTTCGGCTCTCTTCTCTTGGCCAACCTTGTATATAAAACTTATTATTCTGATTTTATTGTTGTGAAATTATTTAGAATTCTTATTCATTTTCATTACTCCAGTTCTTTGTTTCTTCGCAATTCGTATTTTGATAAAATTCAGCCAATCTGCATTGAATTTGTGTATAGAATTTGGTTCTTTCTTGGTACAAACTGTGGCCTATGGTTGTTCGTAGAAAAATTTTTCCTTTTCGTTTTTCAGTCTCTTTACTGTCTGTTTTATAAATCTCCTATCCTGTTCAAAGTTAGCGTTACCGACGCATACAGACATTCATTTTTATAACGAATTTCAAATGCTTCTTGTTGTAAATATCTAACAAACCACGTTATTTTCTTATTTTGCATCTAATTTCTTTAGCTGTTCTCTCCTTTTCGCTTCCTGAATATTTCGAAAAATACTTAAACCGTTCGCCACGCGTGACTTAATGGCATTTTTACCAAGTATATTCAAGCGTTTGTTGCGAATAAGAGTTCAAAAGGGATTGGCATGTCAACAGGTTATATTCATTTCCACATATCATGTATTTGAATCAATAAATGAGGGATTTTTGCCATTGGTTACGTTTTGTCAGTTGCTTAAGAATTTTGATTGTGCGAATTGTGATACCATCATCAAAAAGCTAAAACACTATGGGATGTTACGATTTTATCTTATTTGGATGATGCTCAATAGGATACATCAATTCCAATTCCATCACATAGCTATAGGGAATCGGATAATGATATGAGAATTTAGGTGTACCACATTGTCCCATCTTGTAAAGATAATTTTGATGGCCCTCTTTCTAAAGAGGTCCCCAGGGAAACATTACGTTGTAACAGTGTGTGGTTCGAGGTAGATTTTTATTAAATTTTGACAAGATTCAGTACACAAAATTCAGTTCTGATCGTATAACGTCAGAAGTTACAAATTAAATATCTTTAAACAGAGAAACAGAAGATAGAGATGGTTTCAATTTTCGCAGCTACAGGCGGATCACAAATAGGATTAGAAAACCCATGTACCAGACGTAATTGAAGTTTTTGATTCAGTAAGCATTGCTATAATTATATGTGTTTCATAAACGAAGAATGTAGTTCACTCTTCATGTTTTCTTTCAATAATGAATGTTGAATCATTTCTCGGGGAAATTAGAGTTACAAGCGTAATATTTTCAGAGTATGTAGCCAATTTCCAACATTTATATCTGGAGTCAGTACTAGAAAATTACACTTAAACGTCTTCGGAAAGCTTAGTATGGCCGGCCGGTGTGGCCGAGAGGTTCTAGGCGCTACAGACTGGAACTGTGCGACCGCTACGGTCGCAGGTTCGAATCCTGCCTCGAGCATGGATGTGTGTGATGTCCTTAGCTTAGTTAGGTTCAAGTAGTTCTACGTTCTAGGGGTCTGATGACCTCAGACGTTAAGTCCCATAGTGCTCAGAACCATTTGAACCATTTTTGAGCCAAAGCTTAGTATTTTGATCACTGTTTCGCAATGTACGAGCTTGATGTCGTTTGTAGTTACCAGTATCCCTCTGTTGTCAAAAAAGGTCTGTAAAATGTAATCATAATACTGGGAAGGAACACAACTTCTGTAAAAACTTAAATGATATATGTACACCGAAATCTACATACACACCCCGCAAGCCATAGTATGGTGCGTGGTGGAGGGTACCCTGAAGCACTAATACTGATTTCCAATCCTGTTCTACTCGCAAATAGAGTGATGGAAAAATGACTGACTGTATGATCCCGTGTGAGCACTAATTTCTCTTACCGTGGTGGTCGTTGCGCGAAATGTGCGTTGGGGGAAATAGAAACATGTTACCATCAGCATCACATGCTTATTGGGTACTTCTGTCTTTTCGTTGAACACGTTGACACTTTCAGCTCTTAAGCCGCACATTTTCGACAACTGGTGTGGAATACCCTCTGGTTCTCTAATTTTTTTTCAACAGTGCCTCGCGAAAAGAACGTTGTCTTCCCTCCAGGAGTTCCCAACTGATTCCACGAAGCATCTCCGTAATACTGTCGTGCTGACCGAACCTACAGGTAACAAATCTACCAGTCCGCCTCCGAATTTCTTCGATGTCTTACTTTAATTCGAACTGTAGGGGGTCCCAAACAATAGAACATTGTTCAGTAATGGTTCGCACTAGTTTTATATACGCTTTCTCCTTTACAGATGAACCACACTTTGCCGGCCGGCGTGGCCGAGCGATTCTAGGCGCTTCAGTCAGGAACCGAGCGACCGCTACGGCCGCAGGTTCGATTCCTGCCTCGGGCATGGATGTGAGTGTCGTCCTAAGGTTAGTTAGGTTGAAGTAGTTCTAAGTTCTAGGGGACTGATGACCTCAGGTGTTAGGTCCCATAGTTCTCAGAGCCATTAGAACCATTAGAATTAGAACCACACTTTCCTAAAAGTCACCCAATTAACCGAAGTCGACCACTCGCCTTCCCTAGTACCGTGCTTATGTGAATGAGATTTTAGGCCAATTGTGCCCGACACCATTGCAAAAGGGCTTGTTGGTGCACAGAAGTCAATGGTAGTCAGAGCAATGGGCACCGTGAGGTCAGCCAGCTTTCTGTTAGCCGCCTATTAATGACCTTGTGATCATTGAAGCGTAAGTTGCATGTCGGATTAATGATAGCAATGAATCCAGGGCTCTGAGTGCCTCTTTGACGATTGCACGTTCTGTCGTCTCTCTAGCTTGGCCGCTTCTTCCTTGAAGCCGAGTTCGGCCATGAGTCACCCGTTCCCGCCAACATCGTCGAGTAGTTAGCATCGCTCCTACTCAACTATCGAGCGATTCGCTGATTACTCCAAAATGGCTTTGAGCACTATGGGACTCAACTTCTGAGGTCATTAGTCCCCTAGAACTTAGAACTAGTGAAACCTAACTAACCTAAGGACATCACATACATCATGCCCGAGGCAGGATTCGAACCTGCGACCGTAGCAGTCGCGCGGTTCCAGACTGAGCGCCTAGAACCGCTAGACCACCGCGGCCGGCTGATTACTCCAGTTGGCTTCTTTGGGATCAAATCTGCGTCCTCTCTCAAATGCTGACATCTGCGCATATTGTTCACGCGACTGTCTACGATGCGTAGTTGACGTTCAGCTGAGTACACGGGACGAAATTCACGAAGACTTTATGCCCTGGTATCAGCATGTCCTCTGTGTACAATCCTTTGCAGCTGCGCGGTGAAATTGCGCTGCAGCGCAACACATTCATCCATCGACCGCCGAAGATCACGAACTTGTGTTTTCCGTCCATACCTACATGGTCATCAATTTGTATAACTCGTTCGTGATGCGTCGACACGTCCGTGCTCGCATGCCGACTTTGCTTTTATTCTTAACGCGCCTACCTGCGAAGCATTTACGGATTGAAATTCGCAAAGACTTTATGCCCTGGTATCGATATGTAGTTCAGTAGTTGCAGGGGCAACAGTCTGGATGATTGACTGATCTGGCCTTGTAACATTAACCAAAACGGCCTTGCTGTGCTGGTACTGCGAACGGCTAAAAGCAAGGGGAAACTACAGCCGTAATTTTTCCGAGGACATGCAGCTTTACTGTATGATTAAATGATGATGGCGTCCTCTTGGGTAAAATATTCCGGAGGTAAAATAGTCCCCCATTCGGATCTCCGGGCGGGGACTACTCAGGAGGACGTCGTTATCAGGAGAAAGGAAACTGGTGTTCTACGGATCGGAGCGTGGAATGTCAGATCCCTTAATCGGGCAGGTAGGTTATACAATTTAAAAAGGGAAATGGATAGGTTAAAGTTAGATATAGTGGGAATTAGTGAAGTTCGGTGGCAGGAGGAACAAGACTTTTGGTCAGGTGATTACAGGGTTATGAATACAAAATCAAATAGGGGTAATGCAGGAGTATGTTTAATAATGAATAACAAAATAGGAGTGCGGGTTAGCTACTACAAACAGCATAGTGAACGCATTATTGTGGCCAAGATAGACACAAAGCCCATGCCTACTACAGTAGTACAAGTTTATATGCCAACTAGCTCTGCAGATGATGAAGAAATAGATGAAATGTATGACGAGATAAAAGAAATTATTCAGGTAGTGACTGGAATCCGTCAGTAGGAAAAGGGAGAGAAGGAAACATAGTAGGTGAATATGGATTGGGGGAAGGAATGAAAGAGGAAGCCGCCTTGTAGAATTTTGCACAGAGCATAACTTAATCATAGCTAACACTTGGTTCAAGAATCATAAAAGAAGGTTGTATACCTGGAAGAATCCTGGAGATACTAAAAGGTATCAGATAGATTATATAATGGTAAGACAGAGATTTAGGAACCAGGTTTTAAATTGTAAGACATTTCCTGGGGTAGATGTGGATTCTGACCACAATCTATTGGTTATGAACTGCAGATTGAAACTGAAGAAACTGCAAAAAGGTAGGAATTTAAGGAGATGGGACCTGGATAAACTAAAAGAACCAGAGGATATAGAGAGTTTCAGGGAGAGCATAAGGGAACAATTGACAAGAATGGGGGAAAGAAATACAGTAGAAGAAGAAGAATGGGTAGCATTGAGGAATGAAGTAGTGAAGGCAGCAGAGGATAAAGCAGGTAAAAAGACGAGGACTAGTAGAAATTCTGGGGTAACAGAAGAGATACTGAATTTAATTGATGAAAGGAGAAAATACGAAAATTCAGTAAGTGAAGCAGGCAAAAAGGAATACAAGCGTCTCAAAAATGAGATCAACAGGAAGTGCAAAATGGCTAAGCAGGGATGGCTAGATGACAAATGTAAGGATGTAGAGGCTTATCTCATGAGGGGTAAGGTAGATACTGCTTACAGGAAAATTAAAGAGACCTTTGGAGAAAAGAGAACCACTTGCATGAATATCAAGAGCTCAGATGGCAACCCAGTTCTAAGCAAAAAAGGGAAAGCAGAAAGGTGGAAGGAGTATATAGAGGTTCTATACAAGGGCGATGTTCTTGAGGACAATATTATGGAAATGGAAGAGGATGTAGATGAAGATGAAATGGGAGGTATGATACCGCGTGAAGAGTTTGACAGAGCACTGAAAGAACTAAATCAAATCAAGGCCCCGGGAGCAGACAACATTCCATTAGAACTACTGACAGCCTTGGGAGAGCCAGTCCTGACAAAACTCTACCATCTGGTGAGCAAGATGTATGAGACAAGCGAAATACCCTCAGACTTCTAGAAGAATATAATAATTCCAATCCCAAAGAAAGCAGGTGTTGACAGATGTGAAAATTACCGAACTATCAGTTTAATAAGCCACGGCTGCAAAATACTAACACGAATTATTTACAGACGAATGGAAAAACTCGTAGAAGCCGACCTCGGTGAAGATCAGTTTCGATTCCGTAGAAATGTTGAAACACATGAGGCAATACTGACCTTACGACTTATCTTAGAAGAAAGATAAAGGAAAGGCAAACCTACATTTCTTGCATTTGTAGACTTAGAGAAAGCTTTTGACAATGTTGACTGGAATACTCTCTTTCAAATTCTGAAGGTGGCGGGGGTAAAATACAGGGAGCGAAAGGCTATTTACAATTTGTACAGAAACTAGTTGGTAGTTATAAGAGTCGAGGGACATGAAAGGGAAGCAGTGGTTGGGAAGGGAGTGAGACAGGGTTGTAGCCTCTCCCCAATACTATTCAATCTGTATATTGAGCAAGCAGTAAAGGAAACAAAAGAAAAATTCGGAGTAGGTATTAAAATTCATGGAGAAGAAGTAAAAACTTTGAGGTTCGTCGATGACATTGTAATTCTGTCAGAGACAGCAAAGGACTTGCAAGAGCAGTTGAACGGAATGGACAGTGTCTTGAAAGGAGGATATAAGATGAACATCAACAAAAGCAAAACGAGGATAATGGAATGTAGTCTAATTAAGTCGGGTGATGCTGAGGGAATTAGATTAGGAAATGAGACACTTAAAGTAGTAAAGGAGTTTTGCTATTTAGGGAGTAAAATAACTGATGATGGTCGAAGTAGAGAGGATATAAAATGTAGAATGGCAATGGCAAGGAAAGCGTTTCTGAAGAAGAGAAATTTGTTAACATCGAGTACAGATTTAAGTGTCAGGAAGTCGTTTCTGAAAGTATTTGTATGGAGTGTAGCCATGTATGGAAGTGAAACATGGACGATAACTAGCTTGGACAAGAAGAGAATAGAAGCTTTCGAAATGTGGTGCTACAGAAGAATGCTGAAGATAAGGTGGGTAGATCACATAACTAATGAGGAGGTATTGAACAGGATTGGGGAGAAGAGAAGTTTGTGGCACAACTTGACTAGAAGAAGGGATCGGTTGGTAGGACATGTTTTGAGGCATCAAGGGATCACAAATTTAGCATTCGAGGGCACCGGTGAGGGTAAAAATCGTAGAGGGAGACCAAGAGATGAATACACTAAGCAGATTCAGAAGGATGTAGGTTGCAGTAGGTACTGGGAGATGAAGAAGCTTGCACAGGATAGAGTAGCATGGAGAGCTGCATCAAACCAGTCTCAGGACTGAAGACCACAACAACAACAACAACATCGATATGTCCCCTGTTTACTATCCTTCCGAGCTGCGCGGTGTAACTGCGATGCAGCGTCACACATTCATCCATCGGCCGCCAGAGTTTACAGTTTTGTATCATCCGTCGATACCTGTATGAATATCAGTTTGTGGCCAATTTGCGTATCTACTTTGTAGTGTGTCTTTTTTTCGTGTATTTTACCCTTCGCAGTTCCGTGAAGTCTGAAGTCAGTTAATAACCATGAATTCTGTGTGACTCGATCACTTAGGCTGAAAATCAGTATCCACGAACTTGAAAGCAATATTATAGATTTTTTAAAATTATTTTTATCTCCTATTTCAAAGGTAGAGCGGACTATGCGAGTAGTGACCCATCGAAGAGTCCGGGATTTTTGAGCGAAACAATAGACGAGCTAGTAAATGAAGATGAGAAGGGAGATATGGTACTGTGAAAAGATTTTGACAGAGCTGTGCAAGACATAACTCTAGCAAGGCTCCTGCAGTAGACGACATTCCCTTAAAATTACTGTGATCCCTGGGAGAACCAGCCATGTCAAAACTATTGAACGTGGTGTTTAAACTGAATGAGAAAGAAACATTACGTAATAATTCCAATTCCAAGGAAAGTAGGTACTTACAGTGTGCATACTACCTAACGGTTATTTTAATAAATCATTATTGCGAAATGGTGATAAGAATTACTTAGAAAAGAATCGAAAAACTGGTAGAAGTCGACCTCGAGGAACTTCAGTTTGGGTACCAGAGAAATGTAGGAACACGCGAGGCAATACTCATCCTACGACATATCTTCGAAGATAGATTGAAGAAAGGCAAACCTAAGGTTACAGCGTTTGGAAACGTAGAGAAATCTTTTGATAGTGTTCTCTGGACTACAGTCTGTGAAATTTTGCCGGTGGCAGGGTTAAACAGAGGGAGCAAAAGATTATTTACAATTTCTGCAGAAACCAGACTGCAGTTGTAAAACTCGTAGGACGCGAAATGGAAGCGGTTTATGAGGAGAGAGAGTCAGACAGGGTGGTAGCCTATCCTCGATGTTATTCAGTCTCAACATTTAGCAAGTAACAAAGCAGAACAAGGAGAAGTTTGGAAAGAGAGATAAAATCCAGGGAGAACAAATAAAAAATTAGAGGTTTGCTTACGATACTGTAATTCCATCAGAGATAATAATGGAATTGGAAGATCAGTTGAAAGGAATGGGTAGAGTCTTGGGAAAAGGTTATAAGATGGAAATCAACAAAGTTAAAACAAGGGAAATGGAATATAGTCAAATTAAATTAGGAGCTGTTGAGGCAAACAGACTAGGAAATTAGACACTAAAGTTATTTTGCTGCCAGAATACTAAAATTCATTTGTTACTTTATAAATGAATTGTGGTATTTTGGCAGCAAAATGACTGATGATAGCCGAAATAAAAAGGGTATAAAATGCTGAATGGCAACAGCTAGAAAAGTGTTTCTAAAAAAGTGGTATTTTTAACATCTAATATAAATACGAATGTTACGAATTCTTTTTTGAAGGTATTTGTCTGGAATGTAGCCTTATACGTAAGTGAAACTTGAACGATACGCACTTCGGTCAAGAAGAGAATAAAAGCTGTTGAAATGTACTGCTACAGAAAAGTTCTGGAAATCTGACAGGTAGGTTAAGTAACTAATAAGGTGGTACCGAATAGAATCGAGGAAAAAAAAATTTTTTGGCACAACTTTACTAAAATAAGAATCGGTTGATAGTACACTTCAACAGGCATCAACTATTAGTCAGTTTGGCAACGAATGGAGGTGTACGGTGTGAAAATTGTAGAGGGAGGCCTAAACATGAATACAGTAAGCAGGTTGAATATCAGTAGATATTCAGAGATAAAGAGATTTGCACAGGATACACTAGTGTGGAGAACTGCATCAAACCTGTCTTCTGACGAACACACAACAACAACGACAACGAAAGCCACCTTGTCTACGTCAACTCTTCTTTTATTAGTGCGTTAACAAGAGTCGAATTCCCTGAGAAGGCAAGCAATGTGGTCGTAGTTCGTAAGACGTATTCATTCCAGTAAAATATACCACATCGAAGGGGGAAATCCGTAGAGCAGTAAAGAGAAGGCCGCTGTAAAAATTCTCGTCTGTCGAGAATCCAACGACCGACATTCACTTCAGAGCCGGGGGTATGGCTCTGTATCTGTATCAGATTCTCTTGGCAATACATCTCTGAAAAATCCTTTGAATCCACTTCGGTCGATCACAGTAAGTAAAACCTGATTGGATACAGTGGGAGCGTTAGTTCCCGGAGAGCTGCATTATTCTTTTACAAGACAGATAAAAACTGCAGCTACAAATCCGTACCGGACGAGATACCGTGCAGCAAAATTTTACTCGGTTAAATTTTAGGCTGTAACCATACTTTCTAAAGATTCTCGACAAAATTGCTGGGTCTCTTTTACGGCTCTCCGCTGTGTAATGTAACACGACACTCTTCCGAGTGAACTGGATGTTCTCCGTAAGCTCGTAACATTTCCAAATGATCACATGTGTGGCAGAGCTAGGTGACACCTAAATTATGCGCGCCGAGTTAATCTTCAGCGGGGGAGCTGGCGCAGCGCCAATACGTTGGTCCGGAATTCAGGCGGACCCATTACCATTTCCCTTTCCGTTCGCTCTAATTTTCGCTTCCCTTCGTCTCATAAACCGCTCCTTGAGGAAAAAAACCCAGTGCTCCACCGCTGCAGGAAGAAAAACTCTGCTTCAGATCCCGATCTACGTAGTATTACTGGAGTCCCACTCACAATCAATAAAATCCTACAAACAAGAGATCTACAAACAGATTGTCTTCCTACTTCTCTCAGAACTGTTGTTCCAGCTCTCTTGATGCAGTAGGTATACGGTGCCTTCTGAGCAACTCGTTGATTTCAGTCTCCTACTAGCACAGGTGCCGGCCGGGGTGGCCGAGCGGTTATAGGCACTACAGTCTGGAACCGCGCGACCGCTACGGTCGCAGATTCGAATCCTGCCACGGGCATGGATGTGTGTGATGTCCTTAGGTTAGTTGGGTTTAAGTAGTTCTACGTTCTAAGGGACTGATGACCTCAGAAGTTAAGTCCCATAGTGCTCAGTGCCATTTGAACCAACTAGCACATTAACAGATACCCAAACACACACTAGGACTTCAATATTTGTCTGGAACGTCTTGTTGAAAACTAGCAAACTCCCTCCCATCCCGGTTTCGAGATATTTGCCTTCGTTTAAATACGTATGGCGGAAGTGAAGACGCCTCCTCCTTCTCTAAAAATTGCTCCAGCATCGTACACGTACACACCATCGACGTCTGTGTACGTTATTAGAGTTTCAGATGTCTGTGATAGATGCAGAATGCATTAGTGTGTTATATAAGGGGCCTGAACAGCGTCAGATACTGACTGACCAATGTGAAGAACAAGGAGATACCACACACTCGTATGATACAGCATTATCAGCACCTGACAGAGTTTGAAAGCGGCATCAATGTGGGTCTCCATTTGGTCAGCAGGTTGGATCGTGCAGTGTCCAGATTTGTGGGGCACAAAAAAAAACACACACACACACAGAAGTTTAGCTGTGTATTGTAGTGTTGACAAAAATATCCGTCTTTTGACTATACTGTTGGTAAGCATTTGGTAAAAACTATATAGTATAATCCTGACTGCACTTTTTGTAGTTTACGTACAATATATGTGTGCATTATCCATCAAAATACTCATCGGAGCCTTCTCCATTACGTAAAATGTTTTCTGAAATTAACCTGCAGTTTTAGTTTATATGATAAAATGTTGTTAACTGTGGCACGAACGCAAGTGTTAGGTTACGCTATAGCTCTGTCTATTGTTACAACCTTTATTTGGCATTCTCATTCGTTAGCTTCCCCTACTCTCAAATGAGTATAAAATTTTTCTCAGAGCAAATTAGGTTCTTGGTTCATTGCTTCGACCATAAGTAGGTCATACATCCATAGCGTGAAACACAATGTTCTTAGAAAAAGTACGAAATCCGGCTAACAGATGGCACACGGCATCGAATGATAATTGTCGCTTTGACTTGCTACTTGCGACTTCTAGCTGCGACTTGTCACTGAAGTTATAGCCAGGCTCAATAACAAAACATAGGTTCACGGAAAGAAGGACGAAATTCGGCCATCAATAGCATATGGCGTTGAATGTTAAATGCTCCTTGCGACTTCTGGTTGTGACTGATATCGCATCCAGATGTTGTTGTTACATCTTCAACTTCTCAGTCAATGTGGTCTGTAACAGCCTCACACACAGTATATCGCTACCTGCCGCGGCGCAGGGATCGGCATGCGTGCTGTTGTCGGGTGCGCGGAACATAAAATAACCAGCGGCACAGTAATACAATGACGGGGAAAAAATCCAACACCAAAAAATAATCAGTGTAGAGCTACGAAATTTTCGGGACACATTCGTCTTGGTAACATTTGTATGTGATTAATATTGCAAGATCACATGGTAATGTAAGAGTGAGACAAGCCAGTGCAAATCTGAAATGTCGGTACATTAATAACCGATGTATCTCTCAGAATGTTGAATTAAAGCATGGAAACGTGCATGCATCATGATGCACAGGTGCCGGCTGTCAGTTTGTGGGATGGAGTTCCATACTTGTTGCACTTGGTCAGGCAATACACGGACGTGTAATGCTGTTTGTGGATGACAATGGAGTTATCGTACGATGATGTCCCGTATGTGCTCTATTGGAGACAGATCTGGTGGTCAAGCATGCCAAGGCAACATGTTTACATTCTGTGGAGCACGTTGGATCACAGTACTGGTATGTAGGCGAGCGTTAACCTGTTGAAAAACATCCCCTGGAATTCTGTTCATGAAAGGGAGCACTACAGGTCGAATCACCATACTGACGAACAAATTTGCAGTCAGGATGCGTGGGATAACCACGAAAGTGCTACTGCTGTCATACGAAATCGCACCCCAGACCATAACTTCACGTGCAGGTCCTGTGTGTCCAGCACGCAGGCAGGTTGCTTGCCAGCGCTCAACTCGCCCCCTTCTAATCAACGTAGGATCATCAGTGACCTCGAGGCAGAACCACCTTTCATCAGAAAACACAGCAGACCTTCACCATGGTCTCCAATGAGCTCTCTCTTGATCATTCTGAAGTCGCAAATGGCGGTGGTTTGGAGTCAGAGGTACGCTCGCTACATGGAGTCTGGCTCAGAGCTGTCCCTGAAGTAACCTATTTGCAACAGATCATTGTCTCACTGTGGTGCCAACTGCTGCTCAAATTGCTGCTGCAGATGCAGTGCGATGCGCCAGAGTCTTACGCCCAATACGACGGTCTTCTCTCTCGGCAGTGCCACGTGGTCATCCCGAGTCAGGTCTTCTTGCGACCGTACATTCTCGTGACCATCGCTACCAGCAATCATGTAGAGAGGCTACGTTCCTGACAAGTCTCCCTGGAATATCACGGAAGGAACATCCAGTTTCTCGTAGCTCTATTACACGACCTCGTTCAAACTCAGTGAGGTTCTAATAATGGCGTCTTTGTCGTCTTAAAGGCATTCTTGATTACCATCTACTCACCACGCCCAATCTCAAAGGTAATTAGCATGTATTTAAAGCAAAACTAATCTGTTTCATCGTAGTGGTTCTACTCGCACGACTCGTATGCTACGCAAGGTATCTGAAGAGACATCGTCTTTCAGATGTAGAAAACATGCCTACCGACTTTCGTTTATGTCGTATAACCTCTTCTTGGTGTTCCAATTTTTTTTCCCGTCAGTCTAGTATGTTATGGGACAGTAGTTATTTATCGTGCTGTTGTACAGACCGACAGCGTGTATAGTTAGAAACTAGTAGCCCGACGTGTTATGAACATTCGTACATGCTTGTCCTTCTACGACGAAGGTTTTCGACCTTTACACGGACTCAGCAATGCGGGAATCCCTGCCACGAGGGCGTTAGTAACGCAGCGTTTTTCGTGGCCCGATATACAGGACTGCCATTGAAGGACCCACACTTGCACTCCAGCCAGAAGTGCAAAGTAACACATATGAGCTCTGTTCGGAAGTTTTGACATTCCAGTGTCACGATTCTCACGCATCCACCGACAGCGGCTGCGTGTTAACCAATGGCACTGCCTCACACAGATCACCAGATACAGCAGGTGACTGAAACTATTCCCACTGTCAACAAGACCTATAGAGAATGTGGCGCGCTCATTCTTCTACGATTGGATTTCACGTTTTGGCCATCACCAGCAAGTGGCTTCCGAGCAGGGCCGGCAGTGGAAGTCAGAAATATTTCGTACAATGGCCCGGGTGTAAGGAATACACGTGACAAGGACTTCACCATATCACGCAGTCGCAAACGGCATTGTTCAGTAACTACAGATGACGAATTTGTGGATTAATGCCCTCCAGTTAGTGCTGTTGGGATTACGCAGTGCATTAAAAGATCTGCAGGGGCGGCTGGTACATGGCAAACTTTTGCATCTATCATGTTGCTCAAGATTTTCTCGCGGAACTGCGGGAGCAAATGGAGGTCATCCGTCCGAGTGGAACTATACCGCACAGAAAATAGGCCGCCTTTGTTTTCAAAGATCTGGGAAACACAGTAGCACGTTTTCCTCCAAAGGGGCCCACAGCACAGATCAGTGCAGCCGTCCAACCAAGCCCCATAAACAGATACGCGACGATATGATTGAACACTCACAATCTATATTAAAGAGGTGGACACAACTGATCGGTCAAGCTACACTACCTTAGTGCAGAAATACGTGGTCGTTGTCGACGCTCATAAACAACTTGTTTCAGTCGACGTCACACATGTTCGATTGGTTACATGCACACGAAATAGGCGGGCCATTCCATTTCCGTGATCGCAACATGCTGAAGAAAAGTGTTCAGCAGAACCGCACGATGAGTACGTGAGTTATCACTGATCTCGAAAACTGTCTCCAAAAGAGCTGCTGACACTATCCCACTATTAGCTAAGAATCTCGTCCCTGCACTGTAGAGGAGAGAGATTACCCTTAATAACTACGAGAGGCGCACGTTGGCCTCATGAAATGCCAGCCCAGAACATCACTCCACCACCACCTTGTTGCACGTGTGGGACAGCGCTGGAGGCATTCTATATTGGCGGGATACCTTCAAACACGTTGTCCGCGATTATCAGGGTACGAACAGATCCGAGTTTCGTCCATTGGCAACAAGCGACGCTGATCCTAGGGCTTCCATTCCACATGATATCTTGCCATACGTAACGGTGTCCACGCTGTTGTAACGTACGTCGTGGTGCTCGTCATGAATCATGCAATCGTTCCCCAATAGTTTGATGCCATACATGAACTGCTGTAGCCTCTTCGAATGCCAAATTCTGATCTGGAGCACTCAGCCCAAGGGTCTTTTGACTCGTAGATATCGATTATTCTGTGCACCTCTCAAACGTGGATGGCCTATGCGAGGCAGTCCTTAATACTACCAGCCAATTAGAACCGGATCTATATCCGCACCACAAGACTTTGACTCCGGTACACACGACGAGAAACTTACCCGGTTGACAAAGCTTCTGCGCACAGCACGACGATGCGGACCCAATTTGCGTCGCGACTGTCGTTCGTGGCGTGATGTATGCTCACTTAGTTCAGTCCTCTCTAATGCGTACCTGTTGGCGCTATACTTTCAATTGAAATTCTGCAGTCCATTCGGCTGTGGCGTTCTACCCGTAGCCGACGCTCAAGGTAACTGTTTGTGTGTTTCCAAAAGACGTCAGTCGTCGCCTCCCCATCGGTATCGGAACAGTCAATACTTGCTCGACTTATGAGGGTGATGCAAAACTTTTGTTTATGTTTCTATAGGTCCATCACAGAGATGTGGATGCCGGACTGCGGCTGATCAACAACTCTTAGAGGAGGAAGTGGGGATTACCGTTTAACATCCCGTTTACAACGAAATGATCACAGACTGAGATCAAGTTCGGATTACGAAGAGTGGGGAAGGTAATCGACCGTGCTCATTTAAAAGAACCATCCCGGCATTTGCCTGGAGCGATTATGGAAATTACGGAAAACCTAAATCAGGACGGCCAGACGTGGATCTGAACCGTCGTCCTCCCGAATACGAGTCCAGTGTGCTAACTAACCACTGCGCTACCTCGCTCGGAAATAACTCGTAGAACAAGGACACCAACACCCATAATTCTAAGTAAAAAAAATTATTATTTAATCAAGCATTTTCGACGCTTCCTTTAGTGTCAGGGGCTTAACTAATTAAAAAAATTACAGCTGTTGATGCCCTTTGTTTATGTGTACACAACTGTGTTACTGAAACATTGGATTTTCTGAATTTTATATAAAGAGTTCTGTGTTCTTAGTTACGACGTCATACAGAGTAAGACGGAATACAGTTACTGCGACTGAAAACCTTCTTGTGCTTGGTGATGGTTAGTAAGAATCGAATTTGGTAGGTCCTCGCACTGCCTGTCGATATGTTTCTCGACAAGAAGGATAGTCATAAAGTTTCATCTATCTGCTACAGTAAACAAATAAATAAATAAAACAAATAATTAATTTTTTTGTTTGCAAGTACCAGTCTACAGTCTCGGTAAAGATTAAAATTCCCTACACACAATACCGTAACATGTCGCTTGAGGACCTTATACGAAATGACCATCCCACTAATGAAATGGAGGCAGGTTGCGCCATTTTGTTTCGGTCCAGCTAGCGGCTTCCTACGAAACTGTGATGCAGTGGTTACCAAGTGTACCTGTAAACAACCAACAAGTTAATTACGTAACTTTGATTTGTTTCTGAAGAGCGTCCGCCTTGAGCAAAACACTTTTTTTTCTTTTTCTTTTTATTCCACAAACATGTTTCGCTAAAGTTTTAGCATCATCAGCAGGTTTTTGTTATGTTCTATAAAACAGGAAAAACGCTTTTTATTACTGTTACACATATAAATTTGAGTTTTTAAAGACAGTATTTACACATTTGAAAAACAGATACAATTTCTGTACATACGAGTATACCTTGTTATCATTCGCTGTGTATTTTTGGACTTTATGTAATTTAATGCACTTGTTTTGTTTCACGTTCTGTCATCTGCAACCATATGTAGAACAGTTATTTACTTCGAAAATTTACGACTGGGAATGTTATGGTTATGCCTACCATTAACTAATATTATGTGGAAGAGAGTGTGTGTGTGTGTGTGTGTGTGTGTGTGTGTGTGTGTGTGTGTGAGTGTTTGCAGTATGTTTCACTTTCATTTTTTCTGAAGAAAACTATCAAATACAAATTTCCATAACTGAAAGAAAGCAAGTAAACGAGTAGACAGTTCTCTGCAATTGAACTCTGTTCGCTGTCCTCAAAAAGCTATCAGACAACAACAGCCCTTAAACACCCGAAACATCCCTTGCAAACCACATGCACGCACATACACACACACACACACACACACACACACAATAAATAAAAAGATAAATAAAGTGAAATAAGAAAAAGTAATAATTAATAAATAAGAGTCACAGCCATTCACTCTTTCTCTCTTTCTCCCTCTCCCTCTCCCTCTCCCTCTCTCCCTCCCTCTCTCTCGCTCTCTCTCTCTCTCTCTCTCTCTCTCTCTCTCACACACACACACACACACACACACACACACACACATACACACATACACACACTACAAAGATTCAAAACTCTCGCCCAGAAAACATTCAATATTCAGCTGTCCATCATCTTGTTTCTGTCATTTGTAAACACTAACACGAAAAGTTACTTCCTTCACGGTGAAGATAATGGGGAAACCAACGAAAGTAAGAAACAAATTTGGAAACACGCACACACACACAAACACACACACACACAATCCTCCACATAAAAGTAGTTAAAATCTGTGGAGCAAGACAACTACATTAAATTACCTAAAATCCAGGGACTCCACAGCATGTGGTAACAAGGTGTGTGTACAAAAATTTTGTATGTTCTTGAAATATCTACATACTGTCTTTAGAAACTAAAATGAATGGGTGTACCAGTAGTAAAAAGGACTTGTGCTGTTTCATAGAAGATTACAAAAATCGACTGATGATGCTGAAACCTCTGCGAAAGATATCCGGGGAATAAAAAGTAAAAGAAAAAAAATTTGTTTTTCTCAAGGAGGACCCTCTCCAGAAACAAATCTATTTGTAAGCAAATCCGGACAGGAGAGCTTCAAGCTCAATAAGAATACGTAACTCTCTTTTTTCGAGTTAGTAACTTAAAATATTATGGGTCCCCCTCGTGCAGCGATCCTCGGCCAGTAAAGACTGTCCTGAAAGCATCACTTTATGTGGGTGTTGATGCCTTCTTGTGCCTCAGTTGCTATTCCTTGTAAGACTGTAGACTATTGTTTTTTCTTAACGTTGTGGACGGTGTGTTGCAGGCGGACCCGCTGGACGCGGGCACGGACAACGGCTTCACGTTCACGGCGCCCAACTGGCGCACCGAGCCGCCGGGCCCCGTCTACCGCATCACCAGCCGCGCGCCCGCACACCCGGCCGGCTCCTTCTACTACCCACAGCTGGACGAGCTGCCGCCCATCGCCACCTTCCAGATCATCAAGGTGCGTGCGCCACACAGCTGACTCTCCCTCTCCCTCTGCCTCTGCATCTGGCGTAACGAGTTGTCTTCGACAGAATGATCTCATCCATGTCAGTCATCCGTCGTATAGTTGTTTTTTAACTCATCTCTGTCTTCATGTTCTATAGTTTTGACTTGGGCGCGTATGACGCCAGTTGTTTTTTGCGCCCTAAAGCAAAACAAAACCAAATCAACACTGATGAGCCAAAACATTATGGCCACCTACTTAATGGGCTATTTGTCCATCTCTGGAACTAAATACATCACTGGTTCTGCGTATCAGGGATCCGGAAATTCGTTGGTAGCTTTCTGGTGGTATGTGGAATTACATGTCTAAGCACAGGTCATGTAATTCGCGTAAATAACGGGCTGCTAACTTGCGTACGCGGTGATGGCGTCCGACAGCGACCCAGATGGCTTCCATAGGATTTACGCCAGTCAAATTTTGTCGTTGATACATCAACGTGACTTCACTATAATCTCCCCAAACCACTGTAGCACGGTCCTAGTTCCGGGATATGGACAATTATACTGATGAAGGATGACATCGCCGTGAGGGAAGGAATGCACGTGGTTCACAGCTGTCAACGTCACTTCGATTACTACCACAGGTCCCATGCAAGCGTAGGAGAATGTCTCCCGTAGCATAATCCTGCTCCCACGAGCCTGCGCCCGTGTCGCACTGCACGTTTTGAGCCCTCGTTCACCTCGATGACGGCGTTTGTCCAGACGACCATCGACTTAATGTAGAAGAAAAGTGATTCACCCGAACAGACGATACGTTTCCATTCATCGACGGTCGAGTCCCGATTCTCCTTTGCCCTCTCCAGTCGCGTTAGAGGATGCCTTTGGGTCAACATATTAACACGTAGGGGTGGTCTGCTGCGAAAACTCCATGTTCAACAATGTACGACGAACGGTGTGCTCCCAAACATTTGTGTGTACACCAGCCATGTCACCTTTCGGCAGAGATGCCACAGATCAACATCTAGCATACAATACACGGTAGACAAGCCTCCGAAACCACGTTCTGTGAAGAGTCGTGAATTTACAACCATTTAGCGCCGACTGGTAGTTTCACTGTCCTCCTATCTCTTTCCGTAGATGCTCACGACAGTAGCACGTGATCATTCGATCAGTTTCTCCGTTTTCGAGTTACTAGTGCACAGGCTCTGCATAATAATAATCTGACCTTTGCCAAATTCTCTTATCTCAACGGATTTCCCCATTTGCAGCCCATATTTCCCCCGTACGTGTCTGCTCTCCTTATATACTTTTGTTATCACGTCACGTGCTCGCAACGCCACGAGGCGGCATCCGACGTCGCGGTGGGGAATGGTCATAATGTTTTGGCTTATCAATGTACATCAGCATACATGTTCTGCTAACAACTGTGAAGCATAAAATACTAAATGGCTCTGAGCACTTAACTTGTGAGGTCATCAGTCCCCTAGAACTTAGAACTACTTACACCTAACTAACCTAAGGACATCACACACATCCATGCCCGAGGCAGGATTCGAACCTGCGACCGTAGCGGTCGCGCGGTTCCACACTGTAGCGCCTAGAACCACTCGGCCACCGACACGGCAGCATAAAATACGTACCGTGGTACCACATGCTGTGGTTTCTTCCTGTTCCAACTGCGTACGGATCGTGGGTAGAATGACTGCGTAAATACCGGGTGGCTATAATTAAAAGTGCAGCTACTCGCGATGTCCAGCGTGGTCTGTAACTATCGTGTTGGCGCGAAACTTGGTAGATACGCTAATGTGGATCCGATTCACGCTGCAAAAATAATTACTTCCAGTTTCGGAGACCAGGGGAAGATCTGGCGCTGTACAGTGTTTGTATGGCGGTATGGTATCCACAGTGTCATTTGACAAGCCATAACGTAAGTGACAGTATGGCTATCGGTCAGAGAGATCGTGCGCTGTTAGTGAAACTATTTTATGTGAACGGCAGCAATTAAAGTACTGCATTGAGAGAGTGTCGTCGACTGAAAGTCTGAGGAGAGGCCAGATGTCATTAAATGGTTTAAAAAGGATGACACGGGTGACCTTGGTGTGACACCCGGAAGAGGAAGACGCCTCATCCCAGTGGAAGTTACTGACGAGCTTGCTATTACTGTAACTGACCATGCGGCACGTGTCCCATGTAGTAATAGTGCTCGTGCACTTTTACGAAAATTATCCATCGCATGGCCAACAGTATGGAAAGTTTTGCGATCTACTTTACACTGGTACCCGGACAAGATCCAGACAATGAATCAAGTGAAACCTCATGATCCGCAACGGCATTCTGAAATTGTTCGTCGGTTTCTGACTCGGATCGAAACTGATAACATGTGCCCGGGCAATATTCTATACAGTCACGAGGCACTTTTTACGCTCTAGGGTGCAATGAATACACAGAGCTACGGATTTTGTGGTACTGCTAAATCGCGTGTTGCGCACGAAGACCCACTGCAATCGCCGTATGTCACTGTGTGGTGTGGATTCAGAAGCACCTTTATTCTCGACCCGCTATTCTTCAAAGAAAATACAGCCAGAGGGCTCGTCAGGTGATGTCGGGACGCTATCGAGACACCCTTGTGCATAATGTGCTACCTCCTTTGGAAGAGCTCAAATGTGTGGAAACCACTGTTTTCATGCAAGATGCAGCAACACCTCGGATCGTTCGCCCAGTGAAAAATCTGCTTAATGCAACCTTCCGGCCGAGCGGTTCTAGGCACTTCAGTCTGGAACCGCGCTGCTGCTACTGTCGCAGGTTCGAATCCTGCCTAGGACATGGATGTGTGTGATGTCCCTAGGTTAGTTAGGTTTTAGTAGTTCTAAGTGCTTAGAGCCATTTGAACCGTTTTTGCAACCTTCCACGAACGTGTTATATTAAGAGGTATACCGGATGCATGGCCTCCAAGATCACGTGATAATCCTTGCGACTTTTGGCTCTTGAGATATCTAAAAGAACGCATTTATCAGGGACACGTTCGGTCTCTACCTCATATGAAGGCCAGTATTCAGGAACACTTAGTACAGTTCCACCAGAACTCTACGAACAATTATTGATTACGTCGTTTTACGGATGCAGCATTTCGCCGACATCTCCGGTGCTCATGCTGAACAAAGCGTGTAAGCGGAGGTTAATGATAAAATCAACATCATGCCTTTCCCACTTGTTTGACCCCTTCAGCCCACGTCGCGTTCGTAATCGATTACATACGTAAACACTTCTATACGTCTTTCTTGCATTCATAGAAGCAGATTTGCATCTGATGGTCAAACGTGGAACTAATTTTTTTCCGATAAATCGGTTCCGCATTAACACATTAGCATACCTACCAATTTTCGCTGTCACACGATAATTACACCCCTCACTGGACCTCCATCAGTAGCTACACTTTACTTAGGTATCTAAGTCGTTCAATAATTGGTATAATCTCGTCTTCGCTATCACTACGGGAGTGATACGCATGTAGATGATAACATCTACACGACTACATGACTACTCTGTGGTTGACAATTAAGGGCGTGATACTTAATTACTTATCTACCGTTCCGCTCTCGAATAGCGCTGAGGAAGAACGAGCAATTGAGTCATTTCGTGCGAGCTTTGATTTCTAGTATTTTATTACTACGATCGTTTCTCCCTACGCAGGTGGGCAACAGCAAAATATTCTGCAATTCGGAGGAGAAAACTGGTGATTCAAATTTAGCGAAAACATCTGGCAGCATCGTAAAACGCCTGTGTTTTAGTGGGTGTCACTACATCTCGCGTATCATGTCCGTGACAGTCACTCCCCTATTTCGGCACATTACAAAACGAGCTGCCCTTCTTTGAGCTTTTTCGATGATCACAACTGATGCGGATTCCACACCGCACAACAGTGCTCCAAAAGAAGGCGCATAAGAGCAGTGTAAACTGCCCCTTTGGTAGACCAGTTGCATTGTCTAAGTGTTCTGCCAATAAAACGCGTTCGCACAACATTATTTATGTGATCGTTACAATTTAAGTTGTTCGTAACTGTCATCCCTAGGAATTTAGTTGAATTGATAGCCTTTAAATTTGTATGATTTAATGTGTAACTGAAATTCCACGGACTCCTTTTAGTACTCATGTGGGTGACCTAACACTTCTTATTATCTAACATTTTGGCTCACCAACGTACCTCTACCATTTTTGTTTAATACTGGTTCATGAAATTTAGTAATAAATTGCGTCTATTTGTAAGAGTCTACAAATTCAGAATTTTCAACAGTTCTATGATACTTCCCTGCGAGTGAAACAAAAGCTAGATCGTTCGTGCCACATTCCTTCGTTAGCCCTATTTGGCATGAGATTTACACTCTTGAGCAGTATCAGATGGTTCAAATGGCTCTAAGCACTATGGGACTTAAAATCTGAGGTCATCAGTCCCCTAGACTTAGAACTACGTAAACCTAACTAACCTAAGGACATCACACACATCCATGCCCGAGGCAGGATTTGAACCTGCGGTCGTAGCAGCCGCGTGCTTGCGGACTGAAGCGCCTAGAACCGCTCGACCACAGCTGAGCGGTATCGTAAGACGGGACTCACAAGTGATTTCTAAGCAGTCCCCTTTGGAGATCGACAGTATTTTTCCAGTATCCAGTAAATGAATCGAAGCCCGCCACCTGCCTTACCTTAGACTGAGCCTGTGCCATTATTTATTTTCATTTCCTGCAAATGGTTACACTATACGTATGTAAAGTGTCTGTTCTTTCGGACATGTGCAAAAGAACTTACACTATACGTATGTAAAGTGTCTGTTCTTTCGGACATGTGCGAAAGAACAGACATCATTTTGATGCAGCAGCCATTATGAATTATAACGCAAAGGAATTACAGACATGGGCTGCGAGTGGACATTGATTTAAACCAATGGGACCGGGATTCGAACCAGTTTTCCTGCAAACTAGGCACATGCGCTGAGACCACTGAGACGTCCAGATACAGTGGTCAGTGCAACAGCACAGACTACCATAGCACGCCTCCCGTCAAACCCAAATTCTCAACTTATCGAAACACTACTAACGTAGTGTCCCTTCCCCATTATCTTCACTACTCGCGGCATTTCGCCGATTCCCATACGAGTTTGAGGCTGGTGTGCATCCGCACTGAAGAGATCACTGGCCATCCTCACCATAATTGTGTGTGTATCTATAACATTAGTAGTGTGTGGATAAGTTGAGTATTTGGATCTTACGGAAGGCGTGCTAGGACAGTCCGGCCAGTTGGGAAGACCACTGTGTCCAGATAGCTTAGTGTCAGAGCATCAGCCTAATAAGCAGAAGAACCGGGTTCCAACACTGGTCCAACACAAACTTTCAATATTCCCATCAATACCCACTCGCCGCCAATGTCTCTAACTCCCTCATGTCTAAAATTTTTACACTCATTGCAGAAAATTGTGTGAGTTACTGATTCCAGTCATCAATCATTGATTCTGTAATCATCGGACACTAAGTTTTTTTCGTTTGTGAAATGAATAATTTTACGTTACTGTACATTTAAAGCAAGTTGCCAATAACTGCACCACTTTGAAATCTCATCAACGTTAGGTCGAATACGTGTACAGTTTTTTCGGAATGAGTGTTATCGCTGGCCGTTGTGGCCGAGCGTTTCTAGGCGCTTCGGTCTGGAACCGTGCGACCGTTACGGTCGCAAGTTAAAATCCTGCCTCGGGCATGGATGCGTGTGATGTCCTTAGGTTAGTTAGGTTTGAGTAGTTCTGAGATCTAGGGGACTGATGACCTCCGATGTTAAGTCCCATAGTGCTCAGAGCCATTTGAACCATTTTTGAGTGTTATCATGCTCTGGTGTGCGAAACTTAATGACGAAAGTAACTTCCACATGATGTGTCACTTCCAACTAATATAGCTCGATGAAACATGGACCATACATGGAAAGAACTGCTGCAGTATAGTAGAAGGTAACTGAAAGAAATACGCAATGAGACGAAGTGAAATGACACATTTATTCAAAGACAATAATTACAAGGCATCGCGATTTATAATAGCCCACTGGGCACTAAAAACACGGGACATTGTGTTTAATACGGTGTGTGGCCACCACTGACGGTACTGCATGCTGTGCAACGAGCTCCCATGCTGCCCACACGGTTGGCTCAATTGTTCAAATGTGTGTGAATTCCTAAGGGCCCAAACTGCAGGGTTCATCGGACCCTACACTTAAACACTTCTTAAACTAACTTATGCTAAGAACTACACACGCACCCACGCCCGAGGGAGGACTCAAACCTGCGGCGGGAGGGACCGCGCAGCCCGTGACGTAGTGCCTGAAACCGCGCGGCGACTCCGCGCGCCACACCGTTGGTAAAAAGTAGTTGTGGTAGTGCGTTCCATTCCTCCACCAGTGGGGCTGACAACTGAAAGATCGTCGTTGGTGCTTCTGCACATACTGCAATGCATCTGCCCAACACATCTCACAAGTCGGTGGGGTTCAAGTCGGGGAAACGGATAGACCAGTCCATTTGCCGTATATCATCTCGTTTCACGAGCTTCTCCACCAGTGGACAAAGTTCAAAACCATCGTACAATATGCGTAGATGAGTATGTGCCAAGCAAGATCGTAAGAGATGGAAAAGAGCCACCGTGGTACAACAACCGAGGTAGAAAACTGCTGCGGAAGCAAAGGGAACTTCACAGCAAACATAAACATAGCCAAAGCCTTGCAGACAAACAAAAATTACTCGAAGCGAAATGTAGTGTGAGGAGGGCTATGAGAGAGGCGTTCAATGAATTCGAAAGTAAAGTTCTATGTACTGACTTGGCAGAAAATCCTAAGAAATTTTGGTCTTATGTCAAAGCGGTAGGTGGATCAAAACAAAAAGTCCAGACACTCAGTGACCAAAATGGTACTGACACAGACGATGACAGACTTAAGGCCGAAATACTAAATGTCTTTTTCCAAAGCTGTTTCACAGAGGAAGACTGCACTGTAGTTCCTTCTCTAGATTGTCGCACAGATGACAAAATGGTAGATTTCGAAATAGACGACAGAGGGGTAGAGAAACAACTAAAATCGCTCAAAAGAGGAAAGGCCTCTGGACCTGATGGGATACCAGTTCAATTTTACACAGAGTACGCGAAGGAACTTGCCCCCTTCTTGCAGCGGTGTACCGTAGGTCTCTAGAAGGGACGTCGAGCAGATGTGCAGAACTATAGACCTATATCTCTAACGTCGATCAGTTGTAGAATTTTGGAACACGTATTATGTTCGAGTATAATGACTTTTCTGGAGAATAGAAATCTACTCTGTAGGAATCAGCATGGTTTTCGAAAAAGACGGTCGTGTGAAACCCAGCTCGCGCTATTCGTCCACGAGACTCAGAGGGCCATAGACACGGGTTCACAGGTAGATGCCGTGTTTCTTGACTTCCGCAAGGCGTTCGATACAGTTCCCCACAGTCGTTTAATGAACAAAGTAAGAGCATATGGACTATCAGACCAATTGTGTGATTGGATTGAAGAGTTTCTAGATAACAGAACGCAGCATGTCATTCTCAATGGAGAGAAGTCTTCTGAAGTAAGAGTGATTTCAAGTGTGCCACTGGGGAGTGTCATAGGACCGTTGCTATTCACAATATACATAAGTTCACTGGGGCTTTTTGCGGATGATGCTGTGGTATATAGAGAAGTTGTAACAATGGAAAATTGTACTGAAATGCAGCGAATCGACGCATGGTGCAGGGAATGGCAATTGAATCTCAATGTAGACAAGTGTAATGTGCTGCGAATACATAGAAAGATAGATCCCTTATCATTTAGCTACCAAATAGCAGGTCAGCAACTGGAAGCAGTTAATTCCATAAATTATCTGGTAGTACGCATTAGGAGTGATTTAAAATGAAATGATCATATAAAGTTAATCGTTCGTAAAGCAGATGCCAGACTGAGATTCATTGGAAGAATCCTGAGGAAATGCGATTCGAAAACAAAGGAAGTAGGTTACAGTACGATTGTTCGCCCACTGCTTGAATACTGCTCAGCAGTGTGGGATCCGTACCAGATATGGTTGATAGAAGAGATAGAGAAGATCCAACGGAAAGCAGCGCACTTCGTTACAGGATCATTTAGTAATCGCGAAAGCGTTACGGAGATGATAGATAAACTCCAGTGGAAGACCCTGCAGGAGAGACGCTCAGTAGCTCGGTACGGGCTTTTGTTAAAGTTTCGAGAACATACCTTCACCGAAGAGTGAAGCAGTATATTGCTCCCTCCTACGTATATCTCGCGAAGAGACCATGAGGATAAACTCAGAGAGAGTAGAGCCCACACAGAAGCATACCGACAATCCTTCTTTCCACGAACAATACGAGACTGGAATAGAAGGGAGAACCGATAGAGGTACTCAAGGTTCCCTCTGCCACACACCGTCCGGTGACTTGCGGAGTATGGATGTAGATGTAGATGTAGATGCTGTTCGCTGCGGTCGCGTATTATCATCCGGAAAAAATGAACCCACGACCAAATGCACCATTGAGAAGACGGACGTGGGGAAGCAGTACAGTGTCAAAATAACGTGGACAAATTAGTGTACTGCATTCGTCGATTTGGAGGTCATTATATCAGTGAAACATTTCGCCTCGCCACATTGTATCTCATGCGCCATCATAACGATCATGCTCGACAGTGTACCTGTGTGCATTTTGCGATCCCATCTCTCGCCATATGAGGGCACGCCCAGCATTGTCGAACATGTTTGTTTCGGTAGGCCAGGTATTACGACGACATTGCACTACTGCCCCAGGCGTATTTTCAGGAGTGCATTCGGCCCGGAGTTCATTTTTGTTGATGATAATGCGTGATCGCATCGAACAGCACAGGTGGAGGAGGTTTTGGGACGAGATGATATTTGGCGAATGGACTAGGCTGTCTGTTCCCCCGACTTAAATCCCATCGAGGACATGTGGGATGTGTTGAGGAGCCGCACTGCAGCATTTCCAGAAGCTTCAACGACCATCTAGCAATTGTCAGCCGGTGGAGGAACAGTGGACGAACGGAACCATATACCACAAGAGGTCCTCACCAACCGTGTGGCCTGCATGAGAGAATTTTGCAGGATATGCATTGCCATCTTTGGTGATCACACGTTCCATTAAGAACCATGTCTCCCCTTTTTTAATGTCCAGGGGCGATCATCATGATAGCGGTAACTTCAGTGTAAGTATTGTCTTCGAATAAGACCGCCATTTCTGTTCGTTTCATTGCATACTTAGTTTATTTATCTTCTGTACTGTACTGCAGTAGTTCTTTCTACGTATGGTCCTCGTTTCATCGAGCTCCATTATGCGGCAGGGGCACATCATGCGAAATCTACTGGGGTCCTTAAGATTTGCACTCCAGTGTACATAACTGCATTATTTGGGAAAGGTGTGAAATTTCAGTTAATATTGTCTCACAGGTCATTAATATACAGCATGAACAACAAGGACCGATACACGCTACTCTGCGGTACCGCTGAAGTTATTTTACTTCTGCCGACGACTCTTCATTCAAGATAAATAGCATGGATTACAAAAACATCGGTCATGTGAAAACCAGTGCACACTTCTATTAAATAACATCCCGAGAGCCATGCATCAAGGCAGCCATGTGGATGCAGTATTTCTTGACTTTAGAAGAGTATTTGTTCCAGCCCCACACGTACGCATTGTTATCGAAAACACGATCCACCTGCTATCAAGCGAAATTTGTGACTGGACTGGAGTTTCCTGGGCAGGGAGCATGCAGCACGCTAACTGGGATGGAGAATCGTCGTCAGATGTAGAAATAACTTCAGATGTGCCGCAAAGAAGTGTTTTTGATCCTTTGTTGTATATGTTATATATTAATCACCTCACAGACATTATTAACGATAAGACTTGTCGCATATATGCAGTCATCTATACTGATGCAGTCACTACTGATTAAAGTTAAGTAATTTGCAGCTCATTTGTGTAATTTCAGCCTCTTTCTGCATCTTTTTCATTACCCACGCATCCGTTGATAATCACACTGTCGTCAGTGCGACGCTAAGCTCTGATTTTCCTTATTACTCTTTGATGCATGTATTTTACGACATTCGAGTGCAAATCTTCACTATAGTTCCAGGCGTTGGCCATTGTCATAATAAACTCATTAACAAACACGCATATGTAAAGAAAATTGATTAAACAACGGGAATATTTAGTGATATTAACTGTTATTTGAACGTATCTGCTCCTTAAAATACAAAACTTTTTCTTTTTTTTTTTACGTATCGCTGCTAGTCACAATTCTTGGTTACGTTGCTTACTGTATTTTAAGACTGCAACATGTTTCGTAATATGTCCTCCTCTCTTGATCTTAACATAGTTGTTCCTAGCCCCCGTGTGTTGTGAGCCGCTTCGTTCGTCAGATATAAGCGTCCTCTTATGGACTGTCCTCGCTCCATCAGGGTGAATCTGTGAAGTTTTGTTCTCCGCTGTTTTTTAATGTTGTATAGAAAACTTACAGGATGATGTTTTATAGAGTACGCGAGGTCATCAATAGAAACATGTTGCAATTTGAAAATAAAGTAAGCGGATAACCTTTTTACGAATATTAACCAAAAATATTGGAGACACAATATCTCTTTCGTCGCAACGGTGTGGGCGATGGACATTCTCGATCGTTTCGGATGGTGCGTCCTTTTCCCTGTTTTGTCACAAGAGCGTTCCATCCTTTCATTGAACTTGGATTCTGGTACAAATTCGCTAATCTTTTCACAAAAACTCGACCGGCACCCCATTCGTACAAATTCGCAATTCCTCTCACAAAGGCACCTTTGACAGCAGTCCGTGAGCTTTTCCGATGTCAGAGTAAGCTGAGCATTATATCGATGAGCCCGTGGCGCGCCCGCAGCTCCATCGTCCTGTCCGTCCTTTTGTTGGCGTTTTTAAGGCTGACTAGCCGTTTTCACGAACCCCTCTCTTTTGTTCTCTTCTGCGCACACAAAACGAGCTAATGCTCTGCCGTGTGCATGTGTGAATGTTTCATGCCTATAGACGAGTGCTGTTTATGGACATATTGTGTTTAATGGCTAATAGTGCTTACAAATAACGCGGAAGCAGGCAATTATTAGAGCCCAGCGGATGAAGTAAAAGAAGTGGTTACTCTGGCATTAACTAACATGTTACAACCAAACGTCAATAGAAATTACTCGATTTCTCCTTCTAATTTCGTCTAACATCAACACAGCAATTTGTAACAGAGAATTAAAAAAGCTGTCATAAACTTGAAGGTTGATTTGCAAATCACGGTGCCTTACTGCACATTGTCCACTAAGAGATGGTATCCACTTGCCTTCCTCCGAACCTCCGATTTCACTTTCAAATCAGTTATAAAGGAGCCTACAGTTTAATGTTGACTCTGAGCCGATATATAGCAAGATATTTTCCACACTAAGAAATCATTTCCAGAGGTGGAAGAAGCGATAAATTCCAGAAAAAATGCTGTGGCCAAACACGGTTTGAATCCTAGACGTCTGAATTTACCATCCCGTCTTCTTTAAATTTTCGTGTAAACTGTCTCCCTCACACGGCTAGGCAGCATATTTCCTTTCGTAACGTATCGTATCTACAGTTGTTTGCCACTATTCCTACAATTTGGCTCGGTGCTTCTGGAAACACGTTTGCACAATGGCCTGGGTAATTCGTTAATGAATCAGTCATTTCATTCAAATTATGCGAAAGTTACAATGATTCGAAACTAGATTCTGAGAATTCACCAGTCCATTCAAATATTTTCTTTTAGATAACAGAGTTTGTAACAATAGAAATTTTCCAACAAAACCCTTCTTTCCGTGCAACATTAAATCAGTCAACTGCAGCCACTGTCCAGTGGTTAGACTCTTTTTATCACAAACGCAGAGGTCGCGTGTTTGATTGCAGTCACTGTTATATTTGAAAATCCAATCTAGTTATTTACGCCTTCCAAGGGTGATCTGTACGACATGTCTTAATAACGGGGAATGAGATAATTTTCAGGTTATTAATCTGAGAATTATCAGATTAATTTATGGAACAGTAAAAATATTTATTCAATTAATGCAAGTAATTTCAATTTTTTTGCACTATATAAATCATATGTTTCGGACTTAACTACTACGGAACTAAAAAAAGCTGCCAAGAACAAGCGTTTGTAGCTTGCTTTCATATTTAACTTTATGGTCATTCCGCTCTGAGGTAAAGCCAATTTCAATAACGACTAATGTAGGTCTTATGCTGGAGCAACTGAAAACTTCCAGTAGCAGGAATCACACTCATTCCTACCAAACCTTTCTCAAAAGAATGCAGAGGAGCGGACAGAGATAAGGGCACGTCGAGCTGAGCAGCTTCCCGTAAAGGTGGAAGACTCTGCAGTGATTATCGGCTTTGGTCTGCAGAAGGCAAAGAGACTACTGAAATAAAGACAGGAAAAGTGTAACTGCAGGGCACTCACTCTCCTAATATTGCTGATGACAACCTCCTCCTGAGTAAAGGATCTCAAATGTACGTCAATTTCCTGTTAGAAACTACAAGAGCGGAATTCTCGAGATAGGATCATCGCGAGGTCAAATGCGGCTATGTTTCTCGGAATCGTATAGTGGGAAATTAGCAACTGTAATACAGAAAGGAAGATGCAAAATTACAATAGAGGTGGATAGTATGGATTAGCCTTTGTCGAATTATGCGTAATGATGATAGAATGTCGATTAATCAGGTGACGGTCAATGAAAAAATTAATAGGGGGAAGAAATGTTTCTGGTGTTCGACTGGTACCTTACTCAAAATTCACGAGAGAAGATAGTTGGAAAATGTCGGAGGATAGAAAGACTATCAACGGAATATTTATATTGTTAAACATAGGTGGCTGTAAAGCCACACACGTTAATAAATATTATCTTAGAACTTAAATTACCAATGATGAGCGGTATGCTGCTACAGAAGAAGAACGTTAAGAAAATGGAGTAAACTAAAAAGCGGAACGTCGGGGAGAATTTGTACACCAAAGAGCTCCTTTGAGTCTTTCAGCACTGGAGTAAGTTAAGCTGTTGAGAGTCGTTCCCAGGAAGAGGAGCGGAACACATCAGAGAAGGAAATCTTTAAAATCCGATGTGCCCACTGTAAGTACAGTTGAATCGGTAGCGTAACGGACAAGACTGATTCAAAATAAGAAAACTGATGATGAAAGAAGTATCTCAGTGCCAAGTTGAGATATAAAACCGTAAAACAGGTCTGTGGAAAATGACATGTGGAGAAAGCGTAAAACAACCTCAGAATGGGCAAGAGAGAAAAAGAAGCCTGTCGAAATAGAGATAGTTCTACGAAAATCTGAGGCTGCAAGCAAGAATGTAATGGAAGTAGTTATATAGAAAATACACGATACTTAAAGGCATTTGCGGATCTTGAGAAAACCTTCGCCTGTATAGGATGAAATTACTCAAAATCTGAAGAGGAATATGTATAACATATAGATACAGACGAGTAGTCCACAATATCTATCAAACTCCAATTGAAGCAATAATAATAATAATAATAATAATAATAATAATAATTGCGTGTGTCTCAAGAGCCCAGTGCAAGTCTTTCAACTGGACGCCACTGTGGTGACTTGCCTGTCCCAAAGCCTACGGCGCACTCATTCGGTCACCTATGGGTGCGGTATTCCATAACTTCCAACGTGGCAAGTCTGTTGGAAGTAATGAAACTGGGGGAGTTCACAAACACTCTGCACCTTCTCCCAGCTTTCTTTGGCGTACCTTTTGTGATTTTACTTCCCAGACAAGAAAATTCTTTCCGTTCTTCTATTGTACCTTGTTCAAATTAAATATTTAACTCGTTTCTATATTACTTTCTCCTATTCTGCGTTCACTTTGTCGTCCTCATTTTGTGTGTGCGTAAACTACATTTTACTTCCAACAACGTGGTCTTTCCATTTGCTAATAATTGCAAGTATTTCTCGTGTTCTAACAAAGATTAGTGTGTAGTTCAAGTTTCAGTGCTGGTACGTGCTCCCCCAACGATTTTATGCATGGTATCGTTTTTACGATCAAAATTTTTTTGCTGCTAGTCAGTGACTTTTTTCGTTTATTTTATCTCCAACAAAACTCATGCTAAGCACTATTTTTTTCCTTTCTAAGTTTTTCTTATAACATCTGTAGACATAAATGTAAATGAGCTGCTGCAAAATTCCCACGAAATTCACCTTAGCGAAAAACAAGCGAAAATGGCTTGCCAGGAATGTTCCATGGTCTACAAGGGACGAAGCAGCCGCGATTTACACACCAGGCATTTCGAACACGCAAATGCTTTCACAGTAACTGATACAGAAGAGCGTCAGTAGCCGTTCACATGATTATTGCAGAACATCCGTTTGAAAACTGAGAAAAATATGTTGAGGTACTTCACTCGCGATATAGTGTTTTTCTAAAGAATGTAAAGACCAAATTCTAAATGAAATATTCGAAAGTGACTAAGTTATTTTCTTTAGATGTTTCGTTAATGTTCTCAAGCAATGAAAAAAATTATGACAGTGTTTAGAAAAAAGCTGCTGAATATAAGGTATACATATTTAGTTATGAAAACGTTCCCTGTAGGAAGAAAAATTAAATTACGTGAGTAGATTGGATACTTAATAAACCAGTGCTGAATCAAATCGGGGAGAGAATAAATAGACGTCCCAGCTTGGCTGAAACGACACTTTATAGAGATACTGATATCGAGATAAATGGATGTAAGTTGCAATAGTTATTCAGACATGAAGTGCCATTCACGCGAAATTCTAGCGTGGAGAGATGCAAACAGTGCAGTCTTCGGACGAAACTTCACAAAAACAGCGACTGAGAAAATATCATAACGCTTTATTGCTAATCTGTAAAATAATAACTCTGTATTATGCTTCTAACAAATGTTTTCATTACAACAATGAAAAAAATGTTTTACAGTCACAGGCGTTGGCACCCACTTTATAGAAGATGAAACAGAACTTATATCCAATTTACAAATTTACCTAACAAGAACTTCGAAGATAATATTACCGTTGACTTGATCTTTTATTTGTAACGCTGTTTTGTTCCTTCCGTGATCAGGTACTTACAGCAGAAAGTGAAACGTAAAAAATTATATTTCCAATTTTGCATACAACAGCGCATTCTGTTACCGTTTCGACCAGCCCATATTTGGAACTTTCAATTAATATTCTCTTCAGCGGGCAATGAACTGGCATATACTTCATCATCACCGGCAAATGACTACGTGGCATTTTTCGGAGAGCGTTAAGCGTGAAGCAAAAACAATGGAGAGTTCGGCGAATTGCTTTAAGCTTCGCACACAACTTGCGATTTCAGTACGAGGCTATCCATTTGGAAGTATTACATAAGCTCAGAATTCTATCGGCAGGTCACATAACTTTAACTTTGTTTTTCCAGTAATTCCACAGAATTTAATGTCTCTGGGAAGTAGAGGTTGCAAATGCGCAAAACTTGGGTGCGGTGTCGTAACTTGCCGGATAACCGGGGCTGCGATGCTCCTGCTCGCAGAATTCCTTAATATCCAGCAGAGAGCACTGTAATGTCATACCACACATTTGAGTACAGCCCCGAGCTTTCAAACATGTGCACCATCTCCTCCAACGGGACATGACTAATTGCTTTCATCGGTGTATCTCCCTTCAATACCTGCGGAATGGCTTACTGTATATTTAGTGACTTCACCTTAGGGAGGATGGAGGCAAACTTCGTGTGCACATTTCTGGGAAATCGGCAATGAAGGCAGTCCAACCTGTCGTATCTTCAAGACCTTAATTACAGGGTGCAGACTGCCCCGAAAAGCACTACTTTCCCTTTACACGAAGTTATCAATTTCCGTAATCTGTGAACGTTTCACCACTACCGCCAGTTTCCATGGCTTAGCAAGATCGTAGAAAACTTGCGCATTATAGACTTCTTTTGTCAACACGGTAGTAAAAGTAATGTTTCCAGTCACGTCATTTTCGAGTGAAGTTGAGTTTCCTTAGATTTGCATCATCTTCTTTGTCAGGAGATGACTAACTGCTGGAATTGTCGGAGCTTGGGGAAGGTTTGTACAAGCCAAAGGTTCACAAATGCAAAAATTAAAAGAGAGCAGTGTTTCAGAGAACGGTCCTCTCTCCTCTTCCACTCCTTAATTCCAGATTCGAAGAGAAATATTTCGAACATTTTCGACTACTAATTTTAAACTACCTTACAAGGTCTCGTCATTTCGCTTATGGGAAGAAGATCACGGTTGTACAAGAGAAGAATATCGAAGTCAGTAGTCATCTGACGAGAAATATGGTGTAAATTTTTGAAAGCTCAGGTTTCTATCCAAATACAACATGGCTTATACGCCGACAGAATATTATACAAGTTGGTCGCAGCGATCTCATTGTAGCGAAACATGACGTCTTCCGGCGTACCCATCTCGTGCTCGGTAGTCACGCAGGTGCCTGGCAGAGACACAGCGATCTGTCTTATCTTTCTCTTTTTATTTAATTAGGTTGAACGGGACCATTATTCTACGCTGCGCTACGAATGTAGTACGAGTAATCGAACGGGTCTCTGTATGGATTATCCCAAGTACCTGATTCACCACGCGGTCAATCATCAGGCTGTCCAATATTGTTCATCGAAGCTTCTGTTCACCAGCATAGCTGTACTCACTTATTTGTCAAGGATCAGTGTTCTGTCATAACTTTTGTCTCGAATCAGAGAGTAATGTTTGTTGTAACCATGCCACTACCAACAGAACTATATAAATTATAATGTTTATTTGTGTATTGTTTCTTTATTAAAAAAACGAAGCGCACCACAAATTCAGTGAAGGCGCTAAGAATATTAAGAATTTGTTGGTTTTTCATTTGGTTGTCTGTCCAGTACTATATCGACTATCTGTGTCCAAATCTGCTCGCTGGATTTTGCACCGTCGTGGGTGTAAATCACTGGGGCATAAATTCAGCACGCTAATGAAAATGGCGAACACAGCACTTCCAGTTTTGATTATAGTTTAATGAGATCCAACTACTTTTCGACAAAACTTTTATTTTATAGTTCGTCATCTGAGACTGACTGTTGACTTACACAGACTAAACAATCACACTGACTGACTGCTTGCAAACAACAACTTGCACTGAGTAGGTGAACGCAGATCTTCTATCCACAAAGGCATCTAGCTCACTATCATCATTTCAACTTATCATTTCATCGTGTCTCATTAATTTTTCATGAAGTCGGAAACGAGTTACAGATTCACCGAGACATTATAAACAACGTGACACTGCGGTTCTTTCCTGAGACACACTCCCCTCAGGTAGCGCAATTATGAATTCCGATCCATCTACAAAAATGTATTACTAATTTTCTTTCCGTGACAAATTCAGGTCATGTAACTGAAATGTGTTAGAACTACGCCTCTGGCTATCTTTTCCATGGAGTTTGCCACGCTTATGTTGTACTCTGATAATAAAATAGTTTCAGCGTTTCTCTTTCCATTTCCAAAACAGAGCTGCTATGACAGTCGTACAACGAGCTTAGTCATAAGTAGCCCTATATGGTCTACACCGGCGCACCGTCGGATTTCGCAGTTCAGAACGAGTGCATTTGCATCAGAGGAGAATACATGATTTTTTTTTAATGTGAATGACTAGACTTAAGTTCTGTCTCAGACAATCGCAGACATGAGTCCGATAATTCAGGATCGTTGCATTTCGTTACATCAGGAGCTCCGAGTTCTATCAACAAATGCTCTAGCCTGCTACGATTCTGCTGTAACTGAAACAAGCGCTGACCGCGAGTTTAACGTCTTGCGTCAGGGGTTTGCAGTTCGCGTTTCATTTATCTCGTTTAAGTTGCCATCATTTGTTGCAGCGTGATCGTACGTTTATTTTCCAAGGCACATTCCTCTGCAGTGGCACGAGTTCACAATCCACATAATTCGTTTAACCAGTAGTAATTCTCAGAACCGGTTAATTATACTGAATGTAATTGTTTGTATTAGGAATTACAAACGGGAGGTGGGATGTCACTAATTCTCAATCACGCAATACTGTACCACATAGACCTAGGTGTTCTTATGCACAACGCACTGCTGTACGTTTAGTATGATCTGTTAAGTAAAGTTTTCTACAAGCGGATCCTCATATTTTTTTGGTCGATACATAATGAAGGAAACAAAAGATTGTTTTCTAAATGTCCTTTTTACTTAGTTCACAGATATTTGAGTGCTTGAACCACTTGCCCAAAGTAGTGGATACGTTCTTAATATTATTGGTATATTCTCTTGAAATCTGGAATGTTCATTATAAAACACATCGTATTGCAGTTTTTGCCACTGTTTTTTGGTTTACTGTGTACTACGCAGATACTGCATTCATTTGGAAAGGCAATGTACATTGTTAGTGATAATGTGCTCTCGTATTACGTATGAATCTTTCCAATTCAGTATATTAACCTACAATTTCTGCAGAACAATCACGAGCATTTTCTTTCTTATCGTAGTAGGGGATGTGTATCTACGCAACCAATACCCAAAAGTGTATCGGTACCAACATAATATCCAAACAAAAGTAGGGATACTAACAATGTCGCAAGGTATTGATTGCTTTTTTCCTGCATTTATAAGCGTTACATTGACGCAAAATGGCCTTTTAACAATAGAAGACGAAATATGGAATTATACCATGCTTGCGTGAACTAAGACAAATACAAATTCAGATACAACCGCTACAAGTAAACGACAAACATTTCAAACACAAACTACAGTATTTCAACAGTGAAAGCTCATACCTTCTATAATCATTTCCTTCTGATGCACTGCCTATAAAATATTAACGTCTTCTTTAATCTAATCTAGTTCACACGCATTTGAGTGCTTGAACCACTTGCCGAAAGTAGTGTGTACGTTCTTAATATTACCGGTATATTCTCTTGAAAGCTGATATCTTCATTATAAATTACACATCAATGAAGTTTTTACTACTGTTTTTTTCATGTTTCCTGTATACTACGTAGATACTGCATACATTTTAATTAATTAAACTAGTAATTAAAGGTTTAATTACCCCCCCCCCCCCACACACACACACACATTCGATACATTATATATCGATACTCCATGTTTCTTCTGTTCTATGGAATACTTGGTATCGATATGCACATCTTCGATATTAGTAATACCGTAACTTGACTATGTCTGTCCTTTGGTACTTCGCTCGAAAGGCGACTAATCGTACAGTTTCATTTCACTGTTGGCTACGGAACTCCAAGATATAGCTCAAACAGTCGTTGTGGATCAGTGAGATGAGTGTATTAAGGATTAGAGCTGTGTTTGTGCTGTAGAGACAAGAGAAAAATATTGGCAAGCAATCGGTGCCAACACACTGCCTACACCTTCCGAACAAAATCTCCAGCAGTAATGTCCCACCCAACGTGCTGACCAACTTCACTATTTGCTAGTGTGGTCACAATATATCGAAGTACAGTGTGCAGTGTACAGAGTACAATGACCTATTATCAGGAATACCGCACATCAGCTTCTCCCCTCGGTCAGGGTTCGATGGTGAAATTGTTGCATCATGTGGGTGCAAAACAGATACATCCGGCTCAAACTCCATAGTTCATGAGGTGCTTGCGTGACAAATAACAGTTATACAAAAGTATTATGAAATTGATTTACTTAGAAGAAATAAAGTGACCTAAAACATCTACTAAGTCACACACGCACACACACACACACACACACACACACACACTCATGAACTCAGTACTCGTTAAACCACACTGCTCAGAAAACGTACAGTAAATTAAAGGGAAAGCTAGAAAAATCGGTAAACTATTTGCAGCTGTCTGATTACTAAAATGCACAGACGGAAAAAAAATTATCAGACCAAGAAGGAGTCAAACGACATAAACGAAAGTTGGTAGGAGTGTTTCTGCATCTGGAAGATGATGTCTTCTCAAATTTCGCGCCAGTCGCAACAAACTGGCACTAGTAGGGCTGCTATGACGATACGAATCAGGTTTACTATAAATACACGTTGTAAGGGTCGTTTGCGTTAACTACTTTTGAGACTGGATGTGGTGAGTTGACGTTATTCAAGAATACTTTTAAGGCGATAAAGACCCCATTATTAACACCTCACTGAGTTTGAACGAGGTCGTGTAGTACTGCATCTGCAGCAGCAATTTCAGCAGCAGTTGGCACCACTGTGACACAACGAACTGTTTCAAATTGGGGCGCGGATTCGTATGACAGCAGAGGCTCTCTCATGGTTAGCCCACACACCCTGTCTGGAAATTTGTACGCCAGTCTGGTGATTCGACTTGTTGTGCTGCAACTCAGGTACAACATTGTAGGGGGTGTTTTCCAACAGGATGAAACTCGCCCACACATGATTAATGTAGCACAACACGCTCTAAGGGCGTCGACATGTGGGTTTGGCTGTTCGCTCACCAGATGTGTCTCCAATCGAGCACATTTGGGACATCATCGATGAGCACTCCACCGCTATCAACAAACAGCATTAACCATCCCGGTATTGACATTCGAAGTGCAAAAGATATGGAAGTCAATTCCAGAAACTGACTTCCGGCACCAGCATTTCACATTCGAGATGACTTATCTCGCACTAACATTAACCTGTGATCTTGCAACGTTAACCACTGAAATATGTTATCATCCAAATGTATTCCAGAAATTTCATTACTCTATAATTATTTATTTTTGGTGTTGCGGTTTCTGTCCGTCAGTTTATAAATGGATTGATTAATTACTAAGCAACACACTAAAATTTCCAAGCCAGAAGTTTGAAGTGGAACGCAGAACCGTTAAATTTAAAAATTCTTAGCTCATATGTATCAATGTTAAGAATAGATGACAGGGTCCCGTTTGTATTATCAGTTGTGCTCGTGTCAGAACATGAAATGAGCCACGTTAGATTGCGTCCTTCCGAGAATCATGCACCACAAATACAATAAACAAGTCAGTCTTGCTGCTTGAATATGAACTCGTGCATAAACAACTGGTATTCTACGTCGATTAGGTCGGCTTCCTCCTATAAACTTGAGAGGAAGGAAAACGCTACGACTGAGCAATCGGTTTCAGAAACTGTAGCCCATTTTCTCTCATATCCAGTCACTCTACATAAAACACACACGTGGTCCTCGAGCTCGGCAGCAAGACGACAGTCCCTTGGGGATCGGCACACTGTGTCGCACCGTCACCATTACTGAGAGTCCCCGCCCGCTACGACATATTGGCCGTTTCCCCAGTTAGCTGCATGCTCCTGTACAATACGTGGTTCAAATGGGACTTAACATCTGAGGTCATCAGTCCCCTAGAACTTAGAACTACTTAAACCTAACTAACCTAAGGACATCACACACATCCATGCCCGAGGCAGGATTCGAACCTGCGACAGTAGCGGTCGCGCGGTTCCAGACTGAAGCGCCTAGAACCGCTCGGCCACCAGCGGCCGGCTACAATACGTGATTCACTGTCTGCTGTAACCGGAAACTCTGTGTCATATTCTGTGTTGGATGCATAGGTCTTAGCTTCTGCATGGCCCTGAGAAAATTATGGAAAATTTCTTTAGGTTACATAATTAATTTTGTCCATAGCTGAATCGTAAAGAGACTGTCATCGGAAACAGGTGAGGAGCCGTCACTGTGCCCACTCCTTTCCTCACCACTGTGCCGTTACGGCGTTTTAGTAATCTCTGCTAGCACTTATATTAGCTACATTAGAATTCGATAGAAAATGCTGGGTACTCATACGGATGAAGCGAGCTGGACATACTGCGATGTTGCAAACACCAAAATTACATGCGACTTACGTACAGGGTAATTCAGTTGTCCTTACCAATACGTTTTATGTAACCCGCAAAAGACCTTCAAAGACCACGTGCAACATTTTCATGTTCTCTCACTTGTTGCGTGCCAACTACTAATGCTTCAGAAAAAACGAATAAGATTTTTTGTAAGAAATTTAATGTAGTTAAATTTTGCGCTGGGATTCGTTTTCGCTGGCGGCTACAGTTTTCAAGTTATTCAAGAAAGACACATTTGAAGATCAGTTTCATAAGTGTTTCTTTAATAATTCGAAAACTATGGCCTCTAATGACCCACTACAAAATTAGAGTACATTACATTTGCCACAAAAGGGTTCTGTGGGACTAATACTTTGCATGTAACGAGTGAGTAAATATGAAAATCTTACTCGTGGTACTTGAAGGCGTTGCAGGTTGCATGAAACCCCTAGGTAGGGGCAGCTGAATCGCCCTGTATAATTCGGTTTCCATATTGCACTTAGAGCAAAAGTTTAACATTATACGTTTTGCCATGATTTGACACTTTTATTTGTTAGTAACAATAAAGATGAATAATGTTTCCCACTAGGAATGCAATTCAGACTTTGTCAAAGGAGGAAAAGTTATCTTTCATAGGTAAGTATCACAAATGTGCTATTATAATTATCATTCAAGTAAGAGGCACTTTAGATGTTGAAAAATATCGAGACACATTGTAGTGAACGCCTAGTACTGTAGGGCTAATTTGTGTGACTGCAAGGCCATATACAGGTTGTTACAGAAAGTGATATCATAATTTGAAAGGTGGAAGTATGGACAAAACAAGACAAAAATATCCAGTAAACATGGGCCCCAAAATTCATACCGTAATATTTTCTTCTGAACAATTGCTCATAGCTCTTAACGTATGAATTTAGAGCCCATGTTTACTGGATATTTTTGTCTTGTTTGGCTAATACTACAATCTCTCAAAATATGGAGAGCTAAAGCTTGCAGTTAAACAGATGTTTTTCACAGTAGCGAAGATAAACTAATGTTCATAACTGTTAAAGCATACATTTTAAAGCCCACGTTTATTGGACATTTTCGTGTTCTTTTGATCCATATTATTATTTTAACACCGCATTTTTACGAGATAAGTGGTAGGTAAATTAGGTAATGTGTTGCCAGTCGCCGGCCGGGGTGGCCGAGCGGTTCTAGGCGCTACAGTCTGAAACCGCGCGACCGCTACGGTCGCAGGTTCGAATCCTGCCTAGGGCATGGAGGTGTGTGATGTCCTTAGGTTAGTTAGGTTTAAGTAGTTCTAAGTTCTGGGGGACTGATGACCTTAGAAGTTAAGTCCCAAGTGCTCAGAGCCATTTGAACCATTTTTTTGTTACCGGTCAGTGTATACACGTTTCGAACAATTTTCACGTGTGTATAACATTTCTGTATGAGCGTCTCAATTATTAGGTCCATATTATATGGGTATAAAAGCCGTTATGCGTATCTTAAGGTAGGGACACTAGGATATTTTGCTAGTTGTATCTATGAAGTGGAGAATGAGCATGTGCAATTAACATTTTAGCTTCCCTAAGATTGAACCAAGATCAAACATATGACATCAGGAAGCAAAACAGCAGAATTTCATTCCTAGAAGTATTTCAGTGCGTTGCAGATCTCTAACTTGCTGCATATCTTAGCTTGAATTACGGGTGTTCTTCGATAGGCTCCTGCCATGCTGGAAAGCTGCACAAATTATAAAAATAGAGGTTTTAGACTAACAAAATAATTAGCAACGTCTGAGCTGTAGTACTTGACGCAAATGAACAAAATGCCATTGCATTTATCTTTCAACTTTAAGCGAGTTTCATTCCATATATAGAATGAAAATTACTAAGATCCCTATTAAACGCGTGAAAGGGGCCTTCCTGTACTAATTTTAGGGCATAGTCATTGACTTTTGGAGGCAATGCACGTTAACCACTAAAATTCCGTCCTGTACATCTGCATGCACACCTTGTATGTGTTCCTACCGTGTAATAGAAACTAACGATTTATTATCTTTAATTTCTTGTTAAACCTGTTTAATACGATGTAGGTAGAAGTCCTGTTGGCGTTACACTCACTTACGCAGTTCATGAATAACCTTGATGTCAGCGGGACTTTAAACTCTCTTTCCCTCCTCTCTCTCTCTTTCTGATACGACAGAATCAAATTAAACTGCAAGACCTCTCACAGGCTGTATTATTCATTATCACTCGTATCTCTATTACTATTACTTCGTTTCACTACAATCGTCAGTCATTCCTGAATAAATTCTCCTTCCAGGTATCTCCACAAACAACGATCATCACGCTGATACTTCCAAGTACGCTCAGTCTGTTTCTTGATCCTTCTTTCCCAGACCGACTTATAAATCAATTCTTTCAACGACAAATCTTGCAATGACTCTTCTTAGTCCATCTTATGTCAATTCATTCTTCTGCATGTCCCAATTTTGTAACTGCCTGTCCGCAGCTCGTGGTCGTGCTGTAGCGTTCTCGCTTCCCGCGCCCGGGTTCCCGGGTTCGATTCCCGGCGGGGGTCAGGGATTTTCTCTGCCTCGTAATGACTGGGTATTGTGTGATGTTCTTAGGTTAGTTAGGTTTAAGTAGTTCTAAGTTCTAGGGGACTGATGACCATAGCTGTTAAGTCCCATAGTGCTCAGAGCCATTTGAACCATTTGTAACTGCCACTACGACATTCTCTACGGTTTTTTCCTCTTACTACTTCACTACACTTTCTGTTCTCCTTACGATACATAGTACATTTATTTACCGTACACCGTATTCGAACTTAGCGATGAAATAATTCATGCGCAAACCCTGCGTAGATAGTACGTTTAGCATATGTATGTTTCTAGCTCACCTTGAAACCTAATCTCATAGAGGCAAGTACTGTCTCAGAGGAACGAGTATTCATTCTAGTGAACAAAGTTACATAACTCGATTTTGAACAAAACGTATTACATTCATACTGTAGAGCTTTTTTGCGACGGTTTCCCATATGATCATCGAAGCAATTTTGCTGATCATTGTTGACATCTAAAACTACGTCGCCACCAACTAACGTGTTTCACAAGTAAATCAGCTACAACAGTAAAATGGAAGATTGAAATTACCCACCGTTTCACGGAACGGAAAAGGCCGTACCAAAAGAATCTGATGATATGAGGAAATTTATTCAACACAGAGATTTTCCACGGTTAATGAAGATAAAGTCTGATTTTATAACTCCTCTCGCGTGTGTTCACCTTTATACAAGAGCAGCCCAACTGGAAATTGGCCTCTAACGTACAAGCAAAAGCTTTTTCTGTTGTTGAGTTTCATTCAGCGCTGACAATAAAAAAAAAAAAAAAAAAAAAAAAAAAAAAAAAAAAAAAAAAAAAAAACAGGAAAAACCTTTACACAATTGATTAGGTAAACAAGGAATTACCAAAACGACTAACCCCGTGGCTGTTTCACTCACGGAACTTAACGCACAATGCAGTGACCATCTTTATAGATTTCATTTTATAAGGTTATCCAATGGATTTCCATGCACATTGGCTTTTTCGGAACGCAAGACGATTCACAGAATGGAGGGCCAAAGACAGTGTGTATACAATGATCAGAATTACTGCAATTAATAATACATAGACAAAAGAAGAAATTAAAAAGATTAGAGGTGAGCAACCCATCGACATCTAGGGCCGGCCGCGATGGTCTCGCGGTTCTAGGCGCGCAGTCCGGAACCGCGCGACTGCTACGGTCGCAGGTTCGAATCCTGCCTCGGGCATGGATGTGTGTGATGTCCTTAGGTTAGTTAGGTTTAAGTAGTTCTAAGTTCTAGGGGACTGATGACCACAGCTGTTAAGTGCCATAGAGCTCAGAGCCATTTGAACCATTTTTTTTTTTTTTGACATCTAGGACGTTAAGAGATGTAGTGTTTTATTGGGCCGGACTACGAAAAAGTCGTCTTGCTTAAGAAAACATACCAGTTTTGCTATGAAGCGATTGAGAGTTACGTGTATTTTCCTTTATCACGATAGATACGAACGGAATTTGAGCTACACATCTCTCGAATATCAGAAACACTGTGTTACCACCTTCAGAGAAATTTGCAAATAATATTATTGGAAAAACGGTAAGTAACTGGTCGCACGCTCAACAATAAGGTGTTCTGCACCGGCACAAAATAAACGCTAATAATCATTGTAGCTGGTGAAGATTTTTCAGAAAGGCACATACTTATAAACTGTTATGTTCCCATGCGGACGTTAATTGAGAGTAAAGAAAATGATTTCAGGATCTAACTAAATAATTCAGCAGTTTCTGGCATAGAGTAGTCTCTAAGAGAAACAAATCAGTATATTAAGATGCATTCACTTTTTTCATTCGCTGTTTTAAAATCGGATTTTATTAGGAAGTAGCCCGCGTTTCTGAAAATTCGTAGTCATTGCACAAAAGCGAACGAGGATTATAATATTTGATGCTCATCCACATTCAGTCTGTAAACACGTTTTTAAAGCGTTACATTCACTGAAGTACAGCGTAATTAGGCACATACCTCCAGTCCTTACAGCGACTGAAGAGCTCTGGGAGTACAAGAAGGCCTGGCGCAGATACTTCGTGAGCCTGCCAACTCCAGTCACGTAATACGATTCTGTATACGTTTCCGCGGTAACGCTTCATTGTTGCTGCAGTTTCATAGACGACTATTGTCTTCAGTCACGTAGCTTCGGTACAGCCAGCAGCGTTTGCCGCTTCGCAACTAAAGACTGGCAACAACTCTGGCGTACGTCGGGATTCCTCTTCCGTCATACGAAGTAAAGTACCATGTAAAAGTCATGCAGACCCTGACGATGGCGCCTACGCCTACGCGTAATAGCAGGTAGGTAGGATACAGCGCACAAATCACACTGCACCTGTGAGCAGCCGAGTTATCCGGTACCACTTCCTCGCCATGGGGTACAGAGTCAACTGCCCTACAAATGTACGTCTTGCTGTCTGCAGGTCACAGAACTCAGAGAATCAAATGGGTGCAAGAAGACCGCCACTGGGTGCTTTAATTATGGAGAAGGTTTCCTAGACTGTTACGTGGGGGTACACACTCGTATTTGTCAATGACGGGAGACGAGTTCGTCGAAGCGTTCACGTTAGTACATCGGTGAACCCATAGGCATCCTGCTAGACAAAGGACACAGTTCTGCCAATTGATGGAGGTAGACTTATTCCGCTCTACACGCATACGTGAGGATTTCGTTCATAACATTTACGTAAATTACTGTGTAAACCACTGTGAAGTGCTTGACACAGGGTAACACAAACCTGAAGTGATCTTGCGTCATCCAGCAAAAATCTCGGCGCTTCTAGGATCGGTCAAAGGCGACTTAGCTACGGTCACAGTGGCACCGATATCACTCGCTTCCTCTGATGACATCGGCTGAAGACGGCCGATCTTTTCAAATGAGTACGCCATTACACACGTGATCACAGTGCAGCCGATCTCGTCGCCCGAACGAACATAATTGGAACGACAATCGGTGTAATTCAAATTATTGTTTCTTTGGTCGAATCGGCCGACGACCGCGTACACAAGAGATGGACTGTGAGAAGTTGATGAGTTTTGTCCGAGAAAGGAGTTTGTGGTTTCCTGAGAATGAAAAATATCAATAATCGGGATACAGATCGAAATCTGTGGATTGAAATCACTGGTTTATTCGTAACCAGAAGTGGGCAAACCTTCAACGGAAGTTTCAGGCGTAAATTAAATCCTCAAAAAATAATTTGTTTCATTGAGAAGCAAAGCGCACCTTAAAAAAAGTTCCTGTTGTGAAACTTTCTTGGGTTATGATAGGTGGTCATTGGCAGTCTTGGAACAGCTATTACAGCTTACTGCCATTTTTATGCCAATAGGTTGGTGATTTTGTTATATGAGATGGTTTGTATTTACACTTTTAGGTGCTCAGAGTATCTAATTCTAAAATTTATGTTTGTCCTTCGTACGTATGCAGAATGAGAGTCATTGAAGGGTAACTGACTTGTCTATTTTGCCTAACATATCTGAAGTTGTGTAGAGTGTTCGTAATCTTGTTTTTCGATGTTGACCAAGAATCCTCTCGCGTTTGTAACAGAACGTTTCTCTCTTCCTCTTAAAAATTCGTAAAACTTGTCTGATCATTCCAATAACTGAGGAAAGGTTGTACAGTACTCGCAACGTTCTGTTTTTAAGTAACCATTCACAAGCATTCGGCGTCTTTTTAATAGCAAAAGTTGCAATGCTGTACTAGTCTCGAAAAACAGAGGCGTCGTGTCTTCCATCACACAGAAGAAGGTTAAAAAACACTGTGGAACACAGTTAAAGGATCAGTTTTTCTAGACGCCGTACCTGTCTCCCATTTCTATGCGGAAGGTTGAAATCTGAAATTAACTCACCCAGTTTGACACCATCGGTGCCACCCGTTCGCCTTTGTTGAGCATTTTAAAAATGTATCTGTACAGTGACAGACTGGACAGAGTCCTAGGCGCTTGCAGGCAGGTAATCCTTCAACATTTCACTTCCACATGCCTATTAGCGGACGCAAGAGCAGTAGTGTACTCTACCTGCAGGCACCTAGAACTCTCATCGAAGTTTGTTTATGTGCTCAACAAGGTCAGAAGGGAGTCGCCGCAGATGTTGCCGAACTGATGGCGGGGACTTAAAGATACCTTTTGCCGTTTTATTGACGGATCTATCAATGTCCCGCCCCTCTGTGACTAAACCCACAGTTGGACGCGAAATGGGATGGCTGTAAAAGCTTAAGAAGCCTTTTCTGCTTTATACTGCGTTCAAATTTCGTCTAATGATTTTGAACGGTCCCTAATAGTTAGACCGTTTACATCATAGTAAAACTACGGATCAAAGAGGTGCGATCACATTCACTGGGGTTACCGGCCCATAATGTCCTCAGATAAGGAGTGAAGCGTCCGGAATTGTCAGTAGGTCAAAGGTTTCCAAGAACATCCGTTGGTTATCACACCGCGAACTGTCGTTCTTGGCCGCAAAATACGAGGGAATGAATGCCCCAAGGAAATCAGTGATTTCACCGACAACGTTTATACCTCCCCTTCGTGTTGATTCTGAGCGACGGTGTGTCTGAAATGTTTTCCTCGACCACTCATAAGCAAACAGCATGATTTCAACGCTGGGCGTCGTAGTTCTTACCTGCATCTCAAAGACGTCCAAATAGGTGAAATGTGGGTGAGAGGGACTATGACGAACTTTCTATCATGTGACACTTCCACGGTGACCTGGGGCAGAATTGTGGTGAAATTTGATGTCAATGTGACGGCATCAACCAACCTTAACCTCACACGAACGTCTGAGTTCTGGTCTTTTTTCGCATGTGTCAGCATGTTGCTGTTCGAAGCGTCTTCGAACTCGATGATGGCACCACGCTTTATCATCATTACAGAGGAATGTTGTAGGCACCTTTAAGCCAAATTTCGAAGTTCAGCGTCGCAATGGGAGACAACTAAGACGTTTCGAAAAGGCGATCCGTTAATTGTTTTGCGCAGTGTAAATTATAATCTCCTTCGCAGAAAAGATTCTATCCAAACCAGACCTCCTCCATCTCGCCAAAAGCTGACCAACGAGATCGGAACACTACGACCAAGGTGTCTGCCGATGTTATCTGGCGAATCGGGCGACCTGTGATGATGGCGTCTGGCGACAATTGTTGGTGACATTGCGAAAGCAGACTTAGAGCTACGCAAGGCGGGTTTTAATAGGATTTCGTGTGGGTTCGACTACTCTTACGACGGACAAACGACAGGCGCTGTTCAGGACTGTGACATAGAATACCAGCGCCTTATTTCTTTCCTCCGAGTCAGTAGGTCCGTTATCACCAAGCACTTGTCATTCGATGAAATTTTGGAAAATACTTCAAACTTTTTGAGTTCTATTACGAGTCAATGAGTGAAAATACGACCTCACAAGCCTCTCGTCAATCGCGACGCTCGCTTCTAGGTATTACTATTAGAAAAACCGATGTAAAAACCTTGGTGATCTGCATAGCCGGAGTCATCCTGCGATATTATGACCACTGCCCACAGCGAGGTTGAATATCGCGTGCTAACGCTGCTGGAACGTGACGTAGTAAGGAAAGTATACAAGTGGAGAAAAGACGAGTGGTAAATCATTCTACTGACGATACGGGTCGCAAATGCGGAAATTCACTGACATAAGTGAATCTGACAAGGAGCACATTGTTAAGGCCCGGCAGTGGGGAAGAAACGTCTCAGATACTGCCATCCTGGTTAGCTGTTCGCGCGTTTCTGTCATGAGGTTCTATGATAAATGACTGAACGGCGATGAAACTACGAGTAGGCGAAAAATCATTGGATGTCGACGCCCCATCACAGAACGCGGACCTCAGAGGCTTTCCCGTTTTGTATAGGAAGACAGGAGGGAATGTGTGGCATATCTGACGACTGAATACAGTACGCACTTCGCTGGACGTGGTGCTCTTCACAGCAAACGAACTGTACGTGTTCCCTTGTTGACTGACATCGTCAGCTATGATGCAGTAGGAACGGGATCATCTAGAGTGAACCATGGATGAACGGAAATGTGTCGCTTGGTCGGATGACCCATGACCTTATTAAGCCAGGCCGATGGTGATGCCACCATACGCCGTCATCCAGGAGAGAGGCAGCTCGAAACGTGCACCGTGCCACTGCCGCAGACTGGCGCGGGCAGCGTTAAGGTGTGAGGGTCATTCATCTAGGCTTCCATGAGACCACTGGTGGTAATCGAAGGCGTCATTATAGCTGTGAACAAAGTGAACAATATTGTGGACCACCGGTATCCCTTCGTGTTTGATGTTTTCCCCTGACTCCGATGGCACCTTTCAGAGTGTTGACTGTCTCTGATACAAGGCCAGCATCGTGATAAAGCGGTTCGAGGAGCATGACAGTGAACTCAAGTTGATGCCTCGGCCACTAAATTCGCCTGATCTGAACTCAATGGAACACATCTGGGACGCAACCGGATGCCAGCTCCACGCCCACAGACTACTAGGGGGTTAAGGTAGGGGGTTAATTTATATTTGGGTACACGTCTTGTGGCACTCACCTCCGGAAACCTACTAATAATTTGCTGAGTCGATATCAGGCATAATCGCTGCTGTATTCTCTTCCAAAGGTGTACCAACACGCTATCAAGCAGGTGGTCGTAATGTTTTGTCTCATCTTTCGTAACTGTAATTCAATTGCTCGTGAGTAAATTGTGTGACTAAATCTGTACAAACATCTCCGTAAACATCCAGTTCTCGCTTAGTGACCTCTAGCAGCACTGACGATATATGTCTCTAGTGGCAATCACCGTATAGCTCATGGTAGAACGCAACATTCTTTTTAACGACTGATGAAGAACGTTTTCTACTTGCAGAGATACTTCCACGGAAACAAAATAAAGTAATTTCTTATGTGTCAAAATGTTAGGACACGTGTAAATGCAGTACATCCGTTAGCTGTTTGCAAGGCTATGTTTTGTGTACTTACGCGTACATAACTAATGAAGAGGTATTGAATAGAATTGGGGAGAAGAGGAGTTTGTGGCACAACTTGACTAGAAGAAGGGATCGGTTGGTAGGACATGCTCTAAGCCATCAAGGGATGACAAATTTAGCATTGGAGGGCAGCGTGGAGGGTAAAAATCGTAGAGGGAGAGCAAGAGATGAATACACTAAGCAGATTCAGAAGGATGTAGGCTGCAGTAGGTACTGGGAGATGAAGAAGCTTGCACAGGATAGAGTAGCATGGAGAGCTGCATCAAACCAGTCTCAGGACTGAAGACCACAACAACAACAGTCATTCTTTTCCCCATCGGTCTATGTTTACGACAAACTAAATTTAATTTTATGGGAAAGCGCTCACACACACACACACACACACACACACACACTGTTTCGTATACACTGAGTGACAAAAACCGTAGGATACGTCCCAATATCTAGTCGGACCTTCTTTTGCCCAGTGTAGTAGAGCAACTCGACGCGGTATGGAGTCACCAAGTCTTTGGAAGTCCCCTACAGAAATACTGAGTCGTGCTTCCTCTATAGCCGTCCATAATTGCGGAAGTGTTGACGGTGCAGGATTTCGTGTACAAACTGACCTCGTGATCATGTCCCGTAAGTGCTCGATGCGATTCATGTCGGATGCTGTGCATAGCCAAATTATTCGCTCGAATTGTCTGGAACAGGGCTTCCCAAAGTGTGGTCCGCGGACCCCATAGGGGTCCGCCGGCTCTTTCTAGGGGGTCCGTGGCCACCATTCACCAAATCGTGTAAAATAATGAGTATAATTATTGAATAAAAATGTGAAAATCAAATTCATCACTATTTTTTTTTCGTGTGAAAAACATGTGTATTTTTACTTCAAGTCGTATTCCCAAACAGCCTTTGCGGTTCCTAAGTGAGAACACATACACAGTTTAGTGCCGGAGAATGCGGCTTCTCTGATCGACTGTTTCGCAACAATACAGGGGTCGTTTGTGCGCCGGTTCACGGTGCTAGATGCGCTGAAACCTTTTTCGCATGCGCGGACCGAGCTTTGTCGACCAAACACAGCGCTCGCTGGCACGTATGCGGCCCCAGGCATCATTAAATGTTAAACTTGCTTTGCCAGTGCACTACCTATTTCATAAGCCGATTTTTGACCAGTTTATTATTTCTAACATGGATCGGTGGTTGAAGTCGGGATCATTGAAGAAGAGTGCAGTTTCTCAAAAAAAAATGGTTCAAATGGCTCTGAGCACTATGGGACTCAACATCTTAGGTCATAAGTCCCCTAGAACTTAGAACTACTTAAACCTAAGGACATCACACACACCCATGCCCGAGGCAGGATTCGAACCTGCGACCGTAGCAGTCCCGCGGTTCCGGAGTGCAGCGCCAGAACCGCTAGACCACCGCGGCCGGCTTGCAGTTTCTCCATCAACTTCACAACAAGGGAAGTTTCCAGTTGAAATGAATGAGGAGGGAGGACGACCAAAGGAAGAACAATCACAAGAAGCTCCAAAGACTATTGATACTTCGGTGGGGGGAGGGGGGAAGGGGGGGGTCATTGGGGACATGGCACTTGCATTAATAAGCTTTCAGTTCCCTTGGGTTTCGCTCTGAAATTTAAAGTTACTGTGCTCTTGACTGACTAGGGGTCCGCCATGGATTTTCGACTGAAGAAGAGGTCCGCCAGCTGAAAAGGTTAGGAAGCCCTGGTATGGAATGTTCTTCAATACCAGTCGCGAACAGTTATGACCTGGTGACATGGCGCAATGTCATCCATAAAATTCCATCGTTATTTGGGAGCTTGAAGTTCATGAATGGCTGAAAATTATCTGCAGCTAGCATAACATAATCGTTTCCAGACAATGATCGGTTCTGTTGGACTAGAGGACGCAAACCGTTCCATGTAATCACAGCCCACACCATTATGGAACCACTTGTTGAAAACTTGAGTCCATGGCTTCATGGGATGGGCGCACACTTGAACCCTAGCATCAGCTCTTACCAACTGAAGTCGGAATTCACCTTACCAGAGAGGCAGTTCTGACGTTGCAGTTGATAATGGGAGCAAGACTAATGAAAAATCAAGACAATTTCATAGGTTATGTCGACTTAGAAAAAGCATTAGTGTAAAATGCTGCATGATATTCGAAATTCTGAGGAAAGTAGCAGTAAAGGGAGAGACGGGTAATAAACAACGTATACAAGAGCCGTGAGGGAGTAATAAGAGTGGAAGACCAGTAACGAAGAGCTCGGATTAAAAAGTTTGTAAGACAGGGATGTAGTCTTTTGTTCCTATTTCTCAATCTATACATCGAAGAAGAAATGATGAAAGTAAAGGTTCAAGACTGAAATTAAAATTAAAAACTAAAGGATGTCAATGATAAGATTAACTGATGATATTGCTATCCTCAGTGAAAATGTAGAAGATTTGCTGAATGGAATGAACAGCCTAATGAGTACAGACTATGGACTGAGACTAAATCGAAGAAATACGAAAGTCATGAGGAAACCAGAAATGAGAACATCGAGAAACTTAACATCAGAATTGATGGTCGAGAAGTAGATGAAGTGAAAGAATTCTGCTACCTAGGCAGAAAAAATAACGAATGGCGGTCAGAGCAAAGCAGAGATCAAAAGCAAAGTAGCACGGTCAAAACGGCCATTTTGAGATGTGATGCTGCAGAAGAATGTTGGAAATTAGGTGGACTAATAAGGTAAAGAATGAAGAGGCTCTGCACAGAATCGGAGAGGAGAGGAATACATGGAAGAACTGACAAGGAAAAGGGACAGGATGATAGAGTATCTGTTAAGACATCATGGGATATCTTCCATGGTACTAGAAGAAGCTATAGAGGGTAAAATCTGTAGATAAAGACAGAATACATCCAGCAAGTAATTGAGGATGTAGCTTGCAAGTATTAATCTAAGACGAAGACGTTGGCACAAGAGAGGAATTCCTGACGGGCCGCATCAAACCAGTCAGAAGACTGGTGAATCAAGAAAAAGGGTCCAGCCGACATGGACACGAGCTCAGCAGAGGCGCTGCAGGCGACGTCATGCTGTTAGCGAAGGTAATCGCATCGGTCGTCTGCTACCATAGCCCATTCAAGCCGAAACTCACCTCACTGCCCTAACGGATATGTTCGTCGTACGATCCACATTGATTTCTGCGATTATTTCACACAGAGTTGCTTGTCTATTAGCACTGACAACTCTACGCAAACGCCATTGTTCTCAGCCGTTAAGTGAAGGCTGTCGGCCACCACTTTGTCCGCGGTGAGAGGTAATGCCCGAAATTTGATATTCTCGGAATACTCTTGACACTGTGAATCTCGGAATCTCCTAAGGTTTGTCGAAATCAAATGTCCTATGCTGCTAGCTCCAACTCCCGCTCAGCGTGTAGTCTTTTAATTCCTGCCGTGTCGTCATAATTACGGCGAACAACATTGTCACATGAATCACCTGAGTACAAATGACGGCTCCGCCAGTGCACTGCTCTTTTATACCTTGTGTACGCGATACTACCGCCATCTGCATATTTGAATTTCGCTATCCCATGCCTTTGTCACCTCGCTGTAGTATGATTTGTTTCGATAATTATTTATTACACTATTCAAATTACTTACCAAATGGCCAATATCTTTTATGGCAGCGAGAGTCTTCAAATGGTCCAAATGGCTCTGAGCACTATGAGATTTAACATCTGAGGTCATCAGTCCCCTAGAACTTAGAACTACGTAAACCTAACTGACCTAAGGATATCACACACATCCATGCCCGAGGCAGGATTCGAATCTCCGACAGTAGCGGTCGCACAGTTCCAGGCTGAACCGCTCGGCCACTCCGGCCGACCAGCGTGAGTCTTCCCGTGCCGTTTTGATGCTGCGTACCTGTTAGTGTATTCCACTATATTCCTTTTAATATTACTGAGTTGCACTGTTATTTTTAAACTTTGATTTTCTGTTGCGGACAAACGCTATGGCGAAATAAATTTGCGGTTAGTCTTACTGCCCTTATGCACAGTTACCAAAAGAGATATCTTCATGACGTTCAAGGATGAACACTACGTCACCACCCATCTGTTCGTTTTTGAGAAATAACTATTTCCCTTCAAAACGTTAATTCGCCCCACTATATGACGCCGCAAAATGCTAGTCACTGAAATTATACACAAGAGAAATGATTCACATATTCAAATTCAGTTTCCACTATCATTTAGATTAAATAAATCGTAGCCGTTTGATATTTAAGAATATCTCTGTCCCAGGTTTCCAATGCGCACACGCACTCTGAAATTGTTTCCATCATTTGAATATAGTATGTGGACCTTCTTCTCCATGTGAGGAAACATTTACTTGAAGCAATGTTCAGTTCTTACTAGTGATCGTGTACAGCAAAAATTGTCGCCACTCATGTTTCGTCAAGTGTAACTTCTCTTGAAGTTAATTGGCAGACAGCTATGGGACAAGTGATATTATTATCTCGACCTCTTAGCTACTGTTAATGTAGTCGCGTGTAGGTATGGACTAGAATGGGTCGTACACCGTTGAGCGGGAATCTGCAGCTGAAAAACTTTCTACATAGCCTTACACATAATGCCTAAGAATAATGCAACTGTCTTGTAAACATTTCTAGTGGGACGTCTCGAATCTCTGATCATACAAACGGTATTATAAAAGTAATCGTGGATAGTTGTTACATTTACGACACCATTTGTATGATCAGTGACTGGAAAGACGAAAGAATTTTGTCTCCTAGAACACCTTTGGGCATTCGTTAGTAAAATTGTACCACACAGATTTAAATACACCAAGATTTTTCTGAGATTTCAAGCATAGTAACCTAAATATTTCTTTCATTTCAGTTTCTCTATATGAAAATGAATACTCTTTTATAAAGAGAAGCAGATATTTTCTGTGATGCCGACTCCATACGTTTTTGTTCGATAAATTAATTACTAGTTACGCAGCCTAACAATTGTAAATCACTGAAAATTTTTGTGTATCCAATTCATAAGCTGTCAGATAACCGCAAAAATATAACAACTTGCGTAATTATTTTATGGACTAATTAAAATATCGGAAATCGCTGTTTGTGCATGGAGGGAGTGCAGTGGGGCGTGGTCAGTGGTGTGTAAAAAAAAAAGACAAGCCCAGACCGCACAGCCCATGCGAAGCCAGTCACGGTACGAAATACGACTGCGGCCGACGACGTGCGATAATTTTAAATGTGGTATTTTTTCGTGAATTATTGCCTTAAATTTTACACGGCTGTGTGAGACACGCCGAAATTTACGGTACTGTGCGACACGAAGATAATTGTATGAGTGATCATTATGATTGCCCGATTCAGCACTTCACTGGAGCGTGATATGTAGTCTACCAAAAGAACGTTGTTACCTCTACCCCTTCCAGCCGATGCTTGCATCAGTCCAGACCCGCAATGTACTGAAGCGAAATTCTGACACCACCTCGTCGGACACAGCATCTAAAATAAAGCTGGTATTACAGTAGAATGCCAAGAAAACTTACTGTTTACCTATTACAGTGGCGCCCGAGAAGTGGATGAAGTACCGATATTTGCGATAGGAATAGTATCGTTTCTATGTTTGTTGCGTGTATGCAGGAAACCTGTCTTAGTATTAGTTACGTCGGAGTGTATGCTCCAAACATGATACCATTTATTCTGCCTGTTCTTTATTATCCACTACACTCAGATACATATGTTCTAAGTGGGTTTATTGTTTTGTTTATCGACTTACTAGATGACAAACCCGGCATTGCCTGGATTTTCATTTTGGATATTTTCTGTTCGAAACGAAAGCAAAACATTAACTGTGTTAGTAGTGGAGTATAAAAAATTTCCATGTACTCGTGAAAACACATTTGAAGTCATGAAACAGTCGTACAAAGAAGTATGCATAATGTACAAATGAATGTGTACAGCATCCAGACACTTTCTGCACGCCGGGAGCAGCTGCTTCGGGTGCCTACAACGCGATTTTGTAGACATCTCTTATGGCAATGGCTCTTCAAAACGCTATAGACAGCTTTTGTTTTCGACTGCAGCTAAAGCTACCAGAAGCGCTGTCAGATGTTAAGGATTTCCTTAATTTGACTCGACTGTAGAAATTTTCTTAGCAGCAAAGATTAAATGTAGTAAAGCAGCATGCATGATGCGGCAACTTTTCACGCATCTCGGTGTTTGTGATGTCGTATGTCATGATATACGTGTCGTACAATGATGTACAAGGGCTATTCGGAAAATAAGAAACGATAGGTAGCGAAATGGAAACCAAAGTGAAAATCAAAACTGTTTATTTGCAACGGCTAGCTACACCTTCCAGTTACTTCTCTACACAGTTGCCGCTCAGACTTATACATCTGTCGTAGCGTTGTACCAACTTTTCAATTCCCTCGTTATAGAAGACAGCCGCTAGTGCTTTTCGACAATTTTCTACTCTGGACTGCAGCTCTTTGTCTGTGTCAAAATATTGTCTTCATAGCCAGCGGTTCATTTGAGCAGAGATGAACCTTAGACTTTGCCAATTACGGGCTGTATTGTGGGTGATGAAACACTTCCCATCGAAAATGCTGCAGGAGCATCTTCATTGCCCCTGCAGAGTGCGGCCGAGAATTGTCGTGTAGAACGAACCGCATGACAGTTATGTTATGTGGATTTCATAGCTTCAGGCGAAATATTTCGCCAGGCCCTCATACTGGGCAGGAGACGCTACTTTCCAGCCATCTTTACGTTCTCACTGCGAGCTCATAACAGAAAAGAGCGACATGATGTGATCGACGGACGTACTAGACACAGTGCCCAACTCATCTGTGCAAAGCTTGATCAGATTTTCACTATATTTTCCATTTCGCGACCGATCGTTCCTTACTTTCCGAACAACCCTCGTATTCCTGTAAGCACACTCGGCGGTATATGTGGGTACTGTCTGCGAAGTATGTTGCAAAAAGAGTTAGTAAAAATGGAGCAATAAATTTAAACTCAAAAGTGATTCAGCAGTTTTTCATGCACCCTTATGTCACGACGTCATAGCTCCTGATCTATCTGTAATACATTGATACAGTTTTGTATGTAGATTCAAAGTCATATGTGAATAACATCTGCAAAATGTGTTGAGAATGCAGTTAGTAGAAAAGAAGTAATAAATGTAAACGTCATGCATGATGACGCAGTTTTTCAAGCATATTATTGTTTATGACATATCTTCTAAACTATGTTAGGTAAGTTGTTCTTACCCCACACTGATAGTTGTCTGCTGGTGAAGGGTATGTGTACTACGACTGGTAGAAGCCTCTCCAGTGGGCCAGGAAGAGATGTTGAACACAAACATATATATATGCTTCATCCAGAAGCAACGGAATGATAGTCTGGAATGCCTGAACTACGACGCTTAACCGGTGTCCAGATTGAATTTTTCAATCTGCAGTGGAGTGTATTCAGCCATAGTCCAGAGGACGGTTTCCAGAATGAATCTTACAGTCACAAACCGCCCATAGTTTTCGTCTGCTCGGAATTTTGAAATCAGTGCGCATCCCGTTGCAGTGTGAAAAATTCATTGTGGAGGCTCCATAAATGGCGTGGTTCAGGCACCGTTTGCAGTTCATGACAATGAAAACTCCCACGTCGTTGCTTCTGGATGGAACAGTGAAATGAAAGATGCAAGTAGTTAGACAATTGCACCCCTACACTCCTAGTACTGCGGCAGACAAGAGGGCTGCACTGCTCCCTACCGGCAATCAGACGATATTCCAATCACGGACTTGTGTCACAGACTTTACCTTTACCTTTTACTGTTCCTGATACACGTCGATGGCTTTCCGAACAGTATTCGTAACGAGGAAAATTTCTCTTTATGATTAGAGCGATATTATAAGAGTGGGGTTTAATAAGTAATGCAACATACTTTATTCTCGGCAAATTGAGGTCGAAAAAAGGGGAATTTGTTGTGGGACATTGCAGAATATTCAGACTCCAGCCTCTATAGTTTCATGAAGTTCCGATACTTGGCGGCGCTACACGTAGCCTTCTAAATGGCGTCTCTAAAGGAGGTATATTTGAACCAGACGCTGTTATTGAGTTCCTTTGGCGGGAAACCATAGCATCGCAAATATTCATGGGCACTTCCAGAATATCTGCGGTGATCTGACAGTGAAGGAAAGCGCACCGACTCGTTGGGGCAGGAGTCTGTCGTCATCGCAACAACGTCGCTCAGAGCTGCCCGATCTCCCGCGTGCTGGCCGGCCGCACACAGCTGCGACTTCTGCAATATTGGAACGTGTGGACACTCTCATTAGAGGGGGTCGACGGATGACAAACACCTGCTCAAATGGACGTGTCTGTTAGTAGTGCTGACACACACGTCCACTAGTTGCGGTAATCAAAGGTGTGTGCCCAATGGGTTCCTTGCCACCCAATAGCAGATCGTAAATAGCAACGAAGGGTCAGCAGTGCAGAATGAAGGATGCACTTGGGGGATGATGAGAAGGTCATTGATGCAGCAAGATGTTGGCTCTGACGTCGTCTAAGTAGAGTGGTACCATGCGGGCGTTCAGGCCCTGGTGGCACAAGAAATGTCATACTGAACGGAGATGAAGTTAAAAATATAGTTCGGTGGCCAAAATAATGGGAAATAACATAGTGTATTGGACTCTCGGATGAAACTAAGTCATTTTCAGAAAAAAAGTGTTGCGTTACTTATTGAACGCCTCTAGTACTTACTGAGGAAACAAGAGAACTCCTCGCAGAGCAAGCAAACGGAACTCTCAACGAAGATTACAGTTGGTCAGTATGCAGTTAAGTTATACTGAACAGACAGTAAACAAATGACATTAATTTCAATTTGCAGAGGTAAATGAGGCTGGTAAATTAATAGTGATACCACTATAGATTGCCTAGCGAACAGGAAATTTCCATGTATGAATAGTGACCATCGCCGGCCGCGGTGGCCGAGCGCTTCTAGGCGCTACAGTCTCGAATTGCGCGGCCGCTACGGTCGCAGGTTCGAATCCTGCCTCGGGCATGGATGTGTGTGGTGTCCTTAGGTGAGTTAGGTTTAAGTAGTTCTATGTTCTAGGGGACTGATGACCTCAGACGTTAAGTCCCATAGTGTGCATGGGGGCTTAATTAAATGTAGAATGCAAATATTTTTAATTTTAGTAGCTGTCTGTCCGATTACGAAGTCTCGTAACCGGTTGGCCCTGACTAGTATTACTCCGCAATCTGACTGCATAGAACAACAACAAGAATGAAAGAAAACTTCCGTTAACACAATTAATTAATTAAGTCCCCAGCAACTATCATCAATATCATTTACCTTACCTCTTGTCCACCAAAACACCAATAATCATCAACGTCACACAATCTCAATACCTCAATAATACCTCTTCAATACGTCGATACATATAAACCTTATTACCAATATCATTTCACTTCCATAACAACTCTTTCCTCTAGTCAGACAAAATCCTAGTGCAAACTTCAATTCATCATCCCATGCAATCCGAAGACGCAATGTCCACACACAACCTCTGTGTAGTCCACCTGAGCCAAATCTTCCACTCATTATGAATTATAAAATACATTTTGGTTACCTTGTACATCATAAAATAAAAGAAATGCATACATGACCTCTAACAGCCTTCACTTTGAATAACTTTCAGTAAGTAGGTGCGAGTACGTAGTATGAAAGATCACATAAGACTTTGAGTGAATAAATCGTAATATTTCACAGTGTGTACACCACTTCAAGAATCATGGCAAAACAGAAGCAAACATGTGGAGTATTTCTTGTGTCAAGTGTCACTTACTAATTCAATTGCTCACGAAGAATGCAGTGTAATAACTGTCAGTGGTCTAAACCTAGTGTTGGTATGTCATATCGTTAGCTTCCTTCCTATTAGCATAAATTTATACAGCTTCCATAAAACCTCCAGCTCATGTGACTTCAATGAAGTTTCTTGTACCAATGTCGTTCGTAGAATTATAGCAGTTCATTTTCTTATCTTAAAAATATAAGGCACTAAGCGTAAGCAAAACATGCAATAGCGAGTAAATATACCAGTATAGAACAGACTGTCAAGCACAATCCCTAGAACGAGGCTCTGCCAAACAAACAATCTATAATTGATACCATAGTGTGACCTAAACTCCATGTTCGTACGCAGTATATCAGCATTTCTATATACCAAATTAAAGAGTAGTTATGACAACAAACAGAAATGTATAAATATGCAATCCATACGCAAAGCAGCAAATATGTATCTTACATAATAAACAGGTCATTAGCATCATATCAGCATAAGCAAATAAATGTTCATATGTACTCTTAATAAGTAAACATGAAGGCGCAAGCAGATAAATCACAAAGTGCAACCTACATACATAACCACATCAGCACAACTAATCAGGTGACAATTATGATTTAAATAAATAAGCACAGCAGGCACATAATAGAAAAATATGACATCAGTGAAAAAGCAGTACAGCCAAGCGATGCATAATATACATAATTAGCAACCCTATTCATTAATCAATCATTGTCAAAATCAGTTAATGTACGCAAGCACGTCGCTTCACAAGTAAATTCATATAACATAAAATTTAGCACAAAGAATAAATCACGTAATCGCGAGCAGCAAATTACGTCTAAAGTACGTACCTAAGTGGAAATACGTTACCTGAAAAATAAACTCAATTAATAGTTACCTTTTTAGTTTATTAGTTTCTTCTTAGAAATTACATTCTTCCTGAAAATTTCTCGATAGGAAGTCCTCTTAACGTCGGACACACACAGAATTTACCTGAAGTTCTTAAATATTTTATACAACCGTATCCTGAAAAATACTGAACGTTAATAACATAATTTATCAAGTCACTATAGCTTTATACTGAATTTATTCGGAGAAATTAGACTGTGTATTTGTTTACAGCTGTCAGTGCATTCGCACTGAGCGCTCGATCAGCTGTAGGTACGCGTGACGTAGGAAGTAATTGTTTACGGTCAACGACTGCCTTGTTCGGCGCGCAGACTTGACTGATGCTTTGAGTATGTGCCGCCGCCAGAACACGGCGCGGTATCCTTGTACTCTCCGTGTGTTTACATGTAACTGTTAGTTTCTCAAAAGTACGTTATTCCACAAAAATTTTAACGTTCGATATATGATGTATTCCCTTAGAGCGTCGAGATTTAAGAGTTTCTACTTCGACAGTGTTCTCATGCATAATTTTGCGAACTCTATATGGACCGTTATAAAGCAGAAAAAAATTTGCGACACAAGCCTTTTCCTTTGTGAGACAAACGGTGAGACTTAATTAACACTTTTTGACCAACTGACAAGGTTTTTAAACGACCAGGACGCTTAGCTGATTTCTCTCTTTTAGCAGCCGCAGACGCAATATTTTGTAGAGCCATGTTGACAACTTCAGAATGCCGCAGTTTCCGTGTAGGCGGAAAAGGAACTATTTCAGAAATGCGATTTGTCGGTGCTTTATTTTTTAATATCAATATAGGCGGTAAAGAAGTTGAATCATTAGGGAGTTCATTCAGAATGTTTTGAAAAATATGCAGATACCGATCCACGTTCTGTGATTCTGATGACAATTAAGTCGACACAATTTATTGATTTCCTTGATCCATCTCTCTGAAGCGTTAGTTTGAGGGTGAAAAAGTGAAATTAAAATTGGTTTAATCTTACGAAGCCGTAGAGTACGAAGCCAAATTTTAGAGCGAAACTGTGATCCATTATCTCATATAACCTTATCAACATGACCCACTTCTTTAAGAAAATGTTTGATGAAGGCATTAGATACTGAACGAGCTGTTGCTTTGCGTAAAGGTGTAAAACACACATATTTTGATGTCAATTCCACTGCTACTAAAATGTACGCAAAACCATTAGTAGAACAAACCACTGGACCGAACAAATCGACTGCAGCCATGTCCTTTAATTTCGCTGGAATGATAGGAAACAACGGTGCTCTGTGAGAAATAGTTGGCGGCTTAGTCTTTTGACATAATTTGCATTTGGCAAGAACAGATCGAATACGTTTTTCCATATTACTGAAGTAGCAGTTCTCTCGTAATTTATGAAAGCATTTTCTGGGACCAAAGTGTGCATAACTGAAATGTGTGTACCAAATCAATTTATTAACCCACTCATCAGGAATACAAACTAACCAAAAAGAGTTGTCAACCGATTTTCATTTAAAAAGAACTTTCCAGATAGATCGCAAAAACGAAGTGTGGCCAAATTGTCCAATCTAACAAAGCGTCTAAGAAAATTAGAGACACCAAGGAAACTACGAACATCACGTTTTGTAGTAGGAACAGCATAATTACGAATAGCATCTAGTTTCTCTGGATCAGGAAAAATATCTTCTGTAGAAATAATATGACCAAGAAATTTCACCTGAGAACGACCAAATTCAGATTTTTCCAAGTTCACTGTAATGCCAACTCTTGCAAAAATACGTAACAATGAATCCAAAATTTTCTTATGCTCACTCCAAGAACGTTTAGCAATAAGAATATCGTCAACATATGAAGTAATATTGTCACGAAGATAAACAGGTAAAATATCGATTAAACTACGAATGAATGCTGCTGAAGATACAGTAAGTCCAAACGGTAATTTCCGAAATTGATAACAGTTACCAAAGGCTAAAAAGGCAGTGTATTTTCTACAACCCGGGTGGAGTTCTATTTGCCAAAAACTTGCGCGCATATCAGTCGTGGATAAAACTTTAATTCCATGGAAATGTTGAAGTTCATCTACATTTTGTGGACGGTCAGTTTCAAGAATGATGATATTATTTATCTGTCTGGAGTCCAGAACCAAACGAATTGACCCATCCTTTTTAAGAACGACGTGTAATGGTCTGGTATAAGGACTGACTGCTGGCTCAATAATGCCTTGATCTAACATGTATTGAAGTTCATTCTTAACCTTGTCTCTGTACGCCAAAGGAATAGCGTACGTTTTCTCCCGAAATGGTGTGTGTTCTTTTACTTTAAATAAATATTGTAAGCCTTGTATAGTTCCTGTGTGATGACTAAATACTGTAGCATCTGAAGTCAAAATTTGGTGCAGTTCTTCTCTTGCAACGTCATCTGGCACTTCAGCTTTCTTAACCTTTTCATTAATTAATTCTTCGCTATTAATTATATCATCCATCGCGTCTCTGTATCTATTGTCGTTGTCTTGAATGAACACATTGTCGTCATAATGCTCAGCGAAAACATCAGAAGTAAGAAACCTTAAACGTTTTATGTCTGATTCAGATTTAGTAAAACGCTCGAAAAATTTCAAGCTTTTCGGCATTCCGGCAACAGTCAAATTCACACTTCCTTCTTTAAAGTTTAAAATTGCCTTATGTGCGTTAAGAAACTCCATACCTAATATAATTTGTGTACTGAGTAACGGAACAATAATAAAATTAGCAGAAAATTCGTATCCTTGACAAATGAAATTTAAGTTGGTCTGTTGTTTGACTTCCACACTTTTTCCAGAAATAGCGCCTCGAATTGTAGTTTTAGAGACAGGTAACACAGGACAAGTAATAGTTCTTACACATATACGAAAAACTGATTCACTAATGACATTCAATGGGCTCCCAGAATCTAAAACTGCAGTGAACTTATTCTTACCCACACATACTTCAATAACAGGATGTAAAAATGCGTCTACATTATTTTCCTTTTCGTCTAGCAAAATGTCTCTCATGTCTTCCAGGCGTACGTAGTGTAAAGTCGTAGTGTCATTACTTTCTGAACCGTCTGTATGCTGCCAGAAGCCGAAGCTACAAGTCATTGTCGATTGTTCGCGTCACGTCTTTGATTATTTCCGTCATTTCGCGAATCAATTTCTACAATTTGCACTTGTCTCTCTGAATTTCTGTCACGCGGAGGATGCCAGTTAGGTCCCTCCTGTCTGTTACATGTAAATTCTTGGTTGTGTCTGTTATTAAAATTTCTGTTTTCCTGGCTATCTGCACGACTACTTCTTGTGTAATTTCGACTGTCACTTCTGAAATTATTGTTATATCTACTACCCTGGTTATTTATGTAGTAAGAATTTCTATTATTGTATGAATAATTTCTGTCTTGATGATACCGATTACTGTTTCCAGATGATTGATCATTCCGGTAGGAATTTCCATTATTATAATTGTCTGTGTAATTTCTGTTAGACCGTCTGTTATTGTCATAAGGCTGGTATCTATTGTCCTGTCTGTTACGTCTGTCATTTTCAAAATTACCACTATAACGTCCGTTCCGATCACTATCCCTTTTCTCTGAAAATCTATTGTAATTACTGTTACTGAAAAAATTACAAGAAGTCCCGTAGTCGTTGTCATACTCAAGTTCTTGTAGCAAAGTCTTAAAAGTCTCAATGTCGTCTTTACATCTTCTGGCTAAAGCAATTTGTCTTATGGATTGTGGCAGCTTAGTTAAACAAATGCGAATTAATTCAGTCGGGCTATAAGGGTTGGAAAGGAATTGATTCTTTCGAATCATGTCTTCAAAGTATTCTGCCGGCGTGCGGAACTCAGACTGTTTAAAATTACGCTGCATAATAAGACTGTGTTTGACTCTGTCTTGCGTGTTTTCGGACCAATATGCCGATAGAAATGCATGATAAAAATCATTTAGATTATTGCAATCTCTAATAAGTGCGCGCATCCGCGTCGCCGGTTCGTTTTCTACATATCCACACATAAATTCCAGTTTGTGACTTAGTGGCCAATTTGGTGGAAGTGCGTACATAAATTGATCTAACCATGAACATGGATGTATGTCATTCTTAGAATTGGGAAAGATCTTAAATTTCCGAACAGTTAAGAAGTGTTTATAGTCAAAGTTTTCTCCTCGTGGCGACAAAGACCCGCCGCGTCTGTCCCTGTCCCAATGTCGATTATTGGCAAGCTCGCGCGCCTGGCGCTCTCTAGTTGCTTCTCGTAAATGAAATAAATTACTTTCTTCAAACCCCTCTGCTATCTGTGATTCTAAATTTCTTCTGCTGTCTTTTCCTACGATTTCGCTTTCAATTTGTTTGACTTGCTTTCCTAATGCCTCAAATTCCCTTTTAATGCGTTCATTAAATTTTCCCTGATTTTCAACATGTTTATTTATGTTCTGGTACTCTTCTGTTTCTGCAAATGGCAATGGAGCTGTATCATCTGAATCTCTGTCCCCATTTAAACTAAGACTTGTAAATTTATTTGCAATCTCCTCAACTCTTTCCGATAAGTCACCTATTTTTTCTTTCTGTTTATTTACCTCTTCCGTAAGTGTCGCGACTCGGGTTTCAGTATTGACGCATTTAGTAGTTAACTGCTCATACTGTTGTGTTAGGTTATTTATTCTGTCATTTGGTACGGATTCCTCGATTCTTTCATTTCTTCCTTATCGTGTGCACGTTGTAAATTTAACTCTGAAAATTTTTGTACAATCACGCGATCTCTTTCTTCCTGTTCTCTATCCTGTTCCTTTTGTCTGATTTCTATTGAAATTAATCTATTATTGTGAGCATTCAAAATCGATTGTACTTCTTCTCTAATTTCTTTCTTTAATTCATCTTTCATGTTTTTGAAACATGTCCCTATTCGTGAGTCTAACCGTGTTTTCATTGTTCCCTTATCGGTTTCTAACCGTGTTGCCAAAGTTCCCATCTGTGATCCCAAATTTAATATAGCACCCATCAACTGCTCCATGTTAATTGGTTCGAAATTCTTTTCACCCCTAACATTTCCCGCAAAACCAACTTCTTTCGTCATAGCTGTAAAGCTATCTGTGTTCGATACTATTTCAGACTCTTCTATCGTTAATCTCGTATTCTGTGAATTTTCTGATTGAGAAAAATTTTGAAATGGTTCCGGACTAGTCGGGAAGACTTATTAAATTGTTTTCCACTTCATTATTCATCATACTGTTCTCCTGTGTTGGCGAGTTTGCCATGTCAACAATTTCGTCATTCTGACTATCCATCATTTTTGCCTTTTTCATCGATCGCGTAATCATTTACAAAACATACAAAATTCGTCACTATACGAAAATTACACACAATGAGACTTTATCTCCAACAATACCATTCACACGAAATGCTTCCCGACAAACACGATTAAAGAACAATTGAAATCTTCATAATTGCACAAAATTGTCAAACCCGTATACAAGACATTAAAAATTAAATTCTGCAAAAATACCATTAAAGGAATGACAAGACAACTACAAATGTTTAGTTACCAAATCTACACATGCAATATAAACTACAATTACTAAACTACAAATTACTACAACAATACTACTGTCTGCTATTTTTACTATCAAAAGAATTCCAAGGGACGATCCGAAGCAGCGGTCGCCACGTGCATTGGGGCTTAATTAAATATAAAATGCAAATATTTTTAATTTTAGTAGCTGTCTGTCCGATTACGAAGTCTCGTAACCGGTTGGCCCTGTCTAGTATTACTCCGCAATCTGACTGCATAGAACAACAACAAGAATGAAAGAAAACTTCCGTTAACACAATTAATTAATTAAGTCCCCAGCAACTATAAAACCTAGGAAACAACAAAACACAAGTGTAGCTGTTCTGTGTGTGGAAGTGTGATTCAACGTACACATCTGGCACGGTTCTTCCTCAATAAGACAAGGTAATTTAAGCACCATTTAAACTGAAGTAATTAAAAAAAATAGAAATACTATAATTGCACATAGAAACCAGAATTACACTCTAATACATGAACACAAGCCAGATGCTTTGTTGACTGAACCTGTGACCAAGAGGAATTATTGTTTAAGACATTTGAAATAAAAATAAAAAAATTTATTAACTTCATATATATTGACAAAACATACACTCTGATCATTACAATATCCGCAATCGAACAGCATCGGCTGTCTAGCCCATCAGAACAACTGCATACAACATGCTCACAACTAGTCACGGCTACATCGGAACTCCTACTGCCCACTTCTCAATAAGTACTCTCCACCACGACTTCTCGACAAGCACTCTCCACTACGACTTCTCAACAAACACTGCCAGTGGAGGCGGCTGAATAATACTCTTTGGCGCAGTCTCTAGCGCTGTGACTCAGTGTAGCCACCTTTCAAGTGCTCAGAGCCATTTCAACCCAATAGTGACCATCGAATAATGTGATGTAAACACACAAAGATACTTGCAAAAAGAATGTCATCAGTATGTTATGTCGTTAAAGTCCTGTCGTCAGAAGGTAATATCAGCTGTGTTTTACTTCAAAAGGAAAACAGTCTTGTTTGCAATGGAAACAGTATTCTATTGACCCGTTCGTCATTCTGGGAAATCATTAGAAAATTTTAATATATAGCAAAATTTGCATTCATCACATCTGATGATGCTCCAGAAGCGTGAAACGCATCAATAAAAGTATTGTTTGTCCTTAAATCAAGACTATTTTTCTTTAGAAATGCTACCCATAGTTGCTGTACCAGGTACGTCATGGAGCGGAAAGAATTGCACTGTCTTTTAGTTATATACTATAAATACATACAATAAATTCTTATTGGCGGTTTATATAGGTATGATATGCAACCAGTTGTTTTTCATTTGGTACGATTCATTGAAAAATTAAATAGCTTTCGAGCCACTGTAGAATTTGACTGAAGTGTTACAAGAACATAATTTTCTGCGCCATATACAGCTGGACGGTGGGGTTGAGGTGCTGTCAAAAATAACGGGAATTTGGGCATACGTTAACGAAATATCTACGAAACGAAGAGACAGTTATATTTTAGGATACTTGTATTGCACTGCATCTTGGCATCCATAAGAGATTCATTCCGATAGTGAACGTTTCATCCAGCTTACACACACATACACACAAAATCGCGCGCGTGCGTGCAGTGCTTAGGTGCACTTGTTTTTACTGCAATCAAAACTGAATGTAAATAGGAGGTATATGAGGATGTTATCCCCATACCCCTTGTAATCAAGCACAGGGTATAAAGCGCTTAAATACGCGCAATCGGTCACGTATAGCTACTTGTTTGTTATCTCTTCAAGCCTTCAGACCGTGCCATTTGATAGTGTTCGACTATTGCGTAAGTTTTCCTATTCGGTATTCACTCTGGATTGATTTTGCACGCTTCCAACGACATTGTTGCGATTTGGACTTTGTTTCCAGCTAGCCATTAACTAAGTGAACTCAGTCGTTACTGGGCACTTGTAATGCCATTTGTCTCATTGGCCACCAAGTGCCGTGATGCCCAACTTCTGCTGCCTACGCCGAATAAGATAGAAAACTGCGATACTAAACCTTCAGTAAACGGCATGAATGATCACAGGCTATATTCGTACATCGTACGTTACATAGCGAAACACCAGTTTCACACTGCGTGTGAACTGGTGCAGCTGGTCCCACAACATATACACAGCCAAAGTATGTTTCCATAAAGATAAATTGAACCAAATATTCTCCGACGCCGGTACCATATACTCGTGGGAATATTTTAAATGGGGGGGGGGGGGTGGTTATGTTAGGCAGAGGGGGAGGTAGAAAGGCAACCGGCGCTACAAGCTGAGGGCAAAACTGAACACAATCTTAAATTTTATTGACCAATACCACCGCTCCCCATACCCTCAGATGTCACAGCAGACCCACTCCAAGTATAGGGTGACAGGAAATTCAAACGGTATTCGTGCTGTGGGGGCACTTACACAATGGGCCCATTATCCTCCTTATGCAAACAAACCAGTCACTTGGCTGGGACCCTTTCGTAAGGAAACTGGTGGCTTGTGCACTTTTATTTAAATAAGTCTGACCCACTTATTTTAATGGTTATAAGTTATGGTCGAAAGAATGACAGCTTCCCCCCTCTCCCTGTCCTCCTCCCCTACTCCTCTACGCCATTTGTGTGATGTACAAATGGCGGAGCGTTATCTTATTCACTGAAATACCTTAATTACACCAAAAGTTTAATAAAGATGCAAGTACCTATCTCTCTTGTCCCTGTGCTACTACAAACTTCAATGACTTTTTTCAGTGGCGGTACCAGTGAGCTATACACTTTTAAACTTGAAGTAAGTGGATTTTTTTCTAAGTCCACCGCTCTGCTGAATGAGATGTTCGCTTGAACATGTTAACGTTACATACAGCTTACAGATGATGTTGACTGGTGCTAATACATAGTCAAAAAATTATAATACGTCTGTAATCGTTAAATTTCCTTTAGTATAATGCTGACGATGTCGATAGTGTATTTATAATTCTACACACGTTTCTTGGTGTGGAGAGAGGAATCTCAGGTGGCCATGATCTCATAGTAACCAACAAATTATATTAGCCAAACACAAGAAGTGACCAATTTCTGGGTGCTAAATTATAGGAATTAAAATAACTCAACCGACAAAATAACATCCTGCCATTTATAGATCACCTAATTGGCATAGAGGAGTGTGGAGGGGGACGATAAATGGGAATGAAGCCATTTTTTTATCATAAATTGTAACCACTAAAATCATTGAGCCATAAATTAGACTTACATAAACATAACATAAGAGCATCAGCACCAGTTTGTTTACGCAGAGGTTACTGCCAAGTGACCAGTTTCTTTACTAAAACGTCCCAGCCAAGTGACCAGTTTGTTTACATAAGGAGAACAATTGGGGCATTGTCTCCGCGCCTCCACACGTACAGTACCACAGGGGAATTGAGTGGGTAAGTCTGCTACAACGTCTGGAGGTGTGTGTAGCAGGGATGGAAGCGGGGTACAGAAGTTGCTGGTCATTAAAATTGCAGAAACTTGCAGACTACCGGTATATTGTTGCCTCTGTGGTACAGTTGCTCTTAGCTTGTAGTGCGGGTTGGCGGGTTGCCTGTCTACATTAACACTGTCTGATATAGTACATACCCCGTCCCCTTACCTATTTTGTCTCCTTTTCATCCTGGTGGTCGACTACTGATGTTTAAGAAATGTTCTTTATTTTCTTTTAAGAAGCAGTCTTCATTTGCGCACATACTTTCTGGAATGTTAGGGTGTACACGCATCTTTACAACCGAGAAGGTTTGTTGATTTCCAGCATGTTGGACTTAGTCCACAATATTTTAGTACGACAAGCAGAAACCTTATCAACTGATCTACAGTACTGTTCTTCACAACATTCCACGAAACTGTTATAACGATCAACAGAATTCGCTCCATTAAAAGAGGACGAACAAAGTAGCGTCATGATAAAACGCTGCAGGACGAATGATCAGATTCCCCTCTGGCCATCGAGGTTTAGTGTTACCGTCATTTCCCTACATCTCTTAATGCAAATGCCGGGATGATTTCTCTGAAAGAACAGCGACGTTTTCCTTTCCCACCCATTCCCAGTTTAAATTCGTGCCTCATATCCGATGAACACGTCTTCAACAATAAATTAAATCCCTTCTGACATTAAGGTTTTCAAATCTCTCTCTCTCTCTTTCTTTCTCTCTCTCTCTCTCTCTCTCTCTCTCTCTCTCTCTCTCCTTCTTTCTCTCTCTCCTTTTCTCTTTACCCTTAAAAGCAGCCGTTTTTTTCTGAAATGCTTTGGGAACCCTTTCAGAATTAAGGTGTAATTATTGCGTGCTGTACACTCTGTTGGAAGCAGCGAGCATATGGCAGTGGCAGGTCTTTTCCCGGCAGCTTGAGCTGGACCCATCTCTGACGTACGTCAAGCCCTCTGCTACTGAAGTACTCTTCCAACGTTTCCACCGTTGTGCATCACATTTCTATCTCAGTTCTCTCTAGTTCTGATTAACTGACTCGTAATTTTAGCACCACCAATCCAAACGTTTTTATTAAATATCATTGCATCAAGATGCTTCCAATATCAAGTGAGAAATTGAAATCACTCCACTCCATGACTACCGGAGTGACACTGGTGCAGGAATCGTAATAGAACTTTGGAACAGAAAAAACAGTCTTGTTTGCACAACATAGGCTTATTTAATTTTCACATGTGAAGCGTTTCACTTGTTCTAGGCATCATCAGACAAACTGGGAAAAAGCAGAAAATGGTGTAAGTATAAATGGCTATTAGATGCAATAACTAAAGCACTCAGTCTTCAGGCCACGAGTGGCCCACCGCGACAATCCGACCGCCATGTCATCCTCAGTGGAGGATGCAGATAGTAGGGGCGTGGGGTCAGCACACCGCTCTCTCGGTCGTTATGATTATATTCTTGACCGAAGACGCTACGATCCGGTCGAGTAGCTCCTCAATTGGCATCACGAGGCTGAGTGCACCCCGCAAAATGGCAACAGCGCATGGCGGCCTGGATGGTCACCCATCCAAGTGCCGACCACACCCGACAGCGCTTAACTTCGGTGATCTTACGGGAACCGGTGTACCCGTTATTAGAGGCAGTAACAAATGAATAAATTAAAAATACCAAGAGGAAGACACACACCGATCGAACTATGGAGCACAGGGCCACATTTCTGTTTCAAGGGATAGTGAGGGGTATAAATTTCAATTCATAAAATATTGCACCGTAACTAACCTTACCGATAAGAAAAGAATTTTAACTGTTTATTTAGTGTTATAATCGCCCAGTCATTTGCCCAAGGTGTGTTAGCCTAGGTATTCTACTGGTGTATTTTGCACTCGTGAGTTTTTTTTCCTCTAACTGAATATGCCTATTTGCCTAAGTTGGGTACCCCCTGCACGGTTTGATAGCTTTCTTTTTCCTAGTGTCACCACTGTTTCTCGCGTTGCTTCTTGGTGATGCTAAGAAGCATTGGCAGTGGCAGTGGCTGTCTGGCTGTTACCTCCCAGATCTTTGGAATTCTTAATTACGTTTGACGCCTCGGTTACGAGTACGAAGAATTTTTATCGGTGATGTAATGAAGCATTAACACTGGCTATGTGGCTTTTACCTCAAAATTCTATGGCACTCTTAATTACGTTCGACGCCACATTTACGATCAGCAAGAATTTTTATCGGTAAGCTTAGTTATGGTACAATGTTTTATGAGTTGAAATTTATACCCGTCACCAAGCACTGAAACACAAACGTGGCTCTGTGCTCCATAGTTCAATTTGTGTATGTCTTCCTCTTGTTATTTTTTAATTTATTCATTTATTATTGCGTTTAATAGCCATTTATACTTGTACCAGTTTTTAATTCCACCAAACTGTCTGATGCTGTCTAGAACAGGGTAAACGTGCCACAAGGGGAGGGGGTGTGTGGAGGGGGGGGGGGGGAATAAATCCATCTTGTACAACCAAGACTGTTTTTTCTGTTCCGAAAACTGAGAAATTGTGTTTATAACACTCTTGAAATGTATGTTTCAGTGGTATTCTGTTTAGAAATTAATAGGTTAATCAAGACATGTGCCAACCAACATAGCTGAAATAAACAACTATGACATCACAAATTTTAAAACAAAAGTTATTGCCTATAAAAGGAAACAAAATTATGAAACTTCCAGGCAGACTTTAATTCTCTGTCCGTCTGGGCCTGGAACCCAAACCTTACCTTTCACGGCCATTGCTCTCACTGGCTGAGCTATCCTTTTTTTAGGGCCTCTTTCCTCATCAACAGCCTTCCCTTCCGATCACCAACATTTGCCTGCATTGGCTTGGGCTGTATCTGGCGTGAAAAAAAATCTCCTCTAAATGCGTTGGCATGAGGAAAATGATACTTTCCAACTTATTAAAAAGAAAAAGAAAGGAAGCATTCATGTGGCTCTTTCGTCTTCTTCTAATACAAGAAGTCTTTTCCTTGTCTTGTAACATGGCGCAGCTAAAATCTTTGTTTGGTTTTAAAATAAAAATCTAAAAAATGGCTCTGAGCACTATGGGACTTAACATCTATGGTCATCAGTCCCCTAGAACGTAGAACTACTTAAACCTAACCAACCTAAGGACATCACACAACACGCAGTCATCACGAGGCAGAGAAAATCCCTGACCCCGCCGGGAATCGAACCCGGGAACCCGGGCGCGGGAAGTGAGAACGCTACCGCACGACCACGAGCTGCGGACTATAAAGATCTCGGACGTGTTTTTTAATGTAACGAATGTAGCTAACTTTGAACCTTCCTTTTTTATAAAGTTTTCTGCGTTGCAACTAAAAGTTATTTCCTTCTTAAGAGAAAGAATATTTTTTCTTAAAAATAAATGTTCTTCTCTAAGACAAACCGTAACATCCGTTTCATATTAGTCACATATGGACCTGCTCATGCTAAGTTCCAACGCAAAACTGTCACTTTCATAAATAAACAGCAGACCAGAATCTGCGTCCTTTACCAACGCCGCAGCACTAGGAGTTGTGGCGGTTCCTAGCCTCGTTGGTTGTTTGCTGTAGGAGGCTGATTCAGACAGGCAGCTGCTTTCCTCAGCTGCTGCCAGTCCCAGAGTGAGGACGTCGTGGCTGGTTTACTCTTGACGAAACACATTTGCTCCTTGCGAAGGACTGCATACCTGCTGAAGACTAACTCATGTCTCCACTGGATAACAACTACGCGCTGACTCATTGGGCATTGGCTGAGGCCACTGACGATAACATGCGTTCGACTCCCTGGCTGCCGCAGCTTCTATTCTAGGCTAGTGTTGCTGCCTCTGGATCACGGGCTCCCGGGTTCGATTCCCCGCCGGGTCAGGCATTTTTCTGCCCAGGGACTGGGTGTTTGTGCTGTCCTCGTCATCATTTGAGTAGAGGCGAGACTGGAAATGGAAAGATTGGAACTCATACTGGCGCTGATGACCCCGATGTTGAGCACACCACAAACCAACATCATCGTCGGCTGCTCAAGTGGAGTGATATCATCGTCTTGGCAAATTGGTGCCTGTGATGAGACATGCCAAAATAGTGCGCCCACAACTGACGACCTCTGCGGACAGCTACCAAAATGTTCACCGCTCTTGGCTTTGCCTTAATGTAGGTATGATGATACGTCTCCGTGATGGAAGGGTGAACTACGAGGCAGGGGCGCAACATAATGGAAAATTATCCACAGCTTATCAGAGATGTCATCGAAGTATATGGAGACTATTTTTACACAAAAGAAGAAGCCATGAATGTTAGTGATATACAGTATATGATCAAGTTAGTGATATACACCACATGATCAAAACACCCCTATGTAACAATGAATTGACCACTACATGTAATGAGATGCTGACACACCAGCATAAAAGAAGACAGGAGAATTTTGTTGTCATTAGAGTAGAAGTAACAGCAGAATGAGTTAGTCAAGACAGCTCAGTGACATGTACGTGGAGTAGTCATTGGATGTCACCTGAATAGCAAATCCAGCATGGACATTTCAACCCTTCTAAAGCTCTCCAAGTCGTCTGTTGATGATGTGATTTTGAAGTGGAAAAGCAAAGGAACAACCAAAGCTAAACCTGGACAAAGCTGACTTCATATACTGATAGTCAGGGACCGTCAAACATTCTGGAGGATGGTTGCAAAACATCGCGGAAAGATTGACTCGTGAGTTCCTTAGTGCCTCTACGATTCCAGCTCGCACAGTGACAGTGTGTATGGAGTTGAAGAGAATGGGATATAATGGTAGAGCAACACCTCACAAGCCACATTTCTGTGGGCAATGCTAAGCGACACTTCAGGTGGTGTAAAGAGCGAATCCACTGGGCAATGAATGCCGAGAAATGATGTCTTGGAGTGATGAATCATGACATACCCTGTGGCAATCCGATGGTGTTGTTTGATTTGGCGAATGCCTAGTAAACGTTACCTACCATCACGCATGGTGCCAATAGTGGAGTACTGAGGATTTGGTGTTATGGCGCGGTTAGACTGTCAACCCACTTATTGCGTTTAAACAAACGCTAAATGCGGAACAAAATTAACCAATTTTACAGCGTTGTGTACTGTGTACTGTAGAGGAACAGTTCAGAGACAATGATTGCTTGGACCAGCATGACATTGCCATGAAAGTGGGCACTGTCATAAAACAGCATCTGCGAGGCAATGGTTTGTGGGCGATAACATTCCTGAAATGGAATGGCCTGTCCAGAAACCCAATCTGAACCCAGTAGATCACCGTCGGGATTGCTCCACAGACATTGGGACACTTTACTAAAAGTGTTCCCAGCAGAATTCAAGCTGCCATCAAGGCACAAGGTGGACATTCCCCATATTAATGTCCATTAACGGGTGTTCAGATTCTTTTGCACAGGTAGTGTATGGTCAGTGGCTCTACAGACTCGAAATATAAATATTATCTTTGAAAAACGACTGTACGACAGCTAAACTTTATCTTTGACAAGTATTACGTCTCCGATCAAGTGTAAACCTCTACCAGGTATTTATGTTGATCACCGCCGTCCGACCTGTCAGTCGGCAAAACTTTGCGATACCAGGAGTATTTCTGAAAATATTCGACCCAGGTCTGGACTAAAAGTCAAGAACAATAAAAATTCATGGTGCACGAGCAGACAACCAGGAAGTTTCACCAACAACCAAAAATTTTGACAGAAGTATCTCTATGCCAGTGGAATTCCAGCGAAATTGTTTGGCCCTATCCAGAGATATATGGGGATGACTCACGTTACGCCCTCACGGCTCCACTTCAGCCTGTAACTCTCTCCTATTTTTTAAAGTCCACAGAAATACTCCTGCATTCCTTATTCTTGTAGCAGTCCTGGAAGAAGTGATGGTGCATAGATGTAGCTTAGCAGCCACTTATGGGACTGTCTCACTTTGCAAGAGTTTGTGTGTTGTTGTGAAACTTCCTTTACTTATGTAAATGTGAGAGGGTGTGTCGTGAGCAATACGCGGAGAGTGCAACCGGTACGAGAGTTGCGCGTAGAAGACAAGGTTCCGAGTTTGAGTCCCAGTTCGGAACACACTTTTTATCCGCCAGAAAATCTGACAACAGCACACGTTCGACTGCAGATTGGAAGACACACTGGGGTGACAAGTCATGGGATAGGAATATGCATATATACAAATGGCGGTAGTATCATATCACAAGCTATGAGAGGTCAGTGGATTGGAGGAGCTGTCATCTGGGCTCGTGACCGTATCGGAAAACCGTGGCCCGATCAGATGAGTAGCGATTTCAGTTGGTAAATACTGATGGTAGGGTTAGAGTGTAGCGCATATCCCACGACTCTATGAACTCAACATGTCAACAAAGCAGCATGTCATTCTCAATGGAGAGAAGTCTTCCGAAGTAAGAGTGATTTCAGGTGTGCCACAGGGGAGTGTCGAAGGACCGTTGCTATTCACAGTATACATAAATGACCTTGTGGATGACATCGGAAGTTCACTGAGGCTTTTTGCGGATGATGCTGTGGTATATCGAGAGGTTGTAACAATGGAAAATTGTACTGAAATGCAGGAGGATCTGCAGCGAATTGACACACGGTGCACGGAATGGCAATTGAATCTCAATGTAGACAAGTGTAATGTGCTGCGAATACATAGAAAGAAAGATCCCTTACAATTTAGCTACAATATAGCAGGTCAGCAACTGGAAGCAGTTAATTCCATAAATTATCTGGGAGTACGCATTAGGACTGATTTAAAATGGAATGATCATATAAAGTTGATCGTCGGTAAAACAGATGCCACACTGAGATTCATTGGAAGAATCTTAAGGAAATGCAATCCGAAAACAAAGGAAGTAGGTTACAGTACTCTTGTTCGCCCACTGCTTGAATACTACTCAGCAGTGTGGGATCCGTACCAGATAGGGTTGATGGAAGAGATAGAGAAGATCCACACAGAGGCATTACGACAATCCTTCTTTCTATGAACAATACGAGACTGGAATGGAAGGGAGAACCGATAGAGGTTCTCAAGGTACCCTCCGCCACACACCGTCAGGTGGCTTGCTGAGTATGGATGTAGATGTAGATGTAGATGCAAGCTGGTGGTGGCTTTATAATGGTGTGGGCTGTGTCTGATGGAATAGACTGGGTCATCTATTCCAACCGAACCGACCATTGACTGAAAACGATTACGTTTGGTTCGTTGGAGATCATTTGCAACCATTCGTAGACTTCATGTTCCCAAACAAAGATGGAATTTTTATGGATGACAGTGCGACATGTCATCGAGCCACAGTTGTTCGTGATTGGTCTGAAGAATATTTAGGACAATTCTGGCGAATGATTTGCCTATCCAGATCGTCCGACAGGAAACCCATCGAACGTTTATGGGACATAATCGAGGGATAAGTTAGTACAGATTCTGCACCGGCAACACTTTCGCAATTATGGATGCCTAAAGAGGCATCACGGTTCAATATTTCTGCAGGGGACTTCCAGCGACTTGTTGACCCCATGCCACGTCGAGGTGCTGCACTATGCCGGCCAAAGGGAGGTCTGACATCGTATTAGGAAGTTTTCTATGATTTTTTTGTCACCTCAGGGTATATTCCGGAGGGCGTTCCGAGATCAGAGTAATAATCTGACGTAGGCGATTTGTTGTGTTGCCACAATATAGCGACATTGACCAAGAGGTCCATAAAGAGAAATATAGTTGTTGTTGTTGTTGTTGTGCGATCTTCAGTCCTGAGACTGGGTTGATGCAGCTCTCCATGCTACTCTATCCTCAGCACGCTTCTTCATCTCCCAGTACCTACTGCAGCCTACATCCTTCTGAATCTGCTTAGTGTATTCATCTCTTGGTCTCCCTCTACGATTTTTACCCTCCACGCTGCCCTCCAGTACTAAATTGGTGATCCCTTGATGCCTCAGAAGATGTCCTACCAACCGATCCCTTCTTCTAGTCAAGTTGTGTCACAAACTCCTCCCCGATTCTATTCAATACCTCATTAGTTATGTGAGCTAACCATCCAATCTTGAGCATTCTTCTGTAGCACCACATTTCGAAAGCATCTATTCTCTTATTGTCTAAACTTTTTTTTCGTACACGTTTCACTTCCATATATGGCTACACTCCATACAAATACTTTCAGAAACGACTTCCTAACACTTAAATCAATACTCGATGTTAAATTTCTCTTCTTCAGAAACACTTTCCTTGCCATTGCCAGTCTACATTTTATATCCTCTCTAATTCGACCATCATCAGTTATTTTGCTCCCCAAATAGCAAAACTCCTGTACTACTTTAAGTGTCTCATTTCCTAATCTAATTCCCTCAGCATCACCCGACTTAATTCGACTACATTCCATTATCCTCGTTTTGCTTTTGTTGATGTTCATCTTATACTCTCCTTTCAAGTCACTGTCCATTCCGTTCAACTGCACTTCCAAGTCCTTTGCTGTCTCTGACAGAATTACAATGTCATCGGCGAACCTCAAAGTTTTTAAGTCTTCTCCATGGATTTTAATACCTACTCCGAAATTTTCTTTTGTTTCCTTTACTGCTTGCTCAATATACAGATTGAATAGCATCGGGGAGAGGCTACAACCCTGTCTCACTCCCTTCCCAATCACTTCTTCCCTTTTATGTCCCTCGACTCTTACAACTGCCACCTGGTTTCTGTAGAAATTGTAAATAGCCTTTCGCTCCCTGTATTTTACCCCTGCCACCTTCAGAATTTGAAAGAGAGTATTCCAGCCAACATTGTCAAAAGCTTTCTCTAAGTCTACAAATGCTAGAAACGTAGGTTTGCCTTTCCTTAATCTTTCTTCTAAGATAAGTCGTAGGGTCAGTATTGCCCCACGTGTTCCAACACGTCTACGGAATCCAAACTGATCTTCCCCGAGGTCGGCTTCTACCAGTTTTTTCCATTCGTCTGTAAATAAAGTTAACAGCCGATATGTTGTGGGAGGAAGTACCTCCAGTGAGTGAACGCGACATTGGTGGCGGGGGCGAGGCGCAGCCAGGGCGAAGCGGCCCTCGCCGTCAGGTCGGTCCCCCGACACGGCGTTCGCAGAAGGCGGTAGCCGGCGCGTGACCAGCCTAGCTTGCCACTGGCGCTGCCGGCCCGCCGGTAACCTGAGAAAGCGCCGGCCGCTCTATTCCGGGAGGTGCTGGCCCGCCGCCAGTGCCGCCATCCTCCGCCTCCTTCAGCGCGCTGTCTGCTGTCTGCCGTCTGCAGCCCCGCGCACCGGCTGCTAACACCGTGTAATGACACCCAACACGAGGGCGCGGACATCACACACCTGTTCATACTGCCCTCTTACTTGGCTCGGCAGCAGGAGGAGTGGTCCTGTGTAACTTCCTGTTAACTTAAAAAAATACCGAGGCAACTCAATAAGCAGATGCAAGTTTTTTCCACTCCTGGGGTTGGTACCACCGGCACCATATTGACATGCCTTATAGTCGCTATTGTTCTCGTGCGCTAAGGGCCCCACACACGAGCGACGGATGCCTGCTGGTATGGCCAGCGACATTGCGTGCTTGTTTTCACCTTGCCACACACGGTCGTTTTACCGCGAACTTTTAACCAGTATTTCGAATGCCAACGTGTCGGTAAGTTTAGCTGCAGAAAATGTTTAGCAGCAGCGCCACTGATCTTCATACGTCAACAAACACTTTAAAGAAAATACGGAATTCAAATACATAACGGAATAGACAGTGTCTTCGAAGGAGGGTATAAGATGAACATCAACAAAAGCAAAACGAGGATAATGGAATGTAGTCGAATTAAGTCGGGAGATGCTGCGGGAATTAGATTAGGAAATGAGACAATTAAAGCAGTAAAGGAGTTTTGCTATTTGGGGAGCAAAATAACTGATGATGGTCGAGGAGGAGGAGGAGGGGATTACTGTTTAACGTCCTGTCGACAACGAGGTCATTAGAGACGGAGCACAAGCTCAGAGTACGGAAGGATGGAGAAGGAAATCGGCCGTGCCCTTTCTAAGGAACCATCCCGGCATTTGCCTGAAGCGATTTAGGGAAATCACGGAAAACCTAAATCAGGATGGCCGGACGCGGGATTGAACCGTCGTCCTCCCGAATGCGAGTCCAGTGTGGATGATGGTCGAAGTAGAGAGGATATAAAATGTAGACTAGCAATGGCAAGGAAAGCGTTTCTGAAGAAGATAAATTTGTTAACATCCAGTATTGAATTAAGTGTCAGGAAGTTGTTTCTGAAAGTATTTGTATGGAGTGTAGCCATGTATGAAAGTGAAACATGGACGATAAATAGGTTAGACAAAAAGAGAACAGAAGCTTTCAAAATGTGGTGCTACAGAAGAATGCTGAAGATTAGATGGGTAGATCATAACTAATGAGGAGGTATTGAATAGAATTGGGGAGAAGTGAAGTTTGTGGCACAACTTGACTAGAAGAAGGGATCGGTTTGTAGGACATGTACTGAGGCATCCAGGGATCACCAATTTAGTACCGGAGAGCAGCGTGGAGGGTAAAAATCGTAGAGGGAGACCAAGAGATGAATACACTAAGCAGATTCAGAAGGATGTAGGCTGCAGTAGGTACTGGGAGATGAAGAGGCTTGCACAGGATAGAGTAGCATGGAGAGCTGCTTCAAACCAGTCTCAGGACTGAAGACCACAAGAAGAACAACAACAACAACTTGTTTTAGAGTGCTTTTCTTGCAAATTATAGCCTGTTACAGAACACATTACATTTTCCATGGACACTAAGTGTCCTGCGTAGATCCCACAAGCCTGATTTCATAAATATGTTTTAAAATCACTTATTTTTTGTTGCTTAACTACAGGCGTTTACACAATTGGAAATGTATCATATACAACGGGTAGGAATGCACAATTCATAAATGTAAGAAATCACCTTCAACAAGAAGTTACCTTTTTTAAACATCAAATGTATGTTTTTTTCTACAGAAATGAAAACCAGAGGTGCAGTTAGTGATGGCAGACTTCTTTTCACTGTCCTAAACTTCATACCTTCTGAAAGACGTAGACTTTAAAGGATGGCAACGGCACAACAGTGTCCGCCGTAATGTCCAGTGCGAGGGTTGCCTAAGCACGCTTCAGGCAGGCAACCCGCATCGTAGCTTTGCATCATTGCGACAGAATCTGTGACGCCGTCTCCATTAATTAAAGTCTAAGTATTCTAGAAGGTATAGAGTTCAGAGTAGTGAAACCGAGACCGACATTAATGGAACCTCCAGTGCATTCCTGCCTGTTGTCTCAGCCCCTGACATGGGCGCGCGCCTCAATAATTGCATTTTTCAGGTTTCGGAAATATATGAAGTGGAAAAGTTAGGTGGCACACCCTGTGTGTGTGTGTGTGCGTGTAGGTGTCCAACATAGAATAATTTTACTTATTTAACTGTCGCCAGAGTAGTATCAGGCGTACATACTCGTCATCAGCGGCATCTGCATTACAAAAGACAAAATACAATTCAAAGCACATTTACGTCTGGTATCTTGTATTCCGTATTAATTATTCTTACTGATACTTTATCATATAACTTAACTTGTCGTATATACTCTATTGGGCAGCTTACGGACATAATTTCCAATATTGACAAGCTGCAGAGCACCCTATGTGTAAGAAATTCCTATTTCCACGATATCTTTACAATTGCATTGTGTCTTTCCAAATGTTATCAATAGTAGTGCAACTGGTTTCGATAAATTGTGCTATAAACTGTGTGTGAGGGAAATTTAGATTACTCAAAATGGCAAGGGACTTACGTCTGTCTGCAGAATATTCACTTAATATTACCTAACATTCTCTGTAGAGGTTAAAATCTGTAATAATAATTCGTCTAGTTGTTTCATAAATAATTCTATATCAACTAGTGGAGCCCAATATATTGGCGCTTCTCATTAATTTCCGTTTCTACACCACAAGCTTTAAAATGGTGCTCAATAAAAAAACTCTAAGAGAGTTTTAGATTTTTATTTCTTCTTAATGTTAGTGGCAATTTCGTCGTCAACTAGACTTTTCATACTGGTATTGCCAGAGTAACTGCTTATTTTAAAGTCCATACTCCACGTTTAATGACTAGAAAAATTAGTCCCACTCAGGCAGTCGTATTTCCAAACGTGCCCGATTCGTCGTATTCGATTCGTCAGACAGCGTAAGATGTACTAGCGACCACAGATCGATCGCCGTGATCTGTGATTTGGAGGTACACGTGCGACCTACGGACGAAGAATTGCTGGGATCTGTCGTCCGTGTGTGAGGCCTTTACCTGCGATGGTACAGTGAATAGCTCCACTCGTAATGATTTCAGAGCATTTTGCTATGGCATGCTTCAAGGAACAAATGCGGGAAGTGACTTCTGTAGTGTGAAGCGATTTAACTGCGGGTATTATTCGCATAATGCAGCTCCATTATAGTGACAACTGTCCTAGTGAACGAAAAATTTATATGTAAATAAATCGCTAATCGCTTTAGAAGTGGACTGTCAGCGACAAAAAATATTCCGATAGGCCATCCACTTGAAAAACGGATAGGAACATCGAGACAGCTAATGGAATGATTTTTAATGATCGTCGTGCCAAAACTGATGATATGACGCAAGAGTTGAACATTAGCCACGGTTCAGCATTTGCAAAAGGCTCTTTGAAGGAGGAGGAGAAGCCTGTCTGGGTCATACACTAACCAATGACCAGGCGAGGGTCCACCACTAAGAATCATAGAGTAAGAAGCAGAGCACATTGTGGCGCCACTCATGTCTAGCTGCAGTAAGAAAGTTCAAAAGCCAAGCTCCCACAGGAAAGTAGACGATGAAAGTGTGTTTGGGTATGGAAAGTCCATTGCTGATTCGCTACACTCCTAAAGATGAAAATAGTGAACAATGACAGCAACCATGAGCTACTGCGAGATCTGAAACCCAAAATCAAAACGAAGAAGGCTGAGAAGCTGTCAAAAGGTTTGACTTTACTCTGGCATAATGCCTGCCTCCGTACATATCGAAAAAGACTTCCGTGCATTCAAAACCTTGCTTTGAGCTGCAAAATCCACCCTAAAACCTTGACACAGCTCCGGCGGATCCTTTCAAATCTCGGAGTCACCAGGGCTGGCTGTCGGCCTGTAGACCAGCGACTTCGACTAGTAGACGACGCAGCTTGGCAAGGGCCTATGTAGTCTAGCGATTCATTCCACTAAAGACTAGCCATAAGGTAGCACCTTTCAAGTGCATGATTTTTCCGGCTGAACCAGGAGTATTTATACTCACTCTGGCCAGGTGCGTTGTTCCCCAGGCGGGCTTCCATCACGTACTTGACGTGGAAACGTTGCTTGTGCTACCCCATGTGGCAGTACGTGAGCTACCTTCCCTGGTTTGTGGCAGTTCAACGACAGCTTACGTAAGCATTACTTCAGTTTCCAGCTGCAGGACTGCGGCTGTAGCTGACCTGCATATTACTTGGCAGACTGACAAGATGCTCTTGGCGCTTAAGCCACTTCACTCCTTCCCCCTTTTGAGAATTCTGGCCTCCGTTGCCAGTCGTGCACAAAAAGCTGGACGTCACATGCGTGAGGCCAGAGTGACTATAACGCTGGCCCCACAACACGTGGCAGTACAGGGAACGGGAAAAGAGTTTCAATCAGCGAGCAGCTACGGTGCACTGTTGCGGTTTTCTCCAATACAAATGGCCTGGAGACAACATTTGGGTGCCTTCACATGGGGGAGGTTTATAGGGAAACTGGAAGAAGGACGGAGTGTGACGAGTGTGTCGCAGGATTTCGGCATTATTCACAGCATTCTTTCACGTGCATTGGGAGCGTCCTGTACCACTGGTACTGCTGTCCGAAGGAGAGGAGGTGGGCAACCACGGTCACCTACACCAACAGCTGGCCGGTACACTGTGTAACAGGCAGGTAGGGAGCCGGCCGCGGTGGCCCTTCAGTCCGGAACCGCGTGACTGCTACGATCGCAGGTTCGAATCCTGCCTCTGGCATGGATGTGTGTGATGTCCTTAGGTTAGTTAGGTTTAAGTAGTTCTAGGGGACAGATGACCTCACATCTTACGTCCCATAGTGCTCAGAGCCATTTGAACCATTTTGCAGGTAGGGACCGACGTCAAACAGTGGGTGCAATTGCAACCATAGTTAACAGGACTGCAAGGCATACAACTATCTTCTCCACAGTCATACGGCGACTGCGTGGAAGTGGTCTCTTCCCCGACGGCCTGTGTGTTGCGGCGTCACCGTTTGCTATGGTGCAAATAGCTTAGGGACTGGACCAACGAGGAGTGGGGGCGCTTTTTTTTATGAGAAATCGGAACACGTAATGCACGCAAGAAAATGAGCGGAGCACGTAATGCACTCAGGAGCATTGTCGAACATGATCGTTTTGGTGGCCCAGGTATTAAGGTATGGGGAGTCATAATGTTGCATGGGCTTACTGTCCGACCCGATAGCTGAGTGGTGCCGGCACGGTAGCTCAGCGTGTTCGGTCAGAGGGTTAGCTGTCTCTGTAATAAAAAAACTGAGTTAATGGATCCCCGACGAACTGAAACTGGCGTCTTGCGACGTCCGCCCCGAGCAGATGCAACGAACTAAAACGAACAAAAAAAAAAAGAGAGCGGTTTGGCCTCTGTAATAAAAAAAACTGAGTGAATCGATCAACAAACGAACTTGACCGGATGTCATTTGACGTCCACAACGAACAAACGCAACGATCAACAACGAACAAAATGGAGCAAAAAAAAAAAATATAGCTGAGTGGTCAGCGTGACGGATTGTCGTCGTACAGGCCCGGGTTCGATTCCCGGCTGGGTTAGGGTTTTTCTTTGCTCAGGGACAGGGTGCTGTGTTGTTTTCATCATCATTTCATCCCCATCCGGCGCGGAGGTCGCCCAATTTGGTGTCGCATGTAATAACACCTGCACCAAGTCGGCCGGACCTGTCCCGTAAGGGGCCTCCCGGCCAATGACGCCAAACACTCATTTCCATTTTCCATGGTCTTGCTAACCTCCGAATGTTTTAACACGGTACACTAACCAGTCAACATTCTTATCACATTGCACTCCCTCCTTATGCGCGTTTCTTCATGGCTGCATTCGATCCTGGCTTCATTTTTATGGACGACAATGCGTGACCGCATGAACGCGCAGGTGTAGGAACTCCTGCAACAAAAAGACATTCCGCCAAAGGAATAGCCTGCCTTTCCCCGCATTAAACACCTTTGAGCGCATATGAGATGCGTTGAGGAGACGTGTCGCAGCACGTCCACCGCACCAACGACCATCCAGCATTGGTGGAAGAAAGGAATGCCCTCCCATAAAAACTGCAAACTGCTTACCAACCTTATAGCCAGCATGGAGCAAGTTGCAGAGCATACATTGATGTCTGCTATGATCACACACTCTATTAAGAACCATGTCCCGCCTTTGTTATGTCCAGGGGACCATCATTAATTGGGGTGACTTCAGTGTAATTATTGTCTTCGGATGAAAATGTCATTTCTGTTCGTCTCGTTGCATATTTACCTCAATTACCTCCTGTAGTATACTGCAGCATTTCTTTATATGTATGGTTTAAGTTCCATAAAGCTGTATTATTTGGCAGTGACACGTCATGTGACAGTTTCATATTTTTGTAGTGCGCATCAGTGTATTACAGTTAATACTCTATCAGCCCCCTTCACTCAACACCCTATTACTGAGTGTATGGCGACTGGCGCACCCAGATGTTTCCATCAGTTACACTTTTTTTCCGTTCCGTTGGGCTGGTAGGTAATGGACTGGAAGATCAGTTGGGCAGACGATCCTCTGCTGATGGCGGACGTAAGCCACTCGAGCGACGACCTAGATTAATAATTTTTCCAGGATCCTAATTCCCGTCCCAAGACTCGGTGCTGGTACCTCTCTGTGGTATTGCTGAATTTGCTGGAATAATTGTTGTGCTCTAATGCTCCCATTAATTTTTCAAAATAAATATTTAGGGATCAAGGGTAGCATTTAAGTTCTTGGCTGGTAGAATTTAAAAAGGGTTATTGCGTAGATAAGATAGAGGATACATCAGGTGGAGAGCTGTAGTCGCTGCTGTTGCCACTGGCAGTCTAGAGGTCGCTGCAGAGCTTTCACATTGAGCCCTGTCCAACAGAACCTTATTGTTCCGTATCCCAAGCGCGTGCCTTTTCGTAGCATTTGGTGATAGCAACGACTAAGTCGCCCTCTGAGTACACAAACTGCGGTCCCACTATTTGAAAATATGGGAGGGGGCATCTTTATCTGTATCTTTCCGCGTCTGTTTCCGGTGGAACAGTTCTATTTCGCATACTCTGCGACCGTTTAGACCACCTTGGAGGAGTATACAGCTACCTGCTCTCTCTGTTGCCATTTACACGTTGACTTTTCTTATCCGACGTAACTAACAGGGTACCCTCCGTCTAGTGGTCGCATCTGTAGGGTGTTCACCCATTCGAGAATGCAGATGTACAACAGCAACCATAGCACGAAGTTCTCCAGGATGTCTCTGGTGGCGGCGTTGCCTAAAGAAGGGAAACTCTCCTCTCTTATCTTCTCTCTGCTAACTCATCTCTCGATCCTGACTGAATAAGCAAGAGTTCTTGTTGCTGGGGCACTCACGCCACATGATGCGATGCAGGACGGCCTTGGAAAACTTTAACAAAGAGATGCTGGAAGGTGATACAGCAGCCACTTCTATCGATCTGGATATCTACATCCACACACCATAGAAAGTGTGGAGATAGTAGCTAATGTATGAAAGAGCACCATGTCTTTCACACTGACACTGTTTTAAAATATTTTAATGTAATTACGATGCTTTGGGGAAATATTAATGCATTTGAATCCACGAAAAGGACAATCATCCGTTGTTAATGTACTGGAATGAGCGAGAATAGTGTGGGTAATGCACTGAAGGTATACTCTTTCGACGGCTTTATAACGACGAGACTGTTTACATATATATGATCTTGAGGTGATTTCCAATAGCGAATGAGTTCAAAGATATAAACGTAAATAGGCGCATTAATGACATAAGGTTATACTCGTACTTTTAATGACGCTCATGGGCAGCATTTAAAAGGTATTGCATCACACTGACAGATGAAAACATAGCAAAGTCATATTGTTCACTCGTGTTTATTTCTCATTTAGTGTGTTGAATCGTCTTATTAAGGACAGACTTCATGAAGGCAAAAATAGCACGGAAAGATTTCGCGAGCTAACAGGCAAAGATGCAAAAACCGTCTCAAAAACCTTATAGATTACGACGAGAGAATTCATTACTTCACAAACCTGACTTCAATTATCAGATAACTACAGAGAGCAGCTAGTGAAGAAAAGATGGGGTCATAAGCATAAAACACGGAAAGCACGAGGGAAATATTTATTTTCATATTTTTCGGACCCCATAGTTTTTGCTCTTGCGAGGTCTCAACGACGCTTAGTAATTAAGACACAGGACTTGTATCTAAGTGGTACGGGTTTCAAATACCAGTCAGAACATTCTGAGGACTCTCGAACGTGGAGATAAAAGATCTTTGACAATGTGGCTTTCAGTGATCGGAAACGTATCTGAGAACACACCACGATAGCAGGAATGTTCTGTATGTGCTAGTGTTTGAGCTCCACATTCAAGAGAACAGCAGTGTTGTCCATTACGGCGGTTCGCACAGGGAGCGAGCTGCCTCTGTTTAAATTATTCAACAGTCTTGCAGTCGTACCTGAGACAATTTGGTCACTTTCAACGACTGTAACAAGAAGCAGTCTGTCATCTACATAGTTTCTGAAAGTACTGTTTAACTCTTCATGCAGAGCAGGGGGACCCGTTGCAGGACAGTAATTCTAACGTTGAAGTGACCACAGTTCAAGTAAATTGGCAAAGAAACAGATAAAAATATTTCTGTGTGACATTTAATATATTCAGAGAAATCAGATGTAAAGGCTCTCAGACGAACGTTATAAAAAAAATTTCCGTTGCGCCCCACTCAGTGGTATCACAAATTTACATTTCCTTACAAGTTCAACTTTAAAATTTGATTACATTTCCCAAAATCTCAAAAACACATTAGGTATATGAGTTTGCACGTGGCAAAACGTTAGATGCCTGAGTCATTTAGTCTTCGCGCGCCATTTTCATTTCAGTATTACACATGGGCATCAATTTGTTTTTCTCTGCCAACTGAAAAGCTAACGCACTGAACTCTTTCACTGCCATCCATGTCTTTTAAATAACCGACAGGCTCTAACTATTGCTCATTCCAGAAAGCACGGCAAATTTTTCCCATTGACTTGTCAGTTTCAGAAGTCTCATTTTGAAGATTATTCTGAACTGCTCTCTGAAGTGTTGTTTTAGAAACGTTGAACTGAATACTAGCTTTCCTAGGTCCCCTTTCCATTTTCACAACCGATGTCAATTCCAGGTTTTCTGTATACCAGTTTTGAGGATTAGTATATTCTAACTATGTATGAGGAAAGAAAAACTGTCACTAGCATCAGTATGAAAAATTGGAAAATGTACTAATGTATCTTGGCAGTGTGAGAATAAATATGAGTACTAGGGAAGAATGGTACGGTACCTGTGGCAGAACGGAACCTTTGTCCGTTCCACCCCTACCTGTGTCCGCCTCTGGTAATTGATTGGTCAGCGCGACGAAATGTTATACCTAACGGCCCGGGTTCGATTCCCGGCTGGGTCGGAGATTTTCTCAGCTCAGGGTCTGGGTGTTGTGTTGTCCTTATCATTGTCATTTCATTCCCATCGACACGCACGAAGCCGAAGGAGCGTCAACTCGAACGAGTTGCACCAGGCGAACGTTCTACCCGACGGGAGGCCCTAGTCACATGGCATTTCCATTTTTACTCCTACATGTGAGATTAGGTGTACTTCAAAGCCCACAAAACCCTTTGAAAAGTAAACATCGTCTATACGCCTTGAAATAAGGAGCTTAACATTTGCTTGAGATATTAAGAAAGAGAAAACTTGTAGATACTGCGTTTTTACTTACCTTGCACATAAAGAGTCACTAACGTTGCAGTACGCACGCGGAAAAAAAGCGCAAACACGTTACAGGCACAACAGTCAAAGAAAAATCCTTCTACAATGGCTTCTTACCATCCTCGTCGCTTGAAGAATAATTCCTGGAATTGATTCTACAGTGCACCGCTATACAACCGAAATAAACCGATAGTTCCGCTCTGCCCTGTGGTTCCGTTGTGCACCGGCTTGCCCTATATCAAGTTGTCATTTGAAACGATGACAGTTTATATGATTCCATTCTGAGCTAAGAGCAAGTAATAGTCGTGACAAAAGGCGATTGGAATTTAATTAATGTGAAATGCACAAATAACTCGAACTGTTCCACAAGCTACCATTCAAACCTCTGCATTATTTTTAGACAAATTTACACATTTTGTAAGCTTTAACGACTGTGTTCTCCTTTACTTACTTCCACTTTGCAGCCTGGAGTATTCTGAGTTCATTTCGCTGCTGTAGATGGCGGCATCCGAATCCGAGGCTTTATATTTCCTCTTTCACATCTCTCGCTCTTGCTGCCGCTCCTGCCCTCACTTTCGCTCTCTGTAGCATCTCACTCTTTCAGCAAAGACTGCCATTTCAAATTCATTTCAATTCAATTAACAAGCCATCTCCAGTTCCATAATGAGAAGCTTCCACAGGTGGTCCCCTGCGTTTGTCTTGTGAAATGTCGTTTATCTTTCTCATTTCTAAGTGGCTGTCTGTTGAAGCAGTCGGCCGACTCTCCAGTTCCGCTGGCACTCGTGGCTAGTTTAATCGCTGGCGCTGTTACAGGCCGACCGGCGTAAGGCTGACTGCTTTTTGTGGGGCATAGCCGCTGCAACAGACGTAAACACGCGCTTTTCTGACATCGTGCCGCGGGGCGGGTTATGACTTCTCATCGCTAACATTCAGTCCACCTACCTCGATAGGCTTCTTTGCTGTCTGCCCCTTCACTCTGCGTTGTTAGGTACTAGTTCAGCCGATAAAAGGCGCGTCGAAGAAAATTTGATTAAATACCTACCAAGCACAACGCCATTTGTCAGCAGTCCAAGCTTCGCAGTAACAGCACTATTCATAACGCAGCCGTTTGTGTTTTGGTTTTGACGTAGCCTACGCATGGGTCGATAAATCCCTAGTGCAACTCCCACTAGTCTCCGGTCCTTGGTGTGGGATGTTCAAATGTGTGTGAGTTTCTAAGAGACCAAGCTGCTGAGGTCATCGCTCCCTAGACTTACACACTAGTTTAACTAACTTATGCTAAGAACAACACACACATCCATGCCCCAGGGAGGACTCGAACCCCCTGCGGGAGGAGCCGCGCAATCCACGACATGGCGCCTCAAACCGCGGAGCCACTCCGCGTGACTGTTGTGGAATGAAACAGAAGTTCTTTACCTGTTCTCGGCTGGCAGGTGCAAATGTAAAGCGGTTAAGACGTGCTTGGTGCACAATACAGCAATCCTCCTTTGTGGTGGTTGCAGTATTGGACCTGCGCACTAACCGGAGACCCACAATGGCGAGGCTTAAAAGTCTGTTAGGTGTAGATAATGCTCTTTCAAATTAGTACGCGGCATATCCGCGTCCTTCACAGTTACCGCCCAAGACTAACATCTTCACAACACACAGCACTAAATACGAAGAACTCGAATGCACTCTGGTGCCGTTCCACCTGTCACAGTGAACTCCAGTTCTAATTTCTCAGATACCCACCGACGGTGTGAACGTGTGTGAAATTATATTGACACATGTTCGTGTTTAGAATAAACATGCAGAAGTACATTGCTGTCAAGTTATTTATGGGCAGGAGAGCACTATGGGACTTAACTTCTGAGGTCATCCGTCCCCTACAACTACTTAAACCTAACTAACCTAAGGACATCACACACATCCATGCTCGAGGCAGGATTCGAATCTGCGACCGTACCGGTCGCGCGGTGCCAGACTGTAGCGCCTAGAACCGCTCGGCCATTCCGGCCGGCTGGGCAGGATAGGTTTCGTGTGATTACCGTAATGGAATCAGTACAATGAAACGTCGGCGTAGAGCCTGTTGTATGAAAAGACGAAGCAATTTCTATGTACAATCGGAAATCTGACAGGACCAAGTCTAGAATAAGCATGGAAAAGGGCATTGGTGTGAAGTGTTTTATACTCAGGAGACATTTCATACACTTATAGTAATCACCTCATTACATTAGGAACGACGGCTTAGACCCTGTCGTATGAAAATGCGAGGCAATTGCTGTGTACCATCGTAAAAGTGACGACCTCAGCAGTTTGCTCCCTTACGAACTCACACACATTTGAACATCTGGGCATCCCACACCAAGGACCGCAGACTAGTGGCAGTCGCACTAGGGATTTATCGTCCCATGCGTAGGCTACGTCAAAACCAAAACACAAACGGCTGCGTTAGTAGTAGTGCTGTGACCGCGAAGCCAGCGTAACTCGAGCTTGGAGGCAGCTGTAAGCTCGTAAAAATATCGGTACAGCGGGATACTATCAAGTAAACCTGCCTTGAGGACACACTTCGATTTGATCGGCTTTGAATATGTTGTAGTGTGGAACAAAATAAGAGACTCTTATTTATTTATACATGCCCATATGGACGTTAAGGGGACAAAATAGTCTCTTGAAGAAAAAAAACTGAGCTTAATATTTCTGAATGTATACCCTCGAAATGGTAACAGGTAAAAAAAACCTTCAAATAAAAGTTCTATGGTTTTTAATGTACGCTGCAAAGTTGGCATCCAGAGTTGTTGAAAAAGCCATTTTTTTCTCAAGTTCTCCTCCCCTCCCCCTAGCCACCACTATGCTGGTTTTCATTTAGCCATTTGACTAATAGTAAAACGTATGGCATCGTTAATACCAAATTCACTAGTGTTTCATGAAGTGGTGTTTCAAAGACGCCTTTGTCAGAGAAATAAGCTAGAAATATCTCCTTATCACAGTGCATTCAGCATTTTTTGACCCAAGCAATTCTGCACCTTTCTCATTACTGTACAGATTTACAGTAATGCTGTAACAATAATGTACAAACAATTTCAAATATAGCGTAATTAAATATGACAAGGTTGCGTGCACGATGTATGTCCGCTTCAATGCCAACTGTCATGTTGGGTTCTTCCTTAATAACACTTTCCCAGACAAATATATTCTAAATTGATATTCTATGTATATTGTTCTATACATACATTTTCTTTTAATTTTACGAAATGTGAAATATCTTATGTTTTGTTTGTCGTTTCTTTTACCGTTTGGTGTACTTCTTTTTATTTTCAGGTTGTACCATTTTCATATTTCATTATATTATAGTTTGTTATATTTGAAATTGCTTGTACATTATTATTGTAACATCACTACAAATCTGTACAATAATGAGAAATTCGCATAACTGTTTGGGTTAAAAAAACTACTGAACGCACTTTGATGCAGAGAATTTGTAGCTTATTTCTCCAACTGCAAAATGGTCGCCTATAGAAACAGTGATCCAATACTGTCAAATGTTTTTTATTTCAGTCTTTGATCACAATATGAATTCTTTATACGGTGACCGGTTTCAGTCCTTAATGACCATCTTCAAATCTTTTTTACACCCTGTCCTAAAGTGATAAGGCCATAATGGCATCATCAAAACATATACACCTTACTTTAGATCTATATGACGATGCTATGCTGATTATATTTATATGCTTTGACGATGCCATTATGGCCTTATCACTTTAGGACAGGGTGTAAAAAAGATCTGAGGATGGTCATTACGGACTGAAACCGGTCATCGTCTAAATAATTCATATTGTGATCAAAGAGTGAAGTAAAAAACATTAGCTTATTTCTGACAAATGCATCTCTGGAATACCACTTCATCATATACGACTGCATTTGGTACTAACATTACTGCACGTTTTGCTATTAGCCAAATGTGGAAATGAAAACCAAAATAATGGGGTTAGGAGATTTCGAAAAAATGACTTTCTACAAATCTGGATGCACCAGCTAAGAACATTTTCAGTGGGGTGTTTCACCCCTTATCAGCGGTATGAGCACCTATATAAAAATGTGTGTCTTATTTTAATCTACACTGCAACATATTTAAAGCTGATCAAAATCAAAGTGCACTCCTTGGCTAGGTTTACTTGCAAAACAAGGTTCAATTTTTCATTAATTACGCCTTATTCCGTCCCAAAGCAAAGTTGTAAATGGTTATCAAGTCCGTATTTATTTGCCAAACTGGTTCAAAATGGCTCTGAGCACTATGGGACTTAACATCTATGGTCACCAGTTCCCTAGAACTCAGAACTACTTAAACTTAACTAACCTAAGGACATCACACAATACCCAGTCATCACGAGGCAGAGAAAATCCCTGACCCCGCCGGGAATCGAACCCGGGAACCCGGGTGTGGGAAGCGAGAACGTATTGCCAACTATTATTGGTGTAAGTTGGCTACTGTTTAACTAGAAAGTTTCTCACGAAAGTAACCCGAAGTTCACCCGTCTGACACAAATAATTTTCACGTTCTGTACGGTCACTGATGCACATCTATTCACGTGTTACTACAAGAAGTCGTTCAGTGGACTTCTTAGAAATAAGTGTTCGTTATAACGTCTCGAGATGTTCATGAAACACGCCACGTGGAGTTTTAAGTACGGCATGACATTTCACAAGCAAATATCTTCCGAACTAAAGGTCCAGTTTTTCACTAAAACATTTAATAGCGCAGTCGCTTTACAGTCACGATAAAAGAACCAACAGAACGTAAGTTTTACTTCATCTTAACAACAATTTGTGTTGTGCAGTCCCACATAGATTCGTGCAGTAAGACGGTTTCCCAGAGACTGCAAGAAACACAGTGCTGCATCACAAAGGACTACACAAAGCGCAGTAGATGCTTCGGTCCTACTGGGTGATGAATTAGGTACACAAACAGGAAAGCTCCTCCACTTCAATACTCCCTATAGTTTCTAAGTTATCCACCACAATTACAGAGAGCGGTTTAGAAAATACATTCTGTATTTACGAAACCAAATATAATTTAAATAAAACAAAGTATGAATTATCCCCAGAAATGAAACGTTATTACATTTTACACCTAATATTTCTTCTGGCCGTTTTTATGCGAAGTTTGTACACTGGACATTCGTCACATGATTCATGATTGCAGAAGAACTTTTTCACGCCTATATTTTGCACAGTTCTTTAAGAACTATGTCCCTGTCTTACACCCATTTTAATCCGAACACTTCGTTCTCGGTCATTCACTCTTGTTATTTCCTCTTGGCTCTTGTACATATTGTATACTACCCGTCTCCCGCTACAGCTCACCAGTATTTTTCTCAGAATTTCGAACATCTTGCACTGTTTTACTTTGTCGAAAGCTTTTTCCAGGTCGACAAATCCTATGAACAAGTCTTGATTTTTCTTTAGTCTTCCTGCCATTAGCAACCGCAACATCAGATTGCGTATACCTTTCCTAAAGCCTACTTCATCGTCATGTAACACATCCTCTGTGGATTACGTGATCAGTATTGCGGACCACCAGCGTACCTCATGATTACGTCTTCTCCGAAGGTGATGATATCTCCCAACAGGATACCTGCCGAATTCTAGAATCCGTTGATGTCTTGGCCACCAAATACGCCTGAGCTGAAACTAGTGGAACACAACCTATGCCCATAACCTCGCGCCCGCAAACGACTCGCCCGCATTCCACAGGATCTGCACGATGTGTTCATAGACATATGGGGCCACATGCTTTCGGAAACCTAGTAAGGACTTTTTGAATCCTACACCGCCTAGAATCACTGCTGTACTGTTCGGCAATGTTCCTGTGTTCATTAAATGTTCTCACCTCTCGCCGTAAGAGGATACGTCCAGCTTTGGTGGCCGAGGTGCTAACGGTGTGCGGATGGCACAATTTGCATAAGCGTACTGATATCCAAATCTTTGAATACCCACTCTCACCGGTCACCGTCATTGTGACACCTACATCTACATTTATACTCCGCAAGGCATCCAACAGTGTGTGGCGTAGGGCACTTTACGTACCACTGCATTACCTCCCTTTCCTGTTTCAGTCGCATATGGTTCGCGGGAAGAACGACTGCCGGAACGCCTCCGTGCGCGCTCGAATCTCTCTAATTTTACATTCGTGATCTCCTCGGGAGGTATAAGTAGGGGGAAGCAATACATTCGATACCTCATCCAGAAATGCACCCTCTCGAAACCTGGACAGCAAGCTACACCGCGATGCAGAGCGCCTCTCTTGCAGAGTCTGCCACTTGAGTTTCCTAAACATCTCCGTAACGCTATCACGCTTACCAAATAATCCTGTGACGAAACGCGCCTCTCTTCTTTGGATCTTCTCTATCTCCTCTGTCAACCCGATCTGGTACGGATCCCACACTGATGAGCAATACTCAAGTATACGTCGAACGAGTGTTTTGTAAGCCACCTCCTATGTTGATGGACTACATTTTCTAAGAACTCTCCCAATGAATCTCAACCTGGCACCCGCCTTACCAACAATAATTTTATATGATCATTCCACTTCAAATCGTTCCGTACGCATACTCCCAAATATTTTACAGAAGTAACTGCTATCAGTGTTTGTTCCGCTATCATATAATCATACAATAAAGGATCCTTCTTTCTATGTATTCCCAATACATTACATTTGTCTATGTTAAGGGTCAGTTGCCACTCCCTGCACTAAGTTCCTATCCGCTGCAGATCTTCCTGCATTTCGCTGCAGTTTTCTAATGCTGCAACTTCTCTGTATGCTACAGAATCATCCGCGAAAAGCTGCATGGAACTTCCGACACTATCTACTAGATCATTTATATATATTATGAAAAGCAATGGTCCCATAACACACCCCAGTGGCACGCCAGAGGTTACTTTAACGTCTGTAGACGTCTCTCCATTGAGAACAACATGCTGTGTTCTGTTTGATAAAAACTCTTCAATCCAGGCACACAGCTGGTCTGATATTCCTTAGGCGCTTACTTTATCAGGCGACAGTGCGGAACTGTATCGAACGCCTTCTGGAAGTCAAGGAAAATGGCATCTACCTGGGAGCCTGTATCTAATATTTTCTGGGTCTCATGAACAAATAAAGCGAGTTGTGTCTCACACGATCGCTGTTTCCGGAATCCATGTTGATTCCTACAGCGTAGATTCTGGGTTTCCAGAAATGACATGATACGAGGGCAAAAAACATGTTCTAAAATTCTACAACAGATCGATGTCAGAGATATATGCCTATAGTACTGTACTTCTTCCGCAAGTGCGTCCTTTCTGGGAGCCATTCGACGCTGACTTCATTTTTATGAACGACAATGTGCGACCGCTTTGAACACCGCAGGCGGAGAAGCTCTTGGAACGACTTAAGTCCTATCGAGCACGTTTGGGGTTCATTGGTCGGACGTACTGCAGCACTTCTACATCCAACAACGCCTCTCCATCAGATGTCAACCGCCCTGGTGAAGGATTGCAACGCCTGCTACAATAACTCCTTAACAACCTTGTGGCCAGCAAGGGAGCACTCTGCTAAGCGCATATTGCTGTTCGTGGTGGTCACACTGCCTATTAACCCTCGCAATAACCAAGGCGGAGAGGGGGAGGTGTCTTTGTGCCTAGCTTTTGAAAATTGTGTAATCTGGTGAGTTACTTTGTATTTTAAAATTTGGAAAGAAAATTTTGTTGTTTTTAATGAATTCTGCTGCCAGATACCATTAATGTTTTAAATATTTCAATTAAAAATGTACTCAGAAATTGTAATCTTCGTAGTAGATGTCACTTTCCGAAGTGAGTGTCATACTCAGTATTTTCAGGGTCAGAACATTACATACGCGTTAATGTCTCTTCAATAATTATGTTGCCAGTAAAAGTCAACAGCAATCACTGAAATTTGCATTTACCTTTCTTATGGTTGGCATAAGGCACCGCTCACCCCCACCCCCCTTGGCAATGTACTTCATGAAAACTGCCTTGGTAACGCTATGGGTAAGAACCATGTCCCGTCTTTTGTAATCTTCAGAGAACCAACATAAATCACGTTGACTTCGGAGTAATTATTGTCTTTGAATAAAAGTGTCATTTCGGTTCGTCTCTTTGTGTATTTCTTTCTGTTATCTTCTTTACCTTTTGTACTATACTGTAGCAGTTCATTCTACTATGTATAGTCAAAGTTTCATCGAGTTATGGTACTTGGTAGTGGCACATCACGTGAATGTTACTTTCATCCTTAATTTTTGCACAGCGATGTACTTTATTCGAAGAGAATTACCGTTTTAGGTGCATTCTTTCGTTTCTTTAGGCAAAATCCCGAGAAGAAACTCTGAAAACTTGTAGCTTTTGCGGAAAAGATTCGCTTTACTTTATCCATAATTTGTTTACTTTCACTGATACCGACACGGAAAAAACATAGTTCTCCGGTAACCTGCAGTATCTGAGTTGTGGAACGAAAAGTGAAACAGCGTCCACAACATCTGCGCTGCGCTCCAGAAATTTAACGGCTGTGGGAATTGAAGAGGGCAACATTGTGGCAGCCCAAGTCCGCGGGGAATTTCTCGCGAACGAGAGGCGTGGCCGCGGAATCTCGGTCAGCACAATCTGGCGCCCCACAAGGCCGCTCCCATTCTCTCCTGATTTCGCGCCCTTCTCGTGGCCTTATTTGCGTCGGCCGCGCAAATGAACAGCGGCCTTTGTCCGCATTTCACAATGGTCATTATGCTGTCTGCCATAAGGGGGCACAGGATACACCGTGATGCAGAACCAATCTTTTGCAGAATCTGCCACTGGAGCTCGCTAAGCATCTCTGTTACCCACTCGAGCTCACTAAATGAACCTGTAACGAAATGCGGTGCTCTTCTTTGGATTGTCGCTGTTTCCTTTATCAGTCTTACCCGAGACGTATCCCGCACTGATGAGCAATATTCAAGTACTGTTCGAACAAGAGTTTTGTACGCGACTTCCTTTGCTGATGGACTACATTTCCTGTGGAATCTAAGCCTAATATTTGCCTTTCCTGCTATAAGTGTTGTGCGTCTTCCCATTTTAAATCCCTCTGTACTCACACTCCTTGACTTTTTATGGATACCGTGCCGGCCGCAGTGGTCTCGCGGTTCTAGGCGCTCAGTCAGGAACCGCGCGGCTGCTACGGTCGCAGGTTCGAATCCTGCCTCGGGCATGGATGTGTGTGATGTCATTAGGTTAGTTAGGTTTAATTAGTTCTAAGTTCTAGGGGACTGATGACCACAGATGTTAAGTCCCATAGTGCTCAGAGCCATTTGAACCATTTTTTTTTTTTTTTATGGATATGGCTGCTTCCAGTAATTGTTCTGCAATCGAACAATAAATTGTTTTTCTGACTATGTACTCGCAATAAGTTACATTTGTTTATGTTGAGAGTCAGTTTCCACTCCCAGCACCAAGCGTCTATATCCATATCTACATCGATACTCTGCAAATCACATTTAAGTGCCTGGCAGAGGGTTCATCGAACCACTTTCACAATTCTCTATTATTTCAATCTCGTATAGCGCGCGGAAAGAATGAACACCTATATCCTTCCGTGCGAGCTCTGACTTCCCCTATTTTATCGTGGTGATCATTCCTCCTTGTGTAGGACGGTGTCAACAAAATATGTTCACATTAGGAGGAGAAAGTTGGTGATTGGAACTTCGTGAGAAGATTCCGTCGCAACGAAAAACGCCTTTCTTTTAATGATGTCCAGCCCAAATCATGTATCATTTCAGTGACACTCTCTCTCTTACTTCACGATAATACAAAACGTGATGCCCTTCTTTGAACTTTTTCGATGTACTCCGTCAGTCCTACCTAGTAAGGACACGGTACACTTCTACTAGAAGAGGAGCAAATTCTTTCACATACTCGGCGTCGTGAAGTGATCATTAAGGTGAAAATCAGAGAATTTGGAGCTCATTCCAATGGTTATCGCCAGTCATGCCAGTGCGTCATTCCCAATGGAGCAGGAGAGGAGGAAAACTGATGTGGAACCAGGAATATTCCCCCACCCCCCCACACACACACACATCGCAAGGTGCTTTGCCGAGTATGCAGGGTGTTTCACAATTCATGTTACACAAAAAATGGTACTGTTGTTCCTACAATTGCAGTGTAGGTAACTTTCACAGGAGGAGCCGGTCGGAGTGGCCGAGCGGTTCTAGGCGCTACAGTCTGGAACCGCGCGACCACTCCGGTCGCAGGTTCGAATCATGCCTCGGGCATGGATATGTGTGATGTCCTTAGGTTAGTTAGGTTTAAGTAGTTCTAAGTTCTAGGGGACTGATGATCTCAGAAGTTAAGTCCCATGGTGCTCAGAGCCAGCCATGCCAAAGGAGGTAGTACCGATGAAAACAAGAAAAAAAAGTCTCGGAAACATACGCTCTAAAATGCGTGATACGCCTTGCTAAACCCGCAGGATAGGACAGGTAGTTGGAATTGTGGAAAGGGGCCAAAATGAGCGGCTGTCAGTTACACTCGAACACTTATAACTTTATTTATTTGACCAAACATTACAGTACAAATTCTTGAACTTAGTTATCGGCTGAATATGCTACACTATCTTTTGCCTTAAGGGCACAACCACTTTAATTTTTTAAGGCTAAAAGCCATTAACTCAAACTTCAGACGCCAAAGAGAATATTTGCAGGGCAGAAAGTCTCACGTTAAGTAAGTTATACAATTTGGCTGAAGGCCCAAAATCTAACACTTGAAAACGACAACCTTAATTTAAAGAAGGCTGAAGGCCCATGATTTAAGACTCAAGGTAAAATTAATTTTAAAAAAAACAAGGCAGAAGGCTTTATCTTCAATCAGGCTGAAGACCCCAAACAGTCTGATGCTCGAAAGACAAAGATCCTTAATTTAAAAACGGCTGAAGGCCCCATGACTTAAAACTCAAGGTAAAATAAATTTAAACAAAAAAGCCTTATCTTAAATTAGTCTGAAGGCCCCAAAGAGTCTAATACTTGACAAGCAAGGAAATTTTATTTTAAAACCGCTGAAGGCCCATGACTTAAAACACAAATAAAATAATTTTTGGTAGGCAGAAGACACAAGGCTTTATCTTTAAACAATATATTAATCAGGCTGAAGGCCCATACAATCTAACACCTGATAAGCAAGGAACTTTTAATTTTAAAACGGCTGAAGGCCCATGACTCAAAACACAACTAAAATAATTTTTAGTAGACAGAAGGCCCAAGGCTTTATCTATAAACAATATTTTAATCAGGCTAAAGACCCAAACAATCTAACACTTGAAAAGCAAGGAATTTTAATTTTAAAGCGGCTGAAGGCCCATGACTTAAAACACCACTAAAAACAATTCAACTTTAATTCAAAACCATCGGTTATGAGCCATACAAATACACACAACAGAACATAACAAAAGGCAGTGCAGCTAACGGCTCTCAGAAGTTTCGGGGGTCGTCCAGCATTTGAAATACTAACGACCACTTAGGTGAGACAGGCAGACCATTCTCGATCCGACGACAACCCAACCAACAGACACACAACGGACCCACCGACAAGGTAACTTACGCTCCACTCGACCAGCACACAACCGGGAGTTCAATGCAAAACGTATAAGGCATGAACGCAACGAAGCATACATTAATCTGTCAAATTACACATCGTACTGGACAACGACAACACGGTGAGGAAAGGACACTGCCTGAATTTACGTCTACGGCCAGGGCAGGTAACCGGAACGTCAACGGCCACAAGGCAGAAAATTCTGCTGGTGCACTTCAACTGCAAGCAACCAATCATAGACTCCACCAGACAGTGGCTAAACCTTCGCCAACTCGAACACACACGTTGTTGCTCGTGGTAATGTCCCAACAGCCAACAACGAGAACCAGACGGCACAATATGAACAGTCTTGACTTCCTGATAAATTAAATCCAAACTCAACTTTCGTGTCCAGGGTCGGTGAGACACGGACCTCGTAGCAATGGGAACAGCCCCACACACGCCGACACTGCGTAGAGACCGCCAGCGTGCCCGGCCAAACTACACCCTGCGGAGATTTCCTCGCTGCTCCACGCCAATCGACCGACTGCTCGCACACAGCACAGCCGGAAACTATAAGCACAAGACCAAAGATAGTATAAGGCGCGAATATCGATATACACCACTGCTGCCTCTCACGGAGAGAGCGAACAACAGCATAATCGCAATAACTGTGTGAAACGAAACACAGAATAGGAACTAAGGTTTAAACCAACGCATAACATGAGCCCAACACGGCTCAATGCGTACCTTAAGAGCTATGAGCACTTGTTCAATGGAGGAGTGCGTTTCACAATAGTGAAGATAGTGCTCATAGTTTCTCAAGTATGCATATTAGAGCCCATGTTTACTGACCATTTGTCCTTGTTTTGGTCCATACTACCACCTATGAAAGTTGCCTACCGTATAATGTTAGCAACAACAGTAGTAGTTCTTGTATTCCGCTGTCAGAGGTATCAGAACGATTTTCACTCATAACTTCCCTTGTTCATTTCCTGTACAGGAACCAAGCCTAAAATTAATACATTTATCCTTCTCCATTGTCCTAGAAAGTTTGTAACGTCATCACGGAATCACCCTGTAAGTATATACACTTACAGGCGCCTGTAACTTTGACTCTCTGTAGCGCCGTTGGATGATGTTTCGCAACATCGGTTCCTGTGTAAAACCTGATCTACTAAGTCTCCTCTACAACTTCTAGAAGTGCGTAACATGGATTAAAAAAAAAAAAAAAAAAAAAAAAACACCTGTAGACGTACAGTCGTGGGCAAAACGAGCGAGACCCCTCGCCTTTTCGTTATGCTGATCCGCACAGCTTTAGAGTCTGCTACACAGCATAACAGGCAAGGCGACGAAGTGCTACCAACATACTATGCACAGGCGTGAAATTGAAAAACTGTCCGAACTTTGTCAGACTGTTTTCAATCGTGTATAAGACTATATTAATACTCATTAGTGTGTTAAACACAACACGTAAATATAAGATATAAATGAAATAAGAAACTCTAATTACTATGAACTGTACTAATAAAAACGAAATTCAGCTTATCGAGATAACAGAACTGTTTTAGTAAGACAAAGTACCCCATATCGTTACGAATTAGCAAAATATTATGTGCATTCGGCCGCGAAACGGTCTGTGTCAACGTTCAGACCAGTCATAATGGATTACCGTTGTTGGCCTACCGTGAAAGTGTGCAAATTTACTAATGCGTGAAGATTCATAACGAAATTCAGTTAAAAATCATTCAGTGCCACACTTAAGTCAATTCAATTATTGACATAAGCGGAAAAAGTAGGCAGTAACAAGTACAAAATTCTACAAGGGTTTCATATGGACATCCAAAGGCCGCCGGTACAGAATAAAGATAGCAATAACACGTATTGGGGCGCGAGAATTTCTTAAAATTGCTTTACTGATAGTCTACCTACCTTCATCGAGATTAGAACCGAAAACAAACCAGACCTTCCTTGCAGTAGCAAACACCTTTCACTACGCTATCAGACAACTCAGGCAAACAGACCTCTATTATTACCGCAGACATGAATAAGCCGTCAATTTCGCAAACAAAATGGCAAAATGATATGCAGTTTCTGTTGCGTAGAGCTTTGTGGACTCAAAAACATGAATTTTCTACCTTATTGTCACCGCTCATGTGACAATCATTCGGGATGTTTATCGAAATAACGAAATACTGTTATTAGCGAGTAAATTTAGTAGGAAAATTCTGCACCACCCCAGGAAATAAACGCCTACATAGCTGCCAAACGTATTCTACAATGTTTCGAATGCTGCATTAGACTCGCCACAGCCAGAAAACGTTCATTAGCCGAAGTGTTTCTTAAGCTAGCTAGCCATGGAAATGCTCGCACCTCTAAAATACTGGGATCTGAATTACCACGTGTATAGGCAAATGGATTTTATTTTCATTCGTGTAAACGTGATTTGGATCGAAAGCTTAGGTACGATTGATATGCTGATGTATCGACTGCAACTAGAACATCTCGAATAACGACTATGGAGAATTATTTATGTGGTTCTCATCTTCACTAACGGTCGTAGCTATTTTTTGTTAGGATTTCGTCACCTAAATCGGTAAAAATGGAACCCTACTAGTCTCGCTTTCTTGACCGTCTATCTGTCTACTCAAACGTTAAACCATGTTTACCTCGAGTACGGGTAGACATAATAAACGGAAATGTGTCGCACTTCCTGCGGTATACTAATCAACATTACACATGACTGAAAACAGTCTGACAAAGTTCGGATAGTTTTTCAATTTCACGCCTGTGCATAGTATGTTGGTAGCGCTTCGTCGCCTTGCCTGTTATGCTGTGTAGCAGACTTTAAAGCTGTCCGTATCAGCATAACGAAAAGGCAAGATGTCTCGCTCGTTTTGTACATGACTGTACATGTAGAAACGTGAACATTTACTTTTCAGAGAGGTTGTAGTATATTGTGTCCGAGGAGTGTGCTCCCTGCCGCCGTTGGATAAGCAGCTGCAGCAGCAAGTCGTATACTCCTAGCTCACTCATTTGTTACATAGTTTAATTCTTAATTTTTTTGCGTGTTTTTGGTACTGGCATTGTTTAATTCATAAATTTCGGGCGTATTATAGTATTTGAGAGTTGTAGCATCGCGTTTTAGTACCTGAATAGTGTAATTTCGCTTAGTCTCCTTCCGCCGCCGAGCAGTGTCAGCAGTGCGCAAGTAGCAGCATTACTGCATTTACTAGGCAATCTTGTATTTTAATAACCGTTTAAATTTTGTCGATTTGTTTGCGCTCTCTGTAGATTAGTTCAGACGTTCTTTGCAAAACAGTTCTTTAGCATGGATAGGGACTGCAACTGCTGTGTTCGGATGCAGGCTGAGTTCGCACACCTTCGCTCCCAGCTTCAGGTAGTGTTGGCTTCGGTCACACAGCTTGAGGCTGTTGCCAATGGGCATCACTGTGGGGGTCCGGATGGGGGTTTGTCGGGGACGGCCAGCTCGTCCCACGCATCCCCCGATCGGACTACGACTGTGGTTGCCCGGGATACTGCCCGCATCGAGGCTGATCCCTCACCTGTGGTAGAGTGGGAGGTCGTCTCAAGGTGTGGCAGGGGGCGAAAGACATTCCGGAGGGCTGAACGGAAGGCCTCTCAAGTTTGTCTGACGAACCGGTTTCAGGCTCTGTCTCAGGCTGATACTGATCTTCGGCCTGACATGGCTGCTTGTCCTGTTCCAGAGGTTGCCCCTCAGTCTGCAAGATCCGGGCGGTCGCAGAGGGTGCGCTTACTGGTAGTTGGGAGCTGCAACGTCAAGCGCGTAATGGGGCCCCTTAGGGAAATGGCAGCAAGAGAGGGGAAGAAAACCAATGCGCACTCCGTATGCATACCGGGGGGAGTCATTCCAGATGTGGAAAGGGTCCTTCCGGATGCCATGAAAGGTACAGGGTGCACCCATCTGCAGGTGGTCGCTCATGTCGGCACCAATGATGTGTGTCGCTATGGATCGGAGGAAATCCTCTCTGGCTTCCGGTGGCTATCTGATTTGGTGAAGACTGCCAGTCTCGCTAGCGGGATGAAAGCAGAGCTCACCATCTGCAGCATCGTCGACAGGACTGACTGCGGACCTTTGGTACAGAGCCGAGTGGAGGGTCTGAATCAGAGGCTGAGACGGTTCTGCGACCGTGTGGGCTGCAGATTCCTCGACTTGCGCCATAGGGTGGTGGGGTTTCGGGTTCCGCTGGATAGGTCAGGAGTCCACTACACGCAACAAGCGGCTACACGGGTAGCAGGGGTTGTGTGGCGTGGGCTGGGCGGTTTTTTAGGTTAGATGGCCTTGGGCAAGTACAGAAAGGGCAACAGCCTCAACGGGTGCGGGGCAAAGTCAGGACATGCGGGGACCAAGCAGCAATCGGTATTGTAATTGTCAACTGTCGAAGCTGCGTTGGTAAAGTACCAGAACTTCAAGCGCTGATAGAAAGCACCGAAGCTGAAATCGTTATAGGTACAGAAAGCTGGCTTAAGCCAGAGATAAATTCTGCCGAAATTTTTACAAAGGTACAGACGGTGTTTAGAAAGGATAGATTGCATGCAACCGGTGGTGGAGTGTTCGTCGCTGTTAGTAGTAGTTTATCCTGTAGTGAAGTAGAAGTGGATAGTTCCTGTGAATTATTATGGGTGGAGGTTACACTCATCAACCGAGCTAGGTTAATAATTGGCTCCTTTTACCGACCTCCCGACTCAGCAGCATTAGTGGCAGAACAACTGAGAGAAAATTTGGAAAACATTTCACATAAATTTTCTCAGCATGTTATAGTCTTAAGTGGAGATTTCAATTTACCAGATATAGACTGGGACACTCAGATGTTTAGGACGGGTGGTAGGGACAGAGCATCGAGTGACATTATACTGAGTGCACTATCCGAAAATTACCTCGAGCAATTAAACAGAGAACCGACTCGTGGAGATAACATCTTGGACCTACTGATAACAAACAGACCCGAACTTTTCGACTCTTTAAGTGCAGAACAGGGAATCAGTGATCATAAGGCCGTTGCAGCATCCCTGAATATGGAAGTTAATAGGAATATAAAAAAAGGGAGGAAGGTTTATCTGTTTAGCAAGAGTAATGGAAGGCAGATTTCAGACTACATAACAGATCAAAACGAAAATTTCTGTTCCTACACTGACAATGTTGAGTGTTTATGGAAAAAGTTCAAGGCAATCGTAAAATGCGTTTTAGACATGTACGTGCCGAGTAAAACTGTGAGGGACGGGAAAAACCCACCGTGGTACAACAACAAAGTTAGGAAACTACTGCGAAAGCAAAGAGAGCTTCACTCCAAGGTTAAACGCAGCCAAAACCTCTCAGACAAACAGAAGCTAAACGATGTCAAAGTTAGCGTAAGGAGGGCTATGCGTGAAGCGTTCAGTGAATTCGAAAGTAAAATTCTATGTACCGACTTGACAGAAAATCCTACGAAGTTCTGGTCTTACGTTAAATCAGTAAGTGGCTCGAAACGGCATATCCAGACACTCCGGGATGATGATGGCATTGAAACAGAGGATGACAGGCGTAAAGCTGAAATACTAAACACCTTTTTCCTAAGCTGTTTCACAGAGGAAGACCGCACTGCAGTTCCTTCTCTAAATCCTCGCACAAACGAAAAAATTGCTGACATCGAAATAATTGTCCAAGGAATAGAAAAGCAACCGGAATCACTCAATAGAGGAAAGTCCACTGGACCTGACGGGATACCAATTCGATTCTACACAGAGTACGCGAAAGAACTTGCCCCCCTTCTAACAGCCGTGTACCGCAAGTCTCTAGAGGAACGGAGGGTTCCAAATGATTGGAAAAGAGCACAGGTAGTCCCAGTCTTCAAGAAGGGTCGTCGAGCAGATGCGCAAAACTATAGACCTATATCTGTGACGTCGATCTGTTGTAGAATTTTAGAACATGTTTTTTGCTCGAGTATCATGTCGTTTTTGGAAACCCAGAATCTACTGTGTAGGAATCAACATGGATTCCAGAAACAGCGATCGTGTGAGACCCAACTCGCTTTATTTGTTCATGAGACGCAGAAAATATTAGATACAGGCTCCCAGGTAGATGCTATTTTTCTTGACTTCCGGAAGGCGTTCGATACAGTTCCGCACTGTCGCCTGATAAACAAAGTAAGAGCCTACGGAATATCAGACCAGCTGTGTGGCTGGATTGAAGAGTTTTTAGCAAACAGAACACAGCATGTTGTTATCAATGGAGAGACGTCTACAGACGTTAAAGTAACCTCTGGCGTGCCACAGGGGAGTGTTATGGGACCATTGATTTTCACAATATATATAAATGACCTAGTAGATAGTGTCGGAAGTTCCATGCGGCTTTTCGCGGATGATGCTGTAGTATACAGAGAAGTTGCAGCATTAGAAAATTGTAGCGAAATGCAGGAAGATCTGCAGCGGATAGGCACTTGGTGCAGGGAGTGGCAGCTGTCCCTTAACATAGACAAATGTAATGTATTGCGAATACATAGAAAGAAGGATCCTTTATTGTATGATTATATGATAGCGGAACAAACACTAGTAGCAGTTACTTCTGTAAAATATCTGGGAGTATGCGTGCGGAACGATTTGAAGTGGAATGATCATATAAAATTGATTGTTGGTAAGGCGGGTACCAGGTTGAGATTCATTGGGAGAGTGCTTAGAAAATGTAGTCCATCAACAAAGGAGATGGCTTACAAAACACTCGTTCGACCTATACTTGAGTATTGCTCATCAGTGTGGGATCCGTACCAGATCGGTTTGACGGAGGAGATAGAGAAGTTCCAAAGAAGAGCGACGCGTTCCGTCACAGGGTTATTTGGTAACCGTGATAGCGTTACGGAGATGTTTAATAAACTCAAGTGGCAGACTCTGCAAGAGAGGCGCTCTGCATCGCGGTGTAGATTGCTCGCCAGGTTTCGAGAGGGTGCGTTTCTGGATGAGGTATCGAATATATTGCTTCCCCCTACTTATACCTCCCGAGGAGATCACGAATGTAAAATTAGAGAGATTAGAGCGTGCACGGAGGCTTTCAGACAGTCGTTCTTCCCGCGAACCATACGCGACTGGAACAGGAAAGGGAGATAATGACAGTGGCACGTAAAGTGCCCTCCGCCACACGCCGTTGGGTGGCTTGCGGAGTATAAATGTAAATGTAGATGTAGGAGCTCCACGTCGTAAATGCATGTGTGTCTATATCGACACGAATGAACCTACTGGTCCCGCGCAAAACCTTTCTTGCTTGTTATAATGATGTTATTTTACGGCAGCTTAAAATCCTTTTTCCAGGAGAACGGACGCACACAGACGTGTTATCAGATTGCGTCTCGCGCCGTCCCGGCGCCCCTCCCCACTTCGCACAGCGGCCGAATAACTTCCGCGTCGGCAAACTTCGCGCCCCCTCTAGCAGCTCGTGAAAGGAAAACACATTCGCTGTAAAGCCGCCAAATTTCCAGACCACTGACCGCTCCGCGCGCCGCAGCTTTTCAAAACGTTCCGCGTGAAAATATTTGTTATTTCGCCTGGGGTAGCGGTCGCTGCTCTGGGGCAGGAGGAGATCTTAGCCAGTACGCGGAAGCTCATCCCGGCGGCCGGCGAAGCAGAGCAGCGAGCCAGAGCAGATGCTTCGCGGCGGTTCGCCGCTCGTGCACAAACACTACTGCGCCCTCGCCTCGCCTCGGCCGAAATGCGGGCAAGTGAACGCGCGGGTGTTCGCTGCCGCTCGGACAAAGCTAACATCAGAGTTGGTTGAACTCGCGCGTGCACTCGCTGGCTGGCTGGCCTCTGCCTGTGAGACGCAGAAAGCGCACTCCGTTACGACAGGCAGCGGTGCGCACCGCCGGCCGTGTGTGCGTATGTGTTGTCTGTCTGTGTGTGTCGGTCCCTCTTCGACCATCCGTGAAGCGGGGCGCATGTATCCCCGCTCACCTCCCCCCACACCCCTCTTCGCGTCGCGAACAACGGCCGATCGACGCGTCGCAGCGCGCCCTGACAGCGCGCAGATGTCAGTCGAAGCGTGGCTCACAGCTGACTGCGGGCTTACCGATCGCGTCCGCTCCCTGTAGCATCGCCGTGACAAGCTCGGGTCGCATTCACGAGAGCCTCTCACTCTGCTCGATTGCCACGGGGGGGAGGGGGTGGGGAGAACGGACACGCGTGACGCGCTGTGCCGGGCCGAGCATTGTGCTTCCCGGTCTGGTGACGTCAACCCTGTGCAGGTGTCCCGAGATTATACGCGTCACGTCAAGTGCGTGCCCATCTGCTCATAGAGCGCAATGCAGAGGAGCGATTAGGTTGCCAGAAGGGGAACGGACGCGTAATGCGAACGCAAAATTAACACCACTACGTCAACACCTTACACCGTTCGCGAACAGCCCAACCTGTTTAGAGGACGGTAGCACAGTACAATTACATTTCTATCTGATACCGGAAAGTGCCGCTACCGACGGCGGTCCAGTGTGGGCTGTAATTATTGTATGGCTGCGAAACTTGGTAGAAATAGTAATGCCTTAATGAAGAAGCTACTTACACTGGAAAAAAATTAGGTCCAATTTTGCCCACCAGGTGCAAATCTGGCGCTGTACAGCATCTCGTCGTAGTCTCTGGTGCTCATATTGAACAAATTTTGAAAGTGGCGGTTGATAATAAAATCAATATTATGCCTTTCTCACTTGTTTGGCCTCTTCTGCTCACGTCCCATTCCAAATCCATCACATATGGAAACATTTCTGTACGTTTTTCTTGCATTCACAGCGCCAGATTTGCACCTGGTGGACAAACTTGAAACTAATTTTTTCCCACCGTCAATTGATTCCGCTTTAACACATTAGAATATCAACTATTTTTCGCTGCCATACGATAGTTACAGCCTACACTGGACCTCTGTGAGTGTCTGCAGTTTAATAATAACCGTCCGGCACAAACTAGAACATTAGTTCGAATGCAAATGGATTGATCAACTGTCATTCGGGGCACAATTGAAACGCACCCTTTTTTGTAGTTACTGTTACTTAGTTCTCGAGTGTTGCTTGCCGGGCGGGGTGGCCGAGCGGCTATAGGCGCTACAGTCGCAGGTTCGAATCCTGCCTCGAGCGTGGATGTGTGTGATGCCCTTAGGTTAGTTAGGTTTACGTAGTACTAAGTTCTAGGGGACTGATGACCTTAGAAGTTAAGTGCCATAGTGCTCAGAGCCATTTGAACCATTTTTGAGAGTTATCATGCACTGGTGTGCGAAACTTAATGACGAAAGTTACTTTCGCATTATGTGTCACTTCCAAGTAATATAATGTCGCTTGGGCGATAATTTTCACCTCTCGCTATAATGTAGAATGTCTCAATTGGTTTACAAATACACCTTGGTCCTTAGTCCCAAGTGGAAAGTGGACTACATGATGATCATTTCCATGACTGGTTTAAATAATCAACATTAACCTACCATTTTATCACAGTCTCATTAAAGTTCGCCACGACTGTATTAAGCAGATTAGGAAATACATAGTTTTCTGTTGAAGTCGAAACACGTTACAGAAGTTAAATTATTTGCAGTGGGCATTCAAATACGGTAGCTTTCCGCCAATGCAGGAGAGGACCATTCTGTAGCCAATTGAAGATAATAAATAAAACCAAACCTAGCGCCCGAAAACGGCAATATCGTTCTTGAAACTGGAGTTGTAGCTCCCAAAAGCACTGGACTTCAGCAGAAAAAAATATACTGCCTGAAAAAGTAAGAGAAGCTCCCAAAAAGGGAGGGGGAAACGGAATGAGACTTCACAGGTTGCAAGAGTATGTGATGTTATTTCAATTATTACAGAATCGAGCCAAATTATCAAAAAACCTGGTAGTGTGACTCTAAATCTACATCTACATCTACATAGATTGTCCGCAAACCACCGTACGGTGCGTGTCGGAGGCTACCCTGTACCACTACCACTCATTTCCTTTCCTGTTCCACTCGCAAACAAATTGGTTCCAATGGCTCTGAGCACTATGGAACTTCTGAGGTCATCAGTCCCCTAGAGCTTAGAGCTACTTAAACCTAACTAACCTAAGGACATCATACACATCCGTGCCCGAGGTAGCATTCGAACCTGCGGCCGTAGCGGTCGTGCGGCTGAAGACTGTAGTACCTAGAACCGCTCGGCCGGTGTGGCCGTGCGGTTCTAAGCGCTTCAGTTTGGAACCGCGTGACCGCTACTGTTGCAGGTTCGAATCGGGCATGGGTGTGTGTGACGTCCTTAGGTTAGTTAGGTTTAAGTAGTTCTAAGTTCTAGGTGACTGATGACCTCAGAAGTTATGTCCCATAGTGCTCAGAGCCATTTGAACCGCTCGGCCACCCCGGCCGGCCCACTCGCAAACAGAATGAGGGAAAAACGACTATGTGTATGCCTCTGTAGGAGCCCTAATTTCTCCTACCTTATCTTCGTAGTCCTTACGCGCAATGTATGTTGGCAGCAATGGAAACATGTGGCAGTCAGCATAAAATGCAGGTTCTCTAAATTTTCTCAATAGTCTGCTTATGAGTATGACGGTTACACCCCCTCTGTCCTGGAAGCAAACACTGATTAGCTTCGAAAGGGTGTCACAAAATTGTCCCTCTCCTAAAGGGAGCTGACTCATAACTGTTGTATCTAGTCCGCAATATTTTGTATAGTACCACTAAGAGTAAGTAGATATTCGATATCGAATCTGCTCCCCCCGTGTTTTGTCCGGGACGGATGCTGGGATTTTTCTGACTACAAGAGTTCCTGTGGCTCTCCAAAACTTTGACAGGAAGGAACGTTTTCCCATTCCGCCGCCATGTGCTCCGACGATGGTCACCGAGTTATTTCATAGCTGCTATTCATGGCTGGTCAAAATGCGACGCCATTCACCAGCAGTCTATGTTTCCCGGTCATTGCATCACTCCAGACACAGCCGTTTGTGCTGTCACGCTGACGGCAACCTATGCAAGCGGCGGAAATTCCGTACTCCGTTTGCCGTTGATCTCCGACAAATGTTGCAAATGGTTCAAATGGCTCTGAGCACTATGAGACTTAACATCTGAGGTCATCAGTCCCCTAGAACTTAGAACTACTTAAATCTGGCTAACCTATGGACATCACACATATCCATGACTGGGGCAGGACTGGAACCTGCGACCGTAGCGGTCACGCGGTTCCAGACTGAAGCGCCTAGAACCTCTAGGCCACTGCGGCCGGCACAAATGTGGCAGAGAGGTAGAGATGTGAAGGGTTATCGGTGCCCTTGGTGCACACTAGGGCGATGCTCCCTTGTGGTCGTCAGACGCCCTCGACTGGAAACTTGACGATAAATGTGCCTCTCCTCACGTTCCCGTGGATTCCAATGTCGGACCACTGTCACAACCGAATGCCCCACAAATCTGGATATTGAACGATTCGAGCAGCCGGCCAAAGGGAGACCCACAATAAACCGCCCTGGACTATTTTTCTACCAATGCTCAGAAATTTGTGGAGCAAACACCTTTCAAACTCTTCAGGTGTTGATATCACTGTCTCACACGTGTGCGCGGCATCTCCTTGTCCTTCAGCGTTTATTGAAGATCTAACAACACTAAACAAGAACAGTAATGCAGTCTGGTGTCCATATTATGAATCATTCGTCACTTATAACACTAACCAACAAGATTTTACTTTTTTCTGTAACTGGCACGAAAACAGTTAATCTACATGTTTTCTGGTGTACGGATAACGAAAATGTTAATTAAAGTGCAATGTAAGCTCTCGTTTCGAAGTTATGATAAATTCACGTTATTGCCTACATAACCTATGCATGTATTTACCTTGGTGTTATCCCTCGGAGGAAGGTCATTAGCCCGCATCTCGTGGGCGTGCGGTAGCGTTCTCGCTTCCCACGCCCAGGTTCCCGGGTTCGATTCCCGGCGGGGTCAGGGATTTTCTCTGCCTCGTGATGGCTGGGTGTTGTGTGATGTCCTTAGGTTAGTTAGGTTTAAGTAGTTCTAAGTTCTAGGGGACTGATGACCTTAGATGTTAAGTCCCATAGTGCTCAGAGCCATTTGAATTTTTTTGAAGGTCATTAAAGGCGCAACCGCTTTGCCAGGCGTTTGTAATTTTCTACTGGTGATTCCCCGGTAAGAGTCAAGCAGTAATTGGCTAACATTGATGCACACAATTTTCCCAGGTATATCATTTTCATGTCCGAAATCTGCTGCCGTTCTCCATGCTCCTCGGTTAGAAAACCACAGTTGTCAGGAAACAAGTCCAAGTGGGATTCTAGGAAATGTAGCTTTAAAGACATATTGCATCCCTGTTTATTACAGCAGTGCAGAAGATTTGCCACAAGATCATTATAGTTTTCTGGCCTCTTATGTCCTAGATAGTTTGTTGACACTTGAACAAAGGCGTCCGAAGCTAACTTTTCATCGCCTGTCAGGAAGGTGTTGAAGTGCTCATCTTCGTACAGTTTGCGTATCTGGGGACCCACCAAAATCCTCTCTTTTACATTTGCCTCGCTATGAAGTGGGAAGACAGGAAGGCTTCCCTTAATGAAGGCCGGCCGGTGTGGCCGTGCGGTTATAGGCGCTTCAGTCTGGAACCGCGTGACCGCTACGGTCGCAGGTTCGAATCCTGCCTCGCGCATGGATGTGTGTGATGTCCTTAGGTTAGTTAGGTTTAAGTAGTTCTAAGTTCTAGGGGACTGATGACCACAGATGTTAAGTCCCATAGTGCTCAGAGCCATTTTAACATTAAGCCTTAATGAAGTTTATCATTGGGCCCAATTGTATACGAAGAGCAGGGAGGATTATGTTCTTGGATTCGACAGGTGGTTCATGCATAACATAGTGAGATCTTGGCTCAAGTGATTGATGCTTAGGCGAATCCCTTTTTTTTATAATGAAGTGCTTTGGTGCTGCTATCACAGAGGCAAGAGAAGTAACAGAATTTGGTGCAGCCGTATTGTAGCCTAAGTAATATGCCTCCTACTTTCAGATCCCTGAAATCTGCTATTTAAACTTGTCGTAGTTCAATCATAATAACAACTGTTTCATGTTATCATACGTTACTTTCATGCAAGGCGCGTGCCCAACCGGAGTCGAATGTAACACGTTGCCATAATGAAGAGTCGACGAACAACATCCACTGATCACTTTTATATTCAATGCCCATAGGCGCCATTAGTCCCTGTGCATAACTACAAAATAGAGTTGTTTTTACTTTTGAAGAATTGAATGTATGCCACATGGCGGTTGCGGAATTTAGTCACATTTACCGTCTTATCAAGATATGTGTGCAACACCGTTTTCAGTGAATATAGCAGTATTTTTACTTACTGAAGCAAAATACAGTTCCTTGGATTCTGTAAACACTTTGCGCTAAATAAAGCTATGGATAGAGCAGGAGTCATTTAATTTTGAGGCAAGTACCCATTGTTGTCATGAAATGCCTTACGACTAGTGATTCTGTTCACCACAACTTACAAGGGTAAGGTATATCTTCAACTTTGGTAACAGTGAAAATAAAAAGCGATGAATTAAATGAACTTGGCGTATGATATACTTTGGAGTGATGAGAGTCATTGGATACCTCCTAACATCGCATCGGACCTCCTTTTGCCCGGCGCAGTGAAAAACTTAACAAGTCGTCGAAAGTCCTCTTCAGAAATAGTTAGCCATGCGGCCTCTATAGCCATCCATAATTGCGGAAGTGTTGCCTGTGCAGGATTTCGTGCACGAACTGACCTCTTAAATCTACCCTATAAATGTTCGATGCGATTCATGTTGGGCGATCTGCGTGGCCAAATTATTCGCTCGCGCTGTCTCGAATTTTCCTTCAACCAACTGCGAACAACTGTGACTCGGTGACATGGCGCATTGTCATCCATACAAATTCCATCGTGTTTTGGGAACGTGAAGCCCATGAATGGCTGAAAATGGTCTCCAGATAGCCGAACATAGCAATTTCCAGTCAATGATCGATTCTTCTGGACCTGAGGACCCAGTCCATTCTATATAAACACAGCCCACATTATTATGGAGCCACCACCAAATCACAAAATGCCTTGTTGACAACTTGGGCCGTGGCTTCGTGGAGTCTGCGCCACACTCGAATCTTACCGTCATCTCTTACCAACTGAAATCTGGACGCATCTGACCAGGACACGGTTTTCCAGTCGCCTAGGGTCCAACTGATACGTTAACGATGCCAGGAGAAGCACTACTGTCGATGTCGTGCTGTTAGAAAAGGCACCCGTGTCGGTCGTCTGCTGCCACATAGTCCATTAACATTACATTTCGCGCAGTGTTGCTTGTCTGTTAGCACTGACAACGCTACGCAAACGCCGCTGCTCTCGGCCGTTCCGGGGAGGACTTCAGGCATTGAGTTGACCATGGTGGGAGATAATGCCTAAATTTGGTATTATTGACACTTTTTGACGCGGTGCATCTCGGAGTCCTGAATCCCTTAACGAATCCCGAAAGTGAATGTCCCATGCGTCTAGCTCCAACTACCATCCTGCGTTCAAAGTCTGTTAATGTCCGTCGTACAGCCATAACCATGCCGGAAATGTTTTCACATGGATCACCTGAGCACAAACGACAGCTCCGAAAATTCACTGCCCCTTTATATGATGTGTAAGCGATACCAACGCCAACTACATATGTGCATATCGCTAACCCATGACTTTTGCCACCTCAGTGTAACATGTTCACTGACAGACGTTATCTCTAATGTAACACAGATTTTTAGAAACCAACAAAGCGAACTTATTCGTTCACTCATTGTTTGTTTGGTTAGTAAAAATACCGTACTAAAATACGTGAGCATTTGAATATTGAATATTAATTACACATTTGTCCTTTCAACATTTATAAACTTAAGGATGTTAATTTTGTTTTCAATATAAAGTTGTACTAGGTGCCAAACTATGTTGAGGTTATCGGCTGATCTATCTGTAGTACTGATTTTCAGATGACTGGGTGTTGTGTGCTGTCCTTAGGTTAGTTAGGTTTAAGTAGTTCTAAGTTCTAGGGGACTGATGACCATAGATGTTAAGTCCCATAGTGCTCAGAGCCATTTGAACCATTTGAACTGATTTTCAGAAATGTTAGAAATCACTAGTGCAGACAGCTCAAAGTTTCATTAGTTTTTCTTGTATAGTAAATCTACCTTACAGCACGACAGTATAAAAAGAGGTCAAGGCAACCGGCCGTAGTTCCACGAATTGTCAAGTCAGGCAGTCAATATCTGTTAATATTACACTTCATTCAGATCTAAATGGAAATGATTGATACTTGACACATGTTCTAATTCTAAAAAGAACACTAGTATCGTCACCAACAATTAAATACATTTCTACATAAAACGCTATTTTTTACCGGAATCTGTTTTAACGTTTTTGTTATTATCCACGGCCGATTTTCGTTATGGTAGTGCCCTAACTATGTTTTAATGTTATCACAACCAGAATGTCAACTGTTCACAACACTACGATAGAACGCATTTTCGTTATGGGTGATGATGACATTATGGCTTTTAAGACACTCGTCAACGATCGCAAGAATATGCACAGCGTCTCTTTTAGTACCTTGCCGCAGTGGATACGCCGGTTCCCGTGAGATCATCGAAGATAAGCGCTGTCGGGCGTGGTCGGTGCGTGGATGGGTGACCATCCAGGCCGCCATGTGCTGTTGCCATTTTTCGGGGTGCACTCAGCCTTGTGATGCCAATTGAGGAGCTACTCGACCGAATAGTAGCGGCTTTGGTCAAGAATGCCATCATTACGACGGGACAGCGGTGTGCTGACCCCACGCCTCTCCTATCCGCATCCTCCACTGAGGATGACACGGCGGTCGGATTGTCCCGATGGGCCACTTGTGACCTGTAGACGAAGTGGACTCTTTTAGTGAAGAAATAACACAGAGTTAGGTGTTGTTGACCCCTTGGATCGGGAAGCCAAAACTGGCAACACTCCCGATGCCTTTCGACCAGACAACCTGACCAAGGTTTCCTCCTTTTCTTAATTACATTTTAGTCGTCATACCAAACAATGCAATAGTAGAATACTACTTACCAGAAGTTCTTCCGTCTTTTTCGTGAGAAACTCAGTGGAAAGACAGTGGGTAAGCCGTACAAACCTACATTCCTAACAGCACGAAGGTTCCTTTTGTAGACCCACTTTACAGTAAGTAATGTTCCTTATTCCAGAAACGGTTGAATGTCCTGTTTTCTTCCCCCTAAAATGGTCCTATCTTACCCCCAAGTGGAAATGTGACCCAAAAGCGTGTTGAAAGTTAAAAACATTGCTATGCGCACACCTTCTGTGGGGTACTAAAAATAATGAAAAGGACCCACTGAGATTAAGATCATGAGAGAACATACACTGACAGAAAAAAATCGAAATATCCAAAAATAATTAACGTAGAGTAATAAAATTTAGGGAATACATATCTCTAGGTAACATATTTAAGTGATTAACATTGCAAGATCACAGGTAAATGTAAGTGCAAATGTGAAATGGTGGTACATTAATAACCGGTGTTATCGCCAGAATGATACATGCAAACGTGCATGCATTGTGTTGTACAGGTGCGAGTTATCACTTTGTGGGATGAAGTTCCATGTGTGATGCACTTTGTCGGCCAATAATGCGACGGTTAACAGTTTGGTTCTAGGCCCTCAACCGGCCTCCTTCTAACACCACACGGCAATCAGTGTCACCGAGGCAGAACCACCTGTCATGAGAAATCACAACAGACCTTCACCATAGTCTCCAATAAGCTCTCGCTTGACCACACTAAAGTCGCAAATGACGGTGGTTTGGAGTCAGTGGAATGCACACTGTAGCGCGTCTGGGTCGGAGCTACCTTGAAGTAACCGATGATTAACAGTTCGTTGTGTCACTGTAGTGCCAACTGCTGCTCAAATTGCTGATGCAGATGCAATACGAAGCGCCACAGCCATACACCGATCACTATGATCTACCCTCACGGTAGTGCCATTTGTCAATCTGGAGCCCGGTCTTTTTGCAGCCGTATATTCCCGTGATCACCGCTGCCAGCTATCATGTACAGTGGCTACATTCCTGCCAAACCTATCTGCAGTATCGCAGGAGGAACCTCCATCTTCTCGTAGCCCTATTACACAAACTCTTTCAGTCTCAGTGAGGTGTTGATATTGGCGTCTCTGTCGCCTTAAAGGCATTCTTGACTAACGTCAACTCACCACGTCCAATCTCGAAGGCAGTTAACGCTCACGACCATTACAGGGTGTATTTAAAGAAAAGCTGATTTATATCCTCATAGTGGTGCTACTAACGGCAGTCTTACGCAATTGGTGCGAAATATGAACAGACATCAGCTTTGAGATGTAGAAATACGCCTACCAAATTTCGTTTATATCGCACAAGTCCTTCTTGGTGTTGCCACTTTTTTTCCGTCAAGGATGTCGAGTTTCTACACGTGTATGTCCCTGACAAACAAGCAGAGAGAAGTTCCCGTTTCTCTTCATTTATACGCTACGAATCTCCTGTTTTCGCTACAGTTAAGAGGATTCATCCATTTGGTGAGCTCGCGGGAGAAACTGCCAGCTGCGGTGCTAATGAAAATTTGTTGTAATGTGTATTATTTCCCTTTCTGCCACGTATAAAATGTACTCAACTGGGGTTTCAGGAGATAAAACTAGATATTGAAAAAAAGCTTCCTGAACGTTGCTTTTTCGTATCAGGTCACCAACTTTCTGAGCGTACACTCTCCCTTGCATGTTCTTTTCCTATCAGCTTCCTGCGACATCCTTCACCATCTAGTTATGTACGTTTAGTAGATTTCCATGAGCAATCCTCATCTGCTGGAGTTCACGCTTCCCTTATAACCTATAGGAATTGCTTATAGAATAAACCTCTTCGTTCCGCGGCGCTCGTTCAGTTGTGTACAGCAGCATTGGCACCCTTGAAACCACTGTAATTTTACTTGATTAATCCACGTCTCCGGGGAGCGGGGCATAAATATACACGGAGTCGTAAGCCATGTCTCGAGAAAACCACTTCTCTAATTAACTCAATAACAGACAGAAGTATCCTCGTGCACTTGCTTCTGGATTTCTTCGACGTGCTGTTGACCTGTAAATTGGGTGGACACCATTTTCCTCAAAAAACTGTTTAAGATTGAAAGTCTCTTCGGGTTTGCCGCCGGATCCTAAAATCAACTTGACTCGATATTTGCCGACCGATGTGGCCGAGCGGTTCTAGGCGCTTCAGTCTGGAACCGCTCGACCGCTGCGGTCGCAGGTTCGAATCCTGCCTCGGGCATGGATGTGTTAATGTCCTTAGGTTAGTTAGGTTTAAGTAGTTCTAAGTTCTAGGGGACTGATGACCTCACATGTTAAGTCCCATAGTGCTCAGAGCCATTTTTGACTCGATATTTCGGCGATCCAACTGTTCGCTATCTTCAGGAAAATGCTGCTTCTGCTGATGAGTCCCGCTGAGAACTCACACACACTTGCACACTATTTAAACGGACTTAGACTAACTGATGCTAAGAACAACACACACACTTATGCCCGAGGGAGGACTCGAACCTCCGACGGGAGGGGCCGCGCAATCTGTGCCATGGTGCGCTGAGAACTCAGCGGGACTCATCAGCAGAAGCAGCATTTTCCTGAAGATGGCGAACAGTTGGATCGCTGAAATATCGAGTCAAGTTGATAATAGGATCCGGCAGCAAACCTGAAGAGACTTTCAAGAGTTATTACGACGGGAAAGCCTACGTAATCACTACTGTATAATATTGTTTCCAATACTCGTTTAGAAACTTATGTTTCGTAACCCAAATGGTCTCTTGCCAATGTTTACTGTCTCAGTTCAGTTTCTCTTATTTCAAATCAAATGTATGTGAATCCCTAAGAGACCGAACTGCTGAGGTCATCGGTCCCTAGACTTAGACACTATTAAAACTAACTTAAATTAACTTATGCTAAGAACAACACACACACCCATGCCCGAGGGAGGACTAGAAACTCCGACGGGAGGGAACGCGCAATCCGTGACATGGCGCCTCAAACCGCGCAGCCACTCCGTGCGGGTTCTCTTATTTAGTTGGACGTGAATTCTGCGGCCATAATAAAAATTCTTATTGTAATTCAGCGGCTATGACTTCTTTCATACTTGCATTATTATGACAGCCAGATAAATCAGAAGCAGAAATCAATTAATTAGGAGCCCAAGTTTCAGATCCGCTTTACCTACATTGTGACTGTGTACAGGATAGCATCCATCTTGCATGCTGAAGAGGAATCTTCAGGCTGCCTTCGAGAAACTGGTAACGAACATTTTTTCGATTACTTCGCTGAACTACAATTACCCGCTTTGCCACATTATGATCAGATTAATAAATTAATAAAAACTTGTACGTTGGGTAACAGGATATTGCACGTAGTTATTGATTCACAAATAACAGAAAAGTCATAACTGGAAAGTTGGAAAAGTCTTACCAGGAGCGCGATGCTGATTTACATAAACACACAGACAGAGTAAGGATATTTTTTATACGATAACATAACGTTATTAGAAGAATTATTGTCATGTGGCGTTTGTTATACTGGGAATTGGTACTGTGATTTAGTACAGTCACGAGGTTGGTGCGATGATACATGATAATTCTGACTGCGATAAAATGATGGATAGCACTGAAAAGCGTTTCAGTTGCTACTTTAAACATATGATGATGGAAAAGCGCCTCGCAACTTGCTAATAACATCGGCCACCTCTGTACAGCAGTGGCTTCGTGTGGTTTCATAACTTCAATTCATCCTATGTACAGTCCGCCCCGGTAGCTGAGTGGTCAGCGTGACAGACTGTCAATTCTAATGGCCCGGGTTCGATTCCTGGCTGGGTCGGAGATTTTCTCCGCTCAGGGACTGGGTGTTGTGTTGTCCTAATTATCATCATTTCATCCCCATCGACGCGCAGGTCGCCGAAGTGGCGTCAAATTGAAAGACCTGCATCAGGCGAACGGTCTACCCGGCGGGAGGCCCTAGCCACACGACATTTCCATCCTATGTACATACTTAAAGACATTGGAAGTATTTCGAACGGGACAAAGCGGATGAAATCACGGTTATCACTAAATTTCAAAGGCAGCAATTTGACGACATGGGCATATGAAGTTGGAGGTCCTCAATTCTGCACCTGCCTCGCCTGAAAAGTATTAAGAATATTGTCCATAAAAATTTAGCAATTCACTCAGGTGTGTCCGAAACGCCAGAATATGCTCTAATGCGGATTCTCTAAAAGGAGGAGGGAACAACAATGAAGGAGCAGTGAAGCCGAGCCGATGTGTCAGCGTAACCTGAAGTAACGCTTGTGTTCATTCACACTTCCATTAAGTTGAAAATGTGAAGCGCCTATTCAGTTGCCATGTAACAACCAGTTACGATTATTTCTTTTGTAAGAATTTTCCTTCTGTGCTTATACAAAACGCCACCCCTTGACTTCCGTCTCCTCAGTATTATATTACTGTAACATACGAGTATTAGCGCCTTCCGTATGCCCTCTGGAAAATCCCTTGTGCTCCCTGTAGTCTACGCCAAACTGTTTGAAAACCTTTTCATCATAGCAGTTAATGAGTAATGGTATATTATTCTCTTTCACTTTAGAGTACATAGCCCAATTGGAACACAGATGAGAATTTGAACATAATACAGTTTCACTAAAAGGAAACGTTTATCTACAGCACAGATGTTAACCGCTGAAATTTTAACTTCAGTACTTACTTCAAGGAACACAACGTCATTTGCCTTCAACTGGGTAGGAGCGCTACAAGTAGTCATGTTGCTCCCTTCAGTGCCTAACTACGACAGAAAAACATATTTTTTCGTGTAAAAATGATTACAATGAAATACAATAAATGGTGTGGTTTTTCCAGTGTATTTGACAGATGGACATTCGGGTATCCGTACGTGTTGAAAATTGCAATTTTATGTACAAAATTTGGACATCTGTCCTAGTTCCTCAGAGGCAGTGAGTAACGGTCTATATTTCAACAAACTCCTTAATTACTCTGTCTCAGAACGGAAAACGCGCACCCAGATAACCGGTCTTATGATGGTTACTATTTTTATTATATTCCAGACAGTACTCGACAAAAACTGATTTATTTGGTTCCTCCAGTCTGATGTGCCGCTACGTTTCTGACACATCTCCACGACTATTTCATCCCACATTGCGCAGTATTTACATTTGCCAAGTTGAATAGGAGCTCCATTTAAATATGAGTAAATCCTAGATAGTGTTTATTAACATGGGAAGGAATCCGATAATACCTGTTTAGAAAATTAGTGGTAAAGTTCTGGATTTAACTACATCGTACAGTACCATGTTATATAAAGCAAAATAGAAAACATCATCAGTAGGGAAAGCTAATGGCCGATCAGGATATGATGAGAGAGTTTGGTAAAATTTCGTTACTCTTATTAAGGAAACCGCGTGCATGACGCCAGTGAGACTAATTCCACAGTACTACTCCAACGTTTCAGACCATTTTTAAGCAGATATGACAACATGCGTCTAAGGAATTCACAGACACGCTGCTACGATTGTAACAGAAGGGCACATATCATACGAAAGCATAACAGAGATACACAGGGAACATAAGTGGATATCTTTGTGACAAAGCGATGTTATTCTTAACCAAATCCTCCAGGGTAAATTTGGTGAACCGGTATTCGCGGAGATCAACTGTCTCACCGAATTTAAACGCCGTCGGCACTTGAGTTCGTGACACTCCGGGTCTGCTAAGCGCTGTATGCAAGCGGGGTGCGTTCAGACTTTATGGGACCGAACGAGGAGGTGTTTCATTGAGAAGTAGCCGGTTCGGTCACGGAAACTGACAACGCTCGGGAGAGTGGTGTGCTGACCGCTATCGTTTGAGGATGACACGGCAGTCGGTCGGTACCGTTGTGCCTTCCGTGATTTGTTCGGGTGGTTTTCGAGCAGGTCTCCAACAGTGCTGTTGTCTCCTCCATACAAGTACATATCGCGTAGTGGCAGTTACTTAAATTAGAGAGCGAACTGAAGTTTACATTCAATTTTCCCTCGCTCCATACGGATGGGTTAAGATAGCAAGTAGCCGATATTGGTACACATTGCTACAAACTGCCCTCCACCATGTACTCACAGTAGCATGAGGATTATAGAGGTTTACGTATGAGTGCCACACTCCAATCGCATGGAATATGGTACACGATAAGTCAGGGTAGAGCAGACATTGTAAGTAGAAATAGTCATTGCGGCTGGACAATAAATAAAGTTGGCAATGATGAAGTTTCTAACAAAAAGATGTGACCGGTACTGCAATGTGGTCGGTGATTCATTTAGATGCGACTAGGTAATGTATGCAGTGATGCACTGTTATCATCTCCATAGAATATTGAGAAGTGAAAATGTCATGACGGGAAACGACACAGTAGGACTAGTATTCCTGAGCTGGTGCACTGGGGAAAGGGAGTTGGACGTGGGAAACGTTGAAAACGATATATTAAGCCACACTGTATAACCTGATGAAATACCGTAGACCAGGATACCCGAAACCATTACCGTGTCAGCTATTAGGAGCACGTGTTATTATTCTAACAAAAAATCCTTCTATGATTTTCTGAGACGATCACATCCGGATATCTGCGACTCTTTTTCAATTATTGATTTTTGTCTCTATTTTGACAGTCAAAGAAAGAACATGGTAAATTACGAGTATAGAGAAGAGTTGTACAGAAACGAAAACAAGCTTTAGAATGCAACCACCACAAAGAAAGCAGTCATACGACGTCTCAGCGATGAACTAAGAACAATCTTATAAAACAGAATAAAGGATAACATGTAAAAACGGGCACAGGTGTAAATATCGGCACCCCTCCCTAGACGGGTATGAGAATTGTGGCAGACTGGTGCCAGGACTGTAAACGGTACCAGTTTCTGGTAGAAGATACCAGTGAGCGTTTGGAAACTTTCTATCAAATAGTGTAGAAACAACGTCGGATATTGTGCGAATTTGTGTTTGTTCTTGAGTTCAAGCCTTTGGCAGGTATGTGGAGACGTTTTCTTTTCACATCCTCGCAGTTAGTTTAAAGAAATTTGACAGCGTTTACTTTTAGAAACGCCTTTAGGTTACATGTAATAGGGCCCATCTTGCTTAGGTGGCGCTGGTGTAAATATGGACCCTCATTCAAACACTAAAACATTCCGTGGGCCTTTCAAATGCGGTTCCTCTATTCGTCATATCTCCTGACTTCAATATTAAAAAGATAACCACCACACGGGGAGACAAAGCTGCAGTCACCAGCCACATCGCTGGACCACATACAAGGTTCTGTTGACCTGTGCTGTCAAGAAAGGGTCATTCAGCGTTTCTGGCGTTTGAGACTGGCTAAGAGCCACAGGCCTTCATATAAGGAAAATTCCATCCACGAAACGAGCCGATTCTTCATCACATTTCTGCGACCATCTCCTTGTGGACAACAACAAATATCTTGATATCAACGCTGGATTTACACCAAACTTTATGCGACGCAACCCGCACTTTTGGTGATGAAAAGTTCTTTCGACACACTTGCGGAGAAGCGTGGCTTCTGGGCATCATGTGCCGAATGTGGACACACTTACGTTGCTCCGGAGTTGAAGGAGTAGTTTAAGTTTGCTATTTCTGTAAATAATTTTTGATTCGAAGGTCATTTAAAATGCTTAAATGAACAAGCTGCTTTTTGAAACTTCCTGGCAGATTAAAATTGTGTGCCGGACCGAGACTCGAACTCGGGACCTTTGTCTTTCGCGGGCAAGTGCTCTACCACTTTTTTTTTGTAATGTCATTTTATTCGTTATTGTTCGTTTCAATTGTTCATGGCGGACGTCACCTGACGCCCGTTGAAGTTCGTTATTGATCCATTCACTCAGCTTTTTTTAATTACAGAGGGCAGCCAACCCTCTTACCGAACACGCTAAGCTACCGTGCCGGCATTCAACTGAGCTACCAAAGCACGACTCACGCCCCGTCCTCACAGCTTTACTTCTGCCAGTACCTCTCCTCCTACCTTCCAAACTTTACAGAAGCTCTCATGCGTGAGTCGTGCTTGGGTAGCTCACTTGGTAGAGCACTTGTCCGCGAAAGGCAAAGGTCCCGAGTTCGAGTCTCGGTCCGGTACACAGTTTTAATCTGCCAGGAAGTTTCATATCAGGGCACAGTCCGCTGCAAAGTGAAAATCTCATTCTGAAAGCTGTTTTTTGTTGATTACCTTACTGTTCTGTAGTATTTTATCCAGCTTCATCAAAATATTGTTAAGAAATTGTTACTTTTTTTTATGCAGGTCCCATACTGGCACTCGATTATTTTTAGTGCTATTTTACAAGCTATTTGTGAATACTCGTTTTCAAATAGTAATAATTCATATTAGTCTTTGTTTTGCCTCCTGTTATTAAATAAAATTACTATAGTTGTCAGTGAAGGCAAGAAATCTAAAATTTTCCCAAAGGAAAGAACCTATAAGTTAAAAACAGGAGGTGGTGCCCAAAGTAACACATTTTCCTCTAAATGTATAGATCCATCTTAAGCACCTTTCTGACTGGTACTGTCCTACAATAGCGTGGAAAATGCAGCGCATGCAGTCCATTAGGTCACTTCCAGTGAATTGTGGATAACTTATGCCTCTTTTCATTCGTCAGTCACGTGCTGTGTGGCGTCTCAGCAACTTGAAAGCCGTACATTTTGTGACATTGGGCTCATCGCTGAAGAACAAGCTTACGTAATGATGGGTACCGTCACAGATGAAGTGTACGTAACACAAGCAGCAACAGCGAGTGCACATGGGGCAGCAGCCAGTCAATGCACTTGCGGCTGGCTGGGCGGGCGCGTGGCCCCTGGCACGTGCGGCGCAGCCGGGATCGCTCCAGGAAAACAAGCGGCCGTCTGTTGCAACGCCCGACAGCTGCAAGAACTAGGCGCCGCTATTCCGGCGCGCTTTTGCTGGACGTATCGCGCGCTCGTGTGACAGCGCCGCAAGTGACACGACGACCGATACGATACAGAAAGAGCGCGCATTAATAGGGCGCATGGAAGCTCAGCTGAAGCGGCAAATCTGGAACGGCAGCGCTGCGAAATTGACAGTAGCTGTCGCGCTGTTACACCGCCCGGAGCGACAGCTTCTCCAGTCAGCTCAGTGTGCACTGAAACACCACTGTGAACCGATAGTGCTATTTTCTCTTTGATGTATTTGAAACTGGTCGAAGTCTTGTAACTAACCTGTTTCTACGGGTTATTACGTTAAGAGTGGGAATGGAAATGCTTATTGATTGTGAAACTAACGTGAGAAGACTAGGGTCGCCACCGACTCTAACCGTACAACTAATCAAAGGTTTGGCCGAGTCGGAAAATAAATTAATTTGATCACAGATCAAAAACTGATAAATTTGTCCGTCGTGATATCGCTCATAGGAGATGCGATGTAATTAATAGTATTTCCCGTGCACTGTCCACGAGAATCAACCATTTAAAATAAAATAGAAAATGCATGGACACTGTGCGTAAGATCAGCTCCCAGCAACACACCTGAAAATAAGACTTAATCTAAAGCATTTGTTATAAAATAAAAGGGAAACTAATCACTGGACCTGTGCATAAGGAAACGCGTTGGATGTGCTAACAGGAAAGCTACCAGGTGAGTGGCTTAGGTGCAAAAACGTAACCTCGGAATGCAACAGAAAATTGTGTATAAAATCATTTATTCCGAAGATATGGATGTGAGGCATGTACACAATTGCTGATAACATTAATTCCTAAAACATTAAAGAAAAGCATCGATACATACACCGTTATGATGTACACCTAAAATCATTGGTGTGAATCATTCATACAAGTACTGTTGCCTGATAACTGATCGCAATGACTCGTGAAATGGTACACGTTTCGCAGTACACCCGCATGCCCACGTGGTTTGTGGAGACGCAATTTCTAGGTGTCGTGGCCAAGTTGCAACAATATCACATCGCACAATCATGAACAGTTAACTTTCTTTAAAACAAACATGAGACCGGGCAGTTAGTGATGACGGTAGCCCAACAAACTCTAATGTTCAACCACGTGGTCGGCTCCCCACGGACGAAAGATATATAAAGCAAGGAAAATTTGCAAGAAGGCAAAGCTATTAATATTTAGAAAAATGAAAGCTTATACAGGCTCAGCTGAAGGCAAACAGACATTCATACAGAAACGAGTGCTCACATCTTATCGACACCTTTGTGTAGCGCTCTTCTAGTGGATCCAAGTCTGCTATAGAAATTTACTAAAAGAAAAATCTGCCTAAGTTTTGCATTCCTTGCTGCGACAAGGCAAAGCAATCTTTCAGAGTTGAAAAGCTAACAGCTCTCCCCTCGCCAAGAAACAACGCGCCACGCGGTCAGTCTAACTCACCCTTCTTCGACTGGAGCACAGCTGTGGACGCTTCCCGTACCGGCGGCAGACTGCCTCCCTTTTCCATCTCCAGCCGCCTCCACGCTCCGTGTGGCCCGGAAAACCCAAAGATGCCATTTCCGCCACCAACCTAATGCAGGTGGATTTCTCACAAGTAGCGCAAAACCTCTTTGCCTACTTGACCACTACGAGAGTTGGCTATTCTGTACAACTGCTGCTGAATCTGTATGACTATCGCAGACTTTCTGCAGTAGACTACGCCAATGTCTAGCAACGTGACACACGACATTCATTCAATCACACCACTATGAGAGTTGTGAGAAAAGAGAAACAAGGAAAAGAAAGAGAAATGCTAGTGAAAATGGGCTACCGGAATAATGAAAGGTGGCTACAGGACCCTTTCAGTCTCTCTTCATCCCACTACATAAGAAAGGGTCAATCAGGAACAACTCCAACCACCGAACAATTGCTCTCCAAACCTTAGCAAGCAAAATTTTGCTCTACGAACGAAACCAGTGTTTGAAGCCATACATTCAGCCTCATATATACACATAACAAGCATGTTTTGTGGAAGGCAAAGGAACTCGTTAACAGATTCTCAAGATTCGACAAATAACGGAGAAACCTCGAGAGTTTTTGTTCCTTTCTTGATCTGCTCTCCTGATTACAGGAAAGCCTTTGACTGGGTAAGCTGGTGCTTGCAGAGTTCCGTGTCACATCACACTTGACAGCACTGACTTGGAGTCTGTACAATAATGACCTAGCAGCTTTGAAGACAAGAGATGGCTTGTCTGATTTCTTCAGTTTATCAAAAGGTATCAAACAGGGTTGACTTACATCACCCCCCCCCCCCCTCCCAACTGTATAACATCAATGTAGAACTTGTCATTAGGAAAGGTCTTGATGGTTGGACTAAAGCCATCTCAGTTTGTGGTAGAACTTCTAACAACCTCTGATTTGTTGATGACCCCGTTCTTTTAGCCAGCAGCGAAGACGAACTTGCTGAGCTTTTAACAAAAGTAAAGGACATTAGTACACCATATGAACTGGACCTCGATCTCTGCAATTCCAAACTCATGATAACTGATCGAGGAGTACAGGTTCAACTTACTGGTCGATTAGAGGAAATGGAATCGTGCATTCTTTCATCTATCTTGGGTTCACAGTCTGTGACACGGGAAGCTGTGAAGATGAGATAAGGAGACGGATCACGCTAAACGGAGTGGCTATGAAAAAGCTTACCAAGATCTGGCAGAACAGAGCAATACAAACACCACAGAGGTCCGGTTTATTGGAACACTCGTGTTTTCCATCTGCTTTCATGGTTGCGAGACATGCACATGTAAGGACGGAGACAAACAGTGCGTCGATGGATTAGAGCTTTGGTGCTGGTGCAGCAGTTTGCGCATAGAACTGACCAAGAACAGAACAAATGTATTCATTATTGAGCAGCTGAATGTCTCCACGTGTCTTTCTTCTAGAGTCAGTCAAAAAATTCTCCAGTTCTTCGCCATATTGTGAGAATGGATGGAGAAAACCAAAATAAAATAGCACTGGAAGGGAAGATCGAAAGCAAGACACCGAGAGGAAGGTCAGCGAACAGGTGGATTGATAAAATCAAGAAGATCTTGAATCTGTCTCTTCAGCAGGCTCTAAGAGAAGCTGGTAATCGTCCAGGATGGAGACGCTGGGTTCATGGGGTCACGGGGCTCAGAAATAAGCACAACGACTTGTGCTGGTGATATTTGAAACAATAAATCACAAAACTTGCCCCTGAGGTTATTCTGCGATTCAGATGGACTTCGTTCATTGTCCTTAGAGATTTATTATAATATACAAATTTGCTCTTCATTAGTACTCTTGCGGCTCTGTGGCTACATGTTTTATGCTTTATTTCGTCTTCATTGCATATAATGTAACACTTCCGATGAACATGTTCAATATACAGGGTGTCCCAGAAATGTTGCGACAAACTTCGAGGGGGTGTAGAGGGATAGGAACCCGTGCCCGGAAACGTCATCCAACGATGCTGCAGAGAGTCGAAGCTATAAGCGCCGGCACCTGCCAATACGCAACCCCTTTGGCAGCAAACGTGACTTTGTGCCCTGACGGACTGTAGGCGGAACGTCTGACAATCTTGTTCGTTGTTCAGTGATCGCGACTGATTGCCACAATCGCCAGTAGCGAAGATGGAGTTAGCTGCCATGTAGAAAGACCTTGTTTCCTATGAATTCTTTGCTCTCTTGCCTCGGTGGATGACGGTTGCGGACGGGGATTTCCATCTGCAGTTTATATTTCGCCCTAATACCGAAAACCTTGTATATTTTAGAGGATTCTAAGAAAAATATTACCCATGGATGGAAATCCGCCTCTGAAACCGTCATCCACTAAGGAGCATCGCATTCATAGGATAGAAGGCCTTTTACGCAACAGCTACCTCCATCTTTTCCAATGACGATCGTGGCAGTCAGTCAATAACGAACAACACTGCGAGACGTTCCGCCTATGATCCGTCAACATACAAAGTCACGTCAGCTGCGGAAGGGGCTGCCTAGTGACAGGCGCCGGTGCATATAACTCGACTCTCTGTAGCGTCGTTGGATGACGTTTCTGGGCACGGATTCCTATCCTTCATTTGTTTCTCAGGACACTCTCTGCAACCCCGCGAAGTTTGTCGCAACATTATTGGGAAACACTGTATATGGATTTCTTGGTAGCGCTTGATTCGGAAACAGTGGGATCCATTCTTTGTGATGGATAACATATTGATATGTAGCAGCAACGATCTTTATAAATCTGTTGGTATGGTGCTCCTGCGTCCCTCACGCCAATGAATCGACCGAAAATTGCAATACATCCACTGTACATGCTGTGTTGCGAATTCTGAGTTCCAGTAATGTTATATATACCAAATAGCCATCATGAAATTATACCATTCTTCATTTTTCTGTACTGAAAATGCTGAAGATCAACTCGCTTACGAATGAAATTTCTATCAACATATACTACAAGCATGAAAATACTGGAGTTTGAATTTGGTAAAATCTGGCCAAGGTGTTCATGATGTGACACATTCCCTTTTCACCACATTATTTAAACGAGATGGCGTGCTCAAGACGTTCACCAGGTACTATCCTAATAATTTAGTCTTCATATACGATAAATAAGTATGGATTTCTAATTGTTTCAATTTGAATATGAAATGAAGTAATTTTGGTTCTCTTTTTCTTAATGTTGTTCTCCTTACAAGCTCTCTCTGAATTTCTGTTTAGGATACCACTAGAACTTATTTCCAGCAATACGCGTTAGTATGAACAGATCACTCTTTGCACAAATAATTAAATAGTTTACCTTCATTATTTGTTCACAATATGAATTGATTTTGCATCCGATGATATGGTAACAACATGTAGATTCCGCAAGTCAACGGATTTACGCGTATTTATTTATTTTTTTAAATTATGTTATTGCTCCCTTTAGACCTAAGCTCCCTTATAATATGTCTTGCTTTAACAGCTTTTCAAGTTGTTACATGATTTGATTGATTACAAAGTTATACCTCAGCATAATAACATAAATAACAATAATAATAAATACGATAATTAAACAATAGCTAACGTATTAAGTAGCAGTATCAATATTAGTCGAGAAACTATATGAATTTATATTGGCTAAAGGAGTCGAATGAAAGTTTAATAAGGAGAAAGAGTAGTGGACAGGCGATGTTCAACATAATAAGAGCCATATCAAACTAGGTTCTAAAGATGGGACAGAGAGAGAGACAGAATAGCGAGCTCTCATGCCATTCCAAAGCATATTCACGTTTATACAGGGTGTTCGGAAATTCTCGTTACAAACTCCTAGGACTTGTAGAGGGGAGCAAACGGATAATATTCTGAACTGGAACTGGAACCCATGTCCGGAAACGTGCCGTTTCTGTGCTACAACCGTTTCAATACACGTTGGTAACGCGACTACTTTTACAAGTTATTTATTAGGCATGGCCCAGTACATGACTTATTCTACAGTTCCACTCATTAATAGCCAAAGAAATTACTCGTGTACTTGTTTATGAGTTCTCTTCAACCTGATGCAATAGGGTCTCTTCCAGTTCGAGTGTGTTGAAGCACCACAGTCACGCCTGCTGACAGTGAAGTTAACCTTTCCCGAAGTCGTTGAGTAAACTGAGGCGAAAAGGGTATACCATGGAGTCGGACGTTGTAGAGAACGAGATAAAGGCGACAAGCAGCTCTTCCACTACCGTGAGCTTCGCTATTCCGAAGGATCATGTGGATGTATTCTGCAACGTGTACTCAGCCATGTTGCTCGGACACTCACAGACACTTGAATGAGGCTCGAACTACGTCAGAGAGGTAGGATTGACGTCGAATAACATCAGCCTGTCCAATGTAACCGCCCTCTTTCCCCCCCAACGCACATTTACCTAGAAAACTTGTTTTCAGATGTTTGTAGCACGGAAAAAGTACGTTCCTAGACATGTGTTCCTGTTCAAAATATTATGTACACACTCCCCTCTACACGTCCTAGGAGTTTCTAACGGGAATTTCCGAAAACCCTGTATACAAACATACGAAGTCGATGTATAATAGCGCTGTTTCCTTGAATACTTTTCTTTGATTTGATTTATAATAGCTGATATGTTTTCAATTTACGACCATACGACCATCCAGAAACTATGCAAACCAGAAAAACACACACATTCTCTCTTCCAAATTAAGGAACAAGCCAGTACTGATAACAAAAGAAAGGATCAGCAGTGTGAAAGATTCAGATAAAATATCGATTGGTAGCAGTTCTCGGCAAGAACTACACGTAAAGAAACATTTAACGTATATCGTTTGGGAAGTCGGGTGATAGAGACTGCAACCACTATCAAATCGGATACCGTCGGTTCTTTCTCTTTACCTAACGCTTTATTTCGCATTTAATAAGAGCCGCTACTCACTGTCGAAAACAATAAAAAATATAAAAAAATACACCCAGAGCAATAGCAGACGCTTCCACTCTCACCAAAACAAAAAAAAAAAAAAAACAAAAAAAAAACAGACGAGTCCATCGAGCAATATCAAAACAAAGTACACAGAATAGCGAGATGGCAGTGGACCCATACAACATAAAACGTAAAACATATTTTGTGGCAAAGAAGTGCTGCGTACAAATTATGTGAAAATGAACGTTAATAATGACGTAACTGCCAAGAAAACCATGCGTAATGGTAATAGTTTAATACTGTGTTTACAGTAATAAGTTAAAATATAGGAAATGTTCATGATCCTAGCAAACAACATTATAAGAAAAATGATATTGTTACAGTAACCAGTGAAGATAGTTTAAAATAAAGCGAAGCTCGTTTGGATATAATAAGACTTTTATTAAAATCGCAAAAGAACGTATTATTCCGCACCTGCCCCAACTGATTTCGTTGTATGGAAACCGCATTTCGTTTGTATCACAAAAGGTATCCAGACAGGCGACAGCATCATAATCGATGTAATATCCCTCTCAGAGCTTTGAGCGACTGTTAGCAAACGGAATCATGCTGTAAAAAATACAAGTGAGGACTGACCATTAGTTACACGGTATTTTTTGTACCAAGATATACCTAACTTCTGCCATACTTATCCAAGCGTCTGCAATCTCTCTTTTTATAATTAGAGGTGTGGTCATACAGGTTTTGGATGCCTCTGTAACTTTATTCCGTTTATAGTACTTAATCTTTATTAAATGATCAAAAAACGTTGCCTTATAAAGTGTTTTTACTATTGGAAACAACGAAATTAAAGGGAGATGTCAAGATGGGAAGAGAGGATGTAACCATTTTCTGGTATATAACGTGATGAAAAGGTTAATGTATGATTCGCCACGTTAATGTGTTGAAGTAGTTCCATGAAAAAATGTGTACATCTAGATCTAAGATGTCTTCATTTACTTTACCAGTTATTGTACAACATTTTAACAGTGTGCTTTACATCTCCAGAGCGAACTGGCAATAACATTATTTTGTCGTGTAGGGTTGATAAAACGACATAGGTAGCGGCAGCTGTATCACCCTTACATTGATTTTTTCATTAGGTTGTATACCAGAAACTTGTTACTTCCAGACTTCTCATTCTGATATCTCATGTTAATTTCGTTGTTTATGTTGATGAACCACACTTTGTAAGGCAATGTTTCTGAACCATTTACGAAAGCTGAAGTACTATAAACGAAATAAACTTACAACAGAGACGTCCAAACATGTATGAGTACACCGCTAATTATACAAAGAAAGATTAGAGACACTTGGATAAGTATGGCAGAAGTAAGGTACATCTTGGTCAACAAATACGGTGTAATTAATGGCCAATCCTCACTTGTATTTTTTACAGTGTGATTCCGTTTGCTAACAATCTCCCAAAGCTCTGAGAGGGAACTTACATCAAATATGTGACAGTCGCCTGTCTGGATATCGTTCCTGGCACGAACGTAGTGGGGGTTGCATAAAACGAAATCGGTAGGAGTTGCCGAATCACCCAGTATGCAATTTGTACAACATTAGATGTCGTATTACGTTTTCTTTTGGGACACCCAAGCTCACTTTTCTTTCTATTGAACTTCCACCATCCAGTTGGTCGATTTGGGGGGAGGGGACCAAACAGCGAGGTCATCAGTCCCATCAAATTAGGGAAGATGGGGAAGGCAGTCGGTCGTGCCCTTTCAAAGGAATCATCCCGGCATTTGCCTGAAGCGATTTACGGAAATCACGGGAAACCTTAATCAGGATGGCCGGACGCAGGATTGACCCGTCGCCCTCCCGAATGCGAGTCCAGTTTGCAAACCACTGCGCCGCCTCCGTCGGTTTCCATCCAGTACAACGTGCTGGGTTCTGTTAAGCAATTATTCCCAAAGCCAGTCACTTATCGGCGAGGATAATCTGTGTGATCGTATCTTCGTTAGCAGCTGACGATGTGAAACAGTGTAAAAAGCAACCTTTCGGAATATCCTGTATGAATAAAACAAGATATTCCCCGATTTCGTCTTTATTCTTTGAGAGCAGCTTTTCTACCATCAGGAACGTCATAACGTTTCAGGTAGAATATATTCCAGGTACCCACAACAGTCAAAAATCAGATATATGGGTAATTCTGTTATATAGGTAATTCTATTGTTTCCTTTTTATAAACAGGATCGACCTGTGCTCTTTTACAGTCAGGCTCAACTGTCCTCTGCGAAGGAGCATCTCGATAAATATGAGCTAGGAAAGGAGTTAACTGTGCAGTATATTCAATGTAAAATCCATTACAGCTGACATATTCGTCCCCGTAGAAGCAGCAACTGTATTGTTATTTGAAACAATTCTCAGTTGCACAGTTTTAGTTATATGACGTTTTCCCATCAGTCTGGATCGTTTTCAAATCTAAGTAGTAGCATTCTGATAAGAAGTTCTGAACAGACAAGATGGGTTGCTGACGCAGCTACTTACGTCTGAAGATGATCCAAAGTCATCGAAACATGTTATGTAATTAAAAATGTGCAACTGAGACTGAAGAATAAATGAGAATGGTCTCAGTATAAAGGCACTGATTGTTAGCGCAGTAGTCTGGTTCCCGCGCAAGTTGTAAGTAACCTTTCTCTGGCTGTATTTTATCCCAGATAAGAATGCTTTCCATATGCGGTTTAACTAGAGCTGAATAAGCACTGCCCGTTCTTAGAAAACTAAATACTTGCTGGGAGCCAAACATCGTCGTTCGAGAAGTCATTTCTAGGGGCGCGAATATTTACGTAAATTGTCCCCTTTAAGCACTCTCTACCTGCATTTCGTTGGCAAGATTCCAGCGGTGTCCGTATTACCCTTTTACTCCTGAATACGCAGTGAAGCCTGCAGGGCTTAACGAGACGCCGCTGAGACAATTTACTGCAACTCTTCGGACGCGCATTTGCGCTGTAACTACACTCTTGTGGTTTTTGTAGCGACTCTGGCTACGGCGGGACTGCGCTGTTTAATGCGCTTATCCGTCCCGCGGATGCCGCCTCCGGGACAGAACCGCGCAGCGGCTGGAACTGGTAGCGGCTAGTCTCAACGCGTATGCCCGCCAGCGGACGAGATTGTTCCGCACACGTCCTGCGGCCGGCATTCCTGTCCGCCATTACGCGATACCTCGGCGGAGCGCAGGGCGCACATTTCCTCCGGGGAAAAGTACTACAATGTCCTCTCCTTGGAACTAAAAGGCTTACTTGAATTACCCTGCTAGCGTCCCTGAAAGCGCGCCTTGGTGCGCAACGTGGCTCGAAAACGGCGTCGTTAGCCGCAGGCCACCGAAATGCGCGCCTCACCTCAGCCGAGCGCGAATAACGGGACAAGGACGCTCTCTTCCCAGACGCTGCAGCAGGATCTGTAGTCACATTTCCTGATGTATCCCACACGGTAAGCTGGTCCTAAAACTGACCGTGGACGTCTAGCCAAGCGTTTGGAGGTAAGGTTACGCCTGGCTATAAACTAAACTCTTTATTTCGAAATTCGGACAACAAATACGAGGATATGAAACTTCCTGGCAGATTAAAACTGTGTGATGGAACCGAGACTCGAACTCGGGTCCCGAGTTCGAGTCTCGGTCCGCTACGCAGTTTTAATCTGCCAGGAAGTTTCATATCAGCGCACACTCCGCAGCAGAGTGAAAATCTCATTCTGGAAACATGCCCCAGGCTGTGGCTAAGCCATGTCTCCGCAATATCCTTTCTTTCAGGAGTGTTAGTTCTGCAAGGTTCGCAGGAGAGCTTCTGTAAAGTTTGGAAGGTAGGAGACGAGGTACTGGCAGAAGTAAAGCTGTGAGGACGGGGCGTGAGTCGTGCTTGGGTAGCTCAGTTGGTTGAGCAGTTCCCGCGAAAGGCAAAGGTCCCGAGTTCGAGTCTCGGTCCGGCCCACAGTTTTAATCTGCCAGGAAGTTTCATATCAGGGCACACTCCACTGCAGAGTGAAAATCTCATTCTAAATGCGAGGATAATCCCAAGAGTGATGTCTACTACTTTTTATAAGTACATAGACCTGTTTATTTCTACAATGGTTTACCTCAGTTTACAGCTTGAACATTTAGCTATTTTTCGACATAATCACCATTTCAGTCGATGCATTTTTGTAGACGCTGTGGCAGTTTTTGTATGCCCATGTCATACCAGCTCGCCGCCATGCTGTTCAGAAAGTTATGAACCTCTTCTTTCACAACGCCGTCAGAACTGAATCGCTTTCTGGCCAAATGTTCTTTTAACCTAGGGAACAGGTGATAGTCACTGGGCGCCAAGTCAGGACTATAGGATGGGTAGGTGATTATGTTCCGCTGAAGCTGTTGCAGGAGAGCAACGGTTTGCGAGCGATGTGTGGGAGAGCGTTGTCATGGAGAATGTGTTCGCCCTTGCTCAACATTCCTCTTCTTCGGTTCTGAATTGCCTGTTTGAGTTTATTCAGAGTCTCACAGTACCTGTCAGCGTTGATTGTGATCCCAGCAATTCAGTTCAGACGACGAGGTGAAAGAAGAAGTCCATAACTTTATGAACAGCATAGTGGCGAGCTAGTGTGACATGGGCATACAAAAACTGCCACAGCGTCCTAGAAAAATGTGCCGACAGAAATGGTGATTATGTCGAAAAATAGCTAAATGTTCAAGGTATTAACTGATGTAAGCTATTGTAGAAATAAACAGGTCTATATACTTATAAAAAATCGAAGAGCTTACTTTTGGGATTATCCTCGTACAAGAACTCATCAATAAACAGAAGCAATTTTATTAAGGATTAATGAAATATTGTTAATATTTGGTAGCCCTATTCATCTTATGTCAGAGTCGTTAAATGTAAACATGTAGTACGATAATAAATACAGGTTATATTATCATTGGAGGAAGTGGTCTAAATTTGGGCAATCATTTTGTATTTAAGCCATAACTCGCGTCCTGTTGAAATTAAATAATATCGCAGCAAACAATACTTTCAACAGTTGTACTTTAAACGATTAGTGTGAAATGCAACATGCTCCAACTATTTTTTCTTATTTTGGATTTTTTTTAATGTCAAATTTATGCAGCTTAGAGATGTGGTCTTAAAACTATTGAAATATCATTGAAAACCATCAGAAAAATGAATAGAAAACGATTTACTTATAGAATACAATATCAGAAACAATTTTACTTGAAAAATAAAATGGCATGTTTTTGTTTTTAAGTCAGTGTGGTCCTTCATATATTCTCCGGACAAAAGTCACAAAACATTTTTTTTTCAGCCCCTGCTCGTTCGCTGTGTGCCCATATGTTACACATGACACACCAAACACGTCATCAGAAAAGTTAATTTCATACAAAATTCGTTCTGAATAATCAGTATTTGGCTTCTTTCTTCCAGCCGTAGGGACACGTGGTAAGGACTAACAGCCGATGAGGTAAACTGGTTTGGCTGAGGTTAATGTATTAAAGGCCCTGACAAGTCAAATGTTCCCAGCATACAAGACTGTCCGAAAGGGTTGGAAATCTTGAGAGGGTTGTCCTCATAGTTTCATCTCTGTCTGCCTGAATCGCCTTGGTCCTAGCCGTTTCGTTACATTGCCTCCTCTTTCCCTGCGAGATATATTTTGGCCTTGTTCTCCGCATTCTAGAACGAAAACAGAAAAGCATAGTCGTAATGACAAAGTGGTGCAAAATATGGATATAGCTCAAGCTTAGATCATATGTAATAGACCAAATTTAGTCCATCAATACGACGGAAAATTGAGGTTTATTATAAAACTACGAAAAAAATTTGCTGTGTAAACTAAAGCTGTTCTTAAAGCTAAGATTACCCCTACCACGATATACTTCTAGAGCAGGGCTTCCCAACCTTTTTAATTGGCGGATCCCTTTTTCAGATAAAAGTCTATGATGCATCCTTTTTCAGTCAAGCCCATAGCAACTGTTGAAACTCAGGGCGAAGCCCGTGGGAATTGAAAACTTCTTAATGCAAATGCCATTTTTCCACTAACCCACGACGAATCAAGAGTCTTTGGTTTAATGATGAATGGAAACAACATGAAACTAATGACATTACCATTTGTCTGAATCCCCACTATATTCAGATGTTGGATTTGATCCCATTGTTCGATATTTTATCCATCCCCAGGAACTGTACTCGTATATAACGAAATAATAAGCAACCAGTTACATAAAAGAAATTTAGTTTCTTTACCGGTTTCCGGGGCCTTGTGTACAGACACTTTGAACCAGCTGACCATGGCATTTTGCTGTATGCATCTTATTGTTGACAGCTGCAAATAATGCCATAGGTATAACGTTCTGAAGAAGGGCTCTAAGCTCCCGAAACCGGTAAAGAAATTAAATTCGTTTTATGCAACTGTTTGCTTATTCTTTCGTGCCATTGTTCAGTACACTAGGCAGGCCATATTTCTAATTGTGAGGAGGGGAATACTGAAAGAAAAGCAGCATTCTTGCTTTTTCAACAAGGGAGCAGAATTTTTTGTTTTCCAAACGGGTCGAAAGCGTAGTAACCGTAACTATCGAAGGTAGATTTCCGTATTGAGTCTATGGCAATTTCTATCAACAACTCACATTCATTCGACGATAGAATGTTCGTCTTTTTGGATACAGCGAATGGGTTGACCAACCAGTCGGATTCCTGCAGCTTCCCTTCTTGAGTTGTTGGGAAGAATACTACAACGATGACGTCAAGCTTCGGAGATGTTCGAGGATTTTATGAAACAAATTGCTCCCAACATCCGATGTTTTGTCTTTCAAAAAATAGTAGAGAAGAGGGAAACACTAGACCTCTCCCTCCCCGACACCCTTCTTCCAAGAATTGATTTTCATCTTGAACTGTGTCGTTGGCGGTGACCGTTGTTAACTTTTCCCTTGTAGTGAAATCTTCATTTCTTTCATTTTGAAGAAAATATCTGCCAAATAAGCAAGTATACATTGGCAATTTTGGTCACTGATAAGATCTGCCAATTTGTTGTTCTGGTCTATAAGTAAACCAAGGACGTCTAAACGTAATTCATATAATGGAAACAGTGTATTTGCACGTGAGTGCTACCTCACTTCTACACTCCTGGAAATTGAAATAAGAACACCGTGAATTCATTGTCCCAGGAAGGGGAAACTTTATTGACACATTCCTGGGGTCAGATACATCACATGATCACACTGACAGAACCACAGGCACATAGACACAGGCAACAAAGCATGCAAAATGTCGGCACTAGTACAGTGTATATCCACCTTTCGCAGCAATGCAGGCTGCTATTCTCCCATGGAGACGATCGTAGAGATGCTGGATGTAGTCCTGTGGAACGGCTTGCCATGCCATTTCCACCTGGCGCCTCAGTTGGACCAGCGTTTGTGCTGGACGTGCAGACCGCGTGAGACGACGCTTCATCCAGTCCCAAACATGCTCAATGGGGGACAGATCCGGAGATCTTGCTGGCCAGGGTAGTTGACTTACGCCTTCTAGAGCACGTTGGGTGGCACGGGATACATGCGGACGTGCATTGTCCTGTTGGAACAGCAAGTTCCCTTGCCGGTCTAGGAATGGTAGAACGATGGGTTCGATGACGGTTTGGATGTACCGTGCACTATTCAGTGTCCCCTCGACGATCACCAGTGGTGTACGGCCAGTGTAGGAGATCGCTCCCCACACCATGATGCCGGGTGTTGGCCCTGTGTGCCTCGGTCGTATGCAGTCCTGATTGTGGCGCTCACCTGCACGGCGCCAAACACGCATACGACCATCATTGGCACCAAGGCAGAAGCGACTCTCATCGCTGAAGACGACACGTCTCCATTCGTCCCTCCATTCACGCCTGTCGCGACACCACTGGAGGCGGGCTGCACGATGTTGGGGCGTGAGCGGAAGACGGCCTAACGGTGTGCGGGACCGTAGCCCAGCTTCATGGAGACGGTTGCGAATGGTCCTCGCCGATACCCCAGGAGCAACAGTGTCCCTAATTTGCTGGGAAGTGGCGGTGCGGTCCCCTACGGCACTGCGTAGGATCCTACGGTCTTGGCGTGCATCCGTGCGTCGCTGCGGTCCGGTACCAGGTCGACGGGCACGTGCACCTTCCGCCGACCACTGGCGACAACATCGATGTACTGTGGAGACCTCACGCCCCACGTGTTGAGCAATTCGGCGGTACGTCCACCCGGCCTCCCGCATGCCCACTATACGCCCTCGCTCAAAGTCCGTCAACTGCACATACGGTTCACGACCACGATGTCGCGGCATGCTACCAGTGTTAAAGACTGCGATGGAGCTCCGTATGCCACGGCAAACTGGCTGACTCTGACGGCGGCGGCGCACAAATGCTGCGCAGCTAGCGCCATTCGACGGCCAACATCGCGGTTCCTGGTGTGTCCGCTGTGCCGTGCGTGTGATCATTGCTTGTACAGCCCTCTCGCAGTGTCCGGAGCAAGTATGGTGGGTCTGACACACCGGTGTCAATGTGTTCTTTTTTCCATTTCCAGGAGTGTACATGGAGAGGCAGGGAAAAATGAAGGTTTCCCACATCCTGACAAAGTATTGTGAAAAGTCTTGACTTCAACGGCCCTGACTTTATGTATTTAATCATTTCGGCGGATTTATCTAAAACTTTTTTGAAGGAAGCAGGCATATTTTTCGTAGCTACAGCATCTCTGTGGAGAGCAGAATGACTATTACTGAAATCCTTCGAGTTCTCTTTTATTTTAGTTATCGCTCCGACCGTTGGACGAGTCATAATATTTCCTCCATCGGTGCACACATCGATGCAATTAGACAATGAAATTCGTTGGTCCTCAGAAAATCGTCCAAGGAACGTGATATTCAGCAAATGTTCAAATGTTTGTGAAATCTTATGGGACATAACTGCTAAGGTCATCGGTCCCTAAGCTTACACACTACGTAACCTAAATGATCCTAAGGACAAACACACACATCCATGCCCGAGGGAGGACTCGAACCTCCGCGGGGATATTCAGCACCTGCTGTACTGTCAGGTAGTGGTTTGCATAAAAAGAGATTCTCTTCGATACATCCAAAGTAGTCATAACGGACAAAATAAAATCGCTAATCCCTGAACGACAGTAGATCCATCTATTGTGAGAGAAACATAATCGTGCTTAAGCGAGAAGCGAGAGATTCTTTATCATCATTTGACATGTTAACTATTCCTCTCTTTACTGTTTGATAGTGGCACTGAGGAGACAAGTTTTACTACCGTTTCGTCTAGCATAGAAGAAACAGTATCGCTGACACACGGTTTCATGAGATATTCCGTAATGATATGAGTTTGGTTGTCTTTGCTACTCTATAATTTACCAAGAAAAAAGCTTTTAATGAGATTTCATTAATTGTTTTTGCATGAGTTTTCATGCAGTGTTGAGAAGCAGCTGAATTGTGCTCTTCCTCTTGAAAAACTCAATCTCTTTAGTGTGGAAGTCCAGATGAGTGCCCCCAAAGTGATGGTGCAATTTAACTGGAACCATCTAAGTGTTCGGAACGACTCGCGTATAAATTACGGACTAAGCTTCACTCTCCTCTGTATCGATAAAGCCCATTTCTAAATAGCTTTCGTTGTCCTTACCCTTTTTAGTTACTCTACTTCCACAGGGCATTGCAGCTAATGGAGCACTTGCAGACTTTTCGCGCAATAAATCCGGCTGTGGCGCTTCAAGTGATTGTTCTTCATATGGCCGTGGTCCCTCCACCTTAATTTGAACCGGAAAGTTTCCTTGGTGTGAAGGCTATTGAGAAACTGCTCGCTTCTCCAATCATCCCAACTTCAGCGACCGATGCACATTGGAAGTAACATACGTGTCGAAAGCCAATGATGAAACATTCACGAAGGAAGTTTAACATCGAATGTCATCTCGGACCACATACATGCCAACAAAAGCTCTAATTGTTCGACTGATATCGTGCCATTTCGGAATATCTTGCGCTAAAGATTTCTGCGCATCGAAAGCCGCGAGCCGGAGTGTTGCAGAAACATTCGAGCAGAGGGGCAGCATCCACCGACACTAAACTACGTGCTGGGTCCTCACTAGGGAACCGCAGCCATACACGTATTTATCAAACGAAAAAAGGATAATATTGATGAATTTGCTGTTTATATTTTTAATTAATAATTTTACTCATTATTTTACAAATTTTGGTCAAAGTTAGCCACGGACCCTTAGAACGACCCAGCAGACCCATGAGGGTCCGCTGACTACACGTTGGGAAGCCCTGTTCTAGACTATTCGTAAACACAGGACTGCATTAAATACAATGAATGATTATGTGCAAAAACTGAAGATCATTGAAACTGAGTTAATGTTTACAACAGCCGCATGCGACAATGAAGTGACGGTTATGAAGAGCAACTGACGTGGCCTGAAGTGCTGATTTACGTTGTTTCCGCTAGGCTGCAGCACCTGACTGTCCAAATATCCAGCTAGCCCAAATTTAGATCGTAGTCAAAATTTAGACCACTTCCTCTAATAGCGGAAAATGACATGGCTGAAGGTGTACGGTAATAGAAGCAAGTGGAGATGAGAAATATAGGTTGTATCATTATTAGGAGTGAAAACTGAAACAGCAATGTCTTCAGCATCTCCGTGACTGTATCCCATAGATGAAACAAGTGTGTGACCGCTCTTGCTGTCCTTCTCTGTATATGTTCAATATCACGTGTTAGTATTGTTATGTAAGGAATCCATACACACAAGCTATATTCCAGACAGAGTCGCCGGCCAGTGTGGCCGAGCGGTTCTAGGCGCTTCAGTCTGGAACCGCGAGACCGCTACGGTCGCAGGTTCGAATCCTACCTCCGGCATGGATGTGTGTGATGTCCTTAGGTTAGTTAGGGTTACGTAGTTCTAAGTTATAGGGGACTGATGACCTCAGACGTTAAGTCCCATAGTGCTCAGAGCCATTTGAACCATTTTTTGTAGCCAGTTTTATATTTGTCCGTCTCCCTCAATACACTGGTTCATCTATCACCTGGGCCACTCATGTACATTTTCATTTTATCATATCTCTTGTATTTTAAGTGCCAGTGCCTCATTGGAATTGAGTTTATATGACACTCTAGACCAGGGATGCCCAACTCTTCTAGGCTTGAGATATACTACATGCAATTTAGTCCATTCAGAGATCTACTCACTTAAAAATTCATAAAGGTTTAAGAGGATCAACAGTCCCGAGCCAAAATTAATCATTTAAAGTACACAAAATACATAAAAGATAATTTCCTCTGCCTCAAAAGTTGCAGGCCTACGACTCAGTTTTCAAGATATTACAATTGTGAAAAAAACTTAAATAGACAACATCAAAACTGCTGAAAAAAGTTTAGTGAGATACTTGGCTGTGCAGATTATTGGCAGTTTATTCTAATCTGGTGACTAATTTGTCTCAACAAACCTTACTCAGTCTGAAATATGAGGCGGTTATTTAACATGTCGACACGAACAGCAACCTTCGTTTCGATAAAATAAGCCACTCGGCTGATTATTATGTCCGTCGTGGAAACTTAAAAAAACGGGGCACGTGTTGCCTACTGGAGGGGAGGGTTGTTCCCTCAAGCACTACACACGGCACCTCATCCCGTAGAGGACCCTGAGCTCTCGCCCCCTCATCCTAACTCCGCTTACAACGCGCCTAGTTCAAATGGCTCTGAGCACTATGGGACTTAACTGCTGAGGTCATCAGTCGCCCAGAATTTATAACTATTTAAGCCTAACCAACCTAAAGACATCACACACATCCATGCCTGAGGCAGGATTCGAACCTGCGACCGCACCAGCAGCGCGGTTCCAGACTGAAGGGCGTAGAACCGCTCGGCCACAGCGGCCGGCTGCGTCTAATTAACGAGTGGTAACCTCGCCATGTGTGAGGAAAAACTGTTGCTTGGCGCGAGCATTAAAAGGCGGTGAAATGCAGCTAGAGACGAAAGAGGCGGGGACTGTATTGTCAGATTTATAAATACCGTGGAAAACACTCATTGTAAAGAAACTGGTATCAAGCAACCAAACGACTGACGATGGGATTCACATACTGAAACCCGGGTCGTGTGCACGATTTTATCCAAATAAAGGATTAGTAAAGTATAACTGGAGCGGATTTATTCATCATGAAACCGGTCGATCGCGATCGACAGGTTGACCACCCCTACTCTATACGAACATACTACCGGAAGTCAAAAAAAGTCGAAAAACACACAAATTTTATGCTGAAAAGAAAGGTGGTACAGCTCTCCGGTACTTATCCTATCGTGCTACGGACTGGTTTTGCTTGAAATATCCCAAGAGCAGACTTTTCTTAGCCTACGATGACTGTGTTGCTGCGAGATTGTCGTTGTTTGTGTCTGTATCTGCTCTACGTGAGCTCCTACAGCACCACTGGAACAAACTAGTGTCAGTACAAACGCGACAGCACTCGTGATGTATGTACTCTTTCCTCATCGCGCGTGCCTGCCGCTTAGCTCTGCGCTGACGCCGCCTCTTTGTGTCTGCCGCAGGTGCGGGAGTACCGTCTGGGGGCGGTGTTCGAGCACGCGGCCGACGACCTGCGCTACGAGCTGGTGGTGCCGCAGCCCGCTGCCACGCCGCCCCCGCCGCCCACCAACAACGACGACCTGCAGAACGAGATCGAGCAGGAGCGTCGCGAGCAGGCGCCGGCGCCCGCCCCCGCGTCCACGCCGCCCCCGGCGCCGGCCTCCTCGCCGCCCACCAGCACGGCTGCGGCGACCAGCACCACCAGCGTCGCACCGCCGGGCCCGCTGCCCCTCGTCTTCAAGCGCGGGGACAAGAAGGCGCTGCGCAAGCACATCATGCGCTACAACAAGAAGGCTGCCCGCAGGAAACTCAGTCAGTACCCGACACACTACTGCCCCAAATAATACTACCGCTATCGCTGTTGTTGTTGTCTTTAGTCTGAAGACTGGTCTGTGGCAGAGCTCTATGACAGTCTATACCGTGCAAATCTCTCTATCTTTGCACAGCCCCCGTGATTGTTTAGAAAACGCTTTTTAACCACCAGCTGCTTTATTTAACCAACATAGGGTGATTAGGATGTAGCCTATCCCCGATGTTATTCAATCTGTATATTGAGCAAGCAATAAAGGAAACAAAAGAAAAGTTCGGAGTAGGTATTAAAATCCATGGAAAAGAAATAGAAACTTTGAGGTTCGCCGATGACACTGTAGTTCTGTCAGAGACAGCAAAGGACTTGTAAGAGCAGTTCAACGGAATGGACAGTGTCTTGAAAGGAGGGTATAAGATAACATCAACAAAAGCAAAACGAGGATAATGGAATGTAGTCGAATTACGTCGGGTGATGCTGAGGGAATTAGATTAGGAAATGAGACACTTAAAGTAGTAAAGGAGTTTTGCTATTTGGGGAGCAAAATAACTGATGATGGTCGAAGTAGAGAGGATATAAAATGTAGACTGACAATGGCAAGGAAAGCATTTCTGAAGAATAAAAATTTAACATCGAGTATAGATTTAAATGTTAAGAAGTCGTTTCTGAAAGTATTTGTATGGAGTGTAGCCATGTATGGAAGTGAAACGTGGACGTAAATAGCTTAGACAAGAAGAGAATAGAAGCTTTCGAAATGTGGTGCTACGGAAGAATGCTGAAGATTAGATGGGTAGATCACATAACTAATGAGGAGGTATTGAATACAATTGGGGAGAAGAGGAGCTTGTGGCACAACTTGACAAGAAGAAGGGACCGGTTGGTGGGACATGTTCTGAGACATCGAGGGATCACCAATTTAGTACTGGAGGGCAGCGTGGAGGGTAAAAATCGAAGAGGGAGACCAAGAGATGAATACCTAAGCAGATTCCGAAGGATGTAGGCTGCAGTAGTTACTGGGAGATGAAGAAGCTTGCACAGGATAGAGTAGCATGGAGAGCTGCATCAAACCAGTCTCAGTACTGAAGACAACAACAACAACAGGGTGATTAACTAACGTTCAAAAACCTATAACGCGGCGAAGATGACGCTGAGACAAGTAGTTTAATATAAGACACATCGGACTGCAGACGTCGGGAAATACCCCATAAGTGGATGACAAATGTTGAACATGTGACGTCACCACATGACGTACCTCGCCACACATGCAGCGGTTGAGCCTGTCGGTCTGTCGCACCCGGTCGTCCCAACCCAAGTGAATTATTCACGTGGCTGTGCCTCCGGGACCACGTGCGCGACTCGTGGGGCTCAGGGTACGAGTAATACGTGTGGCAGGGAGCATTTTTTTCTTTTTGCATTGTGTTGGTTATGTGTTTTCCCTGAGGTGAGATTTCCTATTTTATTTATTTACCCATCTCGCAGTCTCCTCTGGTTTATTGCAAAGGACAATTCAACAGAAACCTCGCGAACTGCATCGCTAGTAAATCAGTGTAAGCTTTCGAATTGCGTCGCTCTCAGTAAGTGACGTACGTTTTCTTTACTCTAATATAGTCTGTAACGGAAAACAGAAGAGACATAAGAAATGAAACACAAATTAAAAATAGCTTTCGACTGATTACTGCGAGGACAATAATTTTGTAACTTCTGCGTTTACAACAGAACACATTTACAAAAGGTATTCGATAAAAGAGTAGTCTAGCGGAGCGATATACAGCGCTGCTCCCTACCGACCGGGGTGGGATTGACAAGCCCGACCACTGCACATGTGGCGAGGTACGTCATCTGGTGACATCACTTGTTCAACGTTTGTCATTCACTTTTGGGGTATTTCCCGACATTTGCGACCCTTCTGTCTTATATTAAATTGCTTTTCTCAGCGTCACCTAAGTCGCTTCGGGGGATTTTAAACGTTAATAAGAACTACCCTGCATATCATCATATACAGGTTAGGTACAGGGTGACATTTATTGAACTATATGAGAAAAACGTAAATTAGTTATAAACTGCGGCGTGCACACACTTTATTCACCATGTAAACGTCACTGCGGATATTCAGGTTTAGGTTATGACGTGTTCGGTATGCCTGCCATCATTGGCAATGATGTGGCGCAGACGAACAGCGAAATTCTGCATGACCCGCTGAACTGTGGGAACATCGATGCTGTCGATAACCCCCTGAATGGGGATTTTCGGCTCAGCAATGGTTTTGGAGTTGTTGCTGTACACCGTGTTTAATACAGTCCCACAGAAAGAAGTCGCATCTGTTCAGATCCGGAGAATATGGCGGCCAATCGAGGCCCATGGCAGTGGCCTCTGGGTACCCCAGAGCCAGAATGTGATCCCCGGTGTGCTCCTCCAGGACATCAAACACTCTCCTACTTCGATGGAGTCGAGCTCCGTCTTGCATGAACCACATCTTGTCGAAATCAGGGCCAGTTTAGATAACTAGGATCATCTTCCAAAACCTTAATGACCGTTCGGTAGTCACCGTGCCGTCATGGAATATCGCACTGACTATTCCGTGACTGGACATTGCACACCACACTGTCACCGGTTGAGAGTCAAGAAATGCGGATTCTCAGTCCACTAAATCTGCCAATTTTGCTTCTTGACGAAGCCATCCAAATGAAAATGGGCTTCGTCGCTAAACCAAACAACAACGCGCATACTAATTCCCATTATGATCCGCGGCCAATCGTGCAGTTTGAACGTTCTAACGCAAACCGTTCAAAAGCCATGACGATTTTATTTCGTATAGTCCAATAATTGTCACCCTGTACATAAAACAGCTTATTCAAATGGTCAAATGGCTCTGAGCACTATGGGACTTAACATCTGAGGTCATTACTCCCCTAGAACTTAGAACTACGTAAACCTAACTAACCTAAGGACATCACACACATCAATACTCGAGGCAGGATTCGAACCTGCGACCGTAGCGGTCGCGCAGTTCCAGACTGAAGTGCCTAGAACCGCTCGGCCACACCGACCGGCCAGCTGATGGTTACAATACATTTTCGAAAGTACTTAACGGCCGTTGATTCTCACCTGATAAAAACATTAAATCCCGTAATTGTGTCCCATTGTGAAGTAGAAGTGTGAAATCTGGCTCAATGTTGCCTACGACCTTCCTCTGTAATGGTGCGAAATGGTGGTGCCCTGTGACGTCACACTCGAACTCCGCGACGCTTCAAACACCAAGGTGCCGACACAGGCAAAGAAAGGGCCTCAGCTCAGAAGTTGATATGAAGTATAAGTTGGTTAATGATGTCGCATTGGCACCAAATTTCACCACAAGACTGCTCAACGCCACCGTTGACATGTCACACGATGTAAAGCTCATCACACCCTTCTCTTACCCCCATTTCAACTCTCCTCTAGACGCCTCTGCAATGGACATCAGAACCGCGATAACCATCGTTGAAATCACGCGGTTTAGTTACGGGTGGCGGAGGAAATTTCGGACACACAGCCCCGCAGAATCGACACGAAAAGGCTTCAGGAGATGGCATAAAGGGCGTCAGTGACACCACCCTGTCCCTTGGAGCATTGATTTCCACAGACTGCGAGGTCGAAAACTAAAACGACAGTTCGCAGCGAGATGAGCAGCAGGAGGACGTTCTTGACAACTTTCGACACTGCTGACACCCCTGCACAATTACTCCTCCTCTAAGGACATCGTGGCGTTGTAACACGACTGCTATTTTTGGTGTTGTATTCAGAGTCGAAACACTAAGGACCGTTCAAAACCATTCGACAAGCTTTGAACGTTATTCGAAGCAGAAAAGTGTGTGTATGCTCTATTACCCTCCTGATTCGCGGCCACCTGTGGCGCGATCCAGAGGGCTGCAACACCGACGCGTCCGCGTATAAAATGGCAAAGGGATCCTCTAATAGCCCCACACCCCTTTCAGTTCGGCAACATTCTCGGTGCTACACTACACTGCTGATGAGCACTTTAAAACTGTACCTGAATAGAGATTTCGACACCCATTCAACTCCACAGCTCCACATGCATGCCATCAAACTGGCGCTAGAGCAGCAGTGGAACGCCACTCAGCTGTATGGGTGTCGAAGAATCTGTACAGATACAGTTTTAAAATGCTCATCAGCAGTGTAGTGTGGCACCTAGGGTGTTGCGAAACTGAAGGTCTTAGAGGGACTCTTACCCGTCCCGTTTTATTCACAGACGTTCCAATGTGGTAGCCCCCCTCCCCACCCCCCAGGAGGGCGTGAATCCGAAGAGCTGAAAAACCATAAATTCTATTTGTTGCTTCACATCACGTTCAAATATCGTTAAACAGTTTTGAACGGTCCCTAGTGGTTTCACTCTCTAAACTACACCAAAAAATTGCAGTCGCACTACCCTCCAAAGGGTTGAAGCACTACGATGTACTTAGAAAAGGGTTGAATCATCCGAGGTTGTCTGCAGTGTCGAACGTTGTCAAGAAAGTCGTCGTGTGGCTCATCGTACTGTGGTCTCCGTTTTCCACCGCGAAGTCTATGGGAATCAACACCCCCAAGAGAAGGGCTCGTTTCATTGACGCTCCTTATGCCATCTTCTGAGACCTTTTCGTGTCGATTATTATCTGAAATGTTTCATTCGGCCACCCACGACAAAACCGCGTGACATCAACGCTAAGCGACGAGCTTCTGAACTCTATCGTCGAGGTTCAAAAGGAGGAGTGAAATGTTGATAACAAGGAGTGCGATGACCTCCAGATCGTGCAACACGTCGACAATTGCGTTGGGAAGTATTTTGGTGAAATTTGGTGCCAATGTGACGTCATTAACCCACTTTATACCTCACATGAACTTCTGAGCTCGGTTCTTTTTTCGCTTGTGTCGATACCTTGCCAAGGCAGAAGCAGACGTCACAGGGCGGCAAGCTTTTGCACTTTTACAGAGGAAGGTTGTAGGGATCTTTGAGCCATATTTCAATCTTCTGCGTTGCAATGCCGGACAATTAGGGGGTTTCAAAAAATTGACCCTTTAATTGTATTTCGATTCCAGTCCCTTTATCTTTGTCATGCCCTTGTCCAACCGTAAAAAGTAAACTTTTGCAGCCGCAAATGTCACAGTTATTAAAATATTCCGTGTTATTATTTCATGTTTTGATGAATATCTCGTTGAAACCAACTTTTATCCTCATCTACTGAGGACGTTTCCAAAGGGGTTGTAGCTTTTTCAAAGGCTCGTCACCGACTAATAGAAAAATTCTGTTTCTTCGTGCTAAAGCGCGAAGTCGTGATTTCCCATTTTTGAAAACTCACGAGCAAATGAATGCATGAGATCAATTTTCTCCATATTGGTGATAGATAGAGACCTCCAACCATGTCTAAAGAAAAAGTCAATATCAGTAAACTCTTCCGGGCTAAGTTGCCGTGGTCGATCTGTAGAACTTCTTCTCCCTGACGTTTCGTTCTCAACTACGGAGAACATCTTCCGAGGTGAGTCTTACTTCCACGTAAATATCACAATAATTATGTCAATTAACGGAATTATGGGCATAGCACAATGCATCTGATACTTGAGGCTACAAGTACATTAAAAATTAATTTTTTTACCTAGTAATTTCTGTAAAATCGTTTCCAAAAGACCTTAGGGCGTGCGCGTCGATTCTGTCATCTCCGACCGGTCGAAAAGTGGGAAATGCTTTTCAGCCTCCCCTTCTGAACAAATGAATTGTAGAATCTCGTACTGGAAGGAAGCAAGGGAGAGGATGATATTATGGGTGTCCGGTATCCTCTTTCTACAACACAGATGCACACGTGGATTAGTACAGTTCTTTATTTACATGAACTGTATGTTTTTACTTAATTGGAATAGAGTCCATGTGTTTTGGTACGAGCTCTTCAATCGTTGTCCTTTTGCAGACAATATCGGCAATATTTCTGTAGTCTCACTGCTAGTCCCACTATGGTCACTACTCTGGTCGCTGATCACTGTCGTAGCCTGTTACGAACTCAGCTCACTCTGCGGATGAATGACAGACGCCAAATTGGGAGTGTGAGTCAGTAAGTCCCTCCAACTAGCAGCGGCAGCCCACACACATGCTGTCGAGAAGGCGTTGGCGGCTTTTTGCTTGTGGGCGTGTCTCTAGTCTCTCTCGTAATAGGCTCGCTCGACCAGTTCCTTGGACGAAAACTGGTCACTGCATATCGGGTACTGTATCCTCCGCGACCTGTACAAGGCTGCACTCCAGGCAAATCCCTTCACAAAGGACTTCCTAAGAGTTACACTACTGGCCATTAAAATTGCTACACCTAGAAGAAATGCGGATAATAAACGGGTATTCATTGGAAAAATATATTATACTAGAACTGACATGTGATTACATGTTCACGCAATTTGGGTGCATAGATCCTGAGAAATCAGTACCCAGAACAACCACCTCTGGCCGTAATAACGGCCTTGATACGCCTGGGCATTGAGTCAAACTGAGCTTGGATTGCGTGTATAGGTACAGCTTCCGATGCAGCTTCAACACGATACCACATTTCATCGAGAGTAGTGACTGGCGTATTGTGACGAGCCAGTTTCTCGGATACCATTGACCAGACGTTTTCAATTGGTGAGAGATCTGGAGAATGTGGTGGCCAGGGCAGCAGTCGAACATTTTCTGTATCCAGAAAGGCCCGCACAGGACCTGCAACATGCGGTCGTGGTTTCGCAGGGATCGAATGTAGGGTAGAGCCACGGGTCGTAACACATCTGAAATGTAACGTCCACTGTTCAAAGTGCCGTCATTGCGAACAGGAGGTGACCGAGACGTGTAACCAATCGCACCCCATACCATCACGCCGGGCGATACGCCAGTATGGCGATGACGAATACACGCTTCCAATGTGCGTTCACCGCGATCTCGCCAAACACGGATGCGACCATCATGATGCTGTAAACAGAACCTAGATTCATCCGAAAAAATGACGTTTTGCCATTCGTGCACCCAGGTTCGTCGTTGAGTAAACCGTCGCAGGCACTCCTGTCTGTGATGCAGCGTCAAGGGTAACCGCAGCCATGGTCTCCGAGCTGATAGTCCATGCTGCTGCAAACGTCGTCGAACTGTTCGTGCAGATGGTTGTTGTCTTGCAAACGTCCCCATCTGTTGACTCAGGGATCGAGGCGTGGCTGCAAGATCCGTTACAGCCATGTGGATAAGATGCCTGTTATCTCGACTGCTAGTGATACGTTGCCGTTGGGATCCAGCACGGCGTTCCGTATTACCCTCCTGAACCCACCGATTCCATATTCCGCTAACAGTCATTGGATCTCGACCAACGCGAGCAGTAATGTCGCTATACGATATAGTGCAGTCGTGATAGGCTACAATCCGACCTTTATCAAAGTCTTAAACGTGATGGTACGCATTTCTCCTCCTTACACGAAGCGTCACAACAATGTTTCACCAGGGAACGCCGGTCAACTGCTGTTTGTGTATGAGAAATCGGTATGAGAAATCGGTTCCTCGTGTCAGCACGTTGTAGGTGTCGCCACCGGCGCCAACCTTGTGTGAATGCTTTGAAAAGCTAATCATTTGCATATCACAGCGCACAGTCCGCTGCCCAGTGAAAATTTCATTCTAGGAGACCAAACATTTCTTAACAGTACCACAACATCCTCTCTCTCTCTCTCTCTCCCTGACGTGCACATCGATGACATACAAGAACTAAAATGACAAGACGACCTTGCAAACATAATTTCGAATTTTGGTGAAATTTTGAATATATTAAACATTTTCAAGTCAAACCGCCATGGCAATGTTAACAATTTTTTTTCCAATTGTATTTGCACTGTGGTTTCGAACGGACACACTTTTCAAACGAGCTTCTTTTCGACTGGTTTGTTGCTGCCGCCGGCCGCGGTGGTCTCGCGGTTCTAGGCGCGCAGTCCGGAACCGTGCGACTGCTACGGTCGCAGGTTCGAATCCTGCCTCGGGCATGGATGTGTGTGATGTCCTTAGGTTAGTTAGGTTTAAGTAGTTCTAAGTTCTAGGGGACTGATGACCACAGCAGTTGAGTCCCATAGTACTCAGAGCCATTTTTTGTGTTGCTGCTCCTGGAATATCGTTCTCAAAATTTGTCAATATCTGTTCCATTGTTACGCGACGCTCTTTAGGTAATTTTTTTCATGTTTGCTTCTTTCATTGCTCCTTCGGCCAGCCCTAACGCTAATGACTTGAGAAAGTAGCTTCAGCTGTTTGTATTGCCATTCACCATAAACGAGACATAGTTGTTTATCCCCTGACGCATAAAACGGCCCATACATATGCCACATAGGCCAGCACCTGGTATTCCTGCCGTGGTCTTATTGTGCACAGAAGATCAAATACATCGAATCTCCCATTCTTACATTGTAGAAAAGTACACTTTTCGATTTCTTCACCATCTCATCTCCCTTACCCATCCCGTGCGTCGTTGAAGCTAAAACAGTCTTTTCTTTCCTGTAAATGAATGTGGACGAAGAAATTGAGCTATTCCTGTTTTGCAGCAGTGTTTCTGGGACTTCTGTTTTGTTTTGTGTAACCTATTAACCATTGTCAAATTTTTGTCAGCGAGTTTGTTGGTTACTTCAGGAGAAGCAAACGAATTGTCCATCATAATGTTCCGGTTGGTTCCGTAAATAGGTTTCACTTTTTTTCATTACATAATATGTTGCAACTGAAACAAATTAAATTTCGCGTCTGTAGCACATCGTCTTCGTGGTGAAGCAATTTTAATGGCCAGTAGTGTAAATTTATAGAACTGACAGTCACAATCAGTGTTTTATCTCCTATTTTCTTCTTTGGTTTTAAGAATTCAGCCGTTTCATTTTAATGAAATGGTATCAAAAGACTTGATGAAACAAGCTATGTTTGCTTGTGACGCTTGGGCCTTAAGCCTGCCCTATAGAGAAGGGTGTCTACGTGATTGAAGCTGAGAGACATGTTCAGTTCTGGAACTGCTTAGAGTTAAGTTGGTACAGGAGTTGTTGGTGTTCGCAGGGTCGGGCATCCGCGACTGCCGAGTCGGCGACTGGTCGGCGTGGGGTCCGTGCAGCCAGTCGTGTGGCATCGGCGAGATGCAGCGGCGGCGCAAGGTGGTGCGCGAGGTGGGGCGTCGCGGCGGCAGGCCGTGTCCGCCTCTGGTGGAGACGCGCTGGTGCGGCAGCGCGCGCACCTGCGGCGCCGAGACGCGCGGCGGCTACTTCCACTGGGGCGCCGGCGCGCCCTAGCCGGGGGCCGCCGTCTGCTCCACAACCTCCCCGCCACCACGCACCTTCTGTAACACTTTGTGACTCCATTTCATTTGAGGAACCCTGCCTTCGACTCATTCTTCACCAGACGTACAGCGCGCTACTGGGCACGCGCACTGTGTACGTGTTGACAGCGTAGCGTGTTACTTCGTTTGTGGTGTCGATCCGAGACAGCGAGCTGGAGGGATCGTTCCCAGAGCTACTGGAGAGCACCAGCTCGAGAACAATTCTAATGGCATCATTTGCGAGAACTGTAACAGTGTACAGAGTTTTTCAACAAGTCGGTGAAGTGCAGCACAGCGAAAATTTCCAGGAACTCTTGTTAAGTACGTCCAAAATCACAGGGTTACTACAAAAGCTCCTCCATAATTTAACGCTATACTCCATAAACTAGAAATCAAGCGGAGATTACTGACAACTGTTGGATACTGCACAAGTTTTACCCACCGCGATATAAACGCAGTATGCATCCTCATCTCGTCAGCGAACACATTCCTTTCTAGTATTTGTACGTGGCGGATGCAGGTTTCAGTAAGTTCCATTCAGCGATCTTCAAGATTCAGCGTGGTTGCGGAGCTAAATACTTCTCTTGCTCCATCTCCTCCTACACTCCGCTAATATTTCTAAACAAGCGGTACTTCCAACGTTCTTCATAACCTTTTTAAATGTTCGAACCTTTTCTAGTCCTATGGATTTCGCCTCTAGCGCTGCATACTTTTACAAGTTACGTAGTCCTGAATGGCTAGCCAAGTGTTCAACCAATAAGTTCTTTCTTTCCCTTAGTATTTTCCATCTACTTCTTTACTTATCTATTCTTCCGATTACTTCTCTACCTCCACCGCGTCTGCATCTCTCATATGCATCACATGGACAAAAATTTCTATACCAGTAAGTCTTAAAAGACAAATTGTTATCCAGACAGCAGCCACCCATCTGCTGACGCCACTACCTCTATTATGCTTTGAGGTAAACTGAAACCACGAATACTGAACTTTGAGAACGTCTCCCTTCTTATCACGGATGACATTAGCGAATGGACGATTTAACTTCGGATTCGCAACATCCCGAATGTCGGTAAGTCGTTTGTAGTAACTCTGTTCAAATAACGATATTCACATATTTAACCGAAACCTTGTGCGGTCTTTCAACGTCACTGTATTTTGAATAGCTGGATTAATGGCTACGTGAACAACGATAACTGAAATTTCTGCCCTCTAAAGACAGTCAGACGTCGCAATATTTGCGCTGAGTGTCCAAATTACATGACAATTTCTAAAATGTTTAAAATACTATAAGACACTACTGAGACGCTGGGCCGTCGAAAATTTTGGTCCACCGAGTGCGTCACTTTTGTGCATTCCGCTCTGGCGGATGCGTGTACAATAATAAGAGTCTCTTTAAGTTTCATTAACACATTCGTTAGAAATTAGCGAAAATTTCGACGTCTTTTAAATTACCAATACGGAAAATAGTTGTCACACTCTGGGCGTAAATTTCAAGTAGACTTTCACTTGAATAAAATTCCTTTTCATTACCTAGAAATTGCACGATTCGAACGAACTGACGGGTAGCTCGAAGATATGTAAGTTATTCAATTAGCGAAAGGTTTTAGATTTAATGATTAAGTATAAATCCTTTTAATATATTTCGGTAAGATTCTACGCTAACACGACGGACTCTGCAAACGACACGAACTCCACGTGTCCAACAATCACAACGTAAAGGAAGAGTGCGTCTTAATATTTGGTAGGTAAGAGTCATTTCATCGATACAGATGCGTATCGAAAACTGTACAGTTGTCTAGATTTGTAAGTTCGTAAACAGTTTGAAACACAGTACTGTAGCTGTTGTTAAGCAGATATTCTTGCTACTATTGTAAAAGTTGGAAGAAAAATTGTAAGATAATCACCTTTCATACAGTGGCCTTTTAACTGTCAGACGTCATGTTCGTCCTTGTCTCAGTTTAATGAAAGAAACTGACTTTTATTGTAACTCGAAAACTTCTTTTACTAACTCGCAGTGTAACATTGTAAGAAATTGTTGCCTTATTTTTCAATAAATATTGTGTACAAACCATGTCTATATTATGATTTCCAATAATGTGATAACCACGAATAATACAACAGTTTGTAAACTACTTATCTGTTGAAAGTAGTTTCCCTACCAGCTGAAAATCACTGTTCGATAAGTTCCTGACCCACTTTTATGTTGTTATTGCAGGTGAAGAAGTACTCAAGAAAACCACGGGAATCAATTCACAACGTCATGTTTAATTTTTCGATGTACGACATTACTGAATACAAAGCATCATTCTGTCCTGATTTGCTTTCATAGAATTTTTGACAACTTTTCCAAATTAAAGTTGTACAATTTTTGCTCAGTAAAGTTTTGTCAGTAAAAATTACCTGGAACAAGTGTCCTAGATATGTGGGATACTTACAAATTAATACGAAAACGCAATATCAGTAATTCTAAAAGATACGAAATGCAATTTTTTTGTGAATCTGCAGGTAATATATTTATGTTAATAAACGAAACTTGTCAGAATAGTTGATGTTGTTGTCAGCAACCAAAACCTCTAAAAAATTTCTTTCTCCAAAATGTGATGTGGAAAATACAATAGATACGTGTGTCTTATCAACCATTCATAAATGCAATCGTAAAATGTACAACCAGTGATTTATAGAGCATTAAGCTACCCGCCGAAGAGGTAAAAAGGAACAAAAGTTTTAAAAACGTGCTAGGTGCAAGAGCAAGAGTTGTTGTTGTTGTTGTTGTTGTTGTGGTCTTCGGTCCTGAGACTGGTTTGATGTAGCTCTCCATGCTACTCTATCCTGTGCAAGCTTCTTCATCTCCCAGTACCTACTGCAACCTACATCCTTCTGAATCTGCTTAGTGTATTCATCTCTTGGTCTCCCTCTACGATTTTTACCCTCCACGCTGCCCTCCAATGCTAAATTTGTGATCCCTTGATGCCTCAAAACATGTCCTACCAACCGATCCCTTCTTCTAGTCAAGTTGTGCCACAAACTTCTCTTCTCCCCAATCCTATTCAATACCTCCTCATTAGTTACGTGATCTACCCACCTTATCTTCAGCATTCTTCTGTAGCACCACATTTCGAAAGCTTCTATTCTCTTCTTGTCCAAACTGGTTATCGTCCATGTTTCACTTCCATACATGGCTACACTCCATACAAATACTTTCAGAAACGACTTCCTGACACTTAAATCTATACTCGATGTTAACAAATTTCTCTTCTTCAGAAACGCTTTCCTTGCCACTGGCAGTCTCCATTTTATATCCTCTCTACTCCGACCATCATCAGTTATTTTACTCCCTAAATAGCAAAACTCCTTTACTACTTTAAGTGTCTCATTTCCTAATCTAATCCCCTCAGCATCACCCGATTTAATTTGACTACATTCCATTATCCTCGTTTTGCTTTTTTTGATGTTCATCTTATATCCTCTTTTCAAGACACTGTCCATTCCGTTCAACTGCTCTTCCAAGTCCTTTGCTGTCTCTGACAGAATTACAATGTCATCGGCGAACCTCAAAGTTTTTACTTCTTCTCCATGAATTTTAATACCTACTCCAAATTTTTCTTTTGTTTCCTTTACTGCTTGCTCAATATACAGATTGAATAACATCGGGGAGAGGCTACAACCCCGTCTCACTCCTTTCCCAACCACTGCTTCTCTTTCATGCCCCTCGACTCTTATAAGTGCCATCTGGTTTCTGTACAAATTGTAAATAGCCTTTCGCTCCCTGTATTTTACCCCTGCCACCTTCAGAATTTGAAAGAGAGTATTCCAGTTAACGATGTCAAAAGCTTTCTCTAAGTCTACAAATGCTAAAAACGAACCTTTGCCTTTTCTTAATCTCTCTTCTAAGATAAGTCGTAAGGTTAGTATTGCCTCACGTGTTCCAGCATTTCTACGGAATCCAAACTGATCTTCCCCGAGGTCCTCTTCTACCAGTTTTTCCATTCGTCTGTAAAGAATTCGCGTTAGTATTTTGCAGCTGTGACTTATTAAACTGATAGTTCGGTAATTTTCACATCTGTCAACACCTGCTTTCTTTGGGATTGGAATTATTATATTCTTCTTGAAGTTTGTGGGTATTTCGCCTGTCTCATACATCTTGCTCACCAGATGGTAGAGTTTTGCCATGACTGGCTCTCCCAAGGCCATCAGTAGTTCTAATGGAATGTTGTCTACTACTCCCGGGGCCTTGTTTCGACTCAGGTCTTTCAGTGCTCTGTCAAACTCTTCACGCAGTATCTTATCTCCCATTTCATCTTCATCTACATCCTCTTCCATTTCCATAATATTGTCCTCAAGTACATCGCCCTTGTATAAACCCTCTATATACTCCTTCCACCTTTCTGCCTTCCCTTCTTTGCTTTGAACTGGGTTGCCATTTGAGCTCTTGATATTCATACAAGTGGTTCTCTTCTCTCCAAAGGTCTCTTTAATTTTCCTGTAGGCAGTATCTATCTTACCCCTAGTGAGACAAGCCTCTACATCCTTACATTTGTCCTCTAGCCATTCCTGCTTAGCCATTTTGCACTTCCTGTCGATCTCATTTTTGAGACGTTTGTATTCCTTTTGCCTGCTTCATTTACTGCATTTTTATATTTTCTCCTTTCATCAATTAAATTCAATATTTCTTCTGTTACCCAAGGATTTCTATTAGCCCTCGTCTTTTTACCTACTTGATCCTCTGCTGCCTTCACTACTTCATCCCTCAGAGCTATCCATTCTTCTTCTGCTGTATTTCTTTCCCCCATTCCTGTCAATTGTTCCCTTATGCTCTCCCTGAAACTCTCTACAACCTCTGGTTCTTTCAGTTTATCCAGGTCCCATCTCCTTAAATTCCCGCCTTTTTTCAGTTTCTTCAGTTTCAATCTGCAGTTCATAACCAATAGATTGTGGTCAGAATCCACATCTGCCCCTGGAAATGTCTTACAATTTAAAACCTGGTTCCTAAATCTCTGTCTTACCATTATGTAATCTATCTGATACCTTTTAGTATCTCCAGGATTCTTCCAGGTATACAACCTTCTTTCATGATTCTTGAACCAAGTGTTAGCTATGATTAAGTTATGCTCTGTGCAAAATTCTACAAGGCGGCTTCCTCTTTCATTCCTTCCCCCCAATCCATATCCACCTACTATGTTTCCTTCTCTCCCTTTTCCTACTGACGAATTCCAGTCACCCATGACTATTAAATTTTCGTCTCCCTTCACTACCTGAATAATTTCTTTTATCTCGTCATACATTTCATCAATTTCTTCATCATCTGCAGAGCTAGTTGGCATATAAACTTGTACTATTGTAGTAGGCATGGGCTTTGTGTCTATCTTGGCCACAATAATGCGTTCACTATGCAGTTTGTAGTAGCTAACCCGCACTCCTATTTTTTTATTCATTATTAAATCTACTCCTGCATTACCCCTATTTGATTTTGTATTTATAACCCTGTAATCACCTGACCAAAAGTCTTGTTCCTCCTGCCACCGAACTTCACTAATTCCCACTATATCTAACTTTAACCTATCCATTTCCCTTTTTAAATTTTCTAACCTACCTGCCCGATTAAGGGATCTGACATTCCACGCTCCGGTCCGTAGAATGCCAGTTTTCTTTCTCCTGATAACGACGTCCTCTTGAGTAGTCCCCGCCCGGAGATCCGAATGGGGGACTATTTTACCTCCGGAATATTTTACCCAAGAGGACGCCATCATCATTTAATCATATAGTAAAGCTGCATGTCCTCGGGAAAAATTACGGCTGTAGTTTCCCCTTGCTTTCAGCCGTTCGCAGTACCAGCACAGCAAGGCCGTTTTGGTTAATGTTACAAGGCCAGATCAGTCAATCATCCAGACTGTTGCCCCTGCAACTACTGAAAAGGCTGCTGCCCCTCTTCAGGAACCACATGTTTGTCTGGCCTCTCAACAGATACCCCTCCGTTGTGGTTGCACCTACGGTACGGCCCTCTGTATCGCTGAGGCATATTTATTGAATATATATATATTGAATATAAATTCCACAAGCTGAAGTTCACTGAAAAACTACAGGCAATTAAGTGAGCGTGAATGAGCATACATCTGCAATATTGGATATAATATAAGCAACTACATATTATGAGAATGAAAACATCGCCCAGGTAGGCTGGTTTCTTTTTATTATCTATGCGATTGGTCATTTTCAACCTTTGGTCATTTTCAAGCACGTGTATTATGCTTCCAGCTTCATTTTACATTATAATATACCACTGCCATACGTAGAGAGGAATAAATGTTTAACTGCTGTACATGGTTACGACTGCACACACACACACACACACACACACACACACACACACACACACACACACAGAAGTAAAATTTATTGGTGTCCACTTGTACCGGCAATATACACACATCAAAAAAAAAAAAAGTTTCGCATCACCCCAATTCCCGGAACTCCTGAAAATAAAAGTTTGACTGTGGATACCACATCACACACACAGTCCCTTTGACTCATTTTCATGAGCAATGAAAAGGGCGGAAATGATGATTACGTTGATCACCACTCCAATTTTCTGTACTGGTTTCAGAACTCTCGAACCGACGCGATGCAAAACTTATTTTGATGTGTGCATTATAATGTAAAATGAACCTCGAAACTTAAGATACATGCTTGAAAATGACAGAAGGTTCAAATTGGCCAATCGCATAATAAAAAGAATACAGCCTTCTTGGCCATGGTTTCATTGTCAAAATACGTCGAGGCTGTGGATCCCCACAAAAAAAAAAGATTTTAAGATGGTTTTATAGTTAAGTTTCAATAGTTTTTTAGCTTACTGTTAGATGCAGCGGAAGAAATGGACAGTGAAACGAATTATAGCGCTGCGTAAATAGCTAGTGATTTTTTCCATTTACTAGATAGTTCAAACATATCATTTAAATGACAGACCCTCCAGTTTTGGCTATTACGTCATCCTGTTCTGACTGCATGACAGTAACTGCAAAACCAATTTAATACTTTGAAGTAAGGAAAAATGAAGATTGCAGTTCTTTTCAGTCTTGGTTCACACGTGCTGTGGTGACATTCTTTCAGTTTGTCGAGTCGTAGTAGAATTAGTCATGACTGTTTCAACTTACGCTGGATGGAGAACTGCTAATAAAACAAACGTTTTGCTTACAAGTCTTGGCACAACATTGACTAAATAGTAATGATGATGTCACTTTATTCACATTACATCCTCGTTTACCGCCATACAGTCTCCTCTCTTGTAAGGAACTCCCTCGTCATTAATTAAACTGAGACTTTATGGCTAAAGTTATGTAGTTATTATGCACAAATACTTATTACACTATTCAGAGGGAATGAGTACAGCCTTGTGACAGGAACATTTTGGGCGTTAGTGTTACATTTACTAAGAAAAAAAGGAAATTGTGATCACATAAAATACAACTTGAAATTCGTTAACTGTACATCACTCGTTGCAGCAGACTACATAAATGATTGCCAATAGTTCTCTATTTATGTTACGAATGCTAAATTCTCACGACACACGCATAAGTTAACAGATACACTGATGAGAGAAAACATTATGTTCTTGTGGTGATCCATAGCCTCAATATGTTTTAAGAATGAAAACATGCTCCAAGGAGGCTGGAATGTATTTATAGTCTGTGCTATTATCTCGTGTCCCAACGGTCATTTTCAAGAACCTTGGTATCACTGCTGCTTGCTGATACGATTGCATTCGTTCAACTTTACCATCTTTCTGAAATTCCGTCGTTATCAGATAATTTGACCCCGTGACGTTTCTGGCAAAGTATTTTAGAATTTTGTTCTTGTGTGGAATCACTGCTCTGCGAGTAACAGTCATCCCAAGGTGCTTCAAAATGACCGACAGTCGAAATTAGCTAATATCCCAGACAACAAATGGATTACAGCTTGCTTATACCATGTTTCTGTTCTTAAAAAAAATTATAACGAAGTGGTTAGTAGCGTGTTGGTCCACCTCTGGAATGCAATACAGCAGCGACTTGGTATCGCATGGCTTCAACAAGTCGGTGGTACATTTCCGGTGGTTTATGGCATCAGCTTCATTCGACTCCCTCCGTGGTTTGTAGGAGCCAAGTCTGCGAGTGTCCCATCGAATTCAGATCACGCAAATCTGGTGACTAAGTCGTCAACATGAGTTCACTACAATGCTCCCCAAAACACTGCAGAACGATTCCTGCATAGTGACATCGACTGTTACCCTGCTGGAAGTTGTCATCACCGTAGGGGAAGACGTCAAGCATGAAGGGATGCAGGTGGTCAGTAACAGTTTTCACGTAGTCCACAGCTTTTATGGCGCCCTCAGCTACTGCTACAAGCTCCGTGGAAGGCCAGGTGAATTCACCCCATAACATATTAACTGTCCTCGCCGACTTGCGTCCGTTGCGCAGTGCATGTTTCGCGCAGCCGTCTGCCTGAATGAAGCATACATGGCCACGGCCATCGACCTCGTGTAAGAACAAAAGTTTGCGTTGCTCCACGGTCCCATATCGATGATCTCGTTCGCCATGCAGTCATAATTGACGATGTCATTGTGACAATATGGGAATATCGTTCCTATAACGATTTGCTCATCTGATACGCCCTTTGACTTTATTATCCCGTCATTAATGGGATTATGAAGAGAAGCAGAAAATGAGCTCCAATACAGAAATAAAGCATTTCCGGATCCTTGTCCATAGAACACGTTTTATTGCTCTTTGTGAGAAGAATGTTACCTGAAAGTATGGCCATAACTTTTTGTTACATCCTGTATAGCTGGAGACCAGAAGCCAGTGCCAGATTCACGGGCTGCTTTTCCACATTTCACGCAAGTTGCTTCAGCTGCGCACTTTAGTCATGCGACGCTAAATCGTCCACCCCATTAGCGCATCTGACTGTCATGCAACGGGTCCGGGTTCGATTTCCAGCTGAGTCGGAGTTTCTCCCCTCGAGGACTTGGTGCTGTGTTGCCTCATTTCATCACCACCGACACGTACGTCCCCCATTTTAGTGTCACCTGAAAATACTTCCAACTCGGCGGCTGAACTTACGTAGGTGGGGATTCCCGGTCGCAATGACATACGATCATTTCATTTCATTTCTTACGTCTAACCCTAAGTCGGATAAGTCGGAGGAACCCTCCGTTGATGTCCTTAGGTAGCGACAGAGAACTGAAGATCGCAATGAAAGTGGTAGTCTTCTCTCTCTCTCTCTCTCTCTATCTCTATCTCTATTATTTCTACTCGTACTTCGTACAACATAGAGTGTTGTCTGTGATGCCCGTTTTGTTTCATTTCAGAGATACCCATCTCCATAATATTACGGCATGTGACCACACCCTTCATTTAGTTGAGAGAGTTGTGGAACCCAACAAGAATCCATCTGCTTTGATTTGTTATTTTAGCCAAAAAGTAATGAATTTGAAATCTTTTAAAAGATTTTAAGGTAACTACAAACCTTTCTAAACCTTTATGGGTGTTGAAACGGGCGCTTTGTCAAACTTCCGCTCCTTCCTCTTCGTAATTAGAAAAACATTCTGATTTACGACTTCTCGAGATCCCTTACTAAATACATTCTGATCATCAGGAGGACAGGCATCGCTTACCCCCGTCTTTTGGAAGAGTGGTTGTCCCTCATCCCAATCGGTACGCCCATTTTAGTGGAAGTTCTGTCGCGTAGCTGATCTGCCATGGTGTTCCAACGAGCAGCTATAGATATGGAGGACCACCCAGACACAACCTCGCTTATCTAGGTAAGCCTTGTACAAAGGACGAATGGTAGGTTTCCCAGAGGTTGCCCGCTAACAGCCGTGCACTTCATCGGCGCGTGCCACACTCTGAAACTTTTTTATAGACATTTCTACCATCCTCACAATCCGAGTGGTAAGTCAGGATCGACGTCCTCTGTGACACACAATGTTCTACCTCCGCGCCACACGTTGGTCGCTGAAGCTTTCCCAGAGCTTACGGTTACAGAGGACTGGCGGCGCTCACCAGTCACCATCTCAGAAAACCCGGGTTCACGAAACCCATACCCAGCTGAGCTCCCTGAAGTGCCCGCTATTTGGACACAAGTACCTTATCGACTGCCACAGATGCAGCGATCATTACACGCCTAACTGCTCAAAGTGTGGTTCAAACCGAATCCTTCCGACGTGTAGTTGCTTATCAGTCTGCCGACTATGCCACCAAAATACTAAATCACTGTACTGATATGTGGTATACCCTCGTATTTCTTGTTGTTATTCTGCCCTTGACTCTAACTCACCTATTCCACGTCTGAAACCCTAGGACTGACACAGAGCAGATTTTCCTATGTGTTTTTAGAAGTTGCATGCGCCGTGCCTCATAACTGATGAAGGATTAATTACACTCACCATTTCAAGAGTACCTTATTTTTAGGAGCTGTGCTGTACACTCGGTAATTTGATTGGCATTTGTGTAACATAATAGGCCATTCGCGTGAGTAATCTAATTGTTGTCTTTTTTAAATGATTTCATCTTAGCTTTTATTAGTGTAAGGTAGTCTAGAGTGTTTTAAAAAATTATTAATTATATTTACAAATGGAAGTTGTGTTTGCATCAGTTGCAGGTATTGTTTGATACTTCAGGGCAGTTATGTATATGTCAGAGTAACTTGACAACAGTAAAATATTTCATCATTAACATGTACATATACATGTACATCTACACTATGTGATCAAAAGTATCCGGACACTTGGCTGAAAATATCTTACAAGTTCGTGGCGCCCTCCATCGGTAATGCTGGAATTCAGTATGGTGTTGGCTCACCATTAGCCTTGATGACAGCTTCCACCCCTCAGGCAAACGTTCATCCAGGATCTGGAAGGTTTCTTGGGGAATGGTACCCATTCTTCACGGAGTGCTCTACTGAGAAGAGGTACCGATGTCGGTCGGAGAGGCCTGACACGAAGTCGGCGTTCCAAAGCATACCAAAGGTGTTCTATAGGATTCAGTTCAGGACTCTGTGCAGGTCAGCCCATTACAGGGATGTTATTGCCGTGTAACCACTCCGCAACAGACCTTGCATTATGAGGAGGTGCTCGAACGTGTTGAAAGATGCAATCGCCATCCCCGACTTGCTCTTCGTCAGTTGGCAGCAAGAAGGTGCTTAAAACATCTATGTAGGCCTGTGCTGCGATAGGTACGAGCGAAACAACGAGGGGCTCAAGCCCCCTCCACGAAAACACGACCACACCATAACACCACAGTCTCCGCATTTCACTGTTAGCACTACAAAAGCTGGCAGATGACGTTCACTAGGCATTCGCCATACCCACACCCTGCCATCGCATCGCCACATAGTTTACCGTGATTCATCACTCCACACAACATTTTTCCACTGTTCAATCGTCCAATGTTTACGCTCCTTACATGAAGCGAAGCGCGGTTTCGCATTTACCGGCATGTTGTGTAGCTTATGAGCAGCCGCTCCACAATGAAATCCAAGTTTTCTCACCTCCCACCTAACTGTCATAGTACTTGCAGTGGATCCTGATGCAGTTTGGTATTTCTGTGTAATGGTCTGGATAGATGTCTGCCTATTACACATTACGAAGCTCTTCAACTGTCGGCGGTCTGTGTCAGTCAACAGACGAGGTCGGTCTGTATGTTTCTGTGCTGTACGTGTCCCTTCACGTTTCCATTTCACTATCAGATTGGGAACAGCGGACCTAGTAATGTGAAGGAGTGTGTAAATGTCGCGTACAGACATATGATACATGCGACACGTTCGAAGTCCGTGAGTTTGGCGGAGTGCCCCTTTCTGCTCTCTCACGATGTCTACTGACTACTGAGGTCGCTTATATGGAGTACCTGGCAGTAGTTGCCAGTACAATGCATCTAATATGAAAAACGTATATTTTTAGGGGTGTCCGGATACTTTCGATCGCATTGTGTCTATCTACAAATCAAGCCACCACTACTCATTTCCTTTCCTGTTCTCTCTGCATGTTAAGCGAGGGAAAAACAATTCTGTACGTCTCTGTGCGATTCCTAATTTCTACTACCTTGTCTTCACGGTCCTTACGCGAGATGGACAATGGTGGTAGTAGAACTGTTCAGCAGTCAGCTGCAAAAGCCGGTTCTCTGAACTCCTCAGGTGTGTTTCACGAAAGAACATCGTCTTCTCTCCATAGATTCCCATTTCAATTCACAGAGTACGTTGATCTAAACTGGCGGGACAAATCTTGCAGTACATCTCTGAATTATTTCTATGTCTTCATTTAATCTGACCTTGTGCTGATCCCAAACTCTCGAGAATTACTCAAGAATAGGTCTCACAAATGTTTTATACACAGACAAGCTATACTGTCTTAGGACTCTCCCAGTTAGTCGAAGTCAACCACTTGCCTTCCCTACCACCGACCGTACGCACTCTTTGCAACGTTACACCTAGATATTTCATGGATGTGCCTGTTTCAAGCAGCACACGTTTAAGTAATCCTGTAACTTCTTATAGTCATTCAACGACGACACTTTCCCGGGAATTACAGCGACACCAGCACACAGTCGCAAACTGCTGGCCAATTTTTTCGTCTGATCCTTTATGTCTGTGCAGAAGAAGACCGGTCCTGTCACACTTCCCTGGAGCACAACTGACGATTCTTTTTATCTCTGAACAACACTTGTCGTCCAGGACAACGCATTGAGCTAGTTTACTTCAGGACTCTTCGAAACACTTATATATCTGAGATCCCGTTCCGTATGCTTGGACCTTCGTCAACAGTCTGCAGTGGGACGCTGTGTCAAATGCTTCCCGGAAATCTAAGAATATGGACACTGCCTATTGCCCTTCATTCACGATTCGCAGGATGCGCGAGGAAAGGGCAAGCTGAGTTTCGCACAAGCGATACTTTTTAAATCCGCGCTGAACTGTGGGTGAAACTTTTCTGTCTCAAGGAAATTTATTATGTTCAAACTCAATATATACTCAAGAATTCCCCAGCAAACTGACGTTATGGATGATAGTCTGTAACTATGGGTCCGTTCTTCCGCCTATCGTGTGCACAGGCGTCACCTGCATCTTTTTCCCACTCACTTTAAATTTTCGCTGGGCAGGAAATTCACGACAAATGGAATCGGGTAAGCGAAGAACGCCGTAGATTACGCTCTGTAAACCTGAACAGATCTAGCATTTCATTTCACCTTTTCCAGTTGCTTCCCAAGGAGAGGGATGCTTATTTCTATGTACTCTATAGGAGTCTGTACGACTGTTAAACCCTCCTAAGTGAATGATTTTTTTAAAACGTGAAATTTAAAACCTCAGCTTTCCTTTGCTGTCGTCTATTGCCATAGCAGAACAGTTGGCGAGTAATTGAACAGGATCTTTCGAACTGCTTAGCAGTTCTGCTTAACATGGGAATTCTGTCGAGTTCTCGTCAAGATATTTCACTAACTTATAACGGTGGTAGTTGTATAGTTCGCGCATCGATCTTTTTATAGACGCATAAATTTCTGCTAACATTCGCCCTGTAAGTGGGCTGCTTCTGTGTTGGCAGCGCTGTGTAGCGCTTTGCATTGGATCTCTTGACTGCGCTTTTCTTTGTAAGAGACTCGTTGTTGGAAGTTAGTCGCCAGCAGTGCTGGAAGTACTGTTGGGCAGCTGGAGGTGAACAGCCAGCAGTGGTGGGTGTTAAATGTGAGAAGATAGCATTGATGGAGGGTAGAGGTCTGAAGTGTAAGCGTAGGCTAACGATCTGGAAGTATCCTACTTGGAGATTGAAAATTATTCATGATTATATATCTTTGTACTGGATGTCAATGACGATTTATGTTCGTGTTTGAACTGGATGTCACATTATTAAGGTAAAAAATACAGTGTTGCAACAAAATCTTTCCTTTGCTAACCACATGCCTATTAGTAGTTAGTGTCTTTAGCAGTTAGAATCTTTCATTTAGCTGGCAGTATTGACGCGCTCTGTATTGCAGTAGTTCGCGCAAGGAAGATTTTTGTGAGGTAAGTGCTTAATGAAATGTATAGGTTATTGTCAAGATTGCTTCTTATTTAGGGCCATTCTTTTGTATAAATTATTTGAAGTCAGGTTGTAATTTTTTTTTTTTAGCAGTCATTTTGCGTTGCGCTAGAATATTGTGGGTCAGTGTTGGCATGATAAGAAAAACTAAAGAGAAAGTAGGCTCAGTTTTACTCAGCTGTTTCAGAATCAAATAACGTAGGAGTTGCATCTTCCCAGTCATTCAGCAATTTAAGCACAGATTCACTTATTTAAATAAAGAACTTTCAGCCTGTCTATATTTCTGCGTTCTTTTTTTAATTGAAAGTGCAATTTTGTTTTTTAACTTTGGTGGGTATTTTCCTTCGTTAATCCACTTATTCGTCACATACGTCTGCATAGCGTCATTTGGAAAACAATTACCTCGAGCTCCGTTGCGCCTTTTCGCCCCCAATCCTACATAAATCGAACTCTACCCACGCGCAAGGACTCCTTTACGTAATTCTTTACATAAATGCTTCCTAACATGTCCCAACAATTCAGATCGTTTGGATAATTTTAAGCATGGCCAAGACGCCTGCCTGGGGCTACAGTGTGATTAGCTGCGCCACTTTAATTGCTTGTAAAGTACTTTTAGCTACACCCATTACGTAATTTTTTTGGGTAAATACTTTTCAACATGTCACAAAAATCAAACTTCGGAGCATTCAGGTACTTTCTGGAAAGCCAAGACAGCTATATTATGCCTTTCTGTTTCATTTTAATGAAAATTAAAATGGATTTTTTTTAAAGGAGGGTGAAATACTAAGCTTTGGTTGGAAGAGAGGGAAGGGGATGGGAGAGGAACAGGAGAGAGGAGGGGAGAGTTACAAAGGACACCTGGCCAAGTTCTGCCATCTTGGAACATTTTTTGAAGTAAAAAAAAAATTATGTTTTTATTTCCTACCATCTTGCATTTCCCACCAACGCCACCTTGGATTTTTAAATTTCGCGCCATCTGCCATCCTTATGACGTGATACATACAAGAGAACGTCAAATTGAATACCTTTCAGCCGTCAATTTTAAATCTTATTTAATTTGGCAACCAGTTTCAGTGTTTTACTACGCCATCTTCAGGCCCTGTGTACAGACAACAATGGTACCAGTATAAAATAGATAACAAAACAAGGGGCATGGTGCAAGTCGGTTGGTTGGCTCTGAACACTATGGGACTTAACATCGATGGTCATCAGTCCCCTAGAACTTAGAACTACTTAAACCTAACTAACCTAAGAACAGCACACAACACCCAGCCATCACGAGGCAGAGAAAACCCCTGACACCGCCGGGAATTGAACCCGGGAACCCGGGCGTGGGAAGCGAGAACGCTACCGCACGACCGGAAGATGCGGGCCATGGTGCAAGTCTTATATACAGTGGTAATATGTAATAACATAACAATAAGATACCAACCAGTCGAGGAAGTTACAATAGTTACAGATAAATTGAGGAATAAAATAAGAGAATAGTGCACACCATATTAACTTAAACTAGTGAACAAAGTATATACGTCATATAATCGTAAAAAAGGAATCTACTAAACGTAGGTCAATATTTCATGTTATGCGTAGATAATAACGGTGTAATGCTAACGCAATGCTCGTTAAACAACAGGAGTAAAACAATGTAATGTAGTCATATACGATCAGTTGAGACTGAACATAAAACATTTGATTACATGGTGTCATATAGTAGCAAAACTTATTGGAGATCAACCCCATAACTATCTGTATCATCATATACTACTAATAATTAATAAAAGGGGAATAAAACTCATTACAATTTACCGATCACAACCCATGAGATGCAACCTATTTAATAAAACATTTCTACTGAATCAAACTATGAATCTAATGTAATAAACCGTAACGAATTCCCACTAAGCAGTAAATATTGAAATATAGAAAAGATAAAACCCCGTTATCACAAAAGTGAAAAGTCTATCACTAAGGAGGCGTGTGACTATGTGACAAACTAAATCAAATGTTATGGAATAAGCTTAAAAGAAAAGTACTGCGATGCATACGCAGTATGTCATAAACACACTAATTACAATCAGAACAACCAAAGGCGTTTACCTCTTCATGTCATGCATCCCTTAAAGAAGGGAAGAGAAAAGACCTACGACAAAAACAAAACACCAGAGCACATGTGTCGGAGTATACCACACAATGTGTAGTGTGTCAGTTAGAATCTTTGTGATCAGATAGTTAATTGAGATCGTGGATGTCAAGGAATACACCGGAATTCTGTGTTGGGTATTATCAAGGCAACAGATGTTTAGGTGAGCAATCTGAACAAACACCCATGTCAATTAATAAAACTAGTAATCGCGTGAAAACTAACACTCGTCTCATAACATAAAAACAATCTAAAGAGGGAAAGAACTCAGTCACAATACTAACAACATAATACCAACCAATGTAGTGCAGCAACCGTCGTTGTTACACATCGAAGAATGACGGTAAGCAAGTAAGTAGGTGGAGGATCACATGTCGGGTACATCATAGTCTTCAAGGTCAAATGAAGATCAAAGTGCGCCAGGAGCCCTACAGCATTCCTACTTACGAGACCGTGCTGTGCTAGTGGATTTGATCCACACAAAAAATACCACTAAAGATGGAGTGGTTACTCAGAAAGCTGCGAAATTTATAGTTAACTGGAATGATTCATGAGACATTCTCAGTTTGGAATCAACCACAGAGCTAATCGAATAGTCCACGGGTGTACTGCCCATACATGGTGTCCAATGGGCACGTTTCGTAACGTATGTGTTAATTAGTGGATGATTACATGGATTCAAAACTTTGACGGTAAACAGCGTGGTGATTAGCACCATTTCTCAAGATCGTTGTAATGATGTATGAGTAGTTACTCTTGTTAAAACAAAAAGCGAAGACCATATAACTACAGCTATAGTAATAGAAAATTTCACAAACCATTATATCTTTCCATACCATTAACAGTGTTAATAAAACAGTGGATGATGTTCAGATGGCTGGTTGATCGCGAAATAAGTAGAATGAGCCAGCCATCCCCAAACACACAAAATCTTCGTCCAATTAAGTTGTGCAGGAGTCCTGACGCAACGCAACATATCAACAATTTACTTGCTATTGTTCTATCATAACCTACAATTGAGGGAAAGTCCCTCGGTAAACCAAAAACATCCCTCCTACCATCATACAAAACACACGACATTAAAACGTTGTACATTGTGTTCGTAAAAAAGAAGAGTGTTTCGGTAACACATGAATGATGCTGATTGCAGATGAAGTAGTGCAAATAATGGTTACGCGGATATGCGTTCCCAGGTTATGTTTTAGGTACGTCGTATGTGATACTTTATGTACAGTTATTACGCGTGCAAGTGTTATTCTCAATATACATGCATAATGTTGATTTTACTAATAACCGCTTCGTACACAATTCGTTCAATATGAGCACCGGAAATACCAACGAGATGCTGCATCCGTAAAAGAACGTGATCAACAGTTGCTAGCAGCAGTTACAGTGGAATCTGGGTGACGTGTTCCTGTTCACTGACGTTCAGTTCAGGTAGAGACCGATCGTGTCTCTGATTAGCGAGTTCTTTTAGACGTCCCCAAAGCTAAAAGTCACATTGATTCAGATTAGGTGATCTTGCAGGCTATGCATCTGGAAACGCTCTGGAGATAAGTTGGAAAGTTGTATTTAGAGGATTTTTCACTGGACGAGCGACCTGAGGTTTCACATGAAAACCGTGGTTTCCACAAAGTTTCGCGCTTCCAAAGCAAGAATTACATGCTGCACAAAGAGATCTCGATTACCTCCAGACCTTCTGGTTGTATTCTCTTCAAAGAAGAACAGACAAAAGGTGCTTGTGAATCCTCTCAAAACAGTCACATGCGGCGACTGCAATGGTTTCTCGTGCACAATACGCTGTTTAACAGTACCCCAAATTCGGCAGTTCTGTGTATTCATTACACCCAGTAGTCTAAAACGTGTCTCGTAACTCCGTAGAATATTGCCCGGTCACACCTTATCAACTTCGATGCGTGGCAGGAACCGAAGATCAAATTCAGAATGTTGCGGCGGGTCATGAGGATTAGTTGCTGCGTGGTCTTGATCTTGTATGGGTACCGATGTAAAACATACCGCAAAACTTTCCGTTCTGTTGACCATGGGATGGACTATTCTCGTGGCACTGCACGGGCACTGACATTATCCTGGTTCACGCTGCGTGGTCAGCTACAGCAACAGCAACATCGTCAATAATTTCCATATGGGTAGGAAGCCTTCTTCTTCCAGGTTCCACATCGAGCTCATTCATCATTTCGAATTTCATTACTCCCTCAGTGCAGCGCTGTAATTGCTACAGTTAACAAAAAATGGTTCACATGGCTCTGGGCACTATGGGACTCAACTGCTGTTGTCATAAGTCCCCTAGAACTTAGAACTACTTAAACCTAACTAACCTAAGGACATCACACAGATCCATGCCCGAGGCAGGATTCGAACCTGCGACCGTAGCGGTCGTGCGGTTCCAGACTGTAGCGCCTTTAACCGCTCGGCCACTCCGGCCGGCCTACTCTTCACATACAACAGTTTCAAGAACAGCGCAAGATCTCTCTTCTCGATGGCCACTGTTCACTCACGCTATGGCTTGTCAAATGACAGCGTGGACGTTATAACGTCATATTAACGGTGTACAGCGCCAGATTTGCTGTGACGGTCAAAATTGAAAGGAGTTTTTTTTTCAGGGTGAATCGGTTCCGAATTAACGCAGTAGCACATCTACGAAGTTTTGCTGCAATACGATAATTGAAACCCACACTGGACAGACATGAGTAGCTGCACTGTAATTGTAACCACCCGTACTTTTATTTTATCACCGTGACAGGTTTAGGGCTATCATACTCACCTTTTTTCACTGCATAATAATACCTGTGTAGTGAGGGTAACTTTATCTGTTTTCGAAATAATTATAATAAAAGTATGGATACGTGCATTTAACAGATAAAATGGCGCTAACTACACTACTGGCCATTAAAATTGCTACACCAAGAAGAAATGCAGATGATAACCGGGTATTCATTGGACAAATATATTATACTAGAACTGAAATGTGATTACATTTTCACGCAATTTGGGTGCATACATCCTGAGAAATCAGTACCCAGAACAACCACCTCTGGCCGTAACAACGGCCTTGATACGCCTGGGCATTGAATCAAACAGAGCTTGGATGGCATGTACAGGTACAGCTGCCCATGCAGCTTCAACACGATACCACAGTTCATCAAGAGTAGTGACTGGCGTATTGTGACCAGACAGTTTCTCGGCCACCATTGGTGATAGATCTGGAGAATGTGGTGGCCAGGACAGCAGTCGAACATTTTCTGTATCCAGAAAAGCCCGTAAACGACCTGCAACATGCGATCGTGCATTATCCAGCTGAAACGTAGTGTTTCGCAGGGATCTAATGAAGGGTAGAGCCACGGGTCGTAACACATCTGAAATGTAACGTCCACTGTTCAAAGTGCCATCATTGCGAACAGGAGGTGACCGAGACGTGTAACCAATGGCACCCCATACCATCACGCCGGGCGATACGCCAGTATGGTGATGACGAATACACGCTTCCAATGTGCGTCCACCGCGATGTCGCCAAACACGGATGCGACCATCATGATGCTGTAAACACAACCTGGATTCATCCGAAAAAATGACGTTTTGCCATTCGTGCACCCAGGTTCGTCGTTGAGTAAACCGTCGCAGGCACTCCTGTCTGTGATGCAGCGTCAAGGATAACCGCAGCCATGGTCTCCGAGCTGATAGTCCATGCTGCTGCGAACGTCGTCGAACTGTTCGTGCAGATGGTTGTTGTCTTGTAAACGTCCCCATCTGGTGACTCAGGGATCGAGACGTGGCTGCACGATCCGTTGCAGCCATGCGGGTAAGATGCCTGTCATCTCGACTGCTAGTGATACGAGGCCATTGGGATACAGCACGGCGTTCCGTATTACCCTCCTGGACCCACCGATTCCATATTGTGCCAACAGTCATTGTATCTCGACCAATGCGAGCAGCAATGTCGCGATACGATAAACCGCAATCGCGATAGGCTACAATCCGACCATTATCAAAGTCGGAAACTTGATGGTACGCATTTCTCCTCCTTACACGAGGCATCACAACAACGTTTCACCAGGCAACGCCGGTCAACTGTTGTTTGTGTATGAGAAATCGGTTGGAAACATTCCTCACGTCAGCACGTTGTAGGCGTCGCCGCCGGCGCCAACCTTGTGGGAATGCTCTGAAAAGCTAATCATTTGCATATCTTCTTCCTGTCGGTTAAATTTCGCGTCTGTAGCACGTCATATTCATGGTGTAGCAATTTTAATGGCCAGTAGCGTACTCAAATATTCTTTTCTGAGTAGCATCTCGCGACATACTACTGAACGACATAATACTGTTATGAAACAAGTTTAGCCATGTGAAGACAGGCTTTACAGCTGGTATCAGGTCATGTTATTAAAATAAAACTTTTTAAAAGTTTTAGTGGCTGGTTTTGTTCTCCACCATCGATCCGTAATTGAGAACAGCTACATAGTTGAGCAACATCAAGCATGGATGTAAGATTTGTTTGGAGTATTGTCTTATGCGAAAGTGAAACGTGGGCAGTAAACAGTGAAGTTAAGAAAAGAATAGAAGCTTTTGACATTTTGTACTACAGGAGAATACTTAAGATTACATGTTTAGATCAGATACGTAATGGAGAGAAGCTAGATCCAACTGGGAAAGGAGAGCCTTGTGTTACAACGTGGCCAGAGAACAGGCTAGGTTGACTGGAAATTTCCTGAAGCATCAAGGAATACTTAGTCTGGTAAAGGAGAGTGTGGCGGTGGCGGCGGTAGGAGGAGAGGGGGTTGTAATTATAGAGGGATACCACGGCTTGAACCCATTCAGCACTTTTAAATGGGTATATGGTGCAGTTATTACACTCGTATATCAAAAGACATGCAGGAAATACACTGCAGTGGAGAGCAGCATGGAAATAATCTTTCGACAGAAGGCTACAACAACAACATTTGCCCACTACGTTTTAGTCTATTTTTAAGGACGTCTGTTGTGTGATTAAATTCTTCCTATTATCGGTACCCTGAAAGTGTACACCATTTGTGTAGGATAATGGAGGACGGAGAAGAGGCTGAAGTGCTGTCTCGCCTCTTTGCGGGCGGAGGTACAATATCGGCCTCTGTGAAAAAGTTCTTTTCGCCGACCACTCGATAAGACGGCGCTTTATGAAAAGAACTTTCAGCGGCCCACAGAGAGGCCTGAGAGAGAGCTTTGACGAAGCTGTGAGCTATCAGAAGCCTCAGCCCTGCCAACAGCCTCTCGCCGAGAGATCAATCAGAGGAGTCGAACAAAGGCCGGAGCGCCATAGCGCCTCAGACGTGTAGCAACCAATCGCTCCGCCCGGAGCGAACGTCTGACGAATACACCGCAATCAATACACTTTAAAAAGGTGACAGCTGTACTCTTCTTTTTGGGTAGTTACTTAATAGCGAGCAATTGCACAGAAAAAAATCCAAACAAATGAACATGACAAATACCAAAAGACGAGCGATGAGATACCGGTAACTGTCAGACACTTCTGTGAACATGAAAGTGTCTTGAATTTGAAAGATGATCATATCAAGATGGAAAAAAGAAAGAGAGGAAAATGTATAGATATCATATCCAAGTTAATCCTAGCAAAACAATTTTGTATAACGTGCTCCACAGTTCTAATAAACAGTGAATATCCTAAAACTTCCACTGCAAATATTGCGGAAACTGAAAGTGCTATTGCTGTGCGGTTTTCACAGAAAGGATTGATAGAAACAGGTTCATATTATTAGCAATCAACAGATTGTAACAATACTTAGAAACTGTACTTTTTGCGCAAACATATACTTTTTAAATGGAACAATGCCTATTGACATTAACGAACTAGAAGCGGGATAAATTAGGATTCTAGTGCGAGTCGTTTACAAGATATCATATTTTGAAAAGTTTCTACATCGATACTTGTACAAGACCTGTTGCAGTAGTCACTGAAGAGCGACGCAAATACATACACTAGTTATGTGGATTCTGACCAGTGACGAGACAAATGACCATCACAGGTTGTGTTCAAAATTACCACCGGCAGCGGCTATACTAGGTTTCATTCAGGTAGGGAACGATTGCTGCAAACATGGTAGCATTTCAGCGGAGATGTCCGAGAAGGCTGCAGTAATATGATGTTGCATATCATTATTGTGTAGTTAGTATGTCCTTGCTATACAGCGTCTTTCAGCTTTCCCCCACATAAAAACGTCTACATGCGTAAAATCTGAGCAACAGGCCGGCCAAGGTATAGACCCTCTGCTTCCAGTCCTCCGATATGGCTGCGTCCGTTCCTGCGATATTGGAACAATTCGTGAACCGTGCTGTAGTGCTTCGTGCACTGTGGGATGGAGAGCCATTATGTTAGTTCCATAGGTTCCTCCTAGTTTTGTAGAGGAAAGCCTTCCAGCATCCGTGGAAGATGGTTTGTTAAGAGGCTGCGATACTTGTGTGCGTTCAGTGTTCCGTCTGTGAAATCGGGCCTATTTTAAGAAATTCATGCCATCACCGTGTGCTGCTTTTAGTGAATAGTTCTTTATTGCCTACTAGTTTCGGTGGAAAGTATCATTTTCAAGTAATTTATTACAGTAAAAATATTTACGTACGTGGTAGATCTGCGACAGAACTGTGTTAACACGTGGCTGCAACACAGGTTCTGCTGTGAATTTTTATGACCAAGACAGCTAATAACTTTGTTATGGGAGTTTAAATGTTAATATATCCTACGCAGATTATTTTTATTTATTCTAATGGCAATTTTACAGAGCACGTTAAATCAATACATCAAATCTTGCTTTCTTTCTTCTTCTTTCTTCTTTCTTTCTGTCCACATTAATTTCATGGATTCTGATTTCTGTCTTCGGAGCTCCTCGATGTTTTCAGGCTGCTATCTTTTTCTCTCTTGTTCTTCCCTGAAGATCACCTTCTGAATTTTGTTCCTCTATAAATTTCTGCTGTGTATGTCCACTATCTCAATGTTTGCTTCTTTGACCTGATTTAAAGTCTGTGTAAACCACGCTGATTGTCCTTTAAGCTTCATTATTTAATTAAAGAATTGTTTTACTAGCCTGCCGTTTTCCATTCTCGCCAAATGTCCAATACTTCTTTCGCGCATGGTATGTATTATGTTCTCTACATCTGCGTAGATTTCTTTGTTGGGTCGTGGTCTCATGTATCTGTTCCTGTTGTCCTTGGGTCGAGTATGCTTCTAATCAGTCGCCTTTCTATTTTCATTACTTTACTTATCCCACCTTTTTGTACTAGGTTTAGCGTTTCGGCGCCGTACAGAGCCTCTGTTCTCACTACCGTATTGTTGCGTTTAATTTTGGTATCCCACGATAATGCCTTCTTCTTGTATATGTTTCTCGTCATCTGGTATGCGATTTTCATCTTCTTTGCTCTTATTTCAAGACTTCCTTTCTCATTATTGTTTATGGTTAGCCATTCATCTAAATATTTGAATGAATTGACTCTCTTGATTCTATTTCGATTTATCAGTAGTTTCTCTCGGCAGTTTTCTACATTTGTTATAAAGTCTGTCTGCGAAAGAAATTTGTAAACAGACTTCCCTTGCTTGGTCAGTTAAGTTTCCTATTTGGATTTTCGCGTTTTCCGGTGTGTCTGATCAGGACAATGTCATCCGCGAATATCTTGTAATCTACATAGGTGCTATCCTTTCAGTTTGCTAATTTGATACCTATCTTATCGGATTTACTCCACTCTTTAATCACTTTGTCCAGGGTACAATTAAAAATTATAGGCGACAACCTTTCTCCCTGTCTGACTCCTGTTCTTATTTCAAAGCTTTCGGAGAACTGTCCGCAGAAAATGACTTTAGATGTGGTGTTTGTCAACGTGTGTTGGATAATGTTTGTAGTTTTTGGATCTAAGTCGAATTCTTTTTGAATAGTGATAAGGAATGCTCTGTCAATGAAATGATATGCTTTCATGAAATCTACAAAAGTAACAGCGTGAACCATGGACCTTGCCGTTGGTAGGGAGGCTTGCGTGCCTCAGCGATACAGATAGCCGTACCGTAGGTGCAATCACAACGGAGGGGTATCTGTTGAGAGGCCAGACAAATGCGTGGTTCCTGAAGAGGGGCAGCAGCCTTTTCAGTAGTTGCAGGGGCAACAGTCTGGATGATTGACTGATCTGGCCTTGTAACAATAACCAAAAGGGCCTTACTGTGCTGGTACTCCGAACGGCTGAAAGCAAGGGGAAACTATGGCCGTAATATTTCCCGAGGGCATGCAGCTTTACTGTATGGTTAAATGATGATGGCGTCCTCTTGGGTAAAATATTCCGGAGGTAAAATACTCTCCGGGCGGGGACTACTCAAGAGGACGTCGTCATCAGGAGAAATAAAACTGGCGTTCTACGGATCGGAGCGTGGAATGTCGGATCCCTTAATCGGGCAGGTAGGTTAGAAAATTTAAAAAGGGAAATGGATAGGTTAAAATTAGGTATAGTGGGAATTAGTGAAGTTCGGTGGCAGGAGGAACAAGACTTTTGGTCAGGCGAATAGAGGATTATAAATACAAAATCAAATAGGGGTAATGCAGGAGTAGGTTCAATAATGATAAAAAAAATAGGAGTGCGGGTAAGCTACTACGAACAGCATAGTGAACGCATTATTGTGGCCAAGATAGACACGAAGCCCACGCCTACTACAGTAGTACAAGTTTATATGCCAACTAGCTCTGTAGATGACGAAGAAATGTATGATGAAATTTAATAGTCATGGGTGACTGGAGTCGGTAGTAGGAAAAGGGAGAGAAGGAAACATGGTAGGTGACTATGGAGTGGGCTAAGAAATGAAAGAGGAAGCCGCCTGGTAGAATTTTGCACAGAGCACAACTTAATCATAGCTAACACTTGGTTCAAGAATCAGAAAAGAAGGCTGCATACATGGAAGATGCCTGGGGATACTGACAGGTTTCAGATAGATTATATAATGGTAAGACAGAGATTTAGGAACCAGGTTTTAAATTGTAGGACATTTCCAGGGGCAGATATGGACTCTGACCACAACCTGTTGGATATGAACTGTAGACTAAAACAAAGAAACTGCAAAAAGGTAGGAATTTCAGGAGATGGGACCTGGATAAACTGACTAAACCAGAGCTTGTACAGAGTTTCAGGGAGAGCATAAGGGGACAATTGCCAAGAATGGGGGAAAGAATTACAGTAGAAGAAGAATGGGAAGCTTTGAGGGATGAAGTAGTGAAGGCAGCACAGGATCAAGTAGGTAAAAAGACGAGGGCTAGTAGAAATACTTGGGTAACAGAACAAATACTGAATTTAATTGATGAAAGGAGAAAATATATACATGCAGTAAATGAAGCAGGCAAAACTGAATACAAACGTCTCAAAAATGAGATCGACATGAAGTGCAAAATGGCTAAGCAGGCATGGCTAGAGGACAAATGTAAGGATGTAGAGGCTTATCTCACAAGGGGTAAGATAGATACAGACTACAGGAAAATTAAAGATACCTTTGAAGAAAAGAGAACCACCTGTATGAATATCAAGAGTTCAGATGGAAACCCAGTTCTAAGCAAAGAAGGGAAAACAGAAAGGTGGAAGGAGTATATAGACGGTCTATACAAGGGCGATGTACTTGAGGACAATATCATGGAAATAGGAGAGGATGCAAATGAAGATGAAATGGGAGATATGATACTGTGTTAAGAGTTTGACAGAGCACTGGAAGACTTGAGTCGAAACAAGGCCCCGGGAGTAGACAACATTCCATTAGAACTACTGACAGCCTTGGGAGAGCCAGTCCTGACGAAACTCTACCATCTGGTGAGCAAGATGTATGAAACAGGCGAAATACCCTCAGACCTCAAGAAGAATATAATAATTCCATTCCCAAAGAAAGCAGTTGTTGACAAATGTGAAAATTACCGAAATATCAGTTTAATAAGTCACGGCTGCAAAATACTAACGCGGATTCTTTACAGACGAATGGAAAAACTAGTTGAAGCCGACCTCGGGGAAGATCAGTTTGGATACCGTAGAAATATTGGAACACGTGAGGCAATACTGACCCTACGACTTATCTTAGAAGCTAGATTAAGGAAAGGCAAACCTACGATTCTAGCATTTGTAGACTTAGAGAAAGTTTTTGACAATGTTGACTGGAATACGCTCTTTCAAATTATGAAGGTGGCAGATGTAAAATACAGGAGGCGAAAGGCTATTTACAATTTGTACAGAAACCAGAAGGCAGTTATAAGAGACGAGGGACATGAAAGGGAAGCAGTGGTTGGGAAGGGAGTGAGACCGGGTTGCAGCCTTTCCCCGATGTTATTCAATCTGTATATTGAGCAAGCATTGAAGGAAACAAAAGAAAAACTCGGAGTCGGTATTAAAATCCATGGAGAAGAAATAAAAACTTTGAGGTTTGCCGATGACATTGCAATTGTCTCATAGACAGCAAAGGACTTGGAAGAGCAGTTGAACGGAATGGATAGTGTCTTGAAGGGAGGATATAAGATGAACATCAACAAAAGCAAAACGAGGATAATGGAATGTAGTCGAATTAAGTCGGGTGATGCTGAGGGAATTAGATTAGGAAATGAGACACTTAAAGTAGTAAAGGAATTTTGCTGTTTGGGGAGCAAAATAACTGATGATGGTCGAAGTAGAGAGGATATAAAATGTAGACTGGCAATGGCAAGGAAAGCGTTTCTGAAGAAGAGAAATTTGTTAACATCGAGTATAGATTTAAGTGTCAAGAAGTTATTTCTGAAAGTATTTGTATGAAGTGTAGCCATGTATGGAAGTGAAACATGGACGATAAATAGTTTGGACAAGAAGAGAATAGAAGCTTTTGAAATGTGGTGCTACAGAAGAATGCTGAAGGTTAGATGGGTAGATCGCAAACTAATGAGGAGATACTGAATAGGATTGGGGAGAAGAGGAGTTTGTGGCACAACTTGACTAGAAGAAGTGATCGGTTGGTAGGACATGTTCTGAAGCATCAAGGGATCACCCATTTAGTATTGGAGGGCAGCGTGGAGGGTAAAAATCGTAGAGGGAGACCAAGAGATGAATACACTACGCAGATTCAGAATTATGTAGGTTGCAGTAGGTACTGGGAGATGAAGAGGCTTGCACAGGATAGAGTAGCATGGAGAGCTGCATCAAACCAGTCTCAGGACTGAAGACCACAACAACAACAACAACAACAACAACAACAGTTGTGTCTTTGTTTCTCAGTTCCCTCATTTCAACGATGGTTTTTAGATTCCAGATCTGTTCAATGGATTATATATTTTTCGGAAATCCACTTTGGTATTCCCCAGTTGTGGGTCCGGTTGATGTTCCGCCGGATTGAGTAGTGCTTTAGAGAGGATTTTATATGTTACTGGCAGAAGTAATATCCCCTACAATTATTGGATTCTGTTTTAACGCCTTTCTTGATGGTAGTTTTCAAGTTTTCCGGAATTTCTTCTTTCTCCCAGATTTTATCTACTAGATTTTTAAGTTTAGGAGTAATGTCATTATCTAGAGACTTCCATAACTCCACCTTAATCCCATCCTCACTGGCTGCCTGATTTTTTTTTTTTTTTAAGGCGCATATGCTTTCTTTAAGTTCTTATAAATCTGGGGCCGTTGAATTGTTAGTTTAAGAATAATTTTCACTAAAAGTGAATTTGATTTCAAGTTTATGATAGTTGTGTAAATGTTTAAAATATTTTGCCATCATGTCACAGTTATTCTACTTACCAATGGGAAAATTGGTTAGTTTTCAGGCTCTTTAGTTGTAATCTTCGCGGTATAAATCTGTTTAGTTGTTTCTTAAACAGTCGCCAACAATTTCTCGTCTTATGCCTTTTGAAATCTTCATTGATTTGATGTAGCTCATTCATGATAAACAGATTCCTCTCTGCTTTAAAAATTCTAGTGACTTCCCTTCTCTTTTATAGGAGGTTTCCCCTGTTTTCGTGATTGTTTTTTTCATTAAACTTTTCCCATAATTTTTGCTTTTCTTATACAGGCTTGTCACATTGATAATTCCACCATGTCTGTTGTTTACGTTTGGTAGGTGTTGGCGTTCTGATTACTGCTTCGATGATGCCATTTCAAAAATCAATCCCATGCTTTAAATTCCTGATTTTGAAGTTCTGACTTTAATTTTCCCAGCTGCAGCTTATCGTAGTCGTATTTTGGAATCTTAATTTGTCTCTTGTGTTTCTTGCGTACTTCAGGTTTAATCCTACACTCAACTAAGAGCTGTATTGAGGCGATTAGATATTTCCGGATTTTGTAACTCTGACATTCATTATTTCCTTAGACGACTTTCTGCTTATTGCTATATAGTCAAGCTGTTTTTCCCCACATATGTGTTTGGTGACACCTATGTCGATAGCTTCATAGGTTTTCTCTCAAAGGACGTCGACTTGATGACTATGTTGTGGTTATCACATAGTTCTACCAGACTTTCCTCGTTTCTATTGACACGCTTAAGAGCAGAATGTTCACCAACAGTTATCCTATATTTTTTCTCTTTTCCAATTTGTGCATTTAAGTCCCCAGTAGAAAATTAGTGTGTTTCGATGGTATCTTACTCACGTAGTTATCAATTGTCTCCCAATATTCATCTACGTTGTGTCTAGTTTTCTTTTGGTTTTTATCATTTCAAGGTCATGCGCATTTAGAATTGTGTACAATTTGTTCGTGGATTTAAATGTTAGAGAGGACGTTTGGGTCAAAACTTACTATTGCGGTAATTGTTTTATTAAAGATAACGAAACCGCTGCCGAAATTGGGTGCACGTTCGAGTCTCTTGCTTCTGGACTTGCTCTAATAGATTCTGTATCCATTTGAATCAAAAAGTTCATTGTCTACGTAGCAGGTGTCCTGTACAGTTGTAACCATTATGTTATTTTTATCTAAGACATCTGTTATTGTTTTTAGTTTTCCAAGTTTAATGAGAGATTGGACGTTAAATGTTGCTATATAGTTTATTTGCTTTGAGTTAATTTTACGTGTGCGATCTTGAGGGTGCTCCTATTCACCCAACTTTATGTTGTGGTACCCCAGAATGCGAATGACCACTTGACACATTACCAATGGGTACGCTGGGGGATTGACGTCTTGGGGTATTCTGATTACATAAAGACTTCTTATCCATTATGATTACTGTTTTGGTGATTAGTTTGTGGTAATCGGGTTCAGCTTTTACTTTTGAAGGTGAGATGTATAGGAAACGGCCGCATCTCACGTAGTAAACACGAGCCTACCAGGGGGCTAGTCAATACGATACAGACTCTTCTGGATATAACTTCCTTCCAACAGTGGGTGAGGTTGCTTCTTCCACCAGCTTCACAGTACCAGAGTCCATCTCTTCCGCTGTTGATACCATTGTGGTCTTCGTCGTACCCTGACAAGGGACACCTCACAAGGTACTACTATCACCCGGGCCAGGTGAACCAAGATGTTTTAACGAGGTGTTACTTCTCCCCCTCCTTCCTTCTCAACCGGGTTTGTGACCAACTATCGGAGAGCTGCAGGTATTTTTATTATACAGTGTATTTACGTCGACTTGAAAGTGGAAGGGGAGAGTGTTTACCTCGGAACACTTTTCAGAATTTCACCCTCAGTCAGCTCCGTTACACAAGTTTAATACATCTTCTTGTAGCCTTTTCAAATGATAGCATTCATTTTTTGTGTGCTGCAGTCTTTTTCTGAAATTACAAACATTACTTTGTGAAAGTAAGGTCTTTCCAAATGTGAGAAAATATTCTAAGGTATGACATGCTCATATATTTAGGAACAAATATTCTACTGAAATTTAAAAGGAAGGGAAGAAGTAATTTCACGTCCCGTCGACATCGAAGTCATTAGAGACAGAGCGCAAACTCGGACGGTGCCGAAGAACCATCCTGGCATCTGCCTGTGGCGATTTAGGGAGATCACGGGAAATCTAAATCTGGATGGCCTCACGTGGGTTTGAACCGTCGTCCTCCAGAGTCACCTGATTCGACTAAAATTTAAAAGTGTTGCAGTCGAGAAGCCCTTTCCAATACTGTATTTAATGGGCCATCTGTTACATTATTACTCCACGACATACCAATAATCTACAACTGAAATCAAATTAAGGTGAAGTATTACCAAAAACCAGTTGCAAGTTAAAATACTTTTAAATAGAAGGTATTGAAGACTAACACAAATTTTCAGTATCAAAAGAGGTAAAATTGTTAAGACATTAAAGAAACTCAATTCACTTGCAAATATCAGAAGTTTCAATATAAAAGACCTTCTTCCGTTTTAAGGTGCAAGATGGCGAGGGACTAGCGATGTATGGTTCAATTTTCCACATGCTATGTTATTAGATTTAAAAGTTTATATCGTCATACACACCATATGATTCTGTAACTAAACAATTAACAAAGTCTTCCAATTAGTTTTAATATATACTCGTATTACAGCAATTAAAAGTATAGGATTAAAAAAATTACAAATGCTGTACAAAACACAAACTCTTGTCGCACAACAACAAAAGCAATGTAAAAAGTCGGAAACTTCTTGTGACTGTCTCTAGTGCACATTCCGACATGTGATGCTAAAATCGTCGCTAGACTGAAACATCGACCAAGAAACTCTCTGACAGCCAAGACAGTTCATCACCCACAGAAAATATAACAAAAAACTTTTCATGAACCCGTAAGTGCATTATCTCACGAGCAAACAATGGCCACGTAAACTTAAACAAATTGCGTAAGCCCAAACAAAAACAGCGAAACACACACCTACCACCAATCAAATTTAACACAGTGCCGACTGTAGCTCTCAGTTATCTCTTATTTCTACAGTCAGATATCATGACAGGTGATTAGTGCACACACTGTATAATAGCGGACAGCAGATTCACTAAATTCAAATTTAGAAGTATTTACTACACACAAAATTGAAATTGAGATTTTTGTAATCCGCACTTAATATTGCTTTGTGCGTGTATGTACTATTACACAAATTATTAGCAAAATTCTGATAGCGCAGTGTGAATTTGGCACTTAACTGTTGCGTTTTGTGCTACTGGTAGAATCAACATTACATACACCCCAAGCCAATGTTGGCCAATTTCAAATGACAAAGTAAAACAATTTTGTAGGCACATTGATATTGTAAATCATTATCTAGTTTGACTAAATGATGAATTAGATAACTTCTAGTAGCAACTGTTAATTAATAAAAACAAAGAAGGATAAAGGAATTTTACTAATTACAATACCAACAACGTACAGATAAACATGTTTTGAACAAAAGGAATATATTTCCTTTTTAAGAAGAGCGCAATTAATGCGTAATCTGCGCACGGGAGGGCCTACTTTCTCTATCAGTCTGTCACTAAAATCATTCTGCAACGTATCCCTTCAAAATAAAAGGTGAAACGTGATGGAAAAACAATGAGAGCGCTCAATCTCTACGAAAACTACTTGTGCACAGCCAGGATACAGCACACTAACCACAGCAGAAGCAGAACATGCAATGAAGTATTAGAATATTATCAGTCGTGAAAAACATATTCTACTGACAGTAATTTATGATTTATTTATCTTCTTGCGTAGTCGTCGGTTCAGAGTCTTTGTTCGTGAGCAGATACGTTTGGTAAGAACAGACCGTGGTAGCAAGAAGTGTAATGCGACAGAAAGTTGTATCTTGAGCTGTAAAAACATTAATCGGACTTCGTGAGAGTAAATTTAAACTGCAAGGCTCGACTTCTGCGCCATCTGCACGTAGTGGCGATCGGATCGCTAGCGAATCCACACATAACCAAAACAGTCACTTACCAAGTAATTACAGCTGAAACATTTAAAAGAATCTTTACATGTTATTAGTAAATGATAGTTGAATCATATATGACACATAAAATATATATAAACTTAAAGACAACAATTATTATTTCTAATTTAAAGCGAGCAGATAATATGACATCCTTACAGCATGGAAGATGTCTGAAGACAGAACATAGTAATTGTCCTAAGAGATTGTAGGTGATGACAGTATTTTATGTGACACCAAATCTTAGTTTTAAACATAGTAAATTAAAATAATTGCATTGCCCCCTTGAGTGACTGTGACATTATTATCAACAATATTGGGGAAGCCATTCAGCTACATTGCTCAGCTGAATGTTATTGTGGAAACTGTGAGAACTACGGATAAGGTGGTTCATCAAACACGTCCCCCGTAGCAACGGCGCGGTGGAGTAGTAGATTTCGAGCCAGAGGTAATCTGTTTGAATGCCAGCGTTACAAGAAATTATCGTCACCCGCATATCGTCGGCAAAGGTAGGAAAGGTGATGACGTAAGATTCCTTACCACCTAACTGTGCGCCGATGCCATAGGTTAAAAAGTCAAAATCTCACAATTTCGAGCCAGAGGTAATCTGTTTGAATGCCAGCGTTACAAGAAATTATCGTCACCCGTATATCGTCGGCAAAGGTAGGAAAGGTGATGACGTAAGATTCCTTACCACCTAACTGTGCGCCGATGCCATAGGTTAAAAAGTCAAAATCTCACAACAGCGACCTACGAGGGCGGGACATAGTCCGTAACATGAAGACATTAAGCGGGACAGACCATTGTGTGTGCATCGTGTCCGCATGGTTTATACCTGCTCCTTGCTTCCTCACCCATTTTCGTCGCCAGAACATTATGTCATTCAACTCTATACTCACTGATTACAGTAACAGAAATGATATAATTACACAGAGAGGGAATCACATTTCGCAAAATAAAAATACTCATTTTGTGAGAATTAAAAAAAAAATCCGATTTAGGCGACTTTATCCTTAATAACATCACTCTCAGTGATACCATATGACGATCTACATCTAAATCTGTACTCTGCAAACTACTGAAGGGCACTGTATGAGCTATTAGGACTTGTTTCCATTCCATTCATGTTGTTGTTGTTGTTGTGGTCTTCAGTGCTGAGACTGGTTTGATGCAGCTCTCCATGCTACTCCATCCTGTGCAAACTTCTTCATCTCCCAGTACCTACTGCAACCTACATCCTCTTGAATTTGCTTAGTGTATTCATCTCTTGGTCTCCCTCTACGATTTTTACCCTCCACACTGCCCTCCAATACTAAATGGGTGATCCCTTGATGCCTCAACACATGTCCTACCAACCGATCCCTTCTTCCAGTCAAGTTGTGCCACAAACTTCTCTTCTCCCCAATCCTATTCAATACTTCCTCATTAGTTATGTGATCTACCCATCTAATCTTCAGCATTTTTCTGTAGCATCACATTTCAAAAGCTTCTATTCTCTTCTTGTCCAAACTATTTATCGTCCATGTTTCACTTCCATACATGGCTACACTCCATACAAATACTTTCAGAAACGACTTCTTGACACTTAAATCTATACTCGATGTTAACAAATTTCTCTTCTTCAGAAACGCTTTCCTTGCCATTGCCAGTCTACATTTTATATCCTCTCTACTTCGACCATCATCAGTTATTTTGCTCCCCAAATAGCAAAACTCCTTTACTACTTTAAGTGTCTCATCTCCTAATCTAATTGCCTCAGCATCACCCGACTTAATTCGACTACGTTCCATTATCCTCGTTTTGCTTTTGTTGATGTTCATCTTATATCCTACCTTCAAGACACTGTCCATTCCGTTCAACTGCTATTCCAAGTCCTTTGCTGTCTCTGACAGAATTACAATGTCATCGGCAAACCTCAAAGTTTTTATTTCTTCTCCATGGATTTTAATACCTACTCCGAATTTTTCTTTTGTTTCCTTCACTGCTTGCTCAATATACAGATTGAATAACATCGGGGCGAGACTACAACCCTGTCTCACTCCCTTTCATGTCCCTCGACTCTTATAACTGCCATCTGGTTCCTGTACAAATTGTAAATAGCCTTTCGCTCCCTGTATTTTACCTCTGCCACCTTCATAATTTGAAAGAGCGTATTCCAGTCAACATTGTCGAAAGCTTTCTCTAAGTCTACAAATGCTAGAAACGTAAGTTTGCCTTTTCTTAATCTAGCTTCTAAGTCGTAGGGTCAGTATTGCCTCACGTTTTCCAACATTTCTACGGTATCCAACTTATCTTCCCCGAGGTCCTCTTCTACTAGTTTTTCCATTCGTCTGTAAAGAATCCGCGTTAGTATTTTGCAGCCGTGACTTATTAAACTGATAGTTCGGTAATTTTCACATTTGTCAACACCTTCTTTCTTTGGGATTGGAATTATTATATTCTTCTTGAAGTCTGAGGGTATTTCGCCTGTTTCATACATCTTGCTCACCAGATGGTAGAGTTTCGTCAGGACTGGCTCTCCCAAGGCTGTCAGTAGTTCTAATGGAATGTTGTCTACTCCCGGGGCCTTGTTCCGACTCAGGTCTTTCAGTGCTCTGTCAAACTCTTCACGCAGTATTATATCTCCCATTTCATCTTCATCTACATCCTCTTCTATTTCCATAATACTGTCCTCAAGTACATCGCCCTTGTATAGACCCTCTATGTACTCCTTCCACCTTTCTACTTTCCCTTCTTTGCTTAGAACTAGGTTTCCATCTGCGCTTTTGATATTCACACAACTGGTTCTCTTTTCTCCAAAGGTCTCTTTAATTTTCCTGTAGGCTGTATCTATCTTACCCCTAGTGACATAAGCCTCTACATCCTTACATTTGTCCTCTAGCCTTGCCTGCTTAGCTATTTTGCACTTCCTGTCGATCTCATTTTTGAGACGTTTGTATTCCGTTTTGACTGCTTCATTTACTGCATTTTTATATTTTCTCCTTTCATCAATTGAATTCAGTATTTCTTCTGTCACCCAAGGATTTCTACTAGCCCTCGTCTTTTTCCCTACTTGATCCTCTGCTGCCTTCATGTATGCTACTTAAATGCTTTTGTGTCCATTGTAATTAATCTTACTTTGTATCCAACAGTACTAACGCGTAGAGAGTTGGAGTATATTCCTATATTCATCATTTAAAGCTGCTTCTTGAAACTTTGTAAGTTGGAGAGTTTGTGTCTACCAGTTCAGTTTTTTCAGTATTTCTGTGGTACTTTCCCACGACTCACACAAACCTGTAACAATATGTGCTGCACTTCCCTACGTAAGTTCATTATCCCTTGTTAGTCCTATTTGATTCGTGTCACACACTTTTCAGCAGTATTCTAGTATGGGTAGCACGGCTGACTTTGTGAACTGATTACATTTCCCTATTACTTCACAAATAAATCCAAGTTTGTCACTTTCTTTCCATACAATTGAGAAAATGTTGCTGTTCCATTTCACACCCCTACAAATAGTTACACCCAGGTATTCGTACGAGTTGACCAATTCCAACTGTGACTCGGTGGACCATGGTCGTAGGGTATTACGTTTTTCCGTTTTGTGAAGTGCACAGTTCTACGTTTCTGAACATTTAAAGCTTGTTGCCAGTCTTTGCAGCGATTGGATATTTGTTCAGCTTTATTCAGGCAATGCTTCTTTATAGGTAACTGCATCATTATCGAAACGTCTGAGGTTACTACTAATAAAGTTTGCGGGGTCGTTAATGTACAACATGAGGTGCAAGGGTCAAAACACGCTTCTCTTGGGCACGTTCGAAGTTACTTCTACATCTATTTCTCCATCCAAGATAACATACTGTGCCTCCCCTATCAAGAAGTCTTCAATCCAATCACAATATTCGCTTGATACTCAATACGATAACGTGCCACTTGATACCCCATACGATAACACGATCATCCAGAAAAGAATATGACACTAACATTTTTATTACAAATTGCAAGAGGCCACTGGCGTTATTGAAATTACGTGTATTAAATCATGATCTGTATCGAGCATCCCCTTTCGATATGCAGATCACCCCACTGCAATTCAAATGTATGATAATGAGGTATGAGCAAGGAAACGGAACAGTTGGGTGGCCCTGACAGATTGTGTTACATAATAGTAGGTGTAGGGGAAGGTACTTTCATGTACTGAAATTATGTGGAATTCATTAAAAATCATGATTAATTATCTCACAAGCCGGAGATGAGTGTAGGGCGGAATCTGAATCAGTAAAAATTAATTCCTTACGATACTGGTTCGGAAAGGATATCCCAGGGAAGAATGGAAGAAACTGTGATACACCTAACTGAATAGCAAATGTGGGATCTCATAAGTGGCAATGGAGGTAGGCAGTGCCAGGCGTCCCCCAGGGTTCGATATTAACTCCTATATTCTCCATTGTACATAAATTATGTGTCACAAGAAAATCTGAAGACAGCTATCGAGACTCTCGGTACCGATGTGCGTCCACTATCAAAATGGGTGCAGGATGTATGGTTAAAGCTCAACCCATGCAAACCCAAGCAGTACTTGTTGGTCATTCTAGCCTCATTAGCCCGGAATATCGGAAATCTATACCATAACGACTTCTCTCCTTCAGTAAAGAGTTTAGGAGTATTAATAAATGAAAATGTAAATTTGATTAAGAACGTAACTGCGGTGTGCTAGAAGGAAAAAAGGTATGCCTACAAAAATATAGTAAGCTATTCACTCTTTACCCAAAAAAGGAACTTCCACTAATAGTTATAATTCAAAATATTGGTTACAGCGATGTTATTCAGCAAAGTCTTCCTCAAGAAAGCTCACGGACCCTGGAACTGATTATGAATGCCTGTATTCGTTGTATCTGTAATGTTCGATCTTTTGGTCATATTTTGGTCATATTTCGCACAGCTATCCCGGCTGCGTACAGACAAGAGCAGAGATTTACATATTCTTCGTCCTTTCCACTGTCATATCAACGAAAAGTGTCCCTCATATCTCTTCTGTGCCGTAACGCTCTTATCTGAACAACATGCCAGAAACATCCGTTTCCATCGGGGCAAAATCCTTTAGTCCCACTCCATCGTTCAGCCACTTTGTCGAAGTCCTTCTCAGTAGAGGAACCTGACTTTGGAATAACCCGTTGTTTTGAAACATCAAGTCGATGAATGACTGGAGATGGTCTCCAAGTAGCCGAACATTACCATTTCCAGTCAATGATCGGTTCAGTTGCATTCCATGTAAACACAGCCCACATCATTATGGAGTCACCACCAACTTGCAGTTGTTGACCACTTGGGTCCATGACTTTGTGTGATATGCATCACACTTTTGCCATCATATTTTACCAGCTGAAATCGGGACTCATCTGACAATGTTACCGTTTTTCATTTGTCTAGGATCCTACCGATATGGTCACGCGACCAGGAGACGCGCAGGAGTGGATATGATGTTAGCAACGGCACTCGCGTCGGTCGCCTGCTGCCATAGCCCAACAAAGCCAGATTTCGACGCACTGTCCTAATGGATACGTTCGTCGTACGTCATACATTGATTTCTGCGGTTATTTCAAACGTAGTTAATTCTCTGCTAGCCCTGACAACTCTACCCAAACGCCGCAGCACTAAGTCGTTAAGTGACGGTCGGCGACCACTGCGTTGTCCGTGGTGAGAGATAATGCCTGAAATTTGGTATTCTCTGTACATTTTTGACACTGTGAGTCTCAGAATATTGAATTCGCTAACAATTTCCAAAACGGAATGTCCCATGGCTCTAGCTCCAACTACCATTCCACTTTCAAAGTCTCTTAATACCTATCGTGCGGCCATAAGCATGACGAAACCTTTTCAAATGAATTACCTGAGTACAAATGATAGCTCCGCCAATTTACTACCCTTTCCTATGTCGTGTACGAGGTACTACCGTCATCTGTATAAGTGCATATCGCTATACAATGACTTTTGCCACCTCAGTGTACACTCGGACGTCGTACACGGAGTAACTGTGCTAACTGCAGTTACAACGATGTACTTAAGCCTTAGAGCTACCCTCCCAAACAGCTACCCATCTTCTCCAACACGCCGGACACCAGCCGTATCTCCTTTGGGAAGGTGGCACTCGCAAATGTTACTGCAGCCATTGCAAAGTGGGGCAGCAAGCCACGAACGTGTGGTGGTATTAGCTAACGGTCCTCGGTCACTGTTCTTAGGGAAACTGGACGGCCGCTTTTAACACATTTTCCGACTATCACAGCATTGTAACTGTAAATGCAATAAATTCGTATGTTGTGCTATACGAAACGACGAAATCTGCTTTAACTATTCGCAAAAGGAGGATTATGAGATAGTAAAACTAAGAGATATACGAACAGTTTTACTAAACTATGCTGCTTCTATTCCGAAAACATTAATACACGCCGTTGTTAAACACAAAAGTCATGGGATAGCGATATGCACATATACAGATGGCGGTAATATCGTCTACACAAGGTATAAAAGGGTAGTGCGTTGACAGAGTTATCATTTGTACTCACGTGAGTCATGTGAAAACTTTTCCGACGTGAATATGGCCGCACAAACGGATTTAACAGACTTTGAAGGCTGAATGGTAATTGGAGCTCGATCTACGGTACATTTCATTTGGGAAATTCTTATGGGTAGCGTTATTCCACTATCCACAGCGTAAAGAGTGTACTGAGAATGCCAAATTTCGGACGTTACCTCTCAGCACGGACAACGCAGTGGCCGTCGGCCTTCACTTAACGACCGAGAGCAGCGGCGTTTGGGTAGAGTTGTCAGTGGTAATAGACAACCAACATTGCGTGAAATAAGCGCAGAAATCAGCGTGGGACGTACGACAAACGTATGCTTTAGGACAGTACGGCGAAATTTGACGTTAATGGACTGTGGCAGCAGAGGACAGACGCGAGTGCCTTTGGTGACAATACGACATCGCCTGCACCGCCTACCCTGGGCTCATGACCATATCGGTTGGAGCCTAGACGACTAGAAAACCGTTGCCTGGTCACAAGAGTCCAGACTTCCCACCAAGCCATGGACGCAAGATGTCAACAAGCCATTGTGTAAGCTGGTGGTGGCTCCAGAATGGTGTGGGCTGTGTTTGCACGGAACTAGCTGGGTCCTCTGGTCATTCTGAACCGATCATTGACTGGAAATGGTGATGTTCGCTACTTGCCATGCGTGAAGTTTACGCTCCCAAACAACGATGAAATTTTTATGGATAGCAATGTGGCATGTGACTGGGCTGCAACCCTCCGCGATTAGTTTGAAGAACATTCGGCACAATTCGAGCGAATGATTTTGGTGCCCAGATCGCCCATCATGGATCCCATAAAACATTTATGGGACATAAGCCAGAGGTCACGCACAAAATCCTGCACTGGCAACATTTTTGCAATTATGGACGACTATAGAGCCAGCATGGCTCAGTATTTCTGCAGGGGACTTCCAACGACTTGTTGAGTCTATGCCACGTCAAGTTGCTGCAAACCACCCCAGGGAAGAGAACGTGCTACACGATGTTAGAAAATATCCCATGATTTGTGCCGCCTCACTGTTATTTGCCTGAGTGTAGAATGATCGAAAACATTTAGGCATGCAAAGATCTACATGACAATTTCGACACCACCAGGACGTTTCCTTTCGGCACGTTTTCCCCTTCTGGCTCTTACTGACAGACGAAATTAATATGGAGGCAACACCGAGTGGTATTAGAGTGCAGATACATCAGAATTCGTACGCCGTAGCACAAAGCACAGACGCTTCCCTGTGCTGTGTACATGGTTACCGATATAGGAAAGGACGTACAGTGGCGGCTACGATGTTTTAAGCACTGCACAGTCAAGACTCGGGCGCCGTCCGACTGACTAATTGCCGTTGCACGAGACTCAGTCGGGTTCCGTCGAGGAAGTATTAACATACTGGTGTAGCTGCTGAAGCAATTTACCTAAGCATCATGTGAGTGCACCAACAAATGCTTTAATGAAGATATGTGGTCGAGGTAACTAACCTAAAGAAAAAGGACCTAGGAGAAATGGTCTGAAAAGCGTTATAAGAGGATTTTTCCGTAAGTAAGGAACTATCAGTCGCGAAATGGAAACCACAGCGGAAATCAAAACTGTCCTCTTTGCACATTTATCTACATCTTCCAGGTACTTCTCTACATAGTCGCCGCTCCGACTTAGACATTTGTTGGAGCGTTATACCAAATTTCCAACACCATCGTCATAGAAGGTAGCCGCCTGTGCTTTCCGATAATTCTCTACGCTGATCTATACCGCGTAGCCTGCGCCCAAGTGTTGTCTTCGTATTCAGCGTTTCGTGTGAACAAGATGATACTCAGGACGCGCAAATTAGGGCTGTGTTGTGGGTGATCGAACACTTCGCAGGCTGCAGGAACGTCTTCACTGCCCCTGCAGAGTGCGGCTGAGAATTGTCATGAAGAAGGAAGTGCGTGGCAGTTGTGTTAAGTGGGCTGCATTCATTAAGGCGAAGCCTCTCAGCTGGCCCTCTTACTTGACGGGAGACATTGTTGTTATAAACATCTTTTACTCGCTCACAGTGCGCTCACAACTGAAAAGAGCGTCTTGATTCGTTCTATGGGCATACTAGAGACACTGCCCAAAACGTGTGTGAAAACCTCATTGGATTTTCACAGTGGTTTCCGTTTCGTGACCGATCGTTCCTCACGTTCCGAATAGCCCTCGTATTTTGTTCTTATATTTTTTTTAATTTCACGGATGTGGGATGTTTATTCTGAGCGCTCACTGCAAACGAGTAGTAAAAGTCATTTTTCAAACTCTTAAACGGATATTAGCTGACACCTCGAGCATCAATTTTACCATATGAAAAGAATTAGTGACATTATCTTTCGCCAGTCAGTGTTTGCCTTTAGTCACCACTAGTCTGTTTTCCATTGCTCTTATAGCTTACAGATATCAGTTATCTTTGTCTTTTCTTCTGTATTCGTACTGTCGTAATACCAAGTGAAGTGTAGGCAGTGAGGCAAGAACATTTTGAGGACGTAAATGACCATCTACAGACTTGGTATATATATCATTCACTGTCTGGAAAGAATTACTGTAGGGTAAGAACCACCCACCTATCAAAGAGGTAGTGGTATAGAAGCAGAGCAGTCCACGATACGAGAATACCCATAATTTATTCAGAATTTGAGAATGAGAGATTTGCAACAAGCTTTACACATTTTTCAAACCTTTATGAAACTTTTTCTCGCTGACGAGCCCCACAAAATGATGAAAGGAAAAAGTCTGTCGCTTACTACCTAATTTTATTCGTAAGATATTTCGCAGACGGTATCCACATATGCCGCTGAATGTACTTACAAAGATATCTAATTCTACGACACATAATTCAGGATGTATCACGTTAAACAATGAGACTCGTGAAAAACTTCCACATCATGCTTGATGTTTTTATTTATTACATCTTTGACACTAACTCTACTCATAACACATTTTACAGACAGTAGGCCCATTACTATTGTGTGTACTTGCAAAATTATATCATTGCACAGCACATAGCCCTAAGATTAAACTGTGTGAAAATGAAACTGCTGAGCGAAATTCACTAGACGTACACGTTATACATGTGTACAAATACCTGTGAAATAAATTAGGTATGTGTGATATATAGTTGACATGTGCGTATACGAACAAAGCCATGGGTAAAAACCTCATTCGAAATACTTGGAACGATTTCAATATAATTTGGTGCACATATTATTGAATGATTTCAGTATAATTTGGTGCACATATTATTCACAATCTGAAAAGAAATACTGTAGGGTAAGGACTACCAGCGTCCTACTGGGTAATAGTGATAACATGGAGAGAGAAGGGAGGACGAGGAGATGGTGAGATCAGCGAGGGGCAAGGCGGAGATAACCCAATATAGGAGGAGGAACAGATGGACAGATAGGGAAGGGGAAAACGGACAGGCAGTGGAGAGAAGAAAAAATCGACAGAGAAAAGGAAGAGGATGAGATGGATAGAGGGGGGGGGGGGGGGGAGAGGAGGATATGGACAGAGAAAGAAAATGGGAGGACATGAAAAGGGAGAGTGGGAGGAGGAGATGTAGAGAGAGAAGGGGCGGGAGGCGATGAACAAAGAGATGGGGAGAAGAAGATGAAATTAGAGGGGGAAGAGGAGATGGCCAGAGAGAGGGGCGGGAGTAGATGAACAGAGAGTGGGGTGAAGGAGCTGCACACAGAGAGGTGGTGGTGAACAAGGGCAGGGAGGGGTGGAGGCGATGGACAGGGACACAGGTGATGAAAAGAGACAAGATGGAATAGGTGTGGATAAAGAGAGGGGATCGGTAGACAGAGGAAGGAGAAAGAGGTGGATAGATAGAGGGGTAAGGAGGAGCTGTAAGAATAGATGATTGGAATGAATAAATACCCGGACAACGCCAGGTTTCTCAGCTAGTGCAAAATAAAACTTCCGTAGAAGCGTTTCAGCAGCAGTGGCGTTGCCCTCTTCAGGCTCTGCCTTCTGAATTTTATCGGGAGCTGCTGCAGATTTTTCATAACGCCGTGCACACGTGCTGAGGCCGACGCCGACGCCGCCGTCAGACGCACCGGCGCCGCCACGCCCCAGAGACGCGCCGCGTCGCTATATTTACCTGCGCTTCTTTTCACCTGACTGATGAGTCCAGCGGCAGCCTCCGGTGCAAAAAGAAGGAAGAGCTGCAGGTGCGCGCGCACAAAAACACGCAAACACACGCGCCCGCTGCGAGGAACCACGGCTTTCCGGGACACATTTTATTAATACATCCTGCAGTCGACAGCTGCGGTGGTACATTGTAGGAACATCCATAATATGTAGCCGCATTGAGGACCATAGCATGCTATTATTGTTGCAAAAGGAGTATTTGCAACATTTTCGTTTCATTTACGATTTTTTTATAGTCAGCCATTTCCGCTCAGTTCGATGCTGTTTTTTTCAGATCTTTTATTCAGATCCTTTCATTTACTCATTTCTGGAGCATCGTGGTCCTCATTAATATGATTTACAGTTCATGAAATATTCTCGGGATATCAGCCGAGTCGTGGCGCAGTGTTGTTGTAACGTTTCGACGAATTTCCTCCTTGTCATCTTCAGGCGAAGACACGGGTTCACGTCCAGTTTGTTCCTTTACAGTCCCAGACGGCCGATTCCTCTGCCGGTGGCCCAATTGGTGAGCCAGTCGCTTGCCTCCGAAAGAGATGTCGCGATCGGTGGTAAGGCGGCCGTCGAGGGGGTCTGGACAGCGATTCCAAAGACTGCTGTCTATTCCGCTCGCTTTGTCCGCTGCTTTCACAGCAGAGCTTTCCTGACCTATTTTAGGTAACACCACATCCCATTCCGAGCTCCGTTGAAAAATGTGGTCCCGATTGACGATATTTCGACTGCATTTCTTATGACCAAATATCAGAGAACCTGTTGGAGTCCCATAGCATCTTTGACTGTTAAAAACAAACATGTATCCTTTGTTGATGCTGTACTTTGCCATTGTAAAATCTTTGGTTTGGCTGAGATGAATGATTCGCAAATGTTCTGAACAGCCCTTGGTGACGTATCGCTGCGTCTAGCCAATGTACTGCACAACGTTCGGCAATAGAACGCAAAGTCTGATTTTGCACTGTTCACGTGGTCACTATGTTTTCTAGATGCATGTTAATGTCAGCAGTGACTCACATGGAAGTGTTTTTATTAGAGATTATTGTCTTCATTAAGGCCTTTCCTTTGCTGTAATTTTAGTTGCTCTCGCACTATTCTGTTCAGTAGATCAAAGTTTCATTCCACTAGAGACAATGGGCCTAGATACCCACAGAAAAACAGGTTACTGTTGTCATGAAAGTAATGAAAGTAGTAACATATTTGCACCTATAATTTACTTTCATCGAAAAGATGGACATCGGCGCCAAGATTGTCGCCGTGTTCCTTGATTTCAGGAAGCCATTTCACACAGTTCCGCGCTATTGTTTAGAGAACAACACATGAACTTACAGAATATTTTCGGATTTGTGACTGGATTCTAGCATTCCTTACAGATAGAGCTCATGCCTATGTCTTAACGGAACAAAATCAACAGAAGTAAAGTACCCCAAGGAAGCGTGTTAGGACCATTACTGTTTACAACATATGTTAACCATCTAATGCAGCGTTTCTCAACACCATTCAGTATTACCGACACACTGCTCAGTTGTAATTTTCATCACGTTCCTCTCGGTATTTTGACGATAAAGCTACAAAGATACAAACCTTATAAACCCCCAAATTGGCAAAACCAGAATTAATGACCTTCCTTTCTGTCACACAGGTACCGCGAGAAAATATTCCCGAATATCTCTTTGCTGGCGAAGAAGCAGTCTTCATAGACTTCACGGCAAATGGCGAAGCCAAAAGACAGTTTTGTAACTAAGCGCTCTTCGAATTTTAGACAGGGTTGACTGATGAGTTTTCTGCGCTGAAAACACGTGCATTTTATATATTGTTACCATTTTCAATCGTCATTCGAAGACCTTCGCTCTGCCAGCCACGTCCAAGGGAGTCACTAATTATTACAAAACTTGTACTGAAAAGCTAATTATTAAATGCATTGTACAGCATTGGTGTAGCCCTATTTATAAGAGCATTATATCAGTGTAAATATGAATTTTAATTTTTTATTATGTCAGAATGTATTTTGTTTTTCTTTTCTTTCAGTAAACTAATCATTTTTTCAATTCATATTATTCTATCTTTTCGATAAACTCGCACCCCCCGCCCTCCATTTAGTGTTATCACGCCCCCCTAGGAGGGGGAGAACCGCTGATCTAATAGATAACCCCGGATGCTCCGTAAGACTGTTCGTAGATAATGCGTTTGTCTGTAAGATGATGTCAACCCCAGAAGAGTGTAGCAGTTGACTCTCAACCTAAATAAATGTGAAGTATTTGGCATGAATAGGCAAAGGAATGAACTACTCTACCATTACACTATTAGTGACAAATCTGTGGAAGCAATAACCGTCGCAAAATATCTGTAAATATCCTTTCGGAGCGACCTAAAGTTGAAGACCACATAAAACAGTTTACAGGAAAAGCAGATGCCAGAATGAGATTCTCTGGAAAAGCCTTTAGGAAATGTAATTCTTCAATGAAAGATACTGCTTAAAAATTTCTTCTTCGGCCGATTTTCGAATTTTCCTCTGTGGCATGAGACCCCCAACAGGTTTGATTAATAGAAGAGATAGAGAAGATCCTATGAAGAGTGGCGCGTTTCGTCTTGGGATCGTTTACTCGGTGCGACAGCTGTACGAATATGCCACGCTACAAAAGAGGCGTTGCACATTCCCGAGCAGCTTGTTATTCAGATTGGAGCGCGTACCTAGAAGAGTCAAACAAGATATTACTTCTGTCTCAATACGTACCGCGAAATGATCACGGTTCGAGAAATTAGAGGTGCTACGTAGGTTTACGGACAATCACTATTTCTATGCGCCATTCGCGAATGGAATAATAAGGGCTGAAACAGTATTAGGGGAAGTACCCTCCACCACACACTTTAAGGTGACTTTCGGAGTGTGTGAGTAGATGTAGGCAGAAGGAAGGAAATGTAGGGTTTAAAGTCTTGTCGACGAGGATGACATTAGAGACTGTGAATTTCCGGCTCGAGAACAGTGGGTAGGAAACTGGCCCCGTTTCAAGAGCACCGTCCCTCTACTTCCTTTCTGTGATTTGGTGAAACCACTGAATGCTGAAATCTGCGTGGCCGGACAGCTGTCTGAACCGCCGTACTCGTGAAAACGAGTCCAATGCGTAACTCTTGTGGCACCTTGCTCGGTCTCTCTTAGAAAGCCTATAAAGTCATAGTAGGACGTTTGGGTAGATAAACATGAAAAGCAGTCATTATCTTAACGGTGGTTGAAAACGCTTCCAAAGATGTTGCAGAAAGGGAAAACAAAATACATAGTCAGTGAGCTACAGATAGGTCAGATAAGAAGCTCCGTCTAAAAGTTGATAATATGCTTCCGACAAGACACTAAGCCAGCTACATGACTGATTCAAGACAATAAAGATTCAATTCCAGTTGCTGGAATCAGTTTATTAATCATTCATAACCGCTATTTGTTACAGATTAGTCATTTCGGGCGAGTAACGTTGCACCTGTTTATGATGCGATCATATTATACCATAGTGCCTGTTACAGAGATCCATGTATGTTGCACAAAAACGTAAACAGGGCAGAGTTCGTTTCTAACATACTGTTTGGATTAGTTTGTGTAGTTTGTACGTATGCTTGACTACAACTGAAGTCTGGCAATAAATCAGTCTTCTAATCTCACCTATTTGAAAGATATACACTTCCTGACAAAGGCACCCCGAAGATGCGGTCGCTTAGAATACATACACGCCGTCTCTAGGTCTGTAGATGATCAGAGTGAATAATGATCAGTGAACAATAAAACGGACACCAGAGTGCTGTTCATGTTTAGTGGTGTTACCAGATAAGGTAGGATATACACTAAGTGCCAAAGAAACTGGTATAGGCATGCGTATTCAAATACAGAGGTACATAAACAGGCAGAATAAAACGCTGCGATCGGCAACGCCTGTATAAGAGAACAAGTGTCAGGCGCAGTGGTTAGATCGGCTACTGCTGCTACAATAGCGGGTTATCAAGATTTAAGTGAGTTTGAACGTGGTGTTATAGTTGGCGCACGAGCGATGGGACACAGCATGTTCGAGGCAGCGATGAAGTGGGGATTTTCCTGCACGACCATTTCATGAGTGTACCCCGAATACCAGGTATCCGGTAAAACATCAAACCTCCGATACCGCTCGGCCAGGAAAGATCCTGCAAGAACGGCACCAACGACGACTGAAGAGAATCGTTCAGCATGACAGAAGTGCAACTCTTCCGCAAATTGATGCAGATTTCAATGCTGGGCCATCGACAAATCGTATAGGAATGCGTATTCAAATACAGAGATACGTAAACAGACACGATGTTGCGGTCGGCAACGCCTATATAAGACAACAAGTGTCTGACGCACTCTTCAGATCGTTTACTGTGCTACAAGTGTCAGCGTGCGAACTATTCAACGAAATACCATCGACATGGGCTTTCGGAGTCGAAGGCCCACTCGTGTACCCTTTATGACTGCACGAAACAATACTTTACGCCGCGCGTGAGCCCGTTAACATCGACAATGGACTGTTGACGACTGGAAACATGTTGCCTGGTCGGACCAGCCTCGTTTCAAATTATATGCGCGGATGGTGGTGTACGGGTGTGGAGATAACCTCATGAATCCATGGATCCTGTATGTCAGCAGGGGACTGTTCAAGCTGGTGGGGGCTCTGTAATGGTGTGGGGCGCGTGCAGTTGGAGTGATGTGGGCCCCCTGATACGTCTAGATACTACGATACTACTCTGACGTGTGACACGTAAGTAAGCATCCTTTCTGATCACCTGCATCCATTCACGTCCATTGCACATTACGACAGACTTGGGCAATTCCAGCAGGATAATGCAACAGCCCGCACGTGCAGAATAGCTACAGAGTGGCTCCAGGAACCCTCTTCTAAGTCTAAAGACTTCTGCTGACCACCAAACTGCCCAGACATGAACATTATTGAGCATATCTGGGATGCCTTGTAACGTGCTGTTCAGAAGAGACCTCCACCCTCTCGTAATCTTACGAATTTAAGGACAGCCCTGCAGGATTCACGGTGTCAGTTCTCTCCAACGGTACTTCAGACAACAGTCCATGCGACGTCGTGTTGCGGCACTTCTGCCTGCTTGCGGGGGCCACGATATTTGGCAGGTGCACCAGTCTCTTTGGCACTTCAAATCATAAGGGTCGTGAACAGCGGCAAATGTTGAGTGGTTACCGGCCAGGACACAGACATGCCGCGTAATCGTGTGTGACAGCGTTATCAGCATCAGACAGAGTTTCAAAAGGACCTCATTATGGGTCTGAATTTGGTCGCTGGTCGAATGGTGCAGTACCCAGATCTGTGGAGCATTCAGGTGTCGCGGTTGTCTGACAGAGCACTGCTTCGGAATCTGAGGGCGGACATTCCCGTCGTCAAGGTTCTGGTTGACCAAATCTGATCACCACACAGGAGCATGGCCTTAATGTGCACCAAGCACATCGCAGGCCGTTCACATCTGCAGCTGCCGTCTGAGAATAAGTAACGGATCCCCTTCAACATTATGTGTCACCCTACATCATTTGTCGAAAACTAGCACGAGTTGGATTATGGGATTATCGTCCCATGTGTAGACCGTCGTTAACACTACAGGATAAACGGCTGCGTTTGGAGTGGTGCTGTGAACGAAAAGCACAAGCTACAGATGAATGGCTTCTGACTTCGTTCGGCCATGAATTGCAGTTCTGCATCAAGCCGGATAACCATCGTTGGTGATAATAGCAGCGACCTAGGGAGTAATCCCATTCCTGGAGAGTCACTGCAGTGTTGGTTCTGTCGTTACGGTATGCTGGGGAACCATCAGGTATGACTTCAGGTCCTGGCTGGTAGTGATTGAAGGACTTCTGATAGTACAATGATACGTCACGGATATCCTGCATACTCAAGTGTTACCTATTATGCAACTCTGTCGTGAAGCCACTTTTCAACAGGACAATGCTTTTACACACTTGGCACGTATCTCTATGACCTGTCCGCGTGCTTTCGTGGTGGCCAACAAGATTCCCAAATCTGTCCCCGGTTGAAAATGTGTGGGTCCATCTCGAACGTCAGTACCGCCCCAGTGCCAGCGTCCAGAATATCAGGGACCTCTTGTAACAGTTTTGGGCCCAGAAGAGGATACAGTAGATTGGTGACACCCTTCCTATCCGAATCAGTGGATGCATCCAAGCCAGATGGGATGCAACACCATACTTACAAATGGGCTCATAGTGCAAGTTCTTTGTAAATTTGACGGGATTTTGTAATCATTGAAATAATATCACATATCCTCTCAAGTCTCACTTCGTCTCTTCCTCCCCTCATAAATGCTTCACTTTTTTCGCCAGGGGCAGTGTATTTTCATTCTGTTTCGGATACTTCGCACGTTTACTCACACTTGCTTGATTGATATCGGCTCTAGTGACTTTTGTGACTACATGAAGCTAACTCCAATCTTGTATTCCTTTAGTTAATCGATGCGCCTGAATATAACAAGGTAAGTATCCCAACTAGAACGGTTACATCTAAATATAAATTATTGTAATGTACGGATGTATATAGATTCTTTCCCCATCAAGAAGAATTCTACATTTGTGTACAATCGATGCATGAAACTTAACTAACTCAAAAGATTACCGAAACACTAGTCGCTAAAGAAACAATACAGTGGAACGAACAATTATGTTTTTTAACCAGTGCAGCTTCTGCACGAGATGCCTTGTTCATTCCTACGCTTACAGACTAACAAAACGCATGTCACTTTACGTGGCTGATATTTCCTCAGACACTTTCGCTCTGTTAACCATCGCTAGCATTCGACACCAAAATGCAGAACGATGTAGATGTCTACCCAAGGGCAACAAAGCTCATATTCCGGCTACATTATTTGGTAATGCGATCGCTGCGGCTTTTAATTTCGGACTATTGCAGAGTGAATACACCTAAAATGATGTAGAATGTCCACATGTCGAACTTGTCAGCTTTTCGTGTGGTTCCATTCTGCTGTGTTTTAATTACTTCATTGAAACTCCAATTTTGCACTTCGTTGACTAATGATTGGTGGAAGAACGTACGACAAGGTATGGAAGAACGTACGACAAGGACTTTGAAAATATTGCGTCTCTTAACATAATTTTTTATCAAGCACGTGTTTGGCTTTTAGTCAAATAATACCTCATCTACGATTTCCGTGAACCTGCTGGTTGTAACCTAATAGTGAAACATTTAATTCCTGGCAACGCAATGCATTTCACTGTTTGATTACATGTGTAATAAAGGTAGTAAATATTTAGACATCCTTAATCTCTCGATCTTGTGCTCAAGTGTAAATATAACTTAATATTTTATGTAAATATTATTCAGTATTTTAGATAACCTTTATTTTACACCATTTATGAGTAGAGAAACGCTTTGAACCAGTAGGAAAGTTGAAATTTTGCTGGCAAGAAAGTGATACGTGCAAGGAGTCAGTCCGTACTGAGACTCGGTAAAGCAAAGACGGACAGGCGAGGATGTGTCATTAATCGACGGAAGAAATTGTAATTTTGCGAAATGGGAGGTAGTGTCATTGGTACTGAAAGTCAGAAGACAGCATTTAGAATAGAAAATTGCAGTAGTGAAACGGCAGAAGCAGTTTGGATACGTAGGAACAAGCGGAACGCAGAAACCATTAGAAATAGCACTGCTGCAGGAGAAGACGAAGTTTCGAGAAGAAATACGACTTGATATTGCCAACTAAGAAGAGGAATGGCAAGAGCGGATGATTGCAAGCAACAGGACTCAAGAAAGATTATTTATCAAGAAACCAGTGCGGAAAATAACGGGTGGTCAAGATTAACAATAGGCCGGGAAAAAGAGAACAACAAGAAATTTCATCACGAAAACATGAGTATATTGCGAATTCGCTGCGGCAGTGTACTGAGAGTGCACTAAGAGTTATGGGTTTTGTTTTGATTGAGGAAAAACTGTGAACTACTTCAGTGTTATAGACTGTATTACAGAAATTGACCGTGATCGGTTATTTAGTGTACGAGAAGAATAAACAGTGATTACATTTGCTGTAGTTAATTTATTTGGTGTGAGGATCAAGACGTCTCACGAGTTAAATATGTTATTAAGTGTCTATACCACTGTTGCGTGGATAAAACTGAGTATGCATCTTACTTGTTAGCTCCAGCACATTGCAATCCCACAGACTTACGGAACGTGGTACTAAACTTGAGAGTGAAAATTCTACGACGGGATGTCGCATCGGAGCAGTTGTAGGAATTCTTTGGTGCTTCTTTAAATTAAATTTTTGATTGACAAGATAGCACCCACCATCTTGTCTTTTCCTCTGGATCGCTAAACGTCTGCCACATGACAACGTCAGCGATTGTCAGTTGAAGCAGCAGCCTCCCAGGTGAGCCAAGGAAACATTAAAGTGATTCGTCTCTGGCATCGAACATTGTGTTACATGTCCGTAAACTTATCTAGTAGCAGACTTCCATGTGAACATGAACTAAAGTTAGACGAATGTAAAGGGCTATAAAAATCAAAGACAGTTGTCTAAAGGAATAATATTCAGGCTAAATATATTTTAATTCTCCATTCACACTTAAAATTACTCTCAGTTAAAAGTTGTTGTCACGCTACTTAGTTAACCGTGAAAGCATACATGTTTCACTGTAAACTACCAAACTGAAGGATTGTTACAGTGGATAACATTGTACTTACGTAGTCTTTTGTTTATTCAGGTTCACATATACACTGTTCAGTCAGAACATTGTGATCATGAACTTAATAGCCTGTATGTCCCCCTGTGGAACGGATAACAGCAGCGACGCGTCGTGGCATGGAAGCAATGAGGCCTTGGTACGTAGGTCGGGGGAGGGATTTGGCATCACATCCGCATACACAAGTCATCTAATTACCATAAATTCCGGAGAGGGTGGCGATAAGCTCTGACGCCACGTTCAATCACATCCTAGATGTGTTCGATCGCTTCAGATCTGGCGAGCTGGGGGATGGGCGGATAGGACATCAACTGGAAGTCGCCACTATGTTCCTCGAACCAATCCATCACACTCCTGGCCTTGTGACATGGCGCATTATCTTGTTGAAAAATTCCACTGCCATCGGGAAACATGATCATCATGAAGGGGTGTAAGTGCTCTGCCACCAGTGTACGATACTTCTTGGCCATCATGGTGCCTTGCATGAGCCCCACTCGACCCACAGGTGCCCACGAGAATGTTCCCCAGAGCATAATGAAGCCGCCACCAGCTTGTCTCCGTTCCGCGGTACATGCGCCAAGAAGCTGTTCCCCTGGAAGAGGAAGCGGATTAGCGCCCTCCCATGGGCTTGATGAAGAAGGTATCGGGATTCATCGGACCACGCAAAGCTCTGTTACAGCGCCAACGTCCAGTGCCGATGGTCCCGTGCCCATTTCAGTCCTAGTAGCCGATGTCATGGTGTTAACATTGGCACATGAATGGGACGTTGGCTGCGAAGGCCCATCGTTAGGAGTGTTCGGTGCACTGTTTGTTCAGACACACTTGTACTTTGCCCAGCATTAACGTCTGATGTTAGTTCCGCCACAATTCGCTGCCTGTCCTGTTTCACCAGTCTGCCCAGCCTACGACGTCCGGCGTCTGTAATGAGGGGTGGCCTCCCAACCTTACGACGTCTGGACGTGGTTTCACTTTGGTTTCGGCACGTGTTGAAGACACTCACCACAACACTCCTCGAACACCCGACAAGTTGTGCAGTTTCCGAAATGCTCGACCCGAGCCATCACAGTCTGCCCTCAGTCCAGCTCAGGTAGACCACGGGCGTTCCCCATTCTACGCACGGACTGCACGCTCACTGATACTAGATAAACCCGGCGTGTGTCTGACTAGCACCAGGTGAAGCTGCTATCGCCTGGACGGATTTATATTGATAGTAGGTCGGTGCTCATAAGTTCTGGCTGATCAGAGTTCTTAAGGAGAATAAAGATTGACCGATACGATTCTATACCATTCCTGTAGTTCATAACAATCTGTACATCTAATAAAAGTTTCTCGGGTTTCCAACCGCGTCAAATGGCTTTAGATCGAGTATTCTCCGGCCATTATCAAGTGGCGACTGTCTTCTGGTTGCTACTGCCGTCATTATATATCCGCGCTGCCTCCCGTGACGTCACTGGTACCCCCTCCGCCACACACCATTATGTGGCTTGTGGAGTATGATGTAGATCTAGTTGAGTATATAAAATACCATGTGGGTGTGGACAGTTCTATATCGGACAGACTGTGCGTACCATTGAACGGCACTGTGTAGAACACGAGAGATGTTTTCGTCTACAGTACCCAGAGAAATCAGCGGTAGCAGAGGATGCATTAGAAAACGGTCATCGTAATGCATTCGACTAACAGCTTTTGGGACAGCATAATAAAAAAAACGATCGAAATAAAAATTTGTGTCAACGTGCTCAATAAAGAACGTGGCCTGCAGCTAAGCACAGCGTGGGACCCGGCTGTCGGAAGGTTGAAGCGGGCGCGGCGGGCGCACAGAGCAAACATTACCATATATGGTGTCAGAGTGGGTACCAGTGACGTCACGGAAGGCAGCGCGGCTATATAAGGACGGCAGCAGCAACCAGAAGACAGTCACCACTTGAGAATGGCCGAGGAGTACTCGGTCGAAAGCCACTTGATGCGACTGTAAGCCGGAGAAACTTTTATTAGTACACATCAGGGTGATACTATGCACTCCTATAATCTGTACATCAATAGGAAAGCTGCGAACATTAATGAACTAGCAGTATTTCGTTAGACGGCGCATATTGCTGTAATTCTTATTGCCATATAATGTACAGCAGATTACTCAGTAAATGTTAATAATTCGCTTTAGTTTACACATCCTTAGTTTCATACAGTAAAACATATGCTAAATACACTACTGGCCATTAAAATTGCTACACCAAGAAGAAATGCAGATGATAAACGGGTATTCATTGGACAAATATATTATACTAGAACTGACATGTGACTACATTTTCACGCAATTTGGGTGCATAGATCCTGAGAAATCAGTACCCAGAACAACCACCTCTGGCCGTAATAACGGCCTTGATAAGCCTGGGCGTTGTGTTAAACAGAGCTTGAATGGCGTGTACAGGTACAGCTGTCCATGCAGCTTCAACACGATACCACAGTTCATCAAGAATAGTGGCTGGCGTATTGTGACGAGCCAGTTGCTCGGCCATCACTGACCAGACGTTTTCAATTGGTGAGAGATCTGGAGAACATACTGGCCAGGGCAGCAGTCGAACATTTTCTGTATCCAGAAAGACCCGCACAGGACCTGCAACGTGCGGTCGTGCATTATCCTGCTGAAATGTAGGGTTTCGCAGGGATAGAATGAAGGATAGAGCCACGGGTCGTAACACATCTGAAATGTAACGTCCACTGTTCAAAGTGCCGTCAATGCGAACAAGAGGTGACCGAGACGTGTAACCAATAGCACCCCATACCATCACGCCGGGTGATACGCCAGTATGGCGATGACGAATACACGCTTCCAACGTGTGTTCACCGCGATGTCACCAAACAAGGATGCGACCACATGATGGTGTAAACAGAACCTGGATTTATCCGAAAAAATGTCGTTTTGCCATTCGTGCACCCAGGTTCGTCGTTGAGTACACCATCGCAGGCGCTCCTGTCTGTGATGCGTCAAGGGTAACCGCAGCCATGGTCTCCGAGCTGATAGTCCATACCGCTGCAGACGTCGTCGTACTGTTCGTGCAGATGGTTGTTGTCTTGCAAATATCCCCATCCGTTGACTCAGGAATCGAGACGTGGCTGCGCGATCCGTTACAGCCATGAGGATAAGATGCCTGTCATTTCGACTGCTAGTCATACGAAGCCGTTGGGATCCAGCACCGCGTTCCTCATTACCCTCCTGAATCCACCGATTCCATATTCCGCTAACAGTCATTGGATCTCGACCAACGCGAGGAGCAATGTCGCGATACGATAAACCGCAAACGCGATAGGCTACAATCCGACCTTTATCAAAGTCGGAAACGTGATGGTACGCATTTCTCCTCCTTACACGAGGCATAACATCAACTTTTCACCAGGCAACGCCGGTCAACTGGTGTTTGTGTATGAGAAATCGGTTGGAAACTTTCCTCATGTCAGCACGTTGTAGGTGTCGCCACCGGAGCCAACCTTATGTGAATGCTCTGAGAAGCTAATCATTTGCATATCACAGCATCTTCTTCCTGTCGGTTAAATTTCGCGTCTGTAGCACGTCATCTTCGTGCGTAGCAATTTTAATGACCAGTACTGTATATTCATACGCGACAATTCAGAAGAATCTAGAGAGCAGTTTAGCTTTTCAAGTAGTTGTATGAGGACGTTGGCTGTAAATAGTGGTGAGGCATGAGTTGGTTGTTTCGAGGTATTGCGCAGTGACGTTTTACTAAACCTCGTAAATAAGGCATCTCAAATAAATGTAATGCGATTTATTAAATTCAGGTAAGTCATTGCTTTCAAATATATTTACAGTAACACGTTTTTTTTATGAAATGATAATTCTATCCAATATTTTATTCTTAAAAATTCGCCAATGGGTAGTTCATATTGTTTTTCTTCCTAACTGCGTGCACTTGAGATGGCTTGGCATTGCCGTAGCACTGTTTATCTATTGGACGAATTAATACTAAATTACCTCTGAAAATTATACATTTGAAAGGTATGAATTGTTTCAGTTTGTGATGCTAAGGTTTACATCAACAGTTCTGCAATAATAAACTGTAAAAGTTTCAAAAATATATCTATAATTAAGAAGAATATAAAATTATGTTTAACGAGCACTTTATTACAGCGCGTAAACAACGTTAACGATGAACCTTAACATGTCCATCATCACTCTGTCGCGTAAATTCACGTAAGCAACGGTGAGAGATACCACTTAACAGTGTATACTTGCTTAAATAAATATTCCCCTTTGCCTGATTAGTAATAACGTTTGAAACACATTTGCATTCAGGAACAAATTTACGATCTTTACATGAGTCGCAGTTACATAAATCACCCTCAGATTCGTAGAAATCGCCACTTAAACGCATTTTCCTGGCGCGAACACCACACGCATCACTACTACTGCCAATCATGTTTTGGCACTTAATACTGTTTACATGCACACGACCTGACGTAATTGCCATTAGCGAGAATCTGAAATTAGAGACTGGACTGCGATTATTCGCATTACCTGCAACTACCAACTAATATGAACAAGAACACATCACCTATCATGCTTTAATGCAATAACTCTGTTTCTCATCGACTGTCTTTTACTCAGCAACCTGCTTCCCTGGTACTTTAAATATGATGCTGGCAACAATCAGAGCAAAATGCCTCGGACCTTTGGAGGTGACGGAGTCCCACCTCTAACTGACAAACCAGGGACTCCTAAGATACGACTTGGCAAACAAATGGTAATGAGGTGGGGAGCTATCAATATCAATGGGGGCTACTCTGGGAAGAAGGCAGAGCTGGCACAGGCTGCAAGTAAGATGGGGCTGGACGTTTTAGCTGTTAGTGACATTCGGGTAAGGGGTGAGAAAGAAGAGGAAGTGGGAGAATACAAGGTCTACCTATCAGGCGTCAAAGCAGAAATAGCACAACGGGGTGTAGGGCTTTACATCAGGAAAGAAATGGAACCCACCGTAGTTGCAATAAGGTATGTAAACGAACGACTGACGTGGATAGATTTGACAGTGTCTAGCAAGAAAATTAGGATTGTGTCAGTATATTCACATTGTGAAGGGACAGATCAAGATAAGATGGATAGTTTTTATGAGGCACTCAGAGATGTAGTTGTTAGAGTAAAGGATAAGGACAGTATTCTGCTCATGGGTGATTTTAACGCCAGGATTGGAAATCGAACAGAAGGGTATGAAAAGGTTATGTATAAATTTGGAGAGGATATGGAGGCCAACAGGAACGGGAAACAACTCTTGGATTTCTGTGCCAGTATGGGCTTAGTAATCACAAACTCCTTTTTTAAACATACGAACATTCACCGGTATACTTGGGAAGGCAGGGGAACCAGATCTGTCATTGACTATATAATAACAGATCAGGAATTCAGGAAGGCTGTGAGGGACACACGTGTATTCAGGGGATTCTTTGATGACGCTGATCATTATTTAATCTGCAGTGAAATTGGGATTGTGAAGCCGAAAGTGCAGGAGGTCAGATCCATATGTAGGAGGATAAGAGAGGAGAAACTTCAGGATAAGGAAATCAGGCACAAGTACATAACAGTGATCTCAGAAAGGTACCAGTTAGTTGAATGTAGTCAATTACAGTCATTAGAAAAGGAATGGACGAGGTACAGGGACGCAGTACTAGAAGTGACTAAAGAATGTCGTGGAACTGTAGTGTGTAAAAGTAGGATGAAGCAAACAGCTTGGTGGAATGACACAGTCAAGGCAGCCTGTAAAAGGAAAAAGAAGGCGTATCAAAAATGGCTACATACTAGAACTCAGGTAGACAGAGAAAGTTATGTTGAAGAAAGAAACAAAGCCAAACAGATAATTGCAGCATCCAAGAAGAAATCTTTGGAAGACTTTGGAAACAGGTTGGAGACTATGGGTCAAGCTGCTGGAAAACCATTCTGGAGTGTAATTAGCAGTCTTCAGAAGGGAGGTAAGAAGGAAACGACAAGTATTTTGGACAGGTCAGGAAAACTGCTGGTGAATCCTGTGGATGCCTTGGGCAGATGGAGGGAATATTTTGAAGAGTTGCTCAATGCAGGTGAAAATGCGATCAGTAATGTTTCAGATTTCGAGGTAGGCCGGCCGAAGTGGCCGTGCGGTTAAAGGCGCTGCAGTCTGGAACCGCAAGACCGCTACGGTCGCAGGTTCGAATCCTGCCTCGGGCATGGATGTTTGTGATGTCCTTAGGTTAGTTAGGTTTAACTAGTTCTAAGTTCTAGGGGACTAATGACCTCAGCAGTTGAGTCCCATAGTGCTCAGAGCCATTTGAACCATTTCGAGGTAGAATGGGATAGGAATGATGATGGAAATAGGATCACATTTGAGGAAGTGGAGAAAATGGTCAATAGATTGCAGTGCAATAAAGCAGCTGGGGTGGATGAAATTAAGTCGGAACTCATCAAATACAGTGGAATGTCAGGTCTTAAATGGCTACACAGGATAATTGAATTGGCCTGGGAGTCGAAACAGGTTCCATCAGACTGGACAAAACCAGTAATCACACCAATCTTAAAACATGGAAACAGAAAAGATTGTAACAACTACAGAGGTATCTCTTTAATCAGCGTTGTGGGTAAAATCTTCTCAGGTATTGTTGAAAGGAAAGTGCGAGTATTAGTTGAGGACCAATTGGATGAAAATCAGTGTGGGTTTAGGCCTCTTAGAGGTTGACAGGACCAGATCTTTAGCTTACGGCAAATAATGGGGAAGTGTTATGAGTGGAACAGGGAATTGTATCTACGCTTTATAGATCTAGAAAAGGCGTATGACCGGGTTCCTAGGAGGAAGTTATTGTCTGTTCTACGAGATTATGGAATAGGAGGCAAACATTTGCAAGCAATTAAAGGTCTTTACATGGATAGTCAGGCAGCAGTTAGAGTTGACGGTAAATTGAGTTCATGGTTCAGAGTAGTTTCAGGAGTAAGACAAGGCTGCAACCTGACTCCACTGTTGTTCATTTTATTTATCGATCATATGTTGAAAACAATAGACTGGCTGGGTGAGATTAAGATACGTGAACACAAATTAAGCAGTCTTGCATATGCGGATGACTTAGTTGTGATGACAGATTCGATTGAAAGTTTGCAAAGTAATATTTCAGAGCCAGATCAGAAATGTAAGGACTATGGTATGAAGATTAGCATCTCCAAAGCGAAAGTAATGTCAGTGGGAAAGAAATATAAACGGATTGAGTGCCAAATAGGAGGAACATAGTTAGAACAGGTGGACGGTTTCAAGTACTTAGGATGCATATTCTCACAGGATGGCAACATAGTGAAAGAACTGGAAGCGAGGTGTAGCAAAGCTAATGCAGTGAGCGCTCAGTTACGATCTACTCTCTTCTGCAAGAAGGAAGTCAGTACCAAGACTAAGTTATCTGTGCACCGTTCAATCTTTCGACCAACTTTGTTGTATGGGAGCGAAAGCTGGGTGGATTCAGGTTACCTTATCAACAAGGTTGAGGTTACGGATATGAAAGTAGCTAGGATGATTGCAGGTACTAGTAGATGGGAACAATGGCAGGAGGCTGTCCACAATGAGGAAATCAAAGAAAAACTGGGAATGAACTCTATAGATGTAGCAGTCAGGGCGAACAGGCTTAGATGGTGGAGTCATGTTACACCCATGGGAGAAGCAAGGTTACCCAAGAGACTCATGGGTTCAGCAGTAGAGGGTAGGAGGAGTCGGGGCAGACCAAGGAGGAGATACCTGGATTCGGTTAAGAATGATTTTGAAGTAATAGGTTTAACATCAGAAGAGGCACCAATGTTAGCACTGAATAGGGGATCATGGAGGAATTTGATAAGGGGGGGGGGGGGGGGCTATGGCCCAGACTGAACGCTGAAAGGCATAATTAGTCTTAAATGATGATGATGATGATGATGAGTAACCGTTCATATTCTGATTTCGTATTTGTACCGGGTTTCATTTAAGTGTGGATGTCTCCATGTATGTGTATTACGTCATAGATGAAAGGACGAGTGAGGCTTGCGGCGTAAGGGTTCAACAGAATTTCTGGTCTTGTACTGAATTGGTTTGTTGAAGCGGTGACAACAGAATGGGCAGCACTCGGTATGATTGTTAGTGTTAGTGTCAGCAGGTAGTTATAGTAGTATACGATGTGTGGCTACAAAATAACAGGACATTTTACTTCAAAAACATAATATTTAGTTACTGTTACCCTCAATATACTCCTCTATCGCTACAACGCTCCATGCGAATTTTTCGTTGATGGGAACAGTACTGGAAGTTTGTGAGGTTGTTAATTATGTGTGTCGCTTTTCTTTCACTGCTTCAACGGACTGAAATCCTGTTCCTTCTAATGCACATTTGACCTTGGGGAAAAAATAAACACATGGTGCTAAGTCAGCCGAATAATGTGGGTGGGCTGACACTGAGATGCTGTTCTTAACAGACAATGTCGTAAGAGCCGGTGCGCTGTTTTGATGCAGAAACCACTACTTGATTTCTTGTTTTGTAACGGGGAGAACCTCAAGTTAGTAACGTTGATTAATAGTTCGACATTCAGCACCCCATTGGAGATACACAATTGCACGAATATCGATAAAAAACAATCATCGTCGTTTTGAATCTTGATTTGTTCATTCGAGCTTTTTTGCTCTCTATGAAGTTGGGAATTTTCAGTGCATGTATCGCCTCCTAGTTTCTGAATCGTAAGTGAAAAACCAAGATACGTCGTATGCTATCACTCTTTCCAAGAAATTAGGATCATTTTCAATTGTAATTTATTTCTAATTTCTGCTACCAGTCACTTTTTTATTTCATGTTTAAGGGGAGTTGGAATGCCCTATCTCGCCAATGTTAAATTTGCTAACTTTGTGTACCTTTTTCTTTGGAACTATTATCTTCAGAACTTTGAAATTCTGGCAGAGGTTTTCAGCATATATTGTGAGCCCACTGAACTAGAACCAATGTTTTCTTTTTGTTGGTATAGTATTTATGAATTTTTTACCATTAAGCCATTTTTTATTGGAAAAAGTATAACATAAACTTCCCTAGTTCAGAGAATAAGCCAGTTCTTGTCATGATTCTAGTTCAGTGGCCTCTTTGAACTGTTTTGCAGCATTTCTGAAAATTTGAATGTTGTTGGTTGAGTGGTTTATGAGATAAAGGTACATGTAACACTAAAAATGTCAAATGCCAGAAAATGCGATTAAAGTAATTTATTATGAAAATTCACAAATACCTTTTATTCTATTATCAAAAGTGTCCAGCAGAGTAATCAGGGTCATCTTCTAGTTCTTCTTCTTCACCTAGAAGCTTTCTTCTCCTTGCTGCCCTTGCTTTTTTTGTATTAAATTCAGCTGCATACTGAGCCTTCCTTACTCGCACGCTGTCCAGAAGCTGAAGACCTCTGATGGTGTTGATACCAGGAGCAATGCCGAGCCTTGCCATGACCTTTAGCCTACCCATATGACCATCATTGAATGAAATAACAGCATCACTGACTCCCCATTTCAATGTTTTTATCCCAACAAATACATTCTTAGGTACACGAGTCCAAATGAGGTTGTTGAACGACTCGTTTTGATTCTGGGTACAACCATGAAGACATTTTCGCAGAAGATCAGGATGCCCCAAGTCTCTATATATTGGTTTAATTACTTCCATAACAGCCAATGGAATATAATTTTTATGGTGATAAGGATCCCCAGTAGCTTGAGATTTTCTATAATTGCACCATGACTGAGGACCATCTGGACAAGCAAAATGTTGAGGATTATCATCAGTTGATGATCGATGTAAATATGTGGCCCATACAGCTTGTCTCATTTCCTGCAAATTATTTGCATTATTTCTTATTGCCATACCATAGTATTGTTGTAATTCATTTATAATTTTATCTGACAGGCGACCTCTAATGGTTTTACCATCTGACAAAATTTTGTCCTTCAGATTCTGTTTCAGTTTCCTTAGACGAGTGCCCATTCGTTTCTGAACATGACCGACACATTCTAGTTTAGTTATTGTCTTATTGACATATGGCATGGATTCTGTAACACTTTTGTATGCCTTGGAGTCCCCATCTCCAAGGAATTTTGTGTAAAATACTCCCCGTTCTTTTTCTGATCTGCTAAACATTTTCACAGCAGCGGCAGCCTCCATGCCTCCACTCGTACCTTCATAATTCTTGCTACATATGTGAGCTGCTTCTATCTTACCAGATGCACAATGGTAACAATGTTTAGTGAGCACTTCATAGTCCAAAACTTTACCGCTGTCCACACTAGTAACAGTAGCAACAGCATTTTTGGATGTGTGACCCCTTTTCTGCCAGGTTCCATCAAAAGCAACAGGGATATCTGGGTTTCCTTCATTTATATATTTTGCTTCACTGGCAGCAGCTTTCATTGATAAATCTGCTACAGACTGAACAGCATCTCCTATCACTTCAGTGTAATTGTCAATTTTAGCAGGTGGAGGTGGAAGATTCATTATGGCACAAAATGTTTGAGCAGCAGTATGTCCTTTACCAATTGCTCTCATTGCATACATTAGCCTGATATTACTCTCAAACAAATTGCTACTGCATGTTTTAGAGCTCCAAAAACAGGTCTCATTTTCACAACTGGCACAAACTATAGCAATTTTGCAGGAAAGTCCTATAGATTTTGTTATGTTCATATCAAAAGAACCTCCACAAAGATTACAACACAAACATTTCTTCATAAACTCAGTAAAAACAGGAAAGTCGACTAAAACATATTGTTCATTAGAAGCTTCATCTGTAATTTCACTTGCACAGTTTGATAACTTCTTTTTTGATGCACTGGTGGGCGTGTCTCCTTCACACATCTCAGCTGTACAAACGTCAGAACTTTCACCAGCATCAACAGGTGCTGAAGCAGAATCACTTGAACAAACGTTATTTGTAAATCTATTACCGCGAAACTTTCGCTTTTTAAATAATGATGCACTCCTAGGCATCGTAGAAACTACGCACTCACCACTGAAAGTCAAAACAAGACAGATAACAAACTCCAAATGAGCGACAAACTAAACTCGAGGCTCAAAACAAACACTCACAGATCAAAAACTGAACAATAAACACAGCTAGTCGTAAAAACAATGGTACCTATGGAAGGATCAAAGATTCTACAACTGAAGAGTGAAATCCACAGCCTTCTATATGTAATGTTTTCGGAAATGCGAAGATTTAAATGTGTACAAATCACAAGATGGGTAACTTTGCTGGGCGCACATGTAATTTTGAAAAATTAAATAAAAATACTTCCAATTGGAATTTCTTAACAAATTTTGCACCATTTTAAGCAGAAAATTTCAAATTAAGTTATAAGGTTAAAAACTGAAAATGTGAATTTTTTCCATTTTCCGGCATTCCAACTCCCCTTAATCTAACGTAATACAAAGCGTTTCGAACCTGTTCTGTTCATCTTCAGGATTTTATACATACATACAGAGAAATGTTACTCAAAAATAAAGAGTCTTAAACTAGATTAATCTAGAACTCTTGGTCCATTGTTTGTTACTGTAGCGGCTGGTGTGGCATTTGGGGGGAGGAGGGGGGGCAGTGGATGGCTAGAAATCGAAATCAGTGATGTCAACCACAAAGAAGAAAACCAGCAGAAGACATCACTGATTTCAATTTATAGCCATCCACTACCCCCCCCCCCCTTCCTCCCAAATGCCCCACCAGCCGCTATAGTAACAAACAATGGACAAAGAGTTCTAGATTAATCTAGTTTAAGACTGTTGATTTTTAAGTAGCATTTCTCTGTATTTATTTATGTATAAAAGCCTGAAGACGAACAGAACACGATCGAAACGCCTTGTATTATGTTAGATTAAACATAAAATAAAAAAGTAACTGCTAGCAGAAATTAGAAATAAATAATTATCCCACACAGTTATGGTTCACAAACATAGCCATTATGGGCGAGTTGTTGTTGTTGTGGCCTTCAGTCCTGAGAGTGGTTTGATGCAGCTGTCCATGCTACTCTATCCTGTGCAAGGTTCTTCATCTCCCAGTACGTACTGCAACCTACATCCTTCTGAATCTGCTTAGTATATTCATCTCTTGGTCTCCCTCTACGATTTTTACCCTCCACGCTGTCCTCCAATACTAAATTGCTGATCCCTTGATGCATCAGAACATGTCCTCCCAACCGATCCCTTCTTCTAGTCAAGTTGTGCCACAAACCTCTCTTCTCCACAATCCTATTCAATACCTCCTTATTAGTTATGTGATCTACCCATGTAATCTTCAGCATTCTTCTGTAGCACCACATTTCAAAAGCTTCTATTCTCTTCTTGTCCAAACTATTTATCGTCCATGTTTCACTTCCATACATGGCTACACTCCTTACAAATACTTTCAGAAACGGCTTCCTGACACTTAAATCTATACTCGATGTTAACAAATTTCTCTTCTTCAGAAACGCTTTCCTTGCCATTGCCAGTCTACATTTTATATCCTCTCTACTTCGACCGTCATCAGTTATTTTGCTCCCCAAATAGCAAAACTCCTTTACTACTTTGAGTGTCTCATTTCCTAATCTAATTCCCTCAGCATCACCCGACTTACTTCGACTACATTCCATTATCCTCGTTTTGCTTTTGTTGATGTTCGTCTTATACCTTCCTTTCATGACATTGTCCATTCCGTTCAACTGTTCTTCCAAGTCCTTTGCTGTCTGACAGAATTACAGTGTCATCGGCGAACCTCAAAGTTTTTATTTCTTCTCCATGGATTTTAATACCTACTCCGAATTTTTCTTTTGTTTTTGGCCGAGAATAATTTTCATTTGTATCCAGACTGTCAGTACAGACATATTCACGAGCTCCTTCTCTTTCGATCGTCAACATTTTCGGCACCAGTTCCACACCACTTTCCTCATGTTGAATTTGCTATGTAAAATTTGCCTTATGCATTCTTTGGCAATTTTTAAAGTTTCAGCAAATCGATCTAACACTTAGCCGGCCGTCAGATCGAATCAGATTATCTACTTCTTTGATATTTTCATCCGTTTTTTATGTTTATGGCGTCCCGGGAGTGAATCACACCAGCGTCTTCTCGGCCATCTTGGAAACGCTCGAACCACTTAGAAACACTTGTACGTGGTAAACAGTCTTCGCCATACAATTCTTTCAACAACAGATATATTTCAGTAGCCGTTTTTTCGAAGTTTCATGTGAAACTTAACTTATTTTTCCGACAAAACATATTAGCAGCTCTTGCACAACTGAAGGCCGCGGCCACACTGATTTGTCTATAGACAACAGACGTGCTGAATTCGACTGTGAAAGCTTCACGCTTTGGTGCATGCATACTTACTCTGTGTCAGCACCAGTCGCGTTATTTTATAGCCACAACTCGTACATAGCAGATAATCAAGCTGAGGGTGCTTAGGCAGTCAGTCAGTAGCATTACATTATATTATTAAAGAATGATCGTATTCTGATCGATATATTTGTTAACAACGGTGAAAGGGACAGCATGTGGTCACTTAAACCAGATCCAGCTGTGTCCCAGTGCCAGTTGGCTAGGCTTTTATCGCATTATTCCACAGTGTTATTTACGAAGATGCTAGAAGTATGTCAACCATTTTAGAGACGATTATTCACCATCGTTATTATAACTGTTCAAATCCCTAATTTAGCCACGTTTAATACAAATTGTTACAAGTTTCATCAATTAAAAACTTATATGTGTTACTTTTAAAAACACGAGACATGTTATACCTGAGCTGTGCAGCCGGCCCTTGTGGCTTTGCGGTTCTAGGCGCTTCAGTCTGGAACCGCGCCACCGCTATGGCCGCAGGTTCGAATTCTGCCTCGGGCATGCATGTGTGAGATGTCCTTAGGTTAGTTAGGTTTAAGTACAGGGTGATCAAAAAGTCAGTATAAATTGGAAAACTTAATAAACCACAGAATAATGTAGATAGAGAGATAAAAATTGACACACATGCTTCGAATGACACGCCGTTTTATTAGATCTAAAAAAAAAAAAAAAAAACAATGTTCACAAAATGTCCGAGAGATGGCGCTGGACAGAAACCGTCAGAGACTGTGCATGACAATCGTGTATAAAAGGAGCTGTAATGAGAGAGAGAATCAGATGCGCCAGCCGTCGCAGCATGTTGATGTTACCTGAAAAGGCGCTTTTAGTGAAGCTGTATTATCAGAATGGGGAATGTGCTAGTTCAGCGTTACGATCCTATCGCTATAGGAAGGGAATTCGAACAGGTAAAGGTCCGTTGACAAATGCAGCTGTGGCGAGAATGATTCGAAGCTCGAAGCCACAGTTTGTTTAGACGATAGACCCCGTAGTGGCCGACCGACCACAAGGCGTAATGCTGCTCAGACAGTTCAGGAAGAAGTGGAGACTGTAGCGGGTTCGTCTATGCACGGGGAAGTCAGCGCTCGTGCAGTCGCACGTCGCACCGGCATTCCATACGCTACTGTTTGGTTGGCACTTAGGCGTACCCTCCGATGCTATCCGTACAAAATTCATCGGCATTTAGTGAAGCGAAGGGCATTTGCGGTGTGGGCGTTTCAAAAGGTGGCGGAAGATGACGACTGGTTGAGTAACGTGTTGTGGACCGACAAAGCTCATTTCACGCTCCGAGGGTCTGTCAACGCCCACAACTGCAGAATTTGGGCTACCGAAAATCCTAGAACTGTCCTGGAAACTCCATTGCACGACGAGAAAGTCACGGTATGGGTGAGGAAATGCGTGATTCTGGTTTTGTAACTGCTACCGTGACGGGTGAAAGGTACACCGATATGTTACAAAATCTCATCATCCCCAGCTTGGCTGATAAACACATGCTGGAATGTACGATGTTTATGCAGGATGGCGCTTCACCCCATATTGCTAGACGCGTGAAAGATCTCTTGCGCGCAACGTTTGGTGATGATCGTGTGCTCAAACGCCACTTTCGTCATGTTTGGCCTCCCAGGTCCCCACACCTCAATCTGTGTGATTATTGTCTTTGGGGTTACCTGAAGTCGCAAGTGTATCGTGATCGACCGACATCTCTAGGTATGCTGAAACACAATATCCGACGCCAATGCCTCACCATAACCCCGGACATGCTTTACAGTGCTGTTCGCAACATTATTCCTCGACTACAGCTATTGTTGAGGAATGATGGTGGACATATTGAGCATTTCCTGTAAGGAACATCATCTTTGCTTTGTCTCACTTTGTTGTGCTAATTATTGCTATTCTGATCAGATGAAGCGCCATCTGTTGAATATTTTTTAAACTTTTGTATTTTTTTGGTTCTAATAAAACCCCATGTCATTCCAAGCATGTGTGTCAATTTGTACCTCTCTGTCTACATTATTCCGTGATTTATTCAGTTTTCAAATTTATACTGACTTGATCACCCAGTAGTTCTAAGTTCTAGTGGACTGATGACCTCAGATGTTAAGTCCCATAGTGCTCAGAGCCACTTGAACCATTTGATCCGTGCTGCGGCTCGTGTTGGTGCTGTTTGTAGGTTTCCGCCCTCTGTTGCAGGCCAGACGGTATCGTTTAGTAGGAATGGTTGCAGTTGTTTGTCTTCTTCTCGTGTTGACTGGCGCCACTCGGTTTCGCAAGCGTTGCCTGTCCGCTAGTGGCAGCAGCGGCGGCTATCGATATGTAGTAACTGTTGCCCTATCTTTGGGGCGACGTTGTTGTTTTTCCGGGTGATGTGAGTGGGCCAGTTAGGTTGCAGTACCAGAACACGCCCGGACCGCTGGCAGCACGCATGGACCGCCGGATGGAAGGGCTGTGGTCACGAGGGTGCACGACCTCGTCGTAAACTGGATCCAGCAAGCTTTAAGATGAGTGCATTTCAATCCAAGTAGAGCGGAGTCAGTCACCCGTGTGGGCCCCGTAGTACGCATGTGATGTTGTGACAGATTATCATCGCGTTGTCATGGGCAGTTTGGTGGATCTGCGTAATGCTTTGTACTTGAAGACACTATTGTGTTAAAAGTACTTGGCTCAGTGATTAGACGGTGTGGTGACTCAACTTTGAATTAATAAAGCAGTGAAGAGATTTGTTTCATTCTGCCAAAATGGTTCAAATGGCTCTGAGCACTGTCGGACTTAACTTCTGAGGTCATCAGTCCCCTAGAACTTAGAACTACTTAAACCTAACCAACCTAAGGACATCACACACATCCATACCCAAGGCAGGATTCGAACCTGCGAACGTAGCGATCGCGCGGTTCCAGACTGTAGCGCCTAGAACCGCTCGGCCACTCCGGCCGGCTTCATTCTTCCAACCGTTGTCAGAGTTGCCACAGTGAGTTCAGTGTGCGTTTGTGTGCCTAATGAATTTGATGTCACTTCCACAGTGACGTGTGGTTGCTGATTCTGGTTGGTTACATTTCGGTTTTGGTTACTGTTAGTTTGTCTGGTGTTCTGTACTGTGACTTGTTTGTTCAGATTTTCAGGTTTGTGGAATCGGTCGGAAATCTGGTAGTGGCTCCTTTCTCGTTCCGGGAGCTCTAAACACAGTATTCTGGGGACGTAGTGCAGACCGCCGGTTCTGGCTTTGGCGTATTGTTCCATCGTTGCATTGGTTTATCGGACGTCAGGTAGCTTTAGCAGGATTATCATTAGTCATCATTAGACTGCCACTAGTCTGAGTTACCATCTTGTGAAGTGAATGCAACTCTTGGTTGCCCATCTCATCGCTCGCGAAAGTGTTTGTTGCCGGAACATCTCAGAGTTCGATTCCGGGAGCACCGTCTTGATCAGTTGCATGTTTTTTTTTTTAAATTAATTTTCGCCATTTTATCTGCTGTTTTCAGCAGGTTTCAAATTTTTTTAAATATTACAGCCGTGTATGGACTTCAGCCGTGATTGTGGTCATTTGCTCTAAAATTGTATTTTAGCAGTAAGCCTTTAGCAGTAAGCCTTAAAACCTTATTTACTGCCATTCCTGGCGTCTGATGCCTTCTGCGGTGTTTGTGAAGACTTGCCTTTAATATTTCAATACCTGTAATTTGTAAGTTGCAGCGAGTTTTAAACAATTCTTAATTTATTGCCATTCCTGGCGTCTAAGGCCTTCTGCACAGATCACAGTGGCTCGCTTTTAAAACATTATCTGTTGTATCTGAATTTACTGGTGATTTTCTAAATTGTAACTCACTGGAAATTCTATTATTTACACTTGTTTATTCCTTCACTAATAACGTGTGGTATTTTTTAATTTATTGTTGAGTCTAGAATTGTTGTTGTTGTCGTGGCCTTCAGTCCTCAGACTGGTTTGATGCAGCTCTCCATGCTACTCTATCCTGTGCAAGCTTCTTCATCTACCAGTTCCTACTGCAACCTACATTCTTCTGAATCTGCTTAGTGTATTCATCTCTTGGTCTCCCTCTACGATTTTTACCCTCCACGCTGCCCTCCAATACTAAACTGGTGATCCCTTGACGCCTCAGAATATGCCCTACCAACCAATCCCTTCTTCTAGTCAAAATGATCCACAAATTTCTCTTCTCTCCAATTCTATTCAATACCTCCTCATTAGTTATGTGACGTACCCATCTAATCTTCAGCATTCTTCTGCAGCACCACATTTCGAAAGCTTCTATTCTCTTCTCTTATAAACTATTTATCGCCCACGTTTCACTTCCATACATGGCTACACTCCTTACAAATACTTTCAGAAACGACTTCCTGGCACTTAAATCTATACTCGATGTTAACAAATTTCTCTCCTTCAGAAACGCTTCCCTTACCATTGCCAGTCTACATTTTATATCCTCTCTACTTCGACCATCAAAACTCATTTCCTACTTTAAGCGTCTCATTTCCTAATCTAATTGCCGTAGTATCACCCGATTTAATTCGACTACAGTCCATTAACGTCGTTTTGCTTTTGTTGATGTTCATCTTATATCCTCCCTTCAAGACACTGCCGATTCCGTTCAACTGCTCTTCCAGGTCCTTTGCTGTCTCTGACAGAATTACAATGTCATCGGCGAACCTCAAAGTTTTTATTTCTTCTCCAATCATTTTAATTCCTACTCCGAATTTTTCTTTTGTTTCCTTTACTGCTTGGTCAATATACAGATTGAATAACATCGGGGAGAGGCTACAATCCTGTCTCACTCCCTTCCCAACCACTGCTTCCCTTTCATGCCCCTCGACTCGTATGACGGCCATCTGCTTTCTGTACAAATTGTAAATAGCCTTTCGCTCGCTGCATTTTACCCCTGCCACCTTCAGAATTTGGAAGAGAGTATTCCAGTGAACATTGTCAAAAGCTTTCTCTAAGTCTACAAAAGCGAGAAACGTAGGTTTGCCTTCCCTTAATCTATTTTCTAAGATAAGTCGAAGGGCAGTATTTCCTCACGTGTTCCAACATTTCTACGGAATCCAAACTGATCTTCCCCGAGGTCGGCTTCTACCAGTTTGTCCAGTCGTCTGTAAGGAATTCGTGTTTATTAAACTGATGGTTCGGTAATTTTCACATCTGTCAACACCTGCTTTCTTTGGGTTTGGAATTATTATATTCTTCTTGAAGTCTGAGGGTATTTACCTGTCTCATACATCTTGCTCACCAGATAGTAGAGTTTTGTTAGGCCTGGCTCTCCCAAGGCTGTCAGTAGTTCTAATGGAATGTTGTCTACTCCCGGGGCCTTGTTTCGACTTAGGTCTCTCAGTGCTCTGTCAAACTCTTCAAGCAGTCTGGAATTACTTATTTAAAATAAATTGTGTGCAACTCTAAAAGGCAACCAATAGTAAATGATTACGGCCCCGTCCACAATCGTAACCGAATCGTGCCTTCCCTTAACCACTATCGTGTACCTAATCACAGTAAAGCATAGGTGGGTTGAACAGATTATTTTCCCTTAAGCACAGCCAAATATGGCTCTGTTTGTGAGGAGAGTGAATTGAACTGATTCAGGTACACAATCGGCAAAGACGGGATTCTGAGTCAGCTCCGTGACGGGGAAGATGTATGACGGTAGACCGCAGGGAAAGCCATTCGGCCTGAGTTACGGGAGACAATATCTACAGCGAAGGGCGGAGCGAGCGAGAGGGCGGCGGTTAATGTGCCGGAAGGCAGATACACGACCCTCCCAGTCACAATAACGAGCAACAGCGGCAAAATACTGCGCGAGTGAAATTTGCGCTCCCGACACTGGGCCGTAGTTAGTGAACCAAGACTCATTGCCGTTCATCCGGGAAGCCTTCCGAACTTGGAGAAAATGAATGGAAAGAAATTTATCACTTCACAGGACTGACTGACACCGGAGGAACGGACCAGTTTACGCACAAAATACAAGACCGTACTGGTCTGAGATACAGTTCGCCACATTGTACCAAAACGACTGTTTTTATACTATTGTGCTACAGATACTAAAAAAAGAGCATACTGAGGAGATTTTCCTCACTTGCCACACACGAACAGTACAGATATTTTTGCATTACAAATTGCCATCGTTTAATCTCCTGCTACCCCTCTCTTTGTGTCTGAAAATCAGATATTGGTCTTAAAAAACAGCTCTGGCTTTTGTAAAACACGATATTCGTTTGCTTACTCATTCTCATTTCGCCACGATGTGTCATCTCAAGTGGGTCCCAGCATCCACGCAAGTTATAAAACTGGAAGTATGTATGCATATGTACAGGATGGGCATATGGGAAAGCGATGGGCGTTATGGAATGAATAGGATAATATGTAGACAAAGGCCATTTATTGGCGAAAGCATGTTAAAAAGGGGATCACATGGGCCTAGGGAGGTGAGGGTGAGCCAGAGTGTAGAGTTTAGCGAAACATAGTTCGTGAAGCTAACGAAAGTTGGCGTCTACCAATCGGGCCAGTCCGAGCGGCATGCCGGTCCCCGGCGCTGCAGCACTGGGAGAGGCGGGAGATGTTCACCGCTACAGGGCGCGCATCCAAGAGAGCGAGAAGACAAGAGGAGAAGAGAGCAGGCCCGGCGATGGGAGGCCGGGTATATTCGACGCACCACGAGGCTTCCTCCGCCCTGATTGGTCGGGATCGAGAAAACCGTGCGGGCGGCATGGAATATTCCAGAGTGTCGCTTGCTAAGTGACGCCTGGGGCGGCGTTACCTCGTCAGCACGAGAGGGAGGCGAGTGGCCAAGCTGCCCTACCTCGGTGCTGACTTCCAATTTACAGGCAGCCAACACTGCCAGCTGTGGCTTGACCGTAGTGGAAAAATGAGGTTACGGTTTGAAAGCTCATATAATGAAGTAAAATCCCCTATTTTCTGGCTCATCCTTTACACATATACACTGATGAGCCAAAACACAATCACTGACCACCGCGAGGTCGAATGCCTCCTGGTACTTTGCGGGCACATGACGCAGTAAGGAAAGAATGTAAGCGGAATAGAGATGAATGGGCAGTCTTTTTAGTGAAGACACGGGCCACAAATGCGGACATCTACTGGTATCAGTGGTTTTGATAAAAGGCACACAGTTGTGGCACTGCAGCTGGAAACGAGAAACTCTGAAACGGCGAAGCTGGTCGACCGTTGGCGTACTACTGTCGTGAGCACCTATGGAAAGTGGTTGAAGTATGGTGAAATAACCAGTAGGTCCTATGTATTGGACGACCACGTCTCATCACAAAACGTAGAATTTGGAGGAATCCCCACAGTGTAACCTAGAATAGGCAGCGATCTGTGGCAGATCTGGCGACAACGTTCAAGGCTGGTGCGAGCACAAGTGTTCCGGACCACGCAGTTCGAAGGCCATTGTTGAACATGGAGCTCCACATCGCACGACACCTACGTGTTCGTGTGTTGACCCAGCGACATCGTCAGCTATGACTGTAGTTGGCACAGCACCACTAAGTTTTCATAGAGGATCACTGGAAAGGTGTCGCCTATCGCATGGATCGCATTTCTTGTGACACCAAGTCGATGGTTGGGTCCTTATACGCCGTCATCCAAGCGAATGGCTGCATGAAACATGCACCGCGCCATAGAGACAGGTTGGATGGGTTGGGTTGTTTTGGAGGAGGAGACCAGACAGCGAGGTCAGCGGTCTCATCGGATTAGGAAAGGAAGTCAGCAGTGCCCTTACGAAGCAACCATCGCGGCATTTGACTGGAGAGATTTAGGGAAATCACGAAAAACCTAAATCAGGATGGCCGGACACGGCAGGTTGGTGACAGCAGACTAAGGTACCCTGAGTGAGGCTTCCATGGTATCTGTGGCGGTAATCGAAGACATCATGACAGCAGTGAACTATGCGAATATTATCAGGCACCATCTGCATCGCTTCATACTTGAAGTCTCCCCCTACGGCGATGGCATCTTCCAGGCAGGATGATTGTCCGTGTCGCAAGTGCTACAGCGTTTTGAGGGCCCCCATAGTGAACTCAAACTGATGTCTTGGCAAGCAAATGCGTTTGATCTGTACCCATTGGAAGACATATCGAGTTCCTGCTGCTTGCCCGAAAGCACTATCCCGTAATTTGCTTGACCAGTGCTTAGACATCTGGTGCCACATCCTGGACTGTAGGACTTGCAAAATCCGTGAAAAGCAGAATGTCTGTTGTACTGTGTTTGAAATGTGGAACAACATGCTGTTAAACAGGTGTCTTTCTTGTTCTTTTGAAATGGAATTTACGGCTTCCTTTACCCGAGACTCTATTTCTACAGATATTTCCGTATGCCTTAATGACAATTCGACGAGTGTCGTAGACAAGAGATTTACTATGACCTTGAGAGCGCCTTGATTTCCTTTTAACTGTTTTACATCCGAATTTAAGTCTCTGGCAGCGTCCTCGTGTTCGCATCTGAGATTTATTATTTCTTGAGCCATTTGTGTTTGATTTTGAGAAATTTTCCCTATCTTACGAGACATTTCGCCTAATTGTGCCGACACTGATTCCTGACTTATGTATGTCATCTATTCGTATCGACACGGCTTCCTGTTTTTTATTCATTTAACCTACTTGAAAAAATACAGCGGAGATGGTACTCGTCATGATTCGTAATTGCTTTTGTATACTGGAAAGATTTTCAGCAACTTCTAATTCCTCTGTCTCACTAGTCTCCAATTGTACTTCACCTACTTCCTTTAAATCCATGATTACACACGTCAATATCAAATCTTAGGCTAGTCGTCACACGAAATAGGGATAAATATTCAGGGACGCATGTCTTACACGCTTACGCGGCGGCCTGTTTTGATTACACTTGGCCGTGGTTCCACTTATCCACAGCACTACCCGCTACGTTACGTACCGTAGGAAAGGAAAATTGTTCACTAAGTATCGGTTGGAAACTATTCACTACACTTGGGTGTTCTACGGGTAGATAAACCCCTAGTACAAAATAAAGTATGTTGCTCACCAAATACCTCGTTTAACCAGCTGAACCGTCGATTTTGAGGAATCCATTTATAATTAAAATTGCTCATACACTCGTTTACATGAAAAAGAAAGACATAGATTAGCAGAATGCCAGTTTTTACCAGAAAAATAGAGATATACATATAACTCCTAATTTGATGAATAAATTGTGAACTTACTTTAGAAACAGGCTTAAGCTAAATCCCTCCGGTGCCTTCAGTGTGACGTATAATTTTATACACATAAATTTTCGGTGCCTACAGTGTCACGTCTTTCAGTGTCACACAAATTTTTATTTTTAAAAGGGATCACTTAAGACTCCTTCCATGCGTTCGCCCCTCAAATTTCTCCCTCATATCACAAAATTGTCGTCTGATGTAGTACAAACTGAAAAAATAAATTCCTTTTAAAGCACAGTTTCGTATATAATTTATATTCAAAACCTTACACCTGTGTCACGGAACAAATCCTACATCGAGAATACTTTACACAAGTTTAAGGGTAGAAATGCTTCCGATAATTTTTACAGTATTTAAAGAACATCAAAATATGAATAGGCTGAAACGAAAAAAACACAGTACATGAGACTATGTTAATCAGTTCAACTGTAAAAAGCTAAGGAGCATATTATTAGCAAAATAGGAAATATGCAAAAGTGAAATGCCAAAATGAGCACTTCCCAATTGCGAGTAAATCAAAACAGACAGAATGGCTGAAAGAGAGCACAATAACATGAGCAATAAACGAATAAGAGCTAAGCAACTAAGCAAATAAGAAAATAGGCAAAATGAGATGCCAACAAAATGAGAGCTGGCCGAGCTCCGTCGGCACTTATATACGGTTGCGCTCGTGGCGGCACCTCGCGGCCCGTACGCAACACGCGCGCCTGCGATCGCAATGCACTCTTAGCGCTCGCGGCGGCGTCTAGCGGCCCGTACGCGAGTTGTGCGATTGCTGTCCCCGGTCGACCCTTAATCTATGATGTTACACTTCATAGCCAGCGGTTCATGTTCGCACTGATGAACCTCAGGGGTAGCCAATTATGGTTGATCAAACACTTCCCATCGAAGACGCTGCAGGAGCATCTTCATTGCCTCTGCAGAGTGCGGCCGAGAATTATCATGTAGAACGAAATGCATGACAGTTATGTTGCGTGGATTGCATAGCTTCAGGCGAAATCTTTCACCAGGCCCTCATACTTGGCGGGAGACACTACTTTCTAGCCATCTTTACGTTCTCACTGAGAGTTCAGAGCTGAAAAAAAGCGACGTGATGCGATCGATGGGCGTACTACATCAAATGCCCAATGCATCTGTGGAAAACTTCATCACATTTTCACTGTGTTTTCCATTTCGTGCCGGATCGGACCCTACTTTCCGAATAGCCCTCGTATTTTTTACATGACTGGAAACAGAAAATTTGGGTAAATTTTAACTTATACGTATAAATATTAAGGTTTTATTTTCAAAATTACCCCTAGATTTTACAAGGGTATCCATTTTACATGCAGGCACATGCAACACTGGAGTACTTTTTTATAATTACGTTTCGGAATGAAGTTTTCATTTCCATTTCACGAATGTTCGACGCTACCTCTACCGGTCTCACAACAAACATCTAGCCAGATGATAGAGTCGTCACATACTACTGGAAGCATGTCTGGAACTACTGCATTGACCTTGTTATGCCCCAGTTCACGCAAAGTTGTTAGAGGGACAGGGTCGTAGAGAGATTCATTCAGAATCTCCCACACAAAAACTGATGTACAGGTGGTGGACAGAAATATGGAAAGGCCGAAAACAGAACACTTTATCATGGCTAATATGGCGCAGGAAAACCGATGGCATTCTAAACGGCTTCCGATCGTTTCGGAATGGGAATATACAGGTCCTGTATTGTTTCCAAGGGAATATCTTGCCATTCTTCCTGAAGAATAGTGGCAGTCCAGTAACGATGATGTAAGTGGATAGTGCTCACCCATACTTCTCTGAAAAGTAGATCACGGAGCCTCAATAATATTGAGATCTGGTAACTGTGGTGGCCAGGGGATATACGGCGATTCATCCTCGTACTGACAAAACCAGTCCTGTGAACAGCGGGGCAGCACCACCACTGAGGAACTAACATTCTACTGTTGGAGCTACTGGATCACCCAAATCGGTCACATAGTCCCTGGCAGTAATGCGATCTTGCACCGGGCCCATAGAATAGCGCGATATGGCTGCCCAAATCATCACCGAACCCCCACCAAGCTTCACTCCTGGGACGTAAATTAGGGCAAAAGTTGGGAACAGTGCAAAACAACACTCATCCGGTTAAATGACGTTCTACCATTGCTCCATAGTCCAGTTTTTATTGTTTCTGTACCACGTTTGCAGTTATGGGCATTTGCGTCATTTGTGGTTGGTTTTGGAATCCCAGTTCGCCCCACAATTCTCTATTTCTCGAGCTCCCTCCGTGTTGTTTTGGTGCTGGAAGGGTTCGCGTGTGTGACATTCGGCTCTGCAGTGGCTTTTTTCCACTGTGGTCCTCTTATTTTTCGTCACAATCCTTTTCAATGGCCGTCCCTCAAAATCACTCAGCACACAGTTTCGCCCAAGTTGTGACTGAGCGGATTGTGTTTTTTCTCTTTCCCTGTAAGCGATAAGCATCTTCGATAGGTGCCTCTTGAAGCGCCAAACATTTCGGCTACCTTGGTTACTGAAGTACCCCCCCCCCCCCCCCATGAGCACCAACAATTTACCCACGTCCAAAATCACTTAACTCCGACATAATACACTCACAATTACACACAGAACACTATTGGGACCACGACAAACACTTGCAACATGTTGAGGACATTGCACAGATGTTGTTTGTAGTCAAATACAACAGCGCAGCCTGCAGGATGGCTAGCACCAGGATTTATGTTCAGTCACGAATTTCTCGCAGCATTTCCATATTTTTGTCCAGCCCCTGTACTGTGAAGTCAGACGACGTTGGAGGCCAACGGGGCAATGTGAGATCCGTGCGACCCTTACAGCAGATCTGTTGCTGAGTCAGTTCATTGATAATAAATGCTCTTACGTGTATGTGGCAGTGCGGCGGTGCAGCGTCCTGTTGAAAAATGATTTTTCCCGCTTGTTCCCGTGACTGTGGAAGAAGCCAGATATCCAACATAGCCAGGTACGTGATTCCTATAACAACGGACTGTAAATTTTTATCTCGGGAAATGCTGCAAAACTCATGAAGGTATGTGGCTGCTGTGTTTCCAATTTTCTTACGGTATTCCCACTGAAATGGAATGTAGCCTCATCACCGAACCCTAAAGACGAAAGGAAATTGTTGTGTTATCGTCAGATTACAAATCGTAGAGTTTTTTCTGACAATGAAAGAGATGTTCAACTCTGGTAATACTTGGTGTATATACCAACCGACGATTTGTGGCGTAGTTTGAATTCCTTCATAAACTGTAGATCTTTCTATAACTGGATGAGTGAGCCAACTATCAGTTCAAATAACAACAATAGCATATGTGTTCCCCTCAAAGCCTACCTTCATTATACAACAGTCTTGAACGAACTGTGACAGAGGCCTGAACAGGGGACTGACTTACCAGGGCATGCATTGATACTATGATACAGTGGTATGTATTCTATGTATAACCGATATAGGTTATGCCATGAGTTGTATCTCTTTATACTATAGCCTGACTATGTACTTCTTGTATTTTTTAGTACTGATAATGCCTAGGCATTAGTCGAAATCTAAATTTCTTTAGTAAAACCTGAAGAAAAAGACGACTGATTGCTGTGCTCCATCATTTTGACAACAGCATACACCACCTGTAATGGGACCACGGATAGGTGAAATTGTGGACCTCGATCTAGCTAATTAAATGGCATCATAACATACCACATCTGGATTAAATTCTACTAACTTTCTAATTTATCTATCTAGATACTGAAAAATAGATAGACACAGTCCTTGTTTCATGGATGCATAGTCAGATGATCCTCAAGGTTGTAGCGCTTGCCAAAAAGATACATACACATATTTACAGAGGTGGAGATATGCTAGAGTTTCTTCCACATATAGTAAGTGGAATGATCCTTTTTTAACTGAAACAATTAAATGATATTTCATTTAAAAGTTAGTTCCAAACTTGTCTCTCACATTTAGAAGCATGTACAACGAAGATTATAAGAACACTTTGCAACATAGATCCCATTACTACAATGAAGTTGCAGAGAAGTCAGATTTTGGGTAGCATTTTCATTATCTGATATGATTAATAATATACACATCAGTTGAACTACTAAGAAATTCACCAATGAATTATAAGAAACTTCCCATTAATAGTTCCTTTAACACTAGCGTAAATTAGACTTCATCAGTAGATAAATATTTTATGGCTGTTAGCAAGTTGTTGAAAATGTGTGTTTTCGAATGATGGACACCATTCCGGACCAAAATAAGTGGCTTATATATTTTTGTGGATAAGTCTTATCTCTAGTACTTATTTCATTAAATTAGAGCTTAGTATATAATAATTATAAATGTTAATTCATTCATTAACAAATAAACACTCTGGGAACCAGTAGGTAGTGGTCCCATTAACTCAATTAAGCTTCTGCAGGCCTTTCTTGAGTTTGCACCGCAAGAAACTCATATTACAAGTTTTGAACTAGGGAGGAGTTTGCTTGGCTTGGTGAACTAACCTAAAATATAATCTGGTGTGAAATAATCAAGTGAAAGTAAGCATGTCCATTCTCAAATTACACTAGAACGCCCGCATTGCAAACAAAGATTTTGTTAGTCGTTTCGTAAAATCTGTGTATACTCCTCCAAACTGAGTTTATTATGAAGTTACATTCCAGAGAATTTCACACTGTCAGCCATCGTCATCATATCACGGACGTGGATCTCTTACAAATTCTGAATTGTATATAATGTGTATTTTAAAAGTTGAATGACAAAAAGTAAGCTAGATACAATTTGTTACTGTCCATGAGAATTCCATTAGCAGCTCTTCCTCAAATTATACTAGATTTGTTATTTATCGCAATGATTGTATCATCTACAAACAACACATCTAATAACTACACCAGACAGATTCGTCAAGAGAGAATCCAGCTGTGATAGTATTTTTAAAAACTTGTATGTCGTTTATATTTCAGTCTCAGCTGCACATCTAATACAAGCAGAATAGCTATTACGAACCTCCCACACTTTTGTTTACAACTGTGATGACACTTGTGCAGGTCAGCAACCCACCAATTATGTCCAACTACGCCCCTATCTACGCTCATACCTATGAAGTCACGAGCCACGCCCATTTTCTACCACACCATCAAGCCAATGCCCCTATGAAACAGGCAACTAAGCGCAGCATATACTGACCATTGAAACAGCCATTCAGAATTTAGTCTTAGAGTTGCCATCTTCGCCATTTACAAAGGTATCCAACACGCTATATTTCGTGTCATGTTCAAAAGTACATTGACAACGAGAATTATCTCACAAAATACGTGAGCTTCATCTAAAATGTTCAATGTTCAAAAGTATCCCAATGATCTGCGTTTTGTGTCTTATTCAAAAATATCCAAAAGAACTGAAATTGGTGCATTGTTCAAAAGTTTTTGATTGTTTATTAAAAATGTGTAAAGATATTGAGAATACTGATATTACATACAGTATTTCCACGATTACAATGTACGCATTATTTTTAAAAATATACGTTACACATCTGCCGCTCGAACTTAACAGATGAAACAGCACTTGTGAATGAACTTGGTTCTATACCTGTGCCGGCGCTTGGTGTAAGGCACAATGAAGCCTCCCTTACTAAACATTTCAGCATCCAAATTATCAGTATTATTTATAAAAAAAAAGTCTGTAAATGCACACACACACACGCACACAAACACATATGCATAGAAGGCAGTTAAGAACTCAACTTTAGTTTAGATGGTGTGTAAGTAGCTATGTAAGTAGGCTGTTTATGTTTTCTCTATGTAAGTAGGCTGTTTATGTTTTCTTATTGGCAACGTTACGTAGCGCTCAATATGAAAATCACTGGCTGTGCTGTGTGCAGTCTGTGGCTAGTTTGCATTGTTGTCTGCCATTGTAGTGTTGGGCAGCAGCAGCTGGATGTGAACAGCGCGTAGCGTTGCGCAGTTGGAGGTGAGCCGCCAGCAGTGGTGGATGTGGGGAGAGAGATGGCGGAGATTTGTAATTTGTCATGAACTGCTATATTTATATATGATGATATCAAGGTAAATACATTGTTTGTTCTCTATTAATATCTTTCATTTGCTAACTATCCCTATCAGTAGTTAGTGCCTTCCATAGTTTGAATCTTTTATTTAGCTGGCAGTAGTGGCGCTCGCTGTATTGCAGTAGCTTGAGCAGCGAAGATTTTTGTGAGGTAAGTGATTTGTGAAAGGTATAGTTTAATGTTAGTCAGGGCCATTCTTTTGTAGGGAATTTTGAAAGTCAGATTGCGTTGTGCTAACAAAATATTGTGTGTCAGTTTAAGGACAGTCGTGTATAAATTGTTCAAAGGGGACGTTTCATATGGCGACCCTGCCAGGATACCTCACTGGAATCTTCTGATTTTTTCTTGTAGTTTGTGTATTTAGTGTAGCTTTTGTTTACTGCTAGCGCGTAATTGTAGAGAGAATCTCCTTTGTAGTTGTAGCCTTTCATTGTTGTACAGTAAAACAGTTGTGGCATGCATATAGATTTGCACCAAGTATTTCGCAGCTGTAATTAACTAGATATTATTTTCAGTGTTATGTTAATGTGTTCTCTTATTTTTGCTCTTCAAATTGTGTTTTTCTGTGTTGTCGTGTGAAATACTGTGACAATAATGGCGTGTGAAAAACGTAATACTAGGCTCCAAAGTAAACTGAGAAATGACAGTGAAAATGAAAGCAGTGTGTTAGCGCCACCGAGTAATGAATTAACTGATGTTCAAAGTAGTAATTTGGTAATTGTGCATAGGGAAATGGAGCGGGCGGCAAACAATGGCGTGGACAGTGAAACAATTAGTGAAGAGGGAAGCATTATCGATCGATCGGTCGGCAATAGCTCGCCTCAGGAAGCCGAAATGACAGAACACAATATTGCAAATACTGCAGACTCAGGTTTTGGGTTCTCACCGTTTTCTCAAATGAGTCAAGACACATTTTCCGCTTTTCAAAATGTGAATGTTGCCGGTGAAACTTCACTGCCGAAAAGCACTGAGGAACATGTTTCAGACACCAGTGCATTGTTATTACAATTAATGCAACAAATGGGACAAAAGCTTGAAAAGTTAGACACAATGGAACAACACCAGAGGCAAACACAGCAACAGTTAGACACAGTGGAACAAAATCTCAAAAAGTTAGACACAATGGAACAAAATCAGAGACAAACACAGCAAAAGCTTCAAAAGTTAGACACAATGGAACAAAATCTTAAAAAGTTAGACTCATTGGAGCAAACTCTTGAACGAACACGTGAGGATTTAACTGCTGAGTTACATCACATTGAATCGAAATGTCAAAAAGTCTGTAATGACGTAAAAACACAAATTTGTGAGCATTTCCAACCTATTTTTTCGCGTCATGAAAATGCACTACAGAATCACGAAGCAACCATAAAAGAACTGCAAACTATTGTTCATGAAAATCATGAGACCTTGCAAGCAAAATTTGACTCAGTTGCATCTACCGATACGGTTATGCAACTTGCAAAAACTCAGGAAAACTTAAAGGTCACAGTAGACACGATTGCAACACAAATGCACACTCTGAAACTTGGTTCAGAAAAACATAGAGAGGAAATGATTTCACTATCGGATAAAGTAGCCGAACTTTCAGATCAGTTCACTAACTTATCTACAAAGGTAGATGATGATCTGAATGACACAACACCTGTAGCCTTCATGGACACTGAAGAGTATGAACAAATTAGAAAATTCAAACAAAATCAAAATCAAATCAATACACAGTACAAAAGAGAAATCCGGGAAGTGCAAGATCAGTTGGCACAAGTAGTACAAGAATTACGTATTTCAGAGGACACTCGCGCCCCAATACGGGAAGAGGGACATACAAATACGGAACAGACACAAAATAACAACACAGGGCACTTCGGAAATTGTGAAAGAAGTTGGCAAGGTACGCCGAATTTTGAGATGGAACCGCCGAAACGACGTAACAATGACCGACATGCGACTTGCCGACATGATGATTTTGACTATAAGCTGTTCATTACTACACGTAAATTCAAAACATTTAAGAATTCTGGCAACGACATTCATCCACAAGCATGGCTCCACCAATTCTCTCATTGTTTTCCTCCCAACTGGTCGTTAGAACACAGATTAGAATTCATGTGTGGCTATTTAGAGAATGAACCAGCTGTAAGAATGCGATCGGTCATTCACGATTGTCACAGTGAAGGAGAGTTTTACCATGCCTTCCTCTCAGCATATTGGTCTCAAGCTACACAAGACCGTGTATAACATGGCATCATAATGATGAAACATTTCGAACAATCTGAATTCTCCAGTCTTGTGAAATATTTTGAAGACATGTTGCACAAGAATCAGTACCTGTCAAACCCATACAGCCCCTCAGAACTCATCCGCATTTGCTTACTCAAATTGCCTGAACATTTACGACATATTATTTTAGCAGGACGTTGCAAAGATGACATTGAAGCATTTCAGGGTCTGTTACAAGAACTGGAAATTGACACTGACAATCGGGGAACGCGGAAACAGGAGCACAACAATTACAGGTCACATCTGTCACAATTCCACGATGAAAGAAATAATAACTGGACACGACAAGGCTATTCTCACAACACATATCGTGACCAAAACAGACACCACCCGTATGACAACCGTTGGCAGAGTAGTAATAATTACAGGGAAAGATCACCTCTCCGTGGTAATGACTATCACAGAGACAATCAGAGAAACAGACAATATGGGAACCAAAACAATTATTACCAGGGGAGACAGAATAACTTCAGACGCAACAGTTCAGCGCGGAGTTACGATTCAGGGAGAAATCCTCCACCACGTGACCGACAAGGAAGAAACTACGGAATCTACCGAAATGACGACAGACGATATGATCGTAACGACAGACCTGAATTGCATCAGAACTGGCGGGATTCAAACAGAGCAGGGCACTTTCGACAACGTGAATTTGTAGAAGTTAGGTCTCCAAATCCCAATAACGACGCGCGCCAACAAAGGGACAGACAATGACTCGCACCGCAGGCAGCCGCGTGCGGCCGCTGGCTCAGGGAAAAATAACAAAGACGCTAACCTTGAGAAAAACTCCAGTATTCTTTACCGACGTATACCGACTGACAATTGCATTCAAGTTCAAACACTGAGTACTATGAAGAGTAAAGGTTTACACCAAATTTCACATGTAAAACCGTTTATTGAAAGATAATTTGCCTTTTAACTTTGTCTTTGCCATAAAACGTTTCACTTCACATTACTAGTATGCTTTAGAAACTGTTACTATGCAACAATGTTTGAAGCTAAATATCCAATCAAGAACCAAGAGAACTTATTTAAACAGAAATGACGAATGCATTGTTATAGTAAACAGACGTCACAGTGTAATTGTGTGTGTACATTCTTGCTTGTTTGTTACACGATTACATAACGACTATAAGGCTCACATACTTAGAACATTTACCAGTACTGCTAATGAGATTTTAATGCAACATTTTGGTTTATTTGAAAATACATTCTGAATTTTAAGTGCTTTCTGAGAGATACCAGATGACACAGTGGTTAGTTTATGTGACAGCTACACGATGTTATCATGACGCTACTAATGAGTGACAATTTACAATGTTGCTTTTGCAGTGTTTCTGTTTTATATCTGCACAGTTTTTCTGTTTTATTCTGGAAAGTAAAACATGTTTTAGTAGTAACTTTTGTGGTATAGCAACAATGAGACACCCTTTTTCGTGGCACAACATTACGTTACTGTACAGTACTTTCTTCATCACGCCAATAAGCATAATAACTACGATATCTATACGCAAAGCATTTCACTTTTGTTTATCATGAGGTAAGTACATTGGCTTCTGCAGAACTTAGCTTTTGGAGGAAAATAACTACGACACTTCCACAGAGATTATCTTACAACAAGATGCACATTTAGCGCTACAGGACACGCATTTCAGTGATCAATTTTATACTTAAAACATTTATTTTTAAACATTTTTGAATTACAAAGAAAGTTTTCCGTGATATATTTCATTCCATTGGTGTAATCTGTAACACCTGAGGGTATAATTACATTAATCCTCAGGGGGGTACACGCTTACTTTGTGTACCATGTGTTTGGCAAGCACAAGGAGCCCTAGCTAATATGGTATTTGCTTATACAACTTTACACATCGGTACCTTATTTCTCTAACACACAAATTACACAGCTATCTGATCATTTAACTGAGAGAGACAAACATTTATTTTACTACATCAGTGACACATGTTTACGCAATTATACAGTTGGATAACTTCACACTTATGAAACTGTATTTTGTCTGTACTTTGTAAACTGATCATATTTTTTCGGACACATTGTGATGCTATGAGAGCTTTGAATGATGTATTTGGTATGAGATCATGATTTTTAAAGTACGTTTGAGGCAGCTGACACTTTTGACATGAGCAGAGAATTTTTTTAGGCTTAGAAATTATTGGAGGAAGTTACGACGATTTTGAGATTTGACTGAAGTGTTATGATGTTATTATTACGACGACGATGTGTACTATGCTGTTGAGGTATGTATATGATAAATAAGCTGATGCTATATGAGGAATCTGATTATGCTATGTAGCTATTATGATGAAATATTGAAGACGTGTTGATGAATATGAATATGTATATGTGTAATAAGGTAAGGAATAAGGAGTAGGGGTTAGGGACTCTGATTTATGAAAAGGTTGTTGGAAACCAAGAATCGTACTTTAAGAGTTATGAAATGTGTGTGTATATGCATGAATGTATTACAATGCAGACGACAATTTTTTGGACACTGTTATATCAATAGCATTTTTGTTTCTACAGATTTGCAACGCTAATTCTTGACCTGTGAAATATTTCTATGTGAGACTGTCACTGTAGCGGAAACTGCTGTCGTAAATATTTCCGTACGAAAGTTAAGTGACCACCTGCACGTAATGCGTTGTGGCGCCCAGCTGGGCCAGCCGCCCGGAGAAAAAGCCATTAGGTAAAAAAAAAAAAAAAAAAAAAAAAAGAGGCCATTAACCTCGCTTCTGACATTCCTTTGTAGAAAGCATCGCAAAAACGACACGGTCGAACTTGAAAACATATGATTACACTAGCTCTTAATTTACGATATTTACTGAAATGCCTACTAAAATGACAAGAAATATTCTTACATCTGCAAACCTGATAATGACAAGCGTCTTTCTACGAGAATTGAGAGCTACTGACTTACGAAATGCCACATAGCTATTGAATGATGTTTTTATGCTTTGGTTTGCGTAATTGCTTATTTCATTTGATACGTGTTTTCCAGCTGTGTTGCAGCATTGCTTTTATAAAATGAAATGCTTTTGCTAATGTGAACACTTTCTGTCAACAGATCTATTAAATAATTATTTTATGATCCACATTCTTTAAAAAAGGAGCACTTGGAAAGGAAAGAACAATAAGAAGGAACTAGTAACAGTAACACATAATTTTCTTTTCAAGTACTTGGTAATTTCTTTTGTAGAATAATTTGTGGTGCACCACTTTAATTACATAGACATTAAGATGTGAATATACACTTCCCTTATCTGCATTGTTATCTTTACTGTAATATTTTTTCTGCTTGAGCTATGTCATGTTTAGGTATAAGTTACTGCTGTTTGCCAGGCATAGAACTACTGAATTTTAATTTGTGTTACTCTGCTAAGCCAGATTTAATGCTGCTTGCTTTGCAAATTTGAATTTTTTTGTCATTGCAGTTTGTGTTAATTATTTTGTGCTGCTGCATTGCCTCGTCCCTTAGTTTAGCATCTGAGCTCAGTAGATTTAAGTTAGCTTAAGAGGGGGTAGCCTCTAAGAGAATGAGTTATGATGAATTGGAAGAAATGCATTGAGAAAACAGGTTTAGGTAGGATTTTCTTGGAAATAATTGATGAGGTAAGATAATGGAAAATAAAAATAAATGTTGAGGTAAGAAATATGTGAAATAAATACAGAAAGCATGCTTAGATAGAATTTTTTTGGTGGAAACAAAGGATGAAATAAGAGGAAAGATATATGAAGTTTTGGGTTGGACTGCAGTACCACATGTTACACTGAAAACAAACCCTGTCCTTTCCTATTGGTGTTATCCCACTATGTGTTTGTGTACCCTTGTGTAGTTGTTTTCTTCCTGTCTCTGTGTAGTTTCATAGAATTTTTTCTTCTTTTAATATTAAGCTACATTCACTATGATGAGGAATACTGTAATCCTCAAATATAATTTGCGTTAATAATGTGTTATTTACTTTGTAAAGATGTTAGATATTATTAATTCGGTTCTGTTTAATGCTCATGTGTGAAGTTGATGTTTCAAAAGTTATTGTGATCTTTTATGTATGTACTCATGTCATAATTCCACTGATGTATATGTTAGTTCGATTCTTTTGTAAAGCCTGTACTACAAATGTTATCTGTATTGTTATGTACTTTAATGATGTATTTTGTACCTTTGTTATTGTATTCTTATGTTATAAAATTGTAATTGTCACCAGTTCGTGATATTATTAACTTGTTAGTTACATTTCACTGCACACGTTTCTGTTGGTCATAGTATATGGACAATATGTGAGAAGTAGGGACTGTTAGTGTTTGCACGTGTGTTGATAATTCAGCAAGGGACTGGATAACAGCATTGCTCGTTCTAAGGACAATTCCAAAAACGTTGTGAGTGCACAAGTGGTGGTTTATGGACTTGCTATATTCTCGGCAAGACTCTTCGATGGTGATTGTGCACCTGCACAGTCGCAACAGATGGCTGCTGGCCATTTCTACAAGGACTACAGTGGGTCTGCACCTCTGGTGGCCCACCAATACCATTATCTCTGCAAGGACTACAGTGGGTCTACATCTTTGATGATCCATCAATACCATTATTTCTACAAGGACTGCAGTGGGTCTGCACCTCTGGTGGCCCACCAATATCGTAATCTCTACCAGGACTACGGTGGGTCTGCTCTGTGATGACCTACCTACCAATATTCATCAAAACTTCGACTGACTCTGCTGTGGGTTTGCTCTGTTGTGGCCCATTACCTGTCTGCATGTCGAGAGTCAGCACTGTCTTTCCATTGGAAGGACAACACTACTTCTTCAAGACTGCATGGAAATCCACTACTTCCGTGTGCATTTTCTTTTACTGCTCAGACTTTGAGACAAACACTGCTATTCTCCTGTTATGTGCGATTAGGACTGTCTTTATGGACTGTGAGACAATTTTAGCTTTTGACCAACATTGTATCAATAATTGTGTGCATTTGATATCTTTGTTATTGTAATTATGAAAAATTTTATCAAATCATTATTGGCCACTGCCCAAAAATATTTTGTAAAATTTTTTGTGGGGAGCATGGGGGCTATGTAAGTAGCTATGTAAGTAGGCTGTTTATGTTTTCTCTATGTAAATAGGCTGTTTATGTTTTCTTATTGGCAACGTTACGTAGCGCTCAATATGAAAATCACTGGCTGTGCTGTGTGCAGTCTGTGGCTAGTTTGCATTGTTGTCTGCCATTGTAGTGTTGGGCAGCAGCAGCTGGATGTGAACAGCGCGTAGCGTTGTGCAGTTGGAGGTGAGCCGCCAGCAGCGGTGGATGTGGGGAGAGAGATGGCGGAGATTTGTAATTTGTCATGAACTGCTATATTTATATATGATGATATCAAGGTAAATACATTGTTTGTTCTCTATTAATATCTTTCATTTGCTAACTATCCCTATCAGTAGTTAGTGCCTTCCATAGTTTGAATCTTTTATTTAGCTGGCAGTAGTGGCGCTCGCTGTATTGCAGTAGCTTGAGCAGCGAAGATTTTTGTGAGGTAAGTGATTTGTGAAAGGTATAGTTTAATGTTAGTCAGGGCCATTCTCTTGTAGGGAATTTTGAAAGTCAGATTGCGTTGCGCTAACAAAATATTGTGTGTCAGTTTAAGGACAGTCGTGTATAAATTGTTCAAAGGGGACGTTTCAGGTGCTATGTAGGAAAACGAACCTGACCAAGTTTATAGCTGCAAATAATATGTTTTCTAAATATTACCCTACAGAGATAGATGACACAAACAAACAGCCAGTCTCAGTTATTGTTATGTAACTGTCAGCTACTGTAAGAATGCAGTTACTGTGTAACTTACACTTGTTACCTAAAAACATCACTGTTGACTCTCCAAGTAATTGCCATAGCGACCTGTCCACGTCTAAATTGTTATACAAGTGTACAAAACAACTATGCTAAAACAACAAAGTGAGCAGGCAGTGAACAGTTCGTTCTAGACCTAAATGAGACTATACACAAAAACGAATTGACCAGACACCATTTTACAGTGGAAGAAGGCGTTTTGACGACATCTTTAGTGTATTGTATCATTTAAACTACATTTATTCGTAAAAAAATTAACTATATCGTGTGAAGAAACATTACGTTAAACTTACACGTTCCACATCATTACGAAACGTCGTATTTATGATCTGTGGAACAAGTATTAATGTAATGTAATTTAATATGATACAACAATTTCGTAATGCTCGAGACAGGAGATGTCAACACACATCATAACTAAAGAAATTTGTAGGCAAGGTTCCACACTGAAGGAAAGAAATTTGATATCTTGAAAATACGATTTCCGACCTAAATAAAATTATTTATCAAAATACGTAACGATTTCGTGTACAAAACTAACTAAGTTACTTATCATAATATGCAGGTATACACCCTAAGACGAAAAACGACGCACCGTGAAGAAATCATTCGAATGGGACAGAAATCGTTAGATATGATTTACATGCACAGCCCAACAAATTATTGCAATTTCAGAAGAATTTACTGGTTTATTCAAGAGCAAGAGCTTCAAATTGAGAAAGTCAATAAAGCGGTGGTCCACCTCTGGCAGTTATGCAAGCAGTTATTCGGCTAGGCACTGACTGACAGAGTTCCTGCATGCCCTCCTCAGGGATAGCGTGATAAATTCTGTCCAATAGGCGCTCTAGATCGTCAAAATCCCGAGCTGGTTGATGGGTACTGATCATAATGACCCCAAACGTTCTCAGTTGCGTATTGGTACAGCACCCATACTGGCCAAGGTAGGGTTTGACAAGCATGAAGACAAGCAGCTGAATCTCTCGCCGTGTGCAGGCGGGGATTATCTTGCTGAAATGTAGTCCCAGGCTGCCATGAAGAGCAACAAAACAGGGCATAGAATATCGTCGATGTATCGGTGTGCTGTAAGATTGTAGCGGATGACAACCAGAGGGGTACCCCTGACTCTTGGATGTTGGGCCATTTGGTGGGCGACAGTCAGGTTGGTATCCCACCGCTGTCTGGGGCGTCTCTAGACGCATCTTCGTTGGTCACCAGGGCTCATTTCGAAGCAGGGCACCTCACTGACGGCAGCTCTACTCCTGTCAACCAGATGTTAGGCCGAATGTGCTTGACACCACTGGAAAGGGGCTTGTTGGCGTGCAGAGATCAGCCCCCTTTCCTCTGAGCGGCTGTTAATTGTCCCTATGGTCACTGAAGCAGTAGTTGCACGTCAAAGCGATTATAATGATGAGTTCAGCGCTCTGGGTGCTTCTCTCACGGTTGCTCGATCATCACAATCTGTCGTCCCTCTAACTCAACCGCTTCCTGCTTGACGCTGTGTTCTGCCATGACTCACCCATTCCTGCCAACATCCTCGAGTAGTGGCATCGCTCCTATTCAAATATCGAGTGATTCGCCGGTTACTCCAACCGGCTTGTTTGTGTCTAACTACACTTCCTTTCTCAAATGCTGACATCTGCAGCTATTGTTACTCTCCTATTGACTGTACAGAATGAAATTCGCAAGGACTTCATGCCCTGGTGTAGACATGTCTCCCATTGTGACTTAATTGTTCTATAAGAATAAAAAATATTCAAGGCTGGCATATTAGAACTTCTGTTATAATATACAGGTTAAATTACGTATGGCTCATATATTGGCTCTCCTGATAAACTTACAGGTTAATCGGCATTCTTAATTTGATCTTTGTTCATGCATTAAAGAAACCAAAGATTATCTGTTTTTATCTATCAAAATATATGAAAATTTGCTCTATAATGCTACACTACATACATGTCACTGTTGCTGAACTTACAGCTTGAAGTGCAAGAATAATTTGATCATTGTACCAAAGTAAACAATCTTATTCCCACGTCCCATACGTCAATATTATTTGTCGAAACTCTTCTTAGTTCAGCGTAAACAGATAACGAAGTCAGAAAATCAATCCCATATGGCAGATTGGCTGTTTTGTTTTAATGACCAGTAAAATACTGTTTTGACTGTGACGTCACGCAGTCCAGCTGAATGATCTGAAAGTGATTTCATAATGACATCATAATGAACGGGCTATGGCTTGCGATGCCATGGATAGAGTAGTGTTCTGTGCATGTGACGTTATGAATCTGGAAAATCTTATTCTTGTTGAAAGAAGTCTTGACTTGCTGGCATCAACAAGAGACGACTAACTAACCATTCACTTTTGTATGTTGGACCAAACCGCAGTTTACAAAATAAGCCTCAGCTTGCTAAGTTGATGATATATGGGGCAGTTTGTTACAGTTTTGTTTAACAATGGTGATGCAGAGGCAATATGTAACAATTTCATATTGAATATTTATTAATGTTATATATTTGTTACATTTCTGTGTAACTGTGATGATGTATGAGGCAACTTATTAAAATTTTGTTGCTTGAGATATTATTCAAGATTCAGTAGTTGACAGTCACTCTCAAGTTATAGCGCATTTACTGTCAGCTTCTGATGATAAAATTAGCTGATGCACATTGTCGGGTTACCACACACACATTGTCAGGTTCTGGTGCTAGAGTACCATCTAAGGGCCAGAAGCTGACACCCAGCGGCAATATATGGATCAATTTTTTATGATTGTAGTGTAACATGTCAATGTAAGGAATAATTTGTAACGATTTTCCTACAACAGGTGCAATTTGCTACCATTGTACTGTAGTTAGAGATATATGGCGTAATTTGTTACAATTTTGCTGTAACATAATGATGTATGGGGCAATTCGTTGTAATGTCGCTGTTAAATAACAATGCATGGAGCAATTTGTTACAGTTTCATTGTAACATTGCAGTAACATTTGTTACAGTTCTGTTTCTTGCTCATCTGTAACTGAGAAAACTATTTGTGATCCAGTAGCTGACACGCAATGTCAAGTTTGAAACATGCACTGTTAGCACATAGTGTTACAAGATGTTTTAAAATCCAATATCTGACACTCACTGTCAAATTATGACACACAGGCTGTCTATTTCAGTTCTGAATGCCTATTTGTTTGCTTCAGCTATTTCTGTCTTGTCTGCTTAGTATTGTATTTCCCACTATGTGGTAGCATAAATTAGCATTCTCAGTAGATGACAAACTTTTTGTACGATGGGGCAATTTCTTATAGTGTTGTTGTAACATGGCTGTAGGTGGGTACTTTCTTACAATTTAGCTTCAACATGGTGATGTGTGGGTCAGTTTGTCACAATTTTGCTGGAATGTTTGATGTGTGCGGAACGAAGTATGTTGTAGTCTCCACTGTGCAATAGCATAAGTTAGCATCGCTGGCAGAAAATGACAAACAGTTTTGTAATGTAACATAAAGTTATGTCCTAGCATGGGGTCACTATAATGCGTGGCTAACTTTGATATTGGTTTCAGCTGAATTAAGATGAGTTGTTGACAAATAACATAACTAGACATTAGAATAACATTATTCCCTTTGGTACAAAGATCAAAGTATTCTCACCAACAACAACACTTTAAGCTCTAAATTAGATGCACACTAGTGCCATACGTGTTTTGTAATGTTACAGAATAAATCTTTATGCATTTTCATAAATAACACAGATAGTTTTATTTCTGTGTAACAGTGGAATGTTTGTTTATTATTATATATCTGTAATCACACTTGCATATTGTGATAAGTAACCTCCATATATTTTGTATTCGAAATCGTTAAGTATTATGGTAAGTAATTTTATTTTGGTTTCGAGATCGTATTTTAGAGATGCCAAACTTTTCTCTCTGTGTGGAAACTTGCTCATCATTTTCTTTAGCGATGTTGCGTGTTACATTCCCTATCTGGACCATTACAAAGTTTTTCTAGCATATTACGAATACATGTAGTTTAAGTGGCGCATTAAAGATCTCGTCAGAGTTTCTTCTTCCACCCTTATATGGTGCTTGGGCAATTCGGTTTTGTGCAAAGCCTCAAGTGGGCCTTGGATGAACTGTCAATTGTCTGTTGACTTTGTTGTTTTAGCAGTGTTATTCTAATAGCACTGTTCCATCAGATGAGATTTATAGAATAGTAACTGAAGCTACCTATTTTTTTGTGTCAACTATACAAGGTTAGGACAGTTATGGGCTTGGACACTTTCGTTTTTGAACAAAACACCATTTAGATCTAAGATGAATTGCCAACTGCGTGCTTACCGTGTGTGTGTGTGTGTGTGTGTGCGTGTGTGTGTGTGTGTGTGTGTGTGTGTGTTTTATAAGCAACAGTGATAATTGGGATAAAGAAATATCTTAATACAGAGGGCTCCACTTGCCTTATACAAAATACGGTACTGAGATCGAACTTAGGTCATCGACATATTCTACTTAACCTGTAAATTTGATCAGCAACAGTGTTGTGCATTTTGACAGGCAATACAGGCATGTTAGTCATGGATATACTGTATGTTACACCAGTACTGTTAAAATTTTTTTATAGCTATTCAATTCTTTTGAACATGGTGAAAATTTTGGGTCATTTAGATATTTTTGAACATGCTGGAAAATTCAGATCGTTCGTACACTTTGGAACATGACGTCATGGTGATGAAATCATTCATAGAGAGCGTGGTTTGTGACATCATAGGTAAGGACTGACCTGTGCAAGTGACCTCACATATGTAATCAACTTGTAGCAATTTCACTATAGCTATTTTGCTAATATAGTACTGTATGACCAGTTTCGATCTACCAGCATCTTCTTCAGATCTATACAGCTGCGAAAGTATCCGTTCTAGTCACATTCGAACTATATTTCAGAATACTTTCTTAAAATGTACATTGATTTAATTCTTTTGTGGAAAATTGTACAGTAGCAACACTCAGTCCAACAAGGCGAGAGCGTTTCATTTCTCAGGGCTAGCAGACTCCTATGACGACAGGTACTTCGCCTGTTCTACCCATGGATTATCATAGGGTATGAGCTGGAAATCGCGTTAGTGCAGCACTCTGAGGATTTTGAGTCTATTCGCTGAATCCGCACATACACCCTACTGAGGCAGGGACATCTACGCCATTACACACACACAATAAATACATCTTAAACACATTAATGGTTTATCTCGTTCCTTACTTGCTATATACATGTTTTAACGAGAAAGTAAGCTACGAACTCAATATTAATGTAGATTTTTCTATATAAATATGGGAACTACTTGAAAGTATAAGCTCATTCAAAGATCCCTGAGTGCCCCAATGTAATAATTTAGAGGATGGATAATCTAACATAATTTCTTACATTTTATACTTCTGCAGTTTCTTTTCCTTCATTCGTATGTTCGCTAATCGCATTGTAGTTAGCTGACTAAACATTTATTGTTTGGAATGTTAACTCGATATTTGTAGTCCAATATACACTAAAGAGCCAAAGAAACTGGTACGCCTGCCTAATATCGCGTACGGCCTCCTGCGAGCACTCAGAAGTGCGGCATCACGACGTGGCATGGACTCAACTAATGTCTGAAGTAGAGGGAATTGACACCATCAGTCCTGCAGGGCTGTCCATAAATACGTAAGAGTACGAGGAGATGGAGACCTCTTCTGAATAGCACGTTGCAAGACATCCCAGATATGCTCAATAATGCTCATGTCTGGGGAGTTTGGTGGCCAGCGGAAGCGTTTAAACTCAGAAGAGTGTTCCTTGAGTCACTCTGTAGCAATTGTGGATGTGTGGGGTGTCGCATTGTACTGTTGAAATTGCCTAAGTTCGTCGAATTGCACAATGCACATGAATGGATGCTTGTGATGAGAATTGATGCTTACGTACGTGTCTCCTGTCAGAGTCGTATCTAGGTGAATCAGGGGTCCCATGTCAATCCAGCTGCACACGCCCAACACCATTACTGAGCCTCCACCAATTTGAACAGTCCCTGCTTGTATCGCCGGAAATGCATATCCTGTTGTTTCCATCTATTGTACTGTAAATTTTTTCCTTATTTTTTTACCTGAAGATATGACACTTCTGTGTCTTTATAAATTGTAATTGTTTTACAATTTGTGCATATATATATTTATGCATTTATGTCGATGTATAATTGGTTTGTTTTGTAAATATTATTTGTATTTTTACGCTGGGTCTGGCCTAAATAAATCTATGCTACCGAACGACTACATCGCGCGGGCAGAGCAGAGTCTGGCTGGAGTATGGCGGTGGAGCAGATGTGCTGAGTGACGCTCCCGCGAGTTGCCGCGCTTTCGGGGTTTGGCAGCCTGTAATTGCGCTCGACTTGCTATGATAGTTTCTGGCACGGTGTCGCGGACGGGAAACATTGGCAGGTGACCGTGTCGAGAAGAAGGCGCGCAACATACAGCTTCTGCAACATCGACGGCCGACAATAAGTGATTGTCGCCACCTCCTCGATCGACGACTTCGAACCTTCAATCAACCAACAAGGAAGACTGAAAGCACGTAAAGTTTTAGAACCTTATGGCAGACCTAAGCTTTTCAAACAGTTCCATTTGCATCACTAAAATACAGCAACTTAGCATGAACCTTTGTTGCTCATTGTCCCAATTGCATTACCAAGCAGGGTCCCTTCCTTTTCCGAAATGAACCCGAGTGTCGTTGAAATTCAAACGCCAGCATTGAAGTAATATCATTCCATTTCACTGCTTTAATTTCAAAGTTCAGTTAAAGTATTCATAGCTGGCTTCAATAAACAAACAGAACTATATTTAGATTACACAAGCACAAATTAAGAGTGCGAGTTTTGTTACCTATGACTGCAGCTCAGCTTGGTACACACTAAATTTTACTATTGTTAATTGTTCAAAATCATTTAATTCTAGTTCAAAGTTGAATCTCTTATTTCTAAATTGCGTAGATTCAAGTTGCTTTTGAGATGATTGTTGAGGTAGCCCAAGACTAACCTTATTTTATTTTATTTCGTAGTGCTTCAGAAACAAAGTTCACTATTAATTTCAGTCACTAAATTAACATTCAATTTTCCGGTTTTATTAATTCTTCTGCTGAATTACGTCAGAGTGTAGCGAAATTTATTACTTCTGACAAACATTCAGTGTTCACACAACACGTGTCAGCCTTCAGTTGCCACACTTTCAGTGCTAATTATATGTGCATTAACCTTTCTTTCTCAGTTATTATAGTAGTTGTCCATAGGACTGGCGACCGTAATTTTCCCCAAATCTCAAATATCTAATTAACGCCAGTTAATTGTTAACGTAACGACCGCACATTAACTTTCTTTATTAACTTTGCCCTTTTTCAAAATTAATTTCCACCAATTTTATTTGCATTTTTCCTTTCATTTAGATGTAACACTTCCTCCTTCTTTACCGACAGATTAACTTCGGTGACGATTGCTTTTCCCAAATTTCCATTAGGTACTCGCGGTTTAATTTTTCACTGTCATTAAGGTCGATAAGTGAGGTGGAGGTTGCATGCTAACATGCAGGGTCCATGGATTCATGAGGTTGTCTCCATACCCATACACGTCCATTCGCTCGATACAATTTGAAACGAGACTCGTCCGACCAAGCAACATGTTTCCAGTCATCAATAGTCCAATGTCGTTGTTGACAGGTCCAGAGCAGGCGTGAAGCGTTGCGTCGTGCAGTCATCAAGGGTACACGACTCGGCTCCGGAAGCTAATATCGATGATGTTTCACTAAATGGTTCGCACGCTGGCACTTGCTGATGGCCCAGCATTGAAATTGCAGCAATTTGCGGAAGGGTTGCACTTCTGTCACGTTGAACGTTGATTCTCTTCAGTCGTCGTTGGTACCGTTCTTGCAGGATCTTTTTTTCGGCCGCAGTGGAGATTTCATATCGTATTCCTGATATTCACGATACACTCTTGAAATGGTCGTACGGGAATATCCCCAGTTCATCGCCACCTCGAAGATGCTGTGTCCCATCTATCGTGCGTAGTCTATCACACCGCATTCAAACTCACTTAAATCTTGATAACCTGCCATTGTAGCAGCAGTAACCTATCTAACAAATGCGCCAGACTCTAGTCTTAAATAGGCGTTGCCGACCACAGCGCCGCATTCTGCCTGTTTACATCTCTCTGTATTTGAACACGCTTGTCTATATGAGTTTCTTTGGCGCTTCCGTATAGTTGTTCTCTAGCTCATTTAATGATGCATTGGTTGGACATCTATTGACTGACAAAACTGATATTTCGTTCCACATTGCAAATATAAAAATAAGCCAAATGTTGGTGTAATGATGCTGTCCTACACAATCTAAATCAATTTTATTCACGCTGCACAGTATTCTTCAGGTTTAACCCCAAAAATGAACCCCTTTAAGTGAAATAATAAGATTCTTATTTGGGAGAAATATCCTACCACCCCTACACCTCCCCCCCCTCCCCCCTCCATCTCCAAAAAAAGCTTCTGCTGTCTGCTATATTGATATAACTTATATGTGACTTTCTCATATAATTTCAAAAGAATGTGCTTGCAAGTACCACTGCCTACAGTTGTATTACTGCGTCGACCTTCGTACTTTCTTCCACATCAAATGAGGTCACAAACAAACGGGACTGTAGAATTCACACGCCTTCATTGTCACGATAGTGGTTCGCTACTTTCAAATCGCAAATTCTTAATTCATCAACAAAAAATGAGCATGCTCTGCTGTCGACCAGAAGGCTGTTTGAGAAATTCAAGCACATTTGTGAATGCCGAGGCAGAATTCCTGACCAGTTATCAGATGTATCCCTTTTTCGTATGTGCAGTTTCCCCACATCATACAGGAGCCACTGTACACATGACATTCGATGTAGATCGTCTCTGAACCACGGACTCGTTCATAAAACAGCCAAATTTCACTTCCCAAAATAATTATGCAGTGACTTACAGCTCACTTAATTCCTCTCGTTTAATCATACCGAAATATTACATGCGTTGTTAACTGTAAGACAGAGGGTGTATGTGAAACGAAAGTGCTGGTTTTGCAACTAAATAAGTTCTTCGTTATAATCACGATCATTGCTGCAGCATGAATCCTTTTCTTCAAGTTACCGCAAAGTACGTTTATCCGGTCTAAATCTAAAACTCAGTTCTAACGCACGTTATCTGTGGGGATTCATCTGTGTAACACAAGATCACTCGCAAAGGACTGTGTACGACGCCATGCAAAATTATCAAAGGTGGACGTCGCACTGTCCGACTGCAGTGAAGAGATCTGACAAGCGAATTTTGCCTTTGTGCATCTCTTCCGCACACAATACCATAAATAAATCATTGCTGTCACCCTGGGGTGCTGTCAGAAAGACGTGGGCCAAAAATTTAATTTCCGCTCAGCTGCGGTCCTTTCCAAGAGAGACTGTCAAGCAGAATGAACAGACAGATTAATAACAATCAGTGACGTAACCCACATAAAGCGCTCACTACGAAGTAATTTGCAACGTGTATTTTGACATGGCTCATTTAATATATTACTCTTGACATATATGAAATTCCTACTGTGGAAGAAAAGTATAAAGCAGAGTATATTTGATATTTTTCTTGTATGTATTACAGAAGCCTAACGTGTCGAATATTCACTATCGACAACCGCGAAATGCAACAGATTAAAAGTAAATAGGAACTCTCAAATTACCACGTGACACAGTTAAGATATACATGTAAAATCAAACCGTATTGCTAGTTTTCTTTGACTCATACAAAAAAAGCAGAAACAACATAAAACTAACTAAATTATATGTAACATGATTACAATATAAAGATTTCATGGCACAATCTCCTCTAAATTAAGCAAGTTTGTCGAGCAGTACATGAAAAGTTTCAGTCCTGAGCATACTGTAGATGGTAGAAGGAAATACGAAGGTGAGTCAAATGAAAACGTTAAATATTTTTTAAAATATTATTTATTGTGCAAAAGTGGTACAAAGCTGTATCACTTTTCAACATAATCTCCCCCACGCTCAATGCAAGTCCTCCAGCGTTACAAAGTGCATAAACTCCTTTAGAAAAAAATTCTTTTGGAAGTCCGCGCAACCACTCATGCACCGCGTGGCGTACCTCTTCATCAGAATGGAACTTCTTTCCTCTCATTGCGTCTTTGAGTGGTCCAAACATATGGAAATCACTTGGGGTAAGGTCTGGTGAGTATGGTGGATGAGGAAGAGACTCAAAATGTAGGTCTGTGATTGTTGCAAACACTTTGTGAAACTGGAGCACATCATGCACAATGTGGTGTGCTGACCCATGACTAATCTGTATACACGCTGCAATGTCATTCAGTGTAACTCGGCGTTTTTCCTTCACTATGGCTTCAACTGCTGCAATGTTCTATGGAGTCACAACTCGTTGCGCCTGACCTGGACGAGGACCATCTTCCACTGAAGTCACACCATTTGCGAACTTTCTATGCAATTCGTAGACTTGCTCCTGTGACAAACATGCATCACCGTACTGAACCTTCATTCGTCGATGAATTTCAATAGGTTTGAAACCGTCACTACGCAAAAACCGAATAACAGAACGCTGTTCTTCCTTGGTGCAAGTCGCAAGTGGGGCGGCCATCTTTATACTGATAATGCGACGGCATGTGTGCATCTGCACTATGCTGCCACCTACAGGCCATTCTGCATGCTGTTTGTAGCACGCTTACCAACTTACAGGATAACGGCGCGAAATTTCGATTTGTTATTACAAATTTAAAGTTTTCATTTGACTCACCCTCGTAACTTGAGGAGCGTCGAACTTGCTCTACTTTTGACTAGCAACTAGCTGCGTGCTTGTCTCCGCCGATATTCGTACACAGTTGTCCGCTCTGGCTACAGGCTGTCTCCAAAGGCCATTCTTATAAATAAAAAAATTACCTTAATTATCTAGTAGTTGTTGCACAAACAACAGAAGGAAGAGCTGTGTGTCCTTTCTGAAGGTGACATTTCCACAGACATCGAAAAGTCATCGTGTGGTGGTGTTGTCGTCTTCAGTCCGAAGACTGGTTTGATGCAGCTCTGCAAGCTACTCTATCCTGTGCAAGCCTCTTCGCCTCCGAGTAACTACTGCAACCCACATCCTTCTGAGTCTACTTACTGTATAACTCTCCTGGTCGCCCTCTTTAACTTTTAGCCCCCCACGCTTCCCTCCAGTATAAACTGGTGGTCCCTTGATGTGTCAGAACATGTCCTATCAACCGACCCCTTCTTCTCGCCAGGTTGTGCACAAATTTCTTTGCTCCCCAATTCTATCCTTTTTCAAGACACTGTCCATTCCGTTCAACTGCTCTTCCAAATCCTTTGCTGTCTTTGAGAGAATTACAATGTCATCGGCAAACCTCAAAGTTTTTACTTCTTCTCCTTGGGCTTTAATTCCTAGTCATCGTGTACATTAGGTGTCTAGCTTTCCCAGTACATACATAATTGAAATGAATTAAGTAGAAGACAGAAACATCAAGTGAACAGAGTAGGACGGAGATCAATGGCTTCTCTTTAAAAAAATAAAAAACCATATGACCAAATTTGCCATATTAGCAAATGACGAGAGCACTATAATCAAGACAGATATTGTGATGTGGCCATCATATGTAGCTGAGTGAAATGTGATTAATTTTCTGCTCATTTCTTGTCTATTTTTGAGGAGAGTACGGCTTGCTAATACAAAAGGAAGGTTTCGTATTATCTTGTCAAGAAACGAGCAGGCCCAGGTGTTCACCCGTGGCCTTCCTTGACCACAGGAGGTCAGTCACAGAAGCTCTGTAAAATAGAAATAGGTTCCTAGTGCCCTGCAAACGCGGTTTCCTTCTTTAAAGGCAGCAGCTGCTACTATGTCACTGTAAGTCCTTAAAGTACAATTGGAAGTGATGAATTCCTCTCCCTGTACGCAGATCTAAGCACTGGACGCCACGGCGCTACTCAGACACAGTGAGAAAATTCATTGCCTGTCCCTCCAAATCTGGACATCCAGTCAACTGAGTCTTGCCCTCTACTGTGTTTACAATGATGTGACAAAAGTCGTGGGATAGCGATGATGGCACTAGTATCGCATACACGAGACATAAAAGTGTAGTGCACCGGGGGAGCTGTCATTTGTAATCAGGTGGTGACTCCATAACAGTGTGAGTTGGGTCCTCTGGTCCAACTGAACTGATCATTAATTGGAAAGGGTTATGTTCGACTACTTGGAGACCGCCTGTCGTCATTCATGGAATTCACGTTACCAAACATGTCACCAGGCCACAACCGTTCGCAATCGGTTCGAAGAACATTCTGGATAATTCGACCGAATGATTTGGCCACACAAATAACCCGACGTGGATCCCATAGAACATCTAGGGAACATAATCTACTGGTCAGCTGATGCACATAATTCTCTAACGGCAACACTTTTGAAATTGTGGATGGCTATAGGAGCAGAATGGCTAATATTTCTGCTGCTAATATTTCTTCCGAAGACGTGTTGAGTCCTTCCCACGTCGAGTTCCTGCACTACACCGGTCAAAAGGTGGACCGACACAATAGTAGGAGGTATTCCATGTCTTTTGTCACCTCATTGTAGATACTATGACCCCAAAACAAGTGGAGCACGGCTAGAAGTCGATACCAAACTACTGCGTGTTAAGATGCATTCTAAATACCAAGAATGGGAAATTTCTGCAGGGTTCGACTATAGTCACGAAAACAAAGCAAAATTCTCACATCTCACTGCGACAATGTCTTGGCGCCCTTCCCTTCCTGTAGAGTTTTTAAAGAAGTCGAGAGGTAGATTTAGAGGATGAGAAGTTTGGACGCTTGTCAGGGGGAAACCGTCTGGATCTCTCGTGGTCCAGTGGTTTTCGGACGCAGCCTGTTTCTGCCGTCATCGCGGCTATTCTTGTGTGCTTCTGACTGCTGCATTCTAGCGCACGTTTGCTGAGTTTGAGTAAGTGCCGCATTTCGCATTAGTGCTATCCACTTTCTGAGCAGCTCACAATTTGAGGGATCTCCTTGAGTTGCCTGGCTAATTGTATTATTTTGTGGTTCTTGGACTTGTTCACTTCGCATTTGCAAGTTGCACAGATTACGAAAGCTTGTAACCTTCCCCGAGCAGTCTTCCACGCACATCACGTACCTCCCACAGTGTTAGCTGTACATTCATGATGCTCCTAGAGAGCTTTGTATTTCAATGTTTTGGTCAACTTTGTGCACGTTGAGTTGCAGCAATTACTCAGTTAACATTACCAGACTTTAAGTTGATATAGTTGCAAAGTGATGATATATTAGGTGCGTGGGAAAAGTGATGAGACTGATAACACTGCGAGCGATCTGGCTACGCTGTGTTGGCCTACTTGTGTAGACCTGTGTATTCACCCTTCCAGATCGTCAGTCGGAATTTCAGCACAATACACGTGTCACGTGATTTTTGAGAGCATCGTCAGTGAAGTTGTGTTTTACGAAAATGGAACAGCGGAATTTAGAGCAATGTTATGCCATCAAGTTTTCCTCGAATGTGACCATTGAAAAGTTGGGACAGGTCTATGGGGAACATTCTTTATCAAGAGCACATGTTTTTCGCTGGAACTAAACATTCTTCGGGGGCCGAGAACACCAGCCGGTGTGGCCAAGCGGTTCTAGGCGCTTCAGTCTGGAACCGCGCGACCGCTACGGTCGCAGGTTCGAAACCTGCCTCGGGCATGGATGTGTGTCCTGTCCTTAGGTTAGTTAAGTTTAAGTTGTTCTAAGTTCTAGGGGACTGTTGACCTCAGATGTTAAGTCCCATAGTGCTCAGAGCCATTTGAACCAATGGCCGAGAACAAGCCAAAGATGAACCTCATTTAGCGAGACCTGCAACTCCAAAAACGCGTGGGTGCTCTTGAGATCAGACAGGCGTTTATCAATGCGGATGATGGGTGACCGGTCAGACTTGAACATTTTCACCGTACATCACATTTTGTCTGAAGATTTGCACGTGCGAAAGGTTTGTGGCCAGTAGATTTCGCATCTTGACAACAACGCCCAATGTTGCAAAGTCGCTTCCATCACCGAATTTTTTGTCTCAAAAGCCGTTCCTGTTGTTCGACAGCCGACCCCCCGCCACCAACAGCACCACCATATTCAACTGATCTGAGTCCTTGTGACATATTTTCTTTTACCGAAACTGGAAAATGCATTAAAACGACGTCATTCTGGGACTCTGGAAAACATTCAAAAGAAAGTGACCATCATTTTAAAGGCTCTAACAACTAAAGCCTTTCAGTGCTACTACCAAGACTAAAAACAACGACTCCATCGGTGTATAGATGCCAAAGACAACTACAGTAAAGTGAACAAAATTGTTGTTTGAAACAAATAAAAACCTTGCCACATAAAAATTCAGTTTCATTACTTTTCTCACATACCTCGTACGCCGAGATTTTGAGTAAATAAATGACTTATTATATTCAGACTTTATTTGAATTTCAGAACCAAACTGTCGTCCTATAACTGACGCTGGTAAGTCGAATCTCTAAAAAAAATATAGCTCCTGCACTCCTAATTTTTTTATCACTGCGGCGGAGTTTCTTTGCAAAGCTGGTGCCAGCCCTTATGTTTAAATATTAAATATGTGAGTATTTTGATCTGTGATTATCGTTTATGAATTTACGAGCGTTGCGCTGAGCACGTCTTAGATGTGCTAAAGGAATGTGCTAGAAAGTAGAAAGGAAAGGCAGGCAGCGCATTTATATTTCATTATTCTTATTAATGTGCTGAGAAAGTTAGCTTACAAATGTCCTTCCCAAAACAAATTATGCATGAGTCCAGAACTCCCTATCAAAAATGATCGATAAAGTATAGTCAAATCAAAAGACTACACTATATCAAGTACCTACGCGAGATCCTTGAACCTACTGAGGTAGAGAAAATAGCACGCAGAATTCGCCTACAGAACGTCAAGAAGGCCTACAGGATAACTCACGACATTAACAAATGTTTCTCCACAAATGAGGAAATCAGATACTAGAACTGACTAATCAGTCTAGAAGCCTTGTATGCCAGCGGAATTCTCACACTTCACATATAAGGTGAATTGGAAAATAGCATGGAAGAGGAACGAAAAAATTATCAAAACGATTGACGGTCCAAACTGAATGGGAGATGGCTACAGACTAAAATCCCAGAAAACAATAGAGAAATGGATCATACAATGCAGACTTCCATGGCCAGTGTTTCCATTCTTGGTGACATTTGTTTTATGGGCATTAGGCCTTGGTCCAAGACATGTTTCTGTGCCTACCGTTTCATCTTCTAATGTTGCAGACATCATCAGAGCTGTAAATACACAAACAGCACTTTCGAATTTTCTTGTTTCGCTGGTGTCAGTGCATTATCTGCTACTCCCGATTTATCTGTGTTTCCCAGACGACGATTGCTTTTGTGTTTCTTAAGCCTCTGACGATGTCTACAGCTTTCGAAGACGAAACGTCTGGCACAGAAATATACCCTGGACCAAGGACCAATTCCAATGGAACATAAATGACCATTAAAAAAGTTAAACCAAACTAATGGCAGACATCCAAAAAAAGAAGATTGAAATATCATGGATACATCCACAGACTCCTACTAATAAGATACAGAATACTCACAAAATTTTAACACACATGGAACGGGTGAAAACTGTGTCCTGAAATGAAAGAAAGACTTAGAACGAGTCCAGGTAAATTCATCAGAAGTCTTAGACATAAAGTCATACAAATAAAATAACTGTCCGCTGGGAAGTGCAGTTGGAGAATCAAATTATGAAAAAACAGGAGCGAAATGAAGTTGGGAAAGAAACAGAAATCACAGAGGAAAAAATGAGAGTTACAGAGAATTTCCTCAGGTATTGCGGTTGATACTTGAAATTTCGTTTTTGCAATGTGTAACTGGAGTGATTCCAAACAAATACTGGTCATCACATCTTTTATGCGGCACCCAGTGTTGACGGAAAGCGGTGGTTTGTTGTCCGTTACAAAGAAAAGATTTTTTAGAGCGGGATTTTACGCGCCCATTCGAAAGAGCGGTCACAGATTCGTGCAATATTTGTTTTAGCGATATGAACCAACAGTAGCAGTAAAAAATGAAGAATTGCCAATAGTCCAACTGCGAGTGGCTAGTACTACTGAGTGGGGGGAGTATTCTCCTCAGGCCAGAGGAGCAAGCGAGTCATTGCTGCAGTATCACTTATTGATGGTGTTTCAGTCCTCCTCTTTGTATGTATTCAAAATCCACTGCTCAGAATGACGTCAAATTCGAACAGACTGTTATCGAAGAAGAGGGAAACGTCACAGAAAAAAATTTCCACTAGCTGGCGCTGTAAGCTGAAAAATATGCAAAATACGCAAAGTATGAGATGTGAGGCACACAGCTATCCATCAGTTTGCGTCTGAGTCGCTCGACATGACTGTCTCAATGCGAGATCGCACGTTGCTGGTAGAGCTCTTTAACACAAGAATGGTGACTGTGAACCAATAGCTACCAAGGGTCTGGAGAAAATGATTACTGTTGTAACCACGACTAACCGTCACGGTGTTGTTGAGAACGAAGCGCGGCAGTACCAAATGGGAGTGGCCCGCGAATAGACGAGCGAACAGGAAAGGAAGGATACGAACAACGACGGACGACCGAGCAAGACCTTACGAACAACAACACGCAAGGAGCAACGGGATCTCAAGCCACAACCTCTCGAATCCACAATGTACACTCGTACACGGAAACAAAGTAAAGTAAACATGCTGTCTGTAGGCGAGATGTCGATAGACTCAAGTGAATATCAGAGTGCCTCGCTGATCTTTTTTTTCTTCTTTATTTTGATTGCATTCCGCTGCCGCATATGGGCAGGGGAGGGCTGTCAGCGGCACAATCCGCCGCTCTTCAGCCGAGTGACATGACAACTAATACAAGAAGAAAATTATACATATAAAGGTGATAAAAAGGGGGACATAAAAACAGAGTAAGGAGAGATAATGGAAGTAAAAATACAGTGACATGGAGATGTTCATGGGGGGACAATTAAAAAAGTCGACATAAAGTTAAAAAAACACAGCTGGCGATTCGTAGAGCACAAAAAGGGCACTGAAGTCACATGCACAGGTTAAAAGTTGGCCACAGTATTAAAAGCACTCCGGAACAAGACACTTTAAAACGACGTGAAGAGATGAACCACACATGACGAGGAATAAAACTGTCAGAAGGGACCTGCTGAGGGAGAGGTCAGAGAGGATGGAAAAAGAGGGGAGAGTAAGGTGCAGCAGGAGAGGGTGCAGGATGAAAAGAGTAGGGGTGGCAGAGGGTGCACCAAGAGACAGGAGGCAGGTGGGATGGCAGATAAAGAGGGAAGACAAGGCAGGAGGGACTGCAGATACATTGAAGGGGAGGAGAGGCATGGGATGTGGCATACGGGGGGGGGGGGGGAAGCTGCTCAGGAGAAGGGAGGGGGAGGAGAGGGAGCCCTGAGGAGGACGCAAGAGGAAGGTGGGGTTAGGTTTGTAGGAAGCGTAGACAGCAGGGTGTAGCTCATCATTCAGGAGGCGTAGATGCTAGAAGTTGCGTTGAGAAAGGAGGCGGAGTGTGTAGAGATGGAGAGAGGGTGGAACACAATGGTAAAGGCATGGCAACGGGCGGGGGATGGAGAGGAAGGGAGACACCAGGGGGTGAGGAGGACCTAGGTGGTGGACAATATACAGGGTGTGGATGTGTTCAAGGAAAAGGAGAAGGTGGGGGATTCGCTGAGCGAGAGGCAGGCGCTTAAATACAGGATAGAGTCCATTGCTATTGGCTGCTGGGACCACGTGCTCCACCGTGGCACCCTCACGATATACGCAGGCCAGGTACGTGTGCAGCCACAGCTTACAGTGTGACGGCTGCAGAAACCTTTAGTGGTAATCGAGGTCCATACCATCTGGCGTGGATTCGAAACCCGTGGCACTCGGTACCAGAATTACGAACTTCGAAAAAGACAGGTTCTATTGAAGTGCAATGTGGCAGAGGGAAGAAAACAATAGATCCAACGTCAGGAGAAGAAGTGGCCACAGCAGTGCAGCTAGGGTGTGGAGGTGTGCAGACGAGCAGTGCACAGGGAATGCCCAAACACTGGACATTCCTTAGAGCACGATGCATAAAATTCTACGAAATATCCTGCACTGGTGCTGTGGGTTGGCGGTGTCGTTTATCGTAGGGCCATATTGTTAGAGGACATGGGTCCTGCACATTCTGTAACCCGTACCGTCACTGGTAAACGCTATGAGAGTCTTTTGCGCATCAACGTCAATCACGTCCTTGAACAGTACGGATAGGATCGTTTTTATGCAATATGGTGCTGCTCCGTACGTTGCACAACCAGTGAAGCAGCTGCTGCAGAGCCATTTTTGAAATACTTAAATTAGCCTACGTCATTTTCCTACAGCCTTCCCATCCAGATCGAATGATCTTAACGCGTGTGTCTTCCGGCTGTGAGGTTATCTGCTCAGATTTCAAACGTAGGTGAATTTAAGGCACGCTTTGGACAACTCAATCAGAGTATGACCCCTGAAGCACTACGATATGCTGTAGAACAAGCTGTTTCTCGATTTCAACCCACGGCAGAAAACTGCGAACAGCGTATTGAGCGTGTCTTGCGGAAGTCTCACGATAGGTAAAAACCGATTTCATTACAGCTCTTTATGCGGTTTTTTGGTCTCAGGATAGTTAAAAAATGACCTCACTGTTGCCTCATGCGGTTTTTGACCTCAGGATGGCTTATATAACTAACAGTGCCACTATTTGTGCGGTCATACACATAGCACCATTACGGATGGCTTAGTGTGTAACTCAGCGATTCAACCGTCACTTATAGCCGAGTTCATTACAACACCATCTACTGTGAATTTTTTTATTTTTTATTTATTTATTTACCGTTTTTTTTTTTTTTTTTTTTTTTTTTTTTTTTTTTTTTTTTTTTTTTTTTTTCTTCTATAACGTTCGCCCCCCCCCTCCCCCCCATGAACCATGGACCTTGCCGTTCGTGGGGAGGCTTGCGTGCCTCAGCGATACAGATATACAGATAGCCGTACCGTAGGTACAACCACAACGGAGGGGTATCTGTTGAGAGGCCAGACAAACGTGTGGTTCCTGAAGAGGGGCAGCAGACTTTTCAGTAGTTGCAAGGGCAAAAGTCTGGATGATTGACTGATCTGGCCTTGTAACAATAACCAAAACGGCCTTGCTGTGCTGGTACTGCGAACGGCTGAAAGCAAGGGGAAACTACGGCCGTAATTTTTCCCGAGGGCATGCAGCTTTACTGTATGATTAAGTGATGATGGCGTCCTCTTGGGTAAAATATTCCGGAGGTAAAATAGTCCCCCATTCGGATCTCCGGGCGGGGACTACTCAAGAGGATGTCGTTATCAGGAGAAAGAAAACTGGCGTTCTAAGGATCGGAGCGTGGAATATCAGGTCCCTTAATCGGGCAGGTAGATTAGAAAATTTGAAAAGGGAAATGGATAGGTTAAAGTTAGATATAGTGGGAATTAGTGAAGTTCGGTGGCAGGAAGAACAAGACTTCTGGTCAGGTGACTACAGGGTTATAAACACAAAGTCAAATTGGGGTAATGCAGGAGTAGGTTTAATAATGAATAGGAAAATAGGAACACGGGTAAGCTACTACAAACAGCTTAGTGAACGCATTATTGTGGCCAAGATAGATACGAAGCCCACACCTACTACAGTAGTACAAGTTTATATGCCAACTAGCTCTGCAGATGACGAAGAAATTGAAGAAATGTATGATGAAATAAAAGAAATTATTCAGATAGTGGAGGGAGACGAAAATTTAATAGTCATGGGTGACTGGAATTCGTCAGTAGGAAAAGGGAGAGAAGGAAACATAGTAGGTGGATATGGATTGGGGGGAAGGAATGAAAGAGGAAGCCGCCTGGTAGAATTTTGCACAGAGCACAACTTAATCACAGCTAACACTTGGTTTAAGAATCATGATAGAAGGTTGTATACATGGAAGAACCCTGGAGATACTAAAAGGTATCAGATAGATTATATAATGGTAAGACAGAGATTTAGGAACCAAGTTTTAAATTGTAAGACATTTCCAGGGGCAGATGTGGACTCTGACCACAATCTATTGGTTATGAACTGTAGATTAAAACTAAAGAAACTGCAAAAAGGTGGGAATTGTAGGAGATGGGACCTGGATAAACTGAAAGAACCAGAGGTTCTACAGAGTTTCAGGGAGAGCATAAGGGAACAATTGACAGGAATGGGGGAAAGAAATACAGTAGAAGAAGAATGGGTAGCTTTGAGGGATGAAGTAGTGAAGGCAGCAGAGGATCAAGTAGGTAAAAAGACGAGGGCTAGCAGAAATCCTTGGCTAACAGAAGAAATATTGAATTTAATTGATGAAAGGAGAAAATATAAAAATGCAGTAAATGAAGCAGGCAAAAAGGAATACAAACGTCTCAAAAATGATATCGACAGGAAGTGCAAAATGGCTAAGCAGGGATGGCTAGAGGACAAATGCAAGGATGTAGAGGTTTATCTCACTAGGGGTAAGATAGAAAAATTAAAGAGACCTTTGGAGATAAGAGAACCACTTGTATGAACATCAAGAGCTCAGATGGAAACCCAGTTCTAAGGAAAGAAGGGAAAGCAGAAAGGTGGAAGGAGTATATAGAGGGTCTCTAGAAGGGCGATGTACTTGAGGACAATATTATGGAAATGGAAGAGGATGTAGATGAAGATGAAATGGGAGATACGATACTGCGTGAAGAGTTTGACAGAGCACTGAAAGACCTGAGTCGAAACAAGGCCCCCGGAGTAGACAACATTCCATTGGAACTACTGACGGCCTTGGGAGAGCCATTCCTGACAAAACTCTACCATCTGGTGAGCAAGATGTATGAAACAGGCGAAATACCCTCAGACTTCAAGAAGAATATAATAATTCCAATCCCAAAGAAGGCAGGTGTTGACAGATGTGAGAATTACCGAACAATCAGTTTAATAAGCCACAGCTGCAAAATACTAACACGTATTCTTTACAGACGAATGGAAAAACTAGTTGAAGCCGACCTCGGGGGAGATCAGTTTGGATTCCGTAGAAATACTGGAACACGTGAGGCAATTCTGACCCTACGACTTATCTTAGAAGAAAGATTAAGGAAAGGCAAACCTACGTTTCTAGCATTTGTAGACTTAGAGAAAGCTTTTGACAATGTTGACTGGAATACTCTCTTTCAAATTCTAAAGGTGGCAGGGGTAAAATACAGGGAGCGAAAGGCTATTTACAATTTGTACAGAAACCAGATGGCAGTTGTAAGAGTCGAGTGACATGAAAGGGAAGCAGTGGTTGGGAAGGGAGTAAGAAGGGTTGTAGCCTCTCCCCGATGTTATTCAATCTGTATATTGAGCAAGCAGTAAAGGAAACAAAAGAAAAATTCGGAGTAGGTATTAAAATCCATGGAGAAGAAATAAAAGCTTTGAGGTCCGCCGATGACATTGTAATTCTGTCAGAGACAGCAAAGGACTTGGAAGAGCAGTTGAACGGAATGGATGGTGTCTTGAAGGGAGGATATTAGATGAACATCAACAAAAGCAAAACGAGGATAATGGAATGTAGTCGAATTAAGTCGGCTAATGTTGAGGGTATGAGATTAGGAAATGAGACACTGAAAGTAGTAAAGGAATTTTGCTATTTGGGGAGCAAAATAACTGATGATGGTCGAAGTAGAGAGGATATAAAATGTAGACTGGCAATGGCAAGGAAAGCGTTTCAGAAGATGAGAAATTTGTTAACATCGAGTATAGATTTAAGTGTCAGGAAGTCATTTCTGAAAGTATTTGTATGGAGTGTAGCCATGTATGGAAGTGAAACATGGACGGTAAATAGTTTGGACAAGAAGAGAATAGAAGCTTTCGAAATGTGGTACTACAGAAGAATGCTGAAGATTGGATGGGTAGATCACATAACTAATGAGGAGGTACTGAATAGGATTGGGGAGAAGAGGAGTTCGTGGCACAACTTGACCAGAAGAAGGGATCGGTTGGTAGGACATGTTCTGAGGCATCAAGGGATCACTAATTTAGTATTGGAGGGCAGCGTGGAGGGTAAAAATCGTAGGGGGAGACCAAGAGATGAATACACTAAGCAGATTCAGAAGGATGTAGGTTGCAGTAGGTACTGGGAGATGAAGAAGCTTGCACAGGATAGAGTAGCATGGAGAGCTGCATCAAACCAGTCTCAGGACTGAAGACCACAACAACAACAACAACAACATAACGTTTCCCCTCCTTCGATAATATTCCGTTCAAATTTGACGTCTTTCTGAGCAGGGATTCCGTTTTACAGTGTTTTGGAACTGGAACTTTAATTATTGTCACCCCGTGTACAGGGTGTTTCTTTTAACTTGAGACAGCTAAATATCTCGAAAACGACGCATCATACGAAAATATGTTCTAAGTGAAAAGTTAATGTTTTTAAAGGGGACATCTGTCTGCGGTACAATTGGCCACTTCCTAATCACGAGTCCTCCGTAAGCCGGATCAACCTTGCATTTTCAAATGGTGAGCCCAATTTTTATTGCATATTCGATTCTACACCAAAAAATACGTACGTTTTACCAAACTATTGTTTTCCATTCATGGTAGATGCCACTGTAATCGACAAATATCAGGTGTGCTTGTTTTTACAATTAAGAATCAACGCATTTGATTCTGCATTTCATTTACGATGTATTTGTATATCTTTGTGTTCTAGTGGTTGATACTGCTGCTCACACGTTACTTGATTGTTGCAAATGTGATTGAACAGTACAAATAACATACAGTGACATTTCTGGCGAATAAGCTACATTCATGGCTTATGTTCCCAACGGTGTTAATTGTGGTGAGTCCCCAAACCATCGCAATGTTTGATACCGGTGGTCGCCCTCGGGGGTGACTGATTTCGGTGTATGTTTCCATCCAACCGGCGTAACTATCGCGCTGACCATTGTAATAAGGTAAAATGTCCATGACGTGATAGTGACAGGCGCATCTGTCAAGGATGCTCACCGAAATCAATCACCCTAATGGTGAAAGGCAAAGGGACTCACCCAAATCAAGCACCCCAATGGTAAGAGGCACTGGGGCTCAATGAAATCAAGCACCTGAATGGTGAGAGGCAAGGGACTCACTGAAATCAAACATCCCAATGGTGAGATGCAAGGTAACTCACTGAAATCAAGCACCCAAACGGTGAGAGGCAAAGGGGTCGCCGAAATCAAGCACTCCAATGACATCTGAAGGAATTCATCGCTGCCTCTGTGAATATACCAGGTAGCAGTGGTCGGCATAGACCAACTCGTACTCAGCACTGTGAAGTGAAGTACTGGAATCACCACAAGACGGTTGGGCTTCCAGAAGAACATATTGCACGTGACGATTTGGAGACGTTTACGGGAAACGTGCTGTTTCCATACCATCTGCAGCGTGTACAGGCCTTGTCTCCTGAGGCTGTCCTCCAAGCGTAACGGTCTGCCAGTGGTTCCTGTAGCAATGTGCTACGACGCCCAACTTAGCAGCTGCATTTTTTCAACAGATGACTCGACATTCATAAGGGTGTGAATACATAACCAGCATGTGTGGGCGAACAAAAATCCTATAGTCTAATCAACAGAAGTTTTCCATTAACGTCTGGGCAGCCATTATTAGCGATTACTTGTTCGGACTCTTTTGTCCATAACTACACAGATTTCTTGCGTACTGCATTGCCTGAGTACTTAGAAGGCATCCCGTCGACAACTGTATTTCATGCTCGCTGGTGCTCCCGCACATTTCAATCTTGGACAGGCAGAGATGGACCGATTGCTTGGTGACCCAGGTCGGCTGACGTAAACCCATGGACTTTCACCAATGAGGACACGTAAAGTCTCTCGTGTATTCGACTGGTGTTGTGGATGAACCTACTCTCCACGCGTTATTGTGGAAACCTTTCTAACAGTACGGACCACACTATGCACTATGTGAAATTCAATGAGGTGAAGAACAGAGGCCTGTATTTAGGCAGGTGGAGGTCACTTTGAACATTTCCTCTAACACGTAATGTGAGTGTACGAACTGAAGTTACAGACTTACAGCACACTTTGTAGGAACTGCAGATACAATAAATCTGTAATGATGGACATCGGGACTCATGTTGGAATAGCCTTTATTTCTTCTTGTTATATGAGGAACCCATTCCTGAAGTTTTGCCGTCGAGTTTTGAAACACACTGTATATTCTGGGTAAACCAGGACACCACCGACAAACTTTCAGAGATCTTTCAGGGGTGCCGTATGAATATTTTGGCATTAAGGGCCCCTGTCTCCACCGACTCGTTAAATACTAATAATGTAATTACGATTTATTCGGTTTGTTAGCGCAGTCACGCTTGTCTTTTTAGTACGCATGAAGAAACTGAAACGTGTTCATTTGGGGCACCATAAGAATTTTGACAAACGACAACGGAGATGTTGCAGACGTACCTTACCTTTAAGACACTGCGCCTTTACATCAGAGGAGCTTTAAATCAGTAGAAATGAACAAAGCTAAGTGTCTTAAACAGAGCAATCAATCCTGTTCAAATGTTCAAATGTGTTTGAATTCCTAAGGGACCAAACTGCTTAGGTCATTGGTCCCTAGACTTACACACTACTTAAACTAACTTATGCTAAGAACAGCACAAACACCCAAGCCCAAGGGAGGACTCAAACCTCCGACGGGAGGGGCCCCGCAGTCCCTCACATAACGCCTCAAACCGCACGGCCACTCCGCGCGGTGCAATCATTCCATTGCTGCAAACACGAGTTCAGTGAACTGTAATGTGTCAACCGTTTGGACAACATATGTTACGTAGGGAGGTATAATGAAACACCATAAATCGAAGGCAAACGAACTTAGCAGTACCTTCTACATGTCAAACTCTTCGTCGGAAGTCAGGTCGTGCTAGCAACTTGCGTATTTGAAAGAAAACACAAGGTAAAGATTTCCAAAGTAGAGTGACGTAATAATGTCAGGTGTTTCTTGGCCAGGTCAGTGTGACTTCGCTTATAATGAAATTACATACTGTCAGACCAACGTGGAAAGTCAATTTTTGTAGTCAGGAGAGCTCATCGCAGAAACGAGGGCGATGATTTTTATTGAAGTTTGAGAGGACTCGACTCAGTGCGCACGAGTGGAGAAGATAAAACATTAACCTTAAAAGGCATGTAGTACTTCCAGTTTGATTTCCTAAGATATATTAGGTCACATCTCATTTAAAGAACAAATCGTAATACACATTATTATGAAAAACATTACTACACGGAAAGGCGTATTCCGTCCTTTGAAAGATGGTACCGCCAGACTGCCAGCAACACCGCTTGCACAATGAGAGGCCACATATAACTTAACATGAATAATTTTGCAACTAACTTTAATAATGCGCTTACGATTATGATGGGTCGCAAATACATTAACTGCACGAAATGGTAACTGTACTAACCATAACAACATGTATTCACCCTTCATACCCATCTATCACAGTCATCAAACTTTCAATATCTTTCACAGAGTAATGCATTTTAAATCTGATTTAACTACACTACTGGCAATTAAAATTGCTACACCACGAAGATGACGTGCTACAGACGTGAAGTTTAACCAACAGGAAGAGGATGATGGGATATGCAAATGATTAGCTTTTCAGAGCATTCACACAAGATTGGCGCCGATGGTGACACCTACAACGTGCTCGAATGAGGAAAGTTTCCAATCGATTTCTCATACACAAACAGCAGTTGACCAGCGTTGCCTGGTGAAACGTTGTTGTAGTGCCTTGTGTAAGGAGGAGAAATGCGTACCATCACGTTTCCGACTTTGATAAAGGTCGGATTGTAGCCTATCACGATTGCGGTTTATCGTATCGCGACATTGCTGCTCGTGTTGGTCGAGATCCAATGACTGTTAGCAGAATATGGAATCGGTGGGTTCAGGAGGGTAATACGGAACGGCGTGTTGGATCCCAACGGCCTCGTATCACTAGCAGTCGAGATGACAGGCATGTTATCCTCATGGCTGTAACGGATCGTGCAGCCACGTCTCGATGCCTGACTGAACAGATGGGGACGTTTGCAAGACAACAACCACCTGCACGAACAGTTCGACGACGTTTGCAGCAGCATGGACTATCAGCTCAGAGACCATGGCTGCAGTTACCCTTGACGCTGCATCACAGACAGGAGCGCCTGCGATGGTGTACTCAACGACGAACCTGTGTGCACGAATGGCAAAACGCCATTTTTTCGGATGAATCCAGGTTCTGTTTACAACATAATGATTTCCGCATCCGTGTTTGGCGACATCGCGATGAACGCGCATTGGAAGCGTGTGTTCGTCATTGCCATACTGGCGTATCACCCGGCGTGATGGTATGGGGTGCCATTGGTTACACGTCTCCGTCACCTCTTGTTCGCATTGACGGCACTTTCAACAGTGGACGTTGCATTTCAGATGTGTTACGACCCGTGACTCTACCCTTCGTTCGATCCCTGCGATTTTCTGGATACAGAAAATGTTCGACTGCTGCCCTGGCCAGCACATTCCGCAGATCTCTCACCAATTGAAAACGTCTGGTCAATGGTGGCCTAGCAACTGGCTCGTCACAATACGCCAGTCACTACTCTTGATGAACTGTGGTATCGTGTTGAAGCTTCATGGGCAACTGTCCTTTACACGCCATCCAAGCTGAGTTTGACTCAATGCCCAGGCGTATCAAGGCCGTTATTACGGCTAGATGTGGTTGTTCTGGGTACTGATTTCTCAAGATCTATGCACCCAAATTGCGAGAAAATGTAATAACATGTCAGTTCTTGTATAATAATTTGTCCAATGAATACCCGTTTATTATCTGCATTTCTTCTTGGTGTAGCAATTTTAATGGCCAGTAGTGTATAATAAGGTAATCACTATGAGAATCGCTTGTGTTAAATGTAAAGTCTTGACAACAGAAAAGAAGCCAGTAATATGCAATAACCAAAGCGTGCAACGCAGAAAGCAACGTATTGCAAGAAGCCTCAGATGCAAAAAGTTTGTGATGCGGTTCCCATCGGTACGGGAACAGCTCACCACAACGCCCACGTGCTGCTCTTACACTGTCTTCAAAAATGTTCAAATGTGTGCGAGTTCCTAAGGGACCAAACTGCTAAGGTCATCGATTCCTAGACTTACACACTACTTAAACTAACTTAATCTAAGAACAACACACATACACACCCATGCCCATGCCTGAGGTAGGACCCGAACCTCCGGCGGGAGGGGCCGAGCAATCCGTGACATGGCGCCTGTGGTGTCACCGCCAGACACCACACTTGCTAGGTGGTAGCCTTTAAATCGGCCGCGGTCCGTTAGTATACGTCGGACCCGCGTGTCGCCACTATCAGTGATTGCAGACCGAGCGCCGCCACACGGCAGGTCTAGAGAGACTTCCTAGCACTCGCCCCAGTTGTACAGCCGACTTTGCTAGCGATGGTTCACTGACAAATTACGCTCTCATTTGCCGAGACGATAGTTAGCATAGCCTTCAGCTACGTCATTTGCTACGACCTAGCAAAGCGCCGTTACCAGTTACTATTGATGCTGTAAAACATGTACCGTCAAGAGCGATGTTCACCATTTACGGATTAAAGTTAAGTATTCCAACAGCTACGTCCTTTTTTGCTAGAGTCTAACTTCCTTGTCCTGTTCCAGACATCACGCCAGCCTGCGTGAGCTAAAACGCGTGCCTTTCGGCTTCCTCTCATAGTGGGTTGGCTCTCTTGCCAATCCACAACAGCGCCTGAAACCGCACGGCCACTGCGCGCGGCGTTACACTATCTTCCGTGGACGCATACACGAACTGCATATCGTCCAACACTTCATCAGTAAACATACCCACATGACTGTGTATCACTATTAACGCGCAACGAACACTGCTGGACAACGAGACCCCATACGGCACTGAGCCTGTTCATTTCTACAGAGAAATTCGCAAGATATGGCACTTTCGTAATAAATACACGCAGCACCAGTAATGGCTAGGCACTAGCCGAAATCTAGATTTGCTTAATAAAACCTGAAAAATAGGACGACTGATTGCTGTGCTCCATCATTTTGAAAATAACATATACCACCTGTAATGGGACTACTGATAGGTGAAAGTGTGGGCTTCGATCTACACACATCAAAAAAAGTGTTGCATCACCCCGGTTCCCAGAAATCCTGAAGGTAGACGTTGACTGTGTATCACAGACACAGTCCCTTTGACTGTTCAGAGATGTCACTAAACCCGCCAAAAGATGTAGACAACCATGCATGAGCAGCGCCTATTAGACGGAGGGGATCCAACAGCCGATCAGTTCCAGTCATTCCACCAGAAAGGAGGTACATGACTCGTGTTGTCTGTAATTCAACCATGCCTAGACGGTCAATACCGCGGCTCGATCGCGTCCGCATTTTTACTTTGTGCCAGGGCTCACAACAAGGGAAGTATCCAGGCGTCTCGGAGTGAACCAAAGGGATGTTGTTCGGACATGCAGGAGATATAGAGAGGCAGGAACTGTCGATGACATGCCTCGCTCAGACCGCCCAAGGGCTACTACTGCAGTGGATTGTCGCATATGCCTTCAACCAGACAATCGTCGGAGACCTGTTTGGAGGCAACACGGTCAGGCTGAACGCCTTAGACACACTGACTAGTGAGTGCAGCAAGGTGGAAGTTCCCAGCTGTTTTGGGGTGGCATTGTGTGGGGCCGACGTACGTCGCTGGTGGTCATGGAAGACACCGTAATGGGTGTACGATACATGAATGCCATCCTCCTACCGATAGAGCAACCATATCGGCAGCATACTGCCGAGGCATTCGTCTTCATGGACGACAGTTCGCTTCCCCATCGTGCACATCTTGTGAATGACTTCCTTCAGGATAACAACATCGCTCGACTAGCGTGGCCAGCATGTTCTCCAAACATGAACCCCATCTAACATGCCTGGGATAGATCGAAAAGGGCTGTTTATGAGCGACGTGACCGACAAACCACTCTGAGGGATCTACGTCGAATCGCCGTTGAGGAGTGGGACGATCTGGACCAACAGTGTCTTGATGAACTTCTGGATAGTATGCCACTAATAATACAGGCGTGCATCAATGCAAGAGGACGTGCTACTGGGTATTACAGGTACCAGTGTGTACAGCAATCGGGACCCCCACCTCTGAAGGTCTCGCTGTGTGGTGGTACAACATGCACTATTAGGTTTTCATGAGAAATAAAAAGGACGGAAATGATGTTTACGTTGATCTCTATTCCAATTTTCTGTACAGGTTCCCGAACTCTCGGAACCGAGGTGATGCAAAACTTTTTCTGATGTGTGTATGTTATCTGATATTTTTAGCACGTAAGTCTTTCTCCTTTTCCATCATCAACGTTCTCAGAAACAAAGTAGTTTTTGTCGACGCTCCAGAACGCTACGCAACATCTTTCCATGTGATAGCCAACGTACTTCTGTGTGGAACAGGAGCGCATCGAAATAGGTCCTAGCCTCTTTGTTGAACTCTTTGCGAGCCCTTATGTTTTACAGTCATCACAGCCTGAGTGAGTACATTCAAACAGAACAAATGGCAGGGTTTTAATGTCAAAGCATAATGCAATGGCTGAAAGTTGCATTTTTAGCTATTTCTTCCACCAGTGTGGAATCCAGAGCGAACCCTCAACATGAAAGGTTCCCCGTCTGTACATACACTTACGAAATTCGACCAATGCATCTCTTTTTCCTCAACAAAATTCCTCACTGATAAGCGACATCTTCAGTTTGTGTAGAAGCTCACAGCGTCCTCGATACGAATTCTAATTGTATCATTAGGAAAAGATGTCTTATTTATCTTTTCCACGTGGGCTCTCCTAGAACTAGGTTCACCGCATCGAGTAAAGAAGGCTTGACGAGATCCTTTACTACTGTATGATGCTTCTTGGTCCGAAGAGCGATTCGGTATGAAGCACCAAGACCAGCTTCTGCTGAGTGGAAAAGCTAGTCTTATGAATCCATGCTTCAACTTTTAAGTGCAGATTCTTTGCGTTCGAAGAATGTAATGTGTTTTCTGGTGAACTGTACATGGCTTCTTTCAAAGTGGTCTTTGCGTTTGCTGGATCTCCGCTATAATCACTTTACTGCACAAAACACATTGGGGCTTTTCATTAGTTTTAGCAACTGTCATGGTAAAACCCGACAGCAGAAAAACTTATTTGACTTTTTTTCTAGGTGACATGACAGCTGAAGTATGAGTACTTATGAGCAAGAAGTAAATGTTAATGCATTTTCCTTGCATTATTCAGGAATAGTTTGCACCTGATGTTTGCTAGATTGACAAGTTTGGGATTATGTCCATTTGCAAATGAATTAATGCAGTTTATATTTTTCATGCACGTTTGCCTTACTTCACTATTATCCACCTTCAGTAGCTTGAAGTACAATGGTAAGTAAAACTTAAAGACGAAAGTGATTTCGCATGACGTCAGTCATGTAATACAGCACGATGAGAATTGTGCCTTACAGAGAAACAACTGCGACAGCATAGTACGGGAGGTAACTGAAAGAAATATACAATGAAACGAAGAGAAATAACACTTTTGTTCAAAGACCATAGTTATACTGAAGTCACCGAGATTTATGATGGTCCTCTAGCACATTCCAGAAGGTGATCCATGGTTCCTTATAGGGTGCGTGATCGACATGGAAGGTAACGCATGCTACGCAAAGTGCACCCATGCTGGCCACAAAGTTGGTAAGGGTTTATTGCGAAACGGCGTTCAGTTTCTCCAGCAGTGCGGTTGACAACGGCTGGATGCTGGTGCATGGGTACGTGCTGCAATATCCCTCCACCACGCATCTTACACGTGCTCGATAGGGCTTAATTCGGAGTAACGGGCAGGCCAGTCCATCCGCCGAATATTCCTGTCGTTCTAAGAGCTCTTCCACCTGCACTCCTCGATGTGATCGCGTATGGTCACTCATAAAAATGAAGTCAGAACCGCATGCATCGTTGAAAAGGCGCACATGAGGAAGGGGTATAGTGTCACAACGCTGACTGGTGAATGTAACGTGTTAAAAGATTTGGAGGTCAGTACGCTCTCAGTACATGGAGTGAGAGTAAACTCCAAGAAGATAAAAGTAACCAGAAGTAGGAGAAATGAGAATAGCAAGAAACTTTACATCAAAATTGATAGTCACGAAGAAGATTAAGTTAAGGACTTTCGCTATCTTGCAAGCAAAATAGCCGACGATGAACGAAGAAAGGAAGACATAAAAATCAGCCTAACATAGGCAAAGAAGACATACGTTTGGAGCGCAGCATTGTATGGTAGTGAATTGTGGACAGTGGGAGAACCGGAAAAGAAGAGAATCGCAGCGTTTCAGATGTGGTGCTATTAACAAAGTTAAAAATTAGACTCATTGATCAGATAAGGAATGACGAGGTTCTCCACTAAAATTGGCACAGGTAGGAACACATGTGAATGTCCTGTGACTAGGGCCTCCCGTCGGGTAGACCGTTCGCCGGCTGCGAGTCTTTCGATTTGACGCCACTTCGGCGACTTGCGCGTCGATGGGGATGAAATGATGATGATTAGGACAACAAACACCTAGTCCCTGAGCGGAGAAAATCTCTGTCCCAGCAGGGTATCTAACCCGGGCCCCTAAGGATTGACATTGTGTCGCGCTGACCACTTTTTTTTTAATCTCATTTTGTTCGCTTTTGTTCGTTGCATCTGTTCGGGGCGGATGTCGTAAGACATCCGTTTAAGTTCGTTGTTGATCGATTAACTTTATTACAGAGGGCAACTAACCCTCGGACCGAACACGCTGAGCTACCGTGCCGGCTCCACTCAGCTACCGGGGGTGGACGAAGGAACAAATGGAAAACACAGACAAGAAGTAGGGATAAGATGATACTGTAGGGCGGTGGGTGGAATAATACGAGAGCCTGAAAACTATTTTTGCGGTCAGCCGGAAAGCGATGGAGAACATACTGACCATAATTTCCAGACTGCAAGTCCCCATTCTTCTTGTGCTGACTGAAAGAAATGTTTCTACTCTCTGTTTACTCAACGGGTTCAGGAACTATGATTATAAACAAAACTTTTCAGTTCTGATTCAATTATATTCAGAAAGAAGTTCACATGCAAAATATAACAATATTCCTGATAATAAGAATAATGATGTCCATACCATAAACAGCACTAGTAGCAGTACAGAGGTGACCTCTGCGGTGAATTCCCATTAAATGGTCTTCTAATAATCAGAATTAATTGCTCGCCACAAACATGGAAAATAATATCACCACTTGCCACGCGGTTTTGTTAACATTACGGGCGGCACGCAAACAGTTACTTCCGCGAAATCTAAGCGATCCAGAACGGTGTACAGTCCTCGCTAGTCCACCTTTTATTTGTACCGGAAACATGCGTTTAGTTGCAGCCCGGCTGTGACTCATCCGATGTAGCGCGTAAGCCGGCGTTTGACTGACGCGGACCGATTGATAGCTGTGTGCAAAGTGAAGTGTCACTGTCCCTCAGGCCGTATTTATATTGGACGCAGCGGACGGCCGAAGTGAACACCAGCCGTCATCCTCTCTATGCCCCGTTAACAGCCTCTAAATGGCCGCTTTGTAGGGCGCATATTATTTTGTACCTCTGTCATGAATGAATTTAGAATCTTCGTAATTTTTGTATGGCTGGAGTTAAGTTGGCTTTCATCACAGAATTTTTTTTAGCCCGACTGCATTTAAAATTTGCCGGATAGAATTTTTAGAATTGAACAGACAGTAGAACATGACCTCTTTTCTACATCTTTAGGAGACCTTGTATTGATTGGTATTTGCATCACCGTTTTGAAACTTGTTACAGTTCTATTATTTAATGGATTTAATGAAGTACTGTATTCAGTACTTTCTATCATTAACATAAATAACGCTTCATCTATTATAAATAAGAACGTTTTTGTTCCAAATTCAGTTTTCAGTAAATTACTTGAAAACTGTAAAACGCTGATTTTGACCAAAACATTGCTCCGATCAAGTTGAGACTTGTAAAAGTTGATTTTCGCACGTATTTGCACATCTTAAAATATTTTCGGCTTTCTAGCTTTATTATTTGGCGCCACCTGTTTTTTTTATATCTAGAACGATGAATTTAGGGCAACGTATTCATCTGATCACTCTCACACTTAACAATTTAAACATTAATATACTGAAGCATAGGTTGACAAAGTTTAGAAAAGCTTCTTTATTTTTAATTTCATCCTAGATTATGGCGCAATACTTGTACCCTACGCAAAGGCGCGTTATGATTACGTTGCGCTAGAAGCAGTGAATTGGGGTAAGTCCTGGAACACTCGCTCGCCTCTGTATCTCTCGAATGATACACGGCTTGTTTCGCCACAATACGACGTGTATTAAGACATCATGGAATGATCTTCATGGTACCAGAGAGAACTGTTGAGAGTAAATGCTGCAGGGGTAGACAGAGATTGGAATACATCCACCGAACGATTGTGGACATAGAATGCAAGTGCTACTCTGAGATGTAGAGATGAATTTAGAAGCAAAAACTTCAAACAGCCAAGATCGCTATAGTACAGCGTTTATTTCGATAACCAAAGGTGGCTACATATTTTGCTAAACCAGTAATTCAAATAAATGCTGTACTATACCGATCTTGGCTTTTTGAGGTTTTTACTTGCAATTTCGTATTAATATAAAGAATGTATCATAATTAATGGCGTAAACGCATGCAGATGAAAGTACACGATACTAGAAGCAAAAAAGTCTCAGTAAACGTAGGGTCGAAGATGCATATCTTAAGAGCTATGAGCAATTTTTCATCTTCGATACTGTGAAATAAATCTCTTCTACTGCAAGTGTTTTGCTTTTCATATTTTGGAAACTGGTAGTATGGACAAAAACAAGAAAAAATCCAATAAACATGTTCTCCAAAATGTATTCCTTAAGAGCCATGAGCACTTTTTCCGGTGTGGCCGAGCGGTTCTAGGCGCTTCATTCTGGAACCGCGCTGCTTCTACGGTCGCAGGTTCGAATCCTGTCTCAGGCATGGATGTGTGCGATGTCTTTAGGTTACTTAGGTTTAAGCAGTACTAAGTCTGGGGGACTGATGACCTCAAATGTTAAGTCCCATAGGGCTTAGGGCCATTTTTTGACAAGTTTTGCAGAACCGTGTGTATACATACATATGTGCTCCTCATGTCATTTATTTAGTTGCACATGGATGTAATCTCAAAACTGTCAGTATACGATTACTTTGTTAATCGTATGTTGAACACGGATGTCAGCATTGTGGTATGTATTATGTGAGAAAGGAAAAAGGAAAGAGAAGACCTGAACACGCTGGAAGCTCTGTTTTTGCGTCCGCGAAAGAGAGAGAGAGAGAGAGAGAGAGAGAGAGAGACAATAAAAGCGTACGCTGCAGTAACGTTAAGCTTAGCACACAGTGGGACGCAAAGCTGCCACTCATTGTCGCAGAGCTGTTTTTGTACAGCAACACAGAAGAGCCCGCAACACAATGTCTTGAATCTGGGAGTCTGAATCTTTGATCTGGTGCTTCCAGGGCAATATTTTGCAGGTTTTTGACTCCTACTCGGGATACTCCACTGTCAGTGCGGATATAAGTCAGTGCTGTCATGCGTTACCCCCAGGTTGGAAGCCACTGATTTAGTTCCTTGTAAAATTTCCTTACTCTCTACGTGTGTCGTTGTTTTATGGAATGTACTGCTTCTTCATTTTCTCAAGTCGTTTATCAAGGTTCTTTCATATTTCGTACTTATGAAATTTGTTGCTGTGAAAATCCAAAGCAAGGGGACGAATTGAATCCGTCGTACAGATTTCATCATATACAAGCGCCGACATGTAGGCAAGGGAGCGCATTGAATGTGACAACATGAACAAATGGCTCTGAGCACTATGGGACTCCAGAATGAGATTTTCACTCTGCAGCGGAGTGTGCGCTGATATGAAACTTCCTGGCAGATTAAAACTGTGTGCCCGACCGAGACTCGAACTCGGGACATTTGCCTTTCGCGGGCAAGTGCTCTACCAACTGAGCTACCGAAGGTAGGAGACGAGGTACTGGCAGAAGTAAAGCTGTGAGTACCGGGCGTGAGTCGTGCTTCGGTAGCTCAGTTGGTAGAGCACTTGCCCGCGAAAGGCAAAGGTCCCGAGTTCGAGTCTCGGTCGGGCACACAGTTTTAATCTGCCAGGAAGTTTCACTATGGGACTCAACTGCTGGGGTCAACAGTCCCCTAGAACTTAGAACTACTTAAACCTAACTAACCTAAGGACATCACACACACCCATGCCCGAGGCAGGATTCGAACCTGCGACCGTAGCAGCAGCGCGGCTCCGGACTGGAGCGCCTAGAACCGCACGGCCACCGCGGCCGGCACAACATGAACAATGGCGACGTTGTTGTCATATGCGTGCAAACAGGACCAACGTTTTTTTTTTCTTTTCTTGGCTTCCGGAGGATAAACAAGTAGACATCCATCGGAGAATAAAGAATGGTGCAGCACGTCTGTTGAAAACCACCATTGTGGAATGGTGCGCCAAGGGGATGCTGCTGCTCCTGCTGCATAGTGACGTACGTCCCGTCTATCGCAAATGTCGTAACGCAAAAGTTACGCCAGCTCAAGTGGGGGACGTTCGAGCACCCACCGTATAGTCCTGACCTCTCCCCGTACGATTATCACCTTGAAGGGTGGACGATTCCTGTCGGACGAGGAAGTGCATCAGGCAGTTACAGACTTCTTCACGTAGTCGGACACGGTGTTTCACCAAAAGTGTATCCTCAACCTGGTGCATCGAAGGGATGACTGCGTCAATTCTAATCGCGATTGTATTCGATTGGTATAACAATTCTAAATAGTATTGGCTTCGAACGGAAACTTTTTGATCGGCACTTACAAGTCATTACTTATCATCGGGAATAAATTGTATTGGTAACTATTTTCATGAAATGGAGAATCGCCAGCAACACACCTAGGTTTTAAAATTGTTTTGGGTGAAAGAAGAAATACTTTCCGGTGATAAAGTTCAAGCCAAAGCAGAATTTATTGGACTATGTGTAGACAACGATCCGAAAACAGATTTCAATATTTTGGAGAAAGATTGTTGATGAGCACCAATCATAATTGTAAAAACCTTAAGAGTACTGATTCCATTCGCTTTAAATTATAGGTGCCAAAAGTGAATTTGCAACTGCAGCGTAATGAAAATAACAACAAGGAATCGACTGAAGTTGGATAAAAAAATGGTTCAAATGGCTTTAAGCACTATGGGACTTAACTTCTGAGGTCATCAGTCCCCTAGAACTTAGAGCTACTTAAACCTAACTAACCTAAGGACATCACACACATCTATGCCCGAGGCAGGATTCGAACTTGCGTCCGTAGTGGTTGCGCGGTTCCAGACTGTAGCGCCTAGAATCGCTCGGCCACCCCGGCCGGCGAAGTTGGATAGCGATTTACAATGTTCATTGGCCGCGACCGTACCAAATATAAAAAAGGTTGTTAGAAATAAGCGGTACCAATTACATCATTGGCTTTCATTGTTTCTTGGTTTAATATAACACCTACAAAAACATGTGAAACTTACTTTTTGAACGTTAATGAAATATTACGCATTTCATGGAGTTTTAAAAATGGAAGTGTTCAAAAAAAATTTTTACAATCTGAATTGTAGTTAAATACCAAATTCTGTAGGGATATTGGTTTCTATATCGTCTCTTTCAGGGGTAATGGTCTCAGAAAGGTTTATTATCACTGAACTAACAGAATACAGTATATTAAAGCTTAATCCTGACGAATCTTTCACTGTCTTGAAAGTTCATTCTCGTTCTTGCGAAACGACAACACTAACACATTATAGTGACGAATCACCAATCAGATTGCCAAATTACTGTTCCGAGGCTACGCAAACTTGCATAAATTAATATTTCACTGTTTCTATTTGTCAATTTAATAGGCCGCCATACTTCTCTGTGGCTGTTCCTCCATTTCACAGCAATCCGAAAACTAATTTCAGCCTCTTATTATTTATTAATCTGCCATCATGTTACTTTCTGTTATTTCCTTTTATCCGAATCATCTTCACGAGAAATGAATTAATATGGTCAAGTGTACATGATTCTGAGCGTATTTTGTATAATGTATATACACAGATAGTCTTCAGGACTTATGCGTGTTTGAAAAGTTAATACAACTCCTACATCTATCTTGAAGAATGTCTGTATACATCACACGAAATTTGCACAGATTCAGATCCACACTATCTAGTAAGTTCATTTGTCGCAGAGATGATACACATTCAGCTAATTCTAGATGACGAAATATTCTGACCTTCACTCGAAGGATAGCTTAACAATACGAATGCTATATTAAGTCAAACTGTGAATCCTGTTCTCTCATACCACCCCCCTGATATATATGTTTTTAAAAAGGTACCTTTGTCCAAAATATTGATCGGCAGAAATAGCCACGTGTCTTGTTCGATAAGTTCTCCGGACCTTAGCCGCTTCAAATTTTTGCTCTGCAGACGGTTAGAAGTCGAAGTCTACAAAGAAAAAAGTAAACAAACGAGAGGAATTAACCGTTCGGATTATGAATAGTGGTGCCCTCATAAATTAACTCTAAGCAAAAGCTAAATGTGGAGTTGTCAAGACAATTCGAAAGTGCATTGAAGTGGGATTTATCAAAATCTACTTTGAACTTAATCATTTTCCTCTGTTTCATTCTATCACCTGCATCTCTGTAAGCAACAGAACTTGGACACATGTCGTACGGAACATTTTATTCGAATTAGGCTACACTACGAGCTCCTAAAATATTTACCATTCCTCCTGAAGCACCCCGTATATGTACGTGTATAGTTAGATGGTGTCCTAGATGAGGTTCATGTTGCTTCCCTCAACTAGGATAACTTCGCTCGTGCGACTTCATTCATTTTCTGTCCCGTGTCTGACTATAATCAACCTTCCGCGACTTGTGTCCCTGTTCTTGAGGAGCGACTGCACACGACAGGGCCTGGCAGCCGCACGCGCGGAACGTTGCACGACAGTATTTCCCCAGAACGATGAGAGCTGTCCCCTAATGGAATACACTCCAGCGTGCAGACGTAACGCGTTGACCGCGGCGTAAGTCAGAACTAGCTGCTCCCGCGAGCGTGTAGTGCCCTTCCCAGGAGACGCCCAACAGCGACATCCAACCGCTCTTTACAGCGCTCTGGGGGGACGTCCCCAATGAGGTGGTTTATGCATTCATACGTAACGTGCAGGTTCCAGCCTCGCGTGTTAGTTGCCGCCGTCATTAACACAAATTGAAATTAACAACAACAACAACAAAACTATGAGAGGCAGTTTAGGGAGTAAAATATTACATTTTACAGCGAAAAGAGACGTCAAACATAAGCGGCGGAACACCCACAACACGCTGTAGCCCATAAATTCAGTAAGCTAAATATTTCATATCTGAACGAGCTGGCGGCTGGATTGAAGACTTCGTCCTAAACTGAACAGTCGTTCTTAACTTTTTCACTACTATCTCTTCAGAAGTTTAAGATTAATGTATGGTTATTTTAATTACTGTCGTACTCAGATGTAACAATACGAAAAAATACACCGTTGTAAAAAATTCAACAACATAAAATAATTAATGTAGGGTATGAAATTTTGAGAATACATTTCTCTATGTAACATGCGTAAATGAATAACACTGCAAGATCACCAGTTAATGTAAGCGCGAGATAAGCCACTGCAAATGTGATATGCTGTGTAGCAGCCCTTTTTCTGTTTTCGCTTTTTCGTCTAATAGGTGAAAATTTGATTTTATTTTTTACACATCGACTGTCATTGACGGGTTTTACTTTTATTTAATATTGTCCCGGCTAAGTATCAGTTTGATTACTTTTAAAACCCAATGTTAAACTAGGGTCACTACACGTATAGTCTTCCCAACTCTGATAGAAAAAATCTTTAGTAGCTTTACTACCAATGTTTACAGACGACGATACTTTAACCTTTCGTTCAATTGTTTTAGTTACGAATCGCTAGTTTGTTCTTGGCATAGATCACGTAACATTAACGTTTATTAATCTAAGTTAAATTAATGTTCAAGACTTGTATTATGTTTCAAATTAACAACGTCAGTTTATTGACAAGAATTATTAATAAATAGGTTCACTCATACGATCTCATTCAAAGAAGTTCTTTAATTAGATGTCTAAGTAGGATTCCCGCTGGCATCAGAGATGTTAGATAATATCCTGTCACTTTCGGTAAGTAAGTTATTTCTATTTAATATTCGCAAACTGTCATTAACTATGATCACTAGTCGCGTGAAGTTAAAGTTTCCCACTATCACAATTCAAAGTCCGAATCCGGTTAAAATTCTCAGTTAAGTAAAGCATTTAAATATTCACACGAATTGATATTAAAGCCAAAGAGATTACTATTCACCTCCCCGTTTATCTAATCTGATAAATGTCCAAATTAAAGCCTTGAAGTGACAATCCTCAAAAACAATCTCGTCATGATCTATTCTTGATCCCCGTTTAATAAAGTCCCAATTGTTGTTCTCCAAAGCTGTACGTCCTAAATAACTTCCGAACTAGAACAGACTAGAGACTGGAGTATCGTAATTACAACGTATGGCTATTTATACTTTAATAAACACTATCTTTGGGGTCCCAGACCTACGTTCTGTGACTATAACATTGATTTTCTTACGTATTGGAATAACTAATGTTTTCTACTGTTTTTCCCCCTTCCCATGTTTCTAAAATTTGTAATTAAATTCTCCTTCTCTTTTCTTTTGCTTTATATACTAGATATTTCCCTCTATTTGTTTTTTATTTATTTTTCGTAATTACTACATGTGGAGGGACTTGGGTCATTTTGTGAATTGATATTTTAAGGACATGGGAGCTAATTTGGGAGCTATTTTTGTTTTTTCAACACCGAGATGCGCTTTAGGTGTTACAGCTGGCACCTTAATAACCGGTGTAACCACCAGAATGTTGAATTCAAACAGGCAAACGTGCATCCACTGTGTTGTGCAGGTGCCGGATATCTCCTGCTGTCATACGAAATCGTACCTCACAGCATAACTCCAGGTGTCAGCCCAGTGAGTCTAGCACGCAAACAGGTTGGTTGCACGCCCTCAACTGGCCTCATTCCAAACAACACACGGCCATCACTGGCACCGAGACAGAACCAGCTTCCATCACAAAACACAACAGACCTCCAAGCTGCACTCCGATGAGCTTTTGCTTGACATCACTGAAGTCGAAAATGGCGTTGGTTTGTGGTTAGTGGAATGCACGCTACAGGACGTCTGGCTCGAAACTGATCTTGAACCAATTTGTAACAGTTCGTTGTGTCACTGTGGTGCCAACTGCTGCTCAAATTTCAGCCCAAGGTTCAGTACGATTCTGCAGAGCCATACGCAGAACACGGTGGTCTTCCCTCTCGGCAGTCCCACTTGGCCATCCGGATCCCAGTCTTCTTGAGACCGTACAGACTCGTGAACACCGCTGCCGGAAATCATGTACAGTGGGTAGATTCCTGGTAAGCATTTCTGCAATATCGCAGAAAGAACATCCAGCTTCTCGTGACCCTCTTACAAGACCTCGCTCAAACTCGGTGAGGTGTCCATAGTGGCGCCTTTGTCGCTTTAGTGGCGTTCTTGCCGGACATCAACTCACCACGTCCAATCTCACACGCAACTAACTATCACGACCGATACAGCGTGCATCTAAAGTAAATCTAATTTGCATCCTCATACTGGAGCTACTAGCGCCAGTACTACGCGACTAATGAGACATTTGAATAGACATCATCTTTCAGTTGTAGAACACGTCTACCAACTTCAGTTTATGTCGCACAACTCCTTCTTCGTGTTGCGACTTTCTTCCATCAGTGTATTCCCTGCCATTTCGTTTCCCCACATGGTGAGGGGGTGAGACATACAGTGTTATTCCTAGGTACCTCCGGGTTTTTCAGAAGACGAATCTGCAAAAACTATAAATCATACAGCAAACAGTCACACATCAGCGGATAGAGAATCTCTACAAGTGCAGGTGCTCAGTATGAGTACCCTCCATGACGCGGAAAACGACAATACGCGCGTGTAGCTCATTGACGCAAATTGTCGGGGAAGGCGTGATAGCAGCCCGTATTGCAAATATGTTCATTGGGTTGCCTATCTATATGGGAGAACAAAGTCAATGTTACAAGTATGGAGAAGAGGGTTAACAATGAAACCTGGAAGACTGAACAATCTACATGTGCAGTTAGTAATTATAAGAATTCTGCCAACCATTAGCAGGCTTCCCTTCGCCATTGAAGACTGATACACAGCAACAACATGGTGCAAATTCCTAGTAGTTCTCTGATATCCTTGCGTGGGGCAGATAGTTTCAATGGTAGTGAATGGGTTAATAGGAAGCTATCATCAGCTTCGATGGTAGCGTCTGGCGTACCTCAGGCTGGCGTTATAGGACGGCTGCTGTACGCGATATATGCAGAGTGACTTTCCGATGTGAATTGAAAATTAAACATGTTGATAATTCTGAAAGGAATAAAATAATTTTTTATCGTTTTTCACGCAAACGAATATTTACATAGCTGAAGTCGCATCTCTATCGCTCACCAACGATCATTCCGAAGAACGTAAAAATGTCTAAATGAAACGTAAAATTAGCATAGTACAGGGTCAGCCAAAATGAGTGGGACAAAAAGAAAGTATTCCTGTGACTATCTAACATTCTGCGTGGTGTCTGTTGTTCTAAGTCGTGTCTCCCTACCACTTTCGCGCAACGACGCTCTGAGCGTGTTTTTTAGGGAATTGACTAGTTTGAACCTTGGACCTGTTGCTGGTAAGGAGACGCCAGACCACACATGACATGTAGAGTTCAGAAGAGTTCAGTGAGACTAGCGATGATATAACCAAATACTTAATGATTTCAGCGCTAGCTCCACTGCACTCCCTGTAAAAGAATCTTAATACTAACTAAATTTAGTGGAAGGGGTTCAAGGCTTCCCTATTTTTAGTTAGCTGGTAAAATAACGTCGAAAAAGCAGTTAAGTTTACCATTGGAAATTTTATTCTACTCACAAAACATTGTTTATAAATTGCACTATTGATAAAAGGAAATGTTTTAAAACAGGATGATAAAAGCCAACTGCATTCAACAAAAATGTGGACGGATATTCCCTGAATGGGTTTCCAAGTTCTACAGTGGATCGAAGGATGACCTATGCCATATGACATCTATAATTTAGGTTTAAATTAAGTTTCACAAAAGAGGAAACTATCAAAATGGTCTACAGTGACCCTCAATTATCTTTAATTACTTATCTAACTTGTCGTAAATTACCGTGGCTGATGTGGCTTCTCAATAATTATATAACAGAAAAATCATCGCGTTTCAGATTTTAACTTACGTAGCAAATGTGAATACCATGAGCTTTAATTGACGATCGACACTAGTATTACGCAAAACGGTGGTGTAACAGATGATACTTCTGCAGTTCTGAGTGAAGCTTTATGCGCTGTTATGAGGCATCGCGTGCGTTCATTACCTTGTCGTTGGTTAGGCAGTGTCAGGGGGCGTCAGGCGACGCAACTCCATCCAGCTCGCCGTCTCGGAAGCGACTCTTTTCTAACTTCTCCTTACTACAATTTACCGAAGTTGGTTTAAAAAAAAAAACTATCTGGCTGTGTTTTCATCTGACCAATCAGGGTCTCAATGTTAACCTTAAGCTCCACCTACAAAAATTCTGTCCATCCAATGAGAAACTTAATACTTTTCGTGGTGGGGCAATGTTTTTAACGTTTGCAACGTAACAGAGACGCGAAAAAATCTCACGGTAAAACTTGCGGCTGGTGTGGTCCTTTTAGTGTTATCGTAAGATCTATACTGTTCTTCTGGAGGGCTCTAGCTTTTAACATGGGCTGGGGGGTGGTCCTGGAGGTTAGCTGGCGACGTGGGTGTCCGTCCCTTATCGTAGGGCTTTCTAGCTTAACACGGTTCTGCTCTTGGCTTCTGTTCTCGTTTCTCCCCTCGGAACTGCGTCTGTCTCACGGTGGGAAGGTATGACATGCATTTAGGCATTCTTGTGTTAGTCTGTGGTAGTCTATTTGCACACTCGTTGATCGTATTACTTTGGTTAATTTAATGTCACGATTTATTCGGAGCTATGTGACATACTGCGGGATTTGCTTCTCATGTCAGGATTTTCATGGAAGCTGTTGGATTTGCCTGACACCTTACAACTACAGTAACAATGCTATTCCAGAAAAACAGAATGAAAGGTTAACTGTCATAGTTTAATATGCTGACAATAAAAGAATGGAAATCCTCCATTATTGTTCATCGCGGTTGTTAGTATTCAAAAAATGGTTCAAATGGCTCTGAGCACTCTGAGGTCATCAGTCCCCTAGATCTTAGAACTACTTAAACCTAAGTAGTGTAAGGACATCACACACATCCATGCCCGAGGCAGAATTCGAACCTGCGACCGTAGCGATCACGCGGTTCCAGACTGAAGCGCCTAGAACCGCTCGGCCACAGCGGACGGCCGTTAGTATTCAATATGGTGGCATCCGCTATACAAACGTCGCATTGTGTTACGCGAGGGCTATTCGGAAAGTATGTCCGATCGGTCGCGAAATGGAAACTACAGTGAAAATAAAAAATGTTCTGTAATTTCTTAGACTCAAACAGAACACCAGGCACCGGGCAGGCATAAATATGCGACCCGGTCCAGCAAGCAGCCAGTCTCAGGTCACACCTGATGAAGACGTCAAGTAATGACGTCGAAATATCGTGTTTGGAAGACGCTGATATCCGGCAGAAAACCCGATTTCCACGAGATGTCAAAAAATGTTCTATTTGCAACCGTTAGCTACATCTTACAGCTACTGCTCCGACTGAGACATTTGTCGTAGCGTTGTGCCAACGTTGAGTGAAAAAGGAAATGTACGATAGTTACGTTGTGCGGAAATGTACGATAGTTACGTTGAGTGTCTCAGACACTCATTCCTGGCGGAAGACACTACGACATATGTCAGGAAAGTGAGGTCCGATCGGTCGCGATATGAAAATCACAGTGAAAATCACAAATTTTGTATTCGAAATAGTTAGCCACACCTTCCAGCTAACTCTCTAAATAGTCGCCCCTTCGACTTAGACATCTGTCGTGGCGTTGTACAAACTTTCCAGTACCCTCGTCACAGAAAGTAGCCCTCTGTGCTTTCCACCAATTCTCTACACTGGTCTGCTTTCGTTTTTTGTGACAAAATGTTGTCTTCGTAGCCAGCGGTTCATGTGAGCAAAGATGAACAACGGAGGGAGCCAATTAAGGGCTGTATTGTGGGTGATCGAACACTTCCCATCGAAAACGCTGCAGGAGCGTCTTCATTGCCCCTGCAGAATGCGGCTGAAAATTGTCTTGAACGCAAGACGGTTTTGTTATGTGGGCTGCATAGCTTCAGGCGAAATCTCTCACCAGATCCACATACTTTGCGGGAGAAACTATCGTTTTAGGCGTTTCTGCGTGATCACTTTGCGCTCTGAACTGAGAAGAGCGACGTGAAGCGATCGACAGGCACACTAAAGACACTGTCCAACACATCTGTGCAAGGTTCCATCGGATTTTCACAGTGGTTTCAATTTCGCGCCTAATCGGACATTACTTTCCGAATGTGCCTCGCATTTTCTAAGTATCTCATCGTGCTCACCCTGCGCTCAGAATTGAAAAGAGCGACATGACGCGATCGACGGGAGTACTAGAGACACTATCCGAAACACCTACGTAAAACTTCATGGGATTTTCAATGTGGTTTAGATTTCGCGATCGATCGGACCGTACTTTCCGAACAGCCCTCGTAAAATACGTAAAAATATCATCAATAATCGTTGTTCAAAGACATTTTCGGGGTCAGGACGTTGCTAGATGGGCAAAGCAGTTCGAGGAGACAGGATGGCCGTCCGTCGAGAATGTCTAACGTCCTCTCACAGTCGTTATGACCCGTCCATACCACATGCCACGCACGAGGACATCTGACAGAACGTAAGTGCCTGCGAACCCAGGCACTGCTGAAGCAAAGCAAGCTCTGTGTCATGTGTGAAATACAGAGGCGAGCGAGTGTGCCGGGACTTACCCCAGCTCACTGCTTGTCACCTTAACGCGCCTGCACGTAGCACGAAGGTATTGCACCAAAATTAAGTATGAAATTAAACATCAAAATTTACGTTTAAAACTTTGTTAAAATATGATTTAGTGTCATAATGTTTCAAATATCAAGTCTTAATGTTCTAGACTTAACAGTTTATGTAAAAATGCCGAAGTGAAAAGTAAGTGGTTCTGAATAATAAAGCTAGAAAGCCAGAATTTGGTCAGAAGGTGTCTTTAGAACTCATAAATAAGCGGTGCAGGTTTCCAAAACCATAGAATTAAAACTGACACCAGGATCCACGTTTTTAGGAAAAATCAGAGGCGCTAAATATTGGAAGTAGAAACATGAAAATTTGTTTCATGCTTCAGTTCACCCCAAAAATAACAACTGAGAGACCACATTAAGCTACCTCTTATAGTTTTTGAGTAATTAAGTAAAAACCAATTTTGTAACTGAAATGTACTGAGTTGTTGTGGATTAAGCACCTGTAATTTTAATGATAGAGAATTTTGGTTAAAGTGGATGATAAAACATATCAAATGATAGAGCTCTACCAAAATTGAGAGTTGTAGTACTAGTAGAAGCCAATGCAAGTTCTAGTAAAGCTATGGTTCAGAGGCAACGATCTACCGTTAGTTCCACTATAAAAATTCTGGAAGGTAAAGTTTTCATTCAAGAGAGCTGAAACTTTTTCTGTGCTTTCAAACAACTTAATTGAATACATGTAAAAAATTAAGAAGTTTCTGAAGTAATTTGTAAATATGTTATTAAAGATTATGTGCCCGAGATAACGATTGTTCTGAGGTTGCTGCGGTATGCAGATAGCCGTAGACATCATATGTTCCCTCGAGCTTCCGCTCCGGCACCTATATAAATGTAGCCCGAGAGACAGTAGTAAAGATCACTTCCCATTCAGCTACTGTAAGATCCACGTCTGTTAAACGTCGGATCGCGCTGTGCCCCGGATGACGTCGGAGCCGAACTGTGACAAAGCGCGTATTTTGCGGTAAAAACGGATAGTGAACTCGCGAGGACTGTACACCGTCCTGGATCGCTTAGAATTCGCCAGAGTAGCTAGCTGTTAGTGTGCCGTCGGCGTGAATTACAATTCCGCGTGGCAAGTGGTGACTTTATTTCCACTTTTTTGGCGAGCATTAACTTCTAACATTTATTGCAAACTTTCAGTTGAGTATTTTTAGTCAGGGCGAAAGACAATCTGGTAGTAACGTACCGTAGAGGTCGGCTCTGAACTGCTAAATGTGCTGTTAGAATAGAAAGACTTGTTTTCAATTGACCATAGTGAATTTCCTAGTGTTGTACGTGAGAAACTTCAAGTAATATAATTTTTAACTGAAACTATACACTTTTATTTAGATCGTAGTCCTGATCCCGCAAAGATATAGGAGAATAGAAACTTTTCTTTCAGTGTGCTGGACCAGAATGTGGCCATGTAGACTGGAAACTAAGGTCAGTATGTTTCCCTTCACTTTCTGACTGACCACTAAATTAGTTGCCAGGCTCGCATGAGTAAGACAGCGTATACCACTTACACGCGCCAATATAAAACAAACTTCCTGGCAGATTAAAACTCGAACACGGGACCTTTGCCTTTCGCGGGCAAGTTCTCTACCAACTAAGCTACCCAAGCACGACTCATGCCCCCTCCTCACAGCTTTACTTCTGCCAGTATCTCGTCTCCTACCTTCCAGACTTTACAGAAGCTCTCCTGCGTCTCCGCAATATCCTTTCTTCCAGGAGTGCTAGTTCTGCAAGTTTCGCAGGAGAGCTTCTGTAAAGTTTGGAAGGTAGGAGACGAGGTACTGGGAGAAGTGAAGCTGTGACGACGGGGCGTGAGTCGTGCTTGGGTAGCTCAGTCCCGGCACACAGTATGCCGGCACGGTAGCTCAGCGTGTTCGGTCAGAGGGTTAGCTGCCCTCTATAATAAAAAGAACTGAGTTAATCGATCAACAACGAACTTAAACGGATGTCTTACTACGTCCGCCCCGAGCAGATGCAACGAATAAAAGCAAACAAAACGAGATTAATAATAATAAAAGTTGGTAGAGAACTTGCCTGTGAAAGGCAAAGGTCCCGAGTTCGAGTCTCGGCCCGCCACACAGATTTAATCTGCCAGGAAGTTTCATATCAGCGCACACTCCGCTGCAGAGTGAAAATCTCATTCTGGAATATAAAACAAAATTATTTAAACCCGCCGGCCCACACTGCGAGGTAAGGAGATCCAGGATGAAGTCATGATTAGACATCAGGATAGCAGCCGTCATACATGCCCCAAAATATTTCAGTGAAGGAGGTGTGACCTCTACTCTAGAACAAACAAATAACTGTTTCTGTACAAAATCTTTTTATTACAGAATCGTCATACATATTGGGTTCAGTCCTCTATAATTAGGAAGATCCTGACAATTAATTCACAAAATAAATTAAATTAATCGTGATAAACGATTAATTTTAACAACCTTCCAATAGCGTTCCTACATGAGAAAAGAACCCCTAGCGTCACTTACACTACAATGCTCACAAAACAATTTACCCTCCAAAATATTGCACCCACACTACTTCAATATGCCCTATTGTCTATGCTATTTTAGCTGGACAATAACGTATATTTACCGATAACTTTCTCGACTTTTAAGCCCTATGAACACACATGCGATACGTGGCTAGCACGGACACGCGGGAATGAAAAGAAAATACATAACATAACTCCAATCTCCAATAGAAGTGAAGGGCACACACAAGCTAGTGACGCCCTTACTGAGAGCCTGATTAAATGCGATATCTACCGTGCTTTGTCGACGGCTGCTATGGTCGGCAGTGGCGTATGATGACGGCAGCGCATCGACGCTATGCGGACCTGTAAACCTCAATACTATTCTGGCCTTAACTGTATCAGCAGTCGGAAACTGCCCTGAGGTCTCGTGAGGCGAAAAACTGTGTTTTTCCCTAGCTAAACTATTGGCAATGTCCACTCCCTCTGGCTTAGCGACGTGTGCACCTCTGTCCTCTTTTAATTGTTCCGCAGGACGTAACTAATTCGGGTCGAAATCTGTAATCGCCACTTCAGAGATGTTATGAGATTTTCGAACCTCAAAGTGATTGCGATACTACGTGAATATTAACATGCAAAACAGGGAAAGCTTGTTAGTATCGAGGTCATGGCGGCCACGTATGAATGGTTACCCTCCGTACGATGCAAATTAGTATCACTTTACTTCAAGTAGGGTATGCGTAGTATCAGACACCTCAGCTTGATGAGTAGATTACGTTTCTATATTTAAAATATAAAATTAAAGGGCAAAATTATACAGCCAACTTAGAAATGAGGTAGTCGAAAAGAATCGCGCATCTATGAAAGAAGCCCCAGAAACCCAACGCGACGTGCCAGCAGAGAAGTGACGTGAGGCAATCAGCCGTGTGGCATGTGTAGGGAAAGCGTCTGCAGTTCACTGATTACAGAATTCAGATGTTTCAGGTGCTCGAAATTAGTCAGTAGATCAAAACAGAGAGATTAATCGTTGATTTTCAAGCGCGGACGGAGGTGGATGGTTTCGCAGACAGGTTTGTATTCTCTGAAAAAGCCGAATTTAACTTCAGTGGCAAAGCGAACAAGCATAATTTGAGAACACATACACAAAACACATACACAAAACACGAATGCCTCTCTGGAACGTGAACGTGATTCTCCGAAACTAAATGTTTCTGTGCCATAAGCAACCGTCTTCGGCCCTTTCTTCTTCGCAAATCTACCGTTACAGGCATGAACTATCTCGACATGTTTTCTCTCTGATTGTTGCCTCAGTTGACGGCAGAGGTACCCGACTACATTCTGCAGCAGGACGATGGCGTAACCTCGTACGTAGTCACATTTCAAGGAACATTTTCCACAGCGCTGAATTAGTCGTGTGGGGTCAGATTATGTATTGTTTATGTTGTGGTCCACCCCACCACCCTCCGCAGGTGGGGATGTGTGCAGGACATGTTTTACATATCGCCATTTCCGCAGAATTTACGGCAGCTAAGGCACCAGATAGGTGTCGCAGTTAACCCCATTCATCGGGCTATGTACAAACGGGTCTCGCTGAAAATGCAGTGCCGGCTGGTGTGGCCGAGCGGTTCTAGGCGCTTCAGTCTGGAACCGCAAGACCGCTACGGTCGCAGGTTCGAATCCTGCCTCCGGCGTGGATGTGTGTGACGCCCTTAAGTTAGTTAGGTTCAAGTAGTTCTAAGTTCTAGGGGACTGATGACCTCCCATAGTCTCAGAGCCATTTGAACCATTTTTGAAAATGCAGTATCGAATAGATATCTGTCGAGTCACAAATTGACCCCACATTGAACAGCAGTTTAATGTCCGTAGTAACTGTGAGCGTTAGCCTTTCAGTCTACATGCGTATTTCTGAAATCGTCTTTACAGTAGTCACAGGTATAATTTCCTTTTGTCCCATTCACTTTGGTTCACTCCGTATAAAAATTTTGCGGAACTGCTTCGTCTAATTGAAGCTCGTTCATCGCAAAATGCACGAAAAGCTGCAGTCGTGATACAAGCGGAAGAGGGTCGTAACTTTGGAACCACTGTACCTGTTGTGGGCTCGGCCAGTAGCGCTGTCTGGCAGTGATACTTTCACTAGCACTCTCCTTGCCGACACCCGTCACATTTACCATTGTAAAATAGGTTTTACTGTATGACTGTAGCCCTCAACAATGGCTAAATGTATTGAACACTATACACCTCAGTTACACCTCTTCTATGGCTATCGCTTGTTCAGTATGAATTACTACACGCGATCGTCCAATATTCATCTACTTAGTATAATAATTGTGACCCTTCGAGGTTTCCCAGCGGATATATTGTAAATAGTCTTCACTGGTTTGTCGCTAGATGACACCGCGTGGTGTAGCCGCGTGGTCTAGAAGGTCTTGTCACGGTCCGCGCGTCTTGTCACGGTCCGCGCGGCTGCCCCCCGTCGGAGGTTCGAGTCCTCCCTTGGTCATGGATGTGTGTGTGTGTGTGTGTGTGTGTGTGTGTGTGTGTGTGTGTGTGCGTGTGTTTGTGTGTGTGTGTGTGTGTGTGTGTGTTGTACTTAGCGTAAGTTAGTTTAAGCTAGATTAAGTAGTGTGCAAGCTTAGGGACCGATAACCTGAGCAGTTTGGTCCCATAAGACCTTACCACAAATTTCCAATTCAGTATAACGTTGTACAAATTCCACAATATTTCCAGAAGACGTGCTTTTATTAAGTGATTTAAGGTCAGTCGCACCTACCCACCAGCGAGGTTGAACCACCTGACGATGTCGGACAGTTGTCCCGAGGAAATATTGTGGAATTTGCACAACGTCATCCGGCGGCACACCCGTGAAGACAATTTACAGTATAATAATTTGCCAGTACTGACTCCGTCGTTACTCCAATCCCCTCCCCCTACTTGCTGTTGAGCCAGGGGGTCACGCACTAAAGGACAGAAGAGATGAGAGACAAGCTGCAGATGGCGAAACCATCTATCTAGACATTACGTTCCTCTCTTGGTCACATAGTGAGGATGATGTGTCACCACTTGTCTCCCTATGAGAGATACAATTAGGAATTACCACTTTCCTTCACTCAAAAGCAATATATTCGTAATGTGTAATATACTTACTGCCTTCTTATATGTTTATACCAACTTTGAATGTCATTGGCTTGATAAATTTAAAATCTTGATAACTTTAAAATCTCTGTCTATGAAACAGGGTTTGTCCGCAGCTCGTGGTCTAGTGGCTAGCCTTACTGGATCACGGGGTCCCAGGTGCGATTCCCTGCCGTGTTGGGGATTTTGTCTGCCCGGGGACAGGGTGTTTGTGTTGTCCTCCTCATTTCATCATCATCATAATTATTTGTTACAGTGGCTAGATTGGACTGTGTAAAAAGTTGGACTGTGTAAAAATTTCAACTTTGACCACGCAGTTGAGAGCCCCACAAACTGAACATCATCATCTATGAAACAGGGTTTAGTTAACACTGTTTCAGCAATTCAGTTGTTTATTGTGTGATGTTTGGTACGTTTTTGGTAACTTCTTATGTAAATTTATTTCATCAGAAAGATGATTTAGATATGTTTCAGGAATAACGAATCTGTAAAGAACAGCTTCAAAATGATTATATCAGCACTTTATATAGATATTAGAATTTTAGAGACTGTTCAGTCTCCTTTCTGATTTTTAAGGGTATGTGCAGCAAAAGCGACTTTCAGCCTAAGAAACCACTACTGTAAAAGTTTTACTACAAAGAAAATAATTTTTCCAGAGTTAATAGTTAAAAGGCTACACATTTCACAGAAATTAGTAAGTCGTATAAGCCAGGGATTAAATAATAGTCGCGACAGCCATCCTACCCGATAAGGAAGTTGTGGACGAAAGAGTTAATTGAATACTAGAACTGAACACAAACGCATCCATATTTCCAAAGGCATCAGGAGAGCGAACAGTCAAGTTTATAAGAAGCGCCAGAAACAGTGTGGAGTAATTATTTTTACGTCTACTTTCCGCAAAAAAAATATTATCGCAGTCTCCCGATACAGTGGTCAAGAACGACTAAGAAATAGACACTGTCGCCCTAATGGTATTAAAAATCACTTTGGGGATGACTGAAGCACCATACAGCTTCTTAACGTCCTTTTAAATCATGGTTTTTTTTAGTAGAAGAATACAGATTTGAGAACTTCCGGCAGACAAACTGTATGCCGGACCGGGACTCGAACCCGAGACCTTCACTGGTTCACTGGGTTCGAAGACTGGTCCGCCACATAGTGTTAGTCTGCCAGGAGGTTTTAGCTCAGTACGCCCTCCGTTCCAGAGTGAAAATGCGTTTTGTATATTCTTCCTGTAAGATATAGCACTAAAAAAAGTTCCGAGTTCTTGCATCCATTCTGATAACCATTTAAAACCTGAAGTCTTGTGTTCTCTGCATTAAAGAGTTCGTTTTTCAGATGAGTCCATTTTTTCTATATTTGGATAAAGCAGCCAGTATGCAAGAAGAGATACAGTTGGAGAATTGTCTGTGTCGGATGTCGCTCGAACCAGGAAGGTTCTTCAGTTGTGATGTGGGTTACCATTTCCGTAGATGGTACGCGTAATTTTGCGTTGTACATTCTTCAGTGGCTCAACAACAGTTTAAGTAGGTTTTCTGCTTAATGTTAGAGGAGTGGTTTCCTGAAGGTTAGTTTGGTTTTACACCTGATAGCGAACAATTTCACAAAACCAAGTCATTCACACAATTTGTGACTGCAAATGACGCAAAAACACTTTCGTGAGTTGCAAACAGGTGTAAAGCTAAGAGAGAGTCTGCGGTCAGCTTTGAAGGAAAAGGAAATCACCATTACAATGAAGGTGCTGCTCATCGAGAAGCACTCTGATGGAGAAATACAAAGTCTTTGTCCAGTTCTTATAGAAAGCAAGTCAAGGCGAACTAAATTGTTAGTTCAGATGAATCTCAAGAACAAAACTTATTTTGCAATGTTAAACAATTAAATAGCTACGTAACACAAAAGCGTTCTCTTTGCAAAAAATATGGTTGAGTCTAACAATTTTCGCTGTTGCTTCATGGTCTATCGTATTTGATGCGATCTAACTTCAGTAGGCCATATTTCACTCGAATAAGTTATATATTAAAACGATCTATCATATTGGAAGCAGCAAAAGTAAGTGGCGACCTGTGCCCTATTTTACGAGGAGCGTTTGAAAAGACCGTTCAAAGTCCGAGAGATGGGACCACCGGCACGTATCGAGGTCATGTTTAGTTATTAGCATCTTTGGAAAGAACGCACACCAAGTTTCAGCCATATTGGTCTATTTCTTTATGTTTGGCATTCGTGTGAATCAAGGAGGTCGAGTGATTGTCAAAAAATGGACGAAAAAGAATTTCGTGTGGTGATTAAACATTATTTTATGAGAGGCAAAACGCCTCAGGAGACTAAATAAAAGCTTGATAAACATTACGGTGACTCTGCATCTTCGATTAGAACAGTTTATAAATGATTTCAAAATTTTCGCAGTGGCCATATGGGCACAAGTTATGCTGAACGTTCTGGACGCCCTGTGGAGGTTACGACTCCAGAAATCATTGAGAAAATCTATGATATGGTGCTGGATTACAGAAGAGTTAAGGTGCGTGAGATTGCTAGTGCTCTGGGCATCTCGAATGAACGGGTACGTAATATTTTGCATAAACATTTGGACATGAGAAAGCTATCCGCAAGATGGGTTGCGCGATTGCTCACGCTTCACCAATAACAGAAACGTGTGAAGTGTTACAAGAATGGTTTGCAGCTGTTCAGGAAGAATCCGCAGCACTTTAAGCGTCGTTTCGTCACTGTGGATGAAACGTGGATACATTACTATACTCCTGAGACCAAACAACAACCTAAACAACGGGTTACCAATGGAGAATCTGCACCAAAAAAGGCGAACACCATTCCTTCGGCCAGAAAGGTTATGGCGACTGTCTTTTGGGGTTCGCAAGGGATAATCCTCATCGACTATCCGGAAAAGGGTAAAACTATTACAGGTGCATATTATTCATCGTTACTGGACAGTTTGAAAACCGAGCTGCAAGAGAAACGCCGGCGAGTGAACCGCAGAAAAGTCCTTTTCCATCAGGACAATGCACCAGCACACACCTCAGCAGTTGTGGTCGCAAAATTATTGGAAATAGGATCCCAGCTCTTTTCACATCCCCTCTGTTCTCCAGACTTGGCTCCCTCGGACTACTATTTGTTCCCCAATTTGAAGAAATGGCTGGCGGGACAAAGATTTTATTCAAATGATGAGGTGATTGCAGCAACTAATAGCTATTTTGCACACTTCGGCAATTCCTATTATTCGGAAGGGATCAACAAATTAGAACAGCGTTGGAGGAAGTGTATAAGTGTAAAAGGACACTATGTCGTAAAATAAAAAAGGTTTACCCCAAACACGTAAGTAGCTTTTATTTTTCACGAACTTTTCAAACGCCCCTCGTAGCGCTCGACGTGACGTAGATGATAAAATTATTGAATTTCTGTATTTCAGCCTCATACTTAAGTATGTTGTGGCCATCTCAGCTACTGTATTTTACATTCTTCTCTTGGACCTCTGTTTATATCATACGACAAGCTCTAAGACTTGTGTGTGTGTGTGTGTGTGTGTGTGTGTGTGTGTGTGTGTGTCTGTGTACGTGTGTTGCTGTGCTCCCGCACGCTTTTGACCACATTGCGCTCTGTTTTAATATGGGCACGAGAGAGACTAACGTCGAGTGCGTTAAATACAATCAGCGTCATCAACAGATTCCAGTAAGTCACATCGTACGGCAGAAGGTTGTAGGACTTACAAAACGGCTCTTATTGCCCTCTGGAATATTCTCTTTCGTGACTGTGTTCCACACTGTAAGGACGTCACTATCCTCACAGCTCTATACTGGCATGGTGTGCAGATACTCTTGATCGTAGGGCGTATTTAAAAACTATCTTCGTAATTAGGAACAGACGAATGTAGTGAACAACAACGTAAAATGTGCCAGTTTTTCCGAGTAGGGAATCTGATACGACTAAGATCATTTTTTCAATGTAGCGTAGAATACATTCTACCAGTAGCAGAAAAATACTGCACCAGTCCCACACAATAGCAAGTACATACTCAAATACAAAATCAAATATTACTTCAGGCTTTGACAATCCTGTAGCCCCAGATTACAAAATGTAGAAGCTCGCCCCCCCCCCTTGCTTAATTTTTGCAACACGCAAGCGAGTTGAAAAAAACTCCATACAGTAGTTCATCCAGAAAGAACCACTCAGCAATACAGAAAGGAAGTTATTATTAAGATTTACGGGTAGTGAAAACGTAATTGCGAAAGAGTGGGATATTTCTTGATAGCATATTACACGCACTCTGTTTTGTAACCTTGCTAATGTCCTGCGTAAAAAAGTTATAATGAAAGTTATTTCAGGAACGGGATGTTTAAATTCAACACCAGGAACTTAGTTTCATGGACACACCTCCATTCCAGCAGCACATCGCGGATTCATCCACACTCTCTTCCCCTGTTCCTGTGGATGTCAGTGCATGTATTACAATGTGTTGTGTACTTCTCATCATGCGCAACACGATGACTCTTCTCATTCCAATTGCGTACATACTGTCACATAAGTTCTTTTTTTAAGGGTCGAAAGAAGTCATGAGCACAAACATTGTAAGGAGTAGATTTGTTTGCTGTCAGCAAGAAAGTTCTTTCTGAATTGCAGCACGTAAATCATTCAGTAGAATTTGGCAGCTTTCCAGACGGCGGAAGGTAGGTGTGAGAGCCATCTATTTCGAAACTCTGGAGTCTAGAAGTCAGGTGGCGCCTTCAGAAGGGCAGCCAATAATTTTGTCGCCCTAAAATGGCCGTTTCCTGCGTCGTTGCGACACTTCGTCTTGAAATATAAGGTACAAGTCGTCCACTCAACAACGTGCGTCGAAAGTTCTGATAGGCATCTGGAAATTAATTCTGTTTCATGTGACATGTAAATATGTACGAAAATGTTGTCTGCAAATTTGGAAATGTGGAGTACATCACATAGCAAGTTAACTAATGGGGTAATTTAGTTTTCTTGATAAACAATTAAAGAGCTGCATAGTTTAAAGAAGATATTTGTTGGGGAAGTATTATGTAAAGGTAACCCCAGGTTAAGGCTGTTTAAGTTAAGCAATTCAGTGTAACATTATTATCAGACATTTTGCTAAAGTCTGACCGTGATTGTAACTTACAGATTACAAAAAACAGAAGCAAAGCTCCACATTCTAGCCCTAATGGGCAAATAGGGACCGACCAATAGCCGTGTCTTCCTGTCAATCAAATAACAAACCGAACGAAACCTTCCAAGTTACACAGAAGTTTGTTTTCATTTCAGTCGCAACCAGCTTCGGACGTTAGTCCATTATCAAACCATCTACGCAGAACTGGACTGTCGTATGCACATAGTACCTCGGACTTAGTCACCCACACAAGCAATGTGGCCAGTGTACACACATTATGGTAGCACTTTCAGCATTTTACGGACTATCAGAAGCACGTTTTTTCTTCGAAAAATTGCCTTCAGAATTCAGGTGCGTCTTATACTCGAAAGTAACATAAATATGTCAAGTGTCTGATTTAAAATTCCTGCCAATCTTAGAAATGGCCATATATTCTATGCTGCAGGAAACCTGTCTCTATATGGTAACACTGGATTCAATTGGCAGCAGCAGTGCAGGGATGCTACGAATATGAGTTGCCGGGATTCACGATCTTGCTAACACTGTCTCCCTAACGCCCCGCCATCAAAAACCTAGAACACTGTCTAGTCTATGATGCGTCATTGCAGTCTACGGTGCTATTGAACTTTAACTGAAAGTGATTTGTGTTATCGACAACAGTACAATTCTTTGTTCGTAGCTAGTTTCGTAATGAAAAAAAAGGTATTCATATGATGCGAGCTATAAATTGAAAGTAATAGTATATGAAGAATAACATGGAACCGGAGCAGCTGAGCGGCATTTCGGCCCTCCACCACAGAAAAAAAGCATTCGCGATTCGTGGGGTAGTAAAGAAGAACTGAAGAAAATGAGGAAGACTAAATGCAAATAAAGGACTGGATGCAAAATGGCCGAATGCAGCTGACGTGCTGAAATGGATTCAAGGACACTATCAAAGTCGCACTGGAATTTATACAAAATTATTCCAATAGGCGCTTTTAAGTTAGCGCTAAAGTGAAACTTAATGTCAGAATATTCTGAAATACCGCCAGGTGTTGTAGTTCATGTGCATGACAGGGATTGGATGGATGAGGTTGGAATGAAGTTATAGATTAACAGAATGTGGAAAAGGATGAGAGGTGCTTTGTTGGAGAAGAGTTCTTTTCTTGTGTCAGATCAATCTGCGAAAGATAAATTGAGACAGGGAAATACAGAGCATGCTGTTACTCCGGGAGGACTTTCATCATAAATTGCAACCTCTTGATGTCTCGATAAATAAACCATTCAAAGTGTATATGAGAAGCCGAAGGGAGCTTTAAGACGACCTACAATCAAACATGTGTGTCAGTGGATAAAACAATCGTGGTACAGAGTGAGAAAAAACATTACTGTTAAATCTTTCAAGAAGTGCAGCGTAAGTAACCCTATCGATGGCAGTGAAGACCATCTTATACATGAAGAGGAGAACGATGACAATGAAGAGGGAGGAGAAGAATAAGAATGTTCAGACGACTATTTTCAGGGATTTTAAAGGTCAGTTCGGTTTTATAAACAAAGAATTTTTTTAGTCTGGCTTTGCAATCTAATAATAAAAATGGTAAAAATGTTGTTTTTTAAAAAACTGCTTAAAAATTAAGGTTTGTCTTATAGTCTGTAGCGTCTTATAGTCCATAAAATATGGTACGTGGTTGGCTTGATAATAGACTAAGGTCCAAAACTGGTCACCATTTAAATAAAGCAAATTTCTGCGTACCTTTGACGGTTTCGTAATTTCGTTGCATCGTAGTAAGTTGCTGCCTATTGCCAACTATCGTACTGGAAGTAAGTATCGACCTCTGCCATTGGCGTCATTAGATGCGATCGGAGGGGCGTGCAGCCAGCACACCGTGTAAAATGATTTTTTTAAATAATAATATCAATATTTATTGATGTGTTTGGAGAGAGAGAGATTGATTTTTGATTGAGATTTTTACTTTAAGTCGTAAATGGTACATGAATTTTGGTTGCTGCCTCCTTGAATGATCAGCTTCTGCACCAGTTGTTGACGTATTGCAATTTGGAGGAAGTTATTGTTCTTTAAGGTTTAAAATACGACTCTGTTAGTTACTTGGCCGTATTGCGGATAGCTTTGAGCCCAAGTTTTCGTAGCTTTTCATACCTAAGGGACCACAGTTGTAAGTAAGTAAGATCAAACAGCAATCTGCTATTCGTGAGAAAAGGAGATTGCTTGGCCCACAAACTTCCTTCAAACTACACGTCCTGCTACATCAAAATTGTTCAGTGGAGTTCAGCACCATATTATTGTACAAGAACATAATCCAATTAAATTCTGTCGATTGACAGACGGCAACGACAATGAAGTTCACCTCCTTTTCCAAACACAGACTCACCTCAGATGATGTTCCCCGCAGCTGGCAACGAAACGTCAGGGAGAAGTATTCCTATTATTGGACCACGGCCTCTTAGCCCGGAAGTTTTAATTACTGAAGACGCCGGCCGTGAAAGCCTACACGCTATGACAAGATATTTCTATTCTTCACTTCCAGAAAATTTGTATACATAAATGTTTGGCAACTCTTACACATACTTTACTCGGTTTTATCACTAAAATAATAATTTTCATTAAATGTAACAATTCGTTCTGAGTGACGGCCTAGCAACACGTCCTCTTTCCACAAGATACAGATTAACAGTCCTTTTTTTTAAATAACATCAATTGTCTTTTTTTTTAGAGTCCATACTCAAAGATTCTTTAATACTACCGTTGCGAGGATTGCGCGCTAAAGAGTTTGTTGCTGTTCAGCTGCGCTTCACTTCACTTCAAGTACTTTTTGAATCACATTTACATTTACGGTACTTATATACATTACTGAGCTTCTCAGAATAAAATCAGGCAAAAATTAGTTAAAGAAAAAAAAAACAGTGAGGCACACACAACATAACAACCGCTAGCCCGGCCGTTATCTTTACAGATTTTGGAGCCGCTATTACTTGGTCAAGTAGCTCCTCAGCTGGTATCACGAGGCTTAGTGCAACTCGTTCCAGTCCTCCAACCAAGGAAAAATCCCTGGTAGAGCCGGGAATGGAACCTAGGTTCTCCGCATAACAGCCAAACGCGGTACTGAATCAGACTATAGATTACGAATATCTTTCATTAAAATACGCAGTTTTTAATCACGAGATTTATTTTGGTATTTCAGTCTGGCGCCTTTCGGAATTACAAGTCCATTCTGAAAGATTGCAGTGATGTTCCGTGGAAGTCACACTTATGACCTTATTTTGGACACAAAATGTTATTCTATGGGCGCAGTGAAAAACTTCCATAACGACAAATCTGAAAGTTTTTCATCGCTACAGAAGGTGAAAATTTTGTGTCTCAACGAATCAAAAACTGAAACAATCGTAACGCCCACATTAGCTTTATTGAAGTTCTCAAGAATTGAGTTGTAGCTCCAAAAGGCGCGACAATAAATTGTAAAATAAATTATTGTGCTGAGAAAGGCATAATATAAGCAAAAATATTTCTAACCTGGTTCGAATTCAAAGTCAATTAGCAAATTTTACATTGCATTAGTAATTATGTTGGGGAAGTTCTTCCAAATGATGACTGTAGTAACGAGACGCGAGAAAGAGGAAAGAGGCAGTAGCAGAATAACGACTTACTTGCGCTTACGTAGTTTTTGCTAAAGCACTCCACGCGAATGATATGTTTGTTTCTATGATGAGATCACGACCAGTCTCAGCTCCTATTTCTATCAAAACATATCTAGACTAACACTGTCTCTGCTTAGCCTTCTCTTGACGTGTGATGAGAGCCTGAGAAAGAAAAGAAATTTTTTGGCCAGGTGCGAGTACGACTCACACACTGAGGGTTCCGCACAAACTTAATTATGTATTAGACAGTTCATCCAATCCGGTAATCTAGCATCTCCTGGTATTCGCCTGCTATCGACATTAATAATGGCAAGATGTCGGTTCCATGGATTCCAAGATTTTCGAGAGTGTTTTAATTTCAGATTTGAACGGATAACAAATGACCAAAGACATATTTTTTCCGTGCGATATAATTTAAAAAATTAACAGTTTTCAGATTTTTTCTTTGTTTTCAGCGAGAGCTCTTATGTCTTGGCAAATTTCATGATTCTATGTCAACCCGAAGTATCCTGTAGCTTTTGATATCTGAGTTTGCGAGTATGAAAACGTGTGACGGAAATGGCCGTATCTTTAATTGCGTTAACTTAGAAACTTCACTTTCTTACAAAGCCAAAGGATCGTAGGCTCTAACATGTGACATAAATTTGAACTTAATACGTCTACCCGTTTCTGAGAAAAATGGTTTTGAACAATCGGACAAACAGACAGACAGACAGACGGACAACAAGTGAGTCTGTGAGAGTTTCTTTTTCACAGATTCAGGTATGGAGCTCCAAAAATATGAAAATTTCGAGTGCTGCACCACGATATTATATCCTTTGAAAAGGTCAAGAAGGTATAATGCAAGTACGCACTCATCTCTGTTCATGAAACAGGGGAATTTACCAAACTTCAGCAACGTTCCCTGTAGTATACATATGTATCACATTCCTGCAAAACAAGCAGGGAGTAAGACAGTCAACTGGAGAATGAGCACACGTGATGACCGAGCCAGGTAGGGCTGTGTTCTGCACACTGGGTTCGCACTTGGGAGGACGGAGGTTCAAATATCCGCCTGGTCACTCACATTTAAATTCTCCGTGATTTCCGTACATCGCTTAAGGCAACTACTGGAATTGCTCATTCAAAAATGATACGGGTGATTTCCCTTACCCTATCCGAGCTTGTGCTCCGTCTCTAATGACATCATCGACGGAACGTTCAGCTCTAAACTTTTTTCTCTCTTCGAATCCTCCGATCCTCACCGGTGATCACCTACTCTGTGCCACATCCTAGATTTATGTACAAGGTATGCGGAATAGCTCTTTTTGATGCAGACAAAAGAGAGAGAAAGTAAGAAAACACTCGATACTGACTTTAAATATTGTCTGCCATGCTTACAAGAGAACCGTACGAACTTCACCTCACCGATGTGATTCATATTGAGAGAGTGTGTAGGGAACGATTAGGACGTTGTAACATATGTGAACAGGAACATGCGACTCTAAACCGTTTTAGAGAAAATTTAGTTTCATTATTTTAGTGGTGCTCATAAATTTTATAAGTAAGTAGGCGCTTGGTTATATAAACCCGAGGTCTCTGGATCGAATCTCGCTGCTGATACTTTTTTTCCAGTCCCACGTAATGAGAACAACACGTTTATTATGACTATGCAAATTATCAATATATAATAATTCATTTATTATTTTATAAGTCTTTCTCCCGAAAAAAGGCGAACAGATATGTTAAGGAGATTGGAAAGAAACAGAGGATACACGACAACTCTCAATCAAATCACTATAGTCATTTTGTTTATATTAGTATATCTGCATTTTGACAAGTATAATGTGTACCTATGAAGCACTGCACGAATCATTATGATACGATTCGTAGAAACATGGAAAACAGTAATAGTCGTAATAAATCTGTTGTTGGAATGATTGGGGAATGAAAAAAAAGAATAAGAAAAAACGGCCAGCGAATTTCGATACAGTGCCCTCGTGGCTCGCGGTCATAAAACTAAGCTTCCACTTGCGCGGCTCCGAAGTCCTCGAGTACTAGTTACCATAAAAGCATATATCCATATGTAAAATTTTCAGACTCGGTTTTCTCGAAAATGGTTGAGAGTTACATCTTCCTGTTTAAATATGTTGAAGTTCTGGCCGTGTCAATTTACATCAAACTGGTGAGAGAAGTTCCCCCAATTAGTTATGAAGCGGCTCACATTGTATCCTTAGACTTCACTTCCAGTGTACCTACATTACAGTAAAGAATACAGTTTGCATACATGTAAGGAGCAACATGACACTTCTTCAAACGATGTCCCGCTCTTAAAAATAACCTACATACGTGGTACGAGAGAGAACGCAATAGCACACTTGGAAAATTACTACTGGTATGCGAGAAAATTGTGTGACTTTTGTGAATTTGCAATTAATGATCTAGAAAATTACGATGTATCGTCTTCCAAAAATGCCAAACTGGTCACTACTCACCTGTGGGAGGCGGTTCCTGCTATACTATGACTTGCATTATACGGATGATAAGAAAATTAATTTCATGGAAATTACATCTAGATGTCTTCTCTGCAATTCGTAAGTGCCTGATAGATGAGTCCTCAAATCACTTTCACATTATTTCTGTGCCGTTCCATTTTCGAACTGCGCGCAGGAAAAACGAACACTTAAATCTTTCATGCGAGCTCTAATTTCTCTTATCTTATCACGATGATCATTTCTCTCCATGTAGGTTGGCGTCAACAACATTTTTTTCTCATTCAGAAGAGGAAGTTGCCGTTAAAAATTTCGTAAAGAACTGTCGTTGCAACGCCTTTGTTTTAATGACTGCTACCCAAACTCGCGTATCACATCTGTGACATTCTCTATCCTATTCCACGATAATAAAAAACGAGCTGCCCTTCTTTGAACTCTCTCGATGTTCTCCATCAATCCTACATGGTACGTATCCCATATAGTACAGCAATATTCCAGAAGAAGATGGACAAGTGTAGTAGTGTTTTTCTAACAAGATTCTGACTTTGGTTCGCCTTTCTCACAACATTTTCTGTGTCAATGTTCCAGTTTAAGTTGTTCGTTATTGTAATACCTATTTATTCAGTTGAACTGACTGCCCTTAGAATTATGTGATTTATCGTGTAACCGAAATTTAACAGATTTCTTTCAGTACTTCTGTGGATGACTTCACATTTTTCATTATATGGAGTCAATTGCCACTTTCCGTACCATACAAATATCTTATTTAAATCACTTTGTAGTTACCTTCTGATGACTTTACTAGACAGTAAGTATAACCTGCAAAAAATCTAAGAGAGGTGCTCAAACTGTCTCCTAAATTATTTATATACTCTCCTGGAAATTGAAATAAGAACACCATGAATTCATTGTCCCAGGAAGGGGAAACTTTATTGACACATTCCTGGGGTCAGATACATCACATGATCACACTGACAGAACCACAGGCACATAGACACAGGCAACAGAGCATGCACAATGTCGGCACTAGTACAGTGTATATCCACCTTTCGCAGCAATGCAGGCTGCTATTCTCCCATGGAGACGATCGTAGAGATGCTGGATGTAGTCCTGTGGAACGGCTTGCCATGCCATTTCCTCCTGGCGCCTCAGTTGGACCAGCGTTCGTGCTGGACGTGCAGACCGCGTGAGACGACGCTTCATCCAGTCCCAAACATGCTCAGTGGGGGACAGATCCGGAGATCTTGCTGGCCAGGGTAGTTGACTTACACCTTCTAGAGCACGTTGGGTGGCACGGGATACATGCGGACGTGCATTGTCCTGTTGGAACAGCAAGTTCCCTTGCCGGTCTAGGAATGGTAGAACGATGGGTTCGATGACGGTTTGGATGTACCGTGCACTATTCATTGTCCCCTCGACGATCACCAGTGGTGTACGGCCAGTTTAGGAGATCGCTCCCCACACCATGATGCCGGGTGTTGGCCCTGTGTGCCTCGGTCGTATGCAGTCCTGATTGTGGCGCTCACCTGCACGGCGCCAAACACGCATACGACCATCATTGGCACCAAGGCAGAAGCGACTCTCATCGCTGAAGACGACACGTCTCCATTCGTCCCTCCATTCACGCCTGTCGCGACACCACTGGAGGCGGGCTGCACGATGTTGGGGCGTGAGCGGAAGACGGCCTAACGGTGTGCGGGACCTTTGCCCAGCTTCATGGAGACGGTTGCGAATGGTCCTCGCCGATGCCCCAGGAGCAACAGTGTCCCTAATTTGCTGGGAAGTGGCGGTGCGGTCCCCTACGGCACTGCGTAGGATCCTACGGTCTTGGCGTGCATCCGTGCGTCGCTGCAGTCCGGTCCCAGGTCGACGGGCACGTGCACCTTCCGCCGACCACTGGCGACAACATCGATGTACTGTGGAGACCTCACGCCCCACGTGTTGAGCAATTCGGCGGTACGTCCACCCGGCCTCCCGCATGCCCACTATACGCCCTCGCTCAAAGTCCGTCAACTGCACATACGGTTCACGTCCACGCTGTTGCGGCATGCTACCAGTGTTAAAGACTGCGATGGAGCTCCGTATGCCACGGCAAACTGGCTGACACTGACGGCGGCGGTGCACAAATGCTGCGCAGCTAGCGCCATTCGACGGCCAACACCGCGGTTCCTGGTGTGTCCGCTGTGCCGTGCGTGTGGTCATTGCTTGTACAGCCCTCTCGCAGTGTCCGGAGCAAGTATGGTGGGTCTGACACACCGGTGTCAATGTGTTCTTTTTTCCATTTCCAGGAGTGTAGTTTATGAACAGCAGAGGACCTGTAATACCTCCTTGGGCTATACTGATATCACTTCCGTTTTACTCGGTGGCTTTTCGCCGATTACTACGACAAGATAACATGAATCCAACCGCACAACAGAGACGGTACTCCATTGGCACGCATTTTGATTAGAAGTCCCTTATGAGGAAGAAATTTAAGTAAAACGAAGAGAAAACAGCAGAGCAGCTCAGCCTGTGCAAAAACGTTTCAAGAACTACGTTTGGGAAAAACCTGGAATTAATAAGATGTGTTTAAGAATCGAAAACCATATAATGAATTTGTAACAGCTTTAACTAATGTGTACTATTGTTCACGCAAACTATGCAAATTATTCCCTCCGTATTGTAACTTTCGTTTCTGTACATCATATCACTTTCTACACTTTTCAGGCCCTGACTGGGTCTACCTGGAATATAAGCCTCTCCATATATTCCTGCCTCCCATCATTCTTCCCTAACCACTCGGTCCCTGTCTTCTCCTTTGGTCTTCACACATTCCTTCACTATAACGTTTCATCAGTCCTTGTCTTTCTCTAGGCCTCTTATTTTCGTTTCATGAGCGTGGCTTCGTATCCTGCAACTCACATTCTTTGAAAAAATCACTAAATTCTTAACTTTGCCTCTTCGATAGTCTCTTACCTCATTCTTCTAATACAAAAAACAAGGGTGAGAACGCACTTGGTTCGTCTCAAATCGCGCTGTGTAGATAGTGGTAGAAAATTTCACTTAAGTTTTTTGTTGGAGAACCTTATTGAAGCAAGACAATTAAACTTTTATGACTTGCGATGATGCTAGTCCAGTTACAAGAAACGTGTACAAAGTTGTATTTCTCTTCAAGTCAGCACTTGCGAGAACGTAGGGAAATGGACAGGGGGTATAAAGTGGCAACTTGCTTTTACTCTCTTGGAGACCGCTGCAGCCTTGTGATGAACATTTAGAACTCTTCAAGCAGACTTCTTTGGTAGAGTCAACGAGTTTCGTGGCGATATTTGTGCTAGTTCCTCTAAAATTATATAAGGCTCTTATGAAAATTGTGACAGTTAATTGCTGTAATGCTGCTGAAAAGTTACACACTGAAGAGCCAAAGAAATTGGTACACCCACCTAATATCGTGTGGGGCCCCCGCGAGCACGCAGAAGTGCCGAAACACGACGTGGTATGGACTCGACTACTGTCTGAAATAGTGCTGGAGGGAATTCACACCATGAGTCTGTGATGTTACAAAATAAAAGTGATGTTGTTATTCAATGGAAAGTTGGAAATTGAGATTTAGCTTACTGTTTTATCAATCACAGTTGGCGTAAGAATCATGGATTGACCATTGTCATAAAATATTGCATTATGAGATGTGATTAGTTTTTACTTGCAGTTTCGCATGGCTTGAGGCAGTCTCAACTAGCGTGCTATTGATTAAGAAATTGCGTTATTGTCTTTCTAATTACTTCATGATCGTAGATACGATCATACCCGGTTGTGAAGTTATTGTTATGACAAAACAATTTCCTAAGGGACCAGAAAGTTCTTAAGGGCGCAAAAACAACTGTAACATCACACAAAAGGGAAATTCGATATTAAAGCTGATGCAAAAGACGATAAAACAGTTTTCTTTTTAGCAATGTAACACGCACATTAGACTGCTGATCTTGGTGTCTGTAATATTAGCAAAATGCATAATTAAAATGAAAATAATACTGAGGAGATAATAGGAATGAGCACTGCTAAATGATTCAGTATTCCCAGAACAAATATTTATTATAACTAAAACATATATCGTACCTTAAGCTTAGTACTACAATGACGGTAGATTTTTATGTCCGTATCACGTCCATTGAGCGCTCTTTTATATAGCCATTGTCCTCTTGAGTCGCTCGTGCGTCGTCACGATAAGTTATAACAGTTCTTTACACTTCACTCAAACTTAGACATAACACGTTTTTATACATTTAGCAAAAATTGGATCAGACTGCCACAAATCTGCGCCCGTCTTACTTGAGAAAAACAGTACAAGTATTTTTAGCGCTCAAGGCTTCATTTGTTCTCCAGCGAACAAAATAGTGAAGGATCGCATATCTATCCGTATTTTTCTGTTTGCCGCCCAAAGACGACGAATTACATTATTTAGAAAATTCCACAGTCGCCATGCGACTCCTCATTATACATTAATCATTATTTATAGACAAGTATTTGCCTTCTGGCTGAAAGTATTAACTACTCGTATTTGCTGTTTTAATGAGGTCAAAAATAGCGAATATCGCATTGCCTCCCATGAGGAGAGAGGGAATGCCGAAGGATTACCTCGATCCTCATGTCCTCATGAGATATTCGTGATTTTTGGTGTGACATTTGCATAATGTTACTGGCGTACTATGTACATAAATTGAAATTACATTTATAAACATATATGAGATATTTATCATTTTTCAAAATAAAGTTTTTCATTCTTTGTTCGTCAGTCACTTCATTCCATAATACCAAGATTAACATTTATGTGCATATTTAAGTTTGGTCCATATTTGCTTATAACAATAAGTGAACGTTCATTTCGCACTTCAGGGGATAGAATTCAGAAATTACTTTCTCTTGAGCTTAACAACTAATACATGAGTACAGTGAGTGCTTATTTTCACTAAACTAGAGTGGACAATGTTCGAGCATCTGTTGACTCATTGTGGTTCAATTACAGTTTAATAACGTAGCACTACACTTCGTGATGCTTTCACTTTCTGTGTTAGCTGTCTACGGCGCTCATCATGCAGTACATCTGTCCTTTCCACTGTGGTGCCAGGAATTCAAGTGGCTTCCCGGGTTTTTATTTACAATATGAAACAGAAGAAGTGTAAAATTATTAGTATAACTTACAACCTATTGGATACATTTGTTAAGGATCGGGACTGGTCTGGAGTTTAGGGTCTTCCTATAGTGCACATTCATTTTCTTTGTCCATCAAGAGACAGGATTATAATTCATTTTAGCAGTGTTCAGGAGTGCCGGTATTAATGGCTTTAAGGTCTGAGCAATCTAACAATCTACTTCTTACTCATCTTAACTTCAACTCAAGAAAATTGCTTAATTTACGTATGAAGATGTAGTCACACAAGTGTACAAATGTCTTTCCTCCTGTATGTACGATAGAAGTCATGGCGGTTAGCAGTTTAAAGTTTGGATTGTTTCGTCACCCACACGTCAGCCACTCACAGCGGCTGCACAGTGTTGCGTGAGCTCCAATACTCAGTATCCGTCGCGCGCGTTTTCCATCGGAGGAGCCGGACACTGAAGCTGCCTCCATACTTCTCTGTCAAGTGCCTCCCATGAGGCTCACAGGTAAGTGACGACGAATGTTTTAGCTGTCGCTGCACTTAGAACAACACTGAACTTTGCGTTGCACCTGTTGTCGTAGCCTTGACTTCTTTTTACACTTGCAGTACAACACTACCACTAATATACAGTGAACAGTTATTTTTATTATGCACGTCGCACTTTAGTGTGCATCTTCACACAGCATTCGTGCTTAGTTCCTTCGCCGATAGAGTTCATTTACAAAACAACCAATTTTGCAGGTTTCCTCCATTGGTACAGAAAGACTTATATTCTACTATTTACAAAAGATCACTTACGAGCTAATATTTACAATTAATGGTCACTCCTTTTGTTTAAGTCCAGTGAACAACTGCTTTATGAATGGACTCTTTATATCTCAAGGTTTACGTTCTTTTAAGGGCTCATCTCCTCATTATGAAAACTACAGGTTTCGCAACACTCGTTGCATTTATTCTTTAGTGCACCCAAGATCATTTTCTACTGCCACGCAGCATATCTACTACTTAACGAGTACGCATTTAACGCTGAATCTTTTTTTTCTTTTTTTTTGTGCTTTCCTTTGTGCTTGCCAATTTTTTTTTTTTATATTTGAGGGCAGACTGGATAACAATAGGTCTCCCTCTTCGCTTCATGTACTCTCAGCAATCGTTCTCTGTTAAAAAAAATTGGGTAACGCGTGTCTACTATTTTTCGCATGAATGGAATTACCGACAGTTCACTGGGTTTACGCAACCGGTCCATAACAAACATTACCAAAGCTAGCGAAGTTCATCACGCTACGTGTCTCATTTCTCATAAGCACTGCTTTGCTTCGAAGCACACGTGCCTTTTACAAGTCGACCCTTGGTCTGGGTTAATGAACCAGGATCAAAAGGAACGGGCACAAGGAAAATGGATTTCATAAGAGGAGTGTCTTAGGAGACATTTTTGCAATAAAATCTGCATGTAAATAAAATTATCATAATAAACATAGGCACATATAAAAATTTCAACCTCTTTCATTACAGCATGCTTTGCTACTTCTACGTCTTACTCTGGTTATAGTCAGTATCAAGTTTAAATATCACTGAATTGCTTGTTCTTTAGATTAGCCTTCAATCAGGGTATTGAATGGTCGCTAGATTACACTACAAATCTTCTGAAGATCTTTACTTGGACTTATTTATGATACAGGGGGCTTGCTGTGTGGTTATTTAGTACCTTGATTTTACTGAAATCAATTCGTCAGCTAGCCCGCATCTCGTGGTCGTGCGGTAGCGTTCTCGCTTCCAACGCCCGGGTTCCCGGGTTCGATTCCCGGCGGGTTCAGGGATTTTCTCTGCCTCGTGATGGCTGGGTGTTGTGTGCTGTCCTTAGGTTAGTTAGGTTTAAGTAGTTCTAAGTTCTAGGGGACTTATGACCACAGCAGTTGAGTCCCATAGTGCTCAGAGCCATTTGAATTCGTCAGCTAACATTCCTCATATTCTCTTTACATTGGGCTCCGATCACAGGGTAATAGTTTACTTTCATAGCAATTAATGGCCTCGTGGAGTACTTACGCTACATTATTGATGCTTCATGGTTTGCCTCTATTTGTACTGTATTTCACCTAACTTAGTTTACTACAGCTTATTGTCTCCTTGCGTGAACACATGCGGGTTACCACTTGTTTTTCCATTTAACAGCACACTTTATCTGAACTTTAAGCTATTTCTTCTACTCCTATCCACTGTCTGGAGTGTTTGAACATGTACCTTTTTTTTTTTAAGCGGGTAATTTGGGCTTTTACAACAGAACTTCAAGTACTTACATTACTAAAAATAAATCTATAAATCTTCTTGTACCTTGAGAGAAGTGCTTATTTACGCATCCTTCTCCATTTCTCACCTTTACATATTTATATAGCTCCGGGAAATCGCCTCGCAAGCACTTTTTTTTCTTAATACTAACTTAAAATTAAATTGAAATTCTTGGTGCAACCCCAATTTCCTGCTTCAGCTTGTTGAAGAAATATCAGTTCAATGTCCATCACTATAAACAATTTTTCCATACTTAACATTTAATACTTAAAGTTTACGTGTAGTAGCCGTTACCATGTAGTTAGTGCGCTGTTCAACACAATACTTATCATTAACAGTTCACACAAGGAAATTTCCAGTAAGCAAGAATTCATTTCCACGACAGTATTTAACCACTACCATTATAAAATTTCTTTAAGTCTTGGTGATGAAATAAGCCTTTTACTCTCCCCGTAGCCGGGTCAGTTAATAAATAACTCCCTATGTGCGGTTTCCTTAAAATAAGGTAAGGACCTTGGTACATATGTTGCCACTTGCGATTTTTCTTACATATTAATGATGGCTTGAAATAAGTCTTAAGTAATACCTTTTCACCTACATGGTAATTTACAACTTTGTTTACTTTTTTATCATAGCCTTTCTTCCTTAATTGAGCATTGGTGGTAATGGAACTTAAAGCTTCTCGAATTTTGACATCTAGATCTACCTCAGGGCTAGGTATCTTGGGAAGAGGATCAACCCACTCATTCTGTTCCTTCTTTCGAGATATCAACTCGTGTGGAGTAAAACCTGTGGAAGTGTGTGGCAAATTATTAACTATCTCCTCAAAAGGTGTCACAAAATCAACCCAACGAGTTTGCTTGTCTGGAATGTACGTCCGAACAAATCCGTTAAACTCCTTGAAGATCCGCTCAGTCAAATTCGACTGAGGCCTAAAACGTGATATTAAGATCTGCTTGACATTGTGATGGGCCAAAAACTCACGCCATTTGCGGCAAGTAAAGTTGGATGCATTATCTGAAAGTATAGATTCGGGGACTCCGAATCGAGGGAAATAGTCATTTTCAAGACAGCGTATAATAGGCGGAGCACAAGATGTCTTCATAACATACATTCGAACGTATATAGTGAAGTTGTCGAGAACAGCAACGAGGTATTTGACACCTCCCCTACCCATCGGTAGAGGGCCAGCCAGGTCAATGCTAATGAGCTGATTAGGTCTTTCTGCGATGATCGGATTCAATGGAATTAAAGTAGGAATATTCAGAGCTTTCGCCTTTTGGCAGATGACACAGAATTTTAGCAACTTGTGTATCCGACGATGTAGGTTGGGCACATAACAGTAAGTAGCAATCTTCTTTTTACACTTCTCTGGACCATAGTGGCCCCAAGAAATGTGGGTATACCACAAAAGATGTTCGACAAAACTGCTAGGTATACAAACAAGCCAGTTGTCTGATGACACAGAGGTACGATGAAATAATACCTGATTATGAATCTTGAAGAATTTGGACAACTTATGGTTTGGATTTTCTTGAAGAAGTCTGATTACTTTTCCCCACTTAGGATCTGTGGTCTGTAGTGTCTGGATTTGCTTGCACAGTTCCAAGAAATATTTTCTATGAATGGGATCCTGCATAAGAAGAACTTTGTAATTCGACATCTGTTCTACCAACTCACTTGTCTCAGGCAGACCTTCTGGTGAACGAGAAAGTGCGTCTGCAATAATGTTATCCTTGCCCTTTATATACACAATATCAAAATCGTATTCTTGCAAAAATAAACACCACCTGGTCAGGCGCGGATGTTGTAATTTACAGGTCAAAAGATACGAAAGTGCTTGATGGTCCGTAAACACTTTTATCTTTCTGCCAAAAATGTAATAATTAAACCTCTTGAAGGACCAAATAACCGCAAGTGCCTCCAGCTCAGTAACTGAATAGGACTTTTCACATTCTGTTAAGACCCTACTCGCAAAACTAATCACTCTGATCTGCTCTGTTTCGTCTACTAATTCAATCTGAAACAAACAAGATCCAATTCCAACAAACGAAGCGTCTGAGGTGATACAAAATTCTTTGTCCATTTGTGGATGACAGAGAATGTTATTGTTTACAAGACCATCTTTAATTGCCTGAAAAGCTTTCTGACACTCTGGTGTCCAAATCCAATGCGTACTTTTCTTCAGAAGATTGTGCAAAGCGGGATTGTTCATTACTTGACCAGACAGAAATCGTCGAAAGAAAGACGAAAGACCGAGAAATCCTCTTAGTTGCCTCTTAGTTACCGACGTAGGGAAATTCTTAATCGCAGACAACTTTTCCGGGTCGGGTTTAATCCCTTCAGGTGTAATCACATGACCTAAAAACTTTACCTCACGTTTTCCAAATTTTGACTTTTTCAGATTCGCTGTAACACCATGTTCTTGAAATCTCTGAAACACCTTTCGTAGAATAGCTAAATGATCTTCCCAGTTCTTAGTGGCTATCAACACGTCATCTACATAAACAGTTACCTCATCCAGAAGTTCAGGTCCTAACACAAAATCGAGAGCAGAAATAAATATTCCCGAGCTTACATTTAAACCAAAAGGCATGACCTTAAACTGATATGAGCGGCCGGCAAATATAAAAGCAGTATATTTTCTGGATTCCTTGGCCAATTTCACCTGCCAATAGCTACTTCTTAAATCGAGTGTACTCAAAAATCTAATGCCATGAAATTTTTGCAAGTGCTCCTCAAGTGCTTCAGGCCGAGTCCTTATCGGTACAATTATTTTGTTTATTGATCTGGCGTCCAGTACTAGTCTGACACTACCGTCCTGTTTAAGTACGGACAACAAGGGACTTGAGTACGGCGAATTCGATAACTCGATAACATCCCAACACAGCATTTTCCTAATCTCATGCTTTACAGCTTCTCGTCGGGCGTAGGGTACTGAATAGCTTGCTTTTCAGAACGTTGAGTGGGGAAGCACTTCCATTTTATACTCGAACCCTTTTATTACTCCTGGTTTCTTTGAAAAGATTTTCTTGTAACTTACTAATAAATGGAACAACTCATATTTCTGCTCCCCCCTGAGTTCAGTCGATTCCTTGGCTTTAGCATCGATCTCGTCTGTGTCAGGAAGTAAGTCTTCATACTCATTGTCATTTATGTCATCCCATTTACTCAGGTCATTTGTCTGATCAAAGCACGGTTTGGCGGTCCTCTGTCGTCTCCAAACCTGATGCAATGTCAACACTGCCTTCACTTTACTCCTTAACAAGTTAACAACAACTTGTTGTTGATTTACGATAAAGGTACACATTCCAGATTCAATATCTATCACTGCTTTTGTTTGTCGAAGAAACTCCATCCCCAAGAGGCATGGAACTGACAAGTTCTTTACTATTAGAAAGTGGCAAAAAACCAAAACAGATTCTATCTGCAGTTGAAGCTGCGTCTGTAAACTAACTCTCTGTTTCAATGGACCAATCGCTCCCGATATGGAGCAGCCCTGAATCGGCAATGATAAAACATTTGAAACAGAAGACACCTGTCTTAAGAGACATGATGACATCACATTGATGTTTGCTCCTGTATCAACAATGGCTGTGACAGGAATGTTGGCAATAGAAATCTTAATCGAAGCCTGGACCTGTTCATCATAAATGTCATTAATGTCTTGAGCTTCTAGGTCAGGTGCAAGGTCATCTCGTAAGTCGGTCTCATGGTCGTACCGTATCGCATTAACATACTCAGAATCAGAGTATTCGTTAGTACCCCCACTGGAACCGGCAGCGACCTCTAGGAGGCTGAAAGGCGCTGCCTCTAATTTTCCGCAGGATGTTTAACCTGTTTGTCATTCATGGCCTTAAGTGTTTGTTCCGTTTCATATTGGTGCTGGTTATGTGGTACAAATGCCGGTGTAGAGGGGTAAAATCCACTGGGTGCATTCACTTGTGAATAAAATACTTGAGACGGCTGCTGTCGCCCGATCTTTTGGTTGCCGGCAGAACCATTTCCTTGTGAAGGAAAGTTCGCATTTGGTACCGTTTGAAAATTGTTCCGCGGTCCTCTATTCTGTGAAAAGTTGTTCTGATGTGTTGGGTGGCCTCCGCCTTGCCCATGCCACTTGCTATTTTTCGACCTATAACTTTGATTGTACACTGGTCCATTTGAAAAATTACCAATCGTTTGTGGAGAATTTCCATACTGCTCAGGCGCAGAATTAAAGGGTGGGTTTCCGTACTGATGTTGTTCCTGGTGGTTGTAAATTGGGTGGTATCTCTGCTGATTACTGTAATTGGTTTTCTGCTTCCATTTAAAGTTATTGCCATTTGCGTTTTCATAACGGCTGGCAGGTTGGCAACAGCGGTCGCAGTAGCTCGCTCTCTCCTTCGGCGCAGTTGTCCGCGTGCGATGCATTCTGCTGGCAGCCAGGGAAGAATTTGCCGCTGCCAACCTTGGAGCGCACATCCTCGCTAATTAAATCTAAGGAATCCAGCACAGAAAGGAATGCATCCGTATCTTCTTCGGACACATTTACTAGTTTCTCTCTAATAGACACAGGGAGTTTGCTTTTGAGAATCATAATTACGTCCTTGGAAGAAATCGGAGAATCCCAGAATTTAATTTTTGCTAGATACTTCTCGAAGTATCGCCGGAGACTTCCATGCTTCTCATTGAAAATTTCCGCACCATACACCTCCTTCCTTAATCTTTGCTGTACCCCACTACTCCAAAATTTTGCCAAGAACATTTTCTCAAACTCTTCATAATTCCTACACGTGTCTACCATTTCCGTTCCCCATAATGCTGCATCACCAGAAATAAAGCCAGTGACGAACTGAATACGCTGTCTGTCTGGCCAGCTCCTGGGAAATATGCCGGAAAAATTCTTTAGGAACACGATGGGGTGTATTTCTCGCTTCTGCGGATGAAAAACAGGAAAAGTGCGATGCTTAATCACACTTTCCTCTTGCATTAAACTCACGATTGTGGGCGGATCATTTATTTTCCCTACTCGGGACTCAACAGGACTGTTATTTTGCATGTAATCAGGCGGTGAACGTTAAGGAGTTGACTGACATTCGTCACCGTCTAAAGAGTTGTTCCCTATAGTTTGCGTATGCGTGTGCGGATTTTCTACCCAGTTTCTCAGCATTCTGACTTCGTCCACTACTTGCTGCTTCCACTCGGGAAGATCCCGTGTAAGTGTCCTCCGAATCTGTCCCAATTCAGAAACCACTGTGTCTCCAGACTTACCAGGAGCAGCTAAGATTTCATAAGTTACATCCTTGACAGTCTCCCTAAGCTCCTCCCTGACCTTCTTTTCGATAAAAATATCTTTACCCTTTATCCATTCACCGTAGTGTTCCGACAATGCCTCCGCGTGTGCTTTCACGGTGCTCTTAACCTGTTCTTCAATATTGATTGAGTCTATCTGCCTCGACAGATCCTCCACTACACCTTCAATGTCAGATACTGCATTTCTAACTGAGTTTATTTCTTTGGTAGCTGCCTGAATTTTTGTGTTTAATGTGCCAGATACTTCAGCTATTTCACTTTTCACCTGTTTCTGCATTTTCTGAATTTGATCACTGATCTTAGTTTGCACCTCACCCAAATGGGTATTTAATTCAGCCGTTATTTCATTATGCAGATCCGTTTTGATTGTGCCTAGCTGTGTTTTTAATGATTCGCTTACAGCATCTAATCGGGCGTTGACAGTCTCATTTTGTGTTTGTATAGTCTCATTTTGTGTTTTTACTGATTCGCTTACAGCATCTAATCGGGTGTTAACAGTCTCATTTTGTGTTTTTATAGTCTCATTTACTGCGTCAAACTGTTGTTTCAGCATTTCCATTAACGCACCGAGGTCATTTGTAGCTGCAACGGGAAGAATTTGGACTTTAGGGTCACTTTCCCCTGTTACAGACATGGTTAGTTCAGTTTCCACACGGGAACCTACCGTTCGCGATCGTAAAGGGTATGGGATACTATTAACGTCTTCACTCCCGTCTCCTGTTGTCACCTGTCTCTGTTTACTATCTGCCATTTTCGTCAGTAAACCACGTGCTACGCAAGGCTTTCGTCGTTTGTCAGTGACGTGGTGAGTCCGCTAAGAGCACCGCTCTCGCGTGAGCAACAAATGAAATTCTATCTGGCGAGAAGACAAGATGGAACCTAAACGTTTCAGACAAATGAATGAAGACGCTCTTCACTGCGAATTGCACACACTATCCACCATGTTGAAAATGTAATACAGCTATACTAACAATGGAGAAAAATAATTTCTATTATCAGACTACGAATAATTTTACTTTGAAAGATAAAATAAAGCAGATTTTCTATAGCGGGAAGGAGATAGAAAGGATGTGGATCGACTTGGAAAAGCAACGTTGCTACTGAAGCACTACACTGCGTATGCAAAATTCTGACTTACTTTTTGATGGCTTGGTTACCGCTATGCTGTCTCAGCAAATTCGCGTCTCTTTTCTTTTCCTTTCTCTCGATAATTAAACTGCGTTATCGACCAGCGTATTTTCTGTCATTCTCACAGAGAGATGATGTGTACATGAAACGACAGAACATATATTAACAGAAGCACATAGAAATTTTCCAAGAATTTGAACTAATTTTTGGTCAAGTCCCTGTTCGGGCGCCAAGTGTGATGTTACAAAATAAAAGTGATGTTGTTATTCAATGGAAAGTTGGAAATTGAGATTTAGCTTACTGTTTTATCAATCACAGTTGGCGTAAGAATCATGGATTGACCATTGTCATAAAATATTGCATTATGAGATGTGATTAGTTTTTACTTGCAGTTTCGCGTGGCTTGAGGCAGTCTCAACTAGCGTGCTATTGATTAAGAAATTGCGTTATTGTCTTTCTAATTACTTCATGATCGTAGATACGATCATACCCGGTTGTGAAGTTATTGTTATGACAAAACAATTTCCTAAGGGACCAGAAAGTTCTTAAGGGCGCAAAAACAACTGTAACATCACACAAAAGGGAAATTCGATATTAAAGCTGATGCAAAAGACGATAAAACAGTTTTCTTTTTAGCAATGTAACACGCACATTAGACTGCTGATCTTGGTGTCTGTAATATTAGCAAAATGCATAATTAAAATGAAAATAATACTGAGGAGATAATAGGAATGAGCACTGCTAAATGATTCAGTATTCCCAGAACAAATATTTATTATAACTAAAACATATATCGTACCTTAAGCTTAGTACTACAATGACGGTAGATTTTTATGTCCGTATCACGTCCATTGAGCGCTCTTTTATATAGCCATTGTCCTCTTGAGTCGCTCGTGCGTCGTCACGATAAGTTATAACAGTTCTTTACACTTCACTCAAACTTAGACATAACACGTTTTTATACATTTAGCAAAAATTGGATCAGACTGCCACAAATCTGCGCCCGTCTTACTTGAGAAAAACAGTACAAGTATTTTTAGCGCTCAAGGCTTCATTTGTTCTCCAGCGAACAAAATAGTGAAGGATCGCATATCTATCCGTATTTTTCTGTTTGCCGCCCAAAGACGACGAATTACATTATTTAGAAAATTCCACAGTCGCCATGCGACTCCTCATTATACATTAATCATTATTTATAGACAAGTATTTGCCTTCTGGCTGAAAGTATTAACTACTCGTATTTGCTGTTTTAATGAAGTCAAAAATAGCGAATATCGCAAGTCCTGTAGGGTTGTCCATAAATCCGTAAGAGTACGAGGGGTTGGAGACCTCATCTGAACAGCACGTGGCAAGGCATCCCAAATATGCTCAATAATGTTCATGTCTAGCGAGTTTGGTGACCAGCGGAAGTGTTTAGAGTCAAAAAGGTGTTCCTGGAGACACTCTGTAGCAATTCTGGACGTGTGAGGTGTCGCATAGTCCTTCTTGAATTGCCGAATTCCGTCGGAATGCACAATGGACGTGAATGGATGTAGGTGATCAGACAAGATGCTTACGTGCGTGTCACCTGTCAGAGCCGTATCTAGACGTATTTAGAAGTTCCAGGGGTCCCATATCACTCCGACTGCGCATGCCCCCCACCAACTTAAACAGTCCCCTCTGACATGCAGGGTCCATGATTTGTGAGGTTGTCTCCATACCCGTACACGTCCATCCGCTCGATACAATTTGAAACGAGACTCGTCCGACCAGGCAACATGTTTCCAGTCGTCAACAGTCGAATGTCGGTGTTGACAGGACCAGTCGAGGCATAAAGCTTTGCGTTGTGCAGTCATCAAGGGTACACGAGTGGATCTTCGGCTCCGAATGGTTCGCACGCTGACACTTGTTGATGGCCCAGCATTGAAATCTGCAGCAATTTGCGGAAGGGTTGCACTTCTGTCACGTTGAACGTTGATTCTCTTCAGTCGTCGTTGGTCCTGTTCTTGCAGGATCTTTTTCCGGCCACAGTAATGTCAGAGATTTGATGTTTTACCGGATTCCTCATATTCACGATAATCTCGTGAAATGGTCGTACGGGAAAATTCCCACTTCATCGCTACCTCGGAGAAGCTGTGTCCCAAAGCTCGTGCGCCGACTATAACATAACGTTCAAACTCACTTAAATCTTGATAACCTGCCATTTTAGCAGTAGTAACCGATCTAACAACTTCCCCAGACACTTCTTGTCTTATATAGGCGTTGCCGACCGCAGCGCCGTATTCTACCTGTTTACGTATCTCTTTGTTTGAATATGCATGCCTATACCAGTTTCTTTGGCGATTCAGTGTATTTTAGTCTTGTAAGCCATGTTCTTATCAATTGTAATTTCGTGTTCATAAAACATTTAGCGTAATGACACATATCTTGTATTTACCTTGTTTGAAGACAGCGGAATTAATAATAAGACAACTGCATTTCGTAAAATAAATTAAGGCATTAGTGTATTAAGAGTTTGACGAAAAGCTGTGGTCTCTTGTTACATGAGCATGTTACGATGTTATTAAATTATTTTAGAAAATCACTACAACGAACATGAGATTCCCAAACTATGCAACAGGCATTGGACGCCGTAAGAAAACAAAAGATACAATTTGCTGCAGCATGCAAACTGTTCAGTGTTTCTAGAAGCACATTTACGAGGTGTGATCAAAAAGTAATGGTAATTTTTTCATTTCTTAAATTACATTTATTTATTCAACTACATCAACTTTCTCAAGTAATCCCCTTGAGGCATAATACACTTGCGCCAACACTTTTTCCAATCTTGCAAGCACTTCTGGACTTCAGTTCTCGTTATGGTATTCAGCTCCTCCAGAGATTCTGTTTTTAGCTTATTAGTCGTGGCAAAACGACGTTCTTTCATGGTTCTCTTCAACCCCGGGAACAGAAAGAAGTCTCAGGGGACCGCGTCCGGCGAATATGGTGGTTGAGGTAACATAAGGTTTTTGTTTTTTACGAGAAATCACGAACAAGCATTGAGATGTTAGACGGAGCAGTTCTAGTCGTTTTCTTCGGATTGCTCCATGCAAACGACGCATAACTTCCAAGTAGAATTTGTTATTGACCGTACGAGCATAAGACAGGAACTCCTATATACTGACCAATTGAAATTGAAGAAGAACCTTCACATGTGATCAAACTTGTCCAACTTTTTTCGGTCTTGGCGCTTCAGGCAGTTTCCATTGCGACGACTGGGCCTTGGTTTCGACGTTATACCGGTATACCAATGTTTCGTCACCTGTTATAACCTTCTTTATAAGTTCCGGATAGTTTTCGACTCCATTCAGTAGTTCCTGAGCGATTTTTACGCGACGTCGTTTTGGTCAAAATTCAATAATTTCGGAACAAAGTTTGCTGATACATGTTTCATGCCCAAAACATCCGAAAAATTACTTGGCATCAGCCAGAGGACAACCTCTCTGATGCTGATTCAGCAATTTTCCAGAACGATTTTCCTTACTTCTCCCTTTCTGTCGTCAGTAATAATTGTCCACAGCGGTTGTCGTCTCCGACGTCTTCTCGACTCTCTTTGAAACGCTTCTACCATTCGTAAACTCTTGTCTTATAGTAGATTCGTCAAAAGCCTCAGTCAACATTTCGTATACGGTCCTGCATTATATTTCATTTGTCAAGCAAAATGTAATGCAAGTTCCTTGAGCCTTTTCGACAGTAAACAAAATGTTCAAAACAACTGAAAATACAAACAAAGTCGGATGTATAAAGCCCGCAAAATTAAAAAATTCCCGTTACGTTTTGATCACACCTCGTAAGTGCTCTAAAAAAATTGGTTACTGAAGACAAGAAGATTCTTGGGAACTTCGGATGTGTATTTAACAAAGAGAAAGAACAACTTATTAAATATATTTTTACACGAAACGAAGATAATGTGGCATTTCATCTTGATGGGCGGAATAATCTACCACACCAATTCACCGAAAAGAAAAAGATGGCAGCCAAGTTTGACACAATTTAGGACATACCCTAACGTAAACCTTAGAAAACCAGATTCCACTTGATATTAGTCTTATTTTTCCTATTTTCTGCCTCTGGCCTCTTAGCGCTACCTACCGGGCAAAGTGGCCGTTTACGGACTTTAGCTTAAGCTCGCTTTTCTACTATAACAGGAGGATTTCTAAAACAATACAGTTGTTATATAGTTGCAGAACGTATACAATTTATACTGATATACTTCGTATGCTTATCTACGATATGATGTCAGAGAAAAACTACATTTTCCGTAGGGTGGCCTCATAAATAGTGCTGAATATGTGCAAAATGATTACAACCTGACCATTTTTTGTGTCCATGCCAGTACTGCCGCCCCCCCCCCCCCCCCCCTTGCCTGCATCCGTGGCGCCGTGCATGTTTCGATCAGTCTTTCTACTGAAATATGCCGTATTTGGACACGCCGATCGACCTGGTGGAACAAGAAAACTGATTCATTCGACCAGGCAACACGTTTCATCGACATACGGTCCAACCCCAATGATCAGTCGTAACTGACGAAGATGTTGGATCAACGCAGGAACACATAGGAATCGTCTGCTAGTGAGCCACATGTTCAACAATGTGCGTTGAGACGTGCGTTCGGAAACGTCTTCCAGATTAGTCACAGATATGTGTTTGTGCTGCTTGACGGAGCGGGCAAGCCTCCGACTTCCATGTTCTGTGATGAGGCATGGACGTCTACCACATTTTTCCTACTCGTGGTTTCAACGTCTTCACTCTACTTTCCGTAGATGCTCTCGACAGCGGCAAGCGAACTGCCTAAATCCACCGTTTCTGAAGCGTTAGTTCCCAGGCTCAGGACCATAATAATCTGCCCTTCGTCAAAGTAGATTAGGTTAGTGGATTTCCCCAACTGCATCCCGTATCTTCACTAGAATTATTCTCCTTTCGTCTCTCCTCCGCTTGTATACTTTCCTTATCGCGTCACGTACTCACAATGTCACCACGAGGCATTCCATCTCGCAGTGGGAAATGGCCACGTTTTGGATCGCTAGCATATGTCAACAGGACATTTCTAACCTTGGCCAGCAATACCGCCTGTAAAAAATGGGACTCCTTTTTACAGACGCTGTTTGGTGACTTTCGGCAGCCACAGACAAAAGGAGATGGCTCGGTTTTTTCCACGAGGAAAAAGTTGGGATATTGAATAAAAAGTTCTTAGGTTTCCAACTGCGCCAAGCGGTTAAAATTACCCGAGCTTTCGGCCAATCGCTGCTTGGCCATTGGCAAGTGATATGACAGCCACTGGGCTGCTTGTACGCTCTTGCACACACTGATAAGCCAAAACATTTTGACCACTGCCCACCACGTCGTTGCATACCGCCTGGTGGCGTTGCGGGCATCTGACGCGGTACCAAAGCATGTAAGCGGAGCAGACACAGACGGGGGACCGCCCTAGCGAAGATATGGGCTGCAAATGAGGAATTTCATTGATATAAGAGGCTTTGACAAAGGGCAGATCATTATTACGTAGAGCCTGTGAAGGAGTATCTCGAAAACACCGAAGCTGGTCGAATGTTTACATGCTACTGTCCTGAGCATATATGGGAAGAGGTAGAAGGATAATAAAATTGCCACTAGACGCTAAACGATTGGTCGTCAACGACTCTTCACAGAGCGTGGGGTTGGGAAGGTTGTCTGCTTTATAAAGTAGGACAGATGGTGATCTGTGGCATCTCTGCCGAAAGAGCACAATGCTGTGTCGGAGCACACAGTTCATCGTACATTGTTGAACGTGGTGCTCCACAGCAGACCACCCCTACGTGTTAACACGTTGATCCAATGTCATCGTCAATTACTATTTCAGTGGGTACGGGACCGTCGGTATTCGATCGTCGATCAATTCTTGCTACACTAGGTCGATGGTCCCCTCCACAAACCCGTCATCGACGCGAGCGCGTGGGATCAGTTTTATGCTATGGGAGACAATCCGCTGAGCTTGTATGGGACCTGTGGTTGTAATCGAAGACACGCGGACAGCTGCGAATCACGTGCATCCCTTCATGCTTGATGTCATCCCCGACGCCGATGTCATCTTTCAGCAGTATAACTGTTCGTGTCTCGGAGCCAGAAGCGCGCTACAGTGTTTTAAGGAGCATTTTAGTGAACCCATGATGCTGCCTCGGTGACCAAATTCGTGTAATGTAAATCCCATGGCACCCATCTGGGTCGCTACCGGGCGCGATCATTGCGTACCCAAATCAGCGGCCCGTTATTTAGCGAATTACGTGACCTGTGCGTAGACATCCAATACCACATACCTCCACAAACCTACGAACAAACTGACAGACCTCTGATACGCAGAATCAGAGAAGTATTTCATTCCAAAGACGGACAAACAAGCTATTAAGCATATGGTCATAATGTTTTGTCTCATCAGCGTACAGTGGTGTTCGCGGCATCGCATACGTTGATTCGGCATTCGATTGTCTGCTTTAACTTCGCGATCACTGGATCCCACGCCATGCTGAGCTGCAGGCCGCCGTCTCAATTAAGGGCGTTATCGGAGATTTTTATTTCAATGGTGTCTTTAATTCCAAAGTCCCAGAAGCCGTCAGTGCGAGCCACGACAGAGGTTTCGTCAAATTTTAACCTGTGGCCTTTTTCTAAATCGTTCTTAACCAGAATGAATTTCTCGGAGTAACGTAAGAGGTAAAGTCTTTTTTGCTCCTCCCTTAGTTGTTCCATAGTGCGTACTGTTTGTCCGACGACGTGAGACTGGCCACACTCGCAAGGTATCTTGCAGACCCCAGGTGCTCCGAGACCTGATGCGTCTTTAACTGGTCTCAGTCGTTGACGAATTTTCACCGGAGGCCTGAAGATCGATTTCATTTTGTGTCATTTCGGTAGGCGGCTAATCTTATCAGATACGGAGCCACAGGGCGGAGAAAAGAAAGTTTCCTTTCCTGTTCATCGTCGGTAGTCTTATTGTGATTCTTGCTTGAAATCACTTCATTTATTTCATAAAGGTAAAAGCCGTTGTTCCTGAAGACCTTGCGTAAGTGATTCATCAAAAGGGCAAGGTTGTCAGCGTTTGATATCATTTGTTGTACGATGCATCACTGTTTGTAATACAGTATGCTTCTGAGCCGACTGATGCTGGCTGATAGCGTGCAAGTACGGATCAGTGCGGGTAGATTCTCTGTAGACGCTGTGGCCAAGGCATCCATTTTGTTCGCGACGGACGAGGACATCGAAGAAGGGCAATGCATTGTCTGTTTGAACATCCATTGTGGATGCTACTGTTAACGCCGTGATATGTTTCACTTTCTCACGTAAGTGGGGCCAAATGACGAACAACTAGGCTTTAATGGCACTATGTCCAAGGTAATATCCTCAAAATTCTTCATGAAGAGGTTTGCAACACCTGGAGCTAAGGCGCTACTCATTGCAACGCCGTCCGTCTGATCGTAATACTGTCTGTTGTATGGAAAATAAGAACACCTAAGAATATTCCTAAATAGCTCGATCATGTCACTTACAAAGAACTGGGATACTGGATCCAAAGAGTTTTTAAGAGTCACATTCTTAAACAGCGCCACCACGCCAAAACTGACCATAATGTCATTACTAGATCGCAGAGCTTTAATTCGGCTGATAAAGTCAGCTGAGCTTTCAATATGATGTTCGTGGTTCCAATATGTGGAACGAGGAAAATGGCCAGTTACTTCGCCAGCTTGTATGTTGGTGATCCAGTGGTGGATACGATGAGGCAGAATGACTTCCCATCTTCGGTAAAGCATAGTCAGTAGCAGTAGGTGGTCTAAGGACCAGTGGGAGAAGATTCTAGATTTAGTCTTCCATCGAAGAGCGTTTGAGAAGTTCAAATGTCTGTCTTTTTTATTATGTATTGCTGTTGGATCCCGTGGGAGTTTCCGGTAAGTATCTTCATCCAGTAGCGAGCAGCTCTTCGTACTGTATCATAGTCTCCTTATTCCATAATTACGGCTGCACTGCCCTTGCCATCACTAAGGACCACAATGCTTTCATCATTGCATAGTGCTCGCAGTTCATTGCGCTCAGCTCTGCTCATGTCGGGGATATTGTACTACAGAAGTGATGTGACAATATGCTTCATGTGTCTGTACTATATTTATTCCGCTGGCTTGCAGAGTATAGATGTAGATACAGATTCACCTAGGTACATGGATGATGAAACTATTAGAGATGCAATGGTCGAAGACAGGGAAGGAATCCGACCACGTCCTATTCAATGAAATCATCTCGTCATTCGCGTTATACAATATAGAAAAACAAGGAAAACCAGGATAATAATTACCAGACCAGATTGGAATTTGAAGCATTTTTCTCCCGACAATGAGTTCAGTACGCTAAACCTCTGCTCCCCCCTCGCTCGTTCTCAACTTTTCGTTTTGTTAGGAGAATGTGTACCACGACTAATTTATACCTGCAGGCAATCGACGTAATTGCCTCCTTGTGGTGGCATAAATGAAAGCACTACGGCCCGCACCAATCAACACGACTAGGCTGGTTGTTTTTATGTACATAATTAATGCAGTGTTCATTTCGAAAATGTTAACAAGAATTTAATGAAAACGTTATATTCAAACGGTATGCTTGTGTGGCATCATTCGCAGCCTACTTCTTAAGGGAGGTAGGACGTCAAACGCGCCGACTTGGAGCAGGAGGGGCACCACACGACACTGTAATTTCTCCTGTCTATACTTTTACAAATATATTCATAAAACTTTGTCAGCATGACCAGGAAGGATTCAGAATTCACACTCATAGCAGGGGAAGTTCAAAAACATAACAAAATAATTTTTTTACAAGTGAAATTTCGTCATTTTTTTTCTCTTACTATTGGCTGCTGTTGTTGCTATAGGTACACTTTTCTTCATAAGTAATAGATTCTTCAATGAATTTTGCACTGCTTGTTAAACACAAACTCCTTAATGGAAAACTCTAGAAATTTCCAAATCCATTAAAAACTGTGGTAGAAACTGAAATAATTAACTGTAAAATTTGAGTTTTTTTCTAAACACGAAGTTTAGAATGTAACAACTCATACATTTTTTCATAAATTAAATGAATTCTAAATTTTAATATACCTGTAAGTATGGTTTGTGTGCTGTTCAAAATTCATCGAAGAATCTCTCTTACTTATGAAGGAAAGTGCACCTATAGTAACAAATGCAGCCAATAGTAAGTAAAAAAGATGAAACATCACATGTAAAAAAATTATTTTGTTATGTTTTTGAACTTCCACTGCTATGAATGTGAATCCTGAATCCTTCCTGGTCATGCTGACAAAGTTTTATGATTTTATTTGTAAATGTATAGACAGGAGATATTAAAATGTGGTGTGGTGCCTCTCCTGCCCCAAGTCGGCCCGTTTGAAGTCCTACCCCCTTTAATTAAAGACGTGGCTGGTTCACAGACGTGATGTCTACAGCAAGTACGCTAAAATATCAGTAGAAAAATACAAATCTAACATGAGGTTCCTGGAAAGAAAAGCACGCTGAGCAACGTGGGAAAGCGACTGATTGATTACTCACTCCAACACCGCATCCACTGGACAGAAACAGAGTACAGTCTCCGTAGATACAGCGTAAGACACCGTGATTAATAAACAAAGATACGAACGCAGACGCGCCTAATTCAGCAGAGATAGTGCAAGCGCTCTCTCGTGAAAATTATATTCCGCTGCACATTCAGCAATATATCGCCATCGAACACGCGTGGAAGTTGTTCGTACAGGGACTGGATCAACACAGGCCTCCTCAAACCTCCAGTGACGAACTGTGGAAGTTACTGAGACGTACTCTAGAGACTTGCTCCAACTCCTAGTAGCGCTGACAACAGACGTGGACGGAATTAACAGAAGCTTTGAAACTTCCTGGCAGATTAAAACTGTGTGCCGCACCGAGACTCGAACTCGGGACCTTTGCCTTTCACGGGCAAGTGCTCTACCATCTGAGCTACCCAAGCACGACTCACGCCCCGTCCTCACAGCTTTACTTCTGCCAGTATCTCGTCTCCTACCTTCCAAACTTCTGGAAACAGACGCTTTGCTAGGATTGTAGCAGGGCTGTATAGTCGGTTACCAAGCATATCAGAGGTGCGAGGCATATAGTCATTTTCGTCTCGTTCCAAATGAAAATGTATAGGTTCGAAGCACCCTCCACCATGCAATGCACAGTGAGTTGTGGAATATGAATGTAAATGCATATGTAGACTTACAATGTAGCAACCTGGAACGCCTTCCCAGAGAAGATACTGAAGGTTCTCTTATTAACGTTGCAGGGTACAGAAGCTCTTGTAGAACAGTGGGGAATCTTCTTCTAAAGCTAATTTGTGTGGTTCTGAAAATGAAATGGAGTGTACTTCACCTCATAGGGAAGATGCTTAGCAAAAGTTATCGACCCGGATTCATAATTTCCGCCTGTCCCAGTTTTAAGAAAACCATGTCGCATTTTTGAACGCTGAATTGTGAGACTCATAAACAACAAAATGTACTAAAAAAAACGTAGGAAATACTTGACAGCCAACCCTATGAAATAAACTTTGGGTACCAAATGTGCTTCTTAGTAAACATTTCTCTCTTTTTAATTGCTTGTCGAAAGACAGTAGGCTTTATCTTTGGATAACAATCTGCAGCAATGTCTGTTGATTAATTTATAGCTGCAAACGTAACGATGAAGCGGAACCAATACAACAAAGAAGCTAATTTTGTACGAAGATGAGAGCACCGTCTCTCTCTCTCTCTCTCTCTCTCTCTCTCTCTCTCTCTCTCGCTCCCTTCTCTCCCTCCCCTGTGTGTGTGTGTGTGTGTGTGTGTGTGTGTGTGTGTGTGTGTGCGTGTGGGTGGGTGGATATGGGTGGGTGGGTGGGTGTCTGTGTGTGTGTGTGGGAGGGGGGGGGGGCGGCTACAGGTACTAAGGAAGGGATGATCGGAGGAGAAATTATGTACATGGGTATTGTCGAGCGCCCATACTCGAGTTCTCATTCTTGTATACGCTTGTGTCTCTGGTATAAGCCACACTTAGTTTTCCACGTTGTCCTTTAATTTGGCGTATCTCGCTGAGTTACGTTCGTACTCACGAATCTTTGTAGATTAATTAATGTCTGAATGTCGTTATGGCTTTAAGATTGATAAATGTTAAAATGTCTGCTTATATGCTGCCGTTTATTTCACTATCATGTCCATTCTGTTGTCTACTGTGATGATGAAGTCGACAACGAGCAGATATATAAGTGTGTCATACAATAAAATATAATTTTCAGTAACATGTTTTCTTCGGTTACTTACAATCGAAAAGGCAATGTCCCGACCGACTGACTCACTCACGGATTCGTCATCGCCTAGCCCAAACCACGAAGGATAGAAATTTGCAGAGGATGTTGATCTTATACTGTAGGAATGGAATTTTTTTGAAAACCGCCCCTAAGAGGGTGAAACACAGCATAAAATTTTTTTTGAAAAGATGTCGCTATTAAGACAATTTTGAAGCTAGACTTACGAAAATTTGGTATTTGGATTCTCGATCAGAAATAAAGAAATATACGTGTTTCAGCATTTTCGGAAATTTAACCCCTAAAGGGGTAAAATAGTGGGTGAAAGCTTTTTTTTTTAAATAAATCCCTACTAAAGCCATATCTATGAAATTTTTTTGACTTCTCGGTTAGAAAGTACGTATTTTTGGGAATTCAGCCCACTAAGAGAGTGAAATACAGAATGAAAAGTTGTATGAAATTATTTATTATGAAAACCTTTTCAAAGCTAAATCTATGAAAATTTGTATTTGACACGTCTTTTAGAACTAAAAAAATATGTATTTCACGGTTTTTGAAAATTCAGCACCCTCATGGGATGAAATGGGGGATGAAAATTTTAAGGAAATATTTCGTTCTATTAAAACAAAACTAAATCCATGAAAATTGGTATTTCACTTTTCAGTTGGATATAAAGAAATATGTGTTACGTGACGAAAGTTTCCATAGAAATATCACCACAAAAACGCAAAACGTGTGAGTGATAAAAACCTTGGTCTCCATCTACCAAAATCGGTTTTTGATCAGAAGTACATTTGGAAAAGACCATGCTTTAGAAGCCTTAATTAGCGTTAAACGTTTAGAAGCTGTTGCAATATGGGAACTAAATTAAATAAAGCTATTCAACAGTCATTATGACATTTCCTTAGACAAAGAAATGGCTCATTAATAAATTCATTTTTCAGTAGCCCTAATATATGTTTATAAAATTATTTTCAGTGTAATTACTACGAAAACGTGAGTGAAGCAGCGGGCGCTAAAAAAGCACAATAATAATTTGCACTAACATTAACAGCTTTTCTTCGTAGTTCGATATCTTCCGTTACTTGTATTCAATAATAAGGTATGTCATTGCTCTTAATAGATTCTGTCATGTAATTTCAGTTTCTTAGCATAAATGGAAGTGAAGAATTCTTCAAAGTAACAAAATTCGTGTTTACATCCCAATTTCTGTCTTACAAATTCAATTTTTGTTCGCGTGATATTATGTGTCGAGCAACACAGCAAGAAAGAAATCTCCTGATGTTTTGTTCATCCAATCTCAGTTCGTAACTTTAACCCTGCTACGAGAAGTGCGCTTGCATAAATTGCGTCTCCATTGTTTCGTTTCCTTTGACTTCTCCGAAACTTAGGTCTACAGAGTAACTTTACCCAATAGCGAATGCCTCGCTAGTCCTCGCTAATGAACATTGAGGTAAATGAGGTCCCACCTTAACATGGCTGTTATATTGTGAAGTGGGCTTTTTCTTTCATTTCACTAGCTAGCTAGAAGCGAGTCTCTTTTGAAACTACTTTTTAAGTAGAATGACATTAAGCTCTAACGTACATACGAGTGCTGTTCACATTAACTGAGTATTGTTATGGTTGTAAGCATCTAATCAGACCATCGTAGTAGCTAAAATTACAATTACTGACGACGAAGTGGCTTTCCGGATTGTGCTTTTTTTTTCGTGAAACATTAAGCATCTTAGCATGCTGTATACTGTTTATTACAAGGCCAAATACGCCAATTTATTTTACGTTTAGAAGTAATTGACTACTGTTCCACATGGTTTTACAACCAAAACGTTCCCTACTGTTCTATCCATATTTTCTTCTCTTATACAGAAATACATTTTGTTTACTACATGCTGGTCAAGTTCTGCTTCCTTTAATTTGTCTTCAATCGCACTTGCCCTCTCTTTTCTCCTCATTCTGACATTTTCCTTATAACTGCTCCCTAGCCTGTGTGTTCCAATTCCAGTCTTTTGTTGGTTGCGCTTCTAGTAGTACCAACTCTGGTTATATTTGTTTCTTGGACTCTGTTTTAGACGTGATACATCAGATTTTGTTTTCAGTTGTACCATTTTTCGCAGATATTTTAAGCGCCCTCTTCGAAAATCCGGTTTGACACAAATAATTAAATTCGTAAATGCTTCTTTCTCAGATAACGACGTTTTTTGAGACCCCTGGCTGTTACGTAATGCAAAATATTTTTAATGAGTCGTAGTAGACACCTACAAATTTTTTTTCAGGTTTAAATCGGCCTCGCAGAGAACGGTAGTAATAGATCCAAAACGCCGCATGCGAAATTGCTATAATTCAGGGCGTCATATCTTGGGCTCTGTAAATCAGGGTTAAGGGATCAAATATTGTGGATAGCCCTTGGCCTATTGATCATTTGTATATCTATCGGAAGAAGGTCATAATTTAAGCATTACACACTTCCTCCAGTCCAGGCAAACAGAGTAAATCGGCTGGGTCTTTTCCATCAGGTGTCATTTCAAGTGAAGCTTAAACCGCTTATAAAATTACTATTTGTTCATGAGCGGTGACCGAGAAAACGTCGTAAAACCATCACTTTTTCATACAAAAAGTACCAACGATGAGGATGGGTGCTTCTATAATATCTATTCATGGAAGATCGTCGAAATTTTTAACATCTGTTCTTAAGGTGGTATTCTTGGGGAACTTTTTGCAACATCTTAAACCGTTACCAACATCCAGAGGTCGAAATTTACCGTACGTATGCAGAAAAATCGCTACAACCGGTTTTCAACCGTTTTTGCGACGTGATTCGCTATTATCTTAATAAATGACTATAGAAATGGCTCAAATTTTAACTGTACGTTCTTTAGACATTCCCCCAGAAACGCCATTTTCTCGTTTTCGAAAATCTGTATCTGTTATCACGATACAACCGACAAACTTTTTTTTTGTGCTGAATGTACCAATTGCGGGGATGGTCACGTCCATAATTTCTGGTCGAAAGTTTCACCATGTATTCTTATAGTGTTTTCTGTGAGAATATTGAAACTTTTTTCGATATCATTATCCGTTACCGTGATCCAGAAGTTCAAAATTACCGTAATTGTGCACGAAACATATGCACGTAATATCTGGTCTGACGCATAAATGCAGTTTTAACTGACCTAGTGAGAACGTGGCAACAGTTCTAAGGTCATCGCAAGGCTTCTGAGATCACCAAATTATGCTTTCTGATCGCATTTGATCAAACAGTATCAACACAACACCACCGCACACAACTGTCCCGACGTTAGGAGAAATGTTTGCCCATTTTATACCAAATGTAATAAAACACCTAACTCGGATATGATTCGAGTGTTGACTACCACAGAAAACCGGGGTGAAATCTCTGTTGGACCACGGATTTCTCTGTCTTCGCTTTAACCTAGTCTTCACCTCTCAATGATGTGAGGAGTTGCCAGGAACAATACGTGGTTCGGTTTCGACATTAAGATGTAGGTCTCGTTTTCCTGGTTGGATAACTGTCGTCGTTGTTGTTGTAGTCTTCAGTCCTGAGACTGGTTTGATGCAGCTCTCCATGCTACTCTATCCTGTGCAAGCTTCTTCATCTTCCAGTACTTACTGCAACCTACATCCTTCTCAATCTGCTTAGTGTATTCATCTCTTGGTCTCCCTCTACGATTTTTACCCTCCACGCTGCCCTCCAATGCTAAATTTGTGATCCCTTGATGCCTCAGAACGTGCCCTACCAACCGGTCCCTTCTTCTTGTCAAGTTGTGGCACAAACTCCTCTTCTCCCCCATTCTGTTCAATACCTCCTCATTAGTTACGTGATCTGCCCATCTAATCTTCAGCATTCTTCTGTAGCACCACATTTCGAAAGCTTCTATTCTCTTCTTGTCCAAACTATATATCGTCCATGTTTCACTTCCATACATGGCTACATTCCATACAAACACTTCCTGACACTTAAATCTATACTCGATGTTAACAAATAACCATACAGTAAAGCTGCATGCCCTCGAGAAAAATTACGGCTGTAGCCGTTCGCAGTACCAGCACAGCAAGGCTGTTTTGGTTAGTGTTACAAGGTCAGATCAGTGAATCATCCAGACTGTTGCCCCTGAAACTACTGAAAAGGCTACTGCCCCTCTTCAGGAACCACACGTTTGTCTGGCCTCTCAACAGATACCCCTCCGTTGTGGTTGCACCTACGGTACGGCCATCTGTATCGCTGAGGCACGCAAGCCTCCCCACCAACGGCAAGGTCCATGGTTCATGAGGGGAAGATAACTGTCGTAGGTTAGGGAAATAGGTTAGGGATACGCTAGTTGCCAAAATGGCGTCCAAGAGAGAGACTTCTACCAGGCCATTTAGCCACACGATATTATATTATTGTTGTAGTTGTAGTTGTAGTTGTAGTTGAGTTGTTGTTGTTATAATATACAACAGAGTTTGTACGGAACCCTCAGGGCGCAAATCCTACTAGCACTTGTCAGGTTTTTTATTAACACTACAGCTATCGGTTTCGACCGTTACTGTCATGAGCAGATGGCATACAAGTATAATTAACACAAATTAAATTTGAAATATAGCAGTAATGAAGCAATACGTTTTTTACGTTTTCCCGATCACAGTTATACCTTGACGAGTCCAAATACATCTCACACTGCGCAATGCAGTGGATGTGAACCTCTATGCAATAACACTAAGCTGGCTTGACACATATATTATAAGAATGGATGTACGCACTCGTACGTGTGGAAGTGTGTATGTTTCACATCTCCACCTAAATGGACCGATTTCAACGAAACTTGGTACACATAAGGAATGTGCTCATGTCAAAAACAAGAACCGCTAGTGAAGAAAGAGCACTGTGATGATAATTAGTTGCTACATCCGACATGGATCCGGATGTTAAAGACAATGATAGGATATGCCTTGCAGCAACACCAGTCGCGCCAGAGCTACATACCACACGCTGGACATAACATGGGGTGATCTGTAGCGCAATGTAGTAAGGCAGATCAGATAAGCAGAAGACAGACCATTGGTTGATCAGGACTGATGCCTTGCTGCTGCAAACTAGCCGCCTATTCTACATCTGCTCACATACTTCGACTGAATTTGACTTACGCTCTGACTGTCGATGGTAAAGTCTAGACTGGTTTTTGAGAAGTGTGACTTTACTGTCTTTTTCTAATGAACAATAGGTGTTTAATATCTCAGCATTAGTGTTTACTTTAATAGATTGACAGCATATGTTTTGTTTTCGCAACCGGTGTTTCAAATGGTTCTGAGCACTATGGGACTTAACATCTGAGGTCATCAGTCCCCTAGAACTTAGAACTACTTAAACCTAACTAACCTAAGGACATCACACACATCCATGCCCGAGGCAGGATTCGAACCTGCGACCGTAGCGGTCGCGCGATTCCAGACTGAAGCGCCTAGAACTGCTCGACCACTCCGGCCGACCAACCGGTGTTTGGCCATTGCTACACTCAGCCTAGACAGTTACCTAACAATACTCCATTCTCAGGTTTTTTCTTATAATTTCCATTGCCTCTGTTGCTCGAGTGCGATAAATTACTATGTTAGCCAGAACGCGCCGCAAATTTCTGTACCAAAGCCTTCTAATACCTGTAATTTCTCTTGGTAAATGGTGTGAAACAGCCTTGAAACATGGTTCAAATGGTTCAAATGGCTCTGAGCACTATGGGACTCAACTGCTGAGGTCATTAGTCCCCTAGAACTTAGAACTAGTTAAACCTAACTAACCTAAGGACATCACAAACATCCATGCCCGAGGCAGGATTCGAACCTGCGACCGTAGCGGTCTTGCGGTTCCAGACTGCAGCGCCTTTAACCGCACGGCCACTTCGGCCGGCCCTTGAAACATGCACGACCTGTAAAACACCACCACTGCTGAGCGTAAAACGTCATTGAATGTAGTATGTAGTAAGAAAAGCGGCATCATTGCGTTTACTGGTTTTATTCGATTTCGGTATTGCAATACTCTATCTTCAGGCCACTGGATAAAATAAATGTATCACTTAGCAACTCAGTAAAATACAATATCTATAGTTACTTCAAAAAATGACTATACATTAACTACAGTAGACTGAGCCAATTCAGATTACGTGTGTATACGTCACCAGTATAATATTAAAAATTTTAGGAAAAGACAAGATCTGTAGATAGTGCCTACCATTTACCATATTTGTAACTATTGAGAAAATATCAAAAAGACTACAATACAGATATATTAGAAGGTAGGTGTAGTACATATATACATATGTAAGGATGTACATGGGATTATTCAATAGAGTCTAAAACCTATTAGGCTATGTTAAAGGCGCTACAGTCTGGAACCGCACGACCGCTACGGTCGCAGGTTCGAATCCTGCCTCGGGCATGGATGTGTGTGATGTCCTTAGGTTAGTTAGGTTTAAGTAGTTCTAAGTTCTAGGGGACTTATGACCACAGCAGTTGAGTCCCATAGTGCTCAGAGCCATTTGAACCATTTATTAGGCTATGCCAACCTAAGGAGGAGAAATGTATTCCTCTTGTGTCAGTCACATGAAGCAATTCAGATTCTGTAGTGCGTAATGCGTCACTTACATGGGATGGGACCTAAACGTATCATTACACGAAATGTAAAATACAGTTAAGGTAGTTAAAATATTTAACAGTAAAAAGCTACCCACACAGAGTATCTTTACTTGTGTTACATGCTATAAGGATATGTTTTTACCGTACGAGTGAATATTTTACAACCTTAAATACATGTTACATTTTGTTTTATGATACATATAGGTCCCTTCCTGTGTAAATGGCGCATTACGCGCATCAGCATTTGAACTGTTTTATGTGACACAATGAAATTTTCGCCGGCCGAAGTGGCCGTGCGGTTAAAGGCGCTGCAGTCTGGAACCGCAGGACCGCTACGGTCGCAGGTTCGAATCCTGCCTCGGGCATGGATGTTTGTGATGTCCTTAGGTTAGTTAGGTTTAACTACTTCTAAGTTCTAGGGGACTAATGACCTCAGCAGTTGAGTCCCATAGTGCTCAGAGCCATTTTTTTGTTTTATGTGACTGACACAAGCGGACTACAGTCCTCCTCCTAATATTGACTAATCTGTCAGGTTTTGGATTCTACTGAATAACCCTATGCATATCATTTCACTGGTAGTACATACTGATGATGATGATTTTGGTTTCGGGGCCCTCCAACGGCGCGGTTATCAGCGCCCGAACAGATTCCCAATCTTTTCACTGTCCAGTCTCGTCATTTTCCCGAATGGTAATAAAATGATGAGGACAACACAAACACCCGTTCCCCGAGCGGAGAAAACCCTCGAACCGGGAGGGAATCGAACCCAGGATCCAGAGGCAGTAACTCTAACCACAAGACCACGAGTTGAGGACATGCATGTACTGTTCCCACCTAGAAATACATCTATATTGTGTGCTGTTTGATTTTTTCGCAACAATTACAAATACGATACACTATAAACACTCTCTGTAGCTCTTGTCTTTTATTAAAGTTTTTCATACTATGGGCTGGTCACATGCGCTATGTAATTTGAACTGGTTCATATTAGGTAGTAAAAATATAATCAATTTTAAAAGCAACTGTAGATATTATGATGTATTTTATACACTACGATATATGACAAGTTTAATGTACACAAGGTCTGAAGACCGTGTAACTAAAAAGTCACTTACATATAAAAAAAACCGGTAAACACAGCTGATGGGTTGACAGTGTTATCCTCACTATACATAAGGTAAAATAACACTTATTGTCCCAAGGACCACCAGATGATGGATGTATAGAAATCATTTTTATACGTTTAATTTCGTTTGTTTATGTCATATAAGAAGTATGAAGAATTCAAAATGTTATCAAGCAAAACCAAGTCACCTGATTCGAACTAGTGCTGTGATCGAAGCAGAACAACATATGCAAATTAATATTCACAGGTAGCAATAGATAACCAACACATTCATTATGCCACTGAACACACAATAACATATTAAACAACACCTCTCTGATAAATTTACAAAGGAAATAAAACTTCTCTGAGCAAGGTTCCATAATGTGCTACGAAAGTTTCCTTGTCAGTCTAGTACCAAACGAGAGATTGACTAACATTGGTAGTCTAAGTCCCACAGGACGTGAAACACTGTAACTAACAGGAAGCTCACACAGATTCGAAGTCTAGTATGGCCATATACTGTCCCAGAATAAACAGTCTGACGAGGCACTGGTCGGTAGTGACTGCTTGGCTGTTCGTGGTCATACTGCTGTGCTGATCATCTGGAACTGAAAGGCCAACTTGGTGCTGAGCGGTCACTTAAATCTTTGCTGAGCAGATGGTTACTTGCTCTACACTCTGGCAGATACAAGACCCGTGTAAGCAAAATACTTCCGCGAATGTAGCGCTGCTGGTAGCGATGCAAGCACCAGAGGCTATGATGCTGGCGCCACGGGATTCTGCGGAGCCAGCTACAGGCTAGCCTGTAAACATGTTGTCATATTGTCATGTGCACATCATTCGATATGTGTATGCCAGCCAGTGTTTTGATGCCGTCGTTGGACGCCTGTGTTTTGGCAACCTGCCAGTCTCAGCAGCGTTGGCTAGTAGCTACAATCCAAGGACACAGCAATAACCTCCCTGGAGATCTCTACGTGTAGAAAATAGGTAGTGCAATGATTCCGCAAAAAAACTCACTCGCCAACATTAATGTATTTGAGTAACATTCAATAACGAGAGAAAAATCAAGGCAGTGTCGGTCAGATAATTATACGTTCTTAACAACCAAAACCTGGCAATTCAGCATCTTGTGTTTATACATAATAATTTATTATTTTCGTAATCAATATTATCTTCTCTTGTAGACAGATACACATTAGCACGTATTTCATTTGTCTCCAGCGACGAGGTAATTAAGTTTCCAAAAACTGGAGTAAACCTCGGTCGTAACAAGAAAAAGATTGGTTACAGAAAAATCAAATATTCAACGAAATTGGATATAATTTACATCAAAAGGGTCACAATGGAGGCACACATTACTTCTAATGGGAGATGTCTTAATTCCTTAGCTTCGATAATACAAAAACCATCTAAACAGGGTAGATAAGCAGACATATCTACCTTGTCTAATGTAGATACGTAAGTTCAAAGCTATGAATTCATATCTCTGTATATAAAAGGCAGTGTACTGACTGACTGACTGATCATCGCCCAGCCCAGACTGCTAAGGCTAGAAACTTGAAATTCCGGGGAAGTGTGGATCTTATACTGAATCCGTCGTTTAAGAAGCGATTTTTCGAAATTCCAACCCAAACGGGGTGAAATAGGTAATCAAGGGTTTGCTTGAAAAATGTCGCCATTAAGGCAGTTTTGAAGGCAGATATACGAAAACTGTTATTTGGTTTCTCGGTCAGAAATACAGAAATACTTGTTTCAGCATTATTGGAAATTTATGGGGGTGAGATAGTGGGTGAAAGTTTTTTTTTTGAAAATATATCATTAAGAACTACTAAAGTGTTTTTAAAGCTACATCTATGAACACTGGTATTTGAATTCTCGACTACAAATAAAAATATACATATTTCAGTATTTTTCGAAATTGAACCCCTAGGGGGGTGAAACAGGGGATGAGATTTTTTATGAAGATGTTGTATTATGAAAGTATTTTTAAAGCTATATCTATGAAAATATAAATTTGGCTTCTCAGTTACAAATAAAAAATACGTGTTTCACTGTGTTTGGAAATTCAACCACTATGAATGTGAAACGGGGCATGAAAATTTTTATGGCATAATTTCATTGTGGAAGCATCTTTTAAAATTTGTATTTGGCTTCTCTGTTAGAAATAAAACATACGCGTGTCACAGTTTTTGGAAATTTAATCCCTAAGGGGGTGAAGTTGAGGCTGAAACGTTTCATGAAAGTATTTCATCACGAAAGCATTTTTAAAGCTAAATCTTTGAAAGTTGATGTTTGGCTTCTCGGTCAGAGATGAAAAAATAAATGTTTCACTGTTTTTGGATATTCAACTCCTAAGGGCGTGAAATAGTGTCAGACCGATTCACTGACTCATCATCACCCAACCCAAACCACTACAGGTGGAAACTTGAAGTTTGGAGGTGGTGTGGATCTTATCGTGTAGGCATCGTTTAAGAAAGGCTCATCCGAAATTCCACTCCTAAGAGGGTGAAATAGGAAGTGAAAGGCTTTTTGAAAATTTGTTGGTATTAAGGGTATTTTGAAGCTAGTATTGCGAGGTCTCTTATTTGGTTTCCAGTCAGATAAAAAGTACGTATTTCAGCATTTTTGTAAATTCAACGACTAATGGGGTAAAATAGTGGGTGAAAGTTTTTTTTAAATAAATAATTGCTAAAGAACTACTAAACGATTTTTAAGGCTACATCTATGAAAACTGCTATTTGACTTCTCGATCAGAAATAAAATAATACGAGTTCCAATGTTTCTGGAAAATCAATCCTTACGGAAGTGCAACAGGGGATGAAAATTTTTAAGAAAATACTTCGTTTTTAAACAAATGTAAAGCTAAAATTATGAAAATTGGTATTTCACTTCTCAGTTAGATATAAAAAATTTGATAACGGATGAAAGTTGCTATGGAAAAGTCTCCACAAGAACGCAAAAGTATGATTACAAAAACTCTAGGACTCGAGCTATCAAAATCTCGTTTTGCTCACAAGTACATTCGAAGAAACCTTTCTCATATGGCCCTAATTAGCGTGAAAAGCTTAGGTGTTGCAACTTGTGAACAACATGAAAATTCGATTAAATAAAGATAAAAAGAATCTCTGTACGACATACAGTCTACGCGAGCGAAGCAGAGAGCGCTGAGCTAATGTTATATGAGCCTGAGGAAGCACCAAAAAATGTTGGCTAAAATTTAGGTCACATTCTTTACACCACTCCTCCGATATGCCTGTACGTGGGCTAAGTACAAAATGACAAGGGATGAAAAATAATCCTCACGAGACCGCGCCCTGCACAGCGAACGCGCCGTTCATCATAAAAACTTCCTTCGTTAACGTTCCCTTGCGTTGCTCTTCGTGGCGCCCATTCCACATTCCCCTTACGATGCCATACATTACTGTAATATGATAACGGAAGCGGCTAATGCGTTGGGTGGAATATGTGAGCAGCTGTTTGGGGCCAGTGCCAGTATTGTACCACTAGAAATATTCACAAATTTCGTATCACTAGGTAGAGAGTATTCCATTTATAGTAAAACTTTGACTTAATTTTAAATGTGGGATGTCCTTTCCTACTGTCGTCTGCTGTTATTCCTCTGGAATTTCTGGGGATGTTTCGTTCTCGTGCTCGTCACGTGAAGGTGGAGTCGCTTCGGTGTGTTTCGTACGGTGCGCAGTGGCAACGTAACACGTTTTCATTCTCGCTCCAAGGAAAATAATGTTAGTTTATGCGTCCAGCCGGTATAGCTGCCTCACATTTCCCAGCTTTAATATTTACTCGGATAATGTCCACTGAAGGCAACCACAGAACAAAAAGTATTTCAAACAGTGCGGTTTGTGGCAGTTGTCGTTCCGCTTTGAGGACTGAAAGTGGCACCAGACAAATTCGATTGAGCTCAAAGTAATACACAAATTGCGTGTCACTTTGTCTTGGGCACAGCGTGAAGCACATTATGAGCAGTCTTTCTTTGAACTGACTTGACACGAACTTCACAGAATTTTGTGGAGGCCCTAAGTAATTGAAAACTGGACAAATGTGAGTAGAACTCGCGTTCTGAAGGTTCCGTACAAATTTAATTACCCATATAAGTAGTTCACCTACAGGTTGTGGTGAGCGAGATTGCAAGTATCAAAATATGTGACAAATGGCCGTGTCTTTTTACTTCATTGAAATAAGAGGCAAATGTTTTACATCGCCAAGAGACCGAAACCTTAGTACCAGACGCAAAATTTCAACTTGATACCTCCACCAGTTCCTGAGAGAAAGGAATCTCAACAGACGAGCACACATACTGACGGACAATAAATGGCAAAGAAATAATTAAAAATTAAAAATTTTGAGATTTTTTCCTTTCCTTGCAATGTGAAACCTTTCTTATTGCCAAATCTCATCATTCTAGGTCAACGGAAAGTAACCTGTGGTTTCTGACGAGTGAGTCTGCGAGTATGTGACATAAATGGATGTATGTTTTGATTATACTGACTCAAAAGCTTAAATAAAGCCGAGGTATCGTAGACCTTAGTTTGTGACGTAATTTTCAACTTGATATCTCTACCCTTCCTGAGAAAAAGGGGTCTTCGCAAGAGAAGAAACAGACAGGCGTCAAAGTGATCGTATAAAGGTTCCGTTTTTACCAACTGAGTTACGAAACCCTAAAAAATGAGAGCTAACCACCAAGAAGATGCATTCCGACTATTTAGTCAACCACTAGTTTCGATAGGTCATCTCCTGGTCGACTTCATCAAGTCATACATTTTCATTGTATACCAAGAAGTACGAAGAATTGTACAAATGTTTTGCACATTTAAATTGAGACTGTAAAACTAGTCGCTGAGCTTTGCTGTTTGCAGAAATGATATAAAATTCAGGCTGACAACAGCTAGAAAATCGTTCATGATAAATAGAAATTGGTTAACATCGAATATGAATCTCTTAGAACACCTTTCCAAAGTTTTTCTAAGAGGGTAGCTCTAATCGAAGTGAAACGTGTACGATCAGTTATACATACAAGAAAAAGTTAGCCTTGAAATATGGGGCTGCAGAAGACTGTTGAAAATTAAATGGGTAAATCTAGTAAGTGATGAAGAGAAACTGCAACGAAATGAACTGGCGTTGTGGTACTAAAATACATAGACATATCCTGAAGCATCAAGAAACATTAAATTTAGAATGGGGGGAAGTGTAGGGGCAGAGGGATAGCGAGGCTTGGCTGCAAAAGGAGTGTGTTAGTAAGTCATTTTAAAGGCGTTTGTATCGAGTGTAGGTATCTATGGAAGTGGAACATGAGCGATAAAAAGTTCAGGCAAGAAGAGAATTGAAGTTTTTGAAATGCAGTGCTGTAGAAAAACGCTGAATATTAAATAGATAGATCGAATAGCTAACGAAGAGGTACATAATCGAAATTAGGACAAAATAAATTTGTGCCAAAGCTTAAACAAAAGAAGGGATCTGCTGACAAGACACAACAACTGGTTATGGAAGGAAGTATACGAAGCAAAAAATTGTAGAGGAAAACCTAGACTTGACTACGGTACACAGATTCTTTTGTATGTGCGGTGCACTAGTTATACAGAGATACTACCATGGAGAACAGCATTGATGACCAGAACAACGACAAAATATTACACTTATATTACATTATGAACAATTCATTCCTACACCCAATTTCAAGTTAACGTCCTAGGATGACTCTGTACAAGCCGACATATCCTCCTCCTTTTTTCTAGAAAGGTGTTCTAAAGAGATTCTTCGCCTATAGCGTTTAATACCTCATGATATCTAATGTGTCGGTTGACATAAGTGTTGTAACAAACAACAATCGACAGTCAGACGAACGTCAGTCCTCTTCTGGAGATGCATGGTGATGCTCCATTTCATGTGTGTAAGTGGTATTACTATTATTGATGTTATGACGTAGTAAATTACACATCTCTGGTTCCTGGAACTTTCGACGCTGAGCACACCTTTTCCTGGCGAGGGCACTGTCTTGCTATTTAACCTCAAAAATGCGCAGATGCTACTGGTCACACGCATGTATGTGAGAGCAATGTCGTTGTCTGGGTTTCATAAGGAGCGGTCGCTTGCAGCCTAGTCGGGCACATGCCTGAAGTGTTTTTGGAAGAGATGATAATGAGACTGAAAGTATTACGTTGGTTCGAAGGGTAAAAGTAATTTATAATTTGGTTTATTCACGGAAAGGTGCGCAGAATTATTTATGAAATTTGTGAACGACACAGCATCGTGGTTGTTGGTGATTAGCTACCGTCGATGAAACATGTTGCTGTTTGAATATGAATGAAAAGGCTTCCGTGAACAATGACAAATAAACAAATTAAAGCGGAAACCCAATGCTGCAATTGGTTCAGCATAAAAGTGGAATAAACGTCTCCGTTAACATAAATGTGCATGAGTCTAGGCACAGTTAGGGACTACCTTACGTGTCTAATGGAATATAAAAGAAGTAATATGATTTGTACTCTTATTATTTCAAAGCGACATTTTTTCCATTGTTAATTGAGAAACTTTAATGTGTGCAATGCATAATTAACACGTGTTCGTGCTATGGAACAAGGTCATAGCCGTTTCGTAACGAAGTTTGTTCTCCCTGTAGAGCTTCCATACTAGTGTCCGCCGGCCACAAAATTAATGAAAGAAAATACGGGAGCTGTACAGTTGGCTGACTGTCTAAGGATCACTGCTTTTCGATGGAGCATAGTGATTTGGAACGCGATAATGAGAGGCAGTTACGAACAATAGAGTGAAGAGTCCATGTGCGGAGAGAGTAAAATACTGTGTCGTCGCCAAGGAAATGGTGTGTGAAACAGAAACCTATAGCATCTTGGAATGCAGTGCTTCGAGGCAACTAACACGACGACGGCGACGCACGAGGAGCGGCGCAGTTTCAGCAGATCACTGCGATAGTAACATACTTAAGAGTAATTTCACATTCAGAGGAGACAGTTGGTGATATAAATTCCGTGAAAAGATCTCGTCGCAACGAAAAACGCCTTTGTTTTAATGATTGCCATCCCAAATCACTTATCATCGCCGTGACACACCCTCCTCTGTTTAGCGATAGTGCAAAATGAGTTGCCTTTGTTTGAACTTTTTCGATTACTCCGCTAATCCTATCTAGTGAGGATCCCATACAGCATAAGAGTCATCTAGCAGAGGACGTACAAATGTGGTGTAGGCAGCAGACCAGTTTCATATTTTAAGTAGTCTTTGGTTTTCATTCCCCTCAACTTCATTTTCTATGTGATCGTTCCAGTTTGAGTTGCTCGTAATTGTAAATCCTGGGTATTTAATCCAAAAGACATCCTTTAAATTTGTGTGATTTATCGTGTAATCGAAATTTAAGGGATTTCTTTTTGTACTCATGTGGATGACTTCACACTTTTCCTTATTAAGAGACAACTACCTCTTTTCGTACCATTCTGATATCGTGTCTAACTCATTTTGTAATTGGGTTCGATCGTCTAATGACTTTACTGTACGGAAAATGACAGCATGATCTACAAACAATATGAGGGCTGCCAAAGTTGTCTCCTAAATCGTTTATATAGATTAGGCATATAATACTTCATTGGGGATGATTTTCCGTACTGTGGCCTTCTGACGGGGAATCACGAATCCAGTTGTATAACTGGAGCGATACTCAATACGTACGTAATTTGATTAGAAGTCTGTTGTGAGGAACGGTGTCAAAAGCTTTCTGGAAATCTAGAAATATGGAATCAGTTTTAGATCCCATGTCGTTATGTTTCACAAGAACGGTATTTACTGAATCCGTGCTGACTGTGTGTCAATAGACCGTTTCCTTTAAGGTAATTCATAATGCTCGAACACAGCATATGTTCCAGAATCCTACTGCAAATCGACGTTAGCCGGCCGCGGTGGCCGAGTGGTTGTAGGCGCTTCAGTCCGGAACCGCGCGACTGCTACGGTCGCAGGTTCGAATCCTACCCCGGGCATGGATGTGTGTGATGTCCTTAGGTTGGTTAGGTTTAAGTAGTCCGAAGTTCTAGGAGGCTGATGACCTCAGATGTTAAGTCCCATAGTGCTCAGAACCAAATCGACGTTAGTGATATGGAGCTCTAATTCAGCAGATTGTCCATATTTCCTTTCTTGAGTATTGGTGAGACCTGCGAAACTTTCCACTCTTTTGGTACGGATCTTTCGTTAGGTGATCGGTTGTATATGTTGTGGACTGACAAGACAGCCAGTCCACAGTGACGGGTAACCGAAAGGCACGCACTTAAACTCAAGCAGGCTGGCGTGAAGTCTGAAACAGGATACGTAATGAATGCTATAAAGAAAAGTACGTAGCTGCTGGAATACTTAACTTTAATCCATCGTTTGTATACATCGTTCTTGATGAGACATGCTTCATACGATAACTATCAATTGCTATGGTGCCTTGCTAGGTCGTAGCCATTGACTTAGCTGAAGGCTATTCTAACTATCTTCTCTGCAAGTAAACGAGGCTTCGTCAGTGTTGCATCGCTAGCTAAGTCGTCCGTACAACTGGGGCGAGTGCTAGTAAGTCTCTCTAGACCTGCCGTGTGGTGGCGCTCGGTCTGCAATCACTGATAGTGGCGATACGCGGGTCCGACGTATACTAAAGGACCGCGGCCGATTTAAAAGCTACCACCTAGCAAGTGTGGTGTCTGGCGGTGACACCACAGTATATAATGGCTAAATACGGAGCTAATACATCAGCATACTCTGAAGGAAATTTTATTGATTGGCTATCCAGACCGAAATACTTGTCTTTATTAAGCTCTTTAAACTACTTACTCATTTGGTAGTAGTTCTCTATTCGGATCCTGGAATATTTACTTCGCCACCTTTGATGAAAGTATTTCGGAAAACTGTGTTTAGTAAATCCGATTTAGTGGCACGGTCTTCAGTTATATTATCATTGCTATAGCACAGTGAAGGTATTGATTGTGTCTTGTCGCTGGCTGTATGTAAAATATGACGAGAATCTCTTTGGATTTTCTGTCAGATTTCGAGACTGAGCTTCACTGTGGAAGCTATTTTACTGCTGTAGCCGAAACATCTGAACTGCATGGCATGTCACGAAATCAGAGTGTGTGAAGATAGTTAGGCTTATGTTTTGTACTTTCGATTTTCAACTGTAAAAATGTTATCGGTAGAAGAGCAAATACCAGTTTTTACTGTTGGGTGAGCTCGGCTCAGTAAAAATGAAGAATGCGATAGAGCAGGATTCAGATATTGTGGTTTTGATGACATGCGTAAAGGAGAATGCGTAGACATGGAAATATCGGCGGAATTAAGCACGAGTAAAACTTCAATGCCACAAATACAAAGACGGGACAGCTAGAGAGAACTCCACTTTGTTTAGTGAAACCGAACATCTGCCACCTCCAGCGTCAGTCAAGTGTCCCGATAAGGGAAAGTAAAAAGGAAAACATGAAGAAATTAAGGAAAGAATGAATTTAAAACAGATTTTAAAGAAGGTCAAGAAATAACTGTGGCAGAGTTTAAACTGTTTAAAGAAAGGCAAGAAAAGTTAAATGCTCAGTTTCATGAGAAGCAGGAACGTTGTAGCGAAGCTTGGACGGAAGTATGAAATGCAACACGCGGCCGTAAGGGAGAAGGTTATTGAGATAGAAGAAATACATGCGCGTTTAAGTAGGATAGAACAAGACACGGAGAAGCATCCCAGAAACCTAGTTGAGACACAAATTCCTAGGCTACTCAGAAGTAGTCTAATCCAAGTGGTACACTACAAACCGTTGCATTTACACCCAGTTTCCGCGATTTACTGCAACAAATGTGGAACGACACGAGTAAAATTGCTTACGTTGTAAATTACATGAACAGTGAGGCGTATAATTGGGGGACAGGACTAGAAAAAGAAAGTTTGCCTTACACGTAACTCGAGACGATGTTCCTGGCAAAATACTGGTTTAAAAGCAAACACGACATTTTAAATTCTTTTGCAGCCGTTCGTACATCCCAAGATATGTCGAAACGTACTTCGACGATAGTCATGCTGTGCTATGGCTGCGGCGCGAGGTTCGAAGCCATCAGATTCGCACAATCATTGCAATTGTAGATCAGGAGCAAAAAATTATTGCTCACAAGGAAAGAGAAGAAACAATGGGAGACGACAGAAAACGCCAGTGGAGGAAGAGAGAGACGGAAAGATTACCACCATGGCTTACCTAATTACAGCCAGAGGCAGAGAAGGAGACGGAATGACAGAGAACGTGGCAGGAGACTACCAAACGTTCAAACATATATGCAACTATTCGTAGATATCTCAGATGTTTAATGTCACTTTGCGCTAGATAACAAGGGTGTTGGGGGATTTTCGAACTACACATAGATCCAAGGGAATAATGAGTAAAGCGAAATTACCAGAGATACGCCATGCTGTTAATCGCAATTTTGCTAACTGGTTAGTTCATTTACCAGATTATTAAAACCACTCGCCAAGTGATCAACGGATAACTGGTTCAAATAGTTCAAATGGCTCTGAGCACTATGCGACTTAACTTCTGAGGTCATCAGTCGCCTAGAACTTAGAACTAATTAAACCTAACTAACCTAAGGACATCACACACATCGATGCCCGAGGCAGGATTCGAACCTGCGATCGTAGCGGTCGCTCGGTTCCAGACTGCAGCGCCTAGAACCGCACGGCCACTCCGGCCGGCGGTTAACTGGTGGCTGCAAAACATTTAGAGAGCAAGAATACAGTGATTAGCCAGAACATTATGACCTCCTACTAATAATCGGTACGACCACCTTTGGCACGGATAACAGTTGCGACACATCGTGGCATGGAAGCAGTTAGGCCCTGGTAGGTCACTAGAGGGAGTTGGTAATACACCTGCACGCACAAATCACGTAAGTTCCGTAAATTCCGGGAAGGGGGGCAACGAACTCGGACGCCACGTTTAATCACATCTCTGATGTGTTCGATCGGGTTCAGATCTAACGAGTTGGGGGGGTGGAGGGGGGGTGGGGTGGCACATCAACTGGAACTCTCCACTGTGTTCCTCGAACGACTCCATCACACTCCTGGCCTTGTGACACGGTGAATTATCTTGTTCAAAAATGCCACTTCCGTCGGGAAACATGATCGTCATGGTTTGAAACCAGAGTACGATACTCCATGGTCGTCATGGTGCCTTGCACGAGCTCCACTGGGCCCATGGATGCCCACGTGAATGTTCCCCAGAGTAGAATGGAGCCGCCGCAAGCTTGTCTTCGTCCCGCAGTACAGGTGTCAAGGATCTGTTCACCTGGAAGACGACGGATTCACGCCCTCCCATAAGCATGATGAAAAAGGTATATGGGATTCATCAGGCCGTGCAACGCTCTGTAAGGGCGCCGCCGTCCAGTCCCCATGATCACGTGCCCATTTCAGTAGTAGTTGCTGATCTCGTGTGTTTACATTGGAGCGTACATGGCTCGTCTGTTAAGGAGGTCCATCGTTAGGAGTATTCGGTGCACTGCGTGTTCAGGCACACTTGTACTCTGCCCAGCATTAAGGTCTGATGTTAGTTCCGACACAGTTCGCCACCTGTCCTGCTTTACCAGTCTGCCCAACCGACGACGTCCGACATCTGTAATGAGCAGTGGCCGCCCAACCCCACGACGTCTGGAAGTGCTTTCACCTTGGTTTCGCCACGTGTTGAAGACACTCACCACAGCACTCCATTAACACTTGACAAGTCGTGCAGTTTCTCAAATGCTCGTGCCGGGCATCCGGACCGTCATATTCTGCCCTCGGTCAAACTCAGAATCATACAGCTACCACAAAGCGCATCCGGCATTGTCACGGCTGTTACCCTTCACATCTTTATAGAATGAAATTTTAGCCATGTCCATACTGCGAACACCACCCAGTTGAAATTGCAAACCTCAACCACGTGATACTAGGATGTTCACGCTATGGCAGGCAACACCGCAAGCATCTTAAGGCCTTGATCAGCGAAGGAATTTCTCAAACTACGTCTGTGACGGACCTGTTTCGACAGCTGATCATAACGGATTATGTCAGTGTTGCCCAGTTTCTGCAAGAAGCGGATAGTCAGTTATAAGTCAGACTCAAAGGTTCCAGCGTAAGAAGTTCTTATACAGGGTGTTTGGGGAGGATAGGTCAATATTTTAAACAGTGATAGTGTACGTAATTCTGAACAAAAATGTTATATGAACGTAGGTCCGCAAATGCTTAGTTATGGAGGTATGGGTACTGGAAGGAACTTTCATTCTGCAGAATTGATGTGTACAACGTGAACGTATACGCAATACAACTGGACCGTAACGTGATTTTCTTGCAAACAATGCACGGGTACATGCCATGTTTAAGCTATGCAACCTACCACGTATTATGGTCCTGTGACGTACGTAGTACAATCACCCGTTGTTTGCGCAATTGTGCCGTGTAAGCCGCATTGTGTAGTGTGCCGGCGACGGATCGGTTAGCTGTGTAGTGTATGGTGTTAACTATGTTCGTACATGCGCTGCTAACAATACCACAGGCTCTCTTCCAAGTAGACATTTTTCGTCCGAGCGTGCACGTCAACAAACTTTGCAAGAACAGGAAGAAATTATCGCCAAGTGTTGAGCCAAGTCCCCGTACGAGCGTACGAAGAATGTCCCTGCGTATGAATGTCCCACAGACACGTGTATGGGAAGCATTACATACGAAAAACCTGTAGCCATATCACATACAGCGTTTCCAAAATCTCCACGGTGGCGACAACGCCCAGCGACTTCAATTCTGTCACTGGGTAATTGAAAACAGTCATTTGCTTCCATACATACTATTCACTGACGAAGCCCAGTTATCACGACATGGAATGAACAACACACGCAATAATCATCGATGGTCACAGGAAAATACACACACTTCAGTGGATAGCGATTTCCAAGTTCGTTTTGCCATAAATGTTTGCTGCGGCATGATCGGTAACCTTTTGATAGGTCCATTTATTATCAATCAGCGATTGACGGGTGAGAGGTACCTGCATTTTTTGGAAAATTCATTTGTGGAACTACTGGAAGACGTTCCTTTAGCCAAGCAAACTAGACTGTACTTTCAACATGGCGGTGCCCCTCCACATGTTACCTTACGTGTGAGGGACCATCCTAACTGCACCTACCCTAATCGTTGGATTGGCCGTGGCGGTGCTATTAACCGGTCTCCAAGATCACCTGACCTTACACATTTAGAGTTCTGTTTATGGGGTTGGATGAAATCAGAGGTGCACAAGGTGAAGGTAAATACTCGAGATGAACTGCTTCATCGCATCATGGACGCTGCTAAATTGATTAGGAACCAACCACAGGCAATTGAACAAGCAACATAACATGTTATCGCTAGAGCGCAAAAGTGCATTGACGTTCATGGTGGGATATTCGAACCTGTTCTGTGAACTGTACAACATATGTACGATAAGTGTTAAAGCCGTCTATAAAAAACGTGGTACGTCTTTTTCAACTGAATACATGTTCCATGCATGTTGTAATGCATTATGTACTAAATTCAAAGTAAATAAACATTGTGTAAAACTGTGTATCATAACTGCGCTTCTCTGTAACATTGTTTTCAAGAAAATCACGTTACGGAACAGTTGTATTGCGTATACGTTCACGTTGTGCACATCAATTTTGCACAATTAAAGTTCCTTTCAATTTCCCTACCTCCCTAACGAAGCATTTGCTTTCGTATGTTCATATAACATTTTTTGTTCAGAATTACTTACAGAGTCAGTGTGTAAATTATTAACCTTTCCTCCCCAAACACCCTGTATATGGACTGTGTTGAATGAGTGAGTGTACAGACTTTTCCATAATGTTTACCTGGAATTAATTTAATTTGTAACGTGTATGTGCTGTGTATGTGCTGTGTATGTGATATTGTATACCAGATCAATAATTACTCACTTCTCTTGCTTAATGGTAAATGCCAAAGAACAATAAACTACATAAAAAAACTCAGGTAGATCGCGTGTCTGCCCGTCCTACACACGGACAGATCGCTCACTGATACTGCATGCACCGTCCGTGTGCGTGACGAGCAACCATTCCTCGCCAGGTGAGGCTACTATCGCCTGGAAGTGTTTATATCGAAGGTAGGTCGATGGACATAATGTTGTGGCTGATCCGTGTGTTTCGAATTCTGATTGGGAGTCCAGATATTCTTGCAGAACGTCTTATTCACAAACATATTTCGTTTTACTCAGGATTACTGAATTAATTACGCAGCTCTCCAAATGTATACATTGCAATTTTTCCTTAATCATTTTAGGTTACTGCAATGTTTTTGGTAAGTTACGTGTTTCCCTCTGTCACATAAGGTTTTATCTTAAAAAAGTAATGTTGAACATCCAGAAAATCCATACTAAACACATAATTCCAAAAACCTTATTAAAAATCACAAAATAAGATCTTCTAACAGTATAATGAAGTATTTCGTTCTTCAGGTCTAACAGAAAGACATAAATCTTAATGTCTCTTCTTTTTCTCCTGAAATCTTTGTTGTTTTTTCTTCTGTGCGGTGACTAATGATCCTGTGCAGCGTCCGGCAGTAGTCAACTATCATGCCGACGTCCCATCTGTTCTGGTATAACCGTTCCATTCTGTTTAATCTTTTGGTGAAACCTTTCTCCCTGTTTCTCATTCAGTGCACCCCAGATTTTCTAGAAAATGGCTAACATGGAAGTCCAGAAAGGGCAGCCTCAGACCCTTTGAGGCATTCAGTATTTTTAAGTTTTCCAACATGTTTCTTACTAATTGTCGTAATCAAGATCTTTACAGTTGCCAAGACAACTTGTTCAAACGATATCCAAGACCAAATGTTATTCATTTTTCCTTCAAATGTATCGTCTTTTTTTAGTTTCCGAACGTTAGGTCTGACGAAAACCCATTCTTCCGTCACAGATTCTGACAGCCACGATAAATTATTTGCCACATTCTCGAAAGTGTCAACATATTTCGTTAGAGCTTCAATAAATTGTTTCACAACGCCTGGCTTTAGGTGAAGTTGTGAAAGAAGTCTTTTTTTACGGTCTAGCTTTGAATAGAATAGCACATTTTTCCCTCCAGCTTTCGACATCTAATTGGGCAGACTTTTTTGAGACCAGTGTTTGTCTTTTGCACGACTGTCCCGTTTGCACAGAAAGCAGGTGTCTTTCCTCACAACTCGAACACACTTGATGTGGATTCCGTGACTTGCCTTGATCACCAAACTTTACGCCAAAGTACACAAAGTACATTTCTTTGACAAAATCTGAAATTGTCCGCTACTGCTTTTTCACTGTAAGTGGTCAGGAGAATTAATATAACCTCTTGAAACCATGACATTCGTAAAAGTATTCACCAGTCTATTTATCATTCGTTGCTGATGTTTGAACGAAAAACGATATGTAAAATAAACATGTAAGCCTCAACGTGACAGTATCACAGGAATATATAGGTGGCTGTATTTTAGGCTATAAAGTCAAACACCTTTAAACAGACGCAAAATCCCCAACATTGGCGATCTTTTACAGAAGCTCGAAATTTAGCGCGGACTTCAATGCGAGATGCCTATAACAATTTCCACAACGAAACTTTGTCTCGAAACCTGGCAGAAAATCCAAAGAGATTCTGCTCGTATGTGAAGGATGTTAACGGCAAGAGACAATCAATGCCTTCTCTGCGCGATAGCAATGGAGATACTATCGAAGACAATGCTACCAAAGCCGAGTTACTAAACACAGCATTCCGAAATGCCTTCACAAAAGAAGACGAAATAAATATTCCAGAATTCGAATCGAGAACAGCTGTCAACATGAGTAACGTTGAAGTAAATATCCTCGGAGTAGTGAAGCAACTTAAATCACTTAATAAAAGCAAGTCTTCTGGTCCAGAATGTATACCAATTAGGTTCCTTTCGGAATATGCTGATGCATTACCTCCATACTTAACAATCATATACAACCGTTCGCTCGACGAAAGATCCGTACGCAAAGACTGGAAAGTTGCGCAGATCACACCAATATTCAAGAAAGGTAGTAGGAGTAATCCACTAAATTGCAGGCCCATATCGCTAACGTCGATATGCAGCAGGATTTTAGAACATATATTGTGTTCGAACATTATGAATTACCTCGAAGAAAACTGTCTATTGACACACAGTCAACATAGGTTTAGGAAACATGGTTCCTGTGAAACACAACTAGCTCTTTATTCACATGAAGTGTTGAGTGCTATTGACAAGGGATTTCGGATCGATTCCGTATTTCTGGACTTCCGGAAGGCTTTTGACACTGTACCACACAAGCGGCTTGTAGTGAAATTGCGGGCTTATGGAATATCGTCTCAGTTATGTGACTGGATTTGTGATTTCCTGTCAGTGAGGTCACAGTTCGTAGTAATTGACGGAAAGATTTCACTGTTCCACTTCCCCGCGTTCTGTTCGAGAGAGGAACGGTGGAGAAATATCTTGAAGGTGTGGCAATGAACCTTATGCCAGGCGCTTGACTGTCAATTGCAGAGTAATTATGTAGATATACATGTAGGCATCTCAGAGGGGCAAATTTTTGTATTGTCACTTATTGTAACAGATCTGAGTTTACAATCCTTAAGAACCGTGTAAGTAGGATATTTAGGTTTTTTTATTGGTAACGCCACGTAGCGCTCTGTATGAAAATCACTGGCTGTGCTGTGTGCAGTCTGGGGCATTGTTGGAATATTCTAGTGTTGGGCAGTTGGCTGTTAACAGCGCGTAGCGTTGCGCAGTTGGAGGTGAGCCGCCAGCAGTGGTGGATGCGGGGAGAGAGATGGCGGAGTTTTGAGAGCTGATGATCTGGACTTGTGTCCATCAGAGACAGTAAATTTGTAAGACTGGATGTCATGAACTGATATATATATTATGACTTTTGAACAATATTAAGGTAAATACATCGTTTGTTCTTTATCAAAATCTTTCATTTGCTAACTATGCCTATCAGTAGTTAGTGTCTCCAGTAGTTAGAATCTTTTATTTAGCTGGCAGTAGTGGCGCTCGCTGTATTGCAGTAGTTCGAGTAAAGAAGATTCTTGTGAGGTAAGTGATTCGTGAAAGGTATAGGTTATTGTTAGTCAGGGCCATTCTTTTGTAGGGATTTTTGAAAGGCAGATTGCGTTGCGCTAAAAATATTGTGTGTCAATTTAGTGATGATCAGAATAAGTAAAGTGAGAAATGTCTGAGTACGTTCAGCTCTGCTCAGCTATTTGAAAATCAAATAACGTAAGATGTTTATCAGCACAGTAATTCATAAATTTTTCTAAGGGGACGTTCCAACCGCCTCATTTCTAATATCAAATTTTCTGGTTTTTGCAATTTCGCAGTATTAATTTACGCCCGAATTGATAGCTATACAGTGTGGTGTTCTCAAATGACTGTATCTAAGAGTGATTAAAGGACCCACAAAAAGTTCTATTATGCACGCTGCATGCAAATCAGGTGGCACGTAATTACGAGTGTTCGGATATTTCTGAGAATGATAGGACGAGCATATGTGAAGAACTGTGGGAAATGATCAGTGAAATATTTCATGACAAAAAGAGGAATTTACGCTGTGTACGTATTTACTCTCATAACAAATTACAATACATACAAGAAAGTAATCACCGTATTGCAGAGAAACTGTTACACAGCGTTCTTTTTTAGGTTTAAACACGACTTATGATCAGAAATTTCCATTCTGCCAATTGTGAATGAGAGATCATTCACATCATAAACGTACCGAACACAAAGCTTTCACGTAATTACACTCTATGTCCTTCTGCCAACGATTTTGATTCAGGTGTAAATTAAAAGGTTATTTTGCAGATTATCTGTACACACAGCACACACGAACGAAACAGACTTCACAAAAATGTAAAACTAGCCCGCTATATTTCAACTTCTGAACTGAAACTAATTGTATGATAATGACGGAATAAAAAAGCGTTTTAAAAAGCAATTATCTGATAATCTCTAACATTAATTGTTTTTAATTACCTGTAAGCTATGAAAGCAAATTAGGGTGTTCTGTTACTCTCTCCGGTATAATTCACTCAGATTACTCATTTTCGAAACTCCTTGCAGTTATTGCAGCGCCTGCAGTAAATCAAGGGAAAAGACCACCAGCAGAACATCGTGGCAGCACAACTCCATTCTTCTTGCAGAGCTCCGCTAACTGGATTTGAACTACACACACACGCCCGCACGCACGCACCATATGTATCGACAGACAACAAAACCGCAACACTAAGAAGGTGTTGTGCGACTTGAAGGATAGTTAGTAGGCGTGTTTCTACATCTGAAAGATGATGTCTATTCGAATTTCGCACCAGTCACTTAACTAGCGCTAGTTGTGCCACTTTGAGGATGCAAATCAGGTTCGCTTTAAAAGCACGTTGTAATGATCGTGAGCATTGGTCACCCTTGAGACTGGACGGGGTGAGTTGATATTAATCAAGAATGCCTTAAAGGCGACCTACAGTTGGAGTGAGTGTATATATATATGTGTGAGTGTGTGTTTAACGACCGTATGCCTATATACTGAGTGACTTCACGTGAGTCTGGTAGAACTTTGATTACACTAGTCAACAGGCATTTTGCATCTGGGATGTGATACATCAACTAGTATGTATTTTGGTTTGTAGAATTCGAAAATATCTTTCAAAATGTTCTAGCAAGTGCCATTTTTAAGTTTTTAAAGGTTTTTTTTTATTTTTCGTATTCAGTATTTCGTTTTTTGCTGTTTTTCTGTTTTGATGTTTAATTATTTGTTTTTGATTTGCAGAGGAGAGCTAGAAATCTACAAATCGTTAGTAAGTCGTTGCTGTTGTAATCCAGTGGTGTGAAAGAGATACTCAGTGAGTGTTTCCTGTGAAAGATAATACAAACTTTTTGTGTTTGAAACTTACACTAAGAAAAATGGCAACTAGTAAATCTCGTTTCTTTCCAAATCACCTCGACAACTTTTGTTATGCGCGTGAGAAATTCACTCCAAAAGCCCAAAGAAAACCATTGATTGATTTGATTAAAATGGCGTATAAATTGTATTTTGATTTTCCTGTTGGTGATCAAGATAAGAATTTTGCACTTAATATTGCTTGCATAACCTGTACTAACCGAGTGGTTGAAAGGAAAAGCCGGCCAGTGTGGCCGTGCGGTTCTAGGCGCTTCAGTCAGGAACCGCGTGACCGCTACGGTCGCAGGTTCGAATCCTGCCTCGGGCATGGATGTGTGTGCTGTCCTTAGGTTGGTTAGGTTTAAGTAGTTCTAAGTTCTAGGGGACTGATGACCATAGATGTTAAGTCCCATAGTGCTCAGAGCCATTTGAATTTTGAAAGGAAAACGCCGAGCCATGCCATTCGCTGTTCCGATGGTGTGGTGTGAGCCTAATGACCATTATTCAGACTGTTATTTCTGTCTTGCAAATATTTTGGGACATTCAATCAAAACTAGACATAAAATAAAGTATCCAAACGTATCTTCAGTGCATTTGCCTCTGCCCATGGTGAGAGGCTGCCTGTTCCTGTCTGTAACTTGAAAGCCGCGGAACCAGACACCATTTCTAGTGAATCAGAAAGTATTGAACTTATAGAAGAGTACTGCCCTCAATATAATGACACTTCGCCTCAGCTCTTTAATCAAAAAGAATTGAACGATTTGGTTCGCGATCTAAAACTTTCGAAACAGCAAGCTGAACTCTTGGGTCAAGACTGCAACAACAGAACCTTCTTGCTCCAGGGACAAAAATTTCCAGTTTCAGATCAAGAGATACTTCCTTCACTCAATATTTCGATATGTGAAATTCAGTGTGAGTATGTAGAGATGTCAATGGTCTGATGATGTAACTAGGTGTACAACATAATCCTCAGGAGTGGCGAGACTGTTTATTGACTCCAATAAAACCAGCTGGAAAGCAGTACTACTGCATAATGGCAATGCATTTCCATCAGTACGTCTGGCTAACGCAGTAGACATGAAAGAAACATATGAAACCACGGCTTTGTTGCTAGGGGCAATCAAATATAAGGCTCATGAAAGGCAGCTTTGCTGTGATGTGAAAGTTGTTGCACTCCTTACAGCTTTACAGGCTGGATTCACGAAATACTGCTGCTTTTTGTGCCTTTGGGACAGCCATGACGCCAAGAACCATTATACAGTCAAGGAATGGCCTATAAGGAAATGTAAATGTAAACAATACTCCATTGTTTTAGCCTGATAAAATCGTTTTGCCTCCCCTTCATATCAAGTTGGGCCTTACCAAGAACTTTGTAAAAGCTCTGGATATAGAAGGTTAGGCCTTCAACCACTTAAAAGAAAAGTTTCCCAAATTAAGTGGGGCAACGCTGAAAGAGGGTGTATTTGTTGGCCCACAAATAAGAAAATTGCTGAAAGATCCAGCCTTTGCTACCAAACTCACAGATGTCCAATTAGCTGCTTGGTATTCTTATAAAGGAATTGTGAAGGGGTTTTTGGGTAACAGAAAAGACAAAAACTATGTTACCATTGTGAATGATCTGTTGGGCGTGTAGAATGTCGCTTAAAATTCACTTTTTACATCCTCACCTTGATTTCTTCCCAGGAAATTTGGGAGCCGTTAGCGATGAGCATGGTGAACACTTTCACCAAGACATCCTTTCCATGAAACACCGTTACCAAGGCCATTGGAACCCTTAGATGATTGGTGACTACTGCTGGGGTCTCGTTAGGGAGAGTAATGAAACGGCAAACAAAAGAAGAGCTCCGCATCGCATTTTTCAAAACCCAAAGACGATGAAATGCGAAAATATCTTCTGAACTAATCTGGATCTTTTATTGGCACCATGCCCATATATACATACATACAACATAGTATTGATTCCAATCATTTTGAATGTGTGTTTTTGTTTTAATTAATTGTGTCAATTTTCGCTATTACCATTTTTTATTCTGCTATGTATCTAGGAAACGTGACGTCACAGAGAAAAACTGATTTTACCAGTGTATTCAGCACCCCAAAAATTAGGTAAACACACCCATTTACAAACGAGATGCAGAAAAAAGTTTAAATTTGTTAACTAGTGTTATTGTTAAGGGGAGACGGAAGGCAAGTGGGCTTCAAAAATTCGATTTTTAGATTTTAGCATATTTGAAATGCCTGGTCTTTCCTGCGTGAAACACTTCTTGTTTTATATAAATACGACAATTTTTTCTTGAGATATGATGGTTTTCCTGACGCTCTGTGCAATCTGGCATTTAAATGCCATGCCTTTCTTTTTGTGCCATACAGAGATAAATTATTTCATGCTTCTATTGTTTTATCGCTTCAATGTCTCCTACCCTGTATCTACTATCGATACTCGCTATTGCGATCATGTTTGTTATCTTTTTCCAGCGTTATCGGTTGTACATAGTGAAGTTTGTTGTGAGTGAAGTGCATGTTGATTTGTATTTTCTTGGGTCGGCGTGTTTTCATAAAAATGCAACGAATAAAGAAATTCCCGCCAAAATTAAAATTCAGAGGAAATAAATATATAAAGGTAAATGAGGTTAGGGGGTCATAGGACCCAAGAATGTTAAGACATAAAGAAAATCAGCACATCATGAAAGAAACTGCAGTGTATTCAAGGCATTTCCTCCCAGTCAGCTTGTAGAGCTGAACATTCGTTTGGAAATATTATGGTGACCCTTAGCATGCTCTGTGATTTCATTTCCAAAAATGCTGTGTGCAGAACATGTGGTGGTGACGTATCTTTGGGTGATAATCAATCAGCATCTTCGTAAAGGGATTGTGTCAAACCTGACATTGAGTTCTACAAAATGTGGAGCAGTTGCTACAACAGTGACATCAAAAATGGCAAATAATAGTTTATATGAGAACAACATAAGGCTAGTTTATGGTCTCAGATCTATTGGTAAAGGGATGGACGCAGCAAACTCTTATGTGCATTACTTGACATTCCAAATCCTCCTACAAAATTTATGACTTACAATAATGTTATTGGTCCTGCTGTTGCTGAAGTTTGTAACATCTCAATGCAGGAAGCAGCTGAAGAAGCACTCAAGGAAAGTGATGACAGTGAAAGTGCTGATATTTGTGCATGTTTTGATGCCAGCTGGCAGAAACGTGGACACACTTCACTAAATGGTGTCGTGACAGCTGATACCAGATAAGTGACTGACGTAGAGATTCTAAGCAAGTACTGTAAAACTTGTGGTCCTAAAGTCAAAATTTCTAAATCAGAGAGCATTGGGCATATCCAGAAGAGAATGGGGTCCAGGTTGAGAAGATTATTGTAATAAAAGTCAAAAATAGTATTGGAAGATGGTAAGAAGATGGGTGGTAAAAGTCACCTGACAAATGTTGAAATAGATAGATTACAGAATTATTATGGCTTGGCCATAAGAAGAGATGTAGGGAATTTAGCAAACATGAAAAAAGCTGTATGGGCTATCTTTTTCCATAAACTTTGCACAAATGAAAATCCAGTGCATGGTCTTTGCCCGAATTATCCTGACACGCAGTACAAGTACAGGAGAAGTGCCAGATATGACCACAAACATTCTTTACCTGCATCAGTAAGGAGTGAAATTAAACTCATATTTAGAGACCTTTGTAAAGATACCTTCTTGAACAAATGTCATCATGGGAAACCCCAAAATTTAAATGAATGTGTGAGTTCTGTCATTTGGAACCAATTACTGAAAACTGTATTTGTTCAGCTTACATCCCTCAAATATGGTGTTTATGTGGCTATTTTATGCTTCAATCATGGTGTAACTAGAAAACTGGATGTTCTGGAATTATTTGGCAGAAAATATAGTGGAAATACTGCAAAATCCTTGGTACAAATAGATAAAGAGAGAATCCACAAAGCAGATATTGCTAATTTAAAATGCACAAAAGAAGCCATAGAGAAAAGAAGAGGGATCAAGAGAAGAAAAGAAGATCAGTATGATTCAGATGATGCTCAGTATGGTGCAGAAAAATATTAGTGGTAAGTAATTCTTATCAATAACTATTCTACAATTGCGTTATTAAACTTTAAATAGTTTTTTCTCAAAATTACATTTTTTTACTATTTGATAAACTAATGGGGTTAGAAACATGAAATTTGGTCAATTTGTACTGCATGTAAATTGTACTGCAAGTAAATTGAGAACCTGTTTTATAATAATCGATGTACAAAAAGAAGTTAAATTTTACTAGTGAAAGAATAATTTTTTTTCTTCAAAACCGTAAGAGGTATTATGTTCATTTTACTTGTAAATTGAGGCATATATGTTATATATGTATAAAAGCACTAAAAATTTCATTGCTTTATCACTTATAATACTTTTGAAAAGTGTAACTATTCAAAGGGTAAAATAGTATTGGCGAAATAGGGATAAAAATTGCCTTCTCTCTCCCCTTAAAATTTGTGCACTTCACAAAGCTGCACTGCTCACACTCTAAACTCTTTTTTCTGTGGATCATGTTATTTTGTGGAGAAATAAAGAGACTGTATTTACTGTCTAGGAGCAGCTCTATTGTTAATATTTAATGCATTACAAAGAATACTGCAAAATACTGAAGTAAGTAAGCCAGAAAGATAATTGTATCAGACAACAAAATAAAAACTATATGGTACATAGTGAAGACAGAGACAGATGGGACCAAAAAGGAAGATGAACAGATAACTCTTAAAATAAATGACACATTGGTACCAAGTTCATGACCTGTTCAAACCTCTTACAAGGACAGTGTCCTTGTAGTCCATAGCAGTCACAGTGCTTTCAGTTTCTAGTACAAGTGCCTTGATAGCCCAGATGAAACAAGTACTTTGTTTATATTACTGACAGCTTGGGGTTATCAGGTTCAGTAAACAGCGCAGTGCAATATCTGAGTCCAGGTTATACAAATAACTTGCTTAAAAAGGAAATGACATTCACATCTCCCAAAGAAGTGTTATCCATCATAGAATACTTAAGATCTAGGTATTTTAGTGGTAATGATAACATATCAATGGAGTTAATCAAAGAGTGCTCATGTGAGCTGAATTCTGTCTTAAGTTAGGAGCGGAACATTTCCAGACTTGCTAAAAGATGCTGATGTTTAGCCTCTTTACAAGAAAGGGGATAAGGAGATACTGTCAAACTATCGACCAATTTCACTTTTGCCACCATTTTCAAAAATATTTGAAAAGATTGTGTTCAAGCATCTCCTTAAGAATCTGAGTGCAAATAATGTGCTGTCCAAGTCACAGTTTGGGTTCCTTAAGGGTTTCATTATACAGAAGGCTATTTACGTGTGTACTGAGAATGTGCTTGATTCATTAGATTTCAAATTAGATGCTACTGGTATTATCTGTCACCTGTCAAAAGCCTTTGACTGTGTGATTCACAGCGTTCTCTTAAGCAAATTAGAATATTATTGTATCACTGGAAGTGCTGAAAAGCGGTTCTAGCCTTACCTTACAGGAAACAAAGGGTGTTGTTGCAAAATACCTGTAGAGTAAGCAATCATTATTCATCTGACTGGAAATTAATTACATGTGGTGTTCCTCAAGGTTCCATCTTGTGTCCACTGCCTTTTATTGTGTACACTAATGAGCTATCGTCTGTTACATTGCCAGATGATACAAACATTGCAATAAATAGCAAGTCAAGTGCAGATTTAGAAATGGCTGTTAATCAAATTTTCACTGACATTAATAAATGGTTTGAAGCTAATTCACTGTCATTGGACTTTGAAATGATCCATTATATGCAGGTCAGAATCTGTAACGGATTTTCTTCTAGGGTGTGTATAATAATGAAGCCATGCAGATCTAAGGGGTTGACAGTGTTCAGTTTCTGGGATTACAAACTGATAATAAAATCAGCCGGAAAGGGAATACTACAGAACTGCTGAAGCACCTAAACAAGCCTGTATTTGCAATGTAAAAGGAGTCAGATGTAGGAGACACAATATAAAAAAACTTGCTTACTTTGATTCTCTTATATCATATGGGATCATATTCTGGGTAGTTTGTCAAACCGAGCAAAACTTTTTAGAATCGAAAAGTGTGTGATAAGATTCATTTACGTTGTAAATTCAAGAACATCATGTAGGAATCTGTTCAAGGAACTGACTATTCTAACCACTGCTATTCAGTATATGTATCCCTTAATTTGTTGGAATTAATATGTCTCTATTTCCAATCAACAGCTCAATATGTAGTATCAACACTAGGAATAAGAAGACTCTACATAAAGATCCAAAATCACTTACCTTGGTCCGAGAAGGGGTCCAATATTCAGGAACACACATTTTCAATAAATTGCCAGGAGCTATTAAAACTTACTTTCAAATAAAAGGCTTTTGATACGTAACTCCTTGTACTCATGAATATCTTAACAGGGACTGTTAGACCAACTTAACTAAAAAGTCTGCTACTTTTCGGTTTTGATAGCACTTTATCAGGTATTTTAAGCATGATAAATTTATTAATAGAGCATAACTATCTTTCATTCTGACTGTGTATTACTTCTGTACATATTAGCAGTCCCAGTTTACTGTAATGTATACACTTCTTTTCACAATCTCCTGACAAATTATCAAGGAAGTGAATATTATATTGAAACGTTCAATTTCTTTTTATATTATACTTCCTTTGTCATGTTCCACACCCTCGAGAACCAGCTCGTTTTGGGTCTATGGAACGAAAACAGAATCTAATCTAAGCTAATCTCTGTAATCTTGAGGTCACACTCACATCGATTCACTGCAATCCATCAAGGTGACGTTCGTGGCTCTGTTGTTAAAACCATTTCTGACGTGGCGCGGAAACATTAAATAGTGTTTCTCGCGTTTTGACTCAATTCACTAATTTCCGAACTACTGGTGCCTTCGCGTGATGCTCACGTACAATTGCTCATCGATTATTATACTTTTGTCACAATTATTACAACGTTTTTGAGACCCAATATTTCCGCAGTCGGTCGTGTTAGACAGTCAACATCACACAACTGATCGCTTGGAGCCAACCGTTAGCAAAACAAACCAAACAAATGTGAAACCAATAGCAGCGATGCTAGTGGATGTAAGTTTACATTCCCGTACGAAATTTTTTTTCTAAATTTATAAGGCTTTTGAAAAACAGGAGACAACTCGGGGAAGATTGGTAAGAGAAATCTGGTACAAGTGGGGAGGAGGGGAGCGGTTTACCCAAGAGAAAAGAAAACAGTCAACAACTTAGAAAGGTAAAAAGAACGGAAAAGAACTTCCACGAAGGTCGTTTGGTGTACTATTCTACCATTAGTTGACTATGGTCATTTAGTCATTCACTCAAAAATTGTAAAATTGTTGTTGAAATGTTATACAACGCAATACGCGAAAGAAACTTGTATGTGAAACAAACATTAGTTATCAAATCGGTCCCTACAGTGCAGTCAAAATACAAACAAATTATAAAAAACATAGTAAACATGAAAATGTGACACGGAGGAAACATTGAAACCAAGAAAATTTATGTCGCATAACCCAATTCATCATAAACACGACACACATGAATCATTCAATAGATCAAAAATACATCGAGTGCTTAAATAAACCTAAGTCACAGCACCACCACATGAAGTCTTATTGATCACTGAAATGGAAACAACATTAATAACCAATCACTCATCAATTATCGGCACATGCAAACGTTCACTGGCGCATGAGCGCTCGCCGAAGAGAGAAGAAACAAAGAACCTTAACCTTGACTCACTTAGTCACTGCTGGAGGCTGTGGGGTTCACTGATCCCAAACTGCATCCTGCGCGGCCAGCTGTTGCCACTGCCCCAGAGAACAAGCCAGCATGCATCTACGTATTGCATGAGTCGGTTTCTGCAGGCCATGAAACATACTAGGCGCCCTTTCACAATTTAATCTACACACAGTCTAATATACAAATTTCTTAAGCTTAAAAAATATTTGAAATTTAACATAATAAAGCACTTAGAAGAACTTTAGGACCACAAAAGAACAAAGATAGGAATTGAACGAAGAGGAGAAATGTTGTTATATACAGAAACACAGAAACAATCACAGACACAATGAAAAAGAATGGACTAAAATTTTACGGTTTTGTGTACAGAATGAATGTCAATGGACTAATCAAGAAAAATTTTAACTTCACTTCCAAATTACAAAACACCACAGGATGGCTGGAAGACACTAGAAAGTACATGAGAAAATTTAACGTTGCAGAAAACACCATACACGGCAGGGAGAGTTTCAGGCTACTGATCAGTACTGCTAAATTTCCTGTGCAACAACGAAATTCACGACCAAGGAGGGTGATGTCAAATTAACAGAGGCTGACCATCAGCCAACGCATGAATAAGTTCAGGGAAAATAAAAATAAAAAGATTCCAGCTCAACCACACATTGGTAATTGATCGAGCAGACTTGTCCTTGTTATGCATAATCACTCATCTTTATGATAGGGTTTAATATTTCAACATGACGCTTTCCTTCATATTTCCGCTACTTTGAAACCTCGAGTTCTACTGTATTAGGACACTCTATACCAATGAGTTTGTTTGCTCCCTTATACTCAAAATCAAATTTCCTGATCTCGCTTGTCATCTTAGACGATTTTGTGAGAGTCTTAAAATACCAAGTCGCCCAAGAAATATTTAATTGGATGAACGATTTTATTATAACAACCTTTTCTTTGGTTCGCTTTTCTCTCCAATGACTGCAGTGCCACATTTATCTTTCTTCCCATGACATAGTAGTTTTTAGAACATCTCTTGTGAGCGCAGCAAAAATGGTTTCGGGTTCCTGGTTTAGTAACAATTCACAGGTTGCAAAACCAGTGGATACGTGTGGCATGTTCTTAAGCACATTCCCAAAATCTACAAGGTACTCCTTCCAATGACTATCCCACAAATGCAGTTGATTTCTTTCATTGCACCTCTGCGGGGTTCGAAGCAGGTCTATGTTTGGCAGTTATTACTTGTTCAATATTGCTCTGGTGCAACATCTTTTCCCATTCCTTGGAAACAAATTGGGAACCATTATCTTTGAGGATCCTCTTTGGTTTACAAATACTGACAAAATAATGATTAGCCATCTCTGCCATCATTTCTTTACTGACAGCTTTTGTAGAGGGAAAATTTCACATATTTTGACCCTTCTTCTAATACTACCATAACTTGTGTAAAATTCCCTTGTGACCTTGGCAAAAGGCCCAGGAGATCAATTGCAACGACGTCCTTAGTGTCATCTGGTATAATTGGATGCATTGGCCCTTGACGTCTGTCGCAGTCTCTGCCTTTTGGTAGGCATCGCTTGCCCGCAGCACATTCCTTACCTTTTTGCTCAAACCAAAGAACACACATTCCCTCTTCAGTTTTTCTACGCATTTATCAGCACCAAAGCGTGAATTGCTAAAATGGGTGTACCAAATCAACTTCTCAGTAACACGTTCCGGAATACATACACACCATTCTTGCTTACATTCATCTGTAGACCTATATAAAATGTTGTCATGTATCAGGTAGTATATATGAAGATTCTCTTGACCTACACAACGGTATTTGCTTATTATAAGCTTCAGTGCTGGGTCCAAGTTCTGTCCAAGACGTATATTCTTCACAACATTTTTCATATAAGCTTCATGTGGAACTCCTTCCATTAATTTGACTCTCAGCTCATTCCCTTGAGGCCCATTTACAGTAATATTTTCAATACCTAGTGGCATTCTGGATAATGCATCTGGTACAACATTTTGGTTAGTTGCCCTGTATATGGTCTCAAATTGGTTTTAGTCAACCTGTTGTAGTTCGGAAAGTAAGTTCCGTTTTGATTTTTCTCCGCGGCACTGCTACGATCGCAGTTCCGCTCATGTGCAATAGTGTCTCTGGTTCAAACAGAACGAAATGAAGCAATTTCGAGCTAGCTCTGTCTTCTGTGTCGTTCGTAGTGATTGTTTATAATGACATCGCTGATCGAAAATCCCACCACGTGTGAACTGAGATCTGTGATTCGTTTCCAGAATGCTGAGGACGTTAAACCAAGTGACATTCATCGACAAATCTGGGAAGTTTAAGGAGAAAATGCAGTGAGTGTTTCAGTGGTGAGAAGGCTGGACGTGATCAAGTGCATGACGGAGAACGAAGTGGGCGTCCACCTGAGGTTTCTGATGAAATGGTTAGTGCAGTCGAAGAAATGATTAAGAAAAAGCATAGGTTTACGACTAATACTATTACTCGTCAACTTCCAAAAATTTCAGAAACAGTAATTTACGAGATTGTTACTGAAGCGGAGAGGAATGCTCTCAAATGGTGGTGTTTTCATTCACGACAACGCCCGACCACTCACTGCGAACGTGACAAAACTCCTTCAGAACTATGGCTGGGTGGTTTTCCACCCCTCTCCTTTCAGTACCGACCTCGCTTATAGCGATTTACGTTTCTTTCGTCATCTGAATTCGTTCCTTGGTGATAAGCGCTTCAGCAACTATGAAGTAAAAGAACTTGTTTCCACATGGTTGACAACACAGGTGGCAACATTTTGTGACGAAGGAATACATAAACCCATCCCATGCTATAAGAAATGCATGGGAAATTACGGAGATTGTGTTGAAAAGTAATGTAAGTGTTATAGATTTTTTTGAAATAAATTGCTCTCTTTCTCTATATTCGATTCCTTTTTTTTACGAAATGGAACTAACTTTCCGAACTACCCTCGTAATTTACTCGGGTATCATGAGAAGGCCGCCTAAGTTGTGGTCCTCCACGATTGGCTGCTGCGTTCGGAAGTTCCGCACCAAAATGATAATCTTCTATTATTAATATTAGACATACTAAATAGCGTATTTACTTGCATTTCAAATTAAAGAACCTCTCAATAGCGTGCTATCATTCCATTGATTCGCAAGTATTAATAACCAGCAGAGTGATAAACAGCTGCTAAACGAAAAGGCAGACGAAGCACTTCGGAGATCTTCGGATCGCGCCTGACTTGGATGGTGGGCGTTGTGGTTCGGCTGTAAGAACAGAGTTGGTTGGGAAGCCTCGGAGGACAGATATGTTGGCTGCCGCGGTTATTGTTAGTTAAGACTTTATTAATAATGTATGGTTATTTGAAACATATACTGTAGTTGAGAACAGTGTGACAGTAAATACGGCAGTAAGTAGTCCATTAATTTGTTGAAGAACAGAAATTATTTGTGACTTTAAAATAGAATGTAATTGTGCACATTCTCGCGTTGTTCCAGTAAAAAGCGAGTAGCATCCCGTATAAACAAACTCATTGGAAATTTAATAATTTTTGAAATAAAAGTTCCTCGCTAAGAGCCGGCCGAAGTGGCCGTGCGGTTAAAGGCGCTGCAGTCTGGAACCGCAAGACCGCTACGGTCGCAGGTTCGAATCCTGCCTCGGGCATGGATGTTTGTGATGTCCTTAGGTTAGTTAGTTAGGTTTAACTAGTTCTAAGTTCTAGGGTACTAATGACCTCAGCAGTTGAGTCCCATAGTGCTCAGAGCCATTTGAACCATTTGAACCTCGCTAAGACTTTCTTACAGCCTAAAAATAACGGACTTGCGACGTACGTGCTGTTTTCTGCGCAGGGGACCACAACTCTAGAGGACTGCACGTTGGTAAACACTTATTAGAACTTATGCTTTCTACTCAGGGCGGTGGAAGAAAATAGGCACCTCGCGTTTACTACAATCTTAGTACAAATGAGATTAGTGACACGTCGCCCGTGGTAACACAGAGGGGGTATGAAAGAAGGAAATATTATATATATATATATATATATATATATATATATATATATATATATATATATATAATATACCCCTCTCCGTCTCCTGACTCTCTTTCTCAACTTGCCGTATTCTCTTTCGGCATCTGAAATCGTTCCTTGGTGGTAAGCACTTCAACAACGATGAAGAGGTAAAGGAACTTGTTCCCACTTGGTTGACAATACAGGCGGCAACATTCTATGACGAAGGAATACATGAAGTTCTCCCACGCTATGAGAAATGCCTGGAAAATTACCGGGGCTGTGTTGAAAAGTAATGTAAGTGTTATATATTTTTTTAAATAAATTGCTTTCTTTATGTGTATTCGATTCCTTTTTTATTATCAAACGGAACTTACTTACCTAACTACCCTCGTAATTTACTCTCAAGTAGAAAGGATAGCGGCTTATGGTCTGATACTACCTTCGCTGTTCTACCCAGCAGATAATATCGGAATTTATCAAATCCCTAAAGGATGGCTAGTGCTTCCCGCTCTGTAATTGTTTATTGGCGTTTCCACTATACCAGTGCTCGACTTGCAAAGGCAGTGGTGTTTCTCCCTCATTGGCATCATCTAATTGACAGAGATAGACACCAAGTCCATAACATGATGAGTCACAAGCCATCCTGAACTCTTTATTTAAGTCTGGGTGTTACAGCATGTTCGGATTACACAGCTGACTTTTAATATAGTCGAAACCACATTGACACCCTTGTTTCCATTGCCATAGCGCTCCATTCTTCAGGCAGTTCAGTAGATGATAATTGTTTAGTGATTGGTCCTGTACGAATTTTCTATAGAATTCGGCTACACCAAGAAATCCCCCTAATTGTGTTTCACAGTGTGGTGCAGGAAAGTCTCTAACAGCCTGTAGTTTTGCCTATCTCGTTCATTCTCTTGTTCAGTAATTACATGACCTAAGAAGTGACTTCTATCTTTCCCAAATTCAAATTTCTCTATGTTCACGGTCACTCCAGCTTGTTTGAAAGCAGATAAGACACCATCTAAGATTTCTCCATGCTCTTCCTACGTTGCAGTGGCTATAAGAATGTCATCGCCATAACAAGTAACCTTTTCCAGAAGTCCCTGTCTAATGATCTGATGAAGGCAGAGGTTGAGCTATTTAGATCAAAAGGTAGAACATGATAGTGATAGCTTTTGTCCTTATACAGAAAAGCCATATACTGTCTTGAATCTTTATATAGCGGAATTGACAGTAGCCAGATCTGAAACCAGTACTACTAAATACCTTTGCACCATGGAATTTTTGAAATACTTCCTCTAGGTTCTGAGGTATATCTCTCTGAGGTAATATGATCTTATTCATAGGTCTGGTATGCAACACAATTCTGACACCACCATTCCTTTTCTTTACGACGAAGTGTGTCAAGGTAAAAGGTCCAGAGGGGAATGTGCTGGGGCTTACCCCTGTTCACTACTTCCAGAGCTACATCCTCACAACGCACCCATGCTTAGCATACAAAGGATTGCGCCATACTCTAACAGTAAAATTAAAAATTAAAATAGCTTTTTCAAACTTCGCCAGTGTATGTTTCAGTATATTAACGTTAACATTATAGAGTCTCAGAAGGACCAAATGAATATGTTACGCTAAAATCGATCTTAAGAACAAAATAAGTGGCTCTAAATAATAAAACTACAAAGCTAAAAACTGGTCAGAATATGCAAATTTGTGTCACAGTTAAAAGTACATTATTTCTGTTCTGAATCACTACCCAAAACATCATCACCTAGTTTCTTTAATGGTTTTTTATTAGTTTCAGTTTGTCCTTTCACATCTTTCCGTACAGCTTTAATATGTTTTGCTGCCTCCTTATGGTGTCGGTCGCATTCTTACCCTTGGTGATTAATAACAGACTGGAATTTATCCATCTCCTTTTTGTAATCTTCTTCCATCTTCTGGATCTCTTCCTTAAGTTCCTCTGTCACTTCATCTACCCTTTAATCCTGTTTTTGAAACCTATCACCGAACTGTTTCACGAAAGCTTCTTGAGCCCTTTCACTTTGTTTTATTTCATCCTCAATCGCCTTGTTAATTTCTTTAACATCTATTTTTATGTTTTATTCAGATATCTTAAGATTCTCTTCTAATTTTTTCTGGTTTTCATCAGTGTGGTCTTCAAAAACTGATTTATCATAGCAAATAATTCTAGGCTGTGATTCCTTTCTTCTTGTTTAATAAAAGCACAAACTAGGAGATTGGTTGGTTGGTTTGGGGGAGGAGACCAGACAGCGTGGTCATCGGTCTCATCGGATTGGGGAAGGATGGGGAAGGAAGTCGGCCGTGCCCTTTCAGAGGAACCATCCCGGCATTTGCCTGGAGTGATTTAGGGAAATCACGGAAAACCTAAATCAGGATGGCCGGACGCGGGATTGAACCGTCGTCCTCCCGAATGCGAGTCCAGTGTCTAACCACTGCGCCACCTCGCTCGGTAAACTGGGAGAAAACCCACACCTAAACTTACCACGACACTGACCATGGAAGTATTACAGTGACATCAACTGGCACCTTCCTGTTAATCTCAGTTACGTGCTTAGACATTGCCTCAATGCTGAAGTCCTTTAAACCCTCCTCGTGTACTACTTCCGTTCAAAATGGTTCAAATGGCTCTGAGAACTATGGGACTCAACTTCTGAGGTCATCAGTCTCTTAGAACTTAGAACTACCTAAATCTAACTAACCTAAGGACATCACACACATCCATGCCCGAGGCAGGATTCGAACCTGCGCCCGTAGCGGTCGCGCGGTTCCAGACTGTAGCGCCTAGAACCACTCGGCCACCCGGGCCGGCTACTACTTCCGTCTTTTCCCTCGTTGGATCTGCTTCTTCAACCTCCTGCTTAATGTACATCACTGAGCTAGGATCACATAAAGCCTCTCATCAACCATTTCTGTCTTTACTCTCCTTAGATCTACCTCCTCAGTTTCGCAGCTAAGTAATCTTGCTATACCGTCCATATCCGTGTTCACATCGGTAGTTGCCATTACTGGCTTACTTATTTTTTATGCTTCACACTTATTGCAGATGCGGAACCTACGTCTCACGAGGGAACAATAATACAAATCAACAGCACTTCACATTGACACCGCAGGAACGCAACACCAAAACACACCTTCAGTTCATTAATGCACAGCAGTGGGCGCTAGAAGCAAGCATTAATTCTCGTTAGTTGCTCAGATATGCTCAACATGTGCCATATTAGGTTTGTTCTGGAATAACCACAACTGTTAATTAGTAATCTATTTATTGATTGCATTATTAGTGTTAATACAATACAGGGTGCGCTACTGTCGTTTGACACTTATGTCTGCTAACTCGTAGAGTGCGCTGACTGCGTGTTGATGCGTTGGGGAGTTGGGGACTAGATGGAGACAGATGCAGCTCTCGATGCTGCGACGCAGCGTGGACCGAAGTTGAACTGATAGGATCTCAGATGTCGTACTCCAGCTCCCGTCAGTGGAGGGGAGATGATACGGCTCGCAAAGCTCTATTGTCTTGACATCAGCTCTTCTGTGGCGCCACAGTATGTCATTGCCCATGGCCCTGATCGTCACTTGTTCGTCTGGTGTGGTGGGAGACTGGTACAACCCTATCGCCACTTCTTTGACCACGAGTTCTTTGCATGCACACACCCTGCTATTATTCCAACTGGAATCACTGGGTACCCCAAGTTCTTTGTCTATCACACGCACACATTATTTGGGACATCACAAGCACTTAAATCCCATTTCACAGTCGTTGCACTCAGAATCTGTGACTCAAAAATTACATGTCCTAAAATGTAGTCGCTACGTAAGCGAACGTACCTTCGCTTGGGGTGAGGGAGTGCACTGTTCAGACCACATCGTTTCTTCCCTCGTAGTACTGTTCTGCAGCGACGCTGGAACGTCCCTGCAACGTTCAAATAAGTACTTCGTACAGAGGGAAATGCGGGGAGTGCTTCACTAACGAGTGACGTCACACGAGCTTGGTAGAACTTTGATTATTATTAATATTTGTGCACGTTACAGGGCAGCACTGCTCACACTCTAAACATCTTATTCTTGAGATCACATTCGCATCCATTCACTGCAATCCACCAATGCATTCGTGGCAATGTAGTTAACAAAATTCTGATGTGGCGCGGAGCGGGAGAAGCATGGGAACATTAAATCGTGTTTCTGGCGTTTTGACTCGATTCACTCATTTTGTGAACTGCCGCTGCCGTCGCGTGATGTGCGCGAACGATTTCCTATCGATGGTTATACTTTTGTCACAATTATTACAACATTTTTACGACCTAAGGTTTCCGCGGTTCCGTCCCATTAGACAGCCAACCACACACTACCGGTCACTCGGTGCCAACCGTTAGCAAAACGCGCCAAACAAATGCGAAACCAACAGCGCCACCGCACTATCGATAGCAGCGATGCCGCTGGATATAAGCTCACAGATGCCACTGTCAACACCTCGCTGAGTTTCAATGAGGTCGTGTAACAGGGCTACAAGAAGTTGGATGTTCCTTCTAAGACACTGCAGAAAGACTTGGCAGTAATGTAGCCATCAGCTAGCAGGAATCTGAGCATCAGTTGGCACCACAGGGACAAACGATTTCTTAAAATAGCTTACCTCAAGGACAGCTCCGACCCAGACGCCCTGTAGCGTGCATTTCCCTTGTTGTGTCTTCCTTTGGCGCTGTGTGGTTCTTTAATGGATACAGGAGCAAGGAGCAGATGACGTTCATGATCAGAGAAGTTAGATATTAAATTATTTTACATCTCATACCAAACAATAAAAATAATACTAACTTTGTTGCTGTAGTGGCAGCAACAGTTGCTAACAGTAGTTTTGGATTTAGAAATATACAGGGTGATCCACTGATCGTGACCGGGCCAGATATCGCACGAACTAAACGTCAAACGAGAAAGCTACAAAGAACGAAACTTGTCTAGCTTGAAGGGGGGAAACCAGATGGCGCTATGGTTGGCCCGCTAGATGGCGCTGCCATAGGTCAAACTGATATCAACTGCCTTTTTTAAAATAGGAACCCCCATTTTTATTATATATTCGTGTAGTGCGTAAAGAAATATGAATGATTTAGTTGGACCACATTTTTCGCTTTGTGATAGATGGCGCTGCAATAGTGACAAACATATGGCTCACAAATTTAGACGAACAGTTGGTAACAGGTAGGTTTTTTAAATTAAAATACAGAACGTAGGTATGGTTGAACATTTTATTTCGGTTGTTCCAATGTGATAGATGTACCTTTGTAAACTTATCATTTCTGAGAACGCATGCTGTTACAGCGTGATTGCCTGTAAATATCACATTAATGCAATAAATGCTCAAAATTATGTCCGTCAACCACAATGCATTTGGCAATACCTGTAACGACATTCCTCTCAACAGCGAGTAGTTCGCATTCCGTAATGTTTGCACATGCATTGACAATGCGCTGACGCATGTTGTCAGGCGTTGTAGGTGGATCACGATAGCAAATATCCTTCAACTTTCCCTACAAAAAGAAATCCGGGGACGTCAGATCCGGTGAACGTGCGGGCCATGGTATGGTGCTTCGACGACCAATCCACCCGTCATGAAATATGCTATTCACTACCGCTTCAACCGCACGCGAGCTATGTGCCGCACATCCATCATGTTGGAAGTAAATCGCCAATCTGTCATGCAATGAAACATCTTGTAGTAACATCGGTAGAACCTTACGTAAGAAATCAGCATACATTGCACCATTTAGATTGCCATCGCTAAAATTGGTGTCAATCAGCCTTCCTCCCATAATGCCGCACCATACATTAAGCCGCCAAGGAAGCTGATCTTCCACTTGTCGCAGCCATCGTGGATTTTCCGATGCCCAATAGTGGATATTATGCCGGTTTACGTTACCGCTGTTGGTGAATGACGCTTCGTCGCTAAACAGAACGCGTACAAAAAATCTGTCATCGTCCCGTATTTCTCTTGTGCCCTGTGGCAGAACTGTACACGACGTTCAAAGTCGTCGCCATGCAATTCCTGGTGCATAGAAATATGGTACGGGTGCAGTCGATGTTGATGTAGCATTCTCAACACCAACGATTTTGAGATTCCCGATTCTCGCGGAATCTGTCTGCTACTGATGTGGAGATTAGCCCCGACAGCAGCTAATACACCTACTTGGGCATCATCATTTGTTGCAGGTCATGACTGACGTTTCACATGTGGCTGAACACTTCCTGTTTCGTTAAATAACGTAACCTTCCGGCGAACGGTCCGGACCCTTGGACGATGTCGTCTAGTATAGCGAGCAGCATACATAGCACACGCCCGATGGGCATTTTGATCACAATAGGCACACATCAACACGATATCGACCTTTTCCGCAATTGGTAAACGGTCCATTTTAACACGGGTAATGTACCACGAAGCAAATACCGTCCGCACTAGCGGGATGTTACGTGATACCAAGTACTTATACGTTTGTGATTATTACAGCGCCATCTATCACAAAGCGTAAAAAGGGGTTCAACTAAAACATTCACGTAGGGCGTGAGGTTGTTGGTTGGTTTGGGGAAGACCAGACAGCTTGGTCATCGGTCTCATCGGAGTAGGGAAGGATGGGGAAGGAAGTCGGCCGTGCCCTTTCAGAGGAACCATCCCGGCATTTGCCTGGAGTGATTTAGGGAAATCACGGAAAACCTAAATCAGGATGGCCGGAGGCGGGATTGAACCGTCGTCCTTCCGAATGCGAGTCCAGTGTCTAACCACTGCGCCACCTCGCTCGGTAGGGCGTGAGGTCTCCACAGTACATCGATGTTGTCGCCAGTGGTCGGCGGAAGGTGCACATGCCCGTCGACCTGGGACCGGACCGCAGCGACGCACGGATGCACGCCAAGACCGTAGGATCCTACGCAGTGCCGTAGGGGACCGCACCGCCACTTCCCAGCAAATTAGGGACACTGTTGCTCCTGGGGTATCGGCGAGGACCATTCGCAACCGTCTCCATGAAGCTGGGCTACGGTCCCGCACACCGTTAGGCCGTCTTCCGCTCACGCCCCAACATCGTGCAGCCCGCCTCCAGTGGTGTCGCGACAGGCGTGAATGGAGGGACGAATGGAGACGTGTCGTCTTCAGCGATGAGAGTCGCTTCTGCCTTGGTGCCAATGATGGTCGTATGCGTGTTTGGCGCCGTGCAGGTGAGCGCCACATTCAGGACTGCATACGACCGAGGCACACAGGGCCAACACCCGGCATCATGGTGTGGGGAGCGATCTCCTACACTTGCCGTACACCACTGGTGATCGTCGAGGGGACACTGAATAGTGCACGGTACATCCAAACCGTCATCGAACCCATCGTTCTACCATTCCTAGACCGGCAAGGGAACTTGCTGTTCCAACAGGACAATGCACGTCCGCATGTATCCCGTGCCACCCAACGTGCTCTAGAAGGTGTAAGTCAACTACCCTGGCCAGCAAGATCTCGGGATCTGTCCCCCATTGAGCATGTTTGGGACTGGATGAAGCGTCGTCTCACGCGGTCTGCACGTCCAGCACGAACGCTGGTCCAACTGAGGCGCCAGGTGGAAATGGCATGGCAAGCCGTTCCACAGGACTATATCCAGCATCTCTACGATCGTCTCCATGGGAGAATAGCAGCCTGCATTGCTGCGAAAGGTGGATATACACTGTACCAGTACCGACATTGTGCATGCTCTGTTGCCTGTGTCTATGTGCCTGTGGTTCTGTCAGTGTGATCATGTGATGTATCTGACCCCAGGAATGTGTCAATAAAGTTTCCCCTTCCTGGGACAATGAATTCACGGTGTTCTTATTTCAATTTCCAGGAGTGTATATTCTGGTCAAGCCCCCACCTGCCATATCTGCAATGAACTAGGCCATCTTCGCCAGGACTGCCCCCGCCGAGTTTTTGACTTAAAAAATAATCTCCAGCCGCGGCGTAGATTAACACTTAACGAGGTAATGGCAGTAGATACTTCTGGTTCTTCTGCACACCCTGATGTTGATGCTCCTCAGGCAACTACCTCCGAGAACCCGCCCATAACCGCTGATGCGTTTCCACCACTCGTAGGACGGCAAACTGCTGCGCCAGTTTGTCTTGAAAGTGAATCTCAGCAAAAGAAAAGGCCGCTGGAACGTAGTGATGAGCATTCAGATGAGGAAGTATGTCACACGACTCCTGCAGCCCGGAAACCAAAACCATCAATCGCGGAGGATTTAGTACCAGATGATGTTATGCGGGTCGATTTTGAAGCCATTGCGGATGGACTTGAGGGGATGCCGAATTCTGAGACTCCGGGTCATGAACAGGAACCTCCCATTCTGAGTGCCGCGCCCGAAGGACGACAGCCGCTACAACGCGCACACAGTGAGGAAGTGTTGTGTCAACAACGCGCTACAGCTGACGCCCGACAACAAGTTCCGGGCGGAAGTAAACAAGCGAAAGTGTTTACCAACCTGCCAGCTGCCGGCGGCAGTGCTGCGACACCGCGTCTCAAAGAATCCACAAAAACTCCGGGACCTCAAAACGCCCCACGACGAAGGCTCAATCCACAGCCAAATCTCTCCGTTCCTCGCAACAAGGGCAATTCCACTTCGTCGCAAGCGGATGTAGTACCCCGAAATATTAGTTATGAAATTGTGAGGGAACGATTCGGTGATGACAACAGCAAAGAACTCGGCGAAGCCCATCCTCCACAGTAGTAATTCCGTTGGTACAAGGTTTGTTCCATTCTGTCGCCTAAGGTTGCAATCGTGTTTCTTCTGTCTTTTTATCCGGTTATGGTTCGCAGCATTCACTGTGTCGTTTTTGCTACAACCGGCCTATGATTCGTAGTGTATCACTTGTTATGGTTTTTATTTAGCTTCTTGATCCAATAATCCTCTCATGGCTGCTCACATTATGCCTCTTTTAATTCTGCAGCCGGCACTCTTGAGCTCGATGCCATCGTTTTGTTATACTTTTACATTTCATTACATATATGCTACAGGCCTATACTATCACCTCCCTTAATATCAATAGGATTACGTCAGAATTAAAACTTGCTTTATTAAAACAATTTTTGTTTGACTATAGTACAGATATTGCCCTTTTACAAGAGGTTGCAACATGGCAAATTAATATTCCCGGCTATGTTGCAATAATCAATTTCTCTCCCGAATTGAGTGCTGGCACAGTGATTTTAGTCAGGGAAGGAATACCTCTAACCGATGTCGAAAAGTTAGACTCTGGACGGGGCATAGGCGTGAATATCATGGGCGTCAGTGTAATCAATCTGTATGCACCATCTGGAAGTGCACGGCGCGCTGACAGATCGAAGTTTTTTATGGAGGATATCATTTACTTATTGCGGAGAGACTGTCCAAACTTGATCATTGCAGGCGATTTTAATTGTGTATTGCACCATAAAGACCAATCCCCCAATTTTAATTATTCCCCTGAATTAAACTTTCTTGTCTCCCAAATGAAACTGAGGGACGCGTGGGAAGTTAAGTATCCCACGATTGTGAAATACACGCACATTTCACGTAATTCCAGTAGCAGGATTGATAGAATCTATATGTCAAGTCACATAGTGAGGAATTTGCTACAAGTGGAAATCACTCCAGTCAGCTTCTCTGATCACTGTAGTGTGAGTGCCTGCATAAACTTAGACCGGCAACCAACCCACTGGTTTAGGAATCAGTGGAGCATGAATGTCGGCCATTTAACAGACGACGAGCTCGAGGCCGAATTAAAGACAGCTTGGGAATTTTGCTTGCGCTCTGTACACAACTTTCCGAGTGTTTTGGAGTGGTGGACCCGCAAGGCGAAGCCCAAATTACGGAAAGTAATTATATCTTATAGTATAGAGAGATCTCGGGCAGTTCACCGTACAATGGAATTTTACTACAGGGTTTTAAGAGACTTGTATGATCAGGCAGATGGCTCAGACAGGCGCTTGTCCGACATCAAGAAAATTAAAGCGACATTATTAAGCTTAAAGAGAAAACAAATGGAGGGTCTTAAAATTAAGTCAAAAGCCAGATCTGTTAGCGAGGACGAAACGGCTGCGTTATATCATCTGATTAAACATCGCAAGAACCGACGACGGATATTCATGGACGAACTTAGATTAGAAAACGGTACTGTCCTCACTGTGCAAAACGAGATAATCAGAGAAATGGCTCTGAGCACTATGGGACTCAACTGCTGAGGTCATTAGTCCCCAAGAACTTAGAACTAGTTAAACCTAACTAACCTAAGGACATCACAAACATCCATGCCCGAGGCAGAATTCGAACCTGCGACCGTAGCGGTCTTGCGGTTCCAGACTGCAGCGCCTTTAACCGCACGGCCACTTCGGCCGGCGATAATCAGAGAAATCCACAGGTATTACAGTGCCCTGTATGAGGCAGAAGCAACGCAAGAGGACGATTCGGATGAGTTATTTGCGTTTACAACCTACACAATTACGGTCGACGACAACACCAGCTTATTTTCGGCTTTTAGTCCAGATGATGTCCTTGAAATAATTCGCGGCTCCCCTAAAAGGAAATCGCCGGGCCCTGATGGCCTTCCGGTCGAATTCTATCAACGATATTGGAGTATCATAGGTGATAAGTTGACACAAGCCGTTAACGACGTCCTGCGGGGAAAGTTTGTACCATCAGAACTTGAAGAATGTAAAATCGTGTTGATTCCTAAAAATAAGGGATGTAAAAAGATTAACAACTTCCGGCCGATTTCTCTTCTTAATTCAGATTATAAGATTATTGCGAGAGCTTTAAACAAACGAATGATGCCGTTGACTGCAAACATAATTGGGCAACAGCAAACTTGTGCTTATAGGCGATCAATATTTCAGACTACAGTACAATATAGAGATATCGTCGCTCTGTCGTCTGCCAGCACCATTAATTGCGGCCTCCTTTTTGTCGACTTTTATAAAGCATTTGATCGTGTCAGCCACAAATACCTCTTCGAAACGATGCGGAGGATGGGCTTCCGGCATGACTTCATTGCTGTCGTGCGTAATATGATCAGTGGTCTGGCCGCCACGATCTCCGTCAACTGCCAGCTCACAAGACCCATTACCATCGCAAAGGGCGTCCCCCAAGGAAGCCCCCTTTCCATGTTGCTCTTTGTCATCTCACTAGAACCATTGCTGCGGCTAGTAGAAGAGCACATGACGGGCATAACGATCGCCGGGAAGAAAACTGCAGTTGGGGCATATGCAGATGATGTCGGCATCGTCGTGAGGAACAGGGAAGATGCGATTCAACTGGAGGCAGACCTCAGAAGCTATTGTTCCGCTTCTGGTGCAAAAATGAATGAAACTAGAAGCAAGTTGACGATGTCGGCCTAGAATGGGCTAACCATGTTACGGAACACAAATCTCTTGGGACGATACTGACGGTCCCCCCACAAAGGATGATAACGGCAAATTGGCGGGATGTCTCGCTCAAAGTCAAGGGTGCTTTAATAGATAACGTTTATCGCAGCATGGACCAAATTCAGAGGGTTAAATTTATAAATACATGTCTCCTGTCGCGAGCATATTATGTGGCACAGGTCTTTCCAATCCCCACTGTCATAGCCAAACAGATAATGAGCAAGTTGACCAATTTTCTGTGGCGGGGGGAAATATTTCGAGTTGACGTGAAGACTGTGACCCTCGACCCTCTGCATGGCGGTATGGGTCTGACCGATCTGAACGCCAAAGCAATGGCTTTGTACATTAAACGGATGACATCCTTAATCCAAAACTACTCTGACACCCTTACGGCAAAGTTGTTTGAGGCAGTCGCGCCGAAAAGCGTAGCACCGCCGATCAATGTGCAAACGATCGACTACCAGCTCTCCCACATCCGCACATATTATCTGGAAAAGAGCTACTTGAGCGAGGTCCTTCTCCAACATCGACCCTTAACTGCCAAGGACATTCTGGAGCACAGGAAACAATATGAGGGCAAGAACAAAATCGAACAAAAGCACACTGGAGTCAATTGGTGTCGTCGACGTTCTCTTATAAGCTTCTTTGAAATGTCATAGAAAAACGTACACAGTTAGTTCTATTCGAAAAGAAACAAAGCCGTTGTCGTAATTCGGCGAGTATAAACGAAAAAAATGACTTTTGAACGTCAGGAAATTTGCCACATTGTCCGCTATAACATGGCGAAAATTGCAAATCACTATATTTATTCGTTCTGGATATATTTCTCAAAGTGCAACTCAGCTACCTCACTCTGTATATACACTGACGGAAAAAAGTCGTTACCAAAAAATAATTAATGTAGAGTATCGAAATTTCGGGAATACATCTGTCTAGGTAACATATTTAACATTGCAAGATCACAAGTTATGTCAGCGGTGTATGAGTCAATGCAATGGGAAATGCTGGTACATTAATAACTGAAAAAAGCACTCCGTCTGGCCACAAGTGGCCCATCGGGACCATCCGACCGCCGTGCCATCCTCATCAGGGGCGTGTGGTCAGCACACTGCTCTCCCGGTCGTTATGATGGTTTTCTTTGACTGGAGCCGCTACCATTCGGTCGAGTAGCTCCTCAATTGGCATCACGAGGCTGAGTGCACCTCGCAAAATGGCAACAGCGCATGACTGCCCAGATGGTCACCCATCCAAGCGCCGGCCACGCCCGGCAGCGCTTAACTTCGATGATCTGACGGGAACCGGTGTATACACTATGGCAAGGCTGTTGCCATTAATAACCGATGTCACCCACAAAATGTTGAATGCAAACATGCAATCGTCATGCATTGTGTTTTACAGGTGCCAGATGTCAGTTTGTGGGATGGAGTTCCACGCCTATTGCATTTGGTCGGTCGATACAGGGACGGCTAATGCTGGTTGTGGATGGTGCAGGAGTTGTCCGATGATATCCCATATGTGCTCGATTGGAGACTGATCTGCTGATCGAGCAGGCCAAGGCCACAGGTCGACATTCTGTATAGCATGTTGGGTTACAACAGCAGTATGTGGGCTAGCGTTATCCTATTGAAAAACACCCCTCGGAATGTTTTGCATGAATGACAGCTCAACAGATCGAATCATCAGACTGACGAACAATTTTCAGTCAGGGTGGGTGGGATAACCATGAGATTGCTCCTGCTGTGATACGAAATCGCACACCAGACCATAACTCCAGGTGAAGGTCCAGTGTGTCTAGCACGCAGACAGATTGTTTACAGGCCCTGAACTCAGCTCCTCCTAATCAACACACGGCCATCACTGGCACCGAGACATCTACATCTACATCTACGTCAACATTTATACTCCCCAAGCCACCCAACGGTATGTGGCGGAGGGCACTTTACGTGCCACTGTCATTACCTCCCTTTCCTGTTCCAGTCGCGTTTGGTTCGAGGGAAGAACGACTGCTGGAAAGCCTCCGTGCGCGCTCGAATCTCTCTAATTTTACATTCGTGATCTCCTCGGGAGGTATAAGTAGGGGGAAGCAATATATTCGATACCTCAGCCAGAAACGCACCCTCTCGAAACCTGGACAGCAAGCTACACCGCAATGCAGAGCGCCTCTCTTGCAGAGTCTGCCACTTGAGTTTGCTGAACATCTCCGTAACGCTATCACGCTTACCAAATAACCCTGTGACGAAACGTGCCGCTCTTCTTTGGATCTTCTCCTCTGTCAACCCGACGTGGTACGGATCCCGCACTGATGAGTAATACTCAAGTATAGGTCGAACGAGTGTTTTGTAAGCCACCTCCTTTGTTGATGGACTGCATTTTCTAAGGATTCTCCCAATGAATCTCAACCTGGCACCCGCCTTGTTGTTCAAATGTGTGTGAAATCTTAAGGGACTTAACTGCTAAGGTCATCAGCCCTTAAGCTTACACACTACTTAACCTAAATAAAAATAATGTAAAAGTCACTTTTGTAAAACCCTTGACCCGTGCTCCGGCTCGCGTCTGTGCCGTTGACAGGTTGGCGTCGTGTATTCGGATTGTGACCTCTCGTTTTCTTACAGCATTCACTGACTCTACTGCGTTTGCTAGCTTTGTATGCCCGTGAGTGGCAGCACCGGCGTTTGTCAATAGCGAGCACTATCCTTGGAGCAACTCCTAGCATTTGCGGGTCGTCGTGTCTCCGAGATCGGTTAGGACGAGGCAGGAGTGAGTTGTTCAAATGTGTGTGAAATCTTAAGGGACTTAACTGCTAAGGTCATCAGCCCTTAAGCTTACACACTACTTAACCTAAATTATCCTAAGGACAAACACACACATCCATGTCCGAGGGAGGACTCGAACCTCCGCCGAGACCAGCCGCACCAGCCTTACCAACAAGCAATTTTATATGATCATTCCACTTCATATCGTTCCGTACGCATACTCCCAGATATTCTACAGAAGTAACTGATACCAGTGTTTGTTCCGCTACCATATAATCATACTATAAAGGATCATTCTTTCTATGTATTCGCAATACATTACATTTGTCTATGTAAAGGGTCAGACAGCATAAGCTTTTATCAAAAAATGCAGCAGACCTCCACTCTGCCCTCCAGTGAGCTCTCGCTTGACGCCTCTGAAGTCGCAAAGGGCGGTGGGTCGGTGTCAGTGGAACGCACGCTACAGGGCCTCTGGCTCAGAGCTCTCTCTGAAGTAACCAATTTGTGACAGTTCGTTGAGCCCCTGTGGGGCCAACTAATGCTCAGATTGCTGCTACGGATGCAGTACGATGCGTCAGGGCCATGTGCCGAATAGCATGGTCTTCCATCTCAGTAGTAACACGTCGCTGTCCGTTCAAATGGTTCAAATGGCTCTGAGCACTATGGGACTCAACTGCTGAGGTCATTAGTCCCCTAGAACTTAGAACTAGTTAAACCTAACTAACCTAAGGACATACAAACATCCATGCCCGAGGCAGGATTCGAACCTGCGACCGTAGCGGCCTCGCGGTTCCAGACTGCAGCGCCTTTAACCGCACGGCCACTTCGGCCGGCGTCGCTGTCCGTAGCCCAGTCTTTTCGCGACCGTATATCCCCGTGACCACAGCTACCAGCAATCATGTACAATGGCTAAATTCCTGCCAAATATTTCTGCAGTATCATAGAAGGAACATCCAGTTTCTCATAACCCTATTTTGATAATAGCATCTTTGTCGCCTTAAAGAGATTCTTGACTAATACTAACCCACCACGTCCAATCGCAAAGCTAACTAATGTGTGTATTTAAAACAAGCCTGATTTGCGTCCTCTTAGTGGCGCTACTAGCGTCACTCTTATGCGATTTTTTCTGTATATATATGCAGGGTGGTCCATTGATAGTGACCGGGCCAAATATCTCACGAAATAAGTATCAAACGAAAAAACTACAAAGAACGACACTCGTCTAGCTTGAAGGGGGAAACCAGATGGAGCTATTGTTGGCCCGCTAGATGGCGCTACCATAGGTCAAACGGGTATCAACAGCGTTTTTTAAAATAGGAACTCCCATTTTTATTAGATATTCGTGTAGTACGTAAAGAAATATGAATGTTTTAGTTGAACCCCTTTTTACGCTTTGCGATAGATGGCGCCGTAATAGTCACTAACGTATAAGTACATTGTATCACGTAACATTCCGCCAGTGCGGACGGTATTTGCTTCGTGATACATTAACCGTGTTAAAATGGACCGTTTACCAATTGCCGAAAAGGTCGATATCGTGTTGATGTATGTCTATTGTGATCAAAATGCCCAACAGGCGTGTGCTATGTGCGCTGTTCGGCACCCTGGACGACATCATCCAAGTGTCCGGACCGTTCGCCGGTTAGTTACGTTATTTAAGGAAACAGAAAGTGTTCAGCCACATGTGAAACGTCAACCACGACGTGCAACAAATGATGATGCCCAAGTCGGTGTTTTAGCTGCTGTCGTGGCTAATCCGCACATCAGTAACAGACAAATTGCGCGAGAATAGGGAATCTCAAAAACGTCGGTGTTGAGAATACTACATCAGCATCGACTGCACCCGTACCATATTTCTATGCACCAGGAATTGCATGGCGACGACCTTGAACGTCGTGTACAGTTCTGCCACAGGGCACAAGAGAAATACGGGGCGATGACAGATTTTTTGCACGCATTCTATTTAGCGACGAAGCGTCATTCACCAACAACGGTAACGTAAACCGGCATAATATGCACTTTTGGGCAACGGAAGATCCACGATGGCTGCGACAAGTGGAACATCAGCGACCTTGGCAGCTTAATGTATGGTACGGCATTATGGGAGGGAGGATAGTTGGTCCCCATTTTATCGAAGGCAATCTGAATGGTGGAATGTATGCTCATTTTCCTGCATAATGTTCTATCGATGTTACTACAAGATGTTTCATTGCATGACAGAATGGCGATGTACTTCCAACTTGATGGATGTCCGGCACATAGCTCGCGTGCGGTTGAAGCTGTATTGAATAGCATATTTCATGACCGGTGGATTGGTCGTCGAAGCACCATACCACGGCCCGCACGTTCACCGGATCAGACGTCCCCGGATTTCTTTCTGTGGGGAAAGTTGAAGAATATTTGCTATCGTGATCCACCGACAACGCCTGACAACATGCGTCAGCGCATTGTCAATGCATGTGCGAACATTACGGAAGGCGAACTGCTCGCTGTTGAGAGGAATGTCGTTACACGTATTGCCAAATGCACTGAGGTTGACAGTCATCATTTTGAGCATTTATTGCATTAATGTGGTTTTACGGGTAATCACGCTGTAACAGCATGCGTTCTCAGAAATGATAAGTTCACAAAGGTATATGTATCACATTAGAACAACCGAAATAAAATGTTCAAACGTACCTTCGTTCTGTATTTTAATTTAAGAAACCTACCTGTTACCAACTGTTCGTCTAAAATTGTGAGCCATATGTTTGTGACCATTACAGCGCCATCTATCACAAAGCGAAGAAAGTGGTCCAACTTAAACATTCATATTTCTTTACGTACTACACGAATATGTAATAAAAAATGGGGATTCCTATTTAAAAAAACGCATTTGATATCCGTTTGACCTATGGCAGCGCCATCTAGCGGGCCAACCATAGCGACATCTGGTTTCCCCCTTCAAGCTAGACAAGTTTCGTTCTCTGTAGTTTTTTCGTTTGGCGCTCCGGTTGATGTGCACGCAGATTTTCCAATGTCCATATTCTGCAGCTATACGCATTTACATGTTCTTGGAAATGTGCTTCGTACGTCCACAAAATGTTCCATGGCTTTTCATTGTCCACTTTCATGCGAGCAAGAAATTGCAGAGCGAACGTTTGCTTGATGCCAGATCAGCAGGAAGCAACTCTTGAACGTAGGTGTCTTTGTGTACATAGCAATCCAGGTTTTTTCCTAGGATGTTATACACCGTGCTCGCAGGCATGTCCAACGTTCGGGCGATTCCACGTATATTGCATGTTTGCACACAACCGCTTGACCCCTCGGGGTAATGCTATAGCCACGTCTCTGACAGACGTCGGATCAACTGCTTCCGTCCCTCTGCGACAATGCGCTTGAAAAGATCCTATCTTTTCGAATTCTGTTATCATATTCTCGAGATCCTTAGAAAACATGGGACCAATGCCTTTTTCCATACCCATGAGTGCCCGGAACTTCTGCAGGGCTACTGGCGCACAGTAACCGGTCTTGTAAATGAGCTATACCAGCAGCGAGCGGTCCTTCATGGGGACAGTGACGTTGGGTGGCTCGGACACCAACTGAGGAAAAGCTGCGTTCCTAAGGTTTTTTTTTTTTTCTTTCTGAGCAGTGGTTCCGTTTCTACGACGTTTTGAAACATATAGGGATACGTAATGAAACCTGGAACGTTGTCGAATATGATGGTTTTGCTGGTCCTCATGTTAAGGTGTGGGTGGTACGAGGGCAGTTCAATAAGTAATGAAACACATTTTTTTTTCTGAAACAGGGGTTTTTTATTCAGCATTGAAATACACCAGGTTATTCCCCAATCATTTAGCTACACAACACTATTTTTCAACGTAATCTCCATTCAATGCTACGGCCTTACGCCACCTTGAAATGAGGGCCTGTATGCCTGCACGGTACCATTCCACTGGTCGATGTCGGAGCCAACGTCGTACTGCATCAATAACTTCTTCATCATCCGCGTAGTGCGTCCCACGGATTGCGTCCTTCATTGGGCCAAACATATGGAAATCCGATGGTTTGACCATGGGGAAGGACATCGAACAGAATAACCCCTTCAGCGTCCCAGAAGACTCTAACCATGACTTTACCGGCTGAGGGTATGGCTTTAAACTTTTTCTTGGTAGGGGAGTGGGTGTGGCGCCACTCCATTGATTGCCGTTTTGTTTCAGGTTCGAAGTGATGAACCCATGTTTCATCGCCTGTAACAATCTTTGACAAGAAATTGTCACCCTCAGCCACATGACGAGCAAGCAATTCCGCACAGATGGTTCTCCTTTGCTCTTTATGGTGTTCGGTTAGACAACGAGGGACCCAGCGGGAACAAACCTTTGAATATCCCAACTGGTGAACAATTGTGACAGCACTACCAACAGAGATGTCAAGTTGAGCACTGAGTTGTTTGATGGTGATCCATCGATCATCTCGAACGAGTGTGTTCGCACGCTCCGCCATTGCAGGAGTCACAGCTGTGCACGGCCGGCCCGCCCGCGGGAGATCAGGCAGTCTTGCTTGACCTTACGGCGATGATGACACACGCTTTGCCCAACGACTCACCTTGCTTTTGTCCACTGCCAGATCACCGTAGACATTCTGCAAGCGCCTATGAATATCTGAGATGCCCTGGTTTTCCGCCAAAAGAAACTCGATCACTGCCCGTTGTTTGCAACGCACATCCGTTACAGACGCCATTTTAACAGCTCCGTACAGCGCTGCCACCTGTCGGAAGTCAATGAAACTATACGAGACGAAGCGGGAATGTTTGAAAATATTCCACAAGAAATTTCCGGTTTTTTCAACCAAAATTGGCCGAGAAAAAAAATGTGTTGCATTACTTATTGAACTGCCCTCGTATAATGTTGCATGGGCGTACTGACCTCCAAATATTTGAAGAGGATACGCTCACCTGTCATCGTTTTGTGACACTATACCCCTTCCCTCTCTGTGTCTTCTCAGGGGTTTACTCGGCTCTGACTTCCTTTTTATGGATTACAGTGAGCGACCACATGGAACAGCGCGGGTGGAGGACCTCTTGGAATGAGAGGATATTCAGCCCTTTCCATCGACTTTAATGCCATCGATCACGTGTGGGATGCATTCGAGAGACGAATTGCAGCACACCCACAACCACTAACCATTCAGCAATTGTCAACCGCGCTGGTGGAGCACTACTTACCATTGTTGTGGCTAACGTTGGAGCACGTTGCGGAGCATTAATTGTTCTCCGTGGTGGTCACTTACCCTGTTAAGAAACACGTCCCCTTCTTTAATGTGCCGGAGATCATTATGATTCACGCTGGCTTCAGTGTATTTATTGTCTTTAAATAGATGTATCAGCCGGCCAGAGTGGCCGAGCGGCTCTAGGCGCTATAGTCTGGAACCGCGCGACAACTACCGTCCCAGGTTCGAATCCTGCCTCGCTGCCTCGAGCATGGATGTGTGTGCTGTCCTTAGGTTAGTTAGGTTTAAGTAGTTCTAAGTTCTAGGGGACTGATGACCTCAGAATTTAAGTCCCATAGTGCTCAGAGCCGTTTGAACCATTTTGAACCAATAAAACTATCATTTCTGTTCGTGTCAAAATGGTTCAAACGGTTCTGAGCACTATGGGACTTAACATCTGAGGTCAGCAGTTCCCTAGACTTACGACTACTTAAACCTAACTAACCTAAGGACATCACACACATCCATGCCCGAGGCAGGATTCGAACCTACGACCGTAGCAGCTGCGCGGTTCCGGACTGAAGCGCCTAGAACCGCTCGGCCACAACGGCCGGCCTGTTCGTGTCCTTGCGTGCTTTTGTCAGCTGCCTTCTGTACTATGCGGCAGTAATTCTGCTATGTGGTACAAACATTTTCCGGAAATGTAGGAATATGGAAAATGCCCTTTGCTCAGGATATCCGGAGAGAGAAGGGAAAGCTGAATTTGACACAAGCGATGCTATTTAAACTCGTACCGATTTGTGGAACAGAAGTTTTTCTCTCACTAAAAAATTCGGTGTGGTCGAACTTGGACTATATTCAAGAATTTTGCAACCAACCAATATTAACATCATTTTGTCATACTTCTGACTTGGTAGTAACACTTATTGGCCCCCCCTTAAAGACATATTCGGGTCGAAAAGACGGCACCAGGAGAAGCTACGATTCGGATTATCTCCAGTGTATCAGAGAGGTAGCCTCTTACAGCCGACGGGACGGCGGTGGCTTGCGAGCCTCAGGTAAGAGAAGCCGACGCAGTGTCCGCCGCGGTACTGTGCGTTCCTCTCCTTTCTGCTTCCGCGGAAGGCCGGCCTCCGTGGCGGTACGCGACGTGCATTATGCAGCAGGCGGCAGCGCAAAGGGGCCGCTCCTGGCCTCGGGCGGTGGATACCTGCCCGGGCAGCATCCTCCAGCCAAACTGATGACAGCGCCACTAAGTCATGCTGTCCCGACACCCCCACATTAAATGCTCCCATCCTTTCACTAAAGCTACGTAAACTACACTGCCGGGAGAAATAAGCACACCTGGAAAGACGACGTCGATCTTTATCCGATGACGACATATGTAATCTGGGGGATAGTAGCTGTACTGATAGAAAAATTTTGTATTTGTGGGGGTCCACAACCTCCAGATGTTTAGTAAACGTAGCCGGCCGCAGTGGCCGAGCGGTTCTAGGTGCTTCAGTCTGGAACTGCGCGACCGCTACGGTCGCATGTTCGAATCCTGCCTCGGGCATGGATGTGTGTGATGTCCTTAGGTTAGTTAGGTTTAAGTAGTTCTAAATTTTAGGGAACTGATGACCTCAGATGTTAAGTCCCATAGTGCTCAGAGCCATTTGAACCATTTGAACTTAATGTGCAAGTCTTGTGGAGTTGCGTTACATCTTGGAGACTGTTTTTCTGCGTATCATATGAAAGAGAAATACTAAGTACCAAAGACAATGCAAACAAACAAATATATGAAACAATTAAATTTTGTATCTATTTACCTATATCTTTACGTATATCTTCGAAATTTCATGAAAGTAGGGGAACAGAGTTGAGAACTTATGAGAACTAACGATGATATTAGTAGAAATTAACAATTTATAATCTCCCGATAATGTCAAGAACGGCCGTCGACAAGCCAAGTAATCCGAAAATGGCTTTGAACACTATGGGACTTAACATCTGAGGTCATCAGTCGCCTAGAACTTAGAACTATTTAAACCTAATTAACCTAAGGAAGACACACACATCCATGCCCGAGGCAGGATTCGAACCTGCGACCGTAGTGGTCGCGCGGTTTCAGACTGAAGCGCCTAGAACCGCTCGGCCACTCCGGCCGGCAAGTAATCCGAATTAGAGCTGCCGGCGCCAAGCGAATAAATTTGTACGAGACTGCGGACGGCATAGTGTTAAGATAAAACGTTACTGCACAAATATCCTACAACCACATGGTAAACTAACAGCAGCTGGTAATTTGTTGTCACAGATTCATATTCATCCGATAAGACTCTCGATAGCTCATATCACAGGGTCGTTACATATATTGCAGTCGTGCCAGACTTAGCTGATGTCATGTATAAAAACAGTCAGCGACCAAAGAATACATTAAGAGCATAAAAAGGGACATAAAATATTAGAGTACATGGCATATCACCGGACAAACTACATTATTTTAAAAATCACGTTAGCAAAGATTTACATGAGGTATGTACAAAATTCCACAAATAATAGAAACAGAATAGTCCATCAACTGAGGGTGTGCCAGGTATAATGAGTGCCTTATATCGTGAGTCATCCGTCTGGAATCTATGTCTAGACATACAGAAGACAGACCTGACTATTTGTACGGAAAGATAACCCACATAATTTTTTTCTGTGTCTTATCTTTCCATACAAATAGTCAAGTCTGCCTTCTGTGTGACTAGAAATAGCTTTTAGTCAGCGCTCGGCATTACAGAATGTTGTTAGACCCTTTCTTTTGCCGTTAATGCAACCGGAAGTTGATGTGTTGTTCCAACGGGATACTGCTCGTCCACAAACTGCCTGTGACACTCAACGTGCTCTGCAACACGGGCAGCAACTTCTCTAGCCAGCACGATCTCCGGACTTGTCTCCAATCAATCACATGTGGGATATGATGGGACACGCGGCTTGACAGCTAACTCTTACGGAGCTGCGTGAACAGGTCGACCATGCGTGGCATAACGTATCCCAGGAGAGTATTCGCCACCTGTACAATCGACTGGATGTCAGAATCAGCGCCTGCATTGCCGCCCATGGAAGTTACACCACGTACTAATATGGGTGTTCCAATACGGGCCAATACTTGGCACCTTATAACCGCTTATGCTGTTGATCTGTAACTGTAATCATTTCATGCACTCCATATACACACTGTTCCAATTATAAATCTTGAGTGAATTAGGACTCTCTAAAAGAGTACACTAACTTTTTCTGCCAGTACACATGCAGGGGTTGCACAAAACCATGGAAGCACCGCAAGAAATGAGCTCTTGAACATAAATGCAGATGCTATCCTTGTCTGCAATTTGCGCTATTGTAATTCGCCACTAACGTCGTCTGCTTAGTGTCCTCAATACGTAGCAAGTATCAATAGTGGTCAGAACAGTATAGTTTCGAGTGCACTATGTCGAAGGTAAATGAAGTCGGATAAATTGTTAGTGCTCGAATGGTGGATGCTTACATAGCCAAGTCAGTCGAAATGTTTGGTGCTTCAAGACCCACGATATCGAAGATTTATGCCGCATAGAAGGAAACCGAAAAAATATCGTTAGCTAAGTCACAACGCGGACGAAAACATGTGTAGAGTGATCATGACAGACTGTCACTGAAGTGGACTGTCACGAAAAATAACAGGACAACGGATGCAAAAGACTGCAGAACAGAATGTCGCACTCGTGGATCCTGTCAGCACCAAGACAACACAAGCGGAGCTCCATAAGCAGGGACTTCCAGGACGTGCTGGAATTCTAAAACCACACATCAGTGATACAAATGCCCGTAACAGCAAAACGTGGTGCCGAAGCAATAAATGTGTCCAACTTCGGGTCGAGTTTACGTCCCAAGAGTGAAATATGGCGGAGTTTCGGTGATGATTTGGGCTCCCATATCGTGCTATTCCATGGGCTCCGTGGATATCATGCAAAGTCGCCTTACTGCCAAGGTCTTCGTGACTCTTGTAGCTGGTCAGTTCCATGCCATGGTCCCAATAGTGACGCTGTGTACCAAGACGCCGGGGTCCCTGTTCACACAGCCTGCATTGTCCGAGACTTGTTTTGTGAGCACATGTATGAATTGACGCATTTCCTCTGGACACACAGTTACCAGATCACAATATTGTTTAGACTTTGTGGTCTATCTTGGAAAGAAGGGTGCGTGATCGCTGCCCACATCTGTCATCGTTATCCGAACTTTCCGCAATTTTGAAGGAAGAAAGATACACTACTGGCCATTAAAATTGATATACCATGAAGATGACGTGCTACAACGCGAAATTTAACAGACAGGAAGAAGATGCTGTGATATGCAAATGATTAGCTTTTCAGAGCATTCACACAAGGCTGTTGCTGGTGGCGACACCTACAACGTGCTGACATGAGGAAGGTTTCCAACCGATTTCTCATACACAAACAGCAGTTGACCGGCGTTGCCTGGTGAAACGTTGTTGTGATGCCTCGTGTAAGGAGGAGAAATGCGTGCCATCACGTTTCCGACTTTCATAAAGGTCGGATTGTAGCCTATCACGATTGCGGTTTATCGTATCGCGACAATGCTGCTCGCATTGGTCGAGATCCAATGACTGTTAGCAGAATATGGAGTCGGTGGGTTCAGGAGGGTAATACGGAACGCCGTGCTGGATCCCAACGGCCTCGTATCACTAGCAGTCGAGATGACAGGCATCTTATCCGCATGGCTGTAACGGATCGTGCAGCCACATCTCGATCCCTGAGTCAACAGATGGGGACGTTTGCAAGACAACAACCATCTGCACGAACAGTTCGACGACGTTTGCAGCAGCATGGACTATCAGCTCGGAGACCATGGTTGCATCACAGACAGGAGCGCCTGCGATGGTGTACTCAACGACGATCCTGGGTGAACGAATGGCAAACCGTCATTTTTTCAGATGAATCCAGGTTCTGTTTACAGCATCATGATTGTCGCATCCGTGTTTGGCGACATCGCGGTGAACGCACTTTGGAAGCGTGTATTCGTCATCGCCATACTGGCGTATCACCCGGCGTGATGGTGTGGGGTGCCCTTCATTCGATCTCTGCGAAACCCTAGATTTCGGCAGGATAATGCACGACCGCATGTTGCAGGTCCTGTACGGGCCTTTCTGGATACAGAAAATGTTCGACTGCTGCCCTGGCCAACACCTTCTCCAGATCTCTCACCAATTAAAAACGTCTTGTCAATGGTGGCCCAGCAACTGGCTCATCACAATACACCAGTCACTACTCTTGATGAACTGTGGTATCGTGTTGAAGCTGCATGGGCAGCTGTACCTGTACACGCCATCCAAGCTCTGTTTGACTCAATGCCCAGGCTTACCAAGGCCGCTATTATGGCCAGAGGTGGTTGTTCTGGGTACTGATTTCTCAGGATCTATGCACCCAAACTGCGTGAAAATGTAATGACATGTCAGTTCTAGTATAATATATTTGTCCTATGAATACCCGTTTATCATCTGCATTTCTTCTTGGTGTAGCAATTTTAATGGCTAGTAGTATACATGCCAGCCGATGGGAGCATCTAGCCTGAGCCAGTGGTGGTAAACGCCGCCCAACGAATTCATCTAGCATGAGCAACTGGTAGTACACTCTGCCCGACTGGAGCATCTATCATGAGCTACCGGCCCGCTCAGTGGCAGGATATTGCACGATCCGTCAGTGGTACATGAAGGTGTGAACATGTTAAAATAGTAATTGCTCAGTGCTTTAAAGTCGATATTCACAATCAATATTTCTGAGAACGTAAGTTTGGAGCACAGCATTGTTTAGTAGTGAAACATGGACTGTGGGATAACCAGAACAGAAGAGAATTGAAGCATTTGAGATACGGAGCTAAAGATGAATGTTGAAAATTAGGTGACTGATAAAATAAGGAATGCGGAGGTTCTGCTAGAATCGGAGAGAAAGGGGATATGTGGAAAACACTGAAAAGGAGAATGGACAGGATGATAGGACTTCTGTTTTGACATCAGGGAATGGCTTCCATGGTACTAGAGGGAGCTGTAAGGGCGAAAACTGTAGAGGAAGAAAGAGATTGTAATACATCCAACAAATACTTGAGGACGTAGGTTGCAAGTGCTACTCTGAGATGAAGAAGTTGCCATAGGAGAGGAACTCGTGGACAGCCGCATCAAACCAGTCAGAAGACTGATGACTCAAAAAAAAATTTCACAGCAGTGTGTGCAGTGTGCGGAACAGCCGACCCTCCAGTGCTTTTCTTAGTCGAATGATTTAGCCTTCTACTGTGATACTGCCTCACTACAAGGTGTAGTCATAAAGTTTTAAATATCACTTTCAAAATATGAAGTTACAAAACTAATTTATTATTTGTTTGCAGGCATGTATCTTCAGTCATGGCTCAGGACCATAACCAAAGGAAAACGGCGTAGCCCATTGATAAAGTAAAGTATTAGCCAGTAATTCGTTCAGTGCTAATGAAGGGGAATAACACTGAATAATCCGTGCTGAGACGATAGTAAAGTGCACAGCAACAATGAACCATCCTATGACACATTACTTAGGTGGCCCAAATGGTTCCGATGACATGGTCAGACAAACCTGAATGATCGACAACCATCGCAGGCCATCGCTTTGAAGGACCATGGAGGTCCTCATGATACAGATAGGCATATTACAGTTGATCCTATGGCACAAATATTGAAAATTAGTCATGGATTAATTTTCGATACCTTGCTCAACACTTTCAACGTTACAAAGGTCACCAGTCAGCTCCCTACCATGACTGCTCACGTACATATAATAGGACCACCACACCTAAGCAGTAGCGGTGACGTTGCATATTGTGTCATGCCAACCCAGATGACATCTCTAACCAGCTAATCAACAAGTGCAACTGCTGGACGTATCACCAAGACGACAGCACAAATGAGCAAAGCAAGCAGCGGAAATACGTCGATCAACCACCCCTGAAAAAGGTGTAGACCCAACCATCAGCGAACAAAGTGATGGCGAGGCTGTTCTGGACGTGCCATGGTGTGCTGTTAACAGATGTAAATTACTCGTAAGAGGCAAACTGACAAAGGAGAACAGTGCCGAAATCTCCTAAAGAGACAAAGCGTCGCGAGAAAGTGTCCAAGGGAGTGGACTCAGAACAGTGTTGATCCCTCGTTAAGTGGAGGTCGTGAGTTTGGGTCCTGCCTCGAACTGTGGTGTGATGGTACATGGAGTATTCTATACTATGGATTTGCAGTGATAGTATGAATGCGAACAACACCCGCTAAAAACACTGCCTTACAAAAGAGAATGAGGAGGAAATGACAAAAAAGAATTTGGCAGTATGGGCCCATTTATCAGTATGACGTTGCGACTCCTTTGACTTGGATGCTTGCATAACTTCAGTTGGCAAGGGTATCATAAAGCCTTCGTATCCTCTCTGGAGGTAGGCTGGCCTTCAACTCCTTGTTATCCTGAATACTGGTCTGTTGACCCCCGAGTTGGTACCGTAAACGTTCTCAAAAATGGCTTTGAGCACTATGCGACTTAACGTCTGAGGTCATCAGTCGCCTAGAACTAATTAAACCTAACCAACCTAAGGACATCACACACATCCATGCCCCAGGCAGGATTCGAACCCGCGACCGTAGCGGTCGCTCGGCTCCAGACTGTAGCGCCTAGAACGCAAGCCACTCCGGCCGGCCGTAAACGTTATATTAGGGACAGATATGGAGGTCTTGCTGGCCTTTACAGTACCTCAGCATCATGCAGACACTTCATAGGGACATGTGTAGCTTGAAAGGTAACACATGGGAATGCAAGATATCTATGACATATCCTTCTGCCATCAGAGCCCCCTCCATCACTACCAGTTGTGAAATGAAGTCATAACCGATGACTCCTGACACCATAACGCCAAGAGTAACACTGATATACCTCTCCAAAACATTGGAAGAATGGACCCTGTCCACAGTTCGCCGCCATACTGGCCGACGATTTTCGTAGGGATTAGAGCAAAGCCGTGATTCATATGTGAACATAATGTGACATCATTCATCAACAGACCATGCATCCTTGTCATGGCACCACTCCAAATGTTGTTGTTTGTGTTATGGCGCTAACGGCGCCTACGCATGGGACAGTAATTCCCTGATCTGGCTGCTGCTAATCTCCGAACAGTTGTGTGGGGTGACACAGAATATTGGAAGGAGCCCATTACTCGTTCTCGGACAGCAGGTGCAGATGTGAATACAGCGATTCTCCGTTCTGGTTGTTAGGCGTGTTCGGCTGAAACATTGATAATGGGTATACCTGCCCTCATGTTCCCATGTAATTCAACATTGGGACACTGTCACATCTAAATGCCCTGCAAATATGGATACTGTACAATTTGATCTGCCAGCCAATTAAAGGCCCATAATGAGGCCCCTGTCAAACTCTGAGGCGCTGATAATGCTACCTTACATGAGTATGTGACATCTCTCTGTCCTTCACAGTGATCACAGAATATCTGACGCTGAACACTTGTAGAGCATCGATAATTGGTGCAGAGGCTGTCAGTTGGCGTAAATAAATGTAATGTACTGTGCATGTGGTACCACGTATCAGTACCACCCCAGGGCATGTCACGGTCGCGCGACATCTTGCGCAGCCGGTGGTGCACGTACACTGGGCCTCAACTCCAACAGCTCTGTACTACGAGTGCCCTCTGCCGCTGCAATACAGACCGCACTTGCGCTTGGAGCCTCTACACTATGACATCTTCGTTCGCGCTTAGGACAGTGAGTCTCCTCCTAGTTGCTATTGTCTGAGATGGTGTGTTTAGAGAAACATAAGTTACGTAAATCCTCTGTTTATTGTGTTAACCTGCTCACTAACCTGTCCAGCTTTCCTATGATGACAGTTGCCACACCACTCTGTAGCCTACCTCCCCTTATCGTTGTGTACAAAGTCGTACACAACAGTGCATAACTAGCTGGGGAGACCCATCACTGTCCAGTTACACTATTTTAATCACCGGTTACACTAATAAGTCTAAAATATAGGATGTAACAGTGCTGAACTACTTAAAGGCGAATGACCATATAAAATTAGCTGTAGGAAATGAAGATACCAGATTGAGATTCATTGGAAGAATCGTAAGGAACTGTAATTTTTCCATGAGAGAGGTGCCTCGTAAAACGCTCAGTTGATCGATTGTCGGTTATTTCACATGTCAGTCTTGGGCCCTTACCGTATTAGATTAACAGAAAAGAGAGAAAATCCAACAAAGAGTGATGCATTTCGTCATAGGTTCGTTTAGTAAGTGCGTGAGCATTACGATGATGCTCGGCAAATTCTAGTGGCAAATGCTCGTTGAGCATGCATGGAGATGTTTGCTGTTGGAATTCCGTGGAATATACAGTCGAGAAGCTTCAAGCAGCACACATACATATCGCGAGGCGCGCTGAGTGGCGGCGCGGTTTAGGGTGTCATGTCACGGATTGCGCGGCCCCTCCCGCCGAAAGTTCGAGTATTCCCTCGGGCGTGGGAGTGTGTGTGTGTTGTTCTTAGCATAAGTTAGTTTAAATTAGTTTAAGCAGTGTGTAAGTCTACGGACCGATGACCCCAGCAGTTTGGTCTCTTAGGAATTTACACACTTTTGAACATTTTTACATATCACGAAATAACCACGACGAGGAAATCAGAGAAATTAGAACTCAGGCGGGACTTACCAACTGTCATTCTTCCCACTTGACGAAAATGTCTGCATTAACTGCGTCGATATTCCTACGGCGTCTATCGTTTATAAAAGAAAATACCTCAGAAATGATACGGCACTTTGAATTAATAGTGACATCTGGTGTGTATACCTGTAAGTAAAAAAGATCGTTTACGAATTGAAATAATTAAATTAATTAATGAAACTGAATGTAATTTGTACGTATAAATTGTTGTAAATTTTGACTGAAGTAACGTTTACCTTTAATTCTGGTGTATATGTAATGTGTAAATAGTTTTGTGTGGGTGTTCACCTATTTCCACTGTTGTTGCTGAAATTGTATTCATATGTGACATTACGGAGGACAGAGAAGTGGAAAAGTGTGCTTACGAATTAATAACTGTACAGATATGTCTATAGGAAATGCAAAACTGATGTTACACTGTGTTAATAACCAAAAAGTTATCTGCATCTGGAATTGTTGCTCGGAAAATTATAGGACTGTGAAGAATTTTGTTAATCATGCGCAAGTATGCGTAAACTGCAACAAGCCTCTTGGTTGTGTAATGCAGGGGGTCCTGAGAAGAATGGTCAGTATTCCGCCATATGACAGGAACGAACATTCGAAGAAAAAGTCTCGTAAATATGGGCTCTCAAATGAATACATTACAAGCTATGAGCACTCCTCCATCTGCGCTACTGTGAAACATATTTCTACTGAACAAGTCCTAATACATCTTAATGTATGCATTTTAGAACTCATGTTTACTAGACACTTTTGCTTTGAAAGATCGATTGTGTCATATCCGTGAACATTAACCATTCCTCCTGTAATATCCCGTATGATGTAACATACGTACTGATGCCTACCAGTACATAAGAATAGTTATTGCAGTTCGGTAGTAAATTGCATGATACTCATAATCGTTTACCCACTCATACACAAATCATAAACTTTGTTTGGTCTGTACACTTAACATAAATCGCTCATTACTGCTGAACTGTTCCATGTGTAAAGTTGTACGTGATCTTTTAAACAGAAATAGGAAATTTCGCCTTTGACCATTGAGTATGGTGTGGAGTATCGGATAATTCAGTTGAGACGAATATCACGTGTTTCTTGGAAGACATAAATTCTTCATTATGAAGAACAATATCGTGGGCACGTTACTCTGGCATCGAGACAGCTAAGATTTTGGAGGTATCTAGCTATTAACGAGTAGCGACATCACACCCACCACCATTAGAAAATGGAACAGGGAAGTGGAAAAATTATAATGAAACCAAAAGTACCCTCCGACCTACACCGTAAGTTATAGATGAAGTTCACGTGGTGTCCACTCTAGTGCCAGACGTCCCCTGGACCGTCTTTCCAGGGCCGCATTCGGCATGCATGACAATATGCGACCGCATCGAACAGCGCAGGTGGAATTGCTCTTGAAATGAGAGGATATTCGGCGAATGGACAGGCCTGCCCCTTCCCCTCGACTTAAACCCCATCGAACACGTGTGGGATGCGTTGGGGACACGTACTTCAGCACATGCACATGCACCAACGACCATCCAGCAGTGCCTACCTCGCGGCTGGAGGAATGAAACGCCCCACCACAAAAAACTGTTTACCAAAATTGTGGCTATTAGATATTAGATATTAGATTTACTTCATTCCAATTAATCCGTAGTGAGGAGGTCCTCCAGGATGTGGAACACGTCAGAAAAACAACAATAGATGACAAATATTTACAACTAAAACAAATAAGCTAATGTACCATTCCATGGGTCCCAAGTGCAATGATTGTCATTTTTTAATGAACACCATATGAAAAAGTCATTTTACATATACTAATGCACTGAATTTAAAATAATTTTTTTTATTTATTTATAAGGTAATAAACATGTAATACAACCACTATAATACTTATTTACAATGAACACATTACTGCACTGAAATGGTGCAGAAGTTAGATTGTACTTACACTCACACACATTTACAATGAACATATTACTGCACTGAAATTGTGCAGAAGTTATATATATATATATATATATATATATATATATATATATATATATATAAAAATCAGTTAGTTTTACTGAGAAATTCATCAATGGAGTAGAGGATTGGCCACCAATAAATCCTTTAGCCGTCTCTTAAACTGAATTTCATTGGTTGTTAAGCTTTTTATGGCTGCTGGCAAGTTATTGAAAATGTGTGTTCCTGAATAATGCACACCTTTTTGTACAAGACTAAGTGACTTTAAATCTTTGTGAAGATTATTCTTATTTCTAGTATTGATTCCATGAATTGAGCTGTTGGTTTGAAAAAGTGGTATATTTTTAATGACAAATTTCATTAAGGAATAAATATATTGGGAATCAGTAGTTAGTATACCTAGTTCCCTAAACAAGCTTCTGCAGGATGTTCTTGAGTTCACACTACATATAACTCTTACTGCACGTTTTTGTGCCCGGAAAACTTTAGCTTGGCTTGATGAATTACTCCAAAAAATAACCCCATCTGACATTATGGAATGAAAGTAAGCATAGTATCCCAGCTTTTTACATTTTTATATCCCCTATGTCTGACAAAATTCGCATTGCAAACAGAGATTTGTTAAGACGCTTCAGCAGTTCTGTGGTGTGCTTCTCCCAGTTGAATTTATTATCAAGCTGTAATCCCAAGAATTTAACACTGTCCACTTCTTCTATCTTCTTGTCATCGTATGTTAGACATATACTCGTGTGACACCCCTTACAAGTTTTGAACTGCATGTAGTGTGTTATTTCAAAGTTTAGTGACAAAGAATTGGCTAGCATGGGAGCACGTTGCAGAGCATGTGTTGCCGTCCCTCGTGATCATACACATGATTAAGAACCATGCCAGGATACCATCGTGTATCGCACTAACTTCAGCGTAACAATTGTCTTTGAATAAAAGTGTCATTTCTGTTCGGCACATTGCGTATTTCTTTCTGTTCTTTTCTGTACTATACTGTAGCAGGTATTTCTATGTATGGTCTAAGTTAACTCAAGCCTTGTTACTTGGCAGTGACACATAGTGCGAAAATTACCTTCGTCCTTATGTATTGCACACCAGTGTGTTAAGTTCGACCCAAGTGTGATCACCAGCAAAAGGGACCCGAAATGCACCCCAGGAAAAATGTAATGGTCACTCAACTTGTTAACTATCATCTCACTGCGTAATACTGATTAATTTTCCTCACTGCGCGCGAGAAAAAATGTTTCATTTCACACAGAGATGATGTACAATCCAAGGAATAATCAATTATCACTTCTTCTCGCAATTATTTTCGCTTGCAATTAAACTGGTCTTACACTTCTTTCTCCTTCTAAATACCAAACTATAAAAGAGAACGTGAATGATTGCTGTAAGGTAAGTTCAACTATATTCTCACGTTAAAAGCAACGTGTCGCAATATTACTTGACTAACTTCAGTTCAGAATTGATTATCTTCAATATTAAACAAGAGACTTGTCGACAGCCGAATACGAACACAAACACAAGACTATGTGTTTAAAATTGTATTTCAGGTGCAGCAGCGATAGCACCCGACATTCTTAGGCTCCGGTCGATTGTCACAAGTTGTCACTGCTCACACACACCAGTGCCAATTAATTTCATCTCCACCAGCACATCCGGATACCGCGTGACTCGTTACAAATACGTAACTTTACCAACATTATCATAAATACATTTTCCTCGTCTAGTTCCTCTTGGTCGCTCACAAATATTACAAGAATAATCTCCTGTCTTTACACTGCATACGAGGATAGGATGATCATAATCTGTTTCGAGAAGAGTGGAATTTTCGTACATTTTCTTGGTAAAAAAGTGGGACGACCTTTAATCTATCATTAAATATCGCTTTTAACTCTATAGTTTCCTCTTCCTCTGTTAATGTGTCCTTTACTGATTTGAGTAATGGTAATCTAATGATATATAGGAAAAACTGTAAAGCATAATATCCCAAGCTTCCAGAAATTTACTTTTAAAGAAAATGTGACATTCATGAAACAGAATACAGAAAGACATACAGTAAGACTCACGACAGAAAAAGTTTTGAAAAAACATCAGAAATTAGTTCTTATCGATTCTATGCTGCAATCATATTTCTTTGAAGATGAAATTTAATTCAGTAACTCAGGTTTGCCTAATATGTACGAACAGAAATCAGTATAGTTGTATTTACTGAAGTAGAAGCAGATCAATAAAATACACTTAACACTCCTCACAGTACATCTACACCTCTCATCTCTCCACTTCAACGACAGTCAGCTGAAAACTCTTTCAGATTTTCATTGTAGGCAGGGAGTGAAAATAAGTACTGTGCTATGTTAAGCTATTGTCTGAACTGTTCGTTACATTTTTAAGAACTGAAAAACCTACACTATGGTTTATTTGCTATCAGCTCAGTCCTGTATTCACTTGTTGTTTTACAATCCTCGTTACGAGGATAAAAAATTCCGTATTCATATTCATCATAAGCGAACCGTCTCATACATCCTCACCAAAACGAAGCAATGGTACCTAAATTGCTGATTCGATTCAGACAAACCACAGAATGAATCAATAGTAAATTGACAGTAACAGAATAATTGTTTTTCTTCAGACTTTACATTCGTAGCGACAGAGAAATGTCGTACTGCATTTGTATTTATAGTTACTACACATTCATAAAGTTATTTATTATGTACATTCCAAATAAATGATCAGGTCTATAAGTGGGTATAGCTGTTCTTCTATTGGTGAATATTTATTTGTTATGTTATATTTCTGTCATTATACCTTATTGATAATATCATAACATCAAACAATAAATACCAAATACACATCATTCGTTCAATATACATGTTCTTCTTCTCATTGTACCTCCCTTCCCATCATAATTTCAACACAATAGAAAATACACTATTCCTCACTATGTTCCACATTAGTGAACGCTAGTTTAACTTGACAGCTCCGTTTTAAGTGTTAAAACTTAGTTAACAGCATCACTTAATAACTGCCACGTTCCTTCCCCAGCTCTACGAGCGTGTCCGCAATACGTAATTTATACATGGTCACCCTCTAATTGTGGCATTTGACTGATGCATTTACCATGTGTCTCGGGTGAGGTTTATATAAACAGGGATTCTTGACATAATTCATAATACATACACATTCTACATTCAAATTCAGATGTGTACAAGTTCTATAAATTAAATATCGCCTTTTGCAACTGTAATGAAAGTCTTATTACGACTAGACGTCTTTTGTTTTATTGTAAAGGATCTTCAATAGTCACTGTGACAGTATGGTTCCTTTCTCTTATAATTTTCTTTGAACTGTTCTCCTGATTTTCTTACCACTGTAAACGATTTTAATTCTTATCGATACTCGCAGCTTTTTTGTTGTTTATCTCATTCTCTATGTTCTCCTACGTGTATGTGTTGGGTTTTCAGCACACAGCACTTTCACTACACTAAGCATATGCACGTTTCTGTGTTGAGAAGAATCACAGTCCTCTCGCCATCTCGTATGTTTTGTTTTGCTGTTACGGGACACGTTTGACTTTTGTTTGGTTTAGTAGTGGTGAGAGCGTTTGATATTATATTTTCCGACTAGACCAAATCTGCGTGTGTGTGTGTGTGTGTGTGTGTGTGTGTGTGTGTGTGTGTGTGTGTGTGTGAAAAGCGTATCGAGCGAGCAGAGCAGCGGATGACAGAAGTTGCCAAAGAGGCCGGCAGGACCGCCATGACCACGAAGAAAATGGAGGAGAACGTCGTTTTGGATCTGAAATGTTTGATGTATGGTCCAAGGATCGCTGACTAGAGGTATGTTTGAACTTACAGGGTGACAATTATTGAATTACATGAAAAAAACATAAAATAGTTACAAACCACGGCGTGAAAACACTTTATTCAGCAAGTAAATGTCACTACAAATATTCGGATTTAGGTTATGACGTGTTCGATACGCCTGGCATCATTTGCGATGATGTGGCGCAGACGAATAGGGAAACTCTGCATGACCCGCTGAAGTGTCGGAAAATCGATTCTATCGATGACCTCCTGAATGGCTGTTTTCAGCTCAGCAAGGGCTTTGGGGGTTATTCCTGTACATATGTTACATGTGTTCAAATCTGGAGAATATGGCGGCCAATCGAAGCCCATTCCAGTGGCCTCTGGGTACCCAGAGCCAGAATGCGATCCCCAAAGTGCTCGTCCAGGACATTAAACATTCTCCTGCTTCGATGGGGTCGAGCTCCGTCTTCCATGGACCACATTTTGTAGAAATCAGAGTCACTTTGGGTAATGGGGATGAAATCATCTTCCAAAGCCTTCACGTACCGTTCGGTAGTCACCGAGCGATCAAGGAATATCGCACCGATTATTCTGTGACTGGACATTGCACACCGCACAGTCACCTGTTGAGGGTGAAGAGAGTTCTCGATCGCGAAACGCGGATTGCCAGTCCCCAAAATGCACCCATTATTGACGGACCCACCCAAATAACAGTGGCGTTCGTCGTTAAAGCGAACCATACATGCGTATACTAATTCCCATCATACCCCGCGGCCAGCCGTGCAGTTTGAACGTCGTAGCACGAACCGTTCAGAAGCTATGAAGATTTTATTTCATATTGTTCAATAACTGTCACCCGTAACTACGAAAAATGTAACCCAAAATCTTAAACGTGTTTTTCTCGAAACCGTATTTTTAAAAGTGGCTGGTAACATAACCTGAGAATGGAAAATACAATTTTTATGATAATTTGACGCCGGTATTCTAAATCGAATTCTCTATGAGCGTATGTAGCCGTTTTGCGATATCTACATAACTCTATTTTTGGTGCACGTTTTTGTCCCGATTTTGTGGGAGACGAAAATAACATTTGTTTTAACATGTCATCTTTTGTTAAAATTAAATATTTTTCAATTATCCTATGTATTCTGACCAAAAATATCTTGAAAATTACTTAGACAAAATTAGTTTGTTACAGGTCCAATGGGACGGCTTCGAGAATTTCTCCCGATGACGAATGTTGCGGCTGAAGGGTTCCTTCCGCCTGGTGCTTATGTCCAATGGGGACGCAAAAATGTGTTCTTAAAGACAAAAATGTACGGAATAAAACTATATCATTAGATTTAGCCTTAATTTTTATTTTCTTCAAAAAGTCTTTAAAGTCACCTATTTTTCGTGCGTTCAAAGAGGGCCACGCTGTTCACAGACTATGTCGTTGGGTTGGTTTAGTTAGTTAGTTTAATGTTCCATGGATTATTTTGCACGATAAATCTTCAAGATGTGGAACGAGTCATTTTACATTCACACCGTAATTTAATTTATACATATGGTTCCGTTTTGAATATGTATAAGTTTCATTGCAAAAAGAAAATGCATTTAAAGATATGAATAGTAATTCCTAACCATCAGCTTCTACACATTGCAATAACAGAAATTTTTCTACGGAGTCTAGGGGTAGCGTCTTTGATTCATAATCAAACCGTCTTCGGTCCCGGGTTCGATCCCCGCCACTGCCTAAATTTTGATAAATAATCAGTATTGGCGGCCGATGACTTCAGGCATAAGAAGTCAGCCTCATTCTGCCAACGGCCTTGTCAAAGAGGGCGGAGGAGCGGATAGAGGTTCAGGGCATTCTCTTGTCCTAGGGGTGGGAAATTGCCCCTAAAGGCGGAAGAATCAGCAATGATCAACGACATGAGGATGCAGAAGGCAATGGAAACCACTGCATTAAAGACACGTAACATGTATCCACAGGACATGTAGCCTGTAATTGAAGAAGTGTCATGATGATCTCTCCATTGGCAAAAGATTCCGGAATAGTCCCCCATTCGGATCTCCGGGAGGTGACTGGCAAGGGGGAGGTTACCATGAGAAAAAGATTGAATAATCAACGAAAGGATAACGTTCTATGAGTCGGGGCGTGGAATGTCAGAAGCTTGAACGTGGTAGGGAAACTAGAAAACCTGAAAATGGAAATGCAAAGGCTCAACCTAGATATAGTAGGGGTCAGTGAAGTGAAGTGGAAGGAAGACAAGGATTTTTGTTCAGATGAGTATCGGGTAATATCAACAGCAGCAGAAAATGGTATAACAGGTGTAGGATTCGTTATGAATAGGAAGGTAGGGCAGAGGGTGTGTTACTGTGAACAGTTCAGTGACCGGGTTGTTCTAATCAGAATCGACAGCAGACCAACACCGACAACGATAGTTCAGGTATACATGCCGACGTCGCAAGCTGAAGATGAACAGATAGAGAAAGTGTATGAAGATATTGAAAGGGTAATGCAGTATGTAAAGGGGGACGAAAATCTAATAGTCATGGGCGACTGGAATGCAGTTGTAGGGGAAGGAGTAGAAGAAAAGGTTACAGGAGAATATGGGCTTGGGAAAGAGGAGAAAGACTAATTGAGTTCTGTAACAATTTTCAGCTAGTAATAGCGAATACCCTGTTCAAGAATCACAAGAGGAGGAGGTATACTTGGAAAAGGCCGGGAGATACGGGAAGATTTCAATTAGATTACATCATGGTCAAACAGAGATTCCGAAATCAGATACTGGACTGTAAGACGTACCCAGGAGCAGATATAGACTCATATCACAATACAGTAGTGATGAAGAGTAGGCTGAAGTTCAAGACATTAGTCAGGAAGAATCAATGCGCAAAGAAGTGGGATACGGAAGTACTAAGGAATGACGAGATACGTTTGAAGTTCTCTAACGCTATAGATACAGCAATAAGGAATAGCACAGTAGGCAGTACAGTTGAAGAGGAATAGACATCTCTAAAAAGGGCCATTACAGAAGTTGGGAAGGAAAACATAGGTACAAAGAAGGTAGCTGCGAAGAAACTATGGGTAACAGAAGAAATACTTCAGTTGATTGATGAAAGGAGGGAATACAAACATGTTCCGGGAAAATCAGGAATACAGAAATACAAGTCGCTGAGGAATGAAATAAATAGGAAGTGCAGGGAAGCTAAGACGAAATGGCTGCAGGAAAAATGTGAAGACATCGAAAAAGATATGATTGCCGGAAGGACAGACTCAGCATACAGGAAAGTCAAAACAACCTTTGGTGACATTAAAAGCAACGGTGGTAACATTAAGAGTGCAACGGGAATTCCACTGTTAAATGCAGAGGAGAGAGCAGATAGGTGGAAAGAATACATTGAAAGCTTCTATGAGGGTGAAGATTTGTCTGATGTGATAGAAGAAGAAACAGGAGTCGATTTAGAAGAGATAGGGGATCCAGTATTAGAATCGGAATTTAAAAGAGCTTTGGAGGACTTACGGTCAAATAAGGCAGAAGGGATAGATAACATTCCATCAGAATTTCTAAAATCATTGGGGGAAGTGGCAACAAAACGACTATTCACATTGGTGTGTAGAATATATGAGTCTGGCAACATATCATCTGACTTTCGGAAAAGCATCATCCACACAACTCCGAAGACGGTAAGAGCTGACAAGTGCGAGAATTATCGCACAATCAGCTTAACAGCTCATGCATTGAAGCTGCTTACAAGAATAATATACAGACGAATGGAAAAGAAAATTGAGAATGCGCTAGGTGAATATCAGTTTGGCTTTAGGAAAAGTAAAGGGACGAGAGAGGCAATTCTGACGTTACGGATAATAATGGAAGCAAGGCTAAAGAAAAATCAATACACTTTCATAGGATTTGTCGACCTGGAAAAAGCGTTCGACAATATAAAATGGTGCAAGCTGTTCGAGATTCTGAAAAAAGTAGGGGTAAGCTATAGGGAGAGACGGGTCATATATAATATGTACAACAACCAAGAGGGAATAATAAGAGTGGACGATCAAGAACGAAGTGCTCGTATTAAGAAGGGTGTAAGACAAGGCTGTAGCCTTTCGCCTCTACTCTTCAGTCTGTACATCGAGGAAGCAATGATGGAAATAAAAGAAAGGTTCAGGAGTGGAATTAAAATACAAGGTGAAAGGATATCAATGATACGATTCGCTGATGACATTGCTATCCTGAGTGAAAGTGAAGAAGAATTAAATGATCTGCTGAACGGAATGAACAGTCTAATGAGTACACAGTATGGTTTGAGAGTAAATCGGAGAAAGACGAAGGTAATGAGAAGTAGTAGAAATGAGAACAGCGAGAAACTTAACATCACGATTGATGGTTACGAAGTCAATGAAGTTAAGGAATTCTGCTATCTAGGCAGTAAAAAAACCAATGACGGACGGAGCAAGAAGGACATCAAAAGCAGACTCGCTGTGGCAAAAAAGGCATTTCTGGCCAAGAGAAGTCTACTGATATCAAATACCGGCCTTAATTTGAGGAAGAAACTTCTGAGGATGTACGTCTGGAGTACAGCATTGTATGGTAGTGAAATATGGACTGTGGGAAAACCGGAACAGAAGAGATTCGAAGCATTTGAGATGTGGTGCTATAGACGAATGTTGAAAATTAGGTGAACTGATAAGGTAAGGAATGAGGAGGTTCTACGCAGAATCGGAGAGGAAAGGAATATGTGGAAAACACTGATAAGGAGAAGGGACAGGATGATAGGACATCTGCTAAGACATGAGGGAATGACTTCCATGGTACTAGAGGGAGCTGTAGAGGGCAAAAACTATAGAGGAAGACAGAGATTGCAATACGTCAAGCAAATAATTGAGGACGTAGGTTGCAAGTGCTACTCTGAGATGAAGAGATTAGCACAGGAAAGGAATTCGTGGCGGGCCGCATCAAACCAGTCAGTAGACTGATGACCAAAAAAAAAAGTAAGAAGTTGTCAAGGAGAAATTTTCTCAGTGTGTTTTCAAATTTTACTTCGCTGTCTGTCAGACATTTTATATCACTTGATTAAGTGACAAGGACAACCTTGATGTGGAATGGTGAATGTCATTTTTCCTTCTAGTATTGTAATTATATACACCATCGTTCCTTTTCAACTGATTATTTACAATGAAGTTCTTGAGGGAATAAATATCCTGTGAATCAGTAGTCAGAATGCTCACCCCCTTAAACAGATATCTACAAGATGATTGTGGGTGAGCACCAAATATTATTCTTACCGCACGTTTTTGAGCAACAAAGATTTTCTCTCTTAAAGATGAGTTACCACAGAATATTATTGCACTTGACATTACTGAATGAAAACGTGCATAATATGTCAACTTACTGATTTGTCTCTCCCCAGGTTTGTAATGGTGTTGTTGTTGTGGTCTTCAGTCCTGAGACTGGTTTGATGCAGCTCTCCATGCTACTTTATCCTGTGCAAGATTCTTCATCTCCCAGTGCCTACTGCAACCTACATCCTTCTGAATCTGCTTAGTGTATTCATCTCTTGGTCTCCCTCTACGATTTTTATCCTAAACGCTACCCTCCAGTACTAAATTGGTGATCCCTTGATGCCTCAGAACATATCCTACCAACCGATCCCTTTTTCTAGTCAAGTTGTGCCACAAACTTCTCTTCTCCCCAATTCTATTCAATACCTCCTGATGACTTATGTGATCTACCCATCTAATCTTCAGCATTCTTCTGTAGCACCACATTTCGAAAGCTTCTATTCTCTTCTTGTCTAAACAATTTATCGTCCATATTTCACTTCCATACATGGCTACAATACATACAAATACTTTCAGAAAAGATTTCCTGACACTTAAATCTATACTCGATGTTAACAAATTTCTCTTCTTCAGAAACGCTTTCCTTGCCATTGCCAGTCTACATTTTATATCCTCTCTACTTCGACCATCATCAGTTATTTTGCTCCCCAAATGGTTCTAACTGCAAATGTGGCTAAGTCGAATTCTTCTTTTCTCTTTTAGTGTTCAACCCTGAAGTTGGTTTGCAGCAGAGCGCCATTCCTCTCTTCTGTCTGCCTTCCTCTTCATTTCCACGTATGTCTTACATCCAACGTCATTCATGATCTGTTACATGTATGATATCCTTGGTCGCCCCCGCCGATTCCTTCCTTCAGCAGCTCCTTCTGCTATTGTTCCAATGACGTTGTTGTGTCGTAGGATATGCCCTCTAAGTTTGTCTCTTCTTGTTTGGATGTGCCTCCACAGATACCTGGTGTCCTGTACTCTTCTAAGCACCTCTTCATTTGTTACTTTGTCTCTCCAGTTGATCTTCATCATCCTTCTATAGCACCACATCTCCAGGGCCTCTAGCCGTCTTCTCTCTTCTCTTCCAATCGTCCAAGTTTCACATCCATATAGGGCCACACTCCAAACGAAACCTTTCATGATACGCTTCCTTATTTTCAGACTGATGTTGTTGCTGGTGGGTAAGTTCCTTCTCCGATTAAATGCAATTTTGGCCTTTTGTATTCTGGTCGCAATTTCTTTCCGGTTTCTACCATCTCTTGTGATTTTGCTTCCCACATAAGTAAATTCCTCTATCACTTCCAGCTCCTCTCTTACAATTCTCATTCTGAAAGGTTCATATTCTGCTCCTGTGCTGCATGCCATCACTTTAGTCTTTTTCTTGTTTATTCTCATTCCATCTGATTGCATAGAATTTTTTCCATTGTTCTGAGGACTTCCTCTAAATCTTCTTTTGTCTCCGTGACTATAGCAATATCATCTGCATAACGTAGCATGTCTATCTTCTGCCCATTAATTTTCATCCCCACCTCAGTAGTTTCTCGAACTTGGTCTATAGCTTCCTGGATGTAAGCATTGAATATAAGAGGAGAGCGAGCACATCTTTGCCTTACCCCTTTTCTAATATTTGCTTCTTGTTCATGGTGACAGTTCCTAATCACTGCCGCCTCATTCTTATAGAAATTGAGTATCACACGGATGTCTTTGTACTTTATTCCACTTTTCCTCAGCACCCTGAACATCTCTTGCCAGATAACGTTATCAAATGCCTTTTCCATGTCTACAAAGGCAATATAAGGTGGTTTATTTTTCTGTAATTGCTTTTCGATAACGAGGATCACCAGTAAACCATGTGAAGGTGGGGGATATGCTGAGTGAAGATCAGTTTGGCTTCAGAAGGGGATTGGGAACAAGAGTGGCGATTCTGGCACTGAGACTCGTTATCGAAAAGTCGAATTAGAAGATCCAAAATGCGCTTTTTCCACTTTAAATTCCCATTTATATGTACAGTTAAGAATTTTGAAGTTTCCGCCCTCTTTATTAGTTCCTTATCGCTCGTTACACTTCACTCAAGTAGTACCCACCCCTAGATGTGAAGAACTGAATGTGTTGTTTCTTTTCAAAATTAAGGGTGAGGCTATTCGTAGAAAGCCATTCAATGACACTTTTAAGATGTTTGTTTACCATTTCTTCTGTTTCTGTATGTATGCTTGGGTTCACTACAATACTAGTGTCATCTGCAAAAAGAACTAATTTTGCTCGTGTACGTTACATGGAAGATGGTTTACATATATGATGAACAATAGTGGACCTGAGATTGAGTCTTGGAGAACCTCATAAGTCGTATTTCTCCAGGCACAACTTGCGATCACGCAGGAGTCATCTGCTGCAGAGCCCACGTTCAACAATGCGCGCTGAATGGTGTGTTTCGAAACACTTGTCCCTGCACCAATATCGAACTCTGTCGTTAGATATGCCACAGATCGCCGCCTATCCCACTTTGCAGACTGGGAAAGCGATGAGGAGTAAACGTGCAACAGCTTATCGCCTACTCGTAGTTCCACCGTCTTCAGCCACTCATCACAGATGCTCACGACAGAAGCACGCGAACATCCGACCAGTTCCATCGTTTCCGTGATGCTCATTCGCAGGCGACAGGCCACAAAAATCTGGCCATTGCCGAAGTCTCGGACGTCAGCAGATTTCCCAATTTACGTGCGTATCGTCACTAGAATGATAACAAATTCGTATCAGTTCCGCTTACGTACATTCCTTATCGCGTCACGTGCTCGCAACGCTAATAGGCTCAATTCACTCTCGCAATTGGTAGTTATCATAATTTTGTATATGAAATAATGGAACGAGAAGCAAATGTGAAGGGTGAGTAGGAAACTAGTGACTTCCAGCCGCACGGGGCACTACGGAAATGCATGGTTGAAACTGAAAATTTGTGCCAGAGCGGGACTCGAACCCGGATTTACCGCAGTTGCCTTAACCCCCTATTCTCAAATTGTTGATTCCAGTAGGAGTTCGGAAGATGTTTGCCCATCCGCACTGAAGGAAATGTATCTGTTCCGACACAACAGACACTACATGCCCATATATGTACATTTCCACTTTAGACGAGTGCTAATCTGCTTTCTTCAAGGAGGCCTCGGGCGACTCCTATCCTTCCTCTGCTCGAGTTGATGCGCCGCTCTTATTAAGCTCGATGCCGACTGGACTTTAAAGTTTAATCTCATTCCCCATCTTCCTCCTTTACTTTAACATTCAGCACCTGCTGTAGGCTCCGACAGCATCTCAGCCCATTGATATTCATCGCAAGCCTGCTTCCGAAAGGATAAACACAGTGGTACCTGTCGGGCTAAATTGAGCGGCAAGAGCGCGACGGTTTAAAGCTGGTCTCCACTAACAAGGAAGAGGGCTGTTTACTGAATAAATCGCTGTGGAAGCTGTTCTTAAGCACACTTCAACTTAGCTAAGATATTCCAGTGCCAGGTTCTAGTTCACAGTCCTCACTCGACTGTTCTAAGTTGTGACATATTTTTACTTTAGGATTGGATATATCACATACACTATTACAAGCAAATAGTGAAACTTAATTAGAGCATAAAGTAATGAGTATGTAATGCCACACTGATATATAGATTTTGACTAAGATTTTGAGAAAGCTTTTGACTCAGATCTGCACGCAAAGACTCTGTAAAACAAAGAATTAAAAGTACAAAGTATGTTAAAAAATAGCAGATATTTTTATTTTTTTGGAAGTAGTAGGTATGCTATGTGCATTCTGGACTACATCAGACCTTTGACCTTGACCTTCCTCCCCTCACCTACCCCCTACACTCCCCTCCCCTACCGTATGCCCTCCCCAATACCCGGCACCCCTTCCTGCTCCACTTCCTTTACCCTGCCATTCCCTGCTATCTGAAACCTGTACCAGTTGATCCTCTATTTTTATGCGGTACTGGACACTGACTGAGGGCAGGATTTAACCCTCCAATTGGATTTATTTTTTTCTGAAAGTATACAGTACTGAACAAACATTGTGAAAGTGTATTAGCAAAAAATCCTGTCTTTTAGGTTTATGTCTTTTATAAGTTTATGTGCATAATTCTGTCATGAAGATACATACTGTATCACAGAAATTATCAAAGATGAAAGCTCTTACAAGGGATGTTCAGTAAGTAAAGAAGCAATTTTTCTGAAAGCAGGTTGGTTTTACTCAGGATCCAATTACACCATGTTATTCCCCACTACTTTGGCTACAAAACCCTACTTTTCAACATAATCTCCAGTCTATGCGACAGCCTTACGCCACCTCACTAGGAGGGTCTGTATGACCACATGGTAGCACTCTACTGGTGAACATATGAGCCAACATCCTGCTGCTTTAATAACCTCCCTATGATCCATGTGCTGCTTCCAAAAGAGTACATATTGCATTGAGCCAAACAGATGGAAGTCAAAAGCAGCAAGATCCGAATTGCAGGGTGGGTGATCAACAACAGTCCAATGACGTTTTGTGAGCTCCTCTCAGATGCACAGACTTATGTGAGGCCTTGTGTTCTCATGTTTGATCTGTTGTCACAGTTGGAAACTGATGAGCCACAAATAGATGTAGGAGAAGACAGGACACAACAAACTTTCAAAAAGTGTTTGAAAAGTAAGAAGTCAGCACAAGCTGTGGAGAAGAAGAAAGTTTTGTTCTTAGGTAGTGCACATGGTAGAGGTGTTTGCCAACTGTTGCAGTATGAACTAGGGTCAAGTTACCAGGTCACAAGCCTTTTTACACCTAGTGCAAGTCTGGGTCCGGTGATAGAGGATGTAGGTTCACTTTGTAAAGACTTCACAAAAGAAGACACTGTGGTAATAGTGGGTGGGGTGGGCAACAGCATAAATAGGAACGCTAATTATTCAATTGAGAGTGACCTGGTAAAGACAGCTTCATCAACAAGATGTATGGGGGTTGGGCTTGTGTCTGTTCTGAGGCACTATGACTGGCCTCATTGAAACTCTTCTGTTAGGATGGTTAATTTAGAGGTGGAGTGGCTGTTTGGACCAGATATGGGGTCCAATATCTGTGTGGTTCCTGGCCTTCACCTCAACAGGAAAGGGAAGGGAAAACTGTCTGGGTTAACAACAAATGACTTAGGGGGGGGGGGGGGGGAGCACTGTCACAAGTGGTAAAGTACTAGTGGTTACAAGTGACAGATAAGCAGTTTTGTTAGTGTAGGGAGGGCAGAAACAAAAGATATTCAGATACAGGCTGAAAATGACATTCATATTGATAAAACAGGCAGCCAGAAAGCAAATTTTAATGTACACAATTCACACAGACAGCCTCTGATTGAAACTAGAGATACTCAAAAATTGGCAGGAAAATTACGTTCATCCAGTTATAATTCAGCCAGTGCACAAAATCAGTTATCACTATTGCATCAGAATATCTGAGGACTAAGGGGTAAGCTTAATGAGTTGCTTATTTGTGTTGAAGAATTAGAGCTGAGCAAACCAGCTGGTATAAACTGCCTCTCTGAACATCATGTGACCACTGGTATAGATATGTTAAATGTTACAGGATTTAAGTTAGCTTCTTATTTCTGTAAAGAAAATATGGAGAAAGGAGGATTTGCCATATTTTCAGAAACTGTTTTGATTTCAAGAATATTGATATTAATAAATTTTGCTCAGAGCAGCACTTAGAAGCCTGTGCAACAGAAGTATTATTTCATAATGAGTCCTTTAAAGTAGTAGGTAGGCTATATACAGATCACCTTCAGGAAATTTTAACCTTTTCATACAAAATCTGGAAGCTCTGCTGTCCCATCTCATAGTAAAAAACCAGGAAATAGTGGTTGCTGGGGATTTTAATTTTGATTTATTGAAAAGCTCTGTCAGTGAACAATTATTGCAATCAGTAACACTATCATTCAATTTAGTTCTTACTGTGAACTTTGCTACTAAGATATGTAAATGCTCTGAGACTATTGATAATATCTTTGTAGACAAATCTAGGGAGAAAGTCATATCACAAAACCAATAGTAAATGGGCTATTTGATCATGACATGCAGCATCTTGTGTTAAATGTTGAAACTTATCAGGATGAAAAATCTATTAAATCTGGGTACAGGACTGTAATAAATAAATCAATTATTGAGAAATTCAGGAAATTGCTCAAAGACATGAACTGGATAGATGTTTACAATACCTCTGACTCAAATGGAAAATACAAAGCATTCATTAATAAAGTTGCCCCCACTTTTGAAAATTGTTTTCCCCTAAAGGTATCTCAAATCACACAGAAGTCAAAACATAAACTGTGGATTACACAAGGAATAAAGATATCATGTAGGACAAAAAGGAGACTGTATTTACTATCTATGAACCGCTCTGATGTTAGAATTTTAATGTATTACAAAGAATACTGCAAAATATTGAAGCAAGTAATCCAGAAATAGAAGCAGCTCTATTGTAAGAGAAAGATAATTATATTAGGTAACAAAATAAAAACTGTACTGTACTGGTGGCGCCAAAAAGGAAGAGGAACAGATAGCTCTAAAAATAAATAAGACTTTGGTAACAAGTACATGTAGTGTTGCAAACCTCTTAAACAACTACTTCATTTCTGTTACTGAGAGCTTGGGGTTATCAGGTTTGGTGAACAGTGCAATGAAATATCTGAGATCAGTCTTTAAAAATAACTTCAGTAACTCCCAAAGAAGTAGCATCCATCTTAAAATCTAAGTATTCCAGTGCGTATGATAACATATCAACAAAGTTAATCAAAGAGTGCTCATGCAAGTTGAGTTCTAAAGTTATTTGTGTAATCAATCTCTTATCAGCGGAACACTTGCAGACTGGCTAAAATATGCTGAAGTTAAACCTCTTTACAAGAAGGGGGATAAAGAGATACCATCAAACTACCGACCAATTTCACATTTGCCAGATTTCTCAAAAATTTTTGAAAGGGTTGTGTTCAAGCATCTCCTTAAGCATCTGACTGCAAATAATATATTGCCCACGTCACAGTTTTGATTTCTTAAGGGTTCTTATATAGAGAAAGTTATTTACACTGACAAGGGAACCTCCCCATCGCACCCCCCCTCAGATTTAGTTTTAAGTTGGCACAGTGGATAGGCCTTGAAAAACTGAACACAGATCAATCGAGAAAACAAGGAGAAGTTGTATGGAACTATGAAAAAATTAAGCAAAACATACGGACTGAGTAGTCCATGCGCAATATAGGCAACATCAAGGAGAATGTGAGCTCAGGAGCGCCGTGGTCGTGTGGTTAGCGTGAGCTGCTGCGGAACTAGAGGTCCTTGGTTCAAGTCTTCCCTCGGGTGAGTATTTTACTTTCTTTATTTTCGCAAAGTTATGATCTGTCCGTTCGTTCACTGACGTCTCTGTTCACTGTAATAAGTTTAGCGCCTGTGTTTTGCGACCGCACCGCAAAACCTTGCGATTGTTATTGAAGTCGCGAGCTATTTTTGCTGGATTCATATTCCCCACGGAATACATCTCACGTATTTAATGCACTCTCGTCCAAAGTGGTGAGCAGTCAACTGCCAGCCAGGGAGCCTCGTTAGCAGGAATACTCTCTCTTCCGTGCACTGTAGTCGACTGACGTGGTGTGTTTCGATGTTTGTTTAGGTGTGGCGTCCCCATACTACGGCGCAGTTACCTCGCATCGGACGGACGGACGGACGGACAGGTAATAACTGTCTGAAAATAAAAAATTAAACTTTCCAGTCGATGGATGACTTGAACCAAGGACCTCTCGTTCCGCAGCCGCTCACGCTAACCATGGGACCATGGCGCTCTAGAGCTCCCACTATCCTTGATGTTGGCTATGTTGCGCATTGACTACTCAGTTTGTATATTTTGCTTATTTTTTTCATAGTTCCACACAACTTCTTCCTGTTTTCTCGATTGATCTGGATTCAGTTTTTCAAGGCCTATCCACTGTGCCAACTTAAAACTAAATCCGAGGGGGGTGCAATGGGGAGGTTTCCTTGTGAGAAAGTATTTAATTCATTAGATAATAAATTAGAAGTTACTGGCATTTTCTGTAACCTGCCAAAAACCTTTGACTGTGTGAACCACAGCATTCTCTTAAGTAAATTAGAATATTATGGTGTCTCTGGCAATGCTGCGAAATGGTTTGAGTCTTCTCTATCTAACAGGAAACAAAGGGTGTCGTTGCGAAATACCTGTGCAGTAAGCAGTTATTCTTCATCTGACAGGGAATTAATTACATATGGTGTTCCTCAAGGTTCCATCTTGGGTCCATGGCTTTTTCTTATGTACATTAATGACCTCCCATCTGTTACATTGCAAGTTTGTTTTGTTTGCAGATGATACGAGCATTGCAATATGTAGCAAGTGAAGTATACATTTAGAAATAGCTGCTAATAAAATTTCACTTATATTAATAAGTTATTTAATGCTAATTCAACGTCATTAAACTTTGAGAAGACCCACTGTATGTAGTTTAGAACCTGTAAGAGATTTCCTTCCAGCATGATTATAAGATATAAATACATACAGATTGAAGAGGTTGACAATGTTAAATTTCTGGGATTAAAACTCGATGATAAATTCAGTTGGGAAGGGCATACCACAGAATTGCTTAAGTGGCTTAGGAAGTCTGTATTTGCCATGAGAATGATGTCAGATGTAGGAGGTATAAATATTAAAAAAATTTGCGTACTTTGCTTACTTTCATTCTATCATGTATTATGGGATCATATTCTGGGGCAACTCATCAAACTGAGCAGAAGTTTTTAGGGTGCAAAAGTGTGTGATAAAAATAATTTGTGGTGTAAATCCAAGAACATCTTGTAGAAACCTGTTCAAGGAACATTGTATTCTAACCACTGCTTCTCAGTATATTTATTCCTTAATGAAATTTGTTGCAAGTAATACATCTCTATTTCAAACCAATATCTCAATACTTAGTATCAATACTAGGAATAAGAACAACCTACATAAAGACCTAAAATCGCTTACCTTGGTCTAAAAAGGGGTCTGATATTCAGAAACACAGATTTTCAATAAATTGGCAGCAACTATTAAAAACTCGGTTTCAGATAAACCACGGTTTAAACAGAGTTTTAAAGACATTTTGATAGGCAACTCCTTCTACTCCACAGATGAATATCTTAACAAATACTGTTAAGCCAACTTAAGCAAAAATATCGGTTAGATTTCAGTTTTGACAACACTCGGTCACAATAGTCAAGATTAGGTATTTTGTGTATGAGAAATTTATTAATAGTGCATAACAGTGTTTCATTCTGACAGCGTGTTAATTGTGTAAATATTAGCTGTTCCAGTTTACTGCATTGCATTATCCTATTTCGACTATCTTCTGACAAACGATCAGGGTAGTAAGTATCATATTCAAATATTTTATGTTTTTATGTTATACATTCTGACATATTCCACACCCACGAGAATCATTCATTTTTTGGGTCTATGGTACGAAAACTCAACCTAATCTAATCTAATGGAGAAGGAGAAGTTGAGCAGCGAATGAGAGTGTCTGCACGTTCCAACATTGCAGGTGTCACAGCTCTTTGCTGCCTGCTGGCACGTGAGAGACATAGCAGGTTTGTGCGACCTTGTTGCGATGATGACAGGCGCCTCGCACAACAATTCGCCATGCTTTTGTTAACTGCCGGTTCTCCGTAGACAGTCTATGAATATCTGTGATGCTCTGATTTTCCACTAAAAGAAACTCAATGGCAGATCGTTGCTGGAAACACATCTCCCTTACAGAAACTGTTTTGAAGGCTGTAAATAGCGCCACCACGTATCGGAACTTCATGTAACTATAGGGGCTGAAGCGGGTACATTCCACGATGTCTCACAAGAAATTCTGAATATCGAAGAGCAGCTGGCCTCTCCACTTCAGGTAGTGTTTTTGAGTTTTTGCTCAAAATTGATATCATATGGGCTCAAGTTAGTTCTTCACATGTGAGATACTGATTGGAAGGTGTATACAAGATTCTGTTATATCTTTGGAGAATGTAATGGAGGACTAGCCAACAGTAAATCATAGCCTGTCCAATGCAATATACAGTTTGTTAGTGAGGAATTGTTGTGGAGTCATATCCACAGTTACTTGTACGAGCCGCCTCCTCTTAGCAAAAGAAAGTTGAGTTGGAATCCAACGAATGACACAATTTTTGTTGTTACAACAATACAAGAAATTTGCGAACATTTGTCGTGCTATTTGTTCTTAGAGCTTTCCTGGCGGATCGAATATTCCGCCGTTTTTTGGGCGCGTATCCGGAATATCTTAAATTCATGCTGTGCTACTTCGGATGACAACCTTTCAAGTCACTCTCAAGATGAGTCGCTTGCAAGTTTTTAAATCATTTTACACACTGTGGATCAAATGTGTATGCGTCAGAGATAAGACTGTTGTAACAAGAGCCTCAGTCCACATTAAATCCGATGTATCTAAGAGTAAACAAAAGCAAAAGCAGAATCAGCGAATCCACAGTGCTCACGAAGTGTGTTGTTGTTCATTACGGATGACATGAAGACAGAATATTTCCACTGAGAGCACATATGTGAAATGTGGCGCTTTCATGATTTGTCGAGCTGGGGATCCTCGTCTGCTGAGCAGATTATTAATTGTACTTCCAACTGGTGAAAATACACAGCCACACCTGCTATACGTCCCCTTTCTACAGCCTAACAAAATAGAAGTTACTGATGTACCTTTTGAAGAATCAAATGATGTGCCTCCTCTTCCACCACCTCTGAAAGCTCTATCCAGGGCGACAATGAGAACTTTACCACCTACTGCTGTCGGATTTGATGGCAGAAATCACTTATCGATACAAGGACCGACAATAAATTCACAAATACGCAAGATAATTGATTGTACAAGAAAGTCACGTTACAATTGCAACAAGTGACAGTGTTGGTTTTGTATTGTAGGTAGCGATTGCGTTTATAAAAATCATACTGAGAACTAATGTGACAGTTGTGTGTCGACAGAAGTCACTGGTGAGGAAGCCCTTAGGCATGTTACTTATATGTGGATGTATTGTTAATTTTAGTTTCTGAGAATGAGAATTGATTACCTACATATAATTACGCCTTTTACAATGTACCTTTTATTAACTTCCAATGTATATGCGTTACGGCCAGCACTTGTTAGTAATAAAGCCACTCACAGAACACTCAATATCCAAATATTCATGTACTACCGTTGTAGGTGTTACATTTTTTTACTATCCCCATTTAGAAAATATTCTGGAAAAATTTAAGATATTGGATTTTACGCAGAGAAAATGGATATTAAAATTTCTTGGATTTATTTTCATGAGAATGTGTGTTAGACAATAAATGATTAAAATTATTTTCTACCACTATTCCATTGCAAAGGCATCATGAAAGTTTTATTTCCTGTTTCTCATAAATTAACTCAGCAATGTTTGTGTTATTATAGAGGAGACACGCAGACCTTCAATTATTTATGAGTCAGCCCATAGAACCCATCATTACAGTCAAATGTATATGTCCCAGAATCTCGGGCGACAGCGATAATCGGTTTGTTTGTCATAAGTGATACATAATTTATCCTTTCTCACTTAGAAGTTGTTCTTCGTAACCACAGTGTAAATATTTCACTAACGATACCTAAATAATCATCAGATGGCAACGGAGAAACAAACGTCGACATTGGTGGTAAATATAATTGTCATTCGACATTACATTGTAATCATTAACTGTAAGACGTGGCACTTGACAGCATATGTCTGATTCACAATACGATTCATGCTAAGCCAAAATTTGTTTGCAGCTTCTCTCAGTTATCATGTTTTTCCCTTTATCCAAAACGCTAGTGAACCTCACCGTCTTGAGTAGCATATGTACCCACTTTGTGATAATGATAAATATGCTTCGTATGGTAAACTGAGCTAGTTCATAGGTGTTTCTTTTCAAGTGCTAGAGGTTTTTTGTTCAAAGCTCTGTTTCTTATTGAGGTAAACAAACGGCTGTGTAACAGGGTGGGTGTTCCTGTTCGCACATCAGTCCGTCATGGCTGCTAGCTTGTGGAGCAAGATGAAATAAGTAGAGCTTAATCAGAGTTGTTGCTCATGAGAAGCCATTAGCGATGATGCCACCATCACGCGGTCAGCGCTAGATGGACTGAGCTTCGTCATTTACAGCAGTTAGATAGCATAACACCACCTCATCCACCGAGTACCAGTGCCAACCTGATCATATAGTTGTTAGTACTATCTGTTCTCAATGATTGCAAGGTAATTTCTGGTAATGCTTTGTCAAGAGAAGTGAAATGTACCTGATGAATGAGATTTCCTGAATGCAATATGCTGAAGAAAGAGAGAATCAAAAATAACAATAAGAGATTCACTAAAGTGAGAAACGATCAGAATTTTTATGCAGTTCTTCGAGTTCTCGCAACTTGATGTTAATTTAGTTTCTGATAGTTTCACACTAACAATTCCTTTAGGCTATTTGCAAATTCGTCTGAGAATTATCGAAGTGTAATCGGGAGAACGCTCTACTCCCCTAAATAGTAAACTATTTTGAGATGAATATGATTCAGCAAGAGATTCTAGTTTTACTTTTCAGTCCATCTGCTGACAACCTACCGAGCAAGTTTCGAACATCTCTGACTAATGTGTTGCTTGCGTCGTAAAACTTAAGTGTGGCAGTGTGGCAGTGCTGAATGAAGATACGCGGTGTGTGAGAAAAGTAATGAGACTGAATTGTTATCAGCCAAATCTTTTATTTTTTTCAACCAACAATATTGTCCCCTTCCAAGCAGTTCCCTTCGGCAGCTATGCACTGGCGGAGTCGTCGTTCCCGGTCTTAGTAGCAGTGCTGAAAGGGCCTTTAATATGTCGGTCATATTCTTTTGAATGACGCCCTTTTAAGACATTTTTCAATTTCGAGAAAAGGAAAATGTCACAAGGTCTCATATCAAGTGAATAAAGGGCTGTGGAACAACAAGAATTCCTTTGGAGGTCAGAAATTCCGTGATGGAAGTGGCTGTGTGACATGTGGCGTTGTCATGATGCAGCATCCGCTTGACAGGAATGTCCGGTCCCATTCGATTCAACCTTTTCCTGAGCCTTTCAAGGACATATTTGTAAAACACTTCGCTGGCAGTTTGTTCTGGACCAACAATCTCACAAGAGCACTCACATGTTCAACATTTTCGTGTTTTTATTAAGTTTAAGGTCTCGCTGAACGAGATTCATCTTTATCGTATTCTCGGCCTTCAAAAAACGATTTGTGAAAGCGAAAAACGTGCGCTCTTGATAAGGAATGTTCGCCACAGGTCTGCTTCAACTTTAAAAAGGTCACACTCAAGGATTTCCCAAGTTTAACACAAAACTTGATGGCGTAACGTTACTCTGAATTCCACTGTTCCATTTTCAAAATACCCAATGAAACACAACTTCACTGATGGCGCTATCAAACATCGCATGATGGCTATACGGAGCTGAAACTTGGCCTGAGCGTCTGGAAACGATGAACACCTAGTCCTACACCATAGAACAACACAGCGTTGCCAGATTGCTCGCAGTGTTGTCAGTCTCATTACTTTTCTCACACACCTCGTATGCGCGCAGTTCATCACTGTTGTAAGGGGTAGTTCTTCTTCACTGCGTGTTCCCCCTACAGAAATTAGTAAAATGACTAGAGCTCACTCTTTTAAAAATGTCAACGTTAGCAAGTCCTTAAATAAGAATCTGAAAGCAGTAAAAATACATAGATTGAAAATAGGCAGTTGCAGAGAAGGAGGGAAAGCTGCCTGCTGCTTCCAGTGTTTCCAGTGGGAATTAGGATAAGAATCTGGTGTCATATTACGCTCATATTCGTAAAATCTTAGGCCAGAAAACCGATAGACAGCTGGTGCAGGCTTCCAATACAAGCACAAATGCAAGGCATTTAGAAACCATCCTGTGGTATCGACAATGGCGTGATCAACAGTCTGTCAGTCACACCAAACATAGACACTTAAACGTAATACTGTCGTAACATTTCTCACTGTAGCATAATTTCTCTGCCTGAGTGGCTATTGCACGCACTGAAAACAATGAGCCAATCGCTTCTCTCACAACCATACACACTGCCCATACTAAACAGTGCAGTCTCACAAGGATTTAACCGCCTCTCGCTCTGAAACACTCCATGTCTCAGACTCACATTGCGGAACCGTTGTCCATCAAATTACACCAAACAGAAACAAAACAGTGTAACACGAAGTAAGTGAAACAATGAAATACACAGAGACAACAGTAATAACATAGCCAACTGTAATATGTATTCTGCGCATTATGCCTAATCATCAGTCACTTCAACTCCACCTACTGCTTAGCAAAATGACCATAGCAGTGGTGTGTGTGACACATGGTGTGCTCTGGACTAATAGGCCGCATTGCATGCACCTCCCTAGTTGCAAATAGTGCACCCAAGTGTTTCACAGAATTGCCACAAGTCGGCCAGTTCCCCTAGCATCACAATCTCCACCTTTAAGTGCTTACGACAGTCCCATCTCACATTCATCTGCTTGCACACGTCCCAGAGAAGAAAGATATTAGTCCACTCACCCCAATGCCCTTCTCGCTGCTTTTAGCTGCGGCTGAAGACGAGATTCTGTCTGCAGCTGCAGATGACAGTATTGGTGTTGGTTGATGCTGTAGTGCCCACTTCTGTTGCCACTTGTAACGGTGGTGGAACTGAATTGCTAGCGTCAGTAAGCCAGTAGTACACCATCCTGGATGGGGTAGCAATACTCCAGTGTAGGTGGATGCCTGGTAGTCGGCCGACGTATCAACATCAACCTCATTTTTAGGTCTTTCATTTATTACTCAGCACTTTACAACAACCTTATCGATAGTCTGAGAAATTGTCCGAAGACTAAAGTTGTAGGCGGCCTGTAAAGAGGTGCAAAGGTGCAACCGACCGTCAGCAGCGTCGAGAGGTCATTAGAGTGATTCCTGTAGCTACCCCTCAATGACGCTAACCACAGCAACGGGTGGTAAGTAGTTAGCTCGCACTGTAGACTGAAGGCAGCCTAGCTGCACTGAACGAGGCGCACTGAGGCGTGATGAATCACGCCGAGGAGGCAGCGCAAATGAGACAGATCCCAGCAGCATCAGTGTCTGCCCAAATAAGCAGAGGCAGGCAGTGATGGACGCTAAGTAGCTGATCCATGTACACTCATAGACTGTCGTAGATTCCCCCTCGGAAGTAGTGGGTCCCAGTTTGTGTTACCTTTGACTAAAATGGCGATTATTTATAGAGACTTTGGCTATTCTTGTTTTGCTGCAGCATCTGCGTCTATTACGTAAACCACAAGAGAACCGTGTCCCAGACGCGAAGCAACCAAGTCACCTACGCCGCAGCAGCTCTGTCTTTCTGCTGTGCCAATGATATTATGCCTCAGACACCTCCATTCAGTTTTAGCTTGTGGTAATCGTCTCTACACCTTAGACCTGTATTTGTCTTATCAGCATGTGGTCCCTGATGTAACTGCGTCTGGCTGGCTCTAGTATGACCCGCTTCCATGGCATCTTGCATCAGCTGAAGCAGAGGTGTTATTTTACTCAGCCGTGAAGAAAACTAGAGGTGGCGCTACAATCCATATGCCTGCGTACGAGTCCTAATTTCTCTTATCTTGTCTTCGCGGTCCTTGAGCAAAATGTATACTGGCGGCAGTAGAATCTATCTGCAGTCAGCTGTGAAAGACCTCTAAAACCTTGTGGCAGGAAGTAATGGTGCACTATACCCCTCAGCTCGAAGAAACGTGAACGCAATCTTCGTATTTGCCGCACTTGTCGAGTTTTCTTCGGTCTTATGGTAGTCCAATACGATTACACTGGTGTGATTGAGCGTCATTTTCGAGGACATATCCGTACAGCACGTTTCATCATCTGTTTCGTTGCCTGTTATGTTCCAGTAGTTTTGCATTGTTGTTGACTTCATGTAGCGACTTCCGAGCAACTTGCATTGCCGGCTGTTTTTCTTCGAAACTCAACAATTTTGAAACAAACTTTGCTGCCACACGTTTCTTACTCAAGACATTCGAAAACATTTCACTGAATGAGCCAGTTGATATAATCATCAGTGAATTTTCCGGCTGTGTTTCGGCGATCGTTCATACTCATTTCCTTCACTTTTCCCACAATTACATCGTCTGATGTGCTGGGGCGTCCAGGGCGCACATCATCTTCAGCGCTTTCACGGCCTTCTCCAAAACGCTTATACTACTGGTAAGCACAAGATTTACTTGTAGCAGACTCACCTAAAGCAATATTCAACATATGTAAAACGTTGCTGCATATTATGTCTTTTTTAAATCAAAATTTAATAGAAATTCTCTGACCAATTTTTACATAAAATAAATAATCACAAATATTACCAAGCCACTGTGACTCTTTTGACAGCCGGCTACAAACGGAGTATCCGATATGGATACTGTACAGACACTTTTCAGGCGTGTTTTGCTAACACAACAACGAAAAAACATCGCTCTGATCGATTTAATACAACACGCGAAACTACAAAATTCGGTTACTTTTTGCACACTCCTGGTATATTGAAGAATAAATACATTAATGCTATAACTACAACTGGAAGTTATCAGTACAGTACAAAATTCAAAATTGAATGAGGACAGAACCAAGAAGGTTCAATGTCAGCAAAAATATTCCAACCAACTCTAAATGATTCAAATGGCTCTGAGAACTATGGGACTTAACATCCGAGGTCATCAGTCCCCTAGAACTTAGAACTACTTAAACCTAACTAACCTAAGAACATCACACACATCTATGCCCGAGCCAGGATTCTAGCCTGCGACCGTAGCAGTCCCGTGATTCCGGACTGAAGCGCCTAGAACCGCTCGACCACAGCGGGCGGCAACCAACGCTAGAGAAAGTTATCTGGTCCCTAAACTGCAATAACGAAGGAATATGTGATAATGGGATATCCTTACCCACCGTCGTTCTGTTCATGACATTCTACTCTTTGCCTCTAGTACAGAGTAATTTCAAGAAGTATGGAAGGACTTAATAGGCCCTGCTGAATGTAAAGCAGAAAATCAAAAGTTATTGAAATAAAATAATTGATTATCAACACATCCAAAAGGAAATGGTAGATGTTACAATGAAAAATTAGAGCCACCTGACGAGATTGTCTGTTTAGGTCATTTGGAAACAATGAATGGTGAACACAAAAGAACACAAACAGAAAAGTGGGAAAAATTGTGGGGCAGTTTAGTTTTATTGGACTGCCTTTCAAACAGTAATTAGTGGCGGTCACAAAGATGTCTATCATCGTTCGAGAGGCTGTTTGATTTGAAGGACACCACGAGCATAAAGCTACCGTCCTGGGAAGTAACTGGCGGTTGGAAACAGCCAGGTACTAGTAGCCTAACAGGTCTAGACAATTCTCTAAGAGCTCTCTTGTACACGGGGCCCTAGACGGTCAACGATATTCAACAATAATATTGTGCAATATTATTGACATTCTGCTCATGCTACTCAATAATATTGTCAATAATATTGTGCAATAATACTGTTGTTCGGAATGTTGGCGATAAAGACGCTGTTGCTGTGGTAATTGCTCTACTTTGCTGCAAGCAGAAAAAAAGTTTGATGGAAAATTGGTTCAAATACATTCAGGTTGTTGTGAGAGTTGAGGTTGAACAGAAAAAAACACAATCATAACTTTTTGTCTATTGATGATACACCACTGATTCATTACGGGAAATTATTCGCCCGTACATTGGCGTCCCCACACTCAGCCACTCGCTACAAGGTAAGATGAATTTGTTGTACGGCTAAGCGCCAGCGCGGGCAACAGCCTTGCCGCAGTGGATACACCGGTTCCCGTGAGATCACCGAAGTTAATCGCTGTCGGGCGTGGTCGGCAATTGGATGGGTGACCACCCGGGCCGCCATGCGCTGTTGCCATTTTTCGGGGTGCACTCAGCCTCGTGATGCCAATAGAGGAGCTACTCGACCGAATAGTAGCCGCTTCGGTCCATAATACCATCATTACGACCGGGAGAGCGGTGTGCTGACCCCACGCCCCTCCTATCCGCATCCTCCACTGAGGATGGCACGGCGGTCGGATGGTCCCGGTAGGCCACTCGTGGCTGGAGACGGAGTGCTTTTAAGCGCCAGCGGGCCCAGATCTCAGGGTGTGCCGCGGCAATACCGGCTTCCGGGAAGGTGACCGGTACGACCGCGTTCAGGTACAAAGACTAACAGCGTCGCCGGAAATAGGGAAAATCTCAGTACGCGGAATTTGAGCGGCTATCGCTCGCATGGCCTTTGTGCAGGAGACAACGTTCTAAGACATGCCGGATGTCAGACAGTCTTAAAGATAGCTTATAACTCTTAGATACTATAATAATTCATCTCAAGTACTAAAGCAAATCTGATTATATCGGCAATCTCACATAAATGAGTCGCATTCAATGTCACAACAATATTTCAATATCTATAAAACTACAGAACATAATATTTCACGGCGAATAAACATTTTCACAATGAATCTCTGAATTAACAATTTTTATCTCTTCATGACATACCAACAAACGATATCTGAGGCCATAGTATTGACAATAGCTATCATCCCTGAAAACCACTCATATGCATCTGTTTTACTTATTGACTTACGACGTCTTTTATATCTTTTTTATCAGCCAAATGTTTGTAACATCGTATTCTCGACATGTACACAGCAAATGAAATACCCCATATATTGCTATACTTGTGCCGTTATTTAATGAATGGCCATCCGGTGTGGTCGAGCGGTTCTAGGTGCTTCAGTCTGGAACCGCGCGACCGCTAAGGTCGCAGGTTCTAATCCCGCCTCGGGCATGGATGCGTGTGATGTCCTTAGGTTAGTTAGGTTTAAGTAGTTCTAAGTTCCGGCGAACTGATGACCTCAGATGTTAAGTCCCGTAGTGCTCAGAGCCATTTAATGAACACTTTATTATTTTACCAGTAACTTTATTTTAATATTGATTGCAAGTGCTAATAAGAAATTTCGCTAAATTAAAAGTGGCCATTCATGTGTGTTAGCCAAGACCACAATTGAAAAGAGAACCAAAAGATGCTTCTGTCAACAAGGCATAAATAATTGTTTAAGTATTATTTAATGACATTATGCTGTTATTTATCATGGGCTCACTTGTGCAAGAATGCTGGCTTATTTATTAATGGTTCAAATGGCTCTGAGCACTATGGGACTCAACTGCTGAGGTCATTAGTCCCCTAGAACTTAGAACTAGTTAAACCGAACTAACCTAAGGACATCACAAACATCCATGCCCGAGGCAGGATTCGAACCTGCGACCGTAGCGGTCTTACGGTTCCAGACTGCAGCGCCTTTAACCGCACGGCCACTTCGGCCGGCTTATTTATTAATAAAAAAAAGTTTTATTTAGATTATGGTGGACGATCTGAGTGCGAGCAAACGTTCGAACATTTCTTCTATTTAATTATTGTTGTAATATGTTAGTTTAGTGCAGAAAAGTGGTCATGTTGAGACAGATCATATCTGTTGAGCTTAAGAACGATGTATTTTTGTGGGGAAGACCTTCAGCCAGTGGAAAAGCGGACAATAGTGGAACACTATGGAAGTCAAGTGGAGACCAGGTTTTTCGAGTGAAGAGCCCAAGGGACCGATTCTGGGTACTTTATGTCAAGTGCTGGTAGCAGACAGACCTGCCGTAATGTGCATGATTCCATCGTATAGGTGATTGATTCCGGCCAGTAAACGGCCACTACCTAACTTCTGAAGGGACCTTTGATTTTGAGAAGTCTGGCTCGAAGGCCACACGCTGTTACAGGAGTCCCACTTTGAAAATCGAGTATCGTCTTTATTCGCGAGACGTAAATGATAAACGTGATTCATGCAATCGGAAGCCAATCACCGACCATCGTCTACATGACGCCTACAGGCTAGGCAACACATGATGCTCCACTGTTCTCATCGCATCTCTGCATCTCTCTCTCTCTCTCTCTCTCTCTCTCTCTCTCACACACACACACACACACACACACACACGCACACACACACTCTAGATCTCTCCCTTGCTCTTCGGAATCCTATAGTAGCTTCTTTAGTCCTCCTGATATCGCTGCTCGATATTCGTTTTCCTGTGTTTATAAACATTAAATACACAAAACATTTCAATTAATGAGTCAAATTTTGGGCCCTATTGTTATGAACGTGGCACGGAGCTTCATGTTACTTTCATCCCCGTGATAAGGTCTGATTAATCGTTTTTCAAATTGACTGTTTGATTCATGCCTGTAAGTAGGATAGAGTCACATGCTTAGAAGGTCACACGTTACGGTATCACTTTATGTGGGTTCCACTTGCAATAACAGGTTATTTTCCTATGTTAAAAATATAGTTCGGATTGTCGTTATCCTGGTTGATTATTACATTTAAACATAATTTATGGTCAATATTCTCACAAAATATGTTATTTTTATGTAATTAAAGGTTAAAAATCATTTAATATCAAGATCTGTTCATGTGATCGAACACGCTCTGTTATTGGCTGATGCTCTGGTGACGTCACAGACTAGGAGCAAGACGAAGCGATACGTGTGTAATTGTAGCGTTAGCTGAAATTACGAGATTTTTGTCTACTTTTTCTGCAATCGGTTTATCTATTTAGTGATCGAAAACGCAGTTACAATTTTTAAGTAGCAATAGAAAGGGATTTTGTGACCGCTGATAGCGTAAGCCTTGCGAAAGTATATGCGTTTATACTCCACCCATTTAGAGCGGTGATGTGTGCAACGACAGTCATTCTTTTTCCTGCTCCTTGCAACATCATTAAGCTCGCTCAAAAGTAAGACATGAAACGTCCCCTTTGAACAATTTTACATGACTGTGCTTAACCTGACACACAATATTTTTAGCGCAACGCAATCTGACTTTCAAAACTCCCTACTAAAGAATGGCCCTGACAAACATTAAACTATGCCTTTCACAAATCACTTACCTCACAAAAATCTTCGCTGTTCAAGCTACTGCAATACAGCGAGCGCCACTACTGCCAGCTAAATAAAAGATTCAAACTACTGAAGGCACTAACTACTGATAGGGATAGTTAGCAAATGAAAGATATTAATAGAGAACAAACAATGTATTTACCTTGATATCATCATATATAAATATAGCAGTTCATGACAAATTTCAAAACTCCGCCATCTCTCTCCCCACATCCACCACTGCTGGCGGCTCACCTCCAACTGCGCAACGCTACGCGCTGTTCACAGCCAGCTGCCTAACACTACAATGGCGAGTATTACAACAATGCAAAGCAGACACAGACTGCCCACAGTACAGCCAGTGATTGTCATACAGAGGTGGCGTTACAGAGATGGCGGAGGTTTGCAGTTTGTCATGAACTGATATATATATTATGATTTGTGATGATATTAAGGTAAATACATTGTTTGCTCTCTATTAATATCTTTCATTTGCTAACTACCCCTATCAGTAGTTAGTGCCTTCAGTAGTTTGAATCTTTTATTTAGCTGGCAGTAGTGGCGCTCGCTGTATTGCAGTAGCTTGAGCAGCGAAGATTTTTGTGAGGTAAGTGATTTGTGAAAGGCATAGTTTAATGTTTGTCAGGGCCATTCTTTAGTAGGGAGTTTTGAAAGTCAGATTGCGTTGCGCTAAAAATATTGTGTGTCAGGTTAAGCACAGTCATGTAAAATTGTTCAAAGGGGACGTTTCAGACAGTTAGAAGTTTTGCAAATGAGTCCATATATTACAACTAGACTGACGACTATCAGCCATGAGCTACGACCCAAAGCAAAATAAAATTATTCTTCGTCTGTAGAAGATACTCAGCAGAGATGAGGCATCCAGAAGCCATTCAGTGGCGTAACGGATAGATCATCCGACTGCAGATAAAGAGGTCACATATTCGAATCCTGGAACGGGCGTGTATTTTTAAAAGTTTTACACGAAATACTAAAATAGCGTTAGCAAGAAGTGATTGTAGCAGTTGTTATACTTGGGATGTATTATATATAGCTTCACATTAGTCTTAGTCTGAGAAGTGGACAACAGAGAATAAATGCATTTATTCTGCGAACAAATAATTCACTTTTTTGGAAAGCATTGCTGATAGTGAAAGTATCACCACACTCCCACAGTACGACGAGATGTACGACGATGGTGTTATATGTAGAGATACAAAGCGTGTACAACATGCAAGTGACACAAACGTATGGGCTGTGATGTTTGTGAGTGTAAACTAACGTTAGCGTCTGAAGTAAGATGATGAAACTGCAAAATTTTATACAATAAGGATCCTAGATGGACAGTAAAAAGATAAAAACACTGTTTCTAAAAAGTAAATTTGGTCACATTAACTAGAAAATATCTTTTTGAACGTGACGTGTGTGAACAGCAATTGCAAATCTAAGCACACGTAAAAAGCAAGGAAAACAGAACAATATTCTGTTCCTGAACGGTAGGGTGAAATTTTGTAATTGTGATTTTGATTTTCATATGAAAGGAATCTCGGGTCGTTTTGCAAATAAGTTAAAACGTTCTTTCAGGTTACATTCGAACCAGCGATCTATAGGCATTACCTTGTAAAATTCCACGGTGTGCCACGCTCAGAACTGAGCTATCGAGTAGTTGACGTGCAGTGGGATAAAACGACAATGTTCACTAGGAATTTAATCTCGTTGAGTGACGCTATCCTTCGTAGTAACTGTGGGAGAGCGGAGCTCGGAGGTAAGATAATGTCAGCTTCACAGTGCAACACATTTTTAATTAAGTTAGTGAATTTGTGCGTCACGTGGAGGCAACTTGCAGGTACAGTGTAATCACATTTTGTGCATCTTCTCATTCTCGGGGACACTCAGAAACAACTTTTCAGGAGTTTTTATAGATGTAACTGCTTTAGGTCATCAGTCCCTAAGCTTACACACTACTTAACCTAAATTATCCTAAGGACAAACAGACACACCCATGTCCGAGGGAGGATTCGAACCTCCGCCAGGACCAGCCGCACAGTCCATGACTGCAGCGCCCAAGGCCGCTCGGCTAATTCCGCGCGGCGTTAATTAGGATTATAACAGTATGAGCAGCGAGCTAGACAATGACGTCACTGACATCACGTGACTCGAATGCATTGTTTTAGCGGGCTTTCAAATTATTTGAATTTCATTTCGGTTTTTATAAAAGAATACTGAAACTCAAGTAGAAAAAAGCATGTTAAGAGCATAAAATGACATAATTAATCATTTAAGACAATTTCCAAAAAACAGTCAAATACCCTATCGGCGTGAGGGGGAGGGGGGGGGGGGGGGAAGAGGGGGCAGGCGATGTGTATCGCCACCGACTGATGTGCAAGAGGTAATTATGACTGAAATGTAAATGAATTCGTGATGGGCGGGTACACGTAGCCAGTTCTTTGCTGGATACAAAACATACAAAAACAGATCATGACTGAGAACAGGCCAGCGCGAATAAGAGAAATGCTGTCTGCATCTACAGCTAATCCGCAAGTCATCTGTCCGCATCCGGGAATAAACAAGTTATGGAAACCGCTCTAACCTATTAAGTAAGCTGCAGCCATGACGGTAGGCTTGCACCTAGCTTGAAATTTCGTCTTCTGAAGTCGGACTTCGTAATTTACGCTTCGTACACTAAAAACCAAAGAAAGCAAGTATTGACAGGTGTCAATATTACCGAACTGTCAGTGCTATGAGTCATGGTTGCAATATACTCCTTTGCAGAAGAATGTAAAAACTGGTAGAAGGCGACCTCGGGAAAGATCAGTTTGGATTCCGGATAAATGTAGGAACACGCGAGGCAATACTTACTCTACGACATATCTTAGAAGATAGGTTAAGAAGAGGTGAGCTTACGTTTACAGCATTTGCAGACTTAGAGAAAGACACACGTTTCTGTTGACGGGACATCCACGAATCTTATTCATCATCAGTGATAAAACCCACTACGGTCGTAAAAATTATTTACTTCTAAAAAGGAAAACACAACCTGGTTTCAGGTCATGTGTGTCGTCTTCAGATGCATATTAAAATGTGAGTCCGTGAAGGATGCATAACTACGGTTAAAATACGTTACGATAGAGCAATCTGTTTTAACGGCAGTTATGCATGCTTTGCGGACTCAAATTTTGATATGCACCTGAAGATCGGACACATGTCCTGAAGCCCGCATCTCGTGGTCGTGCGGTAGCGTTCTCGCTTCCCACCCCCGGGTTCCCGGGTTCGATTCCCCGGCCGCGGTGGTCTAGCGGTTCTGGCGCTGCAGTCCGGAACCGCGGGACTGCTACGGTCGCAGGTTCGAATCCTGCCTCGGGCATGGGTGTGTGTGACGTCCTTAGGTTAGTTAGGTTTAAGTAGTTCTAAGTTCTAGGGGACTTACGACCTAAGATGTTGAGTCCCATAGTGCTCAGAGCCATTTGACCCATTTGACATGTCCTGAAACCGAGTTGTGCTTTTCTTTTAAGAAATAAACAATTTTTACAACTGTGACGGATTCTATCACTGATGACATAGAGAAACCTTTTCAAACTGTTGACTGGAGTACTCTCTTCGAAATTCTGAGGGTAGCAGGGGTAAAATACAGCGAGCGAAAGGCTGTTTACAACTTGTACAGAAACCAGCCAGTAGTTATAAGAGTCGAGAGGCATTAAAGGGAAGCAGTGGTTGAAAAGGGGTTGGGACAGCATCGTAGCCTATCCTCGATGTTATACAATCTGTTCATTGAGGAAGCAGTAAAGTAAAACAAAGAAAAAATTGGAGTAGGAATTAAAGTTCAGTGAGAAGGAATAAAAACTCTGATGTTTGCCGATGACATTGTAATTCTGTCAAAGGCAGTTAATGACATAGAATAGTAGTTAAATGGAATGGCCAACGTCTTGAAAGGAGGATATAAAATGAAGGTCAATAAAAGCAAAAGAAGGATAATGGAATACAGTCGAATTAAATCAGTTAATGCTGAGGAAATTAGATTAGGAAACGGGACACTTAAAGCAGAAAATGAGTTTTGTTATTTGGGCGGAAAAATAAGAAATGATGGCCGAAGTGGAGACCAAGAGATGAATCCAGTAAGCAGATTCAAAAGGATATAGGTTGCAGTACTTATTCCCAGATCAACAGGCTTGCATAGGATAGAGTAGGTGGAGAACTACATCAGACCAGTCTTCGGACTGAAGACCACAGCAACAGAACGGACAGGCCAATCATGGCCACATTAATAGAGCATAGTCTGACATATTCTTAATACGTTTCAGCCGTTACAGTTTTCTGTCGCAGTTGCTGAAAACGGTAATACAAACTATTTGCCGAGCATTTCAGCAATATTCGAAATGTAAATGATGTCGTTCAAAGTTGTCACATATTACATACTCCCAAATGTTTTTAACGTATCTCGCGCATCAACTGCGTGGGTGTTCGTCATAATTTAAAATAACGTTACATTGAGTATTTGTATATGCAGGTTGTGTATTATAACTTCAGGCAATTAAATATCCTGAAAATAGCGCATCGTACAAAAAAAATGTTCTAGGTGAAAAGATAATATTTCAAAAGGGGACCTGTCTGTACTACAGCTGGCCACCTCCTAACCACTACTCCTGCTTGGACGTGGCCATCTTTGTACTGTCAAATAGAAAACCCCATTTTTATTGCACATTCGGGCTCTACGCGAAAAAATATGTACAGTTTGCTCGAGCCATTGTTCCCCATTCATGGTAGATGGCGCTGTAATCGATAAATATCGAATGTGCCTGATTTTGCAATTAATAACCGACGAATCTGATTCTACATTTCATTTAATATGTAAGTGTAAACCTTTGTGTTCTGAGCGTTGATGTTGATGTTCTAGTGTTACTTGAGTGTTGCACATGTGATTTTACAATAAAAAATAATATGGCTAGACATTAACGTTTCTGGCAGATAAGCTACTCCAATGGTAACGTAGTTTTCTGTTCCCTACGAGGTTGATTGTGGTGAGTTCCCAAACAATCGGAATGTTTCATTTCGTGGATGCCCTCAAACACCACCATCAGGGTGACTGATTTCGGTGTGTGTTTCTATGGAACCGCCGTAACTCTCGCGCTGGCCGTTCCGCGGCTACCGGCGCAATACAAACCACAACCACTTTAATGAGGTAAAATGTCCATGAAGTGATAGTGACAGGCGCACCTGGCAAAGATACTCTCGGAAATCAAGCAACCCAGTGGTGAGAAGAAGGGGACTCACCGAAATCAAGTATCCTGATCGCAACAGAAAACTATTACGTCCACGTCGTCGTTCTTGGATCACGTTGAACATAGTTTCTAAGCAGTCATTGAAACGGCTAACCATATTGTTCCGTGCAATCAAATTTGCAACATTGAAGCAAATTTCGAATATAAATAACAACCGTTGGAACACACAGACTTATATTTACATCGTAAATGAAATGTAGAAACAAATGCGTAATTTCTTAAGTGCAAAACAGGTACGTTTGATATTTTTTCGATTACATCGTCGTCTACCACAACTGGAAAACAATGGATTGAGTAATTTTTGGAGTATAATCCGAATATGCAATAAAAATGGGGCGTTCCCATTTTTAAAAAAAAGTTGATCTCGCCCATTTAGGAGGAACGGTTAGAAGATGGCCAGTTGCAGAAGAGACAAATGTCCCTTTACTAATATTAACTTTTCACATAGAACATTTTTTCCGAACGATGAGTCGTTCTCAGGATATTTAGTTGTCTCAAATTAAAACAAACACTCTAAAAATTTAAGAGAAATGTTGAAAGATTCACTAGCTTCGTAACATTTACGTCGATGTGAAGCACAAACGTGGGGTGAAGATTCCAAAGGAAAAAGCGTGTCGTAGAATAGCCTTCATGTTGTTTTGTGCAGTATCGGTAATAACACAAGTAACAGCTGTTAATACAAAAGAAACAGGAATTATTCAGATATAACACTACTGCTGGTACAACGAAAATAAGATGTACCTCTAATTGTGGTTAAAAGCAGCATGAAGCTCTACATTCCAGCCAACATGGTGGCAGTCCAATTACTAAGGACTGTATGTAAATATTGATATCGTAGTTAAACTATTAACCAAAGTAGTAATGTCCACTCATATATCTGTTGAAATCCTCATCAACACGAGCTTTTATCAGTAAAGGAATTATTACTGTGGACGGCTCAAATGGCTCTGAGCACTATGGGACTTAACATCTTAGGTTATCAGTCCCCTAGAACTTAGAACTACTTAAACCTAACTAACCTAAGGACATCACACACATCCATGCCCGAGGCAGGATTCGAACCTGCGACCGTAACAGTCCTGCGGTTCCGGACTGAAGCGCCTAGAACCGCACGGCCACCGCGGCCGGCTATTACTGTGGCTGTCAGCGGGTATATCTGCACAGCGGTCTGTGTAAGATCTAATGGAATGTGGGTGGATCGGTAAGAAACGTACGGAAACACCATTTGCAGCGTATCACTCAAGCTCGCAATGCGTGGGACAATGTATAGAAGGACTATTGCAGTAGTGGATATCAAATGGCTGATGTCTACAGACGTATCGTCACCGAGATACATCGCCTTCCCCGCTGAAACGACTTGTGATCATTTGCAGAAGCAAATTTAAATCGAATCTTGGAGCGTGTAAAGTCTTTCACTGATGTTCGTTTACCTCACGTTAGACTGCACCGCACTTGTTAGCCAGGAGCAGTGATTTTTTTCCAGGCATTAGTGCGCAGTAAAAGTACGCGGACACCATGGAAGAAGAGCGTTGCTCATATTGCGATTACACATAATGAATACAAGCGGTCACGCGAGGCTCTCTGCTACAGTTTCAGTGGGATTCGAGTCTCCTGAAACCTTCACCGGAATCTTGCTTCTCCATGCAAGAGGATCTCTCTATCATCAGAGGCCGTAGCCGAGTAGTTGCAAATGGATGCATAATGCAGACTTCTCTCTTGGTGGCCAGGGCAGTACAGTAAATTCATCCTGGTGTTACAGTAATATCAGAAATAGGGTCCGCCTTGGTGCAAAACACCTTGTTATTCATTTATTTCTTTATTCTCCCAAACTAGTTTCGGCGACAAATATCACCATCATCAGTGGGGTTTTTTAATCTAAAACATGCAGAAAATGGCATGGTTATACACATTATTATTTTTTTTTTACTATTCATTTTTTGAAATATAGTTCACTATGTATACTTTCATACTACCGTATTTATTGTATGTTACAGTATATTTTAAGCAATTATTGTCGCTGTTTGCGACATATTTTTGTGTGCTTTTTTTCTGTTGCCGTTTTTTTACTTAGCGAACATCATGTCACCTGCAACCATGTGAGCGGCTGTTAGTAAACAAAATACTAAAAGGTGAACCTCGTATGTCAGCAATATATACTTGGGGTTGTGGTAGTGTTGTGGAAAGTAGTTATCTGGTGTGTACTGAGCTGTTACTTAGCTGTTCCTGTACTCACGTTCGTTGGATGGTATGCAACTGCTTTTATACACAGAAAAACAAAACTTTCGCACTTTGTTTCTGATCCAGAATATTACGCCATCTTTCTATTCGCGTGTGTCGCGAGAGGCGTATCGCATGTGGCGAGAAAGGCTATGAAAAACTGTAGTGCAGAAACAAAGTGCGAACGTTTTGTTTTTCTGTGTATAAAAGCAGCTACATACCATACAACGAACGTGAGTACACGGATAGGTAAGTAACAGCTCAGTACACACCAAATAACGAGTTTCCACGACACTACCACAACCCCAAGTATATACTGCTGACATACGAAGTTCACCTTTTAGTATTTTGTTCACTAACAGCCGCTCACATGGTTGCGGGTGACATGATGTTCGCTAAGTAAAAAACGACAACAGAAAAAAAGCACACAAAAAATATGTCGCAAACAGCGACAATAATTGCTTAAAACATGCTGTAACATACAATAAATAAGGTAGTATGAAAGTATACATAGTAAACTATATTTCAAAAAATGAATGGCAAAAAAAAGCAATAATGTGCTCCTGTGTGTATAACCATGCCATTTTCTGTATGTTTTAGATTAAAAAACCCCACTGATGATGGGGAGAATAAAGAAATAAACGAATAACAAGGTGTTTTGCAGCAAGGCGGACCCAATTTCTGATATTACTGTTTTTCTATGCAAACACGGACCAAATGGAAGAGTTCCAAGATAAAATCATTGTCATCCTGGTGTTCCTGAAACCGCACATATACACCGCGAGTTGTTTGACACGTTGTACTTTCCGGCTGGTAGATGCCATCGTGTCGAGGAAAAACAGAGAACATGGAGGGGTGGACATGACCCCCAAGGATACATGCATACTCGTGCTGATTCACTTGCTTTTAAGAATGACGAAAACATCATAACACTCTCTCTTCCGGCCTAGACCCTTCCGACGATTCTTGCAGGGTGTTTGATTTCAGACTTTCACGCCGTATACGTCAACGTCCATCTACCGATGGAGCATAAAACGTGATTCATCTGAAAAGGCCACCTGTCGTCACTCAGTGGATGATCAGTTGCACGTTCCAGCCTTCGTCACCGATGAACAGCAGTCAGCATGGGTCCATGAATCTGGCCCCTGCCGTAGAGACCATACGCAGCAATGTTCGCTGAACGGTCGTTGAGGAGACACTGATGGGAGCCCCTTGATTCATCTTGGAGGTTATTTGCTCAACGGTTGCACTCCTATTCGCCCGTATTCCGCGGCCATCGCTCACCTCTGTCATCTATGGCTGGTGGCGCACCGCAGTTTCCTTGGTGCCAGTTTCGATAGCGCCATTGTGCCGTGTTTGGTATACTTTAAGCACGGTGGCACGCGAATAGTTTACAAACTCAGCCGTACCGGAAATGCTTCCACCCTTGCCCTGAATGCCAATGATTATGCCCTTTTGGATGTAAGGTAAATCGCTTCGTTAGCGCATTACCAAAAAATTGTACAGTTTTCCGAGTCCCCTCGACACATTTTGTATACCCTCCACTGCCAGTGCTGCCGCCTGACGTCTGTGAGTGGATATTGCTTGTTAACGTCGGCGGTGGTCCCATTCATATGACCGGACCATGTACATTACAAACACGCAAATGTGTCCTACTATAATAAATTAATTCGATATGCTTAACCGTAAGATCTAAATGTATCAAGTATCTTTGTCACCATTTTCGAGCTCCAATTTAAAAAAGTAATTGAGCCATCTCCTGATTTTTATCTGTCTTCTTTCCTCCTAGGCAACGGCCTTGAGCAGTGGATACACTGGTTCCCGTGAGATCACCGAATTTAAGCGCTGTCGGGGGCGGTCGGCACTTGGATGGGTGACCATCCAGGCCGCCATGCGCTGTTGCCATTTTTCGGGGTGCACTTAGCCTCGTGATGCCAATTGAGGGGCTACTCGACCGAATAGTAGCGGTTTCGGTCAAGAATACCATCTTACGACAGGGAGAGCCCCTCCTATCCGCATCCTACACTTAGGATGACACGGCGGTCGGATGGTCCCGGTAGGCCACTCGTGGCCTGAAGACGGAGTGAGTGCTTCTTTCCTGCTGCATGATATAAGCACGCCATTTTCTTCCTCGTTGTAAATTTACAATGATAATTGTAGTATCTGACTTAATATACACTCCTGGAAATTGAAATAAGAACACCGTGAATTCATTGTCCCAGGAAGGGGAAACTTTATTGACACATTCCTGGGGTCAGATACATCACATGATCACACTGACAGAACCACAGGCACATAGACACAGGCAACAGAGCATGCACAATGTCGGCACTAGTACAGTGTATATCCACCTTTCGCAGCAATGCAGGCTGCTATTCTCCCATGGAGACGATCGTAGAGATGCTGGATGTAGTCCTGTGGAACGGCTTGCCATGCCATTTCCACCTGGCGCCTCAGTTGGACCGGCGTTCGTGCTGGACGTGCAGACCGCGTGAGACGACGCTTCATCCAGTCCCAAACATGCTCAATGGGGGACAGATCCGGAGATCTTGCTGGCCAGGGTAGTTGACTTACACCTTCTAGAGCACGTTGGGTGGCACGGGATACATGCGGACGTGCATTGTCCTGTTGGAACAGCAAGTTCCCTTGCCGGTCTAGGAATGGTAGAACGATGGGTTCGATGACGGTTTGGATGTACCGTGCACTATTCAGTGTCCTTTCGACGATCACCAGTGGTGTACGGCCAGTGTAGGAGATCGCTCCCCACACCATGATGCCGGGTGTTGGCCCTGTGTGCCTCGGTCGTATGTAGTCCTGATTGTGGCGCTCACCTGCACGGCGCCAACCACGCATACGACCATCATTGGCACCAAGGCAGAAGCGACTCTCATCGCTGAAGACGACACGTCTCCATTCGTCCCTCCATTCACGCCTGTCGCGACACCACTGGAGGCGGGCTGCACGATGTTGGGGCGTGAGCGGAAGACGGCCTAACGGTGTGCGGGACCGTAGCCCAGCTTCATGGAGACGGTTGCGAATGGTCCTCGCCGATACCCCAGGAGCAACAGTGTCCCTAATTTGCTGGGAAGTGGCGGTGCGGTCCCCTACGGCACTGCGTAGGATCCTACGGTCTTGGCGTGCATCCGTGCGTCGCTGCGGTCCGGTCCCAGGTCGACGGGCACGTGCACCTTCCGCCGACCACTGGCGACAACATCGATGTACTGTGGAGACCTCACGCCCCACGTGTTGAGCAATTCGGCGGTACGTCCACCCGGCCTCCCGCATGCCCACTATACGCCCTCGCTCAAAGTCCGTCAACTGCACATACGGTTCACGTCCACGCTGTCGCGGCATGCTACCAGTGTTAAAGACTGCGATGGAGCTCCGTATGCCACGGCAAACTGGCTGACACTGACGGCGGCGGTGCACAAATGCTGCGCAGCTAGCGCCATTCGACGGCCAACACCGCGGTTCCTGGTGTGTCCGCTGTGCCGTGCGTGTGATCATTGCTTGTACAGTCCTCTCGCAGTGTCCGGAGCAAGTATGGTGGGTCTGACACACCGGTGTCAATGTGTTCTTTTTTCCATTTCCAGGAGTGTATGTTTAATGATAATTGTAGTATCTGACATAATTTATGTTTTATTTATCACAAATGATACCACTATCCTTTGCTGATAACATGTAAAGTTTCTTTTAAGGTTTCACCTTTCAGTCAAGTTGGGAAGCGATTGGTCTGATGACGTGTCGTTTTGTGCACTAAGCGCGCTATCACGTGCAGATTCGCCCTTTATAAAAATTGAACCTTGCAGTCGAGATTTCTTGTCACGAAGTCCGATCCAATGTTTTTAGTGTAATGCAAATTATTCTGTCACATTATGCTTCATATTGTCACGGTCCGCAGTCACCAAACTTATCTGCTGCCCAGCAACGACTCTGAACCTGACAACTACGAAATCAGGTAACGGAAGAATTTAGCTTGACCAGCAGTAGGGTATACTTCCAGGTTCTGTTCCTGTTGTGGCCACTGTGTTGTATCCCACTTCCGAACAACCAGCTTTCGGAAGAATGCAACACTAGCATTTCAAGTCAGTTATCTATTTTTTACAAATTGTTTGGATTAAATATCACATTTTAAGACCAAACGCGTTTCGATTTATTCTAAAACATCTTCGGTGGTCACTAAATTAAACTAAACTCCGTGCGAATAGGCCTTGGAAGGCCCAACGAACCGACCGGCCGCCGTACCATCCTCAGTCCACAGGCATCACTGGATGCTGATATGGAGGGGCATGTGGTCAGCACACCGCTCTCCCGGCCGTATGTCAATTTACGAGACCGGAGCCGCTACTTCTCAATCAAGTAGTTCCTCTGTTTGCCTCACTAGGGCTGAGTGCACCCCGCTTGCCAACAGCGCTCGGCAGACCGGATGTCGGTGGTCACTATGACCATACATTCTTTTTCTTGCAGTATTCGTTTACTGAGATCATGAATAATTCTCATGCTGTAACTTACTGCTGTAAATAATATTCATTATTATGGCTACTCGCGAGTTTTTGCTTCTTACCCCATTTTTCACGTTCTTCTGCACATATGTGATAGGCTTCAGTACACAGCACTTCCACTGACACTAAATACACCCATGTTTTTGTGTTGTAAAGAATCACTGCCATCTCGCCAATTTGCGCACTTTGTTTTTATGTGCATAATGTATTCATCTTTTGTTTAAAATGGCTCAAATGGCTCTGAGCACTATGGGACTTAACTGCTGAGGTCATCAGTCCCCTAGAACTTAGAAATACTTAAACCTAACTAACTTAAGGACATCACACACATCCATGCCCGAGGCAGGATTCGAACCTGCGACCGTAGCGGTCTCCAAACTGTAGCGCCTAGAACCGCTCGCCCACTCCGGCTGGCATCTTTTGTTTAGTCTTGGTGCTAGTGAAGTAGTGCCAGCGTCTGCTATTCACCACTCTCTCTCTCTCTCTCTCTCTCACTCTCTGTGTGTGTGTGTGTGTGTGTGTGTGTGTGTGTGTGTGTGTGTTTATATTTTTCGACTGGTGTGTGTTTCTAATTTTCAAATGGCGTGAGTGTGTGTATATGTGTGTGTTTGTGTGTGTGTTCTCTCTTTTACTGTATGGGATACCTACATTACACCACCCGTACACCCAGTTAAGGTTAATTTGAAATAGAACTTTAAAACTGCTACTCTCTATGCATAATCCAGTGCTTCTTTGAAGAGTCTATACAAAAGCAAAGGCTTTCAAACTAAAAGAGGCCTTTCTGAGAACGAGGTGCTTTTGATCCTTCTTGAAGCCCGTTTTATCACTGCCGGTGGCGGTTCCTGTCGATTAGTTCGCTGATCGCCCTCCCGTAAGATAATTTTCACACCTCAGTGTTCCTTCTTTAGCCCTTGATTTTTTGCTAGCAAAGGTATTTTTACTGTCGGTGTGAGTTGCCCTAAAAAATATCACTTGTATTAATAGAGAGTGTGGCTGGCAGTAAACCATCACTGTAACATGCAAAACAGATGACGAAAAAAACAAGATGATTTGAACACGTAATCAGTTTCAGCAATATTTTACATTTTCACATATCTAGCCATATGAGATGTATTACCTTCAGAGGCCTTGCTTTGGAGATGAAGTTAGATGCCACAGTTCATTTCACTGGGAGATTTCTTAGGAGTTTCAGTTTTGTAGTAAATAAGAGCGTGAAGAAACCTCTTAAAATATGAACAAGAACTGTCTCACAATAATCTACGCAAGACTTGTTGAATGCCGCTAAAAACGGCCAGGTTACATTAAACAACCGCTATAATATCTTGACAGGTAAAAGCTTTCTGGTATTAATAAATCAACAAAATATTTGTCTCTATACACACTATCAGTTGACAATGCTCTTAATACACTGATGATCCAGGACATTGTGACTGCTTGTTTAATAGCGAGTTGGTCCATCCTAAGAATGCAATACATCAGCGATTAAGCTTGGCATTGGTTCGATAAATCATTGGTATGTTTGCAGAGGTATGAGTAGGGTAGCATAGCCAGTTCTGACCAGATAATGCAAGGTCAGCATCTGGTGTCAGATTAGAGCTGAGGTAGTTGCATGATAACTCATGAGTTATCTCCAAGGTCATCTCCACTCCTCCCTCCCCCTCTCCTCCCCTTCCCTTCAGTCCCTCTCTCCCACTTTGCTATCAGTCAGTCGCACATCTGTATCAGTATACTCTCAGCCAGCCGGAACTGGGGCCCTATTGCTCTCGGGCAATTTGCTCTTGACCAACAGGGATCATGTTCCCCTCCTCTCCCTTTGTTATAAAAATCCCATTGCCCCTCATTTTATGCCTGTATATCATAATCAGAAGATAGCCATTAAGCGCCATCAGCAGGGACCAGCCACTGCCTCTGATCAGAAACAAAATCAGAGGAAGACTGTTATGTCTGAAAGTAAGTAATTTATCCATCACATATCTCACCAGTCACTTTGGTAAATTTTATTCGAAGCTGTATACCATTCCACACGGAATACTGGCATGAGTGTATAACATAGTCTACAAATAATTAAGAAACAACATTTGCTTATAAAATATACACAGAAAATTAGTAATATGTAGTTGCTGAACATGAGTTTTACTTTAAATACTGTTCTGCAAGCCCTGAAAACAGCAACATAAAATCAACTGCCATTTATTTTCTACCTCTATGACAATTGTCAAACTTCACAATAATCCTTCCAAGTGTAAAATGTCTGAAACAATATATCTGCGACGATGTTAATTTCCACACACACACACAGAGTTGTCAAATTAGTGCCTAAAAAACTAAAGTAAGTACTACAGTGCTTTTTTCATGCCTGATAATATTTGAAATTTTACGAGTTGGGCTTAAGGAGACGACGTTGTAAAACTAAGCTGACCAGGCTTATAACTGCAGAAAATACTAGTTAGCTAAAATACTACGCTAAGCAGGAAAGCATGCAAGCAGATTGATAATCAGAATGTAATTAATTACGCGTACTCTTGATGTAAATCACAATACACAGTCAAATTAAATATTCTCACATTTAAATTGTTCTAAAGCACCATTTTGGAGGGAAAAAGATACGTATCACGCTATACCAGAAAAATATAATGATGATACTGAGTGACAGTTATTGCTATTATCACAAGAGACACAGACCTACTGAAAGTTATGTACATTAACAACTGCTGACGAAGTTTCCAGGCAGAATTACGGTGCCAATGCTCTCTAACAGCTTTATAGACTGTATTTGCTATAATCAATTATTAAATATCACCATCAGCTAATAAAAATACGTGATAGATACAACATAGGTAAAACGCAAACAAACACCATATTAGGAAGGAAGGTGAAAAGGCGCCTAAAAGCCACGTCCAGGCTGGCCAGTACATTGGCCCTCATCATTAATCTGCCTGGCGGATTCCTTCCGGGGCTGGCGCACCTCCCCGAATCCAGAGGCAGCGTGCTAACGCGCACGGCTGTTCGGGTGTGTCAACAGCTACTTAATGGTCGGTGATTCGAAATATTTCGTTAATTAATCAGACTGAAATCCATGTGGTCCCGTTGTGCATAGCGATTGTTGGATATAGACAATGGGGAAAATAACAGCAATCGATCTCGAAATCCATCGTTTTATTACAGCAGGCCTAGGCTTCAGATATTACATAGTTATGAGTTCATGTTAGACTCCTGTAAACTCTATACCAATATTATTTCCTACATGGTACTTTATACTAACATCACCTGCTGTTACATGCATTGAAGATGATTATGTATTAGTTGAAATCTAGGTCTGCTGCAATAAAACGACGGATTTCGCGATTGACTGCTCTTCTCGCCTTCATTGTCTGGTTCGTTAATTGTTCATAAAATTATTTTTTCATTCAGCTCTTCGAGGCACGGTATCATTTTCTCAACAATGACCACTTAATACAGCATATAAGGCAGCTGTCAAATGACTCCGAGGAAGTACAACTATGAATTTCTCAGTTTGCTGGAAAGTGTCATAACGAGGGAGGTGGCGGATCTAGCGAGGTCAGTACTTACGAATGGAGGAATGATTACTGAAATGACTTAGTCAATATAGAAAACAAACCATACCTTTCCTTGTTGGTATGGCTACTGTAGTGGTCGCCACTAGTGAGTGGTGGCTCACTAAATTAATGAAAATACATAGCTTCGTTTTTAAGACGGCTTGTGGAAAATTTGCAAGGATTTATGACAGTTTCAACATGGTACAATGAATAAAAATGAAGTTATCTCATGTATTTCCGGAAATATGTATGCCTCTTCCATTTGAAAAGTTGATCAAATAAAAAAAAGCAAGTACTGTAGATATAAAATCAACTTACTTTTGAGTTCAGGCTGTTACTTTCTACTTACATTTGTTAAGAAATACGAACGTTAACGAAATTAGAGTGTCATTTCTTAACTTACAACCTTACTTCGACTTTCCCCTGATTCCACCTTGGTTAGTTAAACTTTCGCTAAATCGAACTCTCAGTAATTCGAATTACTTGTTAGATTTCTTGGACGTGGAATTTACGAAAGTATGTACTGAATCATGCAGCAAGTCTAGATGCTTTTTCCATTACTGAGCGATTTTAACTGCCTTTCTATTTGGCAATAACTTATCTCGATAAGCTATTATGGTGTTTGTGGCATGAATGGAAGGACGAAGCCACGTTACACTTTTCCTTATTGTAATAATTTCGACTGTCTGAATTCAGTATTTTGGCTTTCTCTCTGTAATCGTCCGTTTCAGTATCATAATGAACGACTGAAAAGATGATTTCGATCCGGTTACTGATTTTACGCACGACCCAGACTTCTTAGCGTTTATTGTCAGACCCACTGGCAAAATTCTGGAAGTTGTTGAATGCTTTCTGTGTTGCTCCTCTTGGCTTCGTTCAGCTTTGTGTGTCAACAAGGCTTTGATTTCGCTTAAACCTTTGACAATGGCTCTCTTTACTTTCGTAGCTATCTTCTAATGCACCAGTTGAACCATGGCTGGTGTTCTTCATACGTTACAAGCCCCGTCAACACACACTGATGTACGATGTACTGTACAATGCTTCCTAATTTTGTCCATTTCTTATATGAATGCGTGGCGTCTTCTTTGTACATGCCCGAAAGAACAGACACCACGCATTCATATAACTGATTCGCTTCGATGGGCAATGAATCCTCCAGCTTCAGTGCGGATGTACAATTACGTCTGAACTCCTGCGTGAATCTCAAAGGAGCGAGCGTGGAGGACAGGGAAAGGGACAGTGGATCGGTGGGCCTAGGTGTGAATGTGGGTCGGCCGAGAGGCGTGCCGAGATAGTCCGTGCAACGGTGACGAACACTGTGTCTTGGTGGCAGAGTGATGGACGCAACTGCCTAGTAAGCTGGAGATCCCAGGGTCGAACCCTGGTCTGCCATACATTTTCACTCGTCGTCGCTGATTCTACACAAAGCCCCGATCCAGCTGACATCAATAGTCCCTTCCCTTTGCTTTCCTTCCTCACCCCCACCCCCCACCGCACCCAACACCATCCATTTACATATAAATTATCCATTGGTGCTCCACATCTTCATTTACAGAGCACAATATTTGATGTTGACTGCTCAGATACTCTGCATTTTTTCCTGTCACTTTCGTTAATTGCGAAGTATCCGAATGGTAACAATTCCAGTGGAATGCCTCCACATTTCTGAGACGTCTTCCTTAAATCCGACCTGGTGGAGATCCCAAATAATCGAGCCGTACCCAAGAATGGCTCACACATGTGCTACATATGGAGCTCTCTACAGCGTGGCCCAGCAATGAGGCAACAGACTTAGAGGACTTGTAGACGAACACTTGAGGAACAAATCGAGGATAGAAACCCTTGTACAGGGACGTTATCCAACGACACTACAGAGTGTCAAACTTATACGCGCCATTGCCTGCCACTACGCTACAAATGGCTCTGAGCACTATGCGACTTAACATCTGAGGTCATCGGTCGCCTAGAACTTAGAACTACTTAAACCTAACTAACCTAAGGACATCACACACATCAATGCCCGAGGCAGGATTCGAACCTGCGACCGTAGCGGTCACTCGGTTCCAGACTGTAGCGCCTAGAACCACACGGCCACTCCGGCCGGCCCACTACGCTACACCTTCAGCAGCAGTGGTTTTCGTTATATAGGAGAAAAATAAAATACAGATGGAAACCCGTGTCCGAAACCGTCATCCATCAAAACAAAAAAGCATCACATTCATCGGAGACAAGACTTTTCTACGCTGCAGCTACGTCTATCTTCTCCATTGGCGATAGTGTCAATCAGTTGCGATCACAGAATAACAAACAACACTGTGAGAGGTTCTGCCTATGGTCTGGCAGTGTACAAAGTCACGTTTGCTGCTGAAAGGGTAGCATAGTTGCAGGCGTCGGCGCCTGTAACCTCGTAACTTCGACGTTCTGTAGCGTCGTCTCATATCGTCTGCAGACATGAGCTCCTACCATCAACTGTTGCTCAAGACGCTCTCTACAACCCCTCGAAATTTGCCGCAACATTTCTGGGACATCATGTGCAAGTCGAATCTGGTTTATTGAGAGAATTTTAGAAAAATGTACCTACTTTCCTAGAAGTCAACCATTCGCCATCCCTATAGTCGACCATATATGTTCGTTTCGTTTCATATCTCTCTGCAACATTACACCTAGATATTTAATTGGCGTGGCTGTATTAGGTAGCACTCCCTTGGTAGAATTTTACACAGAGCATAATTTAGTCATCGCTACACTTGGTTTGAGGATCATGAAAGAAAGCTGTACATATGGAAGAGACCCGAAGACCCCGGAAGATTTCAGACATTATACAGTGGTTAATCAGACATTTTAGTACCAGATTTTAAAGTATAAGGCAGGGGCAAATGTGGACTCTGGCCACAATTTATCGATTATGAACTGTGGGTGTAAACGAAAGAAATTTCTAAAAGGTAATAAATTAAGGAGATTGGACCTGGATATGTTGAAACCAGAGGTTGTTGAAAGTTTCTGAGGGAACATTAGGGGACGACTGACTAGAACAAGCGAAAGTAATACTGTAGAAGACGAATGGACAGATTTGAGAGATGAAATAGTGAAGCCCACAGAGGATCAAGTGGGTAAAAAGACAAGGCCTAGTAAAAATCATTGATAACACAGGAGACACTGAATTTAATCGATGACAGGAGAAAATATTAAAATGCAGCAAATGAAATAGGCAAACGGGAATAAAAAAGTCTAACAAATGACAATGATTGGAAGCAGGAATGGCTAAATGACAAATGTAAGGATAAGCATATTTCACTAGGGGGAAGAAATATACCGCCTACATGAAAATTAAAGAGGTCTTTTGAGTAAAGAGGAGCAGCTGTATGAACATCAAGAGCTCAGGTGTAAAACCAGTCCTAACAAGAGAAGGGAAAGCTGAAAGGCGGAGGATGTATACAGAGTATCTATACAATTGAGATGAACTTGAAGGCAATATTGCAGAAATGGAAGAAAAGGTAGATGAATATCAGATGGGAAATATGATACTACGAGAAGAATTTGACAGAGCAGTGAAAGACCTGTGTCAGAACAGTACCCTGGGAGTGGGTGACATTCCGTCAGAATTGCTGGTAGCCTTGGGGGCCAGCCATTACAAAACTTTTCCATCTGATGATCAAGATGTGTGAGACAAGTGAAATGCCCTCAAACTTGGAAAAGAATATAATAATTCCATTTCCAAAGAAAACAGGTGCTGACAGGTGCTAAAATTACCGAAATATCTGTTTAATAAGTCTAAATACTAACACGAATTCTTTACAGAAGAATGGAAAAGCTGTTACAAGCCGATCTCGGGGAAGATCAGTTTGGATTCGGGAGAGATTTAGGAATACGTGAAACAATACTGACCCTAAGACATAGCTAGAACATAGTTTAAGGAAAGGCAAACCTACCTTTATAGCATATGTAGTCTTAGAGAAAGGTTTTGACAATACTGATTGGAATACATTGTTTGAAATTCTGAAGGTAGAAGGGATAAAATACAGGACGTGGAAAGCTATTTATAAACTGCACAGAAACCAGACGGCAGTTACAAGAGTCGAGGGGCATTAAAGGGAACCAGTGGTTGAGAAGGGAGTGAGCTGCATCTTGTCGTCGATGTTATTCAAACTGTATATTGAGAAATCAGTAATGGAAACAAAATAAAAATTTGGAGTAGGAATTAAAGTTCAGCAAAGTGCCACACCACCCTCCCCCAGAAAAAATGGCAGGAAGTTCAATTTCCAACAGGATAATGTATCACACGAAGGTTATCTCTACTAAGCAAAGAAAATCGCGGGAAGATAGCTCACTTGGCCTACCTCCACTAACATAAGTCAACCGAGCATCACTTCTTCCTATGAACTGGCGCCAAGTTTGAATTTTGGCAGTAACCAAAGGTCAATTCCCTTACCTCTACTAAGCTAAGAAAATGGCGCGACGGAAAGGACACTTGTACTAACCTCAGTCACCCGACTGCCACCTCCTCCTAAGGATTTGTGGAAAAAGGACTTGTGTCCACTGTTGACATTCAAACACCGTTTTGAAATTATACAATGCCTGCATCAGACCTATGTAAAATGATTGTTAGTATTGGGGGACACATCGTACAAGGAAACAAATAAACGCATAGTAGCAGCGTCCGACATGTGAAAATTACAAGTCATTCCATCACTAACTCCGTAAACAACACATCTGTCGGGGCACGTGTGTACACGGGGATTGCAGCGCCTCACAAGCTCCTATTGCTAACTTAGTTATGACGCTGAAGTCTCGATTTTACACCTGGCATACGATAGGGGGGGATGGAATACATCACATAAATCAAAGTTCGTTGACAGGAACGTGTCAAGTTTCATCACACATGAGATGAAAGTCCTCTAATGTCTGACAGCTTTACCGTTAAGGATCGCATGTAGACAGTGCTTCAAACTGCATACAGAACACGTGGCTGTATACAGGTAGAATGCAGGCTATGTCACGCGACTGATGCATCTGGACAGAACACTGGAAAAAAATTGACCTCCAGCAATTTCTCCTTCTCTAGAATGAATCAGTCAACCATTAAATCATACCTCGTTACAGCTCTATCTCAATCGATAACCCCGTCCACTCTCTATTATCCTTTAATGCAGATGCAAGTAAGTTTAGAGGTGAATGGTTCTCTGTCCTGAAAAGCACTGGACTGTTATTCACTCCCATGTAAATTGTTTGGTTGACTGTTTCTGCACATTTCGCGCCTTTATTTAGTTGAGAGAAGATCGATTGTGGTGTGTGCATCTGGAATGTGGAAGACGCATTTGCCTGTTCTCTAGACATGTGGAAGACCTTAGTTGGATTGTAAATTATAGGGGTGATTTGGAATGTGTTACATCACCGAGATCAGTATTCGAGAGTGGAAGTATCAGTTTCCTCTGTTTGTTTGTAGTTACTCAGTGGTTTACAGCACGCTGCACCTCGCTAAGGTTTGGGGTTTGTAGAGAAATAATTTCCGTTCTATATGTTGGGAATTATGTTGCGCTAGCCATCACTAGGAGGCCGCCTATGCTTGATATCGAGAAGTATGTATGTTCTTGTAATCCCCGAGTCTGGTGATGTCTGCAGAAAAGCGAGCAGGTTTGGAGCAGAAACAGTATCGCGTTTGTGCTGAGGGGAAACGATCTCGAATTTGTAGAAGAGCTCTGAGAGAGAATTCAGTCCGCTGAGGGTGCTCTGATGTAAAAGGGAAGATTTTGTATGGCGCTGAATGTCACATCTGTAGGAAGAAAGAATAGGCTGGCGGTGGTTTCCTAGGACTGGGGAGGATGGTAACATGTGTGTGTGTAGGCAAAAAAAAATGGCTCTGAGCACTATGGGGCTCAACTGCTATGGTCATCAGTCCCCTAGAACTTAGAACTACTTAAACCTACCTAACCTAAGGACATCACACACATCCATGCCTGAGGCAGGATTCGAACCTGCGACCGTAGCAGCAGCGCGGCTCCGGACTGGAGCGCCTAGAATCGCACGGCCACCGCGGCCGGCTGTAGGCATATGATAATGTTTTCAAGTGCTGTACAGATGTAAAAGACAACTGCACTGTTTGTGTAAAATGTGTATATATTGCATTGTAAAGTTACTGTGACTTAGGTTGAGTAAAATGTGTGTATATTGCATTGTAAAGTTAGTATGGTTTACGTTGTGGCATGACTAGAGATGATGACTGTGTGTCCTATTGTGAAGGACGTATAGATTCAGCACATCGATAACTGCGAGAGATTTTTTATGTGGAAAATTAAGTGTGTTATAGATACTGAGATTGGTTCCAGAAGCACTGCCATCAAGAGGAGACATAACTGTACAATATCGGTATCACACTGTAGCAGGAGTAGTAATATTTAATTGTAGTTAGACTGGTAGATATGTTCCTGGCTTCCAATACCCTTGTGAGCCTGGTATGTATTTGATGATCTATAGACAAGTTTATGGGTTTAACTGTCAATGCACTTCATCGATCTGTTCAAAATAATTTTACCACTGAAAGTTCGAGAAATAAGAGGCAGACATTGCTTCGATACCAGCGGCATCAGTAATTCAATGGGTAAATTCGATAAGAGCCAATCATAATGCTCGATTCATTCACATCCTTTGTGCTGTGATATAGGAGCCTCTACATAGTGGTAAGAACATATGCGTATTTTCGTAAAGAGTTTCTGTTAGGGCAAGAATTTCCGTACATACAAGCTGAGATAACACAAAAACTCCTACAAAAGTGCACGTTAAGTATTTCTGGGAGAGTATGCAATTTAATAGAGTTCGACTGGTTATTATTTTAGATAGGTATGTGGCTTCAGTATAAGATTGAGAACCTTGCTAGATGCGCTTGCGATGGTAAGTAGCTATGTGCCAGCCACACGTCACACATGGTCCATTAGAATCGCTAAGGAGAAAGCAGCTAGAGATACTCTGGAATGAATTTCTGCAGCGCCTTTGCCGGACCGCAGTTAGAGGGAGAGTAGCGACAAACCCACACCTTCGGTCCAGCTTGTGCGCTCTGTAAATAAGTCTTTGCTCCCATCCGATCACATCATCAACAGTGCCTAGATGCATCTTTCCCCTGCGTTCAGCGGTGGCTCGCAGCTGCTCTCCCGCCCGATCATGTCAGCACGTGTGTCTAGGTGAATGTGTATTTGGATAGGAATTTCTCAGAAATCAGGTATGAAAGGGATGTCCCCACCTCTTGCGTGCAGGCATCTGTACATAGTTTGACAGCTGAATACCGCGTCACTTCATGGTCCGGTGGATGGGGTGTGTAGGGGGGGGGGGGGGGTAGTGCTTGCGTGCGTTGATTGCATTATTTTCCAAGTGGGCCTGTAGGCTGTGCCATGTGCTATTTGGAAGGTTTATGAGTACTTAGTGTGTCTACAGATCACTGTGCTGCATTATTTAGGAGCAGTTTGCAGGTCTGTACTGAAATTATTTCGGAAAATTAGGGGTTGTTTGTGTGTCTACAGACCGTGTATTGTGACCCCAAGCACATCAGGGCGAGTGTTTTGCGTCAGTGTGATAAATATACTCAATAAGTAAATACAATGCTCCAAACTAAATAGAGTGTAGTCCTTCCTTACTCTCCCCAGCAGCCCAGCGCAGCCTGAGTCATTTTCGCGCCATTTTCCCACTACAGACCACCTTCTGGGATTAGGTCATAGGAGGGATGACAGTACCCTCTGGTGGCAGTAATGTGTTCTAGGTCAGTTGGAGTCTAGATCTCATGGTGGAGACATTACTTGCAAAATAATAAAGACTTATGTTTAGGATATGGAGAGTCGTTTTCCCGACATTTTGCACCCATCGGCTTGGATGACATCATGTGCTGTGTGCATTAGTACACGTTAGCCCGCCAAGATAGGTTGGTAAGGGGATGTGGTGGTCGGTTGAGGATCGTGGTGGAGACTTATACTATTTCCTTCAAAGTCCAGGTGGGCTTAGCACTCGTGAAAATTCATTCCAAGTCCATGACAGCGCTCTTCTGTAGTGTCAATATGTACTAGGCCTCATGGTGAACACGCTGTTTGTCGCCATCTTGGATTACGGTACTTGTGTCACCACCTGACATCACGGTAGCGCCCTCTGGTCCCAATACTGTGTATTAACTTAGTTTGAGTCCAGACCTCGTGGCGAACACACTGTTTGTGCCATGTTGGATTACGTCACAGATGAGAGCGCATTCTGGTGGTGGTGGCGATGTGTACTAAGTCAGTTGGAGTATGGAACTCGTGGTGGAGACACTGGATGGCCATACTGCATGAAAATGATTAAATAAAGACTTATGTCCAAGTCATTTTCCCACAAATCATTAGGAGGAGGTTAGTACAAGTGTTCTTTCCTTCACGCCATTTTCTAAGCTTAGTAGAGATAAGGGAATTGACCTTTGTTTACCGCCATAATTCAAACTTGGCGCCAGGTCATAGGAAGAAGTGGTGCTCAGGTGACTTAGGTTAGTGGAGGTAGGCCAAGTGAGCTATCTTCCCATGATTTTCTTTGCTTAGTAGAGATAACCTTCGTGTGATACATTATCCTGTTGGAAATTTAACTTCCTGCCATTTTTTCTAGGAGAGGGTGGTGTGGCACTTTGCCACCAAAAATTCAAACTTCCTGCCAAAATCCGCCATCTTGCATGACGTCACAGCAGACATCTTTGATAATGTCATGCACTGTCGCCAAGTCTACATGCCACCATCTTGGATGACGTCATCGCTGCCATCTTGGATACATCTGGCAACAATGCTGTGTGGCCCTGAATCGGTGTTGCCCCAATACTAGCGTGGTCGCTGTGTGTTTTGACTTCAGTAAATGAAGTCTGCAACAACTGTTAGGCATGTATGTCGCACCGAACCAACTAAAGAAGCTCCAAGCAGGCTGAGAATCTCCTGTCAGCACAAGAAATTTGTGGAGACGGGCTGCTCTCTACGATATGACAGTTCACCATGTCGCCCGCGTGTTGATGATTATATCAAACAGGTTAGGGAGAGCTTTCCCTGCAGTCCACAAAAATCAACACTACGTGCGTCTTGGGAGACTGGCATTCCACAAACGACGGTGCATTGTCACGTGGAGGCTCTGTGTCACGGATTGTACGGCCCTTCCCGGTTTCGAGTCGTCCCTCAGACATAGGTGTGTGTGCTGTTCTTAGCATAAGTTAGTTTAACTAGTGTGTAAGTCTAGGAACCAATGACCTCAGCAGTTTGGTCCCTTAGGAATTCACACACATTTGAACATTTGACAGTGCACAACCTCATTTCCTCACTGAAGTTCAAGTTCCCTCGATAATCGCTTCACAGGTCGGTGGATTGGCCGTGAAAGCCAATTGCATGGCCACCTCTCTCCCCAGACTTAACGCAACTGTATTTCTTTCTCTGGGATTTCATTAAAGACTATATGTATGTTCCTCCCCTTCCAAACAATTTAGTCGACCTGAAAAATTGAATCTAGGCTGTTGTTAGACAAGTTACACCCACTTTGCTGCAACGAGTGCAGGAAGAAACTGTTTACCTGTGAGATGTTTGCCGCATCACAAATGGTAGTCACGTCAAAGCAGAATGACATTTTACACTTTTACAAGCAATTTGAGGTTGTTTACTACAAAATGACACATCAACTGATTCTGTAAGTCATTTCAATAAAAGTTTGTATCATATTAAAGTTATAAAATTCTTTTTGACTGCCGGCCGGTGTGGCCGAGAGGTTCTAGGCACTTCAGTCTGGAACCACGCTACCACTGTGGTTGCAGGTTCGAATCCTGCCTCGGGCATGGATGTGTGTGATGTCCTTAGGTTAGTTAGGTTTAAGTAGTTCTAAGTTCTAGGTGACTGATGACCTCAGATGTTAAGTCCCGCCGGCCTGTGTGGCTGTGCGGTTCTAGGCGCTTCAGTCTGGAACCGCGTGACCGCTACGGTCGCAGATTTGAATCCTGCCTCGGGCATGGATGTGTGTGATGTCCTTAGGTTAGTTACGTTGAAGTAGTTCTAAGTTCTAAGGGACTGATGACCACAGATGTTAAGTCCCATAGTGCTCAGAGCCATTTGAACCATTTTTTGTTAATTCCCATAGTGCTCAGAGCCATTTGAACCATTTTGAACCATCTTTTTGACTCACTCTGTATATTGTACTACTTACTGAGCGAGCATTAGTATTTCAAAGTTTTGCAGTCTTCTTCAATACATTGTGCAGGCTGTCAACAGCGATCTCAAATGGTCAATATTATTGCGCAGTACTCAGTATCGAGCAATAAATATTGAGCTGTGAGGTCCTTTTAGGCCGATGCTCCAATTGCCAAATGCTTAGGACTGATTGGGAGTATAAAATAAACTGTTGTTTTAACTATTAAACATTACATTCGGCTGTATAATTTGTACAATTTTGCCCATCTGTAATGTTTAGCTATATTGTATTTTGGACAGTGGATGACGGCTGATGAAATTGTGAAACTTTGTGCGAGAACTGATGCTAACCTCCAGGGGAAGAATTTCTCACAGAGACTGATGAAACTTTTCATCATTTTCAGTGTCGGCAAGTTTTTTTTTTTTTTGGGGGGGGGGGGTGATTTTTGCTCCAGTTTCTCACAGGAACATTTCAGGCTCCATGCAAATAGTTTCGACCCTACAAACATTGTATCAACTTCCTTTTATTTTTACTTTCAGCTTCTTTTTGCGCCACTTGCAGTAGAAGCCTTGCTGCAGACTTTATTGATTCGTACTCGATATCGGTATCACCATGCACTGTCCACTTCTCTAAAGCTCTGAACACACTCACTCACACCTTAGAAGAGGCGTCAGGTGAGTAGTTACTGAACGAAATAATTGAGCTGATACGAACTAGCTTTACAAGATATGAGGCCAACATAGCAAATCAGTGACACACGAACACCCTCATTACCAAATAGAGTGTCAGGTTACAGGGTGCTTTTATTCGTGCCAAGCAGCCATGGACACACCGACGCAAAATAAACAAAAGCCACAGAAATGATGCTGCATCAGAGAGGACGGCTGCAAGCCCTCAGCGACCTGTTTAACAATGATCTCTATCCAAGGGCCTGGGACAGTTTGTTGGGCAGCGTCTCCTTAAAATAAGTGCACAACTGCATCAACAAACAGCTACAAGGGGCATGACATTCTGCATGCATGAATCCATCCACGAAAATATTGCTCCTTGTACCTAACTCCCAATCGTCTGCTCATGTAGGCTTTGTGGAGAAGAAAGACTTTCTATAACGACGTTTGTGGTCGCATGATACCGTATCTCATCTCTGGGGACCATTCATTTCGAGGACTCGACAACGGCAGTTGACTGTGGATCTGAACTAAACCTGTTACTTTATTCAATTTTATTTCAATGTGACATGGCACAGTTCTCTACTGTACTTCGGTTGATTTTTTTATTCCATTGGAATGTGTGTCTACGATACACTACCAAGAAAAATGTAATTTCATTTCGAAACTTTTTTAACACGTTGACTGCCCCGTGGCGGCGAATAGACACTACAGAGTCTCACTTCCAACACCCTATGATCGCCAGCGACCACGAACTTCATACTGTTTAGTACAATATCTCTTTCGACGGCTTGTTTGTAATACATTGAGAGGCACATGCGGTTTGTTGGCGAAATATATACTGAGGTGACAAAAGTCATGGGATACCTGATAATGGGCCGTCTCAGACGTCCTTTTGCCCGCCGTAGGGGAGCAACTCGACGTGGCGTGGCATCAATAAGTCGTTGGAAGTCCCCTGGAGAAATACTGAGCCATGCTGCATCTATAGCCGACCATAATTGCGAAAGCGTTGCCAGTGCAGAATCTTCTGCACGAACTGACCTCTCGATTATGCCCCATTAACGTTCGACGGGTTTCATGGAGTGTGATATGCGTGGCTAAATCACTCGCTCGAATAGCCAGATTGTTCTTCAAACCAGTCACGAACAGTTGTAGCCCAGTGACATGGCGCATAGTCATCCACAAAAATTCCAGCCTTATTTGGGAACATGAAGTCCATGAATGACTGAAAACGGTCTCCAAGTAACCGAACACGGAATATTTCCAGTCAATTGTCGGTTCAGTTGGACCGGAGGACCCAATCCGTTCTATGTAAGCACAGCCCACACCATTATGGAGCATCCGCAGCTCGTGGTCTAGTGGCTACCATTGGTGCCTCTGGATCATGGGGTCCCGGCTTCAGTTCCCGGCCATGTTGGGGATTTTCTCTGCCTCGGGAGTGGATGTTTGTATTGTCCTCATCATTTCCTCATCGTCATCATCATCATCATCATCATCATCATCATTCGCGATAGTGGCTAGAATGGACTGTGAATAAAATTGTACTGTGTAAAAATTGGGGCTTTGTATGGGTGCTGATGACTGTGCAGTTGAGCGCCCCACAAACCAAACGCCATCAAACATCATCACCATTATGGAGCCACCACCAGCTTGTACAGTGGCTTCTTAACAACTTGGGTCCAGGGCTTCATGGGGTCTGCTCTACACACGAACCCTACCAGCAGATCTTATCACATGAAATGGGGGCTCACCTGACCAGGTCAGAATTTCCCAGTCGTCTAGGGTCTAACCGATGTGGTCATGAGCCTAGGAGAGGAACTGTAGACGATGTCGTTCTCAAAGGCACTTGTGTCGGTCGTCTGCTGCCATAGCCCATTAACGACAAATTTCGTGGCACTGTCCTAGCAGGTACGTTCGTCGTACGTATCACACTGATTTCTGCGGTTGTTTCGGACAGTGCTGCTTGTATGTTAGCTCTGATAACTCTACGCAAACGCCACTGCTCTCGGTCATTAAGTGAAGGTTGTCGGCCAGTGCGTTGCACATGGTGAGAGGTAAAACTAAAACTAACTAAACTCTTCCCAAATAGGCCATGAAGAGACAACGGTACCGACCGACCGCCGTGTGATCCTCAGCCCATAGCTGTCACTGGATGCAGATATGGAGGGGCACCTTGTCAGCTCACCGTTCTCCCAGCCGTATGTCAGTTTCCGAGACCGGAGTCGCTACTTCTTAATCAAGTAGTCCCTCAGTTTGCCTCACAAGGGCTGACTGCACCCTGCTTGCCAACAGCGCTCGGCAGACCGGATGGTCACCAATCCAAGTTCTAGCCCAGCCCGACAACGCTTAACTTCGGTGATCTGACGGGAACCGATGTTACCACTGCGACAAGGCCGTTGGCATGGTGAGAAGCAATGCCTGAAATTTAATGTTCTCGGCACGCTCATGACACTCTGGATCTCGGAATACTGAATTGCATAATGACTTCAAAAAGAGAATGTCCCATGCGTCTGGATCTAACTACCATTCCGCGTTCAAGTCTGGCCATAATCACATAGGAAACATTTTCACATGAATCACTTGAATACAAATGACAGCTCCGCCAATGCACTGCCCTTTTATATCTTGTGTATGTGACACTACCGTCATGTAGATATCGCTGTCTCATGACTTAGTCAGCTCAGTGTATACCACGAAAGAATATGGTCTATAAATGTGATCTTGTACTGGTGACCTACTATCAGTTTAGCTTTTGTCGTAGTTGTGAGTTATTACAGTTCTACTTGCTGTATATTTTTTGCAGTACTGCTTCTGTTCAAAAAAATGGTTCAAATAGCTCTGAGCACTATGGGACTTGACTTCTGAGGTCATCAGTCCCCTAGAACTTAGAACTACTTAAACCTAACTAACCTAAGGACATCACACACATCCATGCCCGAGACAGGATTATAACCTGCGACCGTAGCGGTCGCGCGGTTCCAGACTGTAGCGCCTAGAACCGCTCGGCCACCCCGGCCGGCACTGCTTCTGTTGATAGACTGACATCAGTTACAGGTGCAATATTTTCTTCAATGTTCTCATGGAGGCAACGAAGATTACCACACACTCCTGATCCAATATAAGGAAATACAGTAAGTGACTTGCCTCGCAGTTACACAAAGAAAAGGATAACAGAAATAGAAAACTGCTAAAAAGTTGTCAAGAGTGTTACTTGAAGATTTCTGAAGTCCTGGAAGGTCTGAAGCTTTAAAATGACTGAAGAAGATAGTCACTCTCTGTGAAACTAGCAACGAATAGCCCTGCCCATCTTGTTATTCATATGCACTGCTTGCCATGTATCTGCATTCAACTCGCCTACTCGGTAAACTGTATACTGTCTTTTCGTTTACACTTTACCTGCTGCTTATAACTAGTTTTTGTTTCTAATTCTCGCCGTGAGATAATTAACCTGCAGTAGTCTGTGTTCTGAGGCGTGCTGAGTTCACAAAGTTACAGGGAAACATGACGTATCTGCAGGCACCATAGATAAGTGTTTCAAAAACTTGGTCTATAAGGGGCATGTACAAAGAAGGATGGAGTTGCTGCGCTAGTATTAGTCTTAGTCGTAGGAAAGAGGAAATTTTATCAAAAGTCATTGAACGGGTGGTTGGACAATAGAATCTGGGGCCGCTGGCAGAGTGTTGAAACAGTCGACAGCTAGTAGGCCAGGAAATGCAAACATGGCACTCGCGAACGTAGTGCTGTGACGGCGTTATTGCGCACACAAATTGCTTTGTGTGAAGCAACAATGTGCAGCAAACCGCAGCGTTGCTTGAAGTTATTGCAATATTAGGCGAGGAACTAGGCCAGAGCCAAGTGAAGAGTTGTAGATGGCTGACATTTGGGAATTTATCCCTGCCATAGTTTCTGTCTCTCTCTCTGACACTACGTCAGAAGTGAGGGGAAAGGCAGTTTAAATAGTGAGGTACTTTCACCTTGGGACAGAGTGTGCCAGGTCAGTCGAGCGTTGGGACAGACCTGTGATGGTCTATGCTTATAGGGGCCAGTTTGGCAGCGAAGTTGTACATATTCTATGTAAATCTGAACTTAATTTCTATATACTTGTTCGGGCTGTATTCCACCCCTGGGGACGCAACACCGGGGCGGGATGGAACGGCAGCCGGGTACTTGGAGATTGCACAGTCAGCCTGAAGGAGGGCAGTGACAGCAGTCTGCAGTGGATCCAGGATGGGTGGGCCAGTAGGCTCACTGAGTGAACGAATAGAGAACTTCGAACCGCCTACTAAATTTATGTAAGGCCAAAATCTCTTAGGGGTTTACTCAGATGGATTGACAAAATTTTACTTTCAAATCACGGAATGTTTCTCGCATTGCTCTCGGGACTTACCCTCATTTTCCCTTCGTTTCGCTTTTGTTTGTCAGCTAGGTTTTGATTTCTTTTGAATCTGTAATGGAGCTCTCTTTTTTTACGTAGAAGTTTTCTAAACTACGGTTGGTCGGAACATACTTGTCCAAGCCATCTTGAACGATGTTTTTTTTATTTTTTCAATTTGTACACCACATCTTCGTCCTCAATCCTGAATATTTGATGCTGACTACCCAGATACTCTGCAGTTTCTATCCTGTAGCATTGGGTTGTCACAGGATGTAGCGTGATTCGTCAGTCCAAATCACTCGTTTCCAGTCACCCACTGTTCCGTAGCTTCGTCAAGTCGATACGTCAAGTACCGTTTACCACTGACTACATATATATGTGGCTTATGAGAAGTTGCTCGATCATTATATCCATTTTTTAACTCCTCGCACAGTCATTGTGCTACCTGGACTGTTATTAGTATTTTGAATCTTACTTATGACTCCTTCCGCTGATTTCATGCGACTTTACAGTCACCTTTCTCAGTGCTGACGGACGCTCTCTGTTAGTACATGAAGCCTGCCTGGTCTGGCTTAGATGTAGTTGTTCCTTCGCGTTTCCGTTTTACAATATCACTAATCGACTTGGGCAGGCTCATAAAGGTTGAAATGTACCTGATGGATTTGTTACTTAGGTGTCATCTAAGGTCCACTTCACGTTCGAAATCTCTGAGTTGTTCTGACCGACCCATTCTGCAGTTACTGCTTCTCTGCTAACAACACAGTATTCACTGCCTCCTTTTCTACTTGCGAGTCGGTGTCTCGTGACATCTAGTGGTCAGTTCCACATTGCATAGGAGTATCTGCAGACTTTTCATCGGATAGTGTAAGACGATTCATCTCTGAACTACTCTCCGCCCGAACAGGTCTCGAAAGGCCTAACGGTACCGACCGACCGCCGTGTCATCCTCACCTGACAGGCGTCATTCTATTCGGATATGGAGGGTCATGTGGTCAGCACACCATTCTTTCGGCCGTTGTCAGTTTTCGTGACCGGAGCCACTAGTTCTCTGTCAAATATCTCGTCAATTGGCCTAACATGGGCTGGGTACATCCCACTTTCCAAAGCGCTCAGCAGTCCCAAATGGTCACCCATCTAAGTGCTAGACAAGACCAACAGTTCTTAACTTCGGTGCTCTGACGACGACCACAGGTACCACTGCGGCAAGGCCGCTGGCAGGACAAGTCAGCTTCATCTTAAAAGATTTTACCTAGATGTTACATTCATCATTTGGATTTGCAACTCCTTGTGTTGACCGTGTTTGCAGTTAAAATTGTAGGATGTGAGGTCCGCCATTTATGCAAAACACCGTTTTTTCTCATTACCCAAACAGTTTTTAGCACCACTGTGTCATCATCAATGGGTTTCCGTTGTATTTATTCTTTACACTTGGTGTGCATGATTTTTCCGGATCACTTGTGTATTATTTACTATAGGTAGCTTGTCATGTTTTAGTGGCCGTGCGGTTCTAGGCGCTACAGTCTTGAACCGCGGGACCGCTACGGTCGCAGGTTAGAATCCTGCCTCGGGAACGGACGTGTGTGATGTCCTTAGGTTAGTTGGGTTTAATTAGTTCTAAGTTCTAGGCGACTGATGCCCTCAGAAGTTAAGTCGCATAGTGCTCAGAGCCATTTGAACCATTTTTTTGTCATGTTTCGAGTGGCAAGCCCTTTTATACTCCGCGTCATGGTGAGGTGTCGTGATGCACACGTAAATATAACACGTATTTTCCACGCCCTTATTTGTGGAAAATACGTGTTATATTTACGTGTGTATCATGACAGGCCGAGCGGTTCTAGGCGCTTCAGTCCGGAACCGCGCTGCTGCTACTGTCGCAGATGCGAATCCTGACTCTGTCATGGAAGTGTGTGATGTCCTTAGGTTAGTTAGGTTTAAGTAGTTCTAAGTCTAGGGGACTGATGACCTCAGATGTTAAGTCCCGTAGTGCTTAGTGCCATTTGAACCATTTTGAGCATCACGACACCTCACCATGATGCCGAGAATGAAAGGGCTTGCCACACGAAAACATGACAGGCTACCTGTAGTAAATAATACTTAAGTAATCCAGAAAAATCATGCACACCAAGTGTAAGGAATAAATAAAATGGAAACCACTGATGATGGCACAGTGGTGCTGAAACATGTTTGGGTAGTGAGAAAAAACGGTGTTTTGCACAACTGGCGCACCTCACATCCTACAGTTTCTACATGTTACAGTTTGAAACAAAAAAGTGACGAATATGATAGTAATATTTACATACATTTACCTCTATATTTATATTTAGATCATAAAAAGTTAATTTAAAACCAGTCTAAATCCGGTAACCATCAGCACAGACGTACAAAAACCTATGATACGTTCAATAATTAACACTTAGCTTTAGTTTTACTTTCGGGTAGAATATTATTTTCATACACTTCATTCACAGGCAACTATAATAAATACAAAACGATAACAAAACATTTCCTACTGTTTACAGATATAGTCTCTATATTGTAAATTTTTTGCATTAAATAATTATTAAGAAATTTCTAGTACGTATTTTCAGTCATATTGTTACTCATATCCTCAGGTGGACGCTTTACCAGTTGTACATCTGAATATCAAGGACCTTTTCCAACAATTCTCAGTCTCTGTGGTATACTTCTCAACTGATCCTTATTTCTTATATAATATGGATGGGTATCTGCACTTTTTCTGGTAATCTAATGTTTCACAAATGCTTAATGAACTCAGTTTCTGATCGAGAATTAGACCTGCAGGCTGATTCAGCTGCCCCTACCGCTGTCATTTGATGCAACCCGCAATGTTAAACCAGGCTTTCATAAGCCATGCGCGAGATTTTCATATTCTCTCGCTAACTACAGGCAGACTATTAATCCTACAAAAAGTGAATGGGACCTTTTTGTGGGAAATGAATGTAGTTAAATTTAATAATGGTATTCGTTTTCGCTAGAGGCCGTAGTTTTCGTGTTATTCAAGAAAACGTACAAAAGTGACCTTCAAACGCTCTCCCACTTCAATACTCGACCCTCACCAGTTAGGATTTCTAGTACGCTATTCAAGGCACTCCCTCTTACCACTGTACAAATATCTGCGACTGTACGAACTGTTTGCCACATTTGATAGTGTTTAGTCTTCATTGACTGTGTAAGTGTTCGACAAAATATTGTCTAAGAGAAGACTGAGTACACTGATTTCGAAAACTTTCTGCTTATGTGACAGTTACTTTAGGTAATGTATTCAACTGCTGAGCAAAACTGACTTTTGGTTGGCCCTGTGTTGCGCATATGAACACTGCCATGAAATAAAACTTTAAACTTCATGAAATGCAAAATTTGAAATAAAGGAAATGAATCAATTAAATGCCAGAAAACTAATTACTCGCTCAATGATAACTATGTAGCTCCAACTAAGTACCCAAACACATTATGAACGATGTGTGATATTAGTTGCAATGTTAGACTAGAAATATCTGTTGTGGACTGACCCGACAGCCACTAGGACGGGTAGCCGAAAGGCACGCGTTTAAGCTCACGCAGGCTGGCGTGAGGTCTGGAAAATGACACGGAATTATAGTAGCCAAAAATAGTACATAGCTTCTGGAATACTTAACTTTAATTCATAATTGTAGAACATCGCTCTTGATGATACAGAAGTATAATAGCAATAATAACTGGTAATGGCACCTTGCTAGGTCGTAGCAAATGACGTAGCTGAAGACTATGCTAACTATCGTCTCGGCAAATGAGAGCGTATTTGTCAGTGATCCCCTTCTGGCAAAGCCGGCTGTACAACTGGGGCGAGTGCTAGTACGTCTCTCTAGACCTGCCGTGTGGTGGCGCTTGGTCTGCGATCACTGATAGTGGCGACACGCGGGTCCGACGTATACTAATGGACCGCGGCCGATTTAAAGGCTACCACCTAGCAAGTTTGGTGTCTGGCGGTGACACCACAATATCCACAAACATAAATTACTGCTCTACTCGAACGACAATAACTGTCTGAAATTATCGCCATTGTTCACTGAAAATTAATGTACTTGTTACCAGGACACGTGACAAACCTAACTACACACTGTTTGCAAAAGATTCAAGGTGAGATCTGAACTGAAATAAAAGTGACTTACCTCTTGCTCAGCATCCTGTTTTTCTGTCTGGAGTACTGACGTTCTCGAAAGCAAATACAAATCAACAAATGCAGCAACTAAAGATAAATAATCTACTCTAATTTTTTGTCAGGAACGATCTGTTGTTTCGTGTGGCGTAAGGTGCAATGCACACGTGATAAAAATTCAAAACTTTACTATGAATCTTGGAGGTGGGTTTCACTTTAAATAAACTCGTTTTTGAGAAATAAAGGTCCGGTTATTGAGGTAAAGCACAACATAAGAAGACTCTAATAATTACAAAATTCTCTCATTACAAACAAACTACATACATACCTTTTAAAAATTCCTTCAAAATCTTCTCCATCAGTATAAAGAACAAGAAAGTATTACATACCAGCTTTCATCTCCATAATAAAGTATTCTAGATATCTTCTCCTAGATTCACAGGAAACAGATCTCATTCTTTGAAAAACTCAACTGCCCACTTCTACGCTTCAAATAAGAATATCTCAGCGCTGCACAACTGACTTATTAACAAGTGGACTACAGATGAAACTAAACACAAAGTGAAGGATATTAATCAATACTCCTGCAGTGCACTCATTCATCTTTGTCCCAGTCCAGTAAAGGTGAACTATTTACAATAGCAGAAAATATATGAGAAACACGAACTGTTCTTATTACGTCACCGTCTTAGTGGAGCACTTACAAATTATAAAACTGTCGTTTGTGTAAATTGTACTTAACAATTTTATGAATTTTGACAGCATAAAATAAACAATCACATCGTTGTATTCATTAGGCCTTCTGAGGGCTAAGTTTGTATCGAATTGTTAACGTAATTTGTTTTAGCGTAACTTTTACAAAAGCCGTTTTTCTTTCATTTCTCTCACGGGCATCTGTAAATTAACAATGTTAACGAAATATCTGACTATGCGGCTGGTGTAATAGCCCAATAGCAATAGAGACCAAAAAATGTCGAATATTGGGAACAGTTTGTGTATTCGGAAAAGTTTGCACAGTGACAAGAGGGAGCACTGCGAACAACATACAAGAAATTCTGACTGGTGAGGGATGAATATGGGGTGGAAGTGCGTTTGAAGATCACTTTAGTACGTTTTCCTTGAATAACTCGAAAACCGTGGCTCCCAGAGGAAACGTATCCCAGTACAGTATTTAACTACTGTAAGTCCAGATCATTTTTTTATGTAGGACTAATAGTTTGCGCCTAGCGAGCGAGAGAATATGAATATCTCGCGCGTGTTTTATGGAGGTAACATTCTGGGTTGAATAAAACGACAGCGGTAGGGGTCTCTGAATCACCCTGTATATCGGACACACTTATAAGCCGAAATACGTCAGCATGTCAAAAGGATTCGATCGTCATGCGATATCAGTTCATATAGACAATACAGAAAATGATTGTCTCAGAAGGCTGCTTATAAGGCGCTAGGCTGTCTTGTGATCAATTTCAGTGTCAATGTTCGATGTGGAGACCCGCAAAGACCAACTTGAGTTAAAAATCAAGTTCCAACTGTAGGGCAGGTCTAGAAGAGGCTATTGGAGGGATGAAACAAGTGGAACAGCAATTCATTTGCCAGTATGACAGTTCGAACGCTGGGCGATTCGTGATAGCAAAACCACAATATAGTGCAGTTGCGACTCATCAATGATTCACTCAAACGTGACGTGAACAATGCATTGTGAGTAATGGCATGTGCAACATTTACGTACTACCCATTAGTGCCCTGTTAGAAACGGCAGATACGGTACTGGGTATATGTAGGAGGCCATCTGGACGCGATATGTAGTGCCGCATCACCTCATTTATATTTGCTAATGACCCATTAGGGCGGCATAGAGGCAACGTGGAAAATCGATAACTTCCTGGTCTGAGATGACTGTCCTGTCATGCTGCCTGGCCGCGGCAAACAAATTTATCTAGTTGAAGTCAGGCGCAGATTCAGGAGTGGGAGGGGGGATTTTCACGGTCATAACACGTTCCCTTTCAAACATTTTAGTACAGGCGTTAGTATTTCTACATACCGCTTGTTTCAAAATAAATATCGCGGTTTTAAGGCTTTGCAGCATATAATACATTCAACTTACAATTATAAATATAACATCAAATGAAAGAGCAGCTCAGTTTTGTTTGTATATTTGTATACATGTGCATCCATTGTTTCCTGTTTCTTCTGTCAGAAAGTGTTAGTAGCAAAGACGGCGACTCGTGAAAAGAAGTCGTTTTATGTCTTACAGTTTGCAACGCCTGAATCTGTTGTTATAGCTCAACGTGCGTTCCGTGTTAAGTTCCACTGTAGTACTCCAAGTGGTAATAACATCCGTAAATGATATTTTGAAGATACCGGCTGTCTTTGCGAAGAGAAGAGTACAGCTCGACCAGGAGTGACTGAAGAACGCGCTGAACGAATAGCCTCAAGAAATTAGTTCGAAAGGCTAGTCGTGAATTAGCATTTCAAGTGATGTCTGTGTGGAAATCATTAAGGAGACGCTTACAACTACGGTTTGCAATTGTCACAAGCTCTAAAGACTAGAGTTTGCGTGCCAACTTTGCAAACGAAATGTTGCAGCATGACGCTGAAGATTTTCTACGTCATGATGTCTTCAGTGATGAATCGACGTTTCAACTGACCAAAAATGTGAATACACATAATGTGCGCATTGGAGGTTATAACAGTCCCCACGAGATGGTGCAGATGCAACGAGACTCTCATATATTGAGGTTTTTTTTTTTTTTGCCACATCCAGGATGAAAGTTTATGGGTCTTTCTTTTTCGGTGAAGCAACTGCAACTGGTGTTTCTCGTCTTAATGTGCTAGAACTATGGCTCCTTACTCCATTGGAAGGAGTTGAACCATCTAACTTTATTTGGCAGAAATATAGTGCGCCACCCCATTACACGATTGGTTAAACAACGTTGTACCAGACAGCTGGATTGGCCGCAAGAGGTCGAATGACAGAGCTTGTTTCGCACGTCCTCCACGTTCACCCGATCTGGCGCCATGCCATTTTCACGTTTGGTTGTTCTTAAAGGATCATGTATATGTGGCTCCTCTACAGCATGCCACACAGGTCTGAAGCAGTTGTTGCAAGGATTACTCCAGACATTCTGATGAAGGTTTGGGAAGAACTCGCCTATCGACTCTATGCGACGAATGGTGCTCACACCGAACACTTGTAAGAAAACTTAGTTGCTCTTTCATTTGACATTTTATTTATAATGGTACGTTGAATGTAATAAATGGTACAAAGCTTTACAGCCCCCATATTCATTTTGAAACACGCGGTATATCAATTTTTCAGTTTCAAGGCAACTTGCTGAGAATAAAGTAGCACGAAAGTAAAGCTACGACTAATATAGGACACTTCTCAGTTGTTTGTATGAAGGCCTGCCTACGTGGGGGGCAGCGGACTGATGATGACATTCCAGCCAGGTAAAGATGCACATTCACAGGCTGACCATACCTGCTGTCAACGACAAATACGACATGGTTCGTCCGTCCACAGGGAGAACTGGTGAAGCACAGGAAGTTAAGTAAGAGTAGACAAAATGGGGAAAACCATCCACTAAGAAAAAATAACGGATAAATCCAATCCAACGATTTGGAAACAATTAATGAAGACAAGCTGTAGTACTTCGTGCACTATGGCCTGAACAGCCATGATGTTGGTACCACAGGTTCCCCCTAGTCTGCAGAGGAATGTCTTCTAAGCCGGCCGCGGTGGCCAAGCGGTTAAAGGCGCTACAGTCTGGAACCGCGCGGCCGCTACGGTCGCCGGTTCGAATCCTGCCTCGGGCATGGATGTGTGTGATGTCCTTAGGTTAGTTAGGTTTAAGTAGTTCTAAGTTCTAGGGGACTGATGACCTCAGATGTTAAGTCCCATAGTACTCAGAGCCATTTGAACCATTTTTTTTAAATGTCTTCTAGTATATTTACATGTGCGCATAGCCATGTATGCATACCTGCGTTCACAATCGTAGTACTAATTAAAATACTGATATTGGCAAGCACACTTAGAATTTTTATGACATTATGCTAAACTGTTGCACCAAGCACTGATGTAAGCGCATTATCTATAGCACTATATATAGCTGTTTAACGTGGTAATCCAAAACTTTCGAAAGGTACAGGACTAATATATTTCATACTTTTGTACGATGCACTAATAAATATTCATATGGACGTGTGCTATTTACGATGTATCAATCAACATTCATACGGACGTTATGTGAAAACGTACGGTTTCCTTTTCTTTCTTGCAGGCAGTTCTAACTAAGATAGCAGGACATGTGAGTAATTAAATAAATTCAGAATGAATTTTTCACTCTGCAGTGCACTGTGCACGGATATGAATCTCCCAGGCAGTTTAAAACTTTTAAAACTACATCATGCATCGAGACTCGAATGCGGGACCTTCGCCTTTCACGAGCAAGTGCTACCGACTGAGCTTCCCAAGCGCGACTCGTCTTCATAGCTTTACTTCCGGCAGTACCTCATCTCTTATCTTTCGAACTTCATAGAAGTTCTCTTGAGAAACTAGCAAGACCAGCACTCCAGAAAGCAACGATATAGCGGAGACATGGCTTAGCCACAGCCTAGGAATTGTTTCCAGAATGAAATTTTCGCTCTGCGGCGGAGTCTACGCTGATATGACACTTCCTGGCAGATAAACCTGTGTTGGATCGAGACTCGAACACACAACTGTGTGCTGTTTTGATTTCTTCGTCGCCGTCGGTTTGACAAAAAGACAGGATAGTTGTATTTATGATTATAATACTAGTATGCTACTGAACCGTCGGAAACTTCCTAATAATTCGCAGATTGAAACTATGTGAAATAATGTCACTGAAGCTACAATACTCACAGATCCAGCAGCTGGAAAGATCTCTCTCATACCATGTATACCAATGGACCCCATAGATTTACCCATTCACTTTAAGTGACTTAAATTCCCAATCAAGGTTTCGTTTTGTAGTAACGAGAAACAAGGCTCAACGGTGAAGCAGAGACGGACAGAGAGGAGTGGGGGGGGAGGGGGGGGGAATGTGATATATATATAACTGCACCACAAATATTGCGGAAAAGGAAAGTGGTATTGCTGTGAGATTTTCACATAAAGGATTGGTAGCTAGTCATATTGTTATCCAATCAACAGATTGTAACAATACATAGCAAGTGTATTTTTTGTGCAAACATACATATTTTTAAATGGATAATGCCTATGCTCATTAGTATGGTAAGTCAGAATGTCAGTGGTGTTTGTTGCAGGACACTAGTGCGAGTCGTTTACGAGATACCACATTTTGAAAAGTTCTCACATCGACACTGCCTGCAGTCGCACACACGAAAGAACAAGTGCATACTCTAGTTATGTGGATTCTGATCAGTACCGAACTATTGACCATCACAGATTGTGTTCAAAATTATCACCGGCAGCGGTAATACACGCTTCCAGTCTGATATCAAACGACTGCTGTACACACTCTAGCATTTCAGCGGAGATGTCCGAGCAGGCTGCAGTAATAAGTCGTTGCACGTCATCGGGTGTAGTTAATACTTACTTTTAGACAGCGTCTTTCAGCTTTCCCCGCAGCAAAAAGTCTACAGGGGTAAAATCCAGGGAAAGGACCGGCCAAGGTGCTGGTCATCTTCATCCAATCCAACGATTTGGAAACAATTAATGAAGACAAGCTGTAGTACTTCGTGCACTATGGCCTGAACAGCCATGATGTTGGTACCACAGGTTCCTCCTACTCTGCAGAGGAATGTCTTCTAGCTTATGTGGAATATGATCTGTTAGGAGGCTGTGATACTTGTACACGTTCAGTGTTAGCTGATGGCTCACTATTCCACACCACACGGTTACACTTCATGGAAGCTGACGTTCCACATGATGAACCCTACACCGACTGTCAACAGACCAATAGCGCATATTTTGGCGGTTTACCTGGCCATGATTGGTAAATGTGGCCACATCACTAAACAAGATACCTGATACATCTAGAGTGTCCTGTCTAGAGTGTCCGATGTACAGAAGTTAACATGATTCGCATAATCTTTTCCATGCAGCTCTTGATGGAGAGAGATTGTGATAAGGATGGAACCTATGTCAATGGTGAACGCATAGGACACTTGCCTGACTCATGCCACTTCCTTGTGTGATTGTCCGAGAGCTAATCTTAGATCAACTTCAACAGCAGCAAGAACATTAATTTCCCCCTCTTCTGTCGTCGCTTGTATCCTTCTGTTGCCGGCCGTTGTGGCCGAGCGGTTCTAGGCGCTTCAGTCTTGAACCACGCGACCGCTATGGTCGCAGGTTTGAATCCTGCCTCAGGCATGGGTGTGTGTGATGTCCTTAGGTTAGTTATGTTTAAGTAGTTCTAAGTTTTAGGGGACTGATGACCTCAGATATTAAGTCCCATAGTGTTCAGAGCCATTTGAACCATTTTTTTAATCATTCTGTTACGTTGTCTAGGTGTTACACTACCACTCCCACGTAATTAATTCCTTTTCACCCTCTGCAGCTCCCTCTAGTACCATGGATGTATTTCCCTGGTGTCTTAACAGATGTGCTATCATCCTGTCCCTTGTCCTTGTCAGTGCTCTCCACTTATTCCTTTCCTCTCCAATTCTGCACAGAACCTTCTTATTGCGTACCTTAAAGGCCATCTAATTTGCAACATTCGCCTGTAGCTGCATATACTGTACAAGAACGAAATGCATTCTCCCTACACTCTCCTTATACCATGAGCATGTTGGCTTTTTCTGCATTGGTAAATCCCATAGTCAACTCACGATCTACTACTTGGGCTGCCACACACTAACTGACTAGCAAGTCGCAATGTACTCAAGGAACAAGCAACCATACTGTAAGCAAATAAAACATCATCATACCAAGCAACTACGCAGGCTGAATGGCACAAACAAGTGTCAGTGTGGGAACTTTTAAAAATGCGATATCTCGTAAATGACTCACCCTAGACTCCTGAAATAAACATCACTAACATTCTGATTTATTCTACTTTAGTTTTTTAATGTCAATAGACATTGTTCCATTTAAAAAGTGCATGTATGCAGAAAATGCACTTTCTAACTCTTATTACAATCTATGGACTGGTTAACAACACGAGCCCCTCACTACCAATCCATTCCGTGAAAACAGCTCATCAATAGCATTTTCCATTACCGCAATATTTATGATGCAAGTCTGAGGTGTTACACTACCATTTTCACGTAATTGGTTGAAGAGGCTCTTCCTTTACAGCTTTTACCCTCTGCAGCTCCCTCTGGTACCATGGATGTAATTCCCTGAGGTCTTAACAGATGTCCTATCATCCTGTCCCTTGACCTTTTCAGTGTTCTCCACGTGTTCCTTTCCTCTCCAATTCTGCAAAGAATCTCCTTAATCCTTACCTTAAAGGCCATCTAATTTTCAACATTCGCCTGTAGCTGCATTCTCCCTACACCGTCTAGTACATTCAGCAGTTGCGAAGCATTGCTGGATCACTAGTTTTTTTACAGTAAAATATTTTATACATTTTGTTGTAATTAGAACTAAAATGATAGACATTAGTCGTTAAACATGAGGATGACAGCAAGTTGTATTTGACATGACTGGGGTAGAGTCTGCAGAAGGAAAAACGGCGGATGGTTCAAAAAAATGGTTCAAATGGCTCTGAGCACTATGGGACTTAACATCTTAGGTCATCAGTGCCCTAGAACTTAGAACTACTTAAACCTAACTAACCTAAGAACATCACAAACATCCATGTCCGAGGCAGGATTCGAACATGCGACCGTAACAGTCCCACGGTTCAGGACTGAAGTGCCTAGAACCGCACGGCAACCTCGGCCGGCAGGCGGATGGTGCTTCGATACCGGCGGCAACAGTAATTCGGCGGGTAAATTCGATAAGAGCTAATCATAATGCTCGATTCATTCACATACATTGTGCTAGGATATAAGAGCCTCTACATAGCGCGGGGAATGTTTGTGTGTGTTGAAAGCAGGAAGGGTAACATGTGATGGACTGGGTAGCATGTTAGGTTCGCGAGGAAGACTGCATTCGACATTATTCTGCGTTATTTTCCTAAACAGGTTATGTTAGGGCAAGAATTTTCGTGCATACGAGCTCAGACATCAAGAAAGCGAGCGTTAACTATTTCTGGGACACTATACAATTTCTGCGAGGTCGACTCGGTTCTTATCTTTTACATAGTCATGTGACATCAGTGTAAGATTGAGAACCTTGTTAGATGCACTTGCGAAGGTTTGTAGCTACACGCGCGCACTTCACGGTGTTGCATCAATCATGCTGGACAGTTAAGCAGGGTTAGACGCGTCTCTCATGTTGCGCTAGGAACAATGCACCCTGTGTTACTCCGTCATCAATGGTAGAGACACGTGCTGCCCAGAGGCGTCTCGCGTATAAGAGTGGCGTGAGCGTGCCTTGGAGTTCTGTGATGTCACTATAACACTGACTGTATACTCGAAAATAGAAACAACTTTCACCTGTGTCTGGCAGTGGCTCATGGCTGTGATGGCTTGCGCGCCCCTGGAGTGTCTGCGCCCCCGCCTGGTCGTGTAAGCAACGGTGCCTAGTTGAACACGTATTTCGAGAGGAATTTCTCAGGTGTCAGGTACAGAAGGGATGTCGCTGCCTCATGCGTGCGGGACCCTAATGGGCGACTGTATGTGGTTTGACAGCTGACGGCCACGTCACTTTGCGGGGACTGCCGCTAACCTCCTGTGTGGTCCAGTGGACAGGGTGCGGGGGGGGGGGGGGGGGGGGGGGGGGGGGTGCTTGCGTGCGTTGATGGCATGTCTGTTGCATTATTTTGCGAGCAGGTCTGTAGACTGTGCTATGCGTTATCTGGACAGTTTACGATTTCGTGCCTGCACATCAGTGTACTGCATTATTTAGGAGCAGTTTGCAGGTCTGTACTGAAATTATTTCGGAAAATTAGAAGTTGTTTGTGTGTCTGGAGAGCGTTATTTAGAAGTAGTTTACAGGTCAGCAGACTGTGTATTGTGACCCCAAGCACATCATGGCGAGTTTTTGCGTCAGTGTTATAAATATACTCCATCACTAAATAAAATGTTCCAAACTAAATAGAGTACACTCCTTCTTCACTCTCTTCAGCAGCCTAGCGCAGGCTGAGTCATTTTCCCGCCATTTTCCCCCTCCAGACCACCATCTCAGATTATGTCACAGGAGGGATGAGAGCACCCTCTGGCGGCAGTACTGTGTACTAGGTCAGTTGGACTCTAGATCTCGTATTGGAGAGACTGCCTGCACAATAAAGACTTATGTCCAGCACAGGCAGAGTCCTTTTCCCACCATTGTCCCCCGTCTTGAATTATGTCACAGGAGGGATGACAGCACCCTCTGGTGACAGTATTGTGTACTAAAACACTTGGACTCTAGATCTTGTGGTGGCGACACTGCCTGCAAAATAAAATCTCATGTCCAGCACAGGCAGAATCGTTTTCCCACCATTTCCCTCCCACCATCTTGGATTACATCACGAAATAGACGACAGCACTCTCTGGTGGTGGTATGGATACTAGGTCCTGATCTTGTGGTGAACACACTGTTTGCCGCCATCTTCGATAACGGTAGTTGCATCATCAGATGATGTCATGGTCGCATTCTTGGATTATGTCATGGATGAGAGCGCCCTCTGGTGGTGGTACTGTGTACTAAGTCAGTTGGAGTCCGGATCTCATGGTGAACACACACACTGGATGGCGGTAGTGGCTCATATTGTTTAAATAAAGACTGGTACATGATTTTGACAGTTGAATATTAGCAAACATGTTTGCAGAATCTTTTTAATGGTTTGCTGTAGGCTGTGGCGCATACCAGACCGTGTGTTTTGTATCAGGTTTATAAATATACTCCATCCCTAAATAAATTGTTTCAAAATAAATAAATACACTCCTTTTCTCTCCAGCAGCCCAGGCAATTCCTAGGAAGAGGTGACAGTCGGATGACTTAGGTTAGTGGAGGTGACCTTTTTTCCTGCGGTTTTCTTAGGTTAGTAGAGGTGTGATGCATTATCCTGTTGGAATTTGAACTTCCCATCATTTTTGGGGGGAGGGGGTTAGTGGAGGTAGCCCAATTGACTTATCTTCCTGACAGAATCCGCCATATTGAATATCATGGCCTTATCTTGGATGACGTTGCCCAATCTACACACCGCCATCTTTGATGATGTCATCACTGTCATCTTGGATACATCTGGCAACAATGCAGAGTGGGGTGGTGACTGCTTTGTTACACTACTGACGTGGACTAGTGATCACCGGCAACGCCCAGTGGAGAGAACAAGGGCTGGTGGTGAATGTGATGACTAGTAGCGAGGACTGGCAGCAACGGCGACTTCTGGCAGTGGAGTCGATCGCAATGATGGACAGCTTAGCCTGCTGGCAATATTAAAGACTTAAATGGCGTCAGCTGAAAGCTTTTCCCTGAAGAATTTAAATCCTGAGAGAAACCCAAGCAATTGTTATATTCGAGGGGTAGAGGGGTTCCAACCCTTGGATATCCAGCGAATTGTTTGTAGCAAGGAGGTTTAAAGAAATGGGAGACGACTTTATCCATGCCAAGCACAGACGTCAGTTGAAGCCTATGCGCCATCTTCGGAGTTTTAGAAGACTACGATATCGCAGTGCCTGTGTTATTTTTTAGTAGCAATGCAATGTTCCTTCAGACATACTGAAAGGTGGCTACACTGTGCCACTGCGCCAGAGAGTGCGCCAAAGAGTACTATTAAGCCGCCTCCACAGTGCGTGTTTAGAGTTCGTGGCAGTCAGTGGTTGTTGAGAGTTCGTGGCAGTCAGTGCTTGTGAAGAGATCGTAGAGGACAGTTTTGTCGAGAGCTCGTGGTTGTTGTGAAGTTGGAGCAAGATGTTGTAGTAAAGAGTATAGTTCCATGTCTTATGCAGTTATTTGATGGGAGAGATAGCAGATGTTATTGTAATGAGTGCATTTTGTCAATATATATGAAGGTAAAATTTATAATGTTCCTTTATTAGTTGTGTATCTGAAATAATGTGTCACTACAGGTTCAGTCAACAAAGCATCTGGCTCGTGTTCTTGTATTAGAGTGAATTTTGGTTTTCTTGCGTAATTATAGTTTTCTAAATTTCTTTGTCACGTCGGTATAATTGGTATTTAAGAATTCTTGTCTTGTTTGAGAAGAACCGTGCCAGATGTGGACGTTGAGTCACACTCCCACATACAGAACAGTTACTTTTGTGCTTATTGGTTTTGTTGGTTTTTTTAGTTGCTGGGGACTTAATTAATTAACTGTGTTTACTGAAATTTTCTTACATTGTTCTCTGCAGTCAGATAGCGTAACAATTCTAGTCAGGGCCAACCGATTACGAGACTTACGTAATCGGACAGACAGCTAATAAAATCACAATCATATTTTTGTCTGTATAATTAAGCCCCCATGCACGTAGCATCTGCGGTTATAATAGCTTTCGTATATAAACATTTTCAGTTCAGAATATTTAAGCCACAATCACTAGCAATTTCCGCTCCGTTTATGGTTCTTTGTTGATATTAACTTCCTTCTTTAAAGTTCAAAATTGCCTTATGTGCGTTAAGAAACTCCATACCTAATATAATTTGTGTACTGAGTAATGGAACAATAATAAAATTAGCAGAAAATTCGTATCCTTGACAAATGAAATTTAAATTGGTCTGTTGTTTGACCTCCACACTTTTTCCAGAAATCGCTCCTCGAATTGTAGTTTTAGAAATAGGTAACACCGGACAGGCAATAGTTCTTTCACATATACGAAAAACTGATTCACTAATGACATTCAATGGGCTCCCAGAATCTAAAACTGCAGTGAACTTATTCTTATCCACACATACTTCAATAACAGGATGTAAAAATGCGTCTACATTATTTTCCTTTTCATCTAACAAAATGTCTCTCATGTCTTCCACGCGTACGTAGTGTAAAGTCGTAGTGTCATTACTTTCTGAACCGTCTATATTGCTGCCAGAAGCCGAAGCTGCAAGTCATTGTCGATTATTTGCGTCACGTCTTTGAGTATTCGCGTCATTTCGCGGATCCATTTCTACGATTTGCACTTGTCTCTCTGAAATTCTGTCACGTGGAGGATGCCAATTAGGTCCTTCCTGTCTGTTAGATACAAATTCTTGGTTGTGTCTGTTATTAAAATTTCTGTTTTCCTGTCTGTCAGCATAACTACTTCTTGTGTAATTTCGACTGTCATTTCTGAAATTATTGTTGTATCTACTACCCTGACTATTTCTGTAGTAAGAATTTCTATTACTGTATGAATGATTTCTGTCCTGGTGATACCGATTACTGTTTCCGTATGATTGATCATTCCGATACGAATTACCGTTGTTATAGTTGTCTGTGTAATTTCTATTAGAACGTCTGTTATTGTCATAGGGCTGGTATCTATTGTCGTGTCTGTTACGTCTGTCATTCTCAAAATTACCCATATAACGCCCGTTCCGACCACTATCACTTTTCTCTGAAAATCTATTGTAATTACTGTTACTGAAAAAGTTACAAGAGGTCCCGTCGTCGTTGTCATACTCAAGTTCTTGCAACAAAGTCTTAAAAGTCTCAATGTCGTCTTTACATCTTCCGGCCAAAGCAATTTGTCTTATGGATTGTGGCAGCTTAGTTAAACAAATGCGAATTAATTCAGTCGGGCTATAAGGGTTGGACAGGAACTGATTCTTTCGAATCATGTCTTCAAAGTACTCTGCCGGCGTGCGGAACTCAGACTGTTTAAAATTACGCTGCATAATCAGACTATGTTTGACTCTGTCTTGTGTGTTTTCGGACCAATATGCCGATAGAAATGCATGATAAAAATCATTTAAATTATTGCAATCTCTAATGAGTGCGCGCATCCGCGTCGCCGGTTCGTTTTCTAAATATCCACACATGAATTCTAGTTTGTGACTTAGTGGCCAATTTGGTGGAAGTGCGTACATAAATTGATCTAGCCATGCACATGGATGTATGTCATTCTTAGAATTGCGGAAGATCTTAAATTTCCGGACAGTCAAAAAGTGTTTATAATCAAAGTTTTCGCCTCGTGGCGACAAAGACCTACCGCGTCTGTCCCGGTCCGAATGTCGATTATTGTAAAGTTCGCGCGCCTGGCGCTCTCTTGTTGCATCCCGTAAATGAAACAAATTATTTTCTTCAAACCCCTCTGCTACCTGTGATTCTAAATTTCTTCTGCTATCTTTTCCTACAATTTCCCCTTCGATCAGCTTGACTTGCTTTCGTAATGCCTCAAATTCCCTTTTCACGCGTTCATTAAATTTTCCCTGATTTTCAACATGCTTATTTATGTTCTGGTATTCTTCGGTTTCTGCAAATGGTAATGGAGCTGTATCATCCGAATCTCTGTCCCCATGTAAACTAAGATTTGTCAGTTTATCTGAAATTTCCTCCACTCTTTCCGATAAGTCACCAAATTGTTCTTTCTGTTTATTTACGTCTTCCGTAAGTGTCGCGACTCGGGTTTCAGTATTGTCACATTTGGTAGCTAGCTGTTCATATTGTTGTGTTAGATTATTTATTCTGTCATTTGGTACGGATTCCTCGATTCTTTCAAATATTTCTTCCTTATCCTTTACACGTTGTAAATTTAACTCTGAAAAATTCTGTACTATCACGCGATCTCTTTCTTCCTGTTCTCTATCCTGTTCCCTTTGTCTGATTTCTACTGCAATTAATCTATTATTGTGAGAATTCAGAATCGGTTGTACTTCTTCCCTGATTTCTTTCTTTAATTCATCTTTCATATTTTTGAAACATGTCCCTATTCTTGAATCTAACCGTGTTTCCAAAGTTCCCATCTCTGTTTTAATTGTTCCAATCTCTGTTTTTAATTCAGATCCAAACCGTGTTTCCATTGTTCCCATCCGTGTTTCCATTGTTCCCATATCAGTTTTAATTTCAGATCGCAAAGTTCCCATCTGTGTTTCCATACGTGCTCCCAAATTTAATATAGCACTCATCAACTGCTCCATATTAAATTGTTCAGAATTCTTTTCGCCCCTAACATTTCCCACAAAACTAACTTCCTTCTGCATAGCCATAAGGCTATCTGTGTTCGATACTATTCCAGAATCTTCCATCGTTAATCTCGTATTCTGTGAATTTTCTGATTGAGAAAAATTTTGAAATGGTTCCGGACTATTTTCCCGACTTATTACATTAGGTTCGTATCCTGGCAGGGTCGCCACGTGCATGGGGGCTTAATTATACAGACAAAAATATGATTGTGATTTTATTAGCTGTCTGTCCGATTACGTAAGTCTCGTAATCGGTTGGCCCTGACTAGAATTGTTACGCTATCTGACTGCAGAGAACAATGTAAGAAAATTTCAGTAAACACAGTTAATTAATTAAGTCCCCAGCAACTAAAAAAACCAACAAAACCAATAAGCACAAAAGTAACTGTTCTGTATGTGGGAGTGTGACTCAACGTCCACATCTGGCACGGTTCTTCTCAAACAAGACAAGAATTCTTAAATACCAATTATACCGACGTGACAAAGAAATTTAGAAAACTATAATTACGCAAGAAAACCAAAATTCACTCTAATACAAGAACACGAGCCAGATGCTTTGTTGACTGAACCTGTAGTGACACATTATTTCAGATACACAACTAATAAAGGAACATTATAAATTTTACCTTCATATATATTGACAAAATGCACTCATTACAATAACATCTGCTATCTCTCCCATCAAATAACTGCATAAGACATGGAACTATACTCTTTACTACAACATCTTGCTCCAACTTCACAACAACCACGAGCTCTCGACAAAACTGTCCTCTACGATCTCTTCACAAGCACTGACTGCCACGAACTCTCAACAACCACTGACTGCCACGAACTCTAAACACGCACTGTGGAGGCGGCTTAATAGTACTCTTTGGCGCACTCTCTGGCGCAGTGGCACAGTGTAGCCACCTTTCAATACATACATGTCCAAAGGAACAGGCAGTGTAGCGACCACAGCCATTTTGAATGTATTCGCAGCTGCAAGCATGGGCAAACATCAGCTGTATGATCAAATGACAGTAATGAAAATTATTCCATACAGAGCCTCAAACCCAGATTTCCCACTTATCCCGAGCGGTCGCATTACCATTTGATTATCCAGATATGATTCATAGCCAGACATAAACTTCCCTGTGTCGTCAGTTACGTGGCTGTACTCATACATACATTATGTATACATATTTCTGTATGGGGGAGGCATTTTACTTGAAAGTCAGCCGGCCGAAGTGGCCGTGCGGTTAAAGGCGCTGCAGTCTGGAACCGCAAGGCCGCTACGGTCGCAGGTTCGAATCCTGCCTCGGGCATGGATGTTTGTGATGTCCTTAGGTTAGTTAGGTTTAACTAGTTCTAAGTTCTAGGGGACTAATGACCTCAGCAGTTGAGTCCCATAGTGCTCAGAGCCATTTGAACCATTTGAACCTGAAAGTCATTTTCCTGGTGTCGGCGGATAAATACGGTATTGCAGTGCCTGTGTTATTATGAATTACGATGCACTGTTCCTTCAGACACGCACGGATGTCGACAGCGAAAATTTGTGCTGCACCGGGACTAGAACTCCGATTTTCTGTTATCTCTAGAAGTCGCTTTACCATTTGTCTATCTGAGCACGAATCATGGCCAGACCCAAACTTCCAGATGTCGTCAACCATGTGTCTTGAACCTGTACCAGTAAATCCATTACGTATATTCCCATACAGGGGAGACATTTTACTTGAAAGTCGCTGGCCCAGTGTGGGCCGATAAATGCGGTATTGCAATGCCTGTGTAATTCTGAACTACGATGCACTGCCCCTTCGATGCATGTCTGAAGGAATATTGCAGCGTAGTTCAGAATAACAGAAGTACTGCAATATTGTATTTTCTGCCGACAGCGAGTAAGCGACTTTCAAATAAAATGTCGCCCATGTACGGGAACATACATAATTGATGTATGATTACAAGCTGTAGACACATGGTTGAAGACATTTGGATTTTGGGTCTGGTTGTGAGTTGTGCTTGAATAACCAAATGGTACGGCTACCGCATGCGATAAGTAGGAGTTCTGGATTTGAGACCCGGTCCAGCACAAATTTTAATTGTTTTTATTCTGGTACACTGTACAACTGATATTCGCAACTACGAATATATTTCATGCATCTTAAAAGACTGTTTCTCTGTTACATCCCTGTGTTAAACGTACCATCTTAGCGTTAATGCGTTGAACTGACAGTCGGTTCTGAGTATGTACTTTGAAACAGTATACTATCGTGGATAAATATTCAGACCGTTGACAATTTATTTTTTTAACGTCAGTTCTCTCTCATCGAGTATGGTTTACATCGTGGCGAAACAGCTGATTATTTTATTCCTATTTTAAGTGAGATCAAAGAGCAGCACAGCACTTCACCAAGACAGCAGGCTGTAGTTTTAGTGCATAAGGGCGTCTCCCTATATTCCGTTAACAGTAAAGTCATCGAGGTTTACTCGGCGGGATACCGTTTGTTTTTACACAAAAACCAAAACTGGGATTTACCTAGGTTGCTTTAGAGGCAACAACGCCAAGAAATGCCGAGAGAAAGCTGTGGGCGAAGAAATGACCAACGCAAAGGAACAAATTCAGTCACGTTCTGTTACTTAAGGAGCTGGAAGCGGATTTTCGGTATTATTTAAGAATGGGTGAGAAACATGTTGAATGTCGTCAAACCATATTTGACGAGTAATAATACACTCATGAGAGAATCTGTAAACCGCAAGAAGAATGTATTAGCTACCATATGATTTCTAGCCACTAACAGAACTAATGAGACCTTAAATTCAGTTTTATCTCCTCATAATTACTGTCTAAAATGATTCCTGAAACCTGCAACGATATTTATAATTCCCTGAGTAGATACATCATGATAATGATGTTAAAGTAATAAAACAAATGAAGTTCATGTAAACTTTATTAATGTATGTACGTAGCATAAAAAATGTTCCGTATAAGTTTAAGAAAGTCATTTCAAATTAGAATAAAAAAGACTGTAAATGGTAGTGATGGGATCACCTACAAATACAGCAACAAGTACATAAGAAATGAAGCATTTAGCACCTGATATAACGGTAAAAAATGTTCTACACTTTTCTCTTCATAGCAGGAGGCGTGGTAATAGGCTTGTTTTTTAACACATCTAAGTACGAATCAAGTATACTTCCTAAATAAAAATTCGTCGACTTTCTATACTTAGGTTTCATTCCCAATACACATGGGAAATGAATTTAAGATCTGATATATCGATTTCGACTTTTAGATTTCATTTCCGATAAGAACAGGTAATAAAAACTAAAAACAGAAATACAAATGGTCGATAGACTTTCGTTAATAAAATTCGTATATTTTACTGTCTCTGTTTGCCACATAAAACTGTTATGGGTTCGTCAAAAAGTGAAATAAGTGGTTATTTCTTGCGTCTCTAGTGCTATATTCCTCATACGACGTGTCCCATAAACACCTGCAGTCTTTAAATTTCTGCAGAAACTCTATCATCAGAAGTTTCGTCGCCTCGCACTCTGTTGTGTTAGTCATATTTGAGTAGAATTTAATTCCATGTGCAGTGAGAAAAGATGAACTTCTGTCGGACGTTCGCATGACGGCGCCACACACGGCGCAGTTTGTTGGGCGAAGTTCAGGACGGGCGCGTGGGAGGGGGTCGGCTGCCGGGTTAGCCAGCCGACTAACCGACAAGAAAAGTTGGTTGGTCGTGTAGACGGTTTGGTCAACTAACCGCGTGCAATTTATTGGTGGGTTGGTACGTGTGTAGCTGAGACCGGAAACCGAGTGGCCGCCACACGCCTGTGGTGTGCCAGTGAGAGCGCTAATACTCTTCGCCAACGTTGGCGGACTTTTCCGAAGATTTCCGATGCTAATGACTGTCGCGAGAGCGTACGTACACCGGCCACGCGGCCTGAAATGCGGATTTCACGAGCCTGCACTCACTTCCACATAGATAGCGAATTTTCAGTGTTCGCGTGTGCGATGCTCTTCGCTTAGCACCAGAACTGGGCGAAATCTATGCAAATGACGAAAAACGACTACATATATATATATATATATATATATATATATATATATATATATATATATATATATATTACTATTCGTTATTCGTGAATAACAAATATTATTTGAGTCGTTATTCACTTACTCAAATAAAATCATTTATTTCTTATCTGTGAATAAATGGTGTTACGAATAATAGACAAATTTGAAATCCGGTTGTATTTATTGCCCCAATTTTTTGTCATTTATTAAATGAACGTACATTTTGTTTTCTTTAAATTAGTTTTAAGAACAACTCTTTTTCTAACATCTGATCAAAAACTTTGTTTGATTTACAAAGACTTACTGTTGTGACACTAAAGAAAATACATTTACATAAGCAATGCACTCCTGAATCCGTTTTTAATCAAGACTTCAATGTGTGACTTTCATCCCACCACCTTCTTCAGCATAAACTGAGAAATCATCAGTTCCACTGTAGTTTTTCGCAAGTTATTCGTTACGATTCCACTTTAACATTACTTCTCAAATCACATTCCAAATAAAATCTACATCATAATGTCATTCAAAACTTCTGACCCGATTTCTTTGACATTTTTTTGGCTATTACATGTCTGAAGTTTGTTATAAGCCTCCCTTGGTCATGGACAGCAGTAGAGGGGAACTACTTTGTTTTAAATCGTGTATAAGACTTCGTTGCAATAATTGTAGTTGGTATAGAAAGGTGAAAAACGTCTTCCAATTGTCTCTTGACACAAGTTGCAAGTGTGCTGCAATATTACACACCCTTTTACGTACTCAAACCCATTGTCTATTCCGAAATTTTTGAATCTTAAAGCTCTATGTAAGAGCATAGATGGAAGTCGAATCGAAAAACTATTCCACATTCTAACACAAAGCTTGTATTGTATTGTATTTGTATTGTATGTTAACCGGAGGCCTAGAAACGACGGAGAGAAACATGAAGGGAGCTCCATAAGCTGGAAATTGCAGGGAGAGATGGAACTCCAAAGTCACTCTTGAGTGGTGCAAATGACTGTAACAGGAATATGTGGAGCCGAAGCCAAAAACGTGCATTATCAAGCAACGGAAGAACGTCATTTGGTCAGTTGAATATTATTTCTCACTGTTCCCAAACTCCTGGCCGAGTTCAGGTCCTAAGGCTGAAACACAGCAAGGGTTCTTTGATGTTTTGGGCTGCCATATCGTGGTGTTTCACGGGCTCTGTGGTTACTCTGCAAAGTCGCATCACTGCCAACGATTATGTGACAATTTTGACTGATCATGTCAGTCCCGTGGTACAATGTTTGTTATCCAACCGTGATGCTATCTTATAAGACGACAGGGCCCCTGCTGACACAGCCCGCATCGTTCAGGACTATGCTTGTGAACCTGAGGATGAATTGCCGCATCTCCCCATGGCCATCGCAGCCATCAGAAATCAATATTACCGAGCCTTTGTGGTCAATTTTGGAGAGAAGGATTCGTGATATGTTGTCCACCTCCATTGTCGTAACCTGAACTTGTCACTGTTTTTCAAGAAAAATAGTTCAAGATAACCTTGAAAACCGTTCAGGACCTTTATTTTTCCATTCCGAGACGCCTAGAACCTGTTCTGAATGCCAACGGGTTTCCTTCACCGTACTAGGCACGGTAACATGTTTTTGCTCTCTCTATATTTTTGTCCAGCCCCCGTATCATCAGTTTATCCATATGCGTATGTAGCGCAGGAGAAATGTCACGAGGGCGTTGTAATTAGTCTAATTTTAGAACGTAATTTTCACTCTACAGTGGAGTGTGTGCTGATATGAAACTTCCTGGCAGATTAAAACTCTGCCGGACCGAGTACTGGCAGAAGTAAAGCTATGAGGACGGGGCGTGAGTCGTGCTTGGGTAGCTCAGTTGGTAGTTCGAGTCTCGGTCCGGCACATAGTTTTAATCTGCCAGGAAGTTTCAGTCTAATTTTGCTTTAGCGATCCCTGCAGGTGCAATGTGTGAGCAGGCTTTGAAGATTCTTAGATTCCGCAGTACTAGTTCTAGGAACTTTGTAAGTAGGCTTTCATGGAATAGTTGGTAGCTGCCTTCAGGAGTCTTGACAGTTCTGAGTCCTCACTACACTGAGGTGACAAAATTCATAGGATACCTCCTAATATAGTGTTGGACTTCCTTTTTCCCGCCCTAGAGCAGTAACTCGACGTTGTATGGACTCAAAAAGTCGTTGGAATTCCCCTGCAAAAATGCTGGGTCATGTTGCCTCTATAGCCGGCCATAATTTTGGAAGTGTTGTCAGTGCAGGATTTTGAGCACTAACTGACCTCTCGATTATGTCTCATAAATGTTCAGTGGGATTAATGTCGAGCGGTCAGGGTGGCCAAATCATTCTCTTGAAATGTCCAGAAAGTTCTTCAAACCAAAAGCGAACAATTGTAACCCAGTGGAATCGCACATTGTTATCCATAAAAATCTATCTTTATTTGGAAAGATGTAGTCCATGAATGGCTGTAAATGGTCTCCAGGTAGCCGAACATAACCATTTCCAGTCAATAATCGGTTCAGTTGGACCAGAGGACGGAGTCAATTCCACGTAAACACAGCCCAGACCGTTATGGAGCCGCCACCAGCTTGCACAATGCCTTGTTAACAACTTGGGTTCATGGCTTCGTGGGGTCTGCGCCACAGTCGAACCCTACCATCAACTCTTAACTAACTGAAATCTGGACTCATCTGACCAGACCATGTTTTCCCAATCGTCTGGTGACCAACCGATATGGTCATGAGCTCAGGAGAGGCGCCGCAAGCAACGTCGTGCTTTTAGCAATTTCACTCGCTCCGGTCGTCTGCTGCCATAGTCCATTAACGACAAATTTCGCTACTCTATCCTAACGAGTACATCCCACATTGATTTCCGCGGTTATTTCACGCAGTGTTGCTTGTCTGTTTGCACTAACAACTCTAAACAAACGCCGTTGCTCTCTGTCGTTAAGTGAAGCTCGTCGACCATGGTGAGAGTTGGAAAGCTGGTATTCTCGGCATACTGTTGACACTGTGGATCTGAGAATACTGAACTCCTAACGATTTCCGAAATGGAATGTCCCATGCATCTAGCTCCAACTGCCAATCAGCGTTCAAAGTCTATTAATTCCCGTCGTTCGACCATAATCAGGTCGAAAACCTTTTCACATGAATCAGCTGAGTGCAAATGACAGCTCCGCCAATGCAATGCCCTTTCATACCTTGCGTCCGCGATACCACCTCCATCTGTATATGTGCATATCACTGTCCGATGACTTTTGACACCTTAGCGTATTTCCGCGACGCTAACCAGTGGATGAAGTAAGCTTCTGACCATTCGTGATACTCTTCCCTTTATACGTTCAATATTCGCTGATAGTCCTATTTGGCATGGACCCTACATATTTGAACTGTATTCTAGACTGTGTCGCATAAGTGTTTAGTAAGCAATCTCCTTTGTACACTAACTCCATTTTCTCATTATCCTACCAATGAGCCCATCATGCACGGGCAATAGTATTGATGGTGATCTTAGGAGATAGCTTCAAGAGTTACAACTACAAATGATAATTTTAAACAGGCTTTATTTCAGAATTTTTTCTGTCTGTGATCAAAAGCATCCAGGTGATCACAATCGTTTCTTACTGGGCATGGTGCAATGTTGTTGTTGTGGTCTTCAGTCCTGAGACTGGTTTGATGCAGCTCTCCATGCTACTCTATCCTGTGCAAGCTTTTTCATCTCCCAGTACCTACAGCAACCTACATCCTTCTGAATCTGCTTAGTGTATTCATCTCTTGGTCTCCCTCTACGATTTTTACCCTCCACGCTGCACTCCAATACTAAATTGGTGATCCCTTGATGCCTCATAACATGTCCTACCAACCGATCCCTTCTTCTGGTCAAATTGTACCACAAACTTCTCTTCTCCCCAATCCTATTCAATACTTCCTCATTAGTTATGTGATCTACCCATCTAATCTTCAGCATTCTTCTGTAGCACCACATTTCGAAAGCTTCTATTCTCTTCTTGTCCAAACTATTTATCGTCCATGTTTCACTTCCATACATGGCTACATTCCATACAAATACTTTCAGAAACGACTTCCTGACACTTAAATCAATACTGGATGTTAACAAATTTCTCTTCTTCAAAAACGCTTTCCTTGCCATTGCCAGCCTACATTTTATATCCTCTCTACTTCGACCATCATCAGTTATTTTGCTCCCCAAATAGCAAAACTCCTTTACTACTTTAAGTGCCTCATTTCCTAATCTAATTCCCTCAGCATCACCCGACTTAATTAGACTACATTCCATTATCCTTGTTTTGCTTTTGTTGATGTTCATCTTATATCCTCCTTTCAAGACACTGTCCATTCCATTCAACTGCTCTTCCAAGTCATTTGCTGTCTCTGACAGAATTACAATGTCATCGGCGAACCTCAAAGTTTTTATTTCTTCTCCATGAATTTTAATACCTACTCCGAATTTTTCTTTTGTTTCCTTTACTGCTTGCTCAATATACAGATTGAACAACATCGGGGAGAGGCTACAACCCTGTCTTACTCCCTTCCCAACCACTGCTTCCCTTTCATGTCCCTCGACTCTTATAACTGCCATCTGGTTTCTGTACAAATTGTAAATAGCCTTTCGCTCCCTGTATTTTACCCCTGCCACCTTTAGAATTTGAAAGAGAGTATTCCAGTCAACATTGTCAAAAGCTTTCTCTAAGTCTACAAATGCTAGAAACGTAGGTTTGCCTTTCCTTAATCTTTCTTCTAAGATAAGTCGTAAGGTCAGTATTGCCTCACGTGTTCCAGTGTTTCTACGGAATCCAAACTGATCTTCCCCGAGGTTGGCTTCTACTAGTTTTTCCATTCGTCTGTAAAGAATTCGTGTTAGTATTTTGCAGCTGTGACTTATTAAACTGATAGTTCGGTAATTTTCACATCTGTCAACACCTGCTTTCTTTGGGATTGGAATTATTATATTCTTCTTGAAGTCTGAGGGTATTTCGCCTGTTTCATACATCTTGCTCACCAGATGGTAGAGTTTTGTCAGGACTGGCTCTCCCACGGCCGTCAGTAGTTCCAATGGAATATTGTCTACTCCGGGGGCCTTGTTTCGACTCAGGTCTTTCAGTGCTCTGTCAAACTCTTCACGCAGTATCATATCTCCCATTTCATCTTCATCTACATCCTCTTCCATTTCCATAATATTGTCCTCAAGTACATCGCCCTTGTATAGACCCTCTATATACTCCTTCCACCTTTCTGCTTTCCCTTCTTTGCTTAGAACTGGGTTTCCATCTGAGCTCTTGATATTCATAAAAGTCGTTCTCTTATCTCCAAAGGTCTCTTTAATTTTCCTGTAGGCGGTATCTATCTTACCTCTAGTGAGATAGGCCTCTACATCCTTACATTTGTCCTCTAGCCATCCCTGCTTAGCCATTTTGCACTTCCTGTCGATCTCATTTTTGAGACGTTTGTATTCCTTTTTGCCTGTTTCACTTACTGCATTTTTATATTTTCTCCTTTTGTCAATTAAATTCAATATTTCTTCTGTTACCCAAGGATTTCTACTAGCCCTCGTCTTTTTACCTACTTGATCCTCTGCTGCTTTCACTACTTCATCCCTCAAAGCTACCCATTCTTCTTCTACTGTATTTATTTCCCCCATTCCTGTCAATTGCTCCCTTATGCTCTCCCTGAATCTCTGTACAACCTCTGGTTCTTTTAGTTTATCCAGGTCCCATCTCCTTAAATTCCCACCTTTTTGCAGTTTCCTCAGTTTTAATCTACAGGTCATAGCCAATAGATTGTGGTCAGAGTCCACATCTGCCCCTGGAAATGTCTTACAATTTAAAACCTCGTTCCTAAATCTCTGTCTTACCATTATATAATCTATCTGATACCTTTTAGTATCTCCAGGGTTCTTCCATGTATACAACCTTCTTTCATGATTCTTAAACCAAGTGTTAGTTATGATTATGTTGTGCTCTGTGCAAAATTCTACCAGGCGGCTTCCTCTTTCATTTCTGTCCCCCAATCCATATTCACCTACTATGTTTCCTTCTCTCCCTTTTCCTACACTCGAATTCCAGTCACCCATTTTTGGAAATTAGTTCCTCTGTTTCACTTATCATTTGTGTTCGATAAAATGTGAGAACGAAAATCTACTTGCAGTAGATGTGCTACATCAAGTGGACATGGATTACAAGTGACGAAATGTTGCCTCAGAGTGAATAGTCCTACCAATCGCTCATCCACAGAAAATGTGTTTATAATGTTGCCGAATCTCCACATGTGTACCTATATCTAGCTTAACAATATTTAAAATAAACTGCAAAATTTTTTGCAATATTCATAACTGTCTGAAAATGTAAGCTGGATAATTTTTGAGCTGTAATTGGAACTGGTTAAAGTGACTACGGCGTAGACATTCTGTACTGTAAAGGTTGGCCCCTTTTTTTTCTTGTAACCGATGTAACCTCCCCACAATAATTTTAAAAGATATTTTATTTTAAATGCTAACGGACATTGTGCTAAGTGTAACCTCTCCACTAAAAATTTAAAAGATGACAATATTTAATAGAAATGGGAGCCAAGCATAACCTCCCTAGCAATTAAATTTAATGACAATAAAAATGAGAATCGCAATCTGACTCAAGGTGTAAGCTGTCACGAATATAATGAAAGACAATTCAATGCTAATGAGACTTCAGTGACAATGTAAACTCAATTAGACCGAAATATCGGTCTTTGGCCCTGTGCAAAAAATCAGAATTAATTTCTTACCTCAGTATAACTGCATGTCAAATTTCTGCTCTTATTGTTGGCCACGGCTTGGAGGAAATGCATTGCAAATAATATTTATTTTTTTAATTTAACTAAAACTTTTCTTTAAACGAAATGGAAGGAAATCGTTGGTTCAATTAAAAGGTTCTTTTGTAAAAATTGCTTTGAAATCAAAATTATTATTGGGGCGATTATTGCACAAACTAGTTACAGTTGATTTACATTATTAGCTGAGCATTGCTGATTCATTACCTTGTTTAAAAAATAATATACCTCGTCCTGAATCTTGACCAGAATGCCATGTCGACGCCCGCCGACTCCTCACACACAACTGCACTGGGCTGCTACTACCGACAGACTGTCCACTGACACTGCTCGCAACTGTACTGCATGACTACTACTGACATACTGCACTGCCCTACTGCTACTGACAGACTGTACCGCACGACGACTACTGACAGACTACTGCTCGCAACACTCGCGCGGTCAAGCGCAGACTAACCACGATAAATGGCTCTCTGGTCAAAGATTTTATCATGCCTCACCATCGCTGCTACGTTACATACGTGTTTCATAACCCTCCACTGGGGGGGCAAAAATTTGGCAGCGATGGTGAGTCATTTGGACTTGCCAAGCGCGGCAAAAATTTTTTTTTTTAATTAATGAACTTTTACAATTTACAGAATATTTAGATACATGAATTAAATGTTGTGCACATGCACCGAGTACAAAATATATCAGACAAAGACAAAATGTGAGTACAAAACATAGTAGCAAATCAGTAAACTGTATATACAAATTATTTGACAGATAACAAAGTGCACACGCACTGAAAAAATTCTGTAGCATTTTCAGAACAAATAAACAGAATGGCAGAAAATCATGTTGACAAGTGACATGAGTGTACTCGCACTGGAGTTGAGAACATATCAGCAAATGACGAAATGTATATACAATGAGTAACTAATGACATAAGTGCATACGCACTGAAGTATGAACATACAGAATGAGTACAAATCATATTGAAAAATGAGAAAAGTGCACAGGCACTGAAGTTCAATAGAAAACATATTAACACCTAACATAAGTGCACATGCACTGTAGTTCAGAACATATCATTAAAATAAAAAAATGTATATGCAATATAAAAGACAAGAGTGCACATATACTGTACTTCAGAACAAATCGAAAAAATGTGTTTAGCATTTTCACAACAAATAAACATAATGGCAAAAAATCATGTCGACAAGTGCCATAAGTGTACTCGCACTGGAGTTCAGCGAATCGAAAAAAATGTATAACCCATGAACATAAATGATGTTAGCAAAAATTAGGATAGGAAAGGGAAGGATTGCATCATGGTTGTAGCACTTTAGATTGCACACAGCTATTCTGAAAGTCCATATCTTTCACAGAAGTACAACACCAAGTGACACAATTTGAAGTTCTTTTCCCATCAGAATTTAGCAGCGTAGCCAAGACACTGAACTGTCGTAGTAATGTTCCATGTTTTCATTTTGGCAGTACACTAGGTACACCAAACAGTGCGACCATAATAACGTCTTCATCGCTCACGGTGGTGGACAGCATGTCGTGTCAACACCACGCTCTTACAAGGCACACCAACGTATAATTAGTGCAAAAACCGAATATAGTGCTCCATGATCATGAGGATGGACAGGACAAATGGACATTGCAGTAATTCAGGGTAGTTAGCTCATAAGGTGAAGGACATTAAGTCACATAATATTGAGAATTACAGTAGTAGTTTGCGGCATTCATAGCCCAGTTATTGAACATTTCTGTACCAAGTATGTAGTATTACAGAATAATGTTCATAAAATTAAATTATTGGCATCATGGGTAATCGTATTACAATAAACAGTGGCAGTCCTTGGCCAGTTACAAAGCATATTTAGTATGACAGAATAATGTTCATCAGAAGTCTTAATTGAAAAGGAGAGTCAATTATTGGCCTAGCATTAACATAATACATTGAGTGATACAAATTATTGGCACTCATTGGCCATTTACCAAAACATGAAAAGTCAACATTGAAAACAAGAGCTAATTAATGGCATAATTAATAACATAATTCATTTAGTGACATTAATTATTGGCACTCAGTGGCCAGTTATAGAACAAGAAAAGTCATAATTGAAAACAGGAGCTAATTAATGGCATAATTAATAACATAATTCATTTAGTGACATTAATTATTGGCACTCAGTGGCCAGTTATAGAACATGAAAAATCATCATTGAAAACAGGAACTAATTAATGGATAATTAATAACATCATTCATTTAGTGACTTAATTATTGGCACTCAGTGGCCAGTTAGCAAAATATGAAAAGTCATAATTCATTTAGTTATATTAATTATTGGCACTCAGTGGCCAGCAAGTATTGAATAGTATAAGACATTGTTCATCATTCAGTGTTATTCAGATCATTAAGAAGTCATTATTAAAAATCAGTTAATTACAGTCATAGCATTAATAATCATGGGCATTATAAGTAGTCTCATTACAATAAACAGTGGCAGTTATTTGCCCGTTACAAAGCATTATTTTATATATTTTTTTTTGTATCATTAAGAAGTCATTACTGAAGTGACATACTATTCAGAGCTGATCAGCATTACTCAGAACTCTTTTAAACTGGTATCATCATTTGGGACTGGTAATACTTTTTTTGTTAGCAATGCATTGCGTTGGGATCGATAATTAATTGCTGAGGCATAACAATATTTGCTTTTGGCCTATTGCTGCAAATGAGGATAGGTAACGTCATTCGTCATGAGTCAGCTGTAGCAAGGTTATGTAACAAGGCAGTATATGTGATCACATTTATAAATGATAGACACAAATGGGTAAAAAAATAAAAATGCAAGTACTAGAACAGGTATAATAAGTAACAGGTTTAGTAAGTATCATGAAAAGCTTCTCCTGGAAAAAAAATACAAAATGGATTATTGAGCTGAAAGAAGAAACGCATACTATGCTGAAAAGTAGTGAACTTCGAATTAACAGGTAGTGAAATGTGTATAAAAATGTGTTCCATAGCTGTCCTTTCCAAAACTTTCCGTCATCCTACTATGCAATATAACACCTGCTGTCAAAGCAAACTGCAACAAATACTTAAATAACTACATAGCATAAATGCATAACTTCAACATTATCCTCATCTGTAAAGAAAAAAACTTCGTTATCCATCACTTCATTATCCATATTATCATAACTTCATTATTATCATCACCTGTAAAGAATAACTTCATTATTCATAACAGCATATTCGTCATCATTATTCATCAGCATTCATTATCATCTGCAAAAAATCACTTCATTACTCATTATACAACTATTCCTTATCTCTAGCATATTTCATCACTAAAACTAAGATGTGTAGTTCTGTCTGACAGCCTGCATCAATCACCTTGTATTCTGAAAGAAAAAATTAGTTAAGACTGCTATTCTACGATGAGTATAGTATAATCTTGTTAATGCTTGTTAATCCTGATCCATTTACTCTTCCTCATAAAGTTATTGCATCTTCTTTCGTTTATTCCGTAGGTGAAATTCCCATTTCTGCTGAATTTATTTCTTACACGCATCATTTCTTTCCGAAATTGACGAACAAAGATTAATGTCTTGCATTTAAATCATATACCCATTAAATAATGACTGGTTATGGTAACATAATTAAGCATACAGCATAACATGACAGAAAACGTAATATGTCAAAAGCATAGACAGTGTTCAAAGGCAAAATGTACAGAGAATATCACAATGCAGCAAAAAAAAAAAAAAAAAAAAAATGTAGAACAGTCACGATCTTCAGATGTCATAGGGCAACAAAAATGTCAAAGTCAACTGGTGTGTGTTATATCTTAACTATTTCACAGTGCATATAAACAAAACTGGAATACAATCACACACACAAAAAAATCGAAAATGTGCACGGTCTGATATGTAACGACAAGAAGAGCGACCTGCTAACCTTACCTTGCCTGGCACTTGCCAAGAAAAAATACGATAATCATCAGTAATTAGTCATGTGAATATAATTGCATAAGTGGTCATAAAAATTAGTAAATGACATCATAGTGTGTTGAATCATAAAGTGTCTTCATTCAATAAAGGGTTTAATATTTGACCAATGGTGGTTGCCTTTCGATTTTCCGGTTCTCAAAGTTTCGACGTGTACCACATTGGGATGAGGAATGCTGCGAATCCGATATGGTCCTGCGTATAGAAGTTCAAATTTACTGCACTTACCTTTTAATTTTCTGGATAAATAGTGTGTACGTACTAATATCTCTGTCCAACGTGAAAGTCGCGGCGTGTACAAACCTGTTTTTGCTGTCTTCTCCGGCGCTCTGCGGCACGTTTGATGTTGTTCAGCGCAATGTTAATTATTTCATGGTGTCTTAGTCGACGACCGGTAGGGAAGTTTACTAATTCTTTAATTTTGTTTGGTGGTTCAACGTTTTTCAGTATAACAGACGGAGATAGCATAGTGGATTCATTTGGAATGGAATTAATTACATCTTGGAATGAGAATATGTGTGCGTCCCAATCAATATGTCTTTTGTGGCAATATATTCTACACAGTTTACCAATTTCTTTCATTAATCTTTCACAAGGGTTCGAAGAAGCATGGTACTTGGATATATAGATCGGAGAAATGTTTCTAGCTCGTAACATACGTGTCCATGTAGCAGAACGAAATTGTGATCCATTGTCAGAAATTACTTTCAACACATGCCCTACATGAAATAGAAAATGTTTTACAAATGCTTTCGAAACAGTTTTAGCAGTAGCTTTGCGTAACGGAGTGAAAGTAACAAATTTTGAACTGAGCTCAACAGCGACAAAGATGTAGCAAAAACCTCTGTTAGTTCTCGGAATAGGACCAAAAATGTCAACAGCGGCCATATGTTTTAATTTAACAGGTACAATGGGATATAAAGGAGGAATATGTGAAGTGGTGTCTGATTTAGCTTTCTGGCAAATTTTACAAGACGCTAAAACTCGTCGTATACGTTTTTCCATGTTGGTAAAATAACAGTTCTGTCTCTGTATAAGAAAACATTTTCGTGCTCCGTAATGTGCGTAACTTAAATGAGTGTACCAGATTAATTTGTTAACCAGTTCGTCAGGAATGCATAATAACCAATTGTTGCTATCAGGATGAGAGCGGCGAAACAGAATGTCATTGCGTACAGTGTAATGGTTTCTAATCGTAACATTATTCCTATCTTGCCAAAGGTGTTTAATTTCTTTCCACACGTTGTCTTTATTTTGTTCTTGCGCTGTGTCCTGTAATGACGATGAAATAAAATTTTCAAATGCAACTTGCTGAATGTACATGACACTGAAATTTGCTTTGCAGAAGTTGGTTGCGACGTCTTGCTGATTGTTGATGAGAGAACGCGACAGTGCGTCTGCTATAACATTTCGTGTGCCGGGAATGTGAACTATTGTAAAATTAAATTCCTGTAAATAAAGTTTCCATCTGCTTAATCTGTCGTGAGTGAATTTAGCCGAAAGTAAAAATTTATCGCTCTGTGGTCTGTGTAAACGGTGGTATGTCTGCCATAAAGAAAATGCCGAAATCTCGTGAAAGCCCATACAACACATAATGTTTCCAATTCTGTAACGGAGTAATTTCGTTCAGCAGGTGACAAAATGCGACTTGCAAATGCGATGTTTTTAATTACTGTAGAGCCATCTTCTTCAATTTCCTGGAAAATGTGTACGCCTAAAGCGGTGTTAGAACTGTCGGTGGCAATGGAAAAATTTCTAGTAAGATCTGGGTGCGATAAAAGTGGTGCATTCAACAAAGCATGTTTCAGGTTCATGAACTCAGAATGTGCTTGCTTATCCCAAGACCAAATACTGTTTCTACCTGTTAATTGGCATAACCTGGGTGTGTCTAAAGCGGAATGATGAATAAATTTACGAAAAAAGTTAATTAAGCCCAAAAAATTGCGTAATTGCTTCTTCGTCGTAGGAACAGTAATGTCACGTAGAGCTTGAAGTTTTTCCGGATCTGGCGCAATGCCTTCTGCTGAAATTACGTGTCCAAGAAATTTTATAGAAGTTTTGCCAAAGTGCGATTTACTGAGGTTAACTGTAAGTCCTTGTGCACGAAAAGTTTGTAACAGTTGTTCAAGAATCAGATTGTGTTCAGACCAGTTAGCTTCTGCGATAAGAATATCGTCTACGTACGTCGTGATTCTGTCCTTAAGTTCTGCCGGAAGTATTGTGTTTAAACCGCGAATAAAAGCTGCTGAAGAAATAGTTAAGCCGAATGGTAATTTACAAAATTGATAACAGTCACCAAAACAGAGAAAAGCTGTGTACTTTCTGCAATTCGGATGAAGTTGAATTTGCCAAAATCCCGATTTCAAATCTAATGTAGAATAAATAGCCGTACCATGAAATTTCTGTAGAAGTTTCTCTAATGTCTGTGGTCGATCAGTTTCATTAGTAATAATGTGATTAATGTGACGTGAATCAAGTACAAGGCGAAGTGAGCCATCCTTTTTCTTAACAATATGTAGCGGGTTTATGTACGGACTAACTGCCGGTTCTATAATTCCTTGATCAAGCATATCCTGCAATTCTTTTTTAACCTGTTCTCTGTGGATATATGGAATGGGATTATGCTTTGCTTTAAATGTGTCGTGCTTTTTCACTTGAAATTCATACATAAAGCCGGACATAGTACCAGGAATATTGTCAAAAACTGGAGCTTGCTGTAAAAGAATTTTGTGTAACTGCGTGCGTTCGTCGTCTGTATTTGCACTGCTTTGTTTAACCTTATCGGAAATCATCTGCATTACGTCGTAGTCAGTTTCGTCTGGAGTATTATAGTTGTGTACGTACGTATCAGTGAACAATGTGGGATTACAGTCTATGTTACGTGACACGGAAATGACCTCTGTGCGATTAATTGTTTGCTCTTCCGCAGGTAGTGAGTGCTGAAATTCTATAGCAAATTGTATATTTTCATCCTTCAACATTAAATAAGAATTCTGAAAATCAATAACTGCGTCGTGTTGCACCAGAAAATTCGTACCAAAAATAACGTCTGTTGTCAATAAAGGAACAATCCAAAAATTTGAGTGGAAAGTATGACCTCCAATACAAAATGATAAATGCGTCTGTAATTTAACGTCTACTCCTTTACTCGATACTGCTCCCTTCACTTTTGTTTTGCCTAAAGGTAATGTCGGATAGGTATACTCTTTGTTACACTCGTTAAAAGTTTCTCCATTTATTACTGATATAGGTGATCCGGAATCGATTACTGCTGAAAATTTCGATGAACCTACTTTAATTTCGATGACAGGATGTGAAATAGTTTTCTGAACAAATGGTCTTTCCTGCAAGAGAGTGTCTCTGATATCGTCAAAAGTAATTACATTTTCGTGAACAACATTTTGCGTGTCTAAGGTAGTGCTTGTGTTACTGGAAGATGCGGCTTGTACAGTATCTAGTCAGATTCTATCTGACGTGTTACTATTATCAGGAGGATGTTGTGGCATTTCTACTATTTGAACAGTTCTATTACTTCTTCCAGACGTATTACGTTCTGGATGGTACCTACTGTCGGGTTCATTCATGAGAATATGTTCTTGTGAATAATTTTGCTGTTGGTATGACCGACTGTTGTTAGATGTACGCTGATAATTGTGCTCATCGTTTTTACGTCTGTCGTGATAGTCATTCCTATACGGTGCATTGCGATAGGAATTGAAATACTGTCTTCTTTGTACGTAGTTGTTTCCTTGCTGTCGTGCGATACTATTTGTTGTATCAGGGACTATACGTGCACGCGGCGAAACATTAATGCCTGGTTGACCTTGTGCATTCCATTGTTGGTTAGGTATGCTAAGCGGCTGGTTTTGTTGCTGTTGTTGTGAAAAACTTCTATTATTACTAAAATATGGTTCCTGTCGCTCATAATTTTGACGATACCAATAATTAGAATTTTGTCTGTTACCAAAGTTCTGGTAGTTGTCGTTTCTAAAGCGACTGTTACTTTTCCTATTGAAATTACGTGACTGATCGTAATTGCTGTAAGTTTGTTGGCCATGGTTATTATATGAAAAATTTTTGTTTATAAAAGAATAATCAGATTGTTGTACTTCCAAGAGCTGTAACAGATCTCTGAACGCTGAAATATTTTCTTTTTGTTGACCTGTTAAAAGTGACACTCTTAATGATCGTGGTAATTTAGAGATACATAATTGAATGAGTGCGGATTCACTGTACGGTTCACTTAGGTACTGGTTCTGTTGCACCATGTGCTCAAAAAATTGCGTCACACTGGGAAAATTGGAGTTCTCATAATTTGGTAAGCTAATTAACTGATCTTTAATTCCGCGCCGTGTCGTCTTCGACCAGTACGTTGACAGAAAAGCATTCTGAAATTCCTCTACTGAATAACATTGTCTCGCGATCGGCCTCATACGAGTTGCCGGTTCGCCTTCCAAAAAGCTGCAAATAAATTCCAGTTTGTGCGTTACGGGCCAAGTCGGTGGAAAAGCAAAGCTAAATTGTTGTATCGAATCCAGTGGGTGAATCTGTGTTCTGTCATTCTTAAACACTTTAAATTTTCTTACTGACAGAAAATGTTTGTAATCGAAATTATCGTCTCTGTGTGATGGAACAGGTTCAGGATTGTAAGAGAATCTGTTGAACTGTGGTTGTTCGGAATCTAAGTCCCGTACTCTCTGTAGATTACCCAAATTATACGCGTTGCGCGAGTCTGACAAATGTTCGCAAAGTGGCGTCTGCTGTGATGTGTTATTAACTGAAATACTTTTCATCTGTGTTACTTCTTGTTGTAAACTTGACAACTTTCTACGCAACGTGTTATTAGACGAATCGATCTCATTAATTGTCTGTTGCAGATTTTGGAATTCCGGTGTTTGATTGAATGAAACCGGTGAAGTATCGTCTGATTTGTTGTCAGTATTACTTTCAATAACGTCAATACGACTGGCCAATTCATCATATTTTTCAGTCAGTATTTTAACCTGCTCATCAGTTTTAGTGTCAGAGGCATTAATCTGTTTTTGCAATTTACGCGTAGTTTCATTCAGTTTTTTAACGTCAGTTTTGACGACATCTGAATCCTGTGTTAGTTCTAATTGTTCGAATCTGTCGGTCACTGTTTGATAATCGGTTGTGTATGTGTCTGTTTTCGATTTAAGGTCAGAAATTTCGTCACGTAATTCTGTGTTCGACTGTTTGATGGAATTAATTTCGTCGGACACTGTAGCAATATTGTTGTCTACATATGTCTTCGCTTTCGCGAACATTTTACGTTTTTCTTCCTATCTCTGTGCAGTGATTGTTTCCATTACCTGACGTTTTACTTTATTTTGATCCTGAATAAATTTACGGAAACGCGTATCACTGTTTTGTATGTGAACACTAAGACGTTCGTTGCTCGAATTTCGCGTCTATCTTTTCATCCATTGTGCGCGAAAGTTCTGCTGTCATTGTTTTAAACTCGTCGCGTAATTGTGTAGCCTTTTCAGAGCATTGTTTAGCGACTGTACTAATTTCCGCTCTGTTTCTGTTGCGGCTGTTTGCAATTCCCTTAATTCTTGCGCAACAGACCTAATTTCTTCGCTACTTTTCTTTGAACAAGCCTCAATTTCCTCGCGTAACTGTTCCTTAGTGTCATGACACTGCGCGGCAACGGCTCTAATTTGTTCACTAAGCTGTCTGGAATTGTCGTCTAATTTTTCATTAAGCTGTTTGTTCTGTTCCCTAAGTTGTATAAAATTTTCACTTTGTTTTTCATTCTGTTGTTCGATCTGTTCACTAAGTTGTTGTTTGAGATCTTCACTCTGTTGTTGTAGCAATCTTGCCATAATTTGTTCAAAGCCAAAGTTAGTGTTTATACTCTCTGTGCTGTTTAGTGGTGGATCTGGAACTCTCTCGCTTACTGTAACCATTTGGTTATTCTGAGATTTACAAAAAGGTTCGCCAGTCAAATATACACTGTCAGTCATTGTTTCGGAATTAAATAAATCCGTCGTACTTTCACTACACAAACCATTTTCATTCGAAAAATTTGTCTGTATGTTACTTGAATTTTTCAAACCGGTTGTGTTAGGCTCGGCAGCGCTCATTACAATAGACCGCTCCGCGTCATCAATTGTCGTCAAATTAACAGAAGAGACAATTGAGTTTGTTCATTATTAAGGTAAAAGTCATTATTAGTCATTGGAATGCACTGATTGTTAGTGAACGCAGGATTGTCATCATTGCATTGCGTGTCACATGTCCTATCGGTAAAGTTGTTTGAGTCGGTTGTTTCATTCATAATACCTCGCGATACACTATTCACAGTCTTTCGCGGCATTTTTACAATAGTCAATTATTCACAAAACAAATAATCACAAATGCAAAAGGGCAACAAACACAAATACAACAGAGCAACGAATTGCCGTTGACCTGTAGAGAGAAAGTCACAAGATTAGTAAAAGCGTTGCGCCAAATCCTAATTATTTCTAAGCAAATAAGAGCAGATATCTGACTGTTGTTCAAAATATTCTCAACGAAATACGATCCTGGACTGGGTGTCGCCAAGTGTAACCTCCCCACAATAATTTTAAAAGATATTTTATTTTAAATGCTAATGGACATTCTGCTAAGTGTAACCTCCCCACTAAAAATTTAAAAGATGACAATATTTAATAGAAATGGGAGCCAAGCATAACCTCCCTAGCAATTAAATTTAATGACAATAAAAATGAGAATCGCAATCTGACTCAAGGTGTAAGCTGTCACGAAAATAATGAAAGACAATTCAATGCTAATGAGACTTCAGTGACAATGTAAACTCAATTAGACCGAAATATCAGTCTTTGGCCCTGTGCAAAAAATCAGAATTAATTACTTACCTCAGTATAAATGCATGTCAAATTTCTGCTCTTATTGTTGGCCACGGCTTGGAGGAAATGCATTGCAAATAATATTTTTTTTTTTTTGAAATTTAACTGAAACTTTTCTTTAAACGAAATGGAAGGAAATCGTTGGTTCAATTAAAAGGTTCTTTTGTAAAAATTGCTTTGAAATCAAAATTATTATTGGGGCGATTATTGCACAAACTAGTTACAGTTGATTTACATTATTAGCTGAGCATTGCTGATTCATTACCTTGTTTAAAAAATAATATACCTCGTCCTGAATCTTGACCAGAATGCCATGTCGACGCCCGCCGACTCCTCACACACAACTGCACTGGGCTGCTACTACCGACAGACTGTCCACTGACACTGCTCGCAACTGTACTGCATGACTACTACTGACATACTGCACTGCCCTACTGCTACTGACAGACTGTACCGCACGACGACTACTGACAGACTACTGCTCGCAACACTCGCGCGGTCAAGCACAGACTAACCACGATAAATGGCTCTTTGGTCAAAGATTTTATCATGCCTCACCATCGCTGCTACGTTACATACGTGTTCCACCGATAATTAAGTTTTTACCTTTAACGAACCAATACTATCGTCAATCAATGCAGAGAAAATCAATTACGTTTCACATCAGTACAAGTACATCTACATCATACTCCACAAGCCACCTAATGGTGTGTGGCGGAACGTACTTTCGGTGCCACTATCTTATCCCTCCAATCTTGTTACACTCGCCAATAGTGCGTGGGAAGAATGATTGTCGATAAGTCTCTGTATTAGCTCTAATTGCTCGAACTTTCTCCTCGTGGTCAAGACGCGAAATGTATGTGGGGGGAAGTAATACGTTGTCTGACTCCTTCTGAAAAGTGCTGTCGGGAAATTTCAATAGTAAATCTCTCCATGATGCACAACGCCTCTATTGTAACGTCTGCCAGTGGAGTTTGTTTAGCATCTCCGTAACGCTCTCTCGCCACCTAAACGATCCCGTGACGAAACTCGTCGTTCTTCGTTGGATCTTCTCTAGCTCCTCTATCAGTCCTACCTGATAGGTATACCAGATGGATTAACTTTGCTCAATAATCGGGTGAATAAGCGCCTTATAAGCCACGTCTTTGGTGGATGAGTTACATTTCCTTAAGATTCTTCCGATGAATGTGAGTCTGGTGTCTGCTTTTCCCCACTATCTGTTTTATATGGTCATTCCACCTAAGGCCGCTCTAGATAGTTACGCCTAGATATTTTACGGCAGATGCTGTCTCCAGCTGTTTGGTATCGATAGTGTAGCTGTACAGTGCTGGATTTTTTTTCGTATGTGTGCCCAATATGTTGCATTTATTTACGTTCAGGGTCAACTGCCAGAGTCTGCGCCATTCATCAATTCTCTGCAGGTCGTTCTGCAACTTCTTACCATCTTCTGACGTTACTACTTTGATATAAACAACTGCATCATCTGCGAATAGCCGTAAAGAGATTCCACGCTTTATACTAGATCATTTATATACATTGCAAGCAGCAACAGTCCTATCATACTTCTCTGTGACACTCCGGATATTACCTTTACATCTGCCGATTTTGTCCCATTAAGAGCGACGTGTTGAGTTCTACCCGCAAGAAAGTTTGAATCCAATCGCAGGTCTGCTCCGATACTCCGTAGGCTCCATTTTTTTTTTCATTAAACGGCAATGCGGGACGCTGTCAAATGCCTTACCAAAATCAAGGAACACGGCATAAGCCTGGGCGCCATTGTCCATTGCGCTATGGATCTCATGGAGAAACATAGCGAGCTGAGGTTCGCAGGATCTCTGTTTGCGGAATCCATGTTGATTCTTGTAGAGGAGATGTTCTTTTTCCAAGAACGTCATAATTCTTGAGCATAAAGCATGTTCCATAATTCTACAACAGATTGACGTCAACAATATAGGTCTATAATTGTGTGGATCTGTCTTACGGCCTTTCTTAAAAACGGGAATGACCTGCGCTTTTTTCCAGTCGTTAGGTAGCTTTCGTCGCTCAAGCGATCTGTGATAAATCACTGATAGAAGGGGAGCAAGTACTTTCGCATAATCTTTATAGAATATTATAGGTATCTCAACTGGACCTCAAGCCCTTCCACTACTAAGCGATTGTAGCTACTTTTCAATTCCGCAATTGGTTATCTTAATATGTGCCATTTAGACATTCGCACAACGATTAAAAGGAGGAACAGTGTTACGAACTTCCGTGGTGAAACAACTTCGGAAGACCGAATTCAGTGTTTCGATTTTCTCTCTGTTATCTTCTCACTCAATTAGCGATGTAAACAGCCGCAGCTGCAGGCTCCCGGAGAGCAGCAATGAGCCAACAGCGAGGCTGCAGCATAAACGCACTCTTTAATAAGTAAATGATGTGACCAGCTTTATGGTTTAACCACTAATTTTGTAACAGGATTCTTTTTCCTGGTTATATGCATTATATTGCATTTATTCACAGCTAGCTGAATACCCAGCATACGTATTTATTTCAGTTCTAGTAGTCCATCTCCTCCTTACCCCTCTCTCTATCCATCTCCTCTGGCCCCTTCTCTGTCCATCTCCCCCTTCCCTTCTCTCTGTCCATCTCCTTTTTCCTTTTAATGTCCATCTCCTCCTCTTCCCTCTCTCTATCCATCTCCTTCTACCCCTCTCTCTGAGAACAATGGTTGGTACATTCAGCGGCATAGGCCTGCGTGGATACTGTCTGCTACATGTGTTGCGAGTAGAGTTAGTTGCAAAGAAGTAACAAATTTAAACATCATGACGCTATACCTCATACAGTTTTATTGCACGAATAGCGAAAACGTAATAACTGATAAACCTTTTCCCTTTTACAATTTTGTGGTGGTTGTAAGCAAAAAAAAAATATTCGTAAAGTTTTAAAATTATATGTAGTTTGTTTCAAATTACCATCCTGTTATCAAATACTGGACGGCTGGCATAGTAGCTACACATTATGCAACGTGTACTCTATGCAAGAAATAATGTGGAAGTATGGACTAAACACAGTGAAGATTGTATAAGGGCTGTATTCATTATTTTGAATAGTGTCATGTATCATATGTGAACCGATACAAGTATTTTCGCAAATATGATAAAGTTCGGAAGTCAAGGAATAAATGGTTTTTCAAAGAGTAAATTTTTTTGTTAATTCACGTAATACTGTTCAGATCAGTAGGTGTCTTGTACTGCACACTTTCTAAAGCAGTTAATGTTCTTCCTCATGGTTCAAGAAGCTATCTCGTCACCAAATTGGTTCAGTAAGTTAGTAATAATAAAATGCATGATGCGGCAGTTTTTCACGTACTTAAGTGTTTATGGCGTCATATATACTGAACCATAAACCGTATAACGACATTTTTGTGCATGTACATTCAATGGTATATGTGAACATTGTTTTCAAAATGTGTCACGAATACAGTTAGTAGTAAAGAAGTAATAAATTAAAACGTAATGCCTGATGCTAAATTGTAGTAAGCAATAAACATTTTTTTCTTTTATCATTTTCTTGAGGGGTGGGGGGGGGGGGGAGTGTCAGCGAGAAAAAGTTTCGTAGGATTTGAAATTATGTGCAAAGTTTGTTGCAAGTCATTAAGTGCTCTTGTTCTGAAATATTTGATGATTAAAATTGGGCATTCGCATACCGCGCCTTACCATTTCTTTTTCACCCCCTCCCCCCCCCCCCCCTTTGATAGGTGGTTTCCAGTCATTAGGTGATATTTGCACCAAGTTTGGTTGAAATCAATTCAGTGGTTTTGAGGAGATGTGGAAAATATATATATATATATATATATATATATATATATATATACCTTTTTATATTATGTATGGATATCATTTTAATTTGTGATCTGATCGTTCCATACGTGTCACAAGTACAATTATCAGGCTGTACGGGAGGATTTTAAAATCAATAATGGCGATGTTGTAACCTCCCCACCGTAATTTAAAAGTAATTGACAATACTTAATACAAATGGGAGCCGAGTGTAACCTCCCCACAAAAATTTGAAAGAAAGAAATATGACAATATTTAATTATGAATGCTAATGGACACTGCTCTAAGCGTAACCTGCCCACAATGAAATGTACTGACAATGGCAACAAAAATGTGAAATTCGCAATCTGACTCAAATGTAAATTCTTCACAAAAATTAAAGTCCATTCAGTGATAAGAAAATTCAATTAAACCGAAATATCGGTCTTTGGCCCTGTGTAAAACAATCAGAATTAAACTCTTACCTCAGAATAACTGGATGTCAAATTTCTGCTCTTTTTCGTGCGCACGGCTTGGAGGAACTGCATTGCAAATAATAATATTCCTTTTTTTGGTGATTTTACTGAAATTTTTCTTTTAAAAAAAAAAGTGGAGTGAAATGGGAAGTGCAACGAAATCTTTAGTTCAATAAAAAATAAAATTTTTTGAAAAAATGCTTTTGAAATAAAAATTATTATTGGGGCATTTGTTGGAAATTAATTACAATAAATAAATTTTTACATTATCTAATGATTATATTAATTAACAGTATACCTCATTCAGCATCTTGACCAGTGTTGCCGACCGCCTACATCACACAACCGCACTGGGCTGCTACTACTGACCGACCGCTCGCAACTAAACCGAGCTACCGACTGCCACGACTACAGACAGAGTACTGCTCTGCATAGCGACAACTAGCGAACAGCTCGCAACACTCGCGCGGTCAAGCGCATACTCTCTGGTCAGAGACGCTGCAATGCCTCGCCATCGCTGCTGCGTTACATACGTGTTTCATAACCCTCCACTGGGGGGGGGCAAAAATTTGGCAGCGATGGTGAGTCATTTGGACTTGCCAATCGCGGCAAAATTTTTAATTAATTAATAAACTTCTACAATTTACAGAATATTTAGATGTAGTACATGAATTAAATGTTGTGCACACGCACTAAGTACAAAATATATAAGACAAAGACAAGATGTGAGTACAAAACATAGTAACAAATCAGAAAAATGTATATACAAATTATTTGACAGATAACAAAGTGCACAGGCACTGAAAAAATTCATTGGCATATTCAGAACAAATAAACAGACTGGCAAAAAATATTATGTTGACAAGTGACATGAGTGCACATGCACTGCAGTTGAGAACATATCAACAAATGATGAAATGTATATACAATTAGTAACAAATGACATAAGTGCATACGCATTGAAGTATTGAATAGTACAAATCATATTGAAAAATGAGAAAAGTGTACAGGCACTGAAGTTCAATAGAAAACATATTAACACCTAACATAAGTGCACATGCACTGTAGTTCAGAACATATCATTAAAATAAAAAAATGTATATGCAATATAAAAGACAAGAGTGTACATATACTGAACTTCAGAACAAATCGAAAAATGTCTTTAGCATTTTCGCAATAAATAAACATAATGGCAAAAAAAAAAATCATGTCCAAAGTGCACACGCACTGAAGAAATGTCTTTAGCATTTTCACAACAAATAAACATAATGGCAAAACATCATGTCGACCAGTGCCATAAGTGTACTCGCACTGGAGTTCAACAAATCGAAAAATGTATAACCTATGAACATAAATGATGTTACCAAAAAAAAAAATTTTTTTTTTTTGTGACAAGAATCAGGATAGGAAAGGGAAGGACTGCATCATGGTTGTAGCACTTTAGATTGCACACAGCTGCTCTGAAAGTCCATATCTTTCCACAGAAGTACAACACCAAGTGACACAACTTGAAGTTCTTTTCCCATCAGAAATTATCAGCGTAGCCAAGACACTGAATTGTCGTAGTAATATTTCATGTTTTCATTTTGGCAGTACATTAGGTACGCCAAACAGTGCGACCATAATAACGTCTTCATCGCTCACGGTGGTGGACAGCATGTCGTGTCAACACCACGCTCTTACAAGGCACACCAACGTAGAATTAGTGCAAAACCAAAGATAGTGCTCCATGATCACTAGGATAAACAGGACAAATGGACATTGCAGTAATTCAGGGTAGTTAACTCATGAGGTGAAGGACATTAAGTCACATAATATTGACAATTACAGACTTAATTAGTAGTTTGTGGCATTCATAGCCCAGTTATTGAACATTTCTGTACCAAGTATGTAGTATTACAGAAAAATGTTCATTAATTGTTTTACACAGAATCAGTAGCCTTCTTTTCCTAGTTACAAAGTATAGCATGGTTAATTAATCATTTGTCATTCCAATAGTATTAATCATTAGCCTTTTCCTAATTATAAAGCATTATTAAACAGTCATTAAGATTCATTAGCCTTCTAATTACAGAGCATAGCATCATTTGTCATTTCAATATAGTAAGAATCATATTCTTTTCCGGTTACAAAGTATAGCATAGGTAATTAATTATGTGTCAGTTAATTAATCATATATCATTTCAATAGTAATAATCATTAGCTTTTTCCTAATTACAGTTAATTAATCATTTGTCATTCTAATATAGTAAGAATCATTAGCCTTCTCCTAATTACACAGCATAATTAAACAGTAGCATAGTTAATTAATTATGTGTCATTCCAATCTAGTAAGAATCATTAGCCTTCTCCTAATTACAAAGCATTATTAAACAGTCACATTCCTTTCCAGTTGCAAAGTATAATTAAGAATCATTAACCTTCTCCTAATTACAGTTAATTAATCATTTGTCGTTAATTAATCATTTGTCATTCCAATAGTAAGAATCATTAGTCTTTTCCTAACTATAAAGCATTATTAAACAGTCACATTCCTTTCCAATAACAAAGTATGAACATTGAAAACAAGAGCTAATTACTGGCATAATTAATAACAATTCTTCAAGTGACATTAATTATTGGCACTCAGTGGCCAGCAAGTATTGAATAGAATAAAAACATAGTTCATCATTCATTATTATTCAGATTATTACGAAGTCATTATTAAAAATCAGTTAATTACAGTCATAGCATTAATAATCATGGGCATTATAAGTAGTCTCATTACAATAAACAGTGGCAGTTATTAGCTAGTGACAAAGCATTATCTTAAATATATACTTTTTTTTGTCTCATTAAGAAGTCATTATTCAAGCGACATACTATTCAGAGCTAATCAGTATTATTCAGAATTTTCTCAAACTGGTATCACTACTTGGGACTGGTAATACATTTTTTTTTTTGTTAGCAATGCATTGCGTTGGGATCGATAATTAATTGCTGAGGCATAACAGTATTTGTTTTTGACCTATTGCTGCAAATGAGGATAGGTAACGTCATTCGTCATGAGTCAGCTGTAGCAAGGTTATGTAACAAGGCAGTATATGTGATCACATTTATAAATGATAAACACAAATGGGTAAAAAATAAAAATGCAAGTACTAGAACAGGTATAATAAGTAACTGGTTTAGTAAGTATCATGAAAAGCTTCTCCTGAAAAAAATACAAAATGGATTATTGACCTGAAAGAAGAAACGCACACTATGCTGAAAAGTAGTGAACTTCGAATTAACAGGTAGTGAAATGTGTATAAAATATGTTCCATAGCTGTCCTTTCCAAAACTTTCCATCATCCTACTATGCAATATAACACCTGCTGTCAAAACAAACTGCAACAAATACTTAAATAACTACATAGCATAAATACATAACTTCAACATTATCCTCATCTGTAAAGAAAACTTCATTATCCATATCATCATAACTTCACTATTATCATCACCTGTAAAGAAAAACTTCATTATTCATAATACCATATCCTTCATCATTATTCATCAGTATTCATTATCATCTGCAAAAAATCACTTCATTACTCATTATACAACTATTCCTTATCTCTAGCATATTTCATCACTAAAAACTAAGATGTGTAGTTCTGTCTGACAGCCTGCATCAATCGCCTTGTATTCTGAAAGAAAAAATTAGTTAAGACTGCTATTCTATGATGAGTATAGTATATTCTTGTTAATGCTTGTTAATCCTGATCCATTTACTCTTCCTCATAAAGTTATTGCATCTTCTTTCGTTTATTCCGTAGGTGAAATTCCTATTTCTGTTGTTCTTACACACATCATTTCTTTCTGAAATTGATGACAGAGATTAATGTCTTACATTTAAATCATATACCCTTTAAATAATGACTGGTTTATGGTGACATAATTAACCATACAGCATAACATGACAGAAAACGTAATGTGTCAAAGACATTGACAGTGTCCAGATGCAAAAATGTACACAGAATAATACAATGCAGCAGCAAAAAATGTAAAACAGTCACGATCTTGGGATGTCATAGGGCAAAAAAAAAAAAATGTCAAAGTCGACTGGTGTGTGTTATATCTTAACTATTTCACAGTGCATATAAACAAAACTGGAATACAATCGTACATAAAAAGACAAATGTGACGTTCGTTGTGTTCAGCTTGTATGTAGTGTAATTAATCAAGGCGAGAATTAAAGACTTTAATAAAAAAATGTAACGAAATTAACATGTCATTAGCTAATATTGCATAATTAGTCATAAAATACGTAAGTTCGTCTGGAAAAGTATGCACGGTCTGATGTGTAACGACCAGAAAAGGGACCTGCTAACCTTACCTTGTCGGGCACTTGCCAAGAAAAAATACGATAATCATTAGTAATTAGTCAGGTGAAGTAATTGCATAAGTAAATGGCATCATAGTGTGTTGAATCATAAAGTGTCTTCATTCAATAAACGGTTTAATATTTGAGATGTGGTGATTGCCTTTCGATTTTCTAGTTCTCAAAGTTTCGACGTGTACAACATTGGGGTGAGGAATGCTGCGAATCCGATATGGACCTGCGTATAGAAGTTCAAATTTACTGCACTTACCTTTTAATTTGCTGGATAAATAGTGTGTACGTACTAGTATCTTCTGTCCAACGTGAAAGTCGCGGCGTGTACAAACCTGTTTTTGCTGTCTTCTCCGGCGCTCTGCGGCACGTTTGATGTTGTTCAGCGCAATGTCAATTATTTCGTGGTGTCTTAATCGCCTACATTTGGGGAATTTTACTAATTCTTTAATTTTGTTTGGTGGTTCAACGTTTTTCAGTATAACAGACGGAGATAGCATAGTGGATTCATTTGGAATGGAATTAATTACATCTTGGAATGAGAGTATGTGTGTATCCCAATCAATATGTCTTTTGTGGCAGTATATTCGGCACAGCTTACCAATTTCTTTCATTAATCTTTCACAGGGGTTCGAAGAAGCGTGGTACTTGGATATATAGATCGGAGAAATGTTTCTGGCTCGTAACATGCGTGTCCATACGCTACTACGAAATTGAGATCCATTGTCAGAAATTACTTTCATTACATGCCCTACATGAGATAGAAAATGTTTTACAAATGCTTTCGAAACAGTTTTAGCAGTAGCTTTGCGTAATGGAGTGAAAGTAACAAATTTTGAAGTGAGCTCAACAGCGACAAAGATGTAGCAAAAACCTCTGTTAGTTCTCGGAATAGGACCAAAAATATCTACTGCGGCCATATGTCTTAATTTAACAGGTATAATGGGAGATAATGGAGGAATATGTGAAGTGGTGTCTGATTTAGCTTTCTGGCAAATTTTACAAGACGCTAAAACTCGTCGTATACGTTTCTCCATGTTAGTAAAATAACAGTTCTGTCTCAGTACAAGAAAACATTTTCGTGCTCCGTAATGTGCGTAACTTAAATGAGTGTACCAAATTAATTTGTTAACCAGTTCGTCAGGAATGCATAATAACCAAATGTTGCTGTCAGGATGAGAGCGGCGAAACAGAATGTCATTGCGTACAGTGTAATGGTTTCTAATCGTAACATTATTCTTATCTTGCCAAAGGTGTTTAATTTCTTTCCACACATTGTCTTTATATTGCTCTTGTGCTATGTCCTGTAATGACGATGAAATAAAATTTTCAAATGCAACTTGCTGAATGTACATGACACTGAAATTTGTTTTGCAGAAGTTGGTTGCTACGTCTTGCTGATTGTTGCCGAGAGAACGCGATAGTGCGTCTGCTATAACATTTTGCGTGCCGGGAATGTGAACTATTGTAAAATTAAACTCCTGTAAATACAGATTCCATCTACTTAATCTATCGTGAGTAAATTTAGCCGAAAGTAAAAATTGTATCGCTCTGTGGTCTGTGTAAACGGTGGTATGTCTGCCATAAAGAAAATGCCTAAATCTCGTGAAAGCCCATACAACACATAATGTTTCAAGTTCTGTAACGGAGTAATTTCGTTCAGCAGGTGACAGAATGCGGCTTGCAAATGCGATGTTTTTGATTACTGTAGAACCATCTTCTTCAATTTCCTGGAAAATGTGTACGCCTAAAGCGGTGTTAGAACTGTCGGTGGCAATGGAAAAATTTCTAGTAAGGTCTGGGTGCGATAAAAGTGGTGCATTCAACAGAGCATTTTTCAGGTTCATGAATTCAGAATGCGCTTGCTTATCCCAAGACCAAATAGTGTTTTTACCTGTTAATTGGCATAATCTGGGTGTGTCTAAAGCAGAGTGATGAATAAATTTGCGAAAAAAGTTAATTAAGCCCAAAAAACTGCGTAATTGTTTTTTTTGTTGTAGGAACAGTGATGTCACGTAGAGCTTGAAGTTTTTCTGGATCAGGCGCAATGCCTTCTGCTGAAATTACGTGTCCAAGAAATTTTTATGGAAGTTTTGCCAAAGTGCGATTTACTGAGATTATCTGTAAGTCCTTGTGCATGAAAAGTTTGTAACAGTTGTTCAAGAATCAGATTGTGTTCAGACCAGTTAGCTTCTGCGATAAGAATATCGTCTACGTACGTCGTAATTCTGTCCTTAATGCAAACGTGTGTCGGATGGCGTCAAAATTAATAACATTTTCATGAAGAAGATTCTGCATGTCAAAATTATTGCTTACGTTACTGGAATATAAAACCTGTACTGTGTCTGGTCAAATTCTATCGTACGTGCTGTTATTTAAGGGAGAATGCTGTGGCATATCCACTATTTGAACTGCTCTGTTATTTCTTACTGACGTATTACGCTATCGATGACACCTATTGTCTGTTTCATTCATGATTATTTGTTGTCGCTGATGTTGTTGCTGCTCATAAGATCGACTATTATTAAATGTATGCTGAAAATTGTGCTCGTTATTTTTTTACGTCTGTCATGATAGTAACTTCTATACGGCGCATTGCGATGCGAGTTGAAATAGTGTGTTGTCTGTACGTAGTTATTTCTTTGCTGCCATGCGTTACTATTTGTTGGAGCTGGGACTATACGTGCACGCGGCGAAACATTAAAGTTTGGTTGACCTTGTAGACTGCATTGTTGGTTACGTATGCTAAGCGGCTTACTTTCATGCTGTTGTGGTGAAAAACATCTATTGTTACAAAAATATGGTTCCTATTGCTGATAATTTTACACATACTGATGATTACGATTTTATCCGTTATTAAAATTACGGCGGTAGTTGTCATTACGGGAGTGCCTACTGAAAATTGTCACATTCGGTAAAAGTTTGTCACATCGGATATTCATTACATGTTTCTTAATACTACAAAGAGCAATAGTTAAAGAGCAGTTTTGATAGATATAAAGGATAGTAGAAGAAAAGGCAGCAGTGCAGAAAACTAAAGATGAAACAGCACTACTACAGCTCGGGGCCCTATGCTCGCTACGGCACATATTCATTAAAGCGTAATGAATCCCCTGAGGTCTATTACGCACTGAGAATAAATTTTAGTTTTTGCGTTACAGGCAATAGCGGTAAAATTCCAAAAGTAAATCGCTCTATTCTTGCTAATTCCAGTTTCTGCATTATAGGCAATGCTGTTGTAAATACAAAAATAAATTGTCGCATCTGGTTCAAAGCTAGTTTCTCCATTACAGGTAATAGCGGTGAAAGTACAAAAATAAATTGTCGTATACAATGCAAATCATGTATCTGTGTTCTGCCATTATTAAATTCCTTACATTTTCTCACAAATGCAAATTCCTTATAATCAACGTTCTCGTCACTGAATTTGATAACACGTTCAGGTTTGTGTGTGAATTTGTTTGTCTGTGTCATTTCGTACTTCAAGTTACGTAACTTTTCAGATTTTAAGTCGCGTGGCTTTTCGGATTTTAAGTCTCGTAGTCTCTGTAAATTGCTCACATTATACGCGCTGCGTAAGTCTGACAAATCTTCGCAAAGTAGCGGATTCTGTGACGTATTGGTGACTGAAATAGTTTTTAATTCTGTAACTTTAAAACTTTCGACATTTTGGTTGTTCTGTCGTTCACTTTTATTATTGACTTCCGTATTCGGAGTGTGTGAAACTTCCAGTGACTCTAAATTAAACTCGTCGCGTATCTGTACTGCGTTTTTAGGGCATTGTTCAGTGACTGCATTAATTTTGTCTTTATGTGATTCTGTTGTGCCTACACGTGTACTATTTAATTCTTGTGCAACAGTGCCAACTTTTTCATTACTGTTTTTAGCACAAGTCTTAGTATTCACACGTCATTGTTCTTTAACGTCCTGGCATTGAACGGTAACAGCTGTAATCTCTTCCCTAACTTGTTTGTTCTGTTCATTAACATTATCGTGTTTTTCTCTCGGCTGTTTAATACTTTCAGAAAATTGTTTGTTCCGTTCTCTAAATTGTTTGTTTTCTTCTTCCAGTCGTTTGTTCTGCTCATCAAGTTTTTTATTAAGTTGTTTATACTGCTCACTAAGTTTTTTGAGATCTTCGCTCTGTTGTTTGCAATTCACACTAAATTCGTTCTTAAACTGTAGCATTATTGCCATAAATCGTTCCAAAGTAACATTACCTACTCCATTATCTGTGCTGTTTGATTGCGTACCTACAATTGTCGCGTTTTGTGCGACCATTTGGTCATTCTGCAATTTACAAAAAGGATTATCGGTCGGACCTACACTGTCACTCACTATTTCGGAATTAAATAAATCCGTCGTACTTTGTGTATCCTGTTCATTTTCATTACACAAATTTGTCTGTACGTTACTTGAGTTTTCCAAATCGGGTGTGTTAAGCTGGGCAGCGCTCATTACAATAGAGCGTTCTGCGTCATCAATTGTCGTCAAATTAACAGAGGACATAACCGAGTTCGTTTGTTCATCATTAAGATAAAAGTCATCATTAGTGGTTGGAATACACTGATTCTTAATGAACGCAGGATTGTCATCATTACACTGCGTGTCACAATTACTATCGGTCACGCTGTTTAAATCGGTAATTTCATTCAAAATACCTCGCGATACACTATTCATAGTCTTTCGCGGCATTTTTACAATAGTCACAATTTTTCACAAAATAAATAAGCACAATGCAAAAACAACACACAAATACAACAGAGCAACGAATTGCCGTTGATCTGTGGAAAGAAAGTCACAAAATTAGTAAAAGCGTAGCGCCAAATCCTAATTATTCTTAAGCAAATAAGAGCAGATATCTGACTGTTGTTCAAAAGACTCTCAACGAAATACGATCCTGGACTGGGTGTCGCCAAGTGTAACCTCCCCACCGTAATTTAAAAGTAATTGACAATACTTAATACAAATGGGAGCCGAGTGTAACCTCCCCACAAAAATTTGAAAGAAAGAAATATGACAATATTTAATTATGAATGCTAATGGACACTGCTCTAAGCGTAACCTGCCCACAATGAAATGTACTGACAATGGCAACAAAAATGTGAAATTCGCAATCTGACTCAAATGTAAATTCTTCACAAAAATTAAAGTCCATTCAGTGATAAGAAAATTCAATTAAACCGAAATATCGGTCTTTGGCCCTGTGTAAAACAATCAGAATTAAACTCTTACCTCAGAATAACTGGATGTCAAATTTCTGCTCTTTTTCGTGCGCACGGCTTGGAGGAACTGCATTGCAAATAATAATATTCCTTTTTTTGGTGATTTTACTGAAATTTTTCTTTTAAAAAAAAAGTGGAGTGAAATGGGAAGTGCAACGAAATCTTTAGTTCAATAAAAAATAAAATTTTTTGAAAAAATGCTTTTGAAATAAAAATTATTATTGGGGCATTTGTTGGAAATTAATTACAATAAATAAATTTTTACATTATCTAATGATTATATTAATTAACAGTATACCTCATTCAGCATCTTGACCAGTGTTGCCGACCGCCTACATCACACAACCGCACTGGGCTGCTACTACTGACCGACAGCTCGCAACTAAACCGAGCTACCGACTGCCACGACTACAGACAGAGTACTGCTCTGCATAGCGACAACTAGCGAACAGCTCGCAACACTCGCGCGGTCAAGCGCATACTCTCTGGTCAGAGACGCTGCAATGCCTCGCCATCGCTGCTGCGTTACATACGTGTTTCAATGTTTGTAAATGAAGTGAAAGAGCAAAGTGGCTTTAGAAAAGGCAGGTCACGTGTAGATAATATCATCATCCCAAAATAGATTATGGACAAGAGATTGGAAAGGAATCCAAGCACTCATTTGGTTTTCGTAGCTTTTGAGAAAGCCCATGACACAGAAGCACCAAAGCGATTGTTCCAGGTGCTGTGGTCAGAGAAACTGCCAAAACTTTATGCAAGAACCATCATAAACCTCTACAAGTCAGCTGGACGCGTCATTAAAGCAGGAAAACGAAATTTCTAGAGACGCCTTTGGAATAGCTAAAGGTCTAAAGCCAGGCTGAAGTCTGTCTCCCAGACTCTCTAAGATGTATATGCAGAAGGCACTGAATCTGTGGTATAGAAAATGCTTGGACATGGGGATTGAAGTAGGAAACCAACAACGTATGCACACACTTTTCTATTCTGATGATCGCGTCGTTGCAGCAAACGATGAAGAGAATGTTTCTTACATGCTCAGGAAGTTGATGAAAGAAAATAAAATGTGGGGTCTGAAAATTAGTTTTGAGAAGACGGAATATCTACTATGCGTAGAAGAGGGAGTAACCTGGGCATTGACGGACATCTTATTAAACTGTGTAAAGAGTTTAAGTACCATGGTACGTGATGGAAGATGTGACAAAGATATAAAACAACGGATCAGGCAGGGAAGGGCGGCTATCCAAAAATTAAAACCTGTACTTTCGTCCTCATAAACGAAGGTTTGGACATGACAAAAGAATGGATGAAGACAGATAGCCCTAGAGAGTAATTTCACGGTAATCTCCTGGAAGGAGATGAAGGACCACGGACCACGGAAAGTGGGGCTAAGTGGTATCCAAGAAGCTACGGAGAGAACAGGAATGGAAGAGGATGAGGAAAAAGGCGAAATCGGGGCATCTGGCGACAAACATGCGAGATGTAGCGACATCTGTATGATCCTGCAACGAGGAAAGATTTGATTTTGATGAAATAAAGACTGTACGGTGCCCAAGTTACCTGCGTAAACCACATGAATATCCGTCTAGTAGTTTTGGAGATCAGCGTGTTCAGAGAGGCAAGAAAATTTTAGCGAAATTTTAAATTACGATATCCTTCTTTCCGTGATCCGATTTTGATGAAATAGAACGTTTACATTACCCCAAGCTACTCTGAAATTACCTTAGAAAACCGTCCACTAGTTTTGATGATTAACGTGTTCGAAGACAGACAGACGCGGCTGTTTTACAGTTTTATTATTAGTACTGATGTGGATTACGAGAGCTGTCATTCAGAATACCAAGAGGAAACTGACAGCAAACTTATTCTGCATTTCCTTACAATCATTCAGCGACAATACTTAAATAAGGACAATAGTATAATCGGATTGGAAACAGTTTTAGACCTATTACGCTTTCTTGCGGAAAGGTACAATTTCGTATGAATGAAATTCTTATGTTGTTTTTAGAATCCTTATAAGACGTAGTGTCTCGTGGATGCTCCCTTGACCATTTACGCTACAAGATTTAATTTAATATGTACATCAGTAATGAAGCTCAACGATCCCTTTCGGAAAGGAAGCCGAACTTCCTGCAAGCGGGATTAAAATCCCCGGTTCTCTTATTTTAGTTTAGGAAGAACTCGATCTTGTATTTCTAACTTACCCGCGCCCAAAACTTTTGTTTCTTTAATTATTTACGCTTTCTCAATTTTTCATGTTAATCTGCCCACAACAGCTTGTGGTTTCGTTCTACTTCTTGTAGCCAAGGCACATCATTGTGTTACAGGAGAGTTTAGCGTAAATTTTCTTCGAAATATTAATGAATTCGCTTTAGTTAAAATGCTTGCTTGCACATTGTGCTATGCACATTTCAGTCGTGATTTTTTTTTTTTTTTTTTTTTTTTTGCTGCTCTGGTAATAAGTATACTGATGTCTTTGTAACGACTAAATCTGCAGCTAACCACTTGAGACTTAACTATAACAGCTAAGATATCCCGAGAGATAGATGTTTCCGTGTTATAAGTATACCCTAAAAATGTCAAATAATTCAGAAATAAATTCTGTCCGTCATAAACGATGCTGGAAGTCTGCAACTGTGACAATATGCATTCAGTACGCCACAACACTGGCTTTGTTTCTTTGTGTGCAGCAATACGTATTTTCAAGTGCTTTGGTAACTGTTTGTTAATATGCCGTATTTGTCAGTTGCATTCAACATTTTATAGCAGTCCCGTCAAGTTCATGCTGCAGCAGAAAAATTCGTGGGAGGCTTAATATTTCGGAAAACTTAAAAATGAAATCCTGTCGTATTTTTAATTTACTTACACGATTTGTACCTCCTCCCTCATAGAGAAATCCTCTCACGCGCTACACATCTTTCACAATGCTTATTTTACCGGATGGCAAAACCACACGAAGGTGTTACCACTCGATTCCTTGCCAAGGAGTCTACGTGCGTCAAGACACAGTTTAAGATATTTAGTTTCATAATATTGTGCTGCAGTATATATTCCTCTTAATGTGTCAGTAATGAAATAGACGAAGAACTTTCGAATGAAATAATAGTTTCGATATCGTACTTGTGGACCATACCCTTAAACAGATAAAATAATTTTCCTATAGCACATTCATTATAAATACTAGCAAAATAGCGGCAAGAAAGACATCAGTCACTTAACGTCATTTATGTGCCATAATGTTAATGTTTTGTTGTAAGTTCTTTTTCTACTTAGTTTACGAAATAGTTGCGTTCGAAGCAATGGAAAAAATCTCAAGAGATCGGAACTATCGTAAAATAAACGTAAACAGAACCAAAATTCATATAAATGAGATGACATAATGTACAGTATTTTCATGAAGACATGCTCTGGAAACTGCGTATAACTGCAACATAACTCCACAGCGAGCAAGGGAATATAAATGCAGCGTTTCATCCATAAGAAGTAGGCTGACTGTTCTCGAGTAGCACTTTCTTTGAAACGCAGCAATTTTTCACTACGTCTAAACATTTACTAAACGTTGCACATCACTCAACTTCTTCTTCAAAATACGACTGTGTAGAAAAACTTCGTCGTTTGTCACTCTGATGGAGCAGTAAGGCCCATGTGGTCCCTTTTGGCGCCAAGCTGAGACATACAGTGTAATGGAAATTGGCACAGGTACAAATGTACGATAGTGGAAGTAAAAATATTCCAATTAACATGGTTGCACAAACGAGACAACTAATGTCTGAGGAAGGGGCATACCAAATGATTTGCCGCTTTTGCGGAAAAATGTTGCTGAACCAGCGCTGGATGTACTAACATTTGCGGAATTAGTTTCATGTGAGTCAGGGAAAAACTTTTACTGTTTTTACTATGTAAAATGGAGAGGGGAGAAAGGAAAGGGAAGGAATCGTTGATGTCAGGTGTATCGTCACTATAAGCAAAATCAGCGATGACGAGTGGAAATATTTCCTGGATGATTCGATGATGATGATGTTTGGTTTGTGGGGCGCGGTTATCAGCGCCCTTACACATTCCCAACTGTTGCTCAGTCCAGTCTCGCCACTCTCATGAATGATGATGAAATGATGAGGACAACACAAACACCCAGTCATCTCGAGGCAGGTGAAAATCCCTGACCCCGCCGGAAATCGAACCCGGGAAGCGAGAACGCGATCGCGAGACGACGAGCTGCGGACCCAGGATTCGAGCCCGGTATCTCCTGTTTACAAAGGCAGTTGCGTTAACCACAGAACCACCCGTACACAGTTTATATCGCACTTGCACGGACGATCTCGGCACGACTCTCCGTCGACCCACAATCCCATCCAGCGCCACCTAACTGCAGTCCCCATCTGTGTTCTCAATGCTCGTTACTTTGAGATTCCCTCAGGAGGTCGAACGTAATTGTGCATCCATACTGAAGATGGTGGATTCATTGCCGACGAGGTGAATCAATTATATGAATGTGTGGCATCTGTTTCTTCAGTTATGTCTGCTCAGACGACACACAGCATCCGCAGCTGTGACACATATTGTGTAAACTGAAGGCGAAGGGGGAGAAAGGAAATGTAAGCGAAAGAACGATCGATATTAGCTGCATCAGGACTTTATGTGGAAAGAAGGGCGATCAGTGAAAATGTGTACCGGACCAGGATTCGAACCCACGCTCTACTGCTTGCTAGGCAGGTGCGTTAACCACTATGCCACTCGGACACATATCTGAAAGAGCGCACACCACACATCTATATAACTGATTCACCTCGATGGGCAGTGAATTCACCACTTTCACTGCGGGTGCACAGTTATGTTCGACCTCCTGTGGGATTCTCTAACAAGGGAACCTCCCCATCGCACCCCTCTCAGATTTAGTTATAAATTGGCACAGTGGATAGGCCTTGAAAAACTGAACACAGATCACTCGAGAAAACAGGAAGAAGTTGTTTGGAACTATGAAAAAAATAAGCAAAATATACAAACTGAGTAGTCCATGCGCAAGATATGCAACATCAAGGACATCTTAAAAAGAAACATTATTCTTCAACAACTGTCTGTATGTTTCAATAAAACTGTAATCAGCGCTTTAATGTGCTATTCGTATATCTTTTGGTCCTCACGAAATCTATAGAATGACAAACTCGGTTTCCCTTGTGTTTTAATCTTACAATTTATTGCGCCATGCACGCTCTGTTACGAATAAACCACATTTCAAGTCAGTATAGACCATACTATTCGCATTCACCGCTTATCGCACACAGAACTGTAGCCGATTCTCAGGCTGATGCTCTGCTTCGGTGAGGACAACAAAAATTAGCAGCAGTGTCGCGACACTTGTAGTGTAATAAATTATAAGTTCCTCCATTACGTTCTCATGATGGTTCAAAATGGTTCAAATGGCTCTGAGCACTATGGGACTTAACATCTGAGGTCATCAGTCCCCTAGAACTTAGAACTACTTAAACCTAACTAACCTAAGGACATCACACACATCCATGACCGAGGCAGGATTAGAACCTGCGACCGTAGCAGTCGCGCGGTTCCGGACTGAAGGGCCTAGAACCGCTTGGCCACCGCGGCCGGCTCTCATGATGGCTTTTTCAAAATAATGAAGCATCATAAAATCATCATGTATGTGTTTGGATGAGTTTCTGGAGTTCGCTTTTTATTATGATACTACAGCTGATGTTGGAAAGTGATATAGTGCGCAAACATTGTTTGACCGGTTAACCTACTGCAGAAAATTCTACCAGCCTGTCATGTTCAGTATTTTGAGCTAAGTTTACAACAAATTTTCATATAACTGAATTTAGGGATTCGACTGACTTATTGCATAAGGTGGAAGCTAATATCTTTTACAATTTGTGGGTATAGCCCAATAAACGAAGACTGGAATAAGATTTTGATAGAGAACAAACAACGTATTTACTTTAATAATGTTCAAAAGTCATCATATATATATATATATATATATATATATATATATATATATATATATATATATATGATGACTTTTTGTTTATTGTTAGTCAGGGCCATTCTTTTGTAGGGATTATTGAAAGTCAGATTGCGTTGCGTTGGTTTTAACGGTATAAAATTAATGTTTATCTTTAAATGAAGGGAACTAAAAACAAATATTAAATGTGTGTACCACGTCGAAGTACAGTAAAGTCGTATTAAGTCATACTAACCCCAGCAATACCGACGTATTTATCAACGAAACATGTATGGGTGGCGGGAGGGGGGGGGGGGGGAGGGGGGGAGTGATGTTCTGAACCCATCCTAAAAAAAAATTAAAAACCTGTTAACTGTTGTTGACCTATAATAAAAAAATGGTTTTTAAAGAGATATTAATTTGCAAGTAGGATCCAGCCCACAAAATGTCTTTTATTGTTTTCTTAGTAAGATCGATGGACCTTCGATAATGTTACGAAATTCCGGTGGTTGTGGCAGTGCGGGATCTATCACACAGTTACTTCTAGACCGGAGTTTTCCCCTGATACAAACCCACCCCTAAGAAACACTGCCGTAATCTGCACGCAACGGATTCCTACAATTCTAATTAATTACATTTTGGCCTTATAGTGGATCGATATAAATCATATGAAATAGATCACAAATGAAATTAGAATTGCAAAATTAAGAGTCTAAAGGAGTTATTAGTCTCAAAATGAGAGACATTTTACAATATTGAATACCTTTATTTATCTAAAAACATGTGAAAAATGGTGTTTTGTAGTAAACAAAATAAAACAAAATTCGTTTAGATCTATGAATCGCATTTATGGCTACTGAAGTGTTCAGTTGACTATGCTGATAGGAAAAGGGCTCCTGTTCGAATGCTACACTAGGCCACCTACTGTGAGTAGTATTGCTCACGCTATCTGAATGTTTTTACTACGTGAGACGGTGGTTGTGGACTGGAAAAGTTTTCACCTGCAGTACATGCAACAACTGACCGGAAACACGCTAGTGTGAGCCTTAACAGAACTGCCGAATTCCCTAAATGCTGGAGCTGCGACTATTTTTACAGCAGACCGTTGCTGTCGTGTCGACTTGATCAGCTGCAAATCTGCGACAAGGGCCCTCTGTGCTCGGTCACGAACGTCGGACTCCGTCCCCACAAATTCTCCGCCTCGGCTTCGGACTACTGACTCCTCACTTCGCTTCTCGCCACCGACTCCCCTCTAACACTCCTTACTGAGCACCTCGTACTCCCAAATGACTGCACGTGGTCTCCACAAAACACATACGAGATCTGTTTTAAAAATTCCGAAACTTGGTCCACAAAATTTTTCTCGCTTACCTTTTAGTTGTTTTGCATGGTCTCCTTCGAAATACAGGGTGTCCGAAAAGTCTTTCCCTGATTACATAAATTGATAACTCAGGCTAGAAGTAAGATACAAATATGAAACTGGTGTCTACTTGTTTACAAACTATCAAAGTTTTTTTTCACACACATCAGTAAACTTCCACATGAGCACCCTTGGTAGCACGTAGCACATCTAGGCGATATTCAATTTCCGTCCACATATTAGCCAACATCACTGGAGGGATCGATTCAACGACTATGGTTATCCGTTGCCACAGGGTTTCAAGATCTGGTACAAGTGTTCGGTAGACCTCGTCCTTGACATAAGCCCATAAAAAGAAGTCTAATGGGCTTATGTCAGGAGAGCGTGGAGGCCAAGCCGTTGGCCCATCACGACCAATCCATCGCCCAGGAAAGGTCATATCGAGATAGGCACGGACGTCCAAACCCCAATGAGCCGGTGCACCGTCTTGCTGAAACAAGACATCGGGGTGATACTGAAGCAGTTGAGGAACAGCTTACAGTTGCAACATGTCCAGATACACTGCAGATGTGATGGTAGCCTCAGCGAAGAAGAATGGCCCGATAATTCGATCGTGCAGTAGCGCGCACCAAACATTCACCTTTGGACTGCCTCTGGTGCACTCCACGACCTCGCCATAGGCTTGTGAACCCCAAATGCGCACATTATGGCGATTCAGTACTTCACTGAAAAAAAGGTCGCTTCGGCGGAAAAGGCAATTCGCCTGAGATAACCATCATCGTTCTCAATACGTGATATCATTTCGACCGCAAAGTCATATTGACGTGTACTCTCATTGGGAAACAAGGCCTAAACGATTTGCACTTTGTATGCACGAAACAATAAACGTTTGTGTAAAATGTCATGGAGAGAGATTTTTGGCATCTGTAATTCACGTGAGGCCCTGGGCACCGATTTCTTCGGACTTCGCAGAAAAGACTGCCTTACAGCTTCCACCCTGTCTGCTGAGGTTCTTGGTCGACCAGACGTCGGAAGGTCAGCAACCGATCCTGTGTTCTTGAACTTCTCATACCAGGCTTTAATGCTCTTGACATCAGGTGGATTCCTTCCAAATGTTGTCTGGAAGTGTCTCTGCACTGTGGTTGGTGATCATGTCTCATGGTACCACAGGACACACTGTGCCTTCTCCTGACTGGTTAACATGGCTTCTTGGGCACTGCACCTCATCCACCACTTACGTACTGCGAACCTAAAACAGAAAAAAAACTTTGATAGTTGTAAACAATTCGACATAAGTTTCAAATTTGTATCTTACTTCTAGCCTGAGTTATCAATTTATGTAATCATGGAAAGTCTTTTCGGACACCCTGTACTCTTCTTCCACAAGTGATACAACGCTCCCAACGCCGTTTCCACTTCCGGAAGCAGTCTTGGTATGTCTCCTGCTGGATCTTGCAAAGCACCGTCTGCGAATTTTCTTTTAGCTCGCTTTTCGCAATTCTTCGTCCTTACAACGGGGTTTGCAACTTTGGTCTCATTCTCTTAAGGAACATCTCATTCTCTTTTGCGCGATCCAGATGCTCTTCACAGATTGCGAGGCGAAGGTTTTTCCAGTCTTGACCCATGAGCCATGGGACGAACTTGGCGACAACACGATGCATTCCAAGATGCTAAGTCAGAATTTCATGACACGATCCAACTGAAATGTTACAGCCTTCTGCTATCTCTCGGACAGTCAGTCTTCGATTGGCAAGCACAATTTCGTTGACGCTCCTGACATGGGCGTTGTCGGTAGACGTCGAAGGGCGTCCTGAACGAGGGTCATCATTTAACTTTCGGTCGGTCATTTTTAAACCAACAATCGGTCGGTCATTTTTAAACCTTGTGAACCATTCGTAACACCGAGTGCGGCTAAAGCACTGATCACCATAAACTTCCTGCATCATTTGGAGTGTCTCCGTAAAGCTTTTCTTGAGTTTCATTCAAAATTTAATGCAGACGCATTGCTCCCGTAACTTTAACTCCAGCTCTGAAACTTCCTAGCAGATTAACACTGTGTGCCGGACGGAGACCCGAACTCGGGACCTTTGCCTTTCGCGGGCAAGTGCTCTACCGTCTGAGCTACCCAAGCACTACTCACGATCCGTCCCCACAGTTTCAATTCTGCCAATACCTCATCTCCTACCTTCCAAACTTCACAGAAGCTCTTCTGCAAACCTTGCAGAACCAACACTCCTGGAAGAAAGGATATTGCGGAGACATGGTTTAGCCACAGCCTGGGGGATGTTCCATGAATGAGATTTTCACTCTGAAGCGTGCGCTGGTATGAAACTTTCTGGCAGATTAAAAATGTATACCGGACCGTGACTCGAACTCGGCGCACTTGAGCGCGAAAGGCAAAGGTCCCGAGTTCAAGTCACGGTCCGGCACACATTTTTGAACTGCCAGGAAGTTTCATATCAACGCACACTCCGCTGCAAAGTGAAAATCTCATTCTAGAACTCCAACTCTGCCATCTCGAAATTCGCAGACAGTGCGACACAACGTTCTACTCAATACAGCACTGAACAATAACTGACAGACGTACAAAAATAAAACTTCCGTCAGTTACACTTTAAACACAGGCATGTGAAGGGATGCCAACCGCATTTCGCTCCAACACACCATTGGCGCGAAATTACGAAGCTCCAGATAATGTCATCTCTCTTGGACGCCTATGTGCTACTTACGACAATTTTGTAAGGCCTGCGTGTTACAGGCAAGTATTAATATAATAATTAATTGCCTTGATGTTGTAACCTGTATGTGTCCTAAGATCCGATGATGGTGGCTTTAGTTTCGCCGAAACCGGTAATCATGGAATAAAAAGGATTCCTGCGATCTTGGCTACCAGTTTACTGTTTTACAAATTACGAAGTTTCTGGAGTTTTTTGAACAGGCCTCGTGCATCAATCAATAGCAAGCGGCGGTACATATCCACATCGATCACATAAACAAACATCCTCAGTTCCTCTCCCTCCAGCAGAAGAGCAGAAGTCGCGTTCCCAATACAGCTACTTGCCGACAAGAAGCTGGAGGTGCCTTTTTACAGCTTCTGGCACCACCGTCTGATTTCCAACCAAAAAGCTCGTTTGCTGCACGCACAGAAATCAGTAGGCATCAGAACCAAAAATAAAGAAAAATATGCTATCTACGTGGTCGACCCACTATTGGCCACGCCGCTGTGCAGGTCCAGGTTTTGCTTGGGAACGGACAGTGCCTGAAGATACAGATCTCTGATGACAGGCCTTCGTGCATTCAGCCCGCAAATGCCAAAGGAGTCTAAAAACAGACGTCTTCTAGCATAAAACGTTTTGGAAGGCGCCTCCCTGGCGTTGTGCGCGAACCCTGTGGCTTGCTATGGATACCGACCAGCTACCTAACAAAGGCCCGCCTCCGTAGGGCCGCGGTAGCGTTACCGCCTGCTATGCAAGGGGGCCCGGGTTCGATGCCCGGCAGGAGACTGGGTGTTGTGTGTCCATCATCATTTTCATCATCATTGACACGCAAGTCGCCGAATTGGCGTCAACTAAAAAGACTTGCAATACGGCGGCCGAACCCCGAAGGGGATATCCCGGCCAATATATGCCATACAGCCATTTCATTTCATCTAACAAAGGAGTCACCCGTGCAGCTGCTCCCAGGCCCCAAACGGCGAAGCTATTGACTCCCTCTCCTTGTGTAAGGTCCACTCTGAATGAAATAGCCGCCCAGCGTTCACCTTCTGTGCGGACGACTGGTCCTTCTGCGAATACTTGCGCGTTCGCCACCTTCCGAAATCAGCTCACGGTAAAGAGCTTCTCTCTGCATATAGCAGCAGCGAAACAGACCAAGCAAATAACACTAAAATGAAGGAAGGGTCCGTAATCGCCTCATTAACCAAAGTAATTAAACGGCGACCCTCCAAGTGCTTAATCACTGTTAGATTAAACATACCTCATCATAATATTCATAAGAACCCCGTAATGATCATAATTATGATAGGGCAGCCGCGCGGGGTAGAGCGCTCTGGGGCGCCTTGTCACGATTCGCGCGGCTCCCCCCATCGGAGGTTCAAGTCCTCCCTCGGGCATTGTTGTGTGTGTGGTCCTTAGTGTAAGTTAATTTAAGTTTAAGTTAGATCAAGTAGTGTGCAAGCTTAGGGACCGATGACCTCAACAGTTTGGTCCCGTAAGACCTTACTACAGATTTCCAAATTTCCTATGAACGGGCAATGGTCCACATGGACCTGCCATCTTTCAACGTGCGCAACCAACTACTGAGGTAGGGTACCTTACGCCCAATGTAAAAAATAAATAAATAAATAAAAATAAAAATTGAAAAATGCAAATTTTGTTAATTGTTGTTGACTTTTACTCATGACATACTTTTTAAAGAGACACTGATGTGTAAGTACCGTCCTTAACTTGGAATTATTCAGTATGACATTCACTGGCGAAAGTGATGTCTACTCTAAGCACTATGGGACTTAACATATGAGGTTATCAGTTCCCTAGACTTAGAACTATTTAAACCTAACTAACCTAAGGACATCACACACATCCATGCCCGAAGCAGGATTCGAACCTGCGACCATAGCAGCAGCGCGGTTCCGGACTGAAGCGCCTAGAACCGCTCGGCCACAGCAGCCGGCAAAGTGATGTCTACTACCATGATTTAAATTTTTGGATTAAGTTCGACTGAAAGAATTTAAACATTTATAAAATTTGGTAAAAGACTTCATCAAAAACGATTTAAAAATTTGCAAAATTTTGCCCTTTCCCCCCTTTGATTTTGCTTGGGTTAGGGGATGAATTGTGTTCTAGGATGCTACACGCCTTAGGAGTGGGGGCGGCCATGTGTGGGGTAGAAATGCATGGGAATGAACGCCGCTAGATTGTGTTTATGCACTTCCGTCCTTCATAGGTATGCAAACTGAAGATCGAACAGGTGACTCGCCACTCTATTTACCCCATCACATCACAAGAAGCAACTATAGGGTCTTTCTCAAAGTTATATCTGCCCTGCACTGCGCGCCTTATGAATCACTGGCGACACAGTGTGTCTGCCCATAAGGGTGTTCATTTTCCACACTGTGTGTTAATACGACATGGAATGCAGATATGAGTTACTAATAACACTAAAGCAAGAAACACAAACAGACAGAATCTACGTAAATCTATGCACACTGTTCTACATTGCTATAGGAGAAATTGAGTCTTAGTCGTCCTGTACGGCATCTGTAGTGTTCTTCCGGGGAAGCCATATTCCGCCATCACGAGCGCCACTCGCTTTTCACTTTACATGCAGACTATACCTCCATAGCATTTCCTGTTCAACTCTCTTATGACAACAGACAATATAACTTCATTGACCGCCTGTTTATATAATGGAGTTATTTTCAGATTATTAACTTACTACATACGTGCACTTGTTAAGTGAGCTGTTATGTAAAAAAAGTTCAGTAGCTGGAGCTGTCAAACGTTTACCACACTTCAGAGCCTGTCTCAAGTGTAACATCCTGTCATTATATATTTGTCAATGTCTATTTCACAGTGTCCACAATCTCTGTCTGGAATAGTGTTCAGAGTATGAGAAGTACCAAATGCATCAGTTCTCCCAACATCTGATGAGGCCAGAAGGCTTGAATTGACTCCGTCTACAACAAAAGTACAGGGTGACCCAAAAGTTCCTTAATATTTTAAAATGCACTAATTCATAGAATAATGTAGTTATGGAGATAAAAATTCACACACTTCTCTGAAATTACGTGGGGTTTTACTGAAACCAAAAAACAAGTTCAAAAACTGGTCAGCATGTAGCGCTGGACAACAACACGTCAGGGACGCAGTGTGAGAATTGTGTATAAAATGAGCTGTTCTGAGAGAGACAGTCATATCAACGCTATCCTGGCTGACAGACATGCTCGAAGGTACGACTTTTATGCGGGATGGCGCTCCACCTGTGCTGTTGACAACTTTGTCCCTCGACTATAGATATTGTTGACGAATGGCGGGGCGACATGCTGTGCATTTGTTATAAAGAACACCGTCTTCGCTAAAAAATCCATTATTATGGAAATCATTGCTTTCATATCATATGAAGCGCCAACTGTTGATCATTTTGTGCACTTTTTTTTGGTGTCAATAAAACACCATGTCATTTCAATCATGTGTGTCAATTGTTACCTCTCTGCCTACATTATTCCGTGAAGTTTTGAATTTTCAAATGTTAACGGACTTTCGGGTCATCCTGTAGATCACCCAGGTGTTACAGAACTTCAGATATTTCGATGTAAGTCACGTAATGCGTTACAGTAGATTACTGTTCCAGAACCGAAAACGATCAGTCCCATCCCATCAGACACATTCACGCCCATCTTGGAAGATATACTGTGGATGTGTGGTTAAGGGGCTGCAGCCCACTCTACAAGTGCCAGCAGTTCCTGAATGGAAAAGGTTTATAGAATCTGTCACTAGGTCCATTAATGGTGAGAGTAACTTTCTGGTCATTTATCAATTCGTCACCACGTTACTAAAATACAATTACACGGCTCTAAAATACATAGTAAATAACAAGACAGCAGCTAGGTGCCTCACTTAGCAATCCAATTCCATTCCCACCAATACTATATATGTCACTGACAACATCACATTTACAAATTAAACACGTCTCTGCAATTATTTACAGCAACGTGTTTTACATAGAAGTTCACTCAACTATTGCGAATAAGTACTCCTTTAGTAAAGTGAAACTAATTCCACTATATAAACAAGTGCTCAGTGAAGTTATTTTGTCTATTCGTATAAGAGAACAGGATAGGAAATGCTGGCGAGATTGTCTATCTGTCAACTGAAAATCTAGCAGCGCTCATGGTTCAAATGGCTCTGAGCACTATGGGACTCAACTGCTGTGGTCATAAGTCCCCTAGAACTTAAAACTACTTAAACTTAACTAACGTAAGGACATCACACACATCCATGCCCGAGGCAGGATTCGAACCTGCGACCGTAGCGGTCGTGCGGTTCCAGACTGTAGCGCCTTTAACCGCTCGGGCACTCCGGCCGGCGCGCTCATGGTGGAGGGTATCTTCCTTCCCGGAAGACCACTACAACCGCCGTACAGGATGACTAAGAACGAATTTCCATTCTGGCAGCGTAGAACAGTATGCAGGGATTTGCGTAGATTCTGTCCATACGCGTTAGTATTATTGGTATCTCATATCTGCATCCCATGTATTGTTTACACTCTTTATTGAAAACAGAAACATCTCCCAGGCATGTCAGCTAGGGATGGGAAATACGGATACCGGCATTTTAGTTCTGAATAACCGGTACTTTTCGGTATTTGTTAGGTCTAGGTTACAACTGCTGTTCTTCTTCTTTTACTGATAACCGAGTAAAAAACCGAAATATCAATTAGCCATAGCAGCGGTGCTAAAATCTTTCGTTTTTAAATAAACCTTTTTCAAAGAACGAGTAGTTTTTTTCGTAACTATTGCATTACTTTGAAATATTGCGTTATTATAGAAAATGGGAAAAGCCATAGGTGCTATTTTAGTAACAATGCCGAAAGAGCAACAAACACATGACATAAGAACTGGTACAGCATTGCTGAGAGAATAATGTACCTGTTACCATGTGGTGTGCAACGTGTGTACATAGACTGTGCAAGACTTGCTCCATCTGGTCTATATGTTACTTTCTCACTGTTGTCATCGTACAATAGTTTTGTTGCAGAATTACACTATCCCTAGTCTGGAAGTATTTTACAAAGTAAGGTATCAGTGAAGTACAATGTTCCATTTGCTTTGAAAGATTAAAAACAGGAGGAGCCACAACAGACTTGCGACATAATATGAGGAGAAAATTTAAAGCTTAACAGTTCATTCGTAGTTTACAATAAAAATAAAAAAGCAGCTGATCTGTAGCCTGTGTCTACATAGCATGTCTTTACCTGCTTGTAGCCCTTGAAAACAGGCGAATCAAGACGAAAAGTAGAGTTCTTCAATCTCCGTTTTCACCCTTTAGCACTGACTATTCGTAATATCCAAATAGTGCTATGACTTCCGACTACAATCTGATTTTTGAGGAAAGTTTCAAAAAATTAGAATCCATAGTATAATACTGGTGATTTTTGCAATAGTCAACCACTTATCACTTTTAGAGGAGCGCAGCGAATGTTGGACGAACTAAGTTTCCGTTTATTTGCCTTTTTAACTTAATATTTTTCTAAGTAGCTTGAAACTGAGGGAGACAATTTTTCAATCGTTGTTCGATTTCTACATTTATTAAAGGAAATAATAAGAACAAAAAACCGAAGTTTTGTTATTTCAGAAACCGGTTATTTAGAGCGGTTTTAACAATCCAGTTAAATTGGCGTTGAAGAAAGAACTATATAATCTACAACCCATTGTTTCAGCAATAACCGCCATCCCTAGCATGTGTGCGCAGTGCGTCGCCGCCAGTGATTCATAAGGCGCACTGTGGAGAGCTGCTATAACTTTGTGAAACACCCTGTAGTTGCTTTGTGTGCCGTAGTGGGGTGGATAGAGTGAGGAATCATCTGCTCGATCTTCAGTTTGGAGATCTATGAAGGAGGGAAGTGCATGACCAGAATCTGGTGACCTACTTTCCCTCGCCTCTACCCCACACACCCCTTCCCCGCCCCTCTCCAGCATGTTACACCCGCGGAACACAATTTATCTCTTAATACGGCTGTACTGCACTTCGACTTGTTACGTACATTTAAAATTTGTTTTTAACGCACTTCATTTAAAGATAAGCTTTAATTTTATACCATTAAAATAATATTTTTAATAATCTGTGATTTTTCCATTCTCTGCAATGCGTAAACTATTAGTCCTACAGAAAAAATGAACGGGATCTTCTTGTAGAATATTTAATGTATTTTAATTTGGTGCAGGGGAACGTTTTGGTCAGAAGCTGCAGTTTTCGAATTATTCGAGAAAAACATGAAAAAGTGACCTCTAAACGTCCCCTGTCCCAGTCCCCTCCCACCACAAAGCTCTCACCCCATCAGCCAGGATCTTTAGTATGTTATTCATGGCACTCGCTCCCACCACTCTACAAAAATTTGCGGTTACACGACTTTTTCCCCTAATTTTCTTTCGTTGACTGGACCATCAGGCTACCTTCGCTTTTTCAGGTTTTAACATGTTTACTGCTTCTGAGGAACGGTACTGAACGGGAATGCTGGTTACACGTTTGATAGTATCCTTCATCTCCTCTGCACGCCCATTTTCTAAATAGAATACGTATCTCAGACCGTATTGAGACACAAACGTGTCATGCAATGAAGTCGCAAAATCTTTGTGTTGCGTTTATCAGGTGCGGTAAGGAGAACTAAGAACGATATTCGTGTAGTATTCTGTGTAGATAATAGCTCAGAGAGCCTGTGAATAAATCCAGAAATACAATGTTTTTTTTATTTTCTGTGACACTGGCATTTTCGCGATTTTTTCGACTGCAGCGCGATTACGATGGACGACAGCACTCGCTGTGACGGCGTATTCAAGGATATGTAGTTCACAAAGCATTTGAAAGGGAGAACGTATTCCTGAAAAGGGTTTTGCTGCGCACATGATACGTAACTTGTGTTCTTACATATTTCTTCTTTGCAATATGCAGGGCTACCATAAATGATTCATTCGTTTCTAAAGCTTTACATTTTTCGAAGTATTACATGTACAAATATACTGATGCATGCATATAATCGGAAATTTACAAAGTTTGCATTTTACGTTCTATAAATTTTTTTACGAGTGTTCCTCTGGTCACACGACCATTTCACAGAAAGCATTAAACTTCGGCGAATTTCGTTCATGTGACACAATTTCAGCAGAATTTTCGGTGCCCCACACTCTCACATTGTGGTGATTACTTTCCAGATAAATGGAAGGTTGCTTCGTCGCTGTATTACACTGGAGGCGAAAAATTGGATCCTTTCGGACTCTCAAAGTGTTCTGCAGAAATTGTAACATCCTCCGTTTTATGAACAGACCAACAGGTCTGCAGACCTTGCCGCTCAATTACTTTGGATTAAAGGACGTCATGGCATTTTTCTTAATGAAACTGTTGATACCCTTGCCAAGAGTAGTGTTACAGAAAGCCAGTTACGCCCAACGCCCATGTCTTATACGGATCTAACATCGACGATACGGATGCTGCTCATCACGCTTGGAACTGTGAATGGCATGTCTCTCAGCACTCAAGGGCCGGTCACCTGGCGGCCATAAAACCGAACATCTCTTCTCCACCATGGTTCGCCTCGGTGCAGCTTCGTAGGCGCCATGAGTCCTGTATCATTCGCATGAGGCTGGGACACGGGTGTTACACCGCGCACCTATATCGGTTGAAGATTATCAAGTCAGGACACTGCGACATGGACACAACGGCAGTAGCGGATCTTAAGATCATATTGGCATGTTCCAAGTACGTGACTGCACAGTCAGACATGCATAAGAAATTGGTTGCAAGAGGTTACCCTCTCCCTACCAGTATTCCTGTTTTACTTCATCGCTTGCTCACAGATTATTTGAAACCCACCGGCATCCAAATTAAATTTATGTGTGGCCGAGGTCTTCATTCTCAAATGGCATCAGCACGGTTTGTAATCGGGTGCCTAATTTTGTGTTTTAATTTGCGTACGGACCTCTATTTCCTCATTGCATATCCATTATCGCTCTCTCGTGCATTTTATGTCACTGATCCACTGGCACTATTATACATACCGTTGGCTGTATTGTGCTTGTCATTTTCGGTTTTTCTTTTAAGTATGTCTGGCTGTATGCTACAGTTCTCACATTGTTATATAATGTTATTTGCAGTTATGCCGGCCCGTGTGACCGGGCGGTTGTAGGCGCTTTAGTCCGGAACCGAGCTGCTGCTACGGTCGCAGGTTCGACTGCTGTCTCGGGCTTGGATGTGTGTGATGTCCTTAGGTTAATTAGGTTTAAGTAGTTCTTAGGCTAGGAGAATGAAGACCTCAGATGTTAAGTCCCATCGTGCATAGAGCCAATTGCACCATTTTGCAATTCTGTTCTTCAGCTGTTGTACATACTATATGATGTGCGGTGTTTGACCTTGTCTTTTCTATAAGAGCGTATGTATGTTTGTCATAATGATGCCGTCTACTGCTGTTTGTAATTCTGCTCCAATGTCACTGCCATCACTGGCGTAGGCTGTCTAGTGTTCGTCAAATTGCGCTTTTATGTTACTTGAAGAGTGTGTTTATATGTTAACTTTGTAATTTTGTGCTATTCTGCTTTTTTGTGATTATGTTTATTTGGCACTTTACAACCGTTGTTGGCTGTAAGGTTCTTGTAATCCAAAGCCAACGCCATAATCTTTTGGTTTTAATTGTTGCACGAGCTGCAGACGGTACGCCTTGGAAAGTAATTGCCGTCGCAAAATCATCCACGCAGTTTGCAGCGATATTAAAAGATCGTTGCTTGCGAGGACCATTTTGTTTTTTGTTTTTTTGGGTTTTTTTCCCATACCTGAGCCGGCTTCAGGTATTTTGCCCACCCGTGCGAATATTTCAAGCACCCTCCCCCGCCCAATCCACTACCCCTCCACGAATTTTCAAACATGGCCAACTTTCTTCACAATGTTATTCATCTACGAAGTCTTGTCTCCACGTATTACGCTTACTCATACGTCTTTAAGATCAGAGCTAAAGGGTACCAGCCAGTGAAGTAGAAGTGAAACGTTTACAGTATTATATATTTTGAGCTAATTATGTCAGCCAACACAAACTTATGTGCCTCGCAGCGTATATAACTAAAATATGTTCTCTTTTTCACGTTCCCTGAGCAGTGGGGAGCGTGCGATGCGGAGGTAGGAGCACAATCATCGCCGCTGGGGGTGGAGGCGACCAGGTTTATCGTAGTATTGACGCACGGGTGAGACAGGTTTCGTGAAAGCGCCTATTTACATAGACGTTTATCTTCAGACGTGCTACACATTCGTAGTACAGCACAAAGACAGAGAAACACCTGTTTATTGCGAACTGAACGACTCTTCACTACAGCGCTGTACACTTGTGGATTACATACGTCTGCAGATGTTGCAACAGGCACGAAACGGCCCAATTCATGTCAACGAGTTCCGAACACAGCTATAGTTCTCAGCGAACAAGGAAAAGTAAACATACTATAGTATATGAAATAGCACCTTCAAAATTTGGTTTGTACAGGCAGGTGACATTTAGCAAACTATTTCGCCATTATACAAAACAATTTTCGTCCTACTTTACAGCAAATCGTTATTAAGTAAACAAATGAAAGTGCACAAATTATGTAAACAAATCAAAACTAAAATTTATGTTTGCATACTTACATTATATTACAGATATTTTCCTTGCTTTAGCACCAGCGAATTCCTTTATGGCTTCGCTGAAATTCAAACATTCAGCTAGCTCACGTTCAGTCCACACCGTTGCCAGTCAACAGAGTCGTGCCTGGCTCTTTGTTGACCTCAGGTTCGTTTTAATCAGTTTAAGTTTCGAGAAATTTCTGTCTCAACTTGCCGCTGTCACATGTTGTTCTGGCAAAATTTGTAAGGCTGCACTCAATCGACCGCAAAGTCACACGCTTATTTGAGTTTCACAGTTTCACTTGGTGTGCTACCAGGCTTTACCACCGCTGAGGCCGATTTAAGCCCATCTTTAAAATCGACAAGACTGGTGTCCTTAGCGTGTTCGTGACTAAAACTGTCGAACAGTTTGGAATAGCTGTCTCTTACACCCTCAGGTGACATATCTTTAATTTTACTTATGTCGTACAAGAACTCAAAAAGCTCACTGTGACTTTTGAGCTGTTGAAGTCTCTCACTGAGTGCAATATTATAATATTCAGTGCTTTAAATTAAATATCTATTTTGTACCGCATTTGTGCACCTTCCATTTTCTCACTTTCTCGCTCACAACGCAAATGTTTCTTCTTCCGTCTCTTTCGTATTTGTATTGTACCTTCTGCCGGTTTTTCTGTATCGAGTTCGTTGCCAGTTTCTTAGTGTGTAATGAGTAATTTTGGCACTGAGGACCTCTCGGTAGTCAGAGAAATACTCTGTTGTCTTTTCGACTAAGTCAGCACCTTTCGATACTGATATATCTTTGGTATTACACTGCTTCACAATTGCTGTGTAACAGAGACGTTATTGGACAGTAATAACTATAGGCAATGATGCACGACATGAAGCATAGTCCGTAAATAATAGAGGTGAGTAGTATATTTATAACGAAAAATAATACAGATTTCATCGGATAGCAAAAAATGGTTCAAATGACTCTGAGCACAATGGGACTTAATATCCGAGGTCATCAGTCCCCTAGAACTTAGAACTACTTAAACCTAACTAACCTAAGGACATCACACACATCCATGCCTGAGGCAGGATTCGAACCTGCGGTCGTAGCGGTCGCGCGGTTCCAGACTGAAGCGCCTTGAACCGCTCGGCCACACTGGCCGGCCATCACATAGCAATGCAGGATAACAGACGTAAGTAACATCATATTTGACACAGGTCAGAGACTCAACTTAAAGGTCGATATCGGACTCTCAGTAAGGAATATGCCTTCCTCGTGGACTAAAGCATATTTTGCACCTGTTATTCATGTTGACTACCAAACTGTTGAGGATTCCTCGGGGGATATTGTCCCGTTTCATAATCAAGGCGCTTTTCAGTTCTTGCACGGCTGGAGGAGGGGGTGTTCGTTAAGAAACATTCTGCCAAGAGCTTCTTATGCATGCTTTATATCTATGGGGTTTTATGTCCGGCAAATGCGCAGCCCATTCCATACATTCAATATAATTACTTTCCAGTCTGTCGGAAACCTCAGCGGTGTTATGCGGTCGGGCATTGTCATCCACAAACAGAAAGTCGAGACATACCGCAACGCTAAGCAGACGTATATGAACCAGAACCATCTCCCTGCATGGCGCTGTGCTGTAACGGTGCCTCGCACAAAGATATGAAGCGGAGTCCGACCATTATGCATAATTCCTGCCCACACCAAAACGCCCAGACCATACCAATGATGTTCATGAACATTATGTGGTGTATAACGTGTTCCCCCTCACCCCACACTAACTGCAGGCCAGAATTACTTGCCACAGTGAAACGGGATTCGTTGGAGAACATAACTGTTGGCCGTCGTTGCTGACCGCAACCAACATGCTGCCGACACCAACGAACTCTATCTCGAGGATGGCGTGGTTGATGAGGGACAAGTTTAACAGGCTTCCGAGCACACTAATCAGCCTGGTATGATCGCCAAGAAATGGTCTGGCACTGACACGAGTACCGGTAGCGATTGCTAGGTCTACAGCGATCTGCCTAGGAGTCAGATGTCTGTTCTTTTTTGCCTCTGGAGCTACATATCGATCCTCTTGCGATGTGTTGATTGGTTCGTTTAAGACCACCGACATGTTTTCGCATAGCATTTCCGCCTTGAGTGGCCTTTTGCAATCGCGAGATGACACTTTTTCACACACGCACTAATGTGGCCACAGTAGTAACACTTTGACCGGCTTCGTGCTGTCTTAGTGCTTGGCCACGATCGTAAGCACTCTAGTGATGTCTTGCAGACATGTTGCTGTACCACTCGGAATATCGCACTAATGCAGTGGTTCCAAACCTGGGGTTAATTACCCCCGCTGTGGGGTAAAATAAAAGTTTCTGAGGGGTAAACACTAAACGATTCAATTCTGTTCCAGCCAAAATTATTTTCAGAAGTTCATTACTATTATCACAATATTGTAATGTAATGTTCATTATATATAGGTTATCAACAATTACTTTTTCTCAATAAGTAGCGTTAATGCGGTGGAGGTTACAGGTTGCTCACATAGTCCCCCCACTACACACATATGTTATGCTTTTTCCCGTACATCGCTGATGATAAAAGTGAGATATATACGCAACAAACGCTACATATTTCAAGAAAATGTCTACTCCAAGTTGTAGATAGGAACTGCAGTAGTCCAGATATTGCTTCGCCGGCCGGTGTGACCGTGCGGTTTAAGGCGCTTCAGTCTGGAACCGCGTGACCGCTACGGTCGCAGGTTCGAATCCTGCCTCGGGCATGGATGTGTGTGATGTCCTTAGGTTAGTTAGGTTTAATTAGTTCTAAATTCTAAGCGACTGATGACCTCAGAAGTTAAGTCGCATAGTGCTCAGAGCCATTTGAACCAAAACCAGATATTGCTTCATTACTCGCTTCGAAACAGGTAAATGAATTAATTGACAGCGCGACACAGTAGTAACTACACAAGGGCTACTATAGTGCTGTACACAGTATAATAAAAATAATAATTATTATTACAATTATATTAGCGGCTGTGGTCAGACACAAAGCATTAACACCCTAAATTCTTCCCATTGCTGTCAGTTCAGAAGTAAGGAGTGCAGCAATTCAGTGATTCACGAACAGCAAGTATAGTGCAGACATTTTAAATGGGGTTGCTGTTTGTAGGTCAAGCAAGTGCCGCAATGGAGAGAAGCAATGCAGGGGAAGCATGCTTTGTAACAAGCGTCTACCCTGACAATGGACAGTTTGCTTTCTCATCTGAGAAGGAGTTGTGGGTAGAACTTGTGATGCACCACAAATTACTACATCATTCGTTCTAACACACACACGCACACACACACACACATAATATCATTCATCTTTCATCAGTTTAAAAGTAAAAATATTCCAAGAAAAGTCATTCTACAGTTTATTTAGGTGCTAATGTTGGCGATAATGTGGAGGAAGACAACAGACAGCACGAGGAGAAAGGGGTGAGGGGAGAGCGGGGGTACTAACTAATGTCTGATTGTACGCAGGGGTAATGGTCTAACAAAGTTTGGGAACCACTGCACTAATAGATTCCACAACAACCGTAGTGCATGAACTGTCGAAAGCACACACAGCGTTCTTGCACAGGCTTCGCTGCAGTTAACATGTCCCGCCCAGTACATTTCCTTTTACTATAATTAGTGGGGTGTTCTATACCAGCTGTAGGTTGTTCCGTAGCAGCTGACAGTTGTTCCTTAGCAAGTGTCACTTGTTGCTTAGCAACTTTGTGTGTTTTTGCTGACAATAATAATATGGAGTAATATGTTATACTATACCACCACTGAACAAAGGAACATAAAGTCAGTTATAAGAAATGCCAAACTCCCACTCTCACGTACAGCCATTCTGTTCGCATTTTTGTCTTTACTTATTTCAAAAATGGTTCAAATGGCTCTGAGCACTATGGGACTTAACATCTATGGTCATCAGTCCCCTAGAACTTAGAACTACTTAAACCTAACTAACCTAAGGACAGCACACAACACCCAGCCATCACGAGGCAGAGTAAATCCCTGACCCCGCCGGGAATCGAACCCGGGAACCCGGGCGTGGGAAGCGAGAACGCTACCGCACGACCACGAGATGCGGGCACTTATTTCAACCAATACATCACAGACCTCTCCTTTATTATACTTAACAGAGACAACAGAATCAACCCTTCTTTCTAATCTTGTTTGTAGTCAATGGCTTTAATGTTAGAGCAGATGTATGACCATTTAAGACTGCCCAGCGTCGCGTAGACGCAGAAGAGAAATCATAAATGAAACTGCAAATCCTGATGCATTTGTGGCATCATTCTATTGATTATGAATTCAACACCAAGAAACAAAAGGAAATAAGGGAAAACTTAAGTAACAGACAAAGCAGAAAAATTAATTTAGAGGAGCGTCGAAAGAAGGACAGTGGAAATGGTTTCAATGGCAGATTTAGATGTCGCCGCTCAATCACAATGTGTGGGTTCAAGAGACTATGGCATGTGACGCCCATTCCATATTTTACTTATTCTTTATTGATTTGTTACGAAGTATTTTTCTCAGCGATATTGTTACAGGTATTTCAGGTTATTATAGGAACTGTTAGGCCATTATATGCTGACATTTATCTTTATTTCTTTATTACAAATTTTTCCACTCCTGTAGGAGCTTCCTAGCTAACGTACGTACATTTCAAGTGTTGTGTAGCCGCATGGCAGAAATTGAGGGGGCAGCATAAGACACTAGATTTTATGAACGATTCATGTTTCCATCTTATTCTCACACTTCTTAATTCACGCAGATTTTTGCTGTTTTGTTTAACTCATCATTTTAGAACCATATAAAAATTTAATACCTTGCCACCCCCAAAATCCTGCGCCTTGGGCAGGGGCTCGGTCTCCCTCCCCCACAAAGCCGGCCCTGCTGCGTACGAAACTGTCCATTAGGGAAACTTTCCATCACGGTTGCATCTAAATGGCTCTAAGCACTATGGGACTTAAGAGCTGAGGTCATCAGTCCCCTAGACTTAGAACTACTTAAACCTAACTAACCTAAGGACATCACACACATCCAGGCCCGAGGCAGGATTCGAACCCACGACCGTAGCAGCAGCGCGGTTCCAGACTGAAGCGCCTAGAACCACTCGGTTACAGCTGCCGGCCACGGTTGCATCTGGCACACTTGGTCGACCGTGATGCTCTTCTGTTTTCAGAGACAACGAGTGTCACTAAACTGTCGATACCAACGCGCAATCCTCTATTTACATGGCGATCCTTTCGCGTAATTCCTTTTGAATGCGCGCCGTCTCACATATTCCAACACACAAACACTCTTTTCTTACTCTGTCGCCACTTTGTCAAGTCACTACACTCGTAACGCCGCCTGGTAGGCACAATACAAACTCGGTGATTTGCAGCTCTTCTCATGTATCAATCGTATCTTTATGTGTAGTACCTTAGAAAATATAGAACTCTGAAAACGAATGACTCATTAACAGCAGCCCTGAAGACGTTCTACATGGTCAATACAGAATCGCTGTGCATTGGAATAACTTCCATTAAATGAATGGTGTCATTCATTCAATAAATTTCCTTTATTTCACATCTAGCGTCACAAATTTTTTGTCAGTAGACTACCGGTTTCGGTCTGTAATGACCATCTTCAGATCTGTTTTATAAAAACATGTCATAGCCATAGTGGCATCGTCAGATGCTAAACACAAATATATAAATAGTACTATGTATAAGTAATAGTTGCCATAGACGTGAAGTGAAGGAAATTTATTCTATATTCGGGTCGCTGTTCAATTCGCGACCATGTCGCAGCTTGTGTAATCCATTCAAGATGGCAGGACGCAGCCGAAGAATGTGGCTAGAAGTTGGCCCGGAAGCAAAAGTCTTCAAGGTCTTAGTCGTAGGGTGCCGGCAAGAGCTCAAAGGCGAAGGACGCTATTGTCCGCTGGCAGAAGCCAGCCGCTTCCTGTTGCCGACGTCCGCAACTGCGGGGTCGGGGTCGGCACGTTCTTCATGGCGCCCTGCCTTGCTGCCGTTGCCGAGCAACTCAGCCGATCCACTCTGTTCACAGCAACCGCTTCGCATAGCTTTCATAGACGAAGCGCCAGATCAGAATGTTTATTCTTGTAAATGCAGGCAGTTACCAGACACTCTGTGCCAAATGTTCCGCCTAGAAACTGCCACCCACCCCCGCCTCTGTCCTACAGGCGAAGTAGATTTGAAATTTTGGGTAGAAATTCAGAACGTCATAAAACAAACTGGATAACGAATTTTATTTTCTGAATTGGGAAAAACGCGCAATTAACTATCTCATCTTCACAGCATCTCACTTCCTGAAAATACACACGTCAAAAAATGTTTTGCGTCACCTTGGTTCCCAGAACTCCTGAAGATAGACATTGATTGTGGATTTTGTATCATAGACACAGTGCCTTTGACTGTTTAGAGATGTCACTAAACCCGCCCAAAGATGTAAACAACCGTGCATGAGCAGCGCCTATTAGACGGAGGGGTTCCGACAGCCCATCAATTCCAGTCATTCCACCAGGAAGGAGTTACACGGCTCGTGTTGTCTGTAGTTCAACAGTGTCTAGACGGTCAGTACCGCGGTTCGATCGCGTCCGTATTGTTACTTTGTGCCAGGAAGAGCTCTCAACAAGGCAAGTGTCCACGCGTCTCGGAGTGAAACAAAGCGATCTTGTTCTGACGTGGAGAAGATACAGAGCGACAGGAACTGTCGATGACATTCCTCGCTCAGGCCGCTCAAGGGCTACTACCGCAGTGGATGACCGCTACCTACGGATTATGGCTCGGAGGAACCCTGACAGCAATGCCGCCGTGTTGAATAATGCTTTTCGTGCAGCCACAGGACGTCGTGTTACGACTCAAACTGTGCGCAATAGGCTGCATGAAGCACTACTTCTACCCAACGCCTACGGCGAGGTCCATCTTTACAACCACGACACCATGCAGCGAGGTACAGATGGGCCCAACAACATGCCGAATGGACCGCTCGGGATTGGCATCACGTTCTCTTCACCGATGAGTGTAGCATACGTCTTCAACCAGACAATCGTCGGATACGTGTTTGGAGGCAACCCGGTCAGGTTGAACGCCTTAGACACACTGTCCAGCGAGTGCAGCAAGGTGGAGGTTCACTGCTGTTTTGGGGTGGCATTATGTGACGCCGATGTACGCCGCTGTGGTCATGGAAGGCGCCGTAACGGCTGTACGATACGTGAATGCCGTCCTCCGACCGACAGTGGATGACAAATCGCACCCCCATCGTGCACATCTTGTGAATGACTTCCTTCATGATAACGACATCGCTCGACTAGAGTGGCCAGCATGTTCACCAGACAGGAACCCTATCGAACATGCCTGGGGTAGATTGAAAAGGGCTGTTTATGGACAACGTGACACACCAACACTTTCAGGAAACTACGCCGAATCGCCGTTGAGGAGTGTGACAATCTGGACCAACAGTGCCTTGATGAACTTGTGGATAGTATACCACGACGAATACAGGCATGTATCAATGCAAGAGGACGTGCTACTGCGTAATAGGGGTACCGGTGTGTGCAGCAATCTGGACCACCAGATGGTACAACATGCAGTGTGTGGTCTCCATGAGCAATAAAAATGGCGTAAATGATGTTTATGTTGATCTTTATTCCAATTTTCTGTACAGGTTCCGGAACTCTAGGAACCGAGGTGGTGCAACACTTTTTTTGATGTGTGCAGTTTGTTGTAAACTGCATTTGATGTTTTGCTTTCGGATGCATTATTGTGTAGATTTTGTGATTGTCCAAAATGCGAACACGTTACGTATTGTTGTCCCTCATGTAGTCGTCAATGCACTTAATACGATTCTTTTAAACTCACTCCGCAACACTGGACTGTTTGCCCTTGTGCTTCACGAATAGTCATACTGTAAGTTAATCCTATCAGAAATTAGAGCCTTTTAAAGCTCAAATTGTCGTTCAAACGGTATTTGTGACAGCTTACCGGGAACACTGAGGGTGTATAGGAATTTCGTTGAGAAGTTTATGCTTTTGTCTTGGTTTATTATTGTATCAGTGGATTTAAATATTTTTTTCTTCCATTGGTATCATATTCTGTATTCGCTGATATTTTTGTTGAACTACATTTTTTTGATAAAACTGTTCACTCACACAACCATTCTTTATTTACGTACCGTAGTTTTTTTTTTTTAACACAGTGCGTTCAGAAATTCCCGATACAAATTTCTAGGACTTTAGAGGGGAGTGAGTACATATTATTCTGAATAGGGACCCATGTCAAGAAACGTCATCCAACGATGAGACAGAGCGTCGAAGTTACAGGCACCGGCCCCTGTAAATGTATGAACATACAGGTTGATTCCGTGATGATGTTACAAACTTTCTAGGATGATGGAGACTGATAAATGTGTCAACTTGAGCGCAGGGTCCCTGGTTCGGAAACGAACGAGTCGAAATTTGCGTGCGAAAATTGTTGGAATATGTGCAGCATTGCCAACGGTACGATCTGCAAAGTACATGTACTATAATTTAAAATGGTTCACGAACATGCGACCTCCCTTCGGATCGCACATCTATTGTACGATCTTTTGTAACGCTTACCATTGTTAATATTTCATCTTTATTATTATTATTATTATTATTATTATTATTATTATTTTCGATTATTCCCATTTAAGAGAGCGTTTGAGCAGTGTTGTAGTGCCTCAGTTTTGCGTTAATGGATATGGACTTTTTGTTATAATAGTTCCACGTGAGTTTATACGCTTTCTGTAGTTTTTTTATTCTTTCCTCGTTGGCCTTTAGGTTGCTCTCTGATGGCTGGATGATTTCTCCCAGGTACTTAAAATGTGGTACTTGTACGATTTTCCCATGGGTTGTCACAATAGGCAATTTGTCTTGTGGCACTGTTTCTATGTACTGGGTTTTCTCATATGAGATTTGGAGGCCAGTTCTTTGTGCAATTTCGTGTAACTTCTCTATGGCGTTAGTGGCTTCTTTTCTATTATTTGTGAGGATTGCAAGGTCATCCGCAAAAGCTAAACACTTCACATTGAATCTATTATCCTTTCTAATGCCAATTTGGATTCATTTGACTTCTTTTTCCCATGTCCTGATAATTTTTTCAAGAATGATATTAAAGAGTAATGGTGAAAGTCCGTCACCCTGTCGCACTCCAGTTTGGATTTCAAATGGTTCCGAGACATCCCCCATAAATTTAACCTTGGAGACTGTGTCAGTTAATGTTTCCCGAATGATTGCTCTTGTCTTTCTGTCAATGCTGAATTCTTCCAGCGCCTTGCAGAGCGCTACTCTGTCCATTGAGTCGTAGGCCTTTTTAACATCTACAAAAGTAACCACTGTGTTTCGGGTGTTTCTCATCTGGAGAATCATTTTCAGATTCATCTTTTTTATTATTTAAATTTTTATTGTTTACTTAATTTTTGACAGTTTATTTCACAAATACGATTTTGAGCAGCCTAAATGCCAGTGTGTCCAGTCGTGGGAACGAAACTGCAGAAAAACTGAGACATACAAAAATCAGTGTTCTTACTGAAATGAAATGATCGTATGGCATTTATTGACCGGGATATCCCCTTCGGGGTTCGGCCGCCGTATTGAAAGTCATTTTAGTTGACGCCACCTGGGTGACTTGGGTGCCAATGATGATGAAAACGGTGATAAAAGACACACAACACCCAGGCGCCTGCTGGGAATCGCACCCGGGCCTCCTTGCGTGGTAGGCGGTAACGCTACCACTACGCTACGGAGGCGGTTCTTACTGATGTGTTAACAGACGTAGGATCTGTTACAACGTCGTGTGTTGTGGTTAGATATTTTGATATAGAGACAAATAACACTGAAAGTAAATTTTGAAATTTTTATGCAGGGTGCAAGCAAACGAAGGCGCAACAAGTAAAACGCTTCATTCCTATCAAATGCTTTCATTTTCTGAGTACAATGTTTCTATAACAATATTATAGTATTTGCTTCTGATGATTGTAATTCTATGGATGTGGTGAAGAAACTCTGTTGCTACTCAGTTAACTGAAAAACGTCCTGGACTAAAATATTCTCAAATGTATACGTCACTCGCTTCACATATGTGCCCATGTGGTTTGTAAGCATCTGTCCAGACGTTGTGAAGACCTAGCAAGGAACATTCATAATTATTTAAAGCTAGTGCTAAGAGACAGGCACAACTGCACAAATTTCAAAAGTTGTTAAGTATCAAAATTCATAAATTGTTGCACCCATCACAAACGTCTATCTTTGAGGACCGTTGTAGTGCGTATTTTAGAACAGTGAAATGTTTTGCGTCTTTATTTTGATTCTAAATACCTAAAGGAGAGACTGGTTATGGCAGAAGAAATTTATCGATCTCTCAATGACAATTTTTTAAAATTATTTTATTTATATTTGGCCTATATTTTACCGAAATTCACAGATTTAAATAAATATTTCCAGATTGATAAAGTTGTTATTGGCTTACATGAAAAGTGGGAGAAGAGCAAAAGGAAATGTTGCTTTTGCTACATGGACCGGCAGTATGTCATAACCAATAAATATATTGACAATGTCTCATCAACAGCTCAACGTTTTTTCGTGACAGCCAAATATATTTCGGAGTTGAAGTTCTGAAGGCAGTTCAGAAACCAGACATATATAATGAACGGCATGCCGTGAAAGACTTTTACCACGGATGCAGGGATTTAATGCAGTCGGGATGTTCACGCATTTTGAACATCACAAAAGAAGACGGTACACATGGACATCGAATGTAGACAGTGGCAGATACCAGATCGATTACATACTAATACAGAGTATATTCTGAACATGAATGAGAAATGCCAAGCCGGCCGAAGTGGCCGTGCGGTTAAAGGCGCTGCAGTCTGGAACCGCAAGACCGCTACGGTCGCAGGTTCGAATCCTGCCTCGGGCATGGATGTTTGTGATGTCCTTAGGTTAGTTAGGTTTAACTAGTTCTAAGTTCTAGGGGACTAATGACCTCAGCAGTTGAGTCCCATAGTGCTCAGAGCCAACCAGAAATGCCAAGGCTTATCCAAGAGCAGATATTAACTCTAACCACAACTTGGTTGTAGCAGATGTGCAGGTTAGATTGAAAAGAATGTTGGTAGGTGAAGTGAGAGAGAAATTTAACTTGGATCCTCTAAAGGAAGAAAGAATAACCAAAAAGCTTGAAGAAGAGTTCCGAGACAAGTGGAAAATTAGAGAAAAGACAGAGGGCATAAATGAACAATGGAACCCAGAAAGCAATCAGTAATGTTGTTGGGCAGGTGAAGTGCAAGCGGAGAAGGAAACCATGGGTTACCGATGAAATGGTCTTGAAGATGGCAGAAAGGAGAAAATGGAAAAACGCACAAATTGATGAAGGAAAAAGGAAATACAGAAGACTGAACAATGAGCTGAGAAGAGTAACTGATCAGGCCAGGGAAAAATGGACAAGAGAAATCTGCTCAGAAATTGAGACACTGGAGATAGAGGGCAAGTACGAAAAGATGTGTCGAGCACCCAAGGAGATAGTACTTCAGGGAAGAAAGAACAAAACAAATATGGAGATAGAAGGGAAAGATGGAACTCTTTTAAGTGACTCACACGCTGTTCAGAATAGATGGAAAGAACATATCGATACTCTCTATGAAGCGGATCAAAAACCTTCCGATCTGCAGATTTAGAAGGAAGAATCAGTAAATGAAGACGAAAAAGGAGATTTTATTCTAGGTTCAGAGATAAATAACGCATTGGGAGAACTTAAAAACAACAAAGCGTATCATGTAAATGACATTCCGGCAGAAAGCTTAAAGAATTTAAAAGAAAGAGGCGAAAATGAGTTAACCTCTCTTTGCAGCTACATCTATGACGAAGGGGAATGGCCAGAAGACTTTCTCGTAAGTATAGTAGTCCCAATCCCAAAGACTAATAATCCCAAGAAGTATGAAGACCATAGAACAATCAGGCTAATATTGCAGGCAGCAAAAGTAGTTCTCCGAATTCTGAATAGGAGGCTATATGGAACGCTGGAAGAAACACTTGGTGAGTAACAATATGGTTTCATAAGGGGAAAGCGAACACGAGATGCCATTGGACTTCTAAGAACCATCGGCGAAAGATACATAGAAATGTGTAAAGAAGTGTATGCTGTCTTCATAAACCTCAAAAAGGCCTTTGATAGAGTGCAGTGGGATAAGCTGTTAGATATCTTGAAAAAGAAGGGAGTAAAGTAGAAGGAGAGAAGATTGATCGCAAATCTGTACCTGAATCAGAAAGCTCGGGTACGAATAGGTAATGGGATCTCGGAAGACAGCAAGATTGGGAGAGGTGTTAGGCAGGGCTGTTGTCTCTCGCCGATCCTATTTAACATCTGTCAGGAGGAAGTCTGGAAAGCTGTTTGGATGGGACAAGAGGCGTCAGGATAAGTGGGAGGAAAATTAAATGTATAAGATTTGCGGATGACAAGGCGATCCTCGCAGAAAATCAAGAGACGCTAACTCATATGCTAAATGACCTGAATGAAGCCTGTGCAGCGCATTGTATGAAAATTAATAAAAAGAAAACCAAAAGCGTGGTCATAAGTCTAAAGAAAATAAAAGAGAAAATTAAGTTGGAGTCAGAAATCATAGAACAGGTAAGAGCATTCAAGTATTTGGGAAGTTGGATTAAAGAAGACATGGATTGCCAACAAGATATCAAAGTGAGAATGGTTCTGGCAAAAGAAGCATTTCAAAAGCACAGAAGACTCCTAAATAGCTGTTTAAACAAGGAATTAAGGAAGCGACTGGTTAAGTGTCTAATATGGAGCGTGGCCTTGCATGGAGCAGAAACGTGGACTTTGAGAAAGCAGGATGAGAAGAGAAATGAAGCTTTTGAAATGAGGATATGGCGTAGAGTGGAGAAGGTCAGTTGCATTGATAAAGTCAGAAATGAAGAAGTACTGAGGAGAGTTGGAGAAGAACGGAGGATGCTGCTCACGGTGAAGAACAGGAAGCTAAACTGGATAGGCCACAATCTAAGAAGACATTGCCTTCTGGTAGAGGCAATTGAAGGTTTCGTTCCGGGAAAGAGAGGGAATGGCAGAAGAAGGTTCCAGATGCTGGATGATGTCAGCAGGTCACAAAGAGGGTACCAAAGACTGTAGAGGAGCGCAGAAGACAGAGAAGCGTGGAGGGTTACGCAGTCAAAACCTGCCGCAAGGCAGACAACCCAATGATGATGGATGTTCAGAACTAAAAAGAGATATAACTTTGATGATGATTTATTGCCATTGCTTGCAGTTCTGACGCCTAAAAGGGCTGTTTCAAACAAAGAAAGAGAAATAAACTCTTTCTCTTATACCTCTTATGTCAAAATTGTCAGTAACAGTCATTCTAGATGATGATAAGCTCTACAACAAATCGATGACTGGAGGAAATGTCATATCGTACAAATAGACGAAAATATTAAGGACTGTTCAGAAGTGGACGTATTTTGGGGGAACATACTCAACTTAAAAATGTTATTTGGCGAGAGAGAATTCCCAGCCCTACCAGAGTTTGTGCTTTCATATTTATCCCTTCCACATTCAAATGCTGATTGTGAAAGAGTTTTTAGTAAGAGGAATCTTACAAAAGTGAAACATAGGAATAGGTTCGTTTTTACATTGTATGGATGTTTACTTGCCAGCCAGTGTGTGAGGAGCAAAAATTTTGTTCTTACTGAAAATCAGTTTGGTAGCATGAAGAAAACGCAGTTATATTCGCGGCCATCCACTTTCAGTCCTTCTGTTCCTGTCCCTCCAGAAGAGAAAGATGATGATGATAATGCATTCCATTTTTAAGTCTTCTTCCAAGATAAGCAAAGAACGAAGTAATTTTTATATAATTTTATGCACCATATTCAACAAATTAAAAATCAACAGCATTAAAATGTGGAGAACTTAACGTGAAATAATTAATCGAACGCACCTATTTGTATATGGTACCAGTATAAAGCTCCGGCCGAGACCGGCCTGCAACAATCATAATAGCGCTCTAATTCCATTATTCTTGACGATAAGCATGTACGAGAGAAAAAGTTTAGAAAAGATTGAAATTATGCTTAAAGTTTGTTGGAAGTCGCTAAGTACTTTCATTATGAAATACTGGATGATTACAGGACAAGTAATTTGCGCTCCATTTTAAGCAGAAGCACGTTTTTGACGTATCTCGTTATTTCTGACGTCATACTCCTTAACTATTTGCTGTACAGTGATATTACGTTGTAGGTTCATTCATTGATGTATGCAGATATTACATGCAAAATGTATTGCGAAAGGCATTAGTAGAAAAGAAGTAGTAAATTAAAACGTCACGCCTGATGTTGAAGTTTTACTGCACGCCAATGTAAGCAGAAGCTAGTTTTTGACAAGTCTATCACGTCATATCCCCCTGAGCTATACGCTGTACGGTGATATAATTTTGCAGGTGCATTCAGTGATATGTAAATATATACTGTCTGCAAGGTATGTTGCGAAAAGCATTAGTAGTAAATAAGTTAAAAATTAAAACGTCCTGGCAGGCGGTGGACTTAGAGTACACGAACAGTGAAAATGTAGTAAGCGATAAACATTTTTCCTTCCATCATTTTGCAAGGGCTGTGTGAGAAAATTTTCGTGAACGTTTTAAGTTATATGTGAAGTTCGTTGGAAGTCGCTAAGTGTTATCATTTTCAAGTAATGAATGAACGAAGTTGAAATATTTGAACGCCATCCACTTCAAGACAAATACTTTCCTTCTAATTGGAATACTTATTGTGTTAAACTTAATTCACTCAACAGATTGTGACAGCATCTTAATTTTTTAAATTCGGGCAATAATTACCCGAAATAACGAAAATGAACTTCTTGTTGCCACTGGAAGCCGTTAGATCGGCCACCTGGAACATAACGGCAAGGACAGGCACCCACAAACGAATTTTATGGTTTAGATTGTAGATATGTACGGCCCCTTAATGAAATGTACGATAATTTCGTTCTAGTTGTACGACCCAGTAACGCTGAAAGGTTGGCAAAGCTGAATAAATGTACCGCTACTGTTTCTCCTAAGAAATCAGGGTATGCAACTTTGAGAGGTGGTAGGTAGTATGGACCAAAACAAGGAAAAAATGTTCAGTAAACATGGGCTCTAAAATGCATACCTAAGGAACTATGGGCACTTGTTGATCTTTGCTGCTGCGAAGCACATCTCCTCTGTTAAGGTATGCATTATAGAGCCCATGTTTACTGGACACTGTTTCTTCTTTTAGTCCATAGTACCACCTCTGAGAGTTTCATAAGCTACATTCTTGGCAGAAACAGTAGCGGTACATGTATTGCACTGTCACAGGAATCAGAACGGTTTTCGCTCGTAACTTTCGACTCTTTCGTTTCCAAACCGAGGCCCTTTCCTCAGATTGATACATTTATCCATCTTCATCATCCTAATAAGTTTGTAGCCTCACGGAATCATCTTGTATATACATTCACAGGCCTATAGCTTAGGCGCTCTGTAGCATCGTTGGATAATGTTATGCACTCATTCCCCTCTAATCTGTAACACCCTGTATAAGCGAGTACACGTTTTCCATGAGTTGTTTACCGTTGCACAAAGGTGCAGTTACGACGATTTTTCCGTTTCGAAGTTGTATATGCTAGAGCATTCGTAAACGCTCGGGAACATCATGGAACCACCTCGAATTTTTCCCTTGAAAAGTAAATTGATGAGAACGAGACGGAAGACGTCTTGGTGACCACCACAATGTGACGCCGCCCACTTCAAACGCTCATATCTCCATAGCCACAACAGCTGCCACTGCATGACCGCTGTACTGCGCAACTAGGGAACCAAGGGTATCACCAGACACAATAACGAATGACTCTTAACACTTGTCACTTCTCCTGCTTTAAACAACGACACACGCTGGACAACAACGCCCGAACCCAGCCGGTATGCGTCGACTGGTCAGCTGCAACGACGATGGATTAACTTCGATCCGTCCCCTCAATAGCAAGAAGTCAATATTTAAAGTAGGGATGGACGATTTCGAGTAAGAGTCGAATAATTGGCCTTTACGATTAACCGAATCGATTAATTGTATCCGAATAACCGTTTAATGTTATAATAATCACGTCTTCATTTTCAGGTCTACGGAAAATTACCCTAAAATTATTGTTGTACGATAAAAAAGGATGTTCTACAAAAAATACAGCGATGCTATCACACTTATATTTCACTTTTTGTATCTAACAATGGTTGCCCAGTTTTATGAAATGCATAATTACCTTTTCTACTCTGGCAGTAATGTATACCTATTTACCATTTATTAGTAAAACTAAAAAATATCGTTGTTTTTTAACAGAGATTCTGTCCATTGAGTCTCGAACGACAAGCTGTTTCTTTGTGCGCTGCCTAAGAAAACAGTCTTTCAGAAGGAACAGAGGAAGTCACTATTCCCAGGTATTTACCAGTCACACTAAGCAGAACAAGATACACAGCCTCATTGTCTTTCCGAAATTGTAGAGGAGATTATTTTCAGTTGATTACAGGGTGGTTGCAAGTACAGCCGAACTTCAGATACTAAATCCTGGCTAGTTGCTGTTAGTGTGTAGAGCTCTGCTCCTGCTGTATTGTCTCATGAATGCTCCACAAATCATCTGCAGTAGCCGGTATCTGTACTTGTGAATCTTCAACTTCTTTCTTCCTGCTTCTTCTGAAGAACGGCTTAATGGGAGTTACTGCCGAGGTTTTTTAAAAATGGAGCCGCTTGGAGCTAGGATCTAGAATCATGCACAATGCTGACAGTTTGGTTTTGTCAACGTTTTGGGAGTGTCTATATTGTTCTTGCAGATTATCTTTTAACACATTTACACAACGGCGTTTGGAGGTAACGCAGTATTTAAGGGACCTACCGAACAAACCGACAGATGACGCTGTGGTCACGCTACCATGATCATTTGCGAGTGAGGGTGCCCATTTACTCATGATCAGTCTTCGGTGATATTTCGGAACAGTAACAGCGTTGAAAATGGAATCCGTATGTTCACACGAAAGCTAAATCTGAATTAGCCTGCTGGAGGTCATTTTACTAGCAATATTTTACATACAACGAAGACGATTATTATTCCACATCACTAATGTCACAGAGGCAATTGTTTAATTTACCAATAACAAATCAACTACGTAGGTATGCAGCTGTGTTATTAAGATTATAGATTAAAAGATTCTCATTACATCATTGTATTTGTATCTTAAATGCTAACTCTGGCGTAATTAAGCTGTAGCGTGTGGCATACGCTCGATAATAGGATACGGACATTAGTTTTGAGTCAATATTATGTTTTCGTTATAGGTTTTGGCAGATAGATTATCCAGCTGGATAATGCGTGGAATCCTGTCATCTCCGAAATTTGCTCCAGACGAAGACTTCGACGCACCCGGTAGCCGCGCTGTCTGGGTGCCTTGCCACGGTTCGCGCGCCTTCCCCCAGCCGGAGGTTCGAGTCCTCCCTCGGGCATGGGTGTGTGTGTCGTCTTAAGCGTCAGTTAGTTTAACTTAGATTAAGTAGTGTGTAAGCCTAGGGACTCATGACCTCAGCAGTTGGATCCCATAGGAACTTACCACCACGATGACGTCAGAATACTCCAATATTTGCGGCGAGCGGCAACGCCGAAGACAGGTGATCATTGCAGTTCCACCAGCGAGGGCGCTGCCGCCGGGCGGTGTGGTCCTTGTGTCACCGTGATTCTGACGCATGCGCGGCAATACTATCTGTGGGCTTTACAAGGCAGAGCGGAGATTGAGATGACTGACGCCGCTCCCCGACGAGAGCAGCCGTCAACCTGTGCTGCAGATGGGTCTTACCCCCACGTGGATAATCCATATCCTTTCTCCCCTTCCGACCAGACTAACCCCTTCCTCCACACGAGGCATACGATCCCGTCAGGCATCACCGGATCCTGCGCTCATTAGTGCCGGGGAAGTCCTCAGTCTAATCAATCGCCACCCTGTCTTCATGCTCTCTGACTGGAAACACATTTTTGTGGTCTCAGCCAGGTGCGTATTGGCAAGGTCAGCAGCGGTCATATACCCGCCTGACCCGCCTCCAATTCCGATCAGTTGCCTTCTTCCAGACCATATAGCCCAATTTCTCCGAAACCAACCTCCATTGGACGCATCCCGTCCGCCATGCCAGTCTTAACAGTGAATTCTCTCTACTTCTTCCCACTTAGGTCCTGCAAGAACAGCGGCTGCGCTTACTCTGCTCCACACGAGCTCTCGTCTTGCTCGTTCTGAACGTGTAGTGGAGTGCAGTGAGATGGCTGGCAGGTGTCCAGCTGAAATATCGTGGAATGAAGTTAACGACAATCGGGTGCCATCCCGAAATCTCTTCGAACATCAACGAATATGCTGTCATGAAATAACTATAATTGTTCACATCTACATCTACATCATACTCCGCAAGCTACCTAATGGTGTGTGGCGGAGGGTACTTTCGGTACCATTATCTGATCCCTCCAATCCTATTCCACTCGCGAATAGTGCGTGGGAAGAATGATTGTCGGTAAGCCTCTGTATCGGCTCTAATTTCTCGTTCTCCTCGTCGTCAGTACGCGATATGTATGTGGATGGAAGTAATATGTTGTCTGACTCCTCCTGAAAAGTGCTGCCCTGAAATTCCAATAGTAAATCTCTCCGCGATGCACAACGCCTCTCTTGCAACGTCTGCCAGTAGAGATTGTTTAGGGATCCCAGGTACATGAACAATACTCAAGAATCGGGCGAGTAAGTGCCTTATAAGCCACTTCGTGGATAAGTTATATTTCCTTAAGATTCTTCCGATGAATCTGAGTCTGGTGTCTGCTTTTCCCACTATTTGTTTTATATGGTCATTCCACGTAAGGTAAGATAGTTTCGCCTCGATATTTTACGGCAGGCACTGTCTCCAGCTGTCCGTCATCAATAGTGTAGTTGTACAGTAGTGGATTTTTCTTTTCCTATGTATGCGCAATGTGTTACATTTTTTTACGTTCTGGGTCAACTGCCAGAGTCTGCACCATTCATCAATTCTCTGCAGGTCGTTGTGCAAATTCTTACTATCTTCTGGCGTTGCCACTTTGATATAAAAAAACTGCATCATCTGCGAATAACCTTAAAAACCATCCGATGCTTTCTACTAGATCGTATATATATATATATATATATATATATATATATATATATATATATATATTGTAAACAGCAGCGGTCCTATCACACTTCCCTGTGACACTCCAGATATTACCTTTACATCTGTCGATTTAGTTCCGTTAAGAGCGACGTGTTGAGTTCTATATGCAAGAAAGTCTTGAATCCAATCGCAGGTCTCCTCCGATACTCCGTAGGCTCAATTTTTTTCATTAAACGGCAATGCGGGACGGTGTGAAATGCCTTACTGAAATCAAGGAACACGGCATCAACCTGAGCGCCGTTGTCCACTGCGCTGCGCATCTCATGTAGGAACAGAGCGGGATCTCTGTTTGCGGAATCCACGTTGATTTTTATAGAGTAGATGTTCATTTTCCAAGAACATAAAACATGTTCCATAATTCTACAACAGTATGACGTCAACGATGTACGTCTATAGTTGTGTGGATCTGTTTTACGGTCTTTCTTGGAAGCTGGAATGACTTGCGCTTTTTTCCAGTCATTAGGTACCTTTCGTTGCTCATCGATCTACGATAAATTACTGCTAGAAGGGGGGCAAGTTCTTTCGCATATTCTTTATAGAATCTTATAGGTATCTCATCTGGTCCTGAAGCCTTTCCACTACTAAGCGACTGTAGCTGCTTTCCAGTTCCACGATCGGTTATCTCAATATCCGCCATTTCGACGTTCGTACGACGATTGAAAGGAGGAACAGTGTTACGATCTTCCGCGGTGAAACAACTTCGGAAGACCGAATTAAGTATTTCGACCTTCTCTCTGTTATCTTCCGTTTCTGTGCCGGTGTGGCCGCTGAGAGAATGAACAGACGATTTTGACCCTCTTACTGATTTTACATACGACCAATATCTCTTAGGGATTTTATTCAGGTCGGTTGACGACGCCTTACTTTCAAAATCATTAAACGTTTCTCTCATTGCTCTTCTTACGCTTATTTTCGCTTCGTTCAGCTTTTGTTTGTCAGCTAGGTTTTTACTTCTCTTGAATCTGAGATAAAGTGCTCTTTGTTTACGTACTGCTTTCCCAACACGGCTATTAAACCATGGTGGATCTTTCCCATCCCTTAAAACCTTACTCGGAACATACTTGTCTAGGGTATACTGGTATACTGAACGATGCCTTTGAATTTTTTCCATTTGTTCTCCACATCTTCGTTCTCATCACTGAGTATTTGATGCTGACTGCTGAGATATTCTGAAATTTGTATCCTGTCACCCCCGCTGAGCAAATATACACTACTGGCTATTAAAATTGCTACACCACGAAGATGACGTGCTACAGACGCGAAATTTAACCGACAGGAAGAAGATACTGTGATATGCAATGATTAGCTTTTCAGAGCATTCACACAAGGTTGGCGCCGGTGGCGACACCTACAACGTGCTGACATGAGGAAAGTTTCCTACCGATTTCTCATTCACAAACAGCACTTGACCGGCGTTGCCTGGTGAAACGTTACGTTGTTGTGATGCCTCGTGTAAGGAGGAAAAATGCGTACCATCACGTTTCCGACTTTGATAAAGGTCGGATTGTAGCCTATCGCGATTGCGGTTTATCGTATGGCGACATTGCTGCTCGTGTTGGTCGAGATCAAATGATTGTTAGTAGATTATGGAATCGGTGGGTTCATGAGGGTAATACGGAACGCCGTGCTGGATCCCAACGGCCCCGTATCACTAGCAGTCGAGATGACAGGCATCTTATCCGCATGGCTGTAACGGATCGTGCAGCCACGTCTCGACCCCTGAGTCAACAGATGGGGACGTTTGCAAGACAACAACCATCTGCACGAACAGTTCGACGACGTTTGCAGCAGCATGGACTATCAGCTCGGAGACCATGGCTGCGGTTACCCTTGGCGCTACATCACAGACAGGGGCGCTTGCGATGGTGTACCCAACGACGAACTTGGGTGCACGAACGGCAAAACGTAATTTTTTCGGATGACTCCAGGTTCTGTTTACAGTATCATGATGGTCGCATCCGTATTTGGCGACATCGCGGTGAACGCACATTGGAAGCGTGTGTTCGTCATCGCCATACTGGCGTATCACCCGGCGAGATGGTATGGGGTGCCATTGGTTACACGTCTCGGTCACCTCTTGTTCGCATTGGCGGCACTTTGAACAGTGGACGTTACATTTCAGATGTGTTACGACCCGTGGATCTACCCTTCATTCGATCCCTGCGAAACCCTACATTTCAGCAGGATAATGCACGACCGCATGTTGCAGGTCCTATGCTGGGCCTTTCTGGACACAGAAAATGTTCGACTGCTGCCCTGGCCAACACATTCTCCAGATCTCTCACCAATTGAAAACGTCTGGTCAATGGTGGTCGGGCATCTGGCTCGTCACAATACGCCAGTCACTACTCTTGATGAACTGTGGTATCGTGTTGAAGCCGCATGGGCAGCTGTACCTGTACACACCATCCAAGCTCTGTTTGACTCAATGTCCAGGCGTATCAAGGCCGTTATTACGGCCAGAGGTGGTTGTTCTGGATACTGATTTCTCAGGATCTATGCACCCAAATTGCGTGAAAATGTAATCACATGTCAGATCTAGAATAATATATTTGTCCAATGAATACCCGTTTATCATCTGCATTTCTTCCTGGTGTAGCAATTTTAATGGCCAGTAGTGTGTATTCCTGCCTTTCTTAACATTCCTTGTAGGACCCGTCGTCATAGATGCTGTCACAGCCTTAAGAACACTGATATCTTCCTCTATGTTAACTGATTCGATAAGTTCAGGTCTGTTTGTTGCCAGGAGACGCTACCCTCTAACTATCTGCTCAAGGTAATTTTCGGGCAAGACATCCAGAACAATACCTCACGATTCGCTGTCTCTGGCACCAGTTTTGATGGCATAACACTCCCAATCTACAGACCTGGCAAGTTGAAGTCACCCCCTATTACAACACCATGATCAGAAAAAGTACTAATGATATTCTGCAAGTTCTGTCTGAAGCGCTCTACAGCTACGGATCTCTGCTTCAACCAGCTTTCTGTTCTCAATGCCATCTTGTGCACTATAGTCTTCAGTAAGCGATACTCATTCTGGGACCTTTCCTTGGATGCTCCTGCAGTTTACTAAAATCGTATTAATCTCTTCTATCTCTGATCTGCGAGGACCAAGGATCTCTGAGGTCGTTGTTGTTATGGTTGCACATGTTGCATTCGAAGAATCATTCGTGTCTTATTTTGATCATGATGGTATCAAATATTTCAGTTAGTCTCGTGAAACCATGAGCATTTAATCTGTGAAAATTACAGTGATATAACTATTCAAGCTGCATGTACAAGACATCAGTACAGAATACAACACAGCAATCCAAACAAATTTCTCAGGACGAAGAGTATTCAACGCTGTAGAATACTGCCACTAGTCACCTATGATTTTAAAGTAAGTGTAGGCAATGAGAACACCATAGAGATATTTGGATTAGAAATTAATCTGAATTACTTTCAACCGAAAATTCGTTTACAGATCCTCCCATACAGATCTCGAAACACGTTCAAGCCACCTTCTTAAAACTTGCCCCATATTATAAACGGCAAAAATACATGAATATTTACATCTACATTACGTTCTTGCGCTTTAACATTTCTTTTTAAGGTAAAAGTTTCGTTTCAGACCCTCATCCCCTTGCATTTTTCATACTTCATGTGATATTCATCAAAATACTCACCTGAAAATGCCCATGATCCAATACAGATTTTCTGGATTTACGTTGTAATTTTAGTTTTTATGACGAAAGGTTCGTTAAATGTGGCAAAATTCTTTATACGTAGCGCGAACATAAACATTAGGTAAGGCGACAGGTCAATCTTTTGCCACAGCTTTTATTTGGCATTCACACTCGTTGGCTTCGCCAACTCACAACCGAAACTATCGCTTCCCAACCTACCCTATAATTAAATAGGTCATTTCAAAAAGGTCATGAGTCACAAATGTACAATTTTACAGGAGAAGGCAAAAACTTCCTACACCGTAAACGATGTGTGTATTTATTGTTTCAATGTCTTCAAGGATTGTGTAGCATTGTGTATTTTTGTTTCATGAGTTATAGTTTTGCACAAAAGTAAATTTAACTATTGCTGACTCATGACCTTTTTTCCAGTACACAAACATTTGTTACAATAAATGACTGCTATATTTGGTAAACATGTAGATTTTATTACAGAATCAAATTGCCAACTCAAAGGAGACTGTTACTTTTTTATTCCCATTTTAAGCTGTAGCTGCACTTACAATAATGCTGAAGCAAAACACAATAAAACAAGTTATTCTTTTGTATCATCACCATTACCATTTTGTGTCCAACCTGCTATTGCCCGTCCTTACTACTGCTCATAAAATTCCATGATACTGAGGTGAATAGTATACCTTTTCACTTTCAATATATCTTGTACATTTTTGCCATTGATGGGCAGCCGTTTTTCGTGGTACAGTAACTCACTGATAAGTACAGGATCCTTCGGTAATACTCAAGATTCATCCATTTAGAAGGGCAAAAAGAAATTTTATGCTCGTCAGGAAATTTTCCCATGCTTGATTCACAGAGGCAAGACTTTTTAAAATAGACAGGCCATTAATTTTTAAATGCTGATATAGCAACATGGTCAATAGTTTCCACTGAGGATTTATTTGATACGTTTTTGATCATTGTGGCATACTCTTCAAGTATATTGGTCTAGCCATGATGGCTCACCAGCTTCTTCATAATTTCATCTTCATCATATGGCAGAAAATTATATCCGTATATAGAGAAGTAATGTTTCATCTTATTCTGTGTCCCAGTTGATACAAGTGGTAAACAAAAGTGAATCATTGTGTTATTCTTGCTCTAACTGGCACACTCACTGGAGAACAGGTGAAGCTCATTCACATCCTTTTGGATATGTTTCTTCATATAATGATATAGAAATGGGCAACTTTCATTTCCACCTTTCTTTGCTTCGGCTTCTGATACCTTTAAAAGCGTGGGTGATTGTTTCATATTATGTACGTCAAAAACATTTCCCATATCTTTTTCAAATAAAAGATATCCTGAACAGGATTATTTGCTAATAGAAAATTTTGCTTGTAGTCAAACTCCAGTCCACAGACATTACGAGTATTTTCCTTTTCACTGCGTTCAGAAACATTATTAATTTCATTGAAACATTTTTTGGGCCTTCTGTGGTGAACCGCTTATCAGATTGTTACGTATCTTCATTGCAAAATGGGCACGAGTCAATGCCTCATTACCTTTCCACGTGGAGTGGCGATTTCGAGCTCTGATAGTGACGCCATTGAAGGTTGATAACTTCCCTCCTTCTATGTATTAATGTGACTACCCTTCATCACCCAGTACACAAATAATTTTTGTAAAAAAAATTGACTCGTGAGCTTTCTGCAATGACGGACTCAGGCTAGCTACACATCAGTCTTTCAACGCAACCATAACTTCAGTAGGGTGTCCAGTACCACACGCTAGCCCCTTTTAATTCATCACAGTTTCGTTTAAGTCGGGAAACCGAATTTTGTACGAATTGCATTCCAATACCTTTTTTTTTTCAGCATCAGTATTCATTTGGAGCTACGAGTTTTTCGAGAGAGTTTGGGTTTCAAGGGATGGCTACAACCAGTGTTGCCAGTGCATATCTACTAAGTCAACCACCCAAGATCGTCAAATTACCCGATTTTTCTTCAAAATACCCTCCGTTTCAAAAATATTTGCAGGAATCCTTACATGCAAGAAAAATGACAATAAGTTAACTGAAAACTTAATAGTTAAATATTTTACTTACTTAATCCTAGTTTCCAGGCACTGAGCGAAGTCATACACTGCTTCTCATTATCTCTCTCGTCACTTCGAAAGAAACACATCCTCCTTCGCCTTCTATCTCCTCTTTTGCAGCCATCAATACTAATACTACTTTTGTTTCAAATTTCAGTTTGTTCCTATGAGCCTTTTCAAGTTTTTAAGGGTACTAAGCACTCGTTCCACTGAGGCGTTTGAAAAGGGAAGAGAGAGGAGAAGGAAGTTTGCTTTTTGTAAATTTGGGAAACGTGGAATTTTGGCTGCAGGTATTGTATCAAAAACTTTCTTCCAGTATACAGTATTAGATTCAGAAACATCTAACCAAAGTTTCTCATGCTCGAGCATAGCATGATTTTTCCATTCAGAATCCAGGTGCTAACAGTTGATTAATTGTTGAAGTACAGGAAATATTTTTACGACAGGGAAGAAGTATTTAAGTGTGACATTGGGCTACGTTAGCTTTCACTATGAAAGTTAATTAAAAAAATGTAATCTGAGAAGTCAAATCGTCTTTTGGCCTATGTACAAGCTCTACATTGAAATTCAAACAAGTTTTGTAAAAACAATTTATGTCTTGTTGCTGCACTTCACCGCTATTGGCTTTTGAGTCCATCAAATAATTCCTGTGCAGCGATACCCGAGTTTATCTTATCTAATCCAAAGAAGAGCCTCGGATTTGTATAATCTAACAGCAAAATTTAATTTTGTATTATTAAGACACGATCAAAATTAACACAATTAGAATACAGATCTTTTAGCACTTTTTTCTAATTTTGAGTTAATATTTGTGAAGATGAAGGAGTTCACGTTGACAAATGTATTAAAATCTGCAAGTATGCCTAAAATATACGACATGATTTCCAGATATGCGAAAATAAATGCGTTATCCATAGTTGAAATCATTTGTTCTGTAGTTAAAGATGGGTCTTTCATAACATTTCTCAGGTAGACATTAAGTGCAGTATACTGTTCCAGTACCCAATCCACACACGATATGGCAGACAACCATAGAGCTGCACAAGGACATAGAATATTGTGTTCTTCAGTACGAAAAAACACTTGAAACTCTTTTAATGTCTGTCCTGCCAAAACTTCTGCTGAAATGAGAACCTAAGTTTCTCAGCAAATCTTCGACACTTCTTGAAAATTTTAAGCTTGTTTTTGAAGTACAAAGATAAATCATATAAATGAGCAGTTAATACATGCTACCTGTGGGAAGTCTCTCTAGAGGCTACAAAAAACTGAATGATGCTCTCCAACCATAACATTTGCTGTGTCCAAGCTAAAACCAACGATATTATCAAGATTAATGCTCTTTGATTCTGAAGAATGTATCTTTGCGTTGTATAAAGTGGTATACTGTGTTCATCATAAGACTAAGCTTGATATAAACATTAAGCCATGTATTCCTCCGCGTTAGCTTGAATCTCATTTAATTTCGTTTCACTTGAAGCGGAAGACAAGCTGTGTCCAATAGTCAAGTACGATCATAAGGGTACGTTTTATGCTGTGTTACACGCACACAGACTGAGCGATAATGTGGGACAACAGTTTTACTGGCGCATTTAACTTGGACAGCACTGACCAATCGGCTGGTCCAGCTAACCTGCCATGATGTAAGCAGCTGAAGTTCAGGTGTAAAAAGAGAGGAGCAGGGAAACAGTATAGATTCGGGTGTCGTTTAATTTTTAAAGGTGACAGGCGGGAAGCATGAAACACTATCGTTCTCACTTAACATAGTAATCTAATTAAAAACAAGAGTGATGAAAATTTCTAACTTAAACATAGTGTAATTTTTCTCAGCGAGCTATGTGTGATGCAAAAACATTTTGCAGGAATTTCAGAGTATTGTTGAACACTGAAGGTATTAATTACACTCAGTCGTCTGTTAGCCTCTTAGCTCCTTCCTTACCCGAATCCTAGAAATACATTTCACTTCCGTAACTGTCATCTGCTACCTTCATAACGAGTCAATAAACAACTGAATTCACTATGCCATCCATGCATCGCATTTTCATTTATGGTGTGCCGTTTTATATCCCGCCAGCGTTTAATAGTGACATGTGTAAAAGCTACGTGTCTTAGTTCCAGTACGTCTGGTAGTGACAGTCTATTTCCCGCGATAAATCCTTTAACTTGGCTCCATGTCAGTTCTGTTTGGCTCATATTGAAATGGTACAGAGGCAAATGTAAAAATGCAACATATGTACAGTCTTAGACATAAAAACTGACCGCTGGCCGGCCGCCACAGAGACTAAGTCCGAGTAGTTCACATAAGGTGGTCAATAAAACTGGCCGCTCCTCACAACTCTTAAGTCTGGCCATCTGCACAATCTGGCAACACTGTAAGACGCGGAAGTGTTAGGAGGAAGTTTTGTCTACTTCCGAGACGTTCTCGGATTGTGTGAGCCTGTGGTCTAGTGGTCACCGTCGTCCATTGTAAACTTATAGTCGCTTGTTCGCGTCCAATTGTGTTTTACTTTTTTTTACCACATTTCGGTCCTCATCTAAAGTTATGAGTCTGATTTAACATCGAAGATAATTCGAGTCACATTCTACCCACCAGCAATAACAAGTATTTCCAGAAAAAATTCCGCAGGGCAGCTCGTGGCTGCGTCGCGATCAGAACAGCTTACGCTCGAGCGTTCCCTCGCGCTGCTGCGGCTACCGGCCACCGGCCAGACGCCACCCCGCCGCCTGAAATTCGGCGCCGCCCATGTGAAAGCAGCGCGACGCTGTCAGTGTATGCATCATCTGACATTTTCGAATTTGAAGTTCTAGTTATCATCTTGCAGTTAAGCATTGGATTTTGCATACTTGAAAATCATTAACTACGGTTAAGCATTGTGAAACTGAGTCGCAAGTGGAAATAGGTGTAACACCTGCAACACAATATTTACTTTTGGTATAACAGATGGGTGATTGCAGAGGAGGCAGATAGAAAGATTTGAACTGTGTGTGGAGCGAGTGCTTTTGGGAAAAATACGCCAGATCGTTCTGGCATGAATGATTTTCCACACTAAGGAAGTCTCGACTACTGATATATGTGATGGATTACCATTTAATAACCATCATGCGACATTTGCATTCTACAGGCAAAGTTCAGAAGTCTGATGTAGGAGTACTGCATGCTCTAATTCGAAACAACAAATTCAACGGAGTGACTATTATTGAACGTCATCAGGTCGCTCATTGAGCATTCCTATGCAGTATTGTTACTAGTGACGTGTTATGATGCCTTTATCGTTAACTTCCTAAGAAGAAATGAAAGGCTGAGCCCCACCAAAAGACGTAAACTCGAGCAAAGAGTAGTGTGAACATAATATTTTACATCTTATAGCTCCAGAAGTGTGTTTTGGGCTACGAATTCTGTCCCAAGGAGTGCGTGCATCACAGCTGGAATTTGTTGCCAACAGCTGAGGCACCTTTCGGTCGCAGTGTAAGAAAATCGAGCAACAAAACTACATCACCTGTGCTACTGCATGATAACGCACTCTGTTGATTTGAGAAACAAAACTATCCAGGAGATTGATAGGAAAGTCGTCTCTCAGGCACTTGTATTGATAGGGAAGTCCTCTCTCAAGCACTTGTCCCTCTCGTCATATACTCGTAAAATTTTACCTTTCCCGCTCTTGATCGATCAACCGTCAAGGAAATTCATTTCTAGATGAAAATACTCTTAAAACTACACTGGTTTAATGACATCGTTAGAACCAGTAGGTTTCTACGGGCATAGAATTTGTAAACTACTTTAGCATTGTCAGATTGTTTTACATATCGTGAAAGAAAATTCTGCTGCTGATTAATTTCTCCTTGATGATTACTGTTGCGTTCAGTAAACTAATGGAAAACGCAATTAAAATATTCACTATAGTAATACAAACTAAATTCAGCTTACTACAGAAACATCACGACAGCAGTCTATCTTAATAAAGCATTTAGTATCTGTAAGACGATTGAGCTTATTTTAACACGAGTTAGTAGGATATTACCGACTTTTGACTTCGAAAAGATCTGTATTTACTTCATTTCCTGTATCATTCGCAAGTATTATGAAAATGTGGCAGTTCATAGATAAAATTACGTATTCACGACAACAAAAAACATGTCGCCAGAAAACAAAAGTGGCATTATGAATTTCGCGGTACCGTAAGGTTTTCGCTTCGACACTAAGGGTTACTAAAAGTAGCAAGACGAATTTTGCTCGAGCGTTGTTTTACGATTCCCTTATTGAGTTTGTATCTGCTTGCTTGTTGCTCTGCTACAAAAGGATTAGAAATCTATCTGTCAGCGAGTCTGGAAAGGCGAACAACGTCAGCGTGCCCCTGACAGGCAAGCACGTTACCTAGGAGCTAGTGACCAGGTGCGATGGCTTTGGCGTACTTACTGGCTCATTAGCCGCTATGGCAGATAAATCGCAACATAAGAGACGAGCGTAGTAGTATTTACCGTATGGAATGACTTTCGTTGACTCAAAAGCATTAACTGATATCACATCTCAAGAGAAAATCACTCACAGTATTCAATTGAAATGACACGACAATATCAAGTGAATTTAGCAGGATAGTTCTGTGCCATCAAGGTAGTAACTCGTCGGTCACAGAGTTGCCAAACATATTCTGCCCTGTTGCCAAGTTTAAGTTATACTGCCAGGAATGGTACCAGCTGATGTGTTCAGTGAGTGACCTCAGTAGTGACTGCAGCTTCGTTTCGTAGTTGCGGGTGGCAAGGGCCGCAAGATCCTCATTATATTTCAATGAGTCTTATTCGCATTTCTGTAACTAGGTTTGGGGCTTTAGTGCAATTACTTGTAATACATCGATGCACTGAATGCAAACTAAATGTCATAAATTAATAACTGCGGCACAATTTTGGAGCTTCTCCAGAGGTTGAGTTAGCAATGTACCTCTGCTGTAAAATATTGTTATTGAGATCACTGTCATTGGCACATCCACCAGAAGACAGGCATGGCCTGGCTTATTGTTGTCAGCTTTTCTGACGGATATTCTGCCTTTGCTCGAAACCTCGACTTAAGGTGAATTCGAACATTCCATGTGGCGAAAATTTGATGTTTCTATTCTTCCAGCTCTAACAGTCAAAAACAGTTAAAATAAGTGGCAGAAAAGCGCCTGTGAACCAACAATTAATAATGTAATAATTAGTGGAAGCTGACAAATTCAATCTGTCATCTGATAATTGTGAAAAACTACTTTTTTCATCTGCACAGCACCGCAGTATGAGCTCAAGGGCTTCATAGGATTCCTACACTTAATTTCGTTGTGATCGTTTTCAGTGACAGTAGGGGAGGACCAAAACCATCTGACTTGAAACATACTTTTCCAGCGTGATTTGAACGTTTGGTTACAGTTGCAGTAGCACGTCCAGTGAGGTATCAAGAATGTTAGCAATCAGTAATTGCTGTAGTATATGCTAGGGCAGGAAGAAGCAGGTTTCCAACAAAGTAAACGATGAGAGACGCTGTTGCTGTCACTTATAAAACAGGAATTGTTCAGAAAATTACAACTATATCTAGTGAAATGAGTAGGTTGATGCAGCTCCAGTCCGGCACCATCACTGAATTGCCAAATATTTTCCTAATAGCACTTAAGATAAAAACGTGTGTGTGTGTGTGTGTGTGTGTGTGTGTGTGTGTGTGTCTGTTCTTGCGGACATTTCCGAATCGAAATAGACAGCCTTGTTAATCAATTAAAAATCGAAGGACAGATGTCCAGTCTGTCATGGGCATTAAAATAGAACGGCGTCAGATGAAAATTTGTACCTGACCAGGTTCGAACCCGGATTCGTAGTGTCTTTTCTTTCGGACATGTCCGAAAGAACAGACACTACTCACATATCCATATTCAGGGTGTTTCAGGAGGAATAGTACATATTTTAGCAGGTGGTAGTACAGACGAATTGCATAAAAAATTCTATATAGAAGCGTCCAATTTTTATTGAGTACAGAGATGCAGCTGTTACTACGTAACCCTAACAAACTCAAAGCAAAGGAAAATGAGGACGTTAAAAGTTGATTTTCTAAAAATTCCCCCACCAACTTCAATGCACATTTGACTTCTCTTAATAACACCATGTGTAGCTCTTCTGAGGTCATCTTTGCGTTCTTTTATGAGGGCTGCATTGTTCATAATCCGAACGATCAAATCGGCTCTTGGGTTTACTTTTTCTTTGTAGACTTCGCCTTTAACCATCCCCGTAGGCAAAAATCCAGAGAGATAAGGTCTGGGGACCTTGAAGGCCAAGACAAGTGCCCATATCTACTGGTCCATCTTCAGGGAAATGTTAGGTTTGGATAATGTGTCACCTGACGACTAGAATGTGCAGGAGCCCCGTCTTGCTGGAGGAACATACGCATTCTTCTAGCCAAATGAACCTCTTCCAATAACGCTGGAAGCTCATTTTCAAGGAAGTGTAGACAACTGGGTCCTGTAAGGACCAACATACGAAACGAAAATTCGTTGAACCCTGCTATATGTACGCCATAAAAATTGGACATATGTTGTATGGCATTTTTCTGCAATTTGTCTATTCTGCCACCTCCTACAATATTTACTATTCTTCCTGAAACATCCTGTATAATTATTCGGGTCTCGACGGGTCATCGAAAGTTTTCAGTGCTAGGCGCACGTCATCGTCCGAATCCTCGTGGGGCGGGAATACACTGTGGCCGCGAGAGGGGGATTAATGGACGTGGTGGGGGGGGGGGGATGTACCGCGTATGTGGTATGCGGCAAAGATGGGAATTCGCGTCTGACGAGGAGCGTGTGTAGATAGGTGCTGTAGAGAGGTTGGCTGCTGTGTCCCGACAGTGCCCACCGTCGGAGGTTCGAGTCCTCCCTCTGGCATGGGTGTGTGTGTTGTCCATAGCGTAAGTTAGTTTAAGTTAGATTAAGTAGTGAGTAAACTTAGGGACCGATGACCTAAGCAGCTTGGTCCGATAAGATCTTACCACAAATTTACAGAATTTAAATCCAAAATACTGCATCTCGGTTCTTACAATAGATCAATAGGTGCGCACTGGTTAGATGTAACTGAAGAGAGACTCCAACTCGGATTGTGGTTAAGAGCGAATCCCAAGCGCATGGCTACGAACAATTGGGAGCGGAAACTTAATGTCATCGGAACCTTGTTGAAGGACCATGAAATGCGATCGTTAGACCGACTGCAGAAAGTTCAGTTTATAAATACATACATATTTAACAAAATATATCATGTCGCAGCAGTCTTAACGATGCCGCAGGTCACCGCACATAAAATATTAGCTGTAGCGTCTTAGTATGTGTAGGAACAAAAATCTTCAAAGTATCCTTCCACACGGCGACTTTGGAGAGGCGAAACGAAGGACTTGAAATTAAAGGCGTGCTTTTAAACTAATACATGCCACAAAGACAGGCATCACGAAACATCTGTTCTTGTCGTTAGATCCTGGGGATAGGAACGCTCCTGTTAATGTAGCACATATAGATGCCAGCCTAGATTACGTCCGAAAGCACTATGGCGATTGGAGCTGTATAAGACTTCCACCAGCACAAACCAACACTAGAACCGTCTATGATTATATTACCAGACATCATCTTCACAACCCAATTCCGGTAAATTAACCTACTAAAAACTGGATGAACGTCTGTAAAACTATCAACAATAAAATTCTACCAACTAGAGTCAGTGCCGTATGGAACGACGTTGTAAGCGAAACCATACCCACAGCGGAACGATTAGGGAAAATCAAATTGAGACCTTCTCCATACTGCGACAAAAGTCGGCTTGTAGAAACTGTAGCGCACATCTTATGTGAAAGTAGAATCAGAATTTGGAACTGGACTAGGAAGAAAGTAGCACTATCAACAGAACCGCAGAAAGTCATATACCGATAACTGAAGCTTTACAACCTGACTGGAAATGTTACCCGTCCGCAAAGAATAACAGTTATTCGTGGCTTCTGGGACAGTTTGTGTTTTACGTCTTAACAAACAAAACTTCAAACTTATATTGCAGAAGAACTTTTTAAGCCGAAGAAGAATAACACATATAAGGAATGGTTTCCAAATTTTTCATCTATTGCTTTACGTAGGCTACAAAGAGGTGGACAGTTTTATTGATTAGAAGCAGAATAGGCCTACTATTCATTCACTTTTTTTTATTCCTGGAATCTTATGTTGGCTCTAAAATCAGAACTGTTCTAATTTGGCAAAACCCCTCCGGCTCCGAAATTTCTTTCATTTGTTGAAAAATATATGGCTTCCTTACAGACCTCATATGCATCCAGTGCATAATAACTTAAATTGTGAATATATTTCTGAATTAATGTTTGTTATCTATTTCTCCGTCACCCTTTTCACTGTTATAAGCTATGTTCTACAAGGAATGCACGCCATTGGAGGCGGCAATCTGTAATTTATTTTACCTTAATTACGACTTCAATTTTGTTCTACAATTTAAGGCACATATGGGAACAAACATGGAATACATGGGAATAATGCAGCTACTCAGTGACAGGCATGGGTGAGGCATTGTGGCCAGGCCTCGGATCTTCGACCCCTGCCCTCTTTGCCTCCGCCTACCTGATGCTGAGATTTTCAAACTAAAAAAAAAAAAAAAAAAAAAATAGTGCAGTGGTCAGTACGTCTGTCTAGTAAGCAGGAGGTCCAGGTTCGAACCCCAGTCGGTCAAAAATTTTCATCTGCCGTCGTTGCTGTATTTCAAAGCGCTGTGACAGTGTGGACGTCGGTCCTTCGATATTTAAGATGCAATTGTTTTTTGAGGTAGTAGAGGTGATTTGCGAACATTTGTCTTGCCATCAATGTAACGGAAATTGAACGGCATACAGCCCTTAGTCATTGCTTTGTGACGGCGCTAACCCATGTCATATACATGCGAATCAGATTGATCAGATTGTAGTGCATATTTAGTCAAATAACGAATGGTCAGTATACAAGTATTTACGAACTGTAGAAGCAGGATTGCAGCGAACTGATCACTTAACCAAGTGCGGCATAGAGTACCTGTGTAATGAGTCATTCCAGCTGCAGAGCTGAGGGTAATATTTGTTAAGCAATTCACTGCAGAATTAATGTAATTCCCGCACGATGATCTCTGTAGTCAAACTGTATCATTAGCACCTCGCGAATGGAGTACTATGTTCGTTAAATCGGATTACTCAAGCTGATGCCAAGTAAAGAGAAGCGATGACGCCGCAACACTATCTTTACTTAAGTAGGTAGTCAGAACTAAATTATGTGCGCCACTATTAACGGTACTGTAAGCAGTTTGACAACAAAACCACAACTACTGGCAACTTGTACCATTATCATCACACAGTTGTAACTCGCAGTGATTACAAGTTGCTGATGTTTGTCAAGAATAGCGGAAAGCGCCTCATGAATGTGAAGTTCCATTTGCATTAAGCCTAGGACGGAGAGAATCCTAAGTAACAGAAGAGACCACGTATTGTCTCAAGTTCCTGCAGTTTGATATTAATGCAGTTCCCGATGGTTTCACGCTAACGGGTTCTTTTGGCTATCGGAATACTCATATGGGAATTATTAAAGTGTAATTGCTAGAACGCTCAACTACCTTAATAACACCTCAGTCTGGATTGAATACGACTCGGAAAGCGACGTTAGTCTGACGTTTCCGTCCATCTCCTGACGTCTTACTGAATGAAGTACACGCACAGTTGTGTTGCCTGCTGCATGGATTCTGCGAAGTGTTGTGGCAGCTGGCAGTCATTGCTGAATACAGGCATGTGCAAATATCCTCACTGCTCTAGAGGAACTCGTCTTTGTTGCATTTTTTCCATACCGCAATTATCTTCCGCTGAAGAACTTGATGCCCACAAGTCCTTAAATAAGAATCTCCGAGCGGAAGTAATGCACGAAAGGAAAAAGACTGTTGAACAAAAGAATGGCCAAGCTCCCTGCTGTTTGCGTTTCCGATAGCGCCTACGATAAGAATCTGGTGTCATATTATGCTTCAGAACCCTAAGCTGTTTATTTTTTTACTTCATTCTGAAACAAAAGCTATGATATGAGAAGAGGAAATGACATATGCTTCTCAGGAACTTAAGTTTTTCGTGTTTATTTTCTCACTTCATACTAAAACAATAGCGTTGATATGAGAAGAAGAAATGAAATATACGCTTCCAAGACATAATATTTCCTTGTGTGCTACTACTGCGTACATGAAAGCCCTGCAGTCAATTTTTGTATGTTGGATAAATTTTGATATCACCTCACATTCCTTTGTGGAAGGTTCCTATTTTCTTGGGATTGAAATAGAGTGGACATTTCATCACTGGTTAATATTCTGATGACTAATAACATGATACCCGTTGCAATTGCTCCATGGCACCTGTAAGTAGAGTCTCACATTGGTTACTATAAGAACACGCAGGCAGTGATATCCGCTCACAGCAGTCAGAGCCAAGGTGATTTATTTCTGTTCATGGCGAAGCGTCTGCTGCAGTGTCCACGCTCAGCCAACATAAACAAATCGCGGCGGCATTGGGCACTGCTAATCGCTGCACTTGTGGCGAGCCTCGACAACAAGAGCGCACTGTCTCTGCTAACGATACTATGGAGTTAATACATCTTACTTAACGTGATATGCAGGACGTGGGTTGGGTAAAAATTCAGTTTGTAACTTCCCATCGCATTAAAATACTTTACAGTCATATTTGATGCAATATTTATTGTTGGTTGTCTCTCTAATGTTAATAGTATTGATTCAAATTGTGCGTGAACACGAAAAACACACTCACACACACACAAACAGTCATTGATTCCAGTGAGGGTGACGACTACTGTGTGTTGAACAACACATGCAACAATCAATTCCTCAGTTGGCGTCGAATGGATGAGATTTTTCAATACTTTGCATTGCAAGAATTGTAAGGAGGAGACTGAAAGTAAATGGACTTATATGCTGAAGAGCTGCGACGAAGCAAAGCTTCACCGATTATCAGATAATAGTCCAAATGGGTTTTGTGGACGAGTATACTTTTAGTAACCAACCACCCACCCTCATTACGTAAGATTTCTCGAAGCCGTAGGGGCATTGATTTCATTAAGTCGTCGATAGTGTAGCGTGATGGTTTACTTCCCACTATACGTTTTCTATATTCGTACAAAGGTCGCTTGCATTTGTAGGTCCACATGGCAATGACCTTGTTACCACTGCCCACATATTCTCTATCTGGTTGATGTTCAGTGATCGTGGAACAAACAGCAACAGCTTTATCCTCTCTTGGCCCTGAAACCAATCTTGGGATGGATAGAGCTATGCTCCTGTAAATAAACTGTTATCTCGTTACTTCATATATTTATATTTAAATAATGTATTTGTAATAAGCACATTGTATTATTATTTTCCATAGTGTTTAAGAATTCAGATCCTGTCATAGTTAAGTGATCTAGATTCAACAGTCCGATTAAGAATGTGGTTTACCCAGTCTATCATATGATGAGAGCCGTAGTCGGATATCCACATTAAGACTGACTGGCTGAATGAATTAGAACGATCTGGTATCGAAATGAAATTACACTGTATTGCAACAATGTTGCGCACATAAATTCCTTTGATGGAGTAACTGGCAGCAACTGTCTAAGAAAAAGTGAGAAATATGTTTACTAGCAGTGTAACGTAATTATAACCCATATTTATGTGATGGAAGTACTGAATCGAACAATAAACATCTATTTCAGTGCCGGCCGGAGTGGCCGAGCGGTTCTAGGCGCTACAGTCTGGAACCGCGCGACCGCTACGGTCGCAGGTTCGAATCCTGCCTCGGGCATGGATGTGTGTGATGTCCTTAGGTTAGTTAGGTTTAAGTAGTAAGTTCTAGAGGACTGATGACCTCAGAAGTTAAGTCCCATAGTGCTCAGAGCCATTTGAACCATTTCTATTTCAGTGGTGGGAAGATATACCATATCGGATTTGCTGATGACAGAATGATGATGATAATAATAATAATAATAATAATAATAATAATAATAATCACGTGTGGCGGATAGGGGAAAGCATCCTCCATATGAGTGGTACCGAGGAAATCAAATACTTGGGGTGAACCAAATACTAACAAAATCCTGAACGGTTACTCAATCCGCTGAACCCAAAATCCAGACACGTCTGAGTGAAAGTCACCGCTACTCTGGTCACCGTCTGTTAGCTCAGTGAGCTCGGCTGAAAATATTTGCTTCCAAAGGCTTCAACACCCTCTGGTCCTGTCCGGTCCTCGTATCACCCAGGCCAAACCAATGAAACACAAGCAAACATGAACTGTGCAAGCAAAGTCAACTTTACCCCAGGTGGTACACAACCCGCCCGCCGACAGGTGGCAGCTGGATTTTCGGATTCTTAGAAGTCCAGGCTAGCACGGCAGAGAATATCGAATATCTCTGGTAAATTTCCCTACAGGCAGAAAACATGCATTTGAAAACTAAACTTCGATACATTGATCCAAACACGAAAACTAAATAATCTCACATAAGAAATCGACCGACAAAAAAATTCTCATCCTTGCTCTTCAAGAACCCCGACTAACTGACAATAAAACCTTGCATTAAGGAAACCACTGCATCTTCAAGAGCAAAATACAACAAAAGGTACCGAAAGGCACACCAATGTTCGACATGGCAATTCTCGAACACAGATCTATCACCAACTCTGTCAAGGAAATCACACCCATCAACACTCGACTTATGACTATGCTCATTCAGAGCCCCAGCAAAAAATATACACTCATCAATGCACATGCCCCCAAAAACATCGAAAATAAGAAAAACACCGAAAATGTCTAAAAATTCTGGAAAACAATCGAAAAAGCTATGAGCAAAATTCACCAAGATGACGTGAAAATACTAATGGGAGACTTCAACTCTCTATTTGGAAAAGAAAAGCCTATAGAAAAATCATTGGTACAAATTCAACACACCGAAACACTTACACCATCGGCACTCGTATGACATTTGCCAACAATTCAATCTCAAAAGGATGTCTACCCACTTTAGGAAAAAAACCGTTCCCAGCTAACATGCTTGGCTACCAGGTGCAAGCTGCTTTCGTTCGCCTTTCGAGACACGCTGACAGATAGATTTTTAATCCTTTTGTAGCAGAGCTACAAGCAGGCAGATACAAACTCAATAAGGGAATCGTAAGACAATGCTCGAGCAAAATTCGTCTTGCTACTTTCAGTAACCCTTAGGATCAGAGCGAAAACCTTACGGTACTGCGAAATTCATAATGCCACTTTTGTTTTCTGCCGACATATTTTTTGTTGTCGTGAATACGTAATTTTATCTATGAACTGCCACATTTTCATAATACTTGCGAATGATACAGGAAATGAAGTAAATACAGATCTTTTCGAAGTCAAAAGTCGGTAATATCCTACTAACTCGTGTTAAAATCAGCTCAATCGCCTTACAGATACTTAATGCTTTATTAAGATAGACTGCTGTCGTGATGTTTCTGTAGTAAGCTGAATTTAGTTTGTATTACTATAGTGAATATTTTAATTGCGTTTTCCATTAGTTTACTGAACGCAACAGTAATCATCAAGGAGAAATTAATCAGCAGCAGAATTTTCTTTCACGATATGTAAAACAATCTGGCAATGCTAAAGTAGTTTACAAATTCTATGCCCGTAGAAACCTACTGTTTCTAACGATGTCATTAAACCAGTGTAGTTTTAAGAGTATTTTCATCTAGAAATGAATTTCCTTGACGGTTGATCGATCAAGAGCGGGAAAGGTAAAATTTTACGAGTATATGACGAGAGGGACAAGTGCTTGAGAGAGGACTTCCCTATCAATACAAGTGCCTGAGAGACGACTTTCCTATCAATCTCCTGGATACTTTTGTTTCTCAAATCAACAGAGTGCGTTATCATGCAGTAGCACAGGTGATGTAGTTTTGTTGCTCGATTTTCTTACACTACGACCGAAAAGTATCTCAGCTGTTGGCAACAAATTCCAGCTGTGATGCACACACTCCTTGGGACAGAATTCGTAGCCCAAAACACACTTCTGGAGCTATAAGATGTAAAATATTATGTTCACACTACTCTTTGCTCGAGTTTACGTCTTTTGGTGGGGCTCAGCCTTTCATTTCTTCTTAGGAAGTTAACGATAAAGGCATCATAACACGTCACTAGTAACAATACTGCATAGGAATGCTCAATGAGCGACCTGATGACGTTCAATAAGTCACTCCGTTGAATTTGTTGTTTCGAATTAGAGCATGCAGTACTCCTACATCAGACTTCTGAACTTTGCCTGTTGAATGCAAATGTCGCATGATGGTTATTAAATGGTAATCCATCACATATATCAGTAGTCGAGACTTCCTTAGTGTGAAAAATCATTCATGCCAGAACGATCTGGCGTATTTTTCCCAAAAGCACTCGCTCCACACACAGTTCAAATCTTTCTATCTGCCTCCTCTGCATTCACCCCTCTGTTATACCAAAAGTAAATATTGTGTTGCAGATGTTATACCTATTTCCACTTGCGACTCAGTTTTACAATGCTTAACCGTAGTTAATGATTTTCAGGTATGCAAAATCCAATGCTTAACTGCAAGATGATAACTAGAACTTCAAATTCGAAAATGTCAGATGATGCATACACTGACAGCGTCGCGCTGCTTTCACATGGGCGGCGCCGAATTTCAGGCGGCGGGGTGGCGTCTGGCCGGTGGCCGGTAGCCGCTGCAGCGCGAGGAAACGCTCGAGCGTAAGCTGTTCTGATCGCGACGCAGCCACGAGCTGCCCTGCGGAATTTTTTCTGAAAATACTTGTTATTGCTGGTGGGTAGAATGTGACTCGAATTATCTTCGATGTTAAATCAGACTCATAACTTTAGATGAGGACCGAAATGTGGTAAAAAAAAAGTAAAACACAGTTGGACGCGAACAAGCGACTATAAGTTTACAATGCACGACGGTGACCACTAGACCATAGGCTCACACAATCCGAGAACGTCTCGGAAGTAGACAAAACTTCCTCCTAACACTTCCGCGTCTTACAGTGTTGCCAGATTGTGCAGATGGCCGGACGTAAGAGTTGTCAGGGGCGGCCAGTTTTATTGACCACCTTATGTGAACTACTCGGACTTAGTCTCTGTGGCGGCCGGCCGGCGGTCAGTTTTTATGTCAAAGACTGTACAGTGCGCTCGGTGCTGTGAAAATGATTGTTTTTCATGCTTCTACGATATTCATCACTCTGGTTCGTGTGAGACTACATCTGTGGTATAAAACAAGAGTGTCATATAAAACAAGAGTATAGTATAACACAAGAATATTTGGTTTTTCATTTTTGTCCTAAAATATTTAATTGTCTTGTTTTCTTAATTTAAGCAATCTCTATTAACAATATTTCACATAAAAATTTATATTTGAAATAAAAACAGAAATTTCGCATGTCATATGTAATTAGAAACAAGAAGACATGGATTATTCATAAAAATTGATGATGAATTTTACAAATACGATATGTAGGTATTTCAAATTAAACGAAAAAATAGACGAAGACCAAGGTGAGACTTGAATCAGCGCTCCATGAACCGCACCAGATTATCAACCTACTGCGCTACTGATTCCGTTACCGTATACATCCAGTGTGCATTTGTATCTCAACTGTTTCTAATACAGTCCTTCGAAAACCTTTTTCGAGCCGATTTTTTTCTCTAAATTTATGAAAAACATTAAGAACAACCTATTTCTCGGCACTTTTCACCGTGTCCCACACGCGTGTTGCACTGAGGAGCAGAAAGCATCCTCAGCCGTTTTCATACTGTGTATTAACAGCGCGACAATCGGAGCACAACAGTACAGTCTGTGACTGTACAAGATATTTGAAATAAAAACTACACAACTACAGCCTGATTAAAAAAACGTTTATGGCTGTTAATACACCAAATTACCCTAAAGTTTCATTTAACGGAATTTAGAAATAATATATGTAACACGTAAGTACTACCTACTTCCAAGAGCGTGAAGCCTTGCTTACACACTAGGTTGCAGGCGACTGCGCTACCGGCCACTGCGCATGCGCGCCCCGCGTTTGACCAACTCGTTGGTGAAACTAAACACTTTCGGCGTGTTCCAACTTTGGCGATACTAGTTGCGTGAGTTTTAGAGGTTGTGTGTGTTCGTAGAGTGTAGACAAACTGAAATATGAACTGAAATACCATCGTTCGATTCGCCCAACTCTTTGTTAAGCAATATTGTTGACAGGAGGGAAGGCTATACAAATTCAAGAAGCTGCATTCTTTATTCAATATTCATCTATTTAAAACATCGTTGCAGTGCTCCCCATTCAAATTTGTTAGAATTTTGAAATATTGCCACTGTTCATATCTATTTTCAAGAGAGTAGTTTGCAAACCGTTCTCTTCGTAATGTGGCCTGCTTCGAATAACTATTGCTGTTAATGTTAATAATTGTTGGTGTTAGTGAAAAAGCGTTATCACCAACTTAAACCGCACTTATAGCATGCCGAGTGATCTCGATTGTAATGCACGCAATATATGTAATTTCACCTCTGGCGACAGTGCTTCATGTATTACAGTACCTTTATTCCTTATCGCTTAATTAACTAGATTTAGAAGAAATGTGAACAATTCTGGTGACATTCTAAGATAATTAAATGGACTTTTTCAATCTTCCGTTATAAATTATTTCAGCAAGGATGCTGAGCAACTGAGCTGACTTCTTTTCTTCATCCAGTCGCGAATAAAAATACGTTTCTTATTTTTTTCTTATGCACCGATCCCACGCAACAAGCTTCAACTCCATCACAGCTCGTGCGACGAAACTGAAGTGTATAATGGTGTCGCCGTGTCTACAGTCATATATGAAACCACTTGCGTGCAACTCATTCCACGGAACGAGTGGCGCAACCCAATGTCGTCGTTTAAACTAGACTTACCACCACCAGTGTACATGTGCTACGGCTTCTGATCAATCATCGTGTTTGTTTACATCAGGTTTATTCTCAAGATGGACAGAATGTAGCACTGTCCGATGAAACTTCAAACATATTAAAGAAACTAGTTTAAATCTGGCCTGGAACCCTATCAAAATACACAACCTTTAAAGCACATTGATTAGTAACAGTTACATGAGTAGTTTCATCCATGATGAGTGAAAGAAACGTACCTGGATGTCTCAGTTTATCATGTAAGGACTCTGAATGACTTCCTTAACACATCCCCAATAACATTTTAAAATTTTGCACGCTTTAAAGCAATCTTCTGAGCGATTGTTGAATCAGAATAGACGTTCTTACACAGAGGAATCAATGTACAGTATCAAAGGTGATGATTGTAAATTATTGGCAGCAACAAGTGATGTTAATGTAATTTCTGGCCTACTTACATCGTCGGCATTGCTGTGTAGTGTTGAAGATGTATTAGAAGTAGATGTAACAGTCTTCATTTGATTAAAATGTTTGTAAGACTTTGTGTGCCACAAAATTTCAGATTTATTCACTATCATATACCTTGCAGTATGCCAAATCATGTCCAGCACTCCGTTTGTCAGAACATGATGTTGTGGTAGAGGTAGCATTATGGTCCTTTTCCATAAGCTCACTTTGTAAATCGGGAGTTTTGCGTAAATTATGTGACAGGAAATCCAGGAGGGGCATGCAGATTGTCTACAGATCTCGCACTAATATTTACTTTTCGCAACCACTTATCCATTTTAATTAGCTCTCCCACAATACAAATTTCAAGCAGTGATGTAGCAACTTTTGATTCTGAATGCTTCAAATGCTTGAATTATTGGTCTTTGAACAACCTTCTCTGTAAGCACAATGTGCAATATACATATACGGCTGTTGTAATCTAGTATTAAGCATTTAACAAGATTTTACAACAGTGCTTAATACAAATCAGCTTATCATTGTTGTTGTCTTCAACAATATTACAAAAGTGTAATTCATAATTCATTCACAAAGGAGGTATTCTGAAAACACTCATTTGCCTGAATCTCGAATGCTGTTAGTCAGTCAGGGTCCTTAGCCAGATATGATAAAGAATTCAAGGAGGACCTACCTTTTTCTTTGCAAATTCATTTGCTAACATATGGACATAATGGACGGGTAAGACCAACACCAGTGACAGATGTTGGAGGAACGGCCATCACATCCAGTAAATCTCCCCCAACTCAGGGTTCCGGGTGACTTTTCCAAATTCTACCCCTTTTCCTAAACTTCTCCAGTCCTTTTCCTTCACTCCTCTTCCTTTCCCTTCTGGCAGAAAAAGGCTCTATAAGTTTGCAAACGCAAAACTTTACATATATCTCTGTTCTCCTGCTGCTGCTTGATGAATAGATTTTTTGTTTACATAACAAATGATATTGGATGGATTACTACTCACCAAACACAGCAGACAGGCACAATGTAAGCACATATGCCTGTCTGCTGCTCTCAGTGCCTCCTCTGTGTGGTGAGTAGCAGTCTATCTTATTTCAATTGTTGTACTCCACAAATAATATCCAGATCAAAGGTACAGCACTGAGAAATAATAAAATGCAAAACTGTTTTTAGAGTACTGATTTATTATTTACATGTGCAGAATTAAACAAGCATATTCCAGTGGAAAATACAAGTCCAAAGAAAACTTTAAATAAGATTTCTAAAAATAAGTTATTCTTTTCCATCAATGAATACCTTCACTTCTCTCTCTCTCTCTCTCTCTCTCTCTCTCTCTCTCTCTCTCACACACACACACACACACACACACACACACACACACACACAAGAGAAAGATGGTCAGAAAGGATACCGAGAGGGGGAGAGAGGTGGTTTATTGTTTCTCAAAACATATCATGCATCATATCCTCCATGAACTTTTTGTAGATACTCATAAACTTTGCAACAAATGCTTCTAAATGCATAATAGCTTTATTGCCGTGGTGTAAACGGTGTTCATATAAAGCTGCTGCAGCAACCACTTGTGTCTTCAGTTGCATGTCGCACTTCTCCACCACTTCATCAACGAGGTGCTGTAGGGAATAAAATAATATTATAAACAAAAATAACTGGAAAGGGGCAGCACATCAAATACTTCTTCACACAGATGTTAACTACCAAGACCATTAACTAGAACTTCACACAGTTTGTAACACCTCCATTATAACGTCTTGTCTTTACTTTATTACATTCAGTATATATAACCAGAAATGAAGAGGAGATATCTTAAGTGCAGTAGACATATTATTAAAGAACATGCTTAGAATAGTTTGTTAAAAACTTTGTTTATCCACAATGAGAAGATTTACATGGATGTGTTTAGTGACAAATTGTGTAAGTGACAAAATGCTAAGGCTTATTAATACAAACAAAACCAAACAACTATTAATGTATTACTAGTAATGAAAATGACTGATAGTAGGTAACAATCATCTCTGAATGTAATGAAGACATAGGACCTGTTATTCTAAATCTGAAGTACTTAAAACAATTAAAGTAAGTGAACAGTAATTATTCAGACAAAATTTTGACGGCCCATTTGTGCCGGTTCTAGCTTCGTATGGTTTGCTTTATTCAATGCAAATCTAATGCTAAGTATGTGAATAAGTAACAAATTTTCTATCAGTGTCAGATCTCATTGTACTTTTAATTAACTATTATTTGCAGGCTGTAAGCAGAATGCTATAGTCCATGAGATTGTACACTGTGGTGAATACACTAATAGTTGTTATTGTTGTACCAGATTTGAAGTATGAGGAAAGTTGCAAATCAAGTCAATTCACCAAAATGTATGTGCAAGGGCCTTTCAGATCATAACACAATGAAGAAAGAGCTGTAATAAGGAAAGAAGTGCTACTTCAAGACTTGTAAGATACTGAAGTATACCATTTGGAACAAAACATAGTATTTTTAAGTACCTCTGGAAAGAAAAATAAGCAGCCTTGCCCAGTTACAGATCTAGAGTCATTCCAAACTGAAGCAGTTTTTCAGCACATTTATGGATATTATAGTAGGAAAGAATACCCCACAACAGCAAAGTTCCTGATTTCTTTAAAAGACTCTGAATTTTCTTCAGTAGGGAAAACAGCACTTTAAATTATATTTATAAAAAATATGGTCTTATGCTCCAAAAAGCTAATGCAGTTGTGGCTCCTAGTATCTTCTTACATAAAATTATAGGAAAGGATAGCCATTCAATTATATGGTCAAATGAAACCTGGGTAAATGTTGGAGAAGCAGTTGATAAGTGCTGAACAGATGATACTCTGAATAGGAGCAGTCGTCAATCATCGGAAAGAGGAGCCAGATTCATTGTAGACCACACAGGTTCTTCGAACGGTTTTGTGTATGAACAACTTTTAGTTTTTCAATCAAGAAAAACCTGTGACTGCCATAAGGATCTGGACCATCCGAAATTTCTGCAGTGCTTCAAATATTTGGTGCTCCAGTTTAGAGTTCCGACAGTGTTTGTAATGGATAATGCACCTTATCATTCAGTGATATTAGACAAAAGTCCAACACCTACTGACTCCGAAGCAACTATTGTGCAGTGGTTATGGTGAGACACATTGCTGTGGACATGAGTCTAACAAAACTGCTGCTACATGAGCTTGTGAAACAAAGTAAGCACATGTGTCTATAGATGAAGTTGCTAGAGAACAGCGTCATATGGTAATTAGACTACCACTTTATCACTGACATTTCAACAAAATTGAACTGACTCAGAGTGGCATTGAGACTTGCATTCAAAATAATAAATCTTTTACTATAACATAAATGGAAAGGCATTGCACAAAGTGGTGGTGGTGGTTGTTGGGATGTTTAAGGGGGACTAAACAGCGAAGGTCATCAGTCCCCCATTCCAAAAACAGGCGAGCCGAAAATTGGCGGAGCAGGTAAAAACCAAAGGGGGGGAGGAGACTCCCCCCCCCCAGGCACTAAAAGAACACAAATGCAGCAACAAACACTACAGACAAGAAGAGTACAGATGAACACCAGACAGAAAGAAACAGAAGAAAAGAAGATGGCCGGAGACTGGTTGACTGACCACGAGAACAAAAAAAAGGGAAAGAGTCAACCATCCGACAACACACCAAAACAGCAACAAATATTGAGAGACGCAAGGACAAAAGACACAGAAAGGGAAAGGTGCAGGACCTCCCTAAATGGAACCATAACAAGGACTACCACAGATAAAATTTAAAAAGTCATCAGCCATGGAGGCATCGTCGCATAAAACCAAAGGCAAAGTGCCCGGGAGATTAAAAGACTGCCGGAGGGTGCGCAGTCGGGACACTCCAACAAAATGTGGGTGCCCGTCAGCCGGGACCCACACCGACACAGGGGGGGATCCTCCTGACGCAAAAGATGACTGTGCATCAGGTAGGTATGGCCGATGCGCAGCCGACACAGGATGACAGAGTCCCTGCGAGAAGCCCGCAGGGAGGAGCACCACACATCGGTCGTCTCCTTGACAGCCCGCAGTTTATTCGGGGATGTCATGCCACGCCACTCAGCAGTCCACATCCCAAACACCTTACGGCGCAACACCAGCTGCTGATCGCGAGCCGTGAGGCCGATCTCCAAAGCTGGGGCGTCGATCGCCCCTTTCGCCAGCCTGTCAACACGTTCGTTCCCCAGTATGCCAACGTGACCTGGCATCCAAACAAAGACCACCGAATGACCAGAACGGGTAATGGCGGAAACAGACTCCTGACTAGAGGACACCAGAGGAGAAGAGGGATAGCAGCAGTCGATGGCCTGGAGGCGGCTCAGGGAGTCACTGCAGATGACGATGGACGTACCGGAGCAGGAACGCATACGCTCAAGAGCGCGCAATATGGCCACCAGCTCTGTAGTAAAAATACTGCAGCCAACAGGCAAGGAGCGCTGTTCAACACGGGCAACGTGAGCAAAAGCGTAGGCAGTGCGACCATCAACCAGGGAACCATAGACAGTCTCACAGCCCGAAAATGAGGCGAGGAGCGCAAGAAAACTGCGACGGAGGGCCACAGGCGGAACCGAGTCCCTGTGGCAAGTCCAGACGGACGGACGGACGGGGCAAACACCAGGGAGGCGTAGGTGCACGGACCCGGAAGGGAGGCAGAAGAGGGAATGACCCCAGTTCCGACAGCAGGGACTGGACGCGGACAGCTACGGAAAGCCCAGACCTAGGTCGCCGTTCGGGCAGATGGAGGGCCATGGCAGGGAAAAGCAGGCGACGATTGGGATGGCCCGGCGAGCAATGCACGTGGACAGCATAGTCGGCGAGCAGTCGATGGCGACGAATCTGCAGCGAGGGAACCCCGGCCTCCACCAGTAGACTATCCACGGGGCTCGTACGAAAAGCGCCAGTTGCAAGCCGAACCCCACAGTGGTGTGTGGGGTCTAACAATGTCAACACTGAGGGTGATGCAGACCCACAGGCCAGGCTCCCATAATCAAGCCTTGACTGCACAAGGGCCCTGTACAATTGCAACAGCGTGCAGCGATCCGCACCCCAAGATGTGTGGCTCAGGCAGCGGAGGGCGTTGAGGTGCCGCCAGCACTTTTGCTTCAGCTGAGTAATATGAGGAACCCATGTGAGCCGGGCATCAAAGACGAGTCCTAAGAAGCGGCATGTGTCCACCACTTCAAGCAGGTGGCCGTTGAGGTAAAGTTCAGGATGAGGGTGGACCGTCCGACGCCTGCAGAAGTGCATAACTCGAGTCTTGGCTGCAGAGAACTGAAAACCATGAGTCAGAGCCTATGATGCTGCCTTGCGAACGGCTACTTGCAGCCTGCGTTCGGCGACTCCCGTAGTCGTGGAGCTAAAGAAGATGCAGAAGCCGTCAGCATACAAAGAAGGAGACACCGACGACCCCACGGCTGCAGCCAGACCATTAATGACCACTAGAAATAAGGAGACGCTCAACACCGAGCCCTGCGGGACCCCATTTTCCTGTGTATAAGAGGAACTAGAGGTGGCACCGACTTGCACCCGGAAAGAGCGGCGCAATAAAAAGGTTTGCAGAAAAGCCGGGAGCCGACCACGAAGACCCCACTCATGCAACGTAGCAAGGATGTGATGCCTCCATGTGGTGTCATACGCCTTCCGCAGATCAAAAAAGACAGCAACGAGATGCTGACATCGGGAAAAGGCCGTACGGATAGCAGATTCCAGCCGCACAACATTGTCCGCAGCAGACCGGCCCCGACGGAAGCCACCCTGGGATGGAGCGAGGAGACTGCGCAACTCAAGGACCCAACACAAATGCCGCCCCACCATACATTCGAGCAATTTGCACAAAACGTTGGTGAGGGTAATGGGACGATAGCTGTCCACCGCCAGTGGGTCCGCACCGGGCTTCAAGATGGGGACAATAACACCCTCTCGCCACTGCGACGGGAACACGCCCTCGCTCCAAATGCGGTTAAAGATGGTGAGGATGTGTCTCTGGCAGTCCCTGGAGAGATGCTTCAGCATCTGTGCGTGGATGCAGTCTGGTCCTGGTGCCGTATCAGGGCAATCGGCGAGGGCAGCGAGGAATTCCGTCTCGCTGAAAGGAGCATTGTATTTTTCAGAACGACGCGTGTGGAATGATAACGGCGACTGCTCGACTCGCTCCTTTAGAGAGCGAAAGGCGGGGGGATAAGTTGCAGTCGCAGAGCTCTTAGCAAAGTGTGCAGCAAGGCGTTCAGCAATGGCGGCAGCGTCCGTGCAGACAGCGCCGTCCAAGGAGATCGCAGGGACACCCATAGGGGTCTGGTATCCATAAATCCGCTGGATCCGGGACCACACGAGCGAGGGGGAGACACGGGAGCCCAAGGATGAGAAATACCTCTCCCAGCACTCCTGCTTACGCCGTGCAATAAGACGACGGGCCAAGGTACGGAGCCTCTTAAAGGCGATGAGGGTCTCTGGAGACGGGTGCCGCCTATGACGCTGGAGGGCCCGCCTACGGTCGCGAATAGCCTCAGCAATCTCCAGCGACCACCAGGGTACAGCCTTCCTCCGAGGGAGTCCAGAAGAGCGGGGGATGGCAGCCTCTGCCGCCAAAATGATTGACGTGGTTAAGACACGGACCACCTCGTCAATGTCACCCTGTGGGAGAGACTCGATGGTTGCAGCGGAAGTAAAAGCCGGCCAGTCAGCCCTGTGGAGAGCCCAGCGGGGCAGGCGCCCAGAAGAATGACACTGGGGCAGTGACAAATAGATGGGAAAATGGTCACTACCACACAGGTCAGGATGCATTCTCCAGTGGAGGGATGGGACAAGTCCGGGGCTGCAAAGAGAGAGATCGATGGCTGAGAACGAGCCATGGGCCACACTGAAATGCGTGGGAGCACCCGTGTTCAAGAGGCTAAGGTCGAGCTGAGTCAACAAATGCTCCATGGCACGACCTCGGTCATCGGAGACAGTCCCACCCCATAGAAGGTTGTGGGCATTGAAATCGCCCAGTAACAAGGAAGGTGGCGGCAATTGGGCCAGCAGAGCAGCCAGCTCATGCTGCGCGACATCACCATCCGGTGAAAGGTAAAGACTGCAGACGGTAATAGCCTGTGGCGTCCACACCCTAACAGCGACAGCCTCTAAAGCCGTTTGTAGAGGGACAGACTCGCTGTGAAGAGAGTTAAGGACATAGATGCAGACGCCACCAGACACCCTTGCATAAGCTGCTCGGTTCTTATAATAACCCCGATAGCCACGGAGGGCGGGGGTTCGCATTGCTGGAAACCAAGTTTCCTGCAGAGCAATGCAGAGAAAAGGATGAAGGCTGATAAGTTGTTGGAGCTCAGCTAGATGGTGGAAGAAACCACAGGGTCAGTCTCAGGGACGGACGACGACCGTGAGGCCCTACGACCAGGGACTGGTGGTTGTTTGAGCAACTTGTGGGTGTCTGCTGTGCCGCTGGTCGGAAATTGCGAAGGGAGGTCCCCAAGGGACCCCTTCCTTGCGAGAGGAGTCGAAGAAGTCTTACGCTTCTCCGGCTGGGAAGGGGGAACTGATGTCCCCGAATGTTGGGGGGGGGGGGGGGGGGGTGGTGTTGCTCCTGAAGTAGATGGAGCAGGAGCAACAGGTTGTGAAGGGCCCCCCACAAGCAAGGGGGCTGGTGGATTCTGACCGATCTGAGAGCCGATTCGGGACGATGGGAGAACCGTCGTGACAGCAGCGGCGTAAGTGGATGTCATTGCCACAGGATGGAGCCGCTCATATTTCCGCCTAGCCTCGGGGTATGTCAGGCGGTCCAGGGTCTTATATTCCATTATCTTCCTTTCTTTCTGTAATATCCTACAGTCCGGCGAGCAGGGGGAATGCTGTTCTCCGCAGTTAACACAGATAGGAGGCGGGGCACATGGAGTATTGGGATGTGAAGGACGTCCACAATCCCGACACGTGATGCTGGAAGTACAGCGAGATGACATGTGCCCGAACTTCCAGCACTTAAAACACCGGATCGGAGGAGGGATATATGGCTTCACATCACAACGGTAAACCATCAGCCTAACCTTTTCGTGTAAGACATCACCCTCGAAGGCCAAGATGAAGGCACCGGTGGCCACCTGATTATCCCTCGGACCCCGATGGACGCGCTGGACAAAGTGAACACCTCATCGTTCAAGGTTGGCGCGTAATTCATCATCGGACTGCAGAAGAAGATCCCTGTGGAATATAATACCCTGGACCATGTTGAGACTCTTATGCGGCGTGATGCTAACTGAAACATCCCCCAACTTGTCACAATTGAGCAACATCCGTGACTGGGCAGAGGATGCCGTTTTGATGAGCACAGAACCAGAGAACATCTTGGACAAGCCCTCCACCTCCCCGAACTTGTCCTCTAAATGCTCCACAAAAAACTGGGGCTTGGTCGACATAAACGAGTCCCCATCAACCCGCGTACATACGAGGTACCGGGGGGAATATTTCCCACTGCTATCTTTAGCCAGGCGTTCCTCCCATGGAGTGGGCAGGGAGGGAAACGATCTCTGATCAAATTTCTTCCCGTTGAGGGTAGACCTCGATCGCTTAGAGACTGCTGGTGGAGGCCCACCAGCGAGAGACGATGTACCACGCTTCATTGCGGGTCATCCGCCCTGATGCCACCCACTCCGACCAGGGGCTCTCCCCACTGGCGCCACCCAGCCGCAGCAAAGACCACCTGGCAGGATGGCCTTTGCCGGGAGTCCCGATGCCCCAGAGGGATAAGCATCTACTCCTCGGCATACGTGGGGAGGTAGTAGCTCAGGCATCAGCAGTGCGATCCCTGTGTAGTCAGGGGGCTACCACCACAACGGACTAGCTACCGCGCTGGATGTCGGGTGTCGAAATATCCATGTACATCATGAGGGCAAAGATGGAAGAGCACATTGGAGGGAATGTATGCCACCCAGAACACACTGCAGTGGATGTGGCCGGAAGCTCGATGTAAGTCCAACTCCATGAAAAATCAGGTGTGCCAGATCTTAGGGCAAGATGGATTTAAGATGCACCACGTAAGGTGTCCTTCCCCAAATGGTACGCACTAACGGAAAAATTTAGAAATGGAGTGGTCAAACCCCTTAGGGGACCATCAGATTAAAGGCCGAAACAGTTGAGACTCCTTTTAGTCGCCTCTTACGACAGCATTGCACAAAGATCTTGCTAGTGTAGACGATGGCTCATGGAGGAAGAAAGTAGACAACATTGGTAAGCTTAGCACAGACTATAGATAGAATTATAAATGAGGATGTCTGTTGATGAAAATGATGGTTTTGGCACCAATTTCAATTATAGTGATTAGAACTTGATGGAATTGGACCACTGACACCTAAGTTGGTGCATGTCAACATACAAAGAATTAACACTTTCATTCTGTATCATAGTAAGCACTCATTTCTTTATTTCATTCTATGAATGTTGATAGTGTGTTTTTGTTTACATTACTATGTGAAGTTTTTATACACAGCTATTGTGGTAACAAGTCGGAACAATTTCTCTTAGACACTGTCATTAACTTTGGTTGTTATTTATTAATGTCGCAGTTTCATATATCAGCATACACTTTTTCTCTGTAGTTGTTTTCTTGATTGCCAGAAACATGTTCTTTGTTATACTTACGTATACATTATTATGCAACTGCTTATATACATGGCAATTGTAACCTACATTTGCGGAACATCCTGCGGTGCCAACTATAGCGACCTCGCAATTGCAGTAAAGCCAACTACACATGAGCTTCAAGTTAAAGTGACATGTTTCATCGGACTGGCAGTAGGGTGTAAACTACTTCGCCACCTTATTCATTAAAACTGTGTGTGTGTGTGTGTGTGTGTGTGTGTGTGTGTGTGGTCAATCAAATGAATGCTTAACCGATCTATCCGCTAGCATTCCCCCCCCCCCCCCCCCGCCACACACACACACACACACACACACACACACACACACACACACACACACACACACCAATGCCACATTGCCGACAATAGTAATCATTTTGTGCTCTGTTACAATCACTTGTTTCAACTTGTGACACAAAATTCCTAAATGTAAACATGAGACAGATAAATACAACACAAATAAAAGGTTAGAGGAAGGTGAATCTGCATCCAAGTAATCTAATGAGTATAAGATTGGTAACACAAAAATTACAGATATAAAAAGCAAAAGAGGAGCATCACAAATTTTATATATAAGTTTAATTTTACTAATGGATCGGCAAGTCGTAAAACTATGAAGCTTATCATGAACATGGACCTAGATGATGCTGTTTCGAAGTGTTTTACACAAAAAAGATCACAGAGAGAATATATCTTCGTTCCCAATTGAAAAAAAAAAAAAAAAAAAAAAAGTTAAATGGCAATTCAATCTAACGAAACTCTTGGAAGACTATCAAATTTTAAAGCAAGCACAGGCTGATTAAAATGCTTTAGATCAAGACACTTCATCTGTAAACTCCAAATACAATGTCTGAGACCAGTATGGACTGAAGCTGTGACTCACTTACCAAGAGAAAGTCTGATGTACAAGTTGAGCAAACAATATTTCATACACAAACTATGAATACTGTACAGCCAAGTACACTGGAGAAAAGACAGTCACTATGCAATGAAACCTTTATGCCTCTTCATTCCCAATTACATTTTTAATCCATTCTTGTACACCCATTTTGACTACTACTTTCTGCCAAAACTACATGACAGCCATATTTTGCTCTAAAAGTTCAGCATTTAAAGCCAAAATTTATCAGAACAAGTTCACTTGCCTTGAAAATGAGTTCTGTAGGAATGCCATGGATAATGAGTTCATACAATTTCTCTCGAATTATCCCAATCTGTCTAGGTGTTTGCTCTGCAACCATGAGGTCTGACACACCTTGTAAAAACACCAACCAGTCTGGCAACTGCACTGGCGAATCTGCTGTTGGAGTATTCCTGTGTAAGGAAAAAAAAATTTATTCAGTGTTTCATTCATTCCTTCATACATTTAGTTCCCTAAATCTCATCATTACAAAGAGCCCTCTGGAATGTGGAACAAAGTAAGTTACACTTTAGAAGGCAAAAACAGCTACTGCAGTAAAGCAACTAACATAAAATTGTAGCTAGTGCTAATCTACTGAGAACTGAAATTTATAGGAACACACACACACACACACACACACACACACACACAGGGTGAGTTTGACACGTGCAGAAAATTGTCTGCAGCAAGTAACATAATTAGCACACAAAAATACCCCTAACAATTTTTTTTTCTCCAATAATTATGTCAAAGCTTTTTTAGTTAGAGGAACGACCTTTGGAAACTGTGCTGGAACAGGTAGCTGTGAGCAGATGTCAGAAAAAGGCTCAACGAAATTATTTAGTTATATGTTGTTCTTTCTTACTCAAGTCAGAGTAACTTTACAAGCATTTGTTAGAGTGGAAAATTGTACATAACTCCTAAGTCCTTTTCAGCATTACATGAATGTAGTTTCATTTTTTGTACGTACCAAAATGTCTCTCTTCATTTTTGGTACGTACCAAAATCTCTCTCTCTCTCTCTCTCTCTCTCTCTCTCTCTCTCTCTCTCTGTGTGTGTGTGTGTGTGTGTGTGTGTGTGTGTGTGCCTCTTACACTATCCTACTGCTGTTTTTCTTTACTAAACATTTATCTAACTTACGGCTTTCAATACTTGGAAAGTTGAAAACATGTTTAATAATTATTTCAATGATTTATAAAAGGAGTGGCTTTTAAGGTACTCTCTTGTCTGCGTATTTCCAATTTCCTGCCCGAATCCATTATCCACCTGTTGTAGATTTTAGAACCTGAAAACAATATTCCATCCTGAACCCTAGATACAGAAGCAGGGTCAATTAGGAAATGACTTTTACTTCTAATATTGTGGTTGTGGATTTTACAGTTTATCCTAAATTCACTTTTATTGTTAACCACAAATATCATTTGAGCGTAGTCAGCCACAGCGTGCCAGACTGTATGCATGCTGTCCAGCATGTATCAGCTTTGTCAGGTTCATTTTGGCTATGCTCAGTCCTTCTCAGAATTATTCGGTATGAGGTGACTGCAATGTAATGCTGTTTCCTCCAGCCATTCATGTGGTTTTTTTTTTTTTTTTTTTTTTTGGTTGGCACGACTTTATTCTGTTTGTGAAGGCAGTGCTGTTTATCCCTAGCTATTTGCTCATGGTATAAAGACAGTTTGAACGTCCAATGGTTATTGCAATGGGATGTACACTAAAAAAAGAGGCAGTCTAGTGGCCTACAAAATGAGTGGGAATCACAACTTTTTTTCAAAGATAAGAATGTTAATTCTCAATGTTTATTATGCAGCTGTATTATCATCTGGCACAAAAATTAGCTACAAAACAACTTTACAACACCTTTGTATGCCAGCTTTGTAGAGGATGGTGGTTGAAACGTCAGGTGGTCAATTTCAAGTACACAGCAGTACACCTTCAGCCATAAATTTTGAACTCTTTATTAATGTAATAGGATAGATTAAAAAATCTGCTCACCAAGCAGCAGAAGAAGAACACACATAAAAAAGTTTTACTTATGCAAGCTTTCGGAGCCAAGGGCTCCTTCTTCCGGCAGTAGGGTTGAAGGGGAAGAAATAGGGGTGAAGCAAAAGGACTGGAGAAATTTAGGAAAAAGTGCACAGTTTGGAAAGTCACCCAGAACCCATTGTTACTGGAGACTTAGCGGACAGGATGAGAAGGCATCAGTCTTTCCTTCTTATCCCATACAGTAAGTCTGCCCCGTCTCAGGATTCTGGATGACTTTTCCAAACTCTGCCCTTTTTCCTAAATCTCTCCAGTCCTTTTCCTTTACCCCTTTCTTCCCCTTCAACCCTTCTGCCGCAAGAAGGAGCCACTGAGTCTTAAGGCTTGCACAGTGTGGGGAAGCAAGCTGGTATCTTTTTATTTCCTCTCTTGTTTTGCTATCTGCCTCCTTGAAATTCATTTTTTCATTTTTGACTAATTATCATTGACATACGTGAGTATAATCTGCATTTTCATAAAAGAGAAAGGTTGGCCCTCAGTTTTAAAGAATACAGCACCATATCTAGTTTTGTGCTTAGTTTTATGTATGTAATTGATTTTCTAATTTATTTCAACTATTTCTAGTTAATATCTTTTGTTATAGGATGATATCAGTAATTGTTTTGTAACTTAAATTCTATTGTTGACTCATAAACAAATATAAATTCTTTACTAATTATAAACATTTGGAGGATCAACTAATAGTATTCTTGAAGGATCTATTTGGCTCTATTTGAAAACATGTTAGCAAAGCCAGCCCTTAATTAATTCCAAAGTAATTACTAGTTTTGTCAAAAGTATTGTTTGCATAACTACAAGGTGTACAACTTTGCTTCCACCGTTTTTTCCCTAATATTTGAGGCTTTAATGAAACAAACTGGTTACACATGTATCATTCAAAGTATTTTCCATCGCTGGCCACTACTTTCTCCCATCTTTCGGGCAGTGTACGATTCTCGCGCCGAAAAAACTGTTCATCTTTTGAAGCGATCCACGAATCGATCCAATTTGTGACTTCTTCATGAGATTGGAAGTGTTGGTCAGCCAGGCCATGCACCACTGATCTAAACAGGTGACAGTCAGAGGGAGCAATGTCTGCAGAATACGGCGGGTGGAGTAGGACTTCCCATTTTAAAGCTTCCAAGTACGTTTTGACCTCTTTTTCAACGTGGGGTTGAGTGGTGTTGTGCTGCAAAATCACTTTATCGTGCCTCTCGCTGTATTGTGGCCTTTTGTCTTTTAATGCTCTGCTCAAACGCATTGTATTCAATAACGGGCACCTGTGATTGTTTCACTTAGTTTTAACACCTTACGGTACACGACTCCAAGCTAGTCCCACCAAATGCAGAGCATGATCTTGGAGCCAGGAATATTCGGTTTGCCCATTGATATGGAAGCATGGCCGGGATATCCCCATGATTTTTGCCTTTAGGTTTATCGTCCCCGGTCACAATGCAATGCAGAAATCCCTTCCGTTTTTGCCGCTGAAGCAACTGTCAAAAACACACAAATGCAATACAATGTCTCTTGTTTTCAGCTCACACGGTACCCAAGTTCCTTCTTTCTGAATCATGCCCATAGCCTTGAGACGTTTTGAAATGGCTCTCACTAATTGTGCCAATTCATCTTGAAGCACTTGCCCGCAAAAGGCAAAGGTCCCGAGTTCGAGTCTCGGTCCGGCACACAGTTTTAAACTGCCAGGAAGTTTCATATCAGTGTACGCTGCACAGTGAAAACCTCATTCTGGAATTCAGCTTGATTTTGACATTAGTCTTTACTCAGCACTGTCTCCAATTCTGCATCTTCAAATAAATTCTCTCTTCCACCACTGTGCCAGTCTACAACATTAAAATCACCTTTCTTGAAGCATTGAAACACTCACGACATATTCTTTCACTAATAACGTCCTTACCATACGTACTTGAGAGCATTCGATGAGACTCAGCCGCTGTTTTCTTCATACTGAAACAAAACAGTAACACCTCCTGCAAATGATGGGAATTAGGCTCGTAAACGGACATTTTCAATCAAGAACAACTTTACGATGCAGACACAAATTGACTAATGTTTGAATGAGGCTATGTTGACCGAGGTCCTGACATCTGTGATCTGTTTCTTTCGACGGCTACTTACCGTTGTTGCAACCTATTGGAAAAAGGCACAAGCAAAGTTGTACACCTTGTATATCTGTTAATTTCATCATATAAACAAATAATTCAGTCTAACCCTTGTAGTAGAAGAAACTGTTAAAAGAAACGAATTTTTCGATGTACTCAGTTAAGTTTTAATTGTAATTTATGTAACTTAAACATCAAACAATGTGTAGTTTCAGTACCTATTATTGTGGTGATATATATAAGCGCTCGATTTTTGGTCCCAAGTCAGCCAGTCCACGGCAGAGTTTCAGACAAGGAACCACTATTGGTTAGATCAACAAAATTGCATAAACTTAACAGTGAAATAAGTATAACACAAATAGGCCGTGTGTTGAAACAATATCCTGGTTAAAAACACAATTTCTCTATCCTGGTTAAAAACACAATTTCTCCTGCATGAAATTACGTATAATGCGGGTGAAAATACATCCGTGTTAAGCAACAGTATACTGTCCCTTGGAGCTGTAAAACCTATCAGTCCTTTGAATCTTAAAGGTCTTATACCGGCGGAGGATGTTCCAGCACTTTAGGAAACGAAATCCACGAAAAACAATGCATTTGGAAATATGTTTGATGCGAGACAATATGCACACAGTTTATTTTTGTATTGCGGAAATATATACACAAATTCCACAAATTACAGCACAGTAGCTTCCGTAGCTCTAAAATAGAGATTGTGTTGAGCGATGTGCTTTTGTCAGCCAGTCATAGCTCATGTCACGTGGTCTCACTAGCGAATGATGGCAGTTATTCAGAGCACGAGGCCCACGAGAAAGACAGGCCGTGGCGCATACGTTACGAAAGTGCATTTCTACACCAGTTAACCCATAACTAGATGTGTATGTACGAACGAGAATTGCATCATCTATTGGAATGCACTATTATTGAATCTTACCATTGTTAGTCCTACAATGATAGGAAATCCGTAGGCCTACTAACAGGCTCTAATTTGGCAATTAAAATCATGCCAAAATGATTATCAGTTGCGTAAGGTACCACATCTATGAAAGGAGAACTGTTACGGAGAAGAGACTAAATGCTATAAACGAGCAGTTATACCATTTCTATTGAGACTTGATTTTAAATTGTGTTGTACAAATAGTAATCAGTAAGACTTCATAATAACGGATTCCAGTACAAGATGCAATTCTCGTTAGTATGCACGCACCCAGTTGCGAGTATGCACGTACCCAGTTGCGAGTTAACAGATTCAGGCCGTTCTTCATGACGTACGCGCCGCAGCCTGTCTTTCTCGTGGGCCTTGTTCAGAGCATAAGACATGTTATGCAATCAACCACTAGCAGCATCACTGTTAAGTAGCGTGACCATATGAAGACGAAAGGTTAATGGGTTAAAGAAATGTAAGTACACTATATCTTCACGAAAAGCTGAACTTTCACATACAATATTGGGTATTAACAATGTTTGCTGTTTTTTTCTCAGAGGGCATGGTTAGGCAGGAACCTAAGAATGCTTCGGAAACTGAACTGCTGTATTTAATGTATTTCGTAAAAGTACTTTCGTACTACGCAAACATGCAGTTCAAATGGCGATGCAAATCAATGATCTTTCCAAAATGCATTGTTTTTTGCTGGATTTCATTTCCTAAAGTCCTCGGAAGTATAAAACCCCTAACCTTTCCATAAGCCGTTTTCCAATAACACAATTAATTTAGTTTTTATTTCTTGATCATGGCTGCAGTGATTTAGGAGAACCTTTCAAAGTGAAGTTTATACTTAGCTGTAGTGGGTGCCATGTTTTCTCGAAGAGTGATGCAACAACTTTTACGCTGTTTTTATTTGAAACTCCGAATATATTGTACAACATTTAAACACCCACTGACGTAAGGCTGCGAGCACTCACAGCAAGGTCTGGGGATCTTTGCGAGCATTCTGCGTTCTGCCTGACTGGGACTGGAGTGGCAATGAAGGATGGGACAGAATAGGAGAGCAGTCACCACAGCGTCAGCTGGTCAATGCAAAGCAATCCAGTGACTGGATGAAGTGGGAAGAGACATCGCTGCGAGCTGAGATGGCGAGGTGAGGTGACCGAGCCAGCAATCGATCACACGAAAGACGAGCCATCGCTTTCAGCAGCTAACATCGTTATATGCCTGCTCAAAATCCCAATACCGTGAAACGCCATAATAATACAGCCGTTGTTACCGAGATTAAATACAAATAAAACAATTGCTGTTTACACATCCAATGCCAAAAAATATAACTTGGTATATGTAAAGAGAAAAAAAAAACGTCGAGACAGTATTATAGGAAAATACTAGCTGGCAGGAAAGTGGTAAACAATGACATTACGTAAGTTAGTCATCAGTAATTAAAGGAGGAAAATCTGGAGGAAGAGTCTTAAAATACTTGTTTATTGAGCCGAGTACCATGTTCTTCAGATGATCAGATTACGGTGTAGTTAGCACGTTTCGGGTTGTTTTTGTGCTCTATCTTTGCAACAAACATTCGCAGATACAGAAGCAGTTACTAGAGCGCACTCCGCAACGTCTACGTTCTCCAGCCATCGTATCACGCAAAACTTCAAGGGCAACCTTTCCAATTCCGTGGTCCAAATATACAGAGCTACTCTGGCATGGAAATCCTTAAATAGGTTTTACAAGGCATGTACAAACTGAATTATCATCCAGAGTGTTTCCTTTACTGTGGACTTGATTAGCAGAAAAATATGGAGAGGAGGCTTGCAAGTACGTCAAAGAACAGCAAGAAAACAAAGCGTGAAGACAACAATAACAGCTGAAGAGCATTTATTATGTTTCTAGGTACGGAGGGATACATAAAAAGCGACATTATCAGTATACTGGATGTCAAGTAAAACCATATTTTAAAATTAAGCGGGTAAATCATTCCTCTACAAGTAAATCAACATGTATGCTGGTACAGAATCTAGGCTTTAAATTAAAATCAGTATACGTACAACAGAAGGTGTACCAAGCCTAAAGCACTTCGGAAATTTTACATACAGCAGAGTGCCTCAGTTGTAAAGTAACTGGGAGCCAAGTCATTCGTAACCGGCAGACTTCATAACTTAGAAATCGTGGATGGCAGACGAGAGCAAGTAACCAATAGCAGCCGATACAGAGACAGAGAGAAAGAGAGAGAGAGAGAGAGAGAGAGAGAGAGAGAGAAGAACTTTGATCGATGAGTGTGGTGGCCTTAATATCTTTCGTCTTTATAATTGAGGTGCTGTACTGTAAATGTAAAATTAGCTAGAAACTTGCAACAGATTACTGGAGTAAGACTGGCTGATAAGCCTTGTCATTCATAGTTTCTTCAAGGGTCAATAAGCGCAACGCTACTAATAATATCATAATTAGCGCCGATTGTTGCTTGGCAGAGACAGTGTTTTCAAACGTGCCTCGCTAGCTTTTCAGATCACACAGTCTGTCAGTTGTCAGCGTGCTCGGCTCATCTGTTGAATGCAGTTCTGCACACGTGCGGGATAAAGTTTTATAAACTGACAAGGTAGGTAACACTCACTGTGTCATATTTCATTATGCGTAATACTGAGGCGCAGCCTTATTTCATCCATCGTTCCTCTTTCTCCAATAAAGGTTGCCCACCAACAATCACTGCGACTGCGCCATGTCGATTGGTTTTCAAGATAGCTGGCTTTCAGATCCAGCATTCAAGGACTGGTTGGTGAAAGTACCCACAGACCTTTATAGTGCTAAATGTGGATTATGTCCAGGGACCCTCATTAACATCCGTACCATGGGAAGATCGGCTCTTACAAGTCACATGACAAAATCCAAGAAGCATGTCGCGAACGCAGCTGCCATGAGAAGCACAGCAAGTTTGTATGTCTACACCCAGCCGGAAGCGACCACTTCAACCCAGCAGACAGATTCTACTTCCACTACCACACCTGCGGATTCAGCTGGGTCAACAACAGTGGCATTGGCCGCTGGAGTTGTTGCGCCTCCACAGAAGGATGTCACTGCAATGTCAAAACCCAGGGGTAAACTGAGAGGAATTGATCGGATGACAATATAGGACGAAGTAACAAAGGCAGATGATGAAGAAAGGGTATGATGAGATAAAAGAAATTATTCAGATAGTAAAGGGAGATGAAAATTAAATAGTCACGGGTGAGTGGAATTCGATAGTAGGAAAACGGAGAGAAGGAAATGTAGTAGGTGAATACGGATTGGGGGTAAGAAATGAAAGAGGAAGCCGCCTGGTAGAATTCTGCACAGAGCATAACCTAACCATAGCTAACACTTGGTTCACGAATCATAAAAGAAGGTTGTATACATGGAAGAATCCTGGAGAAACTAGAAGGTATCAGATAGATTATATAATGGTAAGACTGAGATTTACAAGTCAGGTTTTAAATTGTAAGACATTTCCAGGGGCAGATGTGGACTCTGACCACAATCTACTGGTTATGAACTGTAGATTAAAACTGAAGAAACTGCAAAAAGGTGGGAATTTAAAGAGATGGAACCTGGATAAACAGACTAAACCAGAGGTTGTACAGAGTTTCAGGGAGAGCATAAGGGACCAATTGACAGGAATGGGGGAAAGAAATACAGTAGAAGAAGAATGGGTAGCTTTGAGGGGTGAAGTATTGAAGGCAGCAGAGGATCAAATAGGTAAAAAGACGAGGGCTAGTAGAAATCCTTGGTTAACAGAAGAAATATTGAATTTAATTGATGAAAGGAGAAAAATGCAGTAAATGAAGCAGGCAAAAAGGAATACAAACGTCTCAAAAATGAGATCGACAGGAAGTGCAAAATGGCTAGAGGACAAATGTAAGGATGTAGAGGCCTATCTCACTAGGGGTAAGATAGATACTGCCGACAGGAAAATTAAAGAGACCTTTGGAGAAAAGAGAACCACTTGAATGAATATCAAGAGCTCAGATGGAAACCCAGTTCTAAGCAAAGAAGGGAAAGCAGAAAGGTGGAAGGAGTATATAGTCTATACAAGGGCGATGTACTTGAGGACAAGATTATGGAAATGGAAGAGGATGTAGATGAAGATGAAATGGGAGATATAATACTGCGTGAAAAGTTTGACAGAGCACTGAAACAACTGAGTCGAAACAAGGCCCCGGGAGTAGACAACATTCCGGGAGTAGACAACATTCCATTAGAACTACTGACAGCCTTGGGAGAGCCAGTCCTGACAAAACTCCACCATCTGGTGAGCAAGATGTATGAGACACGTGAAATACCCTCAGACTTCAAGAAGAATATAATAATTCCAATTCCAAACAAAGTAGGTGTTGACAGATGTGAAAATTACCGGACTATCAGTTTAATAAGTCACACCTGCAAAATACTAACATGAATTCTTTACAGACGAATGGAAAAACTGGCAGAAGCCGACCTCGAGGAAGGTCAGTTTGGATCCGTAGAAATATTGTAAGACATGAGGCAGTACTAACCCTATGACTTATCTTAGAAGAAAGATTAAGGAAAGGCAGACCTATGTTTCTAGCATTTGTAGACTTAGAAAAAGCCTTTGACAATGCTGATTGGAATACTCTCTTTCAAATTCTGAAGGTGGCAGGGGTAAAATACAGGGAGCGAAAGGCTATTTACAATTTGTACAGAAATTACAATTTGTACAGAAAACAGATAGCAGTTATAAGAGTCGAGGGGCATGAAAGGGAAGCAGTGGTTGGGAAGGGAGTGAGACAGGTTTGTAGCCTATCCCCAATGTTATTCAATCTGTATAGTGAGCAAGCAGTAAAGGAAACAAAAGAAAAATTCGGAGTACGAATTAAAATCCATGGAGAAGAAATAAAAACTTTGAGGTTCGCCGATGACATTGTAACTCTGTCAGAGACAGCAAAGGACCTGCAAGAGCAGCTGAACAGAATGGACGGTGTCTTGAAAGGAGGATATAAGATGAACATCAACAAAAGCAAAACGAGGATAATGGAATGTAGTCGAATTAAGTCGGGTGAAGTTGAGGCAATTAGATTAGGAAATGAGACACTTAAAGTAGTAAAGGAGTCTTGCTATTTAAGGAGCAAAATAACTGATGATGGTCGAAGTAGAGAGGATATAAAATGTAGACTGGCAATTGCAAGGAAAGCGTTTCTGAAGAAGAGAAATTTGTTAACATTGAGTATTGATTTAAGTGTCAGGAAGTCGTTTCTGAAAGTATTTGTATGGACTGTAGCCATGTATGGAAGTGAAACATGGACGATAACCAGTTTGGACAAGAAGAGAATAGAAGCTTTCGAAATGTGATGCTACAGAAGAATGCTGAAGATTAGATGGGTAGATCACATAACTAATAAGGAGGTACTGAAGAGAATTGGTGTGAAATGGAGTTTGTGGCACAACATGACTAGAAGAAGGGATAGGTTGGTAGCGCATATTCTGAGGCATCAAGGGATCGCCAATTTCGTATTGGAGGGCAGCGTGGAGGGTAAAACTCGTAGAGGGAGACCAAGAGATGAATACACTAAGCAGATTCAGAAGGATGTAGGTTGCAGTAGGTACTGGGAGATGAAGAAGCTTGCACACGTTAGAGTAGCATGGAGAGGTGTATCAAACCGGTCTCAGGACTGAAGACCACAACAACAACAACAACAACAACAACAACAAACAACAAAGGCGAAAATATTGTGGTGTTTGGAGTGCATCATTTCACACAAGTCACTGTGTAGGTCTGCGAATGACGTGTTATTTTTCCCCGCAATGTTCCCTGACAGTGAAGTGGCCAAGAGAATGCGTTTACAAAAGCACAAAATCGGTTATATCATGCAATATGGACTAGCTCCCTTCTTGAGTCTGAAATTAAAGCTGACCTCATAAACACATCATGGATTGTTGTTTGTTTTGACAAATCCTCAAACAAGGTGTGCAAAAGAATCGAGATGGACATTTTAGTGCGTTATTGGGACATTTAAAAAAAAAATCTGGTGTGCACGCATCAGCTTTTCTAGGCAGTTCGACAGCAGCTGAGCTACTTGAGTCCTTCAAGAAAAAAATTCCCGGCAAAGCAATGAAAAAACTTTTACAAGTATCGAAGGACGGCCCTAACGTCAAACTCGCGTTCTTAAGGGAATATAAAAAATTTCTGAAAGAAATTGAAGGGGTAGACACCGTTTTATTGGAAATTGGAACGTGTGGGCTTCACGTTGTTCACGGCGCCTTCAAGTCCGCAATTCAGGAAACAGTGGATGATAATTCAATTTTTACCTGCCTTGAACAATCTTTTTAAGGATGTCCCTGCCAGAAGAGCTCTGTATATTTTGACAACGGAATCGGAACTGTTTCCCTTGAAGTTTTGCGCGATCCGATGGCTGGAGAATGTGGACATTGCTGAGCGTACTCTAGTAATGCTTCTGTTTCTGTGAATATTTGTTGCAAAGCTGGAAGAAAAAAACAAACCAAAATGTACTAGCTACAGGGTAGTGGAGGATCACCTCAAGGACAAGCTACTCGGTCCGAAAACTGCCTTTTTCTAAACTCATGCTGGAGACTTGATACCTTTCCTAAAGGATTTCCAATCCAATTGGCCGCTAGCACCGTTCCTCCATTCTGCTTTGAAAGAGATAACGGAGACAACGATGACACGATTTGTCCAGCCGATGAAGATCTTGCCGTCAGTTAATTTGGACAAAGAATCCAATCTTTTGGGTGTGAACCACGTCAAGATTGGGTTCACCATCAAGAATGAGTTCAGGAAGTGCAGGTCTCTCACAGCCCTTGAAATCGCAAAGTTCCGGAACGAATGCAGAAGAGGAATGATCAAGCTCGTATCAAAGTTGATGGAGAAATCTCCCCTACACTTTAAGTTGACAAAAGCTGTAAGCTGCCTTTATCCCACAATAGCATGCAGGGAGGCTGGTCTCAAATGATTTCATTCCTTTCTACTGGTTTTGGTGGAGAGGAATTGGATGGATGGTGGATGTGCCGATAAAGCAGAAGTGCAATATGATTGTAAAGAAGAACTTCAAAACAAAATTCGAAACATTCAACAACAAGGAGCAACGGCTGGATGAGTTCTGGATGAAATGTCTCAAGAACCAGAATGCAACGTGCCACGAGCAGCAGAAGGCAATGGAAGTCACGCTCACTTTGTTGCACAGTCAAGCAGGTGTGGAGTGAGGATTCTTGATGAACAAAGAGTGCCTCTTCGAGAATATGAGGGATCAATCTGTAGTGAGCAGAAGACTGGTGTACGACACAGTCAAGACACACGGCGGAGTCCAAGGAGTGCCTATAACAAAGTCCCTTAAACACTCTTGTAAGAAACTCATGAGATCGATATGCTGAAGACTTCAAAAATCAAAATGACGAGTCATTCAGGAAAAAGCATCATCTGACTAAAAGGAAGATTGTTGACGCAGAAATAAGACAGCTTAAAGAGAAGAAGACAAAACTTGAGGGGACCATTCAAAACACTCAGATAGAGCGAGAATCTATTACAGAACGAATCAATGCTCTCGCACACAGCTCCAAGTGAGTTACTCTCCAAAGTAAATTCCTAAATTACAGTATTTGTTGTTAAACATCGTACTTCCTTCTAAATTATTTGTTGTATTGTCTAATAATAATTAAAATGTTTCTTTAATAAAATGTTTTCAAAACAAATGAATATGATAGTGTTATTTATTTTAAACTGCTAACTCCCATAGATGTTTAAATATACATTGCAAACAATAACTTTCGTGATTCAAAAATGTTTGAAAAATAAACCTAATTTAAGCAATTAAGTATTAAAATAAAGACCAGAGGTAAAATTTAACAACACGAAAATCCGAAAGAAAAGACTGTAAAAATGCACAAAATATTTTACGGAAGAAAATCTCTTATTATTCTAAAACGAAAGAAAGTAATTAAAGGTCTTTAACAATGACTAAACCGCAAGCTTTTGTATTCAAGTAAAAACAATAATAAAATGAGAAAAATTGAGGAATGGAAGAGGTAAAAGACATACTTGTCCTTACTTAAAGAAAATTTTAGAGTGGGGAGTATAGTAGCTGTGCTTGACACAGGTTTTCGCTCTAAAACTGGACTGATTTCGTACGAGAGCAAGGTACGGATGTCCCGCTACCTATCAATTGACTGGTGCTGCCTTCTGCTGTCCATTTATAGGATTAGTTAGAAAGAAGCAATAGCGAACGTTAGAGCTGTTCGGAGACAAAAAGACAATTCACTGGCAAAAAAAGTAGAAAAGAAGCGAACTGGTATTTCTCTGCATGCCAGAACACTTAGTCTTTTCTATACTATAGAAAAGTTGAAGTGTTCTGGCATGAAAAGACTTGTGACATTGCTCAGTAACACATTATGCACTTTTTTTGAAGGTCAATTACACATTTTGCCATCGATTGCATAATTTGTTATCTATGAAAGAACAACACTAAATACGAAAACTAACTTGAAGCTCAGTCTTTTTTTTAGCGTGTGTTACATGTTAAGTCATATCAAACACAAATGTGCCGGTAAAATTTTAAATAGTGGCATAAATGACTTATCTTCACCACTATTCAATATTTTCCAGTGATCTGTTAGAAATGTAAACAATTGTGACGTCACGCACATCGAATGCAGATTAGTTGTTACAGACATACTGCATAATCTTCGACCTAAAGCCTTTGACACTTTTTGGTGTTGGCAAACTAGTCTCTGCATTGTGTAAATTACCCATTTTCTATGCAACTGAACTTTATTTTGGTGTTATTCTCCGATTTATGTTTTATTGCTGCAATATTATTCAGCAGTTGTGGGCTAAAGTTCTTTGTCAGCGTGTCAGGTCTTACACATCAAACCTACAAAAATTTACCTGGAAACTAAAACAATGAAAAATCCCAGAATTCTGAAAAATTCCCAGGTTTTTCCCGGATGAAAAAATTCCCGTGTCTTTCCCAGATTTCCTGGATCTCCCAGATGTCCCGGGCCGTATACACCCTGACTGAAGGGTGTGCTCCAAAGCACTTGTGCCTACACCTAGTATTGTACTCGGTATCATACCTGCCACATATCGCTGCCTATTGGTGCTTTACACAGCAGGGAAACCTCCAACCTCCACATTCTGTGATGAAGCATACATGTCCTAATAGCTTGTTAACTGCTCGCCTTTTCACTGTCATTCAACCAGTTTCCACAGTTGCTCATGACAGTACCACACCAACAGCCAACCAACTCCACCATTTCCGGTTCTCATTCCCATGCACTAGGATATAACAATCAGCTACTTGTCAAAGTCACTTATGTCTGAGGATTTCCCCATTTTCTGCCCGTGTCATCAATATAACGATTCCTTAGTCACCTTTGCTTCACCTATATACTTTCCTTACTGTGTCACATGCCAGTGACGTCACCAGGTGGCATTCAATCTCACAGTATGCAGTGCTCATAAAATTTTGGGGACTCATTAATGTATGACTCTATCAATACACGAGTAGTGCCTCTAAATCTATAACATTTTCGTTTACCTAGAAAAATTTTATGATCTACAGAGTTGAAGACCTATCCAAGAACACATAAAAATACAACAGGTTAAATTTTTATATTGTTTTACCAGGGGTCTTATATTGCTTTCTCTGTAGATAAGACCAACACCGTTGTTGAAAGGTTACTGCCAGAAACGTTCTGTTATAAGCCACCTTCCCTAACACAGGAAGGAGGGAGATTGGTCTGTAATTAGAAGTCACTTGCTTAGCCTCATTTATGTGAATGGATGTTCCTAGTGCATATTTCAATCTTTCAAGAAGTAAACTTTGACTTAACCCATTACAAAGGTAACTCGATCGGAGGTGGGAGTGGGGGAGGGGAGGGGGTGGGCTGGGGTGAGGGACAGGGGAAGATCTATAAAACAATACGAGACACAATGAATACGTGTGTACTGATAATGTCCTAGTGACTTTTTGCAATGGGACACAGTGATATGGATACAATATACAGGATGGTCCATTGATAGTGACCAGGCCACATATCTCATTAAATAAGCATCAAACAAAAAAATTACAAAGAACGAAACCCATCTAGCTTGAAGGGGGAAACCAGATGGCGCTATGGTTGGCCTGCTAGATGGCACTGCCACAGGTCAAACAGATATCAACTGCATTTTTTTAAATATGAACTCCCATTTTTGATTACATATTCGTGTAGTACGTAAATAAATATGAATGTTTTAGTTGGAAAACCTTTTTTGCTTTGTGATAGCTGGCACTATAATAGTCACAAACGTATAAATACGTGGTATCACATAACATTCTGCCAGTGCAGACGGTATTTGCTTCGTGATGCATTACCTGTGTTAAAATGGACCGTTTACCAATTGTGGAAAAGGTCGATATCATGTTGTTGTATGGCTATTGTGATCAAAATGCATAACGGGCGTGTGCTATGTATGCTGCGCGGTATCCTGGATGACATCATCCAAGTGTCCGGACCGTTTGCCAGATAGTTACATTACTTAAGAAAACAGGAAGTGTTCAGCCACATGTGAAATGTCACCATGACCTGCAACAAATGATGATGCCCAAGTTGGTGTTTTAGCTGCTGTCATGGCTAATGCGCACATCAGTAGCAGACAAATTGCGCGAGAATCGGGAATCTCAAAAACATCAGTGTTGAGAATGCTACATCAACATCGATTGCACCTGTACCATATTTCTATGCACCAGGAATTGCATGGCGACGACTTTGAACATCGTGTACAGTTCTGTCACTGGGCACAAGAGAAATTACGGGACGCTGACAGATTTTTTGCATGCATTCTATTTAGTGACGAAGAGTCATTCACCAACAGCAGTAACGTAAACCAGCATAATATGCACTACTGGGCAACGGAAAATCCACGATGGCTGCGACAAGTGGAACATCAGCGACCTTGGCGAGTTAATGTATGGTGCGGCATTATGGGAGGAAGGATAATTGGCTCCCATTTTATCGATGGCAATCTGAATGGTGCAATGTATGGTGATTTCCTACGTAATGTTCTACCGATGTTACTACAAGATGTTTCACTGCGTGACCGAATGGCGATGTACTTCCAACATGATGGATGTCCAGCACATAGCTCGCATGCGGTTGAAGCGGTATTGAATAGCATATTTCATGATAGGTCGATTAGTCATCGAAGCACCATACCATGGCCCACACGTTCACCAGATCTGACGTCCCTGGATTTCTTTCTGTGGGGAAGGTTGAAGGATATTTGCTATCGTGATCCACCAACAACGCCTGACAACATGCGTCAGCGCAGCGCATTGTCAATGCATGTGCGAACATTATGGAAGGCGAACTACTCGCTGTTGAGAGGAATGTAGTTACACATAATGCCAAATGCATTGAGGTTGGCGGACATCATTTTGAGTATTTACTGCATTAATGTGGTATTTACAGGTAATCACGCTGTAACAGCATGCATTCTCAGAAATGATAAGTTCACAAAGGTACATGTATCACACTGGAACAACCAAAATAAAATGTTCAAATGTACCTATGTTCTGTACTTTAATTTAAAAAAACCTACATGCTACCAACTGTTCATCTAAAATTGTGAGCCATACGTTTGTGACTATTACAGCGCCATCTATCACAAAGCGAAAAAAGTGGTCCAACTAAAACATTCATATTTCTTTACGTACTACAAGAATATGTAATAAAACATGGGGATTTCTATTTAAAAAAAAAACACAGCTGATATCCGTTTGACCTATGGCAGTGCCATCTAGCGGGCCAACCATAGCGCCATCTGGTTTCCCCCTTCAAGCTACACAAGTTTCGTTCTTTGTAGTTTTTTCGTTTGACGCTTATTTCGTGAGATATTTGGCCCGGTCACGATCAATCGACCACCCTGTATACCTTACAACTAGCTAGGAGTTGTGCATGTCTCTTTCAGTGTGTAGTGTCCCCCTAGTGATGCTACACTTAACATCAAGATAATGTGTCATGGACCCTCAGAGAGACACAGAAAACACATCTCTTCATATTGTGTGTCAGACTGTCTAATATAGCTTGCTAATCCCCGAGTGGTTGGCCACTTTCATCTATCAGAGGAAACCCAGGACCATATGCACCATAAAAAGGAACACAAATTTTTGAAGATAAAAAAAAAAAAAATAAAAAAAAATAAAAAAAATAAAAAAAAAATCCAAGCCATCACAGTAACCCTGGAAAACATGTAGTGGTATACACGCTCACTATACGACATCACTCCAGACAGAAACGCTAGTGCCACCACTTCAGTTTATTTCCACAGTACTACCATGTTGCAACATGTCTCTTGCAGGTACCAGAGGAAGAGATGGCAAGAATTACTCTCCACGAAAACTGTAATCCATTCACGAACAGAACACAACACAACCATTTCTGAATCTACTCCCTGAAGGCAGCACACCATGTTTGTCAAGCAACTTGATGCCCTTGCAAAAGGGGAATTCATATGGTAGATCACTCAAACATATAGATCGGCCTCTCAAAGCAAACAACACAGCCTGACTGGAAATGTGTTATCTGCATGCTACCACAAGGTCTCTAGCCAGGGCAAGTATGATGTGATATGACATTTCAAGCACTTAACAGCAAGAAAGCATGTTGTCAACCTTGTCCTTACAGTTGCTGAATGTTTCCTCCCTCCTACAACTGGATACAGCTACAGATACTGTTGATGACGCCAGTGGAACCAGCCCGATGAGACTCCAGCTTGTATAGCACTGGCCGTTCCATTTAGCTTTGAATGAGCTACAGTGACCCAACTATCTAGTAGTCACTGTTTGCATAATTGTATACATATAGTAAACTGTGTCTGGCACATGATCAAAATTTAACAGAAACAACAGACTTTGATCCCAAAGTTGAAGACCTCTCTCCTGACAAACACCTATTCCTAAAGGAACACTTTAGGTCCATTAAATATTCATATCAGTGTTACTAGGGTTGCTTGACGGATTTGTTATAATTCAAATTCGTGCAACATGAAAGTTATTCAAGTAAACATAACACCAGTTTCATTACCAATGAAACTTTGTATGTACACCAGCATGCACATGTTCCTGTTGACTATTAGTCCAGATTTGCAGGGTGGCTTTAATTATGAGTAATCATGAATTTCTTGCTTCTCCATAAAGATAGATATTAGCTGATTATATAAGTGGTCATACAGACGTATGGGAACAAAAAATGATATCCCTTATTATAAGTTTCCCTCTATATATCCCTCAAAGCTGCCTCTCCCTTGAGATACTAAAAGAGAGTACACAAACAATAAACTGGATTTGTTATTAAGTTAGAGATACAAGAACCAGGACTGCCACACCCAGTCAATATGACTAGTTAAATGGGCAATTTTATTTAAATCCTCATAAAAATCATTAGTACTCTTCTAACAATGATAAGTTATTATTTTTACCATCCCTTCTTTAGTTTAGAAACTTCAGGTTCTCATGTCCTTATTGCTCACATGATCTTAAATACAGTTAAATACTTCATCACAATTCAAATGATGTATCAAATTCCAATTCAACTTATTAATGGGCAATTATTTTAGTAAGGCAAGTTCCTTTCTAAGCCTGTAGGTTTTATCACAATCTTAATTTTTTACCTAATGTTCTCAAATATACAAGAACACCATTCTCTTGGGAGACCATTCTCTCTCTTCGTGCTCTGACTGAAGCCTGACAGCAACACTACCCCTTCGATGAAGACGTTAGCAGGTGCTCTAGTTCTATTACTATTCAAGAATAATAAAATATTCTCTACATATGAAAAAGTAGGTACATAATATGTAACACAAGCTTCATTTCAGAGACCTCTGGCAATGACCTGTGTATGTGGAAAAGTCAAGCTGCAGAGTGGTTCACATTAAACTGAAGATCTTGCTATAACTGGCTGGATAAGTGAAATTGAAGATAAGAGGATGGCAAAGAAACAGCATCTCTGGCAGATTCACGCATCTAGTACAGCACTGCAGTGATCAAACTGATCTTTGGGTTTAGGACAGCTTTACCTCCTTACCCATATTCCCCGCACTCAATTTTTTCCATATCTCAAACAGGTTTTAAACCATCTGTGATTTTTCTGTACCAGAAAAATACAAATGCAGGGTGTCCACAATGAGACTCCAACATTTTAATATCCTATATCTTTCTCATTTCAGATGGTGGACCTGTGAATCCTGAAGGGGCAGACAGAGCAACTCAACAAGTTTAAGGTGTGCAAATTTGATACGTCAAGTGGCCGTAGTGGAGCTACAATCAATTGTTTTAGCAAAATGGAGGATATGAAGGAGCGTGCACAAGTGGTCTGGTGGTATGCAGAAACAAAATCGGCGACCCGAGTGCAAAGAAACTTTCGTCGAGTTTACAACAAAGTGCCCCCGTAGTTCAAGACTATAAAGAAGTAGTGTGATCAGTTTTTGGCTACTGGGAGTGTTGCGAAAGGGCATGGTGGTGGTAAGCCTGGGATCAGCAAACATCATGTGGAACAAGTGCGACAGTCATTCGAGCAAAGTCCACAGAAGTCAGTGCGACAGACAGCACGAGAACTTCGTATGAAACGTTCAACAGTGCACAAAGTGCTTCATCAGCGATTATGTTTGTACGCATATAAAGTGCAGGTTGTACAAGAAATCAAGCCCGATGATCGACCAAAAGGAGAAGAATTGGCATGTGCCATGTTAGATCGCATTGCCATGGACAAGACATTTTTATCACTCGTGATGTTTACTAACGAGGCAACCTTTCGCGTGTCAGGGGCTGTCAATCGTCACAATGTGCGCATCTGGGGGTCCAAAAATCCACATGCACCTAGGGAACTCATGCGCGACAGTCCAAAAGTAAATGTGTGGTGCGGTTTGATGATAAATCGCATTGTTGAGCCATTTTTCTTTCAGGAGCCGACTGTGGATAGAGCCATCTACCTGGACATGTTGGAACAATTTCCCGTGCCACAGATAACAGACCTGTAGCCAAATGTGATGTTTCAACAGGATGGTGCACCACAACATTGGAGCCTTGATGTCCGAAAATTTTTAAATGACACATTCCCGCAACGATGGATTGGCCGTGGAGGTCCAATTCCTTGGCCACCACGTTCGCACGACATAACCCCCCTCGATTTTTTCTTGTGGGGTTATGTGAAAGACCGAGTATACAATACACCAGCAAAGGACCTGCAAGGCTTGAAACAGCGCATGAGAATTGTCATCAACTCTGTCACAGAACAGATGCTCCGCAACACATGGCACGAAATCGATTATAGACTTGATATTCTTCGCGCTACCCGTGGCTCCCATGTTCAAGTGTATAGAACCGTCCACCTGTGTATGAAAACTTGATGAGCTGCTGTATGATTTCCCTGTATTTGTTCGTCAATAAATTGTGTTTCCTCTCAGATTTTATGAGTTCAAATGTTGAAGTCTCATTGTGGACACCCCGTATTATGCCACCACACATCCAAACGCTTACAAAAAATGAAGCACTTCCTTGTTGTGCGGTTTAATTACATAAGAAAGAAACTGTTATACAACACCATACTGCAACCCAGTGTCCACCACTGGTGTCTGAAGTTGGGTGTTGCATTGAGGTTCGATGTTGCATTTTTATAAGAGACACTTAAAAGGGAGAAGATTCTTTATCTCAGTGCCTAGTTTTGTGACATTCATTATGATGTAAACTCCCCTAGAGTTCATGGTGTATGAAGGTCACAAAATTCACTTTTTAAAACCCAATTTAAGATCTTGCAAAAAGTTAGATTAAGGGTGTACATAATAAAAGTTCCAGTCTCAAAATGCTATATAAAGGGAACCACTGTTCAGAATGACGTCACATTTGAAAAGCATATTATTGGGGCAAGGGCAAATGTCGTGGGAGAAAAACAAGTGAAATCTGACCAATAGATGGCGCTGTAAGCATCAGAATATGCACACCAACAAACATGCAGGACATGGCTGTTCCTCAGTTTCCACCTGAGACATGCGGGATATAGCTCTTCCTCAGTTTATGTCCAAGACACGGAATATGAATCTCTTCATGAAGGATCATGTGCTGATGATAGTAAAGCTCTCTTACAAGAACAGCGAATGTATGCCAGCACCCCTGCAGAAGTTCAGACACTCAAGGGTATGAAAAATGGCATTGGTCCAATGTCTGCTATGGGTCTGGAGAAAAGATTACAAAATTAAAAAGACAGGTTCCTTTGAAATGCAATGTGGTGTAGCGAGGAAAGCAGTTGATCCAACATCTGTTGAAGATGTGGCCACAGCACTGCAGGAGGGGTCAAGAGGCAGTGTGCAAAAATGCAGTGCATGGGGAATTGCCTGAATGTTGGACATGCCTATGAGCACAGTCCATAAAACCCTATGAAACATCCTGCATTGGTATCCATACAAAATCACCTATGTTCAGAAGTTGCTTTCTACTGTCCTTCATCAAGACAAATGTTCTCTCTGGAATTTGTTGTTTGCATGGAAGTGGACAGTGAATGGCCAGAGAACATTCTGTTGACTGATGAAGCCCATTTCCATCTCCAAGGACATACCAATGTGCAGAATTGCAGAATATGGGCAATGAAAAATGTGCACACACATCAACTGGTACCACTTCATTCAGCAAAGGTGACTGTGTGGTGCTGGTTGGCGGCACCATTTACCGCCATTGGCAAACGCTCTGAAAGCCTTTTATGCACCAATCATTTAAACCCTTCAACAGTGTGGATGTGTGGGTAGGATCATTTTTGTGCAAGATGGTGTTCCTCTGCAGACTGCACAGCCAGAGAAGCGGCTCCTGCAGAAGCATTTAGCAAATTCTAAAATTAACAGCTGTCATTCCCCAACAGCCTGGCTGTCCAAATCACCTGGTGGAACTATGAACTGAAACCACACAGCGCACAACAGATTCGGAATGTGACCGCCAACAAACTCTGATCAGCTGTGGAAAATGCCGTTACTTGATTTCAAATTGTGGCACAAAACGGTGTCATTTCGCTTATATGCAGGTTTTTGGGCCCAGGACAACTAAAAATCAATGCATTTTGCGTTTTATGCAGTTTTTTGTCTCAGGACACTTAAAAACTGATTTTTCTCATCCAATGTGCTATGACCTTGCTGTGGAGGATGGTTTACCTAACTGACAGTGCCACAACTGTTGACTAACAACTCGTGCTGTCATGCATACTGAAGAGTATGGATGATGTAATGCGCAGCTCAAACCACAGCTGTCCTTTGGCAATTCATGTGTCATTTAGCCAACCCCATTTATGTTAAGACACTTGCAGCACCATCTATTGGTCAAACTCACTCTCTCTCTCTCTCTCTCTCTCTCTCTCTCTCTCTCTCTCTTTTCCCCCCTGATGTTTCCCCGTGCATCAATAATATGCTATTCAAATTTGATGTCATTCTGAACAGTGGTTGTCTTTCTAGAGTGCTTTGAAACTGGAACTTTAATTATGACACCCCCTATACCTATGACAGAAAAATGTCTGTGCCAAAGAGCATGCTACAATTTATCAATTAATTAGGAAAACAATTATTGTTATGTAATGACCAATGTTCTTAATCTGAATGAAATACAATCATCATTTAAAAGACTGGAAATAAGAGAGAAAGTATACATTATAAATACACTTATTCTTACTTCACTTGTGCTGAAAATTTGCCCTCCAAGTTTTTATTGGTGCAAACTTGTTAGCCATCCACTGATCGGGTTTTATGATCTCCAACATGAGATATCTTTCAATGGAAAGCATCACCAAAGCCAGAATGAGTTTATTCTTTTCAAACCTGAAAAGCACCTTTTGGCCTTTGACCTACATTATGGGAATGCCCCAGTCTATTTCAGCATTATTTTGCGCAATATTTAAAACTGGTAACAGTCACTCTAGTCTCTTTACAGCAAGCTGCTCTATATAAAAAATAGGGAAAGTATGTACTTTGTAAATTATTTTCAATCAAGCTTCACAACCTACTAACTATGCGACGAGCTAGTAGTTCTCACTGTCCAGAACTTATCAGATACAGTAATGCATAGAAAATGGCAGTATCAAGTACGGAGACACTCAATCACTTAGAAACACCACAACACCTTTACAGAAGACTCCTGTTTGGTTGCTTCATTTGGGGAAATGGACCAAACAGCGAGGTCATCGGTCCATCGGAATAGGGAAGGATGGGGAAGGAAGTCAGCTATGCCCATTCAAAGGAACCATCCTGGCACTTGCCTGAAGCGATTTTGGGAAGTCACAGAAAACCTATATCAGGAGGGCCGCATGCAGGTTTGAACCGTTGTCTTGCTGAATGCAAGTCCATTGTGCTAGCCATTGTGCCACCTTGCACAGTCAAAAGGCTCTTAGAAATAATATTCATACATATGATAAACATAAACATTACGGCTGCAGTAACACCAACAATCACAATATTCTAGCCACAAAATGTCACGAAGTTAGCATTAAATTTAAGCTCTACTTACAATTGACAAAAATATAAAATGCAGTTATGAAAAACCATTTCCTCCAAATCTCAACCTTCAGGATCAATTTTTGAATTAAACAAAATGACTATAATTTCTGCTGAAATATCAATACTGCCAATATCGTGCATGGCAAAATGGCTTATCCTAGCAGCCTGGATAGCAAATTAATGTTCTGGACGCAGAGAAAGCTGGGAGAAAAGTCCTCCATACAAAGGTGCTACCTAACGGGGCATTTGGAACCGTTTCTAGTCAGGGAGTTGAATGCTGACTGCAATACCCCACAATGTCACTGGCGAGCATGTTTCCTGGTGCTACAGACAGACCTCGACTCATCCCTGCTCGAAAAACATGGGGCCGTGTTATCTGTCATGGAGTTGCTGTAGGAGTACAACCCTCCCCCCCTCCCCACCACAAGTTTGCTTCAAGCCTGGCAGCATGTCTGGATCAGTTATGAGGTAATAGTATGTTGTATGACCACAGATAGTTCATTGCAACATGAAAATGGGACATACAAAGTCTAAAATTATTGGGAGTTGTGCAACACTGTGGCAATACCATGCACTGCCACTGCCACTGCTGCAACCACTAAATTTCATTCTGTTTGCTTACATATCACAATTATACACTTAGTAAGGTTTGGTCTTACAAATAAATTGATTTAGGCTGTGTAGATATTCTGTATAACTTAAGCAACAATTGCCAGGAAGGTGAACATGAGTAATTGGTGCTTGAGGTATTACTTACGTTCGATCAATGAAAAAGGTCTGTGTCATAAGAAGTGCTCTACGCATGTTTCTGTCTGACTTCTCAGCAATACGGTCTATGAGTTCTGCTGGTAACTCAAACTTCTCCCTTTCACAAACACTCTGCAAAATAAGGCAATGATTTAGCAAAGTTACATTAAACAGTTGCAGAATAACAGACTGGCAAATCAGATAATATAGAAGCTAATGAATAATATGATAACTGAACAATAGAAACTACTGGTACAAACATCAACAATGTAGGAAAACACAGATTGCTACTTACTGTAATTGTGTGTATGAATTGTGTGTGTCTCTGTTTTGCTGATGAAGGCTGTGGCCAAAAGCTTTATGAAGTGTCTTTTAACTGTGCCTGTCTGCAACTTAACGTGTCTTCTTTATATGGTAAGTACCAATATGCCTTTTCCTACATTGTTAATATGATAATTGTTACCCTACTGTCATTATCCTGTACGTGCCTTTCAATTTATTTTGCTCAGAAAACACTTGCAGAAAAGACAGGAGAAGTTTCTTCTTCATTAGCAGAGTAGTCGCCAAGAACGTGAAGCTATCTGACAGCAAAGAACACTGCAAAATCAAATTTTAAAACAGCTCTGTAGAGAAGGCCAGATGCAAAAACAAGTACTAAGAGTACACTGAAAGCAATGCCAAGTCAAAGACTGTGTTTATTGTCTGAGAGTACAAACAGAATAAGGGTTTAATATCCTGCTGACAATGAGGTCATCAGAATCATCAGAACTGGAGCACAAGCCTGGGTTGCATTGGAAAAAATCTTCACCCTCTTCGAAGAAATTACCATGGTTTTTGGCTTCATTAATTTAAGGAAACCATGGCAAATTTAAATTACGATGGGTGGATGATTATTTTAACATTATTTCTTCCAGTCATGAATCCACCGACTGAACCACGGTATCAGTTTACTTTATCTCCAAGTAAATAAGTTTCTTTAGGCTTGTCCAAACGTTCATTATGGCCAAGAGCTTCTGTTACTCCCCCACTTTTTTATCATGGCTATTGCTCAATTATAAAGAAATGTTTCATTGGATGAAGGAGGAGTGCTAAGCAGTTTCACAGTCCAGATTTTCTGAGGCACCAAGTCCAATGGAGCTTCGAGCAAATGTCTCAGTTGTTTGAGGTAAGTGTCCTCAAAACACTGTCATATTCAGGTTATTCTGAGACATCCTGAGGGGTACCTTGGATCTCGAGAATGCTATCCTCTCAGGATAGTCTTCTCTGGACTCTGAGAAAAATGTAGAACAGTACTGAAACTGAATAAAATAAATGAAATCTTGCAGATTACAGCCTCAATTTAATGTCACTTTGGCAGCTTTCATCTCTCATATTACTTCATATTAATTCAAGTAAATTCTTCTTCACCACATGCAAACTAATTAAACATATGTGGTGAACATCATATCACCTGACTATCCTTGGGCCTGTCAGCCTGCAGGACACACTGTTTACAAGGCCAGATTTAAGGGAGAAAGCTTTATTTCAAATAAATGCTACACTATTTGATAGAGAAGCTAATGACATATTGTATCTCATGGTGTGAACAAATGTTCAAAATGCTTTCAAACTAATTAGCCACCCTTTGCAACTATGTGTTTTTAGCCGCACCAATATGTTCTGCGTGGAATCTTTAAATGGTTTTCTACAGCTGCCATTAACAAACATTCTAATTACGAGCAAATATTTACAGTATTATAAACATTCCTGGGCAACAAGCCTTTTTAATTATAGAGTGATGCAAAGACATGAGTGGAGCAGCCTTCAGCTGTTATACTAACAGTTTTCACCAATGTTTAAGAATTTCTCATTTGTCTCTTTTTTCCCCTTGTTGCTTTCCAAATGAAGATTCTTACACACTAATGTATCACTGTTCGGAATTCTGGTTGTTGTGATAGGACACACCTGTGTATTTTAGCACTAGGCGATAAGAAACTTTCAACAACATTTAAAAAAAGCAGGATGATAATCATAAAAACTGTCTCTTATGACCTCGTTGTTGATGGGACATTAAAAGCTAATCTCCTTCTCCTCCTTCTTCTTCTCCTTCTTCAGAAAAAATTTATTTATTAATTACAAGAATGAGGAATCATGTCTTATATGAAACTCTGTAGCCCTAATGTTTTAGCAGCAGCAAAGAGATGAGCTTGACTGGATGTTTCCTGCTAAGAACAACATGACTACAATGAGGCAAGAGTAAATCTTCAAGCAATTTCCATCGATGTTTGATTTGATTGCCTTTGTGCAGAGAGGAATCCAGAGTTTCCAACAACAAGGAACACAAGAACTACATTATTGTAACAACAACAGGAAACAAGATAGATGCAATAACTTGACTTCAAAGTTGTGTAGTTTGCACTGTGTCTATTGCCATTACTAATTATTGTTATTATTAATATTATTATTGTTGTTGTTGTGGTCTTCAGTCCTGAGACTGGTTTGATGCAGCTCTCCATGCTACTCTATCCTGTGCAAGCTTTTTCATCTCCCAGTACCTACTGCAACCTACATCCTTCTGAATCTGCTTAGTGTATTCATCTCTTGGTCTCCCTCTACGATTTTTACCCTCCACACTGCCCTCCAATACTAAATTGGTGATCCCTTGATGCCTCAGAACATGTCCTACCAACCGATCCCTTCTTCTGGTCAAGTTGTGCCACAAACTTCTCTTCTCCCCAATCCTATTCAATACTTCCTCATTAGTTCTGTGATCTACCCATCTAATCTTCAGCATTCTTCTGTAGCACCACATCTCAAAAGCTTCTATTCTCTTCTTGTCCAAACTATTTATCGTCCATGTTTCACATCCATACATGGCTACACTCCATACAAATACTTTCAGAAATGACTTCCTGACACTTAAATCAATACTGGATGTTAACAAATTTCTCTTCTTCAGAAACGCTTTCCTTGCCATTGCCAGCCTACATTTTATATCCTCTCTACTTCGACCATCATCAGTTATTTTGCTCCCCAAATAGCAAAACTCCTTTACTACTTTAAGTGCCTCATTTCCTAATCTAATTCCTTCAGCATCACCCGACTTAATTAGACTACATTCCATTATCCTTGTTTTGCTTTTGTTGATGTTTATCTTATATCCTCCTTTCAAGACACTGTCCATTCCATTCAACTGCTCTTCCAAGTCCTTTGCTGTCTCTGACAGAATTACAATGTCATCGGCGAACCTCAAAGTTTTTATTTCTTCTCCATGAATTTTAATACCTACTCCGAATTTTTCTTTTGTTTCCTTTACTGCTTGCTCAATATACAGATTGAACAACATCGGGGAGAGGCTACAACCCTGTCTTACTCCCTTCCCAACCACTGCTTCCCTTTCATGTCCCTCGACTCTTATAACTGCCATCTGGTTTCTGTACAAATTGTAAATAGCCTTTCGCTCCCTCTATTTTACCCCTCCCACCTTTAGAATTTGAAAGAGAGTATTCCAGCCAACATTGTCAAAAGCTTTCTCTAAGTCTACAAATGCTAGAAATGTAGGTTTGCCTTTCCTTAATCTTTCTTCTAAGATAAGTCGTAAGGTCAGTATTGCCTCACGTGTTCCAGTGTTTCTACGGAATCCAAACTGATCTTCCCCGAGGTTGGCTTCTACTGGTTTTTCCATTCGTCTGTAAAGAATTCGTGTTAGTATTTTGCAGCTGTGACTTATTAAGCTGATAGTTCGGTAATTTTCACATCTATCAACACCTGCGTTCTTTGGGATTGGAATTATTATATTCTTCTTGAAGTCTGAGGGTATTTCGCCTGTTTCATACATCTTGTTCACCAGATGGTAGAGTTTTGTCAGGACTGGCTCTCCCACGGCCGTCAGTAGTTCCAATGGAATATTTTCTACTCCGGGGGCCTTGTTTCGACTCAGGTCTTTCAGTGCTCTGTCAAACTCTTCACGCAGTATCATATCTCCCATTTCATCTTCATCTACATCCTCTTCCATTTCCATAATATTGTCCTCAAGTACATCGCCCTTGTATAGACCCTCTATATACTCCTTCCACCTTTCTGCTTTCCCTTCTTTGCTTAGAACTGGGTTTCCATCTGAGCTCTTGATATTCATACAAGTCGTTTTCTTATCTCCAAAGGTCTCTTTAATTTTCCTGTAGGCGGTATCTATCTTACCCCTAGTGAGATAGGCCTCTACATCCTTACATTTGTCCTCTAGCCATCCCTGCTTAGCCATTTTGCACTTCCTGTCGATCTCATTTTTAAGACGTTTGTATTCCTTTTTGCCTGTTTCACTTACTGCATTTTTATATTTTCTCCTTTCATCAATTAAATTCAATATTTCTTCTGTTACCCAAGGATTTCTACTAGCCCTCGTGTTTTTACCTACTTGATCCTCTGCTGCCTTCACTACTTCATCCCTCAAAGCTACCCATTCTTCTTCTACTGTATTTATTTCCCTCATTCCTGTCAATTGCTCCCTTATGCTCTCCCTGAATCTCTGTACAACCTCTGGTTCTTTTAGTTTATCCAGGTCCCATCTCCTTAAATTCCCACCTTTTTGCAGTTTCTTCAGTTTTAATCTACAGGTCATAACCAATAGATTGTGGTCAGAGTCCACATCTGCCCCTGGAAATGTCTTACAATTTAAAACCTGGTTCCTAAATCTCTGTCTTACCATTATATAATCTATCTGATACCTTTTAATATCTCCAGGGTTCTTCCATGTATACAACCTTCTTTCATGATTCTTAAACCAAGTGTTAGTTATGATTATGTTGTGCTCTGTGCAAAATTCGACCAGGCGGCTTCCTCTTTCATTTCTGTCCCCCAATCCATATTCACCTACTATGTTTCCTTCTCTCCCTTTTCCTACACTCGAATTCCAGTCACCCATGACTATTAAATTTTCGTCTCCCTTCACAATCTGAATAATTTCTTTTATTTCATCATACATTTCTTCAATTTCTTCGTCATCTGCAGAGCTAGTTGGCATATAAACTTGTACTACTGTAGTAGGTGTGGGCTTCGTATCTATCTTGGCCACAATAATGCGTTCACTATGCTGTTTGTAGTAGCTTACCCGTATTCCTATTTTCCTATTCATTATTAAGCCTACTCCTGCATTACCCCTATTTGATTTTGTGTTTATAACCCTGTAGTCACCTGACCAGAAGTCTTGTTCCTCCTGCCACCGAACTTCACTAATTCCCACTATATCTAACTTCAACCTATCCATTTCCCTTTTTAAATTTTCTAACCTACCTGCCCGATTAAGGGATCTGACATTTCACGCTCCGATCCGTAGAACGCCAGTTTTCTTTCTCCTGATAACGACATCCTCTTGAGTAGTCCCCGCCCGGAGATCCGAATGGGGGACTATTTTACCTCCGGAATATTTTACCCAAGAGGACGCCATCATCATGTAATCATACAGTAAAGCTGCATTATTATTATTATTATTATTATTATTATTATTATTATTCAACTAGCCATACAAGCTTATGGGAACACAGTGGCTGCCTCCAAATGAAATTCATTTATTGTATTTTTCAGGCTGGGGTACACAAATGACATCTGCACATTGTTTAAATTAACTTTTGAGAAGTCATTTCCAAATTTATACATTTCTACTACAGCAGCTAAGGAAACAGACATATAACTGCAGGCACTACATTAATCCACAGGTCTTAAGAGTACTCTCACAGGTACAAAAAAAAATACAAGAGAGTACCACAGGCTGAAAAAAAATTAATGATAAAATTATATATAGTGCAGAAAATAAAAGTAAAGTGGTGTTGGATGTTATAAAACAAGAAACTAAAAAGGCATACACAAGTATAACAACATACTAGTCAAAGATGGGGACAGAATACTAGAAAGTTCTCAGGAATTAGCAAATTTTGTAAATGATTATTTCTCTGGTATAGCGGAAAAGTTGCAGCAAAATTTTCCTAAAAGACATATGGCAACGCCCCATGTCTTACACAGCAAACACGACAATGATGTTTCCCACAACAGCGTTTGAACTTAGGAAGACAAACACCAATTAAAACATAAGAAGTCAGTAGGCATAATGAAGTTCCTGCCTCTGTACAGAAGATGTGGATAGACAGCATAAAGCCCCATTAACAAATGTAATACATGAGTACTTTAGTGCAGGTATTTCCCCCACGTGTGGTGCCCTTACTAAAGAAAAAATGCGGAAAGTAAAGAAAACAGCAGCCCAGTTTCACTACTGTCTCCATTCTCAAAAATAAATGAATCAATAATGAAAGTGACTAATAAATTACATGCATAAATGGAACCTTTTTGCTGAATTAGTTTGGTTTCCAAAGTGGAAAAGTACAAATTGGTCATTACAGAGTTCACAAAAGTGGTACTTGAAGCTCCTGATAAGGAGCAGGTATTTTCCTGAACTTCTCCACAGCTTTTGACACTGCTGACCATAAAATATTACTAAGCAAGCAAGAAGCAATAGATATAATAGTAACAGTGAATGAGTGGTTCCAGTCTTACTTGGAAAACAGGATGTAAAACACGAAAATAGTTCACACATTTGTTGTTGAAAAATTTTTAGTAAAACAATTGTCAGATATGAAACACATAAACACAGGTTTCCCTCAGGGTAGTGCATCATGTCCAATTATGTTCATAGTATATAAGTGACTCTCAAGAGAGTGTAAGAAATGGAGAAAAAATTCTCTTTGGTGATGAGAGCAACATCATAGTCACTGATGAAACACCAGAGCTCCTTTAAGAGAAAACAGATGAAACCCTAATGAATGTTTATTACTGGGCAGCATGTAACAAATTAATGGTGAATGTAAAGAAAACAAAGGGTGTACACTTCAGCATAAAGAGGGGAAAACTGTCACATTAAGCATAGATGATAAAACCATAGATGGTGTAACAAACACAAAGTTTTTAGTGATGAACACTGTCAGCTGTTGCGAAATGAACACACAAAGATACTGCTAAACAGAATGCCATCAGAATGTTATCCTCTTAGGGTGTTAGCATCAGTCTGTTACAGTCAATGTCTTGTGGGGACTATTTGGCATTTGTACACTCAGTTCTTAGCTATGGGAGCCTTTTCTGGGGATTAAAGGCACAAAACATAGACACAGTCTTTAAACCGCAGAAACGGGCCATAAGAATAATAACTGGATGCAGTAGTCAAGCTCACTGTAAAGAGCTCTTTCAAAAACTGGGCAACCTTACTGCAACAGGTGAGTACATCTACCAATTTATGGTGAGCATAAGGAGAAACATTACAAAATATTTCACCAATACACTCCCAGAAAAAAGAATTATTATACCTGGAAAGACAGCACTGATTTTGATCTGACGATGGCATATGTCATCTGGGGATAGTAGCTATACTGATAATGGTTTTGACGTCGTCCACCAACAGATAGGATAGTGGCATAGCTGCTAGAGTGCCACCTGTGTCTATCCTTTAACAGGGAATGCTCACAGCCAGAAAGCTCAGTAAAGTGCAAACACATGAAGCAAGCCGGCAACCATGTCACAGAGATACACTCCTGCTTCCTACAGCGAACTGAGCGAGTTTGAAAGGGGTCGAATTATGGCCTTCTGAGTGGTGAGATGGTCCTTTTGGAGAATTGCCACACAAGCTGGACATATTGTATCAGTTGTTCAACTTTGCTGGTATCAAATGGTCACATGAGCATTCTCACACTTGTAGATGAGGTTCTGGAAATCAACGGCGCATACATGCCAGCCAGGATTGTCAGAGGGCTTATGATCCCGGTCATGTCAACACAAACTGTTACAAACCAGTTATTAGCAGCAGGGCAATGGGCATGCAGCCCATCTTCCACTCACGCCACAGCATCGAGGTGCACAGCTCGACTGGTGCTGTCAGACGATCACTTAGAAGATGGAATGGCTCACCATGGTTTTCAGCAATGAAAGCAGATTCTGCCTACATGCAAGTGGTGGTCATTTGTGTCTCTCAGAGTGCATTCACTCAACATCCACTGGCCCAACCCCAGGCCTTATGGTCTGGGGTGCAACAAACTACAACTCTTGCTCACCTTTGGTGCTTCTGGAGGGGATGCTAACCAGTGCTTGATACATGCAGAATGTTGTTAGACCTGCTCTTTTGCCCATCTTGCAACAGCAAGGTGATGCGTTGTTCCACCAGGATAAGGTGTGCCCACACGCTGCTCATAAAACTCAACGTGCTCTGCATGTTGTGCAGCAACCCTGGCCAACACGATCTCTGGACTTGTTTTCAGTTGAGCACTTGTGGGATGTGATGGAACAAGAAGTGGCTCCTGCGACTAGTCAACCAACACCTCTTACAGAATTATATGAACAGATCAATCAGGTATGGAATAACATATCCCAGAGCAGTATTCATCCTCTGTACGACTAACTGGATGTCAGAGTCAGCACCTGCATTGCCGTCCATGGAGGCTACACCATGTACTAATATGGGTGTTTCAGCATAGGTTGATACCTATTTTTTTCTTGGGTAAAAATATACTTTCCCTTGGAGCTGTAAAACATGTTAATCTTTTGAATAGCGAAGGTTTTATAGACCGATAAAGAACTTCCAGCACTTTAGTAAACAAAAACCAGCAAAAATAAGAAAGCATTCTGGAGAGATCTTTGATGCATGGCAATATTTACACTAAATATTTTTGTATTACGCAATTATAAACACAAATTCCACCAAATACAGAACGGTATGCCATGCAGTTCATGGTGGTTTGCAGAGTGTAGATGTAGATTTAGATGTAGCTTCTAAAGCACTGAAATCACGACTGCAAAGCGCTTTTCTCAGGCAATCACAGTTCCTGTCACGTAATATTGCCAGCCAATGACAGCAGATATTCAGAACCCAGGAAATGTGATGTAGTCAACCAATAGCACCATCATTGTTAAGGAGCATGAACACACAAATACAAAAAGTTAATGGTTTAAATTACCGTATTTACTCGAACCTAAGCCGCACTTTTTTTCCAGTTTTTGTAATCCAAAAACTGCCTGCGGCTTAGAATTGAGTGCAAAGTAATTGGAAGTTCTGAAAAATGCTGGTAGGTGCGCCACAACTAACTTCTGCCGTCGAATATATGTAGCGCTACACAGACATGCTTTGCAGGCACAAAGATAAATACTGGCGTCAAAACCTCTGCATCAGTAAAGAAATTTAAAAAAAAGGTGGAAGATGAGCTTTTTTCTCTGCCTCAATTTTCGACCACTGCATTTTCATACATTATCCAACGAAGTAAATACAAATTTCGTATTGTTAATCTACGAATGTAGCAGCATTTCAATGTACTACAAAAATCTGACTGGCAAGACTGTTTGGGATGTTTGTCAATATGGCCAACTCTACGTTCTGAATTTTTTCCTACCTATGAGAAGAGATGGTTGCTAATAGGAACTTTCATGAATTGTGAATCACGTACAGTATTCTCTTCACTATAATATGAATATAAACATTTTGCCGTGTATTCTTTCGTATTTGCTGCTATCTCATTTAAATCCTGTCTGCCTAATAAACTACGAAACTAGAGTGGACAACAATAAACGCGGAAGAATATACATATCATGTCTTGTTTATATTCCTATTATTCTTATGCCTAATAGTAATACGGTCAGAAATGAAGCACGACAATTGACTAGATTTTTAATTCTAAGATGACTCTTATTTCTGTGCAGAATGTAATGTACTAAAGAGGCGTCTGTAAAGATTCTCAAACGGAGAAACATTTTTGCTAAACTCTCGTTCAGAACATCATCTATCATACGCAGTCTATTATTTGGTTCTTGTCCATCATTGTCAAAGAAAGCAGCAGTGTAAGTAACAACAAATAGCAGTCTCTTGTCATTGTTTCGCTAATGAGACGATTCCTTTCTTATTTTTAATTGTAAGCGACGGTAGCGTGCACAAAAGCAAGCCATGCCGCGAGCGGCGACAGGCCGTAAACACTCATTATCAGAATGCGACAAACAATGCATGACACAGTACAGTAATGCATTTTCAGCTTAGAGTGACTTAAACACCTATAACAAAGAGAACGGCACTTATCAGATCAAACAAAAATACGCAATCGATTCAAACCAGACGAAGCATGTGAAAAAGGAAGGGTAGCTGTATAAATACGGACACGTAGCAATGGCTACCTGGTAAAGCTTAACTGCTAAGCTTACGACTCAAGCCAAACTACTGTAGCTATATAGCCATTCATTCAACCTAAATTGTGTCTCATATTACAATGGACCAATTTTGTTTCGATTTGGAGGTGCGGCCTGAAACACTTCTCTCCCCTTGAATTTTGAGTCTCAAATTTCAGGTGCAGCTTAGATTCGGGAAATTTTTTTTTCCTTGATTTCAAGTCTCATTTTTTCAGGTGCGGCTTAGATTCGAGGGTGGCTTAGATTCGAGGAAATATGGTAATATACAAACAGCATAGCTACAAGAAAAGCTAAGCTTTCACATTTAATATCAGTTATCAAAAATTTTTTGCTGTTTTTTTCCTGAAGTGTGGTTCACCAGGATCCTAAGAGCACAAACTTAAATTGAAACAGCGGAATATTGCTGACAAGCACTGTTATAACTTTCACTGCTGTGCAATGAACATTTTGTGGGTTACCTGGCTGCATACATGTTCCATCAAGCACTTCAACTTTTCCATAGAAAAGCCAACTACCTGTGAAATCGCTCAAGAATTCACCTTGCACCTTTCTTAAGGAAAATTGTACTTATTGCCATTGTTATAGCATAATTTGTAATCTACGAAAGAATTAAAATAAATATGAAAAATAAACATCAAAACTTGGTATTTTTTAGCGTTTGTTGCCCATTAAAATATATCAAACACAAATGTAAACTTTTAAATAATGGCATAAATGGCTGGTCTTCTGGGCCTGAAACTTTCTTAAGTGGCTGGTTCTCAATTTTGAATGAGAGTTTAATGCTCCATGATTTAAGAAATTTGTCACACACTGTCACATGTAATGTAAGTCATCTGGAGTAAGAGGAAATTTACTTGTAATGCTTTTCACACCACCATTCCATATTTTCCCACAACCTGTTAGAAACATAAATAACTGTGATGCCTCCCATATCAAAACGAGGCCCACAAGAAAGACATGACAAAAACATTTTGTTGTTACTAAGTATTGCATAGCTGTTGATACGTTGATACCTAAGACGAAACAAGGCCCCAGGAGTAGACGATATTCTGTAAGAAATACAGACAGCCTTGGGAGAGCCAGCCATGACAAAACTCTTCCATCTGGTGTGCAAGATGTATGAGACAGGCGACATACCCTCAGACTTTAAGGAAAGTAATAATTCCAATTCCAAAAAAAGCAGTTGTTGACAAGAGTGAAAATTATTGAACTATCAGTTTAATAAGCCATGGTTGCAAAATACTAACAAGAGTTCTTTACAGAAGAATAGAAAAGCTGGCAGAAGCTGACCTCGGAGACAATCAGTTTGGGTACCGGAGAAATATAGCAATAAGCGAATCAATACTGACCCCACAATTTATCTTGGGAGATAGGTTAAGGAAAGGCAAACCTGCATTTATAGCATTTGTAGACTTAGAAAAAGCTTTTGACAATTTTGACTGGAATACTCTTCTCAAAATTCTGAAGGTACCAGGGGTCAAACACGGGAAGCAAAAGGCTATATACAACTTGTGCAGAATCCAGACGGCAGTGGTAAGAGTCAAGGGGGATGAAATGGAAGCAGTGGTTGAGAAGACAGTGAAACAAGTTGTAGCCTATCCCCGATGTTATTCAATCTGTACAGTGAACAAACAGTAAAGCAAACAAAAGAAAAATCTGGAGCGAATATTAAGGTTCAGGAAAAACAAATAAAAACCATGTGTTTTGCTGATAACATCGTAATTCTGTCAGAGACAGCAAAGGGCTTGGAAGAGCAGTTGAGCAGAATGACACTGTCTTGAGAGGAGGATATAAGATGAACATCAACAACAGCAAAACATGGATAATGTTTGGACTGCAGTCGAATCAAATCAGGTGATGCTAAGGAAATTAGATTAGGAAACAAGACACTTAAAGTGGTAGGTGAGTTTTGTTATTTGGGCACCAAAATAATTGATGATGGGATGGCTGAAGTAGAGAGGATATAAAATGAAGACCGGGAAAAAAAAAAAAAAAATTTCTGAAGAAGAGAAATTTGTTAACATCAAATATGGATTTAAGTGCTAGGAAGTCTTCTCTGAAAGTAACTGCCTGTACTGTAAGCATGTATAGAAGTGAAATATGGACGATAAATAGTCTAGACAAAAAAAAAAAAGGAAAATAGAAGCTTTTTAAATGTGGTGCTACAGAAGAATGCTGAAGATTAGATGGACAGATCACAGAACTAATGAGGAGTTACTGAATACAACTGGGGAGACGAGAAATGCGTGGGGCAACTTGATCAAGAGAAGAGATCAGTTGATAGGACACATTCTAAGACATCAAGGGATCACCAATTTAGTACTGGAGGGAAGTGTGGGGGGTGAAAATCGTAGAGGGAGACCAAGAGATGAATACATTAAGCAGATTCAGAAGGATCAGGTTGCAGTAGTTATTTGGAAATGAAGAGGCTTCCAAAGGATAGAATATCACGGAGAGTTGGATCAGACCAGTCTTAGAACTGAAGACTACAACAACAACCGATATGCCAGGTGTTCTCAATTTGAATTGTTTTTCTTCATACTTCCACAGTTCCTGTTTTCTTTATATTGTGTTATCGATGAGCTGCAGTATTAATAATTTTGTCAGTCTTACCGATTTGGTTGTTGATAATCAAATATTGTCTGCAGTGCAACAGTAAAGGTCTTATGCATCAACACTGGTTTATTACAATGCAAGAAATGAAGCTTTAATTCCATAACAGGAGCAGGAGTACACTTAAATATGGTGGCATATCTTTCTTCCAACAATTGGTATGTAACACTCAGTAACTGCAGTATTAATTTTGTTAACTATTTATGTCATACCGGATACACAATTTCTGAAAGAGATATTATATGTTCAATTGATGCACATTCCTTGCATCTGTTATTATTAATATTACTGATGTGCATTTGCTGTAATTAACCTTCAACATCATTCATCTTTATGTATTTCTGTGGGAGAAGCCAACTTCATTCTGTTTCCAAAACACCATTAATTTGTGGCAGATTATCCATTTTGATACTTGTAGTAATGTTGCCGTGGGCCCAGTAATGCCTTAGTTGCTTTTAACAGTCAAGTGTGGATGGGGAGAATGAGTAAATTAGTTTGTAAACTTTTGTAGTGGAGCAGCCAAGTATACACAAAAAAGACAGTTACATGCATGACAGAACATACAGTTACAAAGCAATTATATTACGAAGTAAAATGACGCACTACAGTAAAGAACCATTCTCACCTTGATAACAGAAATAATTGTCTCTTTTGAAGGAGCAGGCACACGCACTGCCAGGCAACGACTAAGGATAGCAGGAATAACACGGGACATGGATGAAGCGCACAGAATGATACGGCATGTGGCAATATATTTTTCCATTGTCCTACGAAGGGCATGTTGTGCATCCTTCGTTAACCTATCTGCATCCATAACAACAATCACTGGAACACACAAACATTACACATTTTCTTCCAACTGCTGAAAAAAATTTTAAAGCATTATTAACAAAAATAATTGTTGACACTCGCCACTGTGTGTGTATGAGAGAGAGAGAGAGAGAGAGAGAGAGAGAGAGAGAGAGAGAGAGAGAGAGAGAGAGAGAGAGAGAGAGGGGAGGGGGGGAGGGGAGATGAGTCAAACAAGTGCCTGTATCATAAACAAACTTCGGACCTATGTGTACACCTATTGAATTTCTAGCATTTTATCTGTAGGAACAATTTTATATATGTATAAAGAGGAAAGAAGCAGCCAGTTTCCACGTGAAATAAATAATGTTCTATCTGAAAGACTGCTTGGATCCAATGATGGTCCAATAAAATGCCTTTACCATACTCTGTGAGCTTTTTATTTCCTACAACAATATGAGCTGATAAATGTATAACACATACATGGTTAATCACACTCCTATGGTCATTAAACTTGGTTGTAATATCTGCTACATTCTGCTTCTACATGCTACTTTATAATGTTCTTATAACATCATCCATTAAAGGCAATGGCTTGCTGATGCAGCTATTTGTATTAGTTTCTTGCCAACACTATTATGTCATTCTAGTTTTCGCATTTTATTCTTCATCATTAGTTTCGAAGCTCTTGCAGTAGCTGTGTTTGCAGACAAAAATCACTAGATTTCAAGTCCACATATTATCCAAATAACTGTTTTTTACATAAACCCATACATGTTACAGCATCTTTGTGCTATCATCAGAGAGTACTTTTATTCAGTTCTTTAAAATGTAAAGACATTTTAAGTAATAATTATTCTAACAAAATCAGTCCTAAAAACAGTTTCTGTCTGTTGTTGCTGTTATCATATTTATTCCCAACATTGCTGTGTTATGTAGGGCCCTCTGTCCCTACTGTGTACCGTGTAGCTTATCGTCCGCAATTAAATGATTTTATGGGAGTCTTGTTAGCAAGTTAACAAGACGCTTTTTCTATAACCATAATTTTACTGTGTGAAAATATTTTGCAACTACATTTTGCGATTACTTATAGTTAGTTTCGAAACATCCATCCTCAAATGCTGTTAAAATCTACACACAAACACAATGCATGTTTTATTCAGAGCTTCACTCACATGTTACACTTTTTCATTTTACAGAACACACTGCTTATGTTGCTGCTAGGTGTGCACATTCATTTTTTCAAAGCAGTTTGCTTTCCTTGTGCTAATATCTTTTGTATGTGAAAGTTTTCTTCTATTGCAAATAGGTTGTGGCTGGATTTTCGTATTTTTAAATCTGTTTCTAGTTAAATTAGGTGACGGTCATGGGCTACTAAGTACTTACCAAATGTACCATGGTAGCTGTTACTTTTTAGAGCTCTGAAGGGTTCTGATTATCTTGTTTTGAAGTTCCTGCAAGTCTGCCCCATATATACTGACCAACAAAAGTTCCATGTAAGTTTGCATATGTGTGATTTGTCGAATTTATCTGTGGGAGCATACCATGTCCTGAGTTCCTTCTGTGTTATGTTGTATTGTATTTGAAGTCCATGTTTCTTAAAAATATTAGTTATTCTGAGAACTATTTTATTGTTGTGGGTGATACACTTTTGCGTGTGTGTTCTTTCTTTGTTGTGTCTTGTATGTGGCCTTTGTCTGTTTGTCTGTGTGTTGAGTTCTTGGCGTTGTTGACAAAGATCTTTTTTGCATGTAGCATGTTCATTCTCTGCCTGTTTACATAAAAAAGATAATCCAAGAAAAACAATAGGCACAAAGCAAAAAAAACTCAACAGGATAAACAGCACAAGAATATCAACTACAATCAATCATTAGAATCAAACATATTTTCCATGACAGAATCATCACAGTAACAGACATAAATCTTAAGAAACAAGAAAAATATTTACTTGATAAATGACCAAAACACAACTTTAAGATTCACACATACATTATACAAAATAACAAAAGACCTTATAACAGACGCTGAACACATTATAAAGGAATGAGAGAGACTCAACACACCAAATTTTAATGTAAACTTGAGAATTTGTACCTGTGCAAATAATCAAAAAACACAAATCCATCATAACCTCCAATTGCAAAACACCTAAAGCAATCACATCCAGCAGTCTACAATAAAAACTAAAACAACATAATACCATACTAACAATATCAGACAAAGGCGATGTAAGAGGAGTGGTCATGAATGGAAAGAGGCACATACACAAAATATTAGTTTCTCTGAAGGGCAACAGTGCCACCAAAACAATAAGTGATCCATCTCAGATACCAAAGAAACACTCAACTAACACTGAAAAACATTGAAAATATATTCACAAAAGGCCAGATAAAAAGAATGACACAGAGTATCCCTAAACAGCTATTCTAAATTCCTTACCAAAAGTGTACAAACAAAATACTCCCATAAGACCAACCATTAAATTCAGAAATGCTCCCCCCCCTCTCCCCCCCCCCCCCTTTCCCCCTCCCTCACACACACTACTAAAGAGGAATTAATATATGGAATCAAGGACATGGCTATTCCAGACACAGCAAGGCTTATATCATTTGATGTCACATCAATGCACATTCCAACAGAATCAACATCATCCCATAAAGCAACATGGCCACACACACAAAACACACACTGATCAAACACCAACCATTCTCAGGTCTATAACGGCACAAAAAATTACTGTGTGTTCAACAATTTCTTTTCCACCACAGACTGCCACTAGGATCACAGATTAGTGACCTCTTATCCAACAGATTCATGAACAATCTAGAGAACAAGATCAACAATTATAAATGGATAGATTGTTACTTATCGTAAAGATAATGCATTGAGTTGCAGACAGGCACAACAAAAAGACTGGTACCCACAAAAGCAAGGAAGCACACCTCTCAACATGATTTATCTCTGGCCACTCTAATCAGCATGCAACCAAAACAAATCGAACAGTAGCAATAATCCAGAGTGGTGAGGAGAAGGGGGAGAGATAGCAGGCTGCAGGAAGGGGACGAGGAGTCAGTGCTACAGGAACTAGAGGTGGCAGGACAAGGCTACCTGGCAGGAGGCTGTAGGGAGGTAAGAGGCAAGTGAAAAAGGAAGTGAGAGGGAGAGGAGCAGAGAAGGGGAAGAGACCGGTCATAATTGTTGATATTCCAAGCTGGACATTCTATTGTTAGATAACAAGATCTTAATAAACACAATGTTATATAGTGGTACCGTTGTGTTAATGACATAATAAGACTGACTGACAAACCACATACACACATAAAACAGGTACAAAAATAAAAAAAATTCACATCCAAAAATTTATTTCATGTTAGAAACATAAACAGACAAAACATTGAATCTTCTGGATCTGACCATACACAGAATAAACAACACACACAATTTCACAAGATACAGGAAACCCACAACCAAAACCACCACCACTCACATTTAATCGAACAAACAACCCAATGACACACAAACAAGCAAGTTTCAGATTCCTGCTCCACAGATTAAACATAACACACACAAACAAACAAATCTTCACACAGGAGCTAAATACAATAAAACAAATAGCAGTGGAGAATTTTTATGATACCCATATGACAGAGAAACTGAACAAAAAAATGTGTAATGAGACAGGAAATAGACCATATGCATACAAGACACTGCACAACATGGTAGAAGATTTTAACACACAGACAACAACCACACACAAGACAACAGATCATGAACACAAACAAAAAAGGTACATACTCACCAAATGGTAGAGAGAGAGAGAGAGAGAGAGAGAGAGAGAGAGAGAGAGAGAGAGACACGAGCAGTCATTCTCTAAATATACTGAGGGTCTCACTGAAGCCTTCACTGACAGTAATTATTCTCCCATCCTTGTACAAAATCAAATCTCCCGCACCTTATCTTTCCAGTCTCCAACCACCTCCCAAAGTCCCACACTCCGGCCACAGAGGAGCATTCCCCTCGTAACTCAGTACCGAGCGGAACAGGAACAACTGAATTATATTCTCCGTCAGGGTTTCGATTACCTCTCGTCGTGCCCTGAAATGAGAAATGTCCTACCCACTAGAAATGTCCTACCCACTATCCTTCCCACCCCTCCTAACGTGGTATTCCCCCGTCCACCGAACCTTCACAATATACTTGTCCATCCTTACACAACCCCTGCTCCCAATACCTTACCTCATGGCTCAAACTCCTGTAATAGACCTAGATGCAAGACCTGTCCCAGTCATCCTCCTACCACCACCTACTCCAGTCCGGTCACTAACATCACCTATCCCATCAAAGGCAGGACTACCTGTGAAACTAGTCATGTGATTTACAAGCTAGGCTGCAACCACTGTGCTGCATTTTATGTAGGCATGACAACCAACAAGCTGTCTGTCCGCATGAACGGCCACCGACAAACTGTGGCCAAGAAACAAGTGGACCACCCTGTTGCTGAACATGCTGCCAAACATGATACCCCTCATCTCAATGACTGCTTCACTGGCTTCACTGCCTGTGCCATATGGATCCTTACCCCTTTTCTGAATTGCGCAGGTGGAAACTTTCCCTGCAATACACCCCTACGTTCCTGTAACTCTCCTGGCCTCAACCTTCGTTAGTCACTGTCCTCGCCCATACAGCCTCCTCCCTGTTCCCATTCCAGCACTACACAGCTGTAATTTCACCACCACACCCAGTCTTTTAATTTATTTGTATTTCACTCCTTTCCGTTACTTACCCCCTCCCCCCCTTCTTTCCTGCCCTCCGTCTAAACTACAACACTTCACTGTCCGCCACTCACACCATACTATCCCTCCCCCTCCCCGCCCCAGCCTCCTCCTTACCCCCACCCAGTTGCCACTCCCATCATGCACTGGTGCTGCTGCTCGCAGTGTAGTTTCAGCTCTCTAAGACTGCAGATATGTGTGCAAGTTGCGTTTGTGTGTGTGTGTGTGTGTGTGTGTGTCTACTGCTGACAAAGGCCTTAATGGCCAAAAGCTATGAGTGTGTGAATCTTTTTATTGTGCCTATCGCGACTCAGCATCTCCGCTATATGGTGAGTAGCAGCTTTCCTTCTCTGGTATTGTTACATACCCAGTATTTGTGTTTACTTGTATATGTAAGTGACAACAGAGGTGTAAATTGAGTAACATTTATGTTCTGATTACAGCTAAGCATAGGTTGCATTGTCTTCTCTATATTTACAAGCAGATTATTTGCAGTAAGGTAAGTTGAGAGAAAATTGTAACTAATTTCACTACTGTTGGCAGCAGCTCAGATATCACAGCTCCAGCTAACAAATGATGTTATCAGCATAGCTTATGACCTTATAATTTTTGGGTTCAATTACATCATTTACATAAACAAAGAACACAAAAGGCCCTAATGTACTTCCTTGAGGCACATCACATTGAAATATCCTATAGGTTGATTTAGTTGTTACCAACTGCTCATTCCTCTTTTCAGTTAGCTTGACACACTGTCTCCTGTCTTTAAAATAGGAGGTAAGTAGTTGTAAAGATACTCCTCTCCTCTTGTATTCTTTTAATTTATTCAATAGAACTGTATGATTCACAGTATCAGAAGCTTTAAGCACATTCAGGAAAGTGACTTATCTTGTCTCCTTTATCTAGCTTGATTAATATTTCATGTATAAATGTTGCTACTGCTGTTACAGTAAATCTTAATTTTCTAAAACTATTTTCTAACTTGTTGAATAGATTATGTTTGATGAAATATGCCTTGAAATGATTTAGTATTACTTTCTCTAGCAATCTGCCAAGTTCTGAAGTTAACGATATTGCCTGTAGCTTTTTATGACAGTTTTTATTCCCTTCTTATACACTGGCAGAATTTCAGTGATTTTTACAAGGTCAGGGAATTCTCCTGGGCAGAGGGAGGTATTTACTAGGTGTGTCAAAGGCTTCACTAATTCTCCTCTGCATTCGTTTAGCAACTTAGGTGAAATATCACCCCAGCCGAAAGACATTTTAGCTTGCAGTTTTACTGCTAGGAGGTCCCTCTCAGTATTACCATGGATGAAAAAAGTTTGGCTATTGTTTGTAACATTAAAATTGCATGCCTAGTCACATACTTCATTTGTGCCAATTGTACTAAACTTCTGTATGAATGTGTCACACACTTCTTTTGGATCATATTTTATTTCATCATTTTCTTTTAACATTATGCTGTTGTGTTCATGAGACTGCTGTTCCCATACTCTTTGTACATTGTTTTACTAACACAACTGGAATTTCTCATTAGACAGCCATATTTCTGAGCTTTAAGGTTAGTCAAGGAATTTCTGCATTTTTTTCTGAGGAGCTAGTATTTTGTTAAAAATATCATAATTTAGCATCTCTAAAAGAGTATATAGTAATCTTTCATTTTCTCTCTCAGTTCAATGATTTCAGGAGGGAAATTCTCAGCATTACTTCTTTTCTTAAGGGCATGTTTCATTTTAAGTTTCACTGCATAGCTTATAGAAATTTTCCCATTTATCATTCACATCAGCTGCACTGGCTGGTTACCATTGCCCTTTAACATTTATTACAATTACATTTTCTTTTATATACAAATGCATCACTTTTGGTTATATCTACATACCCTACATCAATTTTCATAGCAAGGGCTCAGTAGTCAGACATGTGGTTTTCTGAGGTGTTATGTTTATGATCTCCTTTGTTATGTTTGTGAGAATGTAGTCAGTGCTTGTCTGTGTATCTACAGTAATTCTTGTAGGTTCAGAGTTTATGTGGTTATAATTGTAACACTGTAGTAAGCTGACATGATGTAAATAGTTAAGAATATTTTTTAATGAGTCTATGTTGATGATTCCAACAAACAAAGTATTTTATATGCTGATGTCTTCAACAGCAAGTTCTCCAGGTAATTAAAAAAATCCTTCAATGCTACTCCCAGGTTGCCTATACACTGCTGCTATAATCAGATTGTTGTCCCCTACTTTTAAATCTATTGCTGCAACCTCAAGTTCGATTTCATTACTCCGATCATCAATCCATTTGACTTTTTCACATGCTAATATTTCTACTATAAATTCCCACCCCACCACCTTTATGTGTCTTTCTACAGAACAAGCTTATGAGTTTGTAATTAATTAGTCTGTATCCATATGCTTCGTCTTCCTTGCAACACAGTTCACTTAATATGAAGAAATGCAGTTTAGTTTCATTTAGGTATACACACTAGTGCATTGTTTTATTTGTTATTTACTGAATATTCAGGTACATAAGAGTTAATTTGCTATATTTTACTCTACAAAAGCATTGCTATTCCCTCCATGATTGAGAATTTTCATTAACTCTTCTGTTTCTGCAATAATTTTGCTTATCTTGTCACACAAAAGTTTTTTGTTTCAGAATTTAGATGCAACCCATATTTGGTATGTATGCATTTGTCCGGTTTACCTACATCCATTGTTCCAAATTTTTCAAATGAAGCACACATTTTAATATTCATTTTCTGTGTCTCCTTGTTGACACACAAATTGCATATTCGGTCACACCTGTGAGGTAGCATTGTAACTATTGTGTACCGATATCTATTAACTTCTAAGAACTTTTTCAGACTTGCTAAGAAATTTTGTGCCTCGTTTCTTGCAATATCATTCATATGACACATCCATTTTCGTCTTTCATTTTTCCTGCAATCAATATTAGTAACATTTTTCATACTTGCATCTGGTTTTACTGTTCCCATTGCTTGGAAGTCTTTGTTATTATCTTGTAAAGTACTGGCCATTTTCTGCCATGGCTGTGTGTTAAGAAAAGAACAGTGTACCATTTATGTGATAGATTCTTGGTTCTGCTGTCACTATCTCTAACAGTTGTCTTGATTGTTCCACTGCTGCGTTGTTTACGAAGTTTGCTGCCAACACTTTTCACACTTTCATGTTTATGACTATCACTTAATTCAGCTGTAATTGCAGTCCACTTATTTGGAAGAGTTTCACCATCACCCAGAAATGTACACAATTTTTGTAGTGATAATGGTTCACAGGTTTGACGGTTCACACTTTTCAGATCCAAGTTTTTTTTCACATTGCTCATTAGGATGTTAGTGGTTAGTTGAAGAGTACTTGATTTTATTATTATTATTATTATTTTTTTTTTTTTTTTTTTTTTTCCCCACAAACACAACATGTCTATACAAGCCACCATCTTTGATGTGGTCAACTAGACTTTGGACTATTGGTTGGAGCTGTTGGTCAAAGAGGGGCAAAAATTCTTTCAGTGGGAACACAATAACCAGCTACGATGGGGTGTCCAGGATTGTTTGGTTTTTGGAATTTGGGGGAGCATGTAAGAGATGGGTGTGTGGGGTGCCACAGGTTCAAGGAGGGAAATGGATTCAGGTTCTGGAAAGGGCCTAAGGCTTGAAGCAGAGATTGGAAGTTATGCTGCACTTCTAGGATGGGATTACTCTGGCAGAGTTTATAGGTGGAGTAGTCCAATAATTGGCAGAGGCTTTCCACCAGGTAGTCAATGTGATTCATAACAACAATGGTGGAACCTTTGTCTGCAGGTAGGATAATTCTTCCACTAAAAGGTTGGTGTTCTTAGGAAGTTACCTGGGAAAGGATGGTGACGGCAAGTTGGAGGTAAGAAATTCCTGGAAGGTGACCCAAGAGGTGGTTAGGTGGTACGAAAGTTGGGGGTAAGGATCACCATCGGATGGTGGTACGACCTGGGAGAGGCAAGGTTCAATGTCGGGATTATCTTGGCTTTGGATGGAGGGATTGAAGCCATAGAAGTGTTCCAATTGCATGGACCAAGACAATTGGAGTAGGTCTTTGAGAAGTCCAACATGGTCAAATTTGGGTGTAGGGCTCAAGGTGAGGCCTGTGGACAGGACAAACTTCTGTGGGGCTGAGAATTTTGTTGGGAAGACTAACAACAGTGTTCCAGGATTGTTTCAGCTCTGGATTTATCAGAGTGTGCCTTGAAAATATGTTTTTGCAGTACCAGGTTTGTGAGTGACAAGGACTGCCAGAATCTGAAAAGATGAAGGTCACAGAGAAAAGAGGGGTAGGATCAGGAGAAAGGAATGTTTATTGTTAGACCATAGGGGATTGGGGGGGCGGGGGGGGGGGGGGGGTTCCATTGCATGGCCGCCATTGTTTAGTCACTGTCATATCACTGTTGTTAATCTTTCCAACAATCCCTCAACCCCACACACATTTCAGTCCAATCAAAAGCCCTCGCCTTTAGCCCTACATTCAAATTTAACCATGTTAAACTTGTCAAAGACCTACTCTCCTTCCGCTGATCCCTGCAAAGGAAACACTTCTTTGCCACCAATCCTTCCAACCAAAGCCAACATAATCCCAACATTGATCCCTTCTTCTCCCAGGTCACACCACCATCTAACTGTTATCCTCCCGCCATCCCACCTAACCATCTGGTCACCTTCCACAAAGTCCTCAGCTCCAACTTGGGTTCACCGTACTTCTCCAGGTTCCTTTCTCAGAAAACCAACCTTTCAGAAGAAGAAATGGCTGCCATACAAACCTCAAAACAAATCCAGACCCAATTATTCTACTTGTAGACAAAGATTTCACCGCCAATGCTATGAATCTCAGTGACTATCTGGCAGAAGACCTCTGCCAATCAACTGCCTGCTCCACCCACAAACTCTACACAAGAAGTTCAACATAACCTCCAATCCCTGCTTAAGGCCATGGGCCCTTTGCAGTACCTCTCCCCTGAATCTATTTCTCTCCTCACTCCTATGACATCCCACACAGCCACCTTCTATATGCATTCTGAAAATCCACAAACCCGATAATCCTGAATGCCCATTGTAGCTGGCTGTTACACCACCACTGACATAATTTTGGTCTTCAATGTCCAACACCTGCAACAAATGTCTGAAATCTAGCTGCCCATATCAAAGACACCAATCACTTCCTTCACTGATTCTCAATCATCCCCACCCTTTTATCTTCTGGGCCCCTACTCATCAGTGTTGATGCCGCTTCCCTATATGCCAACATCCCTCATGGCTGTGGTCTTGCCCTATTGGGCACTCTCTCTCCCAACATGCTTCAGACTGCAAACCCACAACCTCATTCCTCATACTCCTTGCTAACTTTATCCTAACATGCAAATACTTCTCCTTTGAAGAGAAGGAATACAAAAACTTCCATGGCACAGCCACATGAATGTGTATGGCACCCTCCTGTGCCAACCTGTTTACGGGCCACCTAGAGGAAACCTTCCAAGTTTCCTGAAGCCCCAAACCCCTGATCTGGTTCAGCTTCATTGATGACATTTTTATGATCTGGACTCAAGCCCAAGACACCCTATCCTCAGACCTTCATAACCTCAACACCTTCTCTTCCATCTGCTTCAACTAGTTCTCCTAAACCTAATGTGCCACTGTCCTAGACATTGACCACCTCTCTGATGCTGCCATGCACACCTCCGTCCACACTAAACCCTCCAACAACTAACAGTATGTGCATTTCAACAGCTGCCATCCCTACCACACCACAAAACCCCTCCCATATGGTCTGGCCACCCAGAGACGGCATATTTGTACTGACAAAAACTGCGCTGCCCAGTATGCTGAATATCTCAGATAGGCCTTCACAGACAAGCACTATTCCCCAGACATAGTCCGCAGATAGATTTCCCTTGCCATATCCGCACACACACCCAATGCTGCAATTACACCCACATGCCAACAACAAAGACACACCATCTTTGTCACCTACTATACCCTAGATTGGAACAACTGAACCACATCCTTCATCAGGACTTTGATTATCCATCATTATGCCTGAAATTAAGGACATCCTACCCACACAACATCCTAGTGCATCCCTATGCCACTCCCAATCCCAACCCCTTGCCACAGGGACCTCCCCAGTCCACACAACAGCACTTCCTACTCCGGTCCTGTCACAGGCTTACCCTACTCTACCAGAGGCCGGGCCACATGTGAAAGTAGCCATGTCATATACTAGCTCTTCTGCAATCATTGGACGGCTTTTTATATTGGTACAACTACCAACCAGCTGTCCACCAAGATGAATGGCCACTGCCAACTTGTGGCCAGGAGCAAAGTGGACCACCCTGTGGCACAACATGCAGCTGAACATAACATGCTTCATTTCAGTGGCTGCTTCACAACCCAAGCCACCTGGTTCTCCCCTCCACCATGTTTTTATATATGTGATATTTTTGCTTCTATCGAGCAGTTCACAATCACAATGAGTGAATGATACTCACATATCTCTGAAATCTCTTAGTCTTTGCAAGTCAAGCTGATGATTCTGAGCTACTCCTTTAATTAGTTCTTATATGACAACTCTATCATAATTTCCAATATCACATGGATTCACTTACAACATGGAATTTACTGCTCTAAGTCATTAATTCAATTTCTTTATTCAACGAAGTCTGTGAGGCAGTCCTTTTCACTATATGTTGACTTACACCTCACTGTCGTATGGGGATGAATACCATAGGCCACCAATGCAAGTAGGAATCAAATGACCATAAGTATACCCAGTCCCCCTCCTCACAATTGCTATGCAGAAGTCAGAGTAAGGTCTTGTCCTGGGGCTCTGAATGAGACAGGCAAGAAGAGACCACCATGTTAAAGAACCTTAAGTAATATTTCAAGCTTAGTAGCCATCTGAATGGAAGGAATGTAGGAAACAGACCAATTCATATCAGTGATCATGGGGATAGGAACCCATGATCTGGAAGGGCATCAGACAACAGCAAGATTTTTTTAGGTTGTAATGTTCTTAAATGTGACTCCCTCCACCCCCTCGTCAATTCCTTTTCTTTCATACTTCTGTTTTTTTACAGTATGGCATCTGCAATTGAGGCATTTTCCTATGATTATACACTGTTAACGACTGTACGACTTAAATGAGCTTCCTTAAAGAAAAAGTTTTAGGTCCTGATTTCTTAACTAGATGGCAGTCTCTGTATATTTTTAAAATGTTATTTCATCTACATTCAATACGGGGTCTATTATTTTTTCCAAATGAATGTGTTTACAGTCAGAATATGTAATTAAAATGCAGCAATCAAGACAATCATACATAATAACCCAAAGGTCAAAATATTGATGTATGCATTATATACTGTATTCTATTATGAAAGCACAAGATCATGGGATATTGCGGAGGCTTTTCTTCCAAAATAACTGGGTAAAGAGGAGTAAAATAGTTTCCTTCCTCTTACTCTCCATTGGAATGATTCAAAATCCTATACATAGTTCTGCAAGCTTGGATAACTAAAGCCATACAAACATGGTACTTTGCTTAGAAACTTGCAGTTCACAATCGCAATGAGTGAATGTATACTCTCACATACCTTTGAAATCCCTTAGTCCTTGCAAGTCAAGCTGATGAGTCTGAGCTACTCCTTTAATCAGTTCTTGTATGACAACTCTATCATAAATTCCAACATCACATGGATTCACTTCAATGTGGTAATTACTGCTTAAAGTCATTAATTCAATTTTTTTATTTGATGGAGTCTGTGAATCAAAAAGATATACAAACTGAGGTGTTTAAAACAACTTGTGGATTACAACACACTTAACATTTCTTGTTACATCAATAAACATAGCCTGTGAGATGCAAAAAGTGACAGATACAAATGGCATTTTATCATCATCCTCTTGGAACAAATTACAAAATCAGACGACTCGAAATAAAATTAATTACTACCTCCATGCTCGTCCTGCACTGACATCAGTTAATGAAATATCTTGAGGAGTAGACACTCAAATCTCTGTGTATTATGTAAACATGGCAAGGGAAAACTTGTGTGTTTCTAGACTGACAGAGGTATAGGGATAAGAGGTAAGAAATTAATCATATATGTTACTTCAAGGATATAGCAAAGCATCACATCCCTTGGGACAAGAACTACTGTGGGCGGTACTTCCTCAGCGTTCATCCCCTAAACCAATACAGAGGTTAACAGCATTATATGTTGTCGAAATGTTCACTTTCTACTCCAAAAACCTGAAACACAGCTGACAGTAGCTATTGCATCACCAGCTACTATCAGAGATACCATACCAAACATTCATTCCAGTCTACATTTAGATAAATCCACAATATGTGCTGTCCAAAAAACGATGTGTGATGCTGATCTTTAGTATAAGCAGAAGTCATCTAAATATAATCTTGATAAGACAATAAGTCCGACAATGGTTATGGTATCATTAATTGTTATCACAAAGAAAGTAGTGCTGAGTACTGATCCTGGTGGGAGAATGTTTCTTGGACATATTGATTCCTAAATGTCATGCTCACTCATGATCCGAATCAACCAAAGTAACAAAAGGTGCTGTATAAAAATGTGTAGACAAGCCTGAAAAACATACTATGTAAAGTGAGCAAAATTTTATAGGGTCATGTAGTTAGTTGTTTTATGTAGGTGTAAGAACAATGCAGTCAGACGTTACCAGTGTACAACGTCAAGTCAGACTGGGTATTCTACATGCAGAAGATGGCTACTGGTCAGCCAGAACTCTCAAAAACCACATTTGAATTGAGATAGAAGTTTTCTGGAATACTGGTGCCAATACAGTTACCTGTTAACCATTCTTTCTAACAATTTGCACAAATTACCTATTACACAAGTTGTTCTTCATTATACCCTTCTTTTCACTGTTATTCCATAGGTGTCGTAGTATTTGATTGCATAAAGCTAAAATTCGGCTGCAAGTTCATTAAAAGGGCCACTTTAAGTTTCAAGGTGTTGACAATGATGGTCTGTAATTACTGAAAACAACATCTCTACAAGTTGTGCTTTTAAACAATGCAAAATCTAGGAGGGAATGAAACAATACTATGAAAAGGATAGTTGCTACTCTCCATATAGCTGAGATGCTGAGTTGCCAGTAGGGACAACCAAAAGGCTGTCACAAAATGAGCTTTCGGCCAAGGCCTTTGCCGAACACACACACACACACACACACACACACACACACACACACACACACAAGCGTGTGCGCGTGCGCGCGCACGCAACTCACACACACATGAGCTCAGTCTCTGGCATCTGAAGCCAGAGCTGCGTTCGTTTGTGTGTGTGTGTGTGTGTGTGTGTGTGTGTGTGTGTGTGTGTGTGTGTGAGTGTGTGTGTGTGTGTTTATCTTATTTTGGGAAAGGCCTTGTTGGCCGAAAGCTCATTTTGTAACAGTCTTTTTGTTGTGCCTATCTGCAACTCAGCATCTGCTATATGGTGAGTAGCAACTACCCTTTTCAAAAAGTTGTGCTTTTAAAGTTCAATACTATCCAGGGGTTGGTTGGTTGGTTGGTTTGGGGGAAGAGACCAAACAGCAAGGTCATCGGTCTCGGGAAGGACGGAGAAGGAAGTCGGCCGTGCCCTTTCAAAGGAACCATCCCGGCATTTGCCTGGAGTGATTTAGGGTAATCACGGAAAACCTAAATCAGGATGGCCGGACGCGGGATTGAACCGTCGTCCTCCTGAATGCGAGTCCAGTGTGCTAGCCACTGCGCCACCTCGCTCGGTATCCAGGGGTCACTGCTAACAACTTCATTAGCTGTGCCACAGATATGTGCTGGCTAGGAGAACACTGAAAACGTATCAGGGCTCAGGAAGTATGTCAGTGAATGTGATGAGCAATCTAGTAGGTGAGATGTAGCACTCATTTCTTTTAATATGCCTTTGTCCAGAATTGTTTTGGATATAACTGAACTGGTCATGGAGGGTTGGTGTTCGTTGCACTAGAACACCATTACAAGTTCTCTAAAGGCCTTAGTTATTTCTCCTGACTGCCCTAATATGGGCTTCTGTCAGAGAAGATCAGAAAAAAGGGTATAGTTGCACCTGTGGCACACATGGTCTCAATAGTAGCATCATGAACCAACTCCATGATTTCTTTCTCCTGGTTGATTTAAGAAATGCTTCAAATTAATTAATTAAAACACTCTCTTGTATACTCAGACTCATGTGCAAAGATAAAACAGTCAGTACATTTTTACACTACCTGTGGAGGAATCACACTCATTAATTATTTTATTTGATGTTCATTGTCTTCTTCCACATCTTCCAGTGTTGGTATCTGAGCGAACAGGTCAGAGTACATCATTACTTAACATTAGTATTGGGTGGAGAATTTATTGTATCTTAATTGTTATACTGATAGGCCAGGTGCACAGGCACTGACGTACCAATATATTATCGAATGCAGTTTGAAAAGGCAATGTGAAATATAAGGCAAATAATTATATCTATTACTTGCCATAACTTAACAACTCAAAGAATGCGCTCATAATTATATATGCTTTGAAACCGTTTGAGGAAAGATGTATAAATTTTGTAGCTGTCTGCATATATTCCTGGAGGTGTAGACTTCAACGGAGGAAAATTATGATCTAAAGAAGTACGTACCTCTACAGGTACATGCTTAACGTCTAACATCATGAGAGAGTCAGATAGCATAACTATAAACTCTTAGCTGGTTGAGTCAAATTCACATTTGCAGTGAAGAATAGTTATTACTAAAGAAATACCTCACAAGGTTTTTTAAAAAAAAGTCTGCGAACTTTATTTCTATTATCCAACATCATACTATCTTCTTTAATATGCAGATGCTACAGAATGCTCTAGTACCTATATTTTAATAAAGCTAAATTCTATCTGTGACACATACCCACAATTATGATGCACATGGGTCGTGGCTCTACACGAATACACTTAAAGTTTATATTTCACTCTAATTACGGGTGGGTCCATGCCACCATATTATGTCCAATAGTTGGACATGGATCTGTTGAACAGCTTGTTAAATTGTAACAAATAAATAGAAACAATATCGCTCTTCAAGACACTACCATATTAAATTAATGTAGCTGAGGCACGAAGTTTATCTTTAGCTACCATGTTTATTCTCTATGCAGAAAGTCTACTGCAGCTGTCACTAATTGAACAGTTTATAATACATTCAGTATATATTAAAGCTGGCAAGAGCAAATTTAAGTATTTATGAATTTATTTAAATACAGAAAGACGTTAAAAGTTCCAAGCTCCACATGCAAACTGTATTACATTGGAATCAATTATCTTCAAGCTCTGATGGGAGACAGCTGAAGTTCCCACAAGAGTTGAAAAAAACTAAGGGCTGCTAATCCAAAGAGTGAAAATAGTTCAGTTACACAACAATGTAACCAATATACTACAGATTTATTTGAAAATCTGAATTCCAAGCTGCATAAAGGAAGTATGCCATCCCCAATACAATCAAACCTAGCCCTCTGCTTATTCTCCTGACAGCCATCAAACCACCACCCCAACTGCAGCTGCACTCACCCCTCCAGTGGCATACACAGCCAAGGGCATGATATTTGTAAACTGAACTTGCCCTATGCCCTACCAGACAAGATGTGTCTACCTCACCCTACTGCCATCCACAGCTGTTGCAGTACTAGTCGGCAAAAATGGAAAGAGATTACCCTAGTTTATGGGAGTGGTACATGTTAAAAGGCTGCTGAGATTTTAAATTTATTATCTACCCAATATTCCAACACATTAAGGCATTAGCAGTGTTCCTTTTTGCAGGAGGTTCCTCATTTGTCAGGTACTGGGAAATACAACTTCTGAAATTAGAACTAAGCAAAACACAATACACTGCTGACGACAGCCTTTGTTGGTGTTACACAATAATAAATGACACAAAGCACATGAGTGAAACAGGAACTATGGTCAAGCTGGGGAGAAAGTATTGAACCAAGAGACCAGATCAAGGTGACAATGGAGGAGGTTCCGATGAATCTTATGAACGTCACCACAAGCCTGGCACCACCGATTTGCGGCTGTCGAGTGAGATATATCCACGCAACAAGTGAATACAACAATGAGCACATGCTTGCAATATTGCTGTGTTCTGTTCAAGGTGATGAACAACTAAACCGCTACTCACTGCAAGGTGGTAAATCACTGTAGCAATAAGTCCACGATGGGGGTGAAGCTGCAGCTGCTGGTCCTTATAAAAGCTCAGACTGAAAGGTAAGGATGTGGCAATGGCCAGAATTTTTTTGGCTCTTTTGGTGCCACACTCCTGTAAGCAGCCAACTCCAAACCATAGAACCATTGCCAATACCATGCATGGGTAAGGTTCAAAACTCATCTGCTGATGCATAGGAGCTGATCATTTCTTTTTGCCAACAGGGGTTTCCTACTCTGGCTCAGTTCTATCGCAGAAAGTTCGTTAATACTTTAAATTGTAACTGAATTTTCAAGAAACTCAAAATAAAATTATCTTGTGGCACTCCTTGGAAGGTTCAGTGTGTTACAACGACAGATGCATAAATTCAGTTCAGCGTCAGTTTGAAGAAAAATGCTGAAACATCTGATGGAAACTGCCTAGTAGCAAGTGCCTCCAGCCTCTTATCATGAACGTCAAAACAGTTTTGTCATTTGCCACTATTCTCTTTGTAACTGAAAATACCAGTAGTGTTGTACCTTCAAATCACAATGGGTTTTTCTCATGTAACCAGGTAAAATCAAATAATACTAAATACTGTGAATATAGAAAATATTTACATGTGCTTGAAAATTACTTATCTGACAGCTATATGACCTCTGGCTTGTTCCATGCCAAGTGGTCTAGAGGTTCCTGCATGAACATCACAAATTTTGATGAATTTTTTATCAACAACCGCACATGTTCCCAATGAACATTGCTAACGTTTCACGGTCATTAATTCAGTACTTCAGAAGATATAGTCATTTGTTTGACCTAATAGCATAGCTATCAATAGTTTTTCAAATCTTCGCAAGTAAATGTAGTCTAAACCTGAAACTTTGCACGTATTAACTTACAAAACCAAGATGTTAGAGTATAAAATTTCATTCTCCCACTACTTTGCAACAGTTTACAAATTGAACGCAAATTTCATTCTCCTACTACTTTCCCATAGTTTACAAATTGAACACATGGTTTACAATTTTTTTTTAATGCCAAAAATGGCTATTTTTGGCTCACTTTTACAAAAGAAGAAAAGAAAAAGAGTCTTTAAACCACCTAAGAAACTATATTTGCTTTTGCAATGAGAGCACTATGGCCTTAAAAAAAAAGTAAGGCGGAGGTGCATTGAAAGTGGACCCGTATTGCTTCAAATTATACTTAACATGTTGTTGCTGTTGTTGTTGTGGTCTTCAGTCCAAAGAGTGTTTTGATGCAGCTCTCAATGCTACTCTATCCTGTGCAAGCCTCTTCCACTGCGAGTAACTACTGCAACCTACATCCTTCTGAATCTGCTTACTGTATTCATCTCTTGGTCTTCCTCTATGATTTCTACCCCCTATGCATTTCTCAGTACTAAATTGGAGATCCCTTGATGCCTCAGAATGTGTCCTACCAACGGATTCCTTCTTCTAGTCAGGTTGTTCCACAAATTTCTCTTCTCCTCAATTCCATTCAGTACCTCCCTGCCACCGTTGGATAAGCAGCTGCCAGCAGCAAGTCGTATACTCCTGGCTTACTTATTTGTTACATAGTTTAATTCATAATTTCTTTGCGTGTTTTTGGGTACTTGCATTGTTTAATTCATAAATTTCGGGCGTATTATAGTATTTGAGAGTTGTAGCATCGCGCTTTAGTACCTGAATAGTGTAAATTCGCGTAGTCGTCTGTCTTCTGCTTTTTTTTTTTTTGAACGGCCAGTGTTGGTTGGTCACAGCCAGTGTGCTCCCTGCTGCCGTTGGATAAGCAGCTGCCAGCAGCAAGTCGTATACTCCTAGCATACTTATTTGTTACATAGTTGAGTTTCATATAGGAGGTGTAATTTCGAGTCTTAGTTACTGTAATCGTAAATTCAGGCAGATTGTAGTGCAGTCGTTAGGCATTTGTACAAGTTAGTTCACACATTCTTTGCGTGTTTCCCTTGCGTTATCTAGGCATGGACTTGTGTTTCAGTAACTGTTGTTCAACATCGATTAGAATGGACAGGGACTGTGATTGCTGTGTTCGGATGAGGGCTGAGTTGGCAACCCTTCGCTCACAGCTGCAGGCGGCACTGACTTCGGTCACGCAGCTTGAGGCTGTTGCCAATGGGCATCACTGTGGGGAGCCGGACTTGGGTATCACGGGGATGTCAACCTCGTCCCGTCTGTCCCCAGATTGGTCTGCCACTGTGGTTGCCCCGATTGCTGCCCGTAGTGGGGCTGAGCCTCGCCTGTGGTTGATTGGGAGGTCGTTCCAAAGCGTGGCAGGCAGCGAAAGACATCCCCGGAGGCTGATCAGAAAGCCTCCCCAGTGTGTCTGACAAACAGGTTTCAGGTACTGCCTCTGGCTAAGCCAGATGCAGCTGCCTGCCCTGTTTCAGAGGATGATTCTCAGCTTTCAAGGTCCAGGCAATCGCAGAGGGTAGGCCTATTGGTAGTTGGGAGCTCCAATGTTAGGCGTGTAATGGGACCCCTTAGGGGTATGGCGGCTAAGGAGGGGAAGAAATCCAGTGTGCACTCTGTGTGCATTCCGGGTGGAGTCATTCCTGATGTGGAAAGGGTCCTTCCGGATGCCATGCAGAGCACAGGGTGCAGCCAGCTGCAGGAGGTGGCACATGTCGGCACTAATGACGTGTGTCGCTTTGGATCTGAGGAAATTCTCTCTGGATTCCAGCGGCTATCTGATTTGGTGAAGTCTGCCGGTCTTGCTTATGAGATGAAGGCAGAGCTCACCTTCTGCAGCATCATTGACAGAACTGACTGCGGACCTTTAGTGGAGAGCCGGGTGGAGGGTATGAATCAGAGGCTCAGTCGGTTTTGCGACCGTGTTGGCTGCAGATTCCTTGACTTGCGGTGGGGTTTCGGGTTCCACTGAACAGGTCACGAGTTCACTACACTCAGCTGGCGGCTACATGGGTAGCGGAGGCTGTGTGGCGTGGACAGGGTGGTTTTTTAGGAAGTTAATAATTGGCTCCTTCTACCGACCCCCAGACGCCAATGATATAGTTGCTGAACAGTTCAGAGAAAATTTGAGTCTCATGACAAATAAATACCCCACTCGTACGATTATAGTTGGTGGGGACTTCAACCTTCCCTCGATATGTTGGCAAAAATACTTGTTCAAAACCGGTGGCAGGCAGAAAACATCTTCCGAGATTGTCCTAAATGCTTTATCCGAAAATTATTTCGAGCAGTTAGTCCACGAACCCACGCGAATTGTAAATGGTTGCGAAAACAAACTTGAACTCTTAGCCACAAACAATCCAGAGCTAATAGAGAGCATCACAACTGATACAGGGATTAGTGATCACAAGGTCGTTGTAGCTAGGCTCAATACCGTTTCTTCCAAATCCACCAGAAACAAACGCAAAATAATTTTATTTAAAAAAGCGGATAAAGTGTCACTAGAAGCCTTCCTAAGAGACAATCTCCATTCCTCCCGAACTGACTATGCAAATGTAGATGAGATGTGGCTCAAATTCAAAGATATAGCAGCAACAGCAATTGAGAGATTAATACCTCATAAATTGGTAAGAGATGGAACTGATCCCCCATGGTACACATAACAGGTCCGAACGCTGTTGCAGAGACAACGGAAAAAGCATGCGAAGTTCAGAAGAATGCAAAATCCCGAAGATTGTCTAAAATTTACAGATGCGCGAAATTTGGCACCGACTTCAATGCGAGATGCCTTTAATAGGTTCCACAACGAAACATTGTCTCGAAATTTGGTAGAAAATCCGAAGAAATTCTGGTTGTATGTAAAGTACACAAGCGGCAAGACGCAGTCAACATCTTCGCTGCGCAGTGCCGATGGTACTGTTACCGAAGACTGTGCCGCTGAAGCAGAGTTATTGAACACAGTTTTCTGAAATTCCTTCACCAGGGAAGACGAATGGAATATTCCAGAATTTGAAACACGAACAGCTGCTAGCATAAGTTTCTTAAAAGTAGATACCTTAGGGGTTGCGAAGCAACTCAAACCGCTTGATGCGGGCAAGTCTTCAGGTCCAGATTGTATACCGATTAGGTTCCTTTCAGATTACGCTGATACAATAGCTCCCTACTTAGCAATCATATACAATCGCTCGCTCACCGATAGAGCTGTACCTACAGATTGGAAAATTGCGCAGGTCACACCAGTGTTTAAGAAGGGTAGTAGGAGTAATCCATTGAATTACAGACCTATATAATTGACGTCGGTTTGCAGTAGGGTTTTGGAGCATATATTGTATTCAAACATTATGAACCACCTCGAAGGGAACGATCTATTGATACGTAATCAGCATGATTTCAGAAAATATCGTTCTTGTGCAATGCAGCTAGCTCTTTATTCGCACGAAGTAATGGCTGCTATTGACAGGGGATCTCAAGTTGATTCCGTATTTTTAGATTTCCGGAAAGCTTTTGACACCGTTCCTCACAAGCGACTTCTAATCAACCTGCGGGCCTATGGGGTATCGTCTCAGTTGTGTGGCTGGATTCGTGATTTCCTGTCAGGAAGGTTGCAGTTCGTAGTAATAGACGGCAAATCATCGAGTAAAACTGAAGTGATATCAGGTGTTCCCCAGGGAAGTGTCCTGGGACCTCTGCTGTTCCTGATCTATATAAATGACCTGGGTGACAATCTGAGCAGTTCTCTTAGGTTGTTCGCAGATGATGCTGTAGTTTAACGTCTAGTAAGGTCATCTGAAGACCAGTATCAGTTGCAAAGCGATTTAGAAAAGATTGCTGTATGGTGTGGCAGGTGGCAGTTGACGCTAAATAACGAAAAGTGTGAGGTGATCGACATGAGTTCCAAAAGAAATCCGTTGGAATTCGATTACTCGATAAATAGTACAATTCTCAAGGCTGTCAATTCAACTAAGTACCTGGGTGTTAAAATTACGAACAACTTCAGTTGGAAAGACCACATAGATAATATTGTGGGGAAGGCGAGCCAAAGGTTGCGTTTCATTGGCACTTAGAAGATGCAACAAGTCCACTAAAGAGACAGCTTACACTACACTCGTTCGTCCTCTGTTAGAATATTGCTACGCGGTGTGGGATCCTTACCAGGTGGGAACGACGGAGGACATCGAAAGGGTGCAAAAAAGGGCAGCTCGTTTTGTATTATCACGTAATAGGGGAGAGAGTATGGCAGGTACGTTACGCGAGTTGGGATGGAAGTCATTAAAGCAAAGACATTTTTCGTTGCGACGAGATCTATTTACGAAATTTCAGTCACCAACTTTCTCTTCCGAATGCGAAAATATTTTGTTGAGCCCAACCTACATAGGTAGGAATGATCATCAAAATAAAATAAGATAAATCACAGCTCGAACAGAAAGGTTTAGGTGTTTGTTTTTCCCGCGCGCTGTTCGGGAGTGGACTGGTAAAGAGATAGTATGATTGTGGTTCGATGAACCCTCTGCCAAGCACTTAAATGTGAATTGCAGAGTAATCATGTAGATGTACCTCCTCATTAGTTACGTGCTCTACCCATCTCATCCTGAGCATCTTCTGTAACACCACATTTCAAAAGTTTCTGTTCTCTTCTTGTCTGAAATGTTTATCATTCATGTTCAGTTCCACACATGCCTACACTCTCTACAAATACTTTCAGAAAGGGCTTCTTGACGCTTAAATCTTTATTTGATGCTAACAAATTTCTCTTCTTCAAAAAATCTTTTCTATTAATTGACAGTCTACATTTTATATCCTCTCCCTTCAACTATCAGTTATTTTGCTTCTCAAATATCAAAACTCATCTATTATTTTAAGTGTCCTGTTTCCTAATCTAATTTAATTACACTACATTCCATTATCCTCATTTTGCTTTTGTTGATGTTCATCTTGTATCCTCCTTTCAGGACACTGCCCATTCTGTTCAACTGCTCTTCCCAGTCCTCTGGTGTCGCTGACAGAATTACAATGTCATTGGCACACCTCAAAGTTACTGAACTGATAGTTCAGTAATTTTCAAACCTGTCGGAATCTGCTTTCTTTGAAATCGGAATTAGTATATTCTTCTTGAAGTCTGAGGGTATTTACCCTGTCTCATTCATCTTCCTAACCAGTTGGAAGAGTTTTGTCATGGCTGGCTCTCGCAAGGCTATCAGTAGTTCTAACGGAAGTTGTCTACTCCTGCAGCCTTGTTTCAACTGAGTCTTTCACTACTTTGTCAAATTCTTCATGTAGTATTATATCTCCCTTCTCATCTTCATCTACATCCCCTTCAATTTACATAAAATTGCCCTCACATACATCTTCCTTGTACAGAACCTCTATATACTCCTTCCACCTTTCTGCTTTCCATTCTTTGCTTAGGACTGGTTTTCCATCTGAGCTCTTGATGTTCATACAGGTGGTTCTCTTTTCTCCAAAGATCTCTCTAATTTTCCTGTAGGCAGCATCTATCTTACCCCTAGTGATACATGCTTCTACATTCTTACATTTGTTCTCTAGTCATTCCAGCTTAGCCATTTTACACTTCCTTATGATCTCATTTTTTAGACATTTGTATTCCCTTTCATCTGCTTCATTTATTAAATTTTTATTTTTTCTCCTTTCAGCGATTAAATTCAGTACCTTTTACGCATATCACCCTAGAAAACCTTTTTTTATTCCGCTGAAGATAGTGCAAAAAGTTGTGCAAGATGGTCTAGTTTTGTTCCTTTCAAGAAAATATTGCCAGAGATATGTCTCTCAGTTGTTGAAAAGAGACAGGTGCACTGTTTGTAGCTGCACTGTGTGATCAAACAAATGACTGCAAGTTTTAAAGTCGTGAAAGTAAAACTTTACTAATGTTCTTTGAGAACATGCGGAAACGTTCACACAAAATTTCAGCAAAATCTGAGACGGTCACAAGGAAACTTTTTCTGAAATTAGACCACCTGATATGAAATGGCCCATCTACAAATTTCAAACAAAATATACTGTCTCATTTATAAAAATTACATATAATAGATAAATACTAGAAAGTGGTTGTATTATTAACTTTTCTGATTATTAAACATTGTTTTCAGTTTAATTTTGTAGGAAACTGCACTTTGCGGTCTCATCCATTCACAAAGCTGGGTAATAAACTGAACTGAACTGCTGAATATGCTAACCAAAAAGCTCGGTTCTGTCCATGATGCTCTCATAAATCTCTATTACTATGTTGATATGCAAGCAGCATTGCTAGTACACTTTTCAGACTTTCATTCAGTACTGTTTTATGGCATAATCTTCTGGGGCAATGCAGCTCATGCTACACCAGTATTTATCCAACTGAAGTGTGCAAAATACTGTATTATGTATATCTGTCACCTAAAAATTTGGCAGGGACCCTAGGATTTCTACACTTATGTGCCATCCCTAATGGTATTTGAGGTTTATAATATGAGAAAAATTATGATAAACTGTGCAATTCATAGCAACAATACTAAATGTAAAAATATTTTCCATGTTGATTACGCATCTTTGTCTACGTTTCAGAATGATGTTTTGTTTTCTGATGCAAGTCAGATTATTTGCAGTGCTCAATACCACTTTGACAACTCATAACCGAACTGTCACTTATCAACATAACCGCGTGCTACAGCACGATCAGTAAGTCAGCACATCTAAGATTTTGCATTCACATTCATTGGCATCACCAACCCACCAGTAAACTGTAATGTCCCAACCTAACGTAAGCCTCAGGTTACATTACATTTCAGTTCATCACAACCTGTGTTCCAAAAACTAATACAGATGCAAAAGAAATGTTGTCAATGTTCTGTTCTCTTTCTGTCTGCAAACAAATGACATCATATGACAACTCATCATTACATTAAAGGATAAAGTCGACACTCGGAATCGGTACATTAATAACACCAAAAGTCTGTCACAGGTTACTTAACACAAGGCTGTAATAGAAGGTCGCATAAATTAGGTGGTTGCATGAATGCAGTTCTGGATGACATGGACATTACTGAATACAAAATATCCCTCACAACGAGACAAAAGTTTAAGAAATCAAGATGCTGTTCCACAAAGTGATCAGACTATTTCAGTAGACTCGTATGCATGTCGTAATGTGCCAAGCCACCTTTCTTTGCATAATTACTTGTGAATACAGTAGCCTACTATGCCTATTTTCATTCACTGCTTTTATATGGCATCATATTTTGGGGTAATTCATCATTACGAGAAAAAGTATTCATTGCGCAAAAAAGGGGGATCAGTACAATAGCTGGAGCCCACCCAAGATCACCTTGCAGACATTTAAGAAACTCGGGATATTCACAGTACCTTCGCAACTCATATCTTCACTTATGAAATTTATTTTTAAAAACCCATTCCAATTCAAAAATAATAGCTACAACACCAGAAGGAAGGATGATCTTCACTATTATGGGCTAAATCTGACTTGGGCACAGAAATCTATGGTCATTTGCCAAACAGCATTAAAAGTCTGACAGATAGCCAACCAGCATATAAAAGCAAATTAAAAGGCTTTTGGAACCCTTCTACTCAACAGATGAATTTTTGGGTACGAAGTAGCAACTGAAAAAAAAGAAGAAGAAAAAACTGTATTGTGTAAAGAAAAATTATGTTAAAATGGCACATTCCACATTGTTGCGAAAGTTTGTATTCATGATCTACTGGAACAACTTTTAATGTAACGTACAAGTAGTTGGTACATGGCATACACAGACGACTTGCAGCTCAACATTTCCATGGCTTCCATAGCTCAACTCAAAAGGAACTGTGAAGAAACATTGGTGCTGAAGCAGAGCTGCTGCACAGGCAACACAATGAAACACACAAATCTTGACAGGGAATTTGTGTAGGCTATGAACTCAAATTATCTGTCTCAATAATTGGTCACTCAAAGAACAAGTCTGTCAGTATTTTGACCTCTATCTTGTGCAAAAAGAGATTCAAAATCATGTAGAAAATTTCCAGTATTGCCGTAGTTCAGAGTCAGGTATTCGTCAACACAGTGAACCAGTCCTGACTTCTATTTGGAACCACTGCCTGGGCCAGGAAAGGTTCTGCTAAAGACGTAAGAGACCTGTGAGTATAGAACAATACCAACAGAAACTCAACTTATCTTAAAAATTTCTGCAAACAGAAAGCAGCAGAGCCATGTATTGGCTCAGGAAAGAAAACAGGGAAAGTGCAGACACTGTCTGAAGAGTTACTGAGCTGTGGAAATGAAATACAAAGAATTGTGGGCAAGTAACAGCAATGAATATAGCTAAACAGGGCAGACAATAGAGGGTGTTCACTTCTATCAAACATTACAGAGCGAAGTAGGCTGAAAAAGATTAGTTCACTTCCTCTCTAGGCATAGACCCTACCATTTATATTCATAATAAAACTCACAGAAGAGAAAATAAGTGTTGAGTACTAATATAGGTATGTTGGAACATGCCATTTTCACAGGAATGTAGATTCTGATCCTTAACACTACATGTATACTGTCACAACAATAACACAGAAAATGCTGCATTCAAGAGATCCATGTGTAGTATTACAGGAAAGTACTCTCAGACCTAACTTCAAGTATGCATAAATGCGAGACTGGCAACTCATTACTTCAGTGAAAACAATGCGTAAATGCAGGAAAAAAAAAAAAAAAAAAAAAAAAAAAAAAAAAAAAAAAAAAAAAAAAAACCAACAACAACAAATGCCTGGCACTGCAAGTATACAACAAAGTCAATGGTAACAGCTAACAAGAGACAAATGGCATTACTCTCACATAAATACATGCATATGATCGAAAGTGGAATATGCTCTTTCTCAACCTTGTCAAGCAGATACGCATGGTGGATATGCAGATAAACCGAATGGTATTTCTCGTGACTTTCCCTTAAGCCCAAGGAGACTGAGACTACAGTAGCTTGGAAGAAAGCAAAGAAGATTAGTATTTAACATGCTGCCAACAATGAGGTCATTCAAGGCAAACCACAAGATTTGATTGGAGCAAGGTGGAGAATAAAATTGGAAGCATTCAACTCATCATTTATCGTAAGTGATTTAGAGTAACTACAGAAAACCTAAATTTCAATGGTTGGTCAGAGATTTGAACTGCCGTCCTCCTAAATGAAAGTCCATAGTGCTAACCACTGTGCCACTTTGCTTGGTATGCTTGCAAAATATTTTGTCATCTTCGCTGACAGCAAACTGCAGAAATAATGGGATTCCATATGTAATCCAACTGATAGTTTCTGTCCCAGCTCATAATATTTTCCTGCCATGTATATCTCCATAGTCCAAATTGTTGTTTTATCACATTCCACTGAATGCCTAGTGAATATAAATTTCACACCAATAGAAGACTTTCGAGGACAGAAAAGGTAGTTGCAGATATTCAGATATTCCATGGCTAGTGCCCACACTGGATTTCAGATCCCATACACAAACTCTCACTGCACTAGGGGTGTATTGTATGGACACACTATGTATGCCTGAGAACCCTGCCCTATAGTCCAATCAAAATTACTTGACAGCTGACTTCTGTAAGTTGCTGCTATAGCGTTGCCACATTAGCTGCCGCTTGGTCCAAAGTGATACTCACACATGGCAGGTCCCTCTGTGCTTGCTGTTCATGTAAAGCAGAGCACTGTTGGAAGTGGTTGCCATTAGATATGGTGGGAATGTGAGATGCTCTGTCCACAACTGACTTTAAGTAATCAGTGACTGAACAGCAGCAGACAATGCATTTTGTAGCTATGGATTTAAACTCATGTCCTAACCTAACCACAACCTTGTGATGTGCTATGTATATGATAAAACACTGGTCAGCAACCTGCGGCAGAACTGCTGATCATGCTCACTTTGATAACGGTGATTAAAGCTGGCCGCTGTGAGCAAACTCACGATGAAAAAATTCCAATTTCAGCACTAAAAGCAAAATGAAATGTTTCACTTTCATCAGCTACCTGAAACAATCCTCATACTGGCCACACAAGCTGACATGATACCAAGTGATGAGCAGTCCTGCCTGACTCTCAGCTACAGGTTTAGGAGAAACAGGCTGATTCCAAATGTAAAATGAATGATACGAAGTAAAAATAAGAGCAAATAAAAAGTCAATACGATGATAAAAATGACATGAGAAAATATTAAACATGAAAAAAGTACATTTAAAATAATCAGTTCAAAATAATGACAATCAGTCATTTTGATAAAGATTTAAAAATAAAAAATAGTCTCATTATTAGATTCAAACCCGTGATATTTTGCACATCAGGACTGCACATTAACCAGTGAACTACAGTATCATTTCATCATGTAGTGTTCTATTTATGCCTCTATAGAATCAGCACCCATGGTCTAGGGGTTGCGTCTCTGATTAGCAATCAAAATGTCCTCAGTCTCGGGTTCGAACCCTGGCACTGCTTAAATTCTGAATACAAATCATCAGCAATGACAGCTGAAAGCTTCCAGCATAAGAAGTCTCCCTCATTCTCCCAACAGCCTGGTGAAAGAGTGCGGAGGAGCGGAAAGAAGTTCAGGCACTCTCTTGCCCTAAGATGACAAATTGTCCCTAAAGGGCAGAAGAATCAGCAACGTCAAACCGCAAGACGATGAAGAAGGCAATGAAAACCACTGCATTAAAGACACAAAACATGTATACACAGGACATGTGACTTGTAATTGAAAAGTGGCATGATGATCTCTCCATCAGCAAAAGATTCTGGAATAGTACCCCAGTCAGATCTCTGGGAGGGGACTGCCAAGAGGGAGGTGACCATGAGATAAAGATTTAATAACCAACACAACAATAATGTCTTTTTTGTGGTAGGGATGCTAGACAATCAGAAAATGGAGCTGCTAAGGCTCAATCTAGATACAGTGGGTGTCAGGGGAGTCAAATGGAAAGAAGACAAGGATTTCTGGTCAGATGGGTATAGGGTAATACTAAACTGCAGCACAAAATGGAATAACAGGAGTAAGATTCATTATGAATGGGAAGGTACGATAGAGTGTGAGATACCATGAACAGTTCAGTGATAGGATTGTTCTCATCAGAATCGACAACAAACCAACACCAACAACAATACTTCAGATATACACGCAGATATTGCAAACAGAAGATGAGGAGAGAAAGTTTATGAGGATGTTGAACAGATAATTCAGTAAATAAAGGGAGATGAATATCTAATTGTCATGGGGGATTGGAATGAAGTTGTAGGGGAATGGAAGAGTATGGGCTTGGTACTAGGAATGAGAGAAGAACAAGACTAATTGAGTTCTGCAATAAATTTCAGATGGTAATAGCAAACACTCTATTCAGAACCGCAAGAGGAGGGGTATACTTGGAAAAGGCTGGGAGAGACAGCACGATTTCAGTTGTATCGCATCAAGGCCGAGCTGAGATTCCCAAATCAGATACTGGATTGTAATGCATGCCCAGGGCAAATGCAGACACAGATCACAATTTGATAATGATGAAGAATATGCTGAAGTTTAAGAGACTAGTCAGGAATAAACAATGCGCAAAAATGTGGATACTAAGCTACTAAGGAATGAAGAGTTTTCTGAGATCTTTTCTAAAGATACTGCGATAATGAATAGCTCAGTAGGCAGTTCAGTTGAAGAGGAATGGACACCTGTAAAAAGGGCGGTCACAGAAGTTGGAGAGAAAACAACAGGTACAAGAAAGCTGACTGCGAAGAAACTACGTGTAACAGAAGAAGTACTTCAGTTGATCAACGAAAGAAGGAAGTACAAAGAGGTTCACGGAAATTCAGGAATACAGAAATACAAGTCTCTTAGGAATGAAATAAACAGAAAATGAGCAGAAGCTAAGGTGAAATGGCTACATGAAAATGTGAAGAAATCAAAAAACAGAAATGTTAGTTGGAACCAATGATTCAGTATATGGAAAAGTCAAAACAACCATCAGTGAAATTAAAAGCAACGGAGGTAACATTAACAGGCCAGTGGGAATTCTGCTGTTAAATGTTGAGGAGAGAGTGGATAGGTGGACAGAATACACTGAGGACCTCTATGAGGAAGAGAACTTATCTGATGGCGTGATAGAAGAAGAAACAGGAGTCGATATAGAAGAGATAGGTGATCCAGTATTAGAATCAGAATTTAGAATATCTTCGAAAGACTTAAAATCAAATAAGGCAGAAGGTATAGATAACATCCCATCAGAATTTCTAAAATCATTGGGGAAGTGACAACAAAACGATTATATCACATTGGTGTGTAGAATGTATGCATCTGGTGACATACCATCTGACTTTCGGAAAAACATCATCCACACAATTCCAATAAGGCCAGAGCTGACAAGTGCGAGAATTATCGCACAATCAATTTAACAGTCATGCAACCAAGTTGCTGACCACAATAATATACAGACGAATGAAAAAGAAAATTGAGGATGTGCTAGATAAAGATCAGTTTGGCTTTAGGAAAGGAAAAGGCACAAGAGAGGTAATTGTGATGTTGCTGTTAATAATGGAAACAAGACTAAAGGTAAAACCAAGACACGTTCACAGGATTTGTCAACCTGGAAAAAGTGTTCGATAATGTAAAATGGTGCAAGACGTTCAGAATCCTGAAAAAAAAAGGGATGATCTATAGAGAAAGGTGGATAATATACAATATCAACAAGAACCACAACCACGAGGGAAAAGTAAAAGTGGAGGACCAAGAACGAAGTGCACAGATTGAAAAAGGGTGTAAGACAGGGATGTTGTCTTTTGCCACTGCTGTTCAGTCTATACATCAAAGAAGCAATGACAAAAATAAACAAAGGGTTCAAGAGTGGAATTAAAATTAAAAGTGAAACAGTACCAATGATAAGATTTGCTGATGATCCTCAGGGAAAGTGAAAAAGAATTACAAGATGTGTTGAATGGAATGAACAGTCTATTGAGTACAGAATATGGACTGAGACTAAATCAAAGAAAGACGAAATAAATAAGGGTAGCAGAAGAGATAACAGCGAGAAACTGAACATCCTAAACTGTGATCATAAAGTAGATGAAGCTAAGGAATTCTGCTACCTAGGTGGCGAAATAGGGCATGATGTCGGAGCAAGGAGGAAATAAAAAGCAGACTAGCAATGGCAAAAAGGGCATTCTGACCAAAAGAGAAATAGTTTCCAGGGCAGTAGAGGAAGCTGTAGAGGATAAAAACTGAAGAGGAAGACAGAGGTTGGGATATATTTCGCAAATAATTGAGGATGTAGGCTGGAAGTGCGACTCTGAGATGGAAAGGTTGGCACAGGAGAAGAGTTCGTGGCAGGCTGCCTTAAGCCAGTCAGTTGACCGCTGACTTAAAAAAAAAAAAGGATCAGTTGCAGCTATGATATGGTCTTCAAAAAGTTCAGTCTCATGCAATGTTGTATGAAGCTTAACTACTGTAGGCTGATCTTTGTGATAATGATCAGGGCAAGTTTGAGAACATTTTTTCCACACAAGCACCTTATCATTTGCTGCCCCTCTCCTTCCCCCTTTTCCCCCATATAATTTCATCAATTGTGATATGCACTGCACATAGGTCTTGCAGTTGGACAAAACTGGTGCCCCTCTCAGCTTGGTGCCCCAAGCAGCAGCTACTAATTGTGGTTTCACATATAGAAATCTCGGAAGTTGTGGCACCTTTGGCAAACCTCTCAGCTCGGTGCTCCAAGCAGCATCTTTTGTCGCTTGGGCCTTGTACCAGCACTGATAAAGATGATAACTGAATAGGTGAACGTCTTGTGTGAAAGGATCCAGTAGTGTTTGTCTAGAGCTGTGTATGAAAAGTGTGCATTTTGTTACCATTGCTTTAAGTGCATTTTTTTGGTGTGGTTATCATGTCTGATGAAATGCGAAATAACAGGGCCAGACCCAGGGTTCAGGGTCCAAACATGTCAAGAAAGAAAACCAAACCAGGAATTGGCAACAGCGAACAGTTCGAATGTGACTTCTTCTTTTTGCAACTGTTAGCATCTGATCAGTAAGTCACATGTTCTCCAGATCTGAGAGAAAAACTAATAGCTTTCCAAAGCAAAAATATTACATTCAAAATGATGACAAAATAAAATGGAACTGTGGCTACAGTGACTGCACACCATATCCACAAAATTAATTTCCTGACTGGGCCATATACAAAAATAAAATAAGTACTGGCATACCGGCACATTCTACACCACAGCTACTTAACGTGTTGGTGATACCTTCCGTGAAACAAAGTCCAGTGCTGTGGACCACACAGCGTACATTACACGAGTTCCTTTCTTCAGACATAGGGCCTACCACTGTATTTACGTGTCAGAGTTGCATACAAGAATTACTTGATTCTTTCAGTATCTGCATACTCTGGTAATACCCGCTTCCCTTGCATCTATACTATTAATACTGAAATAACAAGCAACACAAATATAATTAATGTGTGTAACTCAAAATACCATATAGCTTGACTGTTCCATCCTCAGTCTTTCAACTCCTGGTCCATAAAGCTCGTGAAGTAAACAATTAATGATTGTTCTCTTTCCAGAACCAGAGGGGCCATGAATAAGTAAATGTGGAAAATCTCCTGCCAGCACCTGCAAAAATTACAAATCAACTTTTGATTTATAGATTTGTATCCAAACACAAATTCATCAAAAATATTTTTTAAAACAGGTAATGACAAAGTCTTGACAATCTTGCTATACGCATAAATACCAATGGATTCATTCCTGGTTATGAACACAACATTAGTACAATTGAAAGTGAAGTATTAAAGTGAAAATAATTTCCAAAAGTTACCATTTTTTGATATAGATAGACCTTAATAGGAGCAACATAGATCTAAGATTTAATAAATCACGCTGTGTTCATTCATTACTAAAAGAATAAAAAGTTAATGCTACGCAGGTAACTCAGGAAAGTGAAGCTAATGCACATATATTGAAGTGTCTTTTAATATCTGTTGATTCTTCAGTATAAACAAACTTGTATTACTTACATAAAATACAAGGGGAAGTATTTATGTAAATGTATCTGACATTAAATAAATGTACACTAATATAAAATAAGGTATGTTCTGTTGTGTAGTGACAAATTTATGAATAGATGAAGAGCACTCCAAAAACTAACTTAGTTTAGAAGATTTAATTCCATTTCAGCAAAAGCTAACCTTTTCTGAGAATGTAAAGGATGCACTACTTGGGAAATGTCACCTTTACTAGTAACATCTTTCTCTGAGCATACAAATTTATTCCCTACCCTCTTAATGAATTTAACTTTTTCGCATTCTTTACTAAATTATTGTTCAACATATGTGTGCAAATGTCCTCACTCAGATTCTAGTTGAACACAACCACTGACGAAAAGACAGTGAAAGGTTTGCATCATTGCAACTATTAATGAAGAAGTTTATGGGTGTTTCTTCTTGATCACTCTGATCTGTAATAGGTTTGAAATGGAAGTGTGAGCCAGCTTCTACAGGCAACAGGCATATTTTAAATGCATATTTCCCAATAGTGCTGACACTATGAACCTGATGAGTGTTTGAGGCATAATCCGTATCATTTCAGGCAGGGGGGTTACCTTCATAGTCTCAGATGTTATTGAATTTAGCATATGTTAAAATTTCAGGAGTAAGTAAGAAACACATATTTTTTGTTTTCTCCAAAAAAAATCGTGCCTCCGGATACAGGCCTCCAAAGATGACACTGCAAATACCATTTTGAAGATGCGAATTTTTGAATTTTTTTTTTTTAATGCTGTATCTCTGTAACAGTTCTAGATATTTTGTTACATTTTTTTTTTATTTGAAAGATAATTGCTTAATGATTACAATGGTATCCACCATCTGGATATATCTGTTAATGTTCTTTTACTGTCACCTTTTGAATTTTTTTATAATTTACAGAAAAAAGTTTTTTTTTTTTCCCCCAAAAATGCCTATCCAGAAAAGTCAGATTATTCTGTTGATTAATGCCATGTAGTACTACAATCTCTGTAAAGGAGAGCTTCCACTTTTAAGTTGGACAGACTTTATTTTAAAAAATCATTCTTTTTAACTCTCAAGGGTAATGGATGTATTCACTGAAGTTGTTTCTTACTAATTTCTTTGTTACAATGATTATTTCTATTGTCTTTGTTGCAGTTATTTGTTTTCACTTTCATTGTTGCAGATACTACTTACACTTCGTTGTAGTTTCTTGTCAGTTTCTTTGTCATGATTGTTCATTGCAGGTTTACGTTTTGTAGTTGTCCAATGCTAATTTGTTTACTGAAGAGGCTTCTAAGAAATCTGAGACCATCCAGTGAGTTCTGTGTTTTCATGAGGAATTTGCCAGTAGCAGTATGTTTTGTGAAAAAGACTGTTTGAAATGTCTTCTAACTGGGGCCACAGGAGAGTGAAGTGTGCTGACTATTCGGGGGGGAAAAAAATGTTTTGACAGTACAACAGCAATGATAGTATCTCAACAAGGTGAAGCCTCCCATAGTGCAGATGATGCAGATTTTGCATCAATAGAGGAAGAATTAAAGACCCTGAATCAGTCAACTACAGAGGTAGGTGCTAGTTCTGTTAAGAAACAGTGGTCAGTGAAGTTGGGTCATAAGCTCTATGCATCAAGAAAGCACAGATAAATTACTAAACCTCGAATGAATATGAGCCGTAGTAAAGTTAGCTTTGTAAAGTGCGCCGCAGCGTGTAGTGTGAAGCAGTTGCCCTCCGTTTTCTGGCAGTGGCATCTTTGTCGCAATTGAAGGCTTCGGTGTCTCCCTCTATCGGGAAAGGGGGAAAAGTGGGCTGTTCGTGTGGGTTTAAGAAGTGGCTGTATGGGCTCTTGAAGAGAGTTGGCAGTTGGGGCATCAAGAAGCAACTTCTCTGCTGGTGCTAGAGGGACAGCACACAGACCGCAGTATCAGCGTAAGCAACGCGAGCAGCGGCTCCCTGGTATGGGGCGTTAACTGCTCGTCGCAAAAGGAATCTTCCTGAGCGTGGGTCCGCAAGGGGCCTAATCTGCAATTCGGCCGTATGCTGTCGCCCAGCGAGGAGGTTCTGAAAATCAGCGCGCATTCCTTCGTCCGTTGAAACGGTTGGCAGCGGGCGGCTCAGCAGAGCATTTGCAGGTGCTTCGCTGGTTCAGTCCTGGGAATCGTGACGCACCAGAAGTTGAGTATTGATTGTTAACAGATTTATGAAGTTTAATTGAATTCAATTTACTTATTCTTGTTAATTATAGCAGCCGTATTTTTTGGGGGGGGTTCCCACCATTCATTCTCGTCTGCCCATCTGGGGGAAGGTGGTAATATTAGAAAGGGTGGTCCATTTTTGAGGATGAAAGAGGGGAGGGGCGGAGGGGGGGGGGGTCAGAGTAAATCTGTGGTTCAGATTGCTGCTTTCCCCTCCCAGCTTACCTACAGGTTTATTCGACTGTTAGCCTCTGTCATGTCTGTGAAAAAGACCATTGACTGTATCTTCAAAAATGCAAGGCCTGCCATAACTAATATTACTAGACTCACGTGTAAAAGGTACTCTAAGAAAGAATAAAAAACTACTTTTGGCTCGTGGTAAGAACTAGTCAATTGCATAACGAATTCCTGCTCATCTGGAAGCTGTAACTTATGTAAATTTGTGTTTATGTATATTTGGATATAATCTAGCAAGGTTAATGTATGCCGTAGTGAATTCTTGTATATTGTTTCTAGTCAGCAAAAACGGTTGTGTGTTTTTCCAATTCAATACCTTCTAAGGCTTTTACTCAACGTGCTTATGTGTTTTATACAGCTAGTTGGTTATTAGTGTGTTTTCTTGCCATGCAAAAGTTTGCCATTTCATTACGGGTAGAAATTGTTACCTTGAAAGGAGAATGTTGTAAAAGTTCACAAGCCCTACCTGGCGAGCGTGTGTGTTTGTCGTAAGTTAACTGGCAGAAATTGGTAAAATTTGTTTTTTTATATATTTTGGAAATGATCATGTTATTAACTGTGAATGTCCCCCCGCATGCATGACTCATGCATTTTGGTTTTTCTATTTTGAAAACTTTTGTAAACAGGATTGTCTTTATATGTTGCAGACAAATTAGACTCTGTGCCATTTAATGAATGGAGTGAAATTCACCTGTAATTTAGCTGAGCTTGAAATATTATACAGCATCATGTTGTATACGTTAAATTGCTTGCCTGTACTTGCCTTTTACTGGCGTGAAATTTTTTATAATAATTTAATAGTCCTTTCCCATCGTAAATTGCGACTTATTTGTTAAATGATTGTTGGTCTTTTTTTTTTAATATCGTAAAGTCTTGCACCAAATTTGAATAGTGTTATTGAAAATTGTGTGTAATTTCACCTGATGTTCCTTGGCACCTACTTCCACTTTACATTTTGTGTATTGATAGAGATTAATAACCTTTGGTGAACCAGTAGTAAACTTACAGTTCAGAATACACTACAGCAAAACTGACCACACTCTTCAAAGTAGAAATTCCACCTTCAGAAGAAAATTAACCAAAGAACTCCTGCAGCTCTTGCCAGGAATTTTCCACAAATATCAAGTGCAAGTTTTAACTATTATTCCACAGACATTTTCAAAGAAAACAATTTTGAACCACGTTCCATCAGTATCAAAGTAAATGGTAGACAAATCAACAAATGTGAGGTCTGTAAAAGGAGTCTTTGGAAGACCAGACCCCTATTATGGTCATCCTGTAGAAGCAGCTCAAGTTCAAATAGTGAAGTCATTTTATCTGGAAGATAAATGGGACTGTTCTTACCAAAGTGCCAACAAAACAGACACTATAATTGTAACAGCTGAAGGCCAAAAAGTTGTGAAAGTGAAGAGATACACAACTCGCAGTATTAAAGAAATTTTAATAATTTATGAGAGCAACTATACACCTTCACGTATTGGAAGAACAAAATTTTACACACTACAACCTAAGTGGGTAGTTCCACACCCACCTAGAGATGTCTTTCTATGTGTGTACTGCGCGAATTTTACACTTTGTGTGGTAACTTTGGAGAACTTACTGGAGCACGTGACATATGACACCTTGGTTGGGAGTGTGAAGTCATTAGTAGTATGAGATGTAAAGTGAGAGACTAGTTTGTTTTTTTTCAAGAATGTGGTGACTGCCCTGTAAAGGGAGCACTGTTTTTACAGACACTTGGCCTGGAAGATGTAGCAGATGACTCTGCAGAAATTACATATGTGACATGGGAGGAAAATAAACTAATTAAGAAAACTGTTGCCTTTTAGAGTTTCACTGATGAGTTTGGTAAATGGTCAGTGAAAGCATCTGAAGAAATTGCAACAATAGCACATTGCAGATAAGCGAAAGGGCGTGGACTCAGCACATGCTTTGCTAGCAATGTGCAAAATTCTTCAACTGCAAACAGGGGCAGAGATCATCATCATTATTTCTGATGGCGTTCCTACTCATTTTAAAAATCGTCACCAGCTGTTTGAATTGAGTAAGTCACTTGTGCCAATGGACTGCTGGTGGTCATGGGAGGTGGCACTGATGGTGTACGAGGCCTGGCGAAGCACCATGCTACAAAACAATATCTTTCCACACCAAATACAGCTGTGATTCAGAATGCTGAGGATTTTATGAGAGCCATGAAATCTTACACATCCACAGCCCTCATTCTTTTGTCCAAAGAGGAAATCACATAAGTCCATGAAAAGAAAAAAGAAGAATGGTCCACAAACTACTCCTGAGACAGGAATTTAAAGGACACTTTTCGGGCCCAAAGTGATGGACGAATTCGTATTGCATACACTATAAAGAGCAAGAAAGAAGAAATTTTATTCATTCGGCCAGCACCTCAGAAACAGCAGGATAATATTCAGATTCACAACCTGAGAAGGGGGATGTTTGTGGCGTGTGTGTCTGACTGTGACTGGTGGATTGCAGAGATTATAAACACCAGTTATGAGTTAAACGAAATTGTAGTGAACTTCATGCTACCACATGGATCAGCTGCTGGATATAGGTTTCTAGCTGAAGAACAGCAACAACGCCATCAGTGCTCACTTCCTGTTCACAATGTTTTGAAGATTGTAAGTGCTCCAGTTTCTATTGGTTCAACAATAAGGCATCACTCTACATCAAAGGAAGATACTGAAGCAATGGAACACATTTTTAGTTCACTGACTGGTTAATTTCAGTACAAAACAGAGTGCAAAGAATTTTTATAAATTGAAACCTTCAAGTCTGCAGACCTTTCACATACATTTTGGAACCATTTAAATTGCTTGAAAAATGAGTCTCTTACTCATCTTTCAAAACTAAAATTATGTTAAATAAGGCTAGGTTTTGATTTTTATGAGCCTGTCAACTGAAAATGTGGTAATAAAACAGGTTTTATGCATGGCAAAAATTTCAATTGTTTATAAAACATGTCCAACCTAAAACTGGAAGCCCTCCCTTTCAGGGAATGTAGAATCAATTGTTTATAAAACATGTCCAACCTAAAAGTGGAAGCCCTCCCTTTCAGGGAATGTAGAACTAAATTGTACTAAACAGAAAAAAAAACTTCAAAATTTTATGGATTGGCATTTCGGAAAAAAAAAATTCTACAAATTATAAAAAAGTTCAGAATGTTATAGTAAATGAACTTTGACAGGTAAGTCCATATGGAGGTAACAGAGATTTTAAATTTTTTTCCAAAATTCACATCTTCAAAATGGTATGTGTTTTGTTATCTTTGGAGGGCAGTATTTCAAAGCAGAATTTTTTTTGGAGAAAACAAAAAAATACAGGTTCTCTACTCAGTCCTTCATTTTAACATGTGCTAAATTCAGTACCATCCGAGACTATGAAGGTAAGATTTTTTCCTACCGTGTCTGAACTGATATGGACTATGCCTTAAAATAGATCAGATATCACACCAATGCTGCTGTAACTTGTCAGCAAGGGTGTTTACCTCCTAAGCCACAACTTATGTTGTATTAACTTCACCAGTTATAGATTTTGCTCAGTGTACAAATAATGTGTAATCAGTAATGAGAATCTGTCTATCTTTCAGACACTGCTACACTTGATACTTCACAGCATTTCATCAATACCATCAGCATCTATTTTTCCATTGAATGTACAAAGGAACTACCAATTTAATACAAGATTATGGTCTTCTCTGGATGTTATATTAGCTAATGAATACCACTGTCTGAAATGTTGGCTAGTGCCATCATAGAACATTCCCACCATTTTAAGAATAGGAAATTTACCTTTTAGGAGATGGGTATTTTCTGATTAAAAGAACACAGCCTACAGCTAGCTTATCATGCTGCAGATAATCAGATGCAACAGCATATGAAACTGGATCAGTAGCTGTGTAAGTCACTGCTGCATTAACGGTAATTTCCTTACTCCAGTGTGTGCTCTGCACCTCATCCTAATGAGCAAAACACGATCTCAAACAGTCTCAGCTTTTGTCATTTCAAAGAAGGTACTTTGCCTATTTTTGATAACACAGGGTATAAGAAACTTTGGTAATTTGCTCTACGAAACTTTGAAAACATCATCTAGAGAACCTTCCTATACCACTTTAACTGCTCTTCCTATTATTCATGCTTCTTTAAATTTTCACACTTATGGAAATATGCCAAATATCCTTTTAAAAATGTTTTAGAATTCTTGTTTCATGAGAGAAAAATCAGATGTTTCATACATAACAGCATTTCCAGCCACTGTGATGTGTTTTAACAATTTTTTAAATGAAATTCTATCTATCATAGACTAAATACAAGAGCATAATTTTTATTTCATTACATATAAAATACTACATTCTGACCAAACTTTTCAGTTTAATTTATTTTGGTTGTGATAGCCTAGTAAATCAATTCTTTAAACTATTTTCTTATTTTTTTTAAAAACGGAATTATGATTGAAAATTGTTTGGATGTGTCTAAATGATACATTGAAAACAATGAAATAACAAAGAAATACATCTTGTAGCAAAATTTCTGAATTTTTCTCCACTTTATTTGAATAAGTCTTCATCAGTCCTCTTTCAGTGAAAATATAAAATGTATATAAGTATGGTGTGAGTTTTCGTACAATTTCAGAAACTATACATTTTCACTTCTGACTTGATATATGGGAACACAACATCTACTGAATTGCAAAATTTTCCATTTTGGTTTCACCTTTCATGGAATTATCCCAATGTATGGAATAGTAGTTGTGCTACACTTTACTGACAGAGCATAAGCACTGCTTCACAAAGCAGAAACATATATTTCAACATAATATCACTTTGTCAAACTTTATGCATAAGCACGGTGTTTGCCTACTCCGAAATATTTTTTTTCTATTGGCCAAATGTGAATAGAGGTATGCAAAATTTGTCAAGGTACAGACAGATCAGTCGCACAGTTCAATGTCAAAAAGTTGCCAGTTACACTCTTGGCTTGTGTTAAACATTTTTTGAGGGTCTAAAATACAGTTTTCCAATGTAGGCCTACACACGTAGGAGCCTCGTATGGACTTCAGATATAAGTTTCCTAACACTGAAACGCACAGTTAAAAGTTACTGACGTTATGCTAAATAAAAAACACACTTGCTGAAAACTCCCAAACCTTGTGTACTTACAAGATTTTTCAGTTTCTTCATTAAATCTTTATGATATCGCAGATCAGCTATGTCCCGAGGACGATACTTATCAACGAGAAGACCGTAGTTCGTCATATCTAGTTTGTTTTGTTATAACACAAACACAAGGAAAAGTTTAATCCAAGTTTTCCTAATCTTTTTCTGTTTGCTTTTCACTTAATAACCTGTCAAGTGTCAACATAACCAAAAGTTTCGCGCCATATTCATAAATTGCCAAAGATTATTGGCGTGCGAAGCTCTTACTACAAGCACATAACTGTGCTACAGGAGTAGTGATATCTGCCAGATACAGTCGATGAAGACCATTGTTAAATATCATTCTCCATCGCCTTGGGGATAGGTTACCTGGACTCCGGCTTTAGCCGGACATGTCCGTTATTTACGGGCAAGTCCGCCAAATGCCAAATATAGATTGTTAGGCTGTTTGGCGATGAATTAAGGCCCCTCCCACGCTAATGACGTAAACGCTGGGAATAAGTATTAGGAGCAATAAAGAGGTATAAGATACCATAAGGATATATGGAGGTACCAATTAATGCTATTCCTTTGTCTGTGTCACATTTTTCTTCATAGACCGAACGAGCCTAGCACTTACAATGTCACAATCACAGTACGCGTAGAGCGACCTAAACGAAGTAGAAATACCGATCAACCGAGGTCAACACGCTTCGCCCTGCTACGCTGACGCGCTCCTCCTACTCGGTGTCATTACTATTGAAATGACCAAAATTACCGAAAATATTGCTTGATGAATAGCTTCTAGATTGTTTTAACACAAGATTATCTCAAGAAGAAAACTAAGCAATTTAGAGGACTGAGCACTTACTTGGTATCATAACTCCCAAATATGAGGCTGTTTACTGATATTTTCAGTTTAAGTTCGTTTAAGGTTGATCTCGCAAAAAGCTGACTGTAATTGATTATTATTAAACGATTGAAAGTATCTGACATATTCTATTTTAAATATGTGGGGCAACTTTTAGGGTAAAATGTCTCGCTAAAGATAAGGCGGAGTTCGGTTTTTGTATTTTTGAACCTGACAACTCTACTTGGACACGACCTCAATGAGGAACAGCATCGTTTTAGAAAATGTAGGTCGACTAGTACAGCCATAGTTGCCTTTGTAGCTGATATTATATAGGCGTTTGAAGAGCAAAGAGATGTCTGTGGTGTTTCCATTGACTTTTCGAAGGCATGGGACTGTGTATGTCACGACACACTACCGCACATATTAAACTGATATGTTATCAGATACAGGGCATCTGACATGATAAAAGCATACATGGAAAACAGAGATCAGTGTACAGAAATAGTCTTATAACATTTAGTATACCTCATGAATCAATTCTCGGACATCTTATTTTCATCCTGTATGTAAACAATATGATAATAGCAGTAGATGACTACATAGTAACGTTTGTGGATGACAGTGCACTCAGTGTAAAAGATGACTCAGTAGACGAACTGCAATCAATAGCCTCTATAAATTGGGGGAAGGTTAATAAATATCCCAGAGAAAACAATACAGCTAAATCTCTCCTGTCAACAGTTAACAGAAATACAGCCCAGCTAAGCTTATGACTTGCAACAGACTGCTGCTCAATGCAAAAAAAAAGACAGTATTCTAACATCCTCACCGTTCAGAACAGAACTCCCCAGGCTATGTCGTCGAAATATACTTGAAACTTCGAAACCATGAATGAACTGCGGTCAGAAATTTAAACTGATCACAGCTCCTCCAACAAATGAGAAGGTTGCAGATAAAAGGTAACTGTGATCAAATACCTAACTTGGGTTGTCAGCTTCAAAGAATTGATTTTGCTACAGTTGCTGTACAAAACAATTATAAATCGACTTCCTGAAGGTACAACAGTGTGTGTCGTTTAGAATCGATTACATGTGAACTGATCAGCACAGGTGACACATCGATACTTCACGCAAAATTTGGTACACTACAGTGATTCCGCATGAGCCTTACACAGGGTGTTACAAAAAGGTACGGCCAAACTTTCAGGAAACATTCCTCACACACAAAGAAAGAAAATATGTTATGTGGACATGTGTCCGGAAACGCTTACTTTCCATGTTAGAGCTCATTTTATTACTTCTCTTCAAATCACATTAATCATGGAATGGAAACACACAGCAACAGAACGTACCAGCGTGACTTCAAACACTTTGTTACAGGAAATGTTCAAAATGTCCTCCGTTAGCGAGGATACATGCATCCACCCTCTGATGCCTGGAATCCCTGATGAGCTGATGCAGCCCTGGATAGTGGCGTATTGTATCACAGCCGTCCACAATACGAGCACGAAGAGTCTCTACATTTGGTACCGGGGTTGCGAAGACAAGAGCTTTCAAATGCCCCCATAAATGAAAGTCAAGAGGGTTGAGGTCAGGAGAGGGTGGAGGCCATGGAATTGGTCCGCCTCTACCAATCCATTGGTCACCAAATCTGTTTTTGAGAAGTGTACGAACACTTCGACTGAAATGTGCAGGAGCTCCATCGTGCATGAACCACATGTTGTGTCGTACTTGTAAAGGCACATGTTCTAGCAGCACAGGTAGAGTATCCCGTATGAAATCATGATAACGTGCTCTATTGAGCGTAGGTGGACGAAACTAAAATGAGCTCTAACATGGAAATTAAGCGTTTCTGGACACATGTCCACATAACATCGTTTCTTTATTTGTGTGTGAGGAATGTTTCCTGAAAGTTTGGCCGTACCTTTTTGTAGCACCCTGTATAGATTTTACTGCAATGACATAATTGCTAAAAGCGAAAATGTAAAGAACTGCAACGATTTTTGACAGGTAACAGTTCATTAAATAACACTGAAGCAATCGTGAAATAAAATTACATTACTTAATATATTAAATTCCTTATAAACCAGTCTCATTCAGAATGAAAATAGCCATATATATAATTATAACGAGACGTGTTACAATTTAGTGGGTTATTCGTAAAATACACTACATTCATTCTTCCTAGCATGTTCCTAGCTTTTACAAAAGTGTACTTCATTTCAATGAAACAATCTTTTCAAAGTCGAGTCTGGCAGATAGGATATGTTTTGCAATTTCATAGTTACACTCGTATTTTAATTAAACTCTGTTCTTTGTTCTTTTAATTACATTAGTTTTAAACCATATATCATCAATACTGATCATTACTGAATTCTTTCTGATGTAATTACCTTCAAATTACTTCTGTTTTAGAAGTAATGGTAACAAGTGATGGCAGCAAAAATATAAAAATTTTAAGGGAATAGTATAGTTTTAAACGTTCCTACCAATTACAGTGCATACACAAGGCATAAGGAAAACATTGTACAGTTCCCAAAGTACAGAATTACTAATATTGTTCACATTTGGCTACGTTTAGGATTGTTGTTGACATGCTATTAGATTTTCAGTTAATTGTTGTGAATGGGAAACTGTTGGCAACAATTATTTTAAAGAAGTGGTAAGGTCCTAAGTGTTACATTTCGCACTGCCCCACCAAGTCAAGGTTTGAACGGCTAAAGGTTGGACGATACATTTGAAGCTTATTCAAGTAACAGCAGGCAGGTACAGTTTTACATTTCTTTATATGATATACAAGTGATGAACACAATACGAATTTTACATAATCAGAACATCATTAGCACAAACATTTCTGTGAAATTTTACTGTTTGAACAAAAAATGGTTTGTATTCTTGTAAACTTGACATTAAATTGCCAAACACATGGGTATATATATAATTAAGCATTACATGAGTTGTATTATTCTTTAACACAAAGTACATACTTAAATATGATTACCAGTGTTGTTTTGTGTATTTAAGTTCACAGGTAACAATGCAATATGTTTGTAAGTAACAAGTAATAATGTTTACAAATATCACATACACAGTTCTAAACACATACCACTGTATCAAAGACATTTCAATGTGGTAATGAGTACAAATGTTGGAGAACAATTTACTTATAGAAATGTAGTTAACATATTATAAGGCAAGTGATTATTATTTGGATATAGATGTCACAGGCAGTTCAGTTTCTGCCACTAAAGAATATGTTTTTTCTTCAATCTTTGATGACTGAGGAGAGAGAAGTCAAGATTCTAAGTTCGACTTTAGTCACTGATCATTTGTAACATATTTCAGTACTCAAGTGTTTTACACAGTTTTTTATGTTTTTTATTTGCTCAAGAGGCAGGTATAGTGATCCTACTTGACAATCCCAACTAAAACTAAACTTCAAAAAAGTTTTCCCTTATATTACAATAATCAAGTCCCTTGCTAAAAAAGTGTCAAAATCATTTGTTTAGACATTTATGAAGTACACTTCTCATTTACAACATATGACCCATAAGCAAAACATAAACACACACAAACTTGTGTGTGTGTGTGTGTGTGTGTGTTTGTGTGTGTGTGTGTGTGTGTGTGTGTGTGTGTGAGTGTGTGTGTGCAATTTAAATTCCAGTTATTAAACTATGTTCATAATTTAACAGGTAAGTTTTCTCGTTAAATTCTAATATTTCCTCCTTCAAAATGCTGCTGTTGCATTGTCAAATTCATTATTTTAAATTGGAGAAAATTTTTCCTGTCGTAGGCAAAACTCAAACCCCTAGTTACCTGTATCATTATGATCATTATTTTTGATCAGAAATAGCTCAAGTCAAATGAAACTTTACTTCTTTCAGTAGGAACCTTCCATCTTAGTCACTATCTCAATCATCACTGACACAAAACACTTAAGGCCTTTTCCTTTTACACTTAATATTTATATACTCTCTTGGTGCAGTAAGAAATGCATAACTGCAATAACATGCTTTAGTCAAGTTTGTATTATGCAAGAAAAATCATCAAAATTAGACTTCAGAATTTATCTGCAGTTCAGACATGAACTATTAACATTAAGGGAATCCAATTTCCACAAGTAAACGTAAAGTTTTTAAGGCATGTGTGCAAATTATGTTGCAGTTCCTCTACTTAAAATTTTCATTCATCACTCAAAATTGTGTATCTTCCCACATAACAAATTTTTCAGTGCTACATGGAAAGTTATTTCTTATTAAATTCTATATGTCTATATAGCAAATCATGAATATGTGTGTTCATATGTGTAATATTTCTTCATTCTCTCGCAACAGTAAAAACATCTCAAGTTATAATAATAGTAATAATAATAATAATAATAATAATAATAATGATGATAATCATAGTGTTATCAAACATATGTATGCAAGGTTCCACCTATCACATCACATAAATATTATTAGAAAATTACTTCTTTTGTAAAGCAATTATGTCTTCAGAGTTACAAAATCCATAGTAACTGTAAATAAAATCTCATCACTTCAAGATATCGTTGCTCTTAACTTCAGTATTAGTAAATCTTTGTAGCTGATCATAATAAGAAAATAAGTACATCATCACATTTTATATTTCATGGGACCGCCGTTGTTCTCTATAAACATAAATGATTTGGCAGACAGGGTGGGCAACAATCTGCAATTGTTTGCTGATGATGTCATGGTGTATGGTAAGATGACAAAGTTTAGTGACTTTAGGGTGATACAAGATGATTTAAAAAAATTGGGCATGAAGTTGCAGTGTGGTATGAGGTGGAATGAGCGTATGAGAACTGTGTTGGAGAAGGCAAGTGGTTGGCTTTGGTTTATTGAGAGAATTCTACACAAGAGTGGTTCACCCATAAAAGAGACCACATGAAGGACGCTAGTTCGACCTATTCTTGAGTGGTGCTCGAGTGTTTGAGACCTGTACCAGGTCGTATTGAAGGAATACATCGAAGTAATTGAGAGACAGCCAGCTAGATTTATTAGCAGTAGGTTCAACCCAACATGTAGGTGTTACAGAGATGCTTCGCGAACTCAAATGGGTGACCCTGTAGGGAAGGCAACATTCCTTTTCGAGAAACACTACTGAGAAAATCTAGATAACCGACATTTGAAGCTGACTGCCGAAAGATTCTACTGCAACCAACATACCTTGCACATAAGGACCATGAAGATAAGCTTTGAGAAATTCAGGCTCACAGGGAGGCATACGAGCAGTCACTATGTTTGCGAGTGGAGCACGAAACAAAATGACTAGTAGTGGTGCAGGGTACCATCCGGCATGCACTGTGTGGTAGCCTGTGGAATATCTATGTAACTGTAGATGTAGATGTAGATGACATGGACCGTCGAGCATTGCGGAGACTGGTTGTTAAGTAGCCCATGAAATCAACAGAAGTCACTCGTGACTTTCAAAATGTTACTAGCAGTCCAGCTAGGAGAATGACTGTGCATAGGGAGTTAGGAGGAATGAAGTACAATGGTCGCGCACCTCCCCATAAACTCCCACACTTCTGTAGTCAAAACTAAACGACATTTGAGGGGTTGTAAAGAGCAGGATCACTTGACAATGGATGACTGAAAAGGAGTGACTTGAAGTCATGAATCACTCTATAGTCTGTGGCAGCCTGATGGAGGGGTTTGAGTTAGGCATCATCATATGTAGCGCTAGCAGTGAAATATGGATGAGGTGATATTCATAGTTAAGATGTGGTCCCTTATTGCGCTTAATAAAACATTAAATGTGGAAGAATATGAACACACTTTACAGCACTGTCTACATCGTGTAGTAGAGGAACACTTCGGAGACGATGACTGTTTGTATCAGGATCATAAGGCAGCATTTGTGATGCAGTAGGTCGTAGAAAATAAGATTCCTAAAATGGACTGGTCTGCACAGAGTCCTGACCTGATCCCAATGCAACAATCGTAGGAAGAGTTAGAACGACGATTTCGCACCATTTCTCAGCGTCATCCTACTTCTGATGTTACATTTTAAATATTGGTAAAACATGTATAAACATCACTTTTAATTTCAGAGAGGTTGTCATTAAAAATTTTAGTTGATTCATCTACTTTCTTATTCACAACTGTGTTTCATTTTTTACTATTAAATGCAGTATTTTGAAATTTTTATGATTATTTGCAATTTATGAACTAGGGCTGTTTCTTACTTTTGTGTCCTAACCTCCAATCCCTCAATCCCATTACTGACTTTGTGATGTTCATTTCCAAAACTTCTTTTAAACTAACAATATTATTCTCAAGCTTTTTTGTTTTTTTTTCTACAGTTCACCTTACTTTGATTTTAATTTTAGTTAAGTCTTTTTTTTCTATCTTCAAAGCTTCTCTTGCGTCTTAGCATACTCTTCTACGTTACCAAACCTGTCATTGATATGTTTACTCTGTTTTTCTAAGATTTCTTTTATTAAAATCGCTAATCTTTCCGACAAACTATTGCTACTACTTCAGTTCATGCCTTCTCTCTTCGCAACGCCAAGTACACCACTCACTTCATGGTCTACTGACTCTTCCTCAGACACTACACTACTGAATTTCATGAGTGTGCTCTTCTACATCCTCCTGCCTTCTGTAATTCACGTTTTCGACATTTGCATGATTTATGTATCCCAAAGTATTTAATTACTCAGAAATATCACCACTCAAAATATAATTTAAAAAATAAATTGTATCCTAAACAAAAAGTTTTTCACACACTATACACTCACTGTCACTCTGAAGAAAAGAAGAAACAATTGTTGAATTACCTTATTGCAGGTGATGATGTTACTGACGGCTCAGTTGCATGATGTTGTAGTTTGTTGTAGTCACAACTGAATTTTGGGTCGTATTTTTCTCCAGGCAGTTTTTTGTTTTTGGTTGTTATCTTCTTTGTCCAATTTTTTTTCACATCTTGCGTGTTCAAAATACACTATTTGATCAAAAGTATTCAGACACCTGGCAGAAAATGACTTACAAGTTCGTGGCGGCCTCCAACGGTAACGCTGGAATTCAATATGGTGTTGGCCCACCCTTAGCCTTGATGATAGCTTCCACTCTCGCAGGCATACGTTCAGTCAGGTGCTGGAAGGGTTCTTGGGGAATGACAGTCTATTCTTCGCAGAGTGCTGCACTGAGGAGAGGTATCGATGTCCGTCGGTGTCGTGTAACCACTCCGCCACAGGCCATGCATTATGAAGAGGTGCTCGATCGTGTTGAAAGATGCAATCGCCATCCCCAAATTGTTCTTCGACAGTGGAAAGAAAGAAGGTGCTTAAAACATCAATGTAGGCCTGTGCTGTGACAGTGCCACGTGAAACAACAAAGGGTGCAAGTTCCTCCATGAAAAACACGACCACATCATAACACCACCGCCTCCGAATTTTACTGTTCACACCACATATGCTGGCAGATGACGTTCACTGGGCATTCGCCATACCCACACCCTGCCATCGGGTCGCCACATTGTGTGCCGTGATTCGTCACTCCACAAACGTTTTACCACTGTTCAATAGTTCAATATTTACGCTCCTTACACCAATCGAGGCGTCGTTTGGCATTTACCGGCGTGATGTGTGGCTTATGACCATGAAGTCCAAGTTTTCTCACCTCCCCCCTAACTGTCGTGGTACTTGCAGTGGATCCTGATGCAGTTCGGAATTCCTGTGTGATGGTCTTGATAGATGTGTGCCTATTACACATTACGACCCTCCTCAATTGTCGTTGGCCTCTGTCAGTCAACAGACGACGTCGGCCTGTGCACTTTTGTGCTGTACGTATCCCTTCACGTTTCCACTTCGGGAACAGTGGACCTAGGGGTGTTTAGGAGTGTAGAAATCTCGCTTACAGACGTATGACACAAGTGACACCCAATCACCTGACCATGTTAGAAGTTCTGAGTTCCGCAGAGCGCCCCATTCTGCTCTCTGGCGATCTCTAATGACTACTAAGGTCGCTGACATGGAGTAGTGGCAGTAGGTAGCAGCACAATGCACTTAATATGAAAAACGTATGTTTTTTGGGTTGTCCGGATACTTTTGATCACATCATGTATGTAATTGAAAAATACTTGAAACTTCAAAACTATGTTAGCACTCTGGTCACAGATTTACATTGATCCCAGCTGCTTCAGCACATGAGGAGTTTCCAAATAAAAAGGGAGCTGTTCTTTGACTGGGATTAGATACTTAACTTGTGTTGTCAGCTTCAAAGAGCTGATCTTGCTCTAGTTGCTACAGAAAACAAGAATAAATCGACTTTCTGGAAGTACAAATACTGACCAAGTGGGTTGTAATGCTCACATTAATTCGTGCCACACATTGTTTTGAGGTTCAGTTTTGTTTATTTCAGACCATAACTGTACAAAGTTAGCATTGAATACATGTTAACTGATCTGCATAGGTGCAACATCGTTACTTCAGGCAAAACTGGGCGTACAACAGTGATTTCACGAGACTTATACAGGTTTTACTACAATAATATAACTGTTGCCAGATACGTAATTATAATAAAACATATTACTTTTTAGTGGATTATTCGTAAAATACAAAATATGTATTCTTCCAAGCATGTTTTCTAGCTTTCATAAAAATATACTTCATTTTACTAAAATCAGCAATGGTGGTATATATAAATTTTAATGGAAGGGAATTGCTTTATGGTGCAGGTTTATTTCATGATAACAGATTTCAAAATATAGTATTACTAATATTACCTGTAACTAGCTGGAAGTGTCTTGGGAAACCTAAAGGGAAAAGACGTGCGAGCTATAAACTACTGGATAGTGATCAGCCTTGCTTGGCAAATTATGGCAGTCACCAGCTAACTGCCCAAAGCAATGCAAAAGGTCGACTCACCCAATTTGTCCTCAAACAATCGTCGTGTGGCAGTCTTTGGCACCTTGTGGAAAGAGCTGGTCCAAAACAGACAGTTTACACATGGAAGCACTGGTTCATAAACAGTAGCACTGGATCAGGCCAAAAGGAGGAGTTTTCACGCAGATGCTGCATCAACCGTCCCTCACTCATGCACACCAAAGAAGGCTTGCCTGCATTTAGATGGGAATTCTGGGCAGAAGCAGCTAAGCAGATTGCGGTTGTCGGGAGAAAGACATTCCCGACAGTAGGAATCTACAGGTACTTACACTATGGCATGTGTGCCTTGGAGAGTGTCTAAGTCAGTCTGTGAGGGGGACACATTTGCTGGAGCAGGCTGTGTGACTCACAAAATTTTATAATTGAGGGAGGCACCACGCAGCCCCCCCCCCACACACACACACCACCTGTGAGAGGAGAAAGTCGGGGTAGCAATGCCAAATGTAGCTCCAGGGCATCAAATGCTAACATGAGTGCCGCAGTGGCGACCGACAGTGGCAGTGGCATGGCCAGGTAATAGATGAGGTCTGCAATGCCTGACACTCACCGTGTTGACAGCCATCATGTTGACAGTGTGGCATGGCAGTGTAGCAGGCAGTGGGGGAAAATAGCTGGCTGCTGACGGCAGCCAGGGTGGTGCAGTACAGACGATGGTATATGATGGCAGTGTGCTGTGTGCTGTGGCAGGCGACAGTCCAGAACACGCAATGGTTGATTGGCAGGATGGTGTGCTGGAGTGCACAGTCGAAGGTGTGTGTGGTGAGGTGTAATGTCACTGTGACTGCAACTTGGGAAATGAGGTGCTGTGTGGTTGAACGACAGGCATGGAGAAGGTGTCGAGCAGCAAGAGGAACTACGTTGTGGCACAACTTAGCTGAGTTAGGGTGGATGGGGGGCAGGCACTCAGGCAGCTGGAGCACACATGGCTATGCACTATGTGTCCAACACACTTGATGTAGGATGTGGTGGAGTGTGCATGTGCTGGCGAGCGCTGCTGCTGTTGTTGCCATCTACCAGACTTCTGTGTGCGATGCTGGTATAGCAGCGAGGTGTGACGTGCACTTCAGGGCGTTGGAGAAGTGTCGTCAGTGACTCCGTTTGGTGGCAGCAGCGAAGTGTAGGCTCTGGCATTGGACGCCACATACTTGTTGTTGTGAATCATACGCTGAGGGATGTGAGGTGTGGAAATTCGGAGATCACATGGACTTTATTGGTCATTGCTTACAAGCCAGAAGTGGAAATGGTGGGCCCTAAGAATTCAATCTTGGCTCCCCGAACACGCATTTTTGTAGGTTGAGAATGATCCCTTCTCTTTCCAGCTGGACGAAAATCTCTCTGAGGTACTCACGGTGTTCGATCATGTCCCAGGAGTAGATAAGAATATCGCCTAAGCAGGCAAAACAGCTTGATACGCCTCGAGACACATTGTCTAAGAAACGTTGCCGGGTTTGCATGACATTATAGAGACTGAAGGTCATGAAGGATTTTGAAGAGGCCAAAAGCTGTGATGATAGTTGTCTTATCAATGTCCTCTGATCAGACTGGGATCTGTGAGAACCTTTTGCACAGTCTATCTTACTAAATATGGTGGAGCCAGAAAGGTCGTCACTGTAGCTGCATAAGTTTGGGACAGGGTAATGGTCAGGAATGTTTCTCTTTCTGATTCGCCAATAATCACTACAAGGTCACCAGTATCCGTCCTTCTTACGTTCCAAATAAACTATGGAGTACCAAGAGCTTTTGGATGGACAGAGGATTCTGGTAACAATGGAACTTGGCCAGCAGGAACCTGAGCTTTTTCTTTGACAGAGCATGGGTGGGGCAGTGAACAGGTGGGCCCTGAGTAGTCACAATGTAGTGCAGTTTGCGGGTGCACTGAAGGGGGACATGTGGGTAAGCGGGAATTGAGTAAGGAGATCAGTGAAAGGGCCAGTGACAAAAAGTTGTTTAATGGCAAGCTGAGCAGCAGAGCGAGAAATGCAGTAGGGAGAGGGACCCAATGTGTCATCACTAGACAAGGCTTCTGTGAGGTTGGGGAGAAGACTGAAATAGGAGATAAAATCTATGCCGAGGTTAGGATTGGTGACATCAACCACGATAAAAGTCCAGAGAAACTCTTCACTGATGACGAGATCAATGTGACAGGTGTGTGATGTGTAGGTAGTGATGACAGAGCCATTTGCAGTAGTGATGAGGAAGGGGGAGGGTGTCCAGACCAGGGCAGTCATTTATGTGGGAAGGTGGACAGGTCTAAGCTTGTATAGATTAAGTAGATGATTGGCAAGGTGGGGTCATGGTGCTCGAGCCTGTACAGGTCTAGGAAGTTTCTGAGCAACCTGGCACACCTACTGCCAGTCGCTGAATGCTTTTGGATGTCATTAGCACGGTGCTTGAAACTGGTGGCGTCACTTCCAAGGCGTTCATGATACTAGCCCACGAACTTGGCATCAGCATCATGTGTCCTCAGGTTTGCCGGACGACTGGGGGGAAATGCACCTGAGCATGTGTGTTTGTTGGCGGTCTCCTTGGAGGGCATATGTGTAGCTGCATAGCCATGTAAGTAAAGACCTTAGGCTGTGTGGGGCTGGGATGGGGTGAGAGGGGGAAGGAAGCAAGCGGGAGCGAGTGCACGAGGGCTAGGGTTAAGTTTGCTATCTCACTGCTCCAACACAATGATTTGTGCTAGGTCTGACTGCGCATCCTGAGGCTCTGGTGGTGGGGACACCACTCCTCGTTGCACTTCAGGGAGTCGGCATTAGAGGCTCAGACAATTCTGCGATCGTGTACGCTGCAGATTCCTTGACTTGCGCCCTATAGAGGGGGGTTTCCAGGTCCCACTTAATAGATCAGACGTCCGCTACACACAGGAAGTGGTTAAACAGGTGGCAGGGGCTGTGTGCAGGGGCTGTGCAGTTTATTTGGGACAGAGGGCATGGGAAGATACAGAAAGGGCTTTGTAGAACCCACCCATAAGAAGAATTCCCTGCCATGAGTTTCTAACATGTTATTAACATATGACATTCCAACACAGTATGTCACTGAACAGGATAACGGCATTTCTATGGCTTCACTCTGCAGGTACTGACCCGTATGATTCTAAGTGCAGATTCCCAGATGGCAATCTATGCCGTCTTCAATGAATTTAGAATCCGAGGTGGTTTACCTGAGGATGTGGGTGTAGTCCAAAATAGTTGTTTCCGTTTCTGTGGTGCTGTAGTCGTCTACTCCCACTACTTATTCTCAGCTTCCATTCTCATTTGCTATTAAGCAGACCTTGTGCTCTGTCCACCATAGTGAAATGTTGATAGTAATCATGAAATGCCATCAGCGGTCTACAGCCACTAGACAGAAAAAAATCACTCAGATAGTTAGATATAACTACTAATCCAATATCCTCTCACAATATTTATTATTACTATTATTATTATTGTTATTATCATTGATAATATGCCTTTTCATGGAAATCAAGTCTGTATGTAGAACTGTTTCCAGACCCTGACTTTCCACTATATCCAACACCTGGATTACTCATCAAGCCTCAGTTAAGTAGTTATTGAGTGCTGTTCTTCTACACCACTAATCAGTTGCGAAATGTTCCCCCTAGATTTAGTGGATTTCGTGACTGTGTATTTTCGTGCAGTAGGGCTGAGCTGATTTTATCGCTGACAATAAACACTGCGATGAAAATGAAATTAATATCTCTGTAAATGGATTATCTATGTAATTTAAGCGAACAAGGACTCGCAATTTTTTTGTTCTCTCTCTTCCTTTTCAGCCATTGTCTGGTACGGTCATAAGATATATTGCTTTGTCTATGTTATGTAGAGATTTTGTTATTTGTGCTCATTTTGCCTAATAATAATTATTTAATCTCATTGCATTTGTTATTAAGACTATTTATATCTTTTTCCTCAGCCTTTTTTTCATCCATTTGATAATTAAATGTGGCTCACTTTGTGTGGGAATGTCTGTTAGTGAATGATAGCGTATAAATGGCACTAATCAGTGTAATACGTTTGGTTTGCTTTCATAATAGAACCTGCATCTAAAATTTCATTTTTTAGAAAATGAAGTCCAATAACTTTTAGGCGTAAGTCATGTCCCAGATTATCCTGTTAGAGGAGCCTAGCTAGAAAAATATCAATCATTAATTATTATGGTGGCAAAATCAGGCATATTGCATTCAAATTTCAATATTTAAAAATATTTTACATAATTTTACAACTATGTAATTTTCTTGCTTTGATTGAAGAGTCATTTAGCCAAAGACAATTTTAATTTGATTCAGACTTCCATTTGAGTTCGAACATTTTAAGAACCGGAATAACACAAAATTAAATAATAATTTCATAACCCAATAATAAATAATAATAAAAAGCAACCATTAAAATGGCTACCTTAGTACAGGACCTATTTGTGTATGTACATATGTATGTACATGTATCAATATAATTGTGATATCTAAAAAAAATTGTAGTTTCAGTTGCATGAGAAACCACTGTAACGAGATACGAGACAATTTCAACAAGCTGGGTAATACGAGATGTGGAGTAGGGTCCTTATAAGAAAAAAATGACTCGAGACGTTGCTAAAGTGCAGTAAGAAAGGAGGTAAGGACATTATCGTTTTCCTTTGCCTTGGTGTGCAAAACTCAGTTAGGGAGTGCTCAATTTCAAAAACATTGCTCACAATAGCTTGCAAATTTTTTGGTGAATTTTGCAAAACGAAATGTTGGCAAGATGGCCGCTTCCTAGACAGACTGAGAAACGTCGCTAGATTGTTTTATCGTCAATTGCTATCCATTAACAGTAATTCCTATTAAATAAAATTTGCCATGTGTAACTTGATTAGAATTAACGGTCAATTTTATTGAATTCAGTGAAGTGTATTTTCTTAAATGCATGGGCAAAGTTGGTAGAAACATTAAAATGGCTACACCGCCAGGACTAGAGTCAGACATAGACAGTAACGAGCAAGATATGGCGAAACTCAAAATAACGAATTATTGGTGGGTGAAAATGCACCTACGACTGAACGTACTGAAAAACCCACCCAGAGTGAATTAGTACCTACTAATTTCGTGGAACTGTTCACATTTTTCAGAGAACAGAAAAAGGTTTACATCAAGCTGTTCATGAACAAAATTCACACTTTAAAGAAGTTCATAAAAATGTAACAGACAGTTTAGATGCAAAACAACAAAATGTGATTGATAATTTAGATGCAAGGCTACAAACTGAAGTCAAAATTAATATGACTAGCAATTTAGATGCAAAACTTCAAAATGTGACTGACAGTTTGAATGGAAAACTAAACTGTGGCTACTGAAATTCAAAATAATATAACCACATCAGTAAACGAAAATTTGAAAGCCATAGTCCATCAGATACAAGAAAATGTTGCCACACAGATTCGTGACAGCCTTGATAGAAAATTCAGTAAAATTGAAACTAACCTAAAAAATATCAGTGATGAATTTGACAAAATGCAAAGAAGATACAAGCACTTGCCTGAAGCTGTCAATAATATAACCAAGCAGGTCATGCAAGATAATGTGGCACAAAGTACACAGTGATTAAAACTAAATTTTCAAACTGCTGTAGAAATAACACTACTGGTCAGAATGACATGAGATTGCAACGGAATATTACCGGAGGAGGGAAAAACATGTGGCAGAAGAAAAATAAATAATTACAAAATGTAGCAATAGATGGCGCTGTGAGTATCATAATTTTATAGTGGTCGACTGAAAATGGCAAACGAATCATACAAAAAATGGTTCAAATGGCTCTGAGTTCTATGGGACTTAACTTCTGATGTCATCAGTCCCCTAGAACTTAGAACTATTTAAACCTAACTAACCTAAGGACATCACACACACCCATGCCCGAGGTAGGATTCGAACCTGCGACCGTAGCGGTCGCGCGGTTCCAGACTGTAGCCCCTAGAACCGCTCGGCCACCCCGACCAGCCGTGAATCATACAACAATGTCTAAGGTGTGCATTTGAAGTCAAACAAACTGTACTACTCCATGTCCATGGGTGTACAGGTGTGATACTGTTAGTTACGTAAGCCGATCCACTACAGCAAGAACATATCACATCAGATGGGAAAAATCGATTTTTAATTGTCCTGAGACCAAAAACCACATGAAAAGCATCAATCAGAATCAAATCTGATTATTAATTTCCGTGTGACTGACGCAGAACAAGTTCAATATACTGTCCACCGTTTTCTGCAACAAATTCAAGCCGAGAAATAGCATGTTCCATGTTTGTTGTTGTTGTTATGGTCTTCAGTCCTGAGAGTGGTTTGATGCAGCTCTCCATGCTACTCTATCCTGTGCAAGCTTCTTCATCTCCCAGTACCTACTGCAACCTACATCCTTCTGAATCTGCTTAGTGTATTCATCTCTTGGTCTCCCCCTACGATTTTTACCCTCCACGCTGCCCTCCAATACTAAATTGGTGATCCCTTGATGTCTCAGAACATGTCCTACCAATCGATCCCTTCTTCTGGTCACGTTGTGCCACAAACTTCTCTTCTCCCCAATCCTATTCAATACTTCCTCATTAGTTATGTGATCTACCCATCTAATCTTCAGCATTCTTCTGTAGCACCACATTTCGAAAGCTTCTATTCTCTTCTTGTCCAAACTATTTACCGTCCATGTTTCACTTCCATGCATGGCTACACTCCATACAAATACTTTCAGAAATGACTTCCTGACACTTAAATCTATACTCGATGTTAATAAATTTCTCTCCTTCAGAAACGCTTTCCTTGCCATTGCCAGTCTACATTTGATATCCTCTCTACTTCGACCAACATCAGTTATTTTGCTCCCCAAATAGCAAAACTCCTTTACTACTTTAAGTGTCTCATTTCCTAATCTAATAACCTCAACATCACCCGACTTAATTCGACTACATTCCATTATCCTCGTTTTCCTTTTGTTGATGTTCATCTTATATCCTCCCTTCAAGACACCATCCATTCCGTTCAACTGCTCTTCCAAGTCCTTTGCTGTCTCTGACAGAATTACAATGTCATCGGCGAACCTCAAAGTTTTTATTTCTTCTCCATGGATTTTAATACCTACTCCGAATTTTTCTTTTGTTTCCTTTACTGCTTGCTCAATATACAGATTGAATAACATCGGGGAGAGGCTACAACCCTGTCTTACTCCCTTCCCAACCACTGCTTCCCTTTCTTGTCCCTCGACTCTTATAACTGCCTTCTGGTTTCTGTACAAATTGTAAATAGCCTTTCGCATCCTGTATTTTACCCCTGCCACCATTAGAATTTGAAAGAGAGTATTCCAGTCAACATTGTCAAAAGCTTTCTCTAAGTCTACAAATGCTAGAAACGTAGGTTTGCCTTTCCTTAATCTTTCTTCTAAGATAAGTCGTAAGGCCAGTATTGCCTCACGTGTTCCAGTATTTCTACGGAATCCAAACTGATCTTCCCCAAGGTGCATGTTCCATAACCGATCGAATTGTTTCCAGGGTCATGTTCGGAATGTGTTGTGCAATGCGTTTCTTCAATGCAGCTACGTTTGCAATCGGAACACTGAACACAACATCTTTCAGATAGCCTCACAGCCAGAAGTCACACGGATTGAGATCAGGTGCTCAGGATGGCCAGGCTGTAGGGAAATGGCGACTGATAATTCTAGCATTTCGGAAATGAAATGGCGCTGCAGCAGCTGCTTAACTGTATTTGCAACGTGCGGAGGCGCGCCATCTTGCATAAAAAGGATCGCATTCACACATCCACACTGTTGGATAGCAGGAATGACGTGGTTGCGCAAAAGACCACTCACAGCGCTTACCAGCGATGGTACAGGTAACAGCACCAGAAGCACCTGTCTCTTTGAAAAAATATGGCCCTATGATAAATGTTGCTGTATACCCACACCATGCAGTGAACATATCAGGATGAATTGGTGCTGGTTGATTTGCGAGTGCATTTTCCGCTGTCCATATTCGACAATTCTGTGTATTGACATAGCCTGTCACAGGGAAGTGGACTTCGTCTCTCCACAAAATTTTCCATGGCCAAACGTTCTCCACTTCCATGCGAGCAAGAAATTCTAAAGCAAAGGTCTCTCTTACTGGCAGGTCAACAGGAAGCAACTCTTGCACATGGGTAATTCTGAATGGATAGCAAAGAAGGATGTTTCATAGGATTTTAGGCATTGTGTTCACAGTTATTTCCAATGGTCCAGCAATTCTCCATGCACTACGCATTTGCACACCATCACTCGTCTCCTCCTGCATTGCTGTGGTCACTACTTCCACTGATGTCAAATCAATTCGTTTCCTCTCTCTACCAGGTTGCATACAAAAAGAGCCAGTTTTTTCGAATTTCCGAATCACTTCCTCCAGACCTACTGCAGCCATCGGACCAACGCCTTTTTTCAGAGCCTTCAGTGTCCGGAACTTCTAAAGAGCGACGTGTGCAGTCATCATTCTTGTAATACAGCTTTATAAGCGCGATCCTGCATTGGGACAGCCATGGCAAATGTCGCAGACGTGAAAGGAGGAAAAGCCATGTACCTGGCTTGTTTATATCAACTTCAGTGGGTCGTGCTCATAACAGGTGTTTTCATTTATGTATTCTCACATTTACAGCGCCATCTATTGATCAAATTTCACACAGTTTTCTTCTTCTGCTATACGTTTTCCCCCTTCTACGATAATATTCCATTGCAATTTGACGTCATTCTGAGCAGTGGTGTTATTTCTACAGTGTTTTGAAAGTTTAACTTTAATTATAATCACCCTATACATCAGAAAATTCTGTGAACCAAATAGCTACACAGGTACAGACACTCGCTGTCGAATAAGGGAAATCTGTAGAAGTGAAGTTTGTACCGTAGTCAGTTTACTCTTGACTTTGTAAACTGGTTGAACATGAAAGACAACCAATTTCAAGAATGTTTACGGAACGCACTACCTGTAATCATAAAGAAAGCGACAAATGAAGCTTTGCCTGCAGCAAATATGTTAGGTTAAAACACCAAACAGGTTTCTGAATGAAAACAGACACTTACACAAGAAGTAGACACGTTAAAAAGGAGCTTGTAAAAAACGTAGCAGGCGGGTCTGATTTAAGTGTCAATAAATTGCCAGAGACGCAGAATGTGACATCTCGAGCAGTGACATCAATCAGCTGTTCAGCAACAATGCCCAGTCCGCAACCCGTTCACATAGTTTGTGAACAGGGGCAGCCAGTTCTCATTCTAACATACTTGTGGAAGAGAATTTACTGAAATATAGACAGTTCCAAAGTTTTATACCAGATCGCAAAATACCACAACCTGTCAATTATATCAAAAGTTTCTGGGGTATATTACCAAAATTATGGAATGATAAACAGAAAATAAATTTTGTCACTACCCATATTTAAGGTGATAGCCTTATGGGCAAGTGAAGTAACAGATTGTTGCCATACTTATGAGGAATTCGAGAAAGCTTTTCTAAGTAAGTATTGGTCAGCAAAAACACAAGAACACTTAAGGCATGAGGTGTATAATCCCAAGAAGTACAATAGTAAAGCAGGTACACTGCGTAAATATTTTGATAAGTATATAAATAAGACGAAATATTGGGATGAACTAATGCCAAGCAAGAAGTCATATCGCTTTTAAAATCAAAATTACCAGCCTCAATAAAAGAAAAACTACTTGATGTACCAGATTCAGACACAGAACGTTTCATGTTAGTGCTAGATTCTATTGACCAGTTGCATGAAGAAGCGAAATTGAATGGGGGCAGTAATGCTGAATTATCAAACAACAATAGTAATAAATATTACCAATATCACAATAAAAACGGCAATGGTAACAAAAATGAGAGTAGTTTACCTCAGTCTTACAACAGTAATAATAATGTAGGACAAAGGCATAGGCAAGACAACAGATATTATTCAGGGTACAATAATTACAATATTAATAAAAATAATCAGCCAAACCGCTGGCAACCACCATCACAGCAGTCAAACAGTTATTGGGATCCTAACACAGGAACCAAGACACAAACAGCTGGCGCTTCTGCATCACAGAACAGTGCCGCTGAACACAATAATTCTGAACAAAACTGGATTTAACAGCCACCAGTAAGAATTATAGAAGTGGTGGGCAACACTACGCACAGCACTTCAGAGGCGTTAAACTAAAGGCGATCTCATACACCCCTCATATGTCGGTGTCAGAAGAAACAGGGGGCAAATTTCGTGGGAGCAAAAATGTGAATGATGAACTTTGTGAAGAAAACCTTCTGTGTACGAGGTGCAACAATAAAGTAATGAGACTAATGTGGAAAAGAAAGTAGCTTACCGTTTTAGTCAAGTTTAGTGTTGTCTTCTTCAAAGTAGTTCCCTTCTGAGTGCACACACTTTTCCAGCACTTCTGCCATTGATGGTAACATTTCTGGAACTCATCTTCTGTAATAGCCTCCAAGACTCTCGTCACAGCCTTTTGGACATTTGTGTTGTTTCAGAATGGTGTCCCTTGACCGCCGTTTTGACTCTTGGAAATAGAAAAAAATCGCACGGAGAGATATCTGGTGAATAAGGTGGTTGTGGTCGTACTGAAATTTGTCTTGGGGTTAAAAACTGCTAAGAACTCTTTTACGAATTCTTTCTAAAATTTATTCGTAGTAATATTGTTAACTGTTTATCCAGGAGGCACCCACTCCTTATGAACAATTCCCTTGGAATCACTGAAGCACACAAGCATGCATTTCACTTTTGAGTTTGATATGCAAGCTTTTTTTGGTCTGGGTGATCCCTTTGAGCACCATTGCGAACTTTGGCGTTTTGTCTCTGGATCGTACTGAAAAAACCAACTTTCATCACCAGTGATAACACAGCTCAACAATTCTGAATTGATTTCCGTTTGCTCAAACAGATCGGCTGCCACATTTTTCCGTGTTTCTCGCTGTTGTGGTGTGAGATTTTTAGGGACCAGTTTTGCACAAATCTTTCTCATACCAAGATCTTCTGTTACTATTAGACGAACCGTTTCTCGATTGATGTTCAGTTCTTCTGCTATCATTTTCACGGATAATCTTCGATCAGATCGTATGAGTTCACGCACCCTGGCCAAGTTGACATTCGTCCATGAGGTTGATGGTTGTCCACTGTGGTCTTCATCTTCAACAGTAAAGTAATAGCAAAATCACATGGTTGCAGCTGTCTGCTAGCATATCCAGAATCAAATAAGATCAAACGTATCCACACCAGGGTGTAAAGAAATATTTTCCTAGAGTGGATGTACCTATGTAAATATTATGAGAATTTGTAAATATGTTACTATGTAAGACATTTCACAATGTACATAGTAGTCTTAAGACAAATTTATTTTCTTCATGTGCATAAGTAGATTATAAGTAAACCTTTTGCTGAACAACAAACTTTCGCATTAATAACAGAAGTTCAGAAATACTCTTTTAAGTAAAGTCATTTCATTAATATTATGAAGAGAAAAGTAAACAAGAAACTTGTTTTGATGTAATCGTAGTAACATTTTTCATGGATGCAATTATTCCATTTCTTTTACTATGCAGTTCTAAGTAAAGAAAGTAAGGCAGAAGCCATACAGATGATAAAGTTTTTCTATCAGTGGATTTTAAGTTTTGTACAGATGCAATGATTTGTAGTGTAAAATAATTTTACTGTTTATGCCTAACACGTTGTTTGTAAACATAAACAGCAAGCTATGGTACTGTGTGTAGTGTTTTTAAAGTGAAGTGATAAAAATATTGAGATTTTAGTAGGGAAATGGCAACATTGTGCCATTAGTAGATTTGTATTCTGCTCTAGATCTCGCCACTAATTTCAACGGCACACGCCAGTTTGTGTGACTTAAAAACAGTTTGTGATGTTTTTGGCTCCAGTACCAATGACTAAACTTGCATTACATACTGAAAAAACACTGTAAAACTTGTATGCACCACTGTCAACAGCCACACAACGAAATTAATGTTGCGAAGAATTGTAAGACGAAGAAGTTAGAAAGTTATAGAACATAAACTCGCGAAACGTTCTCTCTATTGGACTTGATTCAGGATGAAAAGAGCATATGAAAACTCGTTTTATTCCATTTTCACTCAAAAAGGATTCCCATTTCCTGCTTGTAAAATTCGAAGCATTATGTGATACTATGCCTTTAGGCTTTCCTGTAAATCACACTGTTAGTACCTACATAGGGTACATAAGTTGTGGGATTTTTCTTCGAGCATAGTTTTAAGTGACATGACACATACTGACAGAGGCTGAGTAATAAGTTATCAATGACAAACAGAACTGTGAGTGGTGAAGTAGTGCACGTAAATTTGCATTTCACGGAAGGACTCTTTTTACAAGAGCAAACAGAAATATGTGTTATCAAGAGACGTTTTACGCATGAGAATACAATTTCGCCTGGTGAAATAAATACAAACACTTTGCCCCTAATGTCGAATATGGACGGCACTTTTAGTAGCAAGTGAACTTAATTTTGTACTCACCCAGATGACAGCATTGAAGAGGTGTGATGATCCACTGAAGTGAAACACGGTGAATTGTTGTTACTTTACAATTAAACTCAGATAATGTGTATCATGCATGAATTGTGAAACAGAATGTAGCGCTGGAACTTTGTGAATGTGATATCACATGTGATTGTTACCTGCCAATGCGAAGCTAAACGCCTAAAAAGCGAAAACTTCGATAAACAATTTGCAAACTGTGTAATGTACGGTGTTCTGAGAACACTAATGAATGTGCAGAAACCAAAATTAACATGAACGTGTTTGTGCAGAAATGGTGTTGATGTCAACTGACAGTAAAGTGCATGAACAAAAATCGTACATTAGACCTTTTGTATCACAACACAAAGATGTATACTACTTGTATGTAACCCACAGCTATCACCGAACAAACTGATATAAAATAGTGTTGTAAGAGATTATAACTATGTATTAATCAAAATTCTTTTTAGGGAGTGTGTATCAGAAAATCAATATTGTGTTTCTGACACCAATCCCCGGATGTTTCATGTATCCTGAGCTGACTGGATCCCATTGAGCACAACCGCTCCAGAACTCTTGCAATCTTCTTGCTCCATCTCAAACAAAGCAGATCGTCGTGGCTCACACATATGCAGATTTTGTCAACATTGCGAGCACGCCCCCATGACCGTCCTGCACAACAGCAACGGCGAATGCTGCAGCATGTCTGACTTCGCTTACAATGCGACGCCTTTACAACCATTGGGCAAGAGTAAATAATTTCAAATCAGTGATTACTATAAACTGTTTCAAAAACTATGTATATTTCCATAACAAAAACCTGTAGGACGATTCCTAAGTGTTTACTATGAACAGTTCAAAACTCAAACTCAAATCACAAGGGCAAATAACTGTCAAAAATGCAAATTTCATACCTTGATGTTTTTTTCCCAACGATGCAATTTGCTCATTGTGATTAATGTACTAAATGATCTGATTTGTAAATGTGTAATGTTTGTAAATTTTATGACAAAACTTGCCATGCAAAAAAAGTAACTGGATGCCTAAGCCTTTCCTGTCGTTTCGCCAGGTTCTGGCAGGATTGCACCCAAATGGGCAGGCAAATTACATTCCTGGCAAAGCTAAAACAGGCTCCAGCTCAAACAAACAAAATGACATCACTAATTACTGCCAATGGATGAAAGCATGTTAATGTCGGTTTAGCACCTGACACGGACTTTGAAGATATAGTGGAAATATAGAATTTACAGCAGGGTGCAAACGTGCATTTCAATGACATGGAGTGGGATCAAATGTGCAATAAGGTGAAATACATTGAGGACTGCATGACAACACAGTAAAATCCATTCCCTTAAGATATCAATATTTTTGGCAGTAACTGGGTACCATGGAGGTAAGAATAAGGGGAGATGGCGCTACGTATCCCAGCCGTACTACGTTTTGAAGCCATGGGGGCGTGGCTCGCTGCCATGACACTGTGACCAAAACATTGCCAGTGTGCTATAGCGCTGCGTGTATTACGGTCGCTAATTGCACCATATACGCATGTAACGTCATCAGATTGGTTGTTTGAAAGTTTTTGTTTAAAATAAAATCTCGTAAAGGCGAAATTCCGCGTTTCTTCTGATTAAAAATAGTTTTTAATGTAATATCATTAATAGCTAGTCTTCAATGTAAACGATACAATTTTGTTAATTCAGTAATAAACGTGTATCAAAAATTAAATAATAGAAACTGAAAACTAAGTTAGCTATACCCTCCCTCCAAAGCCCCATAAATACATCTTGTTTGTAATACATACTGGGACATTTCAGTTACGTTACACTACTGGGAAACACTGTTCATAACCACCAATATTTACTGAAATACGGTACATAGAATGGCAAATCTACACAGTGTCCTGTTTAGGCCTATACTTTACGCCAGTTAATGTAGTGTTAGCTTTTAATTTGGTACATGATGAAGACAAAGTGAGTTACTCAACACTTCGATTATCGACGATACGTACGTATTATACTGGAACGTGAACTTGAAAACTAAGAATTTAATTCTTTGAATTAACATACCTTTTGCAAATGTTTTGGGTGTGTAGGGAAAACTGATGGTACAGCATTTTCTCAGAGCCTTACAGTTGAGAGGGAAGTTCGGTCTATGTCCTCTTCTCAGAAATGCTGAGAACATATAGTGCTCCATTTGGACGCACGCCAATTCTTCCTCCTCATGGAATTCTCCCACAGAGCTTTCCGACTTTCATTTTTAGGAAATCTAAAATCATACAGGAGAAAAACACGCTATAGTACAAGTACCGATGTAGCACACGTTCATTCACAATGAAGTTGTAAAATCACACTTAACGAGACAGCTTACACATGAAATGTTATTCCCTTCGATTTCGCATCACAATCAGAACGATTTGTACATCCGAACACCACACAAGTCACGATAATAGCGCAAAATCCTTCCAAAAGCGAGCGACAAGCCTATGCACACAAGCTTACAGCAGCAATGTTTTGGTCGGATTGAGATGGCTACCCTCGGCTTCACATGGCTTCGCAGCTGTGACGTCACGGCGTCTCCCTCTATTCTTATCTCCATGCTGGGTACCCACCATCATGTTTGTGGCAATACAAAGAAGTTAAATCCCAAGACCTGACACATTGTGTATATTTGAAGCGTCCAACTGTCGCAAATCTGTGTTGCTTACAGTGAGACAGAGTCAGTGTTGAAGGTATACTAAACCACTCTTCAATGATATTGTCAAGTATGTATTGGAACACAGATTTCTCAATGAAGAAGAGGTGTTAGATCTGTATATAGGTGTGTCTATGTGTGCTATAGCCAAGTCTGCTAGTATACCTCCTATAAACAGGAATTCCATGCATACAAAGTTTACAGATGGCATTCCTAAGTCTACAGTCCTTCAATTGTTTGCGCGAAATACATGCTGAATTTAAAGCATTTAAAACAGTTATTTGGAAAATATAGCAGATGATTAATGCAGTTGATGAAGAAACAAAAGAATGACAATGTTTAAACTATACTAATTTCATAAAGTGCAAGATGTATGTACACAATGTATAAAACTTGTTACAATATTTTTATTCCATCATACATATGCCCTTGAGACTTAACAGTACAGCTGTTTGAGATTCGGTCCTAGTAGTAGTTCATAGATTTACAATGTGAGAGAGAGAATTTACGGCCTAGTTGTTGCTTTATCAAAGAGACTTTACGCAGTCTTACGTAAAATGAATCAATAATTCAGCTGTTGCAATGTCTGAGAGTGAAAGAGAGACTTAACAGTTGTGACAAATTCCCAATGTCATAGTAAAGTTGTTGCAAAATGCTCCAGATCACATCACAAAATGTTCCAAAATAAGTCTCATTATTCATAAATACATAGTGGAAACTCGAAGCCTGGAATCAGATGTGTTTATCATGGAATTAGTCTGGAAACAGTTCTACTTGCTGTTCCAGTATATTCTTGATAGCTAATGAACCTGGACACTAGAGATGTCTGGTGGATAAAAACCAGCTGGAAATGTTAGATGTCCTATGATAACAGTAAGTATAACTGGTAACAAACTTTGAAAAGCTGGTAGTTTACCACGGACAATGGTTAAAACCAAAACATGTTTGGAAAACCTATGCAGATGAGATAAAGTACCACCCTCGAGACACACCAATATTTGAAGGACACATCACCAATCAATCTAGTGCTATTTGCAGTGTAATTTAGTTGGCGATTCTCTTTGAAATGTACTTCTCAGTGGAGCCAGGCAGAAGACAATACCGCAACATCTGCTCTCGTGAGTTCTATCCGTAATGTACCTACGTTCAACTTCCATATGATGACAATGAACTCAACAGCTCACAGGTCCACAAGAAGTTAAATTACAGAAGACAGTACCATAAGATATTCGCTGGAGATGTTGGATGTTCTATGTGCAGTGTAAGATCCTTACAATGAGGTGACAAAAGTCATAGGATATCCCCAAATATCGTGTCTGACATCCTTTTGCCCTATGAGTGCAGCAACTCGATGTGGCATGGACTCAGTAAATCGTTGGAAGTGTCCTGCAGAAATACTGAGCCGTGCTGCCTCACCAGCCATTGATAATTATGAAAGTGTTCCCAGTGCAGGATTTTGTTCATGAATTGACCTCTCTATTACATACCATAAATGTGCTGTGGGATTCACGTCGGGTGATCTGGCTCGCCAAATCATTCTCTCGAACTGTCCACAACGTTCTTCAAACCAATCGCGAAAAATTGTTCCCCATTGAGATGGTTCATTGTCATCCGTAAAAATTCCATCGTTGTTAGGGACTATAAAGTCCACGAATGGCTGCTAATGTTCTCCAAGTAGATGAATATAACCACTTCCAGTCAACGATCAGTTCAGCTGGACCAGAGGTCCTGGTCTATTCCAAGTAAACACAGCTCACACCGTTATGGAGCCACCACAGCTTGCATGGTGATCTGTTGATAACTCTGGTTCATGGCGTTGTGGGGTCTGTGCCACACTCGAAGCCTACCATCAGCTCTTACCAACTGAAATCTGGTCTCATCTGACCAGGCCACGGTTTTCCTGTCATCTAGAGCCCAACCAATATGGTCATGAGCCCAGGAGATTCTGCACAGGCAATGTTGTGCTCTGAGCAAAGGAACTCGCTTCAGTCGTCTGTTGCCATAGCCCATTAATACCAAACTTCACCACAATGTCCTAACAGATACGTTCGTCCCACACTAATGTCTGTGGTTATTTGATGCAGTGTTCCTTGTATGTTAGCACTGACAACTCTAAGCAAATGCTGCTGCTCTCTGTTATTAAGTGAAGGCCGTCTGTCAGAGTGTTGTCCATGGTAAGAGGTTGTACCTGAAATTTGGTATCCTCAGCACACTCATGACACTGTGAATCTCGGAATACTGAATTCCATTACGATTTCCGAAATGGAATATCCCATGCGTTTAGCTACAAATACCATTCTGCATTCAAAGTCTGTTAATTCCCAGAAAACCCCAAATGACACCTCCTCCAGTGCACCGCCCTTTTCACTATTGTACGAGATACTACCGCTACCTGTATGTGTGCATATCCCTATGCTATGACTTTTGTCACCTCAGTCTCTAATTTATGTGTGCAATAGCTTAAAATCGCCTCAGTACTAGATCGCTTTCTGTTTATAGGAGGGATGTATGAAGAGCTACAGAGCGATGAAGTATGGCTCTATTAATTTTTATTTTGAGATATGGACCTAAGGTATGGTATTACATCATTACCAGCATGTTCTCACCGCAGAAGATAATACCATAAGAAATTCGCTAGATATGTTGGAAGTCCTATGTACAATGTAAAACACTCATAGTTTTGGTGGGGCCCTGTCAACTCTAAGCATATGTTTCTCTTGCCTCTTGCTAGATAGTTACTGGGAAAGAGAGAGAGAGAGAGACTGCCAATCTAGTGATCTGTTCTCTTCATGTCCATGCCTGTTAGTTTCTAGTTATTTCTTTTCTTATTTATTTCTTTCTTCCCATAGAGTCGACAAAAAGATAATGACTTCTACAAATGTCAGTGATTTTATTTAAAATACAAAAAACAGAGAGTTGAATTAAATTAACAAAACTGCAATACAAGCACACAAAAGAGAATGTAAAGCCACAAAAATAGGTATACAATTAAAATATGTCTCATTTCCAAAAAAACTGAAGGACCACATGTTTTCAACTGAAAATTCAGAAAGGGAGTACTAACATTTCTTTGTCACTAATAATTTAAGTTCCCTTTTGAAGATATTTTCATCATGCACATATAAGTCTTTTGGCAACTTGTTAAGCCAGATTTGAGCACTAGTGTATGTACTGTGATCTGTTATTTTTAGATTACTTCCTTGCCTAATGCAGTTATTTTTATTTCTAGTATTGTGGTCATGTATGTCATTGCGTTTTCTAGAATCTTTCTGATGATGTACAAAAAATAAAATTACTTTATATGAATAAAAGGAATATACTGTAAGATACTTACATTGCACAAAAACCTTTCCACAAGGATCATGATGACCTAAACCATGGATTACTTCAATTGCCTTCTTCTGTAGCAACATTAATGTATTGAGGTGTTTATCTGCAACACTGCCCCATATTTCAATACCATAATTTAGTAAAAGGTATATTGTTCCATAATAGACAGCTTTGATAAGAGATTGTGGCTATTTTTGATAGGTGACTGTGTAGGTATAATCCACTGCTAATCTTCCCATATGGATAGTTAATATGAGTTGACCATCACAAGTTTTCATCCAACTATAGGCCTAAGAATCTGCAGCCTTTAGTGTCTGTTGCTTTAATTCTACATATATATAGTATGCATACAATATATTGTTTAAGTTTGGATGTCAAAAATGGTTCAAATGGCTCTGAGCACTATGGGACTCAACTGCTGAGGTCATTAGTCCCCTAGAACTTAGAACTAGTTAAACCTAACTAACCTAAGGACATCACAAACATCCATGCCCGAGGCAGGATTCGAACCTGCGACCGTAGCGGTCTTGCGGTTCCAGACTGCAGCGCCTTTAACCGCACGGCCACTTCGGCCGGCTAAGTTCGGATGTCAAATGCTGCTGTACTGCAGATGTCTATTTCCCTCCCAAGGAGTTCGCTTTAATTGCAGTGGTTATGAAACTAGTGGAATAAATCAATTCTGGAGTGTACAACAAAAGATATCTAATGGAATCAGACACACTCTGCGAGGATTATAACAGTCGTCTGCACTATCGCTTTTTGTGGAAAGATAATCATGACATTGGAATGTGAATACTGGCACATCCCATTCGTTGGACAGTGCAGAAGTATCTGATGCTCCGAAACAGTTTGCAGAGAGGGCATAACCTATGGCATCTGTCAGTCCAAGTCAGTTGCATACGGCCACAAGAATTTGATACATGATCACTGCGATCTCACTTCTGCACATCAATGGATGCTATGGTCTGCTGACATCTTGTACTGTGGTTTAAATATATTTAAAAAGTTTCTTTCTACTATACACATGACGGAACAGTTTCGGCTGTGATGCTGGACTTTCTGCGTTAGTTTTTTGGAGGAGGAGAGGGCATTTAACACATCTTTAGGCACAAATTTAATTTATTTTGGTGCTATATTTACTGTTCCAAACGCAAAATTCAGTGTTGTCAGTCCAATATTCGTTTTAAAAGCAGATGACTGTACCTGAAGATGGACTTCACACTTCTTTAGGTGCAAGTTTTCATTGGCTCCAATTGGCTCCAATGCAAATTTTAGTGTTGTCACTAAAGTATTGATAATATTTGTTGATTTCAGCATATTTTGCCCATTAGGCCTCTCTCTATAGTTCTGACACCCTCTGGGGTTCACATCAAGGGCTGCTCTATCACCATCACTGCACTTCTCATCATTTTAAACTTAGGATGAGCAGATTTTGAACTTCTTGTCACTTTTAAATTTAGGTAAAGCGAGTTTTCCGGTTATTTTAAACTTAGGAGAAGTGAACTCTTGGGCTTCAAGTTTAAGGTAGGTGCTGTGTGTGTTAAATTGTTTAAACTGTGATGTAAGAGTGGTGAGGGGGGAAGAATTGTTTAAACTTTAATGTCAGAGAAGTAATGTTTAGACAAGACACTAGTGGACTTAGGTAGATTAGTACACATGGTAGTGACAACCATACAGTTTAAAGGTAAGCTCCAAAACAACTTGTTTACACTGTAGCATCAATCAGAAATCTCTTCTGCATTATGCTACACGAATGCTTCGTCCATTCTCTCCTCTTGCTTCCCTTTGATTCTCATCAGTAATCTACCCATTTCCATTTTAAGTGTTTCAGTAATGAGAATTTCTACAATGAAAGGGAAACGTGAGATACAGCAATAGTGCACCTATTGGAGACAGTCTCTTCCATTCTTACTATTTTTTTGACTGACTGCGATAAAAAAAGGAAAGACAAATGTTTGCTGATATTTACCTTCCATAGGGCCTGCAGAGTAGAATAAATCAGCAAATTATATACACACATCAAAAAAAGTTTTGCACCACCCCGGTTCCCAGAACTCCTGAAGATAGACGTTGACTATGGATATTGTGTCACAGACACACTCCCTTTGACTTTTCAGAGATATCACTAAACCCGCCCAAGTATGTAAACAACCATGTATGAGCAGCGCCTATTACACGAAGGGGGTCCGATAGCCTATCAGTTCCACTCATTCCGCCAGAAAGGAGGTACACGGTTTGTGTTGTCTGTAGTTCAACCATGCCTAGACGTCTGCATTGTTATTTTGTTCCAGGAAGAGCTCTCAACAAGGGAAATGTCCAGGCGTCTCGGAGTGAACTAAAACGATGTTGTTCAGACATGCAGGAGATACAGAAAGACAGGAACTGTCGATAACATGCCTCACTCAGGCCGCCCAAGGGCTACTATTGCAGTGGATTGCGCTACCTACGCATTATGGCTTGGAAGTTCCCTGTTAGCAACGCCACCATGTTGAATAATGCTTTTCGTGCAGCCTCAGGACGTTGTGATAGGACTCAAACTGTGCACAATAGGCTGCATCATGCGCAACTTCACTCCCGACATTCATGGCAAGATCCATCTTTGCAACTACGACACCAAGCAGCGTGGTACAGAGGGTCCCAACAACGTGCTGAATGAACCGCTCAGGATTGGCATCACTTTCTTGTCACCAATGAGTGTCACATATGCCTTCAACCAGATAATCGTCAGAGACGTGTTTGGAGGCAACCCGGTCAGGCTGAACGCCTAAGACACACTGTCCAGCGAGAGCAGCAAGGTGGAGGTTCCCTGCTGTTTGGGGGTTTCATTATATGGGGCCAATATACGCCGCTGGTAGTCATGGAAGGCGCTGCAACAGCTGTACAATACGTGAATGCCATCCTCCGACCAATAGTGCAACCATATAAGCAGGATATTGGCGAGGCATTTGTCTTCATGGACGACAATTCGCGCCTCCATCGTGCACATCTTCTGAATTACTTCCTTCAGGATAACGACATCGCTCGACTAGAGTGACCAGCATGTTCTCCAGACATGAACCATATCAAACATGCCTGGGATAGATTGGAAAGGGCTGTTTATAGACGACGTGACCCACCAACAACTCTGAGGGATCTACTTGTGGATAGTACACCATGACGAATACAGGCATGTATCAATGCAAAAGGACGTGCTCCTGGGTGTTAGAGGTACCAGTGTGTAGAGAAGTCTGGACCACCGCAGTAGTAGGACAAAGTTCGTACCACCCCACATTGTATTGTTACCAAATCAATTCAAGATGGCGGATGCAAAATGGCGGAGATGGATATGGCAAAATCACAATGATGTCACGGCGAGAAGTTCAAATTTAATCGGGAAAATAGGTCAATTGGGCTACCTCCACTAACCTAACCCTCTCCCCTCCCATCCTCAGAAAATGGTAGGACATTCAAATTCCAACAGGACAATGCAACACACCACGGCTACCGCAACTAACCTAAGAAAATGGCGAGAAAAAAGGGCAGTTGGGCTACCTCCACTAATGTAAGTCATCCAACCGCCTCTTCCTAGGCATTGGCAGGACAAGGACTCAACCTATACTAGATAGGATGGACATAAGTATTTATTTTGCTGGCAGCCTTTATTTAAACAATTTGAGGCAGTAGCTCCATCCAGTGTGTCCGCCATGAGGTCCGGAGTCTAACTGACCTAGTACACAGTACTGCCACCAGAGGGTGCTGCCGAACCTTCTGTGATGTAATCCAAGATGGCGGTCTGGGGAGGGGAAATGGCGGGATAAGGATTCAGCTTGTCCTGCGTGGCTGGACAGAGGAAGGAGTGTACTTTATTTATTTATGGAACAATTTATTTAGCGACGGATTTCACATAGTTTATTTATGAGGGCTGGAACTTAAATAGTGACAACTATTTATTCACAACAGATACAAAAGGGTTACATGTTTGCACCTGTTACTGTCCTTCAAAGTAAACGCCAGCGTTGTGTAGAACCCATTGCCAGTGATGTGGAAGGCGTAGTATATCGTTAGCAGAGCCTGTTCTGCTGATGGTGCGAATGGAGCATGTTGAATCATTGAAACAGTTCTGAAGCGAATGCCATATAGTGGTTCTTTCATCTTCAACATCAAATCAAAGTCACAAGGACTTAAGTCTTTGGAGTATGGTGGATGGTACAGTACTTCCCAGTCCCATCGACTGAACAGAGCAGCCACAGCTTGCACTGTACGTGCCCGCGCATTGTCGTGCAAGATGATGGGTGGGTTGCACAGAAAGTGTCGCCGCTTCTTTCGCAAAGCTGGTCACAGGTGATGCTCCAAAAACGAACAGTAATACTGTGCACTGACGGTCTGCCATGGAGGAATGTAATGCATTAGGATAACACCATCACAGTCGTACACAGAATCGACATAACTTTAGACTGCTCCATTCACACCATCAACAGAACAGGCTCTGGTAAGAGTATACTACGCCTTCCACATCGCTGGCAATGGGTTCTACACAACGGTGGTGATTACTTTGAAGGACAGTAACAGGTGCAAACATGTAACTCTTTTGTATTGGTTGTGAGTAAATAGTTGCCGCTATTTAAGTTCCAAACCTCATATTGCAGTGTCTCCTTGCGATCGTTAACAATAAACCTCACGGTCATCAGAGGACTTCTATCTCATGGGTGATCAGACGTGACACATTCCTCTAAACTAACCAAGATTTACGCAATGTACTCCATTCCCCTGTCGCATCTTGGGTATAAACTCAAGACTTCAGTTTCATAACTAAGACGATTCTAAGTTAGTGATAGGTGTTTGTGAGACACTGCAATCCCGTGTATACATTTGCCTGACAGATGTCCTGTTTACAGAGTTGGTGGCAGTATGACGTGTAATTTCACATGTCAACTGCTGCTATGCGTTTATCTGTTTTCTTCTAAGAGGTATTCTCTGTTACTAACGATCATTTTATGTAGGACTGATCCGGGCATAGTACAATTTCTGAACCGTGATCTGATGTGAACAGTGGAGGTTACACACCTATGGAAAGCTATATTGTGCATGTATCACACAGAATCGATATTTTAAGGAAGTACTTTTTTTTCCTTTTAAGGTTTGTTACCGTAGTTTATCGTAGAGAAACTGGCAAGAGGGATGTGTGACATGCGATGGAAATATATTTCTTACACTGGAATATTAATAGAGTTACATTCCATGTGACTAATGGATGGAAAGTGGAGCGATCTAACATTATAGCCTGTTTTAAGTGTGGAACATTGTAGCCTTAGGAGTGCGTGTGTTTATGTTCTCTCTTACCAATACCTTCCAGGTACTGATTCCAGACTCTAGAACAATATTTTAGAGTTGATAGCGTGGTTGATTTACGTAAAAATGCTTCAGACTCCATCCGTCTGGAGCTCCAACAGGCACAAAAACCAGCCGTTTCTTGTTCTTCTTAGCCGTCTGCTATTACATCACAACACTTTCAAATATGTTACTATACACCAATAAGGGGTAGCTAGCCTCCTCGACATGGGCGCATCTGGAGATATCTTGTGTACTTGAATGGGCGAGGATTTGGCTCGCTCCATTCATTCAGTAGATGCAGAATGTAGTGGTCTACTTCTGGTCAGCTGCAGATTAAATCGGTTGCGGTGCTGCAGGATGGGCTGGTCAAAGACAGTGTGAGGGGGTCTTTCAGTCTCTAATTTTATCCTAAGACTGCGAGAATGCTCTGTGACTCCCATCCACGCAGAGGTAGATCATAAATTATGCACTATGTTTGAGGTGCTAGAAATATGTAGAGTGCTGTCTGCTATACTTTGATGATGTATGTGTTCTAGAATTAACAATGAATGAATATACTGCACAGTAATCTACCTATATTTGCAATGATACTTGTAAAGTAGAGAAGGGGACGATTTAGCTACTCATAAAGTGGAGAAGGGTTGCTTTAGCTATGATACTGAAATTGGGAAACAAGCTGCCACATCACTGATTGGTGATGAAATTAGCGTAAAAATGCTAACATTGTTCACACTATAAACTGTGATGTTTATTATTAGAGCACATCGATGTTGTCTTTTCCATCCCATCCATCCACTGGTACGCTGTTGGTTACCACATAATGATTGACCGACATCGCTTGTTTGAGGTGGAGAAAGAGTTTTGGTGGAGGGGCAACATCTCCTGGGGATGGCTAGCACCAAAACAGTGATCGTGTACATGACTGCAATATGAAGAATCAGTCTAAATGGAGAGCAGAGCCATCAGCTGTTCTGTCACTGTGACAGATGAGTTTAAATGTAGAGGTCGTCAATAACCTTCAGACAGCAGTTTGGAAACTCTCCACAAAGCAGTTTCCTTATGTTGTAACTGTCATTTATTTAAAATCATCCAGTGTGTGTGGTGTGTTATGGTAGCAGTAGTATTGTTTTCTGTGAGAAGCCATGGATCGTAGCAGAAAAAACAAAATGTATGGCAGTGTACAAATCGTGTTACAGCAGAAAAAAACAATGTTTGAATCAACGATACAGTCACAAGCAGGATGTCTTCGACTTAACTTTACACTGGTCCATGCAATGGATCAATAGCTGTATATTTAATAGAATCGTCACATGTGCTCGATGCTGCCATGCAGACGGTATTTGTTTTCCTATATATGGGTCGAGAGAGAATGGTAAAAATCTTACCAAGTTCTCTGTTAGATGAAGTTAGTGGCGCTTTTACAGTTCGTAATTTTTCTCTGTTGAATGTTACAGAATAACGAAGATAGCATGTTGGGTTGATAGATGTGAATGGGCCCTGAGGGATGCGAATCTGCTTCGGACAGCAGTACTTTTGTGTAGTTTGTGGATGCACAACAATGCAGTAGCAAAATCCTTGTCCTTCCCTGAATTCCCGTACTGTCTTTTATACTACCTTATGTTGCAGGAGCAGGCTTAAGTTGGCGCTGACCTTACGCATCGTACACTGTTGGCAGAGCTATGTGGACATGTTCCCATTTCCTTCGAATGGTCTAAACACGGTCCTGTCGGACTAACTCAGGTCACTCTGTTTCTAGACGGGTTGCAGAATGTGGTTGGTACAGCTCTCTCTGACTTCTGCTCAGTTCCGACTTAAATTGGAATGATAACATGCGCAAAGCTGCAGAAATGGCAGCAGTTGCAGGAGGCATAGGGACTATCTAAAATTTTACTGTAGCAATTAGGCTCCAAAAAGGTGACACGTTACAGGATATGAGAGTGCCAGAAATGCGATTCACTAGTGGCTGTAATCATTAAAGGATTTCTCCATAGGATCAAACGCAGTTATGTGATTGAATGGAAAGACTTGATTCCAAATCCCAGACAGCATTTCTACCAGAGAGCATAACACTAGAGATCTGAAAAGCTAGTGTACATTTCTTACGATGTCAATCAGCACACCATCAACTGTTTGTGGTACTTCTCAATCAACCTTAGCCTATAACCCAATGGATACAGCGCAGAACCACTGACATGGCATCGAGACAGAATGCATTACAAATACTGGAGTAATACCTAGCAGTGGCGTGAGGGAGCTGCAAATACCGGTTTCATACCATGTCCCTTACCCGAGTCACTTTCTAAATTCGGTAATTTTATCACGAGGTTGCACCGTCAGCGGCTTGTAACCGCACTGTCGGTCTGATAATATGCACTCCCGCGATCGCAATCTATATTCAGTGTCGCGGTATTTGTCTGGAAATACCACTCGATTCGAGGTAATGCCATACCTCGATTTATAAAGCCAGTATAGCTTTTAACATGGATACTTGTGTGCACCCACTGGGAGGACGACGGTTCAATCCCGCGTCCGGCCATCCTGATTTAGGTTTTCCGTGATTTCCCTAAATCGCTCCAGGCAAATGCTGGGATGGTTCCTTTGAAAAGGGCACGGCCGATTTCCTTCCCCGTCCTTCGGTAACCTGATTAGACAGATGACCTCTCTGTCTGGTCTCCTTCCCCAAACAACACAACACTTGTGTGCACCTATAGAACCAAGACCACTTGTGATAGTAATATGGTCATATTTTTTTAACATCTGGCAGTCTGTAAGACGATTACATCTCTCTTTCTAAGACACAGTGGTACCACTCACAAGAAAAACTTATGAGACATGTCCACCCCATCGCTGATTTTCGGTCAGTATTATTTCGTTTTGCCAGCAATCATTTATTGGTGAAGTATTATACTTATTAGTAGGAGGTGCATGACAGGTTCGGCATGAGCATCAGGCTTATGAAGTATGTGTGTGTGTGTTCCGACATGTGCAAAGGAAATGACTATGTCCGGTCGTAAGGAAGGTATGGATTTGACGTGAAATACTGTGACAGCAAAGGGAAAGTATGTCAAGTCATAATAATGGTACAGATATTTATATCTTCAGAGCCACAGCCGCCAGCAGGGTGCACTTCCAATACTTCGCTCACTGTCGAACGTCGTCCAATTGAGACCGCAATGGTAATATTTAATGGTAAGTACAGTGATAAAATATATGTCACTGGTTTCCTAGGATAATTCTGCCTATGCGTGCTTGGTGTGCAGCACCAGAGACCTGTGGCGGGAATGATTCACATTTCTGGCTAACGGTACGAGCTTTCCGAATGGAGAGGACTGGTGGGATGCAGGAATGTAGCTGATTTAACCGTGTCGTCCTCTAGACGGCCGAACAGCGAACTAACACTTAGTGTGTGTTGGACAGGCTTTCGAGATAGCATGGAAATTTAATTTGAGAAGGTTTAATATGGGGGTGTGTTTCCGCTGGACCATTATTCCTTCCCATGTAAATTGCCTGATTGATTGCTTCTTCACATTTCCCATTTTTATTTAGTTGAGAGAACATCGATTGTGGCGTGTGCACCTAGCAGGTGAAATACAGGTGGAAGACACGTTTGCTGGTTCTCTAGAATGAGAAACACCTAAGTTGACTTTGTAAATAATAGGGATGATTTGGAATCTGTTGCATCACCGCCATCGGTATTCGCGAGTGGAAATATCAGTTTCCTCTATTTTTTTTTCAGGTTTTCAGTTAAAGGTCTTTGCAAACGGGATAAGTTTCTAGCTACTCAGTGGTTTACAGCACGCTCCACCTCGCTAAAGTTACATGTTTCTAAAGAAATAATTTCCAGTCTATATCTTCGGAATTGTGTTGCTATTCAAACGATATTGCTATGTGCTTGTGCTTGATATCGAGAAGTATCGCGTAAATGGTGGAGCATCCAAGCAAAATGGTTGGGATCAGAAACGGTGACGCCTTTGAGCCAAGGAGGACCGACCCAGCCATTGTACGTTAATAATAGTTACACTGATAAATATGTTCTTGGTTCCCAATATGCCTGTGAGTTTGGAGATGGCTATAGAAAGTGTAGCAGCAAGCAAGCAGGTTGGGGCCAGAAACAGTAACGTCTTTATGCTAGGGGAGCCGACCCTGACTTTGTACAACAGTTCTGAGAGTGACTTCAGTCCGCTGAGGGCGCTCTGGTCATGCATTGGGAGTGGATGACCACCCAACCTCTCGTGAAATATCTAGTGCAGCGAGGAGTATTCCTACAGTGGATGTGCTTACGCTGTTTGCCTTCACGGTATATGTACGAGTGTCTGGTGGTCGATAGCTATATGCATGATGCAAAAGGGGTGATTTTGTATGGCTCAGGATACGAATTGCATGTTTACTACACTGACATAGCATGCAGTCATATATTGCCAGGTTGGAGATCGGTTTCATACTCTAATATTCAATCTTCCCTTCTCAATGGCAGAGCAGCGCAATTGAGCAAGTGTCTTCCTGTATTTGACGATCGGTAGGTCACTTTTGCAGGGTTTAACTATCAGTGCAATATGATGATCTGTACAAAATAGTTTTGCCGCTGAAAGTCTCGCCTGCAGAAAGAAAGAAAAAAGTGGACAGTGCTTCCACACTGGCAGCATCAGTAATTTGGCGGGTAAATTCAGTAAGAGCCGATCAGAATGCTCCTTTGATTCACAAGACATCCTTTGTGCCATGACGTACGAGCCTCTACATAGTGGTGAGAGCGTTTGCATTTCTGAGATGTGTGTTGAAAGCAGGACGTAGCGATTTCCAGCAAGGGTAACACGTGATGGATGGGGTGCCATTTTAGGACCATCAGGAGGAATGCACTCTGCGTTCTTCTGGACTATTTTCGTAAACAGGTTCTTTTAGGACAAGAATTTCCAAGCATATAAGCTGAGACATCACGAAAGCTCCTACAAAAGCGATTGTTAACTATTTCTGCAGCACTTTGCCAATTTCGGAAAGGTCGACTTGGCTTTTATTTATATAGCCATGTGACGCTGGCATAACATTTAGAACCTTTTAGATGGTGAGTCGCCACATGAACATTTCGCTATGATGGGTCAGACACGTTGGAGAGGTAAACGCGTGCATGGCTATTCGTAGCTTGCATGTCCCACTAGGATCACTAGGAACAATCCACCCTGTGATATTCTGGGAGGCATTGGAACAGATTCCCATAGCGCGACCTGTGACATCAGTATCCACAGGTAGACAAGTATCACGCTAGCAATGGTAAACACACGTGCGCGGCCCAGAGGCGTCTCGTGTATGGGACTGGCGTGACCGCGGCGCTCGGCGTGCCAAAAGCGTTTTTTTAAGTGCAATGAGTGTTTGTGAACTGCATTATTTTCAGCTGTTTAAGCTTTGTGAGCGTGTTTACATTGCATTCCACATGCATTATCTTTTGACAGTTTATGAACAGTGTTCGTGTGTGTTGCATTATTTTGTGAAAAGGCGTGCAGGCTGCGCAATGTATGACTTCGACAGTTGACGATTAGCAAGTGTGTTTGGAGAGCAGTGTACTGCAATATTTCGTGATTTACGAGAAGTTTGCAGGTCTGTAGACTATTTACTGCGACCTCCAGCATGCCAGGGTGAGTGTTTTGTATCAGTGTGATAAATAGACTACGTGAAATCCATCGCTAAATAAATTGTTCCAAAAATAAATAAAGTACACTCCTTGCTCTCTCCAGTAGCCCAGAACAGGCTGAGTCCTTTTACCGCCATTCCCCGGATCCAGACCGCTATCTTGGATTATGTCACAGAAGGGATGACAGCGCCCCCCGTTGGCAGTACTGTGTATTAGGTCAGTTGGACTCTGGACCTCATGTTGGAGACACTGGATGGAACTACTGCCTCAAATTGTTTAAATGAAGACTACCTGCAAAATAAAGACTTATATTCATCCTATCCAGCACAGGCTGAGTCCTTTTCCTGCCAATTCCTAGGAAGAGGTGGCGGTCGGTTGACTTAGTTTAGTGGAGGTAGACCACGTGCCATTTTTTCCCGCTATTTTCTTAGGTTAATGGAGGTAGCCATACTGTGTTGCATTGTCGTGCTGGAATTTGAACTTCCCGCCATTTTCTTGCGGAGGGGAGGGGGTTAGGTTAGTGGAGGTAGCCCAATTGAGCTATTTTTCCGCTGAAATTTGAACTTCCCGCCATGACATCGTTGTGATGTTGCCGTATATATCGCTGCAATCTTGGATAAGCCATCTTAAATAAATTTGGCAACAATGCAATGTGGGGTGGTACAAGCTAAGTGCTACTACTCACCATCTCTGAAGGTCTCACTGTATGGCAGTACAACATGAAAAGAGTGGTTTTCATGGGCAATAAAAAGGGCAGAAATGATGTGTATGTAGATCGCTATTCCAATTTTCTGTATAGGTTCTGGAACTCTAGGTAACAAGGTGATGCAAAACTTTTTTTAATGTGTGTATTTATAGGGAGTGTCCAGACTCGCTGCTGTGTGACATTAATTTTTACTTTTTTTCCTTTCGCTACAGATTTGTTTCGGTGAAACTGCCATTATCGAGTGATCTTCGGTACAATTTGGGTGACATTATTTTCATTATACATTTTATGTTATTGAACGACACTGAGTATGGGTTGCTAGTTATGTATATATTGTCTAGATGGACTGACAGAGAAAAGTAAAGAGATTGACAACACTGCAAGTGATCTCACAATGGGGTGTTGATCTACTTGTGTAGACTGGTGTGTTCATACCCTCCAGATGCTCAGTCAGTGTTACAGCTCTGTACAGCTATTACGCGATTTTTGAGAGCGCCGTCAGTGAAGTTGTGTTTTTGGTGTGTGTTACGAAAATGGAGCAGTGGAACTTAGAGCAACGTTACGCAATCATGTTTTGTACTAAACACGGGGAATCCGCGAGACTGATCTTTGAAAAATTGAAACAGGCCTGTGAGGAACATTCCTTATCAAGAGCACATATTTTTCGCTGACTCAAATAATTTTTGGAAGGCTGAGAACACGCTGATGATTAGCCTCGCTCAGGGAGCCCTCCAAATTCAAACAACGACGAAAGCGTGGAACGTGTGTGCGCTCCTGTGAATTTGTTCCCCCAGGACGAGCTGTCAACCACGTAGTTTACAAAGATGTCCTTGAAAGGCCCAGGAAACGATGAATCGAATAAGACTGGGCGTTGCAGACAAGTGGATACTGCAACGTGACAATGTCCCTTGTCTCACGGCCACTTCCATCAAGAATTTTTTACCTCAAGAGGCAGTCCTGTTGTTCCACAGCCCCACTATTCACATTGTCTGAGCCCCTATGACTTGTTTCTTTTCACAAAATTGAAAAATGTCTTAAAAAGATATCGTTTGGGACTCTGGAGAACATCCAAAGGAATGTTACCGACATGTTAAAGGACCTACCAGTTGAAGCCTTTCAGCACTCCTATGAAGACCGGAAACAATAACTCCACCAGTTCTTAACTGAAGAAGGGATCTACTTTGAAGGTGACAAAACCGTTATTTGAAAAGAAATAAAAGCTTTGGTAGATAAAAAATCAGTCCCGTTATTTTTCTTACACCCCTGGCACATATAACATCGTTGGGCACTGTATTTTGACTGTCGTTTTTGTATTAAGGTAGTAATTAATTTGTTATGATAGTAATTTGACAGTTTTGCACCTACGATGTCATATACTTACAAAGTACAAGCACTGTTATACAGACAACATATTCCTTGTTTGATTGAAAGCATCGAGTCTGGATACTCCCTATAAATACGTCATTATTGATATTCTTACGCTATAACTGCACTGGAAAATCATATAGCCATGGCTGAAGACAAACACTGCCTGACGAAAAATAATTTCGCTAATTACTTTTCTATTGTAAAATTGTGTCAGCAATGTGTCAGCTAATAAGCGCTTAATAGACTGAAAAACGGTTTTTACTACTCGTCTACGGTGAAGCCTCAGAATGAGCATCTCGTTTCCGTGGAATTAAAAACATACAAAACAAAGTACAGCGCTTCTTTGCACCATTCTCCTCATTTCATTGTTTGGGTTGTTATCTTGATCACATATTTTCATAAATTATGAGTTCATACACTGGGAGAATGTTAGCGGGACTGTTGTCCCAGTCAGAATGTCAGAACGACTGCTATGTCTCACGATGATTCGAAGTGATCTCATCGGTTTAACGAGCTGTAGTTCCGTTTCGGAAAGCAGCGTTCCCAAACGTATGGCAGCAGCGTCATCAGTATGTTACGTTATTATTAATGCCATTACGCGTTTCAGATGCCGCTGTCCCACTTTGGAAAGGCTGCCATGCCTTTTGTGAGAGCACTTCTCCTACCCTGCAGCTTGTTGGAGTGGAAGGATTACTGTTTGAGAGAGTAGTTCTCAGAAAAGTAGTAGAGAACTCGCACTAAAACGTTAAGTATTAGCTAACACAGCTGCTCTGCGAACGTCCTCTCAGTCTATATTCAGGGTGATAAAAAGTCATATCCTCTAGGACAAACAGGGAGAACCAAAACTCAACTGGCGAACTTTCAGAGGTGGTAATACGAACCAAAACTAGAAAAAAAATGTCAAGTAATCATGGTTCTGACACGCATACCTCAAGAGAAATGAGCACTTTTCCATCTTCGCTACTGTGAAACACAAAATGGCTCTGAGCACTATGGGACTTAATTTCTAAGGACATCAGTCCCCTAGAACTTAGAACTACTTAAACCTAACTAACCTAAGGGCATCACACACATCCATGCCCGAGACAGGATTCGAACCTGCGACCGTAGCGGTCGCGCGGTTCCAGACTGTAGCGCCTAGAACCGCTCGGCCACCCCGGCCTGCTGTGAAACACATCTTAGCTACTGAACAAGAGCTCATTATTCGTAAGGTATCCGCTTTACAGCCCATAGTTACTGGACATTTCTTTCTTGTTTTGGTCCATACTACCACCTCTCAAAATATGGACAGCAAGAACAGGCCGTAGAAGAGATTTTTTTCACGGTATCCAAGATCAAGAAGAAATCAGCGCTCTTAAGCTACACATTTTAGAACCCACATTTCCTAGACTTTTTTTTCTTGTTTAGGTCCATGTTGCAATCTCTAAAAGTTTGTCGGTGGAGTTCTGATACACCCTGTTTGTCCTTTGGGACCTGACTTTCGAGTCACCATTCACTCGAATTCCGCACAGTTATTAAACCCACTCCGAATTTTTTGAGTGGGTTTAGCTACCCATTATACCAATACCAACTGCCAACTCCGTGCTTGGATCCAGAGGAACGGGTATTAATCACTTTCAGGTAAGAAAAAATGTTTATCTGAGAAAATACAAATTTTTAAGATTGATATTTCGAAGTGTTTTAATTGTTACACAGATAAATTTAATTCGTTAAATGGTTTATGCTCTGTTTCACAGTACCCTTATCAGCCCTGTATTTTTCGTAGGTGGCCAGAGGGTATATCCACTTTGTGGATTGTGGCAACTGCTTCGGTCCCAAAAAAACTTTTGTAAACTGCTGAAGAGAACCGGATGAGAAGAGTGACAAAGAACTTGTCCACTGCTTCTGATGTTTTATTGTTAAAGCAATGCACTTGTCTGCTTGCGTTTTTGTGTCATTAGGTAGCATACTTAACAAAAACATTTCAGGTCCTTGGGTTCTTAGCTCTTAGTCTGATGCGCTAGTTTTTGCATAGTTTTCTCCCACAATAAATATTTCAGTACTGCCATGTCAACAGTTATGTCCTTTATAGAGATCTTTTTTGTAGACCTGATGCATGTGTTATTGAAACTGAGAAAACCAAGGGTGACAACAAGAATGTTTGCTCTTGCGTTTCACATTCTTCTTCTGTGAGCTTATTTTTCAGCTGAAACTGAGAAAACCAAGGGTGACAACAAGAATGTTTGCACTTGCGTTTCACATTCTTCTTCTGTGAGCTTATTTTTCAGATTCGTCTTCTGTGAGTTTCTTTTTCAGATTCTTCATCTGTGAGACCATTGTCACTGTCGGCCTCCTATAACTGACCATGCTCCTCTTCCTGTAGTGGTGAACCAAGCAAATTTCTGGAAGGCGCTCCTAGTAGCTTAATGTAGGGCACCTCTAATTTCTTAGCTTCTGTTAAGTAATAAGATTTTTCGCTTCTGAGTTACTTATAGGGGGCTTCATGTTCCAAAACGCCCTGAAAATTCGTTCACAGTCTTTTCAGGCCAAATTTAGAAACTTCATAGTAGATACTGTCTAACTGACTTAATAAATCAATGTTTGTTTCTTAAAAGTAGTTTAATTTATTAACAGTAACTGGGAACTGGTTAAACTTTTACATTGATTGCTCCTTATTTCACTAGAGGGGTGACTAGGGGTCAGTAAAATTTTAGTGGACATAAAGTGTAATTTAACATGTGTTGAAACAGACACACATGCAGAGAGCAAATAGTGAGAGGAGAAAATCAATTACAGAATGCTTTGAAGCACTTTAGAACCTTCCAAACTGCGTAAGTGCACTAGACATCAAACATGTCAAATTTGCAAACAGTCGTTCTGATACCTCCAGTTACAAACCATGTAATGCTGTAATGTTGATGATTTGATCTAGTGCTGATTACTAGAGAAATAGGTTTTCCTAGAAGGAACATATATATATATATATATAGCAGGGTGTATTTGTGCGTGTCTGAGATATCCTCCAAGCCCCCTGGATAGATTTCAGCCAAATGTGGCACAGAAACAGCACACCTCACAATTATCAGCACTATGGGGTTTATAACCTCCCAACTGCAACAGAAGCAGAGATAGGGGCAAAATCTTTTTTTCAGTACCTTTTATATAGACTATCCTGCATGACATTTGCTGCGTGAGAACTCTATCGGCCTTCCAAATTCACCCTCTTTGCAGAGTGGCCTACATGTCCAGAGCAAGAAATGGTTTCCTGAGCTCCAACGTGTAGACTACCCTGCAAGACATGTGTATTGTGTTTGTGTAGTAATGGCCTGCTTTATGGACTGGCTTTGCATGGCAGCCTATACATCAGGGGCAAATAAATGGTTTTCAAGCCCTGATGTGTAGCCTGCCCGGAAGGCCGGGCTTGCTGTGGGAGTAGTATCAATGTGCTCTATTGGACTATATTTCAGGGGTTACATGTACAGGTAAGCATGGCTGAGGGCAGGTTTGGGGTTGGACAGAGTGAGAGGGAGGACGAAATGAACAGAGAGAGGGGATGAGGGGGAGATTCATGAGGCAAATGGAGAGGGGAGGTGAAGAAGGAAGAGGGGGAGGTGTAAACGGAAAGAGAGAGGGGAAGAGGATATGGTCAGGTTGTGGGTGAGTAAAACATGGCCAGAAAAAGTGGGTGCAGGAAATGGAATGAGGGGAAAAGAGGAGATGAAGAGACAGCGAGAGAGGGAAGAGGAGATAGACAGAGAGAGATGGGATGGTGAGGTGGATAAACAGAGGGACAACGAGAGGTGGAGGAGGTAGTGTGCTCAATGTATGTGTTAAACAGTTGAACACAGACATGGGTGAAGCCACAGAAAAACCCCACTATTCAGTAAATGTGCTATAAAATATTGGGTACAAATTGAAGACTTGACATGCCTCCCCATCAAAATTGAAAAATGATGACACATTACTTCGTCAGTAATCAAGCAGCTCCACTGCCACAACAGTATATATAATGTGACTACAGCCTCAACGAATTTTAGTTAATGTGAAACGATATTCAAAACATGTCGAGCTAAGAATGAAAACGACTGAATTTGCTTTTGGTATGGTATTATAGAGTTTTTTTCGGGTATAATAGCATGGAAAGAGGAAAGTTATTTTTTGTGATGATTTCCACTTATGAAGCACACTACAAACGCCAACTTTAACACAAACGAATCTGACAATTAACTGAATTCTGTTTTGTGATACATAAAATTTTCGTAAAGGATAATTTCATATAAAGACTAATAATGACTATTCTTTCTGTCCATATATGAGTGAAAATCACATAATTATCTGTGTGATAACATAGAAACAAGGATTATCGAAAGAATATGTTTGAATGAAAAATAATAAGGAAAAAGGCAAAATTGCGAAAATAGCCACTCACACCAAACGAGGTAAGGTAATTGTCACTTAAGTATTCTGATTCTCTTGATGCATAATTGCAAAAAAATAAAAGGAATTTTTAACTTGATCTAACAGTTATGAATGCAGTTGTCATGTAGTCAGTTTTTGTAATAGATTCCATAATGGATGAACAGTTCAATACTCCAACATTGTATTTCATGCACTTATATTGTTGAGAGCTTTTCGTTTTATTACTTAGTAATTATCTTGTCATACACGATTTATTTACTTGAGTTTTCTTGCAAAATTATAAGTTTGTATAAATTTGTTGTTGATACTGTCTAAAATTCCTAGGATTAATATGTATCTGACATTGAACAAACAATGAAAGAATCTGTTGGTGTAAATGCACAGACTACTCAGAGTAATGTCGCGAGTAGTTGAATCACACAGGTAAGCAAAAGTTAATCCACACTTCAGCAGTGTGATAATATTTCACAGGCAAATGATGAGCCAAATTTGGCACAATATCCTTTTGAAAAACACATTTCAGAAGCAATCCCTGTCCTGTAACAGGTGACTTATCATTACAATCAATCAATAACCGAGCGAGGTGGCACAGTGGTTTGGATGCTGGACTCGCATTCAGGAGGACGACGGTTCAGTCCCGAGTCCGGCCATCCTGATTTACGTTTACCGTTATTTCCCTAAATCGCTCCAGGCAAATGCCAGAATGGTTCCTTTGAAAAGGCACGGCCAATTTCTTCCCCATCCTTCCCTAATACGATGAGACCGATGACCTCACTGTCTGATCTCCTCCCTCAATACAACCTCTAATCAATGATTTTTTAAAAATTTCGAATCGTCTTTATAAGAAACAGCACTGGGATCAGATGTCAGTCTGATAATCGGAAAACGAGTAGCGCTTAAGAGAAAATACGTATCACCATTGCTGGATGATGCAGCCTTCAATGAGCCAGGTATCGTAAATTTGCTACTCACAAGGGAACCTCCCCATCGCACCCCCTCAGATTTAGTTATAAGTTGGCACAGTGGATAGGCCTTGAAGAACTGAACACAGATCAACTGAGAAAACAGGAAGAAGTTGTGTGGAACTATGAAAAAACAAGCAAAATATACAAACTGAGTAGTCCATGGGCAAGATAGGCAACATCATGGATAATGTGAGCTCAGAGGCGCCATGGTCCCGTGGTAGCGTGAGCAGCTGCAGAATGAGATGTCCTTGGTTCAAGTCTTCCGTGGAGTGAAAGTTTTACTTTCTTTATTTTTGCATAGTTATTATCTGTCCGTTCGTTCATTGACGTCTCTGTTCACTGTAATAAGTTTAGTGTCTGTGTTTGGCGACCGCATCGCAAAACCGTGCGATTAGTAGACGAAAGGATGTGCCTCTCCAATGGGAACCGAAAACATTCGATCGCAAGGTCGTAGGTCAACCGATTCCTCCACAGGAAAACACATCTGATATATTCTATACGACACATGACAGTAATATGTTGTCGACCCACCTAACTTGTACACTTGGAGAATGGGTAAAAACATTCTTCTACCTTGCCCGATTTAAGTTTTCTTGTGGATGTGATAATCACTCCCAAAAATGTGATGAAAACATAAGAGTTTGTCACATAAACTGAAAATAAAAAGTTAAACTTTTCACTCGATGGAAGATTTGAACCAAGGACCTCTCGTTCCGCAGCTGATCACGTTACCACAGGACCACGGCGCTCGTGAGCTCGCATTATCCATAATGTTGCCTATCTTGCCCATGGACTACTCAGTTTGTATTTTTTGCTTATTTTTTCACAGTTCCACACAACTTCTTCCTGTTTTCTCAATTGATCTGTGTTCTGTTTTTCAAGGTCTATCCACTGTGCCAACTTATAACTAAATCGGAGGGGGGTGCGATGGGGAGGTTCCCTTGTCAGTTATGTTTGCTACTCAGTGATAATGTTAAGCTGACAAATAGTATCGCCCATGAGTTTGTTCAGAACTCTTCACAGCTCAAGGCGATGGATAATAAATTTCCCCAACTGTTGAAACAGATGGGTAATACATTTTCTCAGCAGTTCAGGCAGGTGGGTAATAAATTTTCTCAGAAGTTCAAGCAGACGATGGAGGAACAGCAAATGATTACAAACCGGTTAGATAAACTTACTGAGAAGAAAAATACTTTACAAATCGTTCATGACGAATTGGCAAAACTTGTGTCCACAGTTCAAACAGAGGTATCTGAAAGGAAACCATCTGTTGCAAAGTTTCTGATAAAGTGCGAAAATTGTTAGAAGAAGGTTTTTTCAGGCTTGAACAGAAACATGTCACTGATGATTTAACGAAATTTAATAATCTCACTGAGTTAGGATTTTTTGATAATGATAGTACCCTTCCTGAATAGGTAGTGCACCAACACCGAACTTTTTTTGAAGGTGTTGAAAAATTGCTATCTGACAACGAGGGTGTATTTATTACAATAATGGACAATAATGTTACAGCTGTGGTACAACAGATGTGCACTGAATTAACTTCAAGCAAAATCAGTCCATCTGAATCAACTGTAATTGAACTCGGGAATATACCCAGAGGTTTGTCTCTTGCACAGTAAAGGCCTTATTCACCTCCACTAATATGCAATGGTAGAGAGTGGTGTAATCATTTAGCGATGCTATCAAGAAATCATGTAGATTACCAAGTATCACCACCTCTGTCAGTGCTATAATGACAGGCGGCAGGGCCCTCACTTTCATCAATATTACTTGATGAGGGATTACTGAAAAATCGGCAATGTCAGGTTTTTTCACCTGAGACAAAAAAAGGTACAACCTGCGGAATTTATAAGATCTATGCACAATATACCATCTCATAATTGGGCTGAGGCTCAGAGGATTCACTACTTTGTAGGTTTTATACAAGATAATGCATTACTTTGGGCTGCAGACATAGCCAACACTGTCACACATAGAAGCAATTTGAGCAAGCTTTCTTGGAAAAAATCTGGTCTAATTTCATCCAAGAATGCCTGCACAAGGAGGCATTTAATCCTAAACCGTTTTTCCTTTCTGCTGCTACCAATTTTACGTTCTTCCTTGTGGTTTGAATATCAACACAGTAGATTTACCTCAGCTAGGAATATGGCGTTGGGCCCAGAGCTGTTAAATAGGGTAACAGTGTATGTTGATGATTTTTTAAATTGCGATCACATCCTGCGAAGAATGCTTGGAACTCTTATGCAAAATATTGAAAAGGATATTGTGTTTTGGAATTGCTATGAATGTACACAAATCAAAATTCGGCAGACAGAACAGATGAAACATTTTCTTGTACCCAAAACGAAAAACAACTCAAAGCATACCTCAGTTTGGCGTCATTTCTCCACAAATTCGTACCAAAGCGACTTTCAGAAAACGATGTCTTACTTAATCTGCAGCATATGAACTCTACTTAGCTTTGTTGAACCCAGTACCAGGGAGTCTTGAGGCAATCAAGGCTGCACTAGTCAACATAAATCCAGCGCACCATCTTGATATGGACAGGGACTTTTGTCAAGCCACAGATGCCTCAGATGGCGTTTTTTGATAAAAATTCGAGATTGCAAAACTTGTCACCCGTGTGACAAGTTTTGCAAGCATAATTCTCACTGAATGGGAATGATCATACTGTATGATGGAATTGGAAGATTTAGCAGTCATTTAAGCTTTTAGAAAGCTTCAGTATTGGGGTGAATGCACCAAAGTTTTTTGAGACCACCAAGTGTTGTCATTCAATTTTATTGCAAGATGCTTCATGCACAGTTAGCATGATGGTCTCTTTCCCTTAAGAAATTTAATTTTGAATTTATATATACACATGGTGAACAGAATATTGTTGCAGATGCTCTATGACCTCTTCTGCAAGATCTTAATGAGTTCGTAGAACTCACAGAGCAAACATCTGATTTTCATACCCTGCTTAGACATGATTGCCCCTTACATTCCTGCTACTTAAAGATGGGCAGGAGCATGAGTCCCCTCCACAATGGAAAGTTGTAAAGTAATTTCAACAAAATAGTTGTGATGGACTGCAGAAATATTACACTTTATAAAATGGTGTATTGTTCCACAGTCACACACCTAAATTGCACAGTTGTGTGCAAGCATACCCAAAATGTGTATAAATGATTTCTTTAGTTGTACTTCTCATGCCTGGGGACATTATATGGGTTACCCAAGTGCACAGATAAAATTGTAGCCTACTGTTATTTTGCTAGTGTGTAAAGTCGAGTTCTGCAAGTTTTGAGATAATGTATTATTTACTTTATATGCTGTCTTCACAAAGTATCGTTAGTTGTGTGCTACAAAGAATTTAACATCAGCCACAATCATCAAATGGATCTTAGAAGATTACTTGCTTAGAGTTGGCAAACCTGCCGCTTTCTTAACAGACAATACCTCAAATTTACTGGATAACTTTCTTGAAAGATTAACGAAGAAAGCACATATTTATCTCTCGTTTCCATCCTGAACCACATGAAATGATAAGAATTTTCAAGGAATTTAATACGTTTATCAGCGCATATGTCCCTGCAAAGCAAACCAAACAGGTGGAGTATTCAGCTCCATTTGACCAGATTGTAAATAATCATCCACTTTCTTCCATTGCATTTACTCCAATAGAACTTTTGTTTCATAAGTAAGAAGTTGATGAGATGGTTAAACCACTACTTCAATTACCACCGGACAAGATTTCTTATGGAGAAAATAACTCTTTGAAAAGAAACTAAATTACACCAATGAATATTAGATCAGAGAAGAAGTTCTCCTCCAGCCATGCCGAAAATCATTTCAATTAAAGAAGTTAAATGGCAAATGGCAAGTACTATATTCAGGTTGGTGTGTGAAATCTGATATTTCACATACTATTAGTACATCCAAATTCAAAGAAATTATATGTATAAAATCACATAGTAGGTCATCACTTCAGTGTACAAATTTCTGTAATGTTTGTGCAGGAATAATCGCATAATTTCATTGAATTTGAATGTACTAATAGTATGTGAAATATCAGCGATCACATACGATTATATATATATATATATTAAAAGTTGTGTGACCTCATGACCACGAAAAAAACAAAACTTATCCGAATCTGTGGAAAAAATTGGCCTCAACATTTCTAAAACTCTAATTCCTCTCTCTCAAACCCCACCATATGGGGAGAGAGGGAGAGTTTTAGTTTTAGTGAATCAAAATTTACAAAGCAAATAAGTATTTTTTATTTATCCATAACCATTTTTTCGTGTGAAGCACGAATATAATACCCATTTTATGACGACAAACCAGAATAACTCGAAAAATAAGCTTCATACGAAAAATGTGTAGAGTCCAAAGTTGATTATTTTCGAAGGGGACATTTGCTGGTGCTAAAATTAGCCTGCCACCCCAGCCCCATGGGGGTGGTGCAGGAGGCAACTTTAAAATTTCAAATGAGAAGCCCCATTTTTTATTGCAGAATCAGATTCTACATAAAAAATTATGTACATTTCGTCTTAAGCTTCTGTTTTGATTCTTAGTAGCTGGCGGTGTAATTCAAGAAAATCTATGTTCTCATTTTTGTGTGGAAAATGGTTACTGATAAATAAAAATTACTTATTTACTTCGGATAAGTTTTGTTTTTTTCATGGTCATGAGGACACACAACTTATAATTATCAAACAAATCATCTGACTAGCTAACTAACTAACCAAACATACTACTTACCAACAAGTGAACTCATTAACTAAAAAACTGATGCATGAACCTAATTTTATGTTACATTCTCTCTTAATCAAAATATCCACGGGTATGCTGCCGGTCTATAGTGTCCAACGGGCACAGTATTTCGGCGATCATGCATGTCGCCATCATCAGGTGAACTGACGGACTGAGCTCCTGTGAACGTGCCGGCACGGAGATCCGTACGCTATGGCTGCTCAGAGGGAACTGGGTTCGGTCGCGGCGGCGGCCGATTTAAATACCCTCCGCCCGCGGCACGCTCCCTCCGCCGTCCGCGCCCCGCGCCGCGTTCGCGTGGTGGAACAGATTGCGACGGCGTCTGAGATGACGTCGGTGTGATGGCTCTGTCCGCCGTGGTCGTCACAACTATACGTTTGCTCGATTTACTCTTGATTAACCCGATCGCTGGTTCCCAAGCCTTGCTAAGATTATAGCGAATTTTTACATGGAGAACTTCGAGGAGGAAGCCCTGTCGTCATCCGTATGGAAACCTACTTGCTTTTTCCGTTACGTGGACGACACGTTCGTCATCTGGCCACATGGTATGGATAAACTCCTTGACTTCCTTACACATCTAAACTCCATACACCCCAACATCAAATTCACTATGGAGACTGAAACAGAGGGTAAATTACCTTTCCTTGACGTCTTGGTCAAGAGAAGGGCTGGCGGCACCCTAGGTCATGGGGTGTATCGGAAGACTACGCACACTGATCTGTATTTGCACGCAGACAGCTGCCACCACCCTTCACAGAGGACTGGGGTACTTAAAACTCTAGTACATAGGGCGCGCACTATCTCTGACGCAGAGAGTCTACCCCAGGAATTGGAACATCTGAGAACTGTATTTCGAAAAAATGGGTACTCAGAGTGGCAGATTCAACGTGCTCTCCGCCCAACCACTGCAGTACAACCTGTTGAGATGGATGAAGTCACGAGGGAGGAGGTAGGCACTGCATTTATTCCATACACAGGCGCAATCTCGGGGAAAATCGCCCGCATTCTGAAGAAACACCGGGTCGGAACTGTGTTTTGTCCTCCAAATAAAACTCGTTCACTGGTGGGGAGCGCCAAAGATGACCTCGGTTTGAGGAAGGCCGGCGTGTACCAGATTCCGTGTCAATGTGGCAAGCCGTATATTGGTCAGACGATGCGTACCGTCGAGGATCGATGCCGTGAACACCAGAGGCACACTCGACTGATGTATCCGAGCAAGTCGGCGGTCGCTGAACATTGTTTGTCGGAAAATCACGCCATGGAGTATGACCGCACGAGGATTCTGGTACAGACGTCGAGATACTGGAACAGCGTTGTTAGAGAGGCCATCGAAATTCGCACCAATGACGACCTCATAAACCGTGACTGTGGCTATAATCTTAGCAAGGCTTGGGAACCAGCGATCGGGTTAATCAAGAGTAAATCGAGCAAACGTATAGTTGTGACGACCACGGCGGACAGAGCCATCACGCCGACGTCATCTCAGACGCCGTCGCAATCTGTTCCACCGCGTGACCGTGGCGCGGGGCGCGGACGGCGGAGGGAGCGGGATCCTTTCTTAATTTGAGTCCTTTAATTTCGGGTGAAAAAACGTAGAAAACGACATTCATAAATGTATTGACTTAAATCGCATTGTTCACACCTTTATTTTATTTCGGAATATCGCGGCTGTTACGTCGTTTACATTTTTTTAATTGTGTACGATAATCGATATCACACTCAGCCCTGATCGATAATCGATGCTCTTATCTAGTCCTTACTGATGAGAGGCGTAATGTTTCGGAGAGCCGCCGAAAGGTAGCTCAGGGACGAGAAATTCGCCCTTTCTCGTAATAAGACTGGGGTTTAGAAATTATAAGTATTGATGTAATAAACACACTGTATCTTTTAGCCATCTGAGCATTCAGACAGCAATGCATCGTTTATAACGATAGTCCTTTAGGTTACGTATGTTTGATTATCTTGTGTGACTGGATTCGCGGGTTTTGCTCGCTACCAGTCGCGTTTAACGCGGAATTAGTATTGCTAGACGGAATTACGCCGAGCGCGCCGCTTCTCGCTCATAGAAACTCTAACCCTGCCTTTCTCGACGCCCCTTATCTTTCCTCTCTTGAGATTAGTGGGTGGCATATGTCATTTTGCATTATCTTTCTGTGGAAGAAAAAATTGAGATGGTGTACATTTATGGAGAATGTGGGAGAAATTTTGACGATGCAGTCGCGCTTTATGCGCAGCGTTTTGCTGGCAAAGCACGATGACTGTCTTCTTTTGTTCGAGTTATTAAACAATTTACTGCGGAAGGTAGTGTGAACCAGAAAAAAAGAACCCATGGGGCTACTGTTTGTGGAGAAAACAATCAAGTGGCAGTCCTAGTGCTGTAGCTAATAATTCACATGCGAGCACAAGAGAAATATCAAGGCAATCAGGAATTTCGCACATGAGTGTTTGGAAAATCCTGAAGTTCCATAAATTCCATCCATACCAAGTATCCATGCATCAGGAACTACATGGCGATGACTTCTTAAACCGTCTAACATTTTGTCGCTGGGCAGTTCAGCAGATGCAAACAAACCAAAACTTCTTTGCCAGAGTACTTTTCTCCAATGAGGCAACATTCACTAACCACAACGAAGTTAATCGCCATAACTTGCATTACTGGAGAGAACAGAACCCACACTGGATACAAGAAGCCAACCATGAGCGACCTTGGAGAGTTAATGTTCGGTGTGGTATAATTGGCGATAAACTGATCGGTCCATATTTAATCGACGGTAATCTCAATGGCAACAAATATCGAAACGAACTTGAAAATGAATTGTCAGATCTGCTTGAAGACCTGAGTATCGAACTTCGACAAAACATGTGGTTTCAACATGATGGTTGTTCAGCACATTATTCATTAGTACGCGCGATGTACTAGATCGACTTTACCATGGTGGCTGGATCGGCAGGGCAGATCCTGTGAATTGGCCTGCCAGGTCGCCTGACCTTACCTCGCCAGATTTTTTCTTATGGGGTTATCTAAAAGATATCGTTTACCAGGAAACGCCTACCGCTCGCGAAAACATGATGCAAAGAATAGGAGATGCTTGCCCTGCAATTACACCAGACATGTTATCAAGATGTGTGCAGGGATTTACACCACGAGTCAATAAATGCATCGAAGTTGGAGGTCATCACTTTGAACATTTGATTCATAAAATGGTGAGATGCAAGGGATTTATGGACAACAAGCAGGCCGAAAGTGAGAGGCGAGGGGACTCACTGGAAACAAGCACCCCAAAATTCGTTTACTTGCAAGTATTTGCAAATAATCAACAATAAAACGAAATCAATCGTCCTTTTCAGGACCACTAAATCTTAAATGGGAATACGTTCATCTTTAGTACGAGAGTGGGCTAGACTTTTATTCAGTTAGTCTTTTACTTTGTGAGTAAATGAGTTCACTCGTTAGTAAGTAGGATGTTTGCTTAGATAGTTAGCTAGTCAGATGATTTGTTTGATAATTAAAAGCTATGTGGCCTCATGACCACGAAACAAACAAAACTTATCTGAATCTGTGGAAACAATTGGGGTCAATATTTCTAAAACTCTAATTCCTCTCTCTCAAACCCTACCCTATGGGGACAGAGTGAGAGTTTTAGTTCTAGCGAATCAAAATTTACGAAGCAAATAAGTAATTTTTATTTATCTGTAACCGTTTTCCACACAAAAATGAGAACGTGGATTTTCTTGAATTACAGCGCCAACTACCAAGAATCAAAAGAAAAGTTTAAGAGAAAATGTACATAGTTTTTTATGTAGAGTCTGATTCTGCAATGAAAAATGGGGGTTCCCATTTGAAATTTTAAAGTTACCAACTGCCCCACTCCCAGGGGGCTGGGGTGGCAGGCTAATTTTAGCACCAGAAGATGTCCCCCTAAAAATAATCAACTTTGGATTCTACAAATTTTTTTGCATGAAGCTTATTTTTCGAGTTGTTCTGGTTTGCCAACTTATAATTTACACCCTGTATACTACAAGTAGTCAATGAATGTAAACCCCACCAGAAAAAATACATACTGTAAATAAACTAATTGCAAGTTTAGATTATAAGCACCACCATGAAATATTTGTAGCTATCCTATGGGCAAAATACACACATTGATATCTATAAGTTACATACATTGCTACTTACATGTTATCTACAAATTGAAAAACCTGGAGAGTTAAGAATGTGCTCCAGACCTGGAAAAGGGGATGATATGAATGATTAGAAAATTATGCAACATCACACTGTTTAATTTATTAGCCATCTACAGCATATATTACTGAGAAAATCTTTAACAAAATATGTTGACTAGGAGGAATAAGGTTGATCTATGAGGAAACACAGAAATTACCATGTCGAATACTGAATGTAAATTTGGCCCAGGATATTTTTACTCTAATTTGCTATGAACTGTATGAACTATGAGCGCAATATCTAGTAGGCATTGGAGAATAGTGTGTACTGATAGTACCACACAGACACTGTGTTATTGTATGAAAGTGGCACTATTTAACCTATTGGGAGACAAACACTTTAACTAATTTATGTATTATTAATTTTGTGTTGAGAATGATGCTGGTTCACATCTCGTTATGTTAAAAAGGATTATTTAGTGAATGCAACGGTAGGAACTGAGATAGGATCACACTGTTCTGATGTATAGGTGTGCATGCAAATGTGTGAATATGTTTGAGCAGAGAAGTCATGTGGCATAAAGAGGCACATCTACATCTACATCTACATTTATACTCCGCAAGCCACCCAACGGTGTGTGGCGGAGGGCACTTTACGTGCCACTGTCATTACCTCCCTTTCCTGTTCCAGTCGCGTATGGTTCGCGGGAAGAACGACTGTCTGAAAGCCTCCATGCGCGCAATAATCTCTCTAATTTTACATTCGTGATCTCCTCGGGAGGTATAAGTAGGGGGAAGCAATATATTCGATACTTCATCCAGAAACGCACCCTCTCGAAACCTGGCGAGCAAGCTACACCGCGATGCAGAGCGCCTCTCTTGCAGAGTCTGCCACTTGAGTTTATTAAACATCTCCGTAACGCTATCACGGTTACCAAATAACCCTGTGACGAAAAGCGCCGCTCTTCTCTGGATCTTCTCCCTCTCCTCCGTCAAGCCGATCTGGTACGGATCCCACACTGATGAGCAATACTCAAGTATAGGTCGCGCCGCTCTTCTCTGGATCTTCTCCCTCTCCTCCGTCAAGCCGATCTGGTACGGATCCCACACTGATGAGCAATACTCAAGTATAGGTAGAACGAGTGTTTTGTAAGCCACCTCCTTTGTTGATGGACTACATTTTCTAAGCACTCTCCCAATGAATCGCAACCTGGTACCCGCCTTACCAACAATTAATTTTATATGATCATTCCACTTCAAATCATTCCGCACGCATAATCCCAGATATTTTACAGAAGTAACTGCTACCAGTGTTTGTTCCGCTATCATATAATCATACAATAATGGATCCTTCTTTCTATGTATTCGCAATACATTACATTTGTCTATGTTAAGGGACAGTTGCCACTCTCTGCACCAAGTGCCTATCCGCCGCAGATCTTCCTGCACCTCGCCACAATCCTCTAACGCTGCAACCTCTCTGTATACTACAGCATCATCCGCGAAAAGCCGCATGGAACTTCCGACACTATCTACTAGGTCATTTATATATATTGTGAAAAGCAATGGTCCCATAACACTCCCCTGTGGCACGCCAGAGGTTACTTTAACGTCTGTAGACGTCTCTCCATTGATAACAACATGCTGTGTTCTGTTTGCTAAAAACTCTTCAATCCAGCCACACAGCTGGTCTGATATTCCGTAGGCTCTTACTTTGTTTATCAGGCAACAGTGCGGAACTGTATCGAACGCCTTCCGGAAGTCAAGAAAAATAGCATCTACCTGGGAGCCTGTATCTAATATTTTCTGGGTCTCATGAACAAATAAAGCGAGTTGGGTCTCACACGATCGCTGTTTCCGGAATCCATGTTGATTCCTACATAGTAGATTCTGGGTTTCCAAAAACGACATGATACTCGAGCAAAAAACATGTTCTAAAATTCTACAACAGATCGACGTCAGAGATATAGGTCTATAGTTTTGCGCATCTGCTCGACGACCCTTCTTGAAGACTGGGACTACCTGTGCTCTTTTCCAATCATTTGGAACCTTCCGTTCCTCTAGAGACTTGCGATACACGGCTGTTAGAAGGGGGGCAAGTTCTTTCGCGTACTCTGTGTAGAATCGAATTGGTATCCCATCAGGTCCAGTGGACTTTCCTCTGTTGAGTGATTCCAGTTGCTTTTCTATTCCTTGGACACTTATTTCGATGTCAGCCATTTTTTCGTTTGTGCGAGGATTTAGAGAAGGAACTGCAGTGCGGTCTTCCTCTGTGAAACAGCTTTGGAAAAAGGTGTATAGTATTTCAGCTTTACGCGTGTCATCCTCTGTTTCAATGCCGTCATCATCCCGGAGTGTCTGGATATGCTGTTTCGAGCCACTTACTGATTTAACGTAAGACCAGAACTTCCTAGGATTTTCTGTCAAGTCGGTACATAGAATTTTTAACTTTCGAATTCACTGAACGCTTCACGCATAGCCCTCCTTATGCTAACTTTGACATCGTTTAGCTTCTGTTTGTCTGAGAGGTTTTGGCTGCGTTTAAACTTGCAGTGAAGCTCTCTTTGCTTTCGCAGTAGTTTCCTAACTTTGTTGTTGTACCACGGTGGGTTTTTCCCGTCCCTCACAGTTTTACTCGGCACGTACCTGTCTAAAACGCATTTTACGATTACCTTGAACTTTTTCCATAAACACTCAACATTGTCAGTGTCGGAACAGAAATTTTCGTTTTGATCTCTTAGGTAGTCTGAAATCTGCCTTCTATTACTCTTGCTAAACAGATAAACCTTCCTCCCTTTTTTTATATTCCTATTAACTTCCATATTCAGGGATGCTGCAACGGCCTTATGATCACTGATTGCCTGTTCTGCACATACAGAGTCGAAAAGTTCGGGTCTGTTTGTTATCAGTAGGTCCAAGATGTTATCTCCACGAGTCGGTTCTCTGTTTAATTGCTCGAGGTAATTTTCGGATAGTGCACTCAGTATAATGTCACTCGATGCTCTGTCCCTACCACCTGTCCTAAACATCTGAGTGTCCCAGTCTATATCTGGTAAATTGAAATCTCCACCTAAGACTATAACATGCTGAGAAAATTTATGTGAAATGTATTCCAAATTTTCTCTCAGTTGTTCTGCCGCTAATGCTGCTGAGTCGAGAGGTCGGTAAAAGGAGCCAATTATTAACCTAGCTCGGTTGTTGAGTGTAACCTCCATCCATAATAATTCACAGGAACTATCCACTTCTACTTCACTACAGGATAAACTACTACTAACAGCGACGAACACTCCACCACCGGTTGCATGCAATCTGTCCTTTCTAAACACCATCTGTACCTTTGTAAAAATTTCGGCAGAATTTATCTCTGGCTTCAGCCAGCTTTCTGTACCTATAACGATTTCAGCTTTGGTGCTTTCTATCAGCGCTTGAAGTTCCGGTACTTTACCAACGCAGCTTCGACAGTTGACAATTACAATACCGATTGCTGCTTGGTCCCCGCATGTCCTGACTTTGCCCCGCACCCGTTGAGGCTGTTGCCCTTTCTGTACTTGCCCGAGGCCATCTAACCTAAAAAACCGCCCAGTCCATGCCACACAATCCCTGCTACCTGTGTAGCCACTTGCTGTGTGTAGCGGACTCCTGACCTATCCAGCGGAACCCGAAACCCCACCACCCTATGGCGCAAGTCGAGGAATCTGCAGCCCACATGGTCGCAGAACCGTCTCAGCCTCTGATTCAGACCCTCCACTCGGCTCTGTACCAAAGGTCCGCAGTCAGTCCTGTCGACGATGCTGCAGATGGTGAGCTCTGCTTTCATCCCGCTAGCGAGACTGGCAGTCTTCACCAAATCAGATAGCCGCCGGAAGCCAGAGAGGATTTCCTTCGATCCATAGCGACACACATCATTGGTGCCGACATGAGCGACCACCTGCAGATGGGTGCACCCTGTACCCTTCATGGCATCCGGAAGGACCCTTTCCACATCTGGAATGACTCCCCCCGGTATGCACACGGAGTGCACATTGGTTTTCTTCCCCTCTCTTGCTGCCATTTCCCTAAGGGGCCCCATTACGCACCTGACGTTGGAGCTCCCAACTACCAGTAAGCCCACCCTCTGCGACCACCCGGATCTTGCAGACTGAGGGCAACCTCTGGAACAGGACAAGCAGCCATGTCAGGCCGAAGATCAGTATCGGCCTGAGACAGAGCCTGAAACTGGTTCGTCAGACAAACTGGAGAGGCCTTCCGTTCAGCCCTCCGGAATGTCTTTTGCCCCCTGCCACACCTTGAGACGACCTCCCACTCTACCACAGGTGAGGGATCAGCCACAATGCGGGCAGTATCCTGGGCAACCACAGTTATAGTCCGATCGGGGGATGCGTGGGACGAGCTGGCCATCCCCGACAAACCCCCATCCGGACCCCCACAGTGATGCCCATTGGCAACAGCCTCAAGCTGTGTGACTGAAGCCAACACTACCTGAAGCTGGGAGCGAAGGGATGCCAACTCATCCTGCATCCGAACACAGCAGTTGCAGTCCCTATCCATGCTAAAAACTGTTTTGCAAAGAACGTCTGAACTAATCTACAGAGAGCGCAAACAAATCGAGAAAATTTAAATGGTTATTAAAATACAAGATTGCCTAGTAAATGCAGTAATGCTGCTACTTGCGCACTGCTGACACACTGCTCGGCGGCGGAAGGAGACTACGCAATTTTACACTATTCAGGTACTAAAACGCGATGCTACAACTCTCAAATACTATAATACGCCCGAAATTTATGGATTAAACAATGCAAGTACCAAAAACACGCAAAGAAATTAAGAATTAAACTATGTAACAAATGAGTGAGCTAGGAGTATACGACTTGCTGCTGCAGCTGCTTATCTAACGGCGGCAGGGAGCACACTGACTGTGACCAACCGACACTGGCCGTTCAAAACAAAAACAGAAGACAAACGACTACGCGAATTTACACTATTCAGGTAATAAAACGCGATGCTACAACTCTCAAATACTATAATACTCCCGAAATTTATGAATTAAACAATGCAAGTACCAAAAACACGCAAAGAAATTAAGAATTAAACTATGTAACAAATGAGTGAGCTAGGAGTATACGACTTGCTGCTGCAGCTGCTTATCCAACGACGGCAGGGAGCACACTTAAGTACTGATTACTGTAAATATGGAAAGTGATGTTACTCCATTTTGGTCATAGTGTCAAGTTTGAATTATATACCACATTGTCCTGATATGTCTAGTGAGTCAAGAAGTTATGACTCAGACATCGATCTACAAATCACTTGCTAGGTCTTGCACTAGCTGATTGGTATAAAACTCTAGTATTGAGGAAGATTAGCATTGAGGAAGATTAATCCTCCCATCTTCACTGAGGGGCATGACCAGCTGCAACCCTACATAAGAAGGCGAACAGTATAGTAACATTAACAGACATTATATAGTTGTTACATGTGACATAATTTTTCATAATAGGAAAAACTATATTGTATGGTGTAGAATACAGTTCATTTAAACCTTGTATCATAGCTCAATATGAAATGTTAGATTGGTAACATGATGCTGAGATTATGGCTAGAGGATATAAAATACTAACAGGATATTTGTTTTCTTCCTTACACACACATGAGTAGAAATTGAGTTATTTCCCTACACACAAAGTGAATAAAGTTTAAATACTGTAAATATTTGTAGTTGTAAAGGAGTAGAGAGATATTTACATGTGGTATATGACACAGGACTGAGTCAAAACTTATCCCTGAAAGTAACTAATCTGAGTTTTAGTTTTGCATAGTGATGAATTGTGCTGCAACCAGATTAATCAGATTAGTGATGAATGAACATGGGAGTTGTTAAGATAAATGCAAGTTATGGTGAGGGATACAAGTAAAATAAGTGCGCACACACACTCAGATATATATAAAACAAAGATGCTTTAACTTACCAAACGAGAAAGTGCTGGTATGTTTGGTATGTTGATATAATAACAAACACACACACACACACATACATACATACACACACACACACACACACACACACACACACATATATATATATATATATATATATATATATATATATATATAATTACTGTAAATATGGAAGGTGATGTTAGGTGATGTTACTCCATTTTAATCATAGCATCAAGTTTCATTTATACACCAAATTGTCCTGATATGTGTAGTGAGTCAAGAAGTTAACTCAGACATCAATCTACAAACCACTTGCTAGGTCATGCTTTAGCTGATTGGTATAAACTCCAGTATTGAGGAAGATTAATCCTCCCATCTTCACTGAGGGGCGTGACCATCTGTCACCCTACATGTGTGTGTGTGTGTGTGTGTGTGTGTGTGTGTGTGTGTGTGTGTGTGTGTGTGTGTGTGTGTGTAAATATATGTGTAAACGATAAGATAGCATTTGTGACTTCAGAAAATTATTTTAGTTGGTTCACAGATGACCTGAAAACTAATGAGACTTGGACTAACAATAATTTTAAGTCTTGTGTGACTCCACTTAGAAACAGACGTAATATATTAATGATGTCACTTTTGATAAGGACATTTGTATGTAAATATTTATACATTTCTGGTAATGGATATAGAATATAAGTTATAAGTAATTTAGAATGCTCACTACAATGGAATGAAAATGTGAATAAGAGGAACATGCCTTGAATATTAACAAATGTATACCAATTTCAAACTGTTATATGTAGAGATGTGGTGAGAAATCATACATTTGCCGTATATTTTATGTTTATTTGACATGATGCATCCTTTTACTGTAGCAATGGTCCTGTTTCTCTTCATTTGTAGAATGTACACTATGTAAATCCTTTCGCTTGAGTTGCTGTAACTGTAGCCTGGCCTCTAAGTAAATTTAGATTCGTTTTCTTGAAAACTATTAGATTAACTTGCAGATTGATGGATCAAGGACTTCTTTCAGAAGAATATTATATTGTGTGCAATGTGAGGGACAGCGTGAATTGTGATTCCTCCCTGCAAGAAACAGGTAAGATAATTTCAAAATTTATCTCACTTAGTGACTTGTCTTTTTTGGTGTGTATTAATGGGTTATACATCAATGAGTAAGTTAAATATGAACAGAGCCAAAGCCTCTACCACTAACAAAAATTCTATTATGATACATGAATGAGCAAAATGAGTAGATTGGTAGAGTGTGATGAAACAAAATGTACACTAACAAAAGAACTTCGTTGAAATGTAGACTTGTGTATAGGTAAATCACATTACAGAAAATGTATAAAGATCTTACGATAGTGGATGAAATTACTGTCAAGTGAGATGGGCATGACAAAGTGCTTCTGGTGTTGTGCCAAAGTCTGGGTTCAAAGTGTAATAGGTGTATACTGTTGGAACTCAATGAAAGCAAAATGCGATACACTGCAATGACTTACTTTTGGAAATATGGGCTTTGCCATGTGTATAGCAGAATGTGTGAAACAAATGGATGGCAAGTTGCTATCGCCATGTGAAGTATCCTACAACCAATAAAAAGCAAACACATGGCTTCTCTTTGGCTGAGATGAGAGCTATGTGTTTTATGTCCTTTGTTTCTCCAGTGTGCACCAAGAGATTGCTGGGTCATCATAATCTCAAAGGAGATTGGTTTCATAACATAATACGTTTCGCTGCTGTAGGTGCTATTACGTATCAGCACCTGCACTCACATCTGCTATAATTGGCAACGCTGTCCTCTGTGACACCAGTGCCAAACAGTACATCCAGCTTTAACTACACCATTGTAGGACTGAACCAACATTGTAACCCAAGTTTGGCACAATGACATTGACTGATAAAATACGAATGGAAAACGTTACACCCTCAAATAATGGAAGGGAAACCTTATCATGAACATTGCTGACTGATTACCCCAGAAAATTACATACAAATTCGCATAAAATAGAAATTGCGCTGTATAGTCAAATTTCTTGTTTTTCTTACAAAATTTGGATTTCTTTTGTATTCTTTTCGTGTTTTTTTAATGAATTTGGAGTAAAATTGTTTTCATTACTAGTTGTACTCTCTTATCAAACTTACAAATAAATGGAATTCTTATCCTTTGTTCTTTATATTCTATACTATCGATCCACAGATAAAACAAATATATGCCTTGTATCAACAAATGCCTATGAATGAAGCCTATGAGTGGTAGTGGTTTGGTGTGTAACTCTTACTTCCTTCAAACCCTTCTTGAATTTTTGATTAATATACTCTGTTCTATTAACAGATCTGACAATTTTAACCTTCTTTGCCATTCCTCTTTCTACCATATTACAAAATTTCTTAAAAATATCACTCACTTGATCTTTAGAATTTAAAAAAATAAATGTGGTTATATCTTGAATAATTGTCTATAAAGGTGACAAAATAATGGCTTCCTCCTATAGATTAACAAAAATCCATGTATATTAACGGCAAGACGTCTGTACTTCTGCTTTTACTAGGCTTAGAGGGTGGTATAGTCTCTTTCCCTTGTACACATATTTTACAGATTTCTTTACGTTTCAGTTCTTGTCACCATATCATTTAATAATGACATGCCTTTTCTGTTTAGGTGCCCAAGTCGTCTCTGTCACAAGAAATCTTTTGCAGAGTACACAGAATGATTTACAACTTCATCTATCTCTTCAGCAGCCAATAACTTGAAAATTCCCCTTTTATTTGTTGTCCTAGCTGTAACTTCCCCATACTTATTAACTATTTTTTCTCAATTTATATCGAAGGTTACTCTGTTTCCCTTCTTGACTACTTCGCTAGCATGTAACAGTTGCAACATCTTTTACATAGTAAACATTATGCATCGTAATATTTTCTTTACAGTTATCTTAAGATCAAATTTGCCAGCAAATTCACACTGTAACCTGGAATTATCCACTGTGGATATAACAGTACGCGTTTTATTAGCAAAATCATAAAGAGCTGTTTTGTCTCTAATAATATGCACTGATGGTCCTGAATCTAATGTCCATTCTGGTTCTCTGTTACTCATTATTCCAAAAGAGTAAGAAATTGAGAGTGCCTTACCTTGATCAGCTGTTCTACTCTCTGGACCATTTGCGTCATATCTGTTTTCCTTTGTACTTGGCCTTTGGCAGAATTGGGATCTGATGTGATCCATCTTCTGGCAGTTGTAGCACTAAACTGTTTTTTCTTTCCTTTCTTAGAATTAAGTGCTGTAGCTGTTTCCTTCTCTGAAGTAAGACACAGTGACATATTTTTGACGTCCTGTGAGCTCTTCAATTTTATGGTATTTCCCTTAATCTGTATGCCTCAACTTTCAACCCCACAATCATGGGTGCATATTTTTCAGGTAGCTGTGCTAACAATAATGTATCTTACCCATTTATCGGCAATCGCGAATCCAATGTTTCATAATCGATTCGATGTGAATATTATCTTGCTGACATCCTCATCCACGTTCTTGCAGTTATCCATTCCAGTGGTTACAATTTCACATAGTAACCCGACTTTTCTTGTAAGGCCACTGTCTTCAAAGGCACTCTGTTAAGTATCCCAAACTGCTTTTGCCGTCGCAGCTTACTCTATGTGTACATAACTCACTGGATCAGTCAATAATATCAACTTTGATCTTGCCTTCCGGTTCTTATTTGCATAATTTTGCTCAGGGGCTTCAGTGTACCATTCGCTACGTCCCATAAATGGTCTAAGTGTAAGTATGCTTCCACAGCAAATTTTCATTTAGCACTAATATTTGTATTTTTTCGAACTTTATACTGAATATTTAATATTCCTATACTGTAAACTAACTGCTGTCATATTACTGTCTGCTATATTCATCTATTAACTCATGTTTCTACCAGCCACTGGGACCAACTGTAGAGTATCATGTAAGTCAGACGAGTCACGATTCTCAATTTGTTTACTGTTCTTGTCTTAACTGCCAAGAAATTTTTTTTTCGTTTTCGTTGGGGTAATTTTTATAATTAATTGAAAACATGCCTTTCAATGTAAAGAGGGTGTATTGTCTGAGAAGACAACAGGGTACTATGAGATTAATTTTACTGAAGCATCTTTTCTGCTTCTGCATTGGCAATATTGAGACTATTTAAAGCAGCTGTTGAAAATCTTGAAATATAGTGGTTTTTATCAACGAATGGATATTTCTTTTAACTTATTACAGCACATGGACGTATTATAATTCCAAAGACATAGTCTGATATCACATAGGAAAGAACTGTTAATACAAGGAGACCTTTACTTAACAGTTGTAGGTGCTCACAAGAAGTTTTGGTGGTGAAGTATAATACAAATTGTTCACACTCCATCGTTATGCATGTGCATATGTCTCAAAAGGAAATACAATAGGTGTTACTAACACCTAGGAACTCTCCAACAGCAGTAAGTTGTAGTGTTCTTCGGAAGTGTAACACAGCGCAAAAATTAAGTTCCCTGTTTCCACACTACTATAAACGAAGAAAACCTCTACAGTAGGCAAGAAGTTCGCCATTTTAAGTGGTCCTATTCACATCAGGCATCCACAAAAGCTTTGTTTAATCCCTCAGCTACACTCTAAGGAGGAAAAAAATGTAACACGAAGGAATTGTCCTGATGGGACAGAAACCCTTAGAAGTGATGTACTACATGTGCAGACAAACAAATGACTACAAAATCAGAAAAATTCAAGAGAAAGAGCTTCGTAAATTGAGCAAGTCAATCTACATTCACATCTATACTCCGCAAACCACCGTGAGGTGCATGGGAGAGGGTACGTGCCATTGTACCAGTTATTAGGGTTTCTTCTTGTTCCATTCACATATGGATAGCGGGAAGAATGATTGTTTGAATGCCTCTGTGTGTGCAGCAACCACTCTAGTCTTATCCACACGATCCCTAAGTGAGCGATACGTAGGGGATTGTAGTATATTGCTAGAGTAATTATTTAAAGCCACATCTTTAAACTTTGTTAATAGGCTTTCCCGGGACAGTTTACAACTGTCTCCAAGAGTCTTGCAGATCAGTACTTTCAGTATCTCTGTGAAAGCCCCCCATGGATTAAAAATCGTTCGTGACTATTCATGCTGCCCTTTTCTGTGTAAGTTCAATATTCCTGTTAGTCCTATTTGGTATGTGTTCCACACACTTGAGCAATATTCTGGAACTAGTTGCATGAGTGAGTTGTAAGCAATCTCCTTTGTAGGCTGATTGCACTTACCCAGTATTCTACCAACAAATTGAAGACTACCACCTGCTTTACCCACGAGTGAACCTATGTGATCATTCCATTTTCATATTCCTACAAAGTGTTACACCTAGGTATTTGTATGTGTTGACCGATTTCAAAAGTGACTCACTGATATTATAGTCATAGGATACTACGTTTTTGGTTTTGTGAAGTGCAAAATTTTACGTTTCTGAACATATAGAGCAAGTTGCCAACTTCTGCACCAGGTCGTAATCTTAACAAGATCTGGCTTGAATACTTATGCAGCTTCTCAGATTATATATTCATCATAGATAGCTGCATCATCTGCAAAAAGCCTGATATTACTATTAATATTGTCTGCAAGGTCATTAATGTACAGGGTTACTACAAGTTTCCTCAAGTGAAATTCCCTGATATTTCTCTGATTTCCATACAAGTTTTAGCATCTTTCTCCAACAAATTTTGAGATCTCAAGGGTAAGTATAGATATTACGTACAAGAAATATAAGGACTTCTGTATTTCTAAACGTGTGGGCAAAAATCTTAAGTGCTAATATCAGATTCTCTTGTAATGAACTGTTTTTAAATGGAGAAAGCAACAAAAATTGTATACATGGTGAGTCACTATACTATTATTTAAAGTAGTTGTCACTTGACAGGCAACGGGCTGCAGGGCTCCCGCCACCAATAAACCAATAGCAGCTGGCGCTGTCGGCTGCCACTGCGTTGCCACTTAGCTCTGTTGAGCTGACGAAGGCACTGTGCCAGCCAGTCCTGAGCGAGTCGTTGTAGACGTGCGGGTGAGAGATCTGAGTGACTTGTAGCTTCGCGTGTTTACGATGTCTGATGAAAGCAGTCGCAAGAGAGGGAGGCCGAGGCTGCACACTCCTCGTAAACCTCCTAAAAGTGGCGGACATGGCGTCGTTATACGCAGTCAGGCGCGTGAATACGTGTGTTCCTTAAGGGAGTATTTTGAGAGAGAGAGAGGGATGCAGGAGGGCCTCTCGTTGCTTTGGATAAGATGGTGGAGCGAATTGCAGCTGTTCTGCAAGTTAGCGAACGATCAGTAATAAGAATCTGCAAGGAGAAATTCACGAAAGAAGGCTCAAATGAATCATCTAAATTGGAGACACCTGGGAAAAAGAGGGTCACAAAACTTGACTCTTTTCAGGAAGATGTCATTCGTCGTCAAATATACGCATTTTATTCGAGGAAGGAGTATCCAACACTCAAAAAACTACATGCTACCCTCACAGCGGCTGACCTGCTTCAGGGTAGTAAAGCATCTTTGTTACAAGTCGTGAAAATGTTAGGATTCCGCTATAAATCCATCTCTGGCAGAAAGTTACTAATGGAACGCCAAGATATTGCAGCCTGGCGATGCCGGTTTCTTAGAGAATTAGTGGGCACAAATTTTGATGATATCGTTTGGCTTGATGAAACGTGGGTGAATGCAGGACACAGTTTAAAAAAAGGCTGGACAGACGGTACCATCAGCGGTAGTATGGCAGCTCCAAACGGCAGAGGAAAAAGGATAATTGTAGCACATGGTGGAAATTCAGAAGGTTTCATTCCAAATTGTCTGCTGCTATTCAGTTCAAATAAGACCTCCGACTACCACGAAGAGATGAAGCACAATACTTTTGTGAAATTGTTTGAAGACTGTGTGCTCCAGAACTTAACAAATCACTCTAGCATTGTTATGGACAACGCTCCTTATCACTCAGTAATACAAGACAAAGCACCCACAAAGGCAACGAGGAAAAACGACATTGTTAGCTGGTTACAGAAACATAAGGTACAGTTCGACAGTAATTTGACAAGGGCAGAATTATTAGAACTTGTATCGCAACACAAGTCAAAGAACCCGATTTACATTTTGGATGAAGTAGCAAAAAAATACGGGCATAAAGTGCTCAGATTGCCTCCTTACCATTGCCATTTGAACGCAATAGAGCTGATTTGGGCTCAGGTTAAACGGCATATTGCTGCAGAAAATAAGAAATTCACATTAACCGAAGTGGAACGCCTTTTGAAAGAAGCAGTTGAAATTGTGACGTCGGAAGACTGGCAAAAGGTAGTGCACCACGTGAAAGGAGTGATACAGGACGCAGGGAACAATGAAGGTATCTTACAACAAAGTGTCGAAGACTTGATTATATCTGTCAGTACGAGCAGCGACACGGATAGTTCCACTGACTCTGAATTAAGCGGTGTTTTCGCATTGTCTGATTAGTGTGTAGTGTACTTACTGCCATTAAATATTGTGTTTGTGAATTAATTTCGATTAATTCTTATTCTTGTTGTGAGACTAAGAAATACTGTTTGGCCAGCTCTCGTCATATCCTTACGGTAAGTTAGACTGAATTTTAATTCTATTTCATTTTGTATATACACCAAGATGTTATTCAATGTGTGTAATAGTTTTCGAGATTTGCAGTCTAAAGAAGAAAATTTTTCCGGACACAAAAATTTCTCACACTTCAATAGTTAATGTAACAACGGCCCAAATTAAAATTAAGAAAAAATATTTGATATGCGTATAGATACCACTCAGACCGATACTGCATGTAAATTTCAAAATATTTACATAATATTTATAGGAGATAGAGATTTTAAACGTCATACTTGTTTCGAGTTCAATACTGATAGGGTTGCTTAAAAAGGCTGTTTTCAGAAATTTAAATACAGGAAACATAATGTACTACGAAAACTTTTAAGGATTCTTTGCCGAGTGCATTATTTTGGTAATGAATAGAAAAAAAATATTTTGCTGTGACACCAATAGTTTTTCAATAATGACGTGATAAGTTAGAAGCTTCTTTGCGAAATCGAGAATTTAAATGGTTTCAAACAAATTAACGTAACTCTTGTCCTAATTAAAATTAAGAATAGATATTTGACAGATTGAGAGACATTGTAGAGATATACATCATATGTGGGTTTGAAATTTTTTACTGCTTTTTGTAGAAGATACAGGCTTTAAAACGATTTTCTATCGCCGGGGGTAGCGATGCGCTGAGGCGGCTGCCTCCAGCCAGTGCTCGACGTGACAAGGCCGCAACTTCGCAGTGCAGTCATGTGACAACTACTTTAAATCAGACTGTAACTATTGTCACCTAGAATAACACCGAAAGTATGATAGTAGCTGAAAAGTCTGTGGAATAAATGTTGCATGGGACAACGGGGGCCGTAATATGTCGTTGGTTTTGTTGTTGCTAGGAGGGGTTGCGTCAGAGATATGAAGGTCAACCTTTTTTTTTTTTTTTTTTTTTTTATATAGGATGCTGTAGTTTGGTACTTATTTTCTGATAGCGGCTATCGAGACGAATCCAATGATGTGTAACAGTAAGGTCTTTGAAGGTCGACAACGGTCAAAAAGGTCGCATGAAAGTCCATTTTCAGAAAGTGTTCGGAAGTACTGGATCTCTCTTCAATTGAGAATGTTTGGACCATTATGAGCAGGGCCCTCCAGCCAGTTCAGGATTTTGGTGTTCCAATGTGCCAGTTGGACAGAATTTGGCACAATATTCATCCATTAGGGTGTCCTAAAAAATTGAAGTTCTTCTTTAACATGTGCCCCCTTAACTTATTTATGTGATGGGAAAACAACTGTAAATATAATTTCATAAATGTAGGATTTTCAGCTCTCCTTCCCAACTAGTACTCAAATAGATCAGTACCTGCTGGGTAAGGCAAACGAGTGCTGACTTGTTGATGTATCTGTAATCACTTGCAACACTGTTAGTCAACATATTGTTTTCAATCAGTGAGCATGTCAATGGAATTAAACAGCAGTACTGAAGAGGGTATATTTTTAATAGATGGCATAAAACATTAAATAAAAGGTTTAAAACTGCCACTGATGGACAAGTTCTGGCAGTTTTGTTTTACAATATCCATTAAATAAAGTTCACTGTCAATGAAAGTGCAAATCTCACTCATTATTTGTGCATGTCTTATCTTTTGGGAAAAGGTGTGTATACCTACCAAATCGTTGCCTAATTCTTTGAAACAACTTGTGAACCTACACAAGTTTGGAGAGAGATACAAAAAAACCAAATCCTATTTGAGCATCACTGATACGAGTTTGTCAACAACTTCAATAATTTGTTCGACATTGCACACACCAATGTGCCTCAATTAATGAAAATAAATGAAGATGGAATCTTCCTAGCTGCAACTTTTTTGTCCACGGACAAAGCTTCTTAACCATCATCTTACAAACCATTACAAAAGGATTCATCATCTGATTCTGCTGAAACTGACAAGCATTTAAAAGAAGTTTTTCCAACTCTGACTGAGAACACACAACCCAGAACCAATAAAACAGCTATGCAGAAAGATTTCATTACTCCAAAGTTAGTTGCAGTGCTAGATAGGTGTCAGATGAGTACGAGAGATTCAGTGTTTAATCTTGATACTGCCATTCAAGTACTTTGATATAATACTGACTAATTTCCTATAGGTAAGACCTAGATTCACCAAATTCTGACAGGAAAACAGAAAGAGCATGTGGAAGCCATAAAAACTAATTATCAAATCGAGGTACTAGATGCTGTGACTGTTCACTGCCATGGCAAACTATTGTCTGCCTTACATGATTGAGAATCAAAAGATAAATGTCTTCCGGTAGTTATTTCATATGAAAATAAAGAACAGTTTATTGCTGTGCCAAGATTGGAAGGCTCTTCAGGATGTGAACAGGTGTAAGCTTTTTCAAGTGTAATCATAAACTGTATCCACAAAGGTAAAGTGCAAATTCTTTTTTGTGATACTATGGTGCCAAATACAAGTCATACCGATGGTGCCTGTGTGCTTCTTGAAGTAAAACTTAATGAGACATTTTGCTTGCCACCATCATGTTTATGAATTGATATTAAAAACCGTGTTCAAAGTAAAAATCAATCAAGTGACAACAAATTCCACTATTCAGTTCTTCAAAAAATGTTATAAAGAAAAGTTTGCATTGCATCTGGCTGTTTCCAAATGTGACGATCCGCTTGAGCTTTACCCAGCTGAATGACTAAAGAAATAACAAGAGATGACCATCGAGAGTTGGTAAAGCCTTCTGTGATATTTTTTGGTGCATACACGCAGAGAAAATTTAATATTCAACTTCCAGGTGCCATGTGGTAAGCTCAATGGATGGCAAAATGTATTTGTTGCCTAAAAAATGTCATTACTTTGTGCTTAATTCAGAATTATGAGCAAGGATAAGACAGTGCTGTTAAAAGTTTGCCTGTTCATGATGAGATCCTATGTCAAGCCATGGCTCCAACATATTTTGTTAGTAAAGGCACCCTAACAAGACTTGATTTTTGAAGTTGATGAAGGCTTACAAAAAAAGCTGATAAAAGCATCTCAAAAGGAGCTTTACGGAAGATAAGTCAGCATTTATGGTGTTTTTTGGATGAAGTTTCTGTTTTGTCACTGTTTGATGATGATGTGGATGAAGAAAGTAAAATAAAAATCGTTTAAATTTTAAAGAAAGAGAAATTATCATTCATACCAAATGTTACCTCATTGAGCTAGAACTTTGTGGTTCATTGTATAGTGAGATAAATAACTAAATATAGACACTGTTTCTTAAGTTTTCTGTTTAGATCACAGTTTTGTTAATTGACTTTTCATTTCAGAGAAAAGCACCTACAACTTCATTTCAGTCAGAAGCAAATAACTGTTTGATCATCTAAAAATTGATGCCAGCTTTCCCCACAAATGTCCTGCTGTGTGGTCATATAATGCTTTGTTTCAAGAAGTGAGACAGAAGGTTTCAGTGCTGTTGGCAGTGAATGATACAGGTGGAAGAGTGGTAGAGTTGATGCAAGACTTTCATGGTTCAATCACAGATGAGGAGGAACAAAAGAAACTTTTGTTAGTTGCATACAAGAACATCAGAATATTTATTCCAACTGTGGAAAGCAAACTTTGAGCAAAAAATTTAAAGAATTGTGTTTTTTACATGTTGAACAGTAAATAAGCAATATATGTGCATGTTAAATAAAAAAGATTTGGGCGTATTGGTTACTTCATTTACCAAAAAAACATTAAATTCTGGAATCGTTTCATGCTCGCTCTGTACAAATTTTCATGTCTCACGTTTGACATTGAATTGGCAAATGTTGTTATAATTAAATCACAAAAATGTTTATTACATGAATTATTAAGGTCAAACAGAAAAAATTGAGGGTAAGTTTATATGATTATGAAAAAAAATAATGTCCCTTATGGCTTGGGACACCCTAATGGCCACTCATTTTCTGAAAATTTGATAAAGGATGGTGCTGTCATTTCCAATCTTGTACAGGTATTTTTGTACTTGGAGTGCTTATTCTCGTCAGCCATGACAGCTTGTTTTAGGAACATTTATGCAGGCATCTCAGTTTTGTCTTTTTGTTTTGTGAACTTGCCTTCTTGCTAGATGTAATAACTTCAAGTTGAACAAATACATTTCAAGGAAGATGCAATACATGAAAGTCACAGATCAAGTAAACAGAGTAAGAAGTGTGTACACTTTAACAGTCAAATCATAACTGAATCCAAGTCTAGCGGCCGCTGGTTGGCTGGCTGCTTAGGTGGCGCTGCTGCTGCATGGCTAGCAGACAGCGCCGCATGTAGAGGATGCGCGTAACTGCATGGCGGCACTTTGAAAGATTGGCGAGTCACAACATTTTTCTCCCCTTTGAATTTTTTGCACAGGTCTTGATGGAGGTGGCCTGTAGATTGCTAATGTCCATAGGTGTTGTTTGACTGGCCGTAAAGTCTCAAGGCGGAGGCTTCCCGTACAGACGGAAGTATCCCCGATGATAATGGGTCAAGATGAGAGGAGATGTGGGGGTCAAATCTGCTGGGGCCCCGTGCACCAATCTGCCCATTGCGGCAAGTCTGGTTCTTATAACAGGAGACATGGGCGATGTGTCCGCGTCCGTAGGAGAAGGGGGCGAGTAGTGCATGGGTACGTCTCCTGGTGGTGTCAGTTCTTGTGCTGGCACCGATATGATGGTGAGAAGACTGCGTTGTGAGTAATGAGAGATTCCAGTATCCCGAGCGTCAGGTAGAGCCGAAGGTGGTGTAGCGGCATCCAGAACAGGCGTTGCCGGCACACAAGGGCCAATCTGGTCCGAATGACACACTGCAACACCCTTGTCTGTCTGGATTTCATACAGACGTCAGCCACGGTGTCGTAAGATGCGGCCAGGACTCCATTTTGGCCGCCTGCCATATCCCCGTACCCATACAAGGTCGTCGTCGGTGAACCGGCCAAGCGAAGGCACCTGCGGCCGTGAGGTGGAAGGCCGCAGAAGATGAAGTAGCATGTGGGGCTGTCGGCCATGTAAGAGCTCAGCTGGGCTGTAGTCGCCCATGGGGGTGAAACGGTAAGAAGCCAGAAATTGGAGAAGCGCATCATCAGCAGCAGAAGAAGTCAGGAGTTTCCTCATCTGAGCCTTAAATGTGTGGACCAGTCATTCAGCCTCACCATTTGACTGTGGATGGAACGGAGGGGCCGTGACATGCATGGCGCTGTGACGGGCACAAAAATCCGCAAAATCGGAAGAGGCAAATGCGGACCATTATCAGTAACAAGAGTAGAGGGAAGGCCTTCCAAAGAGAAAATGTGAGCTAGAGCATTGGTGGTTGCCGCAATGGTAGGCGACGTGCAATGGACAATGAAAGGAAAGTTAGAGTAGGCGTCAATAACAAGAAGCCAATAAGAACCTAAAAAAGGTCCCGCGAAGTCAGTATGAATACGCTCCCAGGGCTTCTCAGGCGAAGGCCACGGTGACAAAGATGACTTCGGGGCGGCGGCCTGCGACGTACAAGGGCCGCAGGCAGCGACCATGTGTGCGATTTCAGAGTTGATGCCGGGCCAGTACACATGACAGCGCACCAGAGATTTTGTTCGAGAGACACCCCAGTGCCCTTGGTGAAGGAGGCGCAAGACCGAGCACGCAAAGACGCAGGTACCACAACACGTGGCAAAATATTTTTGGTGGAAAGGAGGATAACACCATCCCTAGCCGTGAGGCGGTAACACAAAGCGTAGTAGTTTCGCAACGAATCAGAAGTCTTAGCGGACGGACGATCTGGCCAACCCTTCTGAATACAGCGTAAAACCCGGGACAGGGTAGGGTCAGAACCCGTAGCAGCCAACAGCCGGTCCACGGTGATGGGGAACCCGTCCACAACCTGCTGCTCGGCAACATCCAGGTGGAAACACAAAAGTTCGTCCCTTCTGAATGCCAGATCAGGACCCATGGGAAGGCGATACAGTGCATCAGCATTCGCATGTTGAGCCGTCGGCCGGAAATGAATCTCATAATTGAAACGAGACAAGTAAAGAGCCCAACGCTGGAGGCGGTGTGCAGCCTTGTCGGGAAGTGATGTTGATGGATGAAACAAGGAAACAAGTGGTTTGTGATCCGTAACAAGGTGAAATTTGGATCCATAGAGAAAAACACCAAACTTATGAAGAGCATAAATAATGGCCAAATCTTCTTTTTCAATTTGAGAATACTTTTGTTGGGCATCCGTGAGCATTTTGGAGGCATAAGCAATGGGTTGTTCAGAACTGTCAGAAAAACGGTGCGCAAGGACTGCACCGACCCCGTATTGAGAGGTGTCCGTGACAAGAACAAGATGTTGGGCAGGTCGATAAGTAGCCGGGCACGGGGCCTGTTTCAGTATAGTCATCAATTTATGGAAAGCCACATCGCATGATGCGGACCAGTGAAAAGGCACGTTTTTATGCAACAGGCGATGCAACGGCTGAGCCACAGAAGCAGCAGACAGTAAAAACTTGTGATAGTATGCTGTTTTCCCCAAGAAGGCCTGCAGTTCCTTAACAGATGTAGGGGGAGGAAGGGCATCGATCGCAGCGACAGTTTGTTGAAGCAGACGAATTTCATCCTGAGAGAGTTGAAACCCCAAGGACGTGATAGATGCCTGAAAAAATTTTGATTTCTGAAGATTACACTTAAGACCGGCAGTCTGTAAGACATGAAAAAGTGTGCGGAGATTTTGAAGATGTTCATCAGTGGTGGAGCCAGTGACAACAATGTCGTCCTGGTAATTTATACACCCAGGTACAGTGAGCAATAATTGTTCCAAGAATCGCTGAAAGAGAGCAGGGGCGCTGGCAACCCCGAATGGCAATCATTGGTATTGATAGAGGCCAAAAGGCGTGTTAAGGACCAGAAACTGCCGGGAAGCAGTGTCAAGAGGAAGTTGATGATCAGCTTCTGACAGGTGAAGCTGGCCTCCAGCAAGTTTAGTGAACAATTCTTCAGGTCGAGGCATAGGGTAAGTATCGATAAGGCATTGAGCATTTACAGTGGCTTTGAAATCGCCACAGAGACGAATATCACCATTTGGCTTAGCAATGACAGCGACAGGAGAGGACCACTCACTAGAAGTGATAGGAAGCAAGACCCCTGAAGCAGTGAGATGTTCCAGCTCCCATTTGACCTGATCACGAAGGGCCACAGGAATGGGCCGAGCCTGAAAAAACTTAGGCCGAGCAGTGGGTTTGAGCGTGATATGAGCTTCAAAGTCGTTTGCACGGCCTAACCCAGGAGAAAAAAGGGACAAAAATGTCGTCGACAATGAATCCAATTGAGCATAAGGAATAGCATCAGAGACGATATTGACAGAGTCATCTATGGAGAACCCAAAAACGTGAAAGGCATCGAAACCAAAAAGATTCTCCACGTTACTATGGTCGACCACAAATATGGGAACAGTGCGAACGACAGATTTGTGAGATACCTCAGCATCAAGTTGTCCCAAGAGAGAAATCTTCTGTTTATTGTAAGTCCATAATTGCCTAATGACAGGTGACAGGATTGGAGAACCCAACTGAAGATACGTCTGAGAATTGATGATAGTGGCAGCAGAATCAGTATCCACCTGCATGCAAACATCTCGACCAAGTATTTGGACAGTGAGGAATAACTTCCCTGAAAGGGAAGAAGTACAATTGACAGACAACACTGAATCAGAATCAGCGTCATGTTCATTAACATCATGTATGCGGTCGGATTTGCAAACGGATGACACATGACCCTTTTTTCTTGTATTTGTGACACATTGCCCAACGTTGTGGACAATCTTCTCGTGAATGTTTCGTAAAACACCGTGGACATGAAGGTAGTTGCCGTGGATTTTGCTGCAGTTTCTTAGAGGTTTGTTTATGGTTAGGCTGAGGCTGCGCTTGGGAGCGTACTGCGGTCATGTCGGCCAGCGGGGACACGCCACACGCTTCGTCAACAGCGCACAGAGGTTGTATTTCCCCGACGTCGCCCCATGCCTCTATTTGCGCTCCAGCGGCACAAGAAATTTCAAAAGACTGAGCGATGGATAGGACTTCATCTAGAGTCGGATTGGCCAACTGAAGGGCATGTTGCCTAACTTCTTTGATGGGCACCGATCGGATAATAGCATCCCGTACCATGGAATCGGCGTAGGATTCTTTGTGAACTTCAGTAACAAATTGACACTTTCTACTGAGGCCATGAAGTTCAGCAGCCCAAGCGCGATAGGATTGATTTGGTTGTTTTTGACAACGATAAAAGACAACACGAGAGGCTACCACATGTGTTTGCTTTTGAAAATAGACGGACAGAAGTGAGCACATTTCAGCAAAGGACAAAGATGCAGGATCTTTCAAAGGAGCCAATTGCGATAACAACCGATACATTTTAGGTGAAATCCATGACAGGAACAGAGACTTACATGTTTGTTCGTCCGCGACATGAAATGCCAAGAAGTGCTGTCAAACACGTTTTTCATAATCAGACCAGTCTTCTGCCGTCTCACTGTAAGGGGGAAAAGTAGGTAGAGACAACGACGAGAGACGCCCCACATTTGACGCTGCAACGAAATCACGAATCGCATTTGTGAGAAGCATTTGCTGTTTTATGAGACCTTGCAATAGTTGCTCTAAAGTAGCCATGGAAACATGTGGGTCAACGATGGAAAAGAAAAATCCCATCCTCATCGCCAATTGTAATAACTTCAAGTTGAACAACTATATTTCGAGGAAGATGCAATACGTGAAAGTCACAGATCAAGTAAACAGAGTAAGACATGTGTACACTTTAACAGTCAAATCATAATTGAGTCCAAGTCTAGCGGCCACTGGCTGTCTGGCCACTTAGGTGGCGCTGCTGCTGCAAGGCTGGCAGACAGCGCCGCATGTAGAGGACGCGCATAACTGCGCGGCAGCACTTTGAAAGGTCGGCGAGTCACAACACTAGAGCTTTGTGGGAACAATATTTTCATGTCTGGGGTTTCATAACCTATCTCTCTCTGCATCATTATTTTATTTAACAATTTAATAAGAAGTTGACTAAGGTATTTTCCAGAATTCATAATGCATCTTTATTCACTTGCATGGGTTTTTACACAAGAGTTGATGAACAGATTGACTTGACACTCATTCGCATTAGCATTCATGATGCATCTTTATTCATTTGCATGGTTGTTTACACAAGAGTTGATGAACAGATTGACTTGACACTCATTCGCATTAGCATTTAACAACCAGTAAAGTGACCTGTGTTTGTACAAAGCCTAAATGATACTAAAAGTTGCAAATGACATTACTACATAGTTGCTGAACTAGTTTGGAGCACAGTCAACCACACATATAGTCCAGAAAACAAAGACTGTTGACAACTAAATGTAGACGTACATTTTGAAGCTGTCACTAAGCCTTATTTATGTAGAGTTCGAATACAAGATTCTTAGTATTCCTGCAATGTGTGTCATGAATTATCGTGGAAAGTCTTGAGGATTACCATCATTCACATTTAAAAAAATAAAACACTAAAGCCACTGCAGTGTTTGTAGTGCACACATGTAACTGTGGCAGTAATCATTTTTACTCCTCCAGAAGAGAGTCATGGTAATCCCCAAAATGTTAAACTTTGATTCTAAACTGCAGCAGCTATGCTGAGAATGAGGTTCACAAGTGTTCTTCCTGAAAAGACATTAATGACACAGGACTTTGGACCACACTGGTTTTTATTCTATTTTATATATTGCTAAACAGATATTCCAGCTGTGGATCAATATCCATGCAACAAACTAAAAGTACTTTTAAAATGTGGTAAAACTAGCACAAACAAGTCTTGCGCTGATCATTGACAAAGGCTTGTGTTATATTTCCAAAGTTAACTGCAAGAAGAGTAAATTCAAATAAAAAGAGGCTCATCACTCTTGGCTAACACATTACTGATGAGTAAAACGAACGCACTGAGGCAACAAAAGAAACGATATGAAGCCAAGGACAATGTGCAGCTTGTACTATAAGTTGCATAATGGTGAACAATGTACTACATTGTTCATTGTCTTCATGTAATTGCATATCTTTCCAGCACTTTGTCTCAAATATGACCATAAAATTGCATTTGCATCCCAGTACATCCCAGTAATTTGTGAAAATGAAAAAGTAACATACAAAACTGAGCCATATCACATTATGTTATTTTTTATTCAAGTAAAGTTACATTTACATTTGTACTAAAAACAAGTATAGATGAGATTCATTAGATGTGGTGTAAGAATGCGGCAGTGAGCAAAATTGAAGATGTTCAGAGATATGTACAATGTGGAAAAATAGAAACTCAATTATAGTAAACATTCATTCATCTTTGGTATAAAACATTTTGCTCATAGTAGCTCACCATATGTTTACGGACTCAGAAATGCTTCATGAAGTACAAAATGCATCACAGCATTCTCATGTATCATTTAAGCTAATACTATGAAGTACTTGTAGTAGATCAGATACAAACATCTTAAGTTTAATTACTTCAATAGATTACAATATACTAGTTACTCAAGTATGGCACATATCAAGTAAAAAAAGTTTTTGGCCTTACATATGGTTTTCCCACCTCATGTAACAAACTGTACTGGGGAGGGAAACTGAGAAGATATAAAAAAAATCATTATTACAGTCTCATTAAGGAGACTGCTTGTTCACTTGTACTTTTTCCTCTGTCTTGAAAGTTCTAGTTGCATGTATATGAGCTCACTCTTAAGCTGGATCCCACAACATTTCTTATTCACTGCAACATAATGTTGCTATAGGTAACTCTTCACAGAATTTGTTCAACTGGTTCCTTGAATTTTTCCAGTTCTAATTGAAAAAATGTCTACCCACAAAATAAAATTTATGTAAGTAATTAGAATGTTTGTTAACACCAGTACACATAGACAAAATTTAATAATGTTACACAAGCATATTATTTGAACCAGTGATATTAGAATACAAAAAGTCTGTTAACTCATCGGAATATCATCTTAGAAATAGTGAGACATAGCTTAATGTTCTCATTCACATAAATACCTTATAGTTTCTCAGAAACAACTTTAAAAGTCTTGAAAAAACTAAAATTCCTATAGAGTGCACACTGAAGCCATCTGTGTTTTTAGAAGGCCAAACAGATTAATGGCAAGATGGCTGTCACGGAACTACAAAAGAGGAAATAACACATGACAGCCATTTTACAGCAACGTAGTTGTTTGCACTGCAGACAATTGCAGCTATGAACAACTGATTAATTTTACATTTAAATTAGGGAAAAGTAATAATGTTGGAAAAAATTATATGCCTCGTTTGATCTTCTCCTCTTCACAGATTTTTGTGTTATTCATCCTAGGACTTCAAGATGTGAAAATAACTTCTCAGACTTAGTTTTCACAATATCTGATCCAGCTTATGAGGATTAACAGCCTATTTCACAGAGCAAAGACCTCAGGTAGGTAAAATACAATACATGTACTTTGTTTCTTTGGTATACTTACTGCAAAGAATTCTCAGTATTGCAGAACATATAATTAGCCAACCCCATAAAACAAAGTCATTAGATCCTAAACACTTATCAAAATCTTAGTATCTATACAAACTGATGTTCACATGACTGTTCATATTAGCAGCAAGCATGCTTCATGTAATCATTACAACAGTTCTTTTTACTATAGATAATGACTTCATTAAATACGTTACAGGCAGTGATCAACAAAATAATATATTTAAAAATGATTTCTTCTCACCATCCTTCGATAAAACATAAGGCTGCACTTTTAAAGAAAATTTCAACAATCCCTTCACTTTTTCAGTCACTTTTTGCAAATAAATACAAATATAATGAGAGCACCATTATTCCACTGCACACCATCTTCATTTGACTGGCAGGTTTAGTACGTAATGCTGCTTTCACAGGCCGTAGTTTTTCATGGAGACTAATATGAATGAAGCAATCAAGGTTCCAGCACTAGCCGTTTCCAACATCCCTCTGGAAGAGTAGCTTGTATGGCTTCTATGTTGTCAACTTCTTGTTGCAGTCTTCTTAGCTCTTCTTCATGGCTCTTAATCCACTGGTTCTAGTGAAAGATATAAATTATTTTAGTGTTAATGCTAGTACAATGGTCAGATTAATGAAGCATAATTTTATAAAGGCACACATGATAATGAGGAAGACAATGAAGTGAACATATCTACAAATACTGTGAGATATACCTGTTCCAGTCTGTAATACTTGAGTGTTTCTATTCTTTCCTCTATATTAGCATTTCGTAATTCATTTTCTGCAACAGAAAGTCTTCTTTCCAGGTCATCCAATGCAGCTGCATCTATGAGAAGAAAACATGACAAAGAACCATTACAAATTATGATACTTAGACCTTCTTCAAACATTTCAGTTGCTTTTCATAATAAAAGTCAGTCATCAGTTGCAAATATATATCTTAGTATGTTTTGCCAGTTTGGACAAACTGATTTGGCATTTTCAGAAGCCTACAAAATTCGGTATATTACAAATCTTTGAACCTTGGGTATTCATGTATGTGAAGTATATTACAAAAATTTACCTAGTATTGGTTTCACGGAAGCATAATGCCATGATATGTCCAGAAATGTAAATATTGTGATTATTGTAAACCAAACTGACAATTTACAGTAACTGAATCACATCTACGTATAGGTCAAGCTGTTGACTAGCAGCAAGAAACATATATCAGAGCATATGAAAAATATAATCTAGGTATATGAAGATAGTTACATACAATTCACTTGAAAAAAAATTGCGCATAGCTTTAAGTAAGTGTAATATATTTCTTATACTGCTCATAAATGTATAGCCACAGTCTGAAGATTTATAACAACTCTTATTTTGTAGGCTTCTGGAGGTGACAAATTAATTTGTCAAAACTGGAAAAGTGTAATAAAAATATATTTGCAACTGACAATTTTATTCTGAAAAATATATACTGTAGCTGGTGAAAACTACAGCTACAAATAAAATAATTTCAATTGTTACTAATGTGGATAGACAATTTTATTCTGAAAAATATATACTATAGTTGGTGAAAATTACAGCCACGAATAAAATAACATCAGTTGTTAATAATCTGGATAATATACTGAAAGTTTCTCAGACTCTTCATTCCAAGATCACCTCCTTTAGTAGAGGTCTTTTGTGCTCCCTGCCACCGTTGGATAAGCAGCTGCCGGCAGCAAGTCGTATACTCTTAGCTCACTAATTTGTTACATAGCTTAATTCTTAATTTCTTTGCATTTTTTGGGTACTTGCATTGTTTAATTCATAAATTTTGGGTGTATTATAGTATGTGACAGTTGTAGCATCGCGTTTTAGTACCTGAATAGTGTAAAATCGCGCAGTCTCCTTCTGCTGCCGAGCAGTGTGTCAGCAGTGCGCAAGTAGCAGCATTACTGCATTTACTAGGCAATCTTGTATTTTAATAACCATTTTAATTTTGTGTTGAATTGTTTGTGCTCTCTGTAGATTAGTTCAGACGTTCTTTGCACAACAGTATTTAGCATGATAGGGACTGTGACTGCTGTGTTCGGATGCGGGCTGAGTTGGCATCCCTTCGCTCCCAGCTTCAGGCAGTGTTGGCTTCAGTCACACAGCTTGAGGCTGTTGCCAATGGGAATCACTGTGGGGGTCCAGATGGGGGTTTGTCGGGGGCGGCCAGCTCATCCCACACATCCCCTGATCGGACTACGACTGTGGCTGCCCGGGATACTGCCCACATGGAGGCTGACCCCTCACCCGTGGTAGAGTGGGAGGTCATCTTGACGTGTGGCAGGGGGTGAAAGACATTCCGGAGGACTGAACGGAAGGCCTCTCCAGTTTGTCTGATGAACCGGTTTCAGGCTCTGCTTGTCCTGTTCCAGAGGTTGCCCCTCAGTCTGCAAGATCCAGGCGGTCGCAGAGGGTGGGCTTACTGGTAGTTGGGAGCTCCAACGTCAGGCGTGTAATGGGGCCCCTTAGGGATACGGCAGCAAGAGATGGGAAGAAAACCACTGTGCACTCCGTGTGCATACCGGGTGGAGTCATTCCAGATGTGGAAAGGGTCCTTCCGGATGCCATGAAGGGTACAGGGTGCACCCATCTGCAGGTGGTCGTTCACGTTGGCACCAATGATGTGTGTCGCTATGGATCAGAGGAAATCCTCTCTGGCTTCTGGTGGCTATCTGATTTGGTGAAGACTGCCAGTCTCACTAGCAGGATGAAAGCAGAGCTCACCATCTGCAGCATCGTTGACAGGACTGACTGCGGACCTTTGGTACAGAGCTGAGTGGAGGGTCTGAATCAAAGGCTGAGACGGTTCTGTATGGGCTGCAGATTCCTCGACTTGCGCCATAGGGTGGTGGGGTTTCGGGTTCCGCTGGATAGGTCAGGAGTCCACTACACACAGCAGGTGGCTACACGGGTAGCAGGGATTGTGTGGCGTGGACTGGGTGGTTTTTTTAGGTTAGATGGCCTCGGGCAAGTACAGAAAGGGCAACAGCCTCAAAGGTTGCGGGGCAAAGTCAGGACATACGGGGATCAAGCAGCAGTCGGTATTGTAATTGTAAACTGTCGAAGCTGTGTTGGTAAAGTACCAGAACTTCAAGTGCTGATAGAAAGCACTGAAGCTGAAATTGTTATAGGTACAGAAAGCTGGCTGAAACCAGTGATAAATTCTGCTGAAATTTTTACAAAGGCACAGATGGTGTTTAGAAAGGATAGACTGCATGCAACCAGTGGTGGCGTGTTTGTCGATGTTAGTAGTAGTTTATCCTGTAGTGAAATAGAAGTGGATAGTTCCTGTGAATTATTATGGGTGGAGGTTACACTCAACAACCGAGCTAGGTTAATAATTGGCTCCTTTTACTGACCTCCCGACTCAGCAGCATTAGTGGCAGAACAACTGAGAGAAAATCTGGAATTCATCTTGCATAAATTTTCTCAGCATGTTATAGTCTTAGGTGGGGATTTCAATTTACCAATGTAGACTGGGACACTCAGATGTTTAGGACGGGTGACATTACACTGAGTGCACGATCTGAAAATTACCTCGAGCAATTAAACAGAGAACTGACTCGTGGAGATAACATCTTGGACCTACTGATAAAAACCAGACCCCTAACTTTTCGACTTTGTAAGCACAGAACTGGGAATCAGTGATCATAAGGCCATTGCAGCATCCCTGAGTGTGGAAGTAAATAGGAATATAAAAAAAGAGAGGAAGGTTTACCTGTTTAGCAAGAGTAATAGAAGGCAGATTTCAGACTACCAATCGTAAAATGCATTTTAGACAGGTACATGCCAAGTAAAACTGTGAAGGACGGGAAAAACCCACCGTGGTTCAACAACACTGGGCCTGATGGGATACCAATTCAATTCTACACAGAGTATGCGAAGGAGCTCGCCCCCCTTCTAACAGCCGTGTACCAAGTCTCTAGAGGAACGGAAGGTTCCAAATGATTGGAAAAGAGCACAGGTAGTCTCAGTCTTCAAGAAGGGTTGTTGAGCAGATGCGCAAAACTATAGACCTATATCTCTGACATCGATCTGTTGCAGAACATTAGAACATGTTTTTTGCTCGCGTATCATGTCATTTCTGGAAACCCAGAATCTACTTTGTGGGAATCAACATGGATTCCGGAAACAGCGATTGTGTGAGACCCAACTCGCTTTATTTGTTCATGAGACCCAGAAAATATTAGATACAGGCTCCAAGGTAGATGCCATTTTCCATGACTTCCGGAAGGCGTTTGACACAGTTCCGCACTGTTGCCTGATAAACAAAGTAAGAGCCTAAGAAATATCAGACAAGCTGTGTGGCTGGATTGAAGAGATTTTACCAAACAGAACACAGCATGTTGTTCTTAATGGAGAGATGTCTACAGACGTTAAAGTAACCTCTGGCGTGCCACAGGGGAGTGTTATGGGACCATTGCTTTTCACAATGACCTAGGAGATAGTGTCGGAAGTTCCATGTGGCTTTTCGCGGACGATGCTGTAGTATACAGAGAAGTTGCAGCATTAGAAAATTGCAACGAAATGCAGGAAGATCTGCAGCAGATAGGCACTTGGTGCAGGGAGTGGCAACTGACCCTTAACATAGACAAATGTAATGTATTGCGAATACATAGAAAGAAGGATCCTTTATTGTATGATTATATGATAGCAGAACAAACACTGGTAGCAGTTACTTCTGTAAAATATCTGGGAGTATGCGTACGGAATGATTTGAAGTGGAATGATCGTATAAAATTAATTGTTGGTAAAGCGGGTGCCAGGCTGAGATTCATTGGGAGAGTCCATAGAAAATGTAGTCCATCAACAAAGGAGGTGGCTTACAGAACACTCGTTCGACCTATACTTGAGTACTGCTCATCAGTGTGGGATCCGTACCAGGTCGGGTTGACGGAGGAGATCCAAAGAAGAGCGGCACGTTTTGTCACAGGGTTATTTGGTAAGCGTGATAGCGTTACGGAGATGTTTAGCAAACTCAAGTGGCAGACTGCAAGAGAGGCTCTCTGCATTGCAGTGTAGCTTGCTGTCCAGGTTTCGAGAGGGTGCGTTTCTGGATGAGGTATTGAATATATTGCTTCCCCCTACTTATACCTCCCGAGTACATCACGAATGTAAAATTAGAGAGATTTGAGCATGCATGGAGTTTTTTTATAGGCATTCTTCCCGCAAACCATACGCGATTGGAACAGGAAATGGAGGTAATGACAGTGGCACGTAAAGTGCCCTCCGCCACACACCGTTGGGTGGCTTGCGGAGTATAAATGTAGATGTAGATGTAAACAATGTTAACTCTGTTACTGTATTTAGCTTCTTGTTGCTTGAAGAAGAAGAAAAAAATGGTCAATTCTTAATGAAAACTGCAATTTCTGGCCACGTGAACCGTATGATACCACTTTGCGCTGTATACGCTAAGTGACGAATCGTAATGAGCACACACTGTTATGATATTAATTGATCAAATTCATGAAATAAGGTTTCTTTGAGCATAATAATAATAATAATGAATTATGATTGAATTGTTGTGAAACATAGTTTCTATTCAAATGTATGCCCAACAAACAAACACGAGTTGAAAATCAAACTTAGAAAATTTAGATATCAAAATGTATTTGTAAATACTGTTTAACTTTATGTAAATGTCCATGATTTATGTTAGCATCAAAATCAAACATGTATTTAAAAAGTTATTTTCCGTAAATTAAGTGTTATTATAAAAAGGTATCTTGAATATTTTGCAATGATAAATATTTTAATTCGGCATGTTTATTATCCTGAAGTGATTATAATGATTTATAAATCCAAATTCTGTAACTTTTTATAGGAAAGGAATTAATTTTTCACTGTAAAATACTGATATTACCGTTTTAAACATTGTCTGTTCTCATGCCGTGATTGTTGTAAACAATGTTAGAAACGGCACCAACAGCTGAAGGAGTCTGTCAGTGAAGTTCAGTTTGGTCAGATTTTATAAAACTGAGTGTGATGTCATTTGTGATGCATTAAACAATTTACAAAGCACAATCCTGAAATTAAGGCGAACTGATGACTTTCTTACAGGTGGAGATAAAATGCAGTGAGGAGATACATCCAATCTTCAACATCAAGAATCTGAGCTGAATATTAACCTTTGTGGTACAATGAATGGTTACATTTTATGTCTCACTTCTAGTTCAAGTAGTACTGTTGCTCACAAATTTGGCTACTTACTCTGCAGCTTCTTGATGCAAAAGGAATTTATTTTCATTTGATAACAAACCTTATGGAATATGAATTTTAAATTAGCTAATGAGTTTTGTTTCTTTCAATTCTGTGTTAATCAGCATATCTGCACAAATCTTCTAATAATTTATGTCATTAAGCTTTCCAATGTTTTTATCCCAGAAGGTACAGCTGGAATAACATTTAACAAAAAAAATGTTATCATCAAACTCTGATGTCTTTTGCATAACCTTCTGCACAATATTGCAGTAACTGGACTTTTATTCTGCAAGTTCTGAACGTATCTTATTTATTTGAGGGTACTTTCATTTTGGACTGTTAATTCATGATTGAAACCACAGAAAAGCTTAGTAACAGAGCATAAATCATGTTCTAATTATTATTTTACAAACAGCTGCTTGTGTTTAGATGAGTTTCTACCCCTTTTTACAAACCACAGTTTTTTGTTTAAACATGATTTTGCAAAAAAACTCCTTGCAAAAAATACATTACAAAGAAGAGCTACACCAGTCACAGTATGCTCAATTGTTAGTTTGATGGCTTCTGGGTTACTGCTTCAGTCCAAATTAAGACAAAAACTTTTTAACTGTATACTACCACTCCAGAGCGGAATAGGTCCCATTTCTTTTTTCTTTTTTTTTTTTTTTAAGAAAGTTCAGGACAGGTAGTTCTTGATGGTCCTCTTCACATCCTTGCACTACTCAAAAGATGTCCAGATAAAAATCATGTGTTTTGCATAGCACTACTTAAATGTTATTATAGTTTAAATTAGTGTGCTTCATTTTCCATCACTGTGTGTATTATACCTTCATACATAGCAAAAAGAGACCTTTTAGGCACATATATAATCATTTTAACCTTACATTTTAAATAATATAAAGAATATAATGATCTAACAATGGAACATTCAGGATGGAACACAACAAATGGAAAATATAGATTGCTACTCGCCACATAGATGAGGTGTTGTGTTGCAGACAAGCACAATGATAAAATAATGCTAAAACATTTGAGCTCTCAATCAGAGTACTTCTTCTCACTTTGGAAGAAGGACTCTGTATGAAAGCTTAAACATTTCAGCATTCTTTTTCATTGTGCCTGTCTGCCACTCAGTGCCTCCTCTTTGTAGTGAGTAGCAATCTATCCTTTCCATATTGTTAAATATAAAATTCTGTTATTTATGATGATGTCTTATTGTCCTGATTATTAATGACATCCAAATCTTAGCCTTTAAGCTTTCACTACTTATCCTCAGATAAATTTGAGAGAGAAAAGGGTTTTCTCACTCAGTACCACCTTTTCTGAGACATCACTCAGGAAAGTATGCTGGAATCCAGTTACTCTCAGTTAATTTACGTCCCATAATAAGTTAGGAATTAAAAGTTCACGTATGGTGGGGCAAGTCATTAGTTACATAATGACATAAATTAATGTTTTATGCATGTATAGATTCACTACTGATTGCTTATACTATTGCTAACAGACAGGAGTTGTAATTTCCAAAAACTGTGTAAAAAGTGGTGGGTAGTAATTAATAACTAACACCTCTATATCTCCTTCTGGAGGGAAAAAAAGGGACTTAGAAATGTTCAGCATACAACCCTATGTAAAATTTAATTTGTGATGTGAATGAAAAATGCTTCATTCCACATCATTACGATTTATTGTGCAAAATGCTCCATGAAACAGGAAACTCACTAACTAATTAATTATTGATATATGGTTCATGACATCATCTGTAGGCATAATCCATATCATTTCAGGCAGCAGGGCTACCGTACCTTCATAGTCTCAGATGTTACTGAATTTAGCGTATGTTAAAATTTAGGAGTAAGTAAGAAACACATATTTTTTTGTTTTCTCCAATAAAATTTCTGCCCCGAGATACAGGACTCTAAAGATGACACTGTGAACACCATTTTGAAGATGCGGATTTCAGAAAATTTTTTAAAATGCTTTATCTCTGTAACATTTCTAGGTTTTGTTAGAGTTTTTTATTTGAAAGATAATTGCTTTATGATTACAATGGTATCCTTTGTTTGAACATATCTGTCAATGTTCTTTTGCTGTCGGCTTTTGAAATTTTTTTATAATTCACAGAAAATTTTTTTTTTCAAAAATGCCAATCCAGAAAATTAAGATTTTTTTCTGTTGATTAGTACCATGTAGTATTATATTCTGTATAAAGGACAGCTTCCACTTTTAATTTGGACAGGTTTTATTTTAAAAAATCAATTTTTTTAACTTTCAAGTTGTTTTTTAAAAATTTCTTTTTCACAATGTTTATTTCTGTTGTCTTTGTTGCAATTATTTCTTACTGCTTTCTTTGTTGCAGTTATTTCTTACACTTTGCTGTAGTTTCTTTGTCATGGTTGCCCATTGCAGGTTTCTGTATTGTAGTATTTCAGTGCTAATTTGTCTGCTGAAGAGGCTTCTAAGGAATCAGACCATCCATTGAGTTGTGTGTTTTCGTGAGGAACTAGCCAGTTGACACAGTTGCAGCATGTTTTGTGAAAAGGACTGCTTGAAATGTCTTCTGACTGGGGCCACAGGAGAGTGAAATGTGCTGACTATTTGCATATCCATAAAAGAGTGATATATAAGACAAGCAAAAAACAGACTTTGTTCAGGTTGGGGAATAAGTGTTCTCATTTGAAGACTCTGTTTCAAAGTGAAGATGTTTCCAGTGACAACTTTTTGTTTTCTAAATGTCTTGACAGAATAACAACAATGATAGTATCTGAACAAGGTGAAGCCTCCCATGGTGCAGATGATGCAAATTTTGCATCAATAGTGGAAGAATTAAATACTCTGAATCAGTCACCTTCAGAAGTAGGTCAGTGAAATCGAGTCCTAAGCTCCATGCATCAATAAAGCACAGAGAAATTACCAAAGCTATGGATGAATACATTACAGCAAAACTGACCACACTCTTCGGAATAGAAATTCCATCTTCAGAAGAAAATGAACCAAAGCACTCTTGCACCTTTTGCCAGAAATTTTTCACAAATATCAATTCAGCTGTTGAATACTGTGCATCCTACAGTGAAAAGGTGCAAGTTTTAACTATCATTCCAGACACATTTCCAAAGAAAACAATTTTGGACCACATTCCACCAGTATCAAAGTACATGGTAGACAAATCAATAAATGTGAGGTCTGTAAAAGGAGTCTTTGGAAGACCAGATCCCTATTATGGTCATCCTGTAGAATCAGCTCAAGTTCAAATAGTACAGTCATTTTATCTGGAAGATAAATGGGACTGTTATCACCAGAGTGCCAACAAGAAAGACACTATAACTGTAATAGTTGAAGGTCAAAAAGTCGCAACTATACAACTTCACATACTGGAAGATCAAAATTTTATGCACCATGACTTGAGTGGGTAGTTCCACACCTGCCTAGAAATGTCTGTTTATGTGTGTACAGTGCAAAATTTGAACCTCGTGTGGTAAATTTGAAGAGCTTACCGAAGCACGTGACACTGACACTTTGGTTGGACATGTGAAGTCATTAGTAGTCTGTGATGTAAAGTGAGAGACTTGTTTGTTTCAAGAATGTGATGACTGCCCTGGAAAGCGAGGACTGTCTTCACAGACACTTGGCTTGGAAGACGTAGCAGATAACTCTGCAGAAATTACATACGTGACATGGGAGGAAAATAAACTAATTAAGAAAACTGATGGCTTTGACAGTTTCATTGATGAACTTGGTAAATGGTCAGTAAAAGCAATAACACACCAGCATCTGAAGAAATTGCAACAACACATTGCAGAAGAGAAATCATGTGTACAGGCTGAAGAACTATGTTTAGTGCTTCACTGTGATTTTGCTGAGAACTAGTCTGTAATTCCCCCACAAGAAGTACAAGGATATCATTGGAGTAATAAACAGGTTTCAAGTTTTACAGGAGTGACATATTTTGAAAACAAGACCACAAGTGTTGCAGTTATTTAAGTGATGACACAGGACATGACTCAGCACATGCTTTGCTAGCAATGTGCAAAATTCTTCAACTGCAAACAAGGGCAGAGAAGATCATCATTATTTATGATGGTGCTCCTAGTAATTTTAAAAATTGCTGCCAGCTCTTTGAATTGAGTAAGTCGCTTGTCCCAACTGACTGGGTATACAGTGCTACTGGTCACAGGAAGGGGCTGTGTGATGGTGTAGGTCTGCTGAAGCACCATGCTGCAAAACATAATCTTTCCAGAGCAAATAAAGCTGTGATTTAGAATGCTGAGGATTTTATGAGAGTTGTGAAATTTTACACATCCACAGTCCTCATTCTTTTGTCAAAAGAAGAAATCGAAGACTTCCATGAGTAGAAAAAAGAAGAATTGTCCAAACAAACTACTCCTGTGAAAGGAATTCAGAAGACACATTTTTGGACTCAAAGTGATGGGCAAACTCATATTGCATACACTTTTTAGAGTAAGAAAGAAGAAATTTCGTTTGTTCAGCCAACACCTCAGAAACAGCAGGATAATATTCAGATTCACAACCTGAGAAGGGGGATGTTTGTGGCATTTGTGTGTGACTGCAACTGGTGGATTACAGTGGTTATAAACACCAGTTATTGTAGTGAACTTCATGCTACCACATGGACCAGCTGCTGGATATAGGTTTCCAGCTGAAGGACAGCAACAATGCCATCAGTGCTCACTTCCTCTTCACAATGTTTTGAAGATTGTCATTCTATATCAAAGGAAGATACTGAAGCAGTGGAACACGTTTTTAGTTCATTGAGTGGCTAATTTCAGTACAAAACAGAGTGGACAGAAGTTGAATAAATTGAAACTTTTAAGTCTTTGGACCTTTCATAAACATTTTGGAACCATTTAAAATGCTTGAAAAATGAGTGTTTTACTCATCTTTCAAAACTAAAATTATGTTAACTAAGGCTAGGTTTTGATTTTTTGAGCCTGTTATGTGATAATAAAACATGTTTAATGTACGGGAAAATTTTCAATTGTTTATAAAACCTGTTCAACCTAAAAGTGGAAGCTGTCCTTTTCAGGGAATGTAGAACTGTGTGGTACTAATCAACAGAGAAAAAAAAAAAATCAAAATTTTATGGGTTGGTATTTTTCCCATAAATTATAAAAAAGAGTTCAGAGTGCTACAGTAAAAGAACTTTGACAGATAAGTCCAAATGGACGATTTCTTTGTAATCACAAAACAATTATCTTTCAAATAAAAAAATGAACAAAATATCTAGAATTGTTCCAGAGGTGCAGAATTTTAAAATTGTTTCCAAAATTCGCATCTTCAAAATGGTATGAGCAGTATCTCTCTCTCTCTCTCTCTCTCTCTCTCTCTCACACACACACACACACACACACACACACACAAGCAGACTCTATAATTCAATAGCTATGTTACACAAGAAAATAATCAACCTACTTCATAGATCGTAAGTATTATGTTATTAGACATTTGATTTACCTATATCAGGCAACCTTGAAAGTTCTTCTATGATTGCTTGAACATCAGCTAATGCTGCCTGAATCTGATCTGTAGCTTCCGCAGCACTGCTTTTTGCTTGCCCAACTTTCGTTTTGGCCTAGAGAGCAGAACAAAGTTAGTTACTGTAAGTCATTTATACTGTTTCAATATGATGAAATTCACAGCATTTAAAGTAAAGATATGTAATACAGCAACATTTATACATTTTTCGTGGTAACTGGTACTAAGTTCAAAACAGTTTACAATTTATCAGCTATAATGCACATTTTGACCTAGCTACAGTATTACAGTTGGGGAATTATTTTTACCTCGTCAGTTAAGTTTCGGACTTTGCTTGCAGTGTCTTCAAATAATTTGACATTGTTGCCAGTTACAGCAACTCTTCCAGACAGTGCATCTGCTTCATCACGGAGCCTTACAGCCTCTGATTTTGTATCATTAGCTCGTTTTCTAATGGAGTCAGCTTCCTATATAAAAAGTAGAAGTTTAATTTCATGTGTGTAGTGTAGTAGAGCATGGGACATAATTAAAATGAATATGAATTCTCTATCTATCATCACCTAAATACGTGAAACTGAGGAATTTTACCTGTGATGCTTGCTCTGCAAATTTATTTTGAGCCTCCTGAGCTGTATCTCTAGCATACTGGGCATTCTGAACAGCTCCTGCCAATGCCTGCCGAGCTCTATCGGTCTTGTTTTCAGCTTCAGTTATCAGCCGCTCTATCTCAGGAACCTTTCCCAATGCTTCAGTAGCAAGATCCTTGCTGTCTTGCACCTGTTTGTCAAATGCTGTAAGTGCAAAATTACGCTTTTAATCTTTTAGAAATATTTCCATGGTTAAAGTTTATGTCAATTTAGTACTTATATTATGCTTAAATAATGACTGCATCTTCACTTTGTCTATCTAAAAAACCATTCCTACTTCATCTTTTTGGTATACCACTCTTAAGATTCTCAAATGTTTTTAACTATGAGGTTCATTCAAATGAAACCTGGTCAGTGTGTCTACTTTTGCCTTACACGTAAAGTGGCACCACGTAATTGTGGGTATGGTGGTGCCATCTATTGGTAGAGAGACTGACACATGAGCACCGTTTGATGTTGCATAGCACCAGTGAGGTTTCATGCCGAAGAGGAGATGGTCACACAATTTATTGTCTACTACTGAACATGCAGGCGAATAAGCAGGAACAACGAGGAGTGATTTGAATTTTGGTGGCGGAGGGAGTTGGAGGCTGTGAAATGTATCGATGGATGAAGACTGTGTACAGTGAGTACAGTTTGAGTCATTCAAGTGTTGTGGAATGGCACAAATGATTTCTTGATGGGTGAGAGTCACTGGAAGATGATGGTCATCCTGGACAGGCTTATCGTGTCATCACACCGAAAATGGTTGCGGAAGTGGATGCTTTAGTCTTGGACAACCACAGAATCACCTTGGACATGATTCATTGGTTACTGGATATTAGCATGGGCACTGCCCACACCATAATGCATCAACACTTGAGCTTTCGAAAAATCTGTGTGCAGTGGGCTCCGCACCAACTGACAGCCGAACAGCGCAATACTCGAATGGTGCTGTCTTTGAGCCATCTGCAACATTATTAGGAGGAATACAGCTTTCTGTTGCATATTGTCACAGGTGAAGAAACAGGATGTCACCATTTTGAACCATAAAGCAAGTGTTACAGCAAGCAGTGTAAATATGCAACTTCACCACCTCCAATGAAATCAAAGGTCGTGCACACCAGTTCTGGTGAAGTCATCATATCCTCCTTTTTTAACCACAAGGGCTCACTGCTTGTTGAGTTTGTGGAATGGGGAACCACCATCAATGCCCAGTGTTATCAAGCCACTTTACAGAACCTTAGACAAGCCATCAGGTCGAAAAACCTGCATGATAATACTCGTCCACACATGGCCAATGCAATGAAGATGACACTGCAGCAGTTTTGGTGGGAAACCCAGGAACATCCACCATACATTCTCAACCTTTCACCATGTGACTTACATGTGTTTGGACCTCAAACCAAGCTATTCGTGGATATCGATTCACAACGGACAATGAAGTGTGTGACTGGGTCCAGGCCTGGATCCGACAGCAGCCTACTAGATACAAGGATGGAATCGGCCAGCTAGTGCTGCAATGGGATAAATGAGGCAACAATTTTGGTGACTATTTTGAGTATGTGTACTGTGTATAACTACATTCTTGAGTTAATAAAATCGTTACCATTACTTTACACTAGTGACAGGGTTTCATTTGAACGCTCTTAATATAACAAAGGGGAACAAAAAGCTGCAGAATTTTTGCATTTATTTTGGTTCACCACTACTTGCATTTTTTGGCCTCTATAGATGTATTCTGAACCTCCAGGATTACTTTTATCATATAAAAAAACAGTGTTTGTGGCAAACTTAATGCCTTGAACATAAACAATCCAAAAAAGTAAGGTTAATGTTTTTCCATAACCCTTATTCAATATTATAGGTCATGACATCATTTACTGTCACTAAAACAAGTCTTAGTCTTCTACTGGAATGCCACTGGAGTTTCCTTGATTCTTAATAGATTGCACACATTTATACAAATGGTGTCAAAAAGAGTTTCCATCACATTCACACTTACTCATTCATATGACATAAATCAGAAATACTGATGAAAACAATAATTTTGCAGTTCTGTCAAAAATGTCTTTCATGGTTTTAACACTGTATCTGAAAGCACAAATAGCTGCTTGAATTTTATTGTTAAGAATGCAGATGCAGTAATTGGTTTTTGACTGTTGAGTAACTATTTGAATTAATAGCTATGGAAATCAAATGTGCCAGTCAAGCTTACTGAGTGTGAAGTCTTGAGTCACAGTACAGTTATGAAACACATAAATGTGCACATTTTCTTACAAATTTTGATGACGTAATCTGCCTCCTGTCTCTACATGCATAATGATTAACAATGTTGAAAAACTGTGACACATTCTGGCACAAAATCAGTAACTGTCTCAGGAACTAATGATCAAAGAACGGCCAGGATCAAAGTCAATGCCATAAATCCCACAGATCTGCATAACCAGAATGTCTGTTCCTAGTTAATATCAATGAAAATAATCAATTATTGACAATAATGGAAATATGGATAGCCAATGGCCCCAAAAGCTTGTAAAAGTTCAACCTTTGTGTGTGTGTGTGTGTGTGTGTGTGTGTGTGTGTGTGTGTGTGTGTGTGTGGTGGTGTGTTCTCCTGCTGCCGCTTGGTGAGTATGATTTTTATTTATCCATTTACATAATGTTCCTAATTTATGTTGCATATACTGACAGATACTCATGTTTTCTCTGCAAACCACCAAAGTAATTCAATATGGGATAGAGGAGGCTACCATCACTGCTGCAATGGAAGACTCCCTGAATTACATTTTGACATACATTCAAAGATTTGTGGCATCAGTGCCATGACTGGCTCCAGAAGAAACAACAGTATGTGACATTGGGATTAAAAACTGTCCTACGTGAGCTGTAGGCCTACTCCTTCCATTCATTTCATCTACATTTATAACATGTCGAAATTTTATTCTTACCACTTATTTGGTCCAGTATGTGTCAACTCCCCCAACTACACAAGATAGTGTTAGATTAATGCATATGCATTTGGAAGGATTTTGAGAAATATGATCACGTTCATGATTCAACTGAAGAACTACTGAAAGTTTTGATGTTCAATATAAGATTACAACATTCTCTAGAAAACTAAAAATCAGGTACTCATTGAACTGTTCAAAGGTTATCTAGTATGAAACATATATATGTGAAAAAACACGGGCCCTGGAGTATTGGGAAACATCTGGGATTTGATTTAAAATAATTTGGAACTATTTAATTGGAATATCTTGTATTTTTTAAACAATTAGTTAATTAATTTAATTTCTTTAATACCTTGCAAAGTATTGTATGTCTCCTGTGCATCAGCTAGAGTTTTGTTAGCTAACTTGAGTGCCTCTTCAGCTTCTTCTGAAGCTGCATGAACATCTGCTAGAAGATCATCAGCTTGCTGCTGTTGCTCTATGGCTTGAGCTAATAAATCTTCTGCTCTTATTAACTGCTCTTCAAGGTCATCAAGTGTTTCAGTCTCTGATTCCAGCAATGCCTCTGCATCCTCTCTGATCTGCTTGGCCTGAAGGGGAGAAAAGCAGATTTGAATTTTCAGCACAAAGCTTTCTAAGCCCAGTAAAGGTTTTAATTTAAACCAGACAATATAAGCATTCTGATAGATAATAAATAACTAGAAAACATACCATAAACAGTAAGTTACATATTCAGTGGAATGCAAATGACAACAGTGCATACATTTCTTGGGTTCCGAAAACAGATTTTTCCATAACAGCACAGCTACTGATGTACACTCAGACTGGGCCAAATTGTGACCTTTGCTGAGAATTGAGGAAGGGGGAAGATGAGGGTGAGCTAGGCTGCAGAACAAAACAAACAGGGGGAGTGTGGGGCTTGTAAGGGGAAATGGAGAGGGAACAGGAGAGTATGCAGCAAAAGATGAAGGACATGAACTAGCAGATTTAGCTGTAGGAGCGGCTGTGGCAACGAAAGATATGAGGCATCTACTTAATTGTGGAAAGCTGCTTTGTGGGATGGAGGAAGGGGGAAGGGGTGAAGGAAGTTTTGGGAAGAATTATTCCATATAGCACAGGTTGTGAAACAACTGATGAAGTCAATCACCTTAAGTTGAGCCCTCAGTCTGGCCATTCATCCAGGGTACTTAGTCTGTCTTTATAACTACACAGAACACTGAGCAGGGATTATAGCAAAGTTGATATGTGATGTAGGTGCTTTGTCACAGATGGATCTGACTCTGATGAGGCAGGAAATGCTGGTGATAGTGCTGGAATAGGAGGTGGTGGTCAAATGTATGGGAGAGCTCATGCACCTCTGTATTTCACAAAGATAATACCTACGGAACAAAAAGTTAAGAGCAAGAGTGGCATAGGAAGACACACAGTATTGAACAATTCTTGTCACTGGGTTTTCCACAAGAATATGACATACAGCACGAGTTGGAAGTAGGAATGGTTATGTAGGTTGCGGCTATACATGTCAGGTAGACTTAACAGCAAATACTGGTGGGATTCACATGTGCCTAAATGTGTTTTAGTTCTCTAAATTCTCAACATAAAGGAAGCAAGAAGTTCAGAGAACCTTAAAGTTGTTGCTAGTATCATTACTATGCATACTACATACTGTATTCTAGCTTGGAAACAGTCAGTTGAAAGGATAAGTATGAAAATTCATTTGCAGTATGACTGGCATTCAATGCATTGTGTACATATAGAGTGAGGTGCAAAGGTTATTGGATAAGTCCTAATATTGTGTCGGACCTACTTTTGCCTTGTGTGTGGCTGTGTGCTACTGGTGTAGTGCAGCACCTCAATGTGTCGTGGACTCAACAAGTAGTTGAGAGTCTCCCACAGAAATATAGAGCAATGCTGCCTCTATAGCTGTCCATAATTGTAAAAGTGTTTCCGGTGCAAGATTTTGTGCACAAAGTGACTTTTCAATTATGCCTCATAAATGTTTGATGAGGTTCATATCAGGCAATCTGGGTGGTAAAATTATTTGCTCAAACTGTCCAAAATGTTCTTCAAACCAACTATGAACAATTGTGGCCAGGTGACACGACACATGGTCATCCATAAAAATCCCAGCATTGTCTGGGAACATGCAGTCCATGAATGGCTGCAAATGTTCTCCAAGAACCTGAACATAACCATTTCCAGTCAATGATTGGTTCAGTTGGACCAACCTACACCATTACAAAGCCACCACTAGCTTGCACAGTGACTTGTTGGTAACTTAGTTCCATGTTTTTGTGGGGCTGTGCCACATTTGAATCTTACTATCAGCTCTTAACAACTGAAATCTTATCTGACCAGAACATGGTTTTCCAGTCATCGAAAGTCCAACCGATATGGTCACGAGCCTAGGAAAGGTGGTGCGAGCAAAGTCATGCTGTTAGAAACGGCACTTGCGTTGGTTGTCTGCTGCCACAGCCAACTACTGCCAAATTTAGCCACACTGTGCTAACTGATATGTTTGTCATACATTCCACATTGATTTCTGTGGTTACTTCACACAGTGTTGCTTGTCTGTTAGCACTGACAACTTTATGGAAACACTGCTTCCCTCAGTCGTTAAGTGAAGGACACCAAACATTGTGTTGTCCTTGGTGAGAGACAATGCCTGAAATTTGCTATTCTTGGCATACTTCTGGCACTGTGGATCTCGTAATACTGAATTTCCTAATGATTTCCAAAATGGAATGTCTCGTGTCTAGCTCCAACTACCATTACACATTCTAAGTCTCTTAATTCCCATTGTGCAGCTGTAATCACATTGGGAACCTTTTCACATGAGTCACTTGAGAACAAATGACAGCTCTGCCAATGCACTGCCCTTTTATACCTTGCATATGAGATACTACTGCTATTTATATATGTGCATTTCACTATCCGATGACCTTTGTCACCTCAGTGTATGTTCCTCATTTTGCCAGTTGCTCAGTAGACATCTACCTTCTGGTTGCAATATATCATCTTACACACAAGTAATCTGTTGTACTTACCCTTGCTGATATAGCTTCAGCATCAGATTTCAACTTAGCAATATCAGTTTGTGGAATATGAAGTGCAGATATTTCACTATAAATGTTAAGAGCATCCGTATGTGATTTCTCTGCCCGTTGCTTTGCATCATTTGTCAGTGCTTTTGTGAGTTCCAACTGATTTGCAGCAGAATCTATGTCGTTTTTAAGTTTTCTGATTTCATCACTGCAAAAGAAACATGATGTAATAGACATTTAAAATATTTTGTGCTACTTCTCAATAATTATAATAAAATACTAAATTTTACTACAGATTAGATACAAGTCTGACATTGATATGTTGTTAATGAGGTCATTTCAGTTGAATGAAGGGGTGATAGTCTCACCACTGTATGGAGTTATTCATTGGTTTAGTATCTGAAAAATAGTCTACAAGATTGTATTCTATCAGTACTTCTCTTCAATATGAACATTCAAATTATCATCAAGAGGGCTAGTTTGACAGACAATCACAATGGTGTGAAAATTAGGGACAGGAACCCTAACAGCTTCCAGTATATTGATGATAAGAATATAAAGCTCACAGAAGATATGTTGATATATTCACATTTTGGTACTGATTTTGGCAGCTGAGAATGTAACAACAAATTTGTAGTAAAGTGGATTATGCCAAAAAGTGAGTCTGAAAGCATTATAGTGAAATTTAAGCTTGAATGTTATGTTCATATGATGAGAAATTCTACTTTTGAAAAGGCTGTATTGCTAGCAGTGGTAAGTGGCAAATATGTGATGATACACCAATTGCATGCAGGATGTGCACCATCAAAGCAAATAAGGCCCTGACAATTCCAGAACTGAAAGAATATGTACAGGACAGATCAAGTTGGGGATAGAAACTCTTTAAAGTGACTGCTAGTTATACTTCACTGAATGAGTAAGTGCTGAGGAAACAGAAATATTTAAGTTCATCGACTTTAGAATAAGAATTTGAAAAGCAGCAGAAGGAGTACCTGTAGTCAAAATCATGGGTTATTTGTTTCATTAGTGGAACAAAACATTAACCACTGCAAAAAGAATGACTGTCAGAGCTTAACGCGTGATCAATGTTCCACTCATTACAGATGGAATACTGGCTTGAATGGAAGATTACATGACTTTTGGGACTCCTGCTGGATGATATTGACATCTTGCCACAATATTTTAGTGACAACCACTCAGTGATCTTCAGTTGAATGTTTTACACTGGAGATTGTTGATGCATATCACTAAATTTATACAAAAAATTACTGTGGAAGCACGAGTACATAGGTTCCCACAGCATGAGTGCCCTCTTTGAATATTGCTTCAGGTACATGTGTAATGGTGAAACTGCATGTGTGCCCTCTGCCAAACTGCTAATCCACAGAGTTAAAATTAAGATGTCAAATTAAAAATTAACCATACAGACCACACATTAATTGGCAGACAGGCAAAATCAAAAGGAAACTACTCATTAGCTTTTGGTCTCAGCCCTAGTCAGAGATGGAAACACACACCACACACATTCATTCGCACAAGCAATCACACCTCACACACAGCACCGCCATCTCCGACAGCGCTCAGGTCGGAATGTAATTGGTACTGGTTGCTTTTAATATAAGTATCATGGTAAGAGTCCAACTATTAACCCTTAACAGAACTAGTATTTCAGCTAAGTGAAAGGAATATATTTCGCTTAAAACACTTAGACATTTTACCTAAACAAGAGAACATTAAACAAAAAGTGCAATTTCCAGAAACCATTAATGTTTTAGAGGTCTTGAAAATTGACTGCTGAGTGCCTTAGAGCACCCACTTCCAGGAAATGGGGAGGTGTGCAGCCCTGGACCGAATTTGCCTGATGGATTAATGATGGGGGGCAGGTATGCCAGCCAGCCTGGAAGTGGTTTTTATGTGGTTCTCCACACCCCCTAGGTAAATACTGGGCTATTTGCCATGTCCTGCCCCACATACTTGATGCGCGAACATTTTGTAACAATATGTAACATTTTACCATGCAATTACACTAGATGCAGTCAGAAAGGAGTCATTCCATGTCAAAGGGAACAATATTAAACAGTGTCCCCACTCAGCCATCTCCAAATCTAATGAAATTTAGTGTGAAGGTTCTATATGGTCTTTGATGCTTATATACCAAATTTCAGTCCAGTATCTTCAGTGGTTGAAATTTTAGTGGCTTTTAAACAGAGGTTACTCATCTTCACATCAAGTAGAAAAGTGCAAATGCCCGAAGTTTGCTAGGTTTTCTTAAAAGTTCTAGCAAACATAAGGTCATTTGCTTCAATGTACACAAACAACTTCTTATGCTGACTCACACCATGACAATAATTACGGATTTAGCCACACCTAAATATAGATACAAGCCTCTAAAGTGGCTAAAACATTCATAGTGCTGTTCTGAGAGCCAAGGTTTGACTGACCACTCCTACTTTCCATATGAACCAATCACACCAAAACTTCAGAGTGTTATTCCAATCTATGGTGTCTATATACGGATCAAATTCAAATAACATTGGATGCCCAGATGAAAAGATACGCATTTACAAAGTTGGCCAAAATTTTCTACATGCAAATTTTAGGTTTTTTTGGGGGGGCTGTATGTCAACTGTGTCTTGTTGAATCCTTTTTTTTCTTGTCACAGCTGGAAAGAGCATGCTTTAAGCTTTCAAATCTATAATGTTTAATTTCTGTATCTTGCATACTGATGAGTAAGAATGCCTATCAAAAATAGGGAAAATTGATTATCAATAAATACAAAAAGTTAATACAATTTGAAGTTGTAAATAAAAAAAAGTGTAATTGTAGTGTCTTTTAATAGTATGAGATTTGCCAGTGGTTTGGGGAATGTAATTATGCTAATAAGAAGTGTTTGTAATTATTTTACAGTACAGAATATAAATGTAATAAAACCTCAGAAAATGCTCTTAAGATTATAAAACCTAGAAGATCATAATGGAATGCTATGTTGCTTTAGAACATTTTAACCTAACAATGCATGGTGGTGTATATATGCATTGTCACTCAATTTCATTTGGCATTATAAAGCAGCAACAGTTTTTTAAAGGCTCTATCCTTGCAGCAGTGATACACTGCTGAATCATCACTTTCAGTTGTTGCTTTCATTACTGACAATTTTCACAGTTTCAGTCTTCCGTGAGTGTAATCTTTGGTGTTGACATTATACAACCTTAGGTTTGAGTCCTGAGTGTTTGAATAATCAATAATCATTGTTGCAGCTGAAGGTAAGCACTAAAACAGTATTTTTTATACCCTAATTTGCATATTTTATATACAAACAACACTAAATCTGCTATGCTTCAAACCAGGGTATTCATGAGCTATCAAAATTGCTTGTTATAGGTCAATAAACTATTATATAAAATGAACCAAGAGACCCTTGCACCCTGCTACTTTGGTGGATCAAATGGAGCTGACAGTCATAAGTCATCGCCATTCCATTATGGCAAAAGTCAGCTACAGTCAGTTAAGGAAATGTTGCCAATGACAAGGAGCTTCTACAACATAGATGTGGGCTTTATATTAGTGAAGATACCCAAATTTTTTCATGCCCTAATACCTTATCGATAACAAAATTTCAATTCCTGCAGAAGACTTGCTGCAACCCACTTGGTAAAGAAAAACATTTAACCAAGAAACCTTTAACACCAGTAACCATTGCAGTGTCTGATAGGTTGAAGTTTCAGGCTAATGAAGTTTTTAAACCTGGTCAGAAATTTTGTACCAAACATAGACATGAAGTGACCCAAAAAGAACCATCCCACCATGATAAGCAACAGTCACCACCCACTGAGGAGGTTTACCATTAAAGCAACAATGGATCAGCAAAAGGAATTCAATGGGATATGTATAGTGCAAAGTTCTGAAAGCCCAAGGCAGCATTACTACGGTAATTGTGACTGCTACTGGTGTGAGCCAAGTAGATATTGCTCAAATACTAACAGAAGGGTGACAAAAATGTAAAGATATGGACAGCTTAATTGAAGAATTTAAGAGTAAGCTTCAACTTCAAGCAATTACAGTAAAGTTCAAATTTTGACCCAGGTTCCAAATAGTTGAACTATTGAAAAAAAAAAAAAAAAACGGCTAAAGAATTTGCTGTTTCAGCTAAAATGGTGAAGAAGGCTAAGAAACTAAAGATGGAAAATGGGATTTTGGCAACAACTGCAAACTGAAAAGGGAAAAAACTTGTTGATGAAGTAAAAAATAATTCCTCCCATTTTTTGAAGATGATGAGTTTTCTTGTTATACCCGGGCAAAAAGGATTGTGTTACAGTAAGAATAAACAGGGAAAAGATTCACAAACAGAAATGCCTGCTCCTTTGTAACCTGAAAGAAATGTTAATTGCTTATGTTAAGCAATGTGGAAATCAACTGAACTTCTCAAAATTTTGTGAGCTCTGGCTGAAATGGTATACTGCAGTTGGTGCCTATGGATCACATTCATGTCCATCCAAGATTTGATGGAAAAAAAACCAACAACTGAATGCAATTTGGAATCAAAAGATTGTATGCTGCAGTGTTGTGGGGAATGTCCAGGAAATGCAACTAGAGGCTTTTCTTGAAGACACTTTTAAAGACTATGACCCTGAAGAAACAATGGAATACAAGCAGAGGATCCATACTGACAGAGACACATTGGGGACATGTCAGAGAACTGTTGAAGATTTCATGGAGGCACTGATTTTGAAAACTACTGATTTAAGAAACCATCACTTTGTTTCAAAACACCAAAGTTTATACCTTAAGCAGCTAAAAGGAAATCTTGCAGAAAATGAATTAATTATATTGATGGATTACACTGAGAATTATTCATTTGCTGTTCAAGATGTGCAAGGATTTCATTGGGAGAATAGTCAGGCCACATTACATCCATTTGTTGCCTATTTAGGTGGCAAAGAATGTCAGAGTATTAGCATTTGTATGATCAGCAACTGTCTCCATCATGATACCATTGCTGTTCATGCCTTTCAAATAAAGTTAATATCACATTTAAAGACAAAGATTGAAAACATTAAGAACATTTATCATGTTAGTAATGGTTCAGCTACTGAATATAAGAATTTCAAAAATTTCATCAGTTTATGCCTGCACAAAGGATTTGGCATTTACTGCAGAATGGAATCTTTTCTGGAACAAGCCATGGTAAATTGCCTTGTGATACCACTGGGGGAACAGCACAAAGACTAACTGCCCATGCTAGTCTGCAGAGGCCCTTAGACGGCCAAATATTGACTCCATATGATTAGTTCAAATTCTATGATGATGGTATTCCAGGCATAAAGTGTTTTTATGTACCAAAAGAAGAAATTAAAAGAATTGAGCCTGATCAAGAAACAAGGTTTGCCATGGGAATTACAATATTTTAAACAAGAGAAAATCATCAGTTTAAGCCAATTAATTGAAATCAGCTCAGAGTAAAGAGAGTTTCCAATGATGCTACAGCATTCACAGTTAATGCTTTCAAAGCAGATGAAGAAATTCTAGCAATATCAATTGCAAGTTTACAACCAGGATAGTATGTTTCATGTATGCATGACAATTTTTGGTCGGTTGGAAATGTGTGTGGAGTTCCACATGAACAACAAGATGACCTCATCAGCTTTATGCACCCACACATTTCTGTTTGTCCCTTCCACTGGCCAACTGCTAAAGACACCTGCTGGATTTCTGATAACATATTTTCATGACTTTAGAAGCACCATCAACATCATCATCAGGACTAAACAGAACAGTTATCCACAATCTATCCTTGACAGAATTGTAGAACTTTTTAACCACAAATGGAAATGACTCTTTAGTACTTCCATTTTGCAAGTTTGCTGTGTTGTGTATTATACTTGTTTTTATGGGATGTGTTGAATTAATGTTTGAAACTGATTTATATACTCAAATAACAAGATTAATTATGAGACTTAATGAGCAAAATATTTCACTGCTCAATCTTCTCGACGTGCTAAAATAATAACTCCTGACACATATTCTTATTCATCAATACACAATATCCAGAAATTAAACAGTATAGCTTTGAAAACTTAAAGCATGCTCTTTCCAGCTGTGGCAAGCAAAAAGGATTGAAAAACACACAACTGGGACATCTTCCGCCAAAAAGACCCAAAAATTTCCATGTAGTAAAGTTTGGCCAACTTTGCAGATGTATATCTTTTCAGCTAGCCATCCAATGGTAATTAAATTTGATCCATACATGAACGTCATAGATAGGAATAACATTCTGAAGTTTTGGTGTGATTGGTTCATATGAAAAGTATCTGTGGTCGGTCAAACCCCAGCTCTTAGAATAGCGCAACAAATCTTTTAGCCACTTTAGAGGCTTATATCTATACTTAGGTGAGGCTAAATCCATAATTATTGCCATGATGTGATTCAGAATAGAAAGCTGTGTATGTACATTAACGTAAATGACCAAATGTTTGCTACAACTTTTAAAAAAGCCTAGCAAACTTGACACATGTGCACCTATGTATGTGATGCGAAGGTGAGTAACCTCTCTTTAAAAGCCCCTAAAAATTCAACCACTGAAGATACTGAACTAAAATTTGGTATGTACTCATCAAAGACTGTATAGAACCTACACAACACATTTCATTAGATTTGGAGATGGTCAAGTGAAGACCTGTGGTCCGCTTGCTGTGGAATGACCTAAAGAGTACATGGATTTCTCCCTGGGGAGGGGAAAAGGGGGGTGGGGTGAGATGGGACTGCCAGCAGCTCTAAAATGTCTTTTGAAGCAGCGACCCCATCATAAACAGCCTATCAACAAGTATGGTTGGTTCTCCATGAAATAGGAGAAGTACCATACGACCCCATACCCGGCATTGGCTGGATGAAGGGCACTGGACAGGAAAGTTGGTCATGGAAACATAATGAATAGGAACTAGAATAAAACATTCTGACATGCATAAAAAATTGAAATGAAACAAAAATAGAAATTCCTGGTTGGAGCAATACATAAAGTAAGAGAAAGACAACCACTCACCTATAGCCGAACAATGCCTGGAGCACAGAAACGTATAACACAAAACAGCATTCAGATTAGCTTTCAACCAATAGTCCTTTTTCTAACAAAAGTACACAAATTCACACCCACAACCACATAAGACACCTAAATACACACACCAGTGGCCACCACAGTGAAACTAACTACTGATACTCTATTACTGAAAGCAGCTGCCTGAGCTGATGGAGGTGGGGAAGTAGGGGGTAGTAGGAAAGAGGCAGGTCTGTGGACAGAGGAATCAGTGGCTGGACAACAAGACAAAAAGTATGTAGAGGGAACAGCCAACAGAAATGTAGGATGAGAGAGGGGGGGGCTGAAAGAGAGGGAAAAGAAAAGGTGAAAATGAAGAGGGAGAAAGGGAAGGGAGAGATGGGGGAGAGAAGAGAGTGAGTGAGGAGGGAGGAGAGAGAGATTGGGGGAGAGGAGGGAGGGAGAGAGAGAGAGAAATAGAGAGAGAGAGAGAGAGAGAGAGAGAGAGAGAATGCTCACACAGGGAGTGGTGGGAAGTAGAGTGGTGGGACAAAACAGTGCATGTCTTGATGGATAGAGAGTGGTGTGGGAAAAAGATAATAAAAAAAAGAAAGGGGGGGGGGGGCAAGGTAAGGCAACTGGGAAAGATTAGCAGATGTTTAGGTCAGGGTGATAGTTAGAGCACAGGATATATTGGAGAAACAGTTCCTGTGTGTGTTGTTCAGAGGAACTTGTGCTGGAAGCATGTATCCAAATGGCTCAAGTACTGAAGCAGCTGTTGAAGTTATTTGTGTTGTGGTGTGCATTATGTTTGGCAACTGGATTGTCGAGCTTGAGGTCTGACAGAGTTTGGCAGCATCCATCCATATGAGGAGACAGTTAGTTACTTATTGTTCCCTCGTAGAATGCTTTACAGTAATTGCAGCATACCAATATATAATATGGCTACTTCATATGTGGGCCTGCCTTTTATTGGAAAGGAAATGCCTGTGACTTGACTGTTGTAGAGGGAAGTGGGGCGGGTAAATGGGACAGATCTTACACCACAGGGATATGACCCATGGGATGCAGGACTGGGAATAGGATTTAAACAGGGATGGATGAGGATATCCTGTAGGTTGGGTGGCCACTGGAACATGACTTTGGGAGATGTGGGTAGGATATTCCTCATCTCGGGGCACAATAAGAGATAGCTGAAGCCCCGGTGGAGGATGTGGTTGAGCTTTTCAAGGCCACTGTGGTACGGGGCCATCAGAGGAGTGCAGGTCGGTGGCTGGTTAACAGGTTTACTGGTGTCAGAGGAGCAGACAGCACAGGAGATTTGTTTGTGGATGAGCTTTTTACTTCTGACGAACGCCTTTTTGGCCAAAATCTTAAATGTAACAGTAGTCTTTTCATTGTACCTGTCTGTGACTCAGCAACTCCTCTGTGTGGCGAGTAGCAATCTATCCTTTACATAATATTGTTGTTATCCCATCCAGGACTTTCTGTTCTTTGAGTTTGCCAAGTGTTAGTTGAATAGTATAGATCAAAATGCATCAATTTAGCAAACATATCTCACAATTGTACATTACATGACAAACCTCAGTAAGCATAAACTTATACATTTCTGTTGCAGCTTACACATGAATACAAACACATGCACAGTGGATTCTACTGAAAGAAAACGCCATTTAAAAAGTAAAATAGGAAATTAACAATAAAAAATTAGCAGCTTTTAAAAATAAGAGATTGTTGTAATAATATACGTGCAAGTAGTTGTTGTGTGAGCAGCAACATATGATTGTCTGCATTATTGTAGTAGCAGCAGTCTATGAAGAAGCTATCAAGCTGGACATGCAGCACTTTTACACATCATGTTCTGTCCAGCATATATGCAAGTGAAGCTAATGTACTAGCTAATCCTTATTACATAAAACTTAACATCTTCTAAGGTCTAAAACATCGATCTTCATGCAAGATTTATAAAATGAAAAATATGTATACCTGCACATACAAACTGACCTCACCAGAACTAATTGAGTGAGTGTTTCAAATATTCAGGAATGAATGTTATGTGCTGAACTTTCAGAAGCACTGTTTCCTACATACATGACATGAAAAGCATTTATTTATATTATATTCATATGCTCTACCTCAGATTCTGTTGTTGATCAACAGCTTGCTTTGCCAGTTCGTATGCCTGTGTTGAGGTGTTGACAGCTTTCTCAGCTATCTGTTTGATAGCATTGGCTTCTTGTTCATGGCTATAACAATAAGCAAATAAATAATTGTGGCTATAACTACAAAATAAAAATTTTAAGATTCTTAATACATTGGTTAAAACAGTTCTTAGCCTATGAATAAATCGCAAACCATAAAGAGCAATGTAGGTTTCTTTTGACAGAAATAAACTGGGGCTGTATTCTTGTAAGCTAATAAAGTCTGCTGCAGTTATCTTTCCTTTTGCTTGAAACACAAAGTAATTTCCACATTATGAATAGTGTTGGAACATTTATTACACACACAACACAAATATATACCAGCTGACTAAAATTTAGTCATGCAGGTGTGTAAGCATGTACTGTGTGTGTGTGTGTGTGTGTGTGTGTGTGTGTGTGTGTTTGTATGTATGTGATGTGTGCATACTCTAGCTGGAAAAAGGATTTATGCAAAAGCTAGCAAAGTTTCCCACTTATCTCCTTAAATTCTTTACATTCCACCAGGGCTTTCCATTTTTGTTTGTATAAAATTGCTAACAACTTATTATTTTAGAAGCACAAATATAGAAAGTTTACCAAACTCTTCCTTACATATTTTCTAGTAGAGCATTACAATAAGAATTTAGGATTTTTTAATCACTCCTGCAGCATATCTCAAAAAAAAAAAAAAAAAAAAAAAAAAAAAAAAACAATTTGTCACAGATGAAAACATTACTCTTAACAGAGCACTAAACCATACAAAATTATTTATTTTAAACCAGAAACTGTTTCTACAATTCTAATTCTGTGAATGCATTTTATGCGCTGTGATCAAAAAGTGACAGGAATTTTCGTTTTTCTTAAGGTATCTTTATTTATTCATCAACATCAACTTTATCCCCTTCAAAGTAATTTTTGTTTTTCTTAAGGCATCTTTATTTATTCATCATCAACTTTATCCCCTTCAAAGAACCCCCCCCCCCCCCCCCCCCAGCCTCCCCCCAGCCCCCCCCCCCCCCCCCCCAGAAACAATACACCTGTGCCAGCCTTTTCCCAATCTTGGAAACACTTCAGGGGCTCATTTTTCATTAAGATATTCAGCTCCTACACTGATTCTGTTTTTATCTCATCAATGGTGGAAAACGATGTCCTTTCATGGTTCTCTTAAGCTTCGGGAATAGAAAGAAGTCACAGCAGCCATGTCTGGTAAATACAGTGGATGAGGCACAATTCTGGTCATTTTATTTGGACTGCATCATACAAATGGTGCACAACTTCCAGCCACAACAACAACAAAAAAGTTAGAACTTGTTTGGTATATTTTTTCTCACTTGTACATGATACTGCTACACATGTTGGAACATGTTTTTATTCCTAAAATGCTGTAACTACAGTCCTCCTATACCATTGTTTCAAAATGAATGTTGCAGAGTGTATTGGTCTGACGTTTTTCTTCACTGTGATAAGAATGCCATAGTGTGAGACAGTTAATTAAAAGAATCACTCACTGGCATGCTGTATGTGATACTGTTCCTGTCTCAGGTCACCTATGTCTACACCTTTACTCCACAAGCTACCTTACAATGTGTAGCAGAGGGTACTTTATGTAACACCCCTATTTCTCCTATTTCAGTCATGAATGGTTTGGGGAGAACAACAATTGCTGGTAATTTTCTGTGTGGATTCATATGTCTCCAATTCTACCTTCAAAGTCTTTTAACGAGACATATGTATGAGGAAGGTATTTATCAACTGACTCTTCTAAGAGCATATGCTCTCAAAATTTGACAGTAAATGTGTGATGCAGAATGACTTTCTTGCAGCATCTGCTATGATGCTTTTGTCCTCCCTATTTTTCCATGTGCAAAATGTGCTGCTCTTCTTTTGATCTTCTCTATTTCCTCTATCAATCCTATCTGGTACTAATCCTAGAATGATTAGCAACATTTAAGTATTGGTTGAATGAGGGTTTTGTAAGCTACCTCCTTTGTGGATGAACTATATTTCCTGAGAATTCTTCTATTGAATCTCTGTCTGGCATCTGCCTTATCTGTGATTCGTTTCATGTGATCCCTTATCTGTGATTAGTTTCATGTGATCCTTCCACTTTAAGTAGCTCCATGTGCAGATTCATAGATATTTTTTGGAAGTAACTTCTCCCAGTGATTGGAGGACATGCTACTGAGCACAGCATGCTCAATTTCAGTGGCTGTTTCACAATCATTCCTTCTGGATCCTTTTTCCCAACACCAGCTTCTGTGAACTACACAGATGGGAGTTGTCCTTGAAACACACCTTTTGTTCCCGTAACCCTTCTAGGCTCTACCTCCACTAGCCTCCACTACACACCCATTTTCCATCAGACCCCAAAGTGTCCTCATGTCACCAACATTGTGCACCACACAAACTTACCAGTGGCAGAGCCCTTATGTCACATTCCTATCCCATGCAACTGCTGCCTATTCCTACCCTGTACACACCACCTTTCTCAGAATTATCAGCCCTCCCAGTCCCTGCCACCTTTCTCCCTTCTCCCACTCTACCCCACACAATCTCTCACCCCCGATAACCTGCAGAACTGCAGGCCTAGCATTGTGTATTCAGCTGACATATATCATTTCATATTTCAAATAACAGCTTGAAACGGAAAATTATGCAAACAATAAAACTATTCCATGTAGAAAGTCCTTTATCTTCAGTGACTGAATAAGGCTAAAGGCAAAAACACTAGAAATAGGCACACAGTGTAACGGAATTTAAATGTGCACAGACAGACAGGTAGTAAATTCAAGATTATGTTATTGCATATGGTGTAATAAAAATAAAAGGTGTATAGTTAGACTGCACACTAGATACAAAATGTATATTTATGTATGGTGCTACTGTATTTAAAAATGATATACAGCAATTACACGAGGGGTAGCGAAAATAAACTTGACTTTTTTAACTTATTTATTAACATTTTAAGCATAAACCTTCAGTTCCCTTCAAAGTACTCTCCACTTGCACTAATACACTTGTCTAATCTTTTATTCCATTTTTCAAAACATTGTTTAAATTCTCTTTTGTGATACTTGACATCGCCTCTGTCATCTTTTACTTCATCTCAGCAACATTAGTAAAACACTTTCTTTTGATGTCTCTTTTCATTCTAGGAAACAAAAAAAAGTCACACGGGGCAAGGTCAGGTGAGTAAGGGAGATTGAAGAACAGAGGTCATACTATTTTTGGTCAAGAACTGTCATACAGACAGAGCTGTATGAGCAGGGCCATTGTCATGATGGAAAAGCCAGTCACCTGACTGCACAAATCAGGTTGTTTCTGCTGCAAATTGTTGTGCAATCTTTCCAAAAATTCCAAGTAGAAAGCCTCGTTAACTGTCTGACCCTGCAAAACAAACCTTGAATGGATGACTCCTCTCATATTGAAAAAGAAATCAGCATTGCTTTAATGTTTGATTTCACCTGATGGGCCCCCTTGGGGTGAGGCAACTTGAAATTGATGGTTGCTTTAATTCAAGAACACAAGTATAGCACCAAGTTTCGTCACCTGTGATAATTTTTGAAAAAAAAATTTGGATCATTTTGGGACTCTTCTTTCCAAGCAAAACATGCTTACACATGACGTTGTTTTTGTTCATTGGTCAGCAGTCGTGGCACAAATTTGGCAGCCACCTTCTTCATTCCAAAATCTTCCATCACAGTTCACCGCACTGACCTCCAAGTCAGTCCCAACAGCTCCACAATTTCTGTCACTGATCTTCATGATGATTGCATTAATGTTTTCAAAATTTTCATGAGTTCAGGCCAAGAAAGGAAGACCAGAATGAGGTTTGTCACCAACTGACATTTCACCATTTTTGAAATGGGACAAGCACTCATACACTTGGGTTTTCCCCCTTGCATGCTATTTTTAACATTTCAAGAGTTTCTGTTTGACTTTTTGCGGAAAAAAAAGAATGGAATTTCATTGCCGCATGCTGTTAATGAAAAGCAGCCATTGCAAAAATGACAATCACACAAAACAGTTGTCACTATAAAATCACCAAAATTTAGTCCTAACCTTCTTCAGTGATGGCACTCGACTGGCTTACTGAATCATAAAGTTCGTTCTGTGTGCTCCTAGCTGCAAGATATGCTACTACAAAAGTTCTGCACCCCCCCCCCCCCCCCAAAATTAGTTCTGTTTCTTTTTGGTACCCCCTTGCATAGTGTCTGTAATTATTATTTTGTAAAACTGACAATGCAAATATGCACTTGGATCTGACCAATATATGTACATCCAATGCTGCTAAATAAACAACAAACCAGCTTACTGACATTGAAGACAACAACAAAAAACTACAATATCTGTTGCTTTAAATTGCATTAACTACCATTCAGTGTTATAATTCTATACAGATCTGATTTCCACATTAACAACAGTTCCAGCTCAAAATCTTTGTATCTTACTTTTGTCCTTTTTCCTCTTATAAATACTGAAACATGCTGTGTTAACAGTGTTTGCAGAGACAGCATACCAGCAACAATGGAACTGGCATGAGTAGGTATAAGAAGATACAATTAGATTCTCTTCGAGTGATTAAGAGAAACTTAAATCAGGATGGCTTTATTAGGATCACATTAATGATCCTTTTCAATAACATTATTCTTTCTAATCCAATTAGAACTACAAGTCTCTGAGCTGGAAAACACTGATATATTTACTACTATGATAATAGTATCCCACATTATTACATTTGCCAGAGAAAAAAATCCATAAAACATTTGTCTGTGCTGTAATTGTTTTGGTCATTGTGATCCATATGTGGACACAGGTAAATCATGGTAACTTTCTTTCCCATTGAGAACCTATTCCTCATTTAAATTTTCATTGGTTAGTATCTGTCACTTCTGCTACAGTTCTACAAGAACTAAACACACTATTCACTATTGTGTTTTCCTGTCTCTGAACATGTCTGATGTGTAACACTAACTAAATGCTTTCACTAGGCAATTCATTCTAAACTGCATGAGTGTTTGCGAGTTGCTATTTTTCTGGAATGAAGTGTATCTCTCCAACAACCTGCCACTGAATAATGCTTTCCATCTGGTCTAACTACAGTTCATTCTAATGAAAATAAGCAATCTTTGAATGTATAAGTGGACAGATAACAAAATCTACTCTCCAAGCAGTGGCAGGAGCAAACACATAAAAAAGTTAAAGAAATTGCAAGCTTTCCTGACAGAAGGGTTAAAGTAGAAGGAAGAGGGATTAAGGAAAAGTACTGGCAAGGTTTAGGAAATGGGAAAAATTATGGAAAAGTTGTCACGAACCATGAGATCTTGAAGGTGGAAGACAGGGTAATAAGCAAGACAGAGATTACTGACAAAACATTGTGCAACAGTTAATAATGGGAGTGGAAAATTAACAACATTATATGTGGTAGAGGTAGGGGGTGAGGAAAGATAGACAGGTCAGAAAATAAAAGAATTAGAAAACTGAAAGGGAGTGAAGAAAGAAATAGTCACTGAGAAGAAATGCTGAGTCTGAAAAAATTAATGTAATTTAAGGCCAGGTAGGCGGCGAGAACAAAAGACATGTTGTAACACCAGTTCCATCCTGCAGAGTTCTGAGAAACTAATGTCACGAGGAAGAATCCAGATGGCATGTGTTCACAAAACAGGCTTTGAGGTCTCAACTGACAAATTGTAGAGCATGTTGGCAACAGGATACTGTGTGTTGCCAGTATATACCCTCTGTCTATGCCCATTCATCCTAACTGTTAACTTGGTTGTAGTCATACCATTGTAGAAGGCTTTGTAGTCTTTACATAACAGATGGTACATGACAGGTGTCTCTCTCTCTTTGATAATGTATGTTTTGCCAGTTACTGAGCTGGTATAGGAGGTGGTAGGAGGATGTATATGGTAAATGGGTGCAGAAGGAGCGTAGGATCTGACCTGCACATTGTGAAGATTGGGGGAGGGAGGGGGAGGAGAGTGGGCAACAGAAAGCTATTCTAGTTGTGGTGGGCAAAATGTGAGATGGACTGGATCTCATTTCATAGCATGTTTTTAGAAAGTCATAGCCTTGTCGGAACAGCTGGTATTCAAGACCAGTATAGTAATGAGTGACAAGAGGTGTAGTCCAATAATGTTTACTGGAGAGCTCAGTAATATTAGGACTGCATGTGACAGCCCAGGAAATCGGTTTTGAACTAAGCTGGTGGTGTAATTATGTCCAGTGAAGACTGAGGTGAGGATGGTGGTATATTGCTGTAAAGTGTCTGCATCTGAACAAGGCTCATGGGAGGGAATGTTTGACATGGAAAGGATGGCAACTGTCAAAATATAAGTACTGTTGTTTGTTAAGTAGGTTTAATTTGAACAGAAGTGTAAGCTGACCCTCAGTGAGGAGGAGATCAACATCAAGGAAAGTGACATGGTATTCAGAACAGGACCACATGAAATTTAATTGGAAGAATGTGTTTAGAGATTCCAAAAAATTTTTGCAGGTCAGCCTCACCATGAGTCCATATGGCAAAGATGTCATCAATATATCTAAACCAAAAGCAAGATTGAAGGCTTATGGATTCCAGGAAAGACACCTCTAAGCGACCCATGAAAAGGGTTGACACAGGAAGAATCCATTCTCGTTCCCCTAGCTGTGCCCCAGATCTGTTTGTATGTCTGCCCCTCAAATGTAAAGTAATTGTTCATAAATGTAAAGTTGCTTAAGGTGAGCAGGAAGGACATCATAGGTTTGGAATCAGGTGGGCACTGGTTGAAGCAATGTTCAGTAGCAGGTAGACCATGTATAAGGGGGATATTTGTATAGAGGAAGGTGGCATCAATGGTGAGAAGCAAAGGGCGTGGTGTGAGTGGGAGTGGCGCAGATTTCAGATGATCTAGGAAATGGTTGGTGTCTTTAATACAGGAAGGGAGTTCTTGTATTATAGATTGCAGGTGTTGATCAACTAAGGCAGATATAGGTTCAGTCAGTGCTTTGAAGCCAGAAACTATAGGGCAGCAAGGATGCTTGGGTTTGTGTGTATCTTAGGAAGAAGGTAAAAGGTAGGGGTGCATGGTTTGGGAAGGGGTGAGGGGAGGGAGGTAAGAATTTCTATGGATTGAGGTGTTAGTCCTTGTGAAGGACCTGAGGTCTTAAGGAAGAGCTTGTAGGTCACTTTGTATTACATATATGGGATCTTGATGGCAGATGCTGTACATAGAGATGTAGACCCTTGCTTACATACCATCATCAGTCAAGTAACACAGTGATAGATCACATGTCTGCTGGAAGGATAATGTGTTTTGGAGGAATCAGTAGTACCAATATCAACATATGGTGACACCCAATATATTAATGAGCTGCTTTGACAAGGCTATGACTTCCTAAAATTATACCTTGGAATGGGGTCAATTCTGTCTGACATTTTGCCTACCACACCTAGAATAGCTTTTCATTGCCTACACCCCCACTCCACCCCCGCATAGATTTCATACACAGCTGAAGGTGGAAGATAGGGCAATAAGCAAGACAGAGAGTACTGACAAAACATTGTGCAATGATTAATAGTGTGAGTGGAAAACTAACAACATTATATGTGCTAGAGGTAGGGGGTGAGGAGAGACAGACAGGTCAGAAAATAAAAGAATTAGCAAATGGAAAGGGAGTGAAGAAAGGAATAGTCACTGCAAAGAAATGCCGAGTCTGAAGAAATTAATGAAAATTAAGGCCAGGTAGATGGTGAGAATGAAGGATGTGTTGTAATGCTAGTTCCACCCTGCAGAGGAGCTCTGAGAAACTAATGACAGGGGGAAGAATCCAAATGGCATGTGTCGAGAAAAAGGATTTGAGGTCACAACTGCCATGTTGTAGAGCATGCTGTGCAACAGGATATTGTGTGTTGCACTCTACCAACCTGCTGACAGGTTACAGAGTCAGATCTGGCCAGCCTCACCCTCAGTTGCATGCTGTCATTCTGACTAGGATTATCAGACTAGTAGTGTGGCCACTACATGGTAAATGTCTTCTTGTACAAGCTATTCTGAACAGAAGGATCTCATCAAGGTCATGCAACAGGCTTTACCAGTGTTGCTCTCTAAGTACCTGGTCTGTCCATGTTACAGATATGGAGGTATATCATGTGCTATTTTTGACATGGATTTCTCCCTCCTGTATCAGCTGTTGCAGCAGGTGGCCCAGTTGCAACAACTTTCCTCATTGTCATTTGACAATTTATGTTCATTGTTATCTTCCTATTATCACCACTGCATGCACATCATGGCAGCTATGTCTGAATTCTACCAATTCAAGAAGCAGCCCCATCAGTCTTATCATGCCTGGGCCGCAACCCTCCATGGCCTTAGCTGCAAGTGCCACTTTGTCATGACTGAGTCAAAAGAATCGTATGCAGACATCACGGTTTGCAATATTATCATCCACTCTGCCCTGGGTAAGGTCCCGTAATGCTCCCTCCAATTAGAGAACCCTCCCTTGAAGAAGTTTTGTGAATTTCCCAGTCGCACAAGGTCTCACACACAACTGATCAGCAGCTGGAAGGCTGGTGTGGCATCGAGGCCATACATGGTGACCCAGATGCATTTGCTGCATACAGGGAGGGTCATGTAGCAGCAGTGCAAGCTGGCCAATCCAGTGGCTTCCACACAGTGCATAAACAGCATTCCATCTGCTGCTCCCTGTTGCTGTCATGTGCATCTTGTTGCTCAAACATGACAGGACAGAGTGTTTCCAGCATTGCGTCATCTGTTGTAAGTATCAAAATAAAAGGCCACATTGTGGTAGTATGCAACTCAATGGCACAGAATGCAGCATCAGAGAACATGGATATGGATATCCAGGAAGTGTTATCACCAGGACCAGTTCCTGATCTGGATTCCAACAAGCTTTTTATCAAAGGTTTGGTCCTCTTGAGACAGTTGTGTCTGCAGGTGGACACAGATGCAGAGGTTTCCCTGCTTAATGTCCAAACATATTCATATTCAGACCTTTGCTCACTGCCACTGTTGCCTGTAAAAAGGTGCCTCCACGGATATGGTAAACAGCAAATCCCTCTGCATGCCCAATTCAAGGCTGAAGTTACCAATAAGTCAATTATCTGTATTATCATCCATGTTGCTAGTTCAGCAAACCTTTTCGGTTTTGATGCCTTTCAGGCCTTTGGCTTTTCAGTCACAGATCAATACAGTTGATATCTGCTGAAGTCCCCTATCAATCATTGGAATCTGTGCTTAGAATTTCAGGATCTCTTTACAGAAGGCCTAGGGTGTGTCAGAGACTTTCAAGCTTGCATAACCTTGAAGCAGTTAGCCCATCCGACATTTTTTCATGCTAGGCAGATTCCTATAGCCCTACATTCCTGAGCCAAGGCGGAGCTGGACTGGCTCACATTTCTTGGAGTTGTGGTTCTCATTTCCTCTAGACAATGGGTCACACCCCTTGTCATCATGAAAAAATCCTCTGCTGAGTTGTGACTTTGCGGCGATTTTAAGGTCACCTAGAATTTACAGTCTGTGGTCACCACATACCCATTGCCACATCTGAACTAATTGTTCACACACTTAGCAGGGGGTCAATTCTTCTCCAAATTTGATTTTTCCTATGCATATCACTAGTTAACCCTGGATGAGGATTCCAGATGTACCATATTCTTCATATCCCTTTTGACTTGTATCAATACCAACTGTTGATGTTTGTGGTGGCAAGTACCCCTGCAATTTTGCAATGCTACCTGGAACAGGTCATGTCCACAATTCCACAATGTTTCAACTAGATGAGTGACATTGTCCTTACTAGACATACTACAAGTGACCAACTGCAACATTCTCTGGGCCCTTTCTCATGCCATGGGCCTGTGTTGCAGTCTGCAGAAGAACAAATTTTTCAAACCATCTCTTGAGTATATAGGCCACACCATCTTGTGTGAGGACTTCCAACCCATGGAGAGTCTTGTCAGGGCTATTACAGACCTGCGGTGTCCCTCATTATTGAAAGAACTGTGGGAATTCCTGGCTAAAATTGCCTATTGCCACCGGTTCATTCCTGGGCCATCCACCACTGCACGCCCTCTCTACCTCCTTCTCCAAAAGGGTGTTTCCTTTGTCTTATCTCCCACATGCGACCAGACCTTCACCACACTGAAGGAATACCTCAGGTCGGCACTGTGTGCAACTACTTCTGATCCCCAAAACACATTGGTATAGGCTACAGACATCTCACAGTACTGTGGAGGGCAGTCTTTGCCCATTCAGATGCAGATAGTTTGGAGCAGCCCCTGACATTTGTGTCTGAAACTCTCAGCCCAGCACAGGTCCACTACTAATTTCACATTTTCTTGTAGTGCACCAAATTCCAACTAATTATGAGCCACAAGCCATTAGTTTCTTTATTTAGTCCATCTGCAAGGTCCCCAGTAAAGGTTGCAGCAGTGGGTATTATTCCTCTCCATATACAACTGTGACATTAATTTTTGCCCCACTGCGTGCCATGCCAACGCAGATGCCTTATCATGGCTGCCAGATGGCCTGGATCCTTAGTTTGATTGACAGAATCTCGTGTTTCCATTTGGATATCTCCTTCCACCAAGCAACTCATGGGTTTCCAATCACTAGTGTCCCAATCTGATTCTGTCCTCAAGCAAGTAGTCTGCCTCGTCCACCAGGGTTGGTCTTTTCATTCTCCAGGCTATGTATCTGACCCACTTCATAACTACTTTTTCTTGCACCATCATCTCTTCTCCACAGATTTCACAGCTACCAGGGCGGTTATTCCCAGGAGCTAGTGGTGGGAGGTCTTAGAGCTGTTACATGAGGGGACTAAAACCTTGGCTCACAGACATGTGTACTGGCTTGGCATTGACCGGGAACTGAAGCATTTGGTTGCTGTGTGTCCCCAGTGTGGTAGTCAATAGGTGGCTCCCAAGGCTTCATTCCCCCATGGCCTCCAGCATCTTAGCCCTGGGAATGCATCTAAGTGGCTTTTGTGGGACCATTTCTGCCATGTTTTGATTGATTGTCTCTGATGTGTTTTTTCACATATGGTCCAGTGCTCCTTGGCCTCTACCAAAGTCACTATTCAGGCTCTGTCAAAAAAATTTTCTGTGGAAGGTTTCCCAGTTATTCTCATTCCTGACAGCGAACCTCAGTTCCTGTCACAGATGCTTCATAACTTCTTTGGGCATTCTGGCATTCGCTCCCCTCCCTTCCACCTGCAATCTAACGGGGAAGTTGAGTACATAGTTTACTCCTTTAAGACCCAGATGAAAAACTATCTGCAGACTCCACCACCAAGGAGGCATTACTGTTTTTTTCTGACTGCATACCAGACAACTTCTACTGAATCCTGTAGTCCTGCCTAGCTTCTCCGTGGGCACTAGCTGAGGACACTACTCCATCTCCTCCGTCGGGGATCTTGCCCGCTATTGTGTTCAGTTTTATCGAGTTTTCCACCAGGGATGGAAGTATGGCCAGGTAATTATGGTTGGTGCTCCCACTGGTTACCAGCAGTCATCATGCATCAGAACACGGCAGTGCCTACACCCTCTGGACTGATTATCTGCTAGGTCTCTGGCGCCATCAAAATCAGCCCCAAGAACTGGTGGGCAATCCCCCCCCCCTTTTCCTATCCTGCATACACCACCACCTTTGCCAGTGCCCCAATTACTGGGTGCCACCTATTCCCCAGTGTTCCAGCCCCCTCTTCCACCTGCGTCAGTGTTTCCCCTTGATAAGTCCTTGACTTTATAGCCTCTGGTAGCAGCTCCAGTGCCCCTCCAGCCAGTGGACATGTCCCTTACAGTTCAATGTCTCCTGTGCAGCCTTCACGTATGGCAGAGTTGCCTCCCCACACTGCAGCTGGACATCACCAGGGATTCCAACTTGCAACCAGAAGTTGTTCTCCCCTCTCACATCCGAGCCTCCATGCACATGGATGCCGTCTTCACATTGCAGCTGTCCACACATTGCCCAGGGAATGAGCAATGCTCTGTCCCCAAGGAGGTGGGGTATAGCTACCCTCATTGATTACACACTTGAGATAAGATTTACCACACAAGGTGGCAGACACTAGAACTGTTAGAGGCCACCACTCACAGGTGCGTGCGAAGCCTCTCCTCCATGCACTCTACTGGCGGGTCAATGGCTTATGGAGTTGGGCATAGCCGGCCTCACCCTCATTCACATGTTGACATTCTGACTAGGATTATCAGATTAGTAGTGTGGTTACTCTGTGGCAAGTGTCTTCTTGTACTAGTTATTTTTAGATGTAATGAAGTGTTGTGTCTGTCATTGTCTGTGTGTTCTTTTAGTTTGAACAGCCCCCTTACCCCCAATCACTGCAATATCTGGTCAGACCCTAAGTGCCCTCTGTACCTATTTTCCTACCCAATGACTCCTACTTCTGTGATAGTTCTCACTGTAAGACTTGTCCTATGCACCCTCCTACTACCACATATACCAGACCTGCAACTGGCAAAACATACATTATCAAAGCGAGCATCACCTGTCATGTTCCAGCTGTTTCAGCCTTCTACATTGGTGTGACTACCACAAAGTTATTAGTTAGGATGAAAGGGCATAGACAGAGGCTGTATACTGGTAACACACACTATCCGGTTGCACAATATGACAGTTGTGACCTCGCTGCCTGTTTCACCACACATGCAACCTGGCTTCTTCCCCCGACACTAGTTTCTCAGAACTCTGGAGGTGGGAACTGGCATCACAACATGCCCTTGGTTCTTACCACACACTTGGCCTTAATCTACATTAATTTTTTGGACTCAGTATCTCTTCTCAGTGATTATTTCTTTCTTCACTTCCTTTTAGTTTTCTGTACCTCTCCCCACACCCTACTTCTATCACATATGATGTATTCTTAGCTTTCCACTCACATTATTAACTCTTACATGATGGTCTGTTAGTATTTTCTGTGTTGTTTATTACCCTACTTTCCACCTCTGAGATCTCAGGTTTTCAAATCTCATGTGGCTCAGTCCCCAAAAAGATCTCAGGTTTTCAAATCTCATGTGGTTCAGTCCCCAACAATCAGTCTTTCCCTCTCATCCTGTGTGCTAAGTCTCCCCTGACCTGGGATTCTGTGCAATTTTTCCATAATTCTTCCCATTTCCTGAATCTTATCAGTCCTTTTTCTTCATCCTTCTTCCTTCCCCTACAACCCTTCTGCCAGAAGAAGGAGACACTGGGCCCAAAATCTCGCCCATTTCCACAACTTTTGTATGTGTTTGCTACTGCTGCCACCTGGTGAGCAGATTTTTTAGCTATCAATTATACTAGTTTGTTCTACGTATTCATCCTGTTAATAAAGACTTGTGTCTGAATTACACAACTAGTTCCAAGTTTGACTCCCTAACACAGCAATTAATGACATGATCTTTCAATGCCACTCTTTTCATGTTGACAACATTTTACAATCTTTAGGCTCTTTGCTATTGCAGCTAATACTATTAATTATTCATTAATAAATACTGTGTCCCATTTGCTCTTTCAGTCATTTTTAAGATTTTATTGAACGAAGATAACTGTAACAAAAAATCAATTGCAGAAAGTTCCTACATTCTGTTCCACCAAGGAAATTGTAAGTAATGGATAACTTTCTAGATGTTTTAAGGTGTAGGCATCAGTCTAAATGAATGACTCATTTTGTTCAGAAACACATGGTGTAGTCTCCCTGGAAATGCAACTGAGAACTGAAATAGAAACGAGTCCTTTCAAAGGCATTCAGAGAGCAGTGCTGAAAGCAAAACTATACCTACGGCAACATCTTGATGACTATAGTTGTTTCCCTTGTGTTCTCATTCTATGTAAATTTACATTTGTGGAAAAAGTCCTTGCAATAACATAACACTTTAAAAAGCTTACACTCAGTCCACAATCATACCTTTCTAGAGACTGTACATTCATTCTGTTCTGTAAATCCTGTCCTGTAGACTACCTTCAGAGCTATGGAAGCAGTCATGGTATACTTTTACACAGTACTGAAATGTACGTCTGGCATAAAATAAGAAAATCTCATATGTCTTCAGCCACAAAATGAGGCACTGTACTACAGCAATTATTGTCAAAATTGGTGTGTGTATAGGCTGGCCCGAAATACTGCTATTACATACCTCATTAGCATATCATTTCACATTGCCACAGTAATCTCTGTACCTTTTGTCATCATATCATCTCACATAATCCAAACTATTACTGTTGACTTGCCCTATATCATAGACTATCTCCTATAATACAAATTATTTATGTGCCAATAAAGTACAATTACAATGTATTTCAGTTGTTTGGATTTAATCTATGCTCACAATTTAAATTGTTCTCCTTTCCTTCTTAATAAGCATTTAATGCCTCAGTGATCTCAAACTCCTTAAAAATGGGTGGTTGCACATACTTTAAAATAGTACAGGAGCAACAAAAACAAGAACTGTGGCAATGAAAGTTATGACATGGCTTGTACTGTAGACAGAAATCTCAGCATACTGTGTCTAAAAGAGCATAGAGAAACAACAAAGGGATGTGTCAAACGTTCCTGTCCTGCGTCCTGACGACAGCAGCAGAAACATGGGAAAATTTCATATATAGCTACAGGTTAAGAAAAAATAAATAAATATTGTCTTTTGAAATTAAATAGATTACATTCAAACTGTAGTCAGATCCATGCTTTCTTATAACAATCAGTATGACTGAAAAATGGATGTATCACCTCTGTATTAAATTTGAAAATCATACTGAAACAGTGGTGAATATATGATATGTTATGCATTCCCTCATTACATCTACTGTACACATAACTAGCACAAGTATTATTTAATATTTATCACTTTTTGATTGCATGTATTTCCACTATTTTGCACTACATTCTGTGTTTCAAAAAGGATAAATTTAACACTTATATTTAATTTTCAAATTACATTACAATAAATAACCATACCCGCTTGCAAATATCCTTGCTTCTCTTGCATTTTCAGACATCTGGTTGCTCTGCTGTCCAAACTGATCAGACTGTTCTTTCGCTTTCTGAAGTGCAAGATAACCTTCAGTCTGGAGCAGATCCATAGTTTCCTGAGGACATAACGCTTCCATGAAAATATGTATTTTAGTAGAAAGATGTTTTTGTGTGTACAAGCTTCATTACTTAAATAAAGGAAGGAAAGAAGGTAAGGGTTTTGCCACTACTAATTCTACTCTCTTACAACATATTTAATATTTCACAATAGCAGCCCAGTAAGTAAACAGCGCAGAAAAATGTAGACCCCTTTCCAAATTTCAACACCGTGTACATAATATAACATTTTAAAGAGGCACAGCATAAATATTTGAATACTGCTCATTATAACATTTATGGAATATTCTGTTGGTACTTGTTTGATACAGACACATTAAAAACTGAAACATACAGTTTTAATGTTTTACAATAATACTTATTTTATATTTTGTTTAAACTGGTTTTTTACTTTCTACGTCGTCATCATCATACAACTAATGACTAGACAGTCAACACCTCATCAATGAGAGCTTCTAGCTGAACCAAGGCTAAAAGATGTATGACAATGCATAATCTTCAGATCATCTCCTATCTTGGTAAATAGCAGTCTTTGTACAACTAGAAGCTCTCACTGATCTTGTATGGACTGTTTATTCAATCTTAAATTGTCTAATAGCCTAGAAACTCAAAAGCAAGTTCACAGCAAAACGTAAAATAAATATTATTATGGAGCATTAATGCTGCATTTCAGTTTTTAACTGCACTTTATGCTTCTTGAATTTTACAAGAGGATGAAATAGTAAGAATTTTTACATATCAGAACTGTTATTATAATTTTAAAAAACTGATCTCAGAGAAGTATCAAGTTCTCTGAAGTTTACCTTAAGAGTCTGTAAAGCTGCTTCAATAATTGTTTCTGCTTCTGTAACATGCTCTTCACCTTGCCTGGTAGCAAGCTCAGCTTTCCTTGTACCACTGTCAATCTGTTTCGTTATGTTACCAACAGCTTCAAGTCGCTTTATCAGATCATCAAGACGTTCAGATAAACTCCTGCCACCACCTTAAAAAATGTTAATTTCACAGCACAAACATTTCCTAATAAGAAATAAATAAACAAGAAAAATTCACAAAAAGGACATCACTGCAATTTATAAATGCAGTGAGAACAGAGAACTCTACTGTGATATTGTGATCTTGTATATGCAAGTCTAATAAGTTAAAAACAAAAACTTATTTACTGACTAAACAAGAGTTTTCATAAAGTTTTATTTTTCTTGTTTACTTTTACTCTGATACATATAACAAAACAGTGTGGCTTCAGTTGCCTGAGACTGCAGTCATATGTGTGCGAGTGGTATTTGTGTGAGTGTGTATGTATATGTCTGTCATCTAATTTTGACAAAGGCTTCACAGGCCGAAAGTTATATTTGTGACAGTTTTTTTGTTGTGACTATCTGCGACTCATTATCTCCGATATATGGTGTGTAGCAACTTTCCTTTTCATAATATTGTTACATTCCATCCTGGATTTTCCACTGTTTTACATATAACAAAAGACAACTTCTGGCGGTATGCTTCAACACAAACACTTGCAATATTGCAGTGCGTGCATGCTTAAAGGAACAAGCACTGCGGCAACTAGTTGTTATGAAATAAATGAAATGTATTCACAGTTGTGAATATGGACAATCTTCATCTGCATAATGCTAACGGCTTGCTGGAATGGTAACACCAGTTCCTGTCAGATCACCGAAGCTAAGCGCTATCTGGCTTGGCTAAAACTTGGTTGGGCACAGCAGCCAGTTGGTACTGTTGGGTCTTCAAGGCCTGCTCAGGTCGTGTTTGTTTGTTTGTTTCTGCTATATAACAAAATGATGACATTGAAAATTTGTACCAGAATGGGACTCGAACCTGGATTTCCCGCTTATCACCAGCATTTGTCTTATCATTTGGCTATCCACGCACGATTCATGGCCAAACCCAAACTACTATATGTTATCAACCATGCATTACATCATGTACTTATACATCTATTATGTACATTCGCATAGACGTGAGACATTTTTCTTGAAAGTCGCTTGCCCACTGTCAGTGGACAAATATGATATTGCAGTGCCTCTGTTACTTGGAATCATGATGCATGCATGTCCAAAGGAACAGGCACTGCGGTGACTGCAGCCGTTATGGAATACATAAAATGTATTTGCAGTTGTGAATATGGATAACTTTCAGCTGCATAATGAAATGACACTGAAAATTTGTGCTGGACCTGGACTCGAACACGAATTTCTCACTTTTGGATCAAGATCTCATAGGATTTCAAACCTGAGCAGAGAGTTTGTATAGGTGTATTTGCATTTAAAATGAAATTTATGGACTACATAGTTTTTGATATTAACCATATGAAGAAGTTTGTAGGTTATTATATGAGTGAAAAGCAGAAAATACTTACCACCAACAGCCTGTTTTGCTCTAGTCCACAAATGACCAACAGCCTCTTCAACTTCTTTCAGCCTTCTTTCAAAGTTATCATCACTTATTACTGTAGGATTACTAGCAATATCATCTAGGACCTTTTTTAATTTATAGAGTTTTGCCCTGTGGACATTTGCAGCATCCTGGACAAGATTGTAACATGCTGGACAATCAATGCAGCCACGCTGACGATCATACTTGTTTTCTTTGCAACGATCACATCTTCGGCCTTCAACATTTTCATAACACTGTAATCAAAAAGACAAAATTACAATATAAGATTAATATATACTTTGTTTTTCAGACCCAAATGAGACAAAGTTTCTTACCGGGCACTGACCCCAAGGACTACATGTTAAATTCACAGATCCTATAGGATCACAGTCACATTCCTTGCATCCATCAATGGAGAAACCATAGTGGTAGAGTTCACATACATCACATCGAAGACCTGTTATACCAGGTTGACAATGACATTGTCCAGTATTTAGATCACATGTGTGGTTCAGAGAACCAACAGGATCACAACTGCAAGCCTGGCAGCCCTGTAAATAAATTAAATCTGTAGTAATTTAAGAGGTATACATCATAATTTAATCTAATAATCTGCTCTCAAAAATAAAATATTACTAATATTCATTAACTTCCAGTAAAAAATTGTGTGGAAAAATATGAAGACATTTTTCATTGCTTGTTAGAATATGATGCAGTGGCACCATACACACTGCAGAACTGCTGACTACATTTTAAACTTCCAGTGTATCATACAGTTACTTACTTCACCACTTATTATGTTGTAATAGCCTTCCTCACAGTGATCACAGTTCTTGCCATAAATATGTGGTTTACACTGACATTGCCCACTTATCTGATCACATACTGGAGGACCAAAACCTGTTTCTACAGTTCCTGGAGGGTAACACTGACATGGTTTACAATCTCCTTTTGGTAAAGCTAAAGCATCTCCAAAATAACCTGTAAGAAATAAATGAAGTAATAAAATTTGTATAATACCACTGTAAAGTGCAAACATTAAAATTTATTCTCACTGGTCATATAACACTTATCAAGGTATCGATCCGTTTATTGTGTGACAGGAATTTAACTTTAAGCCCTCTGTTTCACAGCCTCTGACTCTGCATATGTATGTAGCTTGTACTGGTGAGCTAGAAGTGAATAAACAAATTGCAAGTTGCAGAAGACTGTCTTTTGCACAGATCCAGGATATGGTTTGACCAGTTTAGTTTGCTATCAATATGTAAGCCCTGGTATTTAGAAGTATCCAGCCCAGCTATCTGCTGGTCACCTAGCTTTCCTCCTATTTCTTCATCTTTAGTGGTTGCATGAAATTGAATAAAGTTTGTTTTACTGTAATTATGAGAGAACATTTATGTTAAACTACTTCACAACATCCCTACAAACCGTCTTAACCGACACCTCAAATTTGCGTACTGAATTATCAGTATGTACCACAGTGTGATCAGCAAAGATGGTGAATTTACTATCTGATTTGATCCATTATAAATGGTTTCTGAAAGCCTACGACTGTGAAAACAATAGCTTTCTTTATAAATAAATCTTCTGTTACCAGTCACGATTTTCTTTATTTACTTTATGCACAATGCGTTTCAGGAAATGATTCCCATTTTCAAGTGCGTTTTTTGTGTGTATTAAGCCATTTCTATTGATGTTGCCAATATATGAGAGTCTGCTTCATTTCGTAGATTTTTACTGTTATATATAAGAAACACGCAATTTTTTGTTGGTTATCGTTTCTTTTGGTGAAGTTAGTGGAAAAATTTAGAATTTGTATTTACAGTTTTCTAATGGTCCATTTGTGCAGAGTCTCACAAACACTAAGCATCACACACAACTTATTGTACACTTTAAACATCGAAAATATCTTATATAAACAAAAACAAAGATGAGGTGACTTACCGAACAAAAGCGCTGGCAGGTCGATAGACACACAAACAAACACAAACATACACACAAAATTCAAGCTTTCGCAACAAACTGTTGCCTCATCAGGAAAGAGGGAAGGAGAGGGGAAGACGAAAGGAAGTGGGTTTTAAGGGAGAGGGTAAGGAGTCATTCCAATCCCGGGAGCGGAAAGACTTACCTTAGGGGGAAAAAAGGACAGGTATACACTCGCACACACGCACATATCCATCCACACATACAGACACAAGCAGAAATATGTCTGCTTGTGTCTGTATGTGTGGATGGATATGTGCGTGTGTGCGAGTGTATACCTGTCCTTTTTTCTCCCTAAGGTAAGTCTTTCCGCTCCCGGGATTGGAATGACTCCTTACCCTCTCCCTTAAAACCCACTTCCTTTCGTCTTCCCCTCTCCTTCCCTCTTTCCTGATGAGGCAACAGTTTGTTGCGAAAGCTTGAATTTTGTGTGTATGTTTGTGTTTGTTTGTGTGTCTATCGACCTGCCAGCGCTTTTGTTCGGTAAGTCACCTCATCTTTGTTTTTATGTATAATTTTTCCCACGTGGAATGTTTCCTTCCATTATATTTATATAAACAAAATATATTTTCGATGCTTAAAATGTACAATAAATTGTGTGTGATGTTTAGTGTGTGTGAGACTCTGCACAAATGGACCATTAGAAAACTAAGTACAAATTCTTCTAAATTTCGCCACTAACTTCACCGAAAGAATTTATAACCAACTAAAAAAATTTTGTGGTTTTCATGTATTGCAGTAAAAATCAATGAAATGAAGCAGACTCTCACATATTGACAACATCAATAGACATGGCTTAACATGGCTTAATACACTCAAAAAACGCACTTGAAAATGGGAATCATTTCCTGAAATACATCATGTGAAAAGTAAATAAAGAAAATGGTGACTGGTAGCAGAAGAAGTTACAATATTCTGTAGAAAGAGGTAAATCATTAATAAAATGGAATAAAAAGTTAGGGGGCCCAGAACGGAGCTCTGAGGCACTCCGCACATGGTGGTATCCCATTCTGATGAAGCTGAATGCACCTTCTTGACTATCAAATACAACCTTCTGCTTTACTTTGGAAAGGAACAAATTAAGCCACTTTCCTGCTTCACCATTTACACTTAGGTATGTAGCTTGGGGTTAAAGTATTTGATGACTGGTGCAGTCCAACACTTTTGTTAGATCTCAAAATATTCCAACCACCTTCAAAATTATTATTATTATTATTCACAGACTCCAAAACACTGGCAGCAAATGCATGCATTACATCTTCTGTTGTTAACCTTTTCTGAAATCCAAACTGACTTTTCCTGACGAGATTTTGGTCACTATGTTGCTAACAATCTTGAAATGCATTAGTTTCTCTAAACTTTTGGAAATGCTTGTGAGTAGTGAGACTGGCTGTCTGCTTTATCTTCCTTCTTATACAGTGATTTTACAACTGCTGGAACCATTCCTTGCTTATGTGACATGTAAAAAATAGAGGAAAGGGATTTAATTACATGGTCACAGTGCTATTTTAATAATTTACTAAGATGGTGTCAACTCCAGTAGAGCTTTTACTTTTCAGAGACTTAATGATTCTTTCAATTTCCTGTATAGAGACTGTTCTTACCTAGATCTGTTGTACTGTGCTAAGTACTTTGGCTTCCAGATAATTCATGGCTCCATTTCTGGAGCCTCATGATCCTATTTGTTCTGTTATTGTTAAAAACATTTATTGAATGTATCAGCAACTGTTTTTGAATCACTAAGAAGATTATCCTCATCTTTATTTGGACATTTTCTCTACAGAATGCATTTTTTCCTGTTTTACAAAATTTTAAACAGTTTAGGCTTTATTGTCTGAGTTATTGATTTCTGCTCTGAAGAACATATACCTCAATGCTGGTATGGTCTAGTTAAGAATTCTATTGTATAGTTTGTAATGCCTAATCTTATTGCGATCATTTGATCTCTTGGCCACTACATACAGCACCTTTCTTTGTCCTACATGTATTTCTTTAGGAAATATTTTTTCAAAAAGACCTGTAATCTCTTCGAAAAATTTATTAAATTTGGAGTTAATGTCAACAGAAGCATACAAACAAGACCAGTCCAAGGTTGCAACCAAAAATTCCTTGTAGATTAAAAGTGTCATCAGGACTCGAACGTCGACCTTTGACTTGCAAAGTTTCAAATCAGCACACACAGCTGTAGGGTAAATATTCATTTTGGAAACAATCCATCAGGTTTTGACTTAGCTCATGTCCCTGTAATGTCGTCTAACCTCCCAGGAGTGCTAGTCCAGACATGCAGGAGAACTGGTGAAAAGTTTGGAAGACAGGAGATGAGGTACTGATCAAAGTAAAGTTTTGAGGACAGTTCATGAGACAAGCTTGGATAGCTCAGTCAATAGGACACTTGCCTGCATATAGCAAAGGTCCAGCTTCAAGTAATCTGGTGGCACACAGTTATAATCTATCAGGAAGTTTCAAATCAGCACACGGTTCACTGCAAAGTGAAATTCATTCTTGAAGCTGAAACTGATGAGTAAAGTTTTCCATAGTGTGTCTTTTTACAATCCTCAGTTTTGAAACATAAATTATTATGTGAATCCTTATCTGCAAATACACTGATCAGACAGAACATTATGACCTGCGACCTGCTATTGACATAAACCTGTCCAGGCAATAGCAGTGTCACCTGGCGAGAAATGGCTGTTAGTCAGACACACATAGGGTGCATGTAGCATCAGTGAGTGTGCTGTCTGTGTGTGGAATGGAGAAGGCGTGCAATCTATCTGAGTTTGAACAAGGGCAGATTATTATGGCCTGGAGGCTCACACAGGCTATTTGAAAACTGCATAACTTGTTAGGTGTTCGAGAAGTGCTGTGGTGAGTGTCTTCAACACATGGGGAGACCAAGGTGACACCAAGTGCCAATGTCATGGGGTTGGGTCACCACTGCTCATTACAGATATCAGTTGTTGTAGGCTGGGCAAACTGGCAAAACAGGACAGGCAGTGAACAGTTGTGGAACTAACATCAGACTTTAATGCTGGGCAGAGTAAAAGTTTGTCTGAACACACAGTGCACCAAACACTCCTAATGATGGGCCTCTACAGGCGACGACCCATGCACATGATAAAGTTAACACCATGACATCAGCAACTACAACTGAAATGGGCACGGGGCATGTGACCATCATCAGCACTGGACATTGACATAGTGACAGAGCATCGCAGTGGCACAGCATTGCATGGTCTGATGAATCCTGATACCTTTTTCATCGTGTCGATTGGAGGGCATGAATCCATCATCTTCCAGGGAAACAGTTCTTTGACACCTGTACTGTGGGACAGAGACAAGCTGCCACCAGCTCTATTACACTCTGGGGAATATTCACGTGGGGATTGATGGGTCCAGTGGAACTTATGCAAGGCACCATGACGTCCAAGGAGTTTCATACACTGGCTGCAGAATACATACACCCCTTCATGACGATCATGTATTCTGAAAGCAGTGGCATTTTTCAACAAGATAATGCACCATGTCACAAGGCCAGGAGTGTGATGGAGTGGTTCAAGGAGCACTGTGGCAAGTTCTAATCAGTTGATGTGTTGCCTCCCAACTACCCAGATCTGAACCTGATTGAACACATCTAGGATGCTGTTGAACATAGCGTCAGAGCTCATCGCCCTCCTCTCCAGAATTTACAGGAATTAAGTGATGTGTATGTGCAGATGTGGTGCAAACTCCCTCCAGGGACCTGCCAAGGCCTCATTGCTTCCATGCCATGACGCGTCGCCGCTGTTATCCATGCCAAAGATGGACTACCGGCTATTAGATAGGTGTTCATAACATTCTAGCTGATTAGTATATGTTGTGTATTAAAGTGCCAGAATTGGCTGTTACACCATTTGCAGAGTCTAATACATAAGAGAACATTAGGTGGTCATGACCTATTCTGTTTCTGTTACCTGTTAAAAAGTTCACATTAAAGTCACTCATTACAATAAATTAATTTGTTTTCTAGGCAGACCTGACAAGAGTGAGTCAATGTGTCTCAGAAAAAAGTGAGTCAATGTGTCTCAGAAAAAACATTCAAATTTCCAGCAAGTGCCCAGTAAATTGACAGCACAATAGCAGTTGCTCTAACTGCTGTTCTCTTGATGCCACTCATTTTAAAGTGCTGCTCAGCACAACATTTGCTTAAATCTAGAGATTTATATACAACATTATGTATCACAAATATTGCCACTCCATCTTTTCTCATGTTAGATCTACAGTAATGAGCAGCTAAACAGAACTTCTGAATCTGTAACATGAATTCCATTTGTAATATAACATTCAGAGCAACATAGTATTTTAAGTTCACTTCCGTATTCTTAATCTCTTAGATGTATTACAAGTGGGTTTATTTTGTTCTTTGGACATGTTATATTTTTGTAGAATAGAGACAAAGTTTGGGTCTTTTCGCCCCTGCAATGGTGTGATATTTTTTTGGTACAAGAGTAATTTATCTCCATTCACAAGTTTGTAGTTCTGCTTGTGGCACTGGAGGCTCATACTGAATACACAAGAGACATGTTTCACATGTTTTGGACTGCCTTTCACTCATGTGACTCACCACAAAAAATGCTGAGATATTTTTTGTTGCATATAGGATAAGCTACAGCTTCTGTTGCACAAGGTAATGTTTTAGTTGTTGGTTCTGATACTGATGGCACTGTTTTTTTATGGTAGTGCTATTAATGGTGCTGATGATTTTGCTCTCAAACATGGAATTACACTGTTCACTTTCTCTCTGTTTGTAGTGATTTCATTTACTTTTTTCGGTGTAAAGTGCTTTCCTTCATAATTCAGCTGGTTCCATGCCTGGTATGCAAGCATCTGTCCAGTTTGCCTGTATCTAGGACACTGAATTTTCCAAACAGAGGATGTATTTGTTTTATTTTAATGTTGGTTTTCTGTATTGATTTGGTTACATACACATTACAAAGTCATATCTGTGTGGTAATGTTGCATCTGGTGAAAGCTTGAAATTTGTGTGTGTGTTTTTTTATTGTCTCTATCAACATACCAATGCTTTCTCGTTTGGTAAGTTACAGCATCTTTGTTTTTATATATATGTTTTTATATATATTTTTTTATATATATTTTTCCCATGTGGAATGTTTCCCTCTATTATATTCAAATTATGTTGATTATTACTCTCTAGGAAATTCTTTAGTTCTGTTTGGTGGTTACTTGCCCCCTTTTATGCAACATCATTTCCACAAACTATACACAACACATAACCTTTTTTGTTAACATTTTGTCATGCAGATTGACATCAGTAACATTTTTGTTGTTGCTCCTGGCTTAACAACACATTCTGCATAGCATTTAGGCCTACTGTGTTCCTTGAAAAGTCTTTCCACATCTTTACCATGGCTGTCTACAGAAAGGAGCTACAGAAATTGCCTCCTGAGAAGCTAAAGCCAATATCACAGAACAATCTCTGTTTCAAGGATTCACTTTTGCATTATGTGTAAATAAGATGCATAAGCTGCATGTCCAGTACCTCCAACCACTAACATCAATAAGTGACTTTTGATGTTAGCATGTCTCACTGTCCTACAGGAAGTGCTACAGAGACTGCACAGTGTCACCAACCTCTTTGCTGCAGAAATATCTGAAGGTGCAACAAGAATTAAACCTGAGTCAAGCATAGGGACCACAGTACTGCAAAGTCAATGAGTGAGATGGTGCTGTTGTTAAGGCATTGGATTTGTAGTCATAATGAGCTGCATTCCAGTCTCAGTACAGATTACAGGAATTTTTTTACAGTTTTCTCAAATCACTTCAAGCAAACACCAAGAAGTTTGCTTGTCAAACATGCAGTGAATGTCTACACCAAATGTTCCGTAACCAATCCAGTTTTCTGTCTCTGTTATCGTTACTACCAACATGAGAAGAAACACAACAGTAGGAATTATTTGGGTCAAGGTATATCCCTATAAACTTCATACAACAATTTGACACTATGTTGTAATTCAGAAGTTTTAAATGAAAGAAAAAAAGGGGCACAAATTGCACTACCTAACTGTAATCAAATATTGAGAAGTTCACCTACATCAGTAATAAAAATAATGCTTATATTACACAGCTCTTGCCAGTTTTGTACACATTTCCTTTCTTTCTTTCAAGTAAGTGAGACAGCAATTCTGATTCTAAAATCCTTAGATGTAGTGTGATTCTTTCCAAGCACCTTCAAAATTATTACTGTATTAGTCTAACTAATGGCATGAATTTTTAACATTTATGACTAAAATTTATGGAAACTAAGTGACTGACTGGTTGCTTTAGGCAGACATTGATTTTCAATGGAAAACAATAAGCACTCTACAAATTGAAGCAAAATCTGTGGGATGATGTAAATGTGAAACAGTAGATAGTGTACTGTGGACTAATCAGTGAACAGTATAAAGAAGAATATTCCACTATATGTCATCCTGACTCATTTAAAAATCAATAATTCTACTCATTTTACATTACATCAGGTATGCTGTAACTATTCAAGAAAATGCACTCAGCAAAATTTTATTAACGTGAGACATCTGTGTAGAGAACACCACCCTCTCTGTTGGATTGATTGAACATACTTTTGAATAACATACTACTCAATAAATTTGTTCACTGGGTTCTAATTACATTAATTTTAATTATTTTAAGAATATTATGACACTTTACAATAATTTCATTAGAAAAATTGTATTTGAACTTCCAGAACTTAAAGTTTCTTCATTACCTGGAATGCAAGAGTCACATTCTGGTCCTCCTGTATTATAAATGCATTTCAGACATTCTCCAGTTGTGCGGTTACAGTTTCCAACCGCATTGGGGTCAACATTATCATTGCACTTGCATGGCTGACACAGTTTAACACTGCCAAACTTTCCAGTTGGATCTCCAAAGTACCCATCGCTGCACAGGTCACATCTGGGACCTGTTAGGTATACAAACAAAGTTGTATTATCTTCTACTTATTTATCACTAAACAATGGAAAATACAAGCTGGAATAATGATAATATGAAAATGACAGATTGCTACTCACCATATAGCAAAGATGCTGAGTCACAGATGGGCACAACAAAACAAGTAAGCTTTTCGCTGAAAAGGCCTTCATCTGAATTAGACAACACACACACACACACACACACACACACACACACACACACACACACACACACACACACACACACACATACACAAAAATGCAACTCGTATACACATGATCACAGTCTCTGACTACCAAGACCTTGGTCATGCGTGTGCAAGTCTGGGTGAGTGTGTGTGTGTGTGTGTGTGTGTGTGTGTGTGTGTGTTGTCCCATTTAGATGAAGACCTGCTTGGCTGAAAGCTTACCTGCTTCACAGTCTTTTTGTTAGATCTATCACTCAACATCTCTCCACTATATGGTGAGTCTGTCTTTGATTACCTTGTAACTGTTAAAAAGGGGAAAAGATTAAAATGCTTCATTCACACTGTAATTCAACAAAAATACCACCAAATGATTTCTGTGTGTAATCATCCCCAGGGTATGGAGAAGTGTGAAGAACTAGAAAACTTCTAAATTCTAAATCAGAAATTGACTTAATTGTAATTTCCATAGTTTCTTCAAATGAATTAATTTATTTATATGAACATCATTAAATATGATACTTTTCTGACAGGTAAACTGGAGTGATGAACTAATTATATAATTCAGGAGTGCTGAATAACAATCCACAGCTATTCTCCCCAAGCCAATTACTGGAATGTGATGGATGGTGCTTTGTCTACCACTATTGTTTTTCTCCCATCCTTTCCATTACTGAATGATGCCCAGGAAGAAATATTGTAAGTAATTCTTTGTATGAGGTTGAATACTTTTTGCAATTTTACCATAATGGCCATTTTACAAAATGTGCTTATGCAGTGGGAAGAAATATGATATTTGACTTTTCTTTGAATGTAAGATCTTGAAATGGTAACAGTGAATGTCAATCAAGCAAAATGCCTCTCTTGCATATCTGCCACTGGAGCTGGATGAGCATCTCCATGATGCATTTATATTCACTAAACAAACTTATTATGAAACATGTTCCTCTCAAATCTGATGAGCAGTATTCAACAATCAGTTGAACAATGGTATTGACAGCTATCTGTTCAGGGGTGAATTACATCTCTTTCAAAATTCTCTGCCGACAAACGCCAAGCACCGACACATCTGCGGGTCTTCCTGCATTTTTACTATAAATTCCTGGCACTGTTACTTCCCAGAACACAAATGCATCATCAAAGAATTCTGCTGTTGAGCAATTATAGTTGACTTTTTTATAACAGACATAAGCATACACTGATTAAGAGTGACTACAAATTTCGTTTAACTACTGCTATGCCTTTTCTTATCTGCTGGTACTGTTTTTTTTGTTTGTTTTAGACATGTTTTGAGGTAAAGAAGTATCCCCAATTTAGTTTAGTGTCATGTTCCTCTATAGATTACGTATTTCTCACATAAATTATGGCTACTAGCACTCAATGTGTAAAATTATGTGGAATGTCTTAACACCGCTCGTAGGTGAGTTTTAGTATATTCATGATACAAGTATCCTCTAATTTCTTTTCCTCTTTCTACCATATTATATGCAGTCAGTTCTCTTATTTGAATAAAGTTCTTACCTCCATATCCTTTTGGACACTCAAGACAAATGATAGTTTCATCTTGCAGCTGTATACATGGTCCCTGCTTAGGGCAAGGGCATGGTTTGCAATCATAAGCAGTTCCCTGCAGAGCATTTCCATAATATCCTCGTGCACAGCGGTCACAGTTGTCCCCAGCTGTGTTATGTTGACAGATGCAGCGACCTAAAAGGGACAGAAATATGTTGAGGAGAAAGTGTGGCGAAACAAAGATCCATGGATAAACACATTGCTTGGCTTGGAGAAACAAATTTTACACCAGTAAGAATGCAATGACATATTTCTGGCCATGAAGTAACTGGTTGCTGCTTCAATTTCTTCAGATTTCAACTAACCCGTTTCAGCATCACATATGTCTGCATGGCCGTTGCAGTTACACGGGACACAAGGTGCAAAAGGTCCACCATTGGCCGGCTCATGGCGAAATCCTGGTTCACAGGATTCACAGAACTGACCAACATAGCCAGCAAGGCACCTACAACTTTCAATCCATCTCGCAGGTTCACCTGCTGCCCCACGATGAGCTGTTTCTAATCTGACATCATCAAGGAATCCAACACCTAAATGAGAAAAGCAGGTATACACAAAATCACCATCAGTTAAGAATGTGCAGTTAATTACAGTTCCTATGAGCAACCTATTGAAAAGCACATTATGACACAAATGGCACAGCATACATGATAAGACAAGATACCATAATTATACCTTCTGGAGTATATGTTCCCCTAATATATATTGCCGTAAGATTTGCAAGAACACTTATGAAATCTCTGGATGAAAGTCTTGGCTGCCATCCATACTGGGGATGTTCATGCAGGCGGAATTTATACTCCTGGGCCTATGACCATAAAGAAAACACAATCAGTTATCAAATGATACATGAGACAAAAACATATTTGTGTTACAACCATCAAACATAATTGCATAAAAAGTTCTTAGTTTACTTCCGCATCAAATTTTGGATAAAATCCCAAGCTTTCCATGAGTACCTCTGTCATTTTTGTCGGGGTAAAACTGACTGTCGTGGACTGGTGAGGCTTCCACTTTTATAAGCAGTGTATGGCTTCTTATTGGCCGATGAAGATGATGGAGGTAGTCATCGAAAGCTCAGGATTTTATCCAAATTTGATGCGGCAAGTAAACCGAGAACTTTTTATGCAAGGACTCTGTCGCAAAAGACTTTGTAGTCATCAAACATAATTATTTTATTTATTTCTAGTGACTTTCCAGGTATTTATGTGACTGAAATTTTATACACACATATGTATTAATAGGGAACAAACAAGGATGTAGCTAAAAAAACACATGTGGTGACAGTATGCTGAAGAGACAGCTACCAGCAGAATACTTCAGAAGTGGCAGAGTTAATGACCAGATCCATATAGCAGAAAAGTGCTCCAGAGATCAGTTCACAGCATGAGTATTAAATTAGTGACTCCTTTTTATATATCGTACTTTACAGGAAGGTATCCTTGTTTCGGTTCAACCTCATTTCCAAGCTAAGTAATGCCACTTGCTTTTCTTTTTCTTGCTGCTAACAACACTGGAAGTCTTATGATGAGATATCCTCAAATACTGTTTTCATATTCTCCATTACATAGCAAAAAGTACTCCTCATTATAACTGTGTTCTGTGAATACGAAGGAGACATGGGCTCTAGTTTTTCTTATTTTAGAACCTGAGCTCTTATTCCTTGCACAATCCTTCACTTTCTAAAGTATCTGCAAATATAAAACAAAATCAACTGTTTGCACCTTAGGTACCCCACACTTACACCGACAAAGCACAATTGCTGACAAACATTACACCCTGCACAATGAGTTGCTCAGAAGATACTGGCCCACTCTCGGAGGCACACACAACATGGCAGGTAGAGGCCTTAACTATGACACGTGTTCAGTATATAAGGACTAGCAAAAGTTGTACAGGATCATTTTGGATCATCAAGCAGATAGTGACGTCATCTAAACTGATTGAGAAAATCTACTGTTGCCTGTGGATTGGATATGTATCAGATTACTACATCAGAGAACTTTGCTGTTGTGTACAACACCTTGGCTTTGAATCTCTTTGATGTTATGGTTAACTATCTTGTTTTGTTCAATTTCAGCGGTAATGGACTCTGACTCAGCATGGATAGGTTGTAATCTATTTCAATTTAAATACTGTGTCTGTTGAATAAAATAGTTCTTTTGTCAATTTTAGTTTTGAATACTTCTGTTTCTCTGTTTAAATTCAAACCTTATGTGTGAATTCCTAGACTATGATCTTATGTGATAATTTTCCTAATTTTTTATTTGTTGTCATTGGTTTTGTGCATTACAGCAACCCTCATGATATACTTTGCAAGAAGATTCTACAGCTCTATTTTCATCTCCACATACCATTTCTTTTAACTACATGCTACTGAAATGCATGTACAAAGAATTACTAGCATGAAAATTTGTAAATTGGAAGGAAAAACAGTCGGTAATTTAGAAGAAGCATGTTCCTCTGCCACAAATAAGGTAGAATAGATTGAGAAGAATGCAATGAATGATACCACATATATCACACAAGGGAAAAGTATTAACTGAGGTTACTCAAGGTTCTCTGCTTGACAAAAAGATAAAAAAATGCTCTTACCTCTACAGATGGTAAAGGATTTCTCTGGCCAAAAATTGCTTGGGTGATTGTCAATCCTGCACCTTCTATCACTACATCTTCAACAGTGGCTCCTGGACCACTCTCTCCAATTCTAAGGTTGAATGACAGTAGCTGATTGTAACTGGCACGTTGGTCTCCAAGAAACCTGTCTGAAGACAGTAAAATTTATTATCTAGGCTCATGGTATTGTTTTTTATTAAATTTTATTCCATTATTTCTTACTCAGCACCTTTAGCATGTAGTTAAAGGATGTGGCCTCTCACTCAGTACTGCTTAAGTTTTTAAGAATATAGACTATATATTATTATAACTATTTAACTTTGAAGGTAAAATTAAAGAGCATGGGAGCAGTAAATTTTACTTAGGATTTGTCATGAAAGAGAATATAATGTATCTCCAGCCAAAAAATTTGTAATATTTGCCTTCTCTAATTTCACAACGAAAACAGTCTGTAACCTTTAGAATGAGGTTGCTGCAGAGTTTGGAAAATGAGAGATGTATCGGCACATTTGGAACTTTGATCCAAAACATGGTGTGCTTTTGTGTGATGGTGGTTATCTGTATGGAACTTCAGTCTGTATCTTATTTAAATATTTGAAATAAAACTGTTAATCAACACAGAGAATGGTTTTCACACTACGGCCTTGGTGGAGACCTGTTGAAGAGAAAATATTATGCTGATACGGGAGTTTGTGAAGCCACCTAGAGTGGACCAACAAGTTTATATGTAAAGGCTACACATGTAACAGAACATGTAGCAATTATGTGTCCACAACTGCTTCAGGGGAAAAAAAATCTGGAATAAATTAATGTTACAAAAATCAGCACTGAGATATGATTATCTCTCATGATAAGCATAATTTACTGAAACAGTTGTTTCTATGGAAAGATGTAACAACTTTTTAAAAGCTGATGGATTATATACACTAAGAGACTCTAGAATGAACCCTGTGCCCTCAGAATTACTCTCCTCATGAAGCTGTGAGTGTAGATTATAAATAATAAATTGGAAGCAGGAAACACCACAGAATATCATAAAAATGCTGAGACGAAAAGACATTTTAGTATACATGAGTATAATGCTTCAGATGTTCCTGTCTTTCAAAAATAAGTCTTTAAATTTGAAGCTGAGACAAAAAGTTAATTACGCAATACTATATGTTTATTGTAACATTATTCATATGATGATTGGTGCATATTATCTCAAATAAGAGACATCAGGATGGAAGCAGTAGAAAGATTTTACACTGATATCTAGATTTTTAGAGTGAGATGAAATTTAAAGAATGAGCAACTCCAATGATCTATGAAATATATTAATGCCTTCGCTGCTAAATGCTCAAAAAGTGTTCAAAAATTAAATCTCATTTAATCATAAAGACTAAGTTTAAAATAGCCAAATCAAAGCTTTTTCTGTACCTGGTGCCACAAAATATACTGGATCTCGACCAGGGGCATTTACACCAATGGACTGTGTAATACTGTGATAGAGAAGCTTTACAGGATTGCCACTGTAATCCTGTGCAGACCACCTTTCATTGTTTCGTGCAAACATACTCTCAATAGTAACTTTTGAATATCCAGGAGCTGATTCACACTGCGACGAATGGCCGTAGCAGAAGCAAGGTGTGCAACCGAATTCATTTTCAATGTCGAGGTTGAAATACCCAGGTTTACACCTAAGTAACAGAATAAATAACACAGTTTTAACTAGGGTAGAAAACAGAAGTTAGGGCAGAACTCATGATTAAAATAAGATCAACTGGCCATTTTAACAAACATTTAATGCTAGATAAAGAAGAGAAACAACATAATTGCATACCCTCCACAGCGCTTTCCTTCAACATTCTCTTTACACTGGCATGCTCCAGTGTACGGATTGCAGTTGGGTTCATTTCCATAACTGCCAGCAGCATTGCACCCACATGATCTGCAGCCAAGGCTGGTGAAATCATAGTAATTAACATCACAATGGTCACACTTATCACCAGTTACACCTGGCTTGCACTGGCAACGTCCCTCACGATTACATTGTAAGCTCCTTGAACCTGTAAAAAAAAAAAAAAAAAAAAAAAAAAAAAAAAAAAAAAAAAAAATTATGATGAATAATAAAATTCGTAAAAACACTTAACTTTTAATACATAGACTCAGATAACTGGATGTACCCAAATATAAAAAATCAATATATCTTTTTAAAATGTTTTGCTTCATACATTATTGCCTGTTCTTTCACAATGGCCGAATTCCCTAGTGTGGCCAAAGAAACACTGCAAATTTGATCTATATCTACAACTACATTCATACCGTACAGACCACAGTAAAATGCATCGCTGGGTATATTTCCCATTGTAGCCCTTTCCATTTGTGAATGGAGAATGGGTAGAATCACTGCTGAAATGCCTCTGTGTCTGCTGCGATTAGTCTAATTTTGTCTTTGTAGTCCTTGAAGGGGCAATATTACAGGGAGCTGTGGCACATACCTTGATTCCTAATTTAATATTGTTTCCCAAAATTTTGTAAGTATACTTTTGCAGGATAGTGTTTATCTCCAAGTATCTCTCCCATGAGTCAAACTCAGTTCGGTTGCGAAAGAAGGGGGGAATAACACCTTATTAAAAAACCTTGGTTCACCGGGCCCATGTTATAGTACCTCATGGAGGGACAGTGAATAGTGCAGTGGCACTGAAGGCAGAGTGGAGACTATCAGAACAGTGGAGCTGGAGGATGAAGCAACCCTGTGTTTTTGGTCCAACAGCAAAACGGAAAGATGAGGAACCTCCATATTATCGTTCTCAGTGGTCATGGAGATGGATGAGGCTATGCCAGAGAGACTGGGTGTTTAGGCACAACTCAATGGCATTCCTAGTCTTCAGCAGTACTTTGCAGCCACTTGTACTGGACCCTGCACGTCTTCTTTCACTTTAGTTGCAGAGTATAGTTCCAAGACTATAGTGTGAATGTCACTTCTTACCAGTTGAAATCCATCTTAAACAAAATCATGCTTGTGGAACTTCTTCCCTGATGTCACACCTTCACTGTGAAGACTACATTGCTGACTGATCATCAGCTAACTCCAACTGCTGTCAGCAAAAGAATTATGTCCCTCCAAACCCCACTCTCTGGAGGCAAATTTATGACTCTCATATCCGTCTGGATGCATATGTAAACACTAGAGACCAGTCTTACTACCTGCTGTGCACAGCCGTCATCCAAGTACCACCTAAAGTCAAGCTCTTACTATTTGGTGACTTCAGTGCTAGAATTGGTAGAGTTCATCAATTGTAGTGCAATGTGATGGGAAACAAGGACTTGGCACCTGTAATGCCAATGGTCTATGCGCTGAACATGGACTCTGTTTTACAAACAGTCAGTTCTACCTGCCTGATTGCTACAAGACCACTTGGATGCATCCTCGCTCAAAGCCGTGGCACATCCTTGGTTATATTATCACCAGGCAATGTGATAAAAAGGATGTCCTTGTCACCAAGATGGCAAGAAATGTTGAAGACTGCTGGACAGATCATAAGCTTCTATTTTGTCAGTACAGTATCTCAATTTGTCGCAAACCAGAAGGATACATCCACAACCTGTCATATGGAAATTCGAAATTTCCAAATTTCAAATTAAATCCATTGTTACACATTACAGAAATGTGATCTCAAATAAGATGGCTAGCATCCAGTCAGCAGTAAGAGTGTAAATCAGGAGTGGGTCACACTTCAGAAGGTTATTACTGAGTCGACTGAGGAAACAATTGGTTTTGTGAAGAAGGAAAGACCAGACTGGTTTGATGAAAATAAAGAAGAAATGTGTGTCAACTGAGGAAACAATTGGTTTTGTGAAGAACAAAGATAAGACTGGTTTGATGAAAATAATGAAGAAGTCTAATCAATTCCAAATGGGAAGCCAACCTATCCTTTCTCCAAGCTCCATCTTCCAATCTGAAAAAATCACATTTCATGGAACTTACAGGCAAATGCATGCACAAACTAAGGTAATTAAGAATAGCTACCGGCAACAAAAAGCTGAAAATCTGCAAAGACTAGCTGATACCTGTGATCTGCAAAATTTCCATGCAGGTATAAAGAAGATATAAGGTCCAATTCGATCCCCATCAGGGAAACCGAAAAGACTGCTGACAATTCCATCATTTTAACTGACAATGAAAAAATTCAAAGCGATCGAAGAAACATTTCTCTGCAAATGTAAATTGTGCCTCCAGTGTTGTTGTGCACTTTCTCTGTAATGAATCTCAGCAGCCCCAACAATCACAAATGGCAGTTCCATCCACATACAGAGACTTTTATAAAGCACTCAATCAACTAAGACCAAGAAAGCTCCTGACAATATCCCTCTCGAATTGATACAGAATGGATGTATACTGTTAAAGACTAGACTTTTTATACTGACGAGGAACCTCCCCATCGCACCCCCCTCAGATTTAGTTATAAGTTGGCACAGTGAATAGGCCTTGAAAAACTGAACACAGATCAATCGAGAAAACAGGAAGAAGTTGTGTGGAACTATGAAAAAATAAGCAAAATATACAAACTGAGTAGTCCATGTGCAAGATATGGAACATAAAGGACGATATGAAACAAGAAACGCCGTGGTCCAGTGGTTAGCGTGAGCAGCTGCGGAACGAGAGGTCCTTGGTGCCAAGTCTTCCCTCGAGTGAAAATTTTACTTTATTTATTTTCGCAAAGTTATGATCTGTCCGTTCGTTCATTGACGTCTCTGTTCACTGTAATAAGTTTAGTGTCTGTGCTTTGCGACCGCACCGCAAAAGCGTCTACTAATCGCACGGTCGCACGCTTTTGCGGTGCGGTCGCAAAGCACAGACACTAAACTTATTACAGTGAACAGAGACGTCAATGAACGAACAGACAGATCATAACTTTGCGAAAATAAATAAAGTAAAATTTTCACTTGAACCAAAGACCTCTCGTTCCGCAGCTGCTCACGCTAACCACGGGACCACGGCACTCCTCGGCTCACACTGCCCTTGATGTTGCCTAGCCGGCCGAAGTGGCCGTGCGGTTAAAGGCGCTGCAGTCTGGAACCGCAAGACCGCTACGGTCGCAGGTTCGAATCCTGCCTCGGGCATGGATGTTTGTGCTGTCCTTAGGTTAGTTAGGTTTAACTAGTTCTAAGTTCTAGGGGACTACTGACCTCAGCAGTTGAGTCCCATAGTGCTCAGAGCCATTTTTGTTGCCTATCTTGCACATGGACTACTCAGTTTGTATATTTTGCTTATTTCTTCATAGTTCCACACAACTTCTTCCTGTTTTCTCGATTGATCTGTGTTCAGTCTTTCAAGGCCTGTCCGCTGTGCCAACTTATAACTAAATCTGAGGGGGGTGCGATGGGGAGGTTCCCTTGTGAGCCTCTTAATTTGCGAAACTTGAGAAGATGATTTGAAGAATGCTGCCAAAATGGTTCAAATGGCTCTAAGCACTATGGGACTTAACATCTGAGGTCATCAGTCCCCTAGACTTAGAACTACTTAAACCTAACTAACCTAAGGACATCACACACATCCATGCCCGAGGCAGGATTCGAACTGGCGACTGTAGCAGCAGCGCCGTTCCGGACTGAAGCGCCTAGAACCGGTCGGTCATAAAAGCCGGCTAAGAATGCTACCACCATCACTATCTTCAAGAAAGGCAATTGCTGTACACGTGGGAACTACCGTGGTATATCGCTATTATCAATTGCAGATAAAGTTCTTACAAGAATTCTATTAAATCAGCTCCAGATTATTCCAGAGAGGATTTGCCTAAAAAAATGTGGTTTACAAACCTCCAGAGGCACAACAGATACGATTTTCTACGCTATCCAACTCAAGGAAAAATGCAGAGAGCAACAGAAGCCTCTGCATTTAGTTTGCTATGATCTGGAAAAAAGCATTTGATCCAGCACGTAGACTACGTGGAAGTGGTTCAAGCTTTTCATAATGTTTCGGCAGGTTCTTCACGGTAACTCTGCATAGGATTCGTTGCTGATATTCAGGATCTGAAACAAGGCTGTATGCTTGGTCCAACATTCTTTGTTCTTTATGTGCCTATCATGCTGTGTGAATCACCTGCAAGGCACCAGAGCATGGAGATTAAGTTTCGTTTTGACGGGGGTCTGTTCTGATTGGCAAGACTTTGTTCACAAAGATGTACCCCAGGTTTCCTGGTTGATGGAGCTGTGAGTCCACACATACGCTATGTGATCAAAAGCATCCTGACACCCCCAAGAACATACTTTTTCATATTAGGTGCATTGTGCTGCCACCCACTGCCAGGTACTCCATATCAGCGACCTCAGTAATTATTAGACATCGTGAGAGAGCAGAATGGGGCACTCTGCGGAACTCACGGACTTCGAATTTGGTCAGGTGATTGGGTGTCACGTGTGCCATATGTCTGTACACGAGATATCCACATTCCTAAACATCCCTAGGTCCACGGTTTCCAATGTGACAGTGAAGTGGAGACGTGAAGGGACACGAACAACATAAAAACGCACAGGCCGACCTCATCTGTTGACGACAGAGACTGCCGATAGTTGAAGAGGGTGGTAATGTGTAATAGGCAGACTGTATCCAGACCATCACACATGAATTCCAAACTGCATCAGGATCCACTGCAAATACTATGAGAGTTAGGCGGGAAGTGAGAAAAATTGGATTTCATCATCGAGCGGCTGCTCATAAGCCACATATCACGCCAGTAAATGCCAAATGACGCCTCAATTGGTGTCAGGAGCGTAAACATTGGACGATTGAACAGTGGAAAAAGGTTGTGTGGAGTGTGAATCACGGTACACAATGTGGCGATCCGATGGCAGGGTGGGGGTGGCGAATGTTCGGTGAACGTCATCTGCCAGCGTATGTAGTGGCAACAGTAGAATTCGGAGGCGGCAGTGTTATGGTGTGGTCGTGCTTTTCATGGAGAGGAGGGGGGGGGGCTGCACCCCTTGTTGTTTTGCGTGGCACTATCACAGCACAGGCCTACATTGGTGTTTCAAGCACCTTCACCCAAGCACCTGTTCATAATGCACGGCCTGTGGCGAAGTGGTTACACGACAATAACATCCCGGTAATGGACTGGCCTGCACAGAGTCCTGATCTGCATCCTATTGAACACCATGAGATGTTTTGGAACACCGACTTCGTGCCAGGCCTCACCGACCGACATCGGTACCTCTCCTCAGTGCAGCACTCCGCGAAGAATGGTCACCATTCCCCAAGAAACCTTCCAGCATCTGACTGAACGTATGCCTGCGAGAGTGGAGGCTGTCATGAAGGATAAGTAAGGGTGGGCCATCACCATATTGAATTCCAACATTACCGATGGAGGGCGCCACGAACTTGTAAGTCATTTTCAGTCAGCTATCCGGTTGCTTTTGATCATAGTGTTATGATTGCTAACCTAAAACAGGATTCATAACAACTTTCACCGACATTTTTCTTCGTCTAGCCTCGCAACATCCCCTTTCATAGTATATTTGAATCCAGTGCATCGTGGTTTTCTTTCACTTGCCTGTCATCCCTCCGAAATTTTTGTAGCTACATTATTTACAATTATTTTTCGAGAACTTGATTCCAAAGTAAAAAAAAAAATGCCAGCGTTGATTACATTTTGGCTTGTATGTGTATAAAATTACGTCTAATTGTTCTTCATACAGTTGGTGTTATCCAACAATATATATTTGTCTACATTTTCGTGTGCCCCCCCCCTTTAAAGTATAATTATTGCAAAAATAAAACTGCACAATACATCTTGTTTTATTTCAGCTTTTTTTGTGGACGCATTTAGCTTATTTCAATGAATGTTGGCAACAATCGGTAATAGAGGGCAATTTTTTCCATCTAGTGTTGTGAGTATATACATCACTGTTCTTCTGAAATTGTGATGGATTATTTATGACGAATTTCATAAGGGAATATATGTATTGCTACGGTGTGGTTAAGATGCTTAACTCCTTGAAGAGGTACGTACATGACGTACGCAGCTGAACCCACATGTAATTCTTATTGTTCGCTTTCGTGCAATGAAAACTTTCTAAGTGATGCGTTACTCCATAAAATTATTCCACAAGGCATTATTGGGTGGAAATATGCAAAATATGTCAGGAGGTTTATTCGTTTGTTTCCACGAATAACAATTATACGAAGAGCAAAAGTAGCAGAATTTGTTTTAGGAACTCAGTAATGTGCTTCTTCAAGTTGAAGTTTTCATCAATATGTACACCATAAAAATTAAAGCATTCTACTCTATTTACTGACTCCCGTTCGTGTATTACATAAATCTTTCATATGACTCTGTTTGTTGTACAAAACTGAATAGAGTGTTTTTTCCCCAAACTTTAGCGAGAGTCCATTTTCAGTGAACCACTTAATAATTCTTTGAAAAACATCATTAACAATCTTTTGCTTCGTCTCTATAATGGGATTTATTATAACACTAGTATCGTTTGCAGAAAGTACAAATTCTGCTTGTTAAATGTTAAGTGAAAGGTTATTCACGTATATTAGAAATAGTACTGGAACCTTAACTGAAGATACATGGGATCTGAAAGTGAAAAGAAGTAAAAAAACCCTGAAGCAAGACTTTTCATAAATGTGAGTGAGTGCAACCACAAAATAGTCTTTAAATATAATTAATTCTGATATGTAGATGTCCATACCAATCTCGTTGCAGTTGCACGCGATGCAGTAGCCATCTTCACGCTGGTAGAAGTTCTCCTTGCAGCGTTCGCAATTTGGCCCGTCTCTGTTGCCGGTGCAGTCGATACAATGTCCTCCGTGGCCCGTTTTCTCATACAGATCTTTGTCGAAGAAGCATCTGTTCGAGAAGCCGTTGCAGTTGCACGCTGAAAATGAGAAAGACAGGCTCCCATGTATTTATCGGTTGAAGAAGGACACTAAATACAGATAAAATAAAAAAAGGGAGTGCTCCTTGACTGGGTGCTGTTCTGCTATTTGTAAGATTACACAAGTGCTACTGGACGGCAGAATCCGTCTACTTCCTGGAATACCTTAGAATCTACATCTACATGGATACTATGTAAATCACATTTAAGTGGCTGGTAAAGGGTTCATCGAACCACCCTCACAATTTTCTATTATTTATTCCAATCTCGTATAGCGCGCGGACAGAACGAACACCTATATCTTTCCGTACGAGCTCTAATTTCCCTATATCTTTCCGTACGAGCTCTAATTTCCCTTATTTCACCATAGTGATCGTTTCTCCCTATGTACGTGGGCGTCAACAAAATATTTTCGCATTCGGAGGGGAAAGTTGGTGATTGTAATTTCGTGAGAAGATTCCGCCGTAACGAAAACCGCCTTTGTTTTAATTATGTCCACCCCAAATCCTGTATCATTTCAGCGACGCTCCTTCTCCTATTTCGCGATAGTACAAAACGTGCTGCCCTTCTTTGAACCTTCTCGATGTACTCCGTGAATCCTATCGGGTAAGGAACCCACACCGCGCAGCAGTATTGTAAAAAGAGGACGGACAAGCGTAGTGTAGGCAGTCTCTTTAGTGGATGTGTTACATTTTCTAAGTAGCCTGCCAATAAAACGCAGTATTTGTTTAACCTCCCCCACAAAATTTTCTATGTGTTCCTTCCAATTTAAGTTGTTCGTAGTTGTAATTTCTAGGTATTTAGTTGAATTTACAGCCTTCAGATTTGACTGATTTATCGTGTAACAGAACTTTAACAGATTGCTTTCAGCACTCATGTGGATGACCTCACACTTTTCGTTATTTAGGGTGAACTGCCAATTTTCGCACCATACAGATATCTTTTCTGAATCGTTTTGCAATTTTTTTTATCTTCTGATGATTTTATTAGCCGATAAACGACAGTGTCGTCTGCAGACAACCTAAGACGGCTGCTCAGATTGTCTCCGAAATCGCTCATGTAGATAAGGGACGGCAAAGGACCTATAACACTATCCTGGGGAACGCTAGGAATCACTTCTGTTTTACAAATCCAGTCAAATAACTGAGACGATATTCCATAAGCACGCAATTTCACTAAAAGCCACTTGTGTGGTACAGTGTCAAAAGCCTTCCGGAAATCCAAGAAATACGGATTCAAATTGAAATCCTTTGTCAATAGCACTAGACACTTCATGCTAGTAAAGAGCTAGTTGTGTTTCACAAGAACAATGTTTTCTAAATCCGTGTTGACTTTTTGTCAATAGACCGTTTTCTTCGAGGTAATTCATGATGTTCGAACACAATATATGTTCTAAAATCCTGCTGCTTATCGACGTCAGTGATATGGGCCTGTAGTTGAGTGGATTACTAATACTACTTTTCTTGAATATTGTTGTGACCTGTGCAGCTTTCCAGTCTTTGGATATGGATTTTTCGTCGAGCGAACGGTTGTATATGATTTGTTGCTGCACCCCAGAACAGTAATTAAGTATGGGATAAAATTTTGTTAGAACCGGCCGGGCGACGCTAAGTAGAACACGTCCGCCGGGTTTGCGAGTTTGACGTGACCAATGCCAACAGTGTGGGTGCCGAAGTACCAACAGACAGGGGCCTTATTGCCTCTAGTATGTGAGAGAGGACGCCAGGAAACACTTGATTCAGCATTTAGGCAACAGTGCAGAGTGAACACACCGCCCTTCTGTAATGAGGTTACAAGTAGTTAACTCCACCCAGGGATGACATAAGAGCACCTTTCGGGCCGCAAACTTTGCACTAAGGAACGATATGAAGCCTTGGAATTAAATATTAGGTCAGCCAAGAGCGCCGACAGGCTCAGAAAACGGGGGCACATTCGGTCACCTGCACTGTTGGAATCATGTCATCGACTGCTATAAAACCAGAGTGTGACCACTCCATCTGCAGCACAGATACCGATGGAAAGTTGCTCTACTAGTTGCAGGACAAAAACTAAACTAAACTCCGTCCGAACAAGCCTCGGAAGGCCCAAAGCTACCGACCGACCGCCATGTCATCCTCATCCGATAGGTGTCACTGGATGCGGAAATGGAGGGGCATGTGGTCAGCACACAGCTCTCCCGGCTGTTGTCAGTTTTCATGACTGGTGCCACTACTTCTCAATCAAGCAGCTCCTCAATTGGCCCTACAAGGGCTGACTGCACCCTGCTTTCCAACAGCGCTCGGCAGACACGAACAGTCACCCATCCAAACGCTAATCAAGTCCGACAGTGCTTAACTTCGGTAATCTGACGGGAACAGGTGTTACCACTGCGGCAAGGCCGTTGGTTAGTTGCAGGATGCCCTGATGAATACAACAAAGCGTCTACAGCTGCTGCCATCTTAAGAGTCCACTGCTACGAGTCCACAGCTACCTGGCTGCGGAGGAAACTTCGACTCTGCGAGCTACACTCTTTCTGATCATTACGGTGAATGACTGAAGATGAGGGGCGGCCCGATCTTCCGTGAATGAAGAACCAATCTGCACGCCCCTAAGCTGTTCAGCTTGGGAGCAGGACGCCTGTGCCGACCATCCTGGACATTAAAAGTACCGTCTTATTGGCTGTCTGCTGAGGCCGTCTCTCGGGCTGTCCTTCGTGTAGCTGTTGGATCTTCTGCCCACACGCCATCTCGGCAACCGACAACAGAGGCGTGCAGATTTCTGGGATCGAGCCCAAGCACAGCTTCACTCAACGACAGCACTGAAGCAGTCGTAATCTAGAAGACTCGTTCAAACACAACAAAGCTTATATTGCATGCTCTGAGCAGCGGACCTTACACGCCAATGACTTCCTCATTGAAAGATGGTTCCAAAAATTTTTGTTACGTGTGTAGACATAGATTACCCAGGTGGTATTTCATGCGGCAACCACTGCCAAGGAAATACTTAGTGGGGGTTTTTAGCTGAGTTATATTATGTTCATGGCGATGAGACCGATTAGTCTTGTTGTGTCATCACCCTCAATCTACGAGGCTGATCCAAGACGCAAGGTAAAATGTTCAAAATGGTTCAAAAGGCTCTGAGCACTATGGGACTTAACATCTGAGGTCATCAGTCCCCTAGAACTTAGAACTACTTAAACCTAACTAACCTAAGGACAACACACACATCCATGCCCGAGGCAGGATTCGAACCTGCGACCATAGCGGTCGAACGGTTCCAGACTGAAGCGCATAGAACCGCTTGGCCACACCGGCCGGCAGGTAAAAGGTCTCCTGCGAGAAAATGTTAATGCAGGAAATCAAATAGATACACAAAGTTAGCAAGACACAGGTGCATATTACTATTACACATAGTCGGCATTGTTGTTTAAGCTTTTGTTTCAGAGGTAAGTCAAAATCGGCAAGAAATAAATCAGGGTCCAAGTCTAGTAGCCACTTAACAACCGTCTCCTGAACGTAGGTAGTAGTTCTGCAAATGGCGACGGACCAAGTGCGTCTTTAACAGTTCATACCACCCATCACAAACGCCGGATCGAGTCAAGCATAAAGGTGACTTCTCACAAAACTGCATGCTTGACAGTCACGCATACACAAATTGGTCACACTGCCACACACGTCAAGCAAGCTTGTACAAGCATCAGGCTGTTTAAGGAAGCTGTCCATCTCAGACGACGATGCGCTGCCTTTAGCAGGAAAAGTGACGTGTGAAGAAAAAAGTGGTTAAAGAAACGAAAAAATCATACCCGTATTAACTATTCGCGGTAGACACTCTGCAGCAACTGTCTCATAGTATTGCTCTTTTTCCTCTCTTTTTTTCTCTCAATGCAATATTGTATTCTTTCACTTGTCCTACATTACAGTAAAATCTTTGTGCAGAATGTAATGTAACAAGGAAAACGAACATAAAATCAAATCAAACCACTGACGAGTGCTTGCACATGCCTCCCCATTCTTGGTGCACACTCTCAAGCATGCACACGTTTGGACGCTTGCATAAGCATGCATATTCGAAATTCGATCAACGTCACGCTTCTTGTACAACCGTGATGCCTGTGTGACTCTGCACTACACACGCTCAAGAATGCATAAGTAAGCATGCAGTTAAGCTGGTAGCCACCTTAATCAAGACCTGTGCGGTCGGGCATATCGTGCAACAATACACATTCTGAAAGCAATCCTCGTCGTTCCCGATTGGCACAACAGCTGACAATATTTGTGGCCACTCGACGAGTGAGTAATCGATCAGCAGCACATCCTACATGTCCTGAAAGAATGTGGCCATAACTTAAGCGCTCCCTAGACAAGTCAATAATACAGGGTGATTCAAAAAGAATACCACAACTTTAGGAATATAAAACTCTGCAACGACAAAAGGCAGAGCTAAGCACTATCTGTCGGCGAATTAAGGGAGCTATAAAGTTTCATTTAGTTGTACATTTGTTCGCTTGAGGCGCTGTTGACTAGGCGTCAGCGTCAGTTGATGCTAAGATGGCGACCGCTCAACAGAAAGCTTTTTGTGTTATTGAGTACGGCAGAAGTGAATCGACGACAGTTGTTCAGCGGGCATTTCGAACGAAGTATGGTGTTAAACCTCCTGATAGGTGGTGTATTAAACGTTGGTATACACAGTTTACAGAGAATGGGTGTTTGTGCAAAGGGAAAAGTTCTGGACGGCCGAGAACGAGTGATGAAAATGTAGCACGCATCCAGCAAGCATTTGTTCGCAGCCCAGGAAAATCGACTCGCAGAGCTAGCAGAGAGCTGCAAATTCCATAATCAACTGTATGGAGAGTCCACATGGGCACTTATCTGTCCGTAACTACCTGAACGTCAACTACCCGAGGCGATGGATCAGCCGCCAGGCAGCCCGTGACAGAGCACTTCATCACTGGCCTCCAAGAAGCCCTGATCTTACCCCCTGCGACTTTTTCTTATGGGGGTATATTAAGGAGATGGTGTTTCGGCCACCTCTCCCAGCCACCATTGATGATTTGAAACGAGAAATAACAGCAGCTATCCAAACTGTTACGCCTGATATGCTACAGAGAGTGTGGAACGAGTTGGAGTATCAGGTTGATATTGCTCGAGTGTCTGGAGGGGGCCATGTTGAACATCTCTGAACTTGTTTTTGAGTGAAAAAACCCTTTTTAAATACTCTTTGTAATGATGTATAACAGAAGGTTATATTATGTTTCTTTCATTAAATACACATTTTTAAAGTTGTGGTATTCTTTTTGAATCACCCTGTATTGTACAGTATTACCGAAATTCCCTACAGATAGCTCAACAATACTGAGGTTCGGAATGCTGGACGAAGATTATTATTACTACAGCGAGTAGCCTTACTCCACGGAATGAGGCCGACCAACAGGAGAAATCCTAGTCGGGGAGCGGAAGAAAAAGGAATGTTGGACGATCAACGCACTGATGCTGCGACAATTACTCTACTTTGTTCAAATGGCTCTGAGCACTATGGGATTTAACATCTATGGTCATCAGTCCCCTAGAACTTAGAACTACTTAAACCTAACTAACCTAAGGACGGCACACAACACCCAGTCATCACGAGGCAGAGAAAATCCCTGACCCCGCCGGGAATCGAACCCGGGCGTGGGAAGCGAGAACACTACCGCACGACCACGAGCTGCGGACCTCTACTTTGTTGCAAGCAGAAAAGAAAGATGATGAAAAATTCATTGGGGGAGGGGGGGGGGGAGCGTCAAAGATCACTTACGAAAACTTGTGGAGAGTATGGAAGTTGAAGGGAAAAAAAAGAAAGATTATTATAACTTTCCGGTGTTGAGGGTGTTGAAGGTCCAATATTTGATACATTACTGACAATGCGTCCACTTGCACATGCATTTGCCGTCCCACCTCCCACCCCATCAAGCCCTCTGGAATCTGGAATGTAGAGTTTTTATTCATTATAAAATTCTCACACATTTCTGGAAGCGCTTTCCCATGATTCCGCTAAACGTCTCATTCAACGAAATATATGACTACGAGGATGGTTGCAGTGAGACATTTCTACATCTTTAGCAACTGCTCTATAGCCTTCGTTTATTTGTTGGTTTTAAGAATCACAGTAATCTTCCTAGCAAAAATCTGAGTGGTTAACCATAAATTTTCCAGGATACAATATGTTATTTGTGTCGTTTCTAAAATTTAGCTCTTGTGGCATGACAATTCTCGAAACTGACCAGCTCGTTTGTATATAAAAAATGGCGATTTTAGATTCTTGTGCAATCATGAATCATGTGACATATGTCCAGGATGCATGCTTTATAAAAGCAGCCAGAAGAAAAGTTAGGCTTTAAATCAATTAGTATTTCATTTTTGGGTATAGTCCGTACTCTGCTTTATTTCAATTAAATTTGGTTTCGTAAATTTAGATTTTTTTGAATGAATTGCTGTGTGTAATTCTTTTGAATGAGTTAGGGAGTACCGCAACAACTCGAGTACTGGAGTTTTTCTGATTGGGTGTCTAATTCATTATCCAAAAGGAATTATACATTTCCTGCACTTTGTGCAGGGCTTTGTGCTACGGTTCTGTGTGTCTACGAAGCCGGCCGGTGTGACCGAGCGGTTCTAGGCTCTTCAGTCTGGTCGCAGGTTCGAATCCTGCCTCGGGCATGGATGTGTGTGCGATGTCCTTAGGTTAGTTAGGTTTAAGTAGTTCTAAGTTCCAGGGGACTGATGACCTCAGAAGTTAAGTCCCATACTGCTCAGAGCCATTTGTGTCTACGAGTCGATGGGGAACCATCTTGCAGTCCAGAACATGCTGAATCGCGCCATGCAAATTTTGGCTGAGATGAAGGAAACTGTTTGGTCTTTCGGTTCTTCTATCGTAATCGTGAAGTATCTACAGTTTTGAACGTTTTGGTGAAGAACTGAGAATTTTATGTAATTTGGTCTGTTGCCGTGCTTAAACTCTGCGTGGCGTGTTTCGTGAACATCTCGGAAAATTTTGGCGAGCATTTTTTTATACGATGACTGAACGACGTGGTGTAATAACTCGCGAATAGCAGTGAGTCAGTGACTGTATGGGACCTAAAAATCTTTCGGGTCGGACTGGTAAATTTAACGGCTGCTTACGCCTGAATACGTATAGTAAAAATGGTAATTAACTTGTATCATTACTAGTTTAGGCAGTAAATACGGACTCTATAGCCATTTACCACTTGCTTTGGGGTCAATAAAGCCTAATTAGTTGAACTTTAAACCTTTTACACAGACCTGAAATTTTTATGAACTTGCAGGCGCTGCGTTTAAGCTTGAGTTATTCGACCTTTGTTTGGCAGGTGTTTAGTCGGTGTTTCTTCAACGCTGCTTTTCATAGACTGAGGTAGTATCTACCGACGTAGTGTGAAGGGGACGGACATCAAGAAGCCTACCTTGAAGGTGAACTGAACTGTTAGGGTACGAAGAACGAACCCAGCTTCCCACAATAGCATCAGATAGTCTTTCCTGAAAGGAAAGGAAACTGTATTAGATATTATACCAATGGGACAAAAGTCATTGGATGGCGATATGCACATATACCGATGACAGTAGTATCGCGGAAGTAAGGCATAAAAGCGCAGTGCAATGGCGGAACTGTTTTTTGTACTCAGGTGATTCATGTGAAAAGGTTTCCGACGTGATTATGGCAGCACGACGGAAATTAACAGACTTTGAACGTGGAGAGATAGGTGGATCTAGACGCGTCGGGCGTTCCATTTCGGAAATCATTAGGGAATTCAATATTCCGAGATCCACAGCCTCAAGAGTGTGCCGAGAACACAACATTTCAGGCATTACTTCTCGCCACAGACAACGCAGTGGCCGACGGACTTCACTTAACGACCCAGAGCGATGGCGTTTATGTAGAGTTGTCAGTGCTAACAGACAAGCAACATCCCATGAAATAACCGCAGAAATCAATGTGGGATGTACGACGAACGTATCCGTTAGGACAGTGCGGCGAAATTTGGCATTAATGGGCTATGGCAGCAGACAACAGACGCGAGTGCCTTTGCTAACAGCGCGACATCACCTGCAGCGCCTCTCCTGGGCTCGTGACCATATCGATTGGACCAGAGACGACTAGAATATGGTGGCATGGCCAGATGAGTCCCGATTTCAGTTGGTAAAAGCTGATGGTAGGATACAAGTGTAGCGCATACCCCACAAAGCCATCGATCCAAGTTGTCAACGAGGTACTGTGCAATCTGGTGGACGCTTCATGATTGTGTGGACTGGGTGCTCTGGTCCTTCTGAACCTATGATTAACTGGAAATGGTTATGTTCGGCTATTTGGAGACCATTTGCAGCCATTCATGAACTTCGTGTTCCCAAACAACGATGGGATTTTTATGGATGACAATGCGCCGTGTCGTCGAGCAACAAGTGTTCACTATCGGTCTGAAGAACATTCTGAACAGTTCGAGGGAATGATTTGACCACCCAGATGGCTCTAAATTAATCTCACCGTACATTTATGGGTCATAATCGAGAGGTCAAGTAGATACAGGTCAAATAGATACAGAAAGAACGTGCCAGACAACTTTCAGGAGACAACCCTACATGTTCTGGCGAATTACAGGAATTATTCGGGAGCGATCACGTGTCAAAGTCACCAATTTCTCAAGAGCTCTTCTAGGCTCGCATGCCCTTGCGCCATCCTGCGACAAAGCAAGCGACCAGCCTACTTGATAGAAGGGCTGCAGCGTGGGAGGAGAACTTCACCTGCTTTTCAGCCTCGTCCCGGAATCGTGACAGCAGTTAGCGCTAATGGGCGGCGCGTTAACATGTTTATGCCCGCCTGCGGTGGGTCCCACGCGCACGCCGTGGTCCCACTCAGCGCATCTCGACTTCTCACCTGTCTGCTGCAGAACGTACACAGGCTTGTCGAGGGCGACGAAATCACCACCCGTTTCCAGATATACACTCATTCGATGCTGCAAGCGCTAAGTACACGTATAGACGTTTCTCAGACTTGGTATATGGAGATCCTTGAGTTGCTCATAACGAAACTGAAATGTCGAAGAGCAGAAAGAGAGAAATAGAGAGAAAAAAAAAAACATTGTCCAAGACAGTTCCCTCTAAATATTCAGTTACGTGTTTTCTTCCATTCTTTTAGCGCTGAGATGGTGTGTATAGAAATATGTACCTAATATAGTTGATGTCGCAAGGACTTCTTTCCAGTGTTATGTATAGATGTCAGCGATAATAATATTACTAATATTCTTGTGCGATATTCAGTTGCAGATCACGTTTCTGGAGGGGCGTCGGGTGCAGGGGGGGGGGGGGGGAGAAGGGGCGCGGCGGCAAGTAGAGGGGGAAGGAAACAGTGACAGTTTGTTAGCGTCTCTCCACCCTCCCTTCGCCAAATATAACTTTTCTTGGTCACCACTTTCAACGTGCTAAGGTGCGTAGAATTGTAATCAACATCTCACCACTCGCCCTTGCCTTCTTGTCGATACCACTTTCAGCATACTAAAGTGCCTAGTATTTTAATTACAATAACAATAAAATAATAATAATTTGGACAGAACACACTGCTGAGCTTTTGCGCGCGACCTATCGGTTCTATTCCAGAACATTCGAACAGCAAAAAAACAAATAGAAATTTTTAAAGAAACACCAGGAAATGTAGGTTTCCAACTATCGTTTGGGAAAAGCAACGTGGCTCTCGAAATGTTAATAATTAAGTATGAGAAAGTCAAGAGAGCCTCTCAGTTAAGGTATTTAGGCGAAACCAATCAAGGGACTTTCCCGAAGCCGCGCGGAGTGGCCGCGCGGTTAGAGGCGCCATGTCACGAATCGGGCAGCCACTCCCGCCGGAGGTTCGAATCCTCCCTCGGGCATGGGTGTGGGTTGTCTTTAGCTTAAGTTAGTTTAAGTAGTGTGTAAGTTTAGGGACCGATGACCTCGGCAGTTTGGTCCCATAGGAATTCACACACATTTGAACTAGCCCGAAGGAGACACGAAATTCGTTGCCACGAGGTGGCAATAGCTTTCGCTCTTACAAGAAACATCCATAACAAAAATGCATCTCAAAATACGCTAAACTGAGACACTACAACACAGTCAACCTACCAGCGTGTCTTTATGGGGCTGAATCATTCATTTTAAACAGACAACGAAAAGTAGTCAGGAGCATTTTAGGTCCAAATCATACTGACGAAAGAACATACGGACCAAAAGCAAAGAAAGAAACTGAAAAGTGTACCAACATATATTCGGATATGAAAAAAGTGCATGGTAAAATCTATGGGTATATTATGAGAATGGAACAAATCATATTAACTAGACTGGCTGTAGAATTCTACGAAGGTCACAGTGAAACTAAAACTGAAACAATAGCTCGGCGTCCATTTGAATAAAAGTGCGGCTGACAGTAAGCACAGAAAGACAGTAAGAGGAGCTTGAAAGCTATTGATTCCGGCTGAGATACAGAATGTCGACAAAAATATGGGAAGACCACAACACAATACATTTCCAGGCTAAATACGGTGTTGGAAACCCGTTGGCATCCAAAACAGCTTCCAGTCGTCTCGGAATGGATAAAAACAGGTCTTGTATGGTTTTGAACAGAATCTTATACCATTCTTCCCGCAAAACAGTGGCAAGTTCAGATAACGGCGATTGAGGTGCATAACGATCACGCACCCTTCTCTCCAAAGTACACCATAAAGGCTCAATAATATTGAGATCTAGCGACTGTTGCGACCAGAGGAGATGCCACAATTCATAGCCACGCTCACAAAAACAGCCATGGACAATGTGAGATGTGTGAAACCTGGCCCCGTGGTCTTGGAACAAGCACTGTGGGATGGATTTGATCAGCCAAGCCGGCCGGAGTGGCCGAGCGGTTCTAGGCGCTACAGTCTGAGGTCATCAGTTCCCTACAACTCAGAACTTAAACCTAACTAACCTAAGGACATCACACACATCCATGCCCGAGGCAGGATTCGAACCTGCAGCGGTTCCAGACTGTAGCACCTAGAACCGCTCGGCCACTCCGGCCGGCTTAAGGAGTTCACTCTGCGTTATATTGGTGTTGACAGGATTCGCGAGTGCAATATTTTTTGCAGTGACTTTTTCAACTGTAGTCCTCTTACTTATCGTCACAATCCTCTTCAATGAACATCCGTCACGATAACTCAACAAACACTTCCGTTCGCGTTGTGTTTTGGTCGACGATGTTTTTCCGCTTTCATTGTATGCGATATAACTATTCGATTCGGAGCCTCTTGAAACAACACCAGACACATCGGCTATCTAGGTTAAGCCGGCTGGAGTGGCCGAGCGGTTCTAGGCGCTACAGTCTGGAACAGCACGACCGCTACGGTGGCAGGTTCGAATCCTGCTTCGCGCATGGATGTGTGTGATGTCCTTAGGTTAGTTAGGTTTAAGTAGTTCTAAGTTCTAGGGGACTGATGACCTCAGATGTTGAGTCCCATAGCGCTCAGAGCCATTTGAACCATTTATCTTGGTACGGAAACATCCACCATACGAGCCCCAGCTTTTCTCCGACGTTCGAAATCGTTTAGCTCCGACATCATTCACGCATAATTACACTATCGCTCAAAAGTTTTTGAACATCAGCGACTTTGAGGAAAAAATGGCAATTGGGCCCAGAAATGTTAGAAATACTCGTAAGTCAGATTTGGCATAATCTTTTATTGAAACTAAATACAGACAGTCAAATTTTACTTCCCTCAGCGTAGCCTCCTTTGGTTTTAATCAGTGTTCTGCAAACGCGAGACATTCCCGCTGTCAGCTTCATCAGAGTTTCCTCGGTGATATACCGCCATTCCTCTTGTAGTTTGATCCAGAGGTGATAAACGTTGGTAATAGGCCTTGATCACTCTATGCAAGTGATCCCAAAGCAGCTCAATAGAATTACAGGCGGGAGAATGGGGCGGCCAGATCATGTTTCTCAGTTTCTTCCTTTTTTTTTCTAAATTTGCCAAATGCGCTGTACACAGTTTTGAATTGTGTTTAGGGTTGTTATCTTGCTGTAGGACTAATCCCTCGCCAATCAAACCTTCTCCGCATGGCTTTGCATGATACTGTGGAATGCGATGGTAATCCTTTTTTTTCATTGTTCTGTTTATTTGTACAAGATCGCCAGGCTTACCGGCTCCAAAACATCCCCAGACCATGAGGGAACCGCTTCCATGCTTTAATGTTTGAGACACACATTGGTGTGAGATTCGTTCACCTGGCAACCGGCGAACAAACTTACATCGCTTTGTGGCAAAGACCTCAAATCTGGATTCGTCAGTGAAAAGTACCTTTTTCCACTGATTTACTGCCGAACTTTCATGTTGTCTTGCCCAGTGTAGCCTGTTTTGCCTATTAATAGCCGTCAGTAATGGTTTCTTAGCCGCCACACGCCCGGTAAGGTTCACTGCCTGAAGACGTCTTTTCACAGTACTTACACTCACCGGCTTTTCCCTATTATGGCTGAGCTCTGCTGCTAAAATTGGCGCTGCTTTGAAACGATCACGTTTACTTGTGACTACTATATAATTATCATCACTTTCTGATGAGACTTTTGGCCTACTCTTTCGAGGTAGATCCATATTCTGGCCAGTTTCCACATGCCTCTGCAAGGTGTAATGGACACATCCCAAGGAAATATGTTCTTGACATGCTATTTGTCGCACGCAGACCGACTGCAGGTAAAGGCACAATTGTAGGACATTTTTCTGTTGAAAGTTCCTTTCTTCGTTCCATTATAGATGTCTAAACTGACACTCACTGAAGTTCACTATCTCGTGCATAACTACATGCCCCTCTCTTACCTGCAACTGTGTTTACAGATGTGTTGCCGTCCTATGAACGGCATCTAAGGAGGAAAGATTATATTATGCTACCACAATACAAAATTATAGGCATGCAACGCTTGGAACCTGAACAGCGTAACAACAGAAGGTTACGTTTTGAACGACTCCATTTTTAAAAACGTGGAACACTACTCTTAAACGTTATGTTGAGCAAACAATATAGCTAATTCGTATTTGAATCTTATAACTAGCTTTTTTTATTTTACTTTCAGTGCATTCGAAAACTCTTGAGCGATAATGTACACACAACACTGTTCTGAACACGACTGACACTTGCAACGTATTAAAGACATTGTAAAGGTGCCGTTCAAGGTCAAATACAACAGCGTAACCTGCAAGCTTGGCTACCACCAGCATTTATGCTGAAGCACGCATTTCTCACGGTTTTTCCATATTTTTGTCCAACCACCTAAGTGTGCAATATTGCGATGTAAATGGACCAAGCATTTCTACTGGGCTGCATAGGCTGGACAGATGCCTGTGATACGGCCCACAGGGAGGCGACGTCGTTGAAATACAAGAAGGGAACAGCGTGGGACAGGTCGTAAGACAGAGGTCCCGCGTCGTGTGTCCGACGCGCCCTTTGGGCAGGGCGGTGCCTGTGACCCTTGACCCCGCCAGGAGGGGGCCAGCCGGCGCCGTCTCCCTTGGGAACATCCCTCCACCCCCATCCGCGCTCCAGGTTCATCCCGCAAGCCGCGCGGGCCCCCCAGGGAGTCGGAACCGGGATCTGTTTCCTCTCTGTACAGCTCAGCTGACCTACGATGGGTTTGCAACAAAAAAATCTCACGCACTGATTGTATTAGTCAAAAATATTCCGCACTATGTTGTTGCTTTGGTTAGCATCTATCAGATTGTTCTGAGGCACTTCGCAGTTCCTGTCGCGTACCGAGATGGCGCACAGGTAAGACACTGTAGTGCTCGTATTCTGGAAGACTTGCAATGAAGTGACAAGATAGCGATATGCACATGTACACATGGCAGTCGTATTGCGTACTCAAAATATAAAAGAGCAGTGCATTGATGGAGCCGTCATTTGTACTCATGTCATTAATGAGAAAAGGTTTCCGATGTAACTATGGTCGCACGACAAGAATTAACAGACTTTGAACGCAGAATAGCACTTGGAACTAGACGTATGGGACATTCCATTTCGGAAATTGCTAGGGAATTCAATATTCCGAGATACACAGAGTCAAGAGGATGCCGGGAACATCAGATTTCAGGCGTTAACTCTCACCACGGACAACGCAGTGGCCGACGGCTTCGACTTAACGTCCGGGAGCAGCGGCGTTTGCGTGGAGTTCTAAGTGCTAATACACAAGCAACGACGTGTGAAATAACTGCAGAAATCAATGTGGGACGTACGACCAACGTATCTGTTAAGACAATGCGGCGAAATCTGGCGTTAATGGGATATCGCAGCAGACGACCGACGCGAGTGCCTTTGCTAACAGTACGTCATCGTCTACAGCGCCTCTCCTGGGCTCGTTACCATATTGGTTGGACCCTAGACGACCGGAAAACCGTGGACTGTTCAGATCAGTCCCGATTTCGGTTGATAAGAGCTGATGGTAGGGTTCGAGTGCCACGCAGACCCCATGCAGCCATGGGCCCAAGTTCGTAATGGTGCGCGCTGTGTTTACCTGGAATGGAGTGGATCCTCTGGTCAAGCTGAACCTACCATTCACTGGAAATGGTTAAGTTCAACTACTTGAGGAATATTTGTAGCCATTCATGGACTTCATATTCTCAGACAACTATGGAATTTTGTGGATGATTGTGCACCATGTCACTGGGTCACAGTTGTTCACGATTGGCTGGAAGAACATTCTGGACAATTCGAGCGAATGATTTGGCCACCCAGGTCGCCCGACATGGATCCCATCGAACGTTTATGGGACATAATCGAGAGATCAGTTCGTGCACAAAATCCTGCATCGGCAACATTTTTGCAACTGTGGGCGGCTGTAGAGGCAGCATGACTCAATATTTCTGCTGGAGACTTCCAGCGAGTTGCTGAGTCCACGCCACGTCGTGCTGCTGCACTACGCTGGGAGAAAGTAGGTCCGACACGATATTAGGAGGTATCGAACGACTTTTGTCACGTACGTGTATTCCAGACAATGCTTCTGTTTTGCTCAGCATCCATCAGGTTGGTCTGAGGCACTTCGCGATTCGTGTCGGCTAACGAGGTGACGCACAGAGTAAGACGCTGGACTCGTATTCGGGAAGACTTCCACGGAATTCCAGATTTTCGGTGACTTCCTTAAATATCATGAGGCAAATGCCAAGACAGTTCTTTTGTAATGCCATGCCTAATTTCCTTCCGTAATAGGAGTACGGTTCCGTCTCCTACTGAATTTCTAGTCGACGGGACGTAAACTTCTATTCATCCTCCTTCCTTCTATCCCTCCAAGGTATTCCGCGTGAATATTGAATCCTCCATCGTCTATGATCTGCATTATATACTTAAACTGATGTCCGAAACATTACTCGTTCGAGTACTGTCAGCAGCGTGTTGATTCACCTTTGGAACGCCGAATCTTCGTGGCATGGATTCAACAAGTTTTCGGAGGTGCGTGGCACCAAACGTGTACGCATAGGGCATGCAGTTCCCATAAATTACGGGTCGATTTGTGGGCGCAGAGCTGTCACTTCATAGCGTCCCAGATGTGTTCGATCGGATTCAGATCAGGCAAATTTTGTGGCCAAGGTAGCAATGTGAGTTCACTACCACGCTCCTCGGACCCATGCAGCACGATTCTGGCCTTGTTGACACGGACAATTATCCCACTGGAAGATGCCATCGCCATCGGTAATCAACTGGTCCGCAATAATATTGACGTAAAACTTTCTGGCAGATTAAAACTGTGTGCCCGACCGAAACTCGAACTCGGGACTTTGCCTTTCGCGGGCAAGTGCTCTACCACTGAGCTACCGAAGCACGACTCACGCCCGGTACTCACAGCTTTATTTCTGCCAGTACCTCGTCTCCTACCTTCCAAACTTTACAGAAGCTCTCCTGCGAACCTAGCAGAACTAGCACTCCTGAAAGAAAGGATATTGCAGAGACATGGCTTAGCCACAGCCTGGGGGATGTTTCCAGAATGAGATTTTCACTCTGCAGCGAGTCTCGGTCGGGCACACAGTTTTAATCTGCCAGAAAGTTTCATATCAGCGCACACTCCGCTGCAGAGTGAAAATCTCATTCTGGAATATTGACGTAGTTCACAGAAATCATGATGCCTTCGATTACTAACACGGGTCTCATTTAAGCCCAGGTAAATATCCCCCATAGCACAATACAAATTCTACCGGTCGCGTCGGTGGTGTGGCGCATGTTTCGAGCAACCGTTCTAGTGGACGACGGCGCATCTGGACGCGACCATCGATCAGGTGGAACGAGAAACGCGATTCATCCTACCAGGCGACAGATTTACATTGATCTACTGTCCAATCACGATTATCCCTTGCCTGCTGCAGTCGTAGTATGTCGTTGGGTCAAAATGCGAATACATAGTGGGCCGTCTGCTGCGGAGCCCCATCTTCAACAACGTGCGCTGAACATTGTGCTGCGAGACACTTGTGACTGCACCAGCATCGTACTTTGGTATCCGATCTGCCACAGATCGTCGCCTATTTTGCTTTACAGATCGAGAAAACCTCGGACTCCACGTTCTACGGTAAGACGTGGGCATCCGACACCTTGTCGCCTACTCGTTGTTTCATGCCTTTCAACCACTTCCATAGATACTTACGAGAGCAAAACGCCAACAGCGGCCAGTTTCGCCGTTTCAGAGATGCTCGTTCACAGTTGCCGAGCCAAAACTGTCTGCCGTTTGTCATAGCCGCTAATGTCAGTGGATTTTCCCACCTGTGGCCCATATCGTCGCTAGAATGATTCCCCAGCTGTCTCTGCTCAGCTAGTATACATTCCTTGGCGTGTCGTATGCCTGCCACGCTAACGGGCGGCATGCAGTCTCGGAGTCATAACGGGTTGGCTCATCAGTCTATATTCAGGACTGTCCCTGCTGCTCTTTCTTTCCAGAATCCCTTTAAAAACATTTTTCAGCAACGAACCATGCCAAATATGTGCCCAGGTGTTCTTTCCCATCGACTCATTACGTTATCCACTGGGCAGCTTTCAATAGATTTTTTTTCTGTCAGTCTCTATGTACTAAATTTATTACGGAAAGACGTAGAGAAATGCTGTCACTGATGTACATCAGATGGAGTAATATACAATGTCTAGTCACATTAGGGTGGCCACCCGTCAAAAGCCTGAACAACCAATTTTTGCAGCGTGGACCGCTGTCAGACGTGCAGGAAGAGAGTCAGTGATATTCTGGAAGGTACCGACCGGGATGTGGACCCATGGCGTGGCCAGCTGCGATAGGTCTCTTGGTTGAGGACAGTCTGATCAGTGTGGTCCCACAGATTCTCGATTGAGTCTAAATCGAGGACTCTAATGGTCCGGGGAGTAGAGTAATCTAATGCCGGTGGTCATCGAACGAGGCACGCACACTTCAAGTTGTATGCCACGTTTCATTGTCTTGCTGGTAGAAGTCTTCGTGCTGAGGATAAACAAACTATATGTTGTTGTTTTTGTGGTCTTCAGTCCAGAGACTGGTTTGATGGAGCTCTCCATGCTACTCTTTCCTGTGCAAATTTCTTCATCTCCCAGGACCTACTGCAACCTACATCCCTCTGAATCTCCTTAGTGTATTCATCTCTTGGTCTCCCTCTACGATGTTTGCCCTCCACGCTACACTCCAATACTAAATTGGTGATCCTTTGATGCCTCAGAACATGTCCTACCAACCGATCCCTTCTTCTAGTCAAGTTGTGCCACAAATTTCTCTACTCCCCAACTTTATTCAGTACCTCCTCATTACTTATGTGATCTACTCATCTGATCTTCAGTATTCTTCTGTAGCACCAAATTTCGAAAGCTTATATTCTCTTCTTGTCTAAACTATTTATCGTCCATGTTTCACTTCCATACATGGCTACACTCCATACAAATACTTTCACAAGCGACTTCCTGACATTTAAATCTACACTCGATGTTAACAAATTTCTCTTCTTCAGAAACGCTTTCCTTGCCATTGCAGTCTACATTTTATATCCTCTCTACTTCGACCATCATCAGTTATTTTGCTCTCCAAATAGCAAAACTCATTTACTGCTTTAAGTGTCTCATTTCCTTATATAATTCCCTCAGCATCACCCGATTTAATTCGACTACAGCCGGCCGAGGTGACGGAGCGGTTCTAGGCGCTACAGTCTGGAACCGCGCTAACGCTACGGTCACAGGTTCCAATCCTGCCTCGGGCATGAATGTGTGGGATGTCCTTCGGTTAGTTAGGTTTAAGTAGTTCTAAGTTCTAGGGGACAGATGACCTCAGAAGTTAAGTCCCATAGTACTCAGAGCCATTTGAACCAATTCGACTACATTCCATTATCCACGTTTTGCTTTTGTTGATGTTCATCTTATATCCTCCCTTCAAGGCACTGTCCATTCCGTTCAACTGCTGTTCCAGGTCTTTTGCTGTCTGACAGAATTACAATGTCATCGGCGAACCTCAAAGTTTTTATTTCTTCTCCATGGATTTTAATTCTTACTCCGAATTTTTCTTTTGTTTCGTTTACTGCTTGCACAATATACAGATTAAATAACATCGGGGATAGGCTACAACCCTGTCTCACTCCCTTCCCAATCACTGCTTCTCTTTCATGTCCCTCGACTCTTATAACTGCCATCTTGTTTCTGTACAAATTGTAAATAGCCTTTCGCTCCCTGTATTTTACCCCTGCCACCTTCAGAATTTGAAAGAGAGTATTCCAGTCAACATAAGATATCTGTCTACAAATGCTAGAAATGTTGGTTTGCCTTTCCTTAATCTATCTTCTAAGATAAGTCGAAGGCCAGTATTGCCTCACGTGTTCCAACATTTCTACGGAATCCAGACTGATCTTCCCGAGGTCGGCCTCTACCAGTTTTTCCATTCGTCTGTAAATAATTCGTGTTAGTATTTTACAGCCGTGACTTATTAAACTGATCGGTAATTTTCACATCTGTCAACACTTGCTTTCTTTGGGATTGGAATTATTATATTCTTCCTGAAGTCTGAGGGTATTTCGCCTGTCTCATACATCTTGCTCACTAGATCGTAGAGTTTTGTCATGGCTGGCTCTCCTAAGGCTATCAGCAGTTCTTACATGTAGGGGTGGAAATGATCCGCGAGGGTGGATGCATACTTGTGTTGATCCACTGTGCTTTCCAGAAAGTTGAGAACGCCCAGGGAATGCCTCGAAAACATTCCCCAGTCAACAACGCTCCCTCCTCCGCCCTGCACTCTCGCAGGGTGTTTGCTTTCAGACGTTTCATGCTGTACACGCCATCCGTGCGATGGAGCATAAAACATGATTCATCTGAAGAGGCCACGTGTACCACCCCCTCATTGGTCGTCCAGTCGCGATGCTGACATGTAAATTCCGGACATCGTCGCCGATGGACTGCAGTCAGCACGGAAACATAAGCCAGGCGCCTGCTGGAGAGTCCCGCAATGAAACAACGTTTGCTGAGCGGTCGTTGAGGTTATATTGTTGGTAGTATCTGCTTCGTTCATATAGGTTGTCAGCTCCTCAATAGCTGCAACTCTATTCCCAGTACACTTCTTCGCAGCCGTCGTTTACCCCCATCGTCTATGGCCTCGACCACAGATGCCTCGACGCCGTTGTTTTGCCATGCGTGGTAGACTTTAACCACGGTGGAACGCGAACAGTTTACAAACTTAGCCGTTTCGGAAACGATTCCACTCCTGTCCCGAAAGCCAATTATCATGCCATTTCGGTCGCTGCATTACGGCAACGACTGGGCTGTTTTTCTGCGTCCCTATGCCCATTATATACCCTCGACTTCTACTGCTATTAGCCGCGCGGGATTAGCCGAGCGGTCTGTGGCGCTGCAGTCATGGACTGTGCGGCTGATCCCGGCGGAGGTTCGAGTCCTCCCTCGGGCATGGGTGTGTGTGTTCGTCCTTGGGGTAAGTTAGGTTAAGTAGTGTGTAAGTTTAGGGACTGATGACCTTAGTAGTTGAGTCCCATAAGATTTTTTGACCACTTTACTGTTATCATCTTCCGTCTGTGAGTGGTTACTGCGGATATTTCTTGACGATTCTTACACTTAAAAAAAAATTAGGGGTGCTTGAGGAATCGTGGACCCATACTTTCCGCGTACCAGACGATTCGCTAATTGCGTCATTTATTCACAGACGACTGTTCGGTCGCGTCCGTGTTGAAACATTAATGTCATGATTTAACATGTAAGAAATTTGCTCTGTTTCTCACTATTGATTGTAACTATAATTTGGCCACAATTATAGCGAAAGCTTTTTCTAATTTAACAGATCCAACCTGATGTGGCTTCTAGGCTACAAGAGCAGCCAAGCGGTTATTATTCACAATGTATATCTGTAATGAATAAAAATTGGACGTATGTTCCATGTAATGTTTTATTCGAATTATTCTCTTGTACCACTCCCTAAAATACGAGGGTTGGAACTTAGTGTGCCGCGCGGGATTAGCCGAGCGGTCTAAAGGCCCTGCAGTCATGGACTGCGTGGCTGGTCCCGGCAGTGGTTCGAGTCCTCCCTTGGGCATGGCTGTGTGTCCTTAGGATAATTTAGGTTAAGTAGTGTGTAAGCTTAGGGACTGATGACCTTAGCAGTTAAGTCCCATAAGATTTCGCACACATTTGAACATTTGAACTTAAATAGTGTCAACTATTTATTCACAACCGATACAAGAGAGTTACATGTTTTCACCTGTTACAATCCTTCAAAGTAGTCACCAGCGTTCTGTAGAACCCGTTGCCAGCGATGTGGAAGGCGTAGTATACCGTTAGCAGGGCCTGTTCTGTTAATGGTGCGAATGGAGCGGTGATTCTCGTGTACGTCTGTGATGGTGTTATCCTTACGCATTACGTTCCTCCACGGCAGACCGTCAATGCACAGTATTACTGTTCCTTTTTGGAGCATCACCTGCGACCAGCTTTGCGAAAGAAGCGGCGACACTTTCTCCGCAACCCACCCATCATTTTGCACGACAATGCGCGGGGGCATACAGCGCAAGCTGTGGCTGCTCTGTTCGGTCGGTGGGACTGGGAAGTACTGTACCATCCACCATACTCCCCGGACTTAAGTCCTTGTGACTTTGATTTGATTCCGAAGATAAGGAACAACTTCGTGGCATTCGCTTCAGAACTGTTCCAGAGATTCGACAGGCATAGACCGCTCCATCACACCATCAACAGAACAGGCTCTGCTAACGGTACACTACGCCTTCCACATCGCTGGCAACGGATTCTACACAACGCTGGTGACTACTTTGAAGGAAAGTAACAGGTGCAAATATGTAACTCTTTTGTATCGGTTGTGAATAAATAATTGCCCCTATTTAAGTTCCAACCCTCGTATTTACTGCATATATTTATTCAATAACATTCTTCGTGGCGTTTGCACCATTGAGACACAGTGGTAGGGATGTCCAGTCCTCGCCGTGAAAGGAGCAGGTACAGTCTGCGACGCAGAATTTGCTGGGCGACACTCCAACGATGTGCGTCAGTTTCTCGGAATGCCGCTGCCGGAGAACTATCGTAGAGAGGCACGCAATTAAAATTCAAACTTATTTAATGACCAACGTTTATTCCCCACACGGCAGCTAGCGAAACTGGTTCCGCTTGTGGCGTCCACACAGTGTTTGCGGAAAGAGAATCCAAAGCGGTCGACTCTAAATGAGTAGGCAAACATCGATGCAGTTAGGACGTTCCTGCTGTTAAGCCTACACTGTTATGTAACTAACCGTTCGTCAGCTTGAAAGCAGTGTTGAATTGTGAATCTTCCTGGCAGATTAAAACTGTGTGCCGGATCGAGACTCGAACTTGGGACCTAGCCTTTCGCGAGCAAGTGCTCTACCAACTGAGCTACCCAAGCACGACTCACGACCCGTCCTCACAGCCCCAATTCCACGAGTACCTCATCTCGTATTTACCAAACTCTCGTTCCGGCACACAGTTTTAATCTGCCAGGAAGTTTCATATCAGCGCACACTCCGCTGCAGAGTGAAAATCTCATTCTAGTGTAGAATTGTGTCGATACACTTTTCTTTTTGCTTTGTTGCACGATGACAGAGGCACTTTTCTTTGTATAAAATCACCCTGGACGAATGTCTCGGTATTTACTGCGTCAGAGTTTACAATAAGTTTCAGTTTTACAGAAAAGTTAAAGTTAAGCGTTCCGTCGACACAGGGATCATTAGAGACGAAGCAATAGCTCAGATCGGACGACGAGAGAAGGCCTTGTTGAGGTAACGACCGCAGCATTCGCCTAAATAATTTAGCGAATTCGCACAAAACCCAGACCAGAACGGCCAGACGTGAGTTTGAAAGCTGTTAATGCGGTAACCGAACGATGTAGTGCAGGTCTCGTTTTCGGGAGGAGAGGGTTTCAAATCTTGTCCACAATAATTATATATAACACCATTCCTCAACTTAAAATGCCTAGCTAATTAAAAAGAAAAATAGGTTTGAAGGTTTGCGTATGTAACGTCTCGCATAGCTCTCCTGCTTCCATAGAGCTTCTTCCGATACGATTCTTGAAGTTTGCCCGGGCTACTGAATATTCTGTGCGGTTTCGGGATGGCAGCCGGATCATGTTGACTTCTTGCCACTACATTTCGGCTGGCAACCGTTCAGGCATCTTCCGTTGTCCGTCACTGGAGACTGCTAGTTCATGGTGTCTGCTTTATAGCAAAAAATTGGCGCGGAGGTGCATGGGCATTGCCGGCCGTCACAGGAGCATCCTCTAGCGAAATTCGCGCCCGCTGCTAATACTGTTCCATCTGTGGCGCGCAGGCGGATGCTTTAACGTGAAACTGTATGTCCGCCCTCTGTCGGACCCGCGCTCGTGGCGCTCTAAGCAAACGGCAGATGTCACACGTCTCATTATGAATAAAATGTTTTCTCTCAACAGAGAGCCACAAATGGGGTAGCATTTGCAGAGTGCACTGCTTTCGATAGAGGATACTCCGACGACAGCCACCAATCCGCATGTGCACTGATTTCGATAGACGATACTCCTACGACAGCCACCAATCCGCATGCGTCTCCGCGTCAGTTTTTTGCTATAAAGCCGACAATGGACTAGCAGTCTCCAGTGGCGGATACCTGAAGATGGCTGAACGGTTGCCAGCCGAAATATTGTGGCGAGAAGTCAACATCATCCGGCTGCAATCCCGAAACCTCATAGAACAGAGCCTTTTCCGCTCAGATAGACGTTGTAGATTATTTGCGTTTAAATCAGTTATCTGTTAGACCTGTTGCTTAATTTCTTATCTTTGCTGTGACATACTGTTCTTCTGTTACAGCAGAGGACACACGAACAACTGACAGAACACATCACTCAAATTTGATCGCTGACAGGACGTATGTTACAATCGCTCCAGTTTAGTGACTGGTTCAGTATCGGATGAATATAATAGGAGAGCCTTCATTTATATTAGTATTGTTGTAGCTTAGTTTAGGCGTGATCGCTCCAACGTTATTAAAAACAAAAAGGATTTTGTACGTATTTAGGAGTGGAACAAGTATTTTACAGAGTGTAGGAGTAGATTACAAGTACCAGATCATTCAGTAAGCACAGCTCGAAGCCTCAAAAGAATAGCCTATTGAACCGTCTGAAGACGAATTTACGAGGGTAATCCCAAAAGTAAGGTCTCCTATTTTTTTATAAGTACATAGACCTGTTTATTTTTACAATGGTTTACATAAAAAAATGGCTCTGAGCACTATGGGACTTAACATCTGAGGTCATCAGTACCCTAGAACTTAGAACTACTTAAACCTAACTAACCTAAGGACATCACACACATCCGTGCCCTAGGCAGGATTCGAAACTGCGACCGTAGGGGTCGCGCGGTTCCAGACTGAAGCGCCTAGAACCGCTCGGCCACATCGGCCGGCGGTTGACATTAGTTTACAGCTTCGACATTTAGCTATTTTTCAACATAATCACCATTTCTGTCGATGCATTTTTGTAAACGCTGTGGCAGTTTTTGTGTGCCCATGTCATACCAGCTCGCCGCCATGCTGTTCAGAAAGTTATGAACCTCTTCTTTCACCTCGTCGTCGGAGCTGAATCGCTGTCCGGCCAAACGTTCTTTTAACCTAGGGAACAGGTGATAGTCACTGGGCGCCAAGACAGGACTATAGGGTGGGTGGGTGGTTTATGTTCCACTGAAACTGTTGCAGGAGAGCAACGGTTTGCCGAGTGATGTGTGGGCGAGCGCTGTCATGGAGAATGTGTACGCCCTCGCTCAACATTCTTCTTCTCCGGTTCTGAATTGACCGTTTGAGTTTTTCAGAGTCTCATAATACCTGTCAGCGTTAATTGTGGTCCCAGCGGGCATAAAGTCGACCAACAATATCCCTTTCCGATCCCAAAAAACGGTTGTCAAAACTTCACCGGCAGACTGTGTTTGTTTGAATTTCCGCGGGTTTGGCGAAGAAGGATGCCGCCACTGGCGTGATTGTTGCTTAGTCTCAGGTCTAAAGTGGTATGCCCAGGTTCCGTCACCCGTGACAATTGACTCCAGAAAGCTGTCCTGTTCGGCTGCAAGGCGGTGAAGAAATGCGCGGTAAGCATCAACTAGTTGGCGCATGTGGTCCTGTCAGCATTCGTGGCACCCTTCTTGCGCACACCTTCCGGTAGTTCAATGTTTCCGTTAAACTTCTGTGAGCGGTGCTTCGGGAAACCTCAGGAACCAACGTGCAGAGATCATCCAGGGTGATCCCACCGATGTTCACGCATGCTTTGCTCAACCTTCAACACTGTCTCCTCGGAAACTGACGGTCTCCCGCTCCTTTGTTCGTCGTGAATTTCTGTCCGACCAGCTGCAAACTCTCTACGCCACTTACGAACATTTTTGATATCCATGCACGACTCACCATACACTTCCGTCAACTAGCGGTGGATTTCAATCGGTGCAGTGCCCTTTCCGTTCAAAAACCGAATAACTGCGCGCAATTCGCACTTGGCGGTAACATCCAACGGGAGCTCCATTCTCAACGGCTGCCAGACCAAGACTGAGCACTAGAGTTGTGGCGATTCGTGAATGAGTCGTTCATTTGAACGACTCTAAATAAAGAATCGTAAGAATCGAATAGTGATATGGACGAATCGTCGTTCAAAAGAATCGTAAGAACGATTGCGTGTTTCCGAGTCGTGACGATTCCAAGTTCCAACGATTCATCGATTCTTACGTTAGTACGCTATGCTTCGAAGGCAATTTCCGAATGATGCCGAGTCGTGCCGAATGATTACGACCGCCAGATGACAGTCAAGTGGAGGATGCGTGTGAACAAAGGAAGCTCGTAACAAACAAACGAAGTTCGTGGGCCGTAATATTACTCGTGAAAACTAAGCTGACACTTGGCGGTGTCGTCTTCTCACGTAAATAGTGGTGACAGCGGCAAGTTCTCAGACAAATTAAAAGCAAAATACCTATGCTTTGTATTTAGAAGAAATGAAAGTTAAGTTAAATTTGTTGTGGGGGAGGGCTGTCAGCTGCGTTATGAATTACAAGGGTGGACTTAGAAAGACATCTTAGCACAGAAAAACATAGGATGAGCTGAGCCAAACCACGTCTGCCTCACTGCTAGATTTTGTTACCATAAAACAGACGTCTGTAGTTAGATACGTTCAAGCCACACAACCAAACTGGCATACCACGAAATTTTGCACCACCTTTCGCACAAATCGACTCCTCTTTCCTGGCATACTGAAATAAAACAATGAATGCAATCAAATAAAACTTGACCTTTCATCAATTAAGGCATTACACGTATAAATCGAGAATCACACTTGTAACTACGCATGTTTACTCATAAATAAACTATTTCTGGCATATCATATCATGGCACAGTTCGATTCTAACCCCATTAACAATTTCAGACAGGTCCTGCCATCTGTGAGTAAGATGTAAAACTTTTTGCATTCCGTACAAATCGTGCCATCGCAGACTAGAATGAATCGTGAACGAATCGTAGGAATCGATTCGCAATGTGAGATTGAATCGTAGGAATCGAATAGGGAAAAAGAATCGTGTCGCCCAACTCTAATGAGCACCACAGCGCGGCGTGCGCTTGTTTACACATAGCGCGTAAAGCACTCTTCATAACAGTGTGACCAACTGCCACACAAACAGAATTCTGTACTTATAAAAAAATAGGAGACCTTACTTTTGGGATTACCCTCGCATAAGTCCGAAAACGATTCGGTGATGTATGAATCAGAATATTACACCTCATGCTTAGCTGGTGAACGTTAACTTTCATTAAAAACTAAAAAATGAAGGATTTTCGAACATACGTTTATTTGAGCTTTTTTTCTGCTTTTGGTATTAGGATCCTGTCCCCAAGTTTGAGAAAGTATTTTTGAAACACCCTGTATTATTTAAATCAACTGTGACTGAGTTAATCATCATCCACGCTGTTTGGCATGTAAAGGAGCCGAGGGGAGGTCTAGACGGAAGCAAAGGGGCGCAGGTGTCGTGTCCCGAGGGACGCGGGGCTGCCGTTCGGCGGTGGGCCCATTAGCATCTTTATTGGAGGGAGCTCGCGCCTATAGAGGCAGAGGCAGCAGCATCAGAACCGCGGGACACGGCCTGACGAGTGCTGGCAGCTGTCGCGCCGGCGAACGTGGCAGGAGGAGGGCCGACTGCAGCGTGGGAAAGCACGCTCCGCCGTAGGCTTCCCAGGAGCGGGCGGCTATTTACATGAACGCGCGGGACTGCAGTTCGCGGAAAGGCAGCTAATGCGAATGCAAATTGGAGCGCGCACCTGTAGCCTAGAGTGCGTGCAGCCTAAATGGGTTCCCATCAGCTTCTGAGCGCGCCTCTGAGAAGACGTCGAACCGACGCGTCAGCACCTCTTCGAACTCCGTGTTTACATTTAGTAAAGGTGAAAAGGAAAACGTAAGCACGAGGAATCTAATTACGAAGAAATCATGGATAACTAGAGAAAACATTCATCTGATCGAAGAAAGACGTAAGTACAAAAATGTGTAGGGAACTCAAGAATGCAGAAATACAAGTCGCTTATGAAAGAAATTAATAGGAATTGCAGGGAAGCTAAGGTGAAACGGCTGAAAAATAAAAGAAAGAAAGAAAGGCTGACGGCTGACTTACCACATAGAAAGTTAAAAAATCTTCGGTGAAATTAAAAACAAGGGCGATAACATTCAGAGTGCAATGGGAATTCCACTGTTAAGCGCAGAAAAAAAGAAATGATCGTATGGCATGATGAAAATGATGACGAAGGCCACGCAACGCACAATCCCATGCCGGGAAGCGAACCCGGACCCCCTGCGTGGTAGGCGGTAACGGTAACGCTCCCGCTACGTTACGGAGGCGGACTCCAATTGGAGGGGAGAGAGTGGATAGGCGGAAGAGTATACTGGGGGCTTCTATGAGCTGGAGGACTCGTCTGATCGCGTGGTAGAAGAAGAAACAGGAGTCTACGGGAAAGAGACAGAGGATCCAGTGTTAGAGTCAGAATCCAGAAGAGCTTTGAAGCACTTAAAATCAAACAAGCCAGAAGGGATAGATGACATTCCTTCAGAATTTCTAAAATCATTCAGGGAAGTGGCAACAAAGAGACTGTACATGTTGGTGTGTAGAATGTATGGGACTGGTGATATGCCATCAGACTTTTCGGAAGAACATCATCCACACAATTTCGAAGATAATAAGAGCCGACAGTTGCGAGAATTATCGCACAAACAGCTTAACAGCTAATGCGTCCAAGTTACTGATACGAACAATATATAGAAGAATGGAAAAGAAAGTTGAGTATGTGTTGCATGACGACCAGTTTGGCTTTAGGGAAGGCAAAGACACCAGACAAGCAGTTCTCACGCTGCGATTGATAATGGAAGCAAGACTGAAGAAAAATCAACACACGGTCATAGAATTCGTCAATCTGGAATGTAAAATGTTGCAAGATGCTGGAAATTCTGAGAAAAATTGGGGTAAGCTATAAAGAGAGACGAGCAGTGTACAATATGTAAAAGAACCAATAAGACTGGAAGACCGAGAAAGAAGCGCACAGATTAAAAATGGTTTTAGAGAGGAATGTAGTCTTTCGCCCCTACTGTTCAATCTGTACAGCGAAGACGCAATAAGGGAAATAAAAGACAGGTCCAAAAATAGGATTAAACTGCAAAGTGAAAGGATATCAATGATAAGCGGCTACCCCCGTCGGAGGTTCGCGTCCTTCCTCGGGCATGTGGGTGTGTTATCCTCAGCGTAAGTTGGTTTAAGTTAGATTAAGTAGTGTGTAAGCTTAGGGACCGATGACCTCAGTAGTTTGGTCCCATAAGACCTTACCACAAATTTCCATCTTTCAATGATAAGATTCACTGATGACGTTGCTGTCCTCTGGGAAAGTGAAGAAGAATTACAGGATCTGCTGAATGGAATGAACAGTCTAATGAATGCAGAATACAGACCTGGAGTAAATCGAGAAAAAACTGAAGTAATGAGTAGTAGCAGAAACGTGAATAGCGAGAAACTTAAATACCAGAATTAGGGATCACGAAGTAGACGAAGTTAAGGGATTCTGACACCAAGGCAGCAAATTAGCCCTTGACGTACTTTAAAAGCAGACTAACTCTGGCAAAAAGGGCAGTCGTGGCCAAGAGAAGTCTTCTAGAATCAAACATAAACATGGAGCTAAATTTGAGGAAAAGAATGTCTGAGAATGTGCGTTTGGAGCACAGCATTGTATGGCAATGAAACATGGAATTTGGGGAAATCGGAACAGAAGAGAATCGAAGCGTCTGGGATGTGGTTCTACAGAAGAATATTGAAAATTAGGTGGACTGATGAGGTATATAACAAGGAGGTTCTCCGCAAAATCGGCGAGGAAAGGAATATATGGAAATCATAGACAAATAGAAGGAACAGGATGGTAGGACATCTGGTAAGAGGTTACGGAATAACTTCCATGGTACTAGAGGGAACTAGAGAAAGTAAAAACTGTAGAGGAAGACAGAGACTGGAATACATCCAGCAGATAATTGAGAGCGTAAGTTGCAACTGTTATTCTGAGATGATAGGATTGGGACAGAAGAGCCTGGCGGGCTGCATCAAATTTGTCAGAAGACTGATGACTAAAAAAAATTAAAAAATGCCTTCCTCACACGGGACGAGAAAGCGAACGTGGACGTAGAGCTGGTAGTTTTGTGAGGTCAGAATGTGGAATTTCACGTCGCGGAGCATTTCCGAACGTGGAAGACAGAATTAGTCACATGAGGTTTTTGCTCCGTGAAGAGGAATTTTGCCAATGAAGTGCGAGATCGCTTTTACGTCACAAGCAGAACTCTGGAGACGCCATATTAGATTAAAGCGTTTTCAGTTGAAGCTCGTATTTGTTGGTTTTTACAGTATAGCTTCCGTGCTTTGAATATACGCTATTTCAAAGCACTAGCACAGTGTGAACTTCTCGAAAACGCGTTGTTATTGGCACTGTTTGTTATAATAAAGTGATAGGTAACAACGTATCGCTGGTTAAAGGCTTTTCATATTACAACTTTATTACTGTGAAATTAATGTCAATTAACGACACATTCGTGGCTAAGGCCTTCTGGACATCACAGGATCAAAGACGCACATACGCACTCACACACGCGTGCGCGCGTGCAAACACACAGTGATCCGTCAATTGTGGCGTGCTGGATAGCGGGGTGGATTATGAAGTGAAAAATTGCGCCTCTTTCCGTCCGACACTGAACACATGTTTTCCGATCGATTCTGGGACATTTCTGACTGACTTAATAGAAGTATGTCCTGTAGTACTTGATGTATCTACACAGGGTGACCAGAAACAGTCTGAATAGCCAGTAAGGGTGATGCAGCGGAGGTCGTGCTGATATGTAATTGTTAATAAAAAAATTTGATACGCTGCGTCAATTCGTTGCTCCAGTTCCAAGTTAATTAGCAATGAAGGCACCCAATCAGGCCTTTGCGCGCGCAGATTCAAGCGGCCTACCAGAGACGGTGTCGCCAAACGTGTACTTCGTTTCGTTTCCTAAAACTGAACAAGAAAGTGATATAAAAATTGGACATGGGACGGTAGCAAGATTCGAACCAGAGCCAAAGGCTAAACAGTCTCGTGCGCTGTCATCTACGCTATGAGAACAACTGAAACTATAATTCTATGTGGTGAGCCACTTGAATTTGCGAGCGGAACAGCCAGGCTGGCTGACTTCGAAGAAGAAGGAAGATTAGGGTTTAACGTCCGGCTAACATCGGCGCTAACTAATTAGGAAACGGCACAACCATATCAACCTTTTTTATTAATTGTTATTTCTAAGCATTGCCCACCCCGCAACACTCTTAAAAGCTTTCCAGACCGCTTCTGACCATCCTGTATATACAAGTGTGTTCTCCATTCAGGAGTGAGGTTGATCAATTGTATGAATGTGTCAGGGAAACGTGAACTATTGGATTGTAAGACTACCGACTGCATCACTGCTTGATTCTCTCGCAATTCAGCATTTCTTTACTCAAAAAAAAAAAAAAAAAAATAATAAAAAAAATGTTTCTAGATTGTGGTAAACGCAATTCCTTTACAAATGTTGTGAATAAATGAATGCACAAATGCGCATGTGCAAGTAGGCATATGTGCGCGTAACCCCCGCTCCCCCCAACCGCTCTCTATCTCTCTCTCACCACACACACACACACACACACACACACACACACACACACAAACACACACACAAGCTCGCGCGCGCATTGGAGTGCAGAAAATTTAATAGCACTATTGCAGTTAATAATTTTTTTTTGCTTTACCTTTAGAAGAGCTTGCAGTAGCGCATTTGGAGGCAAGTTCAAAAATGGTTCAAATGGCTCTGAGCACTATGGGACTCAACTGCTGAGGTCATTAGTCCCCTAGAACTTAGAACTAGTTAAACCTAACTAACCTAAGGACATCACAAACATCCATGCCCGAGGCAGGATTCGAACCTGCGACCGTAGCGGTCTTGCGGTTCCAGACTGCAGCGCCTTTAACCGCACGGCCACTTCGGCCGGCTTTGGACGCAAGTCTCTTGTATATAACAAGTTCCAAAAATATTTCTACTTGCCACACGATTATATGTGTCTGTGGACAGGTGAAGTTCGCTATCAACATTTCAAGGTTGTCCTGTGTCTCCTAAATCTGTCCGATCTTTAGCCAATGTAACATCTGCTCTACCTTCATCAAGAGCTGAGGAAGCATTACAGACAGCATGGCTCCCCAGGATATCGTGGCAACCTTTCAGAAACTAGTGAATCGTTTCACATCGTTTACGTAACGTGTCTCCTGCACACGGCAAACGAGTTCAATGCCACCAGGTGATCATAATAGAGTGATTCGGAGATTGGTCTCATGGTATACGTGATGATTCAAAGTCATTGCATCAAACTTCTAGTGTGATACATGTCTAGTGTGATACATTAAGGCTAACAGCTTTTTTTACAGATGCTGATGCTCTCTGGTGACGCTAGGCGTCCTTGGGTATTCACCAGCTCTGGGACGAAGAGATGTCACCAAACTAAGGCCTACTAAGGCTACGTACTACTTACGACGGTAGAATTATTTTCAACAACAAACCCTTAAGAATGAGTGACTAACCGGAGAAAGAATCAGCAACTTTAAATCTGCTGGGCCTCCCCTCCCCCCCCCCCCCTTTTTCATATAAAGTAATGACTGTATTGTAGGCAACACACAAGGCATAGACACCTCTCAGGGACATAACCAATACAACAGGACGTCTAGCGTCGCGGAGAAGCATCAACGAATATTTTCTCTCCAACAAGTTGTTCCTCGTGATGTGATATATCACCCCTAGACGTTTGATGCAAAGACTTTGAAACATGCTGTATAAACCACTCCAAAGACGCCGTTTCACGGGTAAGGGCCGACCAATACATATGGACCATTTCCAGGGACCAGTTTCTCATCAGTTGTTCAGAACATTGGGAAAGGAAGAACTGCAAGACAGCACTTCCGTATCTACTATTCACTATGTCTTTACAACACAACCAGCATTCTCTTGTTTATATTGGGAGCTGCAGGGAAAAATCATTGTTAAACAGTCTCTACAATCTGTTTGTCGGTTTACGACAGACAAAACCAAACATTCGCTGCGGAACACTCCATGGTCTACGTGTGAAGAGAGCAGCTATTGCTGGTGCGTTACCCCGTGGGCGTGGAAGTTCCCGTGGCGACCGCGGCGCCACTGTCGCTGACAAAAGGCTGGCGCTGCGCGACGCGACACGGCCGGCGGCGAGACCGCGCTCGTTTATCTTCCGCCACAAAAAGCCTCCCGCCGCGTAATTGTTGGCTTATAATGAGCCCAACGTCCACTTCAAAGGAACGGTAAGAATCCTTAAAATATTGCGTTACCGTCCACGATGTATGCCTTGCTGTTCCAGCGCGCTGATTACTCCGAGAACTCTTCTCGGTTGTCCGTCTTTTTCTTCGTCTTTCATTTTTTTACCCCTCTTCTTTACTTCTGCCTTTCGTACTTCACGAAAGCAGCTGAGTCCGAGTGTACTCTTCGTATGATTTATAATGGCATCCATTTGTGGGAGCTTTCTGTGCTGTCTAACGAGAAAAATGGATTAAAGTAGCTTTTTCCTGTTCACGGAATGCTTCGTCATTGTGACTTGAAAAATGAAAATTAACAAAAACACCCATGCGCCTAGAAATTTACGTACCCTTCTGTTTATCGGCACATTACGTCACGTGCTCGGGCTTCTCGGCTCCACACTACCACCTCAATTCATACAAAAAAACTTCAATTTCGAAAGTCATTAACTCACAGTTTCGTTATTTGAGGTACCAGTGCTTAATTTATTACATTTTAGCTGCTGGAAAGCACCATCTCAACCACACAGTACCGCACGCTCCAATACGATTTTTTTTAAAAACTTTTGATAAAAGTTACAGTGAGAAACCTTTTATTACAAAAACCTGTTCTGACATTCAGGTTACTAAAAGATAGTTTGTTATAATCAAAGTAATAAAACCACAAGATAAACAATAGATGCTGCCTTCTGTTCCCATAGCAGTGTCATTTTGCTCCCTGGTTTTGTTTTCGTCAAGACTATTATTTCATTCTAGAAAAACTGATTATTGTCTACTCAATATTTATTATAGGTAGACTATCTAGATACTTGAAAAGTAAGTATGATTTCATGATTGCCTTCAAAGTAAATCATTTACAACAAAGAGAATAAATTTTAAAAATTATTTTGCACTGTTATCAATAACTCGGCTTACAAAACATACATCTACACACACTCACAAAAACGCAGTTTCAATCGTACCAAATAAGAGCTTAGAAGTTACAGTCCGAAACAATTAAATAATTGTTTTCCTAACAGGAGCTGATGAAGAAAAATGTGACAATGAAGAACCAAATGTGGTATGAAACTACACGAAATTTAATATTACACCTAATCTTGTTTGGAAACGAATGACACTAGCTGAGACTGTTGCCCAAATCTGTTAACGATTAAGTTGGTAAAATCACTTCTGTTAAACCTTAGCATTTACAGCTCATATAACCTGTTTTCACTCATTGCAGAATACAGCAACAGTTTTACTCTTCGTGGAGTACTGAAGGACCCTTCAATTGTGCATGTAGTTGCAGGCAAATCAAGAACAATTAATCGAGCCGTAAAGTCCCGAGCGACTGGAAAAAAGCGCAGGTGACGCCTGTATATGAGAAGGGTAGAAGGACGGATACTCAAAATTACAAACCAATATCCATAACATCGGTTTGTTGCAGGATTCTCGAACATATTCGCATTTCGAATATAATGAATTTCCTTGAGACAGAGAAGTTGCTGTCCATGCATCAGCACGGCTTTAGAAAGCATCGCTCCTGCGAAGCGCAACTCGCCCTTTTTTCATATGATATCTTGCGAACCATGGATGAAGGGCATCAGACGGATGCCATATTCCTTGACTTCCGGAAAGCATTTGACTCGATGCCCCACTGCAGACTCCTAACTAAGGTACGAGCATATGGGACTGGTTCCCAAGTATGTGAGTGGCTAGAAGACTTCTTAAGTAATAGAACCCAGTACGTTGTCCTCAATGGTGTGTGTTCATCTGAGGTGAGGGTATCATCTGGAGTGCCCCAGGGAAGTGTGGTAGGTCCGCTGTTGTTTTCTATCTACATAAATGATCTTTTGGATAGGGTGGATAGCAATGTGCGGCTGTTTGCTGATGATGCTGTGGTGTACGGGAAGGTGTCGTCGTTGAGTGACTTTAGGAGGATACAAGATGACTTGGATAGGATTTGTGATTGGTGTAAAGAATGGCAGCTAACTCTAAATATAGATAAATGTAAATTAATGCAGATGAATAGGATAAAGAATCCTGTAATGTTCTAATACTCCATTAGTAGTGTAGCGCTTGACACAGTCACGTTGATTAAATATTTGGGCGTAACATTGCAGAGCGATATGAAGTGAGACAAGCACGTAATGGCAGTTGTGGGGAAGGCGGACAGTCGTCTTCGGTTCATTGGTAGAATTTTGGGAAGATGTGTTTCATCTGTAAAGGAGACCGCTTATAAAACACTAATACGACCTATTCTTGAGTACTGCTCGAGCGTTTGGGAGCCCTATCAGGTCAGATTGAGGGAGGACATAGAAACAATTCAGAGGTGGGCTGCTAGATTTGTTACTGGTAGGTTTGATCATCACGCGAGTGTTACGGAAATGCTTCAGGAACTCGGGTGGGAGTCTCTAGAGGAAAGGAGGCGTTCTTTTCGTGAATCGCTACTGAGGAAATGTAGAGCACCAGCATTTGAGGCTGACTGCAGTACAATTTTACGGCTGCCAACTTACATTTCGCGGAAAGACCACAAAGATAAGATAAGAGAGATTAGGGCTCGTACAGAGGCATATAGGCAGTCATTTTTCCCTCATTCTGTTTGGGAGTGGAACAGGGAGAGAAGATGCTAGTTGTGGTACGAGGTACCCTCCACCACGCACCGTATGGTGGATTGCGGAGTATGTATGTAGGTGTAGAGCCATTTTCATAGAAGAAAAAAACTATATATTTATCAATAATATCAGTGACTAACAGATTTATAGATATTTGTGCTCTCTCTGACCAAAAATCGTACTACATTGTTGCTTCAGATAAGCAGCCCCTCTGGCGCCGAGCTGTAAATTATGAAGTATTGGGTTGGTGCCTAAGTTTGTAACGGTTTTCCATAAGTTTAATAACACAGCAGATACACATAGCAGAGACTTTAATCATCAATAATATATTCTCCTTCATTATTTACACAGTCTGCCAAAGCTGGGGCAACTTTCCGATTCAGCGACGGCAGAAATCACGTGGTTTTGAGGCGAAAGACTCGTTAAGCCATGTTGAGTTCCTAGAAAGTTCTTCGATAGAGATCACAAAAGATGCAAAAATGTGAGGTGAATAGAGAGGGTGCGGAATGACTTCCCAACGTAACTCCTGTGTAGTGTTTGTCAGTCTAACAGAATGCGAGCGGGTGTTATCGTAAAGTAGCATGACTTCACGGAGTCTTCCTGGTCGATGTTCATGGATTGCGTCTGCAAGAGGTCTCAGTTGTCGATCGTAAATGTCAGCAGTTATGGTTACATCCCGGGGAAGCAATTCGTAGTACACCACAGATGCACCACTAGACGCATCTCATTATCTCTTGTGGATGCGCGCATGTCTTTATACGAGGAGTTGGGAGTTGCTGCTTTGTTTGGGCTCGACTATTCCCTTCTTTTCCTTGCGATTACTTAAAGGCACCAGCAACGATATAGGATAGGAATGGTCGGTGTTGTTTGCGAGCCGGTTGATGACAAGCAAGCAGTGGTGCACGCATATGGCCATTCGCTGATGTATTTTATTTTGGCTGGGAGCTTGCGGTACCCAAACACTCGATTTTTAAATCTTTTGTATTGCATGCACCCAGCTCATCACATCTGCCAGTCCTAGAGTGCACTGATGTTGGTCATTGCGGATTAATGCGTTTAAACGATCTTCATCAAACCCCAAAGGTCTTCCTGAACGCGGAGAGTCACTAATGTGATAGCGGTACTCCTTAAAAGGAAAAAAACCATTTTCTAACCGTGCTCTGTCCAATGGCATTATTCCCATATACGAAGCCAATGTTTTTGGCTGCTTTCTGCTTTCGCTGCTGTCACTCCTCTATGTAAACAGAAAAATATGTCAGAAGTGTTCCAATTTCTCCACTTGGTATTCCATTTTCTAACCGTCACCACAGCTCCATTCACTATCTCCAAATGACAATATGTAAACCCAAAGAGCAACATTGAACTAACAATAAAAAAGACTATCCATAAATAAACCCATAGGAACCGACATATCAACATGGAAAACAAAAACGCTACGAACTTATACACCAAAGTAATAGGTATGTCACAGCACACTAAATTTCTTGTGAGTAGTTTTGATAAGAGAAATACTGGAAGCAATTCAGTGCACATCCTCGGTTCAAATATGTGTAGAAAATCGCAGTGTGTGCCTGATGAGTGCTGTGCTTTAAGAAAAACCCGTAAAATACAACTTACGTACTACTAGCCAGTTACATAGTTTTCGTCACCATAAACAGATTGGAAAGTGTCAGAAGATGCGTGACGGAAGTGGACGTTTTTACCAAAGAGAAAGAACTACTGCAGAACTCATCACAGAGCGTAAAACTGACTCCTATATTACCTTCCCATGGTAAGGCTAAATGGCTCTGAGCACTATGGGACTTAACTTCTGAGGTCATCAGTCCCCTAGAACTTAGAACTACTTAAACCTAACTAACCTAAGGACATCACACACACCATGCCTGAGGCAGGATTCGAACCTGCGACCGTAGCAGTCTCGCGGTTCCAGACTGTAGCACCTAGAACAGCTCGGTCACTACGGCCGGCCATGGTAAGGTACGTATCCTTCTTCCCCAAAGTAGGAATTGCTTAGGTATGGGGTCAGCTGCCGACTTGTGACTAATCGTTTACTATTAAAAACATCAGTCGCTGACTCTCGCCAGGCCGTGCGAGAAAAACTGGAACGATCTTTGTTTCTGGCTTTAGTCTATTGAAGTCCACTGGGTTACCCTCGTTTCGAGCCTGAATTTCTGGACCTGGCAGAAGCTTTCCCTTGTTGTTAAATAAAGGTAATACACTAAATTAACTCCACAGGCTTCCTATCGCAGGCTGCAGTTCCTTCCAGAATTCTGAAAGTTGTAACGTACTCTTGGATGTTTTCTCGTGATGAAGAAGGCAAAGCTCCTGTGAAATCGATAGCTAAGGCATACTACAGTGCACAAGGTTCGTATTTGCCTTCCTGTGAAACCAAACATTGGTCCAGAAAGCGCTGCCTTTAGCTACCTTTAATTGCGTTAAGGAGGCAGTATCGAACTTGACAACAGTACTTGGGAGCAGCCAATAAAGGAAGCCAGCACGAGTCTTAAGAGCGACATTCTTCACCCTTAGTTTGATTCACAGTACAGCAGCATGCCCACTCACTACGTTTACATGCGACTCATCTTCCGAAAGACAAAAACCGAATTTCGGAAACTGTTTTTCGCTGTCGTGTTTGCATGTTAAGGCCCGATGCGGATATGCTAGCCCAGTTAAATATAGGAAACCAGCTGATCCTGTTTCTGATTCAGTCAACACAATCGTTCAAATGGCTCTGAGCACTATGGGACTTAACATCTGTGGTCATCAGTCCACTAGAACTTAGAACTGCTTAAACCTAACTAACCTAAGGACATCACACACATCCATGCCCGAGGCAGGATTCGAACCTGCGACCGTAGCAGTCGCGCGGTTCCGGACTGAGCGCCTAGAACCGCTAGACCACCGCGGCCGGCAACAACACAATCGTTATTTCTGTTCACTTAAACAGTGCAGGTAGACAGCTTCATGCTCAGTCTGATATTTGTGCTTCTCCTTCACTGCACAATAACTCCATATTAACAGAATTTTCTGAAAACAAGACATAACTTGACAACCAAAGCACGTTTCAATACTGGTTGCGTCTAGGTTCCTAACCCATCTGATTTTCTTTTTTAATAGAAATGCAATGAGATAAAGTTCTTTGTAGGATGCTGCTCTCTCAAGTGACCATTCCCAGATGAAGAGTGAGCAATTATTCGAAAGCCGCGTCACTAGTTGACCAACTCATGAGCCCTCTGGCAACCAGCAGTACCACCAATGACGTCACAAGTGGCTCTGCTAGCTGTCCTATAATAGCGGTCTAATTGTACTGAACCTTCTCTCGTCGAACGGATTATAGCCAATGAAATTATGGCAAGTAGAAGCGGACTTCCAAAATCGATTTTGAAGTGATAACGTAATCTCCGAGAATCGCTTTACGTAATCCGGTTTTGGAAACCCCATGTAAACGGGGTGATTTTAATGAAAGGGACGAATGAAATCGAAGCTGCATAATGCAACGTCCAGTGTTGTCTCACTGCGATATGTGACATAATTGTACAATTGGCTAGACGAGAAGTTTTGCGGAATCACGGAAAATCACTTTTAGAAGAGTATGAGTATTAAAACTCAGTGGCACCGCTCCTTCGTCGCAACACCCCCTCCCCCCTCCTCCACCCTCCACCCGCGCAACTCTTGTGGCGGCGACTTGCTTCAGCGTCTTTCTTTTTTTTTTTAAAGACGCCATCCTAGAAAGTGCCGGAACGCCGTTCCGGGAGAATTAACTCCTGCCACGTGCTGGGCACCTGGCATGAAATATTTCGTTACTTTCTGATGAATAATAAAAACGTAATTTTATTTCCTTGTGAAAAAGAGGTAAGATTGTATCTATAATCGGTTCCCTTAATGAAATCTAATTTCAGTCGGCAGCTTTGGCCTTTTTTACGTAATCCACTTCATATATATTTTGGTAGCTGCCAGCGTGACTGTTTAAGAGCAGCAAGCAGCGGGGTGTTCCTGCTACGAGGCACCAGGTCTCTCCACGACCTGAGTTAGTGATCTTCTACTGTTCGATCAACGTTCAGTAATTAATGCAATTCTTTTTTTCCTCGATCAATTGCGGTTGAAAAAATGCGGAATTTATTGTGGGACATCGTGGAATGTTCCCGCTTCAGCCACAGCAGTTTCATGAAATTCCGACAGATGTCGGCGCTATACGTAGCCTTCAAAATGACGTCTGTAATCAGGGGCGTGATCTAAGCAGAGAGCTACAGTACCATCGGATTTCTTTCGGCGGAAAGTCGGAGCATCGCAGATATTCATAGGCGGCTGCGGAAAGTCTACGGAGACCTGCGAGGCGTCTATCATCATCGGAACAAGGTCGCGAAAAAACCTGTCCGATCTCCCACGTACCAGCGCTGTTTCCTTATGTTAAAAAGCAGTTTACAGCGTATCACAGAGGCTCCTCTGTTATGCCAGTCCTGCCTGGATATCTGCCCCCCGCAAATTCTATCAGTCCCTCCAGATCCTTGAGCGTCATGCACTCCGCCTCGCCTTCCGTATCCGCCTCCCGTCCCCCACGCGGATCCTCTACGATCTCATTCCTTTCCCCCATCTGCTCCTATTCCTCGAACATATCCGCATCCTCTACACCTCCCGCCGTCTTGAACCCCCTCACCCCCTGGTTGCTCCTCTCCTCTCCCATCCCCGCCCCCTGCCACGTCTTCACCGTTGTGTCCCCCCTACCCTCCATCTCTACACCCTCCATCTCCTTTCCCAAGGTGGCTTCCGTCAACTCCCCCTCCCGGATGATGCCCTCTCTCCCTCCATTTATCCTTCCTATCAACTCTGATCCTCAATCCCCCTCCTTTCCTCTGTCCTCTCCCTGGGCTCCCTCTCCCCCCCCCCTTCCGTCCTGTTTTCTCCCCACTACACCTCTCCCTCCCTCCCTTCTCCCCCCCCAGTCCTTTTGTATTCCCCTCCTCTGCCTACCCCACTCCCTGTGGCGTCTGCCCCCCACCCCTCTTATGGGTCCTCATCCTCCTTCAGCTCCTTTCCCGGCTCCCCCCTTCGCTTTTACTCTCCTTTCCCCCCTTTTTTCCCATCTTCTGTCCAGTTTCCCCCCACCTGCTCTCGACTGTGGTGTCACATTTGCCAACTTTTTAGTGCAGTGTTCCAGTGACTATTCAGTGTTGTTTGTCTTTCTCGTGTTGCGAATAGAAACCATGCTGTCGCTAGGTGTGAATTTTATGTCCTTTGCGAACAGAATCCAGACTGTCGCCGTGTTTTTTTAATTGTCTAATGTTTTCCCTGTCTGCTTCGTATGTATTTTTATTAGCGTCATCATCCCTGTGTTGTTGTTTTAAGTTCCACGATTTCTTTTCGCCTTGTTACTCTCTACTCTCTAAGTCTCCGATTTTATCGCCTGTTTTTTATTATTTGTTCTCTTGATCTTTGTCACAAAATCTGTCGGCTGAAGAGCGGCATACTAAGCTGCTGCCAGCCCGCCCCCTTCGGGGGGAATTGAAATTCAATAAATGGAAAAAAAAAATATCACAGAGGCGTACGAGTACGATCCCTCTCATACACCGTAAAAGATTTAAATTTTTATTATTCGTCAGTCATCACAAAAAGACAATACGTATGTGTGGCTTAGAAGAATAATTTTTATTTAATTCATGCACGCATCACGCAAATCCTAATCACAACCAGTGGAAATCGAATAACATTTTCCTCCAAACAGTGAAAAGGAAAAAGGAAGACCAGAGTCTGATGTCTCGTCGTCATCACGGTCGTTAGAGACGGAGCACAAGCTCGGATTAGTGAAGGATGAAAGATGGGGAAGGAAATCAGCTGTGCCCTTTTCAAAGGAACCGTCCCGGTATTTGACACGTAGGATTTAAGGAAACCAAGGAAAACCTAAATCTGGATGGCCGGTCAGAGATTTGAACTGTCGTCCTTGAATGCGAGTCTGGTGTTTTAACCACTGCGGCAACTCACTCTGTTCTAAACAGCGAAGACAAATTTTATGTAAATTTTTCTGTGCTGATATAGCCTAAGATGTCACCTTTTATACTGGAGCGACATCATTTGTTAACCGTAATGAGACTAGCAGCGATTGGAATGACCTACTCAACTTTTCTCCAGTCAAGTCAAAATATCGTGACTTTCACTCGCTGTTTTCAGCGAAGTATCGGGTAGAGTGCCTAATGTTATGACGCCACTCTCATGAAATGCAAACTTCCAAGAAACCGCCATCCAGAGAAATACAGAAGTTGGATAAAAATACGGAAGCCCCGAGAGAAATGCCTGCTTGAACATAAATGCAGATGATAGTCCAGCCTGCTGGTTGCGCTGTCGTATATGAGCACCAAAGACACCTGTGCACGGTCCTCAATATGTCACGACTTAGTCGTGGTCAGAACACCGTTCTGTTTAGCTGTGATACATTATGTCGGAGCTAAGTGACTCCGAACACGCGCCAAAAGTCATGGGATACCTACTACTGCCGAGTCGGACCTCCTTTTGCCGGCGTATTGCAGCAACTTGATCTGGCATCGACTCAATAAGTCGTTGGACGTCCTCTGCTTCCGTAATCAACGTACCCGAAGTGTCTGAAGTTTCAAGAAGCACCGTATCGAATATTTATACTGGACACAGGGAAAACTGAAAAAACATCATCCGGTAAGTCGGGGCGGGGACGAAAGTGTGTGTTGAGTAATATTGACAACCAGTCACTGAAGAGGATCGTGGCGAAAAATAAGAGACCTACCGCTGCAAAAGTCACTGCAGAACTGAACGTCGCATTAGCGAACCCTGTCAGCGCCAAAACAATACGAAGGGAGCTCCATAAGCAGAGAAATACGAGGCGAAATGGAATTCCAGAACCACTAATCGGTGATAAAAATGTCTGTAACAGGAAAACTGAAGCCGTAAAATCTGGACTATGGAGCAATAGAAGAACGTCATTTGGTCGGATGAGTCTTGTTTCACACTGTTTCCAACATCTGGCAGGGTTTACATCCCAACAGTGAAACATGTCGAGTGTTCGCCGATGATTTGGGTAAACACGTCGTGGTATTCCTTGGTCCCCATGGTTCCTCTGCATTACTGTTAAGAATTATATGATCACTCTGGCTAGTCAGGTCCATCACATGGTACAGTGTTTGTTCCCAATGGTGATCCTGTGTTCCCAGACGACGGGTTCAAACAGACTGATTTTGTAGGCACGAGGATGAATTGTCGCATCTTCCCTGGTCACTGCAGTCGCTAGACCCCAATATTATTGAGCCTTTCTGGTCTACTTTGGAGAGAAGAATACGTGATGGCTACCCACCTCCGCCATCGTTACCTGAACTTGCACCAGTTTTGTAGGAAGAATGGGTAAAATTCAGCTGAAAACGATACAGGACTTGTATATATCCGCTCCGAGACGAATGTTCGCTGCTTTGAATGCCAACGGTTTTCCTACACCGTATTAGACATGGTAATGTGTTGTGTTTTTGGTGTCTCCATATTTTCGTCCCCCCTGTATTTTGGCATTGTTCTGTATATGATCGCTCCTCTCTTGAGTGCAAAACGGGGCTGGAACCTCCACCGCATCAAGGAATCGACATAATTTCCCAAGAACAAAGTGACAAACAAAAAACTAAGATACATAGTGATTACTGGAGTCACAATATTTCCCGTCGCGCTCGGCAATCTAAAACCTGCAATGTCACCCCCAGAAATCCGTGACAATTATGTTATGAACAAAAAATAGGGAACCAGATTTCGGGAGATGGCAAGTGAAACGTCTTATTCTCCTACCCCTCCCCCTTGTGGGGACCATTGCTGAGTGTCCTAAGTTGAACACCATCATAGTCGTCATCGTCAGCATCATTGATATGGGAGTGCAGTACACTGAGGTAACAAAAGTCATGGGATACCTACTACTGCCGAGTCGGACCTCCTTTTGCCGGCGCATTGCAGCAACTTGATCTGGCATCGACTCAATAAGTCGTTGGACGTCCTCTGCAGAAATACTGAGCCATGCTGCCTCTATAGCCGTACATAATTGCCAAAGTATTCCCAGTGCAGGATTTTGTGCACGAACTGACCTCTCGATTATGTCCCAGAAATGTTCAATGCGCATCATGTTGGGCGATCCGGGTAACCAAATCATTCAGTGTAATTGCCCACAATGTTCTTCAAACAGTCGCGAATAATTGTGACCCACTGAAATGGCGCACTAACATCCATAAAAATTCCATCGTTATTTGTTAACACGAATTCCGTGAATGGCTCCAAGCAGTCGAACATAACCATTTCCGGCCGGCCGAAGTGGCCGCGCGGTTCTGGCGCTGCAGTATGGAACCGCGAGACCGCTACGGTCGCAGGTTCGAATCCTGCCTCGGGCATGGATGTGTGTGATGTCCTTAGGTTAGTTAGGTTTAACTAGTTCTAAGTTCTAGGGGACTAATGACCTCAGCAGTTGAGTCCCATAGTGCTCAGAGCCATTTGAGCCATAACCATTTCCAGCCAATGATCGGTTCCGTTGGACCAGAGGACCCGATCCATTACATTTAAACACAGCCCACACCATTATGGTGCCACCACCAGCTTGCACAATGCTATGTTGACAACTTGGGTTCATGGCTTCGTGGGTATACGTCACACTCGTAATCTACCATCAGCTGTTACCAACTGAAATCGGAACTCATCTGACTAGGCCACGGTTTTCCAGTCGTCTAGGGTCCAATCAGTATGGCCAAGCCCAGGAGAGACGCTGCGGGCGATGTCGTGCTGTTAGAAAAGGCACTCACGTCGGTCGTCTGCTGCCATATACCCAGATTTCGCGCACTGTCCTAAAGGATACATTAACCGTACGTCCCACGTTGATTTCTGCGGTTGCTTCATGGAGTGTTGCTCGTCTGTAGCACTGCTCTGGGCAAACTCCGCTGCTCTCGGTCATTAAGTGAAGACTGTCGGCCACTGCGTTGTTCTTGGTGAAAGGTAATTAATGCCTGAAGTGTGATATTCTCGGCACCCATTTGACACTGTGGATCTCGGAATATTAAATTCGTTGACTATTTCCTAAATGTGTCCAACGCCAGTTACCATTCCGCGTTCAAATTCTGTTAATTCACGTCGTGGGACTATAATCACGTCGGAAACCTTTCCACGTGAATCGCCTAAATACATTTGAATGCTGCGCCAATGCACTACCCGTTTATACCTTTTGCCATGTGCATATGCGCATATCGCTATCGACTGACTTTCGTCACGTCAATGTAGGATAGGATGTTTTGTGAGGCGGTGCGAGACGTTCCAGTGAGCCAGAGGCGCCGCGCCGTCGGCTTCCTCGTCCTTCCGCGACGGGGCGGTCTGTGGTGGGCGGCGCAGCGTGCTGCGTGGGAGGCGGAAGACGGCTCGGCCCGTCTCGTGGACCCGGCAGCAGGCAGCCGGCACGCGTGGGCGGCGCGGCTCGGCCGGCGCCAGCCGGCGTGTGTGCCGCCTCCGTAAACGGCCCTAGGGACCCGAGACACACGCCGGTCTTCCGAGATACTCCGGCACTAGACTAGAGTGGACAGACCGCTCGACTAACTCGTGGCAGGTAAGTGTATTGCACTTCCTGTATTCCCTGTTAGAGACCTGAAACGGACCGCGTGCGAGTCCTGTGTTGAGGGTTGCATACATTAGAAATCAAGGTGCTGCTGTTAACGTCAGTGCTATAGTGGCTTCCGTTCTTTCCGACGTAGTTCCACGAGTAGAATGTTGCCGCTGCGGTCGCTTCCTGCTTGCCAACTCATTCCCTCTTACAAAAGCGCACATGAGTGAAAAACCGTGACCTAGCGCGGAAGGCGAGAGCATACCTTGCTGTTGCGGTGTAGCATTGACAGTTCCGATCTAACACTCACAGGGCGAAAATGAACGACTCTTGGCGTGCTGTGGCCTATAACGAAACTGTGTTTGACGTGTCTCTGGAGGGCGTAAGGCGAAAACTAAATGATGTGGTGTACACAGTGTGTTGTAAATTTGGTCCAAAAGAGGAAGAGTAAAGTCTGGAAAAATTTCGATGCTGTAGTCCATGCTTCAGGTGAAAAACATACAAAGTTCGTCCGATCAACAAAAAAGATGAGTGCATTCTTCTTTAATTAATTTACAGACTCTCCAATTTTTTAATAACTTGACATAGGTATATGAATATGCACATACATACGTATGCAGGGTGTTTCATAAGTGGTGGCCAATAATTCCCATATGGAAAGCACAGGCCAAAAGTAGCATATGTCCGCAAATCAACCGTTGCCGAGGTATCACATTAATTCGATTTGGGAACCATCTGCAAACGCCCCTGGACACCGCGGTATTTACGGTGGCATCTCAAGGTTTGAGATTGACCATCTGTTTGTTTACGCATGCGCAACAACTTCCCTTCCCCCTCCGTGCACTTTGCCGTACCAGCCTCACAATCAATTACGAACGTGAAGGCACCATGGACAGAGGTTACACGAATGAAGAATACGCTGTCATGCACTTCATGTATGGTAAAGCGAATGGCAGTGCCCTGAGGCTGTGCGATCTTATAAAGAACCTTTTCCTCTCCGCAGGCAGCCCGACAGATGCACATTTAGACGGTTACAGCGGCGCCTTTGAGAAACCGGGAGTTTCGTACACCACGTGCGGAAAGGTCGATCCAGATCCATAACACCCTATGTTGAGGAAAGGGTGTTACGCATTGTACACGAACGTGCGAGTACTTCAGCAAGGAGGATTGCTACCCGAGAGCGTGTCCTGACTCACAGCGGTGTGTGGCGGATTTCAATTGGCAAGTATATCTATTTCAACTTTTAGAGATGCCATGTGTTCTGAACACTGATGAAACGCAACAGAAAATGTATCTCAACAACGGTTGATTTGCGGGCCCATGTTTATTGGAGCTTTTTAGCTACTTTTGGCCTGTACTTTCCATGTGTGAATTATTGACTATCACTTCTGAAACACTCTGTATATGTACACACAGGTGTGTCTGTCTGTGTGTGTGTGTGTGTGTGTGTTTGTGTGTGTGTGTGTGTGTGTGTGTATGCGCGCGCACATATATGTATTTATGTATGTGTATATGTATACTATACATACAGTGTGATTGAACTGCGCCTGTCTATAGGTTTTACGCAACCTGCAATGCGCGACTGATATAGATGTTCATTTTAACTGAAGACATTTAAATATCTCGAAAACTACACATCGGATCAAAAAAAATTATAGTACACTTTTGGTTGTCTCGAAGGGGACATCCAATGATATCACACTCGACACCCCACCTCACCCTGTACGTGGATGGCGGGGGCAACTTTGAAATCTTGAATGGGAATCCATTTTTTATTGCACAATACGATTATACTGCAAAGTCTACATACGTTTTGCCTGAAACAGTTTTTTCGTTTCGCCACAGATCGCGCTATAATCGGAGTAGAAATTGGTACACAATCGTAATTTACGACATGCTATTCAATGGCCTTTCAATATGTAATGGCACGTGAGACCCAGCCTCCATGCCGGCCAGTATTTCAAAACTTCTAATTGGAAACCCCGTCGGTGATAATATATACTGCTTGTCATCGTGCTTGCCAAACCCTTCCTCAGTAGTTGAGAACGTTTTGAGCATTATGGGCGGGGTCCTCCAACCAGCTCGGGATTTCGACGATCTAACTTCCCAATTGGACAGAATTTGCACGATATCACTTAGGAGAACACACAACAACTCTATCAACGAATGTCGTGCCGAATAACTGCTTGCATAGGGGCCAGAAGTGGACAAACGCGTTACTGACGTGCTCAATTTGTTAAATTCTTCTCTTGAAAAAACCATCCAATTCTTCTGAAATTGTAATAATTTGTTTGCCTGCACAAGAACATCAGATCTATCGCTTTCCGTGTCATTCGGATAATTCCTTCGTGGTGCGACGTATTTTTTTCTTAAGAACGTAATTTTTTGCTTTTAGATATTTGGCCATTCTTGTGGGAAAACACTCGTTGGAAAGATATCAAATCCTCATTCGACCTCCACAATATGCCTCAAAAGCAGAATGAAGAATAAAATAAAGACTAAGAAGACAAAATTAATTATCACAAAACGAGTGAACGCGGCGAGAATAGGTTAAGTTCCGATGTTAGGGAGCGACGCCACAGTCCATTGTTTTTGCGCATGCGCAGTCTTCAGCGTTACTTGGGATTTTAGAACTCTTTTGACACTCGGTACAGTCAACTGAACATTGACGCCACCGAGCCACTCGCTATGTGGTTAGTGGTTGATTTACACCCTGATTCTGGTGAATCTGTCTGTAGTGTGCATCTAGGTATGTTCTCTGCAAGGCAGTGCACAGTGAATGGCGAAGTGTACTTCGTACCATTGTTCCATGACCTACTCCATTCGCTTAGTGAGCGAGGGGAAACTGACTGTCTACGCGCCTCTGTACGCACCCTGCATTCTCACAGTCGCTGCGCCAGCTGTATGATGGCGGCAGCAGAATGGTCGAGCAGTATCTCTTGACTACCGGTTCTCTAAATTTAACCAACGGGGTTTCGCGAGAACTACGTCACCTTAATTCCACGAATTCCCATTTAAATTGCCCAAGAATTTGTTTTACACTGTTACAAGGGCTATAGCATCCCATTGTGATACTAGCAGTGTGTCTCTGAATTCTTTCGATTTCTATTGCCAAGCCTACTTGATAGGGATTCCAAACGCTAAAGCAGTACTCTTGAATCGGTCACACTATCGTCCCGTATCTATATTTCCTTTACATATTCACTGCATTTTCCCATAACCTTTCCAACAAGCCTAAGCCTTTCTTTCCCATTCCCTACTACAGATTATACGTGTATGTACAATTTCGTAACGCTTCTTATACGTGTGCCATTCAATAAGTTACGCAAGGCATTTTTTTCCGCCAGTTTCGGTTGAAAAATGCGGAATTTGCTGTGGGATATCGTGAAATATTCCCGCTTCAGCCCCTGTGGTTTCATGAAGTTCGGCAGGGAACCAGAGCGCAGCAGAGCGTTGCAAATATTAATAGGCGCTTACAGAATGCCTAGGGAGACCTCGCACTAAACAACAGCACGGCGAGTCGTTGGGCGAAGCACCTGTCACTATCGCAACAAGGACGCGCAAACCTCTCCAATCTCCCGCGAGCCGGCCGACCGCACAGATCCTCAGGAAGCTGAACGAACGACTTCAGCGTGTTCGTCGCCACAAAAATGCAAACGAACGTCTTCTTCTCCATGACAACGCAAGGCCTCACACAAGTCTGCGCACCCGAGAGGAAGTCACATACCTTTATTGGACTGTTCTTCTTCATTCACACTACAGCCCAGATCTCCCACCGTCCGACTTCCAGCTTTTAGCCAAATGAAGTATGTACTTCGCAGGAAGCAGTACGTGGATGACAGGAGGATATTGATGTAGCAAGACGTTGGCTCCGACGTCGACCAGTAGAGTGCTATCGTGCTGGTGGCATACAGGCCCTCCGAGTGAGATGGCGTAAGAGCAGCGTACTGAACGGAGAGTATGTCGAAAAACAGGACTTTTTTGCCAAAAGAGTGAGGAATAATATGGTGTATTAAAATCCTGAATAAAACAAACCTGCTTTCAGAAAAAAATGTGTTGCATTACTTATTGAAAGCCTCTCGTATTTACCCCTAAATACTTACACGATCTGACGTGTGCAAGATGTTCACATCTAATTATCAGAATCTATTGAGTCCTTACTGTTGGTTATAGGCATTATTTTTCGGGTTAGTGCACTAATGGTGCTGGGTATTTTGTCACTACTATTTTCAGTACTCCTGACAAAGCAAACCAACAATTGCTGTGTTATCAGGTGATATAATAGTGTTCCATGTATATAAATTTTCGAAAGAGTGTGGGAATCAGAAACAGCGTTGCCATTAGGAGCATTCTGTATTTTGCCGGTTACTGGGGGAGAAGACAGATGAAGCCTGTAGTGTGACAGAGATGTCGCAGCGTATTCCATTTCTCTCTCTCTGCACAGAACATTTCACGTACCAGCCTTCTTAAGCGGACACAACTATAGGAACTCGCTAAGGAGGCTCGAACACAGGATACTTTGACAAGATACTAGACTAGGCATCTAATCTGCCAGTGGCGGCAGAGAAGTCGTCTTTTCTACTCTTTCCTCTCTTCCCCTCTTATGTTCGTTTTAGTCTTGCTACTATGACCAGGCGAAATTGCAGTCGTTGGTCATAGCTGTGGGTTCTTTGGTTGTTCTGGTAGATGGCTCATCCGAACTACAACATATGAAATACACTAAAGCGCCAAAGGAACTGGTATAGACATGCGTATTCAAATAGAGAGATATGTACACAGACAGGATACGACACTGCGGCCGGCAACGCCTATATAAGACATGTGTTTGGCGCAGTTGTTAGATCGGTTACTGCTGCTACAATGGCAAATTATCAAGATTTAAGTGAGTTTGGACGTGGAGTTATAGTCGGCGCACGAGTGATGTGACATAGCACCTCCGAGGTATCGATGAAGTGGGGATTTTCCCGTACGACCATTTCCACGAGTGTACTGTGAATATCAGGAATCCAGTAAACCATCAAATCTCCAACATCGCTGCGGCCGGAAAAACATCCTGCAACGACGACTGAAGAGAATCGTTCAATTTGACAGAAGTGCAAACCTTCTGTAAACTGCCTTTCGGAGCGGAAGCCCACAAATTTATCCTTGATAACTGCACGATACAAAGCTTTAAGGCTCGCCTGGGACCGTCAACACCGACATTGGACTGTTGATGACTGGTAACATGCTGCCTGGTCGGAGAGTCTCGATTCAAATTGTACCGAGTGGATGGACATGTACGGGTATGGAGACAACCTCATGAATCCATGGACCCTGCATGTCAGCAAGGGACGTTCAAGCTGGTGGAGGCTCTTTAATGATGTGGGGTATGTGCATTGGAGTGATATGGGCCCCTGATACATCTAGATACGACTTTGACAGGTGACAGGTATGTAAGCATCCTGTATAATCATTGCATCCATTCATGTCCATTGTGTATTCCGACGGGCTTGAGCAATTCCAGGAGGACAATGCGACACCCCACACGCCCGTGGTGTCAATTCCATCTAGCACTACTTCAGACATTAGTCGTATCCATGCCACCTCGTGTTGTGGCACTTCTGCTTGCTCGCTGGGGCTTTACACGACATTAAGCAGGTATACCAGTTTTTTCGGCTGTTCAGTGTATTAGTTCGCTTTATTACATGAATTATAAAAATATTTTCTTTACTTTGCACTATCATTTGCTACAGGATTGCTTGAGAATTTTGCAACGTTCATTGCCTATTAAAGCATCACTTGATGCACTAATCAACAAACTATTCTCTTTAAGTACAATTTTCAAATTTACAAAAGTACATTTCCATCTGAGACTTGAATAACACTTTAATCCTAGTCGATGATTCTGACTGCTTCAGCTGAGGTCAGTAACTGGGGCAGAGCGCTTCCATGCTAAGCTCTATATTGACCTCTGTGCTAGAGCGTTGCTGTGCTGAGAGAGAGGGCATGTTTTCTATTAGGCTCTCCTACTCGTCGTTGCCGACTGCAGCGAAACATCGCCATTATCTGTGTTATCGATACACATTGCCGACTGTGATGTGGCACCGCGATTTATGGACGATACCACGCTTGCATTGAGACAGCGTATAGAAATTAATTGTCTGGCTTGTGGTTTTCCACCATAAGCATTTTGCAGAAATAATGATACGAACGGAATCCGCCTGTTTGGTAAAAACCCAAATTATTCTTTATTTATTTAGACAAACAATGTTTTGGTGTCTCGGTGGCATCATCAGGGACAAGAAAATAAATAATCTTGTGCGAAAATAAAATCCTATTTAAAATATGAAATAGGTACCCACTGATGACGGAGTACAAGCTGACGTATGACGTTGACTCAAGGAAAAAATACTTTTATACAGAAAAAAGAAATGGTTGGTCCCGACCCAACGCCACTCATGTCATTTCCATTCATATATTGTCACTGCTTTGAAACACCTTTTTACAATTCTAATTAGTGCCTTAAAAAGCTGTGTAGTGGCACCCGTTTTAGAACACCAGGCAATAAATAGGTCGAAAAAAGTGTAGAATGAAATGAATAAATGTGTGACCTCACACATTGTCCTACTTCTTATTTAGAAGAGACGGTCATTACACGTTAACCCCAAAAACAAACATTTGACGAAAGTACTCGTTTTACAGTTAAAGCCAAGCACATAAAAAGCAGTATTTCTTCGATATCTTGTAGACGACATACTATGAAACCTTAGATATACGCATAACAAGGTGTAATTTATCTCAAAAGTTACACGAATGATGGTAGAAACCAATTTAAAAGAAGTCTGTTTTAAAACACAGCTTAAAGATAATATTAATGTTAAAAAATATACCAAAACCGCTACATATTTTCATACACAAATAACAAAACAGCTACCTAAAATGACACGTAATTGGCGAAATATGTCTCCGCGACAATAGAAGGAAACAATGCTGTGTTTTGTAATATGAATGCAATAATTTGCAATGAGTGCAGTAGTATAAGCAGCAGGTTGGTTGAATTCGAGTACTTCAAGTCTACGCACCACGGGCAATATACCGCCCTTACTTGCTGTAACAGCTTAGGGAGGTCTCCAGCGGTCTATAGCTGAGGAGAACGGGATATACCATGTGCACTCTGTAACAAACTTCAACGATACGTCACGAGAAGTAGCGGAGGAGGTATGTGGCTAGAGTCACTTGTGGTAACGGTTACGCGATTAGTTCCGCTGCTCGCTTATTAAAGGTGTAAAGTTCAGGACTCAACGATCGTTTATGAAACAATTAAAGTGGAATTCCACCTGAAGCTCTAGAGACAAGGGGAGCCGGCAGTCTCGAAGAGATGGTGCGTCTTTTTATGACTGCTTCAGCCAAGACGTTACGAGGTGATCAGCGGTGTCAATGCTGCGTTAAAATTATGCGGTAATCAAGTGCAGTGACGGTCAATTTAACATCGAAAGCATCTTCTAACCTTCGCCATATTCGACTACAAAAGGGAACCTCTCATGTCAGAGCGTGATACACAAGAACATCTGATTTATTTTCCTATTAGCGGCCCTAAATCGCTTCCGGCAAATACCGGGATGGTTCCTTTGAAAGTGTACGGCGTACTTCCTTCTCCATCCTTGCCTAATCCGATGGAACCGATGACCTCGCTGTTTGGTCCCCTCCCCCAAACCAACCAACCAACTAACCAATCTATTACCAGGATTAATTTATGTCAAGTCTTTCCGCTCAGTCGTATTTAACATGCTCAGCGATGGATATTATAGAATACGACTAGAAATTCACAAATACTGGTCATGGGAGAATATGAAACTACTTTCAGTGACCAAGATCATAATGGGGTCTTTTTGCCGTAAGTTGTTAAGGAAATGGTCTGTGATGTTAGGTTGCTAGGCTCTGGCGACTTTTTACTGTCAATCTCACTTAACAGTGGGGTCATTACGTGTGAAAGTGGGCACCTTCTCACAAAGGGCTTCATTTTAGCTGAAATTGCCATTTTGTCGGTAACTGGTAACTTATTAATGCCAATACTTGTGGAGTCGCAGAAATACTCCTGTACCTCAGAAACAATATTAAGTTATCGTGATCTCTCGATCGACTCAGAAATATACATAATTTAATATGCAGTTTTAAGTTCTTAATAACTAATAACTTTTTCATGACACTTTTGTAACTAAGGTCCCTTCTTAAGATTGTCTTTATCATCATTCTCTGTCCGTTGGTGTGATATCTTAAGTTTGCTCGTTAATTAAAACACTGGTTCAAATTTTGAATCGGCGGAAGCAGGCCTGGCTTCCCACCTCACACCCTCCACTTGTTGGAGTCAAGCAGTAGGCGCGTCGTCGGCATCGGAGTGACAGACTGGCACCTAACTGGATTCAGATGGTTCAAATGGCTCTGAGCACTATGGGACTTAATATCTGAGGTCATCAGTCTCCTGGAACTTAGAACTACTTAAACCTAACTAACCTAAGGACATCACACACATCCATGCCCGAGGCAGGATTCGAACCTGCGACCGTAGCGGTCGCGCGGTTCCAGACTGAATCGCCTAGAACCACATGACCACAGTGACCGGCAGCTAACTGGGTACAGAACGTTCACAGCTGGATTGAAGAGCATTTTGAGAAATTTATGAGTACAATTTGGCTACCTCAGTCGTCATGTAAGCTAAATCGCACATCTGTAATATCTGATCGAAAGATGTATTCTGTCTAAAATTATCCAGCATGAAGGACGATGCAATGTGGATGGCTACTGAAACGCCATAATTTCATTGGCTATAATCCGTTCGACGAGAGAAGGTTCAGTACAATTAGACCGCTATTATAGGACAGCTAGCAGAGCCACTTGTGACGTCATTGGTGGTACTGCTGGTTGCCAGAGGGCTCATGAGTTGGTCAACTAGTGACGCGGCTTTCGAATAATTGCTCACTTTTCATCTGGGAATAGTCACTTGAGAGAGCAGCATCCTACAAAGAACTTTATCTCATTGCATTTCTATTAAAAAAGAAAATCAGACGGGTTATGAAAACGCTAAAACATCATATGTATGTTACTTGATTGGATATTTGTGTTATACCCTGTTTAATAATATAAGTACAAAAGATATTAAATTTTTCAGTATCTCAAAATCGTCATCTCACTAATTGCAGGGTTACGTAGAAGAAGATATATAGAGAATCGACACATAACTAAACAAGTGTTTTCAGCAAAAGACAAATTTTTCCTTATACTGATACAATGCAATCCACAATGATTACTTAACTCCTCATAAATATATTAATGACCGATAATAACAGTATATAACTTAGGGTAAAAACAAACAACCAAGTAACAGCTTTCACATATGCGTTTATGATGCAAAGAACAGTTCACTTTTACACACTTGAAGCGCCAAAGAAACTGGTATCGGCATGCGTATTCAAATACGGAGATACGTAAACACGCAAAATACGACGCTGCGGTTCGCAACGCCTATATAAGACAAGTGACTGGCGCAGTTGTTAGATCAGTTACTGCTACTTTAATGGCAGGTTATCAAGATTTCAGCGAGTTTGGACGTGGTGTTATAGTCGACGCACGAGCGATGGGACATAGCACCTCCGAGGTAATGATGAAGTGGGGATTTTCCCGTACGACCATTTCCACGAGTGTACTTTGAATATCAGGAATCCAGTAAACCATCAAATCTCCGACATCGCTGTGGCCGGAAAAAGATCCTGCAAGAACGGGATCAACGACGACTCAAGAGATTCGTTCAACGTAACAGAAGTGCAACCCTTGCGCAACTTTCTGTAGATTTCAGTGCTGGGCCATCAACAAGTATCAGCGTGCGAGCCACTCAACGAACCATGATCGATATGGGCTTTCGGAGCCGAACGTCCACTTGTGCACCCTTGATGACTGCACGACACAAAGCCTTCGCCTCGCCTGGGCCTGTCAACACCGACATTGGACTGTTGATGACTGAAAACATGTTGCCTGGTCGGACGAGTCTCGTTTCATGTTGTATCGAGCGGATGGACGTGTACGGGTATGGAGACAACACACGTCTAGAATTGCTACATAGTGGTTCAAGGAACACACTTCTGAGTTTAAACACTACAACTGGCCAACAAACTCTCCAGAATGAACATTACTGAGCATAGCTGGGACGCGTTACAACGTGCTGTCCAGAAGAGATCTCCACCCCCTCTTACTCTTACGGATTTATCGACAGCCCAGAAGCATTCATAGTGTCAATTCCCTCCAGCACTACTTCAGACATTAGTCGAGTCCATGCCACGATATTAGGCAGTTGTACCAGTTTCTTTGGCTCTTCATTGTATGTTAAATGGCACAGTGTCGTTTTGTATTTCCACACTTATTTCCAAAAGTTAATGCTATTTCCATGCATTACAACAATTACCCCTTATAGTACTAAGTACGCCATTAGAGGATAGTGAGGCGGAGAGCTCGTGGTAGAGAGTCGCATAGTTTGCCCGTGCACCCGAATACGGCCATTAGTGGCGCTACCAATCGCCCTCTGCTATGTAGGTTCCACTTAACTGCAATGCCCTGTTGCGCAGCTAGTTGCCCTCTGCTAGTAGCGGTCTTAAGCCCGTTTCACACGAGCGACTTTTTGGTCAAAATCCACTACTCGAAATGTCTGCACCTTCCGTGCCCTCGGACGTCAGTGAGCTATAGATTGTGCCGACTGTGGAGTTCTAAATTTCCGAGTATGCGGAGAAACAAGTTACTACGGGGGCGTCTGCTAACATCGGAAGTTATAACATATTATGGTCGAGCGCACTCCTATTTTGAATGTGGATTTTCTGTTTTCGTATGTTCTTAATCTTTGTTATATTGTTTATTTTGTTTTAGTGGCACACTGAACAGTTACACAAGGTCCTGATAATTTTTTCCTACGTACTGTTGTCCTCCTACAAGAGTAACGAAATATATGAAAGGAAAAAGCATTTAAGTTTTACAGAAAAAAACCTACACTATGCATAAATAAGAACATAAATAGATAAAATTGTTTTACTTAGTACTATTTCAACAGTGCAAAAGTTGGAATTATTGGACGAGAAAAATAATTGTCGTTGTTACTTGGCACTTCGCAAAAAAAGGATAAAGCAAAAGCGCGCTATTTACTGCGTTCATCACATTGTCTAACGTGTTTGCAAGTACATACTAGGGTTGGAACTAAATAGTGGCAACTACTTTTTCACAACCGATACAAAAGAGTTACATGTTTGCACCTGTTACTGTCCTTCAAAGTAGTCACCAGCGTTGTGTAGAACCCGTTGCCAGCGATGTGGAAGGCGTAGTATACCGTTAGCAGAGACTGTTCTATTGATGGTGCGAATGGAGCGGTCTATTGCCTGTCGAATCTCAGGAACAGTTCTGAAGCGAATGCCACGAAGTGGTTTCTTCAACCTCTGAATCATATCGAAGTCACAAGGACTTAAGTCCGGGGAGTATGGTGGATGGTACAGTACCTCCCAGTCCAATCGACAGAACAGAGCAGCCACAGCTTGCGCTGCATACGCCCGCGCATTGTCGTGCAAAATGATGGGTGGGTTGCGCAGAAAGTGTCACCGCTTCTTTCGCGCAGGTCATGCTCCAAAAACGAACAGTTATACTGTGCATTGACGGTCTCCCGTGGAGGAATGCAATGCGTTAGGATAACTCCATCACAATCGTACACGAGAATCACCATAACTTAAGACCGCTCCATTCGCACCATCAACAGAACAGGCTCTGCTAACGGTATACTACGCCTTCCACATCGCTGGCGAGGGGCTCTACACAACGCTGGTGGCTGCTTTGAAGGACAGTAACAGGTGCAAACATGTAACTCTTTTGTATCGGTTGTGAAAAAGTAGTTGCCACTATTTACGTTCCAATCCTCGTAATTTCTCGAGCAAATAAATGTATATGCTCTGAAATCTTTGGATGACACTTTTCCTATTCTTTCGGTCTTCAAGAGAGTAGAGAATTTACCAGACGATCTTTGCCAAGAACTTCTACTATGAATTCTGTTTTGGTCACTAACCAACTCCATTCTCAGTGTTTGTTCCTACATTTGGTTACTATACTTCGATTTTTCCGTAAAAAGAATAGTAGCTCAGGACCTCACTTTCACTATTTAGATGCGAAACTGCACAACAGATTGCTCTTACAATACCGGCAATTCTGACGCTGACGAGTGAACGAAAATGACCACTCAGTCAAGACTCAGTACAGGAATAAAACGCCAGGGGCGCTGCAGTAGACACACTGATCATGAGTAGCCAGTTGAGACAAGGAAGTCGATAGTATGTAGTGTGCTACTTGTAACAGTTTCGCGCGTCTGATACAGCCAATCACGTAACAGTATTTTGTTTACGCTGCTATAACAACGCTGCAGTTGTAGGCAACTACAGGCGAGCCTTTTGCACTGCATGGTTGGAAGCTGGCAATGCATGGTTGGAAGCTGGCAACAGCGTTGCCTGGTGTCAGGGATCCTCTCTCATATGGATTACACACAACACTTCGAACTACTGGTATTCGGAAAACAATAATTGCACTATCTGAGTTTTATCATTATCCGTGATTGAGAATCGGCAGGAAGTGTCTGGCACTGGAGACAGTTTTTACAATTCCGTGGGTCGGAAGTCGGGGAAAATTTTCATATAAAAGCCGTGCAGGTTGTTTTTTAAGTAAGGAAAAGGTTACAGGTAGGCAATACACCAGTCATAAACCTGTAACGACGGCGTTTTGCACATGATTCACGGCGCCTTCGAAATTTAGGGGACTTGTCGCCTAATAAGACGTATTCTCGGCCCCTGCACCCCACAGCCGGTCTAGCAGGTACCAGTAGTAGCAGCGTCGGAGGCGGTGCCCTTAAAGAGCGAACGCGCCGAGCCGCCGCGTAGCGACCGGGCCCATCAGTCAGCCACTGAGTCAGCTTCGCACTCAGCTGGTCGTTCCCACGTCCAGCAAGGCCGCCGCTTCCTTTGCTCCACACTTGCTTGTCAGACTGCCGCGGCTTCCTTTGTCACATGCCGCACTCCGACGGAATGCTAAAAGAATCTCGTAATTCCCGTTCCCTCCTCTTCACTACGAGTCCCGCGAGAAGTATTCGACCAAGGAAACTGTGAAGGCTACAGTTCATAGGCACGTACTATCGTCTTTTTATTAATGATCTATAGCACCATTTCCCGGAGTGTTGGAATCTCGCTAGGAGTCGGAAACGCTGCCGAGATTCCAGAAGATGAACTACAGTGCTTCACTAGAGGACATCCGTATACTTCAGGTGGAAAGAGGAAAGTCTGGAGGTCAATGGCCTGTCAGTGTCCATGTGTCCATAAATGACGCAGTAGGGAGAAACCTACTGTGATCTTGTAGTATGAACACTTACCTTCAAAGTTTGAAAAACTGCACCTTATGGTGTATAGCATACGATTTTTGGGCCACATAACCCGAAAATAAAACTCAAAATTCATCGACCGACTCTTATTTTTGAAATAATGGTATTTAGTGTGGGTATGGAGAAGATTAAAAAAGATGAAACAATAATAAATAGAACTATTTTTTAAGAACATCATATTTGCCGTTGAGTGCAGAAACTATTTCACATTTGCAGTTTTGGCCTTTGGGCCGTTATAAATTGGTATTGCGAAAGATTTCGCTTGCACACATGCCAGAATTTAAAATCCTCCAACGCGAAAAAAATTTTTCACGCCAGCGGCTTCAGTTCACATGTAAACAGTGTGTTAGAACATTGGTTTATAGCCGGCTACCTTGATTATGGAAGCATAGATCTTACGAGCACGAAAAATATGACCACGTTCGAAGTCTTAGCTCCGACATAATGCACTCATAACTACAGAGAACACTGTTCTGACCACGATTGACGCTTTCAACGTATTGAGGACACTGCACAGATGCCGTTCGTGGTCAAATACTAGTACAACAGCGCAACCTGCAGGCTTAGCTAGGATCAGCGTTTATGTTCGAGCAACTATTTCTGACGGTGTGTCAATGTTTTTGTCCAGCTCTTGTACAGTAATAATTTTTCTCTCGATCAGTACTGCCAATTGAATCGCTACCATTTGTACGTGGTACCATACGCCAACCGCTGTGCTGTGGGTTGCAGAATATGCAGGAAGGAGTAGAGTGGAGCTGCAAAACGACTCCAGTATGGCCACTTGCGCTAGGTTTCTTGGTTGAGGATCCATGTGCGTACATGTACAGGCTCCTATTTGTGGTGGAATAACACTTGCAGGTGTTTTATTAAAGTTGGGTGGTTATGGTGTTTTCCGTGTGATAAAGGTTATTTCTTATTTTGGAGTAAAGTTTTATTATCTTTAGGATTGTCTGGTGGTGTTATTGTTAGATTTATTTGTTTTCAGATGGCTCTAAGCACTATGGGACTTAACATCTGAGGTCATCAGTCCCCTAGACTTAGATCTACTTAAACCTAAATAACCGAAGGACATCCAACACAACAATGCCCGAGGCACGATTCGAACCTGCGACCGTAGGAGCAGCGCGGTTCCGGGCTGAAGCGCCTAGAACCACTCGGTCACAGCGGCCGGCTATTTGTTTTCGTCAGGTCGATTTAAAGTCTTTGATCGCCTATTCTTCTGTCGCTCTTATGAGAATGGTTACTGGTGGTTTACTGACTATGAATTGATGAGGCCGATCAAGGCGGTCCCACATATTCTCGACTGGGTTTAAATCCGGGGAGACGGGTGGACAGGAGACTACGGTAAAATAGCCCTGGTGATCTTCGAATCATGCACGTACATTCCGACCCACGTAGGTTGGTAGGCGACATCATGCCGAGGAAAAACGGTCGCTGATAACCTCGTTGTTGTGCGCCCTAAAACACTAATCATCATCATCATCATCCGAGGGAAAAAAACTGCATGTAGGGATGGACATGGTCCCAAGGATAGATGCATGCTAGGTTGATCCGTTGTGCCGTCCAGAATAACGAGATCACCTAAGAAATGCCACGAAAACATTCCCCACACCATAAGGCTTTGTCTTCTGGCCTGGACCCATCCGACGATTGTTGCAGGGCCGTACACGCCAACTGGTATCTGCCCCATAGAGCATAAAACGTGGTACATCTGAAAAGGCCACCTGCCGCTCCTCAGTGGACGTCCAGTTCCATATTGGGGTGCAAATTCCAGTTTTCACCGCCTTTGAACAGCAGTCAGGATGAGTGCATGAACCAGGTGCTTGTTGCAGAGGTCCATATGCAGCAATGTTCACTGAACGGTTGTTGAGGAGACATTGTTGATGGTCCCTTGGTTCATCTGGACGGTGAGTTGCTCAACAGTTGCACATCTATTCACCTGTGCGCATCTCTGCACCGGCTCTGGGCACTATGCGACTTAACTTCTGAGGTCATCAGTCGCTTAGAACTTAGAACTAATTAAACCTAACTGGCCTAAGGACATCACACACATCCCTGCCAGAGGCAGGATTCGAACCTGCGACCGTAGCGGGCGCTCGGTTCCAGACTGTAGCGCGTAGAACCGCACGGCCCCTCCGGCCGGCTGTTCATTCGTCATCTACGACCCGTGGTGCAGCGTAGTTGCTGAGGCGCCTGTTTTGGATGGCACCATTTTGCCACGCACGGTATAGTTGAACAGCGGTGCAACGTGAACAGTTTAGAAACATGGTCGTTTCGGAAATGCTTCCACCCTTGGCCCGAAAGCCAGAGATCATGCACTTGTGGAAGTCAGACAAATCGCTCCGTTTCCGCATTACGACAACGACTGCACTGTTTTCCGCGTCCTCCTCCACTGCTAGTGCTGCAACCTGCCTCCTGCTAGTGGTTATTGCAAGTTGACGCCGAACACAGGCGGTGGTCCCATTAACGTGACTGGACCGTGTAATTCGACGAGAGCGCGTGGATGAGGTGACGAATTGGTGATGGCGGAAGTATGAGAGAGCAGCCACGCGAGGAAAGCTGGAGCGAGTTGGTGGACGGGTCGGTCCCAGGGAGTGGCGGCGGCGGCGGCCGCGTGTCTGGCAAGGCCAGCGGCCGCGACCTCTCGCGTGGGCCCCGCCTCCGCTCCAGACAGGCCAGCGCGACCGCGCCTTGCCGCGCCGCGGCTCACCTGACATTTCGGAGCCGGCAGCCGGCGCTGCAGACGCTGCTGCAGCAGCTGTGCCAGCAAAACACCCAGCGCTGCCCGCTGGCTGACCCGTCTCGTCCAGGTTGACTACGTAGTTATACACTCCTCAATGCTTGCTATTGTACACGATCCATTCACATTCATGTAATCACTATGTTCGACGTCAACGTGTAATAACCACGCATACACGGCACGTGGCGGCACTAATACTGGAGAGTATATAAAACATTTGGGGGAGTTGCGGAAAACAGTGCAGTCGTTAACGTAATGTCGAAACGTAGCGATTTATCTGACGTCCAAAAGAACAAGATCATTGGCTTCTGGGCATTTGCGAAACAATTAATTTTCTAAACCGTTCTCGTGCCGCCGTATTTATAGAATACCGTGTATGTCCAAAAGACACTGTCGAAAATCGGCGCTAAGGCAGTTCTAGTGCACCACGGGCTACAGATGACAGAACTAAATGACATCTGCGGATACGGGCGAACATTCGTGCAACTGTTGAGAAACTGACCGCGTAGTGTCCAACATTTTACCTTACCTGAGCCACACTCGCAGAAGACGAGTGTTTTGGGCCACATACAGCATACTTAACACTAACAACAACACTGAAAACAGAGGCCGGCCGGTGTGGCCGAGAGGTTCTAGGCGCTTCAGTCTGGGACCGCGTGACCGCAACGGTCGCAGGTTCGAATCCTGCTTCGGACATGGATGTGTGTGATGTCCTTAGGTTAGTTAGGTTTAAGTAGTTCTAAGTTCTAGGGGACTGATGACCTAAGATGTCAAGTCCCATAGTGCTCAGAGCCATTTGAACCATTTTTGAAAACAGACAGAGAGAGAGAGAGAGAGAGAGAGAGAGAGAGAGAGAGAGAGAGAGAGAGAGAGACTCTCGAAGGTGTATATTATTATTAATAAATAGTTAAATCAAGACCTTACGCTGCCGATAGGCGTTGATATACATCAACGGGGACAGTTGAAAATGTGTGCCTGGACCAGGACTCGAACCCGGGACCTCCTGCTTACGTGGCAGACGCTCTAGCCGTCTGAGCCAACGAGGGAACAGAGGATAGTGCGACTGCAGGGACTTATTTCTTGCACGTTCCCTGTGAGACCCACATTCTCAACTTAATGTCCACACACTACATTCGTAGTGCCCCCGCCCATTGCAATCATTACTTGCGGCAGACAATCTCACTGAGTCCTGTAAGAGCTCGGGGAATACGTGTGCATCCTCACAGAAGAAGGTCAATGGCCGGTTAGCCTTAGCTATATGAAGATGCTATCTGTTCTTTCGGAAGATTGTATGCCGCGAGTAATGAGTGTAATGGGCAGGGGCATTACGAATGTAGTGTGTGGACAAGCTTTCGAAATGTGGTGCTACAGAGGAATGCTGAAGGTTAGATGGGTAGATCACATAACTAATGAGGAGGTATTGAATAGAATTGGGGAGAAGAGGAGTTTGTAGCACAACTTGACTAGAAGAAGGGATCGGTTGGTAGGACATGTTCTGAGGCATCAAGGGATCACCAATTTAGTACTGGAGGGCACCGTGGAGGATAAAAATCGTAGAGGGAGACCAAGAGATGAATACACTAAGCAGATTCAGAAGGAAGTAGGCTGCAGTAGGTACTGGGAGATGAAGAAGCTTGTACAGGATAGAGTAGCATGGAGAGCTGCGTCAGACCAGTCTCAGGACTGAAGACCACAACAACATATATATATGTGTGTGTGTGTGTGTGTGTGTGTGTGTGTGTGTGTGTGTGTGTGTACGTGTGTCACAGAAGCTTACATCTTGGACCGCATTCATACTTGCTTTGGGCTTGCGGGCTGGAGTTGGACACCTCTGACCTTGATGAATCAAGGGACTACCAACAGTGTCTCCTGAACTACCGACCAGCGAACGTTGGTGCGTACGGGCCTTCGCAGCAGGCACCTGGTTCATACACCCACACTGACTGCTGTTAACCTAGCGCAGCTGGCGGAGACGCTGGAGTCGTCACGTCTCCACATTCATGTCGGTAGGTCTCAGAACCTCACTGACACTCTTCCTGCACGTTTCGCAGCGGTCGTCACTGCAAAATGTGGCAATTCAGATTTCTGACAGGTGGTCACATTAGTGTGACTGGTCTATGTATGTATGTATGTGTGTACGTATGTACATCTATCGATTGCAACCAAACTTGTTACACATATCAGAAGCCCTGTAGAGGTAAGAATCACGTACCTCTCACAGTGCTGTCCCTGAAAGTGAAAGACTCACAGGTTACAGATGTCTGAAGCAATTTCAACCAAACTTTGTACGTAGATAAATCATTATTATCTATTAACTGCATAAAAACTGCGTGAGAATAATATGTCCCTATCATCCCTTGGGATAGGAGAGGGGGGGGGGGCCTAGAAGGGAAGTTCTTACAACCAATTTTCAAACAGCTTGGTGAGAAGCCGTGAAATATGAAACGCGATATATACATATCTTGTCAGACCTTTCCAGGTCTATCCAGTGACCAAAACCGTGTTAGTGAGATGTAATATACAATTCGCAACACAATTAATGGATCACTTTTCGGAACCCCGTAACTGTCTCTCATTGCGATGTTTGAAATTTGGCTCAAAGTTGCCTACAGCTTTCTCCTGTAATGATGTAAAAGCGTTGCGCACTACGACTTCACCCCCGGGCTCGACAACGCTTCAAACAGCAAGATGTCGACACATGCGGAGAAAAGCCCACAGCTCAGAAGTTCATGGGATACGTAAGATATGTTAATGAGGTCATGTTGCCACTTAATTTCACCACGCCACGATGGACGTATCACACGATGGGAAGGTCGTCACGTCTCCTCTTACCGAAATATCATCCCTTTTTTTGACGTCTTTGCGATGGAGGCCAAACCGAAACACCCAGCGTTGAAATCGCGCCTTTCTTATTATGGGTGGCCGATAAAAGCCTTTCAGACATTCCGCCACCAGAACCGACACGAAAAGGCCTCAGAGGGTGGCATGGAGGGCGCCAGTGAAACTGCCCCTTCCTTTGGCACGTTGATCCTCACACATTTTTCAGTCAAAAACAACAGTACGCAGTGTGATGAGCAATAGGACGACATTCTTGACGACGTTCGACACTGCTGCCACCTCCTAAGCGTTTCAACCACAGTCTAAAGACATCACGTGGCTTCAGCCCCATTGTATGTGACCGGATGCCTTTGGATTGTACTGCGATCGCAATTTTTGCGGAACCACTAGGGACCTTCCGAAACCATTAGACGAAATTTGAAAGCAATCCGAAGCAGTATAGGGTGTTTATGCTTTTTCAGCCCTTCTGTTTCGAGCCCTCCTGTGGCTTCATTAATCAGGAACAATGCCACAACATGGCATTTTTTCGCATAATGGAACCTTCCTGTTTGACGTCTCGCTGAGCCCGAGGATGACGTCACACGGCGCCAGACTTTTGCTCCATTACAGAGCCAACCTTTGAGCCAAATTTTAAACTTATGCGTTGCAATGGGAGATAATTATGGGGTTTCAAAAAGTGATCCTTTAATTTTGTTGCACAGTGTAAATACTGATGTTTACCTGGTGAAATTAATGTTAAGACAAAAAAAATGGTTCAAATGGCTCGGAGCACTATGGGACTTAACATCTCAGGTCATCAGTCCCCTAGAACTTAGAACTACTTAAAGCTAACTAACCTAAGGACATCACACACATCCATGCCCGAGGCAGGATTCGAACCTGCGACCGTAGCGGTCGCGTGGCTCCAGATTGCAGCGCCTAGAACCGCTCGGCCACTTCGGCCGGCAATGTTAAGACAACTATGCTTCATACACCAGAAACCAAAATGTTACAACAAATTTTGGACCAGTGCTAGGAAATTGAGCATACAGACAAAGTAGGAGCAGATTTATATAAAGCTTGTACAACAGCTGATTGTGTACACAGATACGTCTTTCATATAATCAAAGAACGACAGATGTGAATGGATTTCGCAGACTCAGTCATACGAAAAGAGAAACCATGTGCTGTGTTGCTGGGAAGTCACGTACTCAATAGACAGAACCGGGCACCCCACGCGTACGTGATCTGCATCATAACTCGTCCATTTCGTATTTAAATGAACAGACGTGGGCAGAGCGAGGGCTGCGCCAAGCTCACGCCGCATGCTGTGGTCTCCGTTCTCCGGTCGTAGCACCCTGCCAGCTGTGGTTCACCATTTCCCGATCGTCGAGCGTAAGCGAATTAGGGCCTGGTTACACTTGTTCTGCTCTTCCCAAATCCATCCCACTGTGAGGAATAGCCTCCACGCAGAGCTACAATATTTGGCAAAGACCAGCTGCAGTGTAACGCTTAATACAGCCGTGTAGAGAGCTGGGTGCAGGTCCAAATGATAACAAACTATTTAATTTCACCAAACTAAACTAAACTCCGTCCGAACAGGCCCTGAAGGCCCAAAGGGCACCGACCGACCGCCGTGTCATCCTCAGCCCACAAGCGGCACTGGATGCGGATATGGAGAAGCATATAGTCAGCACACCGCACTCCCGGCCGTTGTCAGTACTCGTGCCCGGCATCGCTACTTCCCAATCAAGTAGCTGCTCAATTGGCCTCACAAGAGCTGAGTGCAACCCGTTTGTCAATAACGTTCGGCAGACCGGTCACCCATCCAAGTCCTAGCCAAGCCCGACAGCGCTTAACTTAGGCGATCTGGTGGGAATCGGTGTTACCAATGCGGCAAGGCCCTTGGGTCATATTTTCACCAAGGCCGGAAAAAAATATAGACGATTTCATCACTATCTCAAAGAGCAGCGTTTAATGCTTGTTATACAGGCCTTTGCTTCTGTCGTGAGCCCCATGTGTGGAAGAGGAGGAGGAGGAGAAGGAGATTAGTGTTTAACGTCCCCTCGATAACGAGGTCATGAGAGACAGACCACAAGCTCGGATTCGGGAAGGACGGGGAAGGAAACATTCTGAGGGGTACAAAGTCTGTATGAGTGGTATTTTACAACAAATCGTTGTATGACCATTAGTGACAGTCTGTATTGAGCATCACTTGTATCTGAAATTGAGGACTTTGTTCAATATACCGATATGTGTTTATCTGAGTCAGTGTACAACTCTTATTTACGTAGCGCTGTAATCTCCTCACCAGTCCTTAATTTGTATTTGATGCTTGATCAAAATCACAGCGGTGAAACGCGGTTGCTGATGCCTACAAGTACGTGAGGGAGCTGATGCCTGTTTCATGGCCAGGGCAGGCTGTTGTAAGGTAGGTAGCCACTTTAGTAGAAATGGGTAACACCGCACGAGGAGCTATAACAATGTGAGGTATAATTCCTGGGGCACTTGCGTAGGACTCTGGCGCCCATGCTCGCCTGTTAGCTAGGCAGGCAAGCTGCCGCACGTTATCAGCAGAACGGTTACTCTCATCCAAGACAGGCTATGCCCAATCAATGCGGGCTAAATGAAGTTTGCCTTCCATTGCAGCGCTATCAGTAAAGTTCGGAAGGAAGTTGATGAAATTCTTTTTTACCTGATTATCACAAATGAGGCTCAATGAAATGTATATTCAAAATCAAATGTTCAAATGTGTGTGGAATCTTATGAGACTTAACTGCTAAGGTCATCAGTCCCTAAGTTTACACACTACTTAACCTAAATTATCCTAAGGACAAACACACACACCCATGCCCGGGGGAGACTCGTACCTCCGCCGGGGCCAGCCGCACAGTCCATGACTGCGGCGCCATAGACCGCTCGGCTAATCCCGCGCAGCAAATGTATATTCGTTTTGGGTTGTTGTAATCCAGAAAATGGTAGTTTTTATTTGCCCTTTTTTCCTTGTGCTTATTTCAGGCTTATGTATTTATTCCTATGGGAATGTTTTTCTCAGCTATTCCAACCTCTTTCGACTGCTACTGACTATTCTCAGTTCGAACCAACATCAGGTCACCGCCGGCCGCGGTGGCCGAGCGGTTCTAGGCGCTTCAGTCCGGAACCGCACGACTGCTACGGTCGCTGGTTCGAATCCTGCCTCGGGCATGGATGTGTGTGATGTCCTTATGTTAGTTAGGTTTAAGTAGTTTAAAGTCTAGGGGACTGGTGACCTCAGATGTTAAGTTCCATAGTGCTCAGAGCCTTTTGAACCATCCTTTGTACCTAGGAACCTGAAGATGTCTATTGCACTGCAACGCCAACTAAAGTAAAGTTTTGGTTGAAATGGTTCAAATTGCTCTTAGCACTATGGGACTTAACTTTGGACGTCATCAGTCCTCTAGAACTTAGAACTACTTGAACCTAACTACCCTAAGGACATCACACACATCCATGCCCGATGCAGGATTCGAACCTGCGACCGTAGCAGTCGCGCGATTCCGGACTGAAGCGCCTAGAACCGCTCGGCCATCCCGGCCTGCAAAGTTTTGGAAGTTTAGTTTCTGTAACCTTAATGTGTTTCAGTCAAATATGACACCATGTATACCAGTTTTTAATTACTTTTTCCAGAATGTGTATTGCTGGTTCGCTGAAAAATAGTACATTCTAAATTCCCCAAATGCATTTTAGCAAACTCAAAGTTGGTTTTCATTTTATGTTAATCTAAAAACTACATATTTGAAAGGAGAAACTTTTTTTTTCGTAATAAGCTTCCTTCGCACTACGTTGCATACCACAGAATATGGTTTATAGTATTCACCGAGCCGTTTTTTTTCCTACTTCAACCAACGTTTGCCCTAAATTTATAAAGCTTGTATGCTGCTAAATGGCCTCAGGTCCTTAGCATTTTTTTTCACACACTTGTCAGCCACTAAGTCTTTGTCCGCTTTCAAAATATTTATGGAGTGAGGAAACTGCTTATCAAATTTAGAAACATGTCTTAACATACTCTGGGTCCGTGAATGAGTGTTTAATAACTTTTTACACAATTTGCACTGCGAGACACTTTCAGATTTATTTGATACTGCCTCTTAAACACGGAAAAACTTTTCACCTGCTGGAATGGAGCTGTGTTTCGTAACTGGTATGTATTTCGCAATTATTAATTTCTCCTCAGTCTTCTTTAAGTCTGGTTTGTTCATTTTGCTGCTCCCACCTATATTATAAATGAGCTGCAGTGAAACTACCTACTGAAACACTGGGTGATCAAAAAGTCAGTATCAATTTGAATAAATCACGGAATAATGTAGATAGAGAGGTACAAATTGACATACATGATTGGAATGACATGGGGTTTTATTACAACCGGAAAAATACAGACGTTCAAAAAATGGCGCTTTATCTGATCAGAATAGCAATAATTAGCATAACATAGTAAGACAAAGCAAAGATGATGTTCTTTACAGGAAATGCTCAATATGTCCACCATCATTCCTCAACAATAGCTGTAGTCTAGGAATAATGTTGTGAACAGCACTGTAAAGCATGTCCGGAGTTATGGTGATGCATTGCCGTCGGATGTTGTCTTTCAGCATCCCTAGAGATGTCGGTCGATCACGATACACTTGCGACTTCAGGTAGCCCCAAAGCCAATAATCGCACGGACTGAAAGGTCTGGGGACCTGGGAGACCAAGCATGACGAAAGTGGCGGCTGAGCATACGATCACCACCAAACGACGTGCGCAAGAGATCTTTCACGCGTCTAGCAATATGGGGTGGAGCGCCATCCTGCATAAACATCGTGCATTCCAGCAGGTGTTTATCAGCCAGGCTGGGGATGATGCGATTCTGTAACATATCGGCATACCTCTCATCCATCACGGTAGCAGTTTTGCTGTTCAGCGCCATCTGTCGGACATTTTTTGAACTTTTTTTTTTGTTCTAATAAAACCCCATGTCATGCCAAGCATGTGTGTCAATTTTTACCCCTCTATCTACATTATTCCGTGGTTTATTAAGTTTTCAAATTTATACTGACTTTTTGATCACCCTGTATATACCTAGCTAGTCAAGTTGGATTGAAAGCACAACCTGTTGTCAGGTGTTGCAGACTAGTCGGATCCCTTGGAGCTTCTCAGGCCTGCGTAAATCCAAGTTGGCCTGCTTTACCCACGGTGGTTCAGTACACGTGTACTTTTGTGTCTTAAGTCGCGACGAGTTGAGCTGCTTATATGGTTGCGGCGAAAGACAGCGGCAGACAGCCTGGAAGGAGAATTATTAACATCTGTACCTCACTTTGTAGCTGAGCCTACAGGGTGTACAGCAAGCAGTCAGCCGCGGGCGGCGACCGCGCTATGAATGCGCTGGCCGTGACTAATGGCTCGCGTAACGCGGTAGGCGTACCTACAGAACAGGCGGCACTCGCCGGCCATTTGTTATCGCGACGTCGAAGCGCAGTCGCCTGACTGTTACCCGTGACACGCATAAGATGAATATCACACAAAGTTGTGTCGTGATTCCTCCGGTACTGTCAACGGCAGCTGCAGGGCAAGGTTTCCAGACAGCGATTTCTTGTCTCGCATTAGTGACCAGTACGAATAAGAGATTTGCCGCTGCATGTTAGGTTGTCAGAGTGCGCGAGGATAAATCAAGTTTTTCCAGAAACAAGACAGAACAGCAGAACTGGTACTTCTAACCAGGAACGCGGGTGTTAGGTTGTTTACGAATGCTTTAACCGCCTAGTTTGCAGAACTGGAACTTCTAACCAGAAACGCGGGTGTTAGGTTGTTTACGAATGCTTTCACCGCATAGTTTGCAAAAGGGTCATAGAGAGTACATATGTTCTAGGCTGTTGTAACGCGACAGCCTCCTCTAGCGTTATTTTCCCTCAACAGAAGTTGTCGATACCAGAATTATTTTTCGAATTTTTGGCCGGTCAGTATTATCTCAGCTGCTTTTCCGAAAACTTTCATGTAATTTTATACACAGTATGTTATATTTCAAGCTAAATTTTATGAATAGGAATTACCTTATTTTGGATGTTATGATCGATAAATACTAGTTCTGAATGTGCAGTTAAAATTTTTTTAGACGCATATGAAATTGCGAATTACTTGGCACACTTAAAATTTCTGCTATTAATTACGCAATCTAGTATTGTTTATTATGTTTATTTCTGTATTCATTTATGAAATAATAATCGAAATTAATAGAAATTCATTTGTCACGATAAATTATGAACCCTTTGAAATAGAGTTACTACCGCAGAGTGAATGAGCAGTAAGCATGGCTCTGATGTGATCGGACGTATCTTTGTATTTTGGGTGAACAATGTAATTTCGAGAATGAGATTTTCACTCTGCAGCGGAGTGTGCGCTGATATGAAACTTCCTGGCAGATTAAAACTATGTGCCGGCCCCTGGTGGCCTAGCGGTTCTGGCGCTACCGTCTGGAACCGCGCGACCGCTACGGTCGCAGGTTCGAATCCTGCCTCGGGCATGGATGTGTGTGTTGTCCTTAGATTAGTTAGGTTTAAGTAGTTCTAAGATCTAGGGGACTTATGACCTCAGCAATTGAGTCCCATAGTGCTCAGAGCCATTTTTAAAACTGTGTGCCGGACCGAGACTCGAACTCGGGACCTTTGTCATTCGCGGGCAAGTGCTCTACCATCTGAGCTACCCAAGCACGACTCACGCCCCGTCCTCACAGCTTTACTTCTGCCAGTACCTCGTCTCCTACCTTCCAAACATTATAAAACTTCTGCAAGGTTCGCAGGCGAGCTTCTGTAAAGTTCGGAAGGTAGGAGATCAGGTACTGGCAGAAGTACAGCTGTGAGGACGATGCGTGAGTCGTGCTTGGGTAGCTCAGGTGGTAGAGCACTTGCCCGCTAAAGGCAAAGGTCCCGAGTTCGAGTCTGGGTCCGACACACAGTTTTAATCTGCCAGGAAGTTTCAATGTAATTTCGGCTTTGTTAATGTGAAAATGCGAAAGACTGATATAATAAAATGTGACAAAATATATTAACGTAACAACAAAAATTCTGCAACAACAATCCTCAGATTTACTTAGATCAATTCAACCATGAGGACCTAAAATGTGAGAATTTCAGCATCAAGAATCAGATCCTTAGAACTGGAGCCAACTCTACACGGAAAGCGAAGTAAATAAGAAAGTTTATTGTAATCTTCAAAAAAATGGTTCAAATGGCTCTGAGCACTATGGGACTTAACTTCTGAGGTCATCAGTCCCCTAGAACTTAGAACTACTTAAACCTAACTAACCTAAGGACATCACAGACATCCATGCCCGAGGCAGGATTCGAACCTGCGACCGTAGCGGTCGCGCGGTTCCAGACTGTAGTGCCCAGAACCGCTCGGCCACACTGGCTGGCTATTGTAATCTTCACTCCTCTCAAATTTTTCATAAGAATTTGTTTATTGTGGACAATAGCTGGAATTAGGAAGGAGAGGGGAGATTACAATGTCCACCCGCTAGAAGTTTTCATTTTTGTGGACTGCTGAACAAGACGGTCTGGTCAGGTGCAGCAAGCGGTGATCTTACGTGTGCTCGCTGGCTGATAGGGGGTCCAGTCACGGAACTCATGTAGGGCAACGACGGCTAAACCTATGATGGGGGCGCTGTGCGTAAAAATCAATTTGTCAGCTCAGTTTGGACCGGTAGTACAAAGCACCCTTCAATAGCGCCGGGATAAACTGGCAAGATTTGTGCTGGAAAACAGAACGAGGTGGCACAGGGCTTACGACCCTGCAATCTTATTCGCGAGGAAAGAGGTTCAACCCTCGACTCACCATTCTGTCTTGGCCTTTCCGTAGTCTCTTTCACTTACATGACGCGAATGTTATAGTCGGTATGGTGAAAGAAGAATCCTGACAGTTAAAGTTTTCTAAGGGCAATTGCTTTGTGCTTCTACCACCACCCAGGAGAATAATTTTATTACGTGGCTCCACAGAAACCTTATTAATTATGCATAAAAAAGTTTAGACTCAACCGATGATTTCAAATCTTGTGTCGAAATTTATTTCTATAAAGAACATACTGGACGATTGACGGAGGACATCGAGAAAAGTTCAGTGAAGGGCAGGTCATTTCACATTATTGTGAAGTAGGGAGTGAGTGTCGCGAATCTGATAAGCGAGATGAGGTGACAATCACTAAAACAAAAGTTTTCTCTTCCGAATGCGAGAATATTTTGATGGCGCCCACCTAGATAGGGAGAAATTTTCATCATAATAAAGTAAGAGAAATTAGTGCGCGCACGGAAATATTTAAGTATTATTTTTTCTTGCGAGCTGCTTAAGAGTGGAACTGTAGGGAAATAGTCGTATCATTTGTGCTTGCATGCCTCTCTTGATGGTTATACGTTTACAGATATTTTTATGTGTGCTACCTTAATTTGTGCACACAGCAGTGTGTTGTTTGCTTTTTCTTTGCGTCTTCCAACAAACAAATCGCAAACTTTACGACCCGATGTTTTCTGTATGGTCGTAACTGTATCACTGTCGGTATAGACAAATCGTTTAGCGTCCACATTTCAATATTTGAGATGCTGGCCAGGGGAAAATAAGGATTAGTGGCTTGCTCTTGCCACAGGTACTTGGACGTACTAACCAACCTAAAAACAACAACTTGAATAGTTATAATTATTAGTCTGCAAATGGCACAAAGACTGATGTACTATTGTACAGTACGCCATCCTCAGTCACCAACATAAATTTCTACAATTATACCTGTTACATCCTGTATAACAATGAAGTGAAATTTGCATCGAGGAAGTGTTCTATTACGGCTGTTATTAAAAAAGGTTGTAAGACAGAGTACCAGGACGGAAAACGGGCACCGTACGTGTTCCATATTAAATTTTCGTCCACTCTCAATGAGTGCTTAAATGGACGCGGGTATCGAGTGACATTTCGACTGCTTGGCTCTTAGGAAGAACTGCCAGGCTCATTTTGGAAAGAGTGAAAGCACGGTGTTTATCTATCCACAAATAGGGACTACTTTTTAAATAGAGTATAAATCTATGTTAACGGTCAACAAGAAAACAGGGTGGCAGTAATTTGAAAATACACTGACGAAAAAAAATCGCAACCCCAGGATGGAGCTGTGCGATACAAGCGAAAGTTGATAGGCGTCTTTCTACATCTGAAAGATGATGCCTATTCAGTACAGGTCCTGTGAATATGAATGTTCTATCTGTAGCGATTCAATGTGTTCTATTTTTTCTAAACATGGGTGTTCACAGGTAAACCAATGGGAAATTGATGCCACATTATGAGTTTTCCGTACGTACACTAAAAAACTTTAGGTTCAGAATCAAGTATAACTGTGTTGTAATGATTTTAGGCTGGAAAACAAAAGTATCCCACTGGTGATAGCAGAGACAGAGCTGAATCACGCGTGGGGAAAATAAGACACACAGTGTCCTATAAGGCAAAATACCTCACGAATTTGACTGGGTGTTGTGTGTTGTCCTTAGGTTAGTTAGGTTTAAGTAGTTCGAAGTTCTAGGGGACTGATGACCATAGATGTTAAGTCTCATAGTGCTCAGAACCATTTGAACCTCACGAATTTTTCTCAGCGAACACGGAGAGGAAGATGGACACCAACATTCGAAAGGTGATTAACTGAAGGACAAGTTGATTTTACTGACACATGGTGAAACCGGTAGTTCATCATTGTAGGAGCAGGTGATGATTCAGACTATGTGAAACACACATGTCATAGTGTAAAGGGCGTCCAAACAATCGCACCTACACATACGGTGCTCCCCGCTCCCTTCCTCTCGCGGGAACGCAGGCGTTGGCAGCCTGAATTAAGTTGTCGTAAGCGTCTCGCTCCTTCTACAGCGATTCTGCAGTGGTTTTTGCAGGCTCTGGAAACGAGTAAATTCGTATATAACCATGTCCCATATGTATACAGCTGGCGAGACATCTCTGGCCACAGGAGTTGCTGTATACCACGCAAAGCAGATTGCGTCACAGCAGCTGAATCCGTACGCACACTGTTTAGCTGAAAAAGCACATCACCTCCTTGTCGAAGAAAGGGCAGTAGCACGGGGATACAAACTGTGCAATTTAGCGGACACTGGTTTCTTTACCCTGCAGGAACCAAATGTGGCCGCGAGTTTAACTAACGGCCCCCCACGCCATGAAGCTCTGGATGGTATCTCTGTGTCGTCACTCTCATATAGACAGAACCCACTCTCATGACCGAACACAACAGAGTCACATCACACTCTCTGCTCGCCTCTTTCATGACACCAGAGTGACCGTGAATGATGTTGTCGTGGTGTCAGCGGTAGCCTGGCCAGAGGCAAACATATCTTAATCCTTCTGCAAGCTCGTTGGACACTTCAGAAGGAACAAGTCCCAAGATTTTTCGCTGGATGATCTTCTGTCGGCCTCTGCTGCTTGCACAATGCATCGATCATTATGTACGTCTGTACTACTCTGACACTCCAGAACCTGGTCTACGGATATGCGAATGTATCACAGACCACTGCTGAAAGTAGTGACATAGCACCGATGCATTGTATCCAACATGAGCAGCAAGCCGTCAATGCGTCCAGCCATCTTCCCGCAGGTCCATAATGCGATCACGTTCAAATGACGGAAGATGTTCGACAGGAGTTGCGTATTCATAGGCTGGGCATGGTTGTACCATAGAATGAGTGTTGCAGACACTGTTCACCTCTGAAAACATCACAGTCACAGCTTGCAGAGTCAAAAACCGGTAGATTCAGGATTTTTGATTTTATGGAGTACATTTCTAGTTCTAACAGATTTAGGATCTTGTCAATGGCTTCATTGTATAGAAATACCATATTGATTTCTGTACTGTACTGTTGACAATATCAGACACTAAAGAAAATATACGTCCGTAAAATAAAAACGTGAATCTGTGTTACATTCACAGGCTGACACAGTACCATAGTTATTTTAGTAATTTTAAGGACTTATTTTAAATTTATACGTTCTATATGTCAATTTAGTTAATACTCAAATCTCTGAGATAATGCGATAAACTTCATCTTTTATTGCATCATGTTAAAATAGACTGAGACGACAAAGTCATGGGATACCGAAACGCACAAATACAGATAGTGACAGTAGCTCGTACACAGGAGATAAAAGGGCAGTGCATTAGCGGAACTGTCATTTGTACTCAGGTGATTCACATGAAAAGGTTTCCGTCGTGTTTATGGCCGCACGAAGGGAATTAACAGACTTGAACGCAGCAAGCTAGACGCATGGGACATTCCATTTCGGAGATCGTCAGGGAATTTAATATTTCGAGATCCGCAGAGTTAATTATCGAGAGCAGCGGAGTTTGCGTAGAGTTGTTACGTAGAGATGTTAGTGCTAATAGGCGACCAACACTGTGTGGAATAACCACAGAAATCAATGTGGAACGAATGACGGACGTATCCGTTAGGACAGTGCGGCGAAATGTGGCGTTAATGGGCTATGGCAGCAGATGACCGACGCGAGTGCCTTTGCTCACAGCAGGACATCGCCTGCAGCGCCTATCCTGGGCTCGTGACCATATCGGTTGGACCGTAGACGACTGTAAAACCGTGGTCTGGTCAGATGAGCCCCCATTTCAGTTGGTAGGACCGGTGGTAGGGATCGAGTGTGGCACAGACCCCACGAAGAGATGGACGCAAGTTGTTAACGAGGCACTGTGCCAGCTGGTGGTGGCTCTATAACGGTGTGGGCTGCGTTTACATGGAATGTGCTGGGTCATCTGGTCCAACTCAACCAATCATTGGCTAGAAATGGTTACGTTCGACTGCTTGGAGCCATTCATGGAGATCATGCTCCCAAAAAAAGATGGAATTTTTATGGATGACAATGCGTCATGTCACCGGGCCATAGTTGTTCGCGACTGGTTTGAAGAACATTCTCGACGATTCGAGCGAATAATTTGGCAACTCACATCGCACGACAAGAATCCCAACCAACATTTATGGAACATAAACCAGAGGTCCGTTCGTGCACAAACTCCTGCACCGGCAACACTTTCGCATTTACGGACTGCTATAGAGTCAACAAGGCTCGTTATTTCTGCAGGGGAAATGCTGAGTCCATACCATATCCAACTGCTGCACTGCGCCGGGCAAAAGGAGGTCCGACACGATATTACCGCTTTCAGACGCTCTGGCTATAGTTGTGTACATTAACTTTTACTGTGTCTTAGTTGCAAAAGAAGTATTTTTCCCAATGGAAACATGAGGTACACATTTGTGAATGTTCATCCTTTTTATCATGCCCAAATTCTGCCAACTGTTGGGTATCACCATGAAAATATCAGCAAGTCAATGTAGCAGTGCGCAGCAGCTCGTGACCACCAGAATAAGCGGATGTGGTACATCCCAGTGTTGTTGTTGTTGTGGTCTTCAGTCCTGAGACTGGTTTGATGCAGCTCTCCATGCTACTCTATCCTGTGCAAGCTTTTTCATCTCCCAGTACCTACTGCAACCTACATCCTTCTGAATCTGCTTAGTGTATTCATCTCTTGGTCTCCCCCTACGATTTTTACCCTCCACGCTGCCCTCCAATACTAAATTGGTGATCCCTTGATGCCTCAGAACATGTCCTACCAACCGATCCCTTCTTCTGGTCAAGTTGTGCCACAAACTTCTCTTCTCCCCAATCCTATTCAACACTTCCTCATTAGTTATGTGATCTACCCATCTAATCTTCAGCATTCTTCTGTAGCACCACATTTCAAAAGCTTCTATTCTCTTCTTGTCCAAACTATTTATCGTCCATGTTTCACTTCCATACATGGCTACACTCCATACGAATACTTTCAGAAATGACTTCCTGACACTTAAATCAATACTGGATGTTAACAAATTTCTCTTCTTCAGAAACGCTTTCCTTGCCATTGCCAGCCTACATTTTATATCCTCTCTACTTCGACCATCATCAGTTATTTTGCTCCCCAAATAGCAAAACTCCTTTACTACTTTAAGTGCCTCATTTCCTAATCTAATTCCCTCAGCATCACCCGACTTAATTAGACTACATTCCATTATCCTTGTTTTGCTTTTGCTGATGTTCATCTTATATCCTCCTTTCAAGACACTGTCCATTCCATTCATCTGCTCTTCCAAGTCCTTTGCTGTCTCTGACAGAATTACAATGTCATCGGCAAACCTCAAAGTTTTTATTTCTTCTCCATGAATTTTAATACCTACTCCAAATTTTTCTTTTGTTTCCTTTACTGCTTGCTCAATATACAGATTGAACAACATCGGGGAGAGGCTACAACCCTGTCTTACTCCCTTCCCAACCACTGCTTCCCTTTCATGTCCCTCAACTCTTATAACTGCCATCTGGTTTCTGTACAAATTGTAAATAGCCTTCCGCTCCCTGTATTTTACCCCTGCCACCTTTAGAATTTGAAAGAGAGTATTCCAGTCAACATTGTCAAAAGCTTTCTCTAAGTCTACAAATGCTAGAAACGTAGGTTTGCCTTTCCTTAATCTTTTTTCTAAGATAAGTCGTAAGGTCAGTATTGCCTCACGTGTTCCAGTGTTTCTACGGAATCCAAACTGATCTTCCCCGAGGTTGGCTTCTACTAGTTTTTCCATTCGTCTGTAAAGAATTCGTGTTAGTATTTTGCAGCTGTGACTTATTAAGCTGATAGTTCGGTAATTTTCACATCCCAGTGTATAATTGAATATTGTTATTGTTATTATGCATGGTAATTATTCAATGATCATTTTACTATATATTACAATAGAGAATATTTTGTAATTAGTTATTTTAAGTCAGTAAATGAAGCCAAGTCTACTAAGTATCTTTTGAAAACGGGTACATATTTTTGAATAAATCTTGGATGAAAATCATGAAAACATCACTTCAGAGCATTACCACACAGATAAAAATGTTCCTTCCTCCAGGAGAAATTTAGGTCTGAAAGGGTTGATTGGGACATTGCTTCATCAGTCTTCGACGGCTCGCCTGATGATGATAGGCAGGTGAACAGTCCAAATGTCATGGAGTGTAGTCTGTTGACGGCGAAAGGATGCAATCCCGAAGTTTCTTTGAACATTCTGTTGGTCACGAAAACGATTTTTTTAAAATTCGAAACTCGTATTATTATTATGCTGCACCATACACACATATTTTTGTACTGAACTATCTGTTTCACCCGAGGTATGGAGAATTTTTATAGATTTCTCACAAAATATTGCTTGATATATAATATTACGAAGGAAGAGTTGCTAATATAACCTTACGTCGTCCATGTTGGACTGTGGATTGGGAACTGCGATTATTTGTGAGATTAAAGATAAATTAAAACATTTATCTATGTAAGTCGCTATTATTTTCATCTGTGAGACGTTTAGAGAGATTACACTATCATCTTCAGGCGTGTCAATGGATTACATTACAATTTTATTTTCTGGGTGTAGCCAGTTACCTGTTTTGAACATTTCGAAGGTGTTCCAGCAAAAAGAACTCTGTCGATAAAAATATATGTTTTCATCGTTAAGTGAGTGCTTCGTGTTGGTATACTGTTTGATAATCAAGGTGTTCATAATCACCCTCAGGTTTCCTTTACTGGAACATCTTAGAAATGACGTCTAAATCATACTGGCTACAACCACGTGAAGATGGGGTGTAAGCCTTCGAAACGCATTGTGGAAGAAAATAAAAGTGACTGACACAGATAATAGTTTTAATTTATCTTTTATACTGAACAGTGTTAGCTTTACTTTATCTTTTATGCTAAACAATTTCAGTGCTCACTCGTTATGGGCAGCTCAGTGATGGGACCTGTACAACGTTTTCAGCTCGTTTTCCTTGACTTCCAGATCTTAGTCTGGCGCTCACCTGTTAATCGCTCTTTAAGCACTTGTTTTTGTAGAACTGTAGTTAAGTTGCTCGCAGTGCTACTTGCTGTGTAACTGCCCACACAAGAATGTTCACGTTTACAGTTTTTCTTGAAAACAGCATTGCAAAATATGCTAGAGGCACAGATACTCAACTTAAAAGTTAAAATTTATCTATGTGAAATCTGAGATAATTTGTCAAGATATCTGATCTATGGTCAACTTTTGTTAATTTTAGGTCAGTTTTCGACCGTTTTGCTTTTGTATTTTGTCCTAGTTACTTACTGTGGTGTGGGTATTTCATTGTGCACCATGCTGGAAGGGGCGGACTAGTGCCCCTGCGCCGTGGGAAAGCAGCGGCAGGAAATTCAAAGTAATGGATCGACCAGCCTTTGTGGCTGTTCGCCATCTTGCGAATTATTATGAATAATTAAACCAAGGCTCGGAAAATTCCACGTCCCCTACGAGACAACAGTCATCTGGTAAGGCAAGCCGACGGTGATATCTAAATGTCTGGAAAAATTTGTTTCATACCATTTAATTAATTATTGATTTCATCGACTTTCGGAATATTATTCGAAGCGACCCAAGACACACATTAAACGATTTGCGTGCAATCTGCGTACAATCTGAATTTACCATCGGAAATGCAAATTATATTTTATGGAGGCACTATTTGCCAAGTAGGCTGGACAGGGCGAGAGTCGTTTGTGCTGCACGCCTTGTGGTAGGCTAAAAAAACGTCTCTGCTCTACAATCTGTAAGCAAACAAAAAATCAGTTACGTATTACGGTGTACTGATAATTTTTACTTTATGGACCGTCTGACAGCAACTGAATGAAACACAGTTTTAGTGCCATACGAGTTTCGCCTTTATTTTCTGCAAGGCATCTTCAGTGGCCTGGAATATTTACATCTATTTGCTATTTAATTGACATTTTGGTCACTGTACCTATAGGTTATAAACAGTTCTGGTGGTTGGTATTTCCTTTAAGTAGTAATATTTTGAACTGTACTTAGAGGTTGCGTGGACGATTTCTTACATAAAACGCTCCTGTTGCATTTTTGGTGTTGTTGTTCTTCTTCTAAATGCCAATTTGTGGTTTTTTTCCCACTATCGACTTGACACTTGTTTCGATGCAGTGTTTTGGTTTTCGAACTTTCTAGTGTAATTATTGAAGTATCTGTGATCTGCTTGTGTAAGCATTTGTGTGTGTGTGTGTGTTTTTGTGTGATATAATGTTTTTATTTTTTTTGTGGGCTGTATTTGTGTGTGTGTTTGTGTGTGTGTGTGTGTGTGTGTGTGTGTGTGTGGATGTGTGTGTGTGTCCAGAAGGCGAAGGGGGGGGGGGAAGAGTTTTTTTTCTGGTTGTGTGAGAGGGACGATTTTTTTACACAAACAGATCACAGATACTTCAATAGTTACACTCGAAAGTTCGACAATAACATTCGATCTTTGGCATTAACATCTGACAGTCGGCGACAAAAACCAAAACATTGCATTGAAACAAGTGTCAAGTTCATAGTGGCAAAAAACCGCAAACTGGCATTTAGAAGAAGAACAACAACACCAAAAATGTAACAGGAGCGTAATATGTTGGAAATCGTCCACGCAACCTGTTAGTACAGTTCAAAATATTACTACTTAATAGGAAATACCAACCACCAGAACTGTTTATAAGCTATAGGTACTGTGACCAAAATGTAAATTAAATAGCAAATATATATACATATTGCAGGCCACTGAAGATGCCTTGCAGAAAATAAGGTGAAACGCGTATGGCACTACAATTGTGTTATATTCAGCTGCTGTCAGACGGTCCATAAAGTAAAAATTATCAATATACCGTAATATTACACGCAACTGAGGAAGACAGGATTACAAAAGTTGAAGATGCCAGTTTGGTAAAGGCCACGTCGCTACTGCTGTGGAGGCCGAGTTGTTACTGTTGTCACGGTAGACGCAGCTTGTGGACTCGTGAAACGCCTTCTGGTGCAGTACACCGATAAGATAATTTCTCCCTGCCACTATAACACAGCTATGCCACAGGGTCAGGTAACAGGACAGGAGAACGAAGGTTCTACAATACTCCAACAAATTAGTAATGGAGTCACACAAATGAGTTAATAAGGTTTACTTACGTTTGTGACTTCTTGAATGATTAAGTCAGCTTGTAATATAACACAAAAAAATCCCCTCAATGGTGAAGTACAAATAATCGTAGGTAAACTTCACAGTAGATAGTAAATGCAATTTACAACAACTGTCTGATCACTTGTAAGAGCCCTGGACGATTCTCTATAACCAAGTGGGCGAGAGCTGAACTTCTATTTTCCGAGTAGGCCTCAGTCCATTGTCGTGCAGTCATCGGCGGATTGTATCCGGCAGGCAATTGGCAGAGGCGAAGTCGATATATTCATCATCAGCGCCGCCCGAGGCGTTGGTGCAACTCGCGCAAGTGGCGGTCTCTGTGGCAGTGGCACCAGCTCGCATCTTTGCGCCTGTGGTGCTTTTGCTTCGCTGTGTCTTGTTCGGACGACACAGCATTTCGGATGATAGTTAAAAAAATGGTTAAAATGGCTCTGAGCACTATGGGACTTAACTTCTGAGGTCATCAGTCCCCTAGAACTTAGAACTACTTAAACCTAACTAACCTAAGGACATCACACACATCCATGTCCGAGCAGGATTCGAACCTGCGACCGTAGCGGTCGCGCGGTTCCAGGCTGTAGCGCCTAGAACTGCTCGGCGACGCCTGGCCGGCGATGATAGTTAAAACTTTACGACTAAACCTCATGTCTTTTCTAACTCATTTTTAAAACTGTACAGCCACTGGAGGTATGTAGGTTACCTGGCGACGGTGTGCTATACGATGAGTTACCATCCCAGCTTCTTGCCGTCTACTAAGTTATTAACCGCGGGACAGTAGAATGGTGCGTTTATACAGGGGAAGCTGACAGTAAATAGTCGGTGCCACATGTTGATGTGACGGCAGAACGACGACATGCCTCAGTTTATGACGACCGTATCTACACTCCTGGAAATTGAAATAAGAACACCGTGAATTCATTGTCCCAGGAAGGGGAAACTTTATTGACACATTCCTGGGGTCAGATACATCACATGATCACACTGACAGAACCACAGGCACATAGACACAGGCAACAGAGCATGCACAATGTCGGCACTAGTACAGTGTATATCCACCTTTCGCAGCAATGCAGGCTGCTATTCTCCCATGGAGACGATCGTAGAGATGCTGGATGTAGTCCTGTGGAACGGCTTGCCATGCCATTTCCACCTGGCGCCTCAGTTGGACCAGCGTTCGTGCTGGACGTGCAGACCGCGTGAGACGACGCTTCATCCAGTCCCAAACATGCTCAATGGAGGACAGATCCGGAGATCTTGCTGGCCAGGGTAGTTGACTTACACCTTCTAGAGCACGTTGGGTGGCACGGGATATATGCGGACGTGCATTGTCCTGTTGGAACAGCAAGTTCCCTTGCCGGTCTAGGAATGGTAGAACGATGGGTTCGTTGACGGTTTGGATGTACCGTGCACTATTCAGTGTCCCCTCGACGATCACCAGTGGTGTACGGCCAGTGTAGGAGATCGCTCCCCACACCATGATGCCGGGTGTTGGCCCTGTGTGCCTCGGTCGTATGCAGTCCTGATTGTGGCGCTCACCTGCACGGCGCCAAACACGCATACGACCATCATTGGCACCAAGGCAGAAGCGACTCTCATCGCTGAAGACGACACGTCTCCATTCGTCCCTCCATTCACGCCTGTCGCGACACCACTGGAGGCGGGCTGCACGATGTTGGGGCGTGAGCGGAAGACGACCTAACGGTGTGCGGGACCGTAGCCCAGCTTCATGGAGACGGTCGCGAATGGTCCTCGCCGATACCCCAGGAGCAACAGTGTCCCTAATTTGCTGGGAAGTGGCGGTGCGGTCCCCTACGGCACTGCGTAGGATCCTACGGTCTTGGCGTGCATCCGTGCGTCGCTGCGGTCCGGTCCCAGGTCGACGGGCACGTGCACCTTCCGCCGACCACTGGCGACAACATCGATGTACTGTGGAGACCTCACGCCCCACGTGTTGAGCAATTCGGCGGTACGTCCACCCGGCCTCCCGCATGCCCACTATACGCTCTCGCTCAAAGTCCGTCAACTGCACATACGGTTCACGTCCACGCTGTCGCGGCATGGTACCAGTGTTAAAGACTGCGATGGAGCTCCGTATGCCACGGCAAACTGGCTGACACTGTCGGCGGCGGTGCACAAATGCTGCGCAGCTAGCGCCATTCGACGGCCAACACCGCGGTTCCTGGTGCGTCCACTGTGCCGTGCGTGTGATCATTGCTTGTACAGCCCTCTCGCAGTGTCCGGAGCAAGTATGGTGGGTCTGACACACCGGTGTCAATGTGTTCTTTTTTCCATTTCCAGGAGTGTAGTTGACGGCAAATATCTCCTTATGGATGTAGCTACTAGCACATCCATCAGTTTAGAGTGCCCCATTTCCGCTTTACTACCCCTTCCGTCGGTTTTAGGCGGTTGAACTGTAGCGCCACCTAAGCTGCCGACAGCTGGGGGAGAGCGACCCTAGCATTTAATCCTATTTGGTGGTGAGGCGGCGCGTTACTAACGAGACCAGGCCGGCATGATTTATCGGCCGCGGGCGTGTCGCGGCCCAGCAGGTGGAGCGGGCAGCGTGAGCTGAGAGCGATGCGCCGACACGGCGCGGGGGACCAGGCGGTGCGTTGTGCCAGGCCGGGCCAGACGGCATTGTCTCGCGGCCGCTAATTGCGCTGATGGATGGCGGCGCTCATTTCCATAAACTAAATACGGCCATTTGTCAGCCGGCGCCAGATAAGGGCTGATTGCCGACCCCTCTTACTGGCCCACCCGTCTGCCGGCGGCGCGGCGACCGGACTGCGGTGCCACCAGTGCGCACGCCCTATTCATGTCCTCAAGAGGAGCAGCTTCCTCTTGTAATGAGGAAATCTGGAAAGATTATTTATGTTGTCGCTATCATTATTCTTGCTCCCCGAACATAACTTACTTTCAGTTGTGCACAGTGTCCCAGGAGGAATGGTCAATATACAAGACTATGACAGAAACGATCGGTCGAAGCAAAACAGTGTATTAAACATGGCCTCTAAAATGCATACCTTAACAGCTACGGGAAATTGTTCAGTAGAAGTGATATGTTTCACAGTATCTTCGAAGTTTCAGCACACCATTCGAAATACACTGACGGAAAAGAAATCGTAACACCAAAAAATAATTAATGTAAAGTTATGTTCTGCAGGAATGATTAGCATTTGTACCATTTCGGCTCGCGAGTTCAAGGTCAAAATCGATATCACCATGCAATACCACCTAGCGGTAAAATGTGCCTGCGGCCTCATTGTCGCTATAAATCTAAGGTAATGCATCAGTGTGACTTGAGCAGAGGTGCTGGACGCCGCGCAGACGTATTCGCGACCCGTGTATTGTACTGTATGTTAACCGGGGACCTAGAAACGACGGAGAGGTTCCGTCCCCGCCGCAGCGGTCCACAACCCGACGACGACTACTGCAGTCCACTCCACCCCTCCGCCGCCCCACACCGAACCCAGGGTTATTGTGCGGTTCCGTCCCCGGTGCCCCCCCCCCCCCCTCCCCCAGGGAACTTCTCACACCAGACGAGTGTAACCCCTGTGTTTGCGTGGTAGAGTAATGGTGGTGTACGCGAACATGGAGAACTTGTTTGCGCAGCAATCGCCGGCAGAGTGTAACTGAGGCAGAAGGAAAACCGCTTAAAAATCATCCACAGACTGGCCGGTTCACCGCACCTTGACACAAATCCGCCGGGCGGATCAGTGAACTTGAAAGAGGGCGTATTATTGACATGAAAGAATGTGATGCATCCATCCGGAAAATTGCTGCTCGTGTGGAACGAAGTGTTTTGGCAGTGCAACGAGTGTGTGCAGAATGGTTCACTGAAGGCTGTAGGGCAAGACGAGGTGGGCCAAGAGGCTCCACCCAGACCACCCCCCGAAAAGATCGACACCTCACCCGAATGGTATTGCAGAACACATCTGCGTCCCCCTCGCCTCTGGCGAAACAGAGGAACAGTGTTACCCATAGTACACTATCACGGGTGACAGCCCGTCGCCGTTTACTGTGGCATGGGTTACTTGCACGTCGTCCCCTTCTCCGCCTGCCTCTGACGAATGTGCAGAAACCTGTTAGATGGCAGTGGTGTATGGAACGACGTCACTGGGGACTGGAATGGCATCAGGTAGTGCTTTTGAACGAATCCAGGTTGTGTTTGTTTGAAAATAATGGCCGCATTTTAGTTCGCCCCAGACAGGGGGAGCGGCATCACAGTGACCTTATGGTGTGAGGTGCGCTATTCGGTACGACCGCAAATCACAGTTGGTCCGTGTCCAGGGCAGTGTGACGCGTAGCCATACTCTTTCTGCACAACACTCAATAAGCCATTTTTGTTCAAATGTGTGTGAATTCCTAAGGGACCAAACTGCTTAGGTCATCGGTCCCTAGACTTTTATACTACTTAAACTACCTAGGGGGGACTCGAACCTCCGGCGGGAGGGGCCGCGCAATCCGTGACAAGGCACCTCAAGCCACTCGGCCACTCCGCGCGGCATTTTTCAGCAAGGCAATGCACGACCACATGTTGCTGCACGAACAAGTGTCTTCTTCGAGTCACAGGATGTCAGCCTTTTGCCCTGGCCCGCCAGATCACCGGAACTGTCGCCAAATCGAAAATATGTGGGATATGGTGAAATGGCGGGTGCTGCCCTGTTTGTCACTTGTAGATAGTGAGTGGAATTGTGAACGCTAGAAAATGGAGTGCCTAGTGGGGAAATCGGAACATTCCCAAAGTATTCTTCTGTTTGAGTTCAAAAGAGTGGTGACAGCAGCGCAGGCAGCCAGATACGCTTGCGGCGTGTGTGAGGATAATGCCATTGCACAGAGCGCGGCAAGAAAATGGTTTTCTCGTTTTAAGGAGGATATTTTGACATTAATGACTCTGCACGTTCAGGAAGACCTTCAGGGTTTGATGAAGATCGTTTAAACGCATTAAACCGCAATGACCCACATTAGTGTTCTCGAGAACTAGCAAATGTGATGAAATGAGATCATTGCACCATCGTGCGACATTTGCATGCAAAGCGGAAGGTTCAAAAATAAAGTGTATGATATATATATATACACTCCTGGAAATTGAAATAAGAACACCGTGAATTCATTGTCCCAGGAAGGGGAAACTTTATTGACACATTCCTGGGGTCAGATACATCACATGATCACACTGACAGAACCACAGGCACATAGACACAGGCAACAGAGCATGCACAATGTCGGCACTAGTACAGTGTATATCCGCCTTTCGCAGCAATGCAGGCTGCTATTCTCCCATGGAGACGATCGTAGAGATGCTGGATGTAGTCCTGTGGAACGGCTTGCCATGCCATTTCCACCTGGCGCCTCAGTTGGATCAGCGTTCGTGCTGGACGTGCAGACCGCGTGAGACGACGCTTCATCCAGTCCCAAACATGCTCAATGGGGGACAGATCCGGAGATCTTGCTGGCCAGGGTAGTTGACTTACACCTTCTAGAGCACGTTGGGTGGCACGGGATATATGCGGACGTGCATTGTCCTGTTCGAACAGCAAGTTCCCTTGCCGGTCTAGGAATGGTAGAACGATGGGTTCGATGACGGTTTGGATGTACCGTGCACTATTCAGTGTCCCCTCGACGATCACCAGTGGTGTACGGCCAGTGTAGGAGATCGCTCCCCACACCATGATGCCGGGTGTTGGCGCTGTGTGCCTCGGTCGTATGCAGTCCTGATTGTGGCGCTCACCTGCACGGCGCCAAACACGCATACGACCATCATTGGCACCAAGGCAGAAGCGACTCTCATCGCTGAAGACGACACGTCTCCATTCGTCCCTCCATTCACGCCTGTCGCGACACCACTGGAGGCGGGCTGCACGATGTTGGGGCGTGAGCGGAAGACGGCCTAACGGTGTGCGGGACCGTAGCCCAGCTTCATGGAGACGGTTGCGAATGGTCCTCGCCGATACCCCAGGAGCAACAGTGTCCCTAATTTGCTGGGAAGTGGCGGTGCGGTCCCCTACGGCACTGCGTAGGATCCTACGGTCTTGGCGTGCATCCGTGCGTCGCTGCGGTCCGGTCCCAGGTCGACGGGCACGTGCACCTTCCGCCGACCACTGGCGACAACATCGATGTACTGTGGAGACCTCACGCCCCACATGTTGAGCAATTCGGCGGTACGTCCACCCGGTCTCCCCCATGCCCACTATACGCCCTCGCTCAAAGTCCGTCAACTGCACATACGGTTCACGTCCACGCTGTCGCGGCATGCTACCAGTGTTAAAGACTGCGATGGAGCTCCGTATGCCACGGCAAACTGGCTGACACTGACGGCGGCGGTGCACAAATGCTGCGCAGCTAGCGCCATTCGACGGCCAACACCGCGGTTCCTGGTGTGTCCGCTGTGCCGTGCGTGTGATCATTGCTTGTACAGCCCTCTCGCAGTGTCCGGAGCAAGTATGGCGGGTCTGACACACCGGTGTCAATGTGTTCTTTTTTCCATTTCCAGGAGTATATATATATATATATATATATATATATATATATATATATATATATATATATATATAATGGAAAATTGATGCCTAATTATCAGTCTTTCATATGTACATAAAAACTTTAGGTTTAAATTCAAATGTAAATGTATTACAATAATTTTCAGAATGGAAAATAAAAATATCGCTCTGACGATAGGACAAAAAATGCTGAAACATGTTAGGGAAAAGTAAGCCAAACAAACAACGTCTAGCAAAGGCGGTATCTCTCACCAACTTTTCCTTGTAGTGAACCTAAGAAGGATCAGACGAACAGATTTTTTTCTTTTTTGGTGATAAACTACATTATTTTCTAACCGCTTAAGGAAAAATGTACATAGCAACAGCAAATAAGAAAACGTAAAATCTTTGAAGTCACAAACGAAAGTTGAAGCTTGCGCTTTATTCCATTTTTTTAAGTTAGGTTCTTCTCTCTGTATGAATTGTTGGAGGATGTTGGGCGAATTAGCCATATTATCCTTCTGTGACAAAAAGTCCACTTTATACGAGTGTTTTTGAGGTCGTTCAATAATTTGTTTATTACCCCAATACGAGAAAAGGATTGCTAGTGTACAAAAGTCGCAGCACGACGAGGCGAAGTAGCACTCCGATCGCAGAATCCAGGCTACACGGGAACCACGCAAGTTCCTTTGTTGGTGGACCACGGTTAACTTACAGACTGGATGACAGCGCAGGGAGAGTTTCTACACTGAAGAGCCAAGGAAACTGGTACACCTGCCTAATATCGTGTAGGGCCCCCGCGAACACGCAGAAGTGCTGCAACACGACGTGGTATGGACTCGACTAATGTCTGAAGTAAAGCTGGAGGAAACTGACACCATGAATCCTCCAGAGCTGTCCATAAATCCTTAAGACTACTAGGACTGGAGAACTCTTCAGAAACAGCACGTTGCAAGGCATCCCAGATATGCTCAATAATGTTCATGTCTGGGGAGTTTGGTGGCCAGCGGAAGTGTTTAAACTAAGAAGTGTGTTCCTGGCGCCACTTTGTGGCAATTATGGAGGTGAGGGGTGTTGCATTGTCCTGCTGGAATTGCGCAAGTCCGTCGGAATGCACACTGGACATGAATGGATTCAGTTGATCAGACAGAACGCTTGTCGACGTATCAGGGGTCCCTTATCACTCCAACTGTTCACTCCTCACACTATTACAGGGTCTCCACCAACTTGAACAGTCCCTGCTGACATGCAGGGTCCATGGGTTCATGAGGTTATCTCCATACCCGTATACGTCCATCCGCTAGATACAATTTGAAATGAGAGTCGGCCGACCAAGCAACATGTTTCCAGTCTTCAACAGTCCAATGCCGATGTTGAGGGGTCCAGGCGAGGCATAAAGCTTTGTGCCGCGCAGTCGTCACAGGACACTTGAGCCGCGTGAGTCTGCAACAGACTAATAGATGCACATGCGGGGAAGAAGGTTCCCCAGAACACATTGTCCTTTTCTGCGGGCAGCACACAAACGTAAGACACACCTACATGTCAACCACCAGAACACACAGAGGCGTATAGTGACCTAGGAGGGGCTTAAAGATAGGCACCTCTTCAAGGTGCCTAAGCCTCCTGGTGAGCAACGATGCACGGCCTGGATGGAAGGATCTTAATTGTCGTTCCTCGTTCCAGAGCCCAACCCGACGAATACAGGGATGTAGATGGGGGAAAACCACTGTTCAGCTCGGGTAGTTTGTGCAGCCGCGAGGTGCCACTTGCAGATCAGTTGACGAGAGTCAAAAAAGTAGGATGGACTTGAAGTGCCACTTTGTATTCTCTTTCTCTATTTTATATTAATGTTAGATAGATACAGTAAAGGAATTGTGAGTGGCCTCCAGCGGCTTGAAGTCCATTCCAAGACCCTGGCCGCCACTCACAACCAGGTGACGGGAACCTCTCTTCCTGTACTCTTTCAACTCTTCTTATATATCAAAACTTTATTTTGTATTATCGTCCTCTTACCATTATATTGTTTGTAAAGTTATCAGATGCTGCACATTACACCATCGTAGAAACAAAACAAATAGAGCCCGCCTCCACGTAGCGGGACACGGGCAACGGTGTAAGTGGAGTCGGGAGTCAGGGTGGTGTATCACTAGCCGCTCTGATCCCCGAATCCAGTCATAGCGGACAAGTGGCTTTCAACGACCCACCATAAGAAATCAGAGGGTGGGGCAAAATAAGAGCAGCAAGTGAAAAAAAAAAAGAATAAGAAGTCGTCAGGAATACACGTGTGGGCCTTCGGCTCCGAAAGCCCATATCGATGATGTTTCGTTGAACGGTTCGCACGCTGACACTTGTTGATGGCCCAGCATTGAAATCTGCAGCAATTTGCGAAAGGGTTGCACTTCTGCCATGTTGAACGATTCTCTTCAGTCGTCGTTGGACACGTTCTTGCAGGATCTTTTTCCGGCCACAGCGATGTCGGAGATTTGGTGTTTTACCGAATTCCTGATATTCAAAGTACACTCGTGAAATGGTCGTACAGGAAAATCCCCACTTCATCGCTACCTCGGAGATGCTGTGTCCCATCGCTCGTGCGCCGACTGTAACACCACGCTCAAACTCACTTAGATCTTAATAACCTGCCATTGTAGCAGCAGTAACCGATCTAACTGCGCCAGACACTTTTTGTCTTATATAGGCATTGCCGACCGCTGCGCCGTATTCTGCCTCTGTATTTGAGTACGCTTGCCTATACCAGTTGCTTTGGCGCTTCAGTGTACAAGGGACGACTAAAACACTGTAACTGATTGGAAGTATTTCATTGGAAGAATCCTAAGGAAATGCAGTTCGAAAGCAAAGGAAGTAGGTTATAGTACGCTTGTTCGCCCACTGCTTGAATACTGCTCAGCAGTGTGGGATCCGTACCAGATAGGGTTGATAGAAGAGATAGAGAAGATCCTACGGAGAGCAACGCGCTTCACTACAGGATCATTTAGTAATCGCGAAAGCGTTACGGAGATGATAGATAAACTTCAGTGGAAGACTCTGCAGGAGAAACGCTCAGTAGCTCGGTACGGGCTTTTGTTGAAGTTTCGAGAACATACCTTCACCGAGGAGTCAAGCAGTATATTGCTCCCTCCTACGTATATCTCGCGAAGAGACCATGAGGATAAAATCAGAGAGATTAGAGCCCACACAGAGGCATACCGACAATCCTTCTCTCCACGAACAATACGAGACTGGAATAGAAGGGAGAACCGACAGAGGTCCCCAAGGTACCCTCCGCCACACACCGTCAGGTGGCTTGCGGAGTATGGATGTAGAAGTAGTAGCGCGGCTTTAGCACTATGTCCTTGAGGATATTTCCTTTTTTTCCGGGACTGTATTCTGCCCTACGAGTTATTTGAAGTCATGGCGTGAACCCTGTTTAATTAAGTAAGGAAATCTCATCGACTGTCCGCCGTCACGTAGCCTGCGCTGGGCACCGCCACAGTAGGTTATAATAAGGAGCAACCGGTGCAGAGAGCAGCATGGCTAACACGGGCTCGAGGAACGTGCCCAGGGGCCGCGCGTTAGTCTCGCCGGCTGAGATGTGGCGTCCTGAATGTGAGATATTTGGAGTGTCCGGGAGGACACGGCCGCAGCGGGCAGCTGTAAAGCCAGGTTTATACGTGGAGGGAGGCAGGGAGGGGCCGCTTAGAGCGTCGGTGTGAAGCGGCCGGCCCTTTGTGCCGCCCCCGCGGGGCGCCGAGCCGTGTCCCCGCCACGGCCGTATATCGGCGCCACTCCTCTCCACGGCCCCTCTCACTATTTCACGGCTCGTTCCCGCTCGCGCACCGCGACCTGCCGTCGCCGCCACTCGCTTCGTTATTCCAGAAGCGCCACGCGCACGCGGACAGCACGCCTTCGAGTACGCCTCGTGTGTCGTGGCTGGGCTCCTGAGCCTGTGAATGGTGGCTATGGGCTGGCAGTCCAGCTGTCTGCCCTCCCTTGTACTTGCTCGTTGACTGTTCCTTTTATTCTGTCCCTCCAACACTACCTAGCCCGAAATCCCCCTCTTCGAGTCGTCAGATCCTCAACATTACGACTACGTTTTCTTCATTCACTCTCACTAAACTCTAAGCGTAAAATGCAACCACTTCTTTAGAAGGCGGCGTGCAGTACTTCAAATCAAGCTGAAGAGAGGAGATAACTGGCTTGTGTAGCATACAATCCTAGTGTGGAAATGCTTCGTCAGTGTGTCATGGAAGTCTGCAGTAGCGTCGGACACCGTCCGAGGCTGTTTGAAAGGTTGCGACACGCTAAGAACGTACGTGTTTGTACACCGACGTGCCAAAAAAACTGGTATAGGCATGCGTATTCAAATACAGAGGTATGTAAACAGGTAGAATATAGGGCTGCGGTCAGCAGCGCCTATATGAGACAAGAAGTGTCTGGCGTAGTTGTTAGATCGGTTACTGCTGCTACAATGGCAGGTTATCAAGATTTCAGTGAGTTATAGTCGGCGCACGAGCGTTAGGACACAGCATCTCCGAGGCAGCGATGAGGTGGGGATTTGCTCGTTCGACCTTTTGGGGCCATGACTGAACGACATAAGCTTTACGCCTCGCCTGGGCCGGTCAACAGCGAGATTGGACTGTTGATGACTGGAAAAATGCTGCCTGGTCGGACGAGTCTCGTTTCAAATTTTATCGAGCGGATGGACGTGTACGGGTATGGAGACAACCTCATGAATCCATGGATCCTGCATGTCAGCAGGGGACGTTCAAACTGGTGGAAACACTATAGTGGTGTGGAGCGTCTGCAGTTGGAGTGATATGGAACCCTTGAAACGTCTACATACGGGCCTGACAGATGACACGTACGTAAGCATCCTGTCTGATCACCTGCATCCATTCATGTCCACTGTGCATTCTGACGGACTTGGTCAATTCCAGTAGGACAATGCGACATCCCACACGGCCAGAATTTCTACAGAATGGCTCCAGGAACACTCTTCTGAGTTTAAACACCTTTGCTGGCCACCAGACTCCTCAGACATGAACGTTATTGGCCATATCTGGGATGCCTTGCAACGTGCTGTTCAGAAGAGATCTCCACCTCCTCTTACTCTCACGGATTTATGGGTAGACCTGCAGGATTCATCGTGTCAGTTCCCTGCAGCAGTACTTCAGACATTAGTCGAGTCCAAGCTACGTCGTATGCGGCACTTCTGCTTGCTCGCGGGGGCTCTACACGATATTAGGCAGGTGTACCAATTTCTTTGGCTCTTCAGTGTCGATCCAAGCGGAGGACATTTTGGAAATTATTTAAGAGCTTCTTACCTGAAAACTGAAAAATCTTCTTTTGTCAATAAATCGAAACGATGGACTATTCGGTTGTATTTATGTGAGCTCTTTAACTTGTTTTGGTGTGCAACATTTGTATCTTGAGAGTGTTAAAGTATTTTAAAACTTTATTCTTGTTGCAGTCCACAGTCTCAACGTTTTTTGAGAATGTACACATTATCAAAGTAGGCTGTATACTTTTTATTATCTGTGTGATCGGCCAGCTTCAATCTTGGCTCATTACTAAGCTCGTATCTTAAGCTTACAGCTACACTTTTTATGTATTTTTTCTCATATTACAATGTAAATTGAAGCTGGAAGCCTAAAATACGTGCTTCAAAATGACCCAAGGTCGAAAATGGCCGATCGCACAGATAATAAAATGAATATAGCATACTTGGACCATGTTTTCATACTCAAAGTGTAACAATATTTGCTCTCCGCCAAGTACATAGTTATATCTTACACAGCTGTGCAGAATCAAGTGCCAGTACAACTTTAACTGTGTCATAGTCTTTGCCGAGGTAACAAAAATCTGAGCACTGGCTAAACATTGTCTGCCCTCTGGAAGTCTATCTTTCGTCAGTATATGTTTCGGACACTCTGAAATTCTGAAGTTAAAGTTGAAAATCATGCAGAGCGATGCAGCTGTTTCCTCTTCCCCCTGCCCCGCACTCTTTCCCAACAGGGCACCGTACGCCGTTCGTATAGTTGAGGGAATATTCTCATGTGCTGTGGGGGTGCTGACGAAGGGTGCCAATTGTGTTAATTGGGTGCAAGAGGGATTCCAGTATGTCTGCCTCCGTGTCCCATCAGCGAACGATCCAGGATCCTACAGTCCGGTCATGTGCATTTTTTCTTGATCTACACTTACCATCAGCAAAGTATCTGACCAATGTTTCGCACCATCCTAATGTAAAGACGCTTCGTGAACGTGTCATGGAAGTCTGCAATACCGCCTGGCACCGTCCGATGGTGTTCGAAAGTGTGCGACAACCACGATAAGATGAATGTTCCTGTTTATAGAAGCTAGTTGACACTTATGAGTTTCTTACTTGTAAAATGTAAAATCTTATTTCACCATTAAATCAAAATGAAGGTTATTCCGCATACATTTACATGGACATTTTTTCTTTCTTTTGAATCGAGGAATCAGCCTCCTAAACTGTAAAAAAAAAAAAAATTCTTTTACGTAATGTATATATCTACATCTACATGGATACTCTGCAAATCACATTTAAGTGCCTCGCAGAGGGTTCATCGAACCACCTTCACAATTCTCTATTATTCCAATCTCGTACAGCGCGCGGAAAGAACGAACACCTATATCTTTCCGTACGAGCTCTGATTCCCCTTATTTTATCATGGTGATCGTTTCTCCCTATGTAGATCGGTGGCAACAAAATATTTTCGCATTCGGAGGAGAAAGTTGGTGATTGGAATTTCGTGAGAAGATTCCGTCGCAACGAAAAGCGCCTTTGTTTTCAGGATGTCCAGCCCAAATCCTGTATCATTTCAATGACACTCTCTCCCATATTTCGCGATAATACAAAATGTGCTGCCCTTCTTTGAACTTTTTCGATGTGCTCCGTCAGTCCTATCTGGTAAGGATCCTACACTGCGCAGCAGTATTCCAAAAGAGGACGAACAAGCGTAGTGTAGGGCAGTCTCATTAGTAGATCTGTTACGTTTTCTAAGTGTCCTGTCAATAAAAGGCAGTCTTTGGTTAGCCTTCCCCACAACATTTTCTATGTGATTCTTCCAGTTTAAGTTGTTCGTAAATTTCCTAGGTATTTAGTTGAATTGGCGGCTTTTAGACTTGACTGATTTATAGTGTAATCGAAGCTTAAGGAATTCCGTTCAGTACTTATGTGGATGACCTCTCACTTTTCGTTATTTAGGGTCAGCTGCCATTTTTCGCACCATTAGATATCTTTTCTAAATTTTGATTCTAGTTAGATTTTACGCAGTCATGTTGCCATAGTTCCGTCATAATCTTTGCCGAAGAGAAATATAAGCACTGAAGTTATAAAGGATTAAATACTGAGTGCGACACTAGATCTCGGTTATGTGAGTTGAAAGACAAGAAAGGCAGGCATCTACATGTACATATACATGTACGTGGGTACCCTGCAAATCCTCTTAAGTACCTGGCAGAGTATTCATCGAACCACCAATAACTGAGAAACAGGCAGGGCTATATCAAATCACCCACGTTAATCAATCAGTACATACAGCAAGCAATAAAGACGCTTAGAAGAGAGCATGTCTTTGAGCACGGCCCGTATATCGCACGCGAGTAACTTGCTGGTCAAACGAGCTCCCATCCCGAGCGTCTGAATGATGGCTATGGGCTGTCGGGCAGTCTGCCATTCCTTCTACTTGCTCAGTGGCTGTCCCTTTAGTCTGCCCCTTCTACCCTACTTCACTCAAGTCCCCTCTTTAAGCTATCGGATCCTAAACGTAACTGCGTCGTTTTCTTGATTCACTCTCTCTAGATGGTAAGTGCAAAAAGTAGCCATTTGTTTGGAAGGAGACGTGCAGTATTTCAAATAAAGCCCAAGAGAGAAGGGAAAAAAACCAAACCTAATGACATCTTGAAACGTTCTTTCTCGTTCTCCCTCGGAGCAATCGTTGCGACGGCAGCAGCACCACTCGCAACAGCGACCGGAATCCAGGCATCGTTCGCATTTGTCCGACGCGTTTCTCAAGTTACTGCTCCGGCGTGCTTAGATGGTATAATAGTCAAGACGACTGTTCGCAATAAGCAGAAAAAACTGTTTCTAATCAAGGTTTATCAATATTTTCAGTAAATATTCCTTAAACCTCAAACAAAACGATTTTGTTGAAAAGCACCTGGCACCTGCGGGGATGCAGTCCCGCTCCCAAACAGGGCACCGTTCGGGCAGGTAGTCTCGTGTGTGTATGTGTGTGAGGGTCAATGGGGGGGGGGGGGGTGGCAATGTTTTCACGGGAAGGAATGAAGCTCTTGATATCTATGCCTTCGTCTCTCATCAGTGAACGATCCACGAACCTATAGTGCAGTCATGCGCATTTGTTTGTTGGCCTACGATACACTCACAAGGTAACTGGTTAATGCTGCACATTGCCCTAATATAAAGAAACATCATCGATGCGCTAGGCAAGTCTGCAAATACTGCCTGATACCGTCCGAGAACGTCTAAAAAGGTGCAATGGTCTATGATCTGAAGTACATATAAGTGTACAAAAGCAAGTAGAGAACATTTTTTCTGCATTTCTGCTTGAGAAATGCGAAATCTTATCAATAAATCAAAACGAAGAATTTTTCTAACTGTTTATGTGGACGTTACTTTTGTGTGGGGAACCTGCCCCAAAATTTGTAAAAATACTTATATTAGCCACGTATACAGTTTAATTTTTTACACAGTCACAGGGATTCCAGTGCCGATATAACTCGAAACGTGTTATATTATTTGATGAAGTAGAAAAAATCTGACCACTGCCAAAAGACGATTTACCTTTCCAGCGCCTGCTTGAAATAATATTGTCAGTACGTGTTCCAAACATTCTTTGCGATTCTGGAGAAGAAAAACACAGGCAGCGAAGAAGTGCCTACAACTTGGACAGAAATCAGATTGCAGTTGTAGGAGTCGAACGATACAAAAGGGATGCAGTATCTGAGAACAGGCTGAGGCAGAGTTGTAGGTTGCAGCCATTTCCCTATGATATTCAGGCTGCACACTCATCAAGCAGTAAAGGAAACGAAAGAGATGTTTGGAGAAGGAATTAAAGTTCAGGGAGAAGATATCAAACCTTTAATGTCTGCCGACGTAACTCTGTCAGCGACAGCAAAGGACTTACAAGATCAGTTGAATGGCTTGGGTGCTGTCTTGAAAAGAGGTTGTAAAAGGGACATCAAGGGCAGCAGAGTGTAGCAGAATTAAATCAGATGATGTTGAGCGAATTAGACTAGGAAACGAGGTACTAAAAACAGTAGACGAATTTTATTGATGGAACAGCAAAATTAAAGAGAATATACAATCTAGACCGGCAGCAGCAAGAAGAGGACCATCTGTATTCTTTATCCGGGAACAGAAGTGAAACGTGGAGGACAAACAGTTCAGACCAGATGTGAAGTATGCTGAAGATTAAAGATCGGATAGCTAATGAACAGGTACTATATAGAATTGGGGAGACTGACTAAAAAGATAGATCAGTTGGTAGGACACATTCTGATACATCAAGGAATCTTCACTTTCGTAATGGTGGGAAGAGGGGGGTGGGGAGGTCAAGGCTTGATTATAGTAAGCAGGTTAAAGTGGACGTAGGGCCGGAAATTAAATTTTCTGGAAGAAATAGAAATTTGCACTCATATGCGTAAATCTTAAATGAACAAACTGAACTAAAACATAAAAATTACATCGACAACAAATGACCATGGATAAATAATTTAGGCAAAGATAATATCATCAGTAAACAATACAAAGATCCATATACTGGAACACATTACGTATGTCTGTGATTGCCAGTACAGTAATGTATATCTGTGATATAATACGAGCAATAAACAATACAAAGGTGATAATATCACAAAATCCATAGAGGTAATGAAGAAGGGAGATTGCGCTATAGCCTTACGCTGTACGTTGTTTTGAAGCCGAGTGGGCGGGGCTGCCGCCATTTTAAATAGACCAAAACATTATCAGACTGTTGTTTATGACTGCCTCCTGTTAATTATTTCTGTCGCGTGCACTCAACTGCCTTTATAAGTACTAAAAATTACAGTGTTTAAGTGAATAACATAGTGTCAGGAAGACAATTTCGAAAGATTTTCTGTTCTTGAATGCACATTTGCTCTATTAACACGACACATTTGGCCTCGTTAATGCAACTTGTTTTTCATTTATATATTTACAATAACCAAGAAGGGAAGCATGTGATGTGAAAAGGTTGCTTTCGTAATCCATTTAATTTCCACTTTTACTGTATTCGTATCGATAGCAAATGAAGCTGAACTCCGAAACCAATGCTTTTCGGCTTACTGTTCGTCATATTTTCAGCTTTTAACTTGTATGCAAACATTTTTAATGTTCACGTTTGCAAAAAACTTACCTACACGTTCTTTGTCAGCCCACAAACGTGTACGATGAGGGAAGAAGCAAGGCATGCTAATTGTATCTTGTGCACATCAACAAAGCGAACGACTATTGAAATGTCAGCGAAACAGAACTGCATAGGGCTTGATAGGAAATCTAACGTCAAGTGGCAGAAATAAAACTTCTTCAGTAAAAGTAAAAACGCAAGCATTATTCTTGTACACAAGAGAAAATATTGCTTGAACGGCTCCACTTACGAATGAAATGTGATTCCTTTAAGCTTTAGATTACGGTCGGATCGATTAGTACACCAATAAACGACGCAAGCTTGCATTTTTGATGACACAATCAAAGCACCCGATGATGCTTGGGATACGGCCACGAAAGTCAATAATATCCCCAACGCTCGAAACTGGGCACGGGCACATCAGAGTGACATCACAGGAAGTACCATCGCGGTGAACCATGGAGGTATAAATGGGATGAACCCACAAACATACATTACTAGACTGGAAATATCGTGTACAGTATCATTGGTATCACTGAAACCGTGGTTTAGAGCTGCAGTATGGCGGCGTGCGCAAAGGACGTGTAAACGGCTGTTTATGTACCGGTGAAACAGTCGTAAGAAATGTGAATAAACTGATACGACTACGTTTCTTTTAGATTTTTGACATAATGGTCAATGCGTCGTGTTTGGCTGTAATTTTTCGTACAACAGACGGAAGATACAAGGAAGGGAACGTCTCAGCCCAAGCATAACTAGAAACAGATGGAAGCCTAAATAAGTACAGTACAGTTTATCATATCCGAAACACCGGCAATATTTAAATAGTCTGTGTATATTTTAAGGGGTTTAATGATCAATATCAACAGATGTAGCTTAATGATGTGTTTTTAACCAGTTTTGATCAACTTCGCCTTTTCTTCGAATGGTATGCTCGTTATGAAAGTGCTTCGACAAGTACAACGTACTATTTCTCTATGATAAGAAGTGTCTTTATTCATCTGAGTGTTCTTACGAAAACTATAGTCTGCTTTAAGCTTGTAAATATGTGACTTGATGCTCTTCTCACAACACGATGTCTTAAACTCAACTAGTACACCAAAATTTGTTCGGTTCCAGAAATTCTTTAAATCACCTCGTAAAGCTTACGAGATCATTTCGTTCCAGAAAATCATGTTAGTACTACACACAAACTTCTTGACGTCGCCATCTTACCTCACCAAACGTCAGGCTTCAGTAAAAGTGTTTTTGGGCGAACCTAATGTTCAGGGCTGTTTAAGATGGCGGACGACGGCTTCAAGTTTGTGATGTAATGACAGCTCCCTTCTTGTTTTATTTCCATGACAAAATCCATAGGTTAATAAACCAGAGATGTAACTGAAGTACGTCGTTACCAAGCTATCAATAGAAGTTGTCAATTTTTTAAACAAATCCAATACCCCAAAAACAGTGCTCAACAACTGCATATTAATAAAATTCCATCAGCTTCTAACACACAATAAATTTCGAGTGCACCAGCGATAACGATGTGTTAAGGACGTAAGTACTTTCAGTATGTAACGTAAAAATTATAAAGTAATTTATAAGTAATGAATACATCCAAAAATTCTGTACCAACATCTTATATATTTTGCAAATAGCTTGAAAACGACAACGGTGTTGAAATGAGCTAACAGCTCTAAGAACAGCTGAATAAAATACTATTATAGCAGCGTTATTAGTGAGAATTATTTAATGTCGTTACAAGAGATTTACAACGCTACAGTCCCACGAGAAATAAAAAAAGTGGGTTGCAGTAGTTATGCAGAGATGAAGAGGCTTGACAAGATACTAGCGTGGAGAGCTACATCAAACCATTGTTCCGACTGCAGACCACAACAACAACATCTTACAAATATGGAAAATGCTGGGATAAAGAGTTATGAAATACTGTGTCTTCTACCAGTGTGGTAGAGAATGCAGCTGCTATTTACCCCAGAATCTGCTACCGTCTGAGGCGTAAAGAACTTTTAGATCGTGAGCCTCCCCGGTTTATGTAGGTGGCTGTTTTATCCTTGGTCCGATTCAGACAGACTTAAGAGGCTTCTTTTATTCTCAGTGAGACAATAAAGCAGACATCGCATTGAGCGTTTCTGAGAAATCACCCAGGGCAGCAATTACAACTGCCGCGCCGGGACGTCCTTTATACCTGCTATTCCTTATTCATGAGAGGTCTGTTCCGTGTCACTGGGGCAGCGCTATTTCGTTTGTCAATGCCGTACCTCTTCGGCTGCTTCATTTGTTCCAAGGAACCGAGTAAGTCTTCTTGCACATTTAGCGTCGCACATGCGCGGAAGTCGGCTACCATTATCGTTCTGAGACGAGACGTAATTCAGTAGTAATGCACGTCGGAAACAATGAGTAACGTTCCAATTCTAATTTAATTCTGGTCAGCATGAGGTTTCTGATCGGTATGTCACGATATATTTTCAGCTAGACTGCGGTGAATTTGATATTCTGCGCTATGTTCTGTGGTTAAATAGCAAATGGGCAGAAACCTAAAAGAAATTTCTAAAAATGAATTTTCATTACCTCAAAAATACTTTTTCATTACCGCGATAGGTAAATCTTCAGTATCGCTAAACTTTAATTCCTAATAACATACTACGTAAGTTTTGCAACTCCGTGTTTGTTCCGTCCCATCCTGCATACTTAGCTACTGCTGCTTGTACATGGCACTGCAATGAAGATTGTGTGTTGACTCCGTGGCCACAAGAGAAAGTTACTGTAGATGGAGCTACACAAGGTAGAAGGCTGTATGTTGTGTTCGATGGTGTGTTGGGTGTCTCCATGCACATAGTCGAAAGTTACTGCTTTACATAAACAGTGGGAACGAAGTCTCGACTGTGATATCCAAGTGTAATTATGGTTTCCTTGTCACTATAAGAGTTTAAAGAATGGACTTCATATAAATCATTATAAATAGTGGAGTATATTTATTATTAAGGTCAATTTTAAATTAAAAAAAAAGGCAGCGTAAAATGAAGGTGGGTGACATTTTGTGGAGGATAACTTTACAGTTCAGCGCGGAAATGAGTGAAATCCTGTATTTAAGAACCCCCCCCCCCCCCCCCATGATCGTGAAAACAAAAGCGCTAGGATTATTCAGTAATTATATGGAATAATTGCAAAAGAAAAGCGTGTGACGAACAAACTTCACAACCTAGTAAAATAACACAAGAGCACAATTATGTACGTCAGCTAGCTATGAAATACAGAAAAAGGAGACAGTTTTCCTTTATCATTGTACAGTGTCCGAAGGAAACGTGGATAGTCCATCCTCCCACTGCAAAGGAGCATTAGAGCAGTTAAACAATTTAGACAATTTAACAAATCAAGACAAAAGTTTTTGCTTCGTAGACCTGAAAAACATCGTATTTTTCATTTGTGAACAAAATCTTGAAATTCTATAAACTAATATGCGTAATGTTTAGTGGATGGGACATTTTACGTTTCACCAAAATAGTGTACTTTCATCAGCTTTAGGCGACACATATATAGGCTGTTTTTGGGTATGTCCATGTTGCTTTGTGATTAATGTTATCAAAAACTGTATCAGCATACGAATGCATGCGGAACGGTATTCATATTTTGTGAATTAAAATTTTTGTCCTTGAAGAATTAACCTTAGATTATGATCTTGCAGTTCAAGTGGCGGCACGAAAAGTATTTCCAAGAGTTAACATTAAATGGCAGCAATTTTCACTTAGTTCAGTCATGGTGTCAAAAGATAGTCCAATTTGAGCTTCGGTCTGAGTATACCAGTTCTCAATCGGAAATCGGAAAGTATTGTTTGGTGTAAGATTTCTACCGCCAAGCACAGTCAGGGATGCGTTCGTGGAGTTCCATAGCGCAGCTCCCAATTGTAGTTAGTTAAATTTTTTTCTAGACTGTGTACTTGAAAACTTTGTAAGTGAAGATTTTCCCTTAATTTATGGGCCAGTATACCAACAGATGAAATCAGAACTACAAATGGTGCAGTGTCGCTTCATAGACACATTATAGACTCCACTCGGTTCAACTCAGGTTCGGTCGGCGCGACGGAGGTAAGCTCCAGCCTCGAGCGAAAGTCGGCATCAGAAACAACTATTTTACAAACCCCATCGTTCTAGCCACGAGTTTACGGATTTTTAAAGCTATGGTAAAGTGAAAGTTATGTGTGCTTTAACACAGTGAATTATAAAAGAAAAACAAATAGACGTTATAATGAATATCATCGTGTTGCTACTGAATTTTGGGACGAATTGCAAGTGCTGGAGCATGCCAAAAAAAAAAAGAAAAAAAAATAATCGCACATCTGTTCCAGTCTATTACACTCTAGGACACAGAGCCATGCACTCTGTCGTGGTGCCAGTTTTAAAGGTAAGCTGTTGAACACTTTATATTTGCGGTAATGATTTCTAATATTTTGCGGTAAAGTTATGTGCAATTTTATGGTAATGAAAATAGGATGTTTTGCCCTTAAAGCTAGGCTGTTTTGCGGAGGTGCAACCCGCCGTGTTTGGTACAGCTCACGTACCTTTAATAGATTAATATATCAAACAATATGACGGTTTGAACTGAAAAAATGGCTCAAATGGCTCCAAGCACTATGAGACTTAACATCTGACGTCATCAGTGCCCTAGACTTAGAACTATTTAAACCTAACTAACCTAAGGACATCAAACACAACCATGCCCACGGCAGGATTCGAACCTGCGACCGTAGCAGCAGCGCGGTTCCGGATTAAAGCGCCTAGAACCGCTCGGCCACACCGACCGGCGTTTGAACTGAAACATGTCACTATTAGCCAGTAATGTAGTGCTAAGAGTTGGCAGTTACGACGTATTTCAAACATCGGCCTCAAAATGGTAGTCTGTAAAATATAGGAATATCTTCATTACCTCAGCGCACAGTTATGTTATACAGGGTGTTACAAAAAGGTACGGCCAAACTTTCAGGAAACATTCCTCACACACAAAGAAAGAAAATATGTTATGTGGACATGTGTCCGGAAGCGCTTACTTTCCATGTTAGAGCTCATTTTATTACTTCTCTTCAAATAACATTAATCATGGAATAGAAACACACAGCAACAGAACGTACCAGCGTGACTTCAAACACTTTGTTACAGGAAATGTTCAAAATGTCCTCCGTTAGCGAGGATACATGCATCCACCCTTCGTCGCATGGAATTCCTGATGCGCTGCTGCAGCCCTGGAGAATGGCGTATTGTATCACAGCCGTCCACAATACGAGCACGAAGAGTCTCTACATTTGGTACCGGGGTTGCGTAGACAAGAGCTTTCAAATGCCCCCATAGATGAAAGCCAAGAGGGTTGAGGTCAGGAGAGCGTGGAGGCCATGGAATTGGTCCGCCTCTACGAATCCATCGGTCACAGAATCTGTTGTTGAGAAGCGTACGAACACTTCGACTGAAATGTGCAGGAGCTCCATCGTGCATGAACCACATGTTGTGTCGTACTTGTAAAGGCACATGTTCTAGCAGCACAGGTAGAGTATCCCCTATGAAATCATGATAACGTGCTCCATTGAGCGTAGGTGGAAGAACATGGGGCCCAATCAAGACATCACCAACAATGCCTGCCCAAACGTTCACAGAAAATCTGTGTTGGTGACGTGATTGCACAATTGCGTGCGGATTCTCGTCAGCCCACACATGTTGATTGTGAAAATTTACAATTTGATCACGTTGGAATGAAACCTCATCCGTAAAGAGAACATTTGCACTGAAATGAGTATTGACACATTGTTGGATGAACCATTCGCAGAAGTGTACCCTTGGAGGCCCATCAGCTGCTGATAGTGCCTGCACACGCTGTACATGGTACGGAAACAACTGGTTCCCCGGAACACTCTCCATACAGTGACGTGGTCAACGTTACCTTGTACAGCAGCAACTTCTCTGACGCTGACATCAGGGTTATCGTCAACTGCACGAAGAATTGCCTCGTCCATTGCAGGTGTCCTCGTCGTCCTAGGTCTTCCCCAGTCGCGAGTCATAGGCTGGAATGTTCCGTGCTCCCTAAGACGCCGATCAATTGCTCCGAACTTCCTGTCGGGACACCTTCGTTCTGGAAATCTGTCTCGATACAAACGTACCGCGCCACCGCTATTGCCCCGTGCTAATCCATACATCAAATGGGCATCTGCCAACTCCGCATTTGTAGACATTGCACTGACTGCAAAACCACGTTCGTGATGAACACTAACCTGTTGACGCTACGTACTGATGTGCTGGATGTAAAATTAGCTGTAACATGGAAATTAAACGTTTCCGGACACTGGGAATTCTGCTTCGAAAAGAATAATTCGAAGCAAGTAAGATGTATCGTAGCTTGCAGCTGATGACTCTACAGCTCCCTGAAACCAAAGCAGAGTGGTCCCTCGTCGAGTGGCGGAATGCCGTTGGTTAAGGCACTTGACTCGAATTCTAAGAGGTTGCGCAATTGCTTAATGTACTGAACTCTGTCCGGTATAAGCAGGAACACAATCCATATCTACAACTACATATGTACTTCGGAAGCCAATATATGGTTCGTGGCGGAGGGTCTTTGTATGGCAATGTCACTTTCCCCACTATCTTGTTCCATTTAGTTGGTTATCACCTCTATGACGTTTTCGCGTTGGCTAAGCGAATCTACGATGAAACGTACTGCTTTTCTACCTTCTAAATTTTCTCTACCAAACCTACCTGGAAAGGTTTCTCACTGAAGAGCAATACTCAAGCAATGGCCGAACGAGGGTTTTGTAAACTACCTCCTTCTTGTGTGGATCGCTACTACCGAACGGAATGTCACGTCTAGGAAATGATAAGTTACGAGAGTAAAAGTTGAGAAGTTACTTGCGACCGAAGGGTACTAGTCCTCATTGGACCATTTCGGTTACAAAAGGGGGCAAGTGTAGTGAAGATAATCTGTGGGTAGGAAACCATGGGATTGGGAAGTTAGTGTAATTTGAGGGAGAATCGTCTACTAACAAAAAAAATAAGGGCTATAGTGGGCGGGAGGGCAATGTAGAATGGTATGAATGAAGTGAGAGAGGAATTTCATAAGCTCGCGAACTGGAAAGGGTAAACAAAAGCGGAAAGCCAGTCGGAGTGCATTTGCTTCTATGATTTCGAAGGATTTTGAGTGTAGCAAGATATCAATACACTTCCACCGGCCGCTGTGACCGAGCGGTTCTAGGCGCTTCACTCCGGAACCGCGCGACTGCTCCGGTCGCAGGTTCGAATCCTGCCTCGGGTATGGATGTGTGTGATGTCCTTAGCTTGATTAGGTTTAAGTAGTTCTAAGTTCTAGGGGACTGATGACCTCAGATGTTGAGTCCCATAGTGCTCAGAGCCATTCGAACCATTTGAACCAATACACTTACAGATCGAAGGTCATGACATAGTGGTCAATTAAAATACGACGGTCGTTCCGAAAGTAATGCCTCCTATTTTTATTCGTGGAAACTACAGGAGATAAATAGCAACAGCACAGCTAAAGAGAGCAATATATCAGCGAAAGCCGCCACCATTCGTTATGCACTTTTGCGAACGATAAACCACAGCCTGCATGCTGCGCTCGTAAAAATCGGAACCAGCTGAGGCTAACCACTTCCTTACAGCTTTGACAACAGCATCCGAGTCTTGAAAATCTTCGCCACGTAGTCCATCTTTCAGAGGCCTAAAGAGACGGAAGGCTGAAGGCGCTAAATCGGGCCTGAACGGTGGTAAAAACAATCCGAATTTTGGAATCAGTTTCGTGGTCGCAAAACTGGTGTGGGGCCTGGCGTTTATCGTGTTGCAAATAAAAGCTCGTCTTCTTGTCTGGCTTTACCTGGAAATTCGGGCTTTCAGTTTAATCAGTGTCATCTTGTAGCGTGCTGAATTGATGGTTTCTCCGGGCACCGGGACATCCAAGAGAACCACAGCCTGGCTATCCCAGAACAATACGCACATCACTTTGCCCGCAGAAGACTGTGTCCTTAATTTCTTCTTTGACGAAGGATTCGCATGTCGCCGTTCCGTAGACTGTCTTTGGGATTCCGGCTCGTAGTGGTGAAATCATGTCTCATCTCCGGTGACGATGCTATTCAGAAACTTGTCACCCTCAGCTTCGTACTGGTCCAGCACAACCCGACAAATTTCCATTCGATGAGATTTTTGTTCTTCTGTAAGCATCCGCGCGACTCATCTCGCACAGACTTTGCGATAACCAAGACGTCCCAACATTGTTTCCAAGGCATTACAGCCAACATTCAGCTTTGGACACCATTTTCTTGTCGTTATCCGCCGATCAGCACGGATGAGTTGATCAAGACGCTCTTCATTGCGAGGGATGACAGCTCTTCAGGAGCTGTGGCTTGTCATCCACAATTTTTTCACCATCTTGAAAATACCGTACCCTTCGCCTCACATTGCTCACGTCTATTGTATCGTCCCCAAACCCCTTTACCAAGCGTCGATGGATTTTACACCGCTGTTTTATACGCTCATCGATATCAGACTCCATTTTGAAACACTATTCTGCTGGCGCCAAATACCGTAGAACAACGGAACCACCTGCAAATGGAAGGGGAAGGTTCAAGCATTAACACTACACCAACGACATCTGGCTTGAGCATCCAAACTCACCACAAAAAATAGGTGGCATTACTTTCGGAACGACCGTCGTACGAGTGAATGAAATAGAATGGTCAGTCATTTCGCTGATGTCAGCTCAACTGAAAATTTCAAGATCACTCAACGACTTCCCTTATCGTCTAGATTAGTGTCCCACAAAACGACTCCAAACTTTTTCACCTTGTTTCGGAACTCACGAAAGCCAGGATCGACAGATGTTTAGCGCAGCTCCAAGTGTAGGAGCTCCAACAGTGACGAAAGGCGCACCCACACCGTAGCAACATAATAGCTGTCCCAGATAGCAGTTCTTATCCTGGCTCTGGTAAGTAATAGCAAAGCATTTATGTGCATGAAGCGATAAAATGGTTGTCTTTTGAAGTACAGTAAGCAATTCTTTACTTTCGGCCTCAGCCGGTGCGATTGTCAACCGGAAGCGCTGTATTCGTGTTCGTGATTTGTTGAGACAGCTGGGCACCAAATAAAACTGACCAACCACATCCGGCGCGTGACAGAGTAGATCCGGGAATTAGAACGAGTGCCCCCAGTGACTAATTTCGTCTCACACAGGCAAGCGAAGAATGGGAACTTCTGTGTTCGTTTCTTTAGGAGCAACTATTTTAAGTTCCTGTTGGGCCGGCCGTGGCGGCCGACCGGTTCTAGGCGCTACAGTCTGGAACTGCGCGAACGCTACGGTCACAGGTTAGAATCCTGCCTCGGGCATGGATGTGTGTGACGTCCTTAGGTTAGTTAGGTTTAAGTAGTTCTAAGTTCTAGGGGACTGATGACCTGAGATGTTAAGTCCCATAGTGCTCAGAACCATCTGAACCATTTTGAACCATTCGAATGAAATGGGTACAACTGAACTGATCATTGCCTGAAAGTGGTTATAGTGGACTACTTGGAGACCATTTGCAGCCATTCATCGACATCATGTACCGAAACAACGATACGACAGGTCACCAGGCCACAATTGCTCGCGATTGACTTGAAGATTCTGGACAGTTCGAGAGAAATATTTGGCCACTCAGATCGCCCGACATGAATCCCATCGAACATTTATGGAACATAATGGAGAGGTCAGTTCATGCACAAAATCCTGCATCGGCAACACTTTTGCCATTGTGGACGGCTATGGAAGCAGCATGAGTCACTATTTCTGCAGGGAACTTACAGCGACTTGTTGAATCCATGCCAGGTCGAGTTGCTGCAGTACGCCGGGCAAAAGGATGTCCGACACGATATTAGGAGGTATGCCACGACGTTTGTTACCTCAGTGTATCTCCTAACGTTCGTTCCTTCTTTTGCGGCAGTCATATCGAAGACTACAGACAACCTCGGTCTGGAAGGTTGACAGCTTTTGAATACTTCTCCTTTTGAATTAGTCTCCAGTACGCCACGCACCACACCACCTCCCTCCCACATGTGCGGCCGTACGTGGCACGCTCCCTCACGCATGGACACAGGCCGGCAGCGCACGCTGCGAGGGCAGCGCCTTGCCGCGCCGCGATGCTATCGCCCCTAGCGGCACACAATGGAACGGCCCCTACTTACTGGCGCCAGATTACAGCTTATTAACTAAGAACCCTCCTCTTATCCCGCGCCATTACGCCAGGGGGACCGGCCTGGTGTTTGGGAACGCGCGATGCATCCGACCCGTATCCCCGAATTAAGTCATAACTTTCTCCTGCGCACGCATCTCGGATTCAAAAGCGGAAATTTCGGAACAATTACGGCGGGTCCTCCGCTCGAGTCCCCCTAAAGGGCTCTCTCGGAGAACGCCTCATTGAATGGAACAGTTCTTAATTTGGGCACTACGCTCGGCGGGAAGAGGGAAATAAGAAGAGGCCGTCGAGAGGTGCGCGCCCGCCTACCAAGTGAGACGCGTTGACGCAGCAAAACGACAATGTACTCAAATGGGTAATAAGGCGAAGCGCCGGCGAGTAGTTATGACGGGAAAGGACAAATTAGTGTCTCGCCAGTAATGGCAAGTCATTTCCAGAGTGGACGGAGAGGGGCACCAGATAGGCCCTTGGTAGTTCACCAGAGCGTGGGGGAGGCGTTGCCTAGGATCACTGGTTTGTGATTCTTTTATGGGTACCATACATGCGGAATGCTCAGCAATGGGATGACACTGGACACGTTGATCGCGGGTGCTAAAGCGTCTGCAGTGCATTAGTCTCGGTACGGTCCCAACAGAAACGAGTACTCTGAGACCGAACCGTTTCACCAGTAAGTCCCGCCCCCCCCTCCCCCCTCCATCGCCATCCCTTCTTCCTCCCCGAAACAATTTGGACGAACTGCGCCGTTGCATAGCAACAACAGTGAAAGGAGTACCTCCACAGATGTTCGCAAAAGTATGCCTGGGTGTTCCTTGTGCGGCTGGGGGAAGGCCTGCTGAACACTTGAGAAAGCTAAATGAAAACTTTGATCCGTTACATAATGGTATAAATTACCCAAGGTTGTGTGCGCACGTATGTAAAAGACATACCTCTGCAAAATCGTATGGTTCTTTTGAAAACAAAAACTTTGAAGTCGTATGCGTAAAGCCGAGTGCTTCGACGCAGGGTGCCACGCTATGACGCCATTACAAAAGCGTAGAAACGCGACATTCTTCGTCGGATCTTCTCTGTCTCTTCTATTAACCCCACCTGATAATCATCCCAGATTTATGAACAATACTCGAGAATCAGTCGAAAAAGCACATTGCAAGCCAGTGGATGAGTTACATTTCCTCAATAGTTTTGCTTCGGTGTGGAGCCAAAGCGTGTAGCAATTTTGTGAAGGAAACCATACTCCGTGGTGGGCTGTATTAATTGTGGCTGGCTCTGAGCACTATGGGACTTAACTTCTGAGGTTATCAGTCCCCTAGAACTTAGAACTACTTAAACCTAACTAACCTAAGGACATCACACACACCCATGTCCGAGGCAGGATTCGAACCTGCGACAGTAGCGGTCACGCGGCTCCAGACTGTAGCGCCTGGAACCGCTCGGCCACTTCGGCCAGCTGTATTAATTGTGCTACGGGCCGGTTTCCACGTTTATGTCATTATCAAGAAGAGTGGCTACAGGAAATACGTATAGGCATGTGATATGTAAAAGTAATTAGGCCTACATGTATGATGTTAGGGTATGGACTATGTAAGATGTCACCTCAAGTATGGATTAGAAGTTAGAATTATGTGCCACGTCTTATGTGATACACATGTGTTTCATAATGACGTAAATGTGGAAATTGGCCTATAGTGTAATTAATAAATAATAATACAGCTTACTAAGGACCGTGTTTTCCTTCACAAAATTTCCTTAAGATTCCTACTATGAATCTGTCTCGCATCTGCTTTTCCTACTGTTTATTTCATCTGGTCATTCTACTTCAGGTCGCTCCGGATACATACTTCTTGATAAGTAAATTACCTTCAGTGCCAGAAGGTGTAATGTCTCAAACGAAGAAGTGAGAAATAGCTCCTTCAGTTATAAATAAAGTACTACCAACCACGATATTATCGCACTTGGTCGTTATCGGAAATGCGCGTGATGTTGCTGTAAATAATTACAGTGTTGACTATCAACGCCTTCATGTCAGTTGTGCATATACTATCAACACCGATTGCGCTGGTTCACTGTAAGTTATCGAAGCTTCCTCACGCACCGATGCAATAATATTGTGGTTGAACAACACACTGTGCGGACCAGAGTGTGCAGACAATATCAAATCACGAACGACGATAACAGGTCCTGCGGCCTTCGATACGCCGTCCATTGTGACCGAGCGGTTCTAGGCGCTTCAGTCCGGAACCGCGCTGCTGCTACGGTCGCAGGTTTGAATCCTGCCTCGGGCATGGTTGTGTGTGATGTCCTTAGGTTAGTTAGGTTCAAGTAGTTTTAAGTCTAGGGGACTGATGACCTCAGATGTTAAGTCCCATAGTGCTTTAAGCCATTGGAACCATTTGGCCTTCGATACAGAGTGTGAGATCAAAATGACGCCACGTTTGCCTTAGGTGCTGTGAACTGAATGTTAGCAGACGAGCTAGTCTCTGAGAAAATTTCAGACGAGCTAGTCTCTGAGAAAATTACGTTTACCAATATTACCTAATCCACTGTCGTCACTTCAATTCGATGAACAGGGTGTTTCAGGTATACGGATTATAGCACTCAGAAGGCCGAAATACTAAACTTCTTAAAAAGCCGTTTCACTGAGGAAGGTCGCAGTTTAAGTCTTCACTTAAACCATCGCACGAACGTCAAAATGAGAGATGTTGAAATATGTGACCATGGGACAGAAAAGCAGCTGAAATCACTCAAGAGAGGAAAGGCCACTGAATCTGACAGTATCCCAGTATGCATGTTTTCTAGCAGCAGTCTACGGTGGCTCGCTGGATTTGCGAGGCGCTCCTGATGATTGAAAGAAAAAGCATAGGTAATTGAAATTTACAAGAAAGGTTGTCGGAAAGAAGAACAGAACTATAGGCCTCTATCGCTGACGTCGTCTTACTGTAGTATTTTGGAACATGATTTACGCTCGCGTATTATGACATTTAAAGAGACCGAAAATCTCCTGTGTAGGTATCAACATGGTGTCGGAAATTAACAATCGTGTGAAACTCAGCTCTCTTTCTGATCGTCTAAGAGACTCAAAGCTGTAGATACGGGCGACCAGATTGATCTCACACATTCTTTGACTTTCAGAAGGCTTTCAGCAAACAGAAAACAGCATCGTGGTTTGGCAAAGAGAGGCATCTTCAGACATAGACGTAAGGTCGCACCGCAAGGGAGTGTTGTAACACCATTACTTTTCACAATATATATATATATATATATATATATATATATATATATATATATATATATATATATATATATATATATATGATGATGATGTAACAAAAAGATATGGCCAAACTTTCATGAGACTTTCCTCACACACAGGCAAAAAAAAAAAAAAAAAAAAAAAAAGGTTGCATGGAATAAGTCTGGAAATGTTTTATTTCCACGCCCGAACTCAGTTTCTACACAAGATACGGATACTGTAAGTTATCTTGCAGCGCTCTCCAGATACAGACGTTGAGCGCAACGACCTTACTATCTGCTGATCCATACAGTACATGGGCATCTGCCAGTTCCGCATTTTAGTACACTTCCATTACACTGTACCGGAAACCACAACCGTGATGAATACTAAGCAGTTCATGCTAGTTAGTCGCATGTAAACACAAGCAATGAAGTGAGTTACATGTCAACATTACCACCGTCCAATTCGAACAACAGACAGTGGCGGCGAACCTACCAGTTAAAACGTACTGTATATTCTAACCAAACGTAACAAAGAAAGTATTTTGAGCATTTCATGTAAGATAATGTTTCTGGTAATGCTGGTACGTTCTATTTCTGTGTCTTTTCATGATTAATATAGTTATGAAGAAAAATAGAAAATGAGCTGTAACATGGAAATAAAGCGTTTTCGAAACTACGTCCATATAACATTTTTTTTTTTCTTTATGTATGAGGAATGTTTCCTGAAAGTTTGGCGATATCTTTTTGTCACATCCTGTATAAATGGATGACGTCCAAAGTTCGATGAGGATTTTCGCGGATGACGATGTTATATATAGAGTAATTGCAACGGTAGAAAATTGTGGTGAGTTGCAGGAAGGGCTGCAGAGATTCGACACTTTGTCCAAGGATTGGAATTGACTCTTAACACACACAAATGTAACGTAATACCCATTGTTGTGTGATCACGTGACTGCAGAACAATCACCGAAAGTAGTCACATCCATAAAATATCCAGGTGTGTGCGTACGGAACGATGTCCAACGGCCGTATAAAACAAATCATAGCTAAGGCAGATCCCAGATTGAGATTCACCGTAAGAATCCTCAGGAAATGCAGTCCATCCACAAAATAGGTAGCTTACAAAACCCTCGTTCGACCAATACTTGAATGCCGCCCGTCAGTCTGGGATCCGTACCAGATACGACTGCGAGAGAACATAGAGAAGGACCAAAGAAGAGCAACGCGTTTCGTTACAGGATCATTTAGTAAGCGCGAAAGCGTCACGGAGATGCTTGGCAAATTCCAGTGGCAGACGCTGCAAGAGAGGCGTTCTGCATCACAGTGTATAATGTTCAAATGTGTATGAAATCTTATGGGACTTCACTGCTAAGGTCATCAGTCCCTAAGCTTACACACTACTTAACCTAAAGTATCCTAAGGACACACACACACACCCATGCCCGAAGGAGGACTCGAACCTCCGCCGGGACCCATCACAGTGTAGTTTATTGTTAAAGTTGCTAGTGCTACTCTCCGTCACACATAGCAATGTGACTTGAGGAGTATGGATATTCGTCCGATTTCACAAAGGTAAAACTAAAACATTCATATTTCTTTACGTACTACACGAATATGTAATAAAAATTGGGGTTCCTATTAATCGTGCTGTGTCGCGACAGTTGGTTCATTAACGTGGTCCACTATACGGAAGGTGCCTCGAACCATTCTCAAATGATATCCGTTCAAAATGGTTCAAATGGCTCTGAGCACTATGGGACTTAACATCTATGGTCATCAGTCCCCTAGATCTTAGAACTACTTAAACCTAACTAACCTAAGGACAGCACACAACACCCAGCCATCACGAGGCAGAGAAAATCCCTGACCCCGCCGGGAATCGAACCCGGGAACCCGGGCGTGGGAAGCGAGAACGCTACCGCACGTCCACGAGATGCGGGCTGGTATCCGTACAAGATCCATATCGTACAGCAGGTTGCACCACAGGAAGCACAACGACTTGTTGACTTCGCTCTCCACTTTCTCGCAAGGATTCAAGTTGACGAGGGCTGGCCCTCGACCATCCTATGGACGGACGAAGCTTATTTTATCTGACGGGTGAGGTGAACACACAGAACTGCCGAGTGTGACGGTATTCACCTGCACTGTGCATGAAGTTCCTCTATATGGTGAACGTGTCACCAAATGGTGTGACTTCACGGTGACGTTCATCATCGGCCCATTCTATTTCGAACAAGTTGGCGCTCAAGGACCATACACGTGCAGTGTGACTGGCCAGCGTTACTACGATGTGCTTCACTAGCATGTCATACCCGAATTATCAGCCAATCGTTTCCAAATGCTTGGCCGGCACGATCACCTGATCTCACCCCCTGTGGTTTATGGTTGTGGGGCTACCTGAAGGGCAGGGTTTATCAGGGGAACATTCACACATGTTCTGATCTGAAGCGTAGCACATCAAGAGAGGCAGCCAGCATACATAAGGACATCCTTCATTCTGCTGTGCAGAATGCAATCCTGCGCTTTCAGACTCTTCTGGACACTGACGGGCGCCATATTAAACCCCTTTTATAGCAGTAATGGTACCGGTATGCAATGGTATGACGTACCGTAACAGCACATTAAAAACATTTCAATTGAACTGATTCTGCATTATTTCTTTTCCCCATGTCCTTGACATTAATGTTACCAAGTTTGGTCCTCGTGTGGTAATTAGTTTCCGTGTTATAACGTGTGAAATAGGGAAAGTTTAATTATGACCACCCGGAATAAGGCGTTGAGTATTATTTCGTTTTATTCACAGTGTGCGTGAAGTAAAAATTTAATAGTAAAAAAAGGAAAACATTTTCCCGCATACAGACTCTATCCCAAGAGCCTCGGCTTACCGTTCTGTACTCTTTCCGCTGCGCCAACCGCTGCCTGAAAACTATTCCAACATAAATGGCTCATGCCTCGCACGACCCACGCCAAAAATGCTATTTTTTCAAAACGTTTCGCCATCTGGATCTCCCACTTCTGTCAAATTTTTGGCCAAACCCTGCATATACCAAAAATTTGGACGGAATCTGTGATGACGAGTAGCCGCGGATCCCTCGTGAGCGTTACCCTAGTTCGTCCCGTCGAGCGTGATTTCCTGTCAGAGAGGTCACAGTTCGTAGTAATTGACGGAAAGCCATCGAGTCGCCCGCATCTCGTGGTCGTGCGGTAGCGTTCTCGCTTCCCACACCCGGGTTCCTGGGTTCGATTCCCGGCGGGGTCAGGGATTTTCTCTGCCTCGTGATGGCTGGGTGTTGTGTGCTGTCCTTAGGTTAGTTAGGTTTAAGTAGGTCTAAGTTCTAGGGGACTTATAACCACAGCAGTTGAGTCCCATAGTGCTCAGAGCCATTTTTTTTAAGCCATCGAGTAAAACAGAAGTGATTTCAGGCGTTCCCCAGGGTAGTGTTATAGGCCCTTTGCTGTTCCTTATCTATATAAAGGATTTGGGAGACAATCTGAGTAGCCGCCGTCTTCGGTTGTTTGCAGATGACGCTGTCGTTTATCGACTAATAAAGTCATCAGAAGATCAAAACAAACTGCAAAACGATTTATAAGAAATATCAGAATAGTGCGAAAAGTGCCAGTTGACACTAAATAACGAGAAGTGTGAGGTCATCCATATGAGTGCTAAAAGGAACTCGTTAAACTTCGGTTACACGATAAATCAGTCTAATCTAAAAGCCGTAAATTCAACTAAATACCTAAGTATTACAATTACGAACAACTTAAATTGGAAAGAACACATAGAAAATGTTGTGTGGAAGGCTAACCAAAGACTACGTTTTATTGGTAGGACACTTAGAAAATGTAACAGACCTACTAAGGAGACTGCCTACACTACGCTTGTCCGTCCTCTTTCAGAATACTGCTGCGCGGTGTGGGATCCTTACCAGGTAGGACTGACAGAGTTCATCGAAAAAGTTCAAAGAAAGGCAGCACGTTTTGTATTATCGCGAAATATGGGAGAGAGTGTCACAGAAACGATACAGGATTTGGACTGGAAATCACTAAAAGAAAGGCGTTTTTCGTTGCGACGGAATCTTCTCACTAAATTCCAATCGCCAACTTTCTCCTCCGAATGCGAAAATATTTTGTTGAAACCGACCTACATAGGGCGGAACGATCACCACGATAAAATAAGGGAAATCACAGCTCGTACGGAAAGATATAGGTGTTCATTCTTTCCGTGCGCTATACGAGATTGGAATAATAGAGAATTGTGGTTCGATAAACCCTCTGCCAGGCACTTAGATGTGATTTGCAGAGTATCCATGTAGATGTAGATATAGAGCCAACTGCTTTTGGCAGAGCTGCGCATGCGCGCTGGCTAGGTCGCCGTGTTTACGCCTGTTGGGAAGCTCTGGAGCCGGGGCGAGTGGAGCGCATGGCCGACGGCGGCGGCCGTTATGGAGATGCGGCCAACGCGCCACTAATCACAGCGCGCAGAACGCGGGCGCGACGGTCGATAAAGTCCCGACACGGCCGCAGCCGCCGAGCCGAGGCGCGTGCAATTAGGCGGCGATTAGCAGCGCTTAGTGCGCCGCCCGGCTCCCTAAATCCCGACTCGTAGCAGCTTCCCAACCTGCCAGTTCACGCTACTTCCTCCGACGCTGCCGCTCGCAAATTTTCCGGATAATTCGAAGCGAGAGCGCTGTAGCTTTCTTTATGGTCGCCAGTCCCCACTTAGTCATCGTCTTCAGTCTTTCTGCTAAACACGTGGCCGTTTCATCTTCACAGGAAATCCATTTGAAGTTTTTACAGACAGCAGGTTGTAGAGTTTGGCTGTGTTAAAACTTGCCACGTGTTAAACGGACCCCTCTCGCTAACAGGGGCTGATAACGTACGGTTCTATAGTGGCTCTCCCCTCGGAGGTAGCTGGTACCTCTTGTGGAAGAAATCTTCATCGCCAATATATGGCCAGAGAGAGGAGCAACATCAATCGTTTTCGTTTCTCGAATACCTGTATAGGATGAAAACGTCCTCCTGTGTGTGCACATGTGGGTGCGGTACACCTGAACATGCCATGCTAGAGTGACTTATGGGGATTTGCTGATCTACATGGTGATTTTTCCCGCCGTGTACAAACTCTAGGGACTGAGCGATGGGAGGATACGGAACAAAAAGAATCTAATGAACATATATCCGGAAATACATGGTTTCCATGTTAGAGACCATTTATTGGGGTTGTTTGGGGGAAGAGACCAAACAGCGAGGTCATCGGTCTCATCGGATTAGGGAAGGGTGGGGAAGGAAGTCGGCCGTGCCCTTTCGGAAAACCTAAATCAGGATGGCCTGTCGCGGAATTGAACCGTCGTCCTCCCGAATGCGAGTCCAGTGTGCTGAACACTGCGCCACCTCGCTGGGTAGCATTTATTCAATCAGACTTTGTTATAGAGACTTCGGTGTAATACGCGCTGTACCATGCAGCCACAGTTACGTTATGCATGGTTTCCTCCTAGAGGGTGGTTCTGTTCCTCATAGCCGCGCGGGATTAGCCGTTCGGTCTGGGGCGCTGCAGTCAGGTACTGTGCGGCTGGTCTCGGCGGAGGTTCGAGTCCTCCCTCGGGCATAGGTGTGTGTGTTTGTCCTTAGGATAATTTAGGTTAAGTAGTGTGTAAGCTTAGGGACTGATGACCTTAGCAGTTAAGTCCCATAAGATTTCACATACATTTGAACATTTTTTTGTTCCTCATAGTCTTGTCCTAGCGCCCTCTCCTGCCATAGTAATTGGTCATGTTGTGTCAGATTCACTTCTCTTGATGGCTCACCTTGTAGTGGATGTGATACAGCGTTGCACACAATGCTTCCGTATTCGAATAGAGAGCTCGCCGACATGGTGTTTAGTTACGGAAAGGCAAATGGCAACGGGCGGCGGGCAGAAAGGTTGCATCAGATGACCTATCCCCGCCGACAACCACCACAGCATCCGATTTTTGCAACAGTGTTTCGCCGTTTGTCTGAGACAGGGTCGTTTCAGGAAGCAGGAAATCATGAGCGACGTACCAGAAATATTCGGACAGCAGACTTGCAGGAAAATGTGATTAGCGCCGCCATGTCAGTACTAGGTAGGCTTGTGGAACACGGTCCATGACAATTGTTACTGCACATACCACTTACAGCGTATTCAGGGCTTACTAGCGACAGACTTTCCACCTCGGAAGCATTTTTGTCACTGTTTTCTTCACCAGGCAACCACGATTCCGGGATTTGCGTCGTCCGTCCTATTCAAAGATGCGGCCACCTTTACGCGGAGTGGTATCTTCAACTTTCATAGCAGTTGCCTGTAGGATAGTATGCAGAACCCCCATGGTATGGTGACTGCAAATCATCAGCATCGGTGCAGCCGGAATGTATGGGCTGAGATAATTGGCGACCGTATTTTGGGGCCAGTCTTTCTTCCACGTCGGCTAACAAGCCGGAACTTTCTCTCCCCTTCTGGAAGAAGTGCCTTTGATGATTCGAAGGGTTATGTGGTTGCTACAAAATGGTGCTCCAGTCCCACTTCGCCGTTAACGTCCGGACGCATCTCAGTCGTGTCTTCCCTGGCCGATGGATCGGGTGAGGGGGTCCAGTTGCATGGCATTCTCGTTCACCGGATTTCAACGCGTACAATTTCTGGTTAAGGGGCCATCTCAAAAGTATCGTGTACGCACAGCCCAATCAAGATGTGGAGACACTGGAGCAGCGTATTGATGCTGCCTTTGACGCTGTTCGGATGCAGCCTGGGCGATGTGAAAGAGTGTCAGAACAAACTACGGCGCGTGCGGGCATGCGTTGAGGCACAAGGAAATCATCTTCAACACATGCTGTAAGGATGGCTGCATGGTACAGCGCGCATTAGACTGCACTCTCTCTAACAATCTATGATTGAATAAATGGTCTCTAGCTTGGAAACCATGCATTTCCTGACATAAATTCGTTAGACCTTTTTTGTTCCGTATCCTCTATCGATCAAACCCTAGAGTTAGTCATTATTGACTCAGAAAAACATACAAGTTTGCCAGTCTGTTTTCGAAAATTCTAACCTAAGTAACTAAGCTATGTGTCATGAATTAGCAATTCACTGCACAGCTGAAGTCCTTATCCTTGGCGCCACTGCTGGTGTTCCATTCCCACCACATCAAAAAGCTACCAAACTGCAAAACTGCCAAACGCAGCACCATGGTGAGGCTAGGAACGGCGTGGAGTGACTGCGGAGAAGAGTCTTTGGTGGGGACAAGCATGCAGCATCAGCTCTGAGTGAGCGCTGGGATCAGGGGACAGCAGTGGGACAAGACTTTGCATGGCGCGCCGTCTGGTCTTATTTACCTCCCGGTATAGCCGGCACAGTGAGTTGGCCAGCGAGCGAATGTGCCTGGCTGGACAGGTGATTCTGTGCGTCTGGCAGCAAGAGGAAGCAGCCCCTTGTGCATAGAAACGAACCGAACACTCATTATGGGGACTGAAGCTGAGGAATTTGATGTGAGCCAGTGTATCCGAGAAGGCAGTCTGCCAGTGGACCAGCAGGTTAGTGTGGCCAATAGTGGTGGTAGCCTGGATCTGAGTTTGCAGCATTTGCTATCAACATGGGGCACTGGTTGTTGTTCCAGACAAAAGGATGATGTTTGGCGTTTTAGTCCCAAGGAAGAGCACGCTGAGAAGATAGAAGAGTGCTAGGCCTCGGGGCAGCATTAGAATTGTGCTGTTCTGGTTGTATTCGGAGGAGCTACCGTTATACCGCCACAATGTCTGACTGGTTTCAGTTTAATTGTGTGAGCTATTATGTTGTCGTAACGGCGAGGATGCTGCAAGTTTTAATGTGTTACCTGAAATTAGTTTTTGTAGGACAGGATTCAGTGCGATTCAAACCCCAAAGGATATGTATCTTATCGGTATGTGTGCTCAACAGATCTTCTGTTCTGTCCTTCAACTACTGGCATTTGTTAAATTATTTAGCATATTTTCATTCAGTAGCGACATACATAATAATGTTCTGGGGCAATTCAACTTTAAGAAAGAAAGTCTTCAGTGCTCAAAAACCTGATGCAAGAATAATTAGTAACGTAACCCAGCAACTGTATGAATCAACTTGTTACGTACTCGCAACAGGTAATTAGCAGTACACTTGCTTGTGCTCGTCTGTGTGTGGTCCTGTAGCTTTCCAGTTGCAATCTCTGTGCCCGCACACGCACACCAAACCGAACTATTTCAATGAAGACGGCATTATGATACACACACAGCTTGCAGCGGTCTTATATTATTTGCAGTCTTGGGGCGGACTATCATGTACGTAACTTCGACTGGCTTCTGCGAAACTGTGGTTGTATATGACGAAGTATTCCTTTTCTCTTCAATTGCAAACCTAGATACATGAATACATATTTCTTTTTATTGAAATTCAGTGAAACCTATGTGTAGTGTTCCTCCTGACAAAAACCCTACACTTAAGTAGCAGATATAAAATTCTTTCCCCTGTTGTTGTTGTTGTTGTTGTGGTCTTCAGTCCTGAGACTGGTTTGATGCAGCTCTCCATGCTAATATATCCTGTGCAAGCTCCTTCATCTCCCAGTACCTACTGCAACCTACATCCTTCTGAATCTGCTTAGTGTATTCATCTCTTGGTCTCCCTCTACGATTTTTACCCTCCACACTGCCCTCCAATGCTAAATTTGTGATCCCTCGATGCCTCAGGACATGTCCTACCAACCGATCCCTTCTTCAAGTCAAGTTGTGCCACAAACTTCTCTTCTCCCCAATCCTATTCAATACCTCCTCATTAGTTACGTCATCTACCCACCTAATCTTCAACATTCTTCTGTAGCACCACATTTCAAAAGCTTCTATTCTCTTCTTGTCCAAACTATTTATTGTCCATGTTTCACTTCCATACATGGCTACACTCCATACAAATACTTTCAGAAACGACTTCCTGACACTTAAATCTATACTCGATGTTAACAAATTTCTCCTCTTCAGAAACGCTTTCCTTGCCATTGCCAGTCTACCTTTTATATCCTCTCTACTTCGACCATCATCAGTGTTTTGCTCCCCAAACAGCAAAACTCCTTTACTACTTTAAGTGTCTCATTTCCTAGTCTAATTCCCTCAGCATCACCCGACTTAATTCGACTACATTCCATCATCCTCGTTTTGCTTTTGTTGATGTTCATCTTATATCCTCCTTTCAAGACACTGTCCATTCCGTTCAACTGCTCTTCCAAGTCCTTTGCTGTCTCTGACAGAATTACAATGTCATCGGCGAACCTCAAAGTTTTTATTTCTTCTCCATGGATTTTAATACCTATTCCGAACTTTTCTTTTGTTTTCTTTATTGCTTGCTCAATATACAGATTGAATAACATCGGGGAGAGGCTACAACCCTGTCTCACTCCCTTCCCAACCACTGCATCCCTTTCATGTCCCTCGACTCTTATAACTGCCATCTGGTTTCTGTACAAATTGTAAATAGCCTTTCGCTCCCTGTATTTTACCCCTGCCACCTTTAGAATTTGAAAGAGAGTATTCCAATCAACATTGTCAAAAGCTTTCTCTAAGTCTACAAATGCTAGAAACGTAAGTTTGCCTTTCCTTCATCTTCCTTCTAATGTAAGTCGTAAGGTCATTATTGCCTCACGTGTTCCAACATTTCTACGGAATCCAAACTGATCTTCCCCGAGGTCGGCTTCTATCTGATTTTCCATTCGTCTGTAAATAATTCGCGTTAGTACTTTGCAGCTGTGACTTATTAAACTGATGGTTCGGAATTTTCACATCTTTCAACACCTGCTTTCTTTGGGATTGGAATTATTATATTCTTCTTGAAGTCTGACGGTATTACGCCTGTCTCGTACATCTTGCTCACCAGATGGTAGAGTTTTATCAGGACTGGCTCTCCCAAGGCCGTCAGTAGTTCTAATGGAATGTTGTCTGCTCCCGGGGCCTTGTTTCGACTCAGGTCTTTCAGTGCTCTGTCAAACTCTTCACGCAGTATTGTACCTCCCATTTCATCTTCATCTACATCCTCTTCCATTTCCATAATATTGTCCTCAAGTACATCGCCCTTGTAGAGAGCCTCTATATACCCCTTCCACCTTTCTGCTTTCCCCTCTTTGCTTAGAACTGAGTTTCCATCTGAGCTCTTAATATTCATACAAGCGGCTCTCTTTTCTCCAAAGGTCTCTTTAATTTTCCTGTAGGCTGTATCTATCTTACCCCTGGTGAGATAAGCCTCTAAATCCTTACATTTGTCCTCTAGCCATCCCTGCTTAGCCATTTTGCACTTCCTGTCGATCTCATTTTTGAGAAGTTCCTTTTTGCCTGCTTCATTTACTGCAATTTTATATTTTCTCCTTTCATCAATTAAATTCAATATTTCTTCTGTTACCCCAGGATTTCTACTAGCCCTCGTCTTTTTACCTACTTGATCCTCTGCTGCCTTCACTACTTCATCCCTCAGAGCTACCCATTCGTCTTCTACTATATTTCTTTCCCCAATTCCTGTCAATTGTTCCCTTACGCTCTTCCTGAAACTCTGTACAACCTCTGGTTTAGTCAGTTTATCCAGGTCCCATCTCCTTAAATTCCCACATTTTTGCAATTTCTTCAGTTTTAATCTACAGTTCATAACCAATACATTGTGGTCAGAGTCCACATCTGCCCCTGGAAATGTCCTACAATTTAAAACCTGGTTCCTAAATCTCTGTCTTACCGTTATATAATCTATCTGATACCTTTTAGTATCTCCAGGATTCTTCCATGTATACAACCTTCTTTCATGATTCTTGAACCAAGTGTTAGTTATGATTAAGTTATGCTCTGTGCAAAATTCTACCAGACTGCTTCCTCTTTCATTTCTTACCCCCAATCCATATTCACCTACTATGTTTCCTTCTCTCCCTTTTCCTACTCTCTAATTCCAGTCACCCATGACTATTAAATTTTCGTCTCCCTTCACTACCTGAATAATTTCTTTTATCTCATCATATATTTCTTCAATTTCTTCGTCATCTGCAGAGCTAGTTGGCATATAAACTTGGACTACTGTAGTAGGCATGGGCTTCGTGTCTATCTTGGCCACTATAATACATTCACTATGCTGTTTATAGTAGCTTACCCGTACTCCTATCTTTTTATTCATTATTAAACCTACTCCTGCATTACCCCTATTTGATTTTGTATTTATAACCCTGTATTCACCTGACCAGAAGTCTTGTTCCTCCTGCCACCGAACTTCACTAATTCCCACTATATCTAACTTTAACCTATCCATTTCCCTTTTTAAATTTTCTAACCTACCTGCCCGATTAAGAGATCTGACATTCCACGCTCCGATCCGTAGAATGCCAGTTTTCTTTCTCCTGATAATGACGTTCTCCTGAGTATTCCACGCCCAGAGATCCGAATGAGGGGCTGTTTTACCTCCGGAATATTTTACCCAAGAGGAGTCCATCATCATTTAATCATACAGTAAAGCTACATGCTCTCGGGAAAAATTATGGCTGTAGTTTCCCCCTGCTTTCAGCCGTTCGCAGTACCACAACACCAAGGCCGTTTTGGTTAGTGTTACAAGGCCAGATCAGTCAATCATCCAGACTGTTGCCCCTGCAACTACTGAAAAGGCTGCTGCCCCTCTTCAGGAACCACACGTTTGTCTGGACTCTCAACAGATACGCCTCCGTTGCGGTTGCACCTACGGTACGGCTATCTGTATCGTTGAGGCACGCAAGCCTCCCCACCAACGGCAAGGTCCATGGTTCATGGGGGTCTGTTTTTAATTTGATTAGTGAACACAAAAATGGTTCAAATGGCTCTGAGCACTATGGGACTTAACGTCGGAGGTCATCGGTCCCCTAGAACTTAGAACTACTTAAACCTAACTAACCTAAGGACATCACACACATCCATGCCCGAGGCAGGATTTGAACCTGCGACCGTAGCGGTCGTGCGGTTACAGACTGAAGCGCCTAGAACCGCTCGGCCACACCGGCTGGCGTTAGTGAACACCTAGATGCACACAAATGTCTAATTTATTGCCACCTCCAACTTCGCTCTACAGTCAGCAGATACCACAATGAGCATGTCACTACTGAATTCGTCGCATCTCTTGTTTCCATGAGCGGCTCTACCTGTTAGGTCTCAGGATACAGATTCACATGTTGACCCCTGAGGACAACCTTACGTGATACTTCTTGATAACGTTCTGATGTGCGGCAACCCTTTCAACTATCCGATTTCTGCTGCCATGACCCTTCCTTTTCCGACAGTTACGCTGGGACAGCACAACCAGGAGAGTGAAATATTAAAACTTGCGCGTGACACGTTACCGCCGACTTTCCGTCGGGCGCTACATGTGGTCGAGTGTACGAAGCCAGTTTGCTTTCTCGCGGCGCGCGTATGCAAAGTGAAGGCCATTTGCAATTCATCACGTGTCGGTACAGGTGAATCGGGACCTGAGAATTATATCCTTGTTCGGACAACGAGGTGTGCCTGGAACACGCTCTGTTGTGTGACATCACCGCACGTGAGCGGAACGCCGAACGCGGCTGGCCCCGTGTGTCCGCGGCCTTCGCCTGCCTTATGTGGGTGCCTCGCAGCTGTTCTGCAAGCGCAAGACAACGCCGAGTCTAGATAGAAGAGAGTTTGTCTTTCTCACGCCTCACGCCAAGGGAAGTACGCTTTGTTTTTTCCCTGCATCACTGCAAACGAGAAAAGAACGTAGAAAAACGCTCGGACCTACTAGGCAAAAAATTAATTTCGTAGCGTGTCGGTGCTAATAGCATCGTTACACCACCACTCTCTCTTAAATTGATGTTTGCTCAATGCAACATCTACAAGGTATCTACATCTCAAACTAGTGTAAAATGCATGACAGAGGGTACTTTCCATTGTAAGACGTATTAGGGTTCCTTCGTGTTACACTCGCGTATAGAGCGTGTCTTGGCGGTCACAACTTTGGAGGCTCTGCACTTGGTGATCAAAAGTATTCAGACGGCCCTATGTAATGGGGAATTGACCACTAGGTGTCACGATTGAGGGTCTGCCAGTATGAAAGGAGGCGGGGAGTACTGTGTTGTCAGTAGAAAATGTTCAAATATGTGTTAAATCTTATGGGACTTAACTGCTAAGGTCATCAGTCCCTAAGCTTACACATTACTGAACCTAAATTATCCTAAGGACAAACACACACACCCATGCCCGAGGGAGGACTGGAACCTCCGCCGGGACCAGCCGCACAGCCCATGACTGCAGCGCCTTAAACCGAACGGCTAATCCTGCGCGGCTTGTTGTCAGTACAGAAGCAGTAACAACAGAGTAGGTCGACCACGAGAGCTTAGTGAATTTGAAAGTCAGCTACATACCACTTGAGTAACAGATCCGCCCGGGACGTTTCAGACCTGCTAAAGATGACCAAGTCGACTGTTGGTGGTGTGACTATGATGTGGAAACGCGAAAGGTTCAAATGGCTCTGAGCACTATGGGACTTAACAGGTTCAAATGGCTCTGAGCACTGTGCGACTTAACTTGTGAGGTCATCAGTCGCCTAGAACATAGAACTAATTAAACCAAACTAACCTAAGGACATCACACACATCCATGCCCGAGGCAGGATTCGAACCTGCGACCGTAGCGGTCGCTCGGCTCCAGGCTGTAGTGCCTAGAACCGCACGGCCACTCGGGCAACAGCTGAGGTCATCAGTCCCCTAGAACTTAGAACTACTTAAACCTTACTAACATAAGGACATCACACACATCCATGCCCGAGACGGCAGGATTCGAACCTGCGACCGTAACGGTCGCGCGGTTCCAGACTGAAGCGCCTAGAACCGCTCGGCCACTCCGCCCGGCGAAACGCGAAAGGAACAACCACTGCTAAAGCAATACAAGGCAGATATCACGATACAAGATTGCTCGAGTATTGCGGAGAGCGGTTGTGACAAATCGCACGAAATCAATGCAAGGACTGACATATGTATTTCAAAAGCTAGAAATAGGGATATAACTTTCAGAAAACCATCTGAACATGAGCCTGAAAAGGTTCGAAAACCGGTTCATCTACATCTACATTCATACTCCGCAAGCCACCTGACGGTGTGTGGCGGAGAGTACCTTGAGTACCTCTATCGGTTCTCCCTTCTATTCCAGTCTCGCATTGTTCGTGGAAAGAAGGACTGTCGGTATGCCTCTGTGTGGGCTCTAATCTCTCTGATTTTATCCTCATGGTCTCCTCGCGATATATACGTAGGAGGGAGGAATATACTGCTTGACTTCTCGGTGAAGGTATGTTCTCGAAGCTTCAACAAAAGCCCGTACCGAGCTACTGAGCGTCTCTCTTGCAGAGTGTTCCACTGGAGTTTATCTGTGATCTCCGTAACGCTTTCGCGATTACTAAATAATCCTGTAACGAAGCGCGCTGCTCTCCGTTGGATCTTCTCTCTCTCTTCTATCAATCCTATCTGGTACGGATCCCACACCGGTGGGCAGTATTCAAGCAGTGGGCGAACAAGTGTACTGTAACCTACTTCCTTTTTTTTTTTTTTTCGAACTGCATTTCCTTAGGATTCTTCCAATCAATCTCTGTCTGGCATCTGCTTTACCTACGATTAATTTTATATGGTCATTCCATTTTAAATCACTCCTAATGCCTACTCCCAGATAATTTATGGAATTAACTGCTTCCAGTTGCTGACCTGCTATAGTGTAGCTACATGATAAAGGATCTTTCTTTCTATGTATTCTTTGTTTCTATGTATTCATTCTTTCTATGTATTTATGGAATAATAAATAACTGTTCAAAAAAAATGACTGGTTGCAGTTTTATATATTTGCATTACTTTCAAAAGTGTTACCAGCAATCGAGTTGGCACAATGACTGTGCGTAAGGAGTTCAAGAGAATGGGGTACAATGGGAGAATAGCTCCTCAGCAGTTGCGAGTAAGGACAACCAACACCTGTAAAACGGAATGACGACAGTGAAAATCTGAGCCGGACCGGGACTCGAACCCGGATTTCCCGCTTATCGTGAGCGGTCGCCTCACTATTTTTTTTCTTCGGTATTGTTAGTTGCGTTTGCTCTGGGCGGACGTCACAAGAGATCCTTTCAAGTCGATCGTTGATCCTTCTACTCAGAATTTTTATTACAGAGGGCGAGTAGCCCTCTGACCGAACACGCTGAGCTACCGTGCCGGCTACCACTCAGCTATCGGGGCGGACGTGAAAATGAAATGTGTGGCGAGGGCCTCCCGGCGGTTAGACCTTATCGCCTGGTGCAAGTCTTTTGAGGTGACGCCGCTTCGCCGACTTGCGCGTCGATGAGGATGAAATGATGATGATGGAGACAAAACAAACACCCAGTCCCCGAGCGGGGAAAATCTCCAACCCAGCCGGAAATCGATCTCGGCCCCCCCCCCCCCCCCCCACATGACAAGCCGGTGCACTGTCCATTCTCAATAAAACAGAATAAAACAACTGAATAAAACAGAAGATGGCCGATATATATATATATATATATATATATATATATATATATATATATATATATATATATATACTCCTGGAAATTGAAATAAGAACACCGTGGTGAATTCATTGTCCCAGGAAGGGGAAACTTTATTGACACATTCCTGGGGTCAGATACATCACATGATCACACTGACAGAACCACAGACACATAGACACAGGCAACAGAGCATGCACAATGTCGGCACTAGTACAGTGTATATCCACCTTTCGCAGCAATGCAGGCTGCTATTCTCCCATGGAGACGATCGTAGGGATGCTGGATGTAGTCCTGTGGAACGGCTTGCCATGCCATTTCCACCTGGCGCCTCAGTTGGACCAGCGTTCGTGTTGGACGTGCAGACCGCGTGAGACGACGCTTCATCCAGTCCCAAACATGCTCAGTGGGGGACAGATCCGGAGATCTTGCTGGCCAGGGTAGTTGACTTACACCTTCTAGAGCACGTTGGGTGGCACGGGATACATGCGGACGTGCATTGTCCTGTTGGAACAGCAAGTTCCCTTGCCGGTCTAGGAATGGTAGAACGATGGGTTCGATGACGGTTTGGATGTACCGTGCACTATTCAGTGTCCCCTCGACGATCACCAGTGGTGTACGGCCAGTGTAGGAGATCGCTCCCCACACCATGATGCCGGGTGTTGGCCCTGTGTGCCTCGGTCGTATGCAGTCCTGATTGTGGCGCTCACCTGCACGGCGCCAAACACGCATACGACCATCATTGGCACCAAGGCAGAAGCGACTCTCATCGCTGAAGACGACACGTCTCCATTCGTCCCTCCATTCACGCCTGTCGCGACACCACTGGAGGCGGGCTGCACGATGTTGGGGCGTGAGCGGAAGACGGCCTAACGGTGTGCGGGACCGTAGCCCAGCTTCATGGAGACGGTTGCGAATGGTCCTCGCCGATACCCCAGGAGCAACAGTGTCCCTAATTTGCTGGGAAGTGGCGGTGCGGTCCCCTACGGCACTGCGTAGGATCCTACGGTCTTGGCGTGCATCCGTGCGTCGCTGCGGTCCGGTCCCAGGTCGACGGGCACGTGCACCTTCCGCCGACCACTGGCGACAACATCGATGTACTGTGGAGACCTCACGCCCCACGTGTTGAGCAATTCGGCGGTACGTCCACCCGGCCTCCCGCATGCCCACTATACGCCCTCGCTCAAAGTCCGTCAACTGCACATACGGTTGACGTCCACGCTGTCGCGGCATGCTACCAGTGTTAAAGACTGCGATGGAGCTCCGTATGCCACGGCAAACTGGCTGACACTGACGGCGGCGGTGCACAAATGCTGCGCAGCTAGCGCCATTCGACGGCCAACACCGCGGTTCCTGGTGTGTCCGCTGTGCTGTGCGTGTGATCATTGCTTGTACAGCCCTGTCGCAGTGTCCGGAGCAAGTATGGTGGGTCTGACACACCGGTGTCAATGTGTTCTTTTTTCCATTTCCAGGAGTGTATTTAATGTATTTCATAACGGCTGTGGCCGCAGCAGTGTCTGTTCCTTTGGATTTAGATGCATGTCCAAAGGAACTTGATCGTAATCAGAATAAGACAGGCACTGCAATATCTTACCAAACATTTCGGTTTCAAAGATAAGCGATATTTGAGGTGGTGTAAAGAGTGACGCCACTGGGCAGTGGATGACTGGAAACGAGTGACCTGGGGTATGAATCACTCTTTACCCTGCCTCAGTTTGTTTTGGCGAATGCCTGGTGAACGTTACTTGCCTTCACGTGTAGTGGCAATAGTAAAGTACGAAGGAGGTGGTCTTACGATAGGTGGTTGTTTTTCGTTGTTAGGAAGTTGTCCCTCTATTGCGCTTAAGATAACGCCAGATGAGGAAGGACGTGAACACACTGTACAGCACTGTGCACTGCGTTCAGTAAAAGGGCAGTTCGGAGGCTACGATGGTTTGTATCACCATGATGGTGCACCTTGTGCATCTGTGAGGCCATGGTTTGTGGACAATAACATTCCTGAACGGGCTGCCCTGACCAGAGTCCCAAGCTGAACCCAGTGGAACACCTTTGGGATGAATTAGAACGTCGAATTAAATCTACACTCATGCTCATAAATTAAGGATACTGCTGATACATGGTGAAACAACGCTATGGTGGGTGGTTTGCGGGTTTAAATCACCTCGTGGTATGACCGTGCGGTACATTGGACCTGCGGTCGTCGCACGGTGGCGCTGGCAGCAGTCCACATATGCAGAGGTGTGTTGGTGCATGTCAGAGTACGGTGCAGCAGCGGGTAAGTGTGCAGACGTTTTCAGACGTGCTAATGGTGACTGTGTGTTGAAAATGGCTCAAAGAACACATATTGATGACGTTATGAGGGGTAGAATGTCATGGCGACTCGAGGCTGGTCAAACACAGCAGGTCGTAGCACGGGGCGTCCGTGTGCCATGTGTGATCTCAAGATTATTGCAACGATTCCAGCAGACAGGAAACGTGTCCAGGCGCTACAGTACGGGACGTCCACAGTGTACAACACCACAACGGCCACGGAGTACTGCAGGTAGCCTTGCTCGGGACCTTACCGCAGCCACTGGAACAATTGTCTCCAGACACACAGCCTATAGACGACTGAACAGACATGATTTATTCGCCCAGAGACCTGCAAGGTGCATTCCACTGACCCCTGGTCACAGGAGAGTCCATAAAGCGTGGTGTCAAGAACACAGTACGTGGTCATTGGAACAGTGGTCCCAGGTTATGTTCACGGACGAGTCATCTGGTGTGAACTAGGAACCAGATACCAACCCCTTTATGTCCTTGAAAGGGAGGTCGTTGTTTGATGGTGTATGGTGGGGTTATGATTGGTGCACGTACACCCGTGGATGTCTTTGACAGAGGAACTGTAACAGGTCAGGTGTATCAGGACGTCATTTTACACCAATACGTCCGCCTTTTCAGGGGTGCAGTATGTCACACCTTCCTCCTGATGGATGATAACGCACGGCCCCACCGAGCTGCCATCGTGGAGGAGTACCTTGAAACACAAGATATCGGGTGAATGGAGTGGCCTGCCTGTTCTCCAGACCTAAACCCCATCGAGCACGTCTAGGATGCTCTCAGTCGACGTATCGCTGCACGTCTTCAAACCCCTACGACACTTCAGGAGCTCCGACAGAAACTGGTGCAACAATGGGAGGCTATACCCCAGCAGTTGCTCGACCACCTGATCCAGAGTATGCCATCCCGTTGTGCGGCCTGTGTACGTGTCCATGGTGAGCATACATCATATTGATGTTGGGGTACATGGGCACGAAACAGTGGCGTTTTGTAGGACATATGTTTCGGGATGGTTTTCTCAACTTATCACCAATACCGTGGACTTACAGATCTGTGTCTTGTGTGTTTCCTATGTACCTATGCTTTTAGCGCCAGTTTTGTGTAGTGCTACGTTGTGTGGCGCCACATTCTGCAATTTTCCTTAATTTATGAGCATGAATGTAGACGAGCGGTCTAAGGCGCTGCAGTCATAGACTGCGCGGCTGGTCCCGGCGGAGGTTCGAGTCCTCCCTCGGGCATGGGTCTGAGTGTGTTTGTCCTTAGGGTAATTTAGGTTAAGTAGTGTGTAAGCTTAGCAGTTAAGTCCCTTAATATTTCACACACATTTGAACATGAGTGTAGATGCAGCGTCCGACATCACTGCCTTATCTGGTTTCGGTTCTTGAGGAATACTGGGCTGCCATTGCTGCACAGACCTCAATAAAAGTGTCCCCAGGACAGTTTAGGCCGTCATAAAGGCAAACGTTCAACAGACACCTGACTAATGTCCACGAAAACGTGGCCAGATACTTTTGAACAGATAGTATAGTATATTCCTATGTTCTTCACTCCATACTGCTTCTCGAAATTTTGTATGTACGTTTTATACAAGATAGTTAGCGTCTGTCTTTAAGCATCTCTCACTTTAAGCATCTCTCACTTTAAGCTTTCCAGCATTTGAATGATACCCACCCTTGGATCAAGCTAACCATTTGTGCTACTCTTCTTTCTAATCCTTCAATACCCCCTGTTGATCCTACAGGGTGTTTCAAAAATGACCGGTGTATTTGAAACGGCAATAAAAACTAAACGAGCAGCGATAGAAATACACCGTTTGTTGCAATATGCTTGGGACAACAGTACATTTTCAGGCAGACAAACTTTCGAAATTACAGTAGTTACAATTTTCAACAACAGATGGCGCTGCGGTCTGGGAAACTCTATAGTACGATATTTTCCACATATCCACCATGCGTAGCAATAATATGGCGTAGTCTCTGAATGAAATTACCCGAAACCTTTGACAACGTGTCTGGCGGAATGGCTTCACATGCAGATGAGATGTACTGCTTCAGCTGTTCAATTGTTTCTGGATTCTGGCGGTACACCTGATCTTTCAAGTGTCCCCACAGAAAGAAGTCACAGGGGTTCATGTCTGGTGAATAGGGAGGCCAATCCACGCCGCCTCCTGTATGTTTCGGATAGCCCAAAGCAATCACACGATCATCGAAATATTCATTCAGGAAATTAAAGACGTCGGCCGTGCGATGTGGCCGGGCACCATCTTGCATAAACCACGAGGTGTTCGCAGTGTCGTCTAAGGCAGTTTGTACCGCCACAAATTCACGAAGAATGTCCAGATAGCGTGATGCAGTAATCGTTTCGGATCTGAAAAATGGGCCAATGAATCCTTTGGAAGAAATGGCGGCCCAGACCAGTGCTTTTTGAGGATGCAGGGACGATGGGACTGCAACATGGGGCTTTTCGGTTCCCCATATGCGCCAGTTCTGTTTATTGACGAAGCCGTCCAGGTAAAAATAAGCTTCGTCAGTAAACCAAATGCTGCCCACATGCATGTCGCCGTCATCAATCCGGTGCACTATATCGTTAGCGAATGTCTCTCGTGCAGCAATGGTAGCGGCGCTGAGGGGTTGCCGCGTTTGAATTTTGTATGGATAGAGGTGTAAACTCTGGCGCATGAGACGATACGTGGACGTTGGCGTCATTTGGACCGCAGCTGCAACACGGCGAACGGAAACCCGAGGCCGCTGTCGGATCACCTGCTGCACTAGCTGCGCGTTGCCCTCTGTGGTTGCCGTACGTGGTCGCCCTACCTTTCCAGCACGTTCATCTGTCACGTTCCCAGTCCGTTGAAATTTTTCAAACAGATCCTTTATTGTATCGCTTTTCGGTCCTTTGGTTACATTAAACCTCCGTTGAAAACTTCGTCTTGTTGCAACAACACTGTGTTCTAGGCGGTGGAATTCCAACACCAGAAAAATCCTCTGTTCTAAGGAATAAACCATGTTGTCTACAGCACACTTGCACGTTGTGAACAGCACACGCTTACAGCAGAAAGACGACGTACAGAATGGCGCACCCACAGACTGCGTTGTCTTCTATATCTTTCACATCACTTGCAGCGCCATCTGTTGTTGAAAATTGTAACTACTGTAATTTCGAAAGTTTGTCCGCCTGAAAATGTACTGTTGTCCCAAGCATATTGCAACAAACGGTGTATTTCTATCGCTGCTCGTTTAGTTTTTATTGCCGTTTCAAATATACCGGTCATTTTTGAAACACCCTGTATCTGGCATGGGTTCCACACTCTTCAGCTGTGTTACAGGGCTAGCTGTTACCTGCGACTGTGTTCACATATCAGTAGTTTTATAATGATGAGTGATGGCGAATAAGTAGCTGTCGTAAGTGCAATAACATCAGCTGCACTCGTATGTCTGCATGGCACGGTGGCATGGGCAGCATTGCTGCTGAGCGTTGCGTGCACGGAAGCACAAATCTAATAATTTTTTGATATAGTTTATGTTCACTGATCTGAAAAAAAGATGCCCCATCTCCTGCTTCACTCTCTCAAGGGATACGATTTTGATGAAATAAAGCCTATATGCTGCCCCAAACTACGCTCAAGTTACGCATGAAAACCGCACGAAAATTCATCTAGTAGTTTCGGGGATTAGCATGTTCAAACAGACAAAGAGACAGACATGACGATTTTGGATAAAACTTTAGTTACTAATCTTTCTTTTCGTGATCAGATTTTGCTGAAATAAAGCCTCTATGTTGCCCGGAGCTACACTCCAATCACCTATGAATACAGCATGAAAATTCGTCTTGTAGGTTTGGAAGGTAGCGTGTTCAAACAGACAAACAGACACGACGGTTTTACGGTTTTGTTACGACTACAGACAGATGAGTTGCACAAGTGTTTCGCAACAGATCTCCTTTGTAGACTCATTGCATTTTCACAGTATCTTACCAATCAAGCATAGGCTACCATGTTCTTTATCTGCGATTAAGCTTATGTGGTCATTACATTTCCCAGCTTCATAAATTGTTACGTCCGGATTTTTGTGTACATTAACAACTTTCAGTTGTGGCTGACTGATATTGTATTAACAGGATATTAAGTTTTCTCGTTTTGTAAAGTACACAATTTTACGCTGCGTAACATTAAAGCAAATGGCGAATCTTTGCACTACTTAGAAAACTTATCTAGATCTGACCTAATATTTGCGAATTTTTTTCAGATAGTGTTTCGATAAGACAAATGCATGCTTATCCCAGCCACGGCAAGCCTGAAGCTACTTCTGCATCTGTCGATCAGTCTCTCGATCAGTCTCCAATCAAAATAATGTGCTGCGTCCTTCCTGTCAAGGTATGTAGCTTGTAATAGACCTAGTCATTTCGGAACTTTCGCACGTCAGCTGAAATGTTCGACTCCGTAAAAATTTTGGACACTCTTGGGTTAATTTTCTTACTTAAATTATGTATTTCTCATCTGTAGAAATTTCTAGATGTTTCTGGTTCTAAAAGAACCACTTTTCTCTCAGTATATTTTTATTATTTATACCAACATATTTCGTGGTATTGATCTTCTACTATGAAAATTAGTAGTCACAATCATTAAATTAAACGACATGAAAACATGTTTAAATTAGAAACAATATTTTTAACCTTCAATTCTTATGCAATCAAAATTCATTTCTCCATTTATAACTTTTCTGACTCTACTGTCGATAATGAAATCGATTTTATAAAATAACAGAAAACTTATATTTTTCATATTGTAAGAATCTGCAACATTAATCATTATGCCTATAAATCTTTACTTCAATAATTAATTATTTTCAGAAAATGATATATGAGCTAAAACTGATAAACAGTTTCAGATAAAAGAGTCATGTTGATACTAATTTGGACTATTTTCCGTTCTAGAAGATACTGGAAGCTCAATTCACAGCATATATATAATTTTTTGGCTTCAAAGTGCGTCAGGGTTGAATGAAGAGTTTAATGAGATTGCATCAGACAGCGTCAGACGGGTGCAGATAGCTTCAGGGCGAGATTAGCATTTTTAGATTTTGATACATGTTGCTCTCAGACCGGCTATCATCTTTATATGGCGCAAGGAAGTTGCCCAGTGTATTTTTGAAGAAAATATATTAGCAATGTAATATATTAGAAAATATAGAAATTACATACTACGCATTGTTTTATATTATATTAGAAAGATATTATATTGCAAAATGTATTTCAAGAACACTCAAATAAAGGAAGAAAATGGTTAACAGTTGTGTAGTATTTCAGTAACTTGTCATTTAAATGAACTCTGAGCAAAATCTTTTCAATAGATTGCACGGGAACAAAGGAAGCAAACCTCAACACTGAGACTAACTTTACAAGATAAGTACTATTTATACGGAAATATGATTCATCTGGTCTTACAGACTAGTTTAAACGTTGTCTAACCTATGAGACAGTTCGTACAACGTAAGAATAAATATTCTAATTCTTCGTAATATATCGACATTAAATAAGGAATTGCATTACAAGCTATTTGCTGACACATTCATCCTGCTTCTACAGCGTTTCATCTGCAGTCAAGGTTGCTTTACTGTAAAATTGGGCCTAAATTTATGTTGCTGGTATCTGAGTATTTATGAAGCTTTTACCCAACACGTGTTAGCCGCTGAAACTTACAGAGTTTCGTGACTTTTTTCCCCGAATGTGCGTTTATATTTAGATTCGTTGAGATCAGCATGCTATTTCTAAGTTGTTCGTCATGACTTCACTAGCGTATCAATGAGACTTACGTGACTTTTGAACTTGAGCGGGGTTCAAATCCCCGACGGCTCTTCTGATTTGGATTACTCGCAATCTCCCTAAATGACTTAAGATATTTCAAACACGACCGCCCCCATCCTTACTCAGTCCCAAGTAATGCTTCGTCGCTAATGTCCTAGGTCGGTGGAACATTCAACGCTAGCATTCTTTGTTACTCTGTTTTCCGCTAACAAAGCGTGTCAACTGCTAACTACACATTTCTCTCTCTCATTTCTTTTTCTACTTCTCCATCCACTTAGTTAAGGGTGGTGAACGGTGTCTTTTGTCTTGTGTATTGGAATTTTTATGTCGGCTTTTATTGGCAAACCTTAGAGTCTGGTGAGGCGAATGGCCGCCTCTTTTAAAGATTTATTACCTTCATTACTGGTACTTTCATTCCCGTAAAAAGTGTAAAAAGCAGCTTTCTGCATTTATTGTAGGCTGCATTTACCGTATCCGCCACCACTGATGTGTAATTTATGACAGCGGTGTAATTTACACCTCATTATGAGTACGACGTTGAAAGGCATAAAGAACAAAGAAAATTGTACTTTCAGAAGTAAACTTCCTTCTTTTTATACATAATTACCACAACCCGTTACGATCTTTAAAAATTGCATTCCTATAGGCATGTAGCTAGGATTTCTGTGCTTAGCTTAGTGTGAGCTCTGCATTAGTTTGCCGTAACGTAAGTAAACACTCTGATAAGACCACAGGATTATTCTCAACCAGTAACAATTACGCGGTATGCACGCTGATTTTTCAGCCTATGTCAACGAAGTATCGATACTATGAGTGTACCGGCCGTTACTTCTCCATCTCCTTCAACTTTCTCGCCTTTAATACAAGCATTAGCGTGCTCACTGCTCAAAAGTAAAGACACAGTATTTCAGACCAATCATTGTACCACATTTCAAACTTTTAACTTACCTAGTTATTTATCTACGTGTCTATCAAGGGAAACCCCCATAGCTCTCTCTGATGGAGTTGTAACTTATTTTATTATTTAACTGTGTATCTGTCAAGGACAACCACCCCTCCCCCCTCCCCACCACAATAGGTCTCTCCTTCCCTGATTGAGTCGAAACTTGGTAGGGTGAAAGAACGGTGAAAATAGGGGACCCCTATTTCGACTTAGGTGCCAACACTCAATAGTCACCGAAGATAGTGAGTTGATAGCGCAGTGGCAAAGAGCATGGATTCAAATTTTTACTCCCCCTGTTCAGATCTAATATTTTGTTGTTTTATTTTCTCCTCCCTCTCGTTGTGTTGTTATTGCTGAACTTTGTAGCATAGCTATTTCTTTGTGAGATCGTGAAATACTATGGAATTATAGATATAAGAAGAATGCATTTCAAATATTAATAAAAGTAGGTTTTATCCTCACAGCTAAAACTTATTAACACTTTCCTGAAAACTGTTACCACAAGACGTAGAACAATGGAACATATGGATGTTTAGTGTCGCGGCGATATACACTGATATAATTTTCTCGGGCTTCCAGCCGAGTCCGGTGGTTTAAAATCCCCTCTAATTTTTCCGCTGGATTTTAAACCACTGGACACGGTTGAAAGAAAGAGGAAATTTTATCACTCAGTTAATGGAACAGTTACAGGATCGGTACGCAAAAGCCACAAAGTCTAAAACCCCACAAAAGAAACCTATCATCAGTTTTTGGACAAAGATTTGCGACCTAATGAAGAAATGGAGGGCCGTTTGTCGATGAAACTAGAATACTGAAGTGCTGAATAAAAGTAATTTCGCCAAACGTTATGCCGTTGTTTCAACCCTGCGACGTATACTTTTACTGACAGGGGAAGACTGACATTCGCCGATTACAAAAGTACCCTACTTTCATAGCGCAGCAAAGGGCCAACACAAGTAGAAGCTATGCAATTGAAATACGCGCTTTGTTCCATATTCCACTGCAGGCTCCAGCTTTGGAGAAAATGCGTAGGGACGTGTATTTTGCTGCGAGATTATTGCCAGATCGCAAGGTCTTTACCTACGTAAACGAGGATGTTTCCCCTAATTACATTTACACTGAAAATGTGACTCTGGCATATGTGCCTTCATACGTTCCTCGCGGTGATCAGAATTTTTACGATTTGAATGTTTCTATAATAGATATCACCCTGGGGAACGCAGTGGTTTTCTAGAAGTAAAAGTAAAAATCAAAGCAAAAAATGAGATATACTAGAATTTATATGTTTTTAATATTCGTTTACTGTTAATTATACAGAGTGTTTGGATACTACCGTTAGAGCTTCTAGGACTTGTAGAGGGGAATGAGTACATAATATTTTGATTAGGATACGTTCCCGTGCTACAGACGTTTGTAAATGTGTTTGCAGGGTAGGTGTCCAACAGGGTAGTCATGGTGGGGTGTGGTTACATAGGATCGGCTGATGTCATCTGACGTCTACCCCACTTCTCTGACCTGATTGGAGCCTCATTCACGCGTCTGTGAAAGTCAACAGCAACATGGCTGAGTACACGTTTGCAGAATACACGGACGTGATTCTTCTGAATCGTGAAGCTCACGCTAGCGAAAAAGCTACTCGTCGCCTTGTCGAGATCGTTCCCCACAACGTCCGACTCCGTCGCATACCCTTTTCGCCACAATTACGCAACGGCTACGAGAAAATGGCAGCTTCACCGTCAGAAAGGGCGACTGCGGTTCTCTAAGGAGACGCCACACACCCGAATTAGAAGAGGTCGTACTGCAGCACGTTGTAGATGAACCGTCAACGAGTACACGAGATATTTCTTTGGTTACTATTGAGTGGAACTGTAAAACAAGCGTTGTACTGGGCAACGCCCAATCAGTTACTTGTAAAAGTGACCGCGTTACAAAGATATTTTCATACGGTTGTAACACGGAAACAGTCGTTTCCGGACATGATATCCAATTCAAAATATTGTCTACTCACTCCCCTGTACGTCCTAGAAGTTTGTGACGAGATATTATATAAGGTTTATCATGATAAAATCTATTGTTGATAAGATTTGAAATTCTTATTTTTTAGTCAATACCTCCATTGTACTTCACCATCTCACAAAAAGTATCGATGTCTCATATTTCAGCGACAACAAGAGAGTGAGCAAAACATAAAATTGGATTTGAACAGTGGATGCAAAAAGTTGCTCTGCTCTTAGCCACTGTGCTACAAGTTCGATTGATTATGTGCCGCGCGAGTGGACTGATGAAGTGGCATCGAAAGTTTGGCCGTCATTCTCTCAGAAGCTATTGAGTGTTGGCACCTAAACCAAACTAGGTTCGCCGCTTTATTTTCACCCTTCTTTCACCCTGCCAATTTTCGACTGTATCAAAGAGACGTATGGCGGGTTCTATTTGTCAGGGCCAACCTTCTACCTTTCGTACTCATTCTGACTGCTTTTCATTGTTATTGTGTAGATTCCTGATGAAGTGAAAAGCTAATTTACATTTTCTGTTTTCGCACTGGTTTCTTCCGCACTGACTTACCACGGACATGCCATTACACACCAGCAGATCTCCGTTTTCAGCTTGCGACGTGAGTAACGGGTGGGAGTGGCACCACTGGATTTAGCCGGTGACGAGCGCTGTACCTTGCAGCATGTTGACCGACGTCCGTGAGAGGTCAGAGCGCTCGAGCTGGGGTATCCTGCTGTCTAAACACCGGCAAGTGTTTGCACTTCCTCACACAACAAGCAGGCGTCGTTTTGGACATTAAGGCAGAGGCATGCGCGATGCACGTTTAGGAAATATTAGCCACGTGTTCAGTTGCTGGTAAACATGACGGAATACGCGTTCCCCAGTGTTAATTTTGGAGCACGTGTTTCGGAAATGCAGTGTTATAGTGACTCTGCTGCTTTCAGTGTAGATGTGGGGAACACGACAGAGCATTTCAATGCCAGTCGCTTTACTTCAAGAGGCGAACGGCGTTGGTGCGAGGACATTTTTTCTGGGAATAATGAAAAGTAGGAGGGAAAATCAATACTTTAACGCTTCGTCGATTTTGAGGTCATTAGGGACTAGGTCCCCGTCCAGTTATACAAGAAGGAGAATGGAAGGGCCGTGGCCCGTTTAAATAACTGCCCCACCATCTACCTGGATTCTTCTGGGGAAACCACGGGAAATTTAAAACGGGATGCCAACAAAGGAATTCGAACACTGCCCGTCCAGAGTATAAATCCAGTCCCTTAACCACGACGACGACGACGACGACGACGTGGACGACGATGGCAGTGATGTGTTTATGATGTCACCTTCGTGGTTATTATGGCCGTTACTAAAGTAACTAAAAACGGATTACTTAAATAATATAAAATTTCAGAACGTAAAATATTCGTTAGAAATGCAGTCGTTCTATTTGTCCCATTCATATTAATCTCCACGTTCCCCCTCTAACACTCAATAGGAAAAAATTCTGCATATGTTGTACTTTGCCTAAATGTACACTCAGAACACAAATACATTAAAAGCTTTCAGCAATTAACACTTAATTTAGTTTCCAAACAAGAGACTTGATGTACTGAATCCTGTTTGTACCGTACGTTTCAGAATTTCTTCATTCATCGAAGTTCTTAAAACTGGAGCTTATATTCGCAACTGAGTCAGATGTGCCTTAAAACACGAACTGTGCCGTGTAATGACTGCGTACGAGCAGCCAACTTTAAAAAACCAAAAATCTGAAAGTTCAGTTTTAAAAACCGGGGGATAGTCTTGAATGACAAAGACCGTGGCTCACGTTCATTATAATCTCGAGACAGTTGATATCTTTTCTATGACGGCCCGAAAGCCATATAACTGCTATAAAAATGCAAATGGAAACGCTCAAACTACCCAAAACTTTTGATTCGTAGCCGGCCGCTGTAGCCGAGCCGTTCTAGGCACTTCAGTCCGGAACCGCGCTGCTGCTACGGTCGCAGGTTCGACTCCTGCCTCGGGCATGGATGTGTGTGATGTCCTTAGGTTAGTTAGGTTTAAGGAGTTCTAAGTCCAGGGGACTGACGACCTCAGCTGTTAAGTCCCATAGTTCTTAGAGCCATATGAACCATTCTGATTCGTAAAATAAGGGAGTGGACTGGTGCGCAGTGCACAGAAACATGTAACAGAAAACATTTAATTTACCATTTATGTCCATTATAACACCTCGACCGTAAGTTTCAATCTTATTATTTTCAACTTTTTTGAGTCGTGTTAACTGTTTTGTATTATGTGTTTCTGTGCACCACGCACGGCGCCTTCCGTGACCACCAGCGGCGTACGTCGGCCCCACATAATGCCACCCCAAAACAGCAGGGAACCTCCACCCTGTTGCACTCGCTGGAAAGAGTGTCTAAGGCGTTCAGCCTGACCGGATTGCCTCCAAACACGTATCCAACGAGTGTCTGGTTGAAGGCATATGCGACACTCATCGGCGAAGAGAACGTGATAGCAATCCTGAGCGGTCCATTCGGCATGTTGTTGGGCCCATCTGTACCGCGCTGCATGGTGTCGTGCTTGCAATGATGGACTTCACCATGGACATCGGGAGTGAAGTTGCGCATCATGCACCCTATTGTGCACAGTTTGAGTCGTAAGACGACGTCCTGTGGCTGCACGAAAAGTATTATTCAACATGGTGGCGTTGCTGTCAGGGTTCATAAAAATGTTCAAATGTGTGTGAAATCTTATGGGACTTAAGTGCTATGGTCATCAGTCCCTAAGCTTCCGCATTACTTGGCCTAAATTATCCTAAGGATAAACACACACACACCCATGCCCGAGGAAGGACTCGAACCTCCGCCGGGACCAGCTGCACAGTCCGTGACTGCAGCGCCCTTGACAGCTCGGCTAATCCCGCCCGGCCTGTCAGGATTCCTCCGAGTCATAATCCGTAGGTAGCGGTCATCCATTGCAGCAGTAGCCCTTGGGCGGTCTGAGCGAGGCACGTCATCGACAGTTCCTGTCTCTCTGTATATCCCCCATGTCCGAACAACATCGCTTTGTTTCACTCAGACGCCTGGACACTTCCCATGTTGAGAGCCCTTCCTGGCACAAAGTAACAATGGAGACGCGATCGAACCGTGGTAATGACCGTGTAGGCATGATTAACTACAGACAACACGAGCCGTGAACCTCCTCCATGGTGAAATGACTGACACTGATCGGCTGTCGTACCCCCTCCGTCTAATAGTCGCTGCCCACGCATGGTCGTTTACATCTTTGGGCGTGACATCTCTGAACAGTCAAAGGGACTGTGTCCGTGATACAATATCCACAGTCTACGTCTATCTTCAGGAGTTCTGGGAACCGGGGTGATGTAAAACTGTTTTTGGTGTGTGTGTTGTTACAAAAATTTAAATATAAATACATACAACAATGTTTCCCTATTAATAAATTTATCATAATTATATATTACATATATAAAAAATAGGTGTATAAAAACATACGCGTATTCCAATGCAACGTTGTGTTAAAATTACGATGTTTTCGGTCAAAAACTTTCGGGGGTTTGCGATTATAAACACATTTTCTATAAAAGTACGAACATAGATGTTCGTTCCTTCAAAATATCAAATCTCCGAAAGTACCTCACGGATTGCTTTGAAATTTTGCACGACATTTTATTCAAATACTCACGTTTTTTATACCGTTACTGCAAAGCCATTTGATATATGCATAATTGATGCGTAATAAAAGGAGAAATGTCATAAATATGTAAATGTTCGTTTGTTCAAAATCGTTAATCTCCGAAAGTTATATTTATATACATAATAGTGAAACAATGTTAGCATGAAAATTGAATTACGGTTTTTTATTACAATATTACTACAGAATCTGAATTTGCAATAACAGAAAACAAGGCTCATGGTAAGAGAGAAGGTGGAGATGAACAGAGATGTGGAAGGAAAGGACGCAGAAAGCGGGAAGGAGGAGATGGACAGTGAGAGAGAGGGAGCGGGGGCAGGAGTAGATGGAGAGAGAGGGGAGAAAGAGAAGATGGACAGAGAGAAGGGGGACAGGAGTAGATGGAGAGAGGGGGAGGGAAAGAGAAGATGGAGAGAGAGAGGGGGAGGAAGTGATGAATAGAGAGGGCGAAGGAGAAAGAGACGGGCAAAGAGAGGGGTAGATTGACGAAGACAGATGAGAGAGGGAGATTAGGACATATCCAATTCCCATACATATAGAAATATGTGCATTCTCTTTTCTTTCTTTTCCATTTAAATAAACTGAGCCCCAGCAAGGCGTGGCTGGGTACAGCTAAGATATAATAAACATGCTCGGATGGCAAGCTGCCGTTTCTGATGGAAACGTCATACAGTCTTCGGACTGAAGACTTCAACAAGACATGTCGCGCTCGTTGGCTGTTGTAAGACTGCAGAGCAGTAACGAGGAAATGTGGGTAAAGAATTATGACTTATACGAGGAGGCGGCACCTCACGGAATGGCACCTGTCGCGCGGAATGCCAACAACTTGCAGCCAGGCGAATAGCCCTGGAGGAGGGACCGGCGGGCGTATGCGCTGCAGCGGCGCGGCGTGGAGTGCCCCCGCTCTCCGGCGCAGAACAATGGGCGGAGGCAGCGAGAGAGCGGCCCAGACGGCAGTGGGCGAGATTTACGGCCTAACGCAGATCCGCGAGGGCGAAGGAGCGCGCCATTTGGTGACAGGCCCGCGGCCGCGGCCGCGGACGAGACGGGCTGCGGAGGTGGGAGGCGGTCGGCCTGGCTGTGGCGCCTTCTCCCCGCTGACTGCCAGCTGCTGCCTTAAAAGGCCACGCCGCGTCCCTGGCTCGTCTGCAGGGCGTCCGGCCACTCCTCACGACCGAGAGACGACAGACACCGCGACTAAATACATTCTGCAGAAATACTGCCGGTGTAGCATTTCCAGAGAAATACACAGTCGAAAAGAAAAGTACACCTGGAAAGACGACATCGATTTTGGTTCCATGACGGCGTATGCCACCTGGAGGACAGTATATGCATGGTTTCAACGTCGTCCGCCAACAGACAGCCACAACCCTTTAATATGGCACGCTCACAGCCAGAAGGCTCACAAGGGGAGGTCACGACGTTAGGAACGCGGATTTACTGCAAACTTCGTACAATCGCCGTACTCCATGAGGACAACAAAATGTGTAAGCAGTAGCGGGCACTTCTCAAGCGTTACTGAGAAAATCGTAAGATAATTTCGGTCGTCAAATATATATATATATATATATATATATATATGTGCGTGGCCATTTTAACCATGAAGCGGCTGCAGCCGAGGGGTGCCGGCACGGTAGCTCAGTCAACCCGCACGGTAGCTCAGCGTGTTCGGTCAGAGGGCGGCGTGCACTCTGTAATCTTGAATAGATGTCTTGTGACGTCCGCCCAGACCAAACGCAACGAACTATATCGAACGAAAAAAAAGTGTTCGGTCAGGGCGTTAGCTACCCTTTATAATAAAAAAACTGAGCGAACCGATTATCGACAAACTGAATGGGTGTCATTGGACGTCCGCACTGAGCAAATTCAACGAACAATATAGAATTTTTTTTTAAGTGTTTGGCGTTCAAGCCGCTGGGTCGAGTTGCGTTCGTCAGTTTTTTTTTTTTATTTTCAACACAGTCATTTCTTTATTATTTATATTACAACTGATATAATAGGGAAAGTACGTGTAATCGGATGAAATTTTATTAAATTTACAATGTTATTTGGCAGACTACTAATTCTTATTATTACAAATAATGTAATATTCATAAATATCGACTAGTAAACGACCAAATGCATAAAGTCATACTGAAAACGTATGCTTGTCCGTGATTTGAGAAATCCATAATACCTGGAAGGAGCCCGAAACGACTTGTTACCTCCAAGTTTTGACCGGCACAGACGGCTTTCGAAAGATGTACAATTAATCGTCGCTTTCGACATTACGAGTACAAGTTGCAGGATGGTATTTTTCGTAAAAACATGGAAAACATAAAGTTAAACAGCACCAGCTCCATTGAATAAATGATATGTTTCCGCATACGCAAGGTCTTTTGACGTTTTCTGTGGAAAAACAAACCTTGTTACCATTTTCAAAAACCTCTCTTTCAGACGATAGTTTGGAAGCAAACCATGCATAACGCAGTATTTCCTTAAAAATCGGCGCTGATAATTGGTTATGCAGTATCGAGTGTATTTTAATAGCGTCTTAAAAAAAATAACATTTTGTTCTATATTGTTCGCTGAATTTGTTCAGGGCGGACGTCCGATGACACCCGTTCAGTTTGTTCGTTCATCTGTTCGCTCCGTTAGAAAGGGAAGCTAACGCTCTGACCGAACACGCTGAGCTACCTTTTTTTTATCTTATTTTGTTCTATATTGATCGTTGAATTTGTTCGTGGCGGACGTCCGATGACACTCATTCAGGTTGTTCGTTGGTCCGTTTACTCAGTTTTTTTATTACAGAGGGTAGCTAAACCCTCTGACCGAACACGCTGAGCTACCGTGCCAGCTGCCTTGCCGTCACCACTCGGCTGCCGTCGCTTCATGGTTAAAATGGCCACGCACAGATATATATTCGACGATCGAAATTATCTTGCGATTTTCTCAGTAAAGCTTGGGAAGTACGCGCTACTGCTTACACATTTTGTTGTTCTCATGGGGTACTACGAGTGTACGAAGTTTACAGTAAATCCGCGTTCCAAACGTCGTGGCCTCCCCTTGTCAGTGTGGTGCAAACACGTGAAGCAAGCAGGAAACCGTGGCACGGAGGTGCACTTATGCTTTCTGTAGGCAACTGAGCGAGTTTGAAAGGGGTCAAATTGTGGCCTTCCGAGTGGCAGGATGGGTCTTTTGGAAAAATTCCATACAAATTGGACGTGCTTCATTAGTCGTGCAATGATGCTCGTATCAATGGTCACGTGAACATTCTCAGACGCGTAGACGAGGTTCTGGATGTCCACACAGCACACACACCCGCCAGAATCGTCGTTGTGGCATTTCGCACAGCTATCACAGCACAGATAAGAGGGATTGCGAACCCAGACGTCTCAACACGAACTGTTGCGAATCGGTTATTAGCTGTGGGATTACGGGCACGCACACTTCTAGCCAGTCTTCCACTCACGCCACAGCATCGACGTGCACAGCTCGGCTGGTGCCATGAGAGCATCACGTGGAAGATGGACTAGCGCACCGTGATCTTCAGCGATGAAAGCAGATTCTGCCTGCACACAAGTGATGGTCGTTTGCGCGTTCGACGTAGACCTGGTGAGCGCTGTCTCGCAGAGTCCATTCGTCCAAGACACACTCTCCCCAACGCAGGCCTTATGATTTGGCGTGCGGTAATATACAATCCTCGTCCATCTTTGGTGTTTCTGGAGGGAAGAATGTTTTTAAACCAGTTCTTGCAATAAGATGGTGATGTGTTGTTCCAACAGGATAATGCTCGCCCACACACTGCCTGTGAAATCGCCGTGCTTTGCAAGAGGTGCAGCAACTTCCTTGGCCAGCGCCATCTCTCGACTTGTCTCCAGTCGAGCACATGTGGGATATGGTGGGACGAAAAGCGTCTCGTGCGACTTGTCAACCAGCAAGTCTTACAGAACTAAGTGAGCAGGGGCCTAAGGTATCTTACGACAGTATTCGCCACCTGTTTTATTGACTGGACGCCAGCGCCTCCATTGCCGCCCGTGGAAGCTAACTAGTACTAATATGGATGTTCCAGCATGGGTCGTTACGTGACATCTCAGAATCGCTTGTGCTATTGATTTGTAAATATAATCATTTCATGTGCTCCATTTGCACTTAACAACAATAAATTTGGACTGAATTGGAAACCTCTAAAGGCTGCGCTTATTTTTTTCCAGCAGTTTAGGTACGACGGAGACTCTGAAAATTTCTAAAATGCCATTATTCTAAAAATAAATGAAACTGTTTCTGTGATGATGGTCTGTGTTGGATCGCGACTAAGTTTCCGATGTGTATCATCTTCAAATAAAGGGAGCACCTTAAGCAAGGAAATTAACGAAGACCTTTGGTATGACAGAAAAAGTGGTGATGTAATTAATGCCACGTGCCGCCACACCTCCCGAGGTTTATGGATTGCCGATGATACACGAGGAAGAAGATCCTCTGAGACCTATAGTTAGTGCAGTCAGTTCACCCACATACAGACCGGCAAAGCATCAGGCAGGGTCACGGGCGTCCGCGGAAATTAATACAAGAGGGGGCAAAATTCTAAAATTGCTATTGATTACATAATTTAGTCGAATAGTTTGAAAAGGTCTCGTGCTTGAAGAATTAAGTTTGATAATAAGACAAAATGCTTTGAAAAAATGTAGGCATATTTCATTAATATATTCAAAGTACAGGGTGTTTCAAAAATGACCGGTATATTTGAAACGGCAATAAAAACTAAACGAGCAGCGATAGAAATACACCGTTTGTTGCAATATGCTTGGGACAACAGTACATTTTCAGGCAGACAAACTTTCGAAATTACAGTAGTTACAATTTTCAACAACAGATGGCGCTGCGGTCTGGGAAACTCTATAGTACGATATTTTCCACATATCCACCATGCGTAGCAATAATATGGCGTAGTCTCTGAATGAAATTACCCGAAACCTTTGACAACGTGTCTGGCGGAATGGCTTCACATGCAGATGAGCTGCACTGCTTCAGCTGTTCAATTGTTTCTGGATTCTGGCGGTACACCTGGTCTTTCAAGTGTCCCCACAGAAAGAAGTCACAGGGGTTCATGTCTGGCGAATAGGGAGGCCAATCCACGCCGCCTCCTGTATGTTTCGGATAGCCCAAAGCAATCACACGATCATCGAAATATTCATTCAGGAAATTAAAGACGTCGGCCGTGCGATGTGGCCGGGCACCATCTTGCGTAAACCACGAGGTGTTCGCAGTGTCGTCTAAGGCAGTTTGTACCGCCACAGATTCACGAAGAATTTCCAGATAGCGTGATGCAGTAATCGTTTCGGATCTGAAAAATGGGCCAATGATTCCTTTGGAAGAAATGGCGGCCCAGACCAGTACTTTTTGAGGATGCAGGGACGATGGGACTGCAACATGGAGCTTTTCGGTTCCCCATATGCGCCAGTTCTGTTTATTGACGAAGCCGTCCAGGTAAAAATAAGCTTCGTCAGTAAACCAAATGCTGCCCACATGCATATCGCCGTCATCAATCCTGTGCACTATATCGTTAGCGAATGTCTCTCGTGCAGCAATGGTAGCGGCGCTGAGGGGTTGCCACGTTTGAATTTTGTATGGATAGAGGTGTAAACTCTGGCGCATGAGACGATACGTGGACGTTGGCGTCATTTGGACCGCAGCTGCAACACGGCGAACGGAAACCCGAGGCCGCTGTTGGATCACCTGCTGCACTAGCTGCGCGTTGCCCTCTGTGGTTGCCGTACGCGGTCGCCCTACCTTTCCAGCACGTTCAGCCGTCACGTTCCCAGTCCGTTGAAATTTTTCATACAGATCCTTTATTGTATCGCTTTTCGGTCCTTTAGTTACATTAAACCTCCGTTGAAAACTTCGTCTTGTTGCAACAACACTGTGTTCTAGGCGGTGGAATTCCAACACCAGAAAAATCCTCTGTTCTAAGGAATAAACCATGTTGTCTACAGCGCACGTTGTGAACAGCACACGCTTACAGCAGGAAGACGACGTACAGAATGGCGCACCCACAGACTGCGTTGTCTTCTATATCTTTCACATCACTTGCAGCGCCATCTGTTGTCCGCCTGAAAATTTACTGTTGTCCCAAGCATATTACAACAAACGGTGTATTTCTATCGCTGCTCGTTTAGTTTTTATTGCCGTTTCAAATAAACCGGTCATTTTTGAAACACCCTGTATATGCTTTATGATATTAACATGATTATCGATACCATTTTTCCGAGTTAACGATCCGAAAAAAATAAGGAATAATTAGGGGAGCTTCTCAAAACTACCATGTTTGACCTAGAAGTAAACCGAAACCATCCCTGTGTGCTCAGTTCTTCTTGTCAGAGATATTACATTCCACCGAAAACAATTGTAAATTCGCTATCATATCATCATTCTACGGTTGTTAACAACATATATATGCAATGGTATAGTGTTATGGTATAGAGTTATAATTTTCCATCCAGTTCTTCTGAACCATATGACTACAACATTAAATACAAAATTGTATGTTGTCAATAAATATAAAATGATGATATGATACCAATCTTACAGTTGTTATCACTGGGATATAATATCTCTCTGAGAATAACAAAGAAAATACGACTTTTGAATGCATTTTCGCGCCAACTGCCTCAGTTCACATGTAAACAGTGTACGAAAACGTTCATTTACTGTGATTTGTGTCAAGGATGTTAGCTTTAATAATAGTTCATGTCATTTACATCCTTCCACAATGTACGGAGCTTCGATTCATTTAATGCTGCTGTATTCTTACTGTGAATAAGCTCAGCTCGAACGATTTTAAAGTTAGCTATGTGCTGTGTGGTGTCACCGCCAGACACCACACTTGCTAGGTGGTAGCTTAAATCGGCCGCGGTCCAATTAGTACATGTCGGACCCGCGTGTCGCCACTGTGTGATCGCAGACCGAGCGCCACCACAAGGCAGGTCTCGAGATACGGGCTAGGACTCGCCCAGTTGTACGGACGACATTGCTAGCGACAATACGGACGAAGCCTTCCTCTCATTTGCCGAGAGACAGTTAGAATAGCCTTCTGCTGAGTCCATGGCTACGACCTAGCAAGGCGCCATTAGCCTTACCTAGTTTGAGAGTTATCGTATAAATGTCTCAAGAAGAACGTTGTAAACCAACAAAGATTAAAAGTTAAGTATATTCCAAAGCTACGTATTTTCTTTATAGCAGTCATAACGTATCCTGTTCCAGACTTGACGCCAGTCGGCGTGTGTGTACGGGTGCCTTTCGGCTCCCTTCCCAGTGTGGCGTAGCAAGCTTGTTACGCCACAACATGCTGAAGCAATCTATGTGTTATTTTTGCCATTTTTGCAATGTATTACAATAATCATGACTTTTGCACAATTTTATATTTTCATTCTGTTTTTTATTCATTTTTGTGTGTTGTCTTTCGCACTACCACTTGTTATTAACGTCATTAAGCACGAAATTCCAACCGTGAAATAATTATTTCTCCAGTCAACTGCGATATGATGTCCTTTACAAAATACTCATTATGAGTTTATCAGGTCGAAACTGCTAAGTGTTGAATTATTTTAAGTATTATTAACTACAGTCTTTTAAAATCATGTAACATCCGTTATGGATAAAATTACGCTTTTTTCCCTTTTTGCTGAGAGTCAGGTCGTTCATTTAGATTGCCAGTAATCACGTATTGAGTAAACTTCATTCTTTCCTGATAATGCCCATAATAAAAAGACAGCAACTTATAGTATCCGATTACAGGACTAGTGGTACCGTACAAATATTTAGATTCAATTGTACGAGGGTCGTTCAATAAGTAATGCCCCACTTTTTTTCTGAGAACATATTTATTGTTAAGACTCAGAATTTGGTGACAATATACATAAACATGTCTTGTCCATGTCCTATTTTTCTACGTAGTCTCCATCACGCTCTGCAGCCGTACGCCAACGTTGTGGAAGAGCATGTATTCGCTGCTGGTAAAGGCTCTTGTCCTGTGGATGTAGCCATGTTTTCATTTCATGACTGACACTCCCGTCATCTTCAAAGTGTGTTCCCAGTAGAGAATCTTCAAACGGCTCAAAGAGATGGAAGTCTTATGATACGAGGTAATGATGTCCAACCCAATTTCGCGATGTGTTCCCGGGTTCTCAGACTTGTGTGTGGACGTCCATTCTCGTGTTGGAGCAAGATTGCTGTTGGGTTCTTGTCCGATCGAACACGTCGTAAACGATTCTTGAGTTTATTCATAGTCTTCACGTATGCCTCTGAATTGATGGTTGGCCCTCTTGGCATCACATCCACGAGAATGACGCCATTACCTTCCCACAAGACTGTCACCATGTCTTTTCCGGCACAGGGGGTTGTCTTGAATTTCTTCTTTTGTGGTGAATGAGGTTGACGCCACTCTATGAACTGCCTTCTTGTTTCCGGGGCAAAGCGGTGCACCCAGCTTTCGCCCCCCGTAACGATCCGTAACAGAAAGGCCTCTCCGTCGGTCTCAAGACGCTCCAGCAATCCAGATGAGATGGCCTATCTTTGAATCTGGTAGTCCGCTGTGAACATTCGTGGAGCCCATCGTGAGGATCTCTGAATATCCGAGAGTCTCAATCATTGCAGACGCACTTCCAATGCAGACCGACGATTGTAGAGCCAATTGTCGAGTTGTGATGCGCCGGTCGGCATGAATGACATCCGCACGATTCAGCATGTCTGGAGCAGTTGCTGTGACAGGACGACCCAAGCGTGGCTGATCATGGAGCTCTGTTTCTGAATTTCCTCAGGCTGTAACATTCTTTGCCCACCACCCAACTGTAAGCACGGCATCGCCACACACTGCGCACAAATGTTTATGGCCGTTCACCACCTTTTCTTTTTCTGCACACAAGAATTCAATAACAGCACGTTGCTTGTAAGATGAGTCGTAGGCGCCATTTTGACGCTGTACTACGGCTCTGCCATCTGCCAGAACGGTTCGAAACTTCACCGGCGCACAGAGCAAACATCAAATGTGAAGCACCAACAAGGACATTTGTCTATGTATGTTAATGGCTTTTAAAAAAAAAATGTGGGGCATTACTTATTGAACAACCCTCGTAAGAAGAAGTATGAGATGACGCATTGTGAACATGTTTTATATACTTTTGCTACGGGTCACTTTAAAAACATCAGACCCCTTGTTGTTTAAAATAGTTTGCACTTGACGCGTTTCGGGCTAGCCCTTCCTGACAACATCAAGCATAAAACATTTATACATATTATATCGTCACAAACGTACACTCTCAGCATCGGTGCTTAAACATCTGTGGGCTGAGCACTGATGTTGAAAGTGTACACATGCAATATTCTACTGTGTATAAAGGCTTCTTGTTTGTGGTTCTGAGGATGTCGTAAGCCCGAAACACTTCAAATATAATTTTTTTACTTTATTTTTTAGTTTTTTTTTAGCAGAAACGGATCTGCTGTTTTTATGTGGTCCATTAGAGCAGTAATTTACATTATAGTCCATGCTTTCTGCGCGACATCGTATCACAAGTTACGTGAAATCGCGCGAAGATGTAAAACCAGAAACAGGGAAGACGAGTGGAAGATGTAGACTTCATGGAAGAGTTCTGGGAAAGTGCCATGTACCTGTAAAGAAAATCGCATACGTACATATGATAGAAGACACTGAACGAATTCAGAGACGCACTGCTAGTATCGTAACAGGTCATTATAGTCAATAGGAAGGTGTAACAAAAAGGCTCGGAGAACTTAAATGGGAACCTTTGGAAGAAAGACCAAGGAAACTCTTGCGAAAACCTATAGTGTCCTGCTGCCGCCACCGGCAGGCGTGGCCGAGCGGTTCTAGGCGTTACAGTCTGGAACCGCGCGGCCGCTACGGTAGCAGGTTCGAATCCTGCCTCTGGCATGGATGTGTGTGATGTCCTTAGGTTAGTTAGGTTTAAGTTCTAGGGGACTGATGACCTAAGCAGTTAGGTCCCATGGTGCTCAGAGCCATTTTAAACTTATTTTTCTCCCTCTCGGTACGCGAATGAAACTGAACTGAGTTAACGCTAATATTTGTACGAAGTACCCTTCGCCACAAATTGTTCAGTGTTTTGCTAAGTATACCTGTAGATGCAGTTAATCGTATTTTGTTGTTCCTGTAGTGTCTGTCTTATACGGAGCAGACGTAGTGCGCCAGGAACATCATACAGGGTGTTTCAAAGTTTTTGAATCAAACGTCTAGAAGTGAGAGACCACATCATGGAAAACAACTTCTGTTAGAGACAGACGTCGCTAGGCGCTCTTTGGTATTCGTCGACCCTTGAACGACGGAGATTTCACCGAACTGGCAGTGTGTGCACACAACGTATCCCAGTAAATTGACAGCGTCTTCAACAATAAAACCTTAAGTGAGAGTGTCTCTAAGCGGATAAAAATATTTTGGAAGTGAATCAGGGGCCGTAACTTTTGCTTGACCTACCACATTTCATAGGAGCAGATGACTGGATGATACGTAACACTTAAGGTGTTCTCACGTTAGAGTGCGTACGCCCTGAAGCCTTCAGGGAGATACCCAACCGAAAACAAGTCACAAAAAGTGTCAGCGAACATTTTAGTTCTCCATGACGCGATATAGCACTACTGGTTTAATGCAAAAAGTCTGAAACACGATGTGTAAGTTGCGGACAGAGAGTGCCAACAGTTGTATCCCTGGAAGCAGCACGATGCCGACGCTGTGGCCCTCGCCCTCGCCCCCCCCCCTCCCCCACCCCCTAACAGAACAGAAGAGGGCAGGCGGCGCCACGCGACTGCGGCTGGGCGTGGCCTGGCCGGAAGTGCGCCGGCGCCCCGCCGGGGACACGCCCACCTGGGTCCTCACCAGCGACCCTTCTCTCGCTGTGTCACGCGACACACCGCCGACTAGAGCTAACTCCTGCCGTGCCTAAAACACGGCGTGCGTCAAGCGATATGCAAGCCTGAACACGTACACTGAAGTGACAAAAATCATGGGCTAGCGATATGTACAAATGGGTTCAAATGGCTCCGAGCACTATGGGACTTAACATCTGAGGTCATCAGTCCCTAGAACGTAGAACTACTTAAACCTAACTAACCTAAGGACATCACACACATCCATGCCCGCGGCAGGATTCGAACCTACGACCGCAGCGGTCGCGCGGTTCTAGACTGAAGCGCCTAGAACCGCTCGGCCACCACGGCCGGCCGATATGCACAATTACAGATGGCAGTAGCATCGCGTACGCTAGGTATAGAAGGGCAATGTATTGCCGGAGCTGACTGAAATGATTTATGTGAAAAGTTTTACGAGGTGATTTTGGCCACTCGACGGGAATTAACAGACTCTGAACGCGGAATGGTAACTGAAGCTAGACGCATGGGACATTCCATTTGAGAAATCGTTAACGAGTTCAATATTCACAGATAGATAGTATCAAGAGTGTGCCGGGAACACCAGATTTCTGCCACTATCTCTCACCACGGACGGCCCAGCAGAGGCTGACGGCCTTCACTTAGTGACGGAGAGCAGCGGCGTTTGCGGAGACTCGTTAGTGCTAACAGACGAGCAACACTGTAGTACTAACAGACGAGCAACACTGCGTCAAATAACTTAAAGAAATCAAAGTGGCACGTACAACGAACGTATCTGTTAGGACAGTGCGGCGAAATCTTTGCTAATAGCACGACGTCAACTGCAGCGCCTCTCCTAGTCCCGTGACCATATCGGTTGGACCATAAATGACTGGAAAACCGTGGCCTGATCAGATCAGTCCCGATTTCAGTTGGTAAGAGCTGATGGTAGGGTTTGAGTGTGGCGCAGACCCCGCGAAGTCATGGACCCAAGATGTCAGCACTGTGCAAGATGATGGTGGCTCCATAATGGTGTGGGCTTTGTTTACATGGAATGGACTGGGGCCTCTGGTCTATTCGGCTACTTGGAGACCATTTGCAGCCATTCTTGGGCTTCATATTCCCAAACAGAGATGGCATTTTTATGGATGACAATGCGCCATCTCGAAGGGCCACAATTGTTCGCGACTCTTTTTAAGGACATTCTGGACAGTGCGAGCGAATGATTTGGCCACTCATATCTCCCGATACAAATGTTATCGAACATTTATGGGACATAATAGAGAGTTCAGGTGTGCACAAAATCCTGCACCGGCAACACTTTCGCAATTATGTACCGTACTGTTATAGAGGCAGGATGACTGAATATTTCTGTAGGGAACTTCCAACGACTTCTTGAGTCCATGCCATGGCGGGTTTCTGCTCTACGCCCGTCAAAAGTAGGTCCGACACGATATTAGGAGGAATCCCATGACTTTTGTCACCTCACTGTATATGTGACTTTCCGGAGTGTACGATCACACATACAGCAAACACAATAAAGCGAACTTATTCGTAGTAAGCTCACAAATAATGATTATTTTCCTCTTCATCGTCCGCCTCCATCGGTGAGTGGTCATTGCTGTTGATTGACATGCGGGGGACACGAGTGCAATTCGAGGCGTTGCAAGGGACTTTTCCCTGGAGGGAGGATTGGAATGCCGTGCACTGAATCTCGTGGGGCAAACTGAGGAGTTACTCGTCGGAGAATTAGCAGTTCCAGCGTCAGAAAACCCAACACCAAACAGTAGAGTGGCGGTGTGCTGATCCCACGGCCCTGCATCCCGCATCCAATGACGCCACTGAGAGTGGATGACACGGCGGTCGGTCGTCTGTCTGTACCAATAGATTGTAGACAGTTACACTGTAGCATTCAGCTGCAGAAAACCTAGGTAAGGAACTAATGTTGTCAACAAATATCGGCGATCACAAAGTTTCCGTCCGAGAGCGTTGCTGCAACGTAGGGCAACTCTGATGCGGACATGTAGGCAATGGTTTAATGTATCATTCGCGTCTTTCCGACGTGCGTGTGACAAATGCGGAAACGTGAACTATGGTGACGTTGTTACCAAATGCGTCCAAACAGGACCCCTGCAATGTTATTCGTTCCTTTGCTGGCGAAGGACAAACACCGGTAAACATCCATTGGAGAAGGAAGAATATGTATGGGGCAGCAAATGGTTCAAATGGCTCTAAGCACTGTGGGACTTAAAAGCTGAGGTCATCAGTCCCCTAAACTTAGAACTACTTAAACCTAACTAACCTAGGGACATCACACACATCACTGCCCGAGGCAGGATTCGAACCTGCGACCTTAGCAGCAGCGTGGTTCCGAACTGCAGCGCCTAGAATCGCTCGGCCACCGCGGCCGGCTATGGGGCAGCATGTCTGTCGAAACCACCGATGTGGAATGGTGCGGCAACCGTGCTGCCACTTCATGATAACGCACATCCCCATATCGCAAGTGCCATAATGCTGAAATTACGCCAACTCAAGTAGCAGACACTCGAGCATCCGCCCTTTAGCCCTGATCTCTCCCAACTGCAATTATCACTCCTTCAGTCCCTTATAGAAGGCCTTGAAGGGTCGGTGGTTTCTGTCGAACAAGGATGTACAACAAGCAGATACAGACGTCTTACGCAGCAACACACGGCGTTTATCGAATGGGTATCTTCAACCTGGTGCATAGACGGGATGATTGCCTCAGTGCTCACAGCGATTTTGCCTGATTGACATACCGATTCTGGACTGTACGGCCTTGGAATAGAAGCTTTCTGACAGCCTCTTATACATTGGTAGTTTCGCGTCTGAATGGGAAAGTTACATGTATGAAACGGCGGACGTGTGAAGCCTTATCGGTCACCGACTCTGTCTGCCAAAAGAAGGTTACAGAATTTGAAATCATTCTGTTGTTCCTTTGCTCGCTTACTGTGATTTCCTTTAACACCTACTTTACAGTATGTATAGCAAGGAGACTTATAGTGCTACATAGACAGTTCAGAACACTGAAACAGGTTGTTCGAGAAGGGACGGATGCAAAAAGGTGTCTTTTTCTGTAGGATTACTGTTGTTAACGTTTCTACTGGGAGACTTCAAGAACTAAGTTAACCATGTCGTCCCACTCTAAGACCACTGTACAACAAGAGGGGCACATCGTCAGAAGAGAGTCCATGTTCCGTGTTTCCAGCATACACAGTTTTGACGCGGTACGGATAACAGGAGCATCACAGTGCAGGAGTGAAATCGTGCGGCTACTGGAGACGTACTCCAAAGTACGCTGTAGAGGAATGGTGCCAACAATTTGACCAAATCTGGAAACACGTGGGTGATGCTCATCGGGAAGTTCAGAGCTTGCAACACGCGATTTCCGTACAATTTGTAGATCTTTGCAAGCTGAAAGAACATATGGTCAGGGGGGGGGGGGGGGGGGGGGGAGATTTTCCAATGATGAAGACGTTCATACATATGAATGGTTCCGTGACCAAAGAGCGGATTTCGGTCTCGCTGAGGAACTGAAGGACTGGTAGAACATTCTAACCGTTGCTGACTCGGTGACTATGTTGAAAAGCAGGGTAATGTTTCTGTGTCACTTTGATGTGTAGTGCAGCAATCAATAAACATTACTTGGCGTGCCGTAATAATGTATATCTTTTTAAAGCTTCCTCGACAATGGGTCATTACAGACGGAACAGTAATTCAATAGACGAAAATCGTCGAAACAATTCAGCCCTGTTTCTGCTGGAGGTGCCATTCCGGTTTTGTACTGGAAGAAGGAAATAAGATCAGACTTTAAAGTACCGTCGATTTCGAGGTCCCTAAAGACGGACAGCGAGCTCGAAAAGGTTAAGTATAGGATGGAAATCTGCTGTTTCGTTTCAAAGGTACCATTCTAACATTTGCTTCACGCGATTTAGGGGAAGATCGGAAACTAAATCTGGCTGGCAGAACGCGGATTTGTACCACCGTCTACATCTACATCTGCACTTTGCAAACCACTGTGAAGTACATGGCAGAGCGTACTTCCCATTGTACCAGTTATTAAGGTTTTTCCCGTACCATTCACGTATGGAGCGCGAGTAGAATGGTCGTGTAAATGCCTCCGTGCGTGCTGTAACTAATTTAGCCCTACGGGGGTAGTATGTCGAGGATTGCAGCATATTTCTAGAATAATCATTTAAAGCCAGTTCTCTAAACTTCGTAAGTAGGCTTTCTGGGGTAGTTTATCAACCTTCAGGCGCTTGTCAGTTCATTTTTTCATGATCCCTGTAACACTCTCCCAGGATGAAACAAATCTGTAACCATTTGCGCTGCCCTTCTCTACGTATGGTCATTATCCGCTGTTATCCCTATTTGGTACGGTTTCCACACACTTGGCCAGTATTCTAGCAAGAGTCTCACAAGCGATTTATAAGCAATTTCCTTCCTAGATTAACTGATACCCCATTTGATAGTAATTTTGACAATAAGCGTAGATGTGATACTGAGTCAAATACTTTTCAGGAAAAAAGAAATACTGAATCTTCCGGAGAGCCTTGATTCAGAGCTTTCAATATGTCATGTGAGAAAGTTGCGAGTTGGGTTTCATAGCCGGCCGCTGTGGCCGAGCGGTTCTAGGCGCTTCAGTCTGGAACCGCACGATTGCTACGGTCACAGGTTTGAATCCTGCCTCGGGGATGGATGTGTGTGATGTCCTTAGGTTAGTTAGGTTTAAGTAGTTCTAAGTTCTAGGGGACTGATGACCTCAGATGTTAAGTCCCATAGTGCTCAGAGCCATTTGAACCATCTGGGTTTCATGTGATCGTTGTCTCGGAATCCATGCCGGTTGGCACAGAGGAGGTCAGTCTGTCAGAGATACCTCATTATATTGATCTCAGAATATGTTATAAGGTGCTACAACAAACCAATGTCAAAACTGTTGCTCAGTAGTTTCGTGGGTGATTTCCGTTATCCTTCTTGTAAATGGGGTCACTCATTGCTTTTTTACAACTACTGGGCACGGTTTTTTGTTCGAGGGCTGTTTGATAGGTTATAGGTAGCAGAGGGACATATGCAGGTCCAAAGTCAGTACACAATCTGTCAGGGATTCCATCGGTCCCTGGAGCTTTGTGTCAATTTTAATGATTTCATGTGTTTCTCAATGCTACGGACACTAACACTTATTACAGCCATTTTCTTCAGTGGTACGAGGATTAAATTGGGGAATTCTCCTGGATTCTTCTTTGTAAAGGAATATTTGAAAACAGAGTTAAGCATACCTGCTTTTCCTTTACTACCTCCAATATCAGTTCTTCTGTCATCCACGAGTGACTGAACGCTAACTTTGGAGCCACTAACAACGTTTAAAAACGACCAGAATTCTTCGGGTTTTGTGAAAGATCATTCGACAATATTCTGCTAGGGTAGTCAGTGCCCTCTTGACAGCCACACACGTTTTATTTAGCAAAAAAATGGTTCAAATGGCTCTGAGCACTATGGGACTCAACTGCTGAGGTCATTAGTCCCCTAGAACTTAGAACTAGTTACACCTAACTAACCTAAGGACATCACAAACATCCATGCCCGAGGCAGGATTCGAACCTGCGACCGTAGCGGCCTTGCGGTTCCAGACTGCAGCGCCTTTAACCGCACGGCCACTTCGGCCGGCTTTTATTTAGCATCTCCCCATTTATAGACCTATACTTTGGTTTACATCTCTTTGGCAGTAGCTTCTGTTTCTTTAGAAGTGTTTTTACAGTGACAGTATACCATGCAGGATCCCTCGCATTATAAAACGTACTACTGGGTACATATCTCTCTAGTGCATGGTCAACTATTCTTACTGTCGAATGCGGGTTCAGTGCCAACCGCCATCTCGTTCGGTTTATACCACCTGGAGTGCAAACGTTTAATCAAACTGCCGAGATAGGGATCGACCCAGACACCAGCATAGCAAGACTCCAGTACACATTAGGGTCAAGAATCTAAAGACTACCAGGCAAAATTAGCTTACAATATTTCATAGTTTCCCCAGTGTGGCATCTAACGCTGGTGATCGACGAGCACGGATCGAAAGCACAGTGTCATTGCCCTTTACTACGTAAGAACTGAAGATGGAGACTCTAGAGCGACCGCTCGGCGCGACGCGAGAGTCAGCGCACGGTGACAGCCTTGGCCTCCGCACCGAAACGCAGAGCCCGCCTCCGCCTCCACCTCTGCCGCCGCCGCCCCCACCACTCGGCTGCTCTGGAGTGGAGAGGTGACTCATCGCGAGGGAGTGGCGCCCGGCCCGCTAAGCTGCGATCAAGCGGACGCCAACAGGACACTGACTCACGCCCGGTCCTCCTGCCACGGAGCTCAACCTTCGGCACGGCACAGCAGGTATAAACCGTCAAAGCGAGCTGAAGACTTACGAAGCCTCTTGCAAGGAGGCCTGCGCTTAACCGCGTTTCCACAGGAATTAATTACTTGTGCGTGCATGACCTCAACACCACTAACGTCAGTTCAATGGTTCAAATGGCTCTGAGCACTATGGGACTTAACATCTGAGGTCATCAGTCCCCTAGAACTTAGAACTACTTAAACCTAACTAACCTAAGAACATCACACACATCCATGCCCGAGGCAGGATTCGAACCTGCGACCGTAGCGGTCTCGCGGTTCCAGACTGTAGCGCCTAGAACCGCTCGGCCACACCGGCCGGCGTTAGTGAACACCTAGATACACACAAATGTCTAATTTATTGCCACCTGCGCACTGTACTTATGTATAAGTTGCGAAGGTTGAAAGGCATTTCTTTCACGAAGTCGCTTTCCCAATCGTCGCCTTCCAGTTTTAGCAACTGCTGCTAGGTGGATCTGTTTTAATTCTGCTCTCGTTCGTTGGACAGTACACGTTTTGAATGTTTTCTTTAGGTACGTGAATAGTTAGGCTCAAATGGTTCAAATGGCTCTGAGCACTATGGGACTCAACTGCTGAGGTCATTAGTCCCCTAGAACTTAGAACTAGTTAAACCTAACTAACCTAAGGACATCACAAACATCCATGCCCGAGGCAGGATTCGAACCTGCGACCGTAGCGGTCTTGCGGTTCCAGACTGCAGCGCCTTTAACCGCTCGGCCACTTCGGCCGGCAGTAGTTAGTATCATGGCAAAATAAATATATTATTTATAAAGTGGTAAAATGTTCTTAAGGGGGCACGTTCATGAAAAACATACACCATTTAAAATATATACCAAATCCACAATTTTGAAGATACGGCAATGAAATTTTGTACCTTGCTTTACATGAAATTAACACAATTGGTGTTAACTTCCTTGCAGTATACGCTGAAGAGCCAAAGAAACTGGTACACCTGCCTAATATCGTGTAGGGCCCCCGCGAGTATACAGAAGTACCGCAACACGACGTGGCATGGACTCGACTAAAGTCTAAAGTAGTTCTGAAGGGAACTGACACCATGAATCCTACAGGGCTGTCCATAAATCTGTACGAGTAAGAGGGGGTGGAAATCTCTTCTGAAGAGTACGTTGCAAGGAATCGCAGACATGCTCAATAATGTTCATGTCTGGGGAGTTTGGTGGCCAGAAGAAGTGTTTAAACGCAGAAGAGTCCTCCTGGGGCCACTACTTTGTAGCATGATTGTAAACGTATGGAGTATCGCATTGTCCTGCTGGAACTGTCCAAGTCTGTCGGAATGCAGATTGGACATGAATGGATGCAGATGAGTAGACAGCATGCTTACGTACGTGTCACCTGTCAGAGTCGTATCTCGACGTATCAGGGGCCCCATATCACTGCGACTGCACGCGCCCCACACCATTACAGAGCCTCCACCAACTTGAACAGTACCCTGCTAACACGCAGGGTCCATGGATTCATGAGGTTGTCTCCATACCCATACACGTCCATCCGCTCGATATAATTTGAAACTATACTCGTCCGACCAGGCAGCATGTTTCCACTCGTCGACAGTCCAATGTCGGTGTTGACGGAACCAGGCGAGGCGTAAAGCTTTGTCTAGTGCAGTCACCAAGGGTACACGAGTGGGCCTTGGGCTTCGAAAGCCGACGTCGATTTCGTTTCGTTGAATCGTTCGTACGCTGACACTTGTTGATGGCCCAGCATTGAAATCAGCAATTTGCGGAACGGTTGCACTTCTGTCACGTTGAACGATTTCTCTTCAGTAGTCGTTGGTCCCGTTCTTGTATATCTTTTTCCGGCCGCAGCGATGTCGGAGATTTGATGTTTTACCGGATTCCTGATATTCACGGTACACTCTTCAAATGGTCGAACGGGAAAATCCCCACCTCGTCGCTATGTCGGAGATGCTGTGTCCCATCGCTCGTCACCGACTATAATATCACCTTCAAACTCACTTAAATCTTGATAACCTGCCATCGTAGCAGCAGGAACCGATCTAACAACTGTGCCAGACGCTCGTTGTCATACGAGTATACAGGCGTTGCCCACCGCACCGCCTTATTCTTCTTGTTCACATATCTCTGTATTTGAATACGCTTACCTATACCAGTGTACAATTTAACTATTTCATGGAATTTACAAATTTTATTTTCAAAAAATAAGACAATACCTTTCTCTTAAACGCTGTGCAAGAGATCTCTTTGTATATAGTAAGCTTGTCCCACGAGATTTTTTGCATACATCGAATGGAAGAATTGTTTAATTATAATTCTGTAACTATAATGCAAAATTCATGCAGAATTTCAAGCACAGATCTGCTTACTCAGAATTTCAAAATTTACTGTTGAGACGACATTTATTGGATTCATAGAAATAAATGTAGGCTTCATACAGTCCACGAAAAAGGTACATAAACTTAAAAGAATAATTTTCAGGAAATGCAATTTAAAGGTCAAGCCAAAGTCTCTTCTCATTTATCCTGTTCTGAAAGATCCAGGTTTGTACTCAGGGTCCTATTTCCCTTCGAGGCTTCGCTTCTGGTTTCTTGTCTTCTGCCATCTTTCCCTTTATCATGTCAACTGACGTTTCAGCTGCATCATAAATTGCAATTCTGATAACTGTGGCAGACGAAAATGTGGTTTCAGGTCATGGTTTCCATATGAGTGAATTTATAGACTCATTTGGAATCTGGATCGGCGTGAACACACTAGTTTAGAAGTTCAGAATCGACCAGAAACCTTTAAGTGGGCTTGACAACATCCAAGATACAAATTGGAGACCTCTCCTCGTGAATGTAGAGGCTTTTATCCCTGTGAGCCTATCGATATTTACACTAGTTAATGTGGTACAGATGGTGACTGGGATGTTTGTCTGATGACGTCATGTGGAAATACGTAGCCCGTACTGCACTTTCCATGTCACTTACAATGGATAGGTTGTGTCTGATAGCCTTGCCATAATATACTTTAAGAGTATCTATCATCCTCTTTGATGTGAGTCAGCTGTGTTCACCAGTGACCTTTCCATCTTCCAACTTTCTTATTGTTTTTAAGATACGGAGCAAAGTCACAGATCTATAAAACCAAAGAGTATATATCACAGCTTTAACGGAATCTTCCGTCGCTACTTGGTAGAACAACATCATAATAAATGAAAAGCACCAGTTTGCTTTTGTTCTACAATATTACTTTTATTGTTTGAAGATGGCCTTGTAAGCCGAAAACCGGTTAACAATAAAAGTAATATTTTATTGTTTGAAGATGGCCTTGTAAGCCGAAAACCGGTTAACAATAAAAGCAATATTCTAGAACAAAAGCAAACTGGTGCTTTTCATTTATTATCACAGCTTTCTGCATGTATCCCGTGCAAGTTACGTTAAAGTAATCTATGGAAACGTTGTTCACGGAGCTAGTACTGAACTGTTGCTTCAAAAAATGGGTGTGACAGGAAGATCGCATCACATGCGTAATTATTATTCAGGTATTTTGTACGCGAATTAATGATAGAAACTTTGGGATCTTATTGTCCATGGGATCTACGAATAAATAAAAAAATAAATTGAAAACTAACATTTTCGGTCAATCTCATGCATGTACCACGTTATAGCGCACGATAGGAATCTCATTCTAGAATTCAGCTATTCTTATAAATCACTTATTTGTAGTATAGTAATATAGCATTATTTGAAGTTATGTACAGATTCGAAAAATATTGCAACAAAGTGTGCACTTGCTGAGGTTCATATTATTGCCGAACAGTCAATATTGTAAAGGTATTTTTTATTCCAGTGTAACGATAAAGTTCGCCTTCGTAGCTGAGCTGTCGGTGCGGCTGATTGCTATGCGGAAAACCCGGGTTCTATTCTCGGTAAGCCACGGGTTTTTCCGTGGTGGGAGGACTAGGTCGGGATGCACTCAGCCTCGTGCGGCCAGCTGAGCAGCTACTCGACCGATTAGTGGCGGTTCCAAGGTCAGGAAACACGACGACGACCGAGAGAACGCTGTGTCCGTGCCCCGCCACACCGCATCCAGTGGCGCTACGCGCGGAGAATGAGACGGTGGCCGCTCGAGCTCAATTGGCCCGTCTTGGGGCAGAAGGCAGAACTTTACCTTTCCTACCACTCTTATAACGATAAAAATGTGTTGCTTCAATCATTGAGTGAAAATATTAAGGCGAAATAAAAAACTAAACTCCGCCCGAACAGACCACGAAGGCCCAACTGTACCGACCGGCCACCATGTCATCCTCAGCCCACAGCCGTCACTGGATGCGGATATGGAGGGGCATGTGGTCAGCACACCGCTCTCCCGGCCGTGTGTCTGTTTACGAGATTTTCGGTCAAATGGAAATACAAAATTTATTTGCGCCTTTACAGATTTAAAGCTACTGTTGAGCCTAACTAAAATCTTATGTAAGCCCGCCCGGTTAACCGTGCGGTCTAACGCACGGCTTTCCGGACTGGGGAGGAGCGCCTGGTCCCCGGCACAAATCCGCCCGGCGGACTTGTGTCGTGTCCGGTGGGCCGGCCAGTCTGTGTATGGTTTTTAGGCGGTTTTCCAGCTGCCTCGGTGAATGCGGGCTGGTTCCCCTTATTCCGCCTCCACTACACTATGTCGGCGATTGCTGCGCAAACAAGTTCTCCACGTACGCATACACCACCATTACTCTATCATGCAAACACAGTTGTTACACTCGTCTGGTGCGAGACGTTCTCTGGGGGGAGGGGGGGGGGGGGGGGTGTCCACCGGGGACCGAACCGCGCAATTACCCTGAAAGAGTGGTTCGGTGTGGGGCGGAGGAGGGGTGGACTGCGGTAGTCGTCGTGGGGTTGTGGACCACTGCGGCTGCGGCGGGGACGGAGCCTCTCCGTCGTTTCTAGGCCTCCGGTTAACATACGATACAATACTAAATCTTATGTAAACAAAAGAGTGTCCGTATTGGCGCAATCAGTGAGCAGACTGTTCTACACAGTAGTAAAACGTTTGCTTACAATACTCGTACCTTACCGAAAAAGGAAATGTCAACATTTTCAATATCTGTTGCCTATCAGGATCTTGACTAAACCCAAAAATAAAAAGAAAGTAGAACTGTTGGGACAAAAACCTTACTTTTCTATCCTTATCGTAGCATCCAAGTCCTTAACATAAAAAAATTAGAAATAGTGCTGTTTGTAGTGCGATACGTGTGTGGCAGTGATGAAAGTGTCTTTAGTTAACAGATATCGCAAAATTACTTGTACTTTAATAAGTGCTGGCGTGCCATCTCGCATACGTGTATTAGATTTTTCTATAAAGCACTCCGCCTTCAGGCCACAAGTGGCCCATCGGGACCATCCGACCGCCGTGTCATCCTCAGTTGAGGATACGGATAGGAGGGGCGTGTGGTCAGCACACCGCTCTCCCGGTCGTTACGATGATTTTCTTTGACCGGAGCCGCTACTATTCGGTCGAGTAGCTCCTCAATTGGCATCACGAGGCTGAGTGCACCCCGAAAAATGGCAACAGCACATGGCGGCCCGGATGGTAAACCATCCAAGTGCCGGCCACACCCGACAGCGCTTAACTGCGGTGATCTGATGGGAACCGGTGTATCCACTGCGGCAAGGCCGTTGCCCAGATTTTTCTATAAAAGCTAGAAACATAGCCTTTTTTTTTGTCATCAGTCTACTGACTGGTTTGATGCGGCCCGCCACGAATTCCTTTCCTGTGCCAACCTCTTCATCTCAGAGTAGCACTTGCAACCTACGTCCTCAATTATTTGCTTGACGTATTCCAATCACTGTCTTCCTCTACAGTTTTTGACCTCTACAGCTCCCTCTAGTACCATGGAAGTCATTCCCTCATGTCTTAGCAGATGTCCTATCATCCTGTCCCTTCTCCTTATCAGTGTTTTCCACATATTCCTTTCCTCTCCGATTCTGCGTAGAACCTCCTCATTCCTTACCTTATCAGTCCACCTAATTTTCAACATTCGTCTATAGCACCACATCTCAAATGCTTCGATTCTCTTCTGTTCCGGTTTTCCCACAGTCCATGTTTCACTGCCATACAGTGCTGTACTCCAGACGTACATCCTCAGAAATTTCTTCCTCAAATTAAGGCCGGTATTTGATATTAGTAGACTTCTCTTGGCCAGAAATGCCTTTTTTGCCATAGCGAGTCTGATTTTGATGTCCTCCTTGCTCCATCCGTCATCGGTTATTTTACTGCCTAGGTAGCAGAATTCCTTAACTTCAATAACTTCGTGACCATCAATCCTGATGTTAAGTTTCTCGCTGTTCTCATTTCTACTACTTCTCATTACCTTCGTCTTTCTCCGATTTACTCTCAAACCATACTGTGTACTCATTAGACCGTTTATTCCGTTCAGCAGATCATTTAATTCTTCTTCACTTTCACTCAGGATAGCAATGTCATCAGCGAATCGCATCATTGATATCCTTTCACCTCGTATTTTAATTCCACTCCTGAACCTTTCTTTTATTTCCATCATTGCTTCCTCGATGTACAGATTGAAGAGTAGCGGCGAAAGGCTACAGCCTTGTCTTACACCCTTCTTAATACGAGCACTTCGTTCTTGATCGTCCACTCTTATTATTCCCTCTTGGTTGTTGTACATATTGTATATGACCCGTCTCTCCCTATAGCTTACCCCTACTTTTTTCAGAATCTCGAACAGCTTGCACCATTTTATATTGTCGAACGCTTTTTCCAGGTCGACAAATCCTATGAAAGTGTTTTGATTTTTCTTTAGCCTTGCTTCCATTATTAGCCGTAATGTCAGAATTGCCTCTCTCGTCCCTTTACTTTTCCTAAAGCCAAACTGATCGTCACCTAGCGCATTCTCAATTTTCTTTTCCATTCATCTGTATATTATTCTTGTAAGCAGCTTCGATGCATGAGCTGCTAAGCTGATTGTGCGATAATTCTCGCAGTTGTCAGCTCTTGCCGTCTTCGGAATTGTGTGGATGATGCTTTTCCGAAAGTCAGATGGTATGTCGCCAGACTCATATATTCTACACACCAACGTGAATAGTCGTTTTGTTGCCACTTCCCCCAATGATTTTAGAAATTCTGATGGAATGTTATCTATCCCTTCTGCCTTATTTGACCGTAAGTCCTCCAAAGCTCTTTTAAATTCAGATTCTAATACTGGGTCCCCTATCTCTTCTAAATCGACACCTGTTTCTTCTTCTATCACATCCGCCAAATCTTCACCCTCATAGAGGCTTTCAATGTATTCTTTCCACCTACCTGCTCTCTCCTCTGCATTTAACAGTCGAATTCCCGTTGCACTCTTAATGTTACCACCGTTGCTTTTAATGTCACCGAAGGTTGTTTTGACTTTCCTGTATGCTGAGTCTGTCCTTCCGACAATCATATCTTTTTCGATGTCTTCACATTTTTCCTGCAGCCATTTCGTCTTAGCTTCCCTGCACTTCCTATTTATTTCATAACTCAGCGACTTGTATTTCTGTATTCCTGATTTTCCCGGAACATGTTTGTACTTCCTCCTTTCATCAATCAACTGAAGTATTTCTTCTGTTACCCATGGTTTCTTCGCAGCTACCTTCTTTATACCTATGTTTTCCTTCCCAACTTCTGTGATGGCCCTTTTTAGAGATGTCCATTCCTCTTCAACTGTACTGCCTACTGCGCTATTCCTTACTGCTGTATCTATAGCGATAGAGAACTTCAAACATATCTCGTCATCCCTTAGTACTTCCGTATCCCACTTCTTTGCGTATTGCTTCTTCCTGACTAATATCTTGAACTTCAGCCTACTCTTCATCACTACTATATTGTGATCTAAGTCTATATCTGCTCCTGGGTACGCCTTACAATCCAGTATCTGATTTCGGAATCTCTGTCTGGCCATGATGTAATCTAATTGAAATCTTCACGTATCTCCCGGCCTTTTCCAAGTATACCTCCTCCTATTGTGATTCTTGAACAGGGTATTCGCTATTACTAGCTGAATCTTGTTACATAACTCAATTAGTCTTTCTCCTCTTTCATTCCTTGTCCCAAGCCCATATTCTCCTGTAACCTTTTCTTCTACTCCTTCCCCTACAACTGCATTCCAGTCGCCCATGACTATTAGATTTTCGTCCCCATTTACATACTGCATTACCCTTTCAATATCCTCATACACTTTCTTTATCTGTTCATCTTCAGCTTGCGACGTCGGCATGTATACCTGAACTATCGTTGTCGGTGTTGGTCTGCTGTCGATCCTGATTAGAACAACCCGGTCACTGAACTGTTCACAGTAACACACCCTCTGCCCAACCTTCCTATTCATAACGAATCTTACACCTGTTATACCATTTTCTGCTGCTGTTGATATTACCCGATACTCATCTGACCAGAAATCCTTGTCTTCCTTCCACTTCACTTCACTGACCCCTACTATATCTAGATTGAGCCTTTGCATTTCCCTTTTCAGATTTTCTAGTTTCCCTACCACGTTCAAGCTTCTGACATTTCACGCCCCGACTCGTAGAACGTTATCCCTTCGTTGATTATTCAATCTTTTTCTCACGGTAACCTCCCCCTTGGCAGTCCCCTCCCGGAGATCCGAATGGGGGACTATTCCGGAATCTTTTGCCAATGGAGAGATCATCATGACACTTCTTCAATTACAGGCCACATGTCCTGTGGATACACGTTACGTGTCTTTAATGCAGTGGTTTCCATTGCCTTCTGCATCCTCATGTCGTTGATCATTGCTGATTCTTCCGCCTTTAGTGGCAATTTCCCACCCCTAGCACAAGAGAGTGCCCTGAACCTCTATCCGCTCCTCCGCCCTCTTTGACAAGGCCGTTGGCAGAATGAGGCTGACTTCTTATGCCGGAAGTCTTCGGCCGCCAATGCTGATTATTTATCAAAATTTAGGCAGTGGCGGGGATCGAACCCGGGACCGAAGACGTTTTTGCTTATGAGTCAAAGACGCTACCCTTTTTTTTCTTCTTTTATTTTCTCTTTTTTTCTGTTTTTTTTTTCATTTTGTTCGTTATTGATCGTTGTGTTTGGTCGTTGCGGACATCCTGTTAAAGTTCGGTGGTTGATCCTTCCACTCAGTTTTTTTATTACAGAGGCCAACCGGCTCTCTGACCGAACACGCTGAGCTACCGTGCCGGCAGCCCTAGACCACGGGTGTAGCTCAAGAGGAATTAAAACTCGAATTTACTTGTTCGAAAATTATTTTAGTACTCGGTAGAAATCCCCTTTATTAGTCTATTGGGTATCTTCAAACCATTTCATTTCTCTACCCAATATTTGTGCAACCGTTTTCTCTTTGTCAGCGTCAACATAAGCTCTTCGGCTAAAAAAACGGCCCAACCATGTTAGCTCCCTTACGAATAGGAGAGAAGCTAGTTTCACTCCAAGCGTACTGGTAGTGGTTTGGTTGGACGCACGAGTAGTTCATACCTGTGGAAACCAAGCTTACGCACAGGCGCTGGGCGACAGTACAGAACGAAATTTTGGTGCAACGAAAGTAAAGCACCTAGGAGACGTTGTCGGATGTTAATGTAACTTCTTAAACCTATACACCACTGGCAGGTATGTAAATGATTATAGATTTGCAAATCTCTATGACAGGCAAAAGGGCCACTAGAGCGTACCAGTGTGTTTAGTGTTGCTGCCACGCCTGCGAGGATATATAACGGACGTGAGCAGCGTCAGATATTGAGTGAGCACTGTGAAGGACACGAGGATACCACTTATTCGTGTGAGACAGCGTTATGAGCAACAGAGAGGATTTTAAGGTGGCCTCATTGTGGGCGTCCATTTTGCAAGCTCATAGAATCGTGCAATATCCTCATCCGATCAGCGTAGTGTCCTTCCCTCCGTAATTACTACACCATCAACTACTCAGTTGTAACCTCTTTCTTGCATGATCCCTCACCTATTACATGAATGCAGCCACTTCTGTCTCCATGTCACAGTCAATAAATGTAATGACGTTAACAGCAAACCGTACCGGCCGCTTGCAACAGGACATTTTCTGCGATCGCTTGTCACGTGAGACACACACGCATCTCTTTGAACTGGAACGTAGCTGTACTTACCTGTTCACGTGACCGAGTTAGTTCTCGTTTTGCCTGCGTTTACGGTTCGCCCTGCCGAGTTCTACACGAGAGAGCTAATAACTTCGCAGCTCGCAAGGCAACAACAAGCTGCACCAACAAGGCTGCTATTATTGTTTCAGTCATCAAGGTTTTTATGCCACTCGCCAGTGCTGTTGCTGTCCACCTATCTTCATTTCCCCTCACAATACAATTACATCTGTTATGTGCAGGCTACCTTGAGGCGTGTGGCAGATAATACTTCTGGTGCTATTATCGTAGGCTTATAGCCTAATCGATTTACTTAGAAATAATTTTTATAGGTAAATATCCATAATTCGAAAAGTTTAAGATCATGTGGAAATGGAAACTGCAGTGACCAACCAGGCAATTGTATGATAATACACCTCTCCTGAAAGCCCTCATTCTCCTTTCCTTAGCTAACATTTTACATTTTCCAAAAACTTATTGATAATCAAAATTCTCGTCCTCCAGAATGTTGTAATCTTAAGTGATGTTATTTGGTTCAAATGGCTCTGAGCACTATGGGACTTAACTTCTGAGGTCATCAGTCCCCTAGAACTTAGAACTACTTAAACCTAAGTAACGTAAGGACATCACACACATCCATGCCCGAGGCAGGATTCGAACCTGCGACCGTAGCGGTCGTGCGGTTCCAGACTGAAGCGCCTAGAACCGCTCGGCCACCCCGGCCGGCTGAGTAATGTTATTTCCAAAATTCAGTACCATAGTCTTGCATCTATAATTTTCCTGATTCTGAAAATGCCCACTTTCATGGGGAAAACGTGTCAATTTGTCAGTTCTTCGATCTAGAAAATTTCACGTTTTAGCTGTTTTTTGTGGAGCTCGGGAATAGCCGCGAAAGTAGAAATTGTTCACGCTAAATAGTACCCGTTGTCCAATCCATAGTTAAACATACTTGCTCTTGACTCATTTGAATTTCAAGACCACTAGATTTGCTAGCTTTGCTACTATAAAGAAAAAATATGACAAGAAATGATGTTTGTTTTTCGTATGCACTTCTATAAATAGATGTGCAGGACAGTGCTTCCGTCAGTCAGCGGTCAGTATGCAAATTATGAACATCTACGCAAGTATCTTTATGAACCTTTCTGAGCCCATAGTTGGTCTTCATGAATACGTAGCTATTGTCTCAGTCAGTCTGTGGTTTGAGGATGATATTGTTCAACAAAAGTGTGCCACTGTTAAGGTATGTGAAGTGTACGTAGGTAGTGGAATGTGATATGCGAAATTTAGTATCCAACAGTGATTCGGACACCCAACAAAGTCCGAGCATCGATATGGAGATCATGTCAGAGGCACCCGGGCTTCATAATTGGGCCACAGCTAGTTACCACAAGGAGCGCCACCGCAGCGGCAAGAAGGTACGCCAACGCGGGTGTGCCAGTAAATACCGCGGTAATTACTTGCGTCAGTCTCTCGCTAGTTCACGAAGTACGCGCCTTTTAGCAGTAGAGTTTTGACCTTGCCTGTGTAACATTTCGATACGGATTCCTCTGAGGACTCTTGTTACTCGCTCAAGACTACTCTGGACTTGCTTTTGGATGCCGTTCACTTCGTGAACTCCACAGTCTTGAACCTCAGCAATCTCTTGTTTGTTCCACTTCCACCGGTCTCTGCGTTACCGCCAGCTCATGTAGTCATAAACAGTGTTTCACCTAAGCAGGGCAGGATAGTCAATGGACTACACTGCGCAAAAAAACTAAAGGATAACTTTTTTCGAAACCAGTTAATCGTCTCCCACTGTGATGTATAGGTTTGAATTTTGACTCATTGAACACAACACTGTAGAAGTAAGCTTCAAACCTTCTCACATTATTCACATCGGGAACATTACGATGACCAGCTTTTACTAACGAATTTATAAGCACTGTGGAACAGAATTAAAAAATCATTTTGTCGAAACCCCACAACTGCCTCTCATTGCGAGGCACATGTTTGAAATTTGGCTCGTAGGTGCCTACAACCTTCTTTTGTAATTAAAAGTGTGGTACCCATGCGACGCCACACCCGGGCTCGACGGCGCTTCAGACGGAAAGGTGTCGACATGAGAAAAAAAGGCCACAGTTCAGAAGCTCCGGTGAGGTGCGAGGTGTGTTAATGATATCACTTTGGCACCGAATTTCACTGCAATTCTGCCCAACGCCATCGCAGACTTATTCAATGACGAGAAGGCCGTCACAGCCCATCTTACCCACTTTTCACCCCTTCTTTTTCCGTCTCTTCGATGGACGTCAGAATCGTAACACCCAGCGATGAAATTACGCGGATTTCTTATTGGTGGCCGAGGAAAACATTTCGTATACGGTCCCGCTCAGAATCGACACAAATAATGTCTAAGGGGCTGGCATAACGGACGTCCTTTTCAAGGGGCGTTGATTCCAACACATCTCGCGGTCCAAAACGACAGTTCACAGTGTGATGCCCAACTGGAAGATTTTCTTGACAACCTTTGACATTGCTGGCCCCTTTGACGTTTCAACACTTCTGGGGGCTAAGTCCCCGCTGAAAGTGATCTGCCGGTCGGTGTGGCCGAGCGATTCTAGGCGCTTCAGTCTGGAACCGCGCGACCGCTACGGTCGGAGGTTTGAATCCTGCCTCGGGCATGGACGTGTGTGATGTCCTTAGGTTAGTTAAGTTTAAGTAGTTCTAAGTTCTAGGGGACTGATGACCTCAGATGTTGAGTCCCATAGTGCTCAGAGCCATTTGAACCATTTGAAAGTGATCTGTCTCTTTTGGAGCACAGCGCGACCGCATTTTTTGTTCTCCTGTATAGGCTGCAACCACTACGAACCGTTCAAACAATTAAACGAAATCTGAAAGTGATCCGAAGCAGCAAAGGGTACGTATACTTTTTGAACCCTCCTGTTTTCGGTCCTCCTGAGGCGTGATCACGTGGGACGGCAGTATTAAAATGTGCGTAAATAAAATGGCAAAGGCTCCCTCTACGATCATCCAGTTCGGCAACACCCTCGGTGCCACCCACGCAACTTTGTTGAGGATGTTACAAATGTACCTGTCAGAAATTTCGCCACAAATTCAACCTGGAGGCTCCTGTAGCGCCTGAAGGTAGGCAAACCCGACTCAAAGAATACCGAGGGTTTGGTTAACCCTCAGGCGGTACAGCAGCCGCCATGCTGATTTGGTGTCGGAATTATTGAAGGCACAGTTGTAACTTGTTCAACAAAGGTTCGTAGGTGGTACAAAGAGCCTTGCGAACTGGGAGGGTTTGAGAGGGATGCTTTGCTGTTTTATTTTACACAAATGTCTATGTTCCACTCCTGTGTAAACACACAACGAAGGGCGAAAAATATGAGGAATGAAAAAACACAAGCACCATTTGCTGCTTCGAATAACGATCAGGTTCAATGAAGGTGCAGCCCCACAATGTCCTTAGAGAAGGGTTTAAAGCTCTTAGGGTGTCAACAGTGTCAAAAGTTATCAAGGAAGTCTTCCTGTTTGTCATCGCACTGTGAACTGTCGTTTCCGACCGCGAAATATGTGGGAATCTACGTCCGTGGGAAAGAAGTGGTCTCATTGACGCCATTTATGCCACTTCCTGAGGCGTCTTTGGGTCGATTCTGAGCTGCGGTGTGTGTGAAATGATTTCCTCGGCCACCCATAAGAAAACACTGATTGTTGCGCTGGATGTTGCGGTTCTGACCCCCATCAAAGTGACGTCAAAGGAACGGGTGAAATGTGGGTAGGATTGGCTGTGACAAGTTCAAATGACGTTGGGGAGAATTGTGGTGAAATTTGGTGTTAATGTGACATCATTAACACACCTTGCAGCTCACATAAACTTCTGAGTCATGGTCTCCTTCTTTTTTTTTTTTTTTTCGCACGTGTCGACACCTTGCGATTTGAAGCATCGCCGAGCCAAAGGGTGAAGACGCAGAGGGCCACGCTCTTGCACCATTGTAGATAAAGTTTGTAGGCATCTTTGCATCTTTGAATCAAATTCAAACTTATGCCTCAACATGGGAAGCAATTATGGGGTCTCGAAAAAGCGACACTTTAATTCTGTTGCGCAGTGTACACTGAGGCGACAAGTCTGGAATAACGACACGCACAAATCCAGATGGCGGTAGTATAGCGTTCACAAGATGCATAAGGGCACTGCATTGGCGGAGCTGTCATTTGTAGACAGGTCATTCATGTGAAAATGTTTCCGACGTGATTATCGTTGCACGATGGGTATTAACAGACTTTCAACGTGGAATGGTAGTTGGAGCTAGACGCATGGGACATTCCATTTCGGAAGTCGTTAGGGAAACAAAGTTCTGAGAGCCACAATGTCAAGCATGTGCCGAGAAGACCAAATTTCAGGCACTACCTCTCACCACAGACAATCCAGTGGCCGACGGCCTCCACTTAAAAAAGGGCCACTTGCGTAGAACTGTCAATGCCGAAAGACAAGCAGCACTGCGTGAAATAACTACAGAAATCAATTTGGGACGTATGACGAACGTATCCCTTAGGACAGCGTCGCGAAATTTGGCGTTAATGGGCTGTGGCAGCAGACGACCGACACGAGTGCCTTTGCTAACAGCAGGATATCGCCTGCAGCGGCTCTGATGGGCTCATTGGACCCTACATGACTGGATAACAGTGACTGGTCAGATGAGTCCTGATTTCAGTTGGTGAGAGCTGATGAAAATGTTGGATTGTGTCGTAGACCCCATGAAGCCATCGACTAAGTTGTCAAAAGGCTCTTCTGCAAGGTGGTAGTGGCACCACACTGGTGTTGGCTGTGTTTACATGGCATGGTCTGGGTCGTCTGGTCCAACTGAACCAATCATTGGATATCTTCGGTTACTTGGAGACCACATGCATCCATTCATGGACTTCATGTTCCCAAAACAATGATGAAACTGTTACAGGGCCACAACTGTTCGCGATTGGTTTAAAGGACATTCTGGATTATTCGAGCGAATGACTTGACACGCAGATCTCCTGATATGAATCCCATCGAACATTTGCGGGACATAATCAAGAGGTCACTTTGTGCAGAAAATCCTGCACCGGTAACATTTTCGCAATAAACGAAGCATGGCTCAATAGTTGTGCACGAGACTTGGGGTACAACGACTTTTTGAGTCCACGCCACGTCGATTTTCTGCATTTCGCCGGGCAAAAGGAGGTTTGACACGATATTAGGAGGTATCCCACGACTTTTGTCTCCTCACAGTATATAAATTCATTAGTAAATCTACGATAATGTTGTAAGCTGAAGAAATGAATTAAAGTTTGTGCTGCGGACGGGACTCAAACCCGAGTTTTCTTGCTGACCATTACACCACCGCATCACTATAGTCAACATTGGTACACGAACTACCCAAGTCGAATGCCCTCCGCAACACAAACTTCAATTCATATCTCCAGCTTATTTTCCCCCTACACGGTCATTGTTAAAGGCTGATCATCGGAATGTTTCCGATACGAATAATGTGAGAATATTTGGAGTTTACTTCTATAGTGTTGTGGATGTTTTTGCAATCACTTTTTTAAGTAAATAAATACAGAAAGAGTGACGACTTGAAGAGCAGAGACACAAGGCCACAAAACACAGGACAGTAGTCTTACGCTATGGATCCGTTCAGCATCCCTGAGGCAGATTCTTTCTGCTATGCTGCTGCTCCCTGTCGATGGACCCTCTAGATGTCTCCACGAACTGTTTGTCTCGGCAACCAAGGAATGGAGGAAAGGACTTCATGGAGAAATAGCTTAGTCACACCTAGGTAGCAAATTATGCAAGATATCTTCTGTCAAGTTTGGAAAATGCGTGAAAGAGGGCGCTGACAGTTAATACAAAGAAAGGTTCTGGGTTTCAGTCTAAGTCTGGCACACAGTTTTAATCTACCATGAAGTGTCAAAACAGCGTGCTCTCCGCTGCAGACTGAGAAGTTCATTCCGGAATCAAAATTTGCTCTTTGAAATGGTGCTAGTCACTGTGTATTGGTACACATACTTATTTGACAGAAAAATAAGCATGCCTGGACATAACTGGAGATGCTAACCATGCCTGCTGGTAGCGGCGTTATATTTGAATACGAACGGCATCTGTGCAGTACCCTCGATAAGTTGCAGGTGTCAGTTGTGATCATCACATTGTTCTGTATAGCTGAGTGAATCATGTCGGAGCTAAGTGAAGTCTAGCGTGGGTAAATTATTTGTGCTCGTATGGCGGGTGTTTCCATAACAGAGGTAGCCGAAGTGCTCGGTGTTTCAAGAGGCACCAGTCGAAGATTTATACCGCATACAGGGAAAACGAAAAAGCATCATCTGCTACGTCACGACCCGGACGTAAGTGTGTGTTGAGTGATGGAGACAGGCAATCATTGAAGAGGAATATGAAGACAAATCAGAGGACGACAACTGCAAAACTCACTGCAGAAATAAATACCACACTCGCAAATCACGTCAGCACCAAAGCAGGGAATTCCAGGGCGTCAGCGATGCAGATGCCCATAAGAGAAAAATATGGTGTCGAGGCTATAAACCTGGAATATGGAGGTTTACTTTGGAGAGAAGGTGCTATCCACCTCCATCATCGTTACCTGAACTTGCCACTGTTTTGCAGGAAGAATATCATAAGATCCCTTGAGCACCATACGTGATCTGTATTTAGCCATTCGGAGACGACTGGAAGCTGTTTTGAATGCCAACGGGTTACCTACCCCTTATTAGCGATGGCAATGTGTTGTGGTTTGGGTGTTTCATAATTCTGTCCACTTCCTGTACGTCGCTGCAGCGGGTGTGTTGAGACAAAGTACCGAGTGGCCGGACCTTCCAGTGTCCACAGGCACCACAGAAACCGTGGGCCGGCGGTGAGTGTGATGGCGATTAACCTGCCAGACGTGACAAGCCGCCACGGGCAAAAGAGAACAAATGGGAGCCGCGAGGGCGCCGTCACGGACCCAGCCGTCGCCGCAAAAAACCTGTGGCGGCGTCAATTACCGGCGGCGGTGATTGGTGAGCCCAGCCCGCATAAGGATAAGCATCGCGCCGCTCGACACGCGACCTCGACAGCCAGACGTGCGACGGCGGCTGGGCGGCGCTGCTCGGCTGTGTGGGCCACCTCTCAGACATACTGAGGATGGGCAACGAGGCAGAAACACACTGCTACCGCGCAGATACGAGGAAGACTTGGTGAACTTTTTAATAACGAAATACACTTCTGGCCATTAAAATTGCTACACCAAGAAGTAATGCAGATTATAAATGGGTATTCATTGGACAAATATATTATACTAGAACAGACATGTGATTACATTTTCACGCAATTTGGTGCATAGATCCTGAGAAATCCGTACCCAGAACAACCACCTCTGGCCGTAATAACGGCGTTCATATGCCTGGGCATTGAGTCAAACAGAGCTTGGATGGCGTGTACAGGTACAGCTGCCAATGCAGCTTCAACACAGTACCACAGTTCATCAAGAGTAGTGACTGGCGTATTGTGACGAGCCAGTAGCTCGGCCACCATTGACCAGACGTTTTCAATTGGTGAGAGATCTGGGGAATGTGCTGGCCAGCGCAGCAATCGAACATTTCCTGTATCCAGAAAGGTCCGTACAGGACCTGCAACACGCTTTCGTACATTATCCTGCTGAAATGTAGGGTTTCGCAGGGATCGAATGAAGGGTAGAGCCACGGGTCGTAACACATCTGAAATGTAACGTCCACTGTTCAAAGTTCCGTCAGTGCGAACAAGAGGTGACCGAGACGTGTAACCAATGGCACCCCATACCATCACGCCGGGTGATACGCCTGTATGGCGATGACGAATACACGCTTCCAATGTGCGTTCACCTGTCTGTGATGGAGCGTCAAGAATAGCCGTAGCCATGGTCTCCGAGCTGATAGTCCATGCTGCTGCAAACGTTGTCGAACTGTTCGTACAGATGGTTTTTGTCTTGCAAACGTTCCCATCTGTTGACTCAGGGATCGAGACGTGGCTGCACGATCCGTTAGAGCCATGCAGATAAGATGCCTGTCATCTCGACTGCTAGTGATACGAGGCCATTGGGATCCAGCACGGCGTTCCGTATTACCCTCCTGAACCCACGGATTCCATATTCTGCTCACAGTCATTGGATCTCGACCAACGCGAGCAGCATTATCGCTATACGATAAACCGCTATCGCTATCTTATCAAAGTCGGAAAAGTGATGGTACGTATTTTTCCTCCTTACACGCGGCATCACAACAACGTTTCACCAGGCAACGCCGGTCAACTACTGTTTGTGTATGCCGGCCGCGGTGGCCGTGCGGTTCTAGGCGCTGCAGTCCGGAACCGCAGGACTGCTACGGTCGCAGGTTCGAATCCTGCCTCGGGCATGGATGTATGTGATGTCCTTAGGTTAGTTAGGTTTATGTAGTTCTAAGTTCTAGGGGACTGATGACCTAAGATTGTAAGTCCCATAGTGCTCAGAGCCATTTTTGTTTGTGTACGAGAAATCGGTTGGAAACTTTCTTCATGTCAGCACGTTGTAGGTGTCGCCACCGGTGCCAAACTTGTGTGAATGCTCTGAAAAGCTAATCATTTGCATATCACAGCATATCACACATGTCGGGTAAATTTCGCGTCTGTAGCACGTCATCTTCGTGGTGTAGCAATTTTAATGGCCAGTAGTGTAACTGAGGCGGGATACAGATAAGCGAGAGCCCTAAAAATAATATCTACATCTGTAGTCGTTTGTGGTTTGTGGCGGAGGGTACTTTACGTGACACAGTCACTTCCCCCTCCTTTTCTGTCCCAGTCGTGACTGGTGCGTCGAAAGAGTGATTGCTGTCAAGTCTGAGTGTGAGCTAGAATTTTCCTAATTTACCTTCGCGGTCCTTTTGGAGACAAACGTAGAATGAAGTAATTTATTAAGGTAGGAGGTGAGGTACTGTGAGGACGTGTCGTGAGTCGTGCTCGGGTAGTTCAGTTGGTAGTGCACTTGCCCGCGAAAAGCAAAGGTGCTGGGTTCGAGTCCCGATCAGGCACACAGTTTTGGCCTGCCACGGGGTTTTATATCTGTGTACACTCCGCTGCAGAGTGAAAATTCATTCTGAAAAAGAAACTGATATATTGGTTTATTCTTATAAGAAAGTTACCTCAATGAATTTTAAAAGTAAACGACATGGTGATGCAGCACGCCTCTCTTGCTACGTCTGGCACTTCAGTTGACCGATTATCTCCGTGACGCTTTACACTTACTGACTGAACCTGTACCGAAACACGCTGATCTTTGGATCTCCTCTGTTTCCTCTATGAATTCCCAGACCATCAACCAATATTGAAGTATTGGTCGAACGAGGGCTCTGGAGGTTACATACTTTTTGAATAGACTACACTTCCTATGGTTTCTTCTAATGAATCTAAGTCTGCCATCTGCTTTATCTGCAATTAGTATTATGTGGTCGTTCCACTTTAAATCGCTCAGTACGCATACTCCCAAACATTTTGTGGATGTTATTGCTTCCATGACTGTTCGACAGTCGTGTGAGCATACAATAGTGGGTCTTTCCGAGTATTTATGCGCAGCACGTTACATTTGTTTATGTTGAGAGTCAACTGCCAGTCCCTGCACCAGACACCGATATTGTGCAGGCCTTCCTAAAATTCTTTTAATTTCTACCGCTACGACTTCCCTTTGTACAACAGCTCCATTTGCGAAAAGTGTCACGGAACTCGCGACCTTATCCACTATTTCATTATACGGTATACATGGTGATTCAGCAGCGCCTACCGATTCGTTTTATACAACCCGCGCTGCGTCTGTATCAGGAACAGTAACCAGACAGGCAACAATCAGATAATCGATACAAATTTCCCCTCAGAGCCTTGGGTGACTTTTCGCAAATAGAATCATAATGTAAAAAATACAAGTAAGTATTGGCCATGTGTTTCACGGTTCTTTTGGATCAAGACCTACCTTACGTCCGCATACTTATCCGAGTGTCTCCAGCCTTTCTTTATGTAATTAGCGCTGTAGTCATACAGGTTTTGGCGTCTCTGTAAGTTTATTCCCTTCATAGGAATTAACCTTTAGTAAATAGTACAGAGGTTATATGCCGAAAAGTTGTTACTTCCGCGCTTCTCATTTTGATATCTCCTGTTCATTTCGTTGTTTACTATGGCGAAACACAATTTATAAGTCAACGTTTCTGAATAATTTACGTAAGATTAAGTGCTCGAAACAGAATAAACCTACATATACATCAATACCTGTATGTGAACACGGCTAGTTATAGAAAGAAAGACTGGAGACACTTGGATAAGTATGTCAGAAGTAATGTATATCTTGATCAAAAAATACCAAGTAACTCATGGCTTTTCACAGTATGAATCCGTTTGCCAACAGTGGCCAAAGCTCTGAGACAGAATTTATGTCTATTACATGGCTATCGCCTGTCTAGATACTGTTCCTGATACATACATAGGGGGGGGTTGCATAGAACGAATCGTTAGGGATAGCTGGATCAGCTTGTGTGCCGGCCGCGGTGGTCTAGCGGTTCTAGGCGCTCAGTCCGGAACCGCGCGACTGCTACGGTCGCAGGTTCGAATCCTGCCTCGGGCATGGATGTGTGTGATGTTCTTAGGTTAGTTAGGTTTAAGTAGTTCTAAGTTCTAGGGGACTGAAGACCACAGATGTTAAGTCCCATAGTGCTCAGAGCCATTTGAACCATTTGAACCATCAGATTATGTATTGTGAACACTAATGGTGCTATAACACTGTCTTGGGGAACGGTCGTAGCTACCTTTACATCTGAAGATTTGTATCCGTTGCGAATGCCATGTCGTGTTCTGTTTGTTAGGAACATCTCCATTCAGTCATCCAGCTGGTCCATCACTCCGCATGCTCTCACATGGTTCATTAGGAAGCAGTGCGGGATTTTATCAAATGCCTTCGGGAAGGCAAGGAACAACCCGTTCTTAGACTTCCTCTGCCTTCTCTCGTGGACGAATAGAGCGAATATTTCCTCTGTACTACTGTGATCTGTGCCATGTTGAACACCCTGTACTTCACCTTAGTATTATCAAGTTTCATCGACGGTGTATTGTGACTGAATATCTGCCAGCAGTTCATTCTACTTCGTTTATTATTTTGTGCATTTTAATTTTTCTCCGGTACAAGCATCCGTCGACTCAAGTTGTAAGTGTATTGACAGTAAATAGTGTAACCGTGAAAGTGACCTTTTATATTGCTGTAAATTACAGTATTTCAATTCTATGGAAGGGTGATATTCATAATGTGCTTATGTCTGTGTCGGGAAAAACTACGGACGGAAAGTTTATGTGTCGTTCTTCCAACGCAGATGTAACGGGTACCGATTCTCTGCATACTGTAGGTACCGCTTCTATGCATATTGCACTGTTATAGCCCTTTCTCAAATGCCGCACGAAAGATAATCAACGGAACTTTCTGTTGGATGCTGACGCGTCTTCCCGCTGGGTTAACACTGTATGAAACTACTGATATTACATACTTACCGAACAATCACTGGAAACAGCCTCCTCCAAATATCTGGGAGTATGCGTACGGTTCTGTTTAAAGTAGAACGGCCACAGACAACTAGTAATAGGAATGGACAGCAATTTATTGGGGGAGCAGCCGACCCACGAAGGAGGTATCAGCCCTACCCCTCGTTCTACCCATTCGTCATATCGCATCTCTGTCTGGGACTGGAACCCCTGCCAGGTGAATTGAGAGAAGTAGAGATGAACGAAAGAAAGCTAGTGCGTCACGAGATCTCCTCCAACACTAGCGGCAGTGGAGGAATTCGCACTGACACGGAGGCTGGACAAGGGCGGCAGCGTAACGGTACCACGTTTTCAGCCACACACACACTAAAGTGTCTGCAGAATACAGATCTAGATGTAAAAATAGCATTGTCCCTAGTTTCCGAATGATTAGCAAGGGAGTTGATGACAGGGCATAATCGACGTGATCTTCACGTTTTCCTCTTCCTGCGTAATATATGCCTGGAAAAGAGGCGACATCTCTACCATTTTGGTAATTGCCAGTGCTATTTTGTTTTTATCTTTGATCACAGAGTCTATAGTTGTGGAAACTCACGAACGGTTCGACAAATTTTAATAAAACTATTTTTCACTGACCATATTCGGCGAAGCATCATCACAAATATTAGTGTTTTTTTTTTTTTTTTTTTTAATAAGTTAAGTCTGTTATTGCACCGTAAATTCCCGCCGGCAGTTTGATAAACTTGTGACTGCCTTCATTTAGTGTTAAATACGACAGATGCGCTGGTTGACCGCTGGACAGTGATGAAACTAGTATTCTGAAATCCAGTCACGCATAGGGAAGCCCTATGAACGGAATTTTTCTCGCTTTATTTAATTTTTTATTCGTGCTCGTGGGATCTCACGAGTCGAACTTCTGTGGATGCAATGGTTAATGACTTCACCATTAGTCATTTACTTTTTGATTGAGCAAGCTCCAAGATGAACATAACATTTTAAAACAAAACAATTTAGCCCCCTGCCCCCTCCCCCCCCCCCCCCCCTCCCACCCAAATATAACCCCGAACCATGTCGCAATCAGAGCCTTTGTAACTGACCAGCCAGAACATTATGACCACCTACCTAACAGCCCGTATATCCACTTTTGGAAGGATAACAGCGGCGACGCGTCGTGGCATGGAAATAATGAGGCCTAGGCAAGTCGCTGGAGGGAGCTGAAATCTCAGCACACAAAAATCGCCTAAATCCCGTTCAACCACATATCAGATGTGTTCAATCGTGTTCAGATCTGGCGAGCTGGGGGGGGGGGGGGAAGTGTTAGCTCGTCAACTGTAACTCTCCACTGTGTTCCTCGAACCACTCCATCATACTCCTAGCCTTGCGACATGACGCATTGTCTTACTGAAAACATGACCGTAGTGGAGGGGTGTACTTGGTCTGCAACCAGTGCAAATGAGTTCCACTAGACCCAAGGATGGCCACGTGAATGCTGCCCAGAGCATAATGGAACCGCCGCAGTACGGGTGTCAAGGACCTGTTCCCCTGTCCCTCCAACTGGCATGATGAAGAAGGTATCGAAATTCATCAGACCATGCAACGCTCTGCCACTGCGCCAACGTCCAGTGCCGATAGTAACATGCCATATCAGTCGATGCCGATGTCGTGTTGTCAACATTGGCACATGTATGGGTCGTCGATTGCGGACGCCCATCGTTAGGAGTGTTCGGTACACTGTGTGTTCAGACACACTTGTACTCTGTCCGGCACTGAAGTCTGATTTCAGTTCCGCCACAATTCACCACCTGTCCTGTTTTACCAGTCTGTCCAGCCTACGATGTCCGACATTTGTAATGATGGGTGGCCGCCCAATCTCACGGCGTCTGGACGTCGTTTCATCTTGGTTTCGTCACGTGTTGAAGACACTCACCACAGCTCTCCTCGAATACCCAGCAAATGGTGCAGTTCCCGAAATGCCAGTACCGAGCCTCCGGGCCATCACAATCAGCCCTCGGTCAAACTCGGATAGATGGCGTGTCCTTCCCATTCTACACACGTACAGCACGCTCACTGATACTGCACATACCGTGTCTGTGTCCGATTAGCAGTCATTTCTCGCCAGGTGACGCTGCCATCGACGCGCGGGGTAGCCGCCTGGTCTTAGGCGCCTTGTCGCGGTTCGCGCAGCTCCCCCCGTCGGCGCTTCGATTCCTCCCTCGGGCATGGGAGAGTGTGTGTTGACCTTTGCGTAATTTTGTTTAAGTTAGATTAAGTAGTGTGTCAGCCTAGGACCCGATGACCTCAGCGGTTTGGTCCCATAGGAAATTACCACCACCACCACCACCACCACCACCACCACCACCACGTTGCTATCGCCTGGACGGGTTTATGTCGATAGCAGGTCGGTAGCCATAATGTCCTGGGTGATCAGTGTAAGTTCATTGTGTAATAAGGGTTTTACGGAGAGCACTAGTGCAGACTCCCTGGGCACGGAAGACCCGCAAAGCCGAGGACAGGCAGAGGCGGCGTGTTTTGATGCCATCCTGCGGGCTTGGATGGGTAACGTGGCGTGACGCACGCCACACCGGCCTCCGGACGCCGCCCAGGGACAGAGCGCGCAGACGGGCGCGAGATTATCGATGCGGCAGCCGGCGCGCCCGTGAGGCCCAACACACACACACACACACACACACACACACACACACACACACACACAGAGGCAGCAGCGGCTGACGTGCCCGGCGCCTACCCTGTGGGCGGCAGATGAGCCTCGCGATAAGCGAGGGACCGGTCCAGCCGGCCCGTGCGACGAACTCGATCGCGTAACACAACAGCTGTCCCTGTGTAAACAACAGCACGCTCCCATCTCTACCGCGGCCTGCAAGGGGCAGCGCTTCTCGCCGCTCTGTTCGCAGCGTCACTAATTCTTTCTTTCTTTCGCTTACGCCATAGTCCCGCAGCGATCGCAGGGTCGGCGTGGTTACAACGGATTTGGCAGTGTTACTGGTAGGGATGACCGGATCCCCTTTGTGCCACCATGCCGTACCCCCCAGGACGGAATCAGTGTACCCAACTGTCTGCGTCTAAGTGTAAATTCTGAAATAGTGCGGACGTGTTTCAGATGTCTGTGACGCGTGTAACTGAGGCGGAACGTGAGGACCAGACTGCTATTCACCTAGCGGTTGTGGAAAACCGCCTAAAAACCACATCCCTGCTGGCCGGCACACCGGCCCTCGTCGTTAATCCGCCAGGCGGATTCGATCCGGGGCCGGTGTGCCTACCAGAGTCCAGGAAGCAGCGCGTTAGCGCGCTCGGCTACCCTGGCGGGTTCCAAAGCTTCACTAATGGCGTGCGGAATACGCTATCCGATCAAAAGTATCGGACACCTGTTGGTCGACATTATTAAGTGCCCATCCTTCGTCTTTATGACGGCTTGAACTCTAATGGCGAAATTTTCAATGAGCTGTCTGAAAATTTTGCAGGAAGGGCTGCCCGTAGTGATAGCGCGTGCTTCTGGAGGGGGCTTTCACTACTTGCCTGTGGAGTCACTGGATCCTGAATAAGAGTTACTATTCTATACAGGTAAAAATATCAGCTATGACTACTGTACATGTGTGCAATGACGGAAATCAGCACTCCGCACCAGGTATCTGAAAACTTTGCGACCATTGCGATGTAACTGCCAGGTGGTCATTGCGCATGCACAGAGACTATCCAGCGTTCATACATTTGGCTACCTTCAGTTTGCCACGTGTGACCGTTGTGAGCACAGCATAAGTCTGCTTGTCCCCCGAGTTTCTTCTTGCTTGTGTTATAGCGTGCAGTGATTGCAGACTGAAAATACCATGCCTATTAGTACATCAAAATTTAAAGGCAGAAAACAGATTACTCCGTCTCGGTAGACTGAAGACAACGTTTCAGTGTTTATGGAGGAGTCCTCTAAAGTAAGGAACATTCCGGTCCACGACGATCAGCCGAGAGCTCAAGTGCCCACGGGCGTTTCGCGTAGCACCATCCAGGAAATTAAAAGCCAGGCTAGCAGAATCTGGCGGAGGAGGGAAATTTGTAACCACAAATGGTTCAAATGGCTCTGAGCACTATGGGACTTAACTCCTGAGGTCATCAGTCGCCTAGAACTTACAACTACTTAAACCTAACTAACCTAAGGACATCATACACATCCATGCCCGAGGCAGGATTCGAACCTGCGACCGTAGCGGTCGCGCGGTTCCAGACTTCAGCGCCTAGAAGCGCTCGGCCACTCCGGCCGGCTTGTAACTACAGATAAATAAACGTAAACAGTTACAGACGCTGATATTTTGATGAGGCCGTTGTTAGGAGAATTGTGCACATCTTTTTTACGTTGATGAAACAATCATTTTTGCGTCACACGTAAGTAGGAAATCATGGAGTTATAATACAACTCACAGTCTCCTCAACCCGGTATCAAATGTACAACGCCCGCATCTCGTGGTCGTGCGGTAGCGTTCTCGCTTCCCACGCCCGGCTTCCCGGGTTCGATTCCCGGCGGGGTCAGGGATTTTCTCTGCCTCGTGATGGCTGGGTGTTGTGTGATGTCCTTAGGTTAGTTAGGTTTAAGTAGTTCTAAGTTCTAGGGGACTGATGACCATAGATGTTAAGTCCCATAGTGCTCAGAGCCAAATGTACAACGCCTGTTACTAACTCATGTAGGACGTGAGAATGGCTTTACTCCTAGCGCGCTGCCGGCTGTTGTGGCCGAGCGGTTCTAGGCGCTACAGCGTCCGCTATGGTCGCAGGTTCGAATCCTGCCTCAGGCATGGATGTGTGTGATGTCCTTAGGTTAGTTAGGTTTAAGTAGTTCTAAGTTCTAGGGGACTGATGACCACAGATGTTAAGTCCCACAGTGCTCAGAGCCATTTCAACCACCACTCCGGCCGGCTGTCTGGTGAGAAGCCAATGTTCTAACTCACCCCAGAGTTGTTAAATTGGGTTCAGGTGAGGATTCTGGGTAGGCCATTCCGTTTCAGGAATGGTACTGTCCACAAACCATTGCCTCACAGACATTGCATTACGACAGGGTGTTTTGGCTTGCTGATATCATCATCTCCAAAATGTACCTGTACTGTACGCAGTACAAAATTGTGAAACATTTCTCATACACTTTCTCATGTAGCGTTCTCTTAGAGCTTACCAAGCCCTAACTACGAAAAGCCCCCCATACCGTAACACCAGCTCCTTCGTAATTCACTGTTGCCACTTCACATAGTGGCAGGTAACGTCCTGCAGACATTCGTCAAACCCAAACCCACCCGTCGGATTGCCACAGGATATAGCATGAGTCACCATACCAAATCATATGTTTTCAGTCATTCATCGTCCAGCGGCTTCGCTCTTTGCATCACCTCAAGCGTCGCTTAGCAACGGCTAAAGAAATGCATGGCTTGTAAGGAGCAGTACGACCATTGCATCCCATTCTTTTAACTCCCTACTCACAATAATTGTGCTAGCTGGACTGCTGGTCACACTTTGGAACACACGAGTGATTCCTTCCGCTGATTTCATGCAATTTTTTACAAATCTTCTCTGTAACTGTCGACTGTCCCTATCAGTCAATACATCAGGTCAGCTTGATCTTGCTTTGGCTGTTGCTCTTCCTTCACGTTTCCACTTCAGAATCAGCGAGTCGAGTGGCAGGGGCTGGCCGTCATTCAATCTTCGTTCTTTCTCGAGAGGCATGTGCTCGATGTGTTGCCATTTCTGTTGGTACGTGCCGCACCTAGTGGATTATTGTTATTATTTTTTATTTCTAGTACCTTGCCTTGACATTTTCGTCATCGGATTGGCTTTTGTGATTGCTCTTATTTTTCCTATCATTTCTTTTGTTTGGAATCTGTATGTGTCGCTTATCACCCGTAACGACGACTGCTCATCGGTTGGTAAAATGGCAACTCGTGTAGCAAGTGTGAGGATAGTTTCAGATGACCATTGAAAGCTAGAAATAACAGTTTGTTTTAAACAGTTTGTTTCAAACTGAAACATTCAGTCTTGATCTTGCTCGTAGAAGTTAGCATTAATCACATAAACAAACAGAGCGCAGTTAATAGTTCTGCCGCAGATCGTAGGCCACCGTTTTCTCGTCTCGTACACCGCACATCACTAGACTTTGATAAAAATAAAATGTCGTGTGACTAGGACCTCCCGTCAGGTAGACCGTTCGCCGGGTGCAAGTCTTTTGATTTCACGCCACTTCGGCGACTTGCGCGTCGATGGGGATGAATTGTGGATGATTAGCGCAACACAACACGAAGTCCCTGAGCTGAGAAAATCTCCGACCCAGCCGGGAATCGAACCCAGGCTCTTAGGATTGACATTCTATCGCGTTGAGCACTTTTTTTTTCATTTTGTTCGGTATTGTTCGTTGCGTTTGATCTGGGCGGACGTCACAAGAGATCCGTTCAAGTTGATCGTTGGTTCCTTTACTCAGTTCTTTTATTACAGAGGGCGAACAGCCCTCTGACCGAACACGCTGAGCTACCGTGCGGCGCCACTCAGCTACCGGGGGCGGACACGAGGCTTTGATTAGGTACAGCATCTCACGCATACGTCATGCCTCACGGTGCCAGCTACCAACATTGCTCCGCTCTACACTTTAAACGACAGCATTTTTGAAGTGACCCGCCGTGTTTGTGTGTCGCCTACAACCGAGCGGTAGGCGGCAACCGATGTGGAAACACTGTAGCGGTAAGTGACAAACGTCACATAACATGTAATTTCAATATGATTATAGTCTTCAGTTTCCAATTACGGAGGGGCGTTCGGACACTTTTGATTAGATAATGTAGACCGTCCAGAATTAAGTGAGAGTTCTTCGCACAGAAGAGTCCCTAACAAGCAGCGTGCGAGCTCAAATGAATACGAAACGTAGGTGGTGTGTTAACCCTCCGGGCTCAGAATTATGGAGGATCTTCTAGCATTTCTGTGTTTTTGAAGCAATTACACTACTGGCCATTACAATTGCTACACCAAGAAGAAATGCAGATGATAAACGGGTATTCATTGGACAAATATATTATACTAGAAATAACATGTGATTAAATTTTCACGCGATTTGGATGCATAGAGCCTGCGAAATCAGTACCCATAACAACCACCTCAGGTGTTTTCTGTAGAAATTAAAATTGGTACACCACGAAGATGAAGTGCTACAGACGCGAAATTTAACCGACAGGAAGAAGGTGCTGTAATACGCAAATTATTAGCTTTTCAGAGCATTCACACAAGGTTGGCGCTGGTGGCGACGCCTACAACGTGCTGACATGAGGAAGGTTTCCAACCGATTTCTCATACACAAACAGCAGTTGACCGGCGTTGCCTGGTGAAACGTTGTTGCGTTGCCTCGTGTAAGGAGGAAAAATGCGTACCATCACGTTTCCGACTTTGATAAAGATCGGATTATGGCTTATCGCGATTGCGGTTTCTCGTATCGCGACATTGCTGCTCGCGTTGGTCGAGATCCAATGACTGTTAGAAGAATATGGAATCAGTGGGTTCAGGAGGGTAATACGGAACGCCGTGCTGGATCCCAACGGCCTCGTATCACTAGCAGTCAAGATTCCAGGTATCTTATCCGCATGGCTGTAACGGATTGTACAGCCACATCTCGATTCCTGAGTCAACAGATGGGGACGTTTGTAAGACAACAACCATCTGCACGAACAGTTCGACGACGTTTGCAGCAGCATGGACTGTCAGCTCCGAGACGATGGCTGCGGTTACCCTTGACGCTGCATCACAGACAGGACCGCCTGAGATGGTGTACTCAACGACGAACCTGGGTGCACGAATGGCAAAACGTCATTTTTTCAGATGAATCCAGGTTCTGTTTACAGCATCATGATGGTCGCAACCGTGTTTGGGAACATCGCGGTGAACGCACATTGGAAGCGTGTATTCGTCATCGCCATACAGGCGTATGACCCGGCGTGATGGTATGGGGTGCCATTGGTTACACGTCTCGGTCACTTCGTGTTCGCATTGACGGCACTTTGAACCGTGGACGTTACATTTCAGATCTGTTACGACCCGTGGCTCTACCCTTCATTCGGTCCCTTCGAAACCCTACATTTCAGCAGGATAATGCACGACCGCATGTTGCAGGTCCTGTACGGGCCTTTCTGGATACAGAAAATGTTCGACTGCTACCCTGGCCAGCACATTCTCCAGATCTCTCACCAATTGAAAACGTCTGGTCAATGGTGGCGGAGCAACTGGCTCGTCACAATACGCCAGTCACTACTCTTGATGAACTGTGGTATCGTGTTGAGGCTGCATCGGCATGTGTACCTGTACACGCCATCCAAGCTCTGTTTGACTCAATGCCCAGGCGTATGAAGTATCGTGTGCTGAAAGTATAAAAGGGGAGTGCATTGGCGGAGCTGTCACTTGTACTCAGGTTATTCGTGTGAAACGGTTTCCGACGTGATCATGGCCACACGACGGGAATTAACAGACTTTCAACGCGGAATGGTAGCTGGAGATAGACGCATGGGACATTTCATTTCAGAAATGGTTAGAGAATTCGACGTTCCGAGAACCACGATGTCAAGAATGTACCGAGAATACCAAATTTCAGCCGGCCTGGGTGGCCGAGCGGTTCTAGGCGCTACAGTCTGGAACCGCGCGACCGCTACGGTCGCAGGTTCGACTCCTGCCTCGGGCGTGGATGTGTGTGATGTCCTTAGGTTAGTTAGGTTTAAGTAGTTCTAAGTTCTAGGGGACTGATGACCTCAGAAGTTAACTCCCATAGTGCTCAGAGCCATTTGAACCATTTTGAACCAAATTTCGGACATTACCACTCACCATGGACAACGCAGTGGCCGACGGCCCGCACTTGATGACTGAGAGCAGTGCCGTTGCGTAGAGTTGTCAGTGCTAACAGATAAGCAACACTGAGTGAAATAACCGCAGAAATCATTGTGGGACGTCCGACGAAGGTTAGGACAGTGCGGCGAAATCTGGCAGCAGACGACCGCCGCGAGTGCCTTTGCTAACAGCACATAGCGCTGCAGCGCCTCTCTTGGGCTCGTGCCCATATCGGTTGTACCCGGCACGACTGGAAAACCATGGCCTGGTCAGATGAGTCCAGATTTCAGTTGATAAGAGCTGGTGGTAGGATTCGAGTGTGACACAGACCCCATGAAGCCATGGACATAAGTTGTCAACAAGGTAATGGGGCAGCTGGTGGTGGCTCCTTAATCTTGCGGGTTGTGTTTACATGGAATGGACTAGGTCCTCTGGTCAAACTAAACCGAACGTTGACTGAAAATGGTTATATTCGGCTACTTGGAGACCATTTTCAACCGTTCATGGACTTCATGTTCCCAAAATAACGATGGAATTTTTATGGATGACAATGCGCCGTGCCACCGGGCTACAGTCATCCGCGATTGATTTGAAATACGTTCTGGACAGTTCGATCGAGTGTTTGGCCACCCAGATTGCCTGACCTTAATCCCATCGAACATTTGGGACACGCTGGTCGGTGTGGCCGTGCGGTTCTAGTCACTCCAGTCCGGAACCGCGTGACCGCTATGGTCGCAGGTTCGAATCCTGCCTCGGGCATGGATGTGTCTGATGTCCTTAGGTTAGTTAGGTTTAAGTAGTTCTAAGTTCTAGGGGACTGATGACCATAGATGTTAAGCCCCATAGTGCTCAGAGCCATTTAAACCATTTGGGACATAATGGAGAGGTCAGTTCGTGCACACAATCCTGCTCCGGCAACACTTTCGCAGTTATGTACGGCTATATACGCGTACGAAACAGGGTTCAATATTCCTGCGGATGATTTCCAGAGACTTGAGTCCATGCCACGTCGAGTTGCTGCACTACGCTGGGCTAAAAGTGATTCGACAGGGTATTAGGAGGTATCCCCATGAGTTCTGTCACCTTATTATATGATGCACCATTCGTGTCAAAATGCGTCGACAGCAAATAATTGTGCTCTGGTTGGTTCCTATAGTGAAATCTAGAGAGATTAATCTTTTGCCTGCGCGCCAATAATTACATTTATCTTGAGGTAAGTTCCAAAATGATTCGGGAGACGCTCTCAGCAGTGTGCTATTATGACGTATTTAGAACATAATTTTGCAATTACTGTTAGATAAACAACTGACATGCTAAGGAGAGCCGGCCGAAGTGGCCGTGCGGTTAAAGGCGCTGCAGTCTGGAACCGCAAGACCGCTAGGGTCGCAGGTTCGAATCCTGCCTCGGGCATGGATGTTTGTGATGTCCTTAGGTTAGTTAGGTTTAACTAGTTCTAAGTTCTAGGGGACTAATGACCTCAGCAGTTGAGTCCCATAGTGCTCAGAGCCATTTTTTTGCTAAGGAAAGTTAAATTTTTAAAATGGTGACTTGAAACACCAGTGAATTTCAATGGTGTAATGTGCCTCATTGAGTCAAAAATGGTTGAAATGGCTCTAAGCACTCGTAGTGTCCATTTTGCAATATTCACCATTATCGAGGTGAAACATAAATAAAAATGACTGTATGTGACTCAAAATGAACTGCAAACATCGATTTATCTGCTAAAGGTAATAACACTAGCTGTAAAAATATACCATATAGATCCATAGATGCACAATAGACTTTTTATTGTATGAGATTATAATGAGCAAGTAATTAAAAGAAGTATTATTATCTTTGTAAGAGTATAAAACACAATGCAATTCTCATTCTTCTCTCTAGTCTTTTTTGTTCTGTTCGTTCTGGTGTTAGCTGGAATAAGGTACGCAAGCTATTGTGCTGCGCTAGCATTTCTTTCCTTCGTAACGTAACTGCAAATATTTAATGGTGTAAACTGTGTCCTAGTAAGAATATATTAGTATAAAGTGATCTCCGTGTGTTATTTCAAGAACGTACGCCTCATTTATCTTATGAAAAGAATATTTAATGAAAATTATTTAGCATGTTTCCAGCTGTTGCGGAGCGCGTGACAGTGATCTCTGACTGTTAACAATTAGCCGCCATTACGCGGTACATTTAAAAATATTTTTTCACAGCACTATGTCTGATAGCCGGAGCGGAAGAAATTATGTAAAAATATTCAGTGAGATTAATTGAAGGAATACAGTGAAATAATTTTATTAAAACTTGTGCATTTTCTGTGATAGTAATAATTTCAGATCAGTGAAATGGAGCTAATACTACGCCATTGCATTTACAGTAATTTGCAGGGAGCCTGGCGCTCGATAAAACCAGATATAATACGTAAATGGCAACCTACGAAATTCATTATTTTGCTTATTATATCTCTTTTGTATTTTTTTTGAAAGCTAAACGTAAAAACTAACTTCACTAAAAATCAGTAACAGATCACGATAAGTCAAAGTACAAACAAATTTACTAGGAGAGTGTTTCCTCTAAAATATATTAGTTACACAATATTGTTTAAGAGATATAATACAATATGGGACTTAGACTTAGAACTACTTAAACCTAACTATGGGCATCACACACATCCATACCAGAGGCAGGATTCGAACCTGCGACCGTAGCAGCAGCGCGGTTCCGGACTGAAGCGCCTAGAATGGCTTGGCCACAGCGGCCGGCCTTCATGGAGTCAGTCACGCGAGTGTAACGACATCAGTGATACGTAAGTAGAGCTTATTCTCAGTGGACTCACAACTTCTGACGTAGGTACACTGCGAAAGGCGGCCAATCGCTAAGCGGGAGTTTGTCTACATTAGGAATGAACTTACGGTGAACGAACTACAGTCAATCTTTGCTCTAGCGACACAATGAACTTGAATATCTGTATCTCGCACATATGGTCGCATACAAAGAAGCGGGTTGCAAGAGGGAACAGGAGATATATGTCGTGATTGGACACAAAAGCAGAGCCGTGTTGTGCTCGGAAGTCTGCGCACTGTAGTGAATTACGGAAGCGGAGAGGTACAAGGCGGTGTCAGCAGCGAGCCGACAAATCGAGGCGCTCCGTGGCTAGGCCTTGTAAGGGAACAATACTCGCCCGCTCGCGCTGTTCCATTGTTTGCAGACGGAATCGGCTTCTTTTGCTGTCTGCGACACAGCGAAAGTTTATCTGTATGTCAGAGATTGGTGGGGGCGACAAGCGCCTGGTATGTGGCCGGGAAGCTGTACGTCTTGGCTGTCATTGTATGCGGCCGTTAAAAGGAACAACGTTGTTCTCAGCGAGCACAAATGTATCCGAATGAGGGTAGCGACGTCAATTAGGGGCCTGCGGGATTTGTTCCCGGCCCGCAGCCGGACAAAATGGCAGCCGAGTGCCCTCCTTTATATGGAGGACTCGGCCGTGCAGCTGCAGATACGCGTATCTCGGGGCGATCAGCGCTGCCGCACCGGCTAATGCGCTGCACAATGGTAAGCAGAAGCTATGCTCTCCTTTTTACATTGCTTAATGCAGAAAACGTGCTGCACATCTGCAATATCTTGTTTGTCCTTTGATCGGACCGCTTTTAGCCAGGCCGAACGTCGAGTCTCTATAGATAGTCGTCAGACCACGATTTTTTTTAATTTCTTTGTTTTAATTTATCTCCCATACCTCACTACAACCACCAGCGCGTACATAGGGTGACTTTTCAATGCGTGCAGAAACGTTGCTCCTGAAAGTAGAGACAATTTGCAGACAAAAATTCTATTTAAATTTTTTTTAAAATTTTTATTTTTATTTTTTTATGAATTGAATTCTACCTTTTTCTCAACTATACTGACTGCTTCGTGTTTTTGATAAACTTATGTACCGATGTCTTGATTACATTATTTTGAGAGTTGCTATGGTATTTTGTCGTAGTTTAGAGTCATTTCCATTTAATTACTATATTCTTGCGAGGAAATTATAAATATATCCAAGGATCAGTTAATCACAATCAGTAACCCTAAAGCTTATGTCAGGCTACGCTACGTAATTATTACTGCGTTGCGTAATGGAATAAATCATTCAGTTTTGATTCATTCTGCAACTTCTTTCATGAATTCTGAAGTATTGAACATATGCTTTGACTTGACTATCTAATTTTGTGACTACTTGTCTATACAAATTAGCTCCAGTATGGGTAATGACCATTGGCGACTATAGGCGTTCAAATGTGTGTGAAATCTTATGGGACTTAACTGCTAAGGTCATCAGTCCCTAAGATTACACACTACTTAACCTAAATTATCCTAAGGACAAAAACACACACCCATGCCCGAGGGAGGACTCAACCTCCGCCGGGACCAGCCGCACAGCCGTGCGAGCGGTCTAGACGTTGCAGTCATGGACTGTGCGGCTGGTCCCGGCGGAGGTTCGAGTCCACCCTCGGGCATGGGTGTGTGTGTTTGTCCTTAGGATAATTTAGATTAAGTAGTGTGTAATCTTAGGGACTGATGACCTTAGCAGTTAAGTCCCGTAAGATCTCTCTCTCTCTCTCTCTCTCTCTCTCTCTCTCTCTCTCTCTCACACACACACACACACACACACACACACCAGTCGCACAGTCCATGACTGCAGCGCCTCAGACCGCTCGGCTATTCCCGCGCGGCGACCACAGGTGTATTACTAATTGTCACATAAACTTAAATTCAGTCAAATACAATTGGTTTCAGTAACAAATTGCCCACTTCATTCAATCAAATCCAGTTGGTTTCTGTAACAAATTGGCCACTTCAGGATTGGCGAACCTGTTATTTTTTTTTATCTAATTAAATTTCATTAAAGTACAGTGTCTTTTGTGAGTAACATATTCGACTAACTGTTCAAAATTAATCTTTGAAATTACGTATGTTTGCAGTCATTCGTTAGGGCAGTGAGTCCACTTGCCTTATTAACGATTAGTTGTATACTTTTCCACATTATGTCGGTCCATTCTCTTCGTAATTGCTATCTTTCCGGTGACTCAGATTACGTAATCACTTTCGATAAAGGCGTATACCGGAGATTGTGGAAAGGCTACTTGGGCCGAAATACTTGTAACGCGCTAGCATTGTACTCCATCGTCAGATGTGCCACAGATTGCAGCCTGTCCTGCTTTACGGAACGGGAAAGCCTCCGAACGACACGAGACGAGGACGTCCAAAACTTTGTCGCCTTCTCATAGTTTCGCCGTGCTTCAGCTAATCTTCATAGGTTCCCTCGACAATAGCACGCAAACAGCCGCTGTAAAGTCGGCCTGCCATGTAACCAAAGACCACGTGTCGCCAGTTGTTCTCCATGCCGTTCATCTGTCGTCTCCCTCATCGAGTGGTTTAAAAATATAGACTGCCTGAAAAAAAAACTGAAGGATATACAAAGATGGAAGGAAACAAAATGAAACCACACGGGAAGGGAGGATATGTGGTGTGATTTACAGTGATTATAAAATGTAATCAAATTTGCGAGGGTTGAAACTTTAACAGTGGCAACTATTTATTTACATCTCGTACAAAATAGATACGCGTTTCAAAGTTTTACTGACCTTCAGAGTAGTCACCAGCATTGTGTATAACCCGTTGTGATGTGGAAGTTGTAGAATACTCTTAGCAGTGCCAGTTGTGTTGACAGTTCGAGCGGCCGGTTTATTGCCCGACGAATTTGTAGCAGTTCTGAAGCGAATACCGTGAAGTGTTTCCTTCAGTTTAGAAATAGAGTTGAACTCAAGAGAGCTTAAGTCAGGGCAGTGCAGTAGGAGGTATAGCACTTAGCAGCCCCATCAGTCAAACAAGGCAGTAACAGCTTGCACTGTACGTGCTTGAGCATTGTCCTGCAAAATGATGGTCCGGTCCTACAGAAAGTGTCATCACTTCTGTCTCTATGCTGTTCATTTTTGGAACACAACCTACGACCAGCTGCAATAGAAATGAAATGGTGATAAGCCGGACCATTTGTCAGGAGCGTTGATGGACTCAAGATGACCCAACTGAAGATGAGTAAACGATATTAGAAAACACGTATAACAGAGGTGGGTGCATGTCGCTGAAGATCACAAACAATGTGCTGAGAAGTTCGAAGAAAGCATTTATGCAGCAGTTGTAGAACGGGTGCTTGTTGCATCTGATGACGATTGTCCATGCAATTCTGCGTTTGATATTTTGAATTTAGCCGGCCAAAGTGGCCGAGTGGCCGAGCGGTTCTAGGCTCTACAGTTCGAATCCTGCCTCGGGCATGGATGTGCGTGGTGTCCGTAGGTTAGTTAGGTTTAAGTAGTTCTAAGTTCTAGGAGACTGATGACCTCAACTGTTAAGTCCCATAGCGCTCAGAGCCATTTTTTTTAAATTTATACTGTCTACAAGGCAACAGTTCTTTATAACTAGCTTTTTGCACTTGGCTTTGCCCTCACGCTCATGTCACACACACACACACAGACACACACACACACACACACACACACACACACACACACACACACACACACACACACATGAATTTCGTCCTTCAGTTTCATCTGAGTCCGGAGGAGACACGTAATATTCCTCCGGAAGAAGTATTCCAAACATGCTGGACAATTGTTCAATTTTGTAGGTGTGAAAATGGATCAAAAACTCTTAAAGCATTCAGTCAACTATATACTGGAAAAAATACCAACAGCTCGTTTTCGAATATTTTTACGTGTCGCACCGTCTCAGTCCCCTCACCCCCTCCCAACTCACAAGATTATACAGGGCGTTAGGAAACAACCATTACAAACTTCTAGGATTTGTAGAGGGGAGTGAGTACATAATGTTTCGAATAGCAACCCATCTCCAGAAACGTAACATCTCCGTACTATAGCCGTTTGAAAACATGTTTGCTAGGGTAGGTATGCAACAGGGTAGTCATGGCAGGGGGGGGGGGGGGGCGAGGGGTGCTTATATCGGATCGGCTGATTTCATTTGACCTCTATCCTATTTCTACGATCAGGTTCGAGCCTCATTCACGTATGGTTCAAATGGCTCTGAGCACAATGGGACTCAACTTCTGAGGTCATTATTCCCCTAGGACTTAGAACTAGTTAAACCTAACTAACCTAAGGACATCACACACATCCATGCCCAAGGCAGGATTCGAACCTGCGGTCGTAGCGGTCTCGCGGTTCCAGACTGCAGCGCCTAGAACCGCACGGCCACTTCGGCCGGCCATTCACGTATCTGCGAGTGTTAGAGCAACATGGTTGAGAACACGTTTGCAGAATACTCCAACATGATTTTTCTGAATGGCGAAACTCGCGGTAATGGAACAGCTGCTCATCGCCTTTGTCAGGACCGTTCTCCACAACGACCGACTCCATTGCACAAGCCATTCGCTACAATTGGTTCAAATGGCTCTGAGCACTATGGGACTTAACTTCTAAGGTCATCAGTCCCCTAGAACTTAGAACTACTTAAACCTAACTAACCTAAGGACATCACACACATCCATGCCCGAGGCAGGATTCGAACCTGCGATCGTAGCGGTCGCGCGTTCCAGACTGTAGCGCCTAGAACCGCTCGGCCACCACGGCCGGCTCGCTACAATTGCGCAAGGACTTCGCGAAAGGGTGCCTTCACTAGCAGACGCGACTGTGGTGCTCCAAGGAGAGGCCACATACCCGAAATGCATGAGGCCGTACGGTATCACGTTGAAGAAAATCCGCCAACGGGTACAAGAGCAATTTGTTTGGTTATTAATGAGTCCTAGAAGTTTGTTACAGGAATATCCTAACATCCCTTATACAAGTAACGAGTTGTGTTTTTATGTCACCCTTTTTCACCCCCATCCTCAGCCAAAGAGTTGTAAGGGATGTCTCACTGTCGCATTAATTTCGCTCCAGGTAACAGTAAGTGGTACTTGTGGCAAGTTTGGCAGATTTTGTTTTGGGTGTTGCAGAGATATGCTGATATGTCGTAGTCTTTGAATGACTTCCTCTCCCCTCCCCCCCCCCCCCCTCCCCGCCCCCACCTCTGTCCTCCTCCTCCTCTCATAGGGGCAAAACGTCATCGGGATTGTCACCAATGAGCCAGAGACTCCGAAATCTATAGATTTGATACTAATATCGGTTGTTATCAAATATTGTACACGTAGACGCTTCCTATCCTCCATCCCTAGGGGTTGTAGTGGGTCACTATCATTATAGTATGTTTCTGCAAATAATTATTAAAATTATTGTAACCAGACGAAACTACAATCGTTTGGCCACACCTGTGGGTTCTTTGAGTGCTCTGGGAGATGGTTCATTTTTAACTAGAACAGATGAAATATTAGTTAATTTTATCACATGAATGATTAAAAAGATTTGCTTAACTCGGGATAGTTCTTTGCCGCAGAAGAGCGTAGAATATTTACAACTGTCATCGGCTACGAAAGCACCACTTGATGCGTATCACAAACTATTCCCTTGAAGTACAATATTTAACTTTAGCGCAACTACATGTTACACTGAGGCTTCGGACTAATACTGTTCCTTCACGGTGTTGTTGACTGCTGAAGCTGAGGTCACAAACTGGGGCAGAGCTCTTGCCTGTTCGACATTACATTGACTTCAGTGTGAGGGCGCTGCTGTTGCTGAGAAGGGAGGGGTGGTCTTGAGGAGCACTTCTGATTTGTCATTACGGATTGCAGAGAGCTCTTGCTAATGTGTGTGGTATCAATTTATGTTGCTAACTTTGGTGTAGCACTGCGATCTCTGGATAATACCAAACGAATAATACAAATAATGGATCATGTATGTAGAAAGTTGGCTGAAAATTCTCTAGACGTTCTGGTTTTCCTTTTTCACCCAATCCCAAACTCAATCTGTACAGCACTTCTTTCCAGATATGGTAAGGGATATATGTAGCGAGTCTGGTTGAAAATATCCTTTTTTTAACGGGAGATGTGGAGCATACATTCATACATACATGCATTGCTTTTTATAAATACATAGATGATTTTGCGCCTAAAATATCTAGAATAGTTACTAACCTCGGCATGTGCCATTCGGTTGCCCAATTCAGATATTTGTATCAAAATATATATCATTTATGACAGATAGTTTGGGTTTCTTTAAACAGCTTTTGTATTGATAACAAGCCGAGTTACTCCGTTTCGAGAACCCTTGTTGTTGTTGTTTTTTTTTCATCCCTAACCACATAATGAAGCGATTCCCATTTCGTTCACTTGTGGTCTGCAGAACACGCCGTCAGTTTATTAAGTGCTTCTGCCCTAAGGTGTCGTATGAAGCGCTGATTTTAGTCGATTTTATGATAGTTAGTCGATTGTATGTTGTAAATGGAAGGAAAAACAAGCCATTGACCTTCGTCTGTGCGAATGCGCACAGGTTGCCCAAACTCTTACGGGAATCGCCAAAGCGTGCGCGAGTAATGAGTGGATGGGCAAATGTCTGTAAAGTACATTACATATGTAGAATTGTGGACAGTTGGGAATGTGAGTCTCACGGGGGGCGTGCAAGGGATAAGTCCCTGCAGTCGCGCTATTCATCTGTGTCCTCGGTGGCTCAGATGGATGGAGCGTCTGCCATGTAAGCAGGAGATCCCGGGTCCGAGTCCCGGTCGGGGCACATATTTTCAGCTGTCCACATCGAGGTATATCAACAACACCTGTCGGCAGCTGAGGGTTTCAGTTAGTCATCATTTATTCCAGGGAAAAGCTGCACGGTCATCAACAGTATACGTTCTTTCGAGAACAGTTACTGTCTTCGCCGGCCGAAGTGGCCGCGCGGTTCTGGCGCTGCAGTCTCGAACCGCGAGACCGCTACGGTCGCAGGTTCGAATCCTGCCTCGGGCATGGATGTGTGTGATGTCCTTAGGTTAGTTAGGTTTAACTAGTTCTAAGTTCTAGGGGACTAATGACCTCAGCAGTTGAGTCCCATAGTGCTCAGAGCCATTTGAACCATTTAGTTACTGTCTTCATATAAATACTGATACTTTTCTGATGTGCAGTTCCGATAGAGACGCAACTACAGAGATCAGAAGATGATCCAGGGTGAAAGAAACTGGCCATACTGCATTAATTGTGCAACTGGGACTTTTTCTTATGCTCAGTTGCTGGATTCCTACGCGAGGAATATGTCGATTATATTGAAAAGAAGAGGAACAGACAAGTTGGACATTTCCCCCTACGTACCATCGAAGCGTTACACGTGGAACAGATTTAAAGCTCTTAGCTCTGTAGGACGCACCGTTAACGCCTGATTATACGCTCTGAAGCGCTTTAAACGCTAGCTGTGGGTGGCGGTGGTATGAGACAAGGCGAATGAGGCTGGGATAACAGAAACGGATTTATAGCGATGACTAAAGGGAGTACGAAATATGGACGACGGCTTTTGAGAGAGAGAGAGAGAGAGAGAGAGAGAGAGAGAGAGAGAGAGAGGGAGCGAGGGCGGGGGAGGGGGCGAGGGGGAAGAGAGATTTAGTGGGCGCGGAACGCGTGATCTTGGGCGAGACCGCGGCACCCCACGTCGTAATCCTTGCTTAGAGCCACAACATCCGACGCCGTAAATTACGGATTGGCTAGCCGCAACACGCAATTGGGCTCAACGCGCGCGCCGGCTGCCCACCCGTCGGCGAACAACTGCCGGTCGCTGGCGTGACGAATAAATTAGGGGAACTCCGCGATCGGCTGGGGTCACGGAGCTGTCCGTAAGCAGGAGTTAAGAGCAGCGCGCCGTACTGCTGGCTCGGAGGACCGCCGCTCGATGACAGGCGTCAAATAATCGGTCGTAAACCACACCGTGCTGTCTTCCCGCAGCCTATCGGGCAATGCGAGCTGCGGATTTGTTACAGTGCAGGGAAGACTCCACCGGGATCGCCTACACAAAATATGGTTCTGCTTAGGAGGGAGTGTGACAGTTCATTTAAGTGAGCAGCTTAGAATCTACGAGCAGACGCCTATCTCAAGACGTATGTCGCCGAGGAGAACGAGGAGATACGGTCATTTGTGAAGCTGAAAGAAATACGTAAACAGAGGAGCCAATAAAGTATCGGAAAAGGCAGGAAGATTTATCCGTGTTATAACCAGATACTCTGAAATAACACATAGCGTACAGGGTGTCCCGGTAAGCTGAACGCTCCAAATACACTTCTGGAAATTGAAATAAGAACACCGTGAATTCATTGTCCCAGGAAGGGGAAACTTTATTGACACATTCCTGGGGTCAGATACATCACATGATCACACTGACAGAACCACAGGCACATAGACACAGGCAACAGAGCATGCACAATGTCGGCACTAGTACAGTGTATATCCACCTTTCGCAGCAATGCAGGCTGCTATTCTCCCATGGAGACGATCGTAGATATGCTGGATGTAGTCCTGTGGAACGGCTTGCCATGCCATTTCCACCTGGCGCCTCAGTTGGACCAGCGTTCGTGCTGGACGTGCAGACCGCGTGAGACGACGCTTCATCCAGTCCCAAACATGCTCAATGGGGGACAGATCCGGAGATCTTGCTGGCCAGGGTAGTTGACTTACACCTTCTAGAGCACGTTGGGTGGCACAGGATACATGCGGACGTGCATTGTCCTGTTGGAACAGCAAGTTCCCTTGCCGGTCTAGGAATGGTAGAACGATGGGTTCGATGACGGTTTGGATGTACCGTGCACTATTCAGTGTCCCCTCGACGATCACCAGTGGTGTACGGCCAGTGTAGGAGATCGCTCCCCACACCATGATGCCAGGTGTTGGCCCTGTGTGCCTCGGTCGTATGCAGTCCTGATTGTGGCGCTCACCTGCACGGCGCCAAACACGCATACGTCCATCATTGGCACCAAGGCAGAAGCGACTCTCATCGCTGAAGACGACACGTCTCCATTCGTCCCTCCATTCACGCCTGTCGCGACACCACTGGAGGCGGGCTGCACGATGTTGGGGCGTGAGCAGAAGACAGCCTAACGGTGTGCGGGACCGTAGCCCAGCTTCATGGAGATGGTTGCGAATGGTCCTCGCCGATACCCCAGGAGCAACAATGTCCCTAATTTGCTGGGAAGTGGCGGTGCGGTCCCCTACGGCACTGCGTAGGATCCTACGGTCTTGGCGTGCATCCGTGCGTCGCTGCGGTCCGGTCCCAGGTCGACGGGCACGTGCACCTTCCGCCGACCACTGGCGACAACATCGATGTACTTTGGAGACCTCATGCCTCACGTGTTGAGCAATTCGGCGGTACGTCCACCCGGCCTCCCGCATGCCCACTATACGCCCTCGCTCAAAGTCCGTCAACTGCACATACGGTTCACGTCCACGCTGTCGCGGCATGCTACCAGTGTTAAAGGCTGCGATGGAGCTCCGTATGCCACGGCAAACTGGCTGACACTGACGGCGGCGGTGCACAAATGCTGCGCAGCTAGCGCCATTCGACGGCCAACACCGCGGTTCCTGGTGTGTCCGCTGTGCCGTGCGTGTGATCATTGCTTGTACAGCCCTCTCGCAGTGTCCGGAGCAAGTATGGTGGGTCTGACACACCGGTGTCAATGTGTTCTTTTTTCCATTTGCAGGAGTGTAGTTGAAAGCCGGTCCGAGATATCGAAACAATGGCATCAGCAAGTGATAAAGATTTTATTTAATTTTTAATTTATTTCCTGTACCTTGCGCCGGCCGGGATGGCCGAGCGGTTCTAGGCGCTACAGTCTGGAACCGCGCGACCACTGCGGTCGCAGGTTCGAATCCTGCCTCGGGCATGGATGTGTATGATGTCCTTAGGTTTAAGTAGTTCTAAGTTCTAGGGGCCTGATGACCACATAAGTTAAGTCCCATAGTGCTCAGAGCCATTTGAACCATTTAGCCTATAAGCCGGCCGGTGTGGCCGTGCGGTTCTAGGCGCTTCAGTCTGGAACCGCGTGACCGCTACGGTCGCAGGTTCGAATCCTGCCTCGGGCATGGATGTGTGTGATTTCCTTAGGTTAGTTAGGTTTAATTAGTTCTAAGTTCTAGGCGACTGATGACCTCAGAAGTTAAGTCGCATAGTGCTCAGAGCCCATTTAGCCTATACCTTTCATTCTCTCTCCTGAAGATTCTGATGAGAGAGCTTATGATCTTTTTAGCCATAGGCTTGGTCATGCTGATTGTAGTCCATTTATTTGTCAATGAGGAGAAAGGAGAATTTTCAATACGTTATCAAGTGTTCTTTTCTGATTTTGATTTTGAGGGTAGTATGGTAGCTATAATCCATTTCGATGGGATTGTGGTATAACGCCGCTCTTCATCTTACAGTTGAGGAAAACTCCTGTGAAATCTCATCTGTGTTAATGTTGTGGTCACTGTTATTTCCATTTTTTTTTTACGGGTCCTTGACTCACTCCTTAAAAACGAAACCCGTACAGGATAACTTTGTAGTCCGTCCCTCTGTCGGTCTGTCTGCCAAAATTTTAAAAATCTTTTTTCTCAGAAACGGGTAGACGAATCATGTCGAAATTTTTGTCATACACTAAGATCTACGGTCCATTGGCGGTGTGGAAAATCGAAGCTTCTAAGTCAGTGCAATAGAAAGATACAGCCATTTGTATCACATATTTGGATACTCGCAAACTCACGCACCAAAACCTATAGTGTGCTTCCCGTTGGCCTAGAATCACGAAATGTGGCAAGAAGCAATGTTTCACTACAAAAATAAAGCAAAAAAAAACCGTAAACTGTTAACTTGTAATTATATCACAGGAAAAACTATTTCTTTTGTCATTTGTTATACGACTTCAGTATTGAAATTAAAACGGTCTCGAATGTCTGGGAATCTTCAGTGCCGATATCTTGCGAGTATCAGCGTCGATAATGGGCAACTGCCTGTATACGTAGTTAAGTTTGTACGGAACCCTCAGACCGCGAGTCCTACACTCACCTGACCAGTTTTTCATTTTGTCTTTCCTATAAGAGTGGTAGGACATGTTTTGAGGCATCAAGGGATCACAAATTTAGCATTGGAGGGCAGCGTGGAGGGTAAAAATCGTAGAGGGAGACCAAGAGATCAATACACTAAGCAGATTCAGAAGGATGTAGGTTGCAGTAGGTACTGGGAGATGAAGAAGCTTGCACAGGATAGAGTAGCATGGAGAGCTGCATCAAACCAGTCTCAGGACTGAAGACCACAACAACAACAACAATAAGAGATAATTGCTGGTTAGTACTGTTTGCAGTTCTATTTCGTCGTAGTGTTGGTCAGCTTCCTTTAAGACCTGGGCTATTGTATACGGCGGGTAGCTGAGTTAAAAATATTGAAAAATTGAACGTAATGATTTTATCTTTAAGTACGTCCACTGCCGGTGATTTGATACTTAATGTGTTCAGTCTGATTTTATTAACAAGCTCGATGAGTCTGTATTTTAAAAGTTTTATATTGGCTATATGTTATGTGGCTTTGTGTGGCATATACACTACTGGCCATTAAAATTGCTGCACCACGAAGATGACGTGCTACAGACGTGAAATTTAACCGACAGGACGAAGAGGCTGTGATATGCAAATTATTAGCTATTCAGGGCATTCACACAAGGTTGGCGTCGGTGGCGACACCTACAACGTGCTAACATGAGGAAAGTTTCCAACCGATTTCTCATACACAAAGAGCGGTTGACCGGCGATGCCTGGTGAAACGTTGTTGTGATGCCTCGTGTAAGGAAGAGAAATGTATATCATCACGTTTCCGACTTTGATAAAGGTCGGATTGTAGCCTATCGCGATTGCGGTTTATCGTTTCGGGACACTGCTGCTCGCGTTGGTCGAGATCCAATGACTGTTAGCAGAATATGGTGTCGGTGGCTTCAGGAGGGTAATACGGAACGCCGTGCTGGATCCCAACGGCCTCGTATCACTAGCAGTCGAGATGACAGGCATCTCATCCGCATAGCTGTAACGTATCGTGCAGCCACGTCTCGATCCCTGAGTCAACAGATGGGGACGTTTGCAAGACAACAACCATCTGCACGAACAGTTCGACGACGTTTGCAGCAGCATTGACTATCTATCAGCTCGGAGACCATGGCTGCGGTTACCCTTGATGCTGTATCACAGACAGGAGCGTCTGCGATGGTGTACTCAACGACGAACCTGGATGCACGAATGGCAAAACGTCATTTTTTTGGATGAATCCAGGTTCTGTTTACAGCATCATGATGGTCGCATCCGTGTTTGGCGACATCGTGGTGAACGCACATTGAAGGCGTGTATTCGTCTTCGCCATACTGGCGTATCACCTGGCGTGATGGTATGGGAACCATTGGTTACACGTCTCGGTCACCTCTTGTTCGCACTGACGGCACTTTGAACAGTGGACGTTACATTTCAGATGTGTTACGACCCTTCATTCGATCCCTGCGAAACCCTACATTTCAGCAGGATAATGCACGACCGCATGTTGCAGGTCCTGTCCGGGCCTTTCTGGATACAGAAAATGTTCGACTGCTGCCGTAGCCAGCATATTCTCCAGATCTCTCAACCAATTGAAAACGTCTGGTCAATGGTGGCCGAGCAACTGGCTCGTACAATACGCCAGTCACTACTCTTGATGAACTGTGGTATCGTGCTGGAGCTGCATGGGCAACTGTACCTGTACACGCCATCCAAGCTCTGTTTGACTCAATGCTCAGGCGTATCAAGGCCGTTATTACGGCCAGAGGTGTTTGTTCTAGGTACTGTTTTCTCAGGATCTATGCACCCAAATTGCGTGAAAATGTAATCACATGTCAGTTCTAGTATAATATATTTGTCCAATGAATACCCGTTTATCATTTGCATTTCTTCTTGGTGTAGCAACTTTCATGGCCAGTAGTGTATATGTACTAGACCTTGTAACTGTTCTTAGGGTTTTTCCTTTTTTGCTGAATATCGTTTCTTTGATTAGGGTTAGTATCTAGACAGGTGCCGCGTATTCGAGAATTCGTGTAATGAAGGTCTTGTATGGCTGTATTAACGTTTCGTTTAAAGCTCTGTTAAGGTGTTTTTGAAACACTAGCTCCTTTTTGTACTGTGATTTATACTTTTAACTCTATTTTGTCTAACGAGAAGTTGAAGAAAATGCAGGTTTAAAAAAAAAATTACAACGTTCTTTTTTAACTAAACTAGCGAGCTTGTGAAAAGGGGAGTACCATGATATGACAGTCGCCAATATTCGCGATAAAACTTATATCACAATGATCAGGGAGAAAAAATTGTGGTAAGTTCCTTCGGGACCAAACTGCTAAGATCATCCGTCCCTAGGCTTATACACTACTTAATCTAACTTAAACTAAGTTACGCTATGGACAACACACACACACACACACACACACACACACACACACACAGACACCCATGCCCGAGGGAGGACTCCTCGAACCTTTGGCGGGGGGGGGGGGGGGGGGGGAGGGGGGGAGCGCGAACCGTGGCATAACGCCCCCTAGACCGCGCTGCTACCCCGCGCGACCAATGATCAGCGAAACGTGCAAAGGAGGCGACGAAATCTGTAGGAATACCGCATTTCCTGTTTCTCTCTCTGTTTTTGTTGTACACGATGTTTGAAAGTGGTGGAAGTAAAATCTCATACACTGACAGATTTCGACTTCTCGTTTCGCAAATCCCTGTGCCGTTATCTAAAAAAGAGCCACTACGGACATTAACATTTGTTATATCCGTATAGTCGTCTTCCTTGGAGCTACGAAATGCTGTTAAAATTATGCATTATTTAGATAACAAATTTATTTCAGTATCTCGGCAGATAAAAGGTTACGAGTGTTACCACCCTGAAAAATACTTTGATGCTTGCACACACTGAAAAATGTTTTAATTATATCGCTTATAAAATATTAGCGTTGCCTTTCTTCCGACATTACGTATATGGATTGCACAGCAGTGTCTCTTACGACAGGAAACATTGTTACTTTGCATACTGTGCCAAAAATGCGATTACTACCGTGGTTTATCTTGATTTCTGCGATTATTGCAACCTGGAAGTGCAACACGATACCAGGAGAATCAAGTTATTCCTCACACATGTTGGCAACGTAACATGCCTGAGCTTTGACTGTCCGATGCACACATTGGCAATCTTCCCGATCACGCTGCCGCGTGCACCGTGGTCACCTGCTTGGAAAAATGTGCGTCGTTTTAATGTTAGCTTTCGTCTCGTCCAAGTTCTGATGCTCTGCTAACGGTCATGCTACTTCTGAATTTGTAAGAGCTGCACGTTCATTGTATTAGGAACACAGCATTCTGGGCCTGTATGATGGCTACCTCTAGTAAAAACCGTATTTAACCTACACACAAGTAAAAGGAACATGAAAAAACGGTAGAATTCTTTTCGTATGCTTTTCTTATTTCCTTTTACTTAACCAGAGTCGAAACAAGGCCCCGGGAGTAGACAACATTCCATTAGAACTACTGACGGCCTTGGGAGAGCCAGTCCTGACAAACCTCTACCATCTGGTGAGCAAGATGTATGAGATAGGGGAAATACCCTCAGACTTCAAGAAGAATATACTAATTCCTATCCCAAAGAAAGCAGGTGTTGACAGATGTGAAAATTACGGAACAATCAGTTTAGTAAGTCACAGCTGCAAAATACTAACGCGAATTCTTTACAGACGAATGGAAAAACTAGTAGAAGCTAACCTTGGGGAAGATCAGTTTGGATTCCGTAGAAATGTTGGAACACGTGAGGCAATACTGACTCTGCGACTTATCTTAGAAGAAAGATTAAGGAAAGGCAGATCTACATTTCTAGTATTTGTAGACTTGGACAATGGAATACTCTCTTTCAAATTCTAAAGTTGGCAGGGGGAAAATACAGGGAGCGAAAGGCTATTTACAATTTGTACAGAAAGCAGAAAGCAGATGGCAGTTATAAGAGTCGAGGGACATGAAAGGGAAACAGTGGTTGGGAATGGAGTGAGGCAGGGTTGTAGCCTCTCCCCGATGTTATTCAATCTGTATATTGAGCAACCAGTAAAGGAAACAAAAGAAAAAGTCAGAGTAGGTATTAAAATCCATGGAGAAGAAATAGGAATGGACAGTATCTTGAAAGTAGGATATAAGATGAGCATCAACAAAAGCAAAACGAGGATAATGGAGTGTAGTCGAATTAAGTCGGGTGATGCTGAGGGAATTAGATTAGGAAATGAGACACTTAAAGTAGTAAAGGAGTTTTGCTATTTAGGGAGTAAAATAACTGATGATGGTCGAAGTAGAGAGGATATGAAATGTAGACTGGCAATGGCAAGGAAATCGTTTCTGAAGAAGAGAAATTTGTTAACATCGAGTACAGATTTAAGTGTCAGGAAGTCGTTTCTGAAAGTATTTGTATGGAGTGTAGCCATGTATGGAAGTGAAACATGGACGATAAATAATTCGGACAAGAAGAGAATAGAAGCTTTGGAAATGTGGTGCTACAGAAGAATGCTGAAAATTAGATGGGTAGATCACATAACTAATGAGGAGGTATTGAATAGATTTGTAGAGAAGAGAAATTTGTGGCACAACTTGACTAGAAGAAGGGACCGGTTGGTAGGACATGTTCTGAGGCATCAAGGGATCACAAATTTAGCGTTGGAGGGCAGCATGGAGGGTAAAAATCGCAGAGGGAGACCAAGAGATGAATACACTAAGGAGATTCACAAGAATGTAGGTTGCAATCAGTACTGGGAGATGAAGGAGCTTGCACAGGATAGATTAGCATGGAGAGCTGCATCAAATCAGTCTCAGGACTGAAGACCACAACAACAACAACAACCAGAACTCTGTACAAATATTAATCACTAGCTGAAAAACCCGACATTTGCAGGGTATTAATTTTGCCAATTTTCTGTTAGAAACGAAAACAAAAAAATGATATGTGTTTGTAGTGTAATATCGAAAAGAAATTCATTTCCATTGATTCGTGAAAACGTCTTTGAAATTACAAAACTGTAGTACAAAGGAATACGGATACTGCACAAATGTTTAAGTTCAGTATCCAAATTAAGAAACATAGTACGAAAAATACAAATTCTTTTTAATGTTTATGTAACTCAGAACTTGGTTGTGAACAATGTTTCTTATTACATGTCCAGGCAGCTGAGGGCAGCTGCTTCGTGTGTCTTTAATGCGATTTTGTAAACGTCTCTACGGCAACAAATCTTCATAGCTCTATAGACGTCTACTGTTTTTGCCTACACACGTTCGCACTTCGCAGCTGAAAGCAGTCAAAAGCGACAACTCGTGCCATGGATTTACGTAAGTTGACTCGACTATAGGAGTGCCTTAGTAGTAAAGAACAAATGTATTAAAACTTCAAACATCTCAGTGTTTATGACGTCATATCTCTTGAAAAATGTGTCGTACAACATGAAACACGTATGTAACATAGCAGCGATGGCGAGGCATTGTAGCATCTGTGACCAGAGAGTATGCGCTTGACCGCGCGAGTGTTGCGAGCGGTTCTCTGTCAGTAGTAGTCGTTGCGAGTCTGTAGCTCTGTCTAGTTGAGAGCAGTACTCAGTCTGTAGTCGTCATGCAGAGGGGTCGGTCAGTAGTAGCAGCCCAGTGCGGTTGTGTGATGTAGGCGGTCGGCAACACTGGTCAAGATGGTGAATAAGGTATACCATTAATTAATATAATCATTAGATAATGTAAAAATTTATTTATTGTAATTATTCTCCAACAAGTCCCCCAATAATAATTTTTATTTCAAAAGCATTTTCTCAAAAATTTAATTTTTTATTGAACTCAAGATTTCGTTGCACTTCCCATTTCATTCCACTTCTTTTGAAGAAAAATTCCACTAAAATCACAAAAAAAAGAGAATATTATTATTTGCAATGCAGTTCCTCCAAGCGGTGCGCAACAACAAGAGCAGATATGTGACATCCATTTATTCTGAGGTAAGATTTTTATTCTGATTGTTTTACACAGGGCCAAAGACCGATATTTCGGTTTAATTAAATTTTCTTATCACTGAATGGACTTTAATTTTTCATCAGGAATTTATATTTGAGTCAGATTGCGAATTTCACATTTTTGTTGCCATTGTCAGTGCATTTCATTGTGGGCAGGTTACGCTTAGCGCAATGTCCATCAGCATTTCTAATTAGTATCGTCCTTTCTTTTAAAATTTTTGTGGGGAGGTTACACTTGGCCCCCATTTCTATTAAGTATTGTCAATTTTATTTCTTTTAAAATTACGGTGGGGAGGTTACACTTGGCGACACCCAGTCCAGGATCGAATTTCGTTGAGAGTCTTTTGAGCAACAGTCAGATATCTGCTCTTATTTGCTTAGATATAATTAGGATTTGGCGCTACGCTTTTAATAATATTGTGACTTTCTCTCTACAGGTCAACGGCAATTTGTTGCTTTGTTGTATTTGTGTGTTGTTTTTGCATTTGTGCTTATTGTTTTGTGAATATTTGTGACTGTTGCAAAAATGCCGCGAAAGACTGTGAATAGTGTATCGCGAGGTATTACGAACGAAATTACCGGCTCAAACGACTCTACCGATAGGACATGTGACACGCAGTGTAATGATGACAATCCTGCGTTCACTAACAATCTGTGCATTACATCCACTAGTGATGACTTTCACCTTAATGATGAACAAACGAACTCAATTGTCTCGTGTGTTAACTTGACGACAATTGATGACGCGGAGCGGTCTATAGTAATGAGCGCTGCCGAGCTTAACACACCCGATTTAGAAAATCCAAGTAATGTACAGACAAATTTGTCTAATGAAAATGAACAGGATACTGAAAGTACGACGGATTTATTTAATTCCGAAATAATGTCTGACAGTGTACATCCGACTGCTCAGAATAACCAAATGGTTACAGTAAGCGTGAAAGTTCCAGATCCACCACTAAACAGCACAGAGAGTATAAACGCTAACTTTGGCTTTGAACAAATCATGGTAAGATTGCTACAACAACAGAGTGAAGATATCAAACAACAATTTAGTGAACAGGATAAAAAATTTAATAAAATCGATGAAAATTTCAAACAACAGAACGAAAAACTTGACAATAATGACAAAAAACAAGACAAACTTAGTGAACAGGTCAGACAACAGAGTGAAGATTTTAAACAACTTAGTGAACAGGTCAAACAAGATAATGAAAAACTCAATCAACAGTTAAATGAAAAATTAGACGACAGTTCCAGACAGCTTAGTGAACAAATAAGAGCCGTTGCCGCGCAGTGTCATGACACTAAGGAACAGTTGCGAGTGGAAATTGAGGCTTGTTCACGAAAAAATAGCGAAGAAATTAAGTCTGTTGCGCAAGAATTAAGAGAAATGCAAACAGTCGCAACAGAAACACTCAGAGACGAAATTAGCGGAGTCGCTAAACAGTGCTCTGAAAAAGCTACACAATTACGGGACGAGTTTAGAGCAATGACGGTAGAACTTTCGCGCACTATGGACGCAAAGATAGACGCGAAATTCGAACAGCAGAACACTCAGATTAACGAGCGCTTTAATCAGCACATACAGAACAGTGATACGCGTTTCCGCAGATTTATTCAGGATCAAAACAAAGTAAAACGACAAGTCATGGAAACAATCACTGCACAAAGACAAGAGGACAAACGTAAAATATTCGCGAAAGCGAAGACGTATGTAGACAATAATATTACTACAGTGTCCGACAAAATTAATACCATAGAACAATTGAACGCGGAATTACGGGATGAAATTTCTGACCTTAAATCAAAAACAGATACACACACAGTAAATATTCAAACAGTGACAGATAGATTCGAACAATTAGATCTAACACAGGATTGTGATGTTATCAAAGGTGATGTTAAAAAACTGAGCGAAACTACGCGCAAGTTGCAAAAACAGATTAATGCGTCTGATTCTAAAACCGATGATCAGGTTAAAATACTGACTGAAAAATGTGATGAATTGGCCAGTCGTATTGATGCTATCGAAAATACTAATGACAATAAATCAGACGATACTGCACCGGTTTCATTTATCCAAACGCCTGAATTTCAAAATTTACAGCAGACAATTAATGAGATCGATTCATCTAACAACACGTTACGTAGGAAGTTATCAAATTTACAACAAGAAGTAACAGAAATGAAAAACACTTCTGTTAATAATACACAACAGACGCCACTTTATGAACATGTGTCAGACTCACGCAGCGCGTATAATTTGGGTAATCTGCAGAGAGTACGGGACTTAGATTCCGAACAACCACAGTTCAATAGATACTCTTACGATCCTGAACCTGTTCCATCATGCAGAGATGATAACTTCGACTACAAACATTTTCTGTCAGTGAGAAAGTTTAAGGTTTTCAAAAACGATAGAACGCAGATTCACCCACTGGATTGGATTCAACAGTTTAGCTTTGCTCTTCCACCGACTTGGCCTGTAACACATAAACTTGAATTTATTTGCAGTTTTTTGGAAGGCGAACCGGCAACTCGTATGAGACCGATCGCGAGACAGTGTTACTCGGTAGAGGAATTTCAGAATGCTTTTCTGTCAGCGTACTGGTCGAAGACGACACAGCGCGGAATTAAAGACCAACTAATTAGTTTGCCAAACTACGAGAACTCAAATTTTCCCAGTGTAACGCAATTTTTTGAGCACATGGTACAACAAAACCAGTACCTAAGTGAACCGTACAGTGAATCTGCACTTATACAACTATGCATCTCTAAATTACCACGGTCATTACGAGTGTCACTTCTAACGGGCCAGCAAAAAGAAAACATTTCAGCATTCAGAGATCTTTTACAGCTCTTGGAAGTACAGCAATCCGATTATTCTTTTGTAAACAAAAACTTTTCGAGTAACAACCAAGGTCAACAACAGTACTGCAATTATGATCAGGGACGTAATTCCAATCGGAAAGATAGCAGACGCTTTAGGAACAACAACTACCAAAACCTTAATAACAGGCAAAATTCTAATTATCAATACCGTCAAAATTTTCAGCAACAGGAACAACACTTTAGTAACAATAGAGGTGTTTCACAACAACAACATCAAAACCAGCCGGTTAACATACCTAACCAACAATGGAATACACAAGGTCAACCAGGCTTTAATGTTTCGCCGCGTGGACGTATAGCCCCTGGTCCAACAAATAGTAACGTACGTCAGCAAGGAAACAACTACGTACAAAGAAGACAGTATTTCAATTCCTATCGTAATGCACCGTATAGGAATGACTATTACGACAGACGTAAAAATAATGAGGACAATTTTCAGCGAACATCTAACAACAGTCGGTCATACCAACAGCAAAATCATACGCAAGAACATATTCTCATGAATGAACCCGACAGTAGGTACCATCCAGAGCGTAACACGCCTGGAAGAAGTAATAGGACAGTTCAAATAGTCGAAATGCCACAGAATCCTCCTAATAATAATAACACGTCAGATAGAATCTGACTAAATACTGCACAGGACGCATCTTCTAATAACACAAGCACTACCTTAGACACGCAAAATGTTGTTCACGAAAATGTAATTACTTTTGACGACATCAGAGACACTCTTTTACAGGAAAGACCAGTTATTCAGAAAACCATTTCACATCCTGTTATCGAAATTAAAATTGGTTCATCGAAATTTTCAGCAGTAATCGATTCCGGATCACCTATATCAGTAATTAATGAGGAGACTTTCAACGAGTGCAACAAAGAGAATACTTATCCGACGTTACCTTTAGGCAAAACAAAAGTGAAAGGAGCAGTATCGAGTAAAGGTGTAGACGTTAAATTACAGACGCATTTATCATTTTGTATTGGAGGTCATACTTTCCACTCTAATTTTTGGATTGTTCCTTTATTGACAACAGACATAATTTTAGGCACGAATTTTCTGGTACAACACGATGCAGTTATCGACTTTCAGAATTCTTATTTAATGTTAAAGGATGAAAATGTACAATTGGCTTTAGAATTTCAGCACTCTTTATCTGCGGAAGAACAAACAATTAACCGCACAGAGGTGATTTCCGCAACACGTAACATAGACTGTAATCCCACATTGTTCACGGATACGTACGTACATAACTATAATAGTCCAGACGAAGCTGACTACGACGTTATGCAATTGATTTCTGATAAGGTTAAAGAGAGCAGTGCAACTACAGACGACGAACGAACGCAATTACATAAAATTCTTTTACAGCAAGCTCCAGTTTTTGACAACATTCCTGGTACTATGTCCGGCTTTATGTATGAATTTCAAGTCAAACCGCACGACACATTTAAAGCAAAGCATTATCCTATTCCGTATATTCATAGAGAACAAGTTAAAAAAGAATTGCAGGATATGCTTGATCAGGGAATTATTGAACCAGCAGTTAGTCCGTACATAAACCCGCTACATATTGTTAAGAAAAAAGATGGCTCACTTCGCCTTGTACTTGATTCACGTCACATTAATGACATTATTATTAATGAAACAGATCGACCACAGACATTAGAGGAACTTTTACAGAAATTTCACGGTACAGCTATTTATTCCACATTAGATTTGAAATCGGGATTTTGGCAAATTCAACTCCATCCGAATTGTAGAAAATACACAGCATTTCTCTGTTTTGGCGACTGTTATCAATTTTGCAAACTACCGTTCGGCTTAACTATTTCTTCTGCAGCTTTTATTCGCGGTTTGAACACAATACTTCCGACAGAACTTAGAGACAGAATCACGACGTATGTAGACGACATTCTTATAGCAGAAGCTAATTGGTCTGAACACAATCTGGTTCTTGAACAACTGTTACAAACTTTTTATGCACAAGGACTTACAGTTAATCTTAGTAAATCGCACTTTGGCAAAACTTCTATAAAATTTCTTGGACACGTGATTTCAGCAGAAGGCATTGCGCCTGATCCAGAAAAACTTCAGGCTCTACGTGACATTAGTGTTCCTACGACGAAGAAGCAATTACGCAGTTTTTTGGGCTTAATTAACTTTTTTCGTAAATTTATTCATCACTCTGCTTTAGACACACCCAGATTATGTCAATTAACAGGTAAAAACAGTATTTGGTCTTGGGATAAGCAAGCACACTCTGAATTCATGAACCTGAAACATGCTCTGTTGAATGCTCCACTTTTATCGCACCCAGATCTTACCAGAAATTTTTCCATTGCTACCGACAGTTCCAACACCGCTTTAGGCGTACACATTTTCCAGGAAATAGAAGAAGATGGCTCTATAGTAATTAAAAACATCGCATTTGCAAGCCGCATTTTGTCACCTGCTGAACGAAATTATTCCGTCACAGAACTTGAAACATTATGCGTTGTATGGGCTTTTACGAGATTTCGGCACTTTCTTTATGGCAGACATACCACCGTCTACACAGACCATAGAGCGATACAATTTTTACTTTCGGCTAAATTTACTCACGACAGATTAAGTAGATGGAAACTTTATTTACAAGAATTTAATTTTACAATAGTTCACATTCCCGGCACGCAAAATGTTATAGCAGACGCACTATCGCGTTCTCTCAGCAACAATCAGCAAGACGTAGCAACCAACTTCTGCAAAACAAATTTCAGTGTCATGTACATTCAGCAAGTTGCATTTGAAAACTTTATTTCATCGTCATTACAGGACATAGCACAAGAACAAAACAAAGACAACGTGTGGAAAGAAATTAAACAGCTTTGGCAAGATAAGAATAATGTTACGATTAGGAACCACTACACTGTACGCAATGACATTCTGTTTCGCCGCTCTCATCCTGACAGCAACAATTGGTTATTATGCATTCCTGACGAACTGGTTAACAAACTAATTTGGTACACTCATTTAAGTTACGCACATTACGGAGCAAGAAAATGTTTTCTTATACTGAGACAGAACTGTTATTTTGCCAACATGGAGAAACGTATACGACGAGTTTTAGCGTCTTGTAAAATTTGCCAGAAAGCTAAATCAGACACCATTTCACATATTCCTCCTTTATATCCCATTATACCTGTTAAATTAAGACACATGGCCGCAGTAGATATTTTTGGTCCAATTCCGAGAACTAACAGAGGTTTTTGCTACATTTTTGTCGCTGTTGAGCTCACTTCAAAATTTGTTACTTTCACTCCGTTACGCAAAGCTACTGCCAAAACTGTTTCAAATGCATTTGTAAAACATTTTCTATTTCATGTAGGGCATGTAATGAAAGTAATTTCTGACAATGGATCTCAATTTCGTAGTAGCGTATGGACACGCATGTTACGAGCTAGAAACATTTCTCCGATTTATATATCCAAGTACCACGCTTCTTCGAACCCCTGTGAAAGATTAATGAAAGAAATTGGTAAGCTGTGCCGAATATACTGCCACAAAAGACATATTGATTGGGATACACACATACTCTCATTCCAAGATGTAATTAATTCCATTCCAAATGAATCCACTATGCTATCTCCGACTGTTATACTGAAAAACGTTGAACCACCAAACAAAATTAAAGAATTAATAGAATTTCCCAAAAGTCGTCGCCTACGACACCACGAAATAATTAACATTGCGCTGAACAACATCAAAAGTGCCGCAGAGCGACGGAGAAGACAGCAAAAACAGGTTTGTAGACGCCGAGACTTTCACGTTGGACAGAAAATATTAGTACGTACACACTATTTATCCAGTAAATTAAAAGGTAAGTGCAGTAAATTTGAACTTCTATACGCAGGTCCATATCGGATTCGCAGCATCCCTCACCCCAATGTTGTACATGTCGAAACTTTGAGAACTAGAAAATCGAAAGGCAATCACCATATATCAAACATTAAACCGTTTATTGAGTGAAACCACTGTATGATTCAACACACTATGATGCCATTTACTAATGCAATTAAATTCACCTGACTAATTACTGATGATTATCGTATTTTTTCTTGGCAAGTGCCCGGCAAGGTAAGGTTAGCAGGTCGCTTTTCTTGTCGTTACACATCAGACCGTGCACATTTTCCACTTTTTTGTGTATATGATTGTACTCCAGTATTGTTTGTATGTATTGTGAAATAGTTAAGATATAACACACACCAGTCGACTTTGACATTTTTTTTTTTTGCCTTATGACGTCTCAACATCGTGACTGTTAAACATTTTTTTTTGCTACTGCATTGTATTATTCTGTGTACATTTTTGCATCTGAACACTGTCAACGTCTTTAACATACTACGTTTTCTGTCATGTTATGCTGTATAGTTAATTGTGTCACCAAAAACCAGTCATTATTTAATGGGTATATGATTTAAATGCAGGACATTAATCTCTGTTCATCAATTTCAGAAAGAAATGATGTATGTAAGAAATAAATTCAACAGGAATGGGAATTTCACCTACGGAATAAACGGAAGGAGATGCAATAACTTTATGAGGAAGAGTAAATGGATCAGGATTAACAAACATTAACAAGAATATACTGTACTCATCACAGAATAGCAGTCTTAACTAATTTTTTCTTTCAGATTACAAGGTGATTGATGCAGGCTGTCAGACTGAACTACACATCTTAGTTTTAGTGATGAAATATGCTAGAGATAAGGAATAGTTGTATAGTGAGTAATAAAGTGATTTTTTGCAGATGATAATGAATGCTGACGAATAATGATGAAGAATATGCTGTTATGAATAATGAAGTTTTTCTTTACAGGTGATGATGATAATGAAGTTATGATAATATGGATAATGAAGTGATGGATAATGAAGTTTTTTCTTTACAGATGAGGATAATGTTGAAGTAATGTATTTATGCTACGTAGTTATTTAAGTATTTGTTGCAGTTTGCTTTGACAGCAGGTGTTACATTGCATAGTAGGATGACTGAAAGTTTTGGAAAGGACAGCTATGGAACACATTTTTATACACACTTCACTGCCTGTTAATTCGAAGTTCACTACTTTTCAGCATAGTGTGCGTTTCTTCTTTCAGGTCAATAATCCGTTTTTGTATTTTTTCCAGGAGAAGTTTTTCATGACACTTACTAAACCTGTTACTTATTATACCTGTTCTAGTACTTGCATTTTTATATTTTTAACCATTTGTGTCTATCATTTATAAATGTGATCACATATACTGCCTTGTTACATAATCTTGCTACAGCTGACTCATGACGAATGACGTTACCTATCCTCATTTGCTGCAATAGGTCAAAAGCAAATAGTGTTATGTTTCAGCAATTAATTATCGATCCCAACGCAATGCATTGCTAACAAAAAAAAAATAAAATGTATTAACAGTCCCAAATAGTGATACCAGTTTATGATAATTCTGAATAATACTGATCAACTCTGAATAGTATGTCACTTGAGTAATGACCTCTTAATGAGACTATATTCAAAATAATGCTTTGTCACTAGCTAATAACTGACACTGTTTATTGTAATGATACCACTTATAATGCCTGTGATTATTAATGCTTTGATTGTAATTAACTGATTTTAATAATGACTTTGTAATGGTCTGAATACTACTGAAGGAGGAACACTGTTTATTGTAATGTTACCACTTATAATGCCTGTGATTATTAATGATTTGACTGTAATTAACTGATTTTTAATAATGACTTCGTAATAATCTGAATAATACTGAATGATGATTCTATTCAATACTTGCTGGCCACTGAGTGCCAATAATTAATGTCACTCCACGAATTGTTATTAATTATGCCATTGATTAGCTCTTGTTTCCAATGTTGATACTTTGTTGTTGGAAATGAATGTGACTGTTTCATAATGCTTTGTAATTAGGAAAAGACTAATGATTCTTAATAGATTGGAATGACACATAATTAATTAACTATGGTACTGTTTAATAATGCTTTGTAATTAGGAGAAGGCTAATAATTCTTAATATATTGGAATTTCAAATGATTAATTAACGATGCCATACTTTGTTGTTGGAAATGAATGTGACTGTTTCATAATGCTTTGTAATTAGGAAAAGACTAATGATTCTTAATAGATTGGAATGACACATAATTAATTAACTATGGTACTGTTTAATAATGCTTTGTAATTAATTACGGCTAATAATTCTTACTATATTGAAATGACAAATGATCAATTAATTAACTGTAATTAGACAAATGATTAATTAACGACAAATGATTAATTAACTGTAATTAGACAAATGATTAATTAACTGTAATTAGACAAATGATTAATTAACGACAAATGATTAATTAACTGTAATTAGGCAAAGGCTAATGATTATTGGAATGACAAATGATTAATTAACTGTAATTAGGAGAAGGTTAATGATTCTTGATTATACTCTGTAACTGAAAAGAATGCGATTATTTCATAATACTTTGTAACCAGGAAAAGAAGGCTACTGATTCTATGTAAAACAATCAATGAACATTTTTCTGTAATACTACATACTTGGTACAGAAATGTTCAATAACTGGGCTATGAATGCCACAAACTACTAATTAAGTCTGTAATTATCAATATTATGTGACTTGATGTCCTTCACCTCATAAGCTGACTACCCTGAATTACTGCAATGTCCATTTGTCCTGTTTATCCTAGTGATCATGGAGCACTATCTTTGGTCTTGCACTAATTCTACGTTGGTGTGCCTTGTAAGAGTGTGGTGTTGACACGACATGCTGTCCACCACCATGAGCGATGAAGACATTATTATGGTCCCACTGTTTGGTGTACCTAATGTACTGCCAAAATGAAAACATGGAACATTACTACGACAGTTCAGTGTCTTGGCTACACTGATAAATTCTGATGGGAAAAGAACTTCAAGTTGTGTCACTTGGTGTTGTACTTCTGTGGAAAGATATGGACTTTCAGAGCAGCTGTGTGCAATCTAAAGTGCTACAACCATGATGCAATCCTTCCCTTTCCTATCCTGATTCTTGTCACATAAAAAAAAAAAAAAAAAATTTTTTTGGTAACATCATTTATGTTCATAGGTTATACATTTTTCGATTCGCTGAACTCCAATGCGAGTACACTTATGTCACTTGTCAACATAATATTTTTTGCCAGTCTGTTTATTTGTTCTGCATATGCTAAAGAATTTTTTCAGTGCCTGTGCACTTTATTATCTGTCAAATAATTTGTATATACTTTTGTGATTTGCTACTATGTTTTGTACTCACATTTTGTCTTTGTCTGATATATTTTGTACTTAGTGCGTGTGCACAACATTTACTTTATGTACTACATCTAATTATTCTTGCCAGTCTGTTTATTTGTTCTGCATATGCTAAAGAATTTTTTCAGTGCCTGTGCACTTTATTATCTGTCAAATAATTTGTATATACTTTTCTGATTTGCTACTATGTTTTGTACTCACATTTTGTCTTTGTCTGATATATTTTGTACTTAGTGCGTGTGCACAACATTTAAATATTCTGTAAGTTGTAGAATTTTGTTAATTAAAGAAAAATTTTGCCGCGCTTGGCAAGTCCAAATGACTCACCATCGCTGCCAAATTTTTGCCCCCCCAGTGGAGGGTTATGAAACACGTATGTAACATAGCAGCGATGGCGAGGCATTGTAGCATCTGTGACCAGAGAGTATGCGCTTGACCGCGCGAGTGTTGCGAGCGGTTCTCTGTCAGTAGTAGTCGTTGCGAGTCTGTAGCTCTGTCTAGTTGAGAGCAGTACTCAGTCTGTAGTCGTCATGCAGAGGGGTCGGTCAGTAGTAGCAGCCCAGTGCGGTTGTGTGATGTAGGCGGTCGGCTACACTGGTCAAGATGGTGAATAAGGTATACCATTAATTAATATAATCATTAGATAATGTAAAAATTTATTTATTGTAATTATTCTCCAACAAGTCCCCCAATAATAATTTTTATTTCAAAAGCATTTTCTCAAAAATTTAATTTTTTATTGAACTCAAGATTTCGTTGCACTTCCCATTTCATTCCACTTCTTTTGAAGAAAAATTCCACTAAAATCACAAAAAAAAAGAGAATATTATTATTTGCAATGCAGTTCCTCCAAGCGGTGCGCAACAACAAGAGCAGATATGTGACATCCATTTATTCTGAGGTAAGATTTTTATTCTGATTGTTTTACACAGGGCCAAAGACCGATATTTCGGTTTAATTAAATTTTCTTATCACTGAATGGACTTTAATTTTTCATCAGGAATTTATATTTGAGTCAGATTGCGAATTTCACATTTTTGTTGCCATTGTCAGTGCATTTCATTGTGGGCAGGTTACGCTTAGCGCAATGTCCATCAGCATTTCTAATTAGTATCGTCCTTTCTTTTAAAATTTTTGTGGGGAGGTTACACTTGGCCCCCATTTCTATTAAGTATTGTCAATTTTATTTCTTTTAAAATTACGGTGGGGAGGTTACAAACAATATATTTGTGCAGTTCGTTGCGAATAGAGCTAGTAGCACAGAAGCAATAAATTTAAACGTCATGCATGATGCGGCAGTCTTTCACGCATTTTATTATTTATGACATCATATCTGCTAAACTATGATAGGTATGTGGTTCTTATCCCCACAACGAACGTAGCCTGACGGCAAAGGATATGTGTACCAATTCCGGGAAATCTATCAAATGACTCTGAGCACTATGGGACTCAACTGCTGAGGTCATTAGTCCCCTAGAACTTAGAACTAGTTAAACCTAACTAACCTAAGGACTTCACAAACATCCATGCCCGAGGCAGGATTCGAACCTGCGACCGTAGCGGTCTTGCGGTTCCAGACTGCAGCGCCTTTAACCGCACGGCCACTCCGGCCGGCCCGGGAAATCTATCCAGTGGTTTAGGAGGAGATGGGGAACACACACACACACACACACACACACACACACACACACACACACACACACACATATTTTGATAATATGTGAAGATCTATGTTAATGGACTTCCATATGAGCAGACGCTAGTCAGCAGATCAATTTTGAAATTTTATTACTGCAAGATGTACCCTGCCATCATGATTACACATCTCTGTTGCACTGAAAGTTCTGATACTGTCACAAAACATGCTTTTAACGCCCAAAATACACCGATGAGCTGAAGTAGATTCTATAAGTCCTTAGTAGGTTGCGGAAGTATGTGGCACCAGAAGTCTAGGCGCAAATCACACAACTCCCGTGTATTACCGAACGATAGTTTGTGGGCTCGGAACTGACGACTGATAGCGTTCCACGTAAGATCCATCGGCTTCGCATCGTGTGCATTTGGTGGCGAAAATATCAACGTGAGTTTACTATCATGCACCTCAAACCACTGTAGTACGATTCTGGCCTTGTGACTCAGATGATTAACCTGCTGGAAGATGCTATAGCCGTAGGAGAAGAGGTCAGACATGGAAAAGATGCATGTGGTCCACAATAACGGTCACGTAGTGCACAGTTATAACGGTGCCTTCGATTACTACCACAAGTTCCATGGAAACACAGGTTAATGTCCTTCATAACTTAACACATAATACCCACCAGCCCGTATCCGCGGCGCGGTACATGTTTCGAGCAGCAATTTGCCTGGCTGACGGCGTATCCGGACATAATCATCGACTTGGTGTAACATGGAACGTGGTTCACCCGAACAGGTGACACATTTCTATTGATTAAAGGTCGAATCTCTGATACCGTACCCAGTGCAGTCGTAACTGACGATGTCCAACACGCAACGGGTTGTCTACCGCGGAGCTCCATATTCAACAATGTGCGCGTGAAACATTCGTACATGCACCAGTTCTGTACACTGTCAGATCTGCTACACATTGTCACCTATCCGGCTTGACAGAGCTGGCATGCATCAGACCTCCACATCCTGTCAGGTTTGGACGTCCAACACCTTGTGGGTACTCGTGATTTCACGGGCCTTGCGCTTTCCACAGAGGCTGACGACAGTAGAACGCGAACGGCCGACCAGCTTCGCAGTTTCCGAGATGCCCATTCGCAGGCGCCTGACCATAAAACCTGACCTTCAAAATGAAGGTGTGTGAAATCTTGTGGGACTTAACTGCTAAGGTCATCAGTCCCTAAGCTTACACACTACTTAACCTAAATTATCCTAAGGACAAACACACAGACACACACACACCCATGCCCGAGGGAGGACTCGAACCTCCGCGGGTACCAGCCACATAGTCCACGACTGCAGCGCCTTAGACCGCATGGCTAATCCCGCGCGGCAGCCTGACCTTCGTCAAAGTCGCTTATGTCAGTGGATTTCCTCCTTTGTCGTCGCTAGAATGATGCCTCATTCGTCTCTTCTCAGCTTATAAGTATACTTTTCTTACGGCTTGCAATCTCGCGGTGGGCAGTAGTCTTAATGTTCTGGCACATCAGTATAAGAATTTGTGATACGATCACGATGTGTTTCCCACTTTTTTTTATCTTAGACACAATAAACGTTTCGCTCGTTTGCTTTTGCATAACTGGGACACCATTTGTGCCGAAACATATTGGAACAAATTTATGTTCAAATGTGTGTGAAATATTATGGGACTTAACTGCTAAGGTCATCAGTCCCTAAGCTTACACACTACTTAACCTAAATTATCCCAAGGACAAACACACACACCCATGACCGAGGGTGGACTCGAACCTCCGCCGGGATCAGCCGCACAGTCCATGACTGCAGCGCCTAGACCGCTCAGCTAATCCCGCGCGGCAACAAATTTATGAAAATGAAGCGAAACAGTGAGGCCGATCTTTCATTATGTGTCAATGTAAAGCACCTGCTTTTTCAGGGTACAGTATCCAATAAGATTCGTCATTAATTAGAAGTGAAATTGCGAAATCCTGCTCCGTTATGCTCGGCACTGGACATTAACAGTGGGACGTATTTTTTTAAGTATTGTGCATGTTTTAGAATACTCTTAGACCTTGAAAACTTATAGCGAAATGTTTTCCGCGTGTCACGCAACAATAAAGAGTTTAGAGAAATTTGGACTACAAAATAGCTCTTACGGAATATGATGAGACTGCCAGGCTACCAAAGAGGTAGACGGGCAATGAACTTCCCTTCTTACAATGTGTGATACACAGGCCAAAGAGGAGGAGTGACTTAGACAGTGGAGGGACGAGGTTGTGTTTTCTTTCCAGTCATCCATATTACGGTATAATGTGGTTTCCACTTCCCCTATCATATTCTACCTTCGAATATAATAAATTGAGAAAGAGAGAGAGAGAGAGAGAGAGAGAGAGAGAGAGAGAGAGAGAGAGAGAGAGAAGCATCTTTCATCCAAAAATCAGCACGGATTTAGAAAGCACTGCTCGTGGTAAACTCAGCTTAAAATTTATCATACGATATCCTGCGAACTGTAGACGAAGGGCAACAAGCAGATATCATATACCTAGATTTCCGAAAGGTATTTTTTGACCACACCGCAGACAGCGTAGGTTCAAGCATACGGAATGTGTTCTAAGATAAGCGAGCGGCTCGAAAACTTTTTAAAGGTTAGAGTCCCATACGGTGTCCTGGAGGCGACTGGTCATCGGAGACAAAGAAATCGTCAGGAGTGCCTCAGGGAAGTATGATAGGACCACTCTTGTTTTTCATATAAATAAACAGTCTGACGGATAAGGTGAGGAGCAATCCACGACTGTTCGCTGATGATGGTGTCGCCGTTGGGTGACAGTAGGAGTACGTAGGATAACTTAGACTGAATTTCTATTTGATGTGATGAATGGCAGCTTGCACTAAACTTAGACAAATGTCAGTTAATGCAGTCGAACAGGAAAAATATTCGATTACAGTATTAGTGGCGTGCGCCTTAGTCACGTCGATTAATTAGATTAATTACCTAGGCGCAGCGTTGCAAAGCGACAGGAAATGGAACGGTCGAGTAAGATCGGTTGTGGGGAACTCGAATGGTCAAATTTGGTTTATTGTGAGAACTTCAGAAAAATGTGGCTCATCTTTAAAAGAGACCGCCTACACAACATCTGTGAAAAACCTTCTTTTGTACGGTTCGAGTATTATTGATCCCTAACAGATCGGTATAGAGGAAGACATCGAAGCAATACAAAAGCGTGATAGATTTGTTGCCGATAGCTTTAATCAACATGCGAGTGTTACAAAAGGGCTTCGTGAACTCAAACAGAAATTCCTGGAGGGGTAAGACATTTATTTTGCAAAAAATAGTTGGGGAAGTTTAGAGGACTGGGTTTTGCGAGAGACTGAAGAACGATCCTACTGCCAGCAACGTACATCTCGTGTAAGGACTGCCAGGACAAGAGAAAAGGTTCGTACGCATGCATGTAGACATTCGTTTTCTCTCGCTCCACTTGCGAATGGGACTAGAAAGAGAATGATCAGTTGTGGTACAAAGCACCCTCTGTCATACATGTTTACGTAAGTTATTTTCATTGTATACTGTGTATAGAAAATTGTGTGTGATGTTTAACATGTGCGAGACTCTGCACAAATGGAGCGTTAGAAAACTTAAAAGTCAACAGAACAAAGCACAATCTCACACATTAAAAACATTACGTAAAAATGGCATAGTACACAGAGAAAAATGAAAAGTTATTTAACAATAAACCCATTGTTTTAACAGTCGCACACCTCCGCAAACCATCTCTAACGTATCAAATCAGGTCCTACTATTAGTTTTTCAGTGATCATTCATTTTATGTTGCTACAAACGGCTAGGCCTTGTTTTTCCCTAGTAGTCACTGTTTCTAATGATTTATCACCAATAGCGTGATCGAACAGTAATGCATCTCTTCGCTTATTTGTTGGCAATACGCAGCATTGAATTACTTTCAAGGTAAACTGACAGTCCGTACACCAACTGTTGATCCAGTACAAGTTTTCTTGCAGTCTTCTGGCGTTGCAACATTCTTATAGACGTCACTCTTCGACGTCAGGAAAATCTCCTTCTCTCTACTACCTATTATTAAGGTTAAAATCTGGAAATGCAATAAAGTTATGACGCAGATAGTTGTTCCGTGTCAAAGGCACACAGCATTATGAAATTAAATCTTACAACGACAGCAACCCAGCACTAAGGATGTGATATTTACTTAATAATGAATCTTTAAACACATAAATATAAAAAAATTCATTGTACGTCAATAATATAACGAATAAGGCGCTTGGAATGGGGAAGGTACGAAAAGTCAACAAATATGCACTTTTGCAGTACATGGTAGTTCTTCATACTATAATTGTAACAGACGTGACTTAGAATGGCAGAAACGAGCATGTACGACATGCATAATACGGCGTGGAGATTCGCGATCAAGCTACATATAAGACTAGCATGAGAGGAGTTCGTTTCTAAAGGGCGCTGAGGTCCATGACTGCTTGATAGGAATTAATGGGAGCCATGATTGTCAGGATAGGGGCCGTAGTACAGTTCTGACAGTGCTAAAAGGACGTTTCCTCATCGACAATGTATGTTGTTAATGAGACGTAAACGGGTAAGTCTCCTTTGTCGCGGAGTCGGTCTAAAATAAAGGACAGTGAGAGTCTAATTTAGCTCCCGCCTTTCTATCAGACTTGAAAGAAGTCATTATCTGCTCTTTCCCCAACCGCGAGAGAGAAATAATACGAGTCGAGTAACTGACGTCTACGAATCGCTAGCCGCCTGGATTCGACTGTAAAAGGCAATGGCCCTTTTTGGAAAGTTAAATATAGATGGAGCGAGACAGCGGGGACATTCCTCCTGAAGTCCAACTGCTGTAAATAAGGCGGGAATATCTAGACGACGGCAAAATAATGGGGACGGCGGAGGAAAGCGAAACGTGCGGGGATGTTGAGGGGAAAAGGGGGGGGGGGGGGGGGAAAGAGGGGAATGATGTGGCGGTCACGCGCGGCGCTTTGTTGCCGGGAGTCCCCCCTCCGGCCCCCATGACGTGGAGGCGGCGGCGTTGGCCGGTCTGATATCTGCGGCTGAAGGTGGACCAATCTGCGCCCATTTGTGACCCGCTAGTAGCCATTGTCTGCAAGCATTATCGCTACCAGACACATCCCATACTGTGATATAATTTCATTATACAGGGTGAATCACCTAAAACTTGCATCGCAAATATTGCGCAAATGGAAAGTGCTATTGATGTGCAATTTTCACAGAATAGATTGCTAGTCAGGGACTCTTGTTATCCAATAACTTGATTTCGGAAAGTGTATTTTTTGTACAAACTTACACTTTTTAAATGGAACAGTGCTATCGACATTAACAAAGTAAGAGTAGGGTAACTTTGAATGTCAATTGTGTTTGTTACAGGATTCTAATGTGTCAATTTAGGAGATATACTACTTCGAAAAGTTTTCACACCGACGCTGCTTGTGCCATTCAACCCGCGTAGTTGCTAGGTACGATGTTTTTATGTTTGCTTACAGTGTGCTTGTGTGTTCCTTGAGTGCATTGCGACTTGCCAGTCAGTTACCGCGTAACAGTCCAAGCAGTAGGTTGTGAATGGTCGACAGGATTTCCCAATGCAGAAAAAGTCGACATGTTCATGGTGTACGGAGAGTGTAGGAATAATGCAGTTTGTTCGTGTGCGGCGTTTGCGACAACAGAAGAGGGGGAAGTTAACGTTCTTGTTGCTGTTACAGTTGATCCGCTCTCTAGCTCTCCCGCAGTCTCACGAGGAAGTGGCATTCAATGAGGCTAGTATCCTATGCATTCTCCATCAACATAGGTT